>NW_026988454.1:27500000-30000000 GCF_030222135.1 Aotus nancymaae
AGAGCCTACCTGTAAGCCATTATGTTTAAGTGCCATCTATTGTATTGAGGGACTGTGTTAAGGAAAAAAACTTCTCTTCTCAGGTTCACGAGAGGCATGGTTTCAAAGGCAGGAGCTTCCCAGCACCATGTCTCCTTTCACACCCTTATCCGGGAACATAAAGTTATTTGTCTAACTTCCCCATGCGCAGGATAGGTGGAAAATCCAGGTGAGCTTCTTTGTTCAAAAAGCCCACTGAAAGCTCTGGGAGGAGGGGGCTCTGTTGCAGACCAAGCAGCCAATCCAGTATCAGAGTCAAAGATCAATCACTCCAGAGGAAGTTTGAAAGAACTCCTCTCATTGAACAAGAACATGAATGAAGATGGAATAACTCCAGGGTTAAAACCCCGATGCTCCTTACCTATATGGATTCCTTCCTTGGATCCTCTCCCACGGCAGCATGGGAGTTCTCTCTCTCTCTTTCTTTTTCTCTCTCTCTGCCTAATAAATCACTCTCTGCTAAACTCTTTGGGTCCACAATTTTTATTTGAATGGTAACCTCACTGCACCTCTGGGGCCCCTATCTCCATTCTTGGGGTTAGAGAAGCCAACGACCTCAGAATTGGAATGGGGAGGGAGCTGAGTCCACAGCCCCACCCTGGTTACAGTATCACAACCCAAAATTCAACACCAGAAATTCGTTGCTAATATTATCCACCCCCATGAAACGAAGGACAAGAATTTATCTATAGATAAAGACTTGCACAAAGCCTTGACCCTCTAAAAACATCGAGAAATGAAGCCAACTTATATATTCAAATTACACCCCAGTTCAAGAAACATCTGCCCACGAGCCAGTGCAAGACCTCTGGCAACTCAAAAAGTTGATGTCTTCTTTCCACCAAACGACCACACTAGTTTCTAAGAAAGGATTCTTAACCAGGCTGAAAATGGCTGAAATGACAGACAGAATAAGGATGGGAATAAAGATCATGAAGATTCAGGAGAAAGTCAAAACCCAATCCAAGGAATCTAAGGATTACAATAAAATGATACGGGAGCTGAAAAATGAAATGACCATTATAAGAAACAAAAACAAACTAATTTGATGGAGTTAAAAAGGCACTACAAGGATTTTATAACATGATCACAAGTATTAACAGCAGAATAGGCCAAGCTGAGGAAAGAATCTCAGAGCTCAAAGACTGGTTCTCTGAACTAACTCAGTTACACAAAAATTAAGAATATAAAATAAAGAAAGAATGGATAAACCTCTATAAAAAAAAAAAACATGGAATTATGTAAAGAGACCAAATCTACAACTCATCGGCACCTCTGAAAGAAAGTGAGAGAAAATAGGCAACTTGGAAAACATATTTGAGCATATCATTCATAAAAATATTCCCAACCTCACTAGAAGGGGAAACATTCAAATTCAGGAAATGCAGAGAACACCTGCAAGATACTCTACAAGATGATCATCCCCAAGATACATAATTGTCAGATTCTTCAAAATCAACATGAAAGAAAAACTTAAAAACAGCTAGAGATAAAGGGGCAATTCACCTACAAAAGGAACCCATCAGGCTAACAGTGGACCTTTCAGCAGAAATTCTATAAAACACAGACATTAGAGGTCTATATTCAGTGTTCTGAAAGAAAATAAACTCTAACCAAGAATTTTCTATCCAACCAAACGTAGCCTCATAAGCAAAGGAGAAATAAGATCCTTTTCAGACAAGCAAATATTAAGAGAATTCATTACCACCAGATATGCCTTATAAGAGGTACTTAAGAAATGCTAAATATGAAAACAAATGATCATTATCATTACCAGCCACCACAAAAACACACGTAAGTTTATAGTACATTGACAATATAAAGCAAACATACAATCAAATCTGCATAGTTAGCTAACAACATGCTGATAGGATCAAATCCTCATGTCAATGTTATCTTGAATATAAATGAGCTAAATGCCCCAATTAGAAGACACAAAGTGGCAGGTTGGACAAGGAAGTAAGACCCAACTGTACGCTGTCTTCAAGAGACCCATTTCACCCATAGCCTCAAAGAAATGGAGAAAATCTACCAAGCAAATAGAAAACAGAAAAAAGCAGGGCTTGCTATTCTAATTTCAGACACAACAGACTTTAAGCCAACAAAAAACAAAAAACAAAAGCAAGGGCATTACATAATGGTAAAGAGTTCAATTTAACAAGAAGATTTAATTATCCTAAATATTTATGCACTCAACAAGAGCACCCAGATTCACAAAGCAAGTTCTCAGAGACCTATGAAAACGTTCTCTGAGTGTTTTCACAATAATAGTAGGAGACATTAACACTCAACTGACAGTATTAAAAGATCATCAAAGCTGAAAACTAACAAAAATATCTGGGACCTGACCTTGACACTTAACCAAATGGGTCTAACAGATATTGGCCTAACTCTCTACCCAAAAGCAACAGAATATGCATTCTTCTCTTATACATATAGCATATATTCTAAAATAAGCTGTGCAATTAGGCATAAAACAATCCTAAGCAAATACTGATAAACAAAATCATGACAAACTCTCAGACCACAGCAAAATAAAAATAGAAATCAATACCAAAAAATTGCTCAAAACTATACAATTACATGAAAATTAAACAACCTGCTCCTGAATGAATTTTGGGTAAACAATGAAATAAAGGAAGAAATCAAGAAATTATTTAAACTAATGAGAACAAAGATATAACATACCAAAATCTTTAGGGCACAGCTAAAGCAGTGCTAAGAGGGAAGTTTATAGTGCTTAAGGTCCACATAAAAAAGTCAGAAAGATTTCAAATTAACAACCTAATACTACACCTAGAAGAACTAGGGAAATAAGAGGTAACCAAATGCAAAGCTAGCAGAAGACATAAAATAATCAAAATCAGAGCTGAACCAAAGGAAATTGAGGCAAACAAAAAAACCATACAAACTATTAAAAACTCCAGGAGTTAGTTTTTGAAGGAATAAGTAAAATTGATAGACCACTAGCTAGGATAATAAAGAAAAAAAGAGAAGATCCAAAACAAACATAATCAGAAAGAACAAGTAGAGACATTACCACTGACCCCACAGAAATACAAAAAACACTCAGAGACTACCACAAATACCTTTATACACACAAACCAGAAAACCTAGAAGAAATAGATAAATCATGGAAATATACAACCTCTGAAGATTAAACCAGGATAAAATTGAATCCCCAAACAGATCAATGATGAGTTCAGAAATTGAATCGGTAATAAAAAGTCTACCAACCAGAGAAAGCCAAGGACCAGATAGATTTACAGCCAAAGTCTACCAGAAGTATAAAGAAGACCTGATACCATTCCTACTGAAAATATTCCAAAAAAAATTGAGGAGAATGGACTCTGCACTAACTCTTCCATGAGGCCAGCATCATCCTCATACCAAATCCTGGCAGAGATACAACAAAAAAGACAAAACTTCAGGCCAATCTCCTTAATAAAAATAGAAGCAAAAGTCCTTAACAAAATATTAGCAAAATTAATCAGAAAGCTTTTTTAAAAAAGCACATCAAAAAACTAATCCACCATAAATAAGACCACTCTCAAATAGGCTTTATCCCTGGGATGAAAGATTGGTTCATCATATGTAAATCAATAAATGTGATTCATTAGACAAACAGATCTAAAAACAAAAATCATATGATCATCTCAATAGATGCAGAAAAGGCTTTCAATAAAATTCAACATTCCTTTAGTTTAAAAATCTGCAACAAACAATGCTTTAAAGGAACATACCTCAAAATAATAAGCGATCTATGACAGACGCAGCCAACATCGTACTGAATGGGCAGAAGCTGGAAGCATTCCCCTTGAGAACTGGAACAAGGAAAGAATGCCCACTCTCACCACTCTATTCAATATAGTATTGTAGGTCCTTCCTACAAGAATACTGTAAGTCCTACCCAGGGCAATCAGGCAAGAGAAAGAAAGAAAAGGCATCCAGGTAGGAAAAGAGGAATTCAAACTATCTCTGTTTGCAGCTGATATGATTCTATAAGTAGGAAACCCCATAGTTTCTGCCCAACAGCTCCTAGTTCTGATAAATCATTGTACAAAAATCAGTAGCATTATAGGCATCAAAAATATCCAAGCTGAGAGCCAAATCAAGAATACAATCCCATTCACAATAGCAACAAAAAGAATAAAATACCTAGGAATATAGCTAACCAGGGAGGTGAAAGATCTCTACAACCAGAATTATAACACTGCTTAATGAAATCGGAGATAACATAAATAAATGAAACAACATTTCATACTCACAAATAGGAAGAATCAATATTGTTAAAATGACTATACTGCTCAAAGCAATTTACAGATTTAATACTATTTCTATTAAACTACCAATGCCATTATTCACCAAATTAGAATAAATTATTCTAAAATTCATATAGAACCAAAAAGAGCCTGAATAGCCAACATAATACTAAGCAAAAAGACCAAAACTGGAGGCATCATGCTACCTGACTTCAAACTATACAACAGGGCTACAGTAACCAAAACACCACGGTACCATTATAAAAACAGACACACAGACCAATAGAGCAGACCAGAGAACACAGAAACATAACCAGATATCTAAAACCTCTGATCTTTGACAAAGTCTAACATATGAAGCTATGGGGAAAGGACTCCCTATTCAATAAATGGAGCTCGGATAACTGGCTAGCCATATGTAAAAGATTGAAACTGGACCACTTCCTTATACCACATACAAATATCAACCCAAGGTTGATTACAGACTTAAATATAAAACTTGAAACTATAAAAATTCTGGAAAATAATGTAGGAAATACCATTTTGGACATAGACCTTGGCAAATATTTCATGACAAAATGACAAGAGCAATTGCAACAAAAACAAAAATTGATAAATAGGGCTTAATTAAGGCCAGGTACAGTGGCTCACGCCTGTAATTCCAACACTTTGGGAGGCCTAGGCAGGTGGATCACGAGGTCAGAAGATTGGGACCTTCCTGGCCAACATAGTGAAACCTCCGTCTCTACTAAAATACAAAAAATTAGCTGAGCGTGGTGGTGCACGCCTGTAGTCCCAGCTACTGGAGGTGCTAAAGTAGGGGAATTGCTTGAACCACCTGGGAGGCTGAGGTTGCAGTGAGCCAAGGTGGTGCCACTGCACTCCAGCCTGGTGACAGAGCGAGACTCCATCTAAAAAAAAAGAGCCTAATTAAACTAAAGAGATTTTTTTCTGAACAACAAGAGAAACTACTGAATAAACATACAACCTACAGAATGCAAGAAAACATTTGCAGACTATTCTACCAACAAGAGTCTAACATACAGAATCTGTAAGGAATTTAAACAAATTAGCAAGTATAAAACAAACCATTGAAAAGTGGGCAAAAGACATGAACTAACACTTTTCAAACAAGACATGCATGTGGCCAACAAGCATATGAAAAAAAATTCTCAATATCACTAACAGAGAAATGCAAATCAAAACCACAATGAGACAATTTCATGCAAGTCAGAATAACCGTTATTAAAAAGTCAAAAAATAACAGACACTAGTGAGGGTGCAGAAAACAGGTAACTGTTTGATGGGAACGTAAATTAGTTCAACCATTGTGGAAAGCAGTGTGGCAATTTCTCTAAGAACCTAATACAGAATTAACATGGCCCAGTATTCCCATTATAAATCCTTCTGCTAGCAAGACACATGCACATGTATGTTCATCACTGCACTATTCACAATAGCAAAGATATGCAATCAACAGAAATGCCCATCAATGGTAGTCTGGATAAAGAAAATGTGGTACATATACACAATGGGATACCAAGCAGTCACAAAAAAGAATGAGATCATGTCCTTTGCAGCAACATACATGGAACTGGAGGCCATTATTCTAAGTGAACAAACGCAGGAAAAAAAATATTGCATATTCTTACTTATTAGTGGGAGTTAAACAGTGAGAACACATGGACACAAAGAAGGGAACAACGGACACGGGCCTACTTGACGGTGGAGGATAGGAGGAAAGAGATAATTGAAAAACTAACTATTGAGTAATATGCTTATTTACTGCATGACAAAATAATCTGTACAACAAACCACCATGACACGCAATTCACCTATATAACAAACCTGCACATGTATTCCAACCAAAAATAAACGCTTTTTTTGAAAAAGAATGCCTACATAAGGCTTCAGTGAGCTACAATCATGCCACTGCACTCCAGCCTGGGTGACAAAATGAGATCCTATCTCTGAAACAAAACAAAACCCTTACAAATCAACAGCAAATAACCCAATTTAAATTTTTAAATGGGCAATGGCCCAAAGACAATCAAAGTGGTACAATGGACATCGGAGACACAGACAAGGCAGGGTGAGAGCAGGTGAACGGTGAAAAAAAGGGAACATCGATGTCACAATCAGAAGTTTCCTCATGTCCCTCTGTCATCTTTCCTTTCCTCCCCTCCCAACATCATTCCACTCCCAGACGACTGCTGCGCTGCTTTCAGTCACAAAAGATTAGTTTGTATTTTCTAGAGTTTGATATAAGTAAGAATTATACATAATATACTCATTTGACTTTTTTCTTTCATTCAACATAATTATTTTGGTCATTTTCAGGTTTTGGCTGTTACAAATAAGGCTGGTATCAACATTCATGTACAAGCCTTTGTATGGATATATGCCTTCACTGCTCTCAGATAAATGTGCTAGAGTAGAATATCTAGATCATATGGTAGATGTATGCTTAACTTTTTAAGAAATTGCTAGTTTTCTAAAGTAGTAATACCATTTTACATTCCCACAGTGTAAGAGAAATTCAGCATTTGAATGGGCAGTGTTTCTTGATTTTAGCCATCTAAGAGAAGTGTAGTACAGTTTTAATTTCCATTGAAGTTTTAATTTCCATTTTCCCTAGTGACTAATGATACATTTCCCCAATGACTAAAGAGTATCTTTTCTTGTGCATATTACTCACCAATATGTCTTTTATAGTAAAGTGCCTGTTCAAATATTTTCCCCATTTTTGTTTGTATAAAGAATTCTTTAATAAGCATACAGTCATTTATTATATATTTTTTCCCAATCTTTGCATTCTTTTTAATCTCTGAACAATGTTTAATCAGCTGCAAATTTGAGATTGTTATACACTTTTGCTGTATTTATTGTAGTGGTCATTTGTTTTAGCTTGTTGACATATTAATATATTGACTAATTTTTTAATATAAAACTAACCTTGAATTCCTGAGATAAACCCCATATAGTTATGCTGTCATATTTTTACATAATACTATGCTTAATTGCTAAGTTTTCATTGTTTACACCTATATTAATGAAAGATATTATTCTGTAGTTTTATTTTTCTTGTGATGTCTTTTTGTTTTGGAATTGGGGTAATGCTGGTTTCAGAAAATGTATTGAATAAGTATTAATTTCTCTTAAATTTTCTCAAAATATTTGTTTAGGTATTATCTCTTCTTAAAATGTCTAGAAGAATTCACCAATGAAGTGATAGGAGCCTGGAGTTTGTGGAAAAGTTGCGATTATAAATTTAATAAATGGATATAGTTCTCTTCAGATTATTTGTTACCATAGAGAAGACTTTATTTTAAGAGTATTGGGAGTTTGTGTCTTTCAAGACATTTGTCCATTTTATCTAAGTTGTTGAATATATTGCCATAGTTGGTCAGAATATTCTTTTACTGTCCTTTTAACAGCTTGTAGAATTTGTATTGATGCCACCTCTCTCAATCCTGGTATGGACAATTTGTGTCTTCCTTCTTTATATCCTGTTTAACCTGGTTAGATAGAGGTTTATCCATTTTATTGATTATTTCGCAGAACTACTTTCTGTTACATTGATTTCATTATTTATTTACTGTTTTCTATTTCATTGATTTCTGCCCTTATTGTTTTCTTTCTCTGATTACTTTGTGTTCCATTTGCTCTTCTAGTTTCTCAAGGAAAAAGCTATGAACACTAATTTGAGGCTTTTCTTTTATTTCTGCTATAGGATTTTAGTGGTTATAACTTCCACCTAGTCACTGCATTCGTAGCATGCCTTAATTTTAGAGTGTCATGCTTGCATTTTCATATAGTTAAAAATATTTTTCTTTTCTTCTTTGAAATACCTGTTAGGTTGAAGTTTGTTATTTAGTTTCCAGATATTTCTGGATTTCACAGATATTTTTCTGTTACTGATTTATAATTTAATGCTCTATGGTTAGGGAACATACTTTGTATAAATGGACTCTTAAAGTTTATGACACTCATTTTATGGCCCAGAATATATCTATCTTTATAAAAGCTTGGTATATATTTTGAAAGAATTTCAGATATACATTTTCCACAGATAAACCAGCAGATAAAACAATATAAAACTCTTGACTCTCAAGCTCTCAATGTAAATCTGAGTGGATATAGAAGCAAAGAATAAATATAGATAAAATGTATCAATTATATAAAAATATACAAAGGGCTAGGGGTGGTGGCTTACACCTGTAATCCCAGCACTTTGGGAGGCCAAGGCCGGTAGATCACCTGAGGTCAGGAGTTCGAGACCAGCCTGGCCAACATGGCGAAATCCTGTCTCTACTAAAAATACAACAATAGCTAGGCATGGTGTCACACGTCTGTAGTCCCAGCTACTTAGGAGACTGAGGCAGAAGAACCACTTAAACTCAGGAGGCGAAGATTGCAGTGAGCCAAGATTGTGCCACTGCACTCCAGCCTGGGTGTCAGAGTGAGACTCTGTTTCAAAAAAAAAAAAAAAAAATTAAAAATGTACAAAGAATCACTTGTAAGTTGTTTCAACTTGTTTGTAACTGGCAATGCTGTTTTTGAAAGAAAAAAATACTTTTGAAGAGATTAATGAAATTAAATACTACAACCTACAAAAACATTTAATGCAGTATATTCCACTTAACTATTACTTCTTAATATTTATTTACAGAATAGAAATGGCAGAAAAATAATGTTGTAATTAGTATAATCTTGTATCATAAATACTATACATTGGAAAATTTCTATCTCTGCCAAACTTTATTGATACAGGAGTTAAGAAGAAATTACTTAGGCAGATAGTAAGGGAACAGGAGTCCTCACTAAGGCTTTAGCGACCCCAAATTATTTTCCCTTTTAACAAAGAGCAGCCTGTAAAATCGAGCTCCAGACATAGATACCACAGTTGTGCCAATCATGCTCAAGACGGCAGCTTCATCTTCTCTTCTGTCGGCAGCACGTACAGTAAGAAGCAGACAAGATGGCACCGATCAACTGGAAAGGCTATTTGCATAATAAGATTAGGGTGGGGCACCAGCCTTCCCCTCCCACTATGCACTATGTAGATATCATACCTGATCAAACCAATCCAGCCTGCCTATGAAATCTGCTGTGGTCTGCTGCTTCCCCACTTTTTGATGTCTCTCTCCCCACAAGGAGCTGCCCTCTTCTCTCCTTTCCTCTGTCTGTTAAACTTTCCACTCCTTAACCCACCTACATGTGTCCATGTCCTGAATTCTTTCTTGTAAGCAACAAGGAACTCCAGGAGTATATACCCTAGACAGAGTAGCCATTTCATTATGTTAAGGATATATAAATAAGTGTATTAAATTACAATCATAGAGTGGTCTTATATAATTATTTTTCACATCATTAACTATAGAAAACCATGCACTGCATGTTTAGAAAATAAATTTAGCATGTATATTGCCAAATAATTCTTATTGTAAACAAATTTCAGAAAGAAAACTGTATGTTTAGATTTACTTTTTAAAATGCCAGTAATAGTACAATTGGCACAGTAAATTGCAAAAATCTTGTGAATTGATGATAAATCTTAACAAATTGTTTAAGAAATTAGTTTTCTTTCCTTCCACTCCACTTTTATAATATTTGACTTGTTTAATTGGTACATTTTTAAATGAAAGGGAAGTAAAAAATAGTAATATAATAATAATTTGCAAAATAAAGAAAGTAATACAGTAGGTACTCTGTTGAGGGCTCAACAAATTATTTTAGGAAGCTTTATTATTTAGAGTTACTTTCAGGAATGGAAAGATTCAAATCTCAAAGCCTCAACTAATGGGAAGATTTTTGTTTATTAATTTCCTCCTCCTTATAAACAGTGATCAAAATTTTATTCAAAAAAAGAGGCTGATAGCTCCCTGGAGATTGCTTATTGGGGAATTAAAGTTACCATTAAGTAAAATTTTCTTGAATACTTGAGGATTTTTGAGACTAGAATGAGAGTTACCATGGGTACAATAATCACAAAAACAGTCTGACAGCTCTCTGGAGATTGCATACAGTGAAATAAACATTGTTATTAAGCAACATTTTGTTAAATGTTTAACAATTTTTTTAAATAGAGTAAGAATTACCATGGGTAACAAATTTGATACATAGTCCAATGGATATTGAATCAAAAACCTAATAATCATTAAAATGCCTTTAAAGATTATTTAGGACTTCTGGTTTTAATTCTGACACGTAAAGAACTTAGAAGTTGTGACTCCTGTCTTTACAAGAGTCAAACTGAACAAAGTGAAATTTACCACTTCACTTAGACACATCAGAAAAGTGAGTTGGAGGTAAGGCAAATTGTCACCCCAAAATTTGTAGAGTCAGATGAATAAAGAGAATCACAGTAGGGATCAGCTCATATAGAGCAAAAGCAAGCAAAAGCAGATGGAGTCATAAACTGGTAAGAACTCCTAAATAACAATGTCGACAAATTATTGAAAGGTGAGTGTGAGACAATATGAGAATGAGAAACTCCTTGGGACTGTAGACATAGGGATACACCCACACTTTCATAAATGTAAATTCTAAACACCCCAACAGATTTTCGCAGTGAAGAACAAAGAAAGAAATCCCTTGTTTTTCTGATGGGAAGAGAAAGTAACCATTTTGAAATAGGCCCAGAGTATTCCAAAAAATATAAATAATCCTACTTTTCAGGGTAACAGACTTCACCCACTTGACGGATGGGTACTTCCTTGATCACCCTCTAACTTTCCTATCTCCCTACTGGAGAATGGGAGGGAAACTAAGAAATACTTGTGAAAGTCATAGACTAGGGACACAGACCTACTAAAAGAATAATATTTAATTATAAAATTATCTCTCTCCTCCATATCATACCATCATATCAATAGGAGTCCAAGAGATAACAAAGGATCATAGCTCAAAGAGCTGCAGGGAGCCCAATACTCTTCAAGAAGCAGTATGAAGGGGAGCCCCAAAGTCAAGAAGGGAGACAAAAATAAGAACACCAGAGGAGTTCGAAAGCTTTAGCCTTCATAGCCATTGAGACATGAAATCTTATTTTTCTTATTCATAATTGACCTAATAGGTGACTATTTGTACAAAGTAATAATAGTAACAATGAGTTGGGTAATTGTAGCATGTGAATAAGTGAAGTAAATGATAGAAATATTCTAAGATACAGGAGGTAGGAAATGGTATATACTTCATTATATGGTACCTGCACTCTGTGTAAGGCAGTATAGCATTTAAAAATGGACTCTACTTGTAAATATGTATTTCACATTCTAGAAAAAATACTAAAATTTTTTAAAGAATAATTCATATGCTAAGAGATGAGAAAGAATTATATGAAATGTTCAACTAATATCAGAAGTGGCAGCAAAAAAGCAGAAGGAAAAAATATCAAAGAATAAGTGTAATAAACAGAAAATGGTTGCAAACAAAGTAGCTATTAATCCAACTCTATCAATAACTGCTCTAAATGGAATGGTTTTGATACAGCAATTAACAAACAGAATTCATCAAAGTGTATAGAATACAAGATTTATAGAACTACATGTTGTCTACCCATTTTAACAAACTCATTTTAAATATAAAACACCATTAGGTTAAAGAAATGAAAGCCATACTATGCGAACAGTAATGAAAAGAAAACTGGAGTAGCAATATTGATTTCAGTCAAAGCAGACTTCAGAAGAAAACAATTAGGCATAAAGAAGGCTATTACATAATAATAAAGAGGCGAACTCAAAAAGAAGACATAGTAATTCTTAACATATATGCACCCAACAACAGAACATCAAAGTATGTGAAGCAAAAACTGATAGAACTTTAAAGAGAAATGAACAAGCTCTCTGTTAAGTTGTAGACTTCAACACCCCTCTTTCAATAATTGATAGATCCAGCAGGCAGAAAATCAGTAGGGATATAATTGAACTGATTAGTAGGATCCAAACAAGATAGTCCAAGAAAGATCCAGCTAAGATGTTAAGAGTTGTAGATTGGGGCCAGGCGCGATGGCTCACACCTGTAATCCCAGCACTTTGGTGGGCTGAGACGTGGTAGTGGCAGGGAGATCACCAGATCAGGAGTTCAAGACCAGCCTGCCCAAGATAGCAAAACCTTGTCTCTACTAAAAATACAAAAAAATTAACCAGGCATGGCAGCACATGCCTGTAATTCCAGCTACTCGGGAGGCTGAGGCAGAGAACTGCTTAAACTCTGGAGGCGGAGGTTGCAGTGAGCCGAGATCGCGCCACTGCGCTCCAGCCTGGGCGACAGAGAGAAACTTCGTCTCAAAAAAAAAAAAAAAGAGTTGAGAGTGGAGTGAAACTTCCAGAATGATGCTGCAAGTGGCTCACAGGGGTTCCTTCCCCCAGAGAGGTATCTGTTAAGTGGTCAAAATTAACAAAGACAATATTTAAATACTCAGGAAGTTTATTAAATAACTTCTAAAAATTGTGAAGCATTTATTCACCAAAATCAGTGGGAAATTCAGTGGGAACAATGCAAGGCATTTTGAGCTAGGATTGCACTTACTCCCCTATACTTTTGAATTGTGGTGGCACCAATTATTCCACCCAATCTCCAAGTACATAGGGAAGATCCTGGCCAGGAAGTTGCTGAAGAATGCAGCTTCCCATTTCCAAAAAGCTTTATATTACAGAAGAGCTTTTCTTGTGGTTTCAGTAGCTGAGTGGCAGATCCTGTCCTCTCGTGCTTCCTAGGATGAAAAACTTATTTCAGTAGATTCAGCAGCCAGTAAAATCAGATTGGAAGAAGATCTCATCCAAAATAAACCTTACTAAACAAGTATAAGTAAGTCACAAAATAATCAGACAAATAAATGATAAAAATCTCCAAGGAGATAACAATATCCAGAGTTCCTAGACAACATTATCAGAAATGTCCAGATTTTAACAAATAATTATGAGACATAAAATGAAATAGAAAAGTGTGACCCATATAAAATCAGGAAAAAAATCAGTCAATAGAAATTGCATTTGAGGGAGTGAACAGACAAAGACTTCCAGATCTGTCATATAAATACATTCAGAAACCTAAGGGGAAGTATGCTTAAAGAATTAAGAGGAAGAATAACAATAATGTCTCATCAAATAGAGAATAACAATTAAAAGACATTAATTACTTTCAAAATGGAAATGCCAGAATAGAAAACTAAGATTCAAATTAAAAATTTGCTATATCAACAGTAGATTTCAATTGGCAGGAGAAACAATCAACTAATTTACAGCTAGATTAATGAAGATTATATATTCTGAGATAGAGATGAAAATGAAGAAAAATGAACAGACTCATAGAGAAGTGTGGCATACCATTAAATGCAGCAAACACAGCCTATGGGAATACCAGAATGATAGAACAGAAAGAATGAAGCAGAAAAAGGCATTTGAAAAAATAGTTACTGAAAACTTTCCAAATTTGATGAGAAACAATATTCTATCAAGATTTATTTCAAGGAAGATTTATTTCAAGGAAGAGAAGAGACAGCTGGAAGAAAATATTGTAAACACATCCAATAAGGAATTTGTATTCAGAACATATAAAGAATTCTTGCAAGGCAATAATAAAAGTGACTCAACAATTCTTTCTCCAAGAAAGATATACAAATGGCCAATAAGCACACAAAATAATGGTAAATGTCATTACTCATTAGGGAGATGCAAGTCAAAACCACAATGAGATGCCAATTGCAACACCATAATGACTAAAATTAAAAATGTAGATAATGAGCAGTTCTCAAGAAGATGTAGGGAAATTAAAATTCACATACAGTGCTGGTGGAAATGTAAAATGGTGTATCCAATTTGGAAAACAATCTGGAATCTCCTCAAAATGTTACACATAACATATGATCTAGCAGTTAACTCTTACACAGCCACACACAATACATCCACACCAATCTTATACATGAATGGTCATAACAGTATTATTTATAATCACGAAAAGTAGAAGCAGCCCAAACCTCCAACCTCCATGGATGTGTAAATAACATGCAATAGAATATTATTCAGCAATAGAAAGGAATGAAGTACTGATACATGCTACAATATGATTGAACATGTTAAGATGTTATGCTAAGCAAAAGAAACCAGTCACAAAAGCCACATATTACGTAATTTTATTTATATCAAATGTCCAGAACAAGTAATCTATGCAGACAATGAGTAGATTAGTGAGTGCCTATGGCTATGGGTGTGGGGACAAATGAGGAGTGTATTCTAATATATATGGGTTTTCTTTGTGGGATGATAAAAATATGAAATTGGATTATGGTGAAGGTTGCATATCTCTGTGAGTAGACTTAAAACCATTAATTCATATACTTTAGATGGGTGAGCATTATGGCTTATGAAGAATATCTCAACAAAGCTTTCAAAAGAGTGAAAAAAGAATTCTGGGGGCAGTTAGGCCACCAGAATCTTCTCTCCCAGAAGAGCCTGGGAGAGGTCTGGAGAAACTTCTGAGGTGCAGTTCAAGTGGCTCTGGGAACTTCAGGCATAAGTGACCTGGGACTATTTACTGGAATGACAGAGTCACGTATGCTACCCAATGCCTTTCTCAAGGAGAATCTTTCTGTCTTCATCAGCCCTACTTCTGGTTTCTTCCAGATTAGCCTGATTCCTGCCCTTCTTTCTTAGCATTTCTTCCTCCAGGATAAGAGGATTCCTCCTCATGTTTACATTCAGCACAGCAGTTATTCAGGCTTCTTATCATCATTACTGTCCTTCAGCTCCACCAATCAGAGTTACATTGCTAGTAAGTAGCATTGCTTCGGTGCCAGAGGATTATTTTAAAGCACGTTTTTTGATTATCCGGGTTGGTATTTTCCTCTAAACATAACTTGCAACAATGTCAAGAAAATATCTCAGGAAATTGTATTTCACTCTTGGTAATGTCTGGATTTACTAACGATAAATATGTCCTCTTCCTCTATACAAAATCCTTGAATTGGCTTGGGGTTGCAGAGCACACTCACATAATCTCCTGAAATATCAAGGGGCAGGTACACCTTCTGGAATTGCTTTCATAATATTTCAATGCATAATACTTCAGTGTAACTGAGTGTTCACATTTTCTTATATTTATAATCCTACATAATATTTAATAAAACAATAATTTGACACATTAAGCTGAATGCCTTATTGGTGTTCTATCAATGGAGAACTAAAACAAGATGGCATTAAAGTTTAAGTTTTTTCCCAAATACTAATAGATAAAATGAAAGCAAAAAGGTCCTCTCAAGAAACCAAATACCATCTTCAAGGCATTGAGGGAGTATCTATCACCTGGGCATTGAACTCTAGAGTGCATAGTGCCATTCTTATGATGCATGAAATACCTTTGGCACAATTTCATACTATTGTTTTTGACCATCCACTGGCTCTTCTCTCTTCAAATGATAGACCCTAACTTATCTTGCCACAGACACTGGCATGGTTTGGCATTAATGATAACCCATATCCTTGTCCAGGGTTTGTCGAAAGATAGATATATAACAAAAGTAACCCATTGGCTTTCTCCAAGATCTTTCTGCTGAAATTTTAAGTTATCATGTAATAATCTTTCATTCCGGCCGGGCGCGGTGGCTCACGCCTGTAATCCCAGCACTTTGGGAGGCTGAGGCGAGTGGATCACGAGGTCAAGAGATCGAGACCATCCTGCTCAACATGGTGAAACCCCGTCTCTACTAAAACTACAAAAAATTAGCTGGGCATGGTGGCGTGTGCCTGTAATCCCAGCTACTCAGGAGGCTGAGGCAGGAGAATTGCCTGAACCCAGGAGGCAGAGGTTGTGGTGAGCCGAGATCGCGCCATTGCACTCCAGCCTGGGTAACAAGAGCGAAACTCCGTCTCAAAAAAAAAAAAAAAAAAAAAAGAATCTTTCATTCCTTCACTGTCATGGGCATATACAATATGACACCAGAGCTGATAAATGTTGTATTTTTATTATGTAGGAAAGCCTGAAAGAATTACATTGACACACTGGGAGATACAGAAGTGAGAGGTAAAGACACTGCTTCCATTGCCTCCTGAGTTCCTAAGATCCCAGAAGCTATGCTCAATTCTGTAACTTTCCCTCTTGCCCTGTAAACTACTACAGTATTTTTAGACAGATGGAGAGACTGACAAAAAACAGGTGATAGGTAGAGAGATAGGCAGGTATATAGATAGATAGACAAAGAGACGTAACATATATGCCATTTGACCTAATATTGAGGAATATTGTTTGAGTTGGAGTTCAGGCATATACAACTGAAAGAGTATTTACCTCAAGGGTTATGAATGATTAACCAAAACAACTAGATTGTCTTAGATAAGCACTATGTAAGGGATGTTGAGGGAAACTGTGAATAAATGGGGATCTTACTCCTAAAGAATCCATCTTTTTGTTAGGTATGTAAGAAGAATGTGAATGTAACAAAAGATAACACAACTTAGAATATGCCAGAGAGCTGCTGTATGAGGAAATATAAACTTCTCAGGGTGACAAAGACCTAGTGAGACTGACATCTCAATAAACATTTTGGCAGTATAAGTTTAAAGACCTGCACAGCAGTCCATTATATTAAATGATGTACCATGATTTGGTAGATCAATTCCTCATTCCATATGGTTTGGTTGCATTCTCTCTATTGCAGGGTTTCTCTACTTCAGCATTATTGACATTTGGGGCTAGCTAATTCTTTGCTGTGGAAGCTGCCCTGCACATTATAGGAAGATATTAATAGCAGCATCCCTAGCCTTTATCCACTAGATGCCAATAGCACAACCAGGTGTGACAAATATATCTCCAGAAATTGCAATAAACCCCTTAAGGGCAAAATTGCTCCTGGTTGAAAAACCACTACTCTATTAAAAATATGTTTTTATTATTCTCCTGATTATAAAAGTAATCATCATTTATTGGAAAATATATTTAAAATACAGGAAAATAAAACAAAATAAAGATCGTCAACATTTTATTTTATCCAGATGTAGTTACTTAAAAGCTTTGGTTACATTTCAGTACACTTTGTTTTGTCTGATATTAAATTTAAATAATATAATTAAAACTTAGCATCCTGTAATTTTCATTTAATATTTCATAGAATTTCCCCCATGTCATTGAATACTCTTTTAATATATGGTTTTGAATGGCTTGTAGTGTCCAGTCACACGGCAAGTTCTTTTTTTTTCTCTCTCTCTCTCTCAATTTAGGGAAACTCTCTTGAGCCCAAGTCAAATTTTAGGAGATGGATATAATGAGTTCTTTGTCTAATACGAAAGTAGTTCTGAACAAAGACCTTTTTTATCATCTGTTTAAAAATATATGGAGCCAACCTGTTGGTCCTGCAGTGGTTCGACATAGATTTAATCTTTCAGTCTTTTGATTTTGATACTATTCTGTGAGGTAAATTTTATGTAAAAATATTTTTAATCCAATGACATTTAACTAATTCATTTAACAGAAGGATTTATACTAGCTTAAAAATAATTATGAAATAACTTTTAAATATTTACTACACTGTTCTAGGTGCTACAGATGTATCAAGCAATTCAACCCCAATTCCTAATATGCTTAAAAGAAGTAAGATGTGCATATAGGTAACTACAACATGCAATGTGAATGAAGAAAGATATGCAAAATGCAATGAAAATTCAAAAGGAGGAAAAAGAACAGTTGGAGAGATCAGGATAGTCCTTGCTGAGAAAGCAACATTTATGGTACACATGGGAAAGAATAGAATTCTGACATACCAAGCAAGGTAAGGAAAAGGAGGGCATTCCTAGCAGAAGAAATCACTTGAACATGGAAAAAAGATACTACATAAGATTGAGGGCAGTGAAAAGTCCTGGAATTCTAGATAAAGATATCTGGGATGGCCAGACACGGTGGTTCACACCTGTAATCCCAGCACTGTGGGACACTAAGGCAGGTGGATCACAAGGTCAGGAGTTCGAGACCACCCTAACCAACTTGTCTCTTCTAAAAATACAAAAATTAGCTGAGCGTGGTGGTGCGTGCCTGTAATTCCAGCTACTCAGGAGGCTGAGGCAGAAGAATCTCTTGAATCTGGGAGGTGAAGGTTGCAGTGCACTGAGATTGTGCCACTGCACTCCAGCCTGGGCAACAGAGCAAAGCTCTGTCTCAAACAAACAAAAAATGCTATCTGGGATGAAGAAAGATGGAGTAGAGAAGCACAGAAAGAATTGGGAAAGAAAAGAAGCAGACATTAATGAGACCCTCCATCATCAGGTACTGTGATTCAAACTTTACTTACATCATTTTGGTGCTACAGTGTTTCCATGTTAAATATTCTAAGTCCAAGACACATGGCTATTCAGTTATTTAATGGTAGAAATGGTGACACAGCTAACAAATGGTGGTGATGACACTAAAACTGAATGTTTGCTCCCATCCTATTGCCTTAAATTATGCTATGCTACCTTCAGATGCCATTTATTTTGTTAATTACATTAAGTCTAAATAAACCTACAAACCTTCTTTCTTAAGCTTTTCTCTCTTAAGCTAAATCCATCAATGCTCAGAGATCACTGGACATTTTTGTTTTTCACCATTATGATGTACCGCATTTATGAATACACCTCAACCCTCTTTCCTCAACCCACTCCCTACAATGTGGTAAGTTTCTTGACAACCAAGGAAGTATCCTCATCATCTCTGTAGCTTCAATGCCTGGAACAAAGTGCTTCAAAATATTCATCAGTTAGACAAAACTGAATCCAAGCAGGAATACTGAGACTAGAATTTCCATCTTTTCAAAAATTTTTGTCAATTTTCCCTTCTTTCAAAGTAATTATATAAATGGAGAAAATGCCTTTATTCCCTTCTTGGCTCCATGTATGTTTCTACTTGGTCCTGGTTTATTAGAGGCCCTCAAGTATAAAGAAAATGTGCTGATAGAATGTTGCGTGTGGGAGTGAGGATGTTAAGTTTGCTTTAATGTTGTGCTTAAAATTGGATTGATTTTTGTACTAATAGTGTAATTTCCAGGTATTTGTTTTAATAACAAACGGTACTTGAAATGACTGCTATTCAGCAGTAAGTTTATGGCTAATTAGAGGAGCGTCTCACTGATGCACGTTAATGAGTGGGAGAGCTATTACCTATCAGAGTGTGAAAGTTTCAAGGATAACATCATAAAAAGCAGTTTGCTTAGTTCTATAAATATATGTTGTTTACTTTATTTACAACGGCACATAGATTACTCAAGTGCATAATATGCTGGTATATTAGGTGAAATAAAATCTCACTAACGTGAGCTCTCACCAAAGTGCTCTATCTGCTATTAAACTTTTATTAAGAACTGAGATAAAACAATTCTCTTTGGAGTAGGAATTAAAGTGCCTACTGATGATCACTGAAGTGAAGGAGGAAGAGACAATGAGACAGCCATGTTCTCAAGGAAACCCCATTGTGTTCTGACCTTGCCCTTACCATTCCAAGGGGACTTCAGGTCACTTCACATAAATGGATAACAGAGCAGTTAAATGTCCTGGAGTGAGTGCCCCAGCGTGTGAAGATACAAATGCCACTCCTGGGATGGGTGTCTGAATGTAGGTTTTGTTGTTAGGACAGAAAGCAGCCTCAGAGCCAGAGTGCCAGCTATAGCATTCCATAATGTGATGTGAGCTTAAAAGAAAGACATGTAGTCCCCAGCTTCCATCGGGCTGGCAGTGAGGTACACAGACAGTGAATAATGGCAAGGCAGGTGTGCTAAGAAGGAGCCCAAACTGGACTGTCTACTTAGAGAGGAGCTGAAACCTGGGAAGGTGAAAGGAAAGAGATTTTTTTTATAGCCAAAATGCATAGCCGTGGCATTAGCCAAAACAAAGAGAGGAAATTCCAATGAAATAATTGTTTTCACTCCAGTGGTTCATTTTCTTTTTGACTGGGAGTGATCTGGCTGAATCAATTAGGTCTTCCAGCTTTGAGTAAACGTGAAAATACGTTCAAGTATCTTAACAAAATATCCAAGGCCAGGCGCTGTGGCTCATGCCTGTAATCCCAGCACTTTGAGAGGCTGAGGTGGGAGGATCACTTGAGGTCGGGAGTTCGAGACCAGCCTGGCCAACATGGTGAAACCCTGTCTCTACTAAAAGTACAAGAATTAGCCAGGCGTGGTGGCGGGCTCTCGTAATCCCAGCTACTTAGGAGGCTGTGGTAGGAGAACAGTTTAAAGCCGGGAGGCAGAGGTTACAGTGAGTCGAAATTGTGCTACTGCACTCCAGCCTGGGCGACAAGAGTGAGACTCCATCTCAAATAATAATAATAATAAAATATCCAAATGAAAACATTCACACAAGGAGAAAGTTTATTTTATATGAAATATTTATATTTATTTCTTACATATCATATATCAAAAGCAGCCCCTTTGCTGAAAATCTAGTCCATCTGAGAATGGATCATCATCTCTGCCCAAAAACAACGGTTGGTGGTAAGGCAGTACAGAGAAAAGAGAAAAAAACCTTGAAGCTGAATACTCCTGAGCTTAAGATTTGATCTTGTCATCTACTGGCTGTGTGATTTTCATCACGTTACCAAGGCTCTCTGACCTGTAGATACCTCATATACTTGCTTGGAGTAGTAATGTGGACCACTAGATGTTGTTAGAAGGATTCAGATAGCACATGTCAAGAAGATTGTCTTGTAAAGAAAAATACACTCAAATAAATAATATCTATTGATATTATCATTATCAAATCATTAAGTTGTATTTTTAAACCAAATTAACTAAAATTTAAAAATAGATCTATTACAAAAGAGAATTAAAATTTCATACTTAATACATGAACAGTCAATGAAAAGTAAGATGCACTTGGGCAAACATTTAATGCTGTTTTATCATATAATTTTGTACCAATAATTTGGAAAGACAGATAAAATAGTAATTAAATTAGTTTTTATTTAGATTGGCTTTTGTTTGTTAGTTATCAAAAGCTCTAAAAGACTGTTTTCAGAATGGCGTCAGCAAACAGTCGAGTTAGAAATTTCAGTATTCCCAGCAGATGCAGTGGCTCACGCCTGTAATCCCAGCACATTGGGAGGCCGAGGTGGGTGGATCCCAAGGTCAGGAGTTCAAGACCTGCCTGGCCAAGACAGTGAACCCCATCTCTATTAAAACTAAAAAATTAGCTGGGTGTAATGGCACACTCCTGTAATCCCAGCTACTCAAGAGGCTGAGGCAGGGAGCTGCTTGAACCCAGGAGGCGGAGGTTGCAGTGAGCTGAGATCACGCTACTGCACTCCAACCTGGACAATAGAGCAAGACTCCATGTCAAAAAAAAAAAAGAAAAGAAAAGAAAAAGAATTTTCAGTATTCCCTTTCCCTACTCCCCAAGCTCAGTGACCTCAGGTGTTCATACATTTATTCAGTAAATAATTATTGAGCACTGTTTTTGCTGCAAATACAAAATAAGGCTTCATGAAGTTTATTGAGTGGGTTAGAGAGAGATAAAAAAGTGAATGAGCAGTTAAATATATAATTATACATATTGGGAAGTATTTTGAAAGTGTGAGAAATGAGCTGAGTGAAGGGAAGGCCAATCTCAGAGTGAATAATAAGCACAGTGGCTGAAAATGATATCAAAGTTGCAAAAATATTCAATTAAGTCAGAATTTTATAGACCAAAGCAATTATTTTTAAAGTTTTATTTTTAATTATGGTATATAGTATTTGTATGTATTTATTGAATACATGTCATGTTTTGATACAGTCAAATCAGTCATTGAATTATCCAACACCTTAAGCATTTATCATTTCTTTGTGTTAAGAATATTCCAATTCTACACTTTCAGTTATTTAAAAATAAACAATAAATTATTGTTAACTATAGTCACTCTATTGTGCTACTGAATAATGAACTTCATTCATTCAAACTCTCAGTTGTACCCATTAACCTTCCCACATTATCCTCCACTCATTGCTACACTTTCAGCCTCTGGTAGCCATCATTCTACTCTCTATCTCCATGAATTCATTTCTTTTAACTCCCACATATTAGTGAAAACATGTGATATTTGTCTTTCTGTGTCTGGCTTATTTTACTTAACATGATAAACCCCAGTTTCATCCATGTGGCTGCAAATGACAGAATTTTATTCTTTTTATGGCTGAATAATATTCTACTGTGTATATGAACTATATTTTATCCACTTACCCTTTGATGGGCACTTAAGTTAATCCATATCTTAGCTATTGTGACTAGTGCTGCAATAAACATCACAGAGCAGATATCTCTTCAATATACTGATTTCCTTTCTTTTGGGTATATACTCAGCAGTGGGACTGCTGTATCTATGGTAGGTAGTTCTACTTTGTTGGCTTGAAGTCCATTTTATCAGAGACTAGGATTGCAACCCCTGCTTTTTTTTGTTCTCCATTTGCTTGGTAAATCTTCTTCCATCCCTTTATTTTGAATCTATGTGTGTCTTTGTATGTGAGATGGGTTTCCTGAATACAGCACACCGACGGGTTCTGACTTTTTATCCAGTTTGCCAGTCTGTGTCTTTTGATTGGGGCATTTAGGCCATTTACATTCAATGTTAATATTGTTATGTGTGGATTTGATTCTGCCATTTTGTTACTGGCTGGTTTTCTTTCCCATTAGTTGACTCATTTTCTTCATTGCATGTTTGGTCTTTGCCAACTGGTTTGCTTTTGCGGTGACTGGTACTTGTTCCTTTCAATGCTTAGTGTTTCTTTCAGGAGCTCTTGTAGGGCAGGTCTGGTGTTGACAAAATCTCTCAATAATTGCTTGTCTGTAAAGGATTTTATTTCTCCTTCACTTACGAAGCTTAGTTTGGCTGGATATGAGATTCTGGGTTGAAAGTTCTTTTCTTTAAGGATGTTGAATATTGGCCCCCACTCTCTTCTGGCTTGTAGGATTTCTGCAGAGAGATCTGCTGTGAGTCTGATGGGCTTCCCTCTGTGGGTGACCTGGCCTTTCTCTCTGGCTGCCCTTAGCATTTTTTCCTTCATTTCAACCCTGATGAATCTGATGATTATATACCTTGGGGTTGCTCTTCTTGAGGAATATCTTTGTGGAGTTCTCTGTATTTCTTG
The DNA here is from genome assembly GCF_030222135.1 of Aotus nancymaae. Taxonomy (NCBI): domain Eukaryota; kingdom Metazoa; phylum Chordata; class Mammalia; order Primates; family Aotidae; genus Aotus; species Aotus nancymaae. The sequence continues at coordinate 27,523,383 of NW_026988454.1, forward strand.
AATTAGAAATTTGGACTGCCTTGCTAGGCTTGGGAAGTTCTCCTGGATAATATCCTGGAGCATGTTTTCCAGCTTGGATTCATTCTCCCCATCATATTCAGGTACACTGATCAAGTGTAGATTAGGTCTTTTCACATAATCCCATATTTCTTGGAGGCTCTGTTCATTTCTTTTCACTCTTTTTTCTCTTGTCTTGCCTTATCTTTTTATTTCATTCAGCTGATCTTCAAGCTCTGATATCCTTTCTTCGGCTTGATCGATCTGGCTATTAAAACTTGTGTTTGCTTCACGTAGATCTTGTGCTGGGGTTTTCAACTCCATGAAGTCGTTTATATTCTTCTCTAACCTGGTTATTCCAATTAGCATTTTGTCTAACTTTTTTTCAAGGTTTTTGGTTTCCTTGCATTGAGTTAGAACATGTTCCTTTAGCTCAGAAATGTTTGTTATTAGCCACCTTCTGAAGCCTGTTTCTGTCAATTCATCGCACTCCTCAGTCAAATTGTGATCCTGTGTTGTTGAGGAGTTGTGATGCCTTGAAGGAGAAGAGGTGTTCTGGTCTTTGATGGTTTCATCTTTTTTGTGCTGATTTTTTCCCATCTTTGTGGATTTACCTGGCTGTGCTGTCAGAGAGCTGCTTGATGAGGTTGCTTGTCTGTCCAGGAAGGCCAGGTTTCTGTAGTTCTCTAACATCACATTCCTATATAAATTCTGCTGTGCAGTGTCCAGGCATTGCCACTCCTCCAGACAGAATTCTATGGCCACATCCCTAAATGTCAGCGGTTCCATTTCTAGGCTTCCAGGGGATCCTGGCATCTTAGCTGTGGATCTCCAATACCTGCAGGTCACAGGGCCACACAAGCTAGGCGTCTAGTAGAAGAGGACACAGAGAAATGAACTGTTTTGTTTTTTAGGAACCTCCATACAGTTCTCCATAGAAGCCATACTAATTACTAATTTACACTCCCACAATAGTGTATGTGGCTCCCCTTTCTCCACATCCTTACCAGCATGTTACAGACTGTCTTTTGGATAAAAGCCATTTTAACAGGGGTGAAATATCTAATTATAGTTTTGATTTGCATTTCTCTGATTAGTGATGAAGAGCATTTTTTCTTATACCTGTTGACCATATATATGTCCTCTTTTAAAAAATGTCTATTCAGATCTTTTACCCCTTTTTAACTCGATTAATTGTTTTTCTACTATTGAGTTGTTTGAGCTCTTTATACATGCTGGTTCTTAATCCCTTGTCAGATGGATAGTTTACAAATATTTTCTTCTAATCTGTGGGCTGTCTCTCCACTTTGTTGATTGTTTCATTTGCTGTGCAGAAGCTTTTTATATTGATGAGATCTCAGTTTTTCATTTTCAGTTTCATCACCTGTGCCTTCAAAGTGTTACTCAAGAAATCTTTGCCTAGTTGAATGCCCTGTAATGACTCCAAAATGTTTTTTTCTAGTAGTTTCATAGTCTTACAGCTGAGATTTGAGCCTTTAATCCATTTTGAGTTGATTTTTGTATATGACAAAAGATAATCTAGTTTCATTCTTTTGCATATGGATATCCAGTTTTCTCAATACTATTAATTGAAGACTGTCCTTTCTCCAATGTACGTTCATGGCACATTTATCAAAAACAAGTTGGTAGAAATGTATGGATTGATTTTTGAGTTTTTTAATTCTGTTCCATTGGTCTATGTGCCTGTTTTTATGCCAGTACCATGCTGTTTTTGTTACTATAGCTTTGTAATATAATTTGAAGTCAGATAATGTAATTTTTCCAGTTTTGTCATTCTGGGTAGTTCGTAATTTCATATAAATGTTAATTTTTTTTGTGAAGAATGTCATTGCTATTTTGATAGGGATTGCATGAATCTATAGATTGCTTTGGATAGGATGAACATTTTAACAATATTGATGTTTCCAATCCATGAACATGGGATATCTTTTCATTTTTGTGTCTTCAATTTCTTGTATCAATGTTTTATAGTTCAATTGTAAAGATCTTTCCCTTCTTTTGTTATTACAAGACAAGGATGCTGATTTTTCTAAGGATAAAAGTTATTAACTTATTACCTTAATAACTTTTATTAAAAGTAATTTTATTAAAAGTAATGTTAATAACTTTATTTTTAAGATATCTGCACTCTGATGTTTATTGCAGCAAATATTATTAAGTTAATAACTTTTATTAAAAGTAACAACTTTTATTAAGTTATAATAACAGTAGTTTCATATTGTAACTTTTATTGTTATAATAGCAATAGTTTCAATTTTAAAGGTCTTTCTCTTATTTTGTTAAGTTTTAGGTATTTTATTTGTAGCCATTGTAAATGGAATTACTTTCTTGGTTTCTTTTTCAAATTGTTTGCTATTGGCATATAGAAATGCTACTGATTTTTTGTATGTTCATTTGGTATACTGAAAGTTTACAGAATGTATTTACCAGTTCTAATAGTTTCTTGGTGAAGTCTACATTTTTTCTAAATATAAGATCATGTCATCTGCAAACAAGGATAATTTGACTTCTTCCTTTCTAATTTGAGTACTTTTTATTCATTTCTCTTGTCTCATTGCTCTGGCTAGGACTTTCAGTACTATGTTGAATAAAAGTGTTAAAAGTCAGCATCCTTGTCTTGTTCTTAATCTTAAAAGAAAACCTTTCAGTTTTCCCCTGTTCAGTATGATACTAGGTATAGGTTTGTTGTATGTGGTTTATGCTTTCTGAGATGGCAAGTAGTGAGAATATTTCAACTGGAAAAGAATTTTGAGTGGGAACTTTTCAAATTATCATTCTGGCTGCTGAGAGTGGATTAGAGAGGAAAAAGGGAGAAAGTTGGCAGAACCTGTGTGGAGGGCACTGCAATAATCCAGATGGTAATTTTGGCTAGGACAGTGGCAGCAAATCAGAGAGGTGCAGGCCCACACATAGACATATTTCACAAAAAAAGTTGGCAGGAATTCCTAAAGCATGGCATGTGTTGGGAAAGAAGATGCAGGAATCAAGGCTGACTGCCAGGCCCATCCCTGTGTGGTATCAGCCTTGGCATTTTCTTCCCAGACCAGTGGCTTAGACTCTGGATTTCCCTGATCACTTTCTCATCCCTTTCTCCAACTGCCATACCTACTTTAGAATTGTGTGCCCTGCCTCCTTTCTTCAGTAACCTACTTATGTATGCAATATAGTTAACTCTATATGTACCAGAAACACTTAGTCATTTATTGAGTGTTTCCTTCAATTTTAGGAGTAGTATTCCAAGAGTTAAATTGATGAAAAAACAAAGGCATTATAAGATGGTGATGCATAGGTATTTTAGATTATTAATTTATTTGAATCTAGCTCATATCATAGAATTCCAAACACTTCCAACCTGTATTTCAAAAACATGTTCCTTAAAAAATTAGCTTATCCTCGTGAATATATTATTTTCCATCTACTTTCTTCTTAATGCACTGCCATCATTATTTAACAAAACCTCCCTTTCTGAAGTTATCTACAATTTTCTATATTTTCTGTTCTATGTACACATATACCATCATAAATTTCTTTCTAAACACTGCTTTCACTGCATTCTACAAATTTTGACAAATTCTATTTTCATTTTCATTTAGTTCCAAATATTTTTAGACATGCCATATTAATTTTTTCTTTTATTGATATATTTTACATATATACAGGGCACATTTGAGTGTTTATTACATGCATAGAATGTGTAATAATTAAGTCAGGGTATTTGGAGTATCCATCACTTGTGTATGTATGATTTTTATGTGTTGATATCATTTCAAGTCCTTTCCTCTAGGTACATTGAAATATACATAATATCGTTTCTAAGTATACTTACCCTAGTCTGCTATCAAACATTAGAATTTATTCCTTTTATTTAACTGTATATTTGCAACCATAAGCAATCTCTTCATCCCCTACTTTCTGCCCACCCACCGTTCCCAGTCTCCAGTATCTTTCATTCTATTCCCTGTGTCCATGAGATCAAGTTTTTACATTTCTACATATAAATTAGAACTTGTGGTTTTTTCTTTCTGTGCCTGGCTAATGTCACTTGACAAAATGACCTCCAGTTTCATCCATATTGCTGCAAATGATAGAATTTTATTCTTGTTCTGTAGCTGAATAGTATTCTCTTGTATATACACATCATGTTTTTTATCCATTTTTCCACTGATGAACACTTAGGTTGATTCCATATCTTGGCTATTATGAATAGTACTGTGATAAAAATGTGACCATAGGTATCCTTTTGATATACTAATTTATTTTTCTTTGAATAAATATCCAGTAGTGGAATTGCTAGTTTATGTGGTATTTCTATTTTTAGTTTTTTAGAAATCCCTATACTGTTTTCCATAATAGTTGTACTAATTTACATCTGCACCAACAGGACATTAAAGTTCCTTTTTTCTACAACCTCACCAGCATTTGGTATTTTTTATTCTTTTTAATAAGAGACATTTTAACTGCAGTGAGACGATATTTCATTGTGTTTTTAATTTGCATTTCCCTGATGAATAATGCTCACCATTTTTTCATATATACCTATTGACCTTTTATGTCTTCTTCGGAGAAATGTCTATTCATGTCCTTTGCCCATTTTAAAATAAAAGTATTTGTTTTTTTGGTGCTGAGTTGTTTGAGTTGCTTGTATATATTGAATATTAGTCCATTATCAGATGAGTAATTTGCAAATATTTTTCTCCTATTCAAAATGTTGCCTCTTTAGGCTGTTAATTTTTTATTTTGATGTGCAGAAGCTTTTTAACTTAAAATAGTCCCATTTGACTATTAACTTAAAATAATCTGTTTTTATTTTCTTTCTTGTGCTATTTGAGGTCTTAACCATAAAATTTTTGCCTGTATCAATGTCCTGAAGAATTTTTCCTGTGTTTTCTTCCATTAATTTTATAGTTTCAGGTCTTACCTTTAAGTCCTTATTCTATCTTGTGTTGACTTTTGAATATGGTGAAACATAGGTATGCAGTTTTATTCTGAATATGGTTATCCAGTTTCTCCAGCACCATTTACTGAAGAGGGTGTTCTTTCCTCAATGTATGTCCTTGACAGCTTTGTTGAAGATCAATTGGCTGTCAAAATGTGTATTAACTTCTGGACTCTCTATTCTGTCCCATTAGTCTATGTGTCTATTTTTATACCAATACCATGTTGTTTTGGAATATGTTTTGGAAGTCACATAGTATAATACCTCCAGATCTGTTCTATTTGCTTAAGGTGGCTTTGGCTATTCAGGCTCATTTTTGGTCTCACAAGAATTTTAGAATTTTTTTCTATTTCTGTGAAAAATGTTAGAATTTTGATAGGTATTTAATTAAAATCTATAGATTGCTTTGGGAAATATGGCCACTTTAATAATATTAATTATTCCAACTTATGAACATAAGCTGATGAGTTTCATTTGTGTCCTCTTTAATGTCTGTCACCCATGTTTTGTAGATTTTCTTGTAGACATTTTGCACTTTTTTGGTTAAATTTATTGCTGGGAATTTTACTTAATGTTATAACTACTGTAAATGTCATTATCTTCTTTCTTTCTTTCTAGGTTACTTCATTGTTGGTGTGTAGAAATGCTACTTATTTTTTAATGTTAATTGTGTATCCTGCAAACTTAATAAATTTGTCAGTTATAAAACATTTTTGATGGCACCATTGGTTTATATATATATATAAACCTATATATATATGTACATATAAACCTATATATATAAATATATATATATATATATATGATTATGTCATCTGAAAAGAGGGACAATTGACATTCTCTTTCCAATTTGGATGCTTTATATTTTTTTCTCTTGCCTCGTTGCCCTGGCTAAGACCCAGTACTCTGCTGAATAGTAGTAGTGAAATTGAGCATTTTTATGTTATTCCAATTCTTAGAAGAAAGGCTGTCAATTTTCTTCAACTTGGTACAATATTGGTTGTGGGATTGTCATATATGGCCTTTATTATTTTTAGGTATGGTCCATCTATGCCTACTTTTTGACAGTTTTCATCATAAAGTGGTTTAGAATGTTGTCAAATGCTTTATCTGCATCTATTAAAATGATCATATGGTTTTTGTTCTTCTGTTGATATGACATATTATTTTTTATTAATTTGCATGTGTTGAACCATCCTTGCATTTCTGGTATAAATTCCACTTGATTGTGGTGTATTATCTTTTTGATGTCCTGTTGGATTCAGTTTGATAGTATGTGGTTGGGGATTTTTATTATGTCTACGTTCATCAGGGATGTTAGCCTATAGTTTGTTGTTGTGTGTCCTTGTCTGATTTTGATGTCAGAGTAATGCTGGCCTTGTAAAATGGGTTGTGTAGAGTTCCCTTCTCTTCAGTTTTTTGGAATAGTTTCAGAAAGATGGGTGTAAGTTCTTCTTTATACATTCCACAGAATTATATTGTGAGCCCATCTATGCCTAGAGTTTTCTTTACATGTTTCGAGGAATTTATTCATTTTCTCTAGGCTTTCCAGTTTATTACTGTATAGTTTGCCATAACAGTCTCTGATGATCTTTTGCATTTCTGTGGTACGTTTTCATTTGTGATTTTATTTGGGTCTTCCCTCTTCTTTTCTAGATCAGTCCAGCTGGTTTATCACTTTTGCTTATCTTTTTGAACTCTAACTTTTCAATTCATTGATCTTTTGTGTTGCTTTTTTGTTTCTGTTCCATTTACTTCTGCTCTGATCTTGATTATTTCTTTCCTTCTGGTAATTTGGGTTTTGTTTTTTTTTTTTTTTTCTTGTACATTGAGGTGAATTATTGGATTGTTTATTTGAATTCTTTCTCTTTTTCTTGATGCAGTCATTTATTACTGTAAAATTGCCTCTTAGCACTGCTTTTGCCATACCCCATTTGTTTTGATAAGTTGTTTCCATTTTTATTTGTTTCAAGAATTTTTTTATTTCCATCTGATTATTCAGAAGCATGTTAATTTCCATGTATGTGTACAGTTTTCAAAGTTCCTCTTGTTATTAATTTTTAGATTTATTCTATTGTGATCTGAGAAGATACTTGACATGATTTTAATTTTTAAAAATTTGTTGATACTTATGTTGTGGCCTAACATATGGGTAATCCTGGAGAATGTACCATATGCTAATGAGAAGAACATGTACTGTGCAATTATTGGATAAGACATTCTGTAAATGTCTGTTAGGTCCATTTGTTCTAAAGTCCAGTTTAAATTCAGTATTTCTTTGTTGATTTTCTCTCTAGATGATATGTCTAATGCTGAGACTGGGGTGTTGTAGTTCCCTATTATTACTGTATTGGAGTCTATCTTTTTCTTTTGATCTAGTAATTTGTTTATTTATCTGGGTGCTGTAGTGTTGGGTCCATATGTATTTTAGAATTGTATCCTATTGCTGGAGTGATACCTTTGTAATTATGTAATAACCTTCTTTGTCTTTTTAAACTGTTTTTAACTTAAAGTCTGTTTTATTTGATATAAGTATAGTTACTCATGCTCACTTGTGGTTTCCATTTGCATGAAATATCCATCTTCACTCCTTTACTTCCAGTTTATGTGTTTATATAGGTGAAGTATGTTTCTTACAGGCAGCATACAGTTGAATCATATTATTTTTAAATCAATTTAGCCAGTCTATATCTTTTAGGCAGAGAATTTAATCCATTTACATTCAAGGTTATTATTGATATCTGAGGTTTACTTCCTGTTATATTCTTAGTTGTTTTCTGGCTGTTTTGCATATTCTTTATTCCTTTTCTGCTTATGGCTTATCCTTGTGTTTTTCTGGTTTTCTGTGTTGGCAACATTTAAATCTTTTCTCTCCCTTTTCTGTGTGTTTGCATTCCAAGTGTGTTTGCATTACAAGTGAGTTTTATGCTTTTATGCATTTTCATGATGGTACCATCCTTTTGCTTCCAGTTTTTGAACTCATCTGAGTATTTCTTGTAAGGCTGGTCTGGTGGAGATGAATTCCCTCCATATTTGCTTATCTGGTAAAAACTTTATTTCTACTTCACAGACAAAGGAGAATTTTTCTGGATATAGTATTTTTGGGTGGCAGAGTTCCACCACCCCCCACCCCCAACAACCCCCAGCATTTTAAGTACATCATTCTATTCTCTTCTGGCCTGTAAGGGTTTTGCTCATAAGTCTACTGTTAGTCTAATGAGATCTCCTTTGTAGATGACTAAACACTTTTTTCTTGCTGTTTCCAGAATTTTATTTTGTCATTGACATCAGACAGTTTGACTATGATGTGGAAAAGAACTTTTTGCACTGTATTTGTTTGCGGATTAGTGGGACTCCTATATCTGATGTATACATCTCTTGCTGGACTTGGGAAATTTTTATTATTTTATTAAATAAGATTTTAAACATTTTCTATTTGCCTTCAGGGTTATCAATAATTTATATATTTGGTTACTGTGTGGTATGCCATATATCATGAAGGTCTTATTTATTCTTTTCTTTTCTTTTTTATTTCTTTGTTTCTGACTGGGTTATTTCAAAAAACCTGTCTTTATATTCTGAGGTGTTTCTTTTGCTTGATCTAATCTATTGTTGAAGTTTTTGAGTATATTTTGTATTTTATTCAAGTAAATCTTCAATTCCAGAACTTCCGTTCTGTTTTTTCTTTGCAGATATCTATGTCTTTGCTAAATTTCTTACTTGTGTTCTGAATTTTTTGTTTTTTTAATTATCTTGTATCTCACTGAGCTTCTTTAGTATCATAATTTTATATTTTTTTTCCAGAATTTTACAAAATTTTTTATTGAAATCTGTTGTTGAGGAATCATTGCATTCCTTTGGAGGTATCATATTTCCTTCTTTGTTTATGTTTCGTGTGTCTTCACATTGATATCTGGTATAATAGTCATTTCTTCCAAGTTTTAAAATTTGCTTTCATAGGGATGAGTTTTTCCTGAAGAGGTATCAGTGGTGTTGGCTGGGTAGAGACTTTTGGCTTTGATTCTGAATGCATGTTACTGCGTAGTTTCTGTATGATTTCTTCGAATGTCAACAGTGTCAGTGGTATTTGTGATTTTGTAGATGGCTTGGGGTGTGTCTATTAGTGGAGGTTATGATGAAGTGTTATTGAGGACACAGGCTCCAAGTAGACCAGTCTTAGGGCCCCAGTGATAAAAGCAGTGGATTGAGCATGCCTATCCACAGGCCCCAGACTGGCATACACTAATGTTGGTGTTAACACAATCAGGTGGGTTGATACTTGGTCCTCCAGGTATCTTGCTCAGATGCCAGTAGTGGTAGCAGTGAGCTGGCTGGAAGAGTAAGTTCTCGGCTCCCTGGGCAGCTAATGTGGTGTGAGCAATCCACAGCAACAGTGGTGGGACAACCCTTAGGTCCCAAGCAGTGCTTCCTGATGTTGGCAGTGGCTGTGAAGCAGGGTTGCCATCCACAACCCCAGAAATTCAGCTTTTAGGCTCTTCTGCTTTTGGTGGCAGAGGTGCTACAGTGTCATGCAAAGAAGGGGTGGGTCTCCCACCCTTCAGAGGGGAGAAGGGACTCAACCCTTGCACATGAGCTAGAGCACAGAGACCATGCCACCAACTGGGGCATAGTTGCCACTTACAGCCTCAGAGAGGTAACCCTCTGACTCATCCACCTCAGCCCCTGGTGACAGCAGCAGTAGCTGCAACTGCAATAGGATGAGAGGGAAAGAGGAGATCCTGCTCTCTACTCAAAAGCCAGAGCACAGAGACTGTTCCACCAGTTGGGGTGGCGCCATTGCCCCCAACCCCAGATAGTCAGATCTCAGGCTTATGTGTCTGGTTCCTGATGGTAGCAACTGCTATGGCAGTATGCAGAGTGGGAAAGGGATCTCCCTCACTACTCCCAAACCAAAGCATAGAGGTTTTTGCCACTTCTGAGGACACAGTCACTTGTCAGATCTTCATATAAATAGCCTTCAGGCTCTAGAAAGTGCCTGTCTTAATTTTGTTTGGGGTGTGTGTGAGAACTTTCTATAATCTTATTATTATTGAATATTGTCTTAAAATTAAATATTTTCTGTTACCTTGACAAATTTTTCTTAATTTTTTCACCATTATTTGAGACAAAAAAAAACCTAAGTGGTATATATTCTGGGAAATGCCTCTCCTCAGGTAGGATAGAGTTCTGGGTTTTGTTTTGTTTTGTTTGTTTGTTGTTGTTATTGTTTCTGGAGTAGGCTTTTAGTATAAAAAATGCTCTGTAACATTTCACAATGGTTACTTTTCCCCTCTTCTGCCAGAACCGTGAAGGAATCTATTTTGACTGTTTACCTTGAGAATCTGGTGATGTTTCTAGAGAAAACCAGGGAAATGTGATATACTCCAGAAGTTTCTTATTCTCAGGCTAGCTCACTCAGCTTCCTCAATTTGTCAAATTTCCCATTTAAATCTCCCTACCAGCTAATGTCTCCAGTGGGTCCTGCTTCAGGTAACAGAGCAGCTTTCATTTTCTGTATTCACCTAACTCTCCAGCTTTGGAGCAACAATTTTGCCCTGTAAAATTTACCCTAAAATGAGTCCAAGAAAGTTGGTGCTTTTCATTTTGTTCAGCCTTTTTCTTGTTGTAAGAATGGGGATGATGACTCAAATGTTGGACCTAAAGCGAAAAGTGCCTAATTTTCACTTATTTTGTTCAACAACTGTAAAACATTTGACAAAGTTGACCACATTTCCCTTGTGAAATTCTTTTCTGTCTCCCTCTTTCACATCAGTCCATTATCAGTATTGCTTTTTCACCTTAGTCTGATTTTTCTATGATAGAATCCCTTGTTGTTCTTAGATTCTGTTGCTGTCACCCTGTAATTTTACAGTGCTTAGCTTTAGCATGGTTGTGATGCAAAGAGATTAAAACGTATATGATTATCTCAGATATAATCACAGTATTTTTGTTTTTAATTGTGTTTTGGACTCCTGCTAATGGTGGTACCAAAGATTTTTCAGAAAAAAAGATGTCAAAAATTGAACTCCTAATTGTATTCCCATTTCTATTTATCTTTCTCTGTCTCTCATTTTAGTGGATAGCACAGCCATCATCAGACAACCAAATGGATAAATTTGAATCCTTAATCTCTCTCAAGTGATATTAATTTAAACTCATTCACATTTTATATAACTCCTCCATATCTATTGGCATAGATTTTGTTCAGTATTTCATTATTTCTGTTATCTTACCCAGCTATGATAATAAATTCTAAATCATCTCTGTCCATCATCATCTATACTTCCATAATGCTACCAAAGTCAGTTTCAAACAGAATAAGCTGACTGTTACTCCTCTGCTCAAATCTTTCAATGGCTTTGAAAACTTTAACATAAAATGAACATTCTTAAACACGGTATCAGGGCCCTTCAGTTTTCTTGCTGGCTTAACTCCCTAGTCTTACCTCATGCTATTTTTCTAAATACATGGTTTAGTCCAACCATTTTGAACCACTTGGAATTTACCCATTTAGACCATATTTTAACATATTTTCTCCTTGTCTTTAATGCTTTTCTCTTACTTTTTCTTTAAATGATCTTACCTACATGTTTAAGACCAAGTGCAAGCATCACCTCTTCTTTGTATATATTTGTGTATCCTTTCCCCACATGTTCTTCCTGCCATACCCAGACTACCTTAGTGAGTCTTCTTTGAGCTCTATTTTAGGACTTCAGACATAGCATGAAATAATATGGTATGATTGGATCCTGAAACAGAAAAAAGAAAAGAACTGTTAAAATTCATTTAAATTTGGAGTTTAGTTAATAGCAATGTACCAATGTGTGTTTCCTGGTTTTGACAAATGTACTATGGAAACATAAGATAGCAACATTAGGAGATTTCGTACCTAAAACTGGGTGAGCGATATATGGCAACTCTCTGTACTATCTTTGTATTATCTAAATGTATTTCAAAACAAAATATTTATTTAAAATAGTCACAGAGAAAACTACATTTACATTTCTCATAGCAATTACCATAATACTTGAATCACCTGGGGTATGCTACTGACCTCATTTCTCTAGCCTCTTTGCTTTTCTATAAAACCAGATTAAAAACAGCAAATGTACCTATAAAAAAGTATCTGTAATACTTTTCTGACTATTAAATCAGAGCAGCCATGTGAGGGAATTAGCACAGTGCCTTGCACCTAGTAGGCCATTGTTTAGCATTAACTATTACTATTATTATTAAAGAAGTAATTGATTTTTCCTATCTGTCAGTTCCAGTAGACTTTGAGCTTCTTATTTGCCTAGTGTGATATCTGCCCAACAGAAAATACTCAGTAAATATTTGCGGAACAAATATTGAATGAAAGTATACATTTTAATATTTTTCCTCTTCTTTTCCTAGATCTGCTTCTCATAACATGACAGAAATAAATCTCCTGCCAGTTGGTTTACCTCAGTGATCAGCATTCACTATAATATCACTGTTGCTTGCTCTCTTACTGAACTCTTCCCCACCTCAGACCTTGAAAGAAACGGCATTTCATCCATCATCCTAGAATTCATGCCCCCTATTTATTCTACTGCACGAAGAAAATCTAAACGGCAGAGTGTATTTTTTCAGCCAACACATCTTTCAAAAGTCAAAACTCTCCTTCTATTGAATTTCTAGCTTTATGCTCAATCAGAATTCACAATTTTCCCCTAGACAGAGTTTTTTTTAGTGTGTTGGACAGTCATTAGAACTAAAATGAATAAGTTGTAGCTATCAAGTGTCTAGATAATCTGCAGTCATAAAATTTGCAAAACAGAAAAAATATTAACCATTCAGAATTAATTTAATAAAGTCATTGAATTTCAAGTTAAGAAGATATTTAAATTATATATAATCTGTTAAATTACTTACGTGAGGACACACAAGCAATTATTGCTTTCAAAGGCATTATTTCTCTTATTGTTCCAAATATCCCCTAGCATTATGGATGATGGAAACAATATTCTGTTTATTCTATTTTGTATTTATTTTTCAGATACCAGCATAACCATCATTTCTTCTGGGAAAAGTTCTCACACACACCTGCCCATCTCCATGGGTACACATACACACACATACCACAAACATGCAAACACACACACACACACACGCACCAGAGTTGATCTCCTTCTATGCTCTCCCACCCATGACATCTCTGTCACTCCCCATCTAGACATTTATTACACTTATTTCCATTTTATGTTTGTTGGTCTTACCTGCTAGGCTTTGAACTCCATGCTCGGATAACTATGCCTATTTGGTTTTTCATTTTATTTCTAGTTTTAAACACAATGACAATTGCTTAATTCAGCACTTGAGTGAATGAAAATGTTTTAAATATTGGCAAAGCTGAATACCTGCCCCCAAATATGTATTACTTTTGAGTTAAGTTCAATGCAATTTTATAAAAACAGGCATTTGTATTTTTTATCATATATTACATGATCTCAAAAACAACTATGCACAAAAGCATCCAGAATTTGCTATTCCACCCTTATTCCAACCTCTCTTGTTTTAATTCATCTCAGACATTTGGTCCAGATTGCAAAAAAATGTTTGGCATAGACCTTTTCTTTCACCGAGGTAATTCTACAAACTGGTAAGGTAAAAAGATACTATCATTTGAAAAATTGCTGTGACAAAGATAAGCTACTTCCTTTTTTATTTCTACCCAGTGAACCCAAATTTAGAAATAATTTACTTCCAGAATATATTTTATCCTTAAAAAATTATAAGAAAGTGAAGAAACTTCTTCTTTGAATAAATTTATAAATAAAATAAAATCTTTTAAAACAGGAACATTTTCCAAAATTTTTCCAGTGAGTGACACTGTGTTATCATATAGTATTTTGCATTAGAAATACTGTGATTGTGACAGGTTTTTCAGATATGCTTGGATGGGAGAAATGCCACTCTGAAGCACTCATGCTGCATATGCTTTGTATGATTGCAAATTCTTCCACAGCTTGCTATGAGTTGTAACTTATTCTGGTTTTGACTATCTCATTACCTTCATATATTGGCCAAAATCTTTAACCAGATCCCTAAAATCAATCTCCAGTACCGCCTGATATTTGTATATAAACCATAGACATTAAAATGCTGGTAGTATCATAAAGAAACATTTCCTGTTACTCAATAGCAGTGACGACAAGATAAAACCCTAGAGCACCTGTATATTTTTTCTCCAAACTAAATAACCCCAACGTGTTGAGAGGATGAATTGGTCTTGATTCCCCTCAGCATTCTGACACCTTTCTACAGTATTTATAATACTGCAAGTAATTATTCATGTATAGATTGATTTCCCTTCTGGATTAGAGTTTGTTGCATGTAGCGTTTATATCTAATCTGCCTACACATTTCCAGCTTCTAAAACAATGCTCAAAACAAAGTAAATTTTCAATAAATGCTTCTTGAATGAATATCTATTGTAATCCCAATAATGCCTCCTAACTACTATACTAATTTTTAACAATAATATACCATAATTAATTCAGCTTGTGATTAACTGTAACTCACACTGTATCATTTCTATTTGATCAATTACCTTTCATCTTCCATTTTTTTCAGGGCCTTTCTTCGAGAACAGCCTACTCTTCATGTGTTGCCACTCTCCTGATATAAGATAATTAGGCAAATGAAACCAAGAATAAATTATTGGCTCAGATAAATCCAGTGCTGGGTTTTAGGATATATGGTGAAAATAATTTCATAATAAAGTAAAGATTCATCCCTTAATGAGAAGTACAAATTTTTCTGACAATCTTTATAAATCATTGGGAAAGAAAGGCAAAAATTCCTTAAGCAAAAAGGAGTAAGCACACTAAGCCAATCAAGATTGAAGAATTAATTTTTTTAATCTTGAAAAAATCACTCTCTACCCCAAGATAATTTGTATGTTATTTTTCTTTGCTTTTTTTCTCCATTACTGTAAGTTGCTAAGGTCTCATTTGGTCACCAAAAGGAAACAAATGCTGTCCTTTCATTATAAATCTCCTTGGAACAGATTAGGGAACAAAAAAGATAATCTTGTACTCTTAGAAGTAATATGCTAGTAAGAAAAGAAACAGACAAGAAAGACTAAGAACAATTTATACGGTAGAATAGCAAAATGAATTCTGGGGGGGTCTGAAGATTATACAATTTTGGAAAACCTCTTTAAGGAAAAGAATTCAGGCCGGGCGCGGTGACTCACGCCTGTAATCCCAGCACTTTGGGAGGCCGAGGCGGGTGGATCACGAGGTCAAGAGATCGAGACCATCCCGGTCAACATGGTGAAACTCCGTCTCTACTAAAAATACAAAAAATTAGCTGGGCATGGTGGCACGTGCCTGTAATCCCAGCTACTCGGGAGGCTGAGGCAGGAGAATTGCCTGAACCCAGGAGGCGGAGGTTGCGGTGAGCCGAGATCGCGCCATTGCCCTCCAGCCTGGGTAACAAGAGCGAAACTCCGTCTCAAAAAAAAAAAAGAAAAAAAGAAAAAGAAAAAGAATTCAAACTGACAGCTCTTCCTCTTCTGTTTCTTATCCTCTTACCTGCCTTTTCTGAACAATCTAGTCTAAATCATTAGGTAGAGCTGAGCAAGGTAAAAGATTATGCACAAGAAGAATAGAGTAGGAAGAAATGTAACAGTAATATCCAAAAGCAATGAGCACATCTAGTGCAGAGACATTAGTTTCTAAATATTTTTTTCCACTATAAGGAGTCAGGGATCCTTAAAGAAATGGAGGTGGGGCACGGTGTCTTACGCCTGTAATCCCAGCATTTTGGGAGGCTGAGGTCCATGGATCACCTGAGGTCAGAGGTTGAAGACCAGCCTGGCCAACATGGTGAAACCTCGTCTCAAAAATACAAAAATTAGCCAGGTGTGGTGGCACATGCCTGTAGTCTTAGCTACTCAGGAGGCTGAGGCAGAAGAATTGCTTGAACCCAGGATGTGGAAGTTGCAGTGAGCAGAGATCATACTACTCCACTCCAACCTGGACAACACAGCAAGACCAGTCCCAAAAAAAAAAAAAAAAAAAAAAAAAAAGGAAATGGATAATTCTAGGCTAATATGGCAGGAAAAAAATAGAAAATGAGCCTGGAATATCTCATTGTACAAGAAACTAAACAAGTGCTCAAAGAATAACGAGGACACAATAACGATAAAAAGAAGCCAGTGAAATATGGCTCTCACTGGCCAAATATAGGGCAATTCAAACACTAAAACAAATAATAATAATATAGGAATATAACCAATTGTATAAAAAAGCATGAGTCCATATAGGTTAAACAAATTAATTAATTGAAATACTCATGAGGAATGAGTCGTAAATTATCTCTGCAAAAATATTTATTCATTACAAAGAGAAAAGATTAACTTTTCATGAAGGAGCCAGGCAAACACTATCATAAGTAATCAACATTAATGTCATCAGTAATGAGACAAAACACAATTGTGCCTGCATGATAGGACCCAATGAGAATAAGATCCCTACTGTGACATTGCTGCCAAGGACTCTTAGTTACAACGTAATTACAAAGGAACATCAGGCAGAAGTAACTTGAGTAACATTCTACAAAATGGATGCCCCATGATTTTTAACAGTGCTAAGATTTTTAAAGTAAAAATAAAATTATAAAAACAGAAAGATGAGCAATTATTACAGATTGAAAGACATATGATAAATAAATGAAACATAATTCTAAACTAGATTCTTTTGCTGCCGAAGTCATTATTGGGATAATGGGAAAACTAAGTGAAGTTTGAAGATTAGATTGTAGTAATGCATTGATGTTAAGTTTCTGATTTTGATCATTACATCGCGACGATGTAGGAAAATGTCTTCTTATATAAGTAACACATACTAAAGTGTTTGAGGATAACGTAGCATAATGTCAGTAACTCAAAAGATTCAGGAAAAATAAAGTATTTGTGCACTACTTTCAACTTTACATCTATTTGAGTTTTTTTCAAACAAGGAAATTTTAGAAAAATTTAAAAACAAAATTAGTTGTGAAAGTGAAAATTTAGAAAGTAAAATTAATCAAAATTACTATAATAAAAATTAGAATAGTTACTTAATTAACTGTCTAATATATCTCATAATTGTCTAATGTATCTCTGTAACACTTTTTTCTACATGTTTTACCTTTATATATTTTTGCTGTCCCATTACCTAAGAATTGTCATGTAATTTTCTATGAGAGGATAGATATGTTCATCTTTCTTCCAATAAGGTTGAGCTTTACTTAAAAAAAAAATTTTTTGAGAAAAAGAAATCAATTTTTTTAAATAATGGGATTTCTTAGATTGAGTTTCTTACAGCATCTAAAGTTGTGGATAACTAGCACCCATTGTGAAAAACTAGAATTATTTTATATTTTAAAGTTGCAAGTTTTCTTTTGGGAAGTAAATTCTTGGTTTTCTCTTAACATTTGCATTTTGGTATGATTAATAATTTTGAAAAAGTCGTATATAAGTTTAAACTGAAATTAAGGCATACACAGGCAATTTAAGTGCATTTTGAAATTGCTTCTACATTCCAATAACTGCAGATTGTTATAATCAAGTTACTCTTTTTTTTTTTTTTTTTTTTTTTAATTGAGACAGAATTTCGCTCTTGTTACCCAGGCTGGAGTGCAATGGCGCGATTTCGGCTCACCGCAACCTCCACCTCCTGGGTTCAGGCAATTCTCCTGCCTCAGCCTCCTAAGTAGCTGGGATTACAGGCATGCACCACTATGCCCAGCTAATTTTTTGTATTTTTAGTAGAGACGGGGTTTCACCATGTTGACCAGGATGGTCTCGATTTCTTGACCTCGTGATCCACCCGCCTCGGCCTCCCAAAGTGCTGGGATTACAGGCGTGAGCCACCGCGCCCGGCTCAAGTTACTCTTTTATTACATTGACTCACTAATTGGTATACATGAGATTTTGGTCACCAGAAATCATTTATCTTTAGGCCAGTTTACTGTGTGAGTGGCATTCTAGAAATCACTCTGTTCAAGACAACTAGACTTCAACAAGACAAAATATGTAGTTTGCTAAAATGCAGTCTAATACACTGAGGTACATTCAACACACATATTCTCATGTAAATGTATGACTCTTTCTAGTCTCACTACAGATCTGTGCACTAAAGCACAGAGATTAGCGAATTCTATTTTGTGCAATTCTCAGCAGTAAAAAAGTGTGGTGTATCTATAATTGCTTTACCGAGTATACTTCTACGATTCTGGGAAAACAACTCTTAATTTTTTCCTAGGTATTCAGGAGAAACAATTATATTTAATTATAATTTTACTTACCTAATGATGGGAATAATTTCCAACAGATCAACTTCTTGCTCTGTGCTTTTAAATATTGCCTTCCTTTCACTGATAACATGCCCCCAGTGCCAGTTGCTGAAGGGAACATTCACATCATAGAATAACCTATGAACTCTCACCTTTGACTTACAATGATGAGTAGGTGGGCACAATCAGTAGTAGCAGTATATTGAGGAGCTAGTCATACACCAGAGTGACTAGCAATAACATAACATAAATGATATCGACTGTATAAACTATGTAATTGTATCCTATTAATACCAAACTACATAAACCCAACTCAACTTCCCCCTGGCCTGATTCTCCCAACCCCACAGACATTCTGGCATGACTTGAAACTTGGATAAGTTTGATGGAAGAGAAGTATTTAAGAAATGTCTTTATTGCTCCCTTCAATAAACAAAAAACCAAACAAATTAGATCTTAAGACAGAATAAAGAGAAGGCAGAGTGAATACTGTGGTTTGAGTATTACCCAGAATTATTGTGTTGAAAATTTGGTCACTGGTGTGGTGGTGTCAGGAGAAGACGACTTTAAAAAGTGATTAGGTGGTTACAAGGAAGTAATGCTACTCTTGGGAGATTGGGTTAGTTCTGGTGGGAGTGAGTTCTCATTCTCTCAGGACTGGATTAATTACCTCATTGGTGCCACTTTTGCATCTGCCAGTTTTCTCTTCTGCCTCTCTGCCATGTTAGGATGTAATATTCAAACCCTCACCAGAGGCTGCAGCCATACGCTTAGATTGCCCAGTCTCTAAAACCATGAGCCAAATAAACTTGTTTCCTTTATAAATACACAGTCTCAAGTATTCTGTTACAGCAATGGTAAACAAAATAAGGTAATGGAGTTAATAATAGACTATCAGAAACAATAATATATGTGGTTTAAAAAAAGATGTATTTAATAGAAGAAACTAAGGATTAGTGAAACAATGGGAATATCCTTCATGGGAAGTGTTAGTTCCAGAAGCACACATCTATACTCTTTTACTAAGACATAGGATTTAAACAATAGGGTTAAGAGTACTTTAGGAAGGGAAGATACTGAAGATGTTTCACTAAAATTTCTAAGAACATATAATTCTATCTTTATAAAATCTCTCTCAGAAAAAAAGAAATAGGAGTAATCACCAAATGATTTTATGCATGAACACAGAATCAATAATTTTAAACCAATTTTGGCTAAAATAACAATTTATTTAAAAAAAAATCATGACTAAGATTTATCCAATGAATACAAAATGTTTTACATATAAGACTGTTGACATAATTTACCACATTAGCAGATTAAAGGAGAAAAATATCTCAACAGATATATTCAAAGTATTTGTTTAAATAACATAACCTATTCATAATTAACAGTCTTAAAAAATGAGGTATAGAAACAAAATTGAATCTGATGAAGACTACCCAAAATCAAATCAATGGCTAGAATACATGTAAAGAAGAGTTCTCTGAAACATTGCTTTTAACATCAGGATCAAAACAGACATCATCACTACATAATCCAGCATTGGCTATGAAAATCTTGCTCATACACACAGATTAAATAAAGGCATGATTGTATTAATAAGAAATTAGGAAGAAGTAATAAAACTCCATTACTTGAGGATTGCAACAGAAAAGCAGTAAGAATTAATACTAGTTGAAGAACTTTGGTGAATAGAGGATCAATTTATAATTTTTACTCCAAAGCAACACATGTTATAAAGGATGTCATTTACAATAGCATGAAAATAGGGCATATTGAAGACATTTAGTTGAAATACAGAGAAAAAGTAAAACAATTTATTGAAAGACACAAAAATCTATAAGCTTAAAAGTAAACTATACTCACGGATAAGAAGATCAAGTTAAAAAAAGAAAAAAGTCAGTTTTTCTTAAATCTATACATTCATTGTAATTTTGACTAAATTCCAAATAAGATTTTGACTAGAAATTGATAAGTTGTTCATTTTTTGAATTATGTAAGTAATTTTAAATTTTTCTGAAAATCCATGAGATGATTTCAAGACTTACTTTAAAGTTATAGTAATCACTAAGATTGTGAAGTTAGTACAGGGATAAAGAAAACAATATTACAAAACAGAGTAGTCTGAAAGTGAACCACATATGAAAGGAAATGATGTATAACAGAGATGGAATTGAAGATTTTAATTAATTATTCAATAAATGATTCTGGGTTTCAAATGGTTATTCATAGTGGATAAAATAAAACAGTCACTATCTCATATCATGTATAAGAATCAATTGAGGCAAAATAAACTTTTTTTTTTTTTTAGATGTAGTCTCACTCTTGTCGCCCAGGCTGGAGTACAGTGGCATGATCTCAGCTCACTGCAACCTCTGCCTCCTGGGTTCAAGCAATTCTCCTGTCTCAGCCTCCCGCGTATCTGGGACTACAGGTGTCTGCCACCACGCCTGGCTAATTTTTGTATTTTTAGTAGAGACAGGGTTTCACCTTTTTGGTCAGGCTGGTCTCAAACTCCTGACCTCAGGTGGTCCACCCACCTAGGCCTCCCAAAGTGCTGGGTTTACAGGTGTGAGCCACCACGCCCAGCCATCAAAATAAATTTCTAGAAGTACAACTTTAAAACTTTTGGAAGATATAAAAGAAAATATATTAAAAACACTGTAATATGTTCGAATTTTTTAATCAACTCCCCCAAAACAAAAACCATAAAGAAAAAGATGAACAAATTTGTCTACAATAAAAATAAAAATTGGCTGGGCACAGTGGCTCACACCTATAATCCATCACTTTGGGAGACTAAGGCGAGAGGATCACGAGGTCAGGAGATCAAGACCATATTGGCCAACATGATCAAACGCCATCTCTACTAAAACACAGAAAAATTAGCCAGGCATGGTGGCGTGCACCTATTTTCTCAGCTACTTAGGAGGCTGAGGCAGGAGAATCGCTTGAACCTGGGAGGCGGAGGTTGCTGTGAGTCGAGATCATTCCACGCCAGCCTGGTGACAGAGCAAGACTCAGTCTCAAAAGAAATAAAAAAAAAAAAAAATCATTATTCGTCAAAAGGCACTTAAAACATGAAAACACAATCTACAGACCAAAATTGATTGGTATCCAATATAGAAATTAACACAAACAAATAGAAAATGATTGAAGATAAGGCAATTGATACACAGAGCAATTCACCAAAGATGAATCCTACAAAACCAATTAATGTTGAATAGATGCTCAGCCACCTTGATCATCACGAAAAGAGAAACTGACATAGCAAGATATTTCATATGCAATCATAAGGACAACATTTTAAACATCAGACAATACCAAGAGATGGTGGATGGTGAGACCACACAAAAATTTACACAGTTGGTAGTGGTATACTGTATTGGTTGGTTTGAGCTACCATGACAAAATACCATAGACTGGGTAGTTTAAACAGTCGATGTTTATTTTGCATAGTTCTGGAGGCTGAGAAGTCTAAGATCAAGTTGCCAGCTGATATAATTCCTATGAAGACATTCTTCATGGATTTCAGAAGGTTGCCTTTTTGCTCTGTCCTCACATGGTGGAGAGAGAGCTCTAGTTTCTCTTCTTACCTGGGCATCATGAGCTTCAACATGTGAATTTTGCAGGAACACAAGTAAATCCATAGAGTGTATATATGTTTAGCCACTTGGGAATGATTTGACAATATCCAGTAAAGTTAAGAAACACATCCATCAACATAGCAGTTTAACCCTAGAGAAAACCTCACACATACACAAGGAGACATGGAAGCATTATTTGAAATAAGGAAAAATAACAGAAGTTAATGTAAATTGCCCTTAAGAGTTAAAAGGAAAAGTTAAACTCTGGAATATTCAAACAATGGAATACTCTTTATCAGTGATACCTAAGAGTAAATATAGGATTGTTGCAGTAAGCCACCAACTTTCAAATGATGTGTTCCATTTCTAACTAGATACAATATTAAAGTGAGCTCTGTATAATTTCTAATTTTATTATTTTATTACATTTTAACTACACAAGGATGTTCATAAGCCATAGTTAACAGAGCTATTTTTTGTTGTTGTTGAAGTACTGAGCTACCACAAATTCGTTTTGTAGAGATGCCCATACTCAAGTGTTGAATGGGTCGCAATGTGTGAATGCACACTTTGTATCAGCTCCTGTAAGCTCATAAAGAACTTTGATGAGTCTATGAGTAACACTGAATGTGATTCTTAATTATTTAATCATTTATGACATTACTAAGAGCTTATGTGGCTTTCCCTAGTTAGAAAAAAGTACAATCATGCTTGATGGCTTAGATGATAGATGGAGTGCTCTCCCCCTAAAAACCATCACCGCGCACAGGCACACATACACATGCACACATACACACATTCTTCATTGTTAATGAACCAAAAAGAAATATTAATAGTAAATCCACTAATAAGTATGCAACACTTAGAAAATCAAGAGGGAGCAGTTCAAATAAGTATCTGAATGAAAAAGGGCTACTTTACCTGTATCTAGTTTTCCTGCACCTCCGCCTGGTATGCCAACCTTAGCATATCAAGTAGGCAGAGAGCATTTTGAAGAGAGTAGAAGTCTTATTTTACATGTAAGAGTAAGGTAATTTTATATCTGCTCTAACAGTGGATTAAGTAGTTACAGACTATTGTTAAGCTACTAAAATAATCATGAAGAAGAATGGATAGAAGAACAGATCCTTGAAACAAACCCATGTTAATTACGCTTGCAGCTGGGAGATCAATTTGCATAGAGTCTTTGAAGCCTGTCAGGTATGAATTGAACCACTGAACTGCTACATTTGATAATCCAGTCTTTGAGCTTATTTTTTTTCCTCCTGAAGATATTGTTTCAGACTACCAGGCAGCTTTCTTCATATAAAAGTACTCGTTCTTAATTAATTTGCTCCTATATTTAGCACAAACACACAGAGACACACATATACCCATTTATGTCATTCAAAGAAATTAACAAAATATTATTTAAAACATGAGTATTTTAATTATATATATATATATATAAAAGAAGAAATATTTTGGGTACTGTTAGTTTTAGCTTTAGTTTTCAAAATCTGAGAACTCAAGAAGATCTGAAGACACTTAAAGATTACAGTTTGCTAATAAAAATGAGCCAGTATTCTAAAGGCTTTAACTGTATTTACTCAGAACAGCCATATGAAGTAGGCAATATAGCTTTCCTTATTTTAGAAACTGAGGCATAGAGAACTATTATAAATTGACAAAGTCAGTCAAGAAAATGGCAGGGTCAGGATTTGAATGCAGATAACATTATTCCCAGCACATTCTCTGCTCTGCTTTACAGAGCATCTTTTAAAAAGTCGACTCTCCACTGTCTATCCTAAGAAATAAGATTCTCTCTATTTAATTGCATTAATTTAAACAGAAAAAAAAGGCAGGGTTTCTTGGTATTTAGTAATATTTAACATTGGAATAATTTGCCCATTTCTGGGCTTTGAAAATTAAAGAGCTAAGAGAGGTACAATAGGGAATAAATAATATAAAAATATGTGAGAAAAAAACATTGCATTCAAGAGGTACAATAGGGAATAAATAATATAAAAATATGTGAGAAAAAAACATTCCATTCAAGTAATTGAATGGAATTCTCTTATTAATGGGGTTTTTTAAGATAATTTTACAAAAATAAAATTTGGCAAGTATTATTCAATCAAGTTAAAAAAAATTATTTGGATTGAAGAATCATGAAAAATGACAGATACTTACCTTAACTTCAAAAATGTTAATCTACATTCTTTCACTAATATTTTGACACTAGGACAAGTCCTCTTTGAGTTTGAATCTGCTGATTATGATTCCACTCATCTTTTTTGCATAACCAAACCTTATCAAAAAAAAAACTTAGTTATATCTAAATGCAAAATCTTCTAGAATTTGGCAAAATTATTTTTCATGGTTCACAGTAGTTTTAATCCCATAGAATTCCACTTACCTTTATCAAACTTAAAAAGCAGTCAATTTAGTTTGTATCAAAATAACACATATTTTTACATTTATATTTCTGTAATTTTATTAATATTCAATTGGATTTCATAATTATTAACATAAGAATATTGGTATGTTTGTAGAAAATATAAACTAGATTAATATCTAGTAGACATATATATGAGGGGTAGGCATTAGAGAGTTGCTTACTAGCCGTGAGTACCCGGTACTCTATAAGCATCAGCCACCTCACGTGGTACAGAGGGAATGGAGATCTCTGGAGGCCCAGAAAAACCTTTCAAGTGCAGGTCAGGAGTTTCTTCAGTATATACAAAATTCTTCAAAAAAATAGTGGGTTAGTCTATTTTATGTTTAGAATGATATAACTGCATAATGTTCACACACTCATATCACTCTCTGTGTCATGAGGTTACCTCACTATGTGTATTTGTCATGTAGTTCTATTGTCATGTTACAGAAACCTAATTCGAATGAGCTTTTGTGTTAAGATGGATTCTTTAATGCAAAGAAAGAATGAGTAGGGCTAAAGTTCACCACATGGTACAGTGCACACAGGTATAGGCAAACGTAACTCCAGCCCAGAGAGGCAGGCTATAAGTTAAAATGTGGCTAAATTGGCATAATTAGGGAGAATTGTTACTAATTTAGAAAAAATATAAAACAATGACTAAGTACTCTCTCTATGTCACTTCATGACACATTAATTTCTGTAATTTGCTTAATATTCCATTAAATTGTACAATTACAAATGCTTGAATGTTGGCATATTTGTGGGGGAAGAAACCAACTGATTCTTGGTAATCATAGAATTTACCTGGTTGAAATATACACATGGGAAGAGGGATGAATAAGTATTAGAGAGTATCCTACTTGCCAGAGCACCTGTGCCCACCTGTGATCATATCAGAGGGATTTCTCTACGTGAACAGAATTTGAGTTCCCAGAGTTTTGTCTCATATTCTTATAGTTGCAGCCAACTCAAATTCCAAGAATCTTAGAAAAAGATTTAATCACTCAATCTTGGGCTTGATATCCATCAGCAAGTCAATTACTGAAGTCACTTGAATAAGTAATTTGTTAATTATTTTGGAGTATTTATAACTATTTACAAAAGATATACAGATGTGCAGGCAATAGCTTCATAGGGGGTAGGTTCTCCATAAGAAAAATTAAATCTCTGCCCACAACTGAAGTTCAAATGTGTAAAAATATATACAATAGATTTGGGGAGAGTTTAACATTCACGGGACCCTCAAACCACGTCACCAAAAGTAAGCTTAGGCTCTCATGGGATTGGATATTCATTCACCACAGGAAGAATTTGCTATTAAAGGCTCTTGTACGATGCTATGCTTAAAGCTACATAATTCTTGCCTAAGGTACTAATATAGACGAGACTAGCAAGATCTCGGTAGTAAAATGGAAAGAATTGTATAACTAGAAAAAATAAAATAATATAAAATAAATCATAGTAAAGACTCAGACTTTCCAGAAATGGCCATTGCCCTGTCTATTTTCTTTCAGAATCTACAATACTGAATTGATATTACACATCAGCTTTCT
Organism: Aotus nancymaae; assembly: GCF_030222135.1. NCBI lineage: Eukaryota > Metazoa > Chordata > Mammalia > Primates > Aotidae > Aotus > Aotus nancymaae. Next base: position 27,549,210 of record NW_026988454.1, read on the forward strand.
AACTTGGAATCTGATAAGGTGACGTTAATGTAACCCAGGTGAACAGTGTAAGAATTCAAGGAGAATCTGAACAATGTATTGCAGAAAACTTCATGTAGAAGTATTGGCATGCAAATAGAGGGAAAAACACATACATGAGTGCTCAACAAGCACTGAATGAGGATATAATACACCAAATAATTTTAAATAAATGTTAATTATAGACTGCAAAATTTAATAAGATATAGACACCATGAAGCAAGATATGAATGATGAAATGATAAAAATATGAGTTGCAATTAAAAATGAGATGTCTGAATGGGTAGTGAAAAATTCGTAAGGGAAATAGACATAATAAGAAAGGCTTAAAAAAGAAAAAATGTATAATTATCTGAATAGTTAATAAATTTAATTTAACAATTTCTTTTTATTAAGCCTTATGTTCTAGGAGATCCCTTCTTGTAAAGCAGCTTTTGGAATATTTATAAAAACTAAACTCAGAATAAGGCACAAAGAAACCTACAAAACACAGAAAGCAAACACAATGCAACAATAATCTTTGTCCCAAGTACAGTAAAATAGCAAAATAACAGTAATAGAAACAATAGCAACAACAAAACAAAAAACCCAACATGACAGGCTTTTTTTCTTTTTAATATTCATATGAAATCCTAGGGTCAAAGGGAAAATAAAAAATGCATATAATTAAAACGACTATTATATGTCATATATCCCACAACTCAAAATATTTTAATTATTAAATAAGAAAAAGTAAAATAAAATTATGTAATTACTTAAAAATAAATTTAACTTAATAAATTCAAGAAAGACCTACAATCCGAAATAAAATATAATAATATACAAGAAATTATCATTTTTAAATAATAAACAAGGCTACAAATAAATTCTTTGAAATGGCAGTAAAACAGACAAACTTATAAAGTTGAATCATTAAGACAAATAGACAAAAATCTACATAGCAAAGGTTCACAAGGAGAAATGGTGGGAACCAGCAGCTTGGTAGGAAAATCTGAATTGTAATTAAGAAACTGCTGGAGGCTCAGAGTGGACGGTTCTGAGACTTAAAACATTCCATCAGGAACTAGTCATAGGGGGCCCCACACACTTTTGTGTTTTACCTCCAGGAGCATGACCAGGTTCTCACAGTAAATATCAGAGAAAAATTCCCTTGTGCTTCCAGCAAGGGGAGGGGAAAGGAACCATTTTGAAATACAGTAGAGCATTCTGTTCTTCTTAACAAAGCCTTCTCTTCACAAATCCTGGCCTCAGGAGACTCTAATGAACCAGAGTCTAACCTGCTGGGGTGTTAACAGAGCCTAACTCACTTGGAGGAAGTGAAATACCCAAGTTCAGTCATCTCTAACCTTCCATATGGAAAAAGGAAAATACCCAACTCCAACCCACTCTGCCATCCTCTCCCACCTGAGACAGGGAAAAATCTAAGAAACCCTCATGAAATTTACAGTCGAGAGGCATAGGTTCACTAAAAGACTACGACCTAATCATAGAACTATAGTAAATTTGTCTTCCCCCTACACTTCACCACATTGGTAAAGGCAACTTTCCAACTATCTGACATTCAGGAAAAGCTACATCAGTTGTAACAAATGTACAACTCTGGTGGGAGACGTTGTTAAAGGGGGAGGCTGTGCATGTGTGGGGATAGGAGCTATGTTGGAAATCTCGGTCCCTTCTCAATTTTTCTGTGAACCTAAAACTGTTCTAAAAAATAAAGACCTTAAAAAAGTCAGACAACATGCATTTTAAAGTAAGAAATGCTGCCAATGCTAAGACAAATATTCCTGAGCATAGGAAACATGGAACAGTTTTGAATTAATTTTGTGAAGCTAGCATTACTCAGGCTATGGCTATAGTGGGGGGAAAAAAGATGAACAAGAGCAAAAAGAAGACAGGAAGGGAGAGAGGAACGAAGGGAGGGAGGAAGGGAGGGAGGGAGAGACGGAAGGAAGGGAGGGAGGAAGGGAGGGAGGGAGGAAGAAAGGGAGGGAGGGAGAGACGGAAGGAAGCATTTCTTCATTCTTCCCTGATAGAAAAACTTTAAAAAGCAATAAAGAGAGTGTGAGTAAACAAGAATGATGTTTATCTGAAGTCCTAAGCCAATATTATGCATAATCGGGAAACACTGGAAGCATTCATTAAAGTCAGAAAATAACAACTATTACCAAAAGTACTAATATTTAGTATTTCTTTGGAAGTTCTCACCAAAGGAAAAAGAAAATAAAAATAAATATAAGATATAAACCACTATAAAGAAGAAAAAAATATTATTATGTTCAGATGTTTTCTAATTATAAATCCAAAGAATCAAGTGAAAAGGATTTTAACAAATATAATTTCCCAATTTCATATGTTCCAACTGATGATGGCTGATATGTAAGAAACTGTTTACATCCACACACACACACACACACACACACACAAATAAACTTAGGAAGAAACAGGCAATAATCCATTGGAAAACCTTTTAAACCAAATTGCATAAAAGAAACCATGAGTCAACAAAGGAAGCATGAGAAAATTTATTGGAGCTTATCTGCCCTGTTTCCACCAACTCAATAGATACATTTAATTTATAAGGACATAAACATAAAATCTACCTGGAAGAAAAAAACTGGTAGATGGATTACTGAAAAAAGTTAAAGAAAAAGCTAATAAACTTCTTGTTCTTTTATATTTCAATATGCACCATAAGGCTTCACTAATTTTTAAATGAGTAAGTATAAAAATAGAAAGACCAATGAAAAATTTAAAAATTTCATCAAAGGGATCTAAGTTTAATGAAAAATTTAGAATATAATAAGTGTAGAATTTAGTGATAGTAACTAGATCATAGGTCATTTAAGTCCCTCTTGATGGAATTAAAAAAAAAATCTTTAGTTCACATTGTACATAAACATGCTCCCTGTTGCAAATATATAGATAGAGTTAACATCTCTATGCAAAAACTTACACAATAAAGGAATGAGAAGAAAATGCATCTGATCTTGGAGTAAGGAAGACTTTTCTAGGCAAAAATGTAGAAAAGAATCTTTTAAGGAAACCTTAGAGGTATTTGTATATACAAAATTAAACATTTCCATATGTCAAAACATTATAAGCAAAAAATTTAAATTTAAAATCAAATAAAAACATGGAAAAATATATGTAGAGTATTAACAAGGCTTAATATTGCTATATAAAAATGTCTAGGAAATTGGTATGATTGAGAAAAGATTGACGTGAGAAAAGAAGCAGGAATTTCACATATGAAGAAAAACAAAAACTACTAATAGCATATGAAATTATGTTCAATTTTATGAATAAAGAAATCAATATACATTTAACTAATGAAAAAACATTGCAAATTGCAGAATTTTCTTACAAATTAACGTAGCCATAGTAAGCAATGTTTCAATGAAATAAAAATGTACACACTGCTGGTGAATGTGCACTGATGCAAAAGCTAGAAAAGACATTTGACAAGCAATGGCTGGTTATATCATCTAGCTGAAGGATTACACTTCCAGAAACGTATTTTATCAAAACCATCTGAAATATATAAAAATATTCATGTACTCAATACATATATTATATATTATATTGTTACTTATAATACAAAAAAATAAACAAGAATAAATTTTAATCCTTTTTAACAGTTGATTGGTTAAATAAAGGATGGGCTATAAAAGCAATGGAATATCAAGTAGTCTTTAATCATTATATTTTACAATTAAAAATACCAAATTTATTTTATTAGTAATGGAGCTATGTCTTCAAATGACACCTCAATGATATGGGAATAGCAAAACTGAGTACTGATATAAGGAAATCCACAGTATCCCAGTTCCCCTTGGCTTTGTCTCTATCTGCCCTTACGGTGGCCTATAAGCCACCCATATTTGGAAATGGCTACTTTAGAACACTACTTAGCAGATAACAGGCTGGGTGAGGTGGCTCATGCCTGTAATCCCGGCACTTTGGGAGGCTAAGGCCGGCGGATCACAAAGCTAAGAGATCGAGACCATCCTGGCCAACATGGTGAAACCCCATCTCTATTAAAAATACAAAAATTAGCTGGGTATGGTGTCGCCCACCTGTAGTCCCAGCTACTTGGGAGGCTGAGGCAGGAGAATTGCTTGAACCCACGAGGCAAAGGTTGCAGTGAACCAAGATCACGCCACTGCACTCCAGCCTGGTGACAGAAAGAGACTCTGTCTCAATAAAAAAAAGAAAAGAACAGTACTTAGTGGAAAATAAGAGTTTTAGACTGAATGTTAAGGAAAAACTAAATTGGTTATAAAACAATATGCACAGTTAAATGTATACATATATGCATAAAATGGTTTAAAACTTTTTTTTAATATATGATGGAATGGATGTTTTTAAGATTTTCTTTGTTTACGTGTTTGTCTGTATTTTTTCAATATGTGAGAGAAGCCTTTACTATGTTTTAGTAAAGGGAAAAAAGTATAACCCCCTCAACAAAGATCCTGATTGCATAAACCATAGGCATAGTTGAGGGATGTTAGGATGTAGGGATGGGGAGCCTGAGTTGTGATCACTATTTGCACAATGACATTTATTTGAGTCTGGCAGTGGCAGCCTTTTCTATAACACCTCCCCATAAGTTTTTGTGAAACTTAGAAAATAAATTTCCTCTTTGACCAAAGTAGCAAAAAAAAAAAAAAAAATTATTTTTTCTCTTGGTAGGCTAGAAGATTATTATTTCCTGTATGATTAGAAGAGAATGATCACATAATTAGATGAATATTCCCAATATTGGGAGTTATTCCCAAGATATATAGAAAATATTAGGAATGGCTGAGAAAAATTATTTATCTGATCTTCAGTGTGCTGCTGTATTTTATATTTCTGTGTATTTCAATTTACTAATTTTATAAATTCAATTTATAAAATTAAATAATCATATATATGGAACTCAAGCATCAACTTCCCAATCTCTCTCCAGTAAATATGGGGAAACAGTAAGTTTGTTGGGCAGTTTGTCATGTGTCTGCTCCAGAGTTGTCACTTAGTTAAAGTTTTTATGCCTCTCTGTTCCTCTGTAGGTCACTGTTTACTTTCTATCAATTTCAGTCTAGAACAGCATGGTCTAGTGGAAATATAATATGAATCATATGTGTAATTTAGTAACTACATTAAAAATAACTTTAAAACAAATTAATGTTAATAAAATATACTATTTAGACTAACATATTCAAAATCTTAGTATTTCAACAACTAATCAATAATAAAAAAATACTAAGCCTTTTTTTCATACTAAGTCTTGAAATCTGGTGTGTGTATTTCATGTACAACACCTCTTAGCTGGGACTGGTCCTAGCTCAAGTTCTCAGTAGCCACCTGTGTCTAGTGGCTGCCACAAGGGTCAGCTCAGCTCTAAAACCTCTTCCTGTATTTTGACAATTTCCTCCCTTGTTATTTTCTACAATTTTATTTAGAACTCTCCATTATGTAACTTCATTCCATACTTCATTCCAACCTTCTAAGAAACTTGTATCAAAAGAGTTTTAATAATCTAAGTTGAAATGTTAGAGAAATTTGAGTCAAGAAGAATGACAGACCGAGGGATACAAGAGAATCTCTTTACTGGAGCTCCAGCTGACGGTGGCCTTACTGCCCATAATGGCCGCCAGCCCCACACAAAGGAAAATACCTTGCTTATATAATTTTTGGCATGGGAGGATAAGGCAGGAAAAAAACGGGTTTAAACAAAGATAGTTATTGACTTGTGACAAGTTTTACAACCTTGAGAATACATATACTCTCTATGTGGTATCTCGTTCCCACGACTGGCAGCCGGGGAAGAAAACAGGTTTTCACAGAAATGTGCTTGTGGGCTGCGGGTACAAAGATACGCTTGGGTGCCTTATCTTGGAAGGAGGAGGCTATGCTGGGTCTGCTTTAGCTAACTGCAGGCAATTTTAGGCTGGGAGGGGTGCTTTACTTGCTTCTCTGTTCTTTATAATTATTTTTTGTGGCCTAGTCTTAAAGCTTATTACCTATTCTAAATTAATTCTATTTTTAATTTTATCTTTTCTCCTCAGAAATATAATATATGAAGTAAGTAAAAAAGTGTACAGACATGACTCCAAGAAAAAAATTCCACAAAGAGTGAAATTTTACTTTGTGATCATCTCCATTCCCAGCTGTGCCCTCAACTTTCATGTCTATAATTCTCTCTGAGAGAATTTTCACCTCCTAACTTCCCCCAGGTGACTCTTCACTCATCAGTTAGGAAACATTGCTGCTTGCCTAGAGGGGCTGTCCTTACCTACATTTAGCATTCAACTGTCAAGCAGAATACTGCTTCACGTCTGAGATGCTTAGATGGGACTCAATCTTCAATCTAAAGTCACATTCATAAAGCATTGTGGTTTGTGAAGCTTCATGTCCCACAAAACAGTTTGAGAAAAGTGGAAGAACTTTAGTAGCACCACTTTCTGTGTCACTCGATCAGTGTGATTCAGACTCATGCTTTTATTCTAATTGTCATATCATAGTTTTTTGGTTTTCTTTGTTTTGTTTGTTTGTTTTTTGTTTTTTGTTTTTTTTGAGAGAGAGTCTCACTCTGTTTCCAGGCAGGAGTGCAGTGGTGCAATCTTGGCTCACTGCAACCTCCACCTCCCGGGTTCAAGCAGTTCTCCTGCTTTGGCCTCCTGAGTAGCTGGGACTACAGGCACGTGCCACCATGCCCAGCTAATTTTTTTATTTTTAGTAGAGAGACAAAGTTTCACCATGTTGACCAGGATGGTCTCAATCTCTTGACCTCATGATCTGCCCACCTTGGCCTCCTAAAGTGCTGGGATTACAGGCGTGAGCCACCACACCCAGCCAATAGTTTTTAGAGCACACATGCACCCACACAAACACAAACATGCGCCCCTGCCTTCCAAGGACAAACTCAACTCTCAACATGAATTCAGTTTAACGCAACTTGTAATTTCCTATTTGCCTTATATTGCAAGGCGACACTCTCACAAACGAGTGGGTACATCACCGCCCGTGCCCCACAACTTAAAATTTCCCCCTTCAGATTGGCTAAGAGGAATGGGGTGCCACAGATACTTAGCTAACAGTGGAGCCCTCTCAGCTGAACAAAAAACAGGCTTCAGTTATAAAGGTTTTGATTTTTCTTTGTGTGGTAAAGGAGAGCAATTCTTCTTCGCAGTATCTATTTGATAGGGAGGTGGTCTAGTTAGTCAACTTCATAGAATAAAAAGAACTATAAAGTGCCTAGTAGTAAGCCTGGCATGTAGAAGACATTCAGTAAATCTTAGCTGACAAAGTCTGATGAGAAGGAAGATGATGAGGATGACATGGTCATTGCTTTACTGAGTTTACAATCAAAACCTATTTTGCTATATTTTTCATAAAGTATACTGTAAGTAGAAAATATTCATTGTACTATGCTCTTGTATTGTCCCTTCATGAAGTCAATTTGTGGTAGTAAAAAGTTATTTGGCCAGAGCAATTAAAAACATTAAATAGTAGAGATATTTTATTATCTGATTTAATTTTTATTCACTTCTTTATTTTTCAGCAATTTATTTGGATTTCAATACAGAAAGCCAAAATATATCATTTTAGTGTCTTGAGTAGGACAAATAAACATTATTAAAAAATAAGTTTATTGGATAACTACATACTCCAAGATAATTGTATACCAGCACTCATGACCAATAAACCACACCAATCTAATTTCACCTTCATGTAGTTGTAAAAACAAAGCAAGCTCAGTGAAATAAAATTCTTCTCAGTTTTCTTAAATATTTTGTGATTGAGTGGGATCTTACATCCCTTGATCTAATGAAAAGAAAGAAACACATTCAAAGTAAATTTCTTTTTGGCTAAAAGACTAAGTTTATATAACAGAAACATTTCCTTAATATAGCAAATTTAAAAGATAATTATCAAGGTTAATTATAATTCAAATGTAATCATGCACATTAGCAAAGAAGAAATTTGGACACAATTTTGGAAATTAAAAACATCCAACATCTCTTCTCTCTCCCTGTATTTTTCCTTAGTTACATGAATCTCTCCCATCTTAAAATAAGTCAATAAGTAAAAGTCTGGCTCTGTGACATTTGCCTCTATTGCTAATCTACCTCTCTTGTCTTCTTCACAGCCATACTTTACTCATTGCTTTCCATTCACTCTTAAACCACTGCAGCTCCCACCTTAATTCCATAGGAAGATATTGCCCTTTCAATAAAATCCCCAGTGAAGTCAAACAAAATCTGTCGTGCAATTTAGGTCTTAACTTTTTCTCTCTATAGACATTTAACAGGTGACCATGACCACTTTCTCAGACATCTCTTCTCCTTTCCTCCACACCATTACTCCCTCTTCTGGTCACATCTAATCAATATTCTTAAAATGATTCTCTTCTCATGTGTCTTCAAATTTTACTCATCTCTAGTGATTCATTTTCAGTCAACACTCACTGTGAGAGATTTCATTAATTCCCTTATTGTTATTATACAGATGGTAACGGTAATGATTCAAAAATCTGTATTTTTAAGACAGACCTCCTCCTCTCTTTGACTTCAAACCTATATTTTCATAATGAGTCAGACATCCCCCTTGTATATTCAACAGATAATTCAAGTCCAAGCCTTCCAAAGAGGAATTAATCATGCCCCACCCCTATTTGCTTGTCTCACATCCTGTACCCTCATCTTGGTGTAAAAGACCACAAGTCTCCAAGTCAGAAATCTAGGAGTCATATTCATTCTCTCTCTTTTAGCCAATTGGCCACCACATTCTGAAAATGTTTTCCCCAAAGACCTCTTAGAGCTGCTTCTGTCTCCTTCTGCAGTCCTCCTGTTCCCATCTAGGCTTTTCCATCTCTCACCTGACCTAACAATTGCATTTGCTTCCTAACTCATCTTAGTGCAGCCTCTTTCACAATCGTCCATACCCGCTGTCACCAAAACACAACCCTTCAATCTATTCTCTTGACAGCAGCATTTTTATTTTGCAAAAATATAAATCAGGGGCTTTTCCTCTCCTGCTGAAGTATTTTCATGGTCCTTAGTATCTACAGGTTAAAATACCTATTTTTTGTACAGCATAAGACTTCTCATGATTTTTACTCTCCCATCACATTCTCCTACCCAGTTCCCCCTGTACTTTGTATATGAGCCAAGTGAAACTACTAGCTACTTCCAGTTTCCAAATGTTTTCCTAAACTTTTACTTTCTGCATCTGAATAGGACCTTATAATAAGATTTCAAGAAAGAATGTCTTCAATATCAAATCAATGTGCATCTCTTATGATTTGTAGCCAATGACATACACCCACTAGTCAACATATAAAATAATATACAAAGAGGTATAAATAATATCATCAATCAGCCTGGCGCGGTGGCTCACGCCTGTAATCCCAGCACTTTGGGAGGCCAAGGTGGGTGGATCACGAGGTCAGGAGTTCAATACCAGCCTGGCTAACATGGTGAAACCCCGTCTGTACTAAAGATACAAAAAATTTTCCGGGCATGGTGGCAGGTGCCTGTAATCCCAGCTACTCAGGAGGCTGAGGCAGGAGAATCAGTTGAACCTGGGAGGCAGAGGTTACAATGAGCAGAGATTTTGCCACTATACCCCAGCCTGAGCAACAGGGTGAGACTCTGTCTCAAAAATAGTGATAATAATATCAACAATCCTGTAAAAACACAGAGATAAAGAAAATCAATGAAAGAGATGTTAGGAAAAAATTCACAGAAGACATAGGACCCATGTTAAAAATGGAGGGATGATATTTTGAAAGACAGAAGTGAGTTGAGGAGACATTTCAGAAATAGCACTGACAGCAAAGGTATAAAAGTAGTTACCGTTTATGGGATAGTGAAAAAACAACTAATGAGAGAACAGAACACATGCTGAAAAGAGAGAAATATGAGCTGATAGGTAATATTCACTAAGCTGGTGAAGGTGCAGTTCCGTAATACAGATGAAAGGGCATGGATGGAGAAATAGAACCCAGGGTTCTATTCAGAATCAGCTGGCTCTCCATAGAGAGTATGTTGGGGAAGGAGGGAGCAAGGACGAAACTGTGGAAAACACGCAGAGTGAGTGAAAAGGAATAAAAATAAAAGGAAGAAATATATGTAGAGGACCCAGTTGTTTTGTTTACGTTGCTATACAGCAAACTCTCACAACACTTCATCCTGGAAAACAACAGCCATCTTATTTCTCACCATTCTGTGGGTTGACTGGTGCTCAGCTCTGTGGTTTCCCTGCTGATCTTGCTTGGGGTCTCTAACGAAGCTGCAGGTAGGTGGCAGATGGGCTTCACATACCTGAGACCTTGGTGGAAATGGCTGAAAGGCTACACTAGCTGGAACACTGGGACAGCTATCAGGATGGCATGGCCTCTATCTCCCTCCACACACTGGCAAGACCTCTTGTCCTGCTTCTTGTGAGTACTGTAGGGATGATAATTTCTCCATCATCGCTACAGATGTTCTCTGCAGCAGGTTAGAAAGACTTGTACATTGTGGCTCAGGGCGCCTAAAAGCACAAAACCCAATGCTTCTAGGCCTTCTTAAGGTTTAGGCGTAGACCTGACACAGTGTTACTTCTGCAGTGTTCACCTATCAAATTGTATTTCTTTCGTTTTCCAGCATGGTTTCTCTTCACTTGGTCTTCTAAGTATCCCATAAGCACGCATGTCCAAAATTATCCTGTGGCTTTTATTGATGGTCTTTGCCTTTTCTAAAATGTTTTTCTTTTTTACTCCCACCATCTTTTCTTTCCCTTTTTTTTTTTTTTTTTTTTTTTTGAGACAGGATTTCGGTCTTGTTGCCCAGGCTGGAGTGCAGTGGTGTGATATCAGCTCACTGCAACTCCCACTTCCCGGGTTCAAGCAATTCTCCTGCCTCAGCCTCTGGAGTCACTGGGATTACAGGCACCCACCACCACATCCAGCTAATTTTTTGTATGTTTAGTAGACATGGGGTTTCGCCATGTTGGGCAGGCTGGTCTCGAACTCCTGACCTCAGGTGATCTGCCCGCCTCAGCCTCCCAAAGTGCTGGAATTATATAGTCGTAAGCCACCACACCCAGCCTTTTCAAATATTAGTTGTGTCAAAGTGCATTACTGGGGCCATTCATATTCAGTATGGGAGGAGGCTATTCAAGGGTGTCAATTTCGGGAGGCATCTGTTCAGGAGGCACCCGTTCAAGTGGCCAGCTTTGAAGTCTCACTGCCACACCAGCAAGCACATAGGATATTTTCAGTAACTCCTACTCATCAATGCATCGCTGAAACATAGGAGGAATGAATTATTATATCTTTTGACAAATGAAGAAACTGAGGCTGATAAATATTACATGGTTTAGCTAAGGTCACACAGCCAACCAGTAGTAACAGATGGTTTCTCAGCCTCTGACATGCTATTGTACATTATACTAATTTATAAAAATAAAAACAATACCAATTTTGACAGAGATAAGGTAAAGGCTAGGAATTGCATGTATGCTATGTTTCCATACTAAACTCTTAGTTTAAAGCAAGATAGTGACAAGAATAATAATCTAGGAGAAAACAAGCTATAAATGTGCTGTGAGATTTTTTAGAATGAAAAATTCCCTTCAAACACACCATTTTCTGCTAAGCCTTTGGGCAAGAAACTTAGTTTTCACTTTACGGATGATAGTCACAGACCATGAACACCTTTTTAAATGCTATTTTTCAAGGCTGAGAGCAAGTGTTCCAATTATAAAAGAATTGATCTTGTCAAACTTATTCTTAAATTTTTTATTTCCCTCCTTGGCTAATTCAATTTCCCTTCAGATGCATGAATCATCAAGACATAAACATTCAGCCACAATAGAAAAGGATGTTACATTATTTGGATGTACCTGATGGAATTCAGACAGAACAGATTGAGCAGGGTCAAATGAAATCCTCTTAGCTGCATATTTACAGCAACCAGGATGGTTACTGTTTTCTTGTCTTCATAAGACTTTACAAAAGATTTGCTATAATAAAAGAATTCACATTTCTCTTTGGTTATTCTATCCAAAACGGTAGCAAATTTTAAGAGATGGAAAGCTACCATTTATCTATGCTTACTACCATTTATCTATGCTTAACGCAGACCAAGATTTGTGTTGGAAAATTGCCCTCCACCTCAAGCAATTTTTATAACAACTCTGCAGGAAGATATAGTAGTATTCCATTTTTACAGCTGACAGAAAATAAAGCTCAGAGAAGTTAAGTGCCTTGTGCAAGCTTAAACAGTAAACAGCTGATCTGTCAAAGGAAATTAAGAATTTGAATGCATAGGCCGTACGCAGTAGCTTATGCCTGTAATCCCAGCACTTTGGGAGGCCAAAGCAGGTGGATCACCTGAGGTCGGGAGTTAAGAGACCAGCCTGGCCAACATGCTGAAACCCTGTCTATAATAAAAACACAAAAATTAGCTGGGTGTGGTGACGCATGTCTGTGAACCTAGCTACTCGGGAGGCTGAGGCAGGAGAATCACTTGAAACGAGAAGGCAGAGGTTGCAGTGAGCCAAAATCACACCACTGCCCTCCAGCCTTGGCAACAGAGTGAGACTCAGTCTCAAAAAAATAAAAAAAGAAAAGAATCTGAATGCCTAGCTAATTTCACAGTCCTTCCTTGTTGACTACCTTTGAAGCTTTACGTTTCACAATCATTTGCTACCATAGTCAAGAAACTGAATATGCACAAACAAAAATTAACCTCACAATACCATAAAATCCAATTTGTAGCAAGAATCAGACATTAGAATTTGGAGGCTTTTGAGGTGTAGGTTTCTGAGGGTAGATGGAAGAGGGAATGAGAGTCATTTGCTCTTGTTTTTCAGAGAAGGAAATGTAAACAAATCAGACCCCAGAGACCCTCCCTTTTATCAGGATTTTGCTCATGAAATATTTTGGAATTGTCCTTTTGCTTACCCCCTACCACTTTAACCCAGAAATTTCTGACTGCACATTTGCCAAAGGGGTTTTACTATGGTAACCTTCAGGCCTACACAAAGAACACAGTCAAAACAAATAGCTCTCTTTAAATGTCATTATGGGGAGTAAAATTCTATGTGGTGTATTAATGGGCCTCCCACAGCTAAAACCTAGCGTACCACTTTGAAAAATGTCCCCTGTGGGTATCGCTTAAACCAACAAAAGTAAGGGAATTTCAGAGTTAAGAGAAAACCAGATCTAGCTCTGGTGAAAATTAATAGAAGACAGAAGAATATGAATAAAGAAGTGAGAAATCAGAGAAACAAATTACATTTGCTTTGTTTTCATCCTTTTTAATGTTATTTTAATATGAAAGGCCTAAAGAGAAAGCTAGTTTTTTTAAACATGCAATTTCCTTATTTTTGAATGTACTAAATCTTTAATGGAAATAGAAATCCTGCCTTTGGCTTAAGAAATATAAAAGAAGAGAGATATGTATTTTTCTTAACCATCAGACAATATTCATAAAAGATCAGAGCAATGCCCTAAGTAAATAATAAACATACATTATTTACCCAGCATGCACTGCTTACCTGATAAATATGTTGGTTGTTCATTTTTAAAGAATTTATTAAGGAATATGCTAATTTCAAAAGCTTATTAAGGAATTAGTTGGCATACCTAATAGATCCCTAGAGAAAATTTGACTCTTGATGTAAGTATATCTTGAGGATAGGACTGATGTATGGTTAGAAATCTTCCTAAAATTATTTTAAAGCTTTCACTACTTCCTTATTAAACCTACTGCTTACTTGCTTATTGTGTCTTTTTCAAGGCAAAGGAATTCGTTCTCGTTTTTCTTCCCCTGCCTGGAGCCTGAGGCAGCTCGTTTCAATTTATGCTCTGACTCCCCAGGATAGCTGAGAAACTTCACTGTCCATATCCTATAGGGAGAAAAACTGACACTGAGCATAATCAACACTGTCTCTAACCAGGATGCTTATGATATGGTAGTCTTAACGTTAGCTCTGCTTTGTTCCCACTCTTCTCTCCTTTCTGCCATACATCTCCCCATAATTCTGTTTCTAAATGGCCTTCACAAAACCAAATTAAAACAGTAACAAGCTTAACCACGTGATACCCAACACAATAAGATCTGGAAGGTCTGTCATTATTTGATGCCGAGGATGTGTTTCCAAGTCCTGTGCCTCATCAACAGGTAAAAAAAGAGACTCTGACTTCTTAAAAGATAGTCTGTGATTTATTTTCGGGAGCTTAATAAAAAGTCACTCATTATCCATTTGTGAGTGAGAGCTGTCTGAGAAAACAGAATTGACTACCATCTTATTTTTGAATTGTCTCATAGCTTCACTCTGGAGAGATAACAATGGGGTTGATGTAGAAATCATGCCTAAATGCTCCCTACCATTAATGACCACATGTTCCAGCATGGTATGCCAAGGGTAAGTGCCTATTAACTATTCCTTTGTAAATGTTTTGCTATTAATTAAAAGAGAAAACAGCTTCAGAAATAAAGCTAGCTTTCATGGGTTCATGGTACTCCTTTATAATAGTAAGAATATACTATTATAAGTTAACCTCTCACTGAAATAAGCCTTAATGTGTTAACATGTGTTTAGCAGAGAGAGCAGAAGAATAATGTCTGGGCCTTAACTCTTTCATATGCTTAAGGTGATTTGGATTATTTCATCAGAACTTTTTCACTCAAATTGAATGATAATATATGTCTTATAGAATTTGTTGCTAAATTTTAATTATATAATATCTACTTATTTAATAAATGCTATTGTGCCACTACCCTGTGCTGGGCTAGGACCAGGGAATAAGGTGATAGACAAAAATATGTCTTCTTAAGTATCTTACATTCTAGCAGTGGTTAAAAATAATAAAGATAGAGCAGAGAGAGAGGGAGATAGCAAAATAGAGAAACTGGTTAAAAATCACATTCTGGAGGTGGCTACTGACAGATGAGTGTAGAATAGTTTGGAAATATATTTTAAGGTACAGATAGTTAGTTGCAACTAATTAGAAGCCGAAAAGTTATATAATCCAATTTACCTTTGAAAAGATTTACTCTGATGACTACAAAAAATAAGAGGAGCAAGAATCAAATTAGAGAGATCATAGTTTACTGCAATAGTCTTAGCAAGCAATGTTGGGTTCTTGAACTAACGTGTTAATGTCAGATTTCTTCACAAATTGTTGAATTTAGGGTTTTTCGTGTCAACAGTGTTTGCACATTGATTAGATATTGGATAGGTAGGAAAGGAAAACAATCAATCTTGGCCTTATCAAGAGTGGGGATGCCAGTACCTAGATACAGGTAAGCACTGACACTCATGAGGCTTAAGCCTCAGCCTCCTCACTTTTACAGGATCTTGACTGACTCTAAAAGTGAGTTCATGTTGTTAGATAGTTTTTATATTTCCCAAAACTAAGTTACCTTAACTATGATTGTTTAAGCACCGTCTCTTTACCCTGTGTCACATTACCCCTAAGGTCAAGTGGCACTGCAGTAATTGCAGACATTTCTGGATCCAGCTAACAGGGAGTTGAGCTGGGGGTTGTGGAGAATTTTTTAACATGGTTCCTGATAAATCACTTTTTTATTTGTCCAGATTCCTTTGTGATGTAACTCTACTGCTCCCTTCATCAAGAATTAGGGTCTATTTCTCCACACCTTGAATCAGACTGGTCTTGTGACTTGCTTTCACCAATCGAATGTTGCAGAAGTGAAATCTTAAAGCCCTGCTTAAAGAAAACATGCAGCTTCTACTTTCAGTCTTAGAATCCAGTCTCCACAAAAAGAGGTCCAGGATAGTCTGGGGAGACAGAGAACACAGTGAATGAAAGATCATAGTGAACGAACTGCCATACGGAGAGAGAAGCCCACGGAAGAGATCCACATTGCCCCAGTTTGACAGTAACAGCAAAGTCCCATTTATTGAGAATGAAGCAATCTTTGGTCTCTTGGCCCTAATCAAGTCATCGCAGCTGACATCACATGGAGTAGAAACAAGCCATCCCCACCGAGCCCCAAATATCCAACCAACAAAACTGTAAGTAGGCCGGGTGAGGTGGCTCACGCCTGTAATCCCAGCACTTTGAGAGGCCGAGGCGGGTGGATCACGAGGTCAAGAGATCGAGACCATCCTGGTCAACATGGTGAAACCCCCGTCTCTACTAAAAGTACAACAATTAGCTGGGCATGGTGGCGTGTGCCTGTAATCCCAGCTACTCAGGAGGCTGAGGCAGGAGAATTGCCTGAACCCAGGAGGCGGAGGTTGCAGTGAGCCGAGATCGCGCCATTGCACTCCAGCCTGGGTAACAAGAGTGAAACTCCGTTTAAAAAAAAAAAAAAAAAAAAGCAAAAAAAAAAAAAAAAAAAACTGTAAGTAATAAAATGTTTACTGTTTTAAGCCACTATAATGCCGGACTTTCTTTTTTCTTGCATAGCTGTAGATTACTGGTATAGGATAATTTAGTTTGATTTCAATAGAATGTATTGATGTGGTTTGTAATAACTTTAATGTATGGTAAGGTTATTGCCTCTCTCCATATGTGAGACTGGGCTACAGGAATAGTCATGCCTCCCATTGTGCTGACTGTCCTGGCATCATCACACCAGTGTACAGGGTCAGAAATGCTACAGCAAAATGAAACTGTCCTGTGATGTGTGGCACCCAAAGTACGTGAGCATTGGAAGAAAACAATACTGAAATGTACAGAGCCAGAAAAAATATGAGGAAAATTCTTCCCAGAATTATCTGTGTAAAATTCTAAGTGAAGGATAGGTTCTTATCAATGATTGATCAAAATGGAAGTTTTAAAAATATATAAATTATAAATTTGTCATGTAATTTGTATGAGACTTGCACACAATGAAATTTACCAGAAATTAGTGCATCTTGGGCACAAATATGTATCAGAAGTACGTAAAGTAAGTATATTTGAGAAGGATCATATTCAACAAACCCCATTTTTTTCTATGAGACCACAGTCTAAATATGACAATTTAAAGAATTTTTATGACATCATCAATGACTACTCTGAAGCTGAAGTAAACTTTCTAATCTGTCAAGTATTTACATTTATTTTACTTTATTTTTACTGTTAATTTTTTAAAGAAAGGATTAATTATGCTAGAGGCAAAAATGAATATCATTTTATTGTTTCCATAGAAAATATTATAAATCAGCCCGGCACAGTGGCTCACGCTTGTAATCCCAGCACTTTGGGAGGCCGAGGCTGGTGGATCATTAGGTCAGGAGTTCGAGACCAGACTGGTCAACATTGTGAAACCCTGTCTCGACTAAAAACACAAAAAAAAATTTAGCTGGGCATGGTGGCATGTGCCTGTAATCCCAGCTACTCGGGAGACTGAGGCAGGAAAATTGCTTGAACCTGGGAGGTGGAGGTTGCAGTTACCAAGATCGCGCCACTGTACTCCAGCGAGGCAACAGAATGAGACTCCATCTCAAAAAAAAAAAAGAAAAGAAAAGAAAACATAAACTGCGTAATATGAAATGTGTGGCCAAAAATAGAAAAAAAGGTACAGACATGGTTGGGGCAGTTGATTCTTTCAAATATTATGTTATTTTCTGAATTTTCTGATTTTGCAGTATTTTTCAGCTCTTAAAATTTTATAATTTGTTGTTGTTATGTCTCATTTTAAAGAAATAGGCGGGGTGCTGTGGCTCACACCTGTAACCCCAGCACTTGGGGAGGCTCAGGTGGGTGGATCACCTGAGGTCAAAAGTTAGATACCAGTCTGGCCAACATGACAAAACCCCGTTTCTACTAAAAACACACACAAAAAATTAGCCAGGCGTGGTGGTGGGTGCCTGCAATCCCAGCCACTTGGGAGGCTGAGGCAGGAGAATCACTTGAACCCAGGAACTGGAGGTTGCAGTGAGCTGAGACCACTCTACTGCACTCCAGCCTGGGCGACAGAGTGAGACTCTAAAGAAGGAAAGAAAAGAAGAAAGAAAGGGAGAAAGAAAGAGAAGAAAAGAAGAAAGAAAGAGAGAGAAAGAAAAAGAAAAAAGAAAGAAGAAAGAAAGAAAAAAGAGAGAAAAGAAAAAAGAAAGAAAGAAAAAAGAAAGAAAAGAAAGAAAGAAAGAGGCAGAAAAAAGAAATAGTTATGTTGCAACCTAATTTTGAATTTATAGCCTTTAATTATTTTTCCTAACAAATGCTCTCTAAACAGTGTCAATTTCAAGCCTCAAAAAGTCAGGCTATAACCTTGGTGGTGTCATTTACCATAATTAGAACACAAAAAGGCTTTGGAAATTGTAATTTGCTACCTAAGCATGAAGTCTTGCCATCTTTATGTTTCCTTTCTAGAAAGCAGTGAATGCATCCCCAGTGCATAACCGTGTAAAACAGCGGGGATGTCACTGCTTTCCAAGCTCTTGAAGGACAAGTGCTCATCTTGGCTGTCAAGGACCTCACTTCAGAACCCCAGGGAATTGGTTTGTGTTCTAGAGTACACAATGGAAAGGGAAGTATACAAACAGGGCTTAGGAGATCCCGGGACACAAACATTCATCAATATTTTAGGATGACTGACAAGCAATAGTCAAGGAGCTCCCATTGGGCAACTCTTCTCAGCTAACAAGAAAAGAGCCAGTGCAAATCCCCAGCCCTACTGTGACATGATGCTCACCTGGTAGGCAGTAGGTGGTCTGAGGCATTGCCTCCATTCCCTCTTTGTTTTCTGCTTCTAGTAATAATAGCTGCTCCACAGCCTGTCAATTAAGACATTGCTCCCTACTCCTCCAATTATTATTATTATTAATTATTATTTTTGAGACAAAATCTGGCTGTGTTTCCTAGGCTGGAGTGCAGTGGCAGGATCTCGGCTCACTGCAACCTCCGCCTCCTAGTTCAAGTAATTCTCCTGCCTCAGCCTCCTGGCAACTGGGACTACAGGAGCTGACCACCACACCCGGCTAATTTTTGCATTTTTAGTAGAGACGGTTTTGCCATGTTGACCAGGCTGGTTTTGAACTCCTGGCCTCAAGTGATCCACCCGTCTCGGTCTCCGAAAGTGCTGGGTTTACAAGCGTGAGCCACCATGCCCGGCCACCTCCAATTATTTCTGATGAATGCTTCAAGATCCTCCTTGAAAGTTTGAAAACAAAAGAAAAGAAAACCAACGACCAACCAACCAATGACCAAAACTTGTTCTTTGTTTTCTTGCTAATTTCTAAATCTCTTGGAGTCAATGTGAAAAGAGAAAAGCATGCATAAAAGTCAATGCAAATAATAATGTATCAACAAATAATCACATGTACCCCACAAATACAGAAAATATTAAGTATCAATAAACGAAAATAATCAGTATTGAAAACTATTTCAAACTCAGAAATGCATCTCACCAATTATATGTATCTATAAACATCACAAATAATAGGATAATTGGGCACGCCTAGGATTATATTAGAAAAGCAATATGCTCACAGCATTGAAAGAGCAAATTTCTTCACCCACTTGCAGATGATAAAATTTTAACAGCCAATTCCCCTGTCCCCATTGTTCATCTCCTCCAGGACTGTGAACAGATTTCATCAGTTTTTGGTTTCATTATTCCTCCACTGGGATATCTGTCACAGTTTATAAACATATTCAGATCTCTTCAATAATTTAAAAAAGAATCCTTCCCTGAATCCCTGTTCAATATTAACTAACTGAAACCTACAGGGTAATGAATCTATTTTTTAAAAAATGATAAAGAAAGTATCTGAGTTTTCTATACTATTATACAAACATGAAAGGCAAAGAGATGACATTTTCATATAATGTGCATATTGTTAGATTCAAGTATGATTTATATGTTTAAAATTAAACAATTTTTTAAGTTTTATATGCAATAATAGAAGCGTTTCCTATTTTATGGCATAAATCTGGTTGTCCCTATGCAAGTTAACAGCATTTGAGGTTTCTTTTTATAATAACTAGTAAGATCTTGCCCATTTGAACTTGGTTGTTGGTCATTTCTTTGTAATTTTCCTACTGTCTGAAAGCAACTAAAAAATGTCGGTTTGTTTGGGATACAAAAACTAAGTTACCCTATGACCCAAAAATCACATTACATACTGATTAATTACTTATATATGAGTAAAACGTTGACTTACATTGAAAACCTTAGGCTCTAAATGTCCTATGCCTAACCTATTCAGTACAATGTAACACAAACTCAACTTGATTTCCTATATTTGTTATGCCAAAATAAAGCTATTTCTTCATTAAAAATAAACATAATGAATGCTATTAAGGTGGCAGCTTCATATTCCCATAAGGTTTTGCTGTTAAGACTAATCTTTAAAGGTTTTACCAATGATACTATGTAAGTGGGTTTGCATCCACATGTGTAATGTCTATATTTCTACCAAATCACTTAAAATGTCCAGATAGATAAATTTGTCTAAGTTAGCCAAACTGTGGCAATGCCTTTTCAATGCCAGATAAAAATCTGTTAAAATCTGTATCTTTTCATATGGGCTTGGGCTTTTAATTTTAAAACAGAGTTTTAAAAATACTGAAACCCACAAGATGGATTTTAAAAGTTATTAAAATTATCAATAGATCATAATATTAACCATGTTAATATACATTATTATTACAATCTGGGGATGATTTAAGAGAAAAAGCAATGTCTCCTTTCTCAGTGAACATCAAATAAGAGGGTGGTTGTGATATTTAAAATTTTGTCTTTATTCATCTTTGTAGAATAAACTTTTGGAGAATGAGCTATCATTGGGAAAACTTTCACTTTATATTTTTGTCAGTTTCCATCATATTTTGCTATACTATACCAGAAACTTTCAAATAAATTTCAATTTCTGAAAACATCAACACATTATTTATGGCTTTTCAGGTCAGCTTTCTGGTTCTAAATCTTTTTTTCAATTGGTATCCTCACTTTTTTCCCTTAGTCATGCAGGAATTATAATCTGGGTCTTCTGTCAGATCCCTACAGCTCCTAAACCAAGGTATCACATATGTCATAGATTGCCAAACACCGGAAGCAAAAAACCATGAATTTTGCAGGTATTTTTAAGAATATTTATTAAGAACATATAATACCCATACATAGTGTGGAAGTCCAATATTTTGTTGAGGAGTTCTCTTTTCCATCACGTGATATTTTTTTTCTACTCAGACTTACGGAAGTATAACTGCATTATAGCAATCGTGATTTCAGCAATATTCCATAGCTTAATAGTCCATCCTTCAATAATTCATTGTGATGAAAAGGTCACATGCATCTGCCAATATAGTTTATCTCTGCTTCAGCTTACGTTAAGAGAAGTATACCTTAGAATCAGCCTAAACCCATATAATATATAATTTTCTACCCATAGGCAAGGTATCTAGTAGGAGAACATGTGATCAAGTAGAAATTATATTGCCTATCAATGAATCATACACAATTATCACACATAGATTGACATAGCCTACCTTGTGTGACATACTCACTTTACCACCATAATTTCCTAGTTCTTTAAGCAATGTTAAAAGGATTCTGTTCTTATTTTTGTTTTTATCTGTTTTGTTAGAAAACATGTCTTTCTTTCATGTTCTTGACAAAATTTCAAATTGTTTAAATATATCCACATTCACACCATCTTCTAGATTTGTTGGATTTTCAAGACACATGACGATGAGACTAGATTCCAAACTTTGGTCAGATGAGCAAGAGAAACTAAGGCAATATTAAAGGAACAGAAACCTCTTTCAAATCCCTACACCTCTGCCAGCTCCTCCAAGTTTACATTAAACTTCCAGTAATGTTTCTAGAGTGATAAACATACTTCTAAAAAAAAAAAAAAAAAGATCTTCTTAATACTCAAGAAAAGCTGAAACACTATAACTTCTATCATAATTCTACTCAGAAAATCTTCTGTCTTTATTTAAGGCATGCCATTTCCTTCCTTTGGAGTTCAGAAGCAATAATAAAGAAAAAGTAAAATATTTTCCCCCTTATTTATAGTCAAATGAGATTAGTGTTCTTCCTATGAACCAAGAATCAAGGTATTGGAATGAAAATAAAAACTAATTTAACAAAAGAGACTACAAAAAAAATCACTTTGTTAATATAAAAAAATTAAATTCACACCTCAGTCACAGAGATCTCTACTGGGAAATGTGCATCTTGCTTAATTAGTCTTGGTAAAATCTAAATATCATCGACTTATTTTGTGACTGTAGTCAGCTGATGCCCAGATTGGAAGCTTAGGAGAAACTATACTACATCATCCAGTACAAACATGTCATTCACTGAGCTGGAACCAAACTTCCCACTGTGTCCTTCCCCCAATTCAAAATCCCTGTAGAGTTTCCAAACAACAGTGTAAATAAGATAGGTCCTTTCACCAACCCACACTCACGACTAAATCAGAACATAACAATGCTTAGCAGAAATGGATGTTTTCTCCTATGAATTAGTAGGGTAAAAAATATTTTGTGGGAGCGTGTGCTTTGTCTTAAGTTTTGAACTAAAGGGTAGGGGAATAGATTGGTTCTAGTTACCATCAGGACCATTCATCAGAATTAGATCCTAGTATTACAGAGCTGGAAGCCTCCTGCAGAGGTCATCAAGCCCAACCTCCTCCCTATTAATCAAAGGGAAGCCCAACATATGCCCCAGCGTGCACTATGATTTGTAATTTGAAGTTGACAGGGTATAGAGTTCTCGGAAACTATGAATAATTTACCTTACCATTTTCTGCCTTAGTATCACCATCTTTAAAATGAGGACAAGAGTGACTATTTCAAAGAGCCACAGCAAACCAATCTGAAATTCACAGAAGAAAAGACATATTGATAAATTAATGTAACAGATTAATTTGTGGCTAATAACCTCAGAATAGAAAAGAATACATGCTTAAAAAGTACTAACTATAGGTAGCTTAGTTTTCAAAAACAAAGGAACTAAATTTGAAAAATTAAAAAGAACATGCAATAGAGAATATATGGAAACAGCCTCCCTGATATATTGCAATATTTCTTGATCCATCTCTGTATTGCTTTTTCTGTCATCTTTATGTCTCTAATTTCAGAATATTCAGCAGAATAATAGGTCTTCTGTTGTAGATCCAATGTTAAAAATAGCACTAACATTGTAGAGATTTGGAGGATGGTACTGAGAATATTGATAAGCCAATAATTGGCATGTTCCTAGAAAGGAGCATGGTTGTGAATTGAACAGAGCATCCCTTTAAAAAGGATGTATTGATATTTAATCAGGTTATGCAGCTTCCTTCCTCCTCTCAAAAAATTGCCCTAACAGTAGCTGAGTATCCCTTGCTGGTCAGCATCAAGGCTGACAGAGTGACCCCAGAGCAAGCAGATCTGCTTCCGATTCTCTAGGATCCCAGTCCGAGAGGAGGAGGAGCAGCTCTCAGGCAGACTGGAATGGGAAAGGTCTTTTCAGATTTAGAGTCTTTCCTCAATGACAGAGTTGAAGCCATTTGGGGCTCAATATTAGCAGAGTTAACTCCAGCCACTAAAGTGCATCAAAATGAAAAAAAAAGACAAGAATGCCACATCTTTGCATCATATTTTCAAAAGCAAGGGGGAAGAGCCCTATAACCTCTGAGAATGAGGTAACAGGAGGTAACCGGCAAGTAAGGCAAAAATATTATTATCT
Source organism: Aotus nancymaae (assembly GCF_030222135.1). Classification (NCBI taxonomy): domain Eukaryota; kingdom Metazoa; phylum Chordata; class Mammalia; order Primates; family Aotidae; genus Aotus; species Aotus nancymaae. The sequence continues at coordinate 27,572,846 of NW_026988454.1, forward strand.
TCCCTCCCTCGGCATCCAGAAAACGTAATTACTGTAATAACCATCATATTTTGCTATTCATTAAATATTAAAAGACTGTAAGATCTGGAAAATGTGGATATCAACTCTTTAAGTAGCTGTGCTGTCTAAGTGTAATAGTAATCTTTTCTAGCTTTATCATTTTGTTGAAAGAACTCACATGCTAGAAAACAGTAACTATAGGATCCCTTTCCCTGCATCACTCAAAAAAATACTATTCGACACGTTATATTTTGTAATTTGTCTCAGTTTTTACTTATATCTAAGCTTTTTTATTTAATCAAATAAAGATCAAAGAATGAGGAATACATGAAATAATCCTAATTCCAAGGTGACCAGAGTAGTGATCCATGAACAAATTCATACACAGAGACATTTGAATTTAAAAATTACCATTTAATTCTGAGTGAACACATGCACGTGTGTGGTCACTCACTACCCCTCACCCAGGGAAGACATCACTGATCAATATAGAACTTGCTTCATTTAGAGTTCTTCCCCTCCCTCCACACCCACCCTCACCCAAAGGCCTTGTGATTTTTCAGTTTTTTTCTCAATATGTCATTCTGGGTAGTTACTACTCATTTCAAAAATGAGGAAAAACAAATGTGGACCCTCATGAAGTTTCTTGATCACAAGAGCACTTGAGCCGATGAAATCTAAGGAGTTCTTTACATCTTCCAAAGGAATCATCAGTATTTCCTGTTCTGCTGAAATTTCTCTCTTCTAATTTCCTTTGAATACAACGCTATCTCACTGCATTAGTTATCTAGGGGTTGCCATAACAAAGTAGGAGATAGTGGATGCCTTAACCAACAGAAATGTATTTCCTTGAAGTTCTGGAGGATGGAAGTCCGAGATCAAGATGCTGGCAGGATTGGTGTCTTCAGAGAGCTCTCTTCTGGGCTTGTACGTTGCCATCTTCTTTCTATGTCTTCACATGGTATTTGTCCCCGTTTGTGTACGACTTTCTTTTTTTTATATGAACACCAGTCATACTGGATTAATGTCCACCCTAAAGACCTTATTTTAACTTAATTACCCCTTTAAAGACCTTATCTTCAAATACAGTCACATTCTGAGGTGCTGAAGGTTAGGACTTCAACACATGAATTTGGAGGAATGAAACTCAGCCCTTAATACACACATTACTTAAAACTGAGTTATTCTTCAAAAATAAGCCAAATTCCACAACAGTGTGAGGTATTTGTCTTTATATTTCAAATAAGAATATATTTACATTGATAAATTTCAACTGCATTCTTTCAGTCAGCTGTATCATCATGGTATGGCATCTGTGGTAAGTTGCGTATTTAAATACTTGTACTGTTCTTTTCCTGTTGTGACATTTAAAGATAAAGTCAAGGTTTGCAAATATCTTTTTTAGTTGATTCAAATTCCTACATGGTGATGACCTTTGACCTTGAATTTCTGCCTCTAAAGTTTCTTCTTCCTGCTGTTCTAAACTTTCCATGTATCCAGTTTCAGGATAATTTACACTATTACAAACCAATCTTCTATTCTTTCTCTTTTTCATTTTGATCTTATGCCTTGATACTAATCACTGTTACTAATAATCTCTCTTCTTAAAATCATGTGTTCAGTAAGCAAAGTTTTTTGGAGATACAGAATACTATTCCCTGAGAACTCAGCGTCAGTATCTATGTGTGTTCAGGTGTTCCTATATAACATTTCGATAGAAAAGTCAGATTCCTTTTGACCATAAAAAAAATGCATATCCGCAATGAAAAACAACAAAAGGAGTCTATTCTTTGCCTTTAATAGTTGAAATGCTTTAAATGTATTTTGCTGTATATCTTCTGTAATCTCTCAGCAGAATTTCATAAAAACCTGAAATTGACATTTCCCCTCATAAGTTGGTGAATTTCTTTAATTAGAGAAAAAAGAAGGGAAGCATTTAGAAACACCTATAGAAGAACTCCCAAACTAGTGAAAAATCAAGGCTGTCATAATTGACACAATAGGTTAGACACAAGCTGGGTATTTAAAATACCTAGCAATACCAGGAAGACTGAAAAATCAAAGATAAAGCTCTCTCTTCTCCCTATTATTCAACATTAAACATTTCTTTTAATTCCTATTAACATAGAAGATGCAGACAAACCAATAATTTGGCAACTTGTAACAATTAATTAAATTTGTAGATAAAATCTAAAGCAAACCTTAAAATTAGACACTCTTAAAACATAGTTTAAAAGGTCACATGACTGGCGTTGCAAAGGCTGTTTTACTGTGCTGTTTCTTCTTAGAAATAATTCCTTGTGTACTAAGTCAACTTAGCCTAAGATTTACAAATATGGAAGTATCTCAAACTGAAGTGTGGATACAAGTAGTTGATTTTAATATCTGCCTATTGAAAATTTCTTTAAAAATGAATTCCCTTGGGTTACTCTTACTCTTTGTTTTCTTTAGCAGAGAATCAATTATTAAAGTTCATTCTTTCTATTTATGAAGTCGTTTTTATCCTTTTTCTGACAACAATATCCAACACACATAAATGTACTAGAACCCCTGAGTATTTCCCAGAAAACAAAATGCAGTCTTTTCCTGAGTCACCTTGTACTTGTGCTGACAGATTGACTCACAGTCAGACTTGATGCTTTATGGGTTTTTGGCCAGACTTCCATCTGCACAACGGCTTGGGGTATAAGAATATCTCTGCCTTGGCCACTGTTCTTTTCAGCACAGCTTCACTTGTTCAGTGCCCTTTACTTAACCTTGATACAAAAAAGGAAGTCAAGCCTAGGCATTTTGCCTTTTACCAAAGAAAATTTTATTTAATATGTGCGTTTGTGTCTGTGTGTGAAGCTGGAATAGGCTATGAGCAATGCCAAAAGGAAAAGTTGCAACACAAGTTTGAACAGCAAGTGTCTTTGACTTATTGCTGTGATTATACTAATTGCTCATCTACTTGGTGGGAGGTTGCAGGAAGCTGTTTTGAAGTAATCAAGCTGAGATGGGCCCTTCTATTTATAATAGTTCTGAAAATTCTTATACCCCAAAAAGACTTAATTGCATTTCTCTTCTTTTAAAAATAGATTGATTCTCCCTTCTTCTCACCATTTCCATTGCTTCAATCCAATAATAAATATTTGATAGCTTCTTAGTTATTATATGAATAAGCAAAAATTATTCTTCATTTCATAGAGCTGAGCAGAAACTCCTCAATATTCATTAATGGATTTGAAGTGCAATACAAACCTTCTACAAAATAACAATAATTCTTCAGGTAATCTCTTGTAGAGGGCAAATTTTATGCACATATCATTCTTTGAAGGTAGTTCTGTGTTACAAAAAAAAAAACAATGATGGCCTTTGCTCAAAGCTTCAATATATATTTATTTGGCACATACTTTATTGCTATGATTAGCATTATTATATCACTGAATAGTATAGCATCAGCAGACATAAGTCTTTGTTATACGTTATTTCAATTTGTCCTGGGTAAGAATTTTTTAATAAAAATTCAAATGTTGATAAAAGATATTATTTTGGAACTATTTAAGAGCCTAGACATTTCATGTGCTACTTAACACTTCTATGTGCAGTTTCCTTTTGCTATTCCATCTGGATAAACAAAGACTGCATCACGATCTGGAAAAAGCATGTAAAGAATCACTCAAACCCAAAGACCTCGACTGTGTTACTTCCTAATTCAATGAATTTGGGGTTTTCTGAGCCATAGTTTACTAAGCAGTATAAACTGGACATTAATATCTATTTTAAAGTTGTTGTGAGATTAAGTAACTAGCAGCCATAACATATATGGCACAAAATAGAAACTAAATTTACAATGATTTTCCTTTTTTTCAAATCACCCACAAGATTGTATTTCCTGTAATATATTTTAGTACTTTGGGATTTAGGAGCTATTTCTTATTCCTGTCTCTTGTTCATTTTCCTTTATCTTTAATTTCTCTTTAAATGTTAAGCAAGTATTAACATAACAAATGGTATGAAACCATTTTAAGAAAAGCCTATATACAAATATGTAATTAGAAGTTCATAAATTAAGGTGTGATGAATTACATAAAATGAGTCACAGAATTATTCAATACTGAACCTGAGAGAAACGTGAGAAATAGCTGGTACAATCCTTTAGTTTTGCAGAAGAGGAAACCACAATCAGAGAAGTTACTTGATTTGCTTAGGGGCATATAGTTGCCATTTTTCTAATGTAAAGCACTCCTGTGCATTTCAAATAATTAGCAGTTTTAAAAATTTTACACTCATATTTTGTTTAAAAAGCTAATATTAAGTAATCTATTTTTAGAAACAATTACACAAAGTTGAAGATGATTATTTTTATATGTGTGGGGTTTTGTACACAAGGGCATGGTTTTATCTTCATAATCATTTCTCAATTACACTGGAGTTTTGTGTGTGCATTATACTTCACATCCACATGGAGTTTAGTTCTACTCTGGGGTTTTTGAATGACTGCTCTAGGTGGAGATCATGGAACACACCTGCATCTTAACTAGATTCAATATCTGAACCTGTAAAACTTTAGACAGAATTCAACCTGAAATCAGTAAGGAAAGAATACCAGAATAGATATTTCAGCATCTTAATGAGTCTAGAATTGAAGCAAGCCTGTAGAAGGGAAAATCCTCCCCAATTAAACCTAGTCTTTGAAAAAGTGGTTAGATATTTCAGAAGATTAAAATAGCATCCGTAATAAGTTATCTGAATATAGGCAAGAATCAGGAAGAAAAGACAATTCTCGGTTCTTCTTCCTAAATTTGTCTCTCCCATCTTCCCCATAAGGAGCCCCACTCCTACCATAGGGACCAAGGTAACTACTTGATAATTCCTTCTTTACAGCTATTTCCTAATGAGCCTGATGGAGAATTCACAGATTAACGCCAACCTCTTCAAATAACTGTATATGTGAAAAGGAAACAGTGGCGTGGTTTGTCCGTGTGGCAGGTTTTTAATATTAATGCAAAAAATATGTACTGGAAAGAGAAAAACAGATATGGGAAATTAAGATGTATCATTCATATAAGAATACAATTTTGTATATTCATGACCATCGTGATATTTCATTGGTCTTCAGAATAACTTCAGAATAATATCAAACCATCTAAATCTGATAACATACGTTTGTTCAATGACTCTCACACAGCTTATTGAATTTTTGCCCAAATGGCGCTGGTTGAGGTCCAGGGAAGCTCTGAGTTTAAAAGAAGAACCTGAGGAACAAAAAAAGAATAATAATTAGGTACAAGCTTTTTTAAATTTATGTTTATCCTAAGTTCATTATTTTGCCATTTTCATAACAGTTATATATTTTGTGGAGCTCCCATGATACCTTAAACATAAACCCACACAAAGTGGATAGTCAGTATCTATGACTTAGGGGATTGGCTGATCTATTTCATCACTTTCCTTCTAATGGTTGTTCAATAAGTCGTATAGTAACTACTGTAGTTGCTGTATTTAAGTCGTCAAGAGAAAAAGAATATTTTTTTCTCCCTTGAACAGTATTTTCTGCTAACATAGCACACTTGTCAAAGCCCTTGAATATTTCAGCATAGGCAACAGATAAACATATAAATAACTAGATAAATAACCGACAAAACACTGCAAATTATTTGGCAGTAAATATAAGCACATCACAAATTGCAAGGTTAATACTTAACATCTTTCAGAAAATCCTTCTAAATTAAGACTGTATTATTAGCATGAGATTATGGGAAAGGAATTTATAATATTTAAAAGTTCTTGGACTGTTGGACAGTGAATATTTTTTAATTGCTGAGTAAAAATAACAGTATGGCATGATTCAATTATGCAAAAAGATTGAATTATTAAAAAATTATCAAAATCAAAGACTCTTCTGTTTGTATTATGAAGGATTTGGGATTACATTGTAAATAAGGACTAGAAAGAACACATACAATTTAAGCAGCAGCAGGACCAGTGGCATTTTTGGCATGCTTAAAATGATTATGTAATTTTTGGCATGCTTAAAATGATTATGAAATTAAGTAAGAAAATTATAATGCCCAATTTTCTCTGAAAAAAAAAATGCTATAGATGCCATAAACAAGACACTTATGGGTGATAAAAAGACTAAAATAAAAAATTTCATCCCTGAATGATGACAAATCAATGCAAATAGTGTGCTTTCTATCGGAAGCACAATCCTGTATGTTCAGGACCATTGGTGGGCCATCCTGCTGTGCATATCCTCAGTGTGACACACACCAGGCAGAGATGGTGATGTACAGAAGCCAGGAAAATTTCCACTACGTGTCATGATCATGAGAGCCACAGCCTAGCTGCTGCTGAATGGTGGCAGCAGAAAATTCAGTCAACATATTTTAACCTTCAGAGTTATTCAGGCACATTCTGATCTCACCAAATGAGCTGATAAGAGTAAAGTACAAACTTGGCATCAAACAGCTGTTTCCAAACAACCAATGGGAGGCAAGGCAAAGAAGTGCTTTCTTTCTGTTTTTAGATACAGTCAGTGCTTTTCAAGGCTAAAACTTCAACAACAGTTTTTCCATTGCATAAAGCACAAACAGCTAACCTTTAAATATATCAGAACACAGCAAGGCAATAAAAATAAAAGGAAGAAGAGAAGAGGAATAAGAAAAAGAAGAAAAGAAAGAATAAGTTAAATGTTATAGTGTAAAACCAGCCAGGTTCTAAGGCCAAAGTACTCTGTGAACATTAGATTATGCAGTTGATTCGCCTCTAATTCAAGTCAAACTGGTTCAATGTTTCACTTGAAATGTTTTGTCCTTTTTTGCTTGTTGCTTATTCTGAAATCTGATCTACTTGTAGGTTTAATGCGGGGGACAGGCAAAAAGCTGACCTATCCTTAGTATTAAAGGGGATTGCACTAAATGTGGGAGTAAGAGCAATAATTCCACAGCTTCCTTCTTGGAAACAGGCCCAGCTTGAAGAAATAAAAATAGAAGTGTCTGAATGCAACTAAAAAGCTCAGCCACATGGAATTAAAATGCCAATTCCCTTTAGCCTTTTTTTTTTTTTTTTTCAGTCATCAAAATTCCAAAGCCCATAAATTAAAAAGCTCTTACAGTCCAGTATCTTTTCTGGTAACCCATCACTGGAAGTCACATTGATCCGAAATGACTGCATATTGAGTAGCTTCAACCTGGCTGTTCTCATACTTTAAAAAAATTATTAAGTTTAAATTGTAGATAAACAAATACATATGCCAAAGAGCACTAGAGCTTCAGGACAGGCCTTGTTTAGTTGATGGTCATCCTTTTGATTCCAGAATACGCTCACATTAAGTTTTTACCTTCTAAAAAAAAAACACATTTTAAATTGAAATAAGAAAAAAACACTCCTAATGTTTTTACCAACCTCTGTTTCTAATTTGCCCAAGGGCACTGTTTAGCATATTTTCAGTATCATATATTCAAAGTGGAAGAACTGGAAACAAAAAACAGATTTAGGAAACCAAGATTTACCACTTGTATGAGACGGTAATTTGATGTATCTCATGATGACTACATACATTAACTGTTTTTATGAATGCTTCCATATTTTAAATTGTCTTCTGATTAATATATATAGCTTAATGTTCTCAGAAAAAAATGAATTTCTCTCTCCCTCTACTGTTCATTGATCTTTTGTCCGCATGGGGTCTTTTTGAAATTAAGTGAAACTCTGCTTAAAAGAGATACGTAGGGTGCAAAGAGGAATAAGAATCTTGCCTTGGCCATTTAAACTCATGTTTATCCAGTATTCATCATTTTCTCCTCTAACATATGAACATAGTTTCCAAAACCACAAACCTCACAGTGTTTAGATCCAGACTTGTAAACAGGTTGGATTTCCTTTTATTGAGCTTCTTCCTTCCTCATCCCTTATTGCATTCAGCTGGCTCTAATTCCTTCTCGTGTACTTAAAGAAATGAAATATTTTGTCTGAATTAAGAATAATCATATGTTTGAGAAGATCAATCCTGAAACAATAGAAAAGTGAATTGTTTCCAATGGATCTGTTTACAGTGACTGAGCAACTAGGGTTTGGATGAATAAATAAAAAGACCAGTAATTTTATTGAGTTATATTGTTCAATTTCAATTGTGTCTCTTAACATAAACAGCTCAGTGATTGATGTGTTATTGAATATTCGTGGAGTGTGCCTGTAATGAATATGTTTATGAATGAACCTCTGAGAGTAAATCAATGTTAGAAAGAGACCTCTGTTGATTTGGAGTTTAGATCATTGCAAATCAAACTTCTAAATATCCAGATTTTAACACCTAGTACTTTGAAATTTAGAGGGAAAATAAAAATACCCGAAAAGCAAACAAGCCAATGAATTATAGGAAATAAAAAAAAAAAAACTTTTTTCTTTCTTGAGACAGTGTCTTGCTTTGTCACTCAGGCTGGAGTGCAGTAGTACAATCACAGCTCACTGCAGCCTCACACTCCTAGGCTCAATCGTCCTCCCATCTCGGCAGCTGGAACTACAAGCATGCAAGACCACACCCAGCTAGGTTTTATTGTTTTTCGTTTTTTGTAGAGATGGGGTCTCACTATGTTGCCCTGGTTTGTCTTGAATTTCTGGCCTCAAGAGAACCTCCCACTTCAGCCTCCCAAAGTGTTGGGATTACAGGTGTGAGTCACTGCATCTAGCCAGAATTCTTACAAACCATTTTTAGTATCTGAGGGCATTATTTGGAAGCATCCTTAAGAAAATGACCAAAACATCATCATGACACAAACACACTAGTGACTTAAACAAATCATGCTCTTTTAAAATTATGTAACTATTAACAGAGATAAATATACTTCTTATTCTCCCTAGTGGATAAATTATCTCTGTGAAAATGCTCCTCTCAGTAAGCTACTGAACCACATTTTCTCTTGAGTTTCACAGATGTCCAAGTGTCTGAATTGACTGATAAGGCAAAGACTTTCAATTTCTGAATCTCTCACTTCTATACAATTCGTGATCTCCCTCAACTACTCTATTTTCTAAATGCCTATGACTTGGTCCAAGGAACTCCTAAGTCCTAGATATCAAACAAACAAACAAACAATAAATAAATAAATAAAAATAAAAGTAAAACAAAAGAAGAAAGAAAGAAAGAAAAAGTCCTAGATATGCATCTTCTACCATCATGGAATAGCTGCCCACAAAAATCACACACAAATGGGATGCTTCTATAATTTCCAAGTAGGGGAATGCCTAGGAAACTCAATAGACTGTCATCTTCAATCATGAGTATATACAATCCATTGATACAGCCTAGGGTTAGACAAGTAATGTTGCTATGACAAGGTGCTAGACTATGATCTATCTTCTAATAGTACCTCTTCCTCCTCACATCTTCCAAATGGTATCTCTTCCTAGATTCTCTACTTATTTTCTTTTTTCTAGATACCCACATATACAGACTATCTTTCAATCACATGTGTACAACTCCAAAATTCTTATTTCAAGATTAAATTATTTCTCAATCTTATTTCTGTCTTGCGTTTTCGACTGCCTACTACTTCCCCCAAAATCCAAATTTCTGTTCAACCAGATCTCCTTCCTGACTTCTTTATTTCTATGTATATGCCAAAATTACCCTAATCAGCTTAAAATTCAGTCATCTTTTTCCATTTCCTGTCTACATCAATTTACTACCATCACCTTACACGTACATTTTGCTCCACAATTTTCAAACTGTTTCTATCTATATATTTTTATTTAATTGTAATAAATATGTGAAGTATGGGGAAATAATGCCTAGATACTTGTTAACAGTAGCCCAGTTCATGAACTAGTAGCATGGATGTCACCTGGGAGACTTTCAGAAATGCAGAAGCTCAGCCCCGATCCCAGACCAACTGAATCAGAATCTGCAATTTAACAAGACTCCTGGGTAGAGGATACATTATAGTACTTTAAGCATTGTCCTAGAAAAGGTAATTTGCTTAAGATATCGCAGGCAGTAAATGGAAGAACCAAAATTGAAAACAAAATATTCTAGCTCCAGGTTTCCAGCTCAAATACATTATTACAAGTGTGGTCCTCAGACCAGCAGCGTCGGCATCACCTTGGGAGCTGGCTTAGTAAAATACAAATGCTTGGGCCTTGCCTCAGACCTCTAAATCAGAAACTCTGGGGATAGGAGCCAAGGAATCAGTGTATTTTCAAGTTTGTTGGTAATTCTTACATATGTTAAAGCTTGGGAACCACTATTCTAATGTAATATATCTACTGAGTTCAATTAGGTGCCACTTTGTCTCTCATCATTCCTTCCTTTCTATGTCCTTTTTCACCTTCTGTATCTAATTAATGATTCCCTTTTTGGAAATAAGCCAATAGCCATCTTATTCTTCTTTAACCAATCAATCCAGGTATCTCTCTCTCTAAACCACCTTTTATGCATTCGTTCATTCAACAGATATTTCAGTGACTCAGACAATAGGTTCATTGCAAAAATTTCAGTGGCTCCCACTGCCTCCAAAACAGAGCAATTCTCTTCACATTGCCCTTAATGATGGGAACCTCAAACTCCCGTTTTTCTTTTCTCCCACTATTGTTCTGCATGAGGCTATACTCCAGATAAAAGGTCAGGAGGAAAAACCCAAGGCAATCAACTAAAACAAGAAAGTACACACCTCTAGGTGAAATCCTGTCACCAGCAGCAGGATCTGAGCTGGTGTTGAGTCAAAGTCTTTGCAGGGAAGACACTCAGATTCTTCATCCTGGAGCCAAAATTTATCTTTAAGATGATTGGTTTTACTCACTGGTAGAAGAAAGTGGCTTAGATGTTAGCGAAAAACATGAACCCAGACATTTTTTCCCAGTATAGAGGGGGTTTTCTCAATGGTTGGCAATCATTTGGTACAAGCACCAACTATGAAGCCACACAGATGAAGAACCATAAACATAGTTAGAAAGACTATAGGTAGAGGGCCACGTTCTTTGAATTGCCCAATGTCAGGAATGTAATAGGCATTAGAGAACTTCCAATGACCCCTCACCTTATTCAAAACCAGGTAACTGTGTTCCACTGTGATGAAACATCTTACACTAAATCCAGTGCCTTATCAGCAATAGCCTGAGGTGTTCTGATACCCATTGAGGATTTTACACTACAGCAGTAATTCCCAATTTTAGCTGGATGCTAAAATCATTAGTGGAGTTTTAGAAAAAAATTGTACTTAGCGCCTTTATCCAGAGACTATATTTAATTGATTCATAGTGAGGATTGATCATTTTATTTTATTTTTACATTCCCAGGTAATTCTGTGTTTTCAGGGTTAAGAACTATTGCACTGTACAGTGATCCTCATACTACATGACCAGGTAAAATGATAAACATCATACCACACCATCTTGTAAAATGGCAGACTAATATATTAGGTCTGAAATGGGGGCCATCATTCATGTAACTACCAGTTCCTGGGTGATGCTGATACTACTGATCCACAGATCACACTTCAAGTCGCAAGGCGCCATATGACTCAAACTTCCATTTTTGTTTACTCTGCCCTCCAAATCCCTGTGTGCAGTCAAAAATGGAATCCTCCCTTTAAAAGGGTCTCCATATACCTTATATAGTCTACCCATTCATTCAACAAATATCTGAGTCATGTGTCAGACATTGTTATGAACAGTGTCTAATGTGGCTATAAGTTATCCCAATTAACTTTTTTAAAATAAAAGTCTGAATAAAATAATTCACAATATGTAAAATCAAGAAGCTGATACCGGCATTCTACCTTGAAAATGTGCAGATCCGTGGCTGTCTTGGAAATGATCAACAAGGCAAAGGGAAAAAGTATGGTACAGTGTGGAGATTATGCAACACAGGATAAAGAACAGAAGCCTAAGTACCGTGTGTCTGAGTCTCTGTTGCCTCATCTTTAAACAAAGATGATGATAGCAGCAGCATCACAGGATTTTCGTGAGTCAATAAGAGCATGCATTTAACAGTGCTTTATAAACAGAAATGTATTATATTATTCTCATAAACTGGCTCTTTACATTGAAATCCTCAGAAAATTTTCCAAAAGATTAACTTCTCATTTATGTATAATTCCTTGCAAATAAGTTCTGCAAATATATTTTTTTTTATCATTTAGCAGCTTTGTGAACTTAGAGTAAAATTTTTTAATAGCAGAGGAAAAATCATAATAACAAAGTTAATATATCTTTTCCTACAATAAAGACTTCATAACTACATACTCAGATTAGATACGTAGATTTTTAAGTATATGAGCTTCAAATGAGTTCTTTATACATTTTAGAGATGCTATAATAACTTCAAAGCAGTAAGGGGAGGTAATAAAATATGCAAAGCCCTACCATATAGACAGTTTCCAAACACATACTTATGAGAAGATCATCTCTCTCAACTAAGGCACATGCATCCTATTAAGAAAAACCCTTTACAAGTGGTTCCTTTGCATCTCATTCTTATAAAGAGAAGGGAATTGCCATCACACCCATCAAAAACCAGGATGCTTCTTGTTTTATACATCATAGAGATTTTGCATTATTTCCTCTCTTGAGTTGGGAAATTCTTCAACATGCAAAGCAGCAAGTTGAGGTCATTTCCCCCTTTTTTAGCCTTAGCAACAAAAACTAAACTTGAAGAAAATATTTTTAAATACTTATTTTTAAATAAAAGTTAACTCTAGTTAGTCATACAAAACTTCAAGTTTGTACTGATTTTTCTCATTGCTTTGCATACTTTGATTATATTTGTCCAATTTTTCTTCTAAAATAAACTTTGGCTTTAGTACATCTAAAAAAAATGCCAAACAGGAAAACAGGACAAGTTCTAGTCTATCAGGGTTTTGGGAAAAACCCTCTAATGTCTATCAGGCTTTCTGTCTGCTACCATACAAACTCAAATGAGGACATGTAAGTGCTTTTTAAAAAGCTGTCATGCTTAATCTTTATGTTTTGATTAAATTAATACTGTTCTGCCATATGATTTTTTTACATACTGCTGACAAGTAAGTGTTTCATTTCCTCTTCTGTAAAAGAGTCTTAAAATAAGCAAACAAATAATATATGAAGAATAAAAAACAGAACAAACAGCTCTGAAAAAGACAGGTGGCAATCAAAGTCATACATATTACTATACCATGATTAGTTTGAGAGGCATCATGTTTATGAATGAGAAACATATTTTTGCTACTGATCAGATTCAAATATTCTAGAAACTTGGAATTACAAACATTTGCTTCTCTGCCTGTCAGGGGGAAACTACAGGCATCAGCTAGAGAATAATTAGTAGAAACATGATGGCAGGGAGTAACATTAAATATTATTAGTGAAAATGACAGAAGTGCAGAATGTGAAAACTCAATATATGGTCGGCAAGGCATAATTGGAAAATATTTCTTAAAAGGTTAGGCTGTGACTCAAAGAAGTTTAATCTAGAAATAATATCTTTTTTAAAAAATCATTTCAACATAGATCATATCCACTGCATCTTCACAGGTCAAAATAAATTGCCCTTTTCCTCTGATGGTGAATCATAATAGTTCCACAACATGGTCTTAAAACCCACTTAGATAACAAATGATTGAAAATAATGAATTCTAGATTTCTTCCTTTTGCCATCAGTCACCTTGAAGATGGAAAGGCAAAGAGTCAGTAGTTGCTTATTGCCTTCCATTGCAGTGCATTGATATCCAGACACAGTGGGTGCCAAGGAAAACAAATTGGCATGTTCCTCCCGTGCTTTCTAGCACAGTATGATTTGAAACTAATGAAAAGTGCAAGTCCTTCAGACAATGAAATGGGACATTCATTTACATGATACTTCGATAAGAAACAATTATGATCTCTCCACCTTATCAAAAATATCTTTCCCATTTATCATAACCATCACAGGTACAAGCACTCTTTTGGGTTAAACAGAATTGTCTGGGAGTCTATTATGGTCATATAAAAATGTCTCTCACTACCTGGAGTAGAATGAAATCTCTGGAAGTCTCTTCTGGCTTTATCTCATTTGCTTATAGATGTAGGCTAACGTGAGAAATTTACTAATTTTCACTTTATTTCAATCAATACTGGCCCCAAGAACAAAAATTACAAAGCAAGGAAATGTTGATTGGAGACAGAAGTAATGAGGACATAGGCAGGCAGTGACAATTAGCCTGACAGAGCCAGAGACAAGAGTGAGGATGTCAGGTGTGGTTGGGGATACCTGTGAATGGAACAGGATATGAGTGTGGGGGTTGGGGACAGGGAATATCCCTTTTTCATTTGATAATTTTTCATACAACCAGCCCCATAATGTGCCATTTGATGATAAGGGGAGGATTGCTCAGCTTGTCTTTCCACTCAGGGGACCTCAATGATAGAAAAACAGATGCATAGAAGCCCCTTGCCATTTATGATGAATATATTTTGAAGCATCTATGATTTCCCAAATTTGCAAGTACTACTTTTATAACTAATCTCCTCCTAAAATGCAATAAAGTACAATTGAAAAATTTAAGCAAGGTCTTCAAAGTGCTTAATGAATCTAAGAATATAGGGCTGATAAAATACATAAAGTTTTTTCTAACTAAAAACAATCATAAAGGGTTTTTTTCCCCCACTTTCTCTTTCATTTATAGCATTGTCTTTTTATTCCCGCTTCCACCTCCCATGTAGGTAAATTTCAAAAAAGAATCCTAGTACCCAACACTTCCGACCAGTTACTACAGTGCACCCAAAAATAAAGAAGAAGAGAGGTTGCCTGCTGAGTGCCAAGGTTATTTTGTCAGAAAGGCTTTGTGAAGTGTGTTCTGATTACATCACCAATGAGAGCCCATTCACAGCTTAGCAAAATGCAAATCATCTCAAGTACTGTCTACCATGGATGTCTTATTTCTTAGGAAGAAACAAATACAGGTTGAATTTGTAAATGCCAGTCAATAGTCTACTTTACACAGATTATTAAACACCTTGTGTAAACTTTTTTTTTTTTTTTAACTTCTTGTCTCTGTGCTCACTGGAGAACTGGAGAAACTGGCAGCTGAAGGAGGCGTCTCATTTGGGTCTTTATTTATCACCAGTATCCCATACAACCTTTACCCACCAGAGTATTCTGTGAAATAGATACTGTTTTGCCATAGCGTCAAATCTTCATTGAGGATAATTTTTACTTCCTTATTCTCTCAGTCTCCAAATGATCAGACTGATGCTTTCAATACAGAGTCATCACTTTTTGCATTTCTGAGTCAGTTTTTCCGTCACTGAAAATGGCAGCTGCCAGCTCTTCCCTACCCAGGTCTTTTTTATCTGCCTGGTATTTTGACTTTCTCCTTAGGGTATTAATATTCACTCACCACATATCTGTACCACTCTCCTCAGTACTACGATTTCTCTAATATATTCAGACTCTTTGTAAGGAGATTTTTACGTATGTCTCTGGCTGTGGGCAAAAAAGAGAATAAGTTGAGTTCAAATTGAAGAAAGACCACCCTCACTGAGCAGAAATGACTCATTCTCTGATTGTTACTCATTCTCTGATTTCTCAATACTCTAAAGCACCGACTCTGGTTATAGTTGCCTAGTGTTTACTCTTTCATTATGTTATGCTTATTATCATGTAGTCCAGAATAGCACTAACGAGACCAGAAAACACAGATGAACTTACAAGCAATGCCTGCATTTTAGTTTAATTAATACCTAACTTCTGACATCTGAAGGTGAAAATAACTGCAAAGTATTTTCCACTGACCTAGGGCATTCATATTTGGGAAACAGAGTAATAAAGAAAAGGCAAGTATTACACTGCCTACCACTCCTCGCCTGAGAGGTGAGTTTGGGCAGAGTCATTATGCAGCTCCAACACTCCAAGCCAGCTACAGCCATCCTGAAATGGGCTTGGGTAGCCTGCAACCCAAAGAGGGAGACCTTCACAATATAATTTAATACAAGAAATGGAGATGAATCTAAAATGCCGCTAAGGCAAGTCGCCTTTATATTGAACACTCCCTCGAAGGCTTCCTAGAACTAAGAATTTAAATCTTTTCTGATTGCTTCATGTATATTATCACTTCAAAATTATTTGATATGGGATGAGTCCTGGATCAGTAATAGGTTCCTTAAGGAATACCTAGCTGATAGCAAATAACTGACATATATACTTATAATGACATACATATTACTTATAAATTTTCAATTTTATTTAAACAAAATTCTATATATCATACATCTTCAGGATGAGAGGGAGAAACTGCTATCCACATTCCATTGGTAAAAAAAATTATTTTGAGTTATCAGATTAATATTTATTCTGGTAAGTACTCACACAATTTCAAGCCATGCCACTCTTGACCACTGAGTAGAGTCATAGGATCAGCCGAAACTTTCAATGAAATTTTTTACTAGTCAAAGCAGGTGTTCTAGTTTTAGAAATCAAATCATGATTTTTGCCCGCATAACATGATTTAAGAACTAGGTTAAGCTTCTCAGATCCCTCTGTTCTCTTTTATCAATTTTAAATATATAAATATTTACATTATGCCAAATTTAGGGTTCACATCAAAGTGTTTACATGAGGTTTTGAGTCAAGTAGAAACACTGAAGAATAGCGCCTTACTCATTTCTCTCTCTGCGGCTCAATGTGGCCCAATAATGCTTGTTAAATGAATAACTGGTGCCAACAAATGCTTGTTCAATGAATGAATCAATCAATGAAGAGCCACTGAGGACATCTCTTCCCCACAGAAAGCCTGGCATGACCAGAGTGCACAATTACAAAACCAAAATAGTAGCTAACAACTTGAACTCCTATATAAAACCAAAGGATCCTCTTTGAATGAGAATGGCCTTCTATCTGAAATAGCAATATAATAGTTAAATCCATTTTACCATAAGCATTTAACTATCCATTCCTATCTACTCATTTAGGGAGGTGCTTTTCTCATTGATGATTTTACAATTAGAATAGAGTTCAGATTCATGGAAGAAAATGGGGAGAAATTTGGGCCTTTAAAAAGTAACTAACATTTTGTGCAAACCACACAAACCTCTGAGACTTATTAAAATTACCGATAAGCAATCTTAGAAAAACATTCTCCAGTAATGGCTAACTGGGCTCTAGCAGCAAAGCAAATTGTTTTTTCTTGGCAAGCATCCCACAAGCAATAGGCAGCAAGAAATTGTTTGTGCTACACATACAAGTTCTCATGTGTATCTGCAATTCTAATGCCAAATTCGGTCCTATCTCAAAAGCCACTTTAACTGAAAAGAAAACTGCCAGCCTTTACCAGGATATCTAGACAGGAACTCCATCCAAATCAGCAGAAAGAATGTCCACGTATTACTGTGGCCAGTATAGAAAATCACATTGTCCATTTGGCAAAAGATTCCTATACATTTTCTCCTCCTTTCTCCTGGCAAGAATTTTTGTTTGGTCAAGGACATCTGGTTAGCATGTAGCACACAGAAGACATACTGCTTGTCTTTCAGTAATATAAACTTAAAATAACTAAAAAGACATCAATGTGAAAAAAAAGGAAAAACTGAAGAAATGTGCATTGGTGCACCGTGATGGATCATGGAAGGGCTTGCAGTGGCCAAACCAGGTGGACTAAGCTAGAATAGACCAGTGAAGATCAAGAATTCGAAACGATGTTTTGAACAAGATGAGATATACAGTGGAACCACGGGAATTTAAGTTGTTATTTCACAGGAAAGGGGGTTCTATAAGATAACTTCTTAGGAGATAAGAGTGTGGACACAAATAAGGAAGGTTCTATAAGTGTTCCTGAATAGATGTCGGTAGGTGCCAGGTTACACACACACACACACACACACACACACACACACACACAAATTTGGCTGCAAGTGTATAGTATGTATTTTTAGAATCCATTTATGAGTTTATGTGACTTTGTTGTTCCTTGAGAGGTAAGAAATGGTTTTCAGCTAAGTTAAGCAAGACATAAATAGAAGATTTTCAGAATTTGTTACCTTTCTATATAATACCTGTATCTTAAAACTGACTGCCTTATGCATAGAAAAGAATAAGGCAACAGAGAGAGAATAAAGGCTGGAGAAAGGATTAGAAAGCAAGGGGGGACTGCCTTCAGGACCTCTATAGCTGATCAATTACATGGGTTTCATAGGAGATCACCCAAACATGAAGAATATGCAGAATTGAAAGTCTGTGTCAAGCTGCCATTGTCTTCTGACATCCGTTAAACTTATACTACAGTAGTTCCCCTTATCCTCAGGGAATATGTTCCAAGACCCCCAGTGGATACCTGAACCTGCAGATAGTATTGAATCCTAAAATCGCTATGTTTGTTTCTATACATACATACCTATGATAAAGTTTAAATTATAAATTAGGAAAAGTAAAAGATTGTCAACCATCACTAATAACAAAATACAATGATTATAACAATATACTATAATAAAAATTATGTGAATGTGGTCTCTCTCTCTCTCACTCTCAAAATATCTTTTGTTCTGTACTCACCTATTTTTTAATACCAGTTGACTATAAGTAACTGAAACTGAGGAAAGAAGGGATACTGTATTCTGTCACTTACACATGACTCTGATTTTGCTGTCCAAAATCACACAAGAAAGAACCCTTTAAAAGATTTATTAATTTAGTCTATTAAATGGAGGTTTATGTGGTGATAAGGCAAAAAAAAATGAGAACCAGATTGTTATTCTGTGTGCAACAATTCCTGCCAAGGGAAGGAGCAAATTAAGGAAAAAAATTTTTTAGGTTTTAAAAACTGTAAAGTTTCCTTTTTATGAGTCTTCACATTATTTTAATGCTTTGGTGACATTTTCTTATAATATTTTTAGTTTTAGGGCATGTGGATTAAAAAAACAAACCAGAATAGAAAACAGAAAACATATTTGAAGATAAAAGTGAGAATGTTATTACTGCTCTAAGTACTCTAAGTAACAAAACCTCCAGATCAAAAAAAAATGTGTAACAATCTTGCTGATGGTTCCTGTGTATGTCATATTTTACTATTTCTAGCTGTCTTGAAGTTGCCAAATTCTGTGTTCAAATGTCCAGCATCATGGAGATATAATTTTTTCCCCCATGGAAAGAAATACTCAAAAAAATTATATTGGTTTATAATTTATTTTGAGACTCAGACTCTGGATTTATACTTATTCATGAATATATTTTATTGTCAATTCATACTACTCTTATATTAGAAACCTGGAATGGAAATAGCTCATATTTTTTGTCCTGCACGTACAAAATTTTTCAATGTTCACTGCTATTCAATGTAGTATCTGCTAGGGTGGGTCACTGTTTCAGTCCAGCTGTATTAGCACTTTATAAATGCAATAGAATCAAATTTGGTATTGGAAAAAAACTGAACTCTTTGGAATATGTCAGTATTTAAGGAAATGGGAGGGGAAAAACCCAACATTCCATGAGCTATATGTAGCAATAAAGAATACTTAAATATGGAAAATTTCCAAGGAATGAAATCAGAG
Source organism: Aotus nancymaae (assembly GCF_030222135.1). Taxonomy (NCBI): domain Eukaryota; kingdom Metazoa; phylum Chordata; class Mammalia; order Primates; family Aotidae; genus Aotus; species Aotus nancymaae. The sequence continues at coordinate 27,592,322 of NW_026988454.1, forward strand.
TTGAGAAGTAAGAAAAATAGTGCTGAAATATCTTCAAAAGCAAATTAAACCACTATGGAAGACTATCATGTCTAGCAAGCACAGTTTGCAAACATTAATGTCCTGCATGTCATTACAGCACAGATTCAGCTTCTTTCCCCAAAACATAGCTGATTGCTACGTTTATTGCACTTTCTGTCTATGTGAACACTGGTTCCATTTCATAATTTAAAAAAATACAATAATAGGATAGCTGTCTTAAGATTCACACTGCAGTAACATTCTACTAAAGACAGTGGATGGATTGCTGGAATCCTGAGTGAGATGTGGTGCAAAAGTACTCCCAAGGGCTTGGATTTTCAGGGAATCAGACTACCATGGTGTTGCCAGCTTGCTTTGTAACATAGACTGCTTAAATATTCCAGAATGTGGTTAAGGAGAAGAAGTTAGACGATTAATGTACTATCATTGGAGTTGCCTCGGCAAGATCCTAAGAGGAAAAAAGAATAAGGAAGACTGAGCATTGAGCTCCATGTCTGGGCCTTTTAAATCAAAACTGCCGAGACTCCAGACAGTGCAAACTTCTTCAATGACACTATTTTGCCCCTTACACCAACAATTTGTGTGTGTTCTCCTGACATCAGGTGGTTCCTATCAGGACCTCCAAATAGGCAGGGGGAAGCCCAATCTACTACTTCAGTCTAAAAAAACGAGCAGAAAGTCTCAGGCATTATCATAGTAACTGTTCTTAAAATTGAAGAAAAAAACGCCAGGCACAGTGGCATGTGCCTGTAGTCCCAGCTACTTGGTATGCTTGAGGCAGGACGATCACTTGAGCCCAGGAGTTCAAGTTCAGCCTGGGCAACACAGCAAGTCTCTGTCTTTAAACAAACAACAGAACTCTGATGCTTTGGGAAAACCTGGTCTTGTAGCACTCTGCCTCATATTTGGCTTTCTGGCTTGGTCCTGTGCACTTCGTAGGGTTACCTTGGACTTTTAGAAGTAGATTGAAGTATTGATTAGTAGCAGTATTGGTTCTGGGTTTTGCCTGACTGAGAGATGATCAAGTAGCTAAAACTTACTCATCAGTTATAAGACTTCCGGCAAATTACTTAAAGTCTCTCTGATTTATTTTCTTCATCTGTATAAGGGGGTACAAAATCACTTCCTTCTAATGGCATTATTATGAGGTTAATTTAGTTAATGTTTATGAAACTCTTAGGTCAGTGTCAGAAATATGGCATGTGCTTAGTAAGTGTCATAATGAACCCTCACACTGTGAGCTATTGAGTGTCTGAATATCACAGTGCCGTCTTTGCCGTCCCTTTTTTTTGTTCACTTGTGACCTTCAATGGCCAGACTGCTGAATTTGGGCCTCTGTGGCCTCCAGCTATTATCCTCTGAAGATTCACTCAAGCAGTCAAAGTTGCTATACATAGTGGAGTTCGGTTTCATTAAATTCTACTCCAGAAGATGAGTGATCTCACCCATCTTCTCTATTGTTTAATTGCTCCAACTAGGAAGTGATGTGAGATTTGCCAAAAGGCCCCTAGAGCAAAAACAGATATATTGGTATTTGTACTTCCAATTATAGTTTAAAAACAATTCCCAAGCAACAAATTTTGAAACATAAAAGACTTTCTCAGGATTGTTAGATATATTATATAATTCTATAGTCCCTAAGTAGCCCGATCTTTAGTTCCCAATTTATCCTATGTAGAAAACCTAACTGTGGTATGCAAGCTAAAATAAAAATCTATAAATGAAGACATAGAATCAGCTTTATGTTTAAACATTTAAACTAACTTTGCTGCAGGAAAAAGCTTACATATTAAGAATCGAAAGAGTTTCTGCTAACTGGTTCTGGAGTTATGTTTTATTGTGTGGTTTGCTCACAATTCACAACAACAGAAAAAAATTAAAAGGTCACATGCAAGTAAACTAATACTCTAATAGATACAATTTAAATCGTGAACTTAGAGTGAAAGACTTTGAAAGTTTCCCAGAAATGTAACGTCGATAGTAAATGGTTGGTGCCATGGATTTGCAAAACAAGCTTCTAGTCTTCCCAGCCTGCTCTGAGAAAAGAGAAGACTGAATACAAACAGTGGTTGACTGTGGCCTCAGGAATAGTCCCCAAGAGTTGCAGACCAACCTTTAGTCCAAAGGAAGCATCTGAAATTTGGATCAGTTGGATTTTTTTGAAATACAGGATTTAAATCAATGCCTACAAGAAAAATATCATCAGTAATATGCACCAGAGAGCTGGTAGTTTAGAGCTTCTAAACAGCAAACGAGCTAGGTGTACTTTGTAAACAAAGAGCTAGATGTACTTTGTAAACAAAAAGTTTGGCGTTGAGTGTGAACACACATCTCAGTTTTGTAGTCCAACCAATAAAAGGAAAATGGCAGTTCTGTCTTAAAAGCTTTAACAAAAAAAAAAATCATTTTCCAAGATCTCCAATAAAGATCAAAAACTGAGATCTTGGTTCTTCATCTACCCAATACACTAAAGTAGACAAGACTGAGGAAATGGGAAATGATTGATAGGGAGAAGGATAAGCAGGGAAGAACTTAATCCTTTTTCCTGAATCTGCCTATTAACCAACTATACCCTGACAGAATTATGAATACTCATATTTAAATTTTGACAGTTTCACTAACAAATTAAAGGGTTCCAACTGGAACTCATAGAAAAAGCCAGCAGTAGCAAGTAGTTTATTGTTCTTAATGCAAAGATCAAATGTCCTGGAATCTCTTTTTTAACTTGCCACGATTTGAAAGTATTTTGCCTGCTTCACCTCAGAAAGAATAGAGAAAGAGAATTCACACAGCTTAACATGAAAATGAGTAAGAATGACAAGTATCCCAAGATATTACATGTCATTTGGTGCAAGATAAAATATACCACAAAATCAAAGATCAACTTTTTACTCCCTTTCTATTCTTAAGCACTAACAACATAAAGTCTTGCCTTCTTTTTTCTGAGTTACCTGACCAACACATTTTGCCTTTGTCCGGCTGGGATTACACACCTTTTTTTTTTTTTTTTTTTGTAGAAATGAGGTCTCACTATGCTGTCCAGGCTGGTCTCAAACTCCATGGCTCAAGTAATCCTCCTGCCTCAACTCCCCAAAGTTCTGTGATTACAAGTGTGAGCCATTACACCCAGCCTGATTACACATCGTGATCACACATTTTTTTTTTCTCCTAGAAAACCCAATATCCCATGCCTGTTTTCTACTATCTAAAAAAAAAAAAAAAAAAAAAAAAAAAAAAAAAATTCATTTCTTTTCTTGTGGCAAACACGTTCAGAAACCAACAGTGTCACAGCTACTCCCCAGCAGTTAGAGGTTTATCTGTTGACAAATGGAAAGAAGCAAGAGAGATTTCACTTAGTAGGCCTGTGTTTTTTCCACAGTTACTGAGTTTTGTGTACCTTAAAAAAGAAAAATGCATATTCTTTGTCGTGGTCATGTTTTATATGTAGGAAGAGATCTGTAAACTATTCAGAAGATACTAAATTTAGTGAAAGATGAGAATACATTGATGTCTTTCGAGAATGATTGAAGCGCATTCATTTACAACAGAATGGAACATCTCTGGGGTAAGGAAGAGGCAACAGTATGCAAAACCGCACCTTTCTGAGTGTGATATATAAATGAATGGGAATCCCAATAGAGTTTATTCGGTGACTTCACTGTATTGGTAAATAATAGTTCGTGTCCATGGTGCTCTTGATTCTCTTGAAATGGTCATTAAAAGTTTCTTTCTTCCCTCTGGTTCCTCTCTCTCTCTTTTCCTTTCCATTCTCTTCCCTTTCTTCCTGTCTTTAGTCATGTTTGGATTGATTTTCATAATGTTTAGACTGTTTTCCTCACGTTGTCACCAGCTCATTACCACAGAATTACACTTCACAAACAAGAGCTGGCTAGAGAGCTAACTTGGCTTAGCTGTGCTGTCTGAGGGAATTTATTATTATTATTATTATTTGAGATGGAGTCTCACTCTGTCACTCAGGCTGGAGTGCAGTGGTGCGATCTCAGCTCCCTGCAACCTCCGCTACACGGGTTCAAGCAATTCTCCTGCCTCAGCCTCCCGAGTAGCTGGGACTACAGGCCTGTGCCACCATGCCCGGCTAATTTTTTGTATTTTTAGTAGACATGGGGTTTCACCATGTTGGCCAGGATGGTCTTGATCATCTGATGTCATCATCCGCCCGCCTTGGCCTCCCAAAGTGCTGGGATTACAGGCATGAGCCACCGAGCCTGGCCTGGAATTATTAAAAGGATGAATTTCTTTCTTTTTGAAAAGACAAGCACAATCTGATCAGCGGGCAGGCAGGGCCACTGCTTGTTTCTTTTTCATTGCTGTCTTGTGGCCTTTGCTCTCACAGAGTCACTCACTGATTAAGTAAATAGCAGCAGTGGTGTTTTTCTGGTAGGAACCAAGATTCTGTGTGCTTTGCTGCAAGAACACATCCTTCACAGCTTTATTGTAATTATTTTACAATTTCTCCTGTTGTTACATGTACTAACAACTGGAAATCTATGTTTTACAATGATGATAAGCACTGAACTTAACATACACACACACACAAGCACAATAGAGTTATCAACACATCCTCTTTTACTAAGGAAACCTAAATGCTTTCCTCAGTATTCTAGCTATGGAATACACACACACACTCACACATACATATGTATATATAAAATGACCATATATTCCATATATACAGCATATATATATATTCTCAATCATTTTTGATGTAGCATTGCTTTCCTGATCAGATAACTTTGATTAGGCAAAAAAGTCTAAAACCACCTAGATAAATAATAGTTTAGAGGTATACCTACAACATAAAAATGATAAAAGTAGTGAGCATTGCATATTTTGAAAATCATTCAATAAGCAATTCTTTCTGTGCATATATTTAGCAGCACATATTTGGAGTTTAAAGGGAGAAAATAGAGCACTTAAAACGTTTATGAGTCTCCTATGTTTTGCTCTGTCTGGTAGTCTGCTTTGATATTACTATCAACGAACTTTTGATGAGACTATGATGTCATCAGTGAATATTTAAAAACAAAAACAAAAAAACTACAGACTGTGACAAGTCTATTTGTCCCTCTCAGAGAATTTCGGCAGATCAGAAAGTCTTTGATTTGTGATATGATTTTTTTTCAATAAATTATCTTTGGTTACTTTCTTTGTTTTACACTTTGTTGGTTTTATCAGACATGTGAAAAAATTTTCTACATTTACCTACTAGAATCTCCCTTGGAATGTGTCTTATAAAGAGATAGCACAAATATGCAAAATTAGAGCAAATTATAGTGTTGTTATAGTCTATTCCAAAAGTATTATGGAACTACTAGGATAAATGTCAGAGAAGGCAGGCCCAAGAATGAGAGCATAAGAAGTATGACTTAACCTAGCATTTTTACATTCATTAGAATCACGGCATACGAAGATATTTTTCACTTTCTACTCCAATCTACAATCCTTGGTCATATGTGGCCATATCTAGAAACCCAGAGTTCAACTTACATTACTAATCATGCTTTTTCTAAATCAACTCCTTACCCTAATAACTAACAGATTATTTTCCCCTTCTCCCTCATTCCTAGCCCGCTGCAATTCCTTCTCCTGGGCTTCATTTATCATGAATTGCATCAGTTTGACCAGACATCTGTTCTTTCAGGAATGTTAAAGCTCCCATGTCTAATGTTCCTTCCAGAAAAGGCAAGGATCTCACATACTCTTGACTTCATGATGAAAGTGCATGAGTAATTTAAAATACACATTATCAAGAATGTGTGATAGCATAAGTGAGCCAAATGTGCCTTGAAGCCCTTAACCAAGCCAGTAGGCTATAGAGCTCAGCTCCTTCCCCCATATCAATGAGTTGGCAGAACAGCATCTGGCCTGGCTTATTGACCACTGAGGGGTGGAACATGCCATGAAAGATAGAGGTCAGAATTCCCAAGGTTGGCATCAGGATGATGATAGGGATACTGCTGAGATTCAGATGATTTCTGTTTACCACAGTAATTGGCTATTCCTAACCTAGAGGAAGCCAGGATTAAAATACAGCCAGAGAGGTTTCTTTTTTGCTGAGGTCTCTGAAACACCCAATAAAGGGTGAAGCCCAGAAAAAAATTACCTTATATTTCTGTCTTGGCTCTTTCACACAGTTTTTATTCATATCTCATTTGCTATACCTTAATAAAGATACCAGTTATTTTGAAAAAGGCTTTTGTCAGATTGCCAATATCATGAAATCTTAAAAACTCACTGCAAATGTGAGCACAAACTTTGAATAACCTGGCAGCTGGCCAAGCACTGAAGATCTTTAAGACAAGAGTAGTCAACCATCCCACTTCATGTTTTGATTTTGTGCTTGAATTAAAAATGACTGGACCAGATAACCTTCTAACTCGAAGATTCCATGACTCTATTTTTCAAATATCCTCATCTTCCAAGTATTCTAACAGGAGAAATACTAAAATTGTGTGGTGTGTCTGTCTCTCTCCCCACCCCACCCCACCCCCCGCCTTCCTTTTTTCTTTTCTACTCATCCCACACCCAAATATGGTGCAATAACAAATTCTTTCACTAAAGCAGCAGAGTTTTTAGTTATTACCATACATGTTTTTAAATTCTCCCCTGACTGATGAAAACATGTGATATGAAATACTGAAGAAACCTCAGGGGCATTCCAAGCATTTATGGACAAAAAGTCATGACTTGTGGTATTTTCTTTCAAAATCCATGTGAACTGAATCAAAGAGACATAAGAATTTATGCTTAAAAACTTCTGAAACAAAATGGATACATTCTATCCTTGACAATTCATTAATATTGTAACTCTGAAATAACATAAATCTGTCTATTCCATTCCATCTCCTTCAGCATTCTTCTAATGCAAGGCTTCCTATTCCAACCTAGACCACTCACTAAAGTAGCTTCTACACAGGCCTTTTCTCATTTTGATCCAGGCTGCCTTTATACGAGTACTGGGTTAAGCCTCCAAAAGTTTCTATCACAACTCTGCATAAAACCAACATTAGTTCCCCTTTACTACTAAGTAAATGCCTGACCTTGATATTTAAGTATTTCTAAAGTTTTACCTTGCCTTCTTATTTTAGCTCTATTTTCTACAATATTCCTACATATTCCCCCAATCCAGTATTTCTCAAATCTTCTCACTATTAGCATTTGATGCAGATAATTATCCACTGAGATGTATTGTCCCAGGCTTTGAACACTGTTTAGCATCATTCCTGGCCTTTACCCAATAAAAGTTAGTAGAACTTTTAAGTTGCAGCAACCAAAATTGTCTTCAGACATTTTGCTATGTTCCCTAGGTGACAAAATCACACCTGGTTGAGAACCACCGCTATAATAAAATCAAATTGAATTATTTATTATTCCTAGATAATATAGTTCTTCTACTTAACAATGTATTTTTATGGATAATAATTTCTTCTAAAATACTGCCATAATCCCCCTCCCCCACACACCCCTTAGTTTTACATGTTAATATTTCAGGGGACATCTAGAGTTTCCTCCACAAAACAAACCTTTCTCAATTTCTGCATACCAATATTGTCTCCATCTCATTCATTAAACATCTTTCCTTTCTGGGCTTATAATATTCACATTGATGTGTCTGTCAAATTGTCCTTGAAATGTTCAAATTCATTCATTCGACTTACAAGCATTGAGTCCCAACAGTGTGCTGGGCACTGTTGTATTCACTGACAGCTACTAGGGTTCCAAGCAGAGCAAGCACTTTCCTTTTATCAAACTCGCAGGTCAGGGAAGAGGTGGATTGTAGAGGGAGTGTGTGTGTATAGGGGGAGAATAATAAATGAATAGTTTTTGTTTTCGTTTAAGTAATACACCATTTGATGAAACAAATGGTGAAATAAACTATTAGTAGATAACTCTTTAGATAGAGCAGTCAGGGAAAAGCCTTACTTTTAAATATCATACCCTGAGGTATGATATTTAAACTGTGGATTGAAGTATAAGAAAGTTATCCTCATATTTTTGCCTTTAGAGATACCAGCCCATGCAAAGGCCCTGAGGCAGGAGTAAGTCTGGCTTATTTGAAGACTTCAGAGAAATACCTAGGGCTGGATTATAGTAAGCACGGGAGAAGTTTGTAGAAAATTAATTGAGAGAAGCAAGTAGAAACCAAACTGTGCAGAGCCTGTTAATTCAAGGTAAGAATTCTGGATTTTCTTGGAAATGTTTTAAGAATTGGAGGGTTTTATGCAGCAAAGTGACATCATTTGATTTACACTATTAATACATTACTCTGGGATTCTGTATGAAGAATATGGAAAAGGAGTGTTTCAGTTTAAAGAAGCTCAAAGTTAGAGGCTATCTTAATTTTTCTATAGTGAAAACTCCAGAAGGATTAAATTCCCCATTCTAGAACACTGTGCATGTATCACAAAGGAGTTAGAGGGGAGATGAGGTATTGACCTCTTCAGCCCTTGGAAGTTTGCTTCTTGTTGTATCTGAATGTGCCACTGAAATATTTTTCACGTGTGCCGTGGCAGGAAGGAAGATAGGAAGAGAAGCACTGCTAAAACACAGGATTAAAATAGTTGTGCATGTGATGTTTCAACAACTCCAAAGCACTGGGAACTCATTACCTCCAAAGAGAGCCTTTTCCAGATTTGGAAATATCTGATTTTCATTGAACTGAGTCACAACTGTGTGGGATCTATTAATGAGTTCATGAGAGACCCATTTGACTCAGGCAAAAGTTCTTTTAGATGAGGCTCATAGTCTAACTCAACAAAACTCCTTCTCCATCTACCAAATTGCCTACCTTTGAGGAAAAATACCATCCTCTGCCAAGGACTTGTTCCCTTTACACCTACTTCTCTGTCTCGGCCTCTCTTAACCCAATTTTCCAATCATTCTCCTCCCTTTCAGATGACTTTGGCATCTGTGATAAGCTTCTCTGATCCCATCACAATCTTCAGGAAGTTAGTCATTCCCTCCTCTTTTGTGTCTTCTCTACTAAACTGTAAACTCCCTGAGGACAGGGACTAGGCCTCATTCATCTTGCAAAGTTAAAGGTCTACTACATTACAGATGTCTAGTAGTTACTTGTTAATCATTATGGGTGAAGCAACTCTGAGCTTCGGGGTAAAATGTTCAAATCTTAATTCTACTAATTATGAGAGTTACTCGTACGAATATTTGTTCCACAAATATTACCCAGTGCCTGTGTGCCCAAGTGATGGAAATACACATGGGCCCCACCTCACAGAGCTTATGATCTAGATGAAGAGGCACACACTAAACAAATGATTGAATGATAAAAAATTATTAAATGATATGAATTTTATGAAGGAAAAATAGAAGATGCCATGAGAATTACGGAAACCTAATTTTGCCTGGGTGTTCAAGAAGCCTTCCTTGATGTAATGAGATTGGAACTAAGACCTAAAAGATGAGTAAATCTTGAGAAATGCACTTTAACTTACAAAGCGTCAGATCCCTCACCAATAAAATGGGATAATAATGTCTTCTCTTTAGGGTTCTCCCAAGAATTAATTAGTTAGCATATGTAAAGTAACTGCCACAGAGAAGGAATTCGGTAACTGGCAGGTTTTTTCTCCCATAATAAATGAGGAATGAAGACAGCATGAGCAAGCAAAATAGCAGAAGAACCTAAATGCTTCCTGTCACGTGATGAACAGTATTCCCAAAACACACATGTTGAAATCCTAACTTCTAATACCTCAGAATGTGACCTGATTTGGAAATAGGGTTATTGCAGAAGTAATCAGCTAGGTTAAGATAAGATCATACTGGAATAGAGTGGGCATTTAATCCAATATTACTGATGTCCTGTTAAGAACAGGTGGATTTGAACACAGACACAGGAAGGCAGAACATTACATTGCAATAGAAACAGCAATTGGAATGCTACTGCTGCAAGCCAAGGAATGGCAAAGATTGTTGACAACCCACCAGAAGCTATGAAGAGGTAAAGAAGGATTCTCCCCCATGGGTTTCAGAGGGAGCATGGCTCCTTCCATACCTTGATTTTGGACTACCAGCTTCAAGTACTGTGAGATAATAAATTTCCCTTGTCTTAAGTCACACCTCTGTTTGTAACACTTTTTACAGCAGACCTAGGAAGCGAATTCATCTCATAAAAGGATTCGGAGTGCTTATTACATGCAATGATGCAGACTTTGAAGACTGATGAGTTGGAAGGTAGAAGTTAAACAAGAAGACATATATAAAAAGGTGTCTTAGGAAGATAAATCTAGAAATTTAGCCATGTTAATATATTTCCTGTTCCCAGTAGATCCATGTGCTCCTTGAGGGCAGAGCCCATGCCTTCCATGCCAACTCAAACTCAAAATACACGGGCTAAGTGAACTCTTTCAAATAAGCACTTGAGTGTATAAGCTATTTATGAAAAATCTGGAGGTAAAATATTTTAACACATTGAAATTTTACTCTTCTAAAGTAAAAATCATCTTCTCATTTTATTTAATTGAAGAGGCAGCGCATGCAGTAAATTAAGTCCAATTTGCATGCAGTTGTGCATGCAATACAGATCTTGGCTTTAACCAGGGAGCAAGCTGTGTACAAACTCAAGCACCCTTATATTTGAAGTTAACATTAATTGTTTGCTTAAAATTTTCAGTAGTTTCCTTCTTTTGCTTTCAAAGACAAATATTAAAGCATTTTGCTTTCTAATTTAAAGACTACAAAATCCATAGCTGATAATAAGAATCTATCCCTCAGGGGATAATACATTTCTCTGATAGCATAGTAGTAATGCCTACAAGCTCTGTAGCAAGCCTGTAATTTCATAAAAAAACCTTCATGGCTTTAATTCATATTATTTTGCTCTGTTTAATTATATTTATCATCCAATAGTATTCTGTGCTTATAAAAATAGTGAATGGTGTATAGAAGAAGCAATGTACTGTATCATATTTTATGAAATTTCATATGCCATGTGTATTGATTGGGTATAAACTAGAGAACATACTTTGTTTAAATTAAGGTTTTAAATTCAATTTGATACTAATTCCTTCATCTCATTATCTATAATATATTTGTTTACGTCCATGGAAATGTTACCTGGTTAAATTACAACATTTTTCCTAATTCAGATTGATTTATATCTTCTATCTTCTTAATGTGTGTGATTTCATGTTGTGATCATTAAATAATTAAAAAAGGACCTTAGTTGGATCAAATTAATATTGTTGCCCATGAATGTTAATTAAATTTGCAAAGAAAAAGAAAGCAGAAACCGGATAAAAGAGAACGGTGGACGTGTTTAAAGATGCTATGCTGACCTTACAACAATTCTACCACAAGCAATTCTCAAGGTCTTTCACATGCCCTCCAGATTCCCACTCCTGTGACACAGGAGACCCACTGACACGTTTATTCTTAGGAGCCTGCATCTTTAGAGATTACCCTTTAGGGCCGGGAGCAGTGGCTCATGCCTAATCCCGGGAGGCCAAGGAGGCCGGATTGCCTGAGCTCAGGAGTTCACAACTAACCTGGGCGACGTGGTGAAACCCCGTCTCTACTAAAAATACAAAACCAGGCATGGTGGTGTGCACCTGTAGTCCCAGCTACTCAGGAGGCTGAGGCAGGAGAATTGCTTGAACCCAGGAGGTGGAGGTTGCAGTGAGCAGAGAGATCACACCACTGCACTTCAGCCTAGGCGACAGAGAGAGACTGTCTCAAAAATAAATAAATAAAATATAAATTGACCTTTAGTTCCCCTTTCTGGAAATTTTCTTCTTTACAAACTCCCAGGTTTGTCCAGCTATCCCCAGTCAGTGGTTTTCAAATTTTAATGGCAGTTACAAAGATTCCTGGACCTCCATCAAACATTACTGAAATCAGATTCTTGAAGGATAAGGCCAGCAAATTTGCATTTTTGAAAAACACTCCAGATGACTTTGCTGCAGAAGATCTAAAACCTCAGAGGGTGAAATATTGTCCTGGACTTTTCGGCTCAGTGATGCCTTCCCAGCACACTCCACTTGCGTCCACTGGATCCCCTCCTTCCTATTTTACAGACATTGTGTCCACATACACCCTCCGTTGTTCTTTGCTCCTCTTAAATATCATGCAATCCTCTGGACTTTCTTGGGCTACTGAGAGAGTGCTGGGAGGATTTTGCCAGTTCACATGAATGCATCTTCATAAATGTCTTCTGATGGCTGTGGCCAGCCCCCCTGGAAGAGGTAATAACCTAGAATAGAGACTCTAATTGTGAGAATATCATCCAGGTGATAATTAGGATTTCACCATGTTCCCTAAATAATTTGTTGTGCACGTCTTCCATTTGCATAGTGATACAGGACAACAGTGAATATCTCTGAGGGGGTACTTCCTATTGGATAGATCTCAGCTTGAATTCCCAATCTACTATGTGCTACCTATGTGGCCTAGGTCAAGTACATGTGATCTCTCTGAGCTGTGCATTTATCAAAAGGAAATAATAATTTATACTTTCTAGAATTCTTTGGATCAATAGCAGTGTATGAAAAGTACCCATAACATGAGTACATGGTATTTAATAAATGGCAGTAAAAACATATACCAAAAGTGTATCATTTCTATGAAAAGACTGGCCTGAGATCCTTAGTGGGGCCAGGAGTCCATGCAATCCTTGCACTACTAACAAAGACGGTAATGGTGGGGTTAGTCCCAAATTCTTAGCTGCAACCCCATGGTTAAAGGTAAAGGCTGAGATAAGGATAAATGCAAGACCATTTAAATTAATTGGAGGTCCTGGATTTTTTCACTTTGGGGAACAGCTTCGGGAGGGGGATGAAAAGAATCTCTCCATTAAAATGGGCTTTAAATTGGCAAGTAAACGCTTTTCGATGAATACCAAACAAAGGATCAATGTAAGAAAAAAAAATTACGTATTTCTTCTTTCCAGACTACCATATTTCAGAGCATATTCATTGGCAGTTTTCCATCATTTCAGTTTCTGGGACAGGAACAGAGGCTTTGGACAGCCAGATTGTTTGTGTTTTATTCTGTTCATTTGTTTGTTTAATTTTCCATTACAAATTGGACATGAAATGTGCACCCAAATTCATGCATTAAATATCCCTGGCATAAAGGACATCCCCAATGTACTCCATCATTAATGAGCTTAGTACTGAGTTTCAATGGCAAGAGAAGAGTGGCAAGTTTCAGTATGTCTGTCCTAAAGCAAATGATCGAAGGTTTTACCCTCCTTGTAATATGAAGAAAGTATCAGTCAAGTTATCTCCCAGCCTGGAATGAACAGGTGAGTAGTTTCTATGTCTTAGATATTACTACCACGAAGTAAAGGATAAAATTACATAGCCCTGGAATAGGTTTACAGCCTAAAATCCTATGCAAACTTACCATAAGCTTTTGTGAATTGATGAGACATTTGGAGCATTAGATAGATGTGTATTCCCTTTCTTAGCATCATACCTGGTCCTCAATATTGTGACACTTTAGTGCATGCAATACTTATTTTGAAATACATATTTTCAAAGCATTTCAATGCCTACGTTTTTCAAAAGAGCATTTAGATTCTTCAGTAAACAAAGCTAGACATACAATTTGTGTCTTATCTTCCACTGGCCAAAGCAACTTACAGAGATTTTTTTCCTCACAACTCTGCAAAATACAATAAATGCAAGAATAGTGACTTTTTAATTTTATGGACTAGCTGAGGAAAACAATTATGAGGACGGTCTGGAGCAAGAGTAGGCAAACTATAACCCATGGGCCAAATCTGGCTCAACACCTGTTTTTATATAAAATAATTATTGATTGAAACATAGCCATGTTCATTTTTTTATGTATTGTCTAAGGTTGCTTTCACACTAAGATGGCAGAGTTTTAAAAATACAGACACTTGTTATCCACAAAATCATCAATAATTACTACAGCCCTTTACAAAGAAAGTTTGCCAAGTCCTGGTCAGGAGCACAGCCCTAACAATTTGAAGACCGATGTCTGTGGCCTTCCATAAATCTTCACTTGTTGACAATCCCTGGACAGCAGATGGAATTTAAGCTTTAAAAATCTGGTTATTTTTATATTCTTAAATATGAGAAGTTATCTTAATTTTTGATGGCTACCCACTAGAAGTATATTTAATTCTCTATTAGATAATATGATTTCCAAATGAGTTTCTGAAAACCATCCTACACATTATTCTTCTTCAGAACTCTTTGAGTACATTTTCAAATATAGACAAAGTGAAAAGCAGACTTTTAAAGTGGTACTTTCATGGGAAATCTATTATTAAAGTAGTGTATATAAGAAGAAGAAAAGGACAAGAAGGCGATGCACAGAAATTGCCTTTAGGTGTTTGAGGTTATATATATAAAGATACACATGCATACACATATATATATATATAATCTTATATATAATTTGGATACGCCTTTTGATTCTGGTTTGATCCTCCAGATTTATAATTCAGCACAAACAATAGTGAATCGCATGTTTATTTATATGTTTAGGTAAATACCTTACAGTCTAATGTCATACAGTAGCAGCTAATATCAGTTTAGACATGGAGCTGCTTTATTTAGAATTTGTTTTTCTCTGAAAGGGTCAAAGTATCCTTACTAAAAGAGAGATTTTCCTTAGGCTTTCAGCTAGCCACAACAACTAGTCACAACATTAGGAAAAAAAAAAAAAAGGAAAAGGAAAACTGTCTTTCAAACTTCTATTTGCCCTTGCAAAGTGTCCTGACTTAGGTGGATATTGAATATTGAATAATTTTGTCTATTCTTAATCCAAAGACACTGCGAAGCAAAAGACTAATAAAGAAGGATTATGGCTAAGGCCACTGCATACAGTCATTGAGTCATAGAAAAGACTTTCATAACATTTCTGACTCCATATCTAAGTTCTCCTAAAATAGAAGCTGTTCTTTGAACAATAGAGAGTCCTTGCACTGACCTGGAACAATGATGCAGAAACAAATTGAGTTAGAATTAAATTACATAATCATTTATTCATAGTACACATTCTTATTGAGTGACTCAGGCATCAAACATGGCACTATGTACTGAATGACCCAAGTCATGCAAGGTAAGGTCCCTGCCTTCACAGGGCTTTTATTTAGTGGCGAATGGAGACAACTCAATCTGGGAGCATGTGGGGAATGCCATGCCCTACTGCAGTTCAAACCTGTAACTCCCACTATCACATCATATGAACGTTTTAACTCATTAATTAAGAAGATGTTATGACCAGATCAAAAGGTGTTTTATAAGCTGGACAGAGACCATCTTAGAATGAGATTGATGGGTAGATTTAAAAAGTGGCTCATGTCCAACGGGACCATAAACCTTCAGAGTTATCTGCTCCACCTAGCAGAAATTATTTGCAGCTCTACCATGTAAAAAGCTACACGTTAACAACGAACACTACAAAGTCTGGAATTCGTAATTAATAGTAAACAGTGAGGTAACCTAAGTATATTAGTTAATCCGTAGATGGCTTTCTTTCAAAAAAAACAACGAAAAGAGCTTGTCCACATTTTTTACTTATTTCTTAAGTTTCAGGTATAGTTTCTGAAGCACAGAGGAGGACACCTTGAGGTCAAGATGGGACAAGGTAAGCATGGCAGCTTTGAGCTAAGACTTGGAAGGTAAGTGGAAAAAAACCGGCCAAGAATGGGAAGACAGGAATTCCAGGAAAAGAGAGAAAATATGTGGCAATTTCACATTCATTCCTGTACTACGCCTTATAATTCCCCTGAAGGCTGGTAATTCAAAAAGAAAAAAAAAAAACACTCTAGAAAAAGATAGAAAACACAGAAGTTTCCATTTTTAGAATGAAGAATCAATCTGCCAACTTTAGATAGGCACGGATTAAGAAACAAACTCACAAGGAAGCAACATCCAGAAGTTCTGAAGGACCAGAATGCCACCACAAAGTCCGGGGCATGTTCCATACTGGACCATGAACCTAGCGGATGACTGAAAAAGGGGAAAAAAGGAAAAACAAAACCAAACTGTAAACGGTCTGTTTCCAGCCACATGTGCTGCTTGTCTGAATCAGGTCGCGGTCTCTCACTTACTCTATTTAGAATTCTGTACATCTGGGTGTATTTTTTTCTAGTGTTTCCTATCATATCAGTGACAGAATTGCCAACACAGAGGTATCCATAAATTATACTGCAGTCTAGTAGTTTCCAGTGTCTGAAAAGCTTGGAACAAAAGACTCAAATGCAAATGTGAGCTGTTTAATTCAGTGAGTATTTGTGATGTTACCCAGGTGCCAATGACATCTTTCTGACCAGCTCAGAGGCACCAGGGAGCAACCCAACATACATTTTTAATGTGCTCAGCTGTGACAGCATATACACACAGAAGACCTTAAGGCCTTAAAGTCATCCTCCTGGAAACCACTGCACTTTTAGGGACCCAGAAGAAACGGTTTAATTAATCTTCTTTTTCAGGGTAGCTTTTTTTGATATAAATTATGTACACTGAAAACCTGCCAATTATAGCAAATTAAGGGACTTGGCAAGTGCATCCCTTAGAGGCAGATGGTAAATAATATCCAGATTCTGATTTGAAATAGGACCAGAGATTAGCTGGTGCAGAATGTAAAAGCAATCCAGATATGAGAAATAAACAGATTTAATGTGAGCTCAAGAGGAGGGTTTTGGTTTGAGAGAGCTATAGTGATGCATTGAAAATGGATGACTCATTATTGCTACACACATTTCCCTGAGATGAGCCAGCTCCAAGTGCTTCTTTCTGTGATTCTTTGACGAACAACTATTTATTGTGTCAGTATCTTCATGATGTTACTCAGATGCTTCCGTTTCCTAATCTGTGCAATGAGCATAGAGTAGGTTGGGGTGAGTTTTTAATGTCATCACCACATCATGTGCTCTGTGTAGTGCTTGACATACAGTAAGTGCTCAAAAATCTTAGCTGTTGTTTTAGAGTTATGACTACCGAAATAAAAACAACTCTCACATACCTTCACCCTTATGTTTTAGCTAATGCCAGCTAATGCTTATGAAGGCTAATTATGTGCTTCCACCTCATTCCACCAATTTCTTTCTTTCTTTCTTTCTTTTTTGAGATGGAGTCTCACCCAGTTGCCCAGGCTGGAGTGCAATGGTGCGATCTCAGCTCATTGCAACCTCCACCTCTTGGGTTCAAGTGATTCTCCTGCCTCAGCCTCCCGAGTAGCTGGGATTACAGGCACCCCACCACCACACCCAGCTAGTTTTTGTATTTTTAGTAGAGACAGGGTGTTGGCCATGTTGGCCAGGCTGATCTCGAACTCCTGACCTCATAATCCACCTACCTTGACCTCCCAAAATACTGGGGTTACCAGCGTGAGCCACTGCGCCTGGCCTGATTCCACCAATTTCTTCATTTACTAATATCATTCAAAATAAACATTCTGACCTTAACTTTGTTTATTTTTCCTCCTTAAATCAACCATTAGCATTTCTCTTATCTATTAGGTCTTCCCATAATACTCTCCCCAACCCTCTGCCTTTTAGTGTATTGTCTAGATCATTTGTGCTTTATTAGATAAAACCTCATCTCTTGTCTCTATACAGCATTTTAGTTTCTATCACTTCACTGATAACGGAAAACGTTTTGCCACATACAACAAAGATTTACAGCATAAAGCTTCATGCATGAGTTCATACCGTGTTTCATACTCTTACTCGCTCTTCCACTATTCTCATTTACACATGAGGAATGAGAGGCTAGAGAGTTTAAGTACCACGCCTTTGTCACACAGAAAGTGGGTCCTGGAAGCTGACTTGCCTTGACACTCTTGTCAAAGACTGACAACCACATAAAACCTAAGGAAATCTTGGAAGATAAAGTGTTCAGGTTGGTGTATCCTTGAAAGTGCCAGAAGAGAAGTCCACTATGTATATCAAGTTATGGTGATTATCTAGGGATAAAGTTAGACACATGTGAGACAAGATAAGATTACTTCTCTGCTCACCTTTTTACTCCTCCAACCTCGGTTTGTATCTGGTTTGAGTCACTGCAGCAAGGAGGATGGTGACCTCACCTTATTCGCCTAATAACCAGTTTCTTTTTTGCTAATTCACCACAGAAATAATTTAGAACAATTACTGGGTTTAGTTACAGATTCCACACTTTGAAGAAAAAAAAAAGTAGGGTAAAGGCAGGGAGTCACCCACCAGATGACAAGATAAGAATGGAAGTTAGAATGAAGGTAAATGGGCAGAGCCAACAAGGCAAAACTCTCAGCCTCTGCTTGCACAGAGCTCTCCCAATCCTGCAACTCCCAGGAAACAGTCGTCATATTAGCCAGTCTGCGTACGGGAATATTCCCGGAGTTCGAAATCTCAGGACAAACTCAAGCGCACATTCGTCATGTAATTCATGCTCAGCCTGAGTTGCCAAAATTAGGAAATGACTCAATCATCATACACCATTACAGCTGTTTTCAAGGCTGTAAGTGATGCGTTGCACCGACACTGATGCAAAAGCTTACCCAAATTAGCTTCTGCAAATGCTCTTCCTGCAACAGGGCTTCGTTTCCTAGGAGCCTTCAATCTAATTACAAGGCTTGATTCTCCCGCGGGGCCTGCCTGGCCAGATGATTTCATTTTACTTTTAGGCTAACCTTTGCCATCAGTGATGTCACTGAAGTGTTCCTTCTCTTGAGAGGCTCCTAGGAGCACACTAAAAGATTAATTTGTTTGATACTTGGTTAAAGAGACTTCTTTACTGGAGGGGCTCTGTTTTGCTGTAGGCAGGTAATGGTACAAAGCAGGCATCTTCAGATGAAGGCAATTTGCACCCAGCCAGCACCAACATAGCTTTATGCACTAACTACCCAGGAGCCACTCAGATGGAAAATCACTGCTGAGAAAGAAGTCAGTGGATCCTTTCTATAATTCAGATTATTCACTCAAAGAGATTTTGCATATTTCCTAGTGCTTTTTCTCAAAAACAAGAGCTACGAGGCTCAGTGGAAAATGTAACCAGCTATGCAACAGGAGAAACTTGTGTTCAACCATCTGAGGCATCAGAAAAACAAAGGAAGAA
Source organism: Aotus nancymaae (assembly GCF_030222135.1). Lineage (NCBI taxonomy): Eukaryota > Metazoa > Chordata > Mammalia > Primates > Aotidae > Aotus > Aotus nancymaae. The sequence continues at coordinate 27,611,398 of NW_026988454.1, forward strand.
GCACAAGTAACTTACATGCCACGATTCCATAATAATTATTCTCCAAACTCAAAGTATATTTGCTACCTATAGACATCCTCTCCACCCGTCCTCTGCCCTTTCCCTCCTGATCATGGTCCTTGCTGTGCAGAACTAAAGATGTTATAGAAAAGCTCAGATCCCAGCTATGGCCACCTGTAATGGTTATGCTTATTACAGAGAGCTAATGCTGACAATGAGTTTGTATAAACCAAACCAGGACCACAAGGTAAGAAACTGAAATCAAGGCAACCTAATACTTTTTATGAGTCACATAACAAAAAAGAATTAATTTCACCAATTTTCTCCAATTCAAAATAAACATTCTGACTTTAACTTTATTTTTCCTCCTTAAATCAACCCTTAGCAAACCTCTTATCTATTAGAGCTTCCCATAATATTTTCCCCTGCTCCCTGCCTTTCAATGTGCAGTCTAGGTTATAATTTTTGCTTAATTAAATAAAACCTCATCTCTTGTCTCTATAAAACATTTTAATTTCTATTACTTCACTGATAATGGAAAAATCTTTACAACATAAGAGTATGGAGTATGATATCAAATCAGCATATGAAAATAGCAAATGAAAGGGTGTTAAGACTTTTAAAACAGAAATGGGAGGGTTCCTGATCAAATTCAGCAAAACAAAACAATATATAGACAGACTGAACACACACACAATAGTCCTTGAATATAAAAATGTAGCTTACATTAAACACTGTAATACGAGATAAAAAAGAAAAATTTTTACGTTATTCAGCAGGTAATAAACTATAGGACTTGTCTAAGTGCTCATAAGTAAAATGTTAAAAATAAATACATATTTAGATAAGTGTGTAAATGACAAAGTAAAACCTGATTGTTGAAAGTTTGACTAAAGATAGCAAATGGAAGAACGAAGCCACATCACATCATTTCCATTTTCCATTATGCCTTCACAAATGAACAAACAAAATTTCAGAATAAAACAAATCATGATCAGCAGCAATGACTTTTTTGGTGCTGTACTCCTTTTGAGTGGTGCACAACTGAAAGTATAAAACCTTATTAACGAGCAAAGAAACCAAGACGAGGCAACAAAAGACTCTAGAATAGAAGAGAGCAGTGTGGGCAACATAACTGGCTTCTAAACTTTCACCAGCGTTCTAAAAGTAATGATGCTGAGTTGATAATATACAAATGATTTTCACTGATTGCCAAACTTTGAAGAACCAAATTGAAATTGTACTGTTGTATTTTTTTTTCTAACTGAAAAACAGTGAAAATAGTTCCTGGGAGGGAGGGTGGAAAGGAGGAAATTAAGAAGAAATGGGGATAGTTAAGTTGGCAGGGGTTCACCATGAATTGAGGATAAACTGAATGAGAACAAGACGCAAACTCTAATGTTTAGAGAAAATCATGATTTCAGACGTTCAGCACAGTCTTAGCTTATCTCCTTTTCATCTCCCATACTCTCAACCTGTAGCTCAAAGATGAAGTAACAAAACTAGATGACAATCATGTAGAAAATAAATAAAATACTTATTTTTCATTTTATCAGCAAAATTAGCATATCAGATTATCTGCACCAAATAATTCACATTAACTATAAGCAATGCTAAAAGAATCTGAGTGTCAACAATTGAAAGACAGGAGAGAGGAAAATAATCAATACATAACTGGTAAGTAAAACATACCATAAAATATGCAAAAGTCAAGAAAAAACATGTATGAAAGAAAGCATAGCACAGGAAGGAAAAAACAGCTCCATAACATCATTGCATTATGCTGTAAAAATAGGTAAGAAGAAGATCATTTTAATTTAAAAAAAGAAAATGGAAATATATTTTAATAAGAGCATCAAGCATTAAGTAAAATTGATGTTCAAAGCAAGAATATTATGAAACACAGTAATAAATTTTAAGCAAGAAGAAATACAATAGAAACAGCTAAAAATAAAATTGCTGCTCTAAATTGTTTTTTATAATCACAACAAACATAGAGAATGAAGAAAAACATACAGAAGGAGAGAATAAATAAATAAATAAATACAAAACACTCAAAGCTCATAATCACATTCATTTGCCCTTGCTCAAATAGTTTTAGAATATCTGTCTTTTATAAGCTGCCTCAAATATTTTGGAGGGGATCTAAATAAAATGTGCAGCAGTTTACCTCTAACGGAATATAGAGAAGGAAGGAAGGAAGGAGGGAGGGAGGGAGGGAGGGAGAGAGGGAGGAGGGAAATGAAGACAATGTTACCACGCTCAGGACAGATAAGCCCACTTAAAATAACTGAATTCTTGTAAAAACAAAGCCAACCATAAAACCAAAAACATATTAAAGAATATAAAACAAGAAAATTGTCCTGAGTAATGGGGAAAATAAGTAAAAATAAAAAGAACACGCTAATCCAGGCAAAATTCACTGAAAGCCAAAACATATCTTGGCCTACTATTGAACTGCAAAGGTAAAGACTTCTGCAAGCTACCTCCAGAAAACCTATGTCACATACCAGAAGACAAAATCAGGATCCCCCGAAACCTCTTCACAGCAATATTTGAAATTAAATCCTACAAAGTTCTGGAGAAAGAGAAAATGTGTCACATGAATTGTTTATCCAACCAAGTCTGTTGTTCAAGGGTAATGAAAAGGACATTCAGAACCATATAAGAACTCAGAGAACACAGTATCTGAATGATTTATGCTTAGGGAAAGCTACAATAAGCCACTAGAATCCACTTTAAATTTTACCTCATTTTTTAAATAGAAGAGCATTTTAAAAGACTGAGATAGTTGAGTTTGAGTACCAGAGAGAATTTGTTTGTAATAATGAAGGATGGATAAAATGAAGGCATTCTAAGCTGGTGGGAGAACAGATAGAAGGAAAGAGACACATTTTTAAAGTTTGCAAACAATAGCAGCTAAATTGGTATTTTCTTGCATGCACAAATCTCTCAGCTTCACAGAAGATTTAGCTATCTCAGTATGCTAACACTTTATATTTGTATACATCCTATACCCATTTTTGTCAACTTCTAAAGCTTGTTTTGTTTGCTAAAAATATTTGCAAGTCAAATTATAACATTCTTCCTTCCAGAAATTTAAAAATTTATGCAACTTTTAGAATTGGTAATGTAATTTACACAAAATAATTGGAATATCCATTATAACTTGTAAAAATTGATAAAAAGTTTGAGTATTATTTAATTTCTATTCATGCTTCAGGGATTAAAATGCCATATTTTGGAAGGGAAGTTCTGATAACTTTATTGCCTTATTATTACATTGCTGATGCAATGCCATACTAACCAGGCCCCTGAGGAATTGGCCTAGTTTTGAGTAGGGTAGATAGTTACATTATCTATCAGTTACATTATCAATAGTCTCTGTTGAAAATTTTGCTTTTAGAAGAGTTAATAGATTCTGTGGTTACATATCAACAGGGGTTCTGACTGTTGCATTCAGGATCCTTACACAACCTAATTTCAGCCACAGCTGCCTTTACGAAGTAAGGCTATGTTAGTCCCTTGACCCCAGATTCAGAACTTAGCCCTTTTACTAATTTCCATGAGGAATTTACTCATACAGAAGTACTCCTGGGCATTGTAGACCTCAATGAAGATCTGGATGATTCCGGGATGGAAAATCATATCTTACAACACAAAGCATTTTCTTCTCTTGCTGGACCTTCTGCCTTTCTTTCTTTCTTTCCCATAGATCCCCAGTCTTTAGGTAAAGTAATTCCATGTAAACATGGGAGACCACCTGTCAGCCTCAAATCCTGAGGAGATCGAACAAGACACATGCTTTCAAAAATGAGATCTTGTACTGAAGAATTCTCAGGTCACAGATGAAAGGAATGTCATTTTTCTTACACTGTGGCAGTTAAATATGGAAAACCTCACCTACGGATAATACTCAATACATTCTGCAGTAATTTATTCAACAAATGTTAACTGAACATCTACTCTATACCAACCCAATTGTTGTAAATTTATTAAAGGCCTCTGTTTGCAGGGAACTTCCTTTCCCTGTTCTGTTTTTTACCCTAGCTACACATATGAAACCATGGCAAGAGTGTGTTTGTGTGTGTGTGTGCATTTGTGTGTTGTATACGTGCATTTGTATGTTGTATATGTGCATTTGTATGTGGTATGTGTATGTATCTGTTCATGTATGTGTGTGGTGTGTATGTGTGCTATGGTGTGTGTGTGCATGCATGTACATATGTATCTTTGTGTGTTTGCATGTGTGAGTGTGCGTGTGTGTCTGTGTGTGTGTGTGGTGTATTTAGCTCCCCAGGTAATCCAACCGGGCAGCCAAAGATGAGAACACCCCACTGCTTGTGGCATATCACTGGGTCTCATGCTCACCCTATTCACCCCTCACCCTGGTTGGAAGTATGACTAATCAGGATTGGTCTGTAAGAACACATGTGGTATAGGCACTCCCTTTCCCTATTTTTGGATTTGCCCTCTATGAAGCCATACCTTCTGAAACTCCTGCTTCCACGCTGTAGGAACATGTGGATCAGGGTCAGGCCTGTCTTCTAGAGATAGATCTGAAGACTTGTGTCCCCCTCTGTCCCAAACACGGCAGGTAGATAAAGCAGCAAATCTGGGTAAGTATGTCTTCTCCACAGACTCAAATAGGCCTTCAGCGGGGCCTATCAAATCCATCTGGCTTGAGGGAATTTATAGAAAGCTTAGTATGGCTATACATTTATGCCACTCTTCAATCCAGTTTTGACAGCAATAAACCTAATGATTTATCTCTATCTGACTTTTTAAGTCTACTTTCAAAAATTACTTCCTAAAGCACGGGAAAAATGTATGTAATTATCACTCCCTAAAAAGATTTAAAAAAAGATTTTAAATGACACAAAAGATTTAGTTAAATGATTTTCACATTGGCATAATAAGAGGTCCATGAAATTGACCAACAGATCTTTTCCCTTTTCCTCCCTCCCTTCTTCCCTCCTTCCTTCTTTTTTTTTTCTTTTTTAATTCTAAGATTATACAGGATTGAATAGGTTAAATAGAGCCTAGTCCTAACATCCAACTAGACCGTGTCTCAGTCATCCTAATCATAACAGTGACTGCCCAGGGGTATTTCTGTGATTGTTGCCCTAGGGCAGTCATACAGCAGCCAGGTATAGGAATGAAAGTCTCCCCTTGAAAACTAGCCTCCTGCCTCGCATCCACAACTCCTCAAATACCAGACTATATGTTAATTAAGGGTAATTTTTTCCCACAATTGTACCCCCAGTTAGGATTCTGTGAACATTCATTAACTTGTATGTTCCATGGTGAGAGACATCTCAAATGTGTGACTGGTTTTATTCGACTGACCAGTTACCTCACTGAAGCCAGGAACAAGTGATTGGTTCTCCTTTTCTTTGAAATCTCACCCTACTTACTCGGTCTCATATTACGTTCTGACTCATCCTCAGTAAAACTTGCCATCTGATTGACAAACCACAGTGAATGGTAGTACCATCTCCCTCGTAAGCTTATATTCCAGAATAGAATGCAGACATTGACATTTATTAAAAAGGCAAAATGATGCATGTTGAAAATAATTTTCAGGAAGCTCAAAGGTAAATTTGATGCTCAGTTTCAGAAGCTATCTTTAGCCTATAAATTCTCTGTTGACCTAGCATAGCCCATAATCACATTCATTTGCCCTTGCTTGAATAGTTTCAGCATATCTGTGTCTTTTATAAGCTGCCTCAAATATTTTTGGAGAAAAGAAAGACTATAAATAACAAATGCAGTTTACCTCAATAGAATACAGTAAGAGTTAAAATATAATAATTACATTATTTACATGTAATGAATAGGGCACAGAACACGTGGAAAAAGTAATGAATAAAGATGAAAGGTGGTTTTAAAGCTCAAATCTATTCTGGGGAAACGGAGATGAGCAGCTTGGTCGTCTGAACTTAGAAAGGGCAGAACATCAAGGTTATCATCTTATCTGCTTGTGAAAATGATTGCACAATTTTTAGCAAGTGGCTCAGAGCAGGATCTATGTTCAATGACTCATCCAAGAGATGGCCCTTCCATTAACTCCCCAACTATAATACTAAGACATTCATTTAATTCTGACTCACATTGTTAAATGCCACACACTGAATCACCAATCCTACTACATAAAGCACCTGGCTCAAATGTCTCTATGAAATACTTATCCAGGCTGAAAATCTCCTCTTGTGCCTGGGAGACAGTAGTAACTGTGGTTACAGCTAGTTGCCTTGGAAGTCACATATGAGTTCAAGTTCATTGGCTCTCTGCATTCAAGATAAAGCCCAAAGAGTCAGTGAGTTTTATTTCTGCATGGTGCTTTATGATCCCACTTACGCCTTTATTGTGTGCCATAAAAATTCTCAATAATTTCATTTCTAATTATTTTTGCTTTTAAAAATATTTCTCTTTCACTGTATGTTGTTTTCCTACTTGTGTTGTTTTCCAAAGGAATGCTCTGAATATGGGGAAAAATATGCTACAAGGGCCTTCAATTGAAATGCATTTTCTAACTGTCCAGATGTTCATTTCAATGCATGCGTCATATAAATCTATACTGATGAGAACGGTAATGGCCCAGCTCAGTCTGTCTTAGTTGGCAAACTCTGAAACACAAATAATGAAAAGTGTGCTTTTTTAAAAAAGTTATGAGTTTTAACAGCTCAAGAAAAGAAAACATCTTTTAAATTTTATTATTTTGATTTTGTGGACAATAAAGTTGCGTGGTCTTCTTACTATATAACAGACAAATATTACCTCTGTTTCAAAACCAGGTCCAAAAACTTTCTCCGTAATGAGGCTATGTTTATAAAAAGACAAATAAAAATCCAAAGTAATCCCAGAACAAATTCCAAAATATGACCATAGTTTCTATTGCTTTTCTTTCTAAAGACTTTAAGAGATGCTCTGTATCTTTACATTATCTTTTTACACGTCTCAAGTGTGGGCAGATGTGATTATTTTTATTTCTTCCACCTCTGAGAATTTACATGAAATTACACAAATGCCATATAATACAGCTTCATTTGCTATTTGATTTCCTTTGAGAGACTGGAAGAATAGACTTCAAACAAGGCTCAGCATCAGTCCTTCGTAGCACCCTTATTGTTGGGTCATCAAAAAGAAATCATTTCTTCTGAATGACGAATATGGCTAGGAATCCTCAGAGGTAGCTTCTATTCAGTAGAAGGAAAGGGTGGCCCTGATGCTACATGACGCGGCTGGTCTTGCTGTAATTTCCACTCCGAGGGTCAGAGAGAGAGAGCAGCATCTATCTCCCCCACTCTCACCCCTAGAGTGAGGCAACCCCAAAAACCTGCACATGTCCCTAGAGCAACCTTGTTCCTGGGCCTTCTGAATTGTATGCTGTCAATTGAGGTATAGTGTTGCATTGCTTATGTTTGACTCAGACCTTCCCCCAAAGTACAACATTTCCTGTAGGTGTGCTTGAATGAGGCTCTTAACCTTGCACTGCAGCTGCTTAAATCATTTCCATAGTAACAGCCAGAGTTAACACCTACTCTGACCCACAATGCTCCAGAGCAGGATTGCTAACCTTGTACCCCAAGAGGAGAATATTTTCAGGGATCCTACCTTACACATCATCAACGGTAAATACTCATTTGTTCCTACCTTATGCCAGTCACTAAATTCAGCCCACATTTATAGTACTTTAGCAATAACAACACATCTAAGAAAAACCTTGATTTACTAATCATTCATTTATTATGTATATGCATATGCCTTTGGCCATACCAAACTGAGTTTTCTATGAAAATGTTCTTAAGGCTTTTCATGTATGATTCTTCTCCTCTGCCCCCTGCACTACTAGATGATCAACTCTTCCAAATGCAAAGTCTGTTCAAGAATCTATTTTTCTTTATAATCTTTCCACAGCCCTGGACATAACAGATTCTTGATGACAAACAGCTAAGTCAACAGAACTAGAAACAAAAGAAGATTCCTTTTAGCATGGAAGAATTGCTGCTAGCTTTCTTGGCTCAAGGAGAAGCATCAGGTCCAGTATTTATAATAGTAAAGAGTATTTGCCATAAGTTCATTTATTGTTAGAACTTGATTGACTCAAGAAGTTAGCCAAACGAAAATGATATTCATCGTTTCGTATACTGCCAAATTAGCACTGTCCTTTGAAATTTTAAATAAAAGGATCTTGAAAATTTTCCTGGAACCACTGAAATAAATACCTTTAAAAGCTGGAGCAAGTAATTTATCTTGTGGCACTAAAATTAACTATGTGGTTATGATCTAGCACAATGACATTTCCCTGGATAGGTCTCTAAGGCTTTGGGACAATTTCAAAGGAAACTGTCCAAAGACGAGGAGGTGGACCAAAAGCTTGCAGCCTTCTCTAACCTGATGATTATGTAACACATAAAGACAGTGTGAGTGCTGCGGTCTTGGCATTTATTCTAGAAGCACTACAGCACATCTTGGAATGCAAGAGTCTTTCCTAGATCTACAAACCAACAACCATCACCTTTGCTCTTATTTCAAGCAGCATTTGACCTGCAGAGGTTACCTACTCTAAGAGCATCAGGGCTCTTCTCTGCCTAAGGGAATATCCTCAGCACCCCTTTCCATGCCTCCTCCACCCCCTAATTTAGTTAAAGACAGGAACAACTTTGGCATTTTCATTTTAACACCTTCCTCTACATGTCCAATGAATGATATTTTAAGTGTTTCTAAATCCCCAAATCTACTCATTTTTTATGAACTCTTCTCGTTAACACTTTCTCCTGGCAACTCCTCGTATAAGTATATATATACTACTTAAGTAAAAGGTGCCATTATTCATTTCCACATTTTCTCATGGCGGGATAAAACCTGGCTTCAAATACTCAGATTTACAAGTGAACCTGGTGGGCATCTTTATCTTCCCACATTAACAACAGCTTCCGATTTTCAAGGTAACATTCTGTTTACTATACAGAATGCTGCTGGAGTACTCATGATCTCACTACTATGGGTAAGGCAATTATTCAATGTGCCTTGGAAGCTTTCTGAAGACAAGATTTTGTCTCTCCTCCCTGAACTGACCGGGTTGATCTTCCCTGGTCCAGAGGTCCATACGCATACCTCCAGGAGCAAAGCTGTGCCTATTTTCAATCTGGCTCTATGAATATTTAATAAAGAGTTTGAGAAGAGACTGACTAAAGATCCATCTGTTAAACTGCTGGAGCCATACCAGACACCATGAATTAACTACAGAATAGGTCCATTATATTGTCAGGGTTCGATAGAGGGCCAGAGATATGCAGCTGATCCCACATTCCGAGTAAACTTATGCAGAGATAGGAATGAGGCAGTCAAGAGTAGATGAATATAAATTCTTCCATCAAATGAAGCTAATTCCTTGTCCAAATCAGTTAGCAATGATCTGACCAGTTTAAAACAACACAACTAACCCTGATGTTTTTACCATAAGCTATCTCAAGCTAAGCCAAGTTTCTCAAAGTCTGATTTCAATTGCCAGTAGCTCCTGAATATTGTCGTTCCTTGACAAATGAAAATAGGCCAGAAAAATGCAACAAAGATAAACTAGATGTATTTGTTCTTTCACAGTCGTTCAACCCCCAACTCTTTATAAAATTAATGAAAATAATTTTAAAAACCAAACATCGAAACAACCACAAATCAGACGGCCACAGTGCTTTTCTGTCACACTATGAAAGGTGCTCTTTGTATTTCATAAGAGTGAAGAATGTCAGAATTTCTGATATATCATTGATAGTTCATAAAAGGTTATGTCAACCTCCTTTAGAGCAAGTGGGTCTATATTAATATGGTAGGTGAAGGGTAGAATACACAGACACCAGGTTCTATCTCTTTTAAGCTTTTCATCCTGTTTTTCTTTCCGGGACAATTTAAAATAGAAATGAATGAGCTTAAATAAAGAAAAGTGTCAGTTTTGTCCACTCAGAGATTTTTTTCCTTTATTTTTTTCTCATATCCTCATTTCCTTTTCTGTCTTCAACCCCAAATGTTGAGAAAGAATACTTCCACCCAAGGCAGCAATAGGTTCCTATTTCTGGTCAAATGTCTTCCATGCCTTTGCTGCTTTCTAGCTTTTTTTTTTTTTTACTTTTTTAGTAACCATGTCCTTTAGGCATAAAAAACAGTACCATCTATTAGAAGACTCTCCTAAGGCAATTTTTTAAGGGAGGGAGGCAGAAAAAGTGCTTGACACTGAGAAAATAAGAAAATAATTTGAAGTTCTTGGTTACATTCAAATTCACATGCCAAGAAAGAGAAATTGACTCTTTTCTTTCCATTCCCAATCTTAACACATGTGTACATATCACATATGCACATTCACACACACATAGCAAAAGCACACTTACATACATATAGTCACACTGAAATGAACACAGACCTCCTGCAGCATTTCAGGTAAAAGTTAAGAAATCTATTTATCCCAGATATGTGGAATATATACATAGACAATCTTATTTGAATGAATAGATATATGTTCCCAGAGCAGATATGTTCCTAGAGTAGCCTTTGCTATTGTATTGATATAAACCCAGTCAAAGCACCATCAGTAAACAACCTATTAGCATTTGTACCATGCAATAAACCCATTTTACATGCCATATTATGATTGGGCTTTAAGACAGTAGGAGAATGAAGGAAACACAACCCTTAAGTAAAGATTGTCTGTGTGACTACTGGACTATATTGTACATTTGAATGTATTTGTATTGGTTTTAAGACTAAATGTTCCCGATTATAGATGAAAACAGATTCTCACTATTCAAGAATGATTATAGCTCCATTTTGGTTGTGGTGCCAAAGGATAACAACAAAGCCCTTTTTCAATTTAGGATTTTAGAAAGTAAAGCTGACAAAGAGGTACGGATCGTACTGTCAGAAGGAATATCTGTATTCTACAGCACAACCTTGTTTACAGCACATGAAAGCTTTCAAATAGAAGCACAACTTTGACAGATTGTAATTTTAAGGCTCTTTGTTATTGTTCTTAAAGAATAAATAAAATAGTGATGCTATCATTAAAATTTTCCAAATCCTACTCCAGGTTTGGGAAGTAAAAAGCAGGTTCATTGACATATTTCTCCAATATGTAAGATTATTCTACACTCATTATAACACACATATGTATAATATGTAAGGTAATGACACAAAGAGGTTGTTTCATGTCATTGGATCTGCTCTGTCCTTTGTGCTGGGAAATGAGTTTCCTGAGGAATAAAGAAAATCAAGCTCTTAGATTTCTCTTCCAGATCTAACATGCTATAATTGAGTCTTTTCTCAGGCATCAAGTGGCTGGATGTAAGACATCACCAGCTCAATGGCCGCCCTTATAACTTACAAATGTCCAACAGGTGTAACAGCACAGGAAATCAGTGCCACAGCACCAGGAAGCCTTGCATGATGTCCACACACCTAGATATAGCTCTGGAGGCTGCCCTGCCACAAGCTCTATCCCCATGTTGCCTTTGCACCTGGGCCTCTTGGCGAGAGGGTCAAGATCACAGAGTTACCATGTATTAGAGCCTCGGGGGGTCACAGGGATTATATAATCCAACATTCTCATCTCATAGATGAGGAAATGAGAGCCACATACTGGATTGCATTCCTGAGGTTTCACAGCAAATTTCTGTCAAAGTCTAGACTAAAACACATGCTTCCTGAAAACCAGTTTTCTAGAATCTTGCTATGCAAAGCATAGTGCTAAGAACAGCAGCATTGGGAACCAATTAAAAATGGAAACTCTCAGGACTTGCTTTATTTTATTTTATTGAGACAGAGTCTTGCTCTATTGCCAGGTGCCAGGCTGGAGTACAGTGGCACAAACTCGGCTCACCACAATCTCTGCCTCCTAGGTTCAAGCAATTCTCCTGCCTCAGCCTCGCTAGTAGCTGGGACTACAGGTGCATGCCACCACGCCCAGCTTATTTTTGTATGTTTTAGTAGAGAGAGGGTTTCACCATGTTGGCCAGGATGGTCTCGATCTCTTGACCTCGTGATCCGCCCGCCTTGGCCTCTCAAAGTGTTGGGATTACAGGCGTGAGCCACCACGCCCGGCAGGACTTGCTTTATACCTACTGTATTAATCAGGGTTCTCCAAAGAAACAAAATCAATAAAATATATGTATATATGTCTATGTATATACATATACATGTATATAGACGTACATACATATAGTGTGTGTGTGTGTGTGTGTGTGTGAAGATACTTATTTTGAGGAATTGATGCATGCAATTGTGGAAGCTGGCAGCCCTGAAATTTACAGGAAAGGCCAGCAGGCTAGAAACTCAGGCAGGATTTCTCCGTAGCAGTATTGACAAATGAGTCTTTCTTCTCTGGGAAATTTTGCTTTTTGCTTTTTAGGCATTCAATTGGCAGTGCATCATGGTCCATTAATGGTCCATCCACATCACTGATAGCAAACTCCCTTACTTAAAGTCAACTGATACATTAGTCACTTCTACCATCCTTCATAGCAACATCCAGACTATTGTTTGACCAACAAAAACAGCACAATAGCTTAGCCAAGCTGTTACATAAAATGTATCCATCACATCTACTGAATCAGAATCAGCATTTTAACATGATCCCTAGGTGATTCTTGTGTCCATTAAAGTTTGAGAAGCTCTGATGCTGCTGTTTATAAGTTTTGGCGATATCAAATTTCCACTGCTATAACAGAGAGACCCAATACAGCAGTGCATTAGGTAAGTTAGAAGCTTATTTCTCCCCCATGAAAAATTTGAACATTACATTCTAAGACAAGGAAGGAGATCTGTCAACTACCAGGAGCCCAGGACTCTCCTAACTTGTTGCTCTGCCATCTTTAATGCATGACTTCTATTTGCTGGTCCAAATCCATTGTTTCAGATCTTGCCATCATGCCTTTGTTATCATCAGGATAAAGAGGGAAAATAGCCGCAGAGAACACAATTATTTCCTTTAACTATGTGACCCAGAAGTTATACTCATCTCTTCTGTTCAAATCCCATAGTTCAAAACTTGGTTATGTAGCCACATCTAGCTGCAAGGGAGGCTGGAGAATGTAGTCCTCTTACAGGGTGGCCAATTATGCAATAATAATTCAGTAAGATTTAGAATTCTGTAAATAAAGAAAAAATTGGAGACTGGTTACTATATAAGACAGCTAATTATTCCTGCTGTTTATTTTGTACCAGGCTACTTGCAAGATGAGGAGATAGAAGAAGCAGCAGAAGAAAGGAACCACTTTCCTGCTTCCTTCTACAGTGAAGAGAATTGAACCCAGAGTATCGCTTGGATAAGGAAACAAGACTGTTGGCAATTCTGGCTTTCATTGATTGATTAGCTACTTCCTCAATATGGAGCTACTCTCGACAAATGCATCCAGAATGTAAGTTTTCCTTCTCCCAAGGAAGTAGCTGTGGTAGAAGAAAGAGAATTCTAGACTCTGAGGGGTTTTTGTTTTTACATTTTATCACTTCCTTTCCTCATTGTCTTATAAGGATGACTCACTTCTCCCAGTTTCCAAGGCCAAGAAGAAATATAAGGAGAAAATAACTCTCTAGCTCAATTTTGGTAATTCTCATATTCCACAGCTGGGAAAAAAATCATATACTGCCACTTTCAAAGTTTATGCAGACCATCAAACTCCTTATTTCCTTTCCTTTGGCAGAAGTTTGTGTGTCTGGGGTTAACTGAGAAGTATGCAGAGGTATGCCTAACGACAGTTTTATGCAGAAGAATGATGTTTGCATAAGCATATTTTTATTTAATCGATGAAAGCAGGTTTACACAAAAATAACTTAATAATAGAAGAAAAAAAATCAGTAAAAATATATCAATTTCTCTCTCCTACTCCATCCCGAAATAACATACATACACAAATTTCCTTCAGAGACAAACATGGCATATTGTGCAGAATTTGCTGTAACCAAGGTAACTAAACATTGTTCTCATATCAACTTTTAAGACAAAAAAACAGTATATTGTATTGAATGTTTCTTCATAGTAGTGTTTACTGTTATAATATTCGCTGAAATTTTCAATATTTAGGTTTATATCAGGCTATTTGTTTTCTTCTAGGCACTAACTATACCTTTCAACATGTAGTTAGAGGCATCCAGATTATAGGCCAAAGCCTTTTTTGAACCATACAAATAAAAATGTATCAATGACAGGATTCTACTTACTTTCACATTTCTAAAAAAAAAAAAAATTTATTAGCATAACTGAATATCAATTTGTAGATACTATACATTAATTTCATGGCCCACATGAATAAGTGTACATATAAAGAATTATATATGCAGTATGACATCATCAATAATTTGCCTGTTTACCATTTTATATAAAACCATTTGACCCCTTTCTCACCAAACTTAATTCATTAATAATTATCTCTCATCTAGTTTTTTGGTGAAATAGAATGAGACAGTTTATCCCAAATTTTATATAACTTTATATGAGGATAATTTATACAAAGTGGATATAAAGAAGTCTTTCTTAATGCAGATAACTCTTTTCAAAGTTTTCATTTGTATGAGCATTGCACTTAGATGCCCAATTATGCAATGCAAACAAAACTCTTTTTGATGTTCATGAGAGTAAAACCCAGTCTGAAGTTCTGTGACATTACATTTCCCTACTAAACTTTATCCTGTTGATCGTCAGTTAATATTGATCTTTGATAGACATGCTCTAATAGCCCTCATTCATTCCTATGTGGATTCTATTTTTTCTTTTAAAAATATCATAATTACTTTGTGCAAACTGGGCTCATAAGGGCACTTTGAGCCTCCTTACTTTAGGTTCCTGGTGAATGACTGTTACCAAGTTCCTGAGAACTTTCACTTGTCTACGGTGTGTGTGTGTGTGTGTGTGTGTGTGTGTGTATAATTGGGATTTACAACTTATGTAATTGCAAATGTATATTGTCAACATAACTAATGTAATGGTTGAGTTTATACTTCCATTAACTTAAAAATGGCTGTTTTTTTATTCCAGAAACTAGTGGCTTTTCCTCTATCTTTCAAGAGATGTAAACTATTTTCTTAGAGTTTAATAGAGTAAGTATTAATTCATTATCATAGCGTTCCCAATGTCCTCTGGGAGCATGTCTTAATCTGTTTCTCTTATATTTTTTCTCACGTTAAGAAGAAATTTCTGCTATAAGGATAGGGATTTGTATTCCCTGGGACTGTGTTCCCCATATGACTTAGTTTGATGAGAATCCACTCCCAGCCAGGAAATGAAAGCATAGGGCAGTATAATACGCATGTGATTGAAACTTTTCCAATAGTATAGACTATTAGCACTAAGAATTTGCAAATTTACATGAATTTTTCCTACCTCATGATATTTTTTCTGTAGCTCTTGAGTTAGATGTTTTATTCAACTTCACAGATGTCATTTTAGTTTCAGACTCAGACATCTTCTGGAGACTTAGCACAGGGGCTGCACTTACAGTCTTAAGGAGGGAAATATTTATTCTCTCTTTTTCCTTCTGAACTGATTTTAAGAGAATATTCAGTCACAGTATGGTTTTTTTTTGTTGTTTGTTTTTTTGTTTTCTTTTTTTGAGACAGTCTCACACTGTCACCCAGGCTATAGTGCAGTGGCACAATCTTGGCTCACTGCAATCTATGCCTCCTGGGTTCAAGCAGTTCTCCTGCCTCAGCTTCCCGAGTAGCTGGGACTACAGGCGTGCGCCACCACGCCCAGCTAATTTTTCTGTATTTTTAGTAGAAACAGGGTTTCACCATGTTGGCCAGGATGGTCGCAATCTCCTGACGTCATTATCTACCCACCTCAACACCCAAAGTGCTGGAATTACAGGCATGAGCCACTGCACCCAGCCACAGTATGTTTTAACCTATATTATCAAATATTTTGAAGAAAACATTGATTAACAATATTTAACAGATCTGTCTAAAAATAGGAGTATATAGAACACAGTTCAGTGGTCTCTTAAAAGCATCATTAAATTTTGTCAACTACATTATGGTTTAAGTCATTATTATAAGCAATGCTTATTAATTTTCTCATGGATATTAGGTTAAAAAAACTAAATATTCTTATTCATAAAATAAAATTATATCTAGCTCTAAGATCTGCAGCCTGGATAACAGAAAACAGTTCATGTATGGAAGGCTCCTGTATCAGTCTCTCCAATTCAAGCCATTATAATCTAGAGCTGTGCAGGCAGCTCCACTGCTCACAGTCTCTGCTCTCACCATAGGCATCTCGACACTAGAACCTTTGCCTAGGTCCCAAAGCATTTGACCCCACGCCATTGCACCATCCACATCAGTGTCCTGCCATCAAACTGGCAGTACCAAGGAGAAATAAACAGACTACCCTTACATGTTCCCTACCCTCTTCTCTGTTCAGTCTCAGGGACTCTCTCACGAGTTGGTCATGTTCTTCTTATTCAACTGTTTCCATCATCTTTCAGAATTGGAAAAGTCAAGCTGCAATTTCAATGAGCCCAGGTTTTTAAATAAATCAATCAACAAATAATAGTAACAACAAAGCTTAATTATAGTGCTTACTATATATGGCACTTCAAATGTTTTAACTTGTTTAATAATCACAACATTAAGACCTACGTTTATTGTATCCATTTTGCAGATGAGGAATACTGAGACACAGAGAGGTCAAGTGACATTTAATCAGTAAGTGACATTTGATCAATAAGTGACAGAGCTGGAATTCTAATTGATGCAGTCTAGCCTCAGAGCCTATACTCTTAGCTACTACATTTTACAGCCTCTCAGTATGACAAAGCCCTATTAATCTTTTCCTAAGTAAAATAAGTTCTATGTCTTCAATCTATTGAGGCTTGATTTTATGGAGTGGTAACTGTGGTTGGGAAAAGAATATGTGAAGGAAAATACTTGCCATACTTAATTTTTCATGAAATACCCTAGGAGAACATAAAATACTGTTAAATTTTCAGTTAGATCATTTTTCCATATACATGCAGGGCCTTAAATATGCTCCTATCATAACTGGGATATGCAATTAAAATGTATGTTCTATATTTTCACTTTAAATGTTCTGGTTTTCTATGTAAGCTTCCTCCTGCTTGATAATGTGATGGGAAAGTTACCAAAATCCAAAGTAGTTGACAACTTAATTTAATAAACACCTGAGTTGTGCTCAATCTACTGGGTTAATTACCCAAATTCTCTTATTTCTGAACTCTCCCTCTTTGAGTCCTTTCTAAAATGGAAGGTATAAATTAAATTTTGTCAACTACATTATGGTTTAAGTCATTATTATAATGGGCAAGTGTCTTACAGGGGTATGGGCAAGGTACATGGACAAGCGGCTTAGAGGACCTCATAGTATGGAGGATTTGGAATCCCCTGGCTTTTCCCTGTGCTTGTCATTCAGTACTTAAGACCTTTAAAATGTTGCTGGCCCCATATATGAATTTTCCTGTGACCTCTTGAGCAAGAGCCACTCACGGTGTCTCTCCCTCTCAGCTTGGTCATAGCCCAGAGGCACTTTCTGGATAACGTGGTCTCCAGGGCTCTCTCAGCCTGCTGAAACTTTACCATATTTTTCATCATGTCTTTGGCCTAGGTGGGCCACTCATACTTCTCCTCTGGTATTGTCTTGCTGTGCACTAGGAGGAGACTTACTGATTCTTGACTCAGTGGTCAGGCCACGCAGAAAAAAAGGAGGTGACATTTAAATGAAAACTAGAGCCTCTTTTTCTCCTTTATTATGCCTTTTATTATCACTTGCCTCCTAACTCTGCTAGTTAAGCCCCAGTGCTAGTGTGAAATGTTCCATCCAGGGTCCTCCTCATAGGGTATCAAACTAATGGCAGAGCAAGAATTCTCACCCCTGTGTTGAGAGCTACTACTCCTGTCACTAAGCTAAACCAGGCAAGCGAAACTGGGACGAATACCTGATTGTTTTCCTCTGCTTCCTTTCTCATTATGTCCTTCCCATTTTACTCCACAATCCCCTGGATGAAGCTCTTCATTCCTCGATATCATAGTCACCTTCTACGAAAGATAACAACTGCTATGTACACAACTTTCTTTTTATAAGTTATATTTTTGCAATTCAATTTTGTGGCTATGAAAATCTTACTTGCTAGGTACATGATAAATGGATTTTATAATAACTGTTCTTAGCTTTAATCCCCAACTCCCATTCCTCAAGAAGGCAGAAAATTAATGTTCCAGTTATTTATGGCTATGTAACAAACCACCCAGACACTCAGTGATTTAAAATAACAATCATCATTTATTTTGCTCACAGATTTACAATTTGGGCAGGAAAGTCTCATCTCTGCTACAGACTGAATTAATTGTGGTAGCTCAACCAGGTCTGGAAGATGCACTGCCAACATGGCTTACTTACACGGCTGGCAAGGTGGTGCTCAGCTGAGGCTATTGGCCAGATGTCTCGGTACCTTAGATACCACGAGGTATCTCATGCCTTTCCACAAGGATTTTCCACAGTTGCTTCCACCTTACAGCATAGTAGCCATTTTTCAATTTAAAAAGTGAAAGAAAGTAAAAGCTATCAATCCTGTAAGTCCTGGACCAGAAATTGACTAAGAGTTAATTTGCTGTATTCTGCGAGTCAAAGTTTTCACTGAGCCTCCTAAATTCAAGGGAAGAGGGACACAGACACCACCTCTTGATAGGTGAAGTATAAAAAATCTGTAGCCATCTCTAATCAACCATACTTAATTTAGTAATTTCCAGTTAAATTAAGTCAGGCCTTTTGCAGTTTATTACTCTTTAAAAAAAAAAGTCAGATGGGCAGATCTTTAAATGATGGTAAAGAAGTCAGCAAATCTCGTCTCAAAAACAAAACTGTGAAACTAAACAAATTGTTAAGAACAATTGTCTAATAGCTCTGGACATCAGGCAAGATTAAAAACAATTTAAGAAGTATTTATGTATGGAAAACTGTAGACCATCAGCTAAGAAGAATGGGAATCTGTTAGTCCCATTCCCTTCTGACAGCTCATGTGGTAGGATGGCTATCAAAACTAGCAACTTCACTGCTAGATGGGGCGGGCTTATTTTTGAACTGAGGCCAAAAAATCCATTTCTAGCTGGACTATTAGTAAAAATGGTAAAATTGGTAGAAATGAACAAGGAAAAGCATACAGCCTTGCTATTCTGAGTTGTGATTGCTCTTATGGAAGATGGTAGAACCAAAGACTAGCCTGGAATTTAACAAGGAGATCCTGAGAGAACCATGCATAGACAAGGTAATTTCTGCATACAACTCTAGCTAAGGTGATACATAAATGAAGAAGAAACCCCCCCACCAAAAAAAATCTCACTACACATTCTTGGATGATTTTGAGTCTGTGTGAACACAAAGGAAAGACCTAAGAAAGCTTAAGCTCTCCATAGTCCTTCGTTGAAAGAAAGATTGTACATGTGTATATATGCAAGAAAGATTTGGGAGTGCCTAGTGAAAAGAAAAGTAAGAATAAACTAGAAAAACATCTAAATTTTGAATGCACTCAACAACCTACACAAGATCCATCAGTAAATGCTAGAAGCCCTTTTAAGTTCAGAAAATTGAAACAAACAAAAGGCAATAAAAATTCTTAAGGGGAAAAACAGAATCCAAAATTTCTTAAATATATTACCCAAAATGTCTAATTTCAAACAAAGAAAAATGAGACATACAAAGAAACAAGAAAATGTGACCCATATGCAGGAGGTAAAAAGTAGTTGAAAGAAATGAACTCTGAGTGAACTCAGATGTTTGATTTGGCAGGGCTGTCATAACACCTATAATAAATACATTCAAAGGATTAAAGGAATCCCTGTTTAAAGATTTAAAGGAAGAGATAATGACAATAATTCTGAAGTAATAAATTTCAATGAAAAAATTAAAATTATTTTTAAAAGAAACAAAATGAAATTTCCAAAGTTGACATAAAATAAGAAAAAATTAGTAAACTTGGGGATGGATGATTAGAAATTATCCATCCTGAAGAACAGAGAAAGAAAAGATTGAAGAAAATTTAACAGAGCCTCAGAGACCTGAGGGACAACACTCAGCATACCAAATATTTGTAGTGGGATTCCCAGAAGGATAGGAGAGTGAGAAAAAGTGTAGTAAAAATATTTGAAGAAATAATAAACAGGGATTTCCCAAATTTTATTTTAAAATGTTAATACATAGATTCAAGAAGCTCAATGATGCCCAATTTTAAAATGCAGAAAGAGATCCACACCTAGACATATCATCATCGTATTAAAACTGTTCAAACCCATAGAAGGAAATAAAATATTAAAAACAGTACAAAAAAAGCACATACAGAAAACAATATGTCAATATATGATTAATAGGTAACTGCTCATCAGGCAAGACAAAGAAATAAAGAGTGTCTAAATAGGAAGAGAAGAAGTCAAACTATCCTTGTTTGCAGACAACATGATTCCATGGATCTAGAAAATGCCATAGTCTCAGCCCCAAAGCTGCTTTAGTCAGGAACCAACTTCAGCAGAGTTTCAGGATACAAAATCAATGCACAAAAATCACTAGCATTCCTATACACCACCAACAGCCAAGCCAAGAGTGAAAGCTGGAAGACAATCCCATTCACAACTGCCACAAAAAGAATAAAAAACCTGGCAATACAGCTAATCAGGAAGGTCAAAGATCTCTACAATGAGAATTATAAAGCAGTGCTCAAATCAAAGGAGACACAAATGAATAGAAAACATCCCATGCTCACAAATAGGAGGAATCAATATCATTAAAATGGCTATACTGCCCAAATCAATTTACACATTCAATGCTATTCCTATCAACCTACTTATTCACAGAACTAGAAAAACTATTTTAAAATTCATATGGAAGGAAAATAGATCCCAAATAGCCAAGACAATCTTAAGCAAAAAGAGCAAAGCTGGAGGCAGCATGTTACCCGACTTCAAACTATACTACAGGACAATAGTAACAAAAACAGCTCGGCACTGGTACAAAAACAGGCACATAGACCAGTGGAACAGAATAGAGAGCCCAGAAATAAGGTCACACACCTAGAGCCATCTAATTGTCAGCAAAGCTGACAAAAACAAGCAATGGGAAAAAGACTCCTTATTCAATAAATGGTGCTGGGATAACTGGCTAGCCATATGCAGAAGATTGAAATTGGAACTCTTCTTTACACCATATACAAAAATTAACTCAAGATGAATTAAAGACTTAAATCTAAAACCAAAAACTATAAACATCCTGGAAGGCAACCTAGGCAATATCATCCTGGTCATAGGCATGAGCAAAGATTTCATGACAAAGACACCAAAAGCAATCACAACAAAAGCAAAAATTGACCAGCGGGATCTAATTAAACTTAAGAGCTTCTGTGCCACAAAAGAAATTGTCAACTACAGAATGGGAGAAATTATTTGCAAACTATGCATCTGACAAATGTCTAATATCCAGCATCTATAAGAAACTTAAACAAATTTACAAGAGAAAAACAAACAAAGTCATCAAAAAGTGGACAAAGAAAATGAACAAACACTTTTCAAAAGAAGACATGCATGTGGCCAACAGGCATATAAAAAAAAGCTTAGAATTACTGATCATTAGAGAAATTCAAATCAAAACAACCAAAATAAGATACCATCTCATACCAGTTAGAATGGCCATTATTAAAAAATCAAAATATAACAGATGCTGGAGAGGTTGCAAAGAAAAGGGAACACTTATACACGGTTAATGTGAGTGTAAATTACTGCAACCATTATGGAAAGCAGTATGACAATCTTTCAAAGAGTTAAAAGCTGAACTACAGCTGGGCGCGGTGGCTCACGCCTGTAATCCCAGCACTTTGGGAGGCCGAGGCGGGTGGATCACGAGGTCAAGAGATCGAGACCATCCTGGTCAACATGGTGAAACCCCATCTCTACTAAAAATACAAAAAATTAGCTGGGCACGGTGGTGCGTGCCTGTAATCCCAGCTACTCAGGAGGCTGAGGCAGGAGAATTGCCTGAACTCAGGAGGCGGAGGTTGCGGTGAGCCGAGATCGCGCCATTGCACTCCAGCCTGGGTAACAAGAGTGAAACTCCGTCTCAAAAAAAAAAAAAGTTGAACTACTTATTCCACCCAGCAATTCCATTTTAGCCAAAAAAGTATAAATCATTCTACCATAAAGTCACATGCACACAAATATTCATTGCAGCCCTATTCACAATAGGAAAGACATGAATCAACCTAAAATGCCCATCAGTGACAAACTGGATAAAGAAAATGTGGTACAGACACACCATGGAATACTATGCAGCCATCAACAAAAAATGATATGTCTTTTATGGGAAAATGGGTGGAGATGGAGGCTACTATCCGTAGCAAACTAACATCGGAAGAGAAAACCAAATAGTGCATGTTCTCACTCATAAGTGGGAGCTAAATGATGAGAACTCATGAATGCAAAAAGTAGAACAACAGACACTAGGTTGTAATTGAGACTGGAGGATGGGAGGAGGGAGAAGAGCAGGAAAAATAACTATTGGGTACTTGCTTAATACCTAGGTGATGAAATAATTTATACCACAACCCCCTGTAACATGACTTTACACACATAAACCTTCACATGTGTTCACAAACCTAAAATAAAAGTTAAAAAAAAATCATATGCAAGCACATTGTACAAAACAATTGCTTTAAAAAATTGTCTTTGAATAATTTGGTGTCTATATAGCATGCATTGATGGTTAATTCCAGTGTCATAATATCACTTATTTAATGATAATATTTTTGGATAAGGCTAAGAAGACTGTATACAGAATTTTTAAAAATAATACTTTCTCATATTAATTTTCCAGTTGACCAAAACAAACCAAAAAATGGTAACTGCTCAACAGAAATAGCAGAAACCAAAAAGTGGTGAAATGAAATTTTCTAAGTACTGAAATAAAATTATAGTCAACAAAGAACACTACATCCAGCAACTTCAAAATGAAGGCAAAAAAATAACATTCTCATTTAAACAAAGACTGAGAGAAATAAATGCTGTGAGACCTGTCTTACAAGATGCCAATAGTAGTATCTCTGGCTGAAAAGAAATGACACCAGATGGTAACCAGATTCCGTAGGGAGAAATGAAGGCCAGAAAATGGTAAAAGTGTGAGGAAATACGAAATGCATAAAATATTTTCTCTTTTCTTCTTATAATTTTTTAAAGACATATATTTTATCAAGCAATAGTTGTAACCATTAAAACTCTATTTGGGGTTAATAACATACTTATATATATCTGAAAATAATTGCAAAAAGATGGTGAATAGAGAGGAAAAGTGCTACATGTAATGGAGTTAAGTTGCTATATTTAATTGAAATTAAGCCACTTGGGTAGAACATGGTAAGTTAGAATGCATATTGTAATCTCTATAGCAATCACCAAAAAAAAAAAAAAACTCAGAAATATGTTTTAAAAATCAATAGAAAAATTAAAATAGGATTCTAAGAATTTTTGTCAACACAAAAGGTGCAACAGAAAATGACAAGAGATATTTAGAAAACAAATAAGAGATAGACAAAATGCCAAACAGGTGAATAAATATATTAAATATTAATGGTCTAAACACACTAATCAAAAGGTAGAGATTATCAGATTTGATCAAAAAAGCATTATCTACGTATGTGCCATTTACAAGAGAAACAGTTCAGATTCGAAGACACAGATAGATTGAACATAGAGGAATTGTAAAATATATACTATGTAAATTTTACAGTTTAAATATTTACTTATTAAATAACTGGAGTGGCAAAAATATACACTTGAGAAAAAAATATTACTACAGACTGATCACACCTAATCTGAAAATATAAAATTTGAAATGCTCTAAAATTTATAATTTTTTGAGTGCCAATATGATGCCAAAGTGTAAAATTTTACACATAAGTACTTAACACAACCTTTTGCACAAAATTATTTTTAAATTGTATGAAATTACCTTCAGGCTATGTGTATGAGGTATACATGAAACATAAATAAATTTAAATGAATTTTGTGTTGAGATTTGGGTCCCATCCTCAAGATATCTCATTATGTACATGCAATTATTCCAAATCTGAAAAATCTGAAATCTGAAACAACTTCTGGTGCCATGCATTTCAAATAAGGGATAATCAATCTGCAGAAAAAAAGGAACATTTCATAATAGCAAAAGGGTCAATATATCAGGAAGATACAGTCTGTCCTCACCTAGCATCATTGACAGGTTTTTGGAAACTGTAACTCTGAGAAATATGACATGTAACAAACCAATTTTTTTCATCAGTGTTATAAAGAAACAATGTTGAATGAAACAACGTAAATTGGAGGAACTGCTGTACATAATTTCATTTAAAATTACAATTTCCAAGAACATATGGACAACTTTAAGTGAAGATTTATTGTATAATAATTATAAATGTATATGTACCTTAAAAGGAGTACCATAATACATGTAGCAAAACAAAACTGAAAAGATAAATAGACATTTCAGCAATTGCTGTTAGAGACTTCAGTATCTCCTTCACAATAATTGATATAACAACAACGTGGAAAGTCATTATGGATAAAGACTTGAATAATATCAACCAACTTGACTTAACTGATATTTACAAAACACTCCTCCCAAAAACAGCAAAATAGTCTTTCTTTTAAGTACACATAGAACATTCACCAGAGTAGACCAAATAATATAGGACATAAAACAAATCTTAACATATTGTAAAGTATTAAAAATCATTTAACGTATGAACTACTGTAAAAATGGAATACAATTAGAAAGCGACAACAAAAATTACATTTAAAAAATCTCCAAATATTTGGAAATTAAATAACAGATGGTTTAAAAAAGAAATCACAAGGGAAATTAGAAAGCATTTTGAACTGAATGAAGACAGAAACAACATACTACAGCATATCAAAAGTAATGAGATGGAGGTAAATCAATGCTCAGAGAGAAATTTATAGCTTTAAATACCTATTTTAGAAAAGAGAAAAAATTATAACTCAATAGTTTATACTTCCTCGCTAAGAAACCAGGAAAAAAGAACAAATTAAATACAAAAATAAGCAGAAGGGAGAGAATAATAAAAATCAGAGCAGAAAACAATAAAATAGAGAAAACCAATAGAGAAAACCAAAAAAAAGTTGTTTTGTTTTTTTTTTAAAGATCATAACATTGTAAAATCTTTAGCTAGACTGGTCAAGAGAGAGAGAGAAAGAGAAAGCACAAATCATCAAAATTGGGAATAAAAGAAGGAACATTGATACTGACTATACAGAAATTAAAATATAAGGGAATATTGTGAACAACTAAAAACCAACAGATTTAACAACTTTGATGAAATGGACAATGCCATAGAAAGACATTAATCCCCAAAATGACTAAAGAAGAAACAGATAATATACATGCACCCACCATAACAAGTAAGAAATAGAATTGGTAATTAAAAGTTTTTCCACAAAGAAAAGCCAAGACCCAAATGATTTCAACCATGAAGTCCATCAAATATCTAAAGAGAGAATATTATCAATCCTACACAAACACTTTTCAAAAATATAGAGGGATGAACACTTCACAATTCATTCTTTAAGCCAGAAATATCTGATACCAAAGCCAGAAAAAGATATCACAAGAAAGCAGCAGATAAATATCTTTCATGAATATAGATGCAGAAAAATACCGTGAGAAAATGTTAGCAAACTGAACCCAACAGCATATTAAAAGGATAGCTAGTAGGCACACATAAAGATAGTCAACACCATAAGTCATTATGAGAATGTAAATTAAAACCATTATGAGATATCATTATATACCTACTAGAAAGGCTATAATTAATGTATCAAAGTTATTGTCAATATTAAGTGTTAACAAAGATATGGAGAAACTAGAAGCTTCATACATTGCTGGTAAAACATACAATAGTACAGACAACTTGGAAAACGGTTTAGCGATTTCTGAAAAAGTCAAGTATAAACATACCATTTCAATCAGAAATTCCGCTCCTAGGTATCTATTTAAGAGAAAAAACATATGTCCATGCAAGTAATTGTATATGAATGTTCTTAGCAATGCTATTCTTAATACACAGAAACTGGAAACAATCCAAATGGGTAAATGAAACATGTTATATCTACATAATGAATACTATTCAGCAATAAAAATGAATTACTAGTACATTTACAATGTGAATGAAACTGAAAATTTATGCTAATGGAGAATATCCAGATGCAAAAGACTACATACTGTATCATTCCACTTAGATGAGTTTTTTTAAGGAGAATCTATAGATAAACAGCTTAGTCATTGCCTGGAGAAGGTTAGAATGGGAATTGACTACAATGAGGTACAAAATAACTTTTGGGGAAGAAGAAAATGTTCTAAAACTAGATTGTGGACATGATTTCACAGCTCCATTATTTACTAAATGTCATTGAATTGTATACTTATACAGGCATTTTGTGCCATGTAAATTTTATTTCAATAAGACTGTCTCTAATAAAGCAAGTCAATTTAGTATTGTCTTCTTTTGAACCTCTTACTTTCTTCCAGGTTACAGTCTTCTTCCTTGAGTAGCATCCCAACAATTTGGAGAGGATTTGGATGACATAAAGTCTGTGGCAATACTGTACTGCAATTCACTGAAATGTATCCCTATTCCATTAAAATCACTGTCAGCTGCCTTTCACATTCCCATTTGCTGAAATGGGAATGTGAAAATGGGAATCGGAAATGCCACTTTTCTCACAAGTCTTCAGTCCCATGCTTCATGTTGCCATCTTTGGAGAGCAGTCCTTTATAATGCTCTTGTAGGTTTTTCCTGATGAACATTCTTCAATACAACATATGCACCCAAATTCTTATTTCAGACTTGGCTTCTAGGAAACCTGACCTCTTAGCCCTGAAACACTATGCAATATTCTTTATTTACTAACCCTACTCTTCTGTTGTGTGGGGTGCATTAAAAATCTTGCTTCACACAGAGTTCCAGATGGACATGTCTCTGCAATTTCTACCCTACTGTTTACCATGCCATAATAGTGTGAAATAACTTTCTATAATGCTTTCTGTCTTCCCAAGCATCACTCAAGGAATGAAATGAAGACTCACTCTATTCTCAATTCTCCAAATTCCAAGAGCTGAAATGCCTGGGAGAGGGGTGCATTCTAATCTAAATACAAACCATCCTATCTCTAATCCTTGATTAACCTCCAAAATCTCTTCTTACCTGGTCTGAGGAACCATGTTTTCTTCCCCAATCTTTCTGTCTTTAAAAGCCAAGTGTGTAGTATCTTGGCTGGACCCTTTCTCTGTTGGAACAGAAATACCTTTGAACTAATGAAAATGAAGACAATCTGTGGCAATAAAGAAAGTTTGGAATTTCCAAAACAACTTGATTAATATCAAAATATCACCCTACTCTATATGATAGTGTACAACATGCATATTGTATATAATTGATACATACATGCACTGTAATTAACATATTTGGTCCTATCTTAACATTTTGAATTCTAAAAATTAAGATTTAGTAACAGATTGGCAGAATTCCCATAATCCCTAGTGATTCTTCAGATGAATACTTTTATTGATTGTCCAGTGTTTTCCCTATTGACAATATTTGAATGCTAATATATTTTCTAATATAATGAAGTTTAACAATTTGTCGTTATCATTTTCTTTCTTCTAGTACTTTAAAGTACTTTTGAGACTACTGGATAGAATAATTTGTTAAGATAAGATAATGTAATGAAAACTGCAGAGCCTCTGAAGGCAGACAAAAACTTGAGTCTCAATTCTGGCTTTTCAGCTTTTTGTCAATGGCCAAAGAAAAAAAAATGTGGTCCCCTTAATTGTGAATTCATATAAATGAAGAGTTGTTATTTTGAAAATTGTATGTGATAAATGTATGTCAAAACTCAATATAAAACATAAAGCACATCAAACATACTGGAGTAACTTTACTGGATACTTTTTAGGTATCCACTGAGTCCATCAATGGGAGTGACATGGTTTGGTTGTGTGTCCTCATCCAAATCTCATGTTGAATTGTAATTATCAGTGTTGGAGGAGGGACCTGGTGAGAGCTGTTTAAATCATGGAGTGGATTTTCCCCTGCTGTTCTTGTAATAGTGAGTGAGTTCTCATTGGATGTGGTTGTTTGAAAGTGTGTAGCACTTTCCCCTTTACTCTCTCACTCCTGCTCTGCCATGGTAAGACATGCTTGCTTCCCCTTTGCCTTCTGCCACGATTGTAAGTTTCCCGAGGCTTCCCAGCCACACCTCCTGTACAGCCTGTGGAACTGTGAGTCAATTAAACCTCTTTTCTTCTTAAATTACCCAGTCTTGTGTAGTTATTTATAGCAGTGTGAGAACAGACTAATATAGAAAATCAGTATCAGAAAAGTGGAGCATTGCTCTAAAGATACCTGAAAATGTGGAAGGAACATTGGAACTGAGTAATGGGAAGAGGTTGAAACAGTTTGGAGTAAACAGAAAAAGACAGGCAGTTGGGGAAAAGTTTGGAACTTCCTAGAGACTTGTTTAATAGTTGTGACCAAAATACTGTTAGTGATATGGAGAGTGAAGCCCTGGCTGAGGTGGTCTCAGACGGAGATTAGCAACTTACTGGGAACTGAAATAAAGGTCACTCTTGCTGTGCTTTAGCAAAAAGATTGGTGGTATTGTGCCCCTGATCTAGAGATCTGTGGAACTTTGAACTTGGGAGAGATAATTTAGGGTATCTGGTGGAATAAATTTCTAAGTGGCAAAAGGTTCAAGTTGTGGCCTGGCTGCTTCTGAAAGCTGGCACTCATTTGAATAAACAAAGAAAAGACCTGAAACTAAAATGTATATTTAAATGGGAAGCAAAGCATAAAAGTTAGGAATATTTGCAGCCCCACCATGTGGTAAAAAAGAAAAACCCATTTTCTGGGAAGGAATTCAAGGCTGCAGAAATTTGCGTAAGTAAAAAATAAAAGAGATGAATATTAATAGCCAAGACAATGGGGAAAATACCTCCAAGCCATTTCAGATACCTTCATGGCAACTCCTCCCATCACGGGCCTGGAGGTCTATGAGGGGAAAATGGTTTCATGGGCCAGGCCCAAGGCCCCACTGTTCTGTGCAGTCTTGGGTCACAGTGCCCTGCATCCTAGCCACTTAAGCTTCAGCTGTGGCTAAAGGGGGCCAAGATACATCTGGACCATTGTGTTAGAGGGTGTAAGCCCCAACCTTTAGTGGCTTCCATGTGATGTTGGGCCTGCAGGTAATGCAGAAGGCAAGAGCTGAGATTTGGGAGCCTCTGCCTAAATTTGGGAGCCTAGATTTCAGAAAATGTATTGAAAAGTCTGGATGTCCAAGCAGAAGTTTGCTGCAGAGGTGAAGCCCTCATGGAGAACTTCTGTTAGGGCAATATGGAGAGAAAACATAGGGTTGGAGCCCACACACACAGTTCCCACTGGGGGACTGCCTAGTAGAACTGTGAGAAGAGAGTCACTGTCCTCCAGACGCCAGAATGGTTGAAAGACTGACAGCTTGCACCATGCTCCTGGAAAAGCCAAGGAAACTCAACAGCCCATGAAAGCAGTCCCAGGGCTGTATGCTGCAGAGCCACAGGGGTAGAGCTGACCAAGGCTTTGGAGTCCACCCCTTGTCTCAGTGTGGGCTGGGTGTGAGACATGGAGTCAAATATTATTTTGGAGCTTTAATATTTAATGAATATCCTGCTGGGGTTTGGACTTGCAGGGGGCCTTTAGGCTCTTTGTTTTGGTGAATTTCTCCCTTTTGGAATAGGAGCACTTACCCAATGCCTGTACCCCCATATATCTTGGAGGTAACCAACTTATTTTTGATTTTACAGGCTCATAGGTGAAAGGGACTTGCCTTGTCTCAGATGAGACTTTGGACTTGGACTTTTGAGTTAATGCTGAAATGAGCTAAAACTTGGTGGACTGCTGGGAAGGCAAAATTGTGTTGTGAAATGTGAGGAAGACATGAGATTTGGGAGAAGCCAGAAATAGAATGATATGGTTTGACTGTATCTCCACCCAAATCTCATGTTGAATTGTATTCCTCAATGTTGGGGGAGGGTCCTGATGGGAAGTGATTAGATCATGGGGGTGGATTTCCCCTTTCCTAGTCTCTTGATAGTGAGTGAGTTCTCATGAGCTCTGGTTGTCTGAAAGTATTCTCACTCTCTGTCCTGCTACACCATGGTAAGAAGTGCTTATTTTCTCTTCACTTTCTGCCATGATTGTAAGTTTCCTAAGGCCTCCCAGCCATGCTTCCTGTACAGCCTGTAGAACCATGCATTTGTTAAATCTTTTTTCTTCATAAATTACCCAGTCTCAGGTAGTTCTTTATAGCAGTGTGGGAATGGACTAATACAAGAAGGAACAGGGGCAACTTTCAAACCTGAAAGGGAAATGAGAAGAGTTTGATGAAAAAGTAGCACATATATCTGTGTGTATAAGGGGTTATTTCTAGTGAGAAAGAGAATAAGAGACAGAGAGAAAGAGAGGAGAGAAACAGAGACAGAGAGACAGAGAGAAAGGGTGCAGTTTTATTATCCCAAGTTCATTCTAAAAAAAGGAGGCAGAAAAGAAAGGGGTATAATGTCAAGAAAAAGGCAATCACATTTTTTGTTATTTTTCTCTCGTTATTAATGCTTTCACATTTTCTGGTTGAACTTATTTGTCAGAGAAATTGAGAACCTGAAACACAAGTGGGAAAAGTCAGAAAGTCTAGAAGCTGAGTATAAAATAAAAGATCTGAAATGAAGAATACAAATGCTAAGTATTGCGTTGCATCAAGACCAGGTACTATAGCAGAAAAGAGGAATGGTCTGGATTCTGCCTGTGTTCTCTATCAACTACTATAATCACCTATTGCTAAGATATGATTCTGGCTGTAATGTCTGAGAAGAATGGAGGAAAGAAATCAACTATGGCCATAGCCACATCAACTAACTCATCTCAGCTTCCATTTTCTTATCAGCAAAACAGCAGCAGGGCTGGGAGAATTGGAGATAATATCTGTGAAGGGCCTAGCACATATTAGGTAATAAATGAATCATGTCCCTAATTACCTCAATGCGCAAAAAGAAAACGTTCTCTACCATGCCAGCTAAAATAAATGAGAAGACATACATAGGGAAAAAAATGATTTTTAACAGTTTTCAGCTTGCATATGCCATCTGTAGACATAATAATTTTTATACTTTTATTATTACTACTAAAGTTTAAATTTTCTTGTTCTAAAAGGACTTGCAAAAGATAAGAATGAAGGAGCATGAGGCTGTCTAAAATAATGGATATCTTCTGGTGTGTGTACCAAAATCCTGCCAAGCTATGAGAGAAATTCCTGAAATAATAACCCGCATTCCCACTACTATGGAAAGGGAATATTTATTTTTGTCATTTTCTCAACTATTATCATTATTGCAAATTTCTGAATTCCCTGCTAGACCAATTAATTCCTAAGAAGATTTAGTAGTGCAAGTTTCATGTCTGTACAACCCTACCCGGAGGAGTCACAAGCACTTGAAAACCTAGCTCTAACCCAAATTAAACTCACAGCATTTTCCCACATGGCAGCTACCTGCCTGGCTGTTCTATCTTGTTTAGCTGCAACACCATTTACTTAGTTTTCCCAGCTCAAAACCTCAGATTCATACTTTACTCATCCATCTCTCTTTCTTTTCTCTCTTCTCAAAGTCAATGTTCTATTCTTGTCTATTGCACCTTCTAAGAGTCCTTTTAATTTCTTTTTTTAACTCTCTGACAGTTGCCATTGCCTTATTTCAAGACCTAAATAAAGAAAAACTTCTAATGGTCTTTCTACTGCCAGTATTTAAGGAGGACATAACAAGTTAATGATTATTGTTTCAAACAGTCTTGTATTTAAATATTAAAAACTTGAATATTAAAAACATGAGAGACTTCAGGACACTCAAATAACATAGAACACTCTCTATTTTAGGGTAATCTTAGGATGTCCTTCATTATATATTTTCTCATAAGTAATCAGCCCATTTTCCTACCACATCCCCTTTGACTTTGTTCTTACCTTTATTACATTCCACTCTAAATATTTACCCTGGGCACTACTCTGTATACTCTAAAAGGAAACTGTTATGAGTTATTCTTCTATGCATCTGTTGAAACACCTAGGATGGTTCACAAACCATAGAAAGTCTATTATGAATGGCAACAGAAGGTTTCACCTAATACAAAAGAAATAGAAGTTAGAGAAATGGCAACCCAATAGCCCTAATATCAAGGAAATTGATAAATGTTCCTCTAATCAAAATTCTGGGATTGAAGGCAATCTTTGATTGAAAGCAATCCCAGAGAATAAGCACAGAATATACTTGCCAGAATATACTAGAGGTCACCTGGTTTGAAAATGATGTGAATGACACTTCTTTGTATGCATCTCAAAATGATAAGAGTAAATGTAATAATTATGAAAGACTCTACCTCTATAGGTACATTTAAAAGTCTCATTTTAGCAAAAGTGGAAAAAGGGAGAAAGAATTTCTCCATCTTATTGTTAGTTTCAGAAGTTTGGAGGAAAGCTGGAAACATGCTGCGGGCACCCTGCCCGTCTACACTAGTCCTGACCCTTTCAGTGCACACTGCGGGGACTTGCAGCTGCCAGAACCTGCATTTCTTTGCCTGAGGACATTTTCTTTAGCCAACTTTTTGCCCACCTATGAAGCATTCTGGATATGGCTGAATATTAACTTCCCCTGGGAAGAGGCTTCAACCAATTAATTCAAAGAATTGGTATATAAAAACTCCACCAACCTTACCCCTTGGGGAGAATAACTCTGAGGTATTGCTCTAAACTAACTTTCAGAGTTTGCCCAGTGGGATCGAGCTCAAATGGACCTCAGTGGTAGGTGCCTTGATAATGTACATTTTATCGGGGCTTTTCCTTCATTGTCTCACTTCCCCATTCTCCTACCACTGTTTTCTTCTTAATTTACTTGCACATGAATCTATGTTTCAAGATCAATTTCTGAGATAAACCAAATCAAGGCTCTAATTCTATCTCCACAAAAAAAGGAACTGATTGATACATCAGAAACAGTAAAAACCCTAGGATAAATTACCCTCTCAATTCCATTCAGCAAGTAATTATTGAGTGCCTACTGTGTCAGGAACTACGCAAAGATAAATAAAACATAAACTGATCTCTAAAGAGATCACTAATTCCAAAAGTAGATGACTACTAACTCTTTTTAGTGCTGTAATAAGTATATGCAGAAATAACTATTATGCACAGAACAAGGAGCATCAAAATGCTGTCACTGTGGAGATGTGAAGCCACAGAAGCGTTGCCAAAAGAAGAAATAGTTGATCTAGTTTTTCTAGGCAGATGTGGACGGGGGAATACAGAACAGAGGAGACAGTACGCAGTATGTACAGAAGAGAATGGTGTGATCTCCTTCATCACAAAGATTAGGGGAAGACCTCAGAGAAACTGGACAACATAATGGTTAAGAGCATGAAACTGAAACTATACTGTCTGAGTTCAAATTCTAGCTTTCCTACTTATTGTCTGTGTGATCTTGGACAAACTAATTAATCTCCCTGTGGCTCAATGTGCTCATCTTTAAAATTAAGGTGTCTGGCTCCTATCTTTTGTTCTTATTTAAACAATTTAATATAGTATAGATTAAAAGTTTAGTACAGTACCTGGCACATATTATAGAAAGGGCTAAATAAATGATAATTGTGATTTATTACCATGTCTGGTTAACTCACGGGAAAAGAAATAGGAGATAAAACTGAAAAAGTAGACAAGAGACAAAACATGTAGGCTTTTATATTCCATGCTAAGAAACTCCTTCTTCATCCTTCAGGTTAAGGGTCAGCAAACTATATATAATCCACAGGCAAATTCAGCCCACCACCTGTTTTTATAAATAAAGTTTTATTGGAACATAGCTACCCTCATTAATTTTTATATTGCCAATGGTCGTTTTCATGCTACTATGGCACATTGGAATTTTTGTGATAAATCTTATAGACCACAAAATCAAAAATATTTACTCTCTGGACTTTTCTAGGAAAAAAAAAGTTTTCTAACCCTAGCTACAGATGGAAGGAAATGGCATGCAAAGAACGAAATGAATGGAGTCAAAAACTGCAGGTAGTTAGATGGCTGTTCAATGCGTCGAGATTAAAGTTGAGGTTAACAAAGCCAGATTTCTTCATTCTGAAAAGAAGAAGCGTTTGGTTTACAGACAAAAAAAGAATATATTGAGAGTTGCTAAAGAAAGAGTAGAATAAACTTTACAAAATTGCATGCAACATGGCATGTCTAATCTATAGATAACTTTTATTTATTCCATAGTGTTCATTCATTTTAAGTGAGTTGCCAATATTTAAAATAAAGAGATGTCACCAATACAACTTGAATTTCTGACTTCTATAGAAATATTGGAAGATCTAACAAATTTTACTTATAATCTTGAATGACAAAATCTTCTCTATCTAGCTCCAAGGCAGCTGCCATATTTACATGAGGCATATGCTTTCCGATGTGTCACGTCCTCCACTACTTCCTACCGTATTACAACTTGGTCAGCTTTGTTCATGTCATAAGCACCCTACCTCTTGAGGCCACAAAGGCATGAAGTTTGGGAGAAGCAGCAGTTGTCCCTCAAAACAGCTATAACAGAAATAGCAGCCTGAGGGAAAGCCAGAGTTCTGTAAGAATGGTTAAGGAGAGAGTCCCATCTGAAGAGTGGAGGTAGGAGATCCATTTATTTATGAAAGAACAGAGATTTAAGAGGGCAGAGGGCAAAAATGTTTAGGAGTAGTTGCATGCAGAGTCAAGAGGAGGAGTCAAGAGGGAGGATAAAGATAACTAGAAAAACAAGGATTGGTGGTCAGATATGTTACATTTGGATTAATGCATGCGATCAACATGTTACATTTGGATTAATGCATGAGATGGACTTGGATGAGAGCCAGGGAAGGAACTGATTGGCCTCAAGATCCCCACCTTTCTAGTAAACCTGCCATAGTGTTAAAACCAGTTATGGATTAGGGTTAGGGTGGTTTTAAGTTTTGTCTTCACAGATGCTACCTACAAATCTGTGCAAATTCATTAGAACCACCTTAGCCTAAATTAAAGTCACGGTAAGGTCTCTATGAGGAAAACTCTGGTGACAAGTGCTGAGTTGATTGGTTAAAGAATTTCTTTGGTTACTTTGAACTATAAGGTCATATATTTCTGATACCTTAGAAATGAAGGGGAAAATAGTCATCTAAAACTACAACTATCTTAAAAGAAACTCATAATCTCAGTATTCTTACCTTCTTTTCTGCTTCTTAAGCAATAGGTGCTGCTTTTTTATACTGAGCTCCTTGGTGGACTTTGCATTTAAAGATGTATTTCTCCTAAGCTTCTGAAGACGTAGGACTTCTCACCCTGCCTTATGGAAATGCATCCTGGTCCATCATATGCCTTCCATGATTTTTCCTCTTAATTTTTCCTTGATTTTCTATTCATTTATCTCAGGGATCACTTACCTATTAAAAAAAAAAAACAAAGACTACAGTGAAGAGGAAAATGTCATTAAAATCCTCAGCCTTTTCAATTATGTATCATTACCTTTTTTATTCTATCAGTGAGAAACATGTGGTCTTACCTAATGAAACATTCCTTCCTATTCTTTAGTGTCTGCGCCAGAAAATCCTAGAAAGACACATTTCATTCCATTAGCTGTTAAAAATATTCATGAGGGAATGGCACCCCTCGGTCACATCTGCCCAGACACTACAGTAGAAAAATCAACCTCGAAGGGGAAGAAAAGGCCAAGGATCCCAACTACTTCACAGGCAAAAATCTTATACTGTGTGATTGAGATGAAAAAAAGTTTTAATGTTTGCATTCTTGACTAAAAAGATTCCTTATTCAAATAAAATATTTTACATTTCAAAAAGAAAAAGGAAACTGCAGGAGGTACAGATGCAGATACCTAGAGTGATGAGGTTTAGAAAACAAATCTCACTTGAATTTCTTCTCAAACGAATGATCATTGTGTAGGGAATGAAGAGAAAACAAACAGTAGTCAAATAAATGGTTATAAATAGATCAGAATATTATAAACAGTAATGTGCAATTAAAAGAAAGATTATAAAATATTTCATATAGTGACACATCCCATATATGCTACAATTCATCCTGATCTATGCCCTGGGAGAAAAGTTTACTTGGAAATAAATAAGAATTATGGCAGACATATCAGAAGTTAATGGACAAGGCTCTCTTCAGTGTTTTATAAAGTTGATTTCCCACAAAGTTTTAAGAAAGGAGGAAGGAAAAGATGAGACAGGAAATACAAGTCCCTACTGACTTCTCTTTTGACCCACAAATACAAGAAGAGGATGAGAAAGCACAAAGTGCTGCTCAAAGTTAAATCATCATAGCTCAAACTTGTGCTAGAATTAGAAGTTCTTTGCTTAATGGAAAAAAAGTAAGCTATGGGTTTATATTTAGTCTTCCTAAAGCCTAAGGAACCTAGGAATTTAGAGCTTATTTATTTTCTTTTTCCTTTTCTTTCTTCATTTTAAAGATAAATAGATTCACGATCTTTTTAATTAATAATATATCTACCTCTCTTTTCCTTTATAGGCATAGAAAAAAATGGCCCACTAGCAAAAAGTTGACAGAATTCTTGCTTTCTTTGAAAGTTTAAGGACAGAAGTCTTCCTTGTGATATAAAATGTGCTTTCTCTGTCATAAAGTCAAATAGCAAATTGTTTATGTGCTATGTGTGCTACTATTCTCTTCAACATAAGAAATTTAAGAGATGCAAACAACCACTTATTTTCTCCACTGGACACAGAGGTCAAGATCCAAGGGTGCCTCACAATCTGTCCTGAGCTCTGTTGCAAGTAATTTGTTACTATTAATAGTTCAAAGTTAGCAAATGATTTACTTTTGTTTGTAAGTTAGAGAGACGTCAAGGTTATCCTGAAATATCACTCCCACTTATCTGCTTTCTGATATCCTCTTCTGAGTGAGAGAGAATGGGAGGCTCTATAAGTAAGATCCTGGTGAGCGAATGTCACCCATTGTTTGCTTTCTGGGGTAAAAAGGTTGAAATCACTGCATCAGACTGAGGGCAGACAGCACAACACACCAGAGATTACAAAAAAAAAAAAAAAAAAAAAAAGATGCTATTTGAAAGTTAAACCATAAAATCAAGACAAGGTGAATATGCAAAGCCATTCTTAAGTAGGAGAAAGTGTGCAGGGCCATGTATGACAGAAATTCCAGACAATGTTATTTGCCCTGAATGGCGTGCTCAGAGTCCTATTTGGTTTTGCATGTTTGATTTTTTTTTTCTTTCAAGAAGCTCAAGTGTCTAGGACTTTGGACATTTATATTTTTATGATAAATTAATAAATCAGCATTCTGGTTTTATGAAGTGTACTGGCTGTTTCATTCTAGGTTCCTATCTGAGTTTACAGAGATCTTTAAGAAAGAGTCTTCTCAAGGAAATTCCTTTGTGAAATTAATTAATGTGAGTTTGTTCCAGAAGTGTAAATATACTCTGTGTGCTCTGAAAATCATGTTCATGAACCTACAAAATTGAGGAACAGACTTTGGATCATGGTAAATCCGTCAAAGAAAACAATATCTCATATTGTATGAAGCCTTGTGAGAATGAAAAAACTGACCTTAACTAAAAAAAAATCCCCACATCATGATTCTCTTGGTATTCACATAAAGATTTAGTCATCACGGAGAGTCACTGCCACTGAGCTGAAAATCAGATTATCTGAATCCACTACTTATACATCAATAATTGTAAATAATTTAACATCTTTGGGACTCAGTTTTCCCTCTTATAAAAAGAGGCTGACAATTCTTTCTGTATCCTCCACATGGATGTTGTGAGGGTGGGAAGAGGCAGGGAGTTGACTGCTATTCAGCAACTGTGTTGTGCCAGAAACAGGGTTAGGTGATTCCCCATGATCCCTTCTTGAACTCTCTCATAGCAACCCTCCCTGTAGGGCTGACTGACTTCAAAGTTGGCTTTCTCTCGGGCACATCATGCTGTGGTGGAACCAGGATTGGAAAACTTATCTGTCTCCACAGCCCTTGCTCTCCATCACTTCACCCTGCTTATGTCACATCCGACACCATGCACACAAAACCACTCTGAAAATTTAAAACTATTCTACCATTATCATCCATGTCTCCGATCTAAGAGTAGAAGATTATTACCCGTTCCTCAGGGTTACTATATCCCTCTGGGTAACAGTGATGTCTCCTTGTTGAAAACTCTGATGTCTATACTATTCTACTGTAACTTACACTTAATATGTTGTTTTCAGCAATTGTTTTGCATTTGTCTGGTGTTCTTAACTACTGTAAATGCATGGTTTGGTACTCAAAGGTTCTAGCTATATTTAAAACATAGGTCTTAAAATATATTATATATTTATATATTTTTAAAATATTGTAAGACAAAGACTAAGATGGTTACAAAAACAAGCATTTTAATTAATCTGCTTTTAAAATAAATTTAAACACTTATTTCCACCTATGTCATATGAAAAGAAATCTTTCACAATCTTTATCTCATACTGAAAACACTGTAATATGAGGAAAATTAAAAGTATGTTATTACCTGGATATAACTAAGTTTGCTACTTTGTGTATATAATATCTCCCTAATTTTTATCTATACATGACTATATTTCTAAAACTTGAATTTAAAAACACAACAAGAAATTATATTTTGTTATATGCTTTTTTACTTATTCTATATGACAATATCATTTTCTGTTGCATCATTTTAATATTGAAACACACTGTGCATTTACTAATTTTTTCACATTTATTCTTGTCTGTTCATTCACGGAGCTCATTGCCACAGGGGTCTTTCATATCTGCTTTGAGTGCCAGCTGAAAGCTTTCTGCTCAGTTACCACTTCACTCTTGCAAGATGTCTCTATTTCTCTTTCTAGAGAGTTACGGCATCTCTTTCTCTTTAAATGTTATAATTAATACAAAAATTATAGACTTCTGTCTCATCCCCACTGTTACATCAAACTCTTCCTCTCAAAATCATTATCACTACCTATGTGTATACAATACCAATATTGCAATGTTGTCTCACCTTTTCTCTGTAACTATTTGTTAAATGCTTATTCAACAAATATTTACAAGAAGAGAGATCCAAGATGGCTGATCACTAGCAGCTCGGGCTCGTAATTCCCAGTGAAAGTGCAGAGAACAAGAGGATGCCACACTTTCAGACGAATATTTGTTGCTCACGGACCA
The DNA here is from genome assembly GCF_030222135.1 of Aotus nancymaae. Classification (NCBI taxonomy): domain Eukaryota; kingdom Metazoa; phylum Chordata; class Mammalia; order Primates; family Aotidae; genus Aotus; species Aotus nancymaae. Next base: position 27,650,737 of record NW_026988454.1, read on the forward strand.
GGAGATTCCCAGCAGAGGAGCCCCACGGGTCGCCAGGGTGACTCTTGTGGCCAGCGTGGCGGTTTTGCTGGCACTTTAGTGCGCCAGTTCTTGGTGCAGAGTCCGGAGATTCCCGGGCAGAAAAGCACCATCAATCTTAACACTGCTATTTTGGCCGGCGTAGTGGATTGTTCAGATTTCGGTGCTGGGAATCAACAAATTGGACGTCTGCTCAGAGACCTAGTTAGAAAGTCGGTAATTACAAAGACAACAGACGGATAAATATATAATGAAGGGAAGAAACCAGCGTAAAAAGGCAGAGAATACTCAAAATCAGAATGCCTCTCCCTCTACAGGGGATCGCAATTCCTCATCAGTAACGGAACAAGGCTTAATAGATTACGAGTGTGTTCCAATAACAGAAGCAGGTTTCAAAACGTGGGTGATAAGAAACTTCTGTGAATTAAAAGAACTTGTTCTAACCCAATGCAAAGAAACTAAGAACCTTGAAAAAAGGTTTGATGAAATGCTAATGAGAATGGACAATTTAGAGAGGAATATAAGTGAATTGATGGAGCTGAAAAACACAACATGAGAACTTCGTGAAGTGTGCACAAGTTTAAACAGTCGAATTGATCAAGCAGAAGAAAGGATATCAGAAGTCAAAGACCAGCTCAGTGAAATGAAACGAGAAGACAAGAATGGAGAAAAAAGGATGAAAAGGAATGAGCAAAGTCTCCAGGAAATACAGGACTATGTGAAAAGACCTAATTTACGTTTGATAGGTGTACCTGAATGTGACAAAGAGAATGAATCCAAGTTGGAAAATACTCTTCAGGATATCATTCAGGAAAACCTTCCCAACCTGGCAAGGCAGGGTAATATTCAACTCCAGGTAATACAGAGAACACCACAAAGATATTCTTCAAGAAGACCAACCCCAAGGCACATAATTGCCAGATTTATTAGGGTTGAAATGAAGGAGAAAATACTAAGGGCAGCCAGAGAGAAAGGTCAGGTTACCCATAAAGGGAAATCTATCAGACTTACAGCAGATCTCTCAGCAGAAACCCTACAAGCCAGAAAAGAGTGGGGACCAATATTTAACATCCTTAAAGAAAAGAACTTTCAACCCAGAATTTCCTATCCAGCCAAACTAAGCTTTATAATCGAAGGAAAAATTAAATCTTTTGCGAACAAACAAGTACTTAGAGACTTCACCACCACCAGGCCTGCTTTACAAGAGCTTCTGAAAGAAGCACTATACATATAAAGGAACAACCAATATCAGTCTTTCCAAAAATACATCAAAAAGCAAAAAGCATTAACACAATGAAAAATTTACACTAACTAATGGGCAAAACAGCCAGCTAGCATCAAATGCCAGTATTAAACCTATATATATTCTAATCGGATAAAAAGCCAAAACCCATCGGTATGCTGCATCCAGACCCATCTCACATGCAACGATACACAAAGACTCAAAACAAAGAGAAGGAGGAAGATTTATCAACCAATCAGAGAGTAAAAATAAACAAATAAACAAAAAGCAGGAGATGCAATTCTCGCCTCTGATAAAGTAGACTTTAAAGCAACAAAGAGCAAAAGAGGCAAAGAAGGACATTACACAATGGCAAAAGGATCAATGTAACAAGAAGAGCTAACGATTTTATAGATCAACGGGACAGAAAATTAACAAGGACATTCAGGACTTGAACTCAGACCCGGAACAAGTAAACTTAATAAACATTTACAGAACTCTCCACTTCAAATACACAAAACATACATTACCACCTCACAACTATTCCAAAAGTGACTACATAATTGGAAGTAAATCACTCCTCAGTAATCGCATAGCATTTCATAGGTTTTAATGAAATATTGGTTGGCTGCTTGTTTGTTATTTTCTTCCCTTATTCCTTCCTGTCTACATCAAGTATAATTATTGGTATAAAAGAGGTTTTCAATACCCATTACTAAACTGCATTCTAGCCTGGGCAAGAAAGCAATACTCCCATTCTCTCTCTCTCTTTCTCTTCCTTTTTCTTCCTCTTCTTCATTTTCTTTCTTTCTTTCTTTCAAAAAAAAAAAAAAAAAAAAACAGATATTTACAGATTACTCCTTGTGTGCCAAGTTCCACTCTAGGTGGTTGGATGAAGAGCAAAGCAGTCCAAACTCTCTGCTCTCAGGATTTATATTCAGAATGTTAGTCCTATGGAAAACAAAGAAAAAGTGGAACTACAGTGAAATTGAAAGGACTAGATGGGGCAAGGGTGCATTATTTTGAATAGATCATATTTATGCATGGTGAAAAATTCAGGTTGTTTAGAATAGGTAATACATGTACATGATAAACAAATGATTTTTAAAAGTCTACAGGTGAAGGAAGTCTTCCTCCCATCCCTCCTTTCTCAGTTCTCCATTTCCCCTCACCACAGCGATTACCAAATTACTATATACCCTTCCAGAGTTAGTCTTTGCATATGGAAGTTAATAATAGAAGTCTATGTATCCATCTTTTAAAAACCAGTAATGAATGCTTAAAAAACGTACTGTTTCTTACCTTGTATTTTCAATCAATAACCATATCAATACATATAGATGTGTTTTATTCTTCTTACATGGATGCATAGTATTCTATGTCATGGGTTTACCATAACTTATATAACCAATCCTCTAACCAATAAATGTCGTATATCTTTCACTTACATGATTTGGTACGATACACACTTCCTTCATTCCAAATAATCCATAATATTATCTTTTCTAACAAGCCTTATTCCTTTGTTTTCTCCTGTAGGCTTTGCTTCTAGAGCCCTCCATTCTTGGGTTTCCATCTGGACTAGTTTCTCTCTAAGTCTCTTGAAAGCTGCTACTTGAGTCTACTTCTCACCTCTCTCCTGGAGTTCACTGTTCTTTAATTACTATAACTTGCTTTTTCTTTTTAACTCCTTCCATAGCACATTGTCCAGTTGCTATGGAAGAAAGGGTCATTTGATGTCTAAACTGCTTATTTTGCCTATCTATGTATTTTGGTCGAACATAGAATTCTTTATAGAAAATGTCTCTTACTCAACTATTGAAGGTATTAATTCCTTGACTGCTAGTATCCAGAGCAGCTACTGGAAAGGCCAGGGTTCTTCAGAACCTAGTACATTGACACCTGTGACCCTCTTGGTTGTCTCTCAAGATACTTTCTTTGTTCTATATTTTTCAAAATTGTTTGCAATTATTTTCCAGTGACATTCTATCTACTGTTTTTCTTTGATAAACTTCATCTATTTTCTGCAGTGGAATCTGGGAAAGAAGAGGCAATACATAAATATATCAGTTCACCATCTCTGTCCTAAAGCCCAGCATTTAACTATCATGCTCCTATTGAATTATTTTATTTTCAACTTTTATTTTAGATACAGGAGATACATGTGCAGATGCTGAGGTTTGTAGTGCACAGCCCATCACTCTGGTAATGAGCATAGTACTCAAAAGGTAGTTTTTTAACCTAATTTCCCCACAATCTAATAGTCCACAGTGTCTATTGTTCCCATATTTATATCCATGTGTGCTCAAATTTTCTGAGCATATTTATATTTATGTGTGTTCAATGTTTAGCTCCAACTTGTAAGTGAGAACATGTGAGTATTTGGTTTTCTGTTTCTCCATTAATTTGCTTGGGATAATGGCCTCCAGCTCTGTCCATGTTGCTGCCAAGGACCTAACTTTTTTATTCTTTTTTATGGCTGTGTAGTATTCCATGGTATACATGTACAACATTTTCTGTATCCTGTCTACCACTGATGGACACCTGGGTTGATTCCATGTTTTTGCTATTGTGAATAGCACAACGATGAGCATGCAAGTGTATGTGTCTTCTTGGTAGAATGGTTTAATTTATCTTGGATATATATCCTGTAATGGAATTGCTGGGTTGAATGGCAGTTCTGTTTTAAGTTCTTTGAGAAATCTCTGGTCTGCTCTCCACAGTGACTGGAGTAATTTATATTCCCACTAACAGTGTATAAGCATTCCCATTTCTCCTCACCAGCATCTATTGTTTTTTAACTTTTTAGTAAGAACTATTGTGACTGGTGTGAGAGGCTAGCTAACTCAGTGTGTGTGTGTGTGTGTGTGTGTGTGTGTGTGTGTGTGTGTGTGTGTGTGTTTTGAGATGGAGTCTTGTTCTGTCACCCAGGCTAGAGCACAGTGGCACAAACTCGGCTCACTGCAACCTCCACCTTCCAGGTTCAAGTGAGTCTCCAGACTTAGCCTCCAGAGTAACTGGGATTATAGGCGTGTGCCACTGTGTTCGGCTAATTTTTTTATTTTTAGTAGAGACCAGGTTTCACTATGTTGGCCAGGCTGGTCTAGAATTCCTGAGCTCAGGTGATCCAAAGTGCTGGGATTATAGGTGTGAGCCACTGTGCCCAGCCTGCTCATATTCTAATGTGGTTGTTTTGTTTTTGCTTGTTGATTTGTCTCACTTGTTCAAACATTTCAATATTTTCATGATCAAGTAGAAATCATAAATCTTTAGGTTATATTTGAAGTCAAACTCTTGGATAAAAGGTTTACAAAATTTCTAGTACACATGATAGATACTTCCAAGTGTATTTGTTTTCTATTTCTGCATAAGAATTATGAAACGTAGTGGCTGGCTTATCTCAGTTTCCAAGGGCCAGAAGTCTGAGTGTGTCTTATCTGGATCCTCTGCTTATGATCCCCTATGGCTGCAATTTAAGTGTTTTTCAGGGCTGTGGCCACATCTAAGGTTGAAGATCCTCTTCCAAGTTGACATGGTGTTGGCAGAATACATTTCTTTGCAACTGTAGAGCTCATATTGGCTTTTTTCTTCAAAGCGTAAAGGAGATGGCATGTCTGATATCAAAGAAAGCATGTCTTCTTTTAAACTGCTTAAAGACGTGATTCCATCTGAAAAATTCTTTCATCATAGCTATATAATGTAACGTAATCATGAGAGTGACTTCTATCGTATTCATAGGTCTTTTCCACACTGAAGAGAGGGAGATTATACAGGACAAGGAGGCAGGAGGTAGGTAGGGGCAGGTAGGGGGCAAGAGATATGGGTCTTGAAGGTCATCTCAGAATTCTGCCCCCAACACGTTACCCTAATACAAATCTACAAATTGTAAATAATCCCAGTTTAAAAATCATTTCAGTTAATCACATTAAAATTCAGAGAAGCATAAAAACTATTTACTCAAAGTACATTTATTCTGATTTTTCTACTGTTTCGTTTATCTTTTAGTTAGTCATTCAATAAAATATTAGTAAAACACTTTCCTTCTGTTGATTATAGCTTTTCAATAAACCTATTTAATTTTTTTTTTTTTTTGACAGAGTCTTGCCTTGTAGCCCAGGCTAGAGTGCTGTGGCAATCTCTGCTCACTGCAACCTCCACCTCCCCAGTTCAAGTGATTCTCCTGCCTCAGCCTCCTGAGTAGCTGGGATTACAGGTGCCCACCACTACCCCCAGCTAATTTTTGTATTTTTAGTAGAGACAGGGTTTTGCCATGTTGGCCAGGCTGGTCTCAAACTCCTGACCTCAGGTGATCCACCCACCTTGGCCTCCCAAAGTGCTGGAAGAATTGGCATGAGCCACTGCATCCAGCCATTTAATTCTTAAATAATGAAATTCCATCCATTCTTCAAAAACTAGAGGAAAATGCAATGGCAGTGCTTTTGGCCTTTTACAAAAATGTAATTAGATATTAGTATTTATCCAGGCATTCTGCTAGTCCAGTGAGTATTGGGAACACATAAGTAAGTAAATGAATGTCCTTGATCTTGGGGAGTGTCCAGCCTGTGATCAACAGTGACAAGTCTATAACAAGTTTGCCAGTAAAATGAAAAACTGCTGAGACAGGCCTTTTTAAACATGAAACAATGGAAGCACTCACAGAAGAAAAAGATGATAAACTGCACTGCATATAAATTTCTAAATTTCTCAAAAAAAAAAAAATGTCAGTTAAAACAGTTGGGGGATTTAAACACATACATATATATATATGTGTGTGTGTGTATAAACATTACGTATGTGTATATATAAGATATTTAGATTTTATGCACACAAATAACCAAAAAATAGATAAGTAAAAACATAAAAGCATGAACAGAAAAATTTTCTAAAAACATAAATCCAAAATTTATAGAAAAGTAAAAATGACCAATAAATATTTGAAAAGTTATTCTCTCTCTCTCTAGCAATTAAAGAAATATACAGAAAGATAACATTTTCATTTAAAATATTATTTATTTTTACTAAGTGCTGGCAAGGATGTGACAAAACAGCCTCTATGAATATATACGTTGTGTGGAAGTATAAATTATGTGGCATTTTTTGAAACAAATTTGTTGATATTAAGGAGGACAAAAGAGCTTTATATTATTTAATCCTGTAACTCCACAAATGATAAAAAAAAAAAGAGAAAGGAACTGAAGCGTTTAACAATAAAGAAATTCTTAAGTAAATGAAATATTACACTGCCATTAAAAATCATGTTCTCTAAAATATTTAATTTTCATAAAAAAACAAATACTTTGACATGTTGAAGAAGCCTACAATGACGTCAATCACTTTAAGTTAAACCATGTACACAGAAAAATCTTGAAAAGAAATATGCTAAAAACTTTAGCTGTAATTATCTCAAATATGTAATTCTGTAATTTTTACTTTCTTATTGTAAATCTTCTATACTAACAAGAAGTTCCTTAAACAATACTAATAGTTCCATAATGTTATGCAGTTGATTAACAGAACAGTAAAATTCAATGTCTTTCATGTCTGCAAGAAAAAGGTCTGGTCATAATTAAAGCCCTGAGACTTTAAGACTAGTATTGGAAAGCAGCAAGTGAGCGTGAAATCCACTTCCTGTCTGAAGACACAATATTGATATTGAGAGCATGGGAGGCAGAAGAGGCTCATAGTCACATGCTGGTCAGAGAGCTACCAACAACATAGGTCAGATGGATGAGAATCAAACGCTGGGGAAACCAGTCCAGCTAGAGGGGTATTTATTGGCACGATATGATTAATTTTAACTAAAAGCAAATTGTATCATCTTAACCACAGTGCACATTTTAAATATATGTCAAAATCTTATCAACAATTTTTTCTGGTTTAGAGGCTTGTGGTTTAGAGGCTTGATCTTAGAGGCTTGCGGTTTAAAACAATATACACAATTTATCTTCAAGAATATGAAGAGTTTTATAATGAGGTTACTAGCAAATTGTTCTTCATCTTTGTAAAGGATTGAATAAGGAAAGGAGAAATAGGCTTAAGTCGCAGTAAAAATGTATTACTCAGAGTTCCCCAGAGAAACAGAACCAATCTGTTATCTAGATATCTATCTTTCTATCTAAAAAGAGAGATTTTTTATTATAAGGAGTTGAATCCCTAATTATGGAGGCTGATAAATCCCATGATCTGCCATCTGCAAGCTGGAGACCCTGGAAAGCCAGTGGTGCAAAGGCCTGAGAACCAAAAGAGCGGATGGTGTAAGTAAGTTCCAATCTGAGTGCAGGTGTCCAATGGCCCAGCTCAAAAACAGACAGGGAGGGCAAATTCTCCCTTACCCAGCCTTTTGTTCTGGTCAGGCCTCCAAAGGATTCCATGAGGCCCACCCACACGGAGAGGGCAATCTGCTTTACTCAGTCCACCAATTCAAATGGTAATTTACTAAGAAACACCCTCACAGACATCCTCAGATAAATGTTTAACCAAATATCTAGGTACCCTGTGTCCCAGTCAAGTTGACACACATAAAATTAACCATCACAAAGAGAGAAGGGATTTTGCTTGTTTGTTTGTTTACTTGCTTTGCTTTCTTTTCCTTTTGGAGGTATGAATAAAGAACTTCTGATAAAATTACAGCAACCACTTGCTTAGAAGTTTATTGTCTTGCCACTCCTAAGCTCTTCAAAATAGTACACTCAAACATCTGACTTGCTTTACTGCAAGCCTGAAGTCTGCTTAGAAACAGAGGAATGGACAAAATGACCTGTTCCTCTCTCTTAAAATTCCTGTATTAATAAACTACAGTCCATTCTTTAAGAGAGCAAGTAATAGATGACACATAATATTTGGTTTTGCATAGCAGCTAATAAATATTACATTAGAAAGTTGCCAGGTGCATATTAGACTTATTTTGCCTTTAATTTCATATCACATCTTTGCACAGTGGATAGGCCAAAACTGGAGGAGGAGATTTGAGAGAATACATGTGAGCCTTATGGGTGGGCCCTGCAATTGTGAAAGCCTTAGTGAATGGGATCTTTTTCCTAGAAGAGAAATGCAATTCTGTCAGGATAAAGAGGGAACTGTTTTCTTTTTTTATGAAGCAGAATTCCTTTCTAATTCTCTGAGACTTTTACTATAACTGCTGTGGCATGTGTTTTAAATTATATTGTATGCATGTGTTCCCTATAAAATTAGCCATCATGACCCATTGTTCCACAGTTCTTCTTTCATCACATTTTAGAGGCCTGTGTTCCATATTAGCAAATAGCCCTTAGGGAAAATTATGCATTTTTCCATACACCAGCTTTGTTACATGTTTGATAACACTTATTGTATATTTAAAGATATAGGTCAATATATAAAATTTTTAAAATAATAAAACAAGTCGCCAATTGCTTCCTTATGGCAAACAAATGAGGAAGTATAAATGAATATATCTAGCATTGATACCAAAACAGAATTAACAACTTCACTTTTAACTCATATGTACATGAATATATATAACTCCATCAATACGTTAACTAGGATGAAGGCATATTGCCAAGTTTAGAACCCACTCAAATTCCCTGGGTTCTGAGTTTAAATTGAAATTTGAAACTTTCCAGGTCCAAGGTCCTTTTTGGTGCTTTAAAAATGTGACTTCCTGATTTAAAAAACTAAACATTTTTGGACACCAACTTACTCACGCAAAATATGATAAGTGTGAATGAATCAGTAACATATGGATTACATTTTCTTTCTTAAAATCTATGATGTTTTAAAACCTTTTAAATGAAAAATTCATGGTAAAAACATGCATTGGATTTAGCCAACTCTAAATCATTTGAAAAATATTTGTAAGGTATTTTTCTCTCAATGGATATGCGGCAGAATTTTCAGCCCATAATATTGATGTAATTGCACTCTTTCCCCAACCCTCTCCCCACACCCCAGAATTAATACACAAGAGAAAACAATTAAACTGCTGCTAAGTTTTCCTTCTCACTCTTGCTCTTTTTCTCCCTGCTTTCTTGGATGTGCCCAGAAAATCATGTATTATTTCTGTTGCAATGACATAGATGTTTTTAAATTAAAATTACTCCACACTATTCTAAATGCAAAGCCCTAAGGAATCGAAGCAAATATATGCATTAATGATGATCAGGAAGATATTTGTTTGTGATTCAAACTGGACATCCCAAAAGATAAGCATTTTCTTGTCTTCAGTCTACAATCCATTAATCAAAATTAAATACAACAAAGATATTTTCTCAGAATGACCTCTGAGCACTCAAATGATAAATAAAACTACAAAAAAAAAGAATATTGTAATGTCTTTAATTTGAATATATAGAGGTGTGTACGAGGATGTGTTTGTATATAAAATACAATTTTCTGTGTTTATAACTCTTTATTTGGAATATGTTCTGTCATCAAGCATCTTGAATTAGGCTTTGACATAGAAAAAAATGATTTCAGGCTGTAGTCAATCCCACGTCTAAGGTCACTTAATTCTCTGCATGAATTATCTATGAAAACAAAATTATATATCCACGCCGCCTGATTGCAATTCTGTTCAGTTTTCTAGAATTCTGCATGTTTATATCCCTGAGTTGTACATGTTTTCTGAATTTGGTCAGGGCACTTAGCCAACTGCACATTTGGAGAATTGTACTATCTTATCTATTCAGCACAAACATTGCTGAGGTCCAAGCTGGGTTTGGACTACGAATCAGAAATTATTACTTAATGGATTTCTGATTTAAGGCTATAAATAAACAATCCACTTTTTCTAAATAATGCTTACCTTGCATAGATATGGCATGCCACCTATTTAATTCAGATTTTTATTTAAATTTTATATATATATATATACACACACACACACACACACACACACACACAAGCATGGTATATGGAATATTACATACCACAGTATATAATATCCATCTCGGTTATTTATATATAGCAAAAACTAGGAATATTAAAATTCTCATATTTTATGCAATAGTACAAATACTGCAACATTACATAACATTTATCTACATAAAATTTAACTCTGAAGACACAGCCGAAATTACATGGACTATGGTAATCTATAAAGATTGTCTCCCAACTCTCTAATTACAATAATAGATCCAATTACTGTGATGACTTTAACATTATGTTTTTTGTCTAAAAATCAGCTGTGTCTGTTTTCTGCATCCCATGTAAAAGAATGTCACCCTAAAATTTTCAAGAATGGTAAAAATTTCCTAAAGAATTTAAAATTCAACTGTGCTAAAGTTGGGTTTATTTATTCAACATTCAACAAAATTTACTGAGTGTCTACAGAGTGTCAGATATCCTCCTACTTCTGGGGGTTTTCAATGACTGCATAACATTTATGCTATGTCAGGATTGTAAAACATCAATATGTCATAATGACTGATACTCTCTTTCATGTTACCAAAGGTAAGTGACTCAATTTTCCACTCTGTCTTCTCTAGATTTTCTTATTTATCTTTAGCATAATATTATAAGGAATATATATTTTCATCCTTCTAAATAAAATTTTGTTTTAGTAAAAAGGAAAACAACTAAACAGTCCTCTGTTATGGTCACTTGCTGAGTTCTGAGTACAAGTTTAAGGCTGAAATGGATTTAGAAGGCTTGATTCCTATTGATCAATTCTTGGTTAAGAATAAAATATCACTCAAATTCAAAATAAGAAGTGCATCATCAGAATGTCTTACTCCATTCACAAGCACTTAATGTTAGGAATGACTCCTGTGCTTTATTTACCCTGGCCATCTTTATCTTTCATGTAATTGTAAATCAAGTTGACTGAAATAATAAAGCATTTACAAATGGTAAGTGTTTCTAATTAACAAGTTGTAATAGCAAACTTACGTATCCTATATTCATGAATCAACAAATAAAAACAATTTTAGTGTTATTTACAAATTTTTCTTTTTTTTTTTTTTTTGAGACAGAGTTTCGCTCTTGTTACCCAGGCTGGAGTGCAATGGCGCTATCTCAGCTCACCGCAACCTCTGCCTCCTGGGTTCAGGCAATTCTCCTGCCTCAACCTCCTGAGTAGCTGGGATTACAGGCGCGCGCCACCATGCCCAGCTAATTTTTTGTATTTTTAGTAGAGACGAGGTTTCACCATGTTGACCATGATGGTCTCGATCTCTTGACCTCGTGATCCACCTGCCTCGGCCTCCCAAAGTGCTGGGATTACAGGCGTGAGCCACCGCGCCCGGCCTTTATTTACAAATTTTTCATGCCTTGTTTTCCCTATTCAGCATCCTCCTACACAGGAAGAAGGTCAAGTCATAAAGTAATTGCTGAAAGTAATGCTGCGTTTTTCAAAATGAAGAAACAGGCCTAGTTGAGAAATGTATCTCTGGGGCATAATATTAGTTCTTCAGTTCTGTCATTTAAATTATTTATGTCATTAAAGGTGGATTCCTAAGAGTTGGAAAGAAAGGCTAGGAATTGTTGAAAGAAGAGCAAATCTTCTAAAAAGCAATGAAAAATAAAAATATTGTAAAGAACACCCCTGGGTCTATACCAAATGTTACACAGGTTATCACAGAGTCTTTAAGTTGAAAGAAATCTCCATGACACATCTAGTTGCTTTGCTATTATCAAATTTCTGTTAGGTAGCCATAAAATTCTATTTCTACCATTTCAGAGTTTTGGAATCTACCACTTTACAAGAGCAACTGAATTTATTTTTAAGAGCTTTAGCCATGACAAACTTGCTTGGCTGCCTCACTAAAGATTCTCCTTATGGGTTTGAGTTGGACCTTGTAAAGTTAAACACAAATCCACTCCACACATCATGTCTTCATGTACACTAATCTCCCCTAATAGGGGAAATGTTTCAAGACCTTTAGTGGATGCCTGAAACCATGCATGGTACCAAACCCTATATATACTATGATTTTCCTATGCCTATGTACCTATAATAAAGTTAACTTCATAAATTATGCACAGTAAAAGATTAACAATAATTAGTTATACTATAGAAACAATATAACAATACACTGTAATAAAATTTATGTAACTGTGGTCTTTGTTTCTGTCCTGAAACTATCTTATTGAAATGACCTATTTTCAGACAATAGTTGACTATGGGGAACTAAAAACTTTGAAAGCAAAACTGCAGATAAAAGGGGGCAAAGTAGGCCATTATATCTACTTTGTCTTCACGTCTTCACTTCTACCGGGGAATTCTCAGTTCATCCAAATATTTGACAAGAGAGCTTCGCCTTTACCCCATGCCATAATCTTGATGGCAGCTCCTTTGTCCTTAACCCCTAGAAGAAAATACTCCTGTGCTTTATCATGAGTGAGTTATAAAATATTAATACAAAAATATGTCCACTGATGTAATCTATGTTTATTTAACCTAATATTTTAGGATTGCTAATGAACAACAGACATCCATTGGCTGAGCAAGCAGAAAAGAGTGATCTTGACCAAATCTTCTTAAAGGAATTTTACTAGAAGACTTGTCCAAAAACACAGATTATACACACCACCACTAGCACCACCACTGCCCCATTTCACCAGTAAAGTGCATGATTTTAAGAATATGATAGATACTCTGATTTTGGAAGAAGATCTACGGAATTGGGTTACATTGCTGCTGTATGAGGAGTTTGGTGCTACTCTGCACTTGCACTTCCTCTCCACAAACACAATCACATAAAATTCAACAGAAAAACTTGACAGCAAATTACATCTATACCAATATTATCTTTTCCCAACCAGCATTCTAAAAATATTAATTTAGTTTTAGCAGCATAGAGGAAAAACACTGTAATACTAAGACTTTGTCTCCCTCATCACAAGATGTGGCACTCTATAAGAGGGCCAAAAACAGGAAAGAATCATTGAGTTTCATCAAATTCCAATATTTCTCTTCAGAAGGCTGAAAAATGTCAGAAGTCATGTTGAATGGTTTTGTTTGTGTATGTATTTCTGTGTGTGTTTGACTTTGAAAGCCACAGGCCATGAAGTGGGGTAATGGGGAGAGGTGGCTACACCCAACCAGTAGATAGATGTTCCTTGGTAAGCCACAAAACTCTAGATGGCAGCACGTTACTGGCGTACGGTCCAGAGCTAGTTATTAAGGCATCTCGTGTTGAGCACCAACATAGGTAGTGATGGTTGTCACCACCACAATGGCATACATAGAGCTTCCATAATGCATATCTAACCAGGGGAACAGCCAGTGACCACAGCTGCACTCTCCAGGCTGAGTGTTGAGTACACAAGAGCCACCAAAGAGAACCACAGATTCCCCAGGACTTGAGTAAGAAGGGAGATGTCTGAGTCAAGCGATGACTGGAACATTTGGAGAATCTCGTATAGGCATTTTTTTTTTCCATACTTGCAACCTGGACAGCACCTCTCACTCTCCTAGATACCCATACATGCAAAAAACTATCTTTGCATCTCACAGCCCAAACTTCTGTGCCATCACTGGGCAGCTGAAGCAGAACATTCAGCTAAAACCCAGCAAGTGGACAGAGAGTAGATTTGGGCCCAGGGACAGAGAGAAAGCACATCTATCAGCTCAAAAAATGCAGGAGCATTGATAAACATTAAAATTAAAATACTTGATTGGCATGTAAGTACTCAACTGGATGATATTAATAAGACAACTCCTACTAGAAAAAATAGTCCAAACTCTTTTTATAATCTTCCACCAGATTCAGTTTCATTTTTAGTCTTTCCATCTCATGCTCTATTTATTTTTCACAATCACTTCATAGTGTAAGCTCATTTAGTGTTGGTCAACTAAAATACCAAGATGTGATTTATAGGTTTCATATGAATTATTTTCTACATATAACTCTTTTCTTCTATAATGTGAATTTAATAGTATAAACCTCAATGTAGGACTCAACTTTGATTTCTGCTAAATTTTATCTTGTTAGTTTTGGTCCATTATTTAAGGCTACTGAAATAATTTTTCATCTGGATTCTCTCATCCATTATATTGCCTCTCATTCTCATCATTGTATAAATGAGTATATAAGTAGTATTCTTTATCGTTGAGGTCCAAATGGGCCAATAACAAATAGAGAATGTTCCTTAAAAAGTGATTTTATTCAGTCTATTGACTTTTGAGTGCAATCCATTTACCTTTTTGGGGTTTAATGAATGTACAGGTTATGAACTGAAGCTTCTCCTAAAAGCTAATAACATATAGCTTTTGGGACAAAGCATCATTAACCATGATTTGTAGAATGATCATCAATCAAACTATTCTCCTTATTTATTTGAATTTTTTAATGCAGTTAACTTTTTATTTTTCTTTATCTGCTTATATTCGTCTATGAGATACTCTCTGAAATTTCAATTCAAAGGAATAGTGCAAAGAAAGGGAGAAGAGAACTAAATGTGTGATTCCACTATATGAGTCAAGCACTTTGACTGACATATGTGACATCATTCCTCACCACAATTCTTTTATGATGTCTTACTCTCATACTTTTTACTGACAAGGAAACTGGGATTCCAAATTTGTGTGTGTGTGTGTGTGTGCGTGTGTGTGTGTGTGTGTGTGTGTTGGCCAAAATCACAAAGTTGGTAAGTGAAGAATCTACAGCATAAAACCAGATTGATCTGCTCCCAGAGTTTTCCTTGCTTGCTTTCCACAGATGGTATATTCATCCTACTTAAAAAGTATTCTTTGATAATTTGTCTTAAGTCACTTTATGCAAAGAATACCAGGAATGCAACTATGAGAAACACAGTAGAAGTAAGGAGAGTAAGGATAAGACAAGCGTAAGAACCTCCAAAGTACATGATGAATGGGATTAGCAACAACAGAGGCATAAACTATACTAGAAAAGCGGGGAGAAAGCCACTTTTTATTGAGAAAATTGTGTTTGCTTCATGCTACTCCTTTCATCTGGACTTGCATTCCTAATTGCCTGGATTATTCTAGCTTCTCCCCACCTCCTCTACACTACTGTGGGCAACTGCATGGCACAGGAAAAGGCATGCTTTGGAATCAGGCACACCTGGATCTGAAACTGATCTCATCCTCTTACCAATGGCCACTAGTAAGAGTTGTACAAATTACTTTACCTTTTCCTAGCTTCAGTTTCCTTTTCAGGAAAGAAGTCCCATTAACACCTAAACACAAGATTGTAATAATAAATTAAATTACATCAAACATGTCACGTCGACCCATAGCAGGTGTTCTGAAAATGATTTTTCCATTCTCTTTCTGCCTCTCAAAGTAACTTTTTGTTGAACACTTATTTTATGTATGTGTTATTCCTGGTTTTTTGTGTTATGTGTTTACTGTGATTTTAATGTTTTTGTTCCCTCCAAAACTCATGTTGAAACTTAATTTCCACTACAGCAGTGTTGGAAGATGGAGCCTAATGGGAGGATCTTCAGGTCATCAGCGTTCCACCCTCACTTAATGCCACTACAATAAGGACCTGCAGAAGTGGGCTCCCTCTGTCTTTTGTTCTGCCAAGTGAGAAACAGCCTTCTTCTACTTTATATGATACAGTATTCAAAGCACTATCTTGGCATTGGGGACTGGGCCCTCACCAGATACCAGTCTTACTAGTGCCTTGATCTTGGACTTCCCAGCCTCCAGAGCTGTAAGAAATTTCTGTTCTTTATAAATTACCCGGTCACTGGTATGCTGTTATAGCAGTACAAACAAACTAATACAGTGTCATTCCTCTGTCTAGAATAATTAATGACTCCCTCTGCCTTCCCCTTCATATCCACTTTCCTAAGCCTGGTTGGTAAAATATACCATAATCCATTCATTCCTACCCATGGGTCCTGCCATCTCAATTCTGTATTCAACAGCCCAGAGTTTCACTAACTCATAAATACACATCATTCTCATCCAAGTCTCAGAGCTTTTGACCACTTTTTCCTAGGCTTAGTCATACCATAGATCTCATGCATCATTTGTGACTCAGCTCAGGTCCCACCATAGTTACAGTTAACTACCTGAGCCTTTATTTATTCTTCCTTCTGCGAGAACTTATAGTGATTAGTGTTTGTAGAAAAGAATTAAGCACCTCATTTTCAACCCCTTTCCTTCTACCCCAGTCTTATCTCTCCCAGACCCACACACCTAGGCCTCCCAACTTTATTCTGTCCCAATTTTCGGACCAATCTAGAGTTGAGGCCCAGAGGCTGTCAGGTCTCACACAGGCTCAGACTGTGGTATTCCTCAGGCAACTTGACCCAGCGTAAGTCTCCATCAGACCAAAATCCCTGGACTCAGACAACCTCCTACTTACCACACTGCTCTCTGAGTCTGTTCAGTGGCATCCCCAAGGTTCAACCACAGTGTCAATGTATTAATATTTCCAATTTATCTGTTCCCTTTGTTCTTTAATGTTGGCTCAATAAAGTAGACTGGATGTCTCTCTTGTTCTTCAGATAATCTCAGCATTCAAAACCCGGTCAGAACCAATTTGCCGCAAGCATATACTCACTCTTGAGTACTTTCCTAATTTTGCCAGTTATTTATGCCTCTCCAAATTAAATATAACAACAATCATCATCATCAGAAATAGCCCCGGCTGAGTGCTCACCCTTTTGTAAGCACTGTTTCAAGCACTTTACATGGCTTATCCACATGCTTTAATCTTCTTAGCAATCCTATGAAGTTTACTAAAATGGAAATTGAAGCCCCAAAGGCAAGTAATTTTTCCAAGCTCACATCACTAGTAACTGAGTGATGCAGGATACAATGCAAAGCAAGGCAAACTGTCTTCAGAGCCTGCCCTCTAGGTGCTACTCCACAATTGAAATGTGTGTCACTTCATACCCATCTAAAGAATCCCTGAAATGTAACCAACCTGACAGATTCAAGACACAAAGTCCAGCTTACCCCTCTGTGCTTCATTTAGCCAAACTGAAAATCCCTGGTGCCAAACTTGAACCTCATCCACCATCTCTACCACTCAAGTTGCACTATTATGGTGTTAGTCCCCTGTGCCTGGTAAGCCCAGGTGGACTGATCTGTGGCAGAGCCTGGCTCCCTTCTGGCTCAGGCCATAAAGAGACAAGGCCTTAATTTGAATGTAAATTTCCTGAAATCAACTAGCGTGCAATCTAATTGTAGTGCCACCCTATATCATTCAGAATCATATATTCTGCATATGCTGTATAATCATATACTCTGTGTTTTTGTATTAACTGTTGAGATATAGGGTAGCACTCTAATTAGATTGCACACTAGTTGACTTCAGCAAACTTACATTGACTCAGTACATTAGAAAACATTGAATATGTGGTAAGTTATTGTTTTGTGATTATTTTTCAAAGGTATAAAGGGATGATTATAAATAGCCATGATAACCATGTATGCTCCAATTCATTATCTCTACATAAAAAGCTGAAGTAGCATCCATTCTTCAAAATGCTCATGTTACAAACACAGAAAACAAAGACTTTTGTCTCATACCCACAATCACCACCAGCATATACACCTGTACATAACATAAACTTCTTAAGACCTAGGTCTAAAGTCTTTAATTTTAGGAGAGATGGAAGAAAATATTTCTGAAATGCAAGAAACATTGTAAGCAAGAAGAAAGAACATGGAGGATATGACACAGAGGTTTAGTATATGACCTCTCCAAGGGACTCATGGGTTTAACTAGAGAAATTGACAACACCACTATCGGCTGTATTCTGGGCAAGTGAATCTCAGGATTCTCAGGTATAAATTTGGGATAATAATTTAGATGTACTTCAATGTCTTATGGGAAGAATAGAAAAGACAACTACATAAAAATACTTATTACCTTAAATTGCTGTATAAGTACTTTTATTGAACTTTTGCTTTTGCTCAGTTTTATTTGCACTTAAGACAACTCTACTAAAAGTATCACCTTATATCCCACAAATTTAAATAATTCTAGACATAAAACCTATATCTACACATCAAAAGTTAAATTATTCAGATGTAAATGTTGGCTTTTGTTGTTGTTAAATATTTTAAGGTTTCTGTTGTTGGGAAGAAATGCCTGGTGAATTATTGTTTTTGTTTTACATGTGTAGTCAACCATGGTCTTAAATCTCCCAGCTCAGATCTCTGCCTCTGGCTCTCAGCAGTTCTTACACACAGTCCTCCCCCTAAGGGGAGAGTCACCTGAGAAAAGTATACTTGGTCACATGTCTATCCCCAGGCTAAAGCTGACAATACCCTCTCATCAAGATTCTCCATTTCACTGCACAGAAATTCAGTGTATTAGAAAATACATTCAAAAACTCGAGAAAAAACACTATCTGAATGCCTTTAATTTAAAACAGCCATATTCACTTTTGCTAGTCTGTTTACCTATGTGGTAGGAGAATGAGGCTGAATACGTGAAAACAGTACTACTCTGATGACTAAAACAACTAACTGGCTTTTGTTTTGTTTTCTTTTCTATTTGACACAGGGCTAGGATTCCATCTTGAGTCTAAAATAACTGAGATGGGTTATATAAGCTTAAAAAACACATTGTCATCATTTGCTTCAAAAGTTTGTTTGAAATGTTTTAAATCCTAGAAAATCAGGGAAGTGTCAGCAAAATCTATATTTGGTATGGCATCGGAAAAATCACAAGATGAGAGTCTTCTGCTGAAACGAGGACTGAAAACATGGTCGTTCAGAGAAGTATGTGCTGTCGTAAGAGCCTGCAGTGAAGGAGCTGGCCTTGATGAAGCAGCAGAAACGTGAAATGCCAAAACAGGTCTGTGCTTTCACAGAGCTAGTTGGAATTACAGGGGATCATAGCCGGGCAAGGAATTGTAATCTTGTTTGGTGTTAGACATTATTAAGTAAAATGAACAGCCTTGATTTTATTTTCAGGACTATTCTATAGAAAAGAGGGAGTAGCTCGTTTTTTTTTTAAATATAAGTTATTTGTTTGATGCATAGACCTTTTATCTGAGACTGCTGCTTAAGAAAGACCTGCTATAATTGCCATTTGGGAAGACATATTCATTATCTCAAGGCTGTTTGGCTTTTCTACCCTTTGGAAAAGAAATTGGACACGATTTCATAGAATCTCAGTTCTACTATCTTTATTAGCAAAGCTAAAAAGATAAGGACTGATAACTTTTTTCCTAATACAGATATTTTATATATGGTTAAGACATGCTGCCAAAAAGATGTAAGACAACATAAAATTGTGATGTAGACTTTGCAATGCTGGTGGCAAAAGCATGTATGATTATCAGTTGTAGGTTTATGAACCAATTTCTGGTCACTGTTTTCCAGCCTCAAAAGCTTGTTTGCCTCTGGCTCATTCCAGAAAGAGAGAACTGCCACCAGCATACTTACAGAAGGCTGCTGAGCATTGCACGATACAGTGGAGAGATTTGAGGTCATGTGTCTTAGAAAGGGAGTCTCCTTCAAATATAACCGGGAGGAGTGATTTCATCAACAAATGCCATTTTTGAGATGTATTTGGCTCTGGTTTGGCTACACTGAGATAAATATTAATTGGAATCTTTTGTTTGTATTTTCCTATCAAGATAAAAAGAGGCATAAATTCAGCTCTGAGGAAATGTTGCAGAGATAGTGAGAGGTGATTTGTTTCAGAGTTTAAGCAAACGCCAGCTCTGTTGACAAAGCCAGCTCGTTAGAACACACTAGCCTGTCCTCAACTTCTCTGCTAGCTAGAAGGGACCACAGTGATCATGACAAGAATAAGACAGAAGCTCACATTACAAAAAACTTGCATATAAGGAACGGCTAACTTAAATTGTCCAACAATGCCCTCCCATCACAGTGTCCTAAGCTGTATGACACCATGAAGGGCCACACAAGGCAGGTTTTACAATAATAATCATGCATTTGGATTCAGAGTTACTTCTAAAAAACACTAGAACTTTCAGCTTAACCTAATGTGAGTGAAAATGAAACAAAAATAAGTAAAACTAAAGTATCCAGGGATTGTATGTATAAGACTCCCATGGCTTTTATCTATAATACAAGTGAAGTGGGACCTTAACTCCCGTTATGTAAACAAATCAGAATGCATAGAAAAGCCCAGTTAATTGTAAGAGAGAAAATGATGGTCAACGTCCTAAACCAATCCATGGAATTTCCTCCTGAGGACTTTTCCTTCAAAAATCACACAAATAAAAACAGTAAAAGGTTATTTGGCTTCTTGAAATAAAACTTTAAATGCAGGAGACATATGAGCAGTATGTAGTTTTTCTGAATTCCCTGGCTAAGAGTTATGACATTGGAAGGACACTACTTGTATTCAAATGCTGGCTTATTTGCTATGTGACAATGGGGATATTGCCTAACTTCTCTGTGCCCAATTTCTTCACTTAAAAGGGAATAATAAAAGGAATTACCTCAAAGATTGGCTATAAGGATTAAGAGAAACACTACATAAAAAGTGATTAGAGTGTTTCCCAACATACAGCTGATACTTCATTCTTCCATTTAGCACATATTTATTGAACTAATCCATGCAGATAACATCTTAGATGGTTGGGTTACAGTAGTGAACAGAGAAATGTCTCTACCCTCATAAAATGTACATTCTAATGGAATTTAGCTATTATGATTAATCTACTATCCAAATATCTACAAAAACTATTTTAAAATAATTTCAACTTGTACTGATAGCCTAATGCATTGTTGACATACGGCAGAGTCTAGCACTGAATTGAATCTGTAACAGAGGCTTAAAGAGAAATGAGAAAAAAATTAAAAATAAAAACATTTTTATAGATGCCTTAAAAGCAGGGCTTCTGTAAGTTTTGAAATGCAAGGTCCCTTTAAGAGTTCATTAAAAGCTGCAGATCAGTTTCTAATACAGTTAAAATATCTATCTGATGACCCAGCAATTCTACTCCTAGTTACTTACTCCCCCCAAATTAAAAGATAATGTCCACAAAAAGACATGGACAAGAGTGTTCATGGCAACTTTATTTATAATGTGCTAAAGCAAGCCAAAGGTCCATGAATAGATAAAAGGATAGTCAAATTGTGTTCTAGTTATATGGGAGAATCCTGCTCATCATTAAAGAGAAGTTAACTATTGACTGAAGCAATAATATGATGAACTAGACACCAACGAGTATTACTATATGATTCCATTAAGAGGAGGTTCAAGATTAGGCAAAAATAATTTATAGTGGTAAGTATCAGTAAGCAGTTGCACTGGGTGGTGGATGATAAATTGATTAGAAAAGGCCCCAAGAGAACTTTGGGTGATGAAAATCTTTCATGTATTGTTTTCATTTGTCGCTACACAAATGTATACAATTGACACAACTCTTAGAAATCACCTTTAAAGGTCTATGCATTGTTATATATTATACCTCATTAAAAAATGAAGTCATAAAAAACTGTACCACTTTCCCCAGATAAATACTCATGCATTGCACATAAAATTTTAGATGGTAAATGAATCCCAGGGTAAAATTTCCTGATATAGGAACTAGTGACTGAGTTGGCTAAAATTAAATGTCTACGTTAAAATATGTATATAGATAATTCAAGAAGAATCTTCTAAAGAAAAAGCTTGGTGTAATTCACTGACATTTTCTACATACCAATGCTATTTTGAAATGCCTTCCCCATAGAAGGTTGTACTTGATCAAGACATATTTACCACGAAGTATTTTACCATTAATTTTGAAAGGCATGTGTTTAGAGTAATTTACTATTTCCTTGAAAGCCATGTAGAATAAAAAGGAAGATTGTTTAGTGCATTAACTATGAAGATATCAAGTCATATCTATGCTTAAACAGCACGTTATGCTTTGAGCAATGTTTTAATACGTTCTAAAGAAATATGAGCTTGGGCCTTTAAAAGAAAAAAAAAAGCAATTTTCTGTCGGGGGGGTCCATGACCCAGGCCAAACATACATCTGCAAAAATGACTATAGAGACTAATAAGGAACCCAATTGTGTGCTAATTTCAAATTAGCTTTTATACTTGCTTCAGGCTTCAAAGGGGACCGAGAGGAAAAAAGTAGTTATATGGAAGAAAATTACTCATTATTAGAAAAAGGCCATCACAAGGGATTCAAATTTCTCTTATTCTGATTATAGCAAAAGGTCATGCAGAAGAGAAAACCATGAAGATTTTTGAGGGGAAAAAAGGCATAAAAGAAGAAAGCTAAATACAAAAATGGTAGACAAGCCCATAGGGGAAATGAAATGATTCAAATCGAAAGCTTCTGATTTGTGGGAAAAAAAAAATTGGGATTAGGCTAAAGATAATTGAAGTTTAATGAGAAGGTTTCTAATTATACTGGTATATTTATTTAAGTATTTTCTAATTGAGTATTATTTTTATAATGATTTAATTACTTAATAGTGCTGCTTGTTGATTTAACAAAGAGTTTTGTTTTTACAGAGAGAGCACGACATAACAGGATAAATGTTCTATCTTATGGATGCCTGTGGGTAGTTTAGACACTTAATTACATGATCTAAATCTAGCAGCCACTGTCCCCATAAGGGGGCTAGCCCTCATTGCAGAAATATAACCCAAGAGAATATAATCTGTATTTGTACACCCTATTTCTCTAACCCATGTCTATAATATGTCCAACTTTATACATCTGAAATAAACCGTAAGTGCAGACCAATAGCTTTCTAACTTTTGATCAAGACTTTTAGTAACAGATGCATTTTACATTGTGTCGTAGTCAGTTCAGACTGCTATAACAAAAATATCATAGACAGGATGGCTTGAACAACAGAAATTCATTTCTCACAGTTCGGGAAGCTGGAGAGTCCAAGATCAACGTGCCAGCCAAGTCAATTTCTGGGGGAGGCCGACTTCCTGATCTGCAGATGAATACCATATTTCTACCAACATTCTTTACATTATTATTTAAGTGTTCTATGAGAAGATGAACGTCTGTCTTCAGCTTTCCTCTTCTGTGTCTGAGGTCTCACCAGAGTTGGCTTTAAAACTCTCTTCACAAAAATATTGACTTTTGCTTATATGCACCTCAAAACTCTTCCAGAATCTATTATTATCATTACTATTATTATTATTATTATTACAGTAGTCCCCTCTCCTTTGGTTTTGCTTTCCTTGGTTTTCATTACCTGCAGCCTACTGCAATTCAAAAATATTAAATAGAATATTCTAGAAATAAACAATTCATAAGTTCTTAGTTTCGATAGCAGCCAAACACTGCATCGTAATGCCTATGCCATTCACCTCACTTCATCTCAGAAATAGGCATTTCGTCATCTCACATCATCACAAGAAGGGTTAATATAGTACAATAAGATAGTTTGAGAGACATAGAGACAATATTAACATAACTTTTATTATAGTATATTATCTTTTACTTATTTTGTTATTAGTTATTGTTACTTTCTTATGTGCTTAATTTATAAATTAAACTTGAGCATAGGTACGTAAGTATAGGAAAAAACATAGTGTACACAGGCTTCAGTACTATTCACAATTTCAGGCATTCACCAAGGGTCTTAGAACATATTTCCCTGTGGATAAGGGGGAGGTTACTGTATTATAATTACCATAAGGCATTGGGTCACATGATTAAGGAGGCTGAGAAGTCCCATGATTTGCTATCTACCAGCTGGATACCCAGGAAAACTAGTGGTGTAGTTTGAAGGCCTGGAAGTTAGATAACCAGTGCTACAGATTCCAGCGCAAGTCTGAATGTCTGAGAACCAGGAACACCAGAACCAGGAGAAAACAGATGTCCTGCTCAAGCAGTCAGGCAGAGTTAATTCAATACTTCTCCATCTTTTTTTGTTTTATTCAGGCCCTCAACAAATTACATGAGGCCCATATACCTTGGGGAGGGCCATATGCTCTACTCATTCTACCAATTCAAATACTCATCTCTGCCAGAAACACCCTCACTGACACACACAGACATAATGTTTAACCAGATATCTGGGCATCTTGTGTTCCAGTCAAGTTGACACATAAAATTAACCATCACACATCATGATTGAGAATACAAATTTATACCAGAAAGAGAGAAAAGGAAGGAGGGAGGGAGGGAGGGAGGGAAGGAAGGAAGGAAGGAAGGAAGGAAAGAAGGGAGGGACAGAGGGAGGGAGGAGAAAGATTCATAAAATAAATCTAATTTGTACCACTTGTATATATTTCATTTTGTTCTAGTCTGCCATTCTCTTTTTAATGTTAACTGTGATCCGCTAAAATAATTTTGCTGCCGCTGTTTAAAGCAAACATTACAAATACTTAATTGACTCCTCTTTACCTAAATTGTCTCTACAATTGGTAAAATAGCCATAAATTTTCTTTGTTGACATGCTGGATTCTGAGTGCTTTAAGACTAGCTGAGACATGGCCAAATGGGAGAATCCTTGGATCTTTAAAAGTGACCTCTGGGAAAACTCATTTCTGTCTGAAGCATCATCAAAATCATCCTTAATATCCATATTTCTACCAACATCCCATACATGATTATTTATGTGTTCTCTAAAAAGATGGAACTTTCTCCCCAGCTTCCTCTTTTCTTTCTAAGCCATCACCAGAATTGCCTCTAAAAGTCAAAGGTGGCTCAAAAACTAGTAAGATATCTTTCCCCCGTGCCCTTTTCTCCACAAACTCTGATGTTCCTGCTGCCCCGTTATGAGATATGATTGGGCTCCTACTGATCCAACTCCCAGAGCAATGCTCAGTAGCCTGCTTTTCCTCACCTGGGCTATTCAACCTTCACCTGTTCAGAAACTGAGATTTGCTGATTTACTACAGCTAGAAAGGTAATCAAACATATGTGTTAGTTTTCAACCACTCAATGATTTATCATTCTTTTCATTATCTATGTTTTGGCTTCTAACCCCCATCTTGAGTACAAATGGTGAAGATGGCAAATATAGGAAAGGATGGTTTTCGGTCTTTTACTATAGGAAACCACAAGTAATGAAGTCAGACCAAAGCAGTCTCTGAACCGGGCGTACGTCTTTACAAGGATGTCTAAGAGAAGAAAGCTCGCTCTTCCAACATGTTCAGTCACAGCAGCCGAAGAATTTATGACAGTGGAAAATGTAGAAGGAGGAATAGGCCAACAACAAATTAGCTGATTGTTGATGAAGCAATAGGGACCAGGATACCTTTTATATGCACACGTTCCAGTCCAGTGAGTCGCATTTTAGTGTTCATCAGAACCCCTGAAGTAGTCTGCTTAAATCAAGATTCGTTGTCTGGTGTGTTCTACAACCCGAGACCCTATCACTGAGTGGGAAGAGAGGGAGAGAAAAAGAGGGTGCAGGGAACCCTAGAGAAGCACAATGCAATTCAAGCAAAGGTAGGGAAGGAATGTACCAGCTGTGCATTATCAATATTTTCCTCTCAAGACATATGTTGTCCCAGGATAACATGGTGACGAATCACAACAAAGACCCAACAAAAAATGTTGACACTGTAAGACTCTTACTTAAAATGTATATTTTAAAAAGTGGGAGGAGAGGGGTACTCCAAACTGCATGACTTGACATTGATTTGATCCTTGCACAGACTACAGTCATCATTAAACACACATGCTATCCTAATTTGTATGCCTATACCAGTCTTTCCTCCTGGTTGAGAAATAACAAGGAGATCATTGTGACTGGAACCAAGTTAAATTATCATGCTCATGATGCTATGCAGTAGCTCTAGATTCAATGTTATCATATGTGATGTTACCACAATAGTCTCCTAAATTACCACAAAGTGGTATAAAAAAAATCCAGTGTTGCAGTCTAACTACTTCACAGGTCACGTGGCCTCAAAACACTGACCTTAGAACTTAATAGCCATCTATAATGTTTCCATGAAAAATATGTTCCAGGCTCCAAACAGCATTCTTTCAGGCAAACTTTGAGAACACAATCTGCTTAGGAACTGTCTCTACTGGTCTGTGATACGTTTGTTTTACACATGAAGTTTATTTCGGACTCTCTTCTACAAAGATATTTCCTGCCCTTGGAAGATGACTTCAAATAGTAAATTGTCACCAAAAATGGACATGAAACTTTTAAAAAGCAGTAGGGAGGTGGAAAAGATGAACAAGCTGAAAACAAGTCCATTTTGGGAGGGTTCGGAACATCCTGGTTAAGGGAGTTTTTCATTTTAAAGGAAAAAGTGCTTGTCTGATGTGTTTCTTTGTTCATGGCACTTAATATAGAATTCTACGATGTTAAAATAGGAAGTCAGGTTTATATGGTGTTTGCTTTAATGATACTAAACTGCCTGCAAATAGCAGCACAGGCTGTAACAAGTTTCAGGTACTGAAAGGAAAGCTACAATGCTGAACTCTTTTTTAAACTTTTATATGAAGTCCCAGGCTTTGTGGACATTCAGGAGCAAATCAGGGCTAATACGGGAAGCTTACAGATGGTATAATGGCTTCAGGCATCCCAATTATATTAAAAAGTTGAAAGCAGCAGATTCATATCCTCCCCTTTTACATGTCATAAATTCCAAAGTGTTGGTGTCAAACTGTGTCAATTGCACTCATTTATTAATACTTGGAATACCGTCAGTGAGCTTCCTAACTGTTATTATCCATTTATTCATTTACAGCCATCTAATACTAACAGCACTAGCAGCAGTTTCAATCCTCTCCCTAAAACCATACATGCATTGCCTCAGGGAGGCTTACATAAGCCTGCATCTGGGGAGAGGGGGGAGGAGGAAATAGCAAATTGCAGGATCTGCTGATTTTGGATATAGGTCTCTCTGCAGGAGCTTCCAAATGTGTCTTTGTTTATGTTCTGGGCTCTGGGTTGTTGTGGGGCACGGATCTAAGGAGGAAGGAATTTGTTGCCTCAATAAAAAAAAATGTGTAATTAAGATGTGGAAGAAAGGTTAGGTGAAAGAAAGAAAAAAAGACTATCGCCATGTATTCTAAAACAAATATATTTACACATTCATGAATTTAAACATTATCTTTTTTTTTAACTATCTGATCTTCAGTCTTGGATGCAGTGGTTAATAAACCCTGATGTCTCTACACAAAGTAAAAAAAATAAAATAAAAATGTATGGCAATGATGCACATGATTCAGACCTGAAAACTATCCTGCATAAAACATTCATTATAATTAATGCAGTGTTTTTGGCTGGTATTATTAAGACCTTAATTTTCCACTTGGTGGAACTTACTGTATGTAGTAGAAAAATCACTGGCTCTGGGTCAGAAATGCCTTGATTCTAATCCAGCCCCTGCCACTTCTTAGCCATGCCATGTGTGTAAATTAGCTGACCTCTCTGAGCCTTGGGTTTGTTTTCTTTAAAATGTGAATTATAAGGAAATATTAAATGTGATGATTACATCAAAGAAAAAAAGTAAAACAACTACATAGTTCCTCTAAACTGCAGCTTTCTTCCCTCACCCCTTTCCTCTGTAAGAACTGCACAGTCATTTTTAACAACAAAGGATATAGGTGATCAAAATAATAATGCAGAAAACATATGATTCATTGCAGACATTGGTAGTGCGCCCTACATACTATTGGGCATGAAAGAGTTAAGTGGGAACACCACCTTGGAGTCCTGGGGGAAGGGTGAAAGGGAGGAAGGTAACAGTGGATTTAATAATGTTTCGCAGGCAGAGTCCTGGTGCTGTGCAAAGCTCCAGATCCTGTTTCTTCTCAGACTCCAATCAGTCAGGAAGTCATTCTCAAAGAAGTTTACATTGCCCTCCTCTCCTTACACTGCTGCACAGTAGGAAACCCAGGACACAGAATACTCACAAGAAAGAAGCTAGCATTTCCTGGGATAATAGGGAAAGCAAATGAGCCTCATGTCACATAACATATTATAAGGAAGCAAAGCCTCCTGCACAACCTATACTAAAAAGACCAAATTTTTTAAGCCTTGAACAGTTGCATATGTAAAGACCAAGAAAGTAATGCAAATAGTAATAAAAAGCTCTAATTCTTCTTCAATTCCAGTTCATGTGCTACATTTTGAGAAGAATGACACAAAAGTGTACATGCTCTCTCACACACACACATGCACATGCACACGAATATACACAACGCATGCAACACATGTTCACACCTACCGGTCGATACAAGAAAAGAAACCTGGATTATATCAGAAGACAGACAGTCTTACTAGTCAGACTGTGTCTTCACTACACGCTTAATGGCAAAAAATGGGTAAGGTATATCAGAATTTCCTCAGAGAACATTCCAAAGCTGTTACATATATTTATGCTTGTCATGTGTGTAACATGCACATAATTTTCTTTTATTCTTTCATCCAGTATTTATTTTCTATTAGCTAGAAGAGGGCATGGGCTTTGTCTATGTTGCTTACTTTTAAACTTGTGACCACCTGGCATGTAGTAGGTGCTCAGTAAATATTTGCTTAATAAATTAATGAACATTTCCAATTCTAAGGGGACCGTGGTGCCATTTTAAATAAGCAATTACAATAGAATTAAGCTAATTTGATTTTTGATATCCCAAAGAACCCAAGCCCCTTTTGTTAGTAGTATCCTTTTTAGAACACTGTCTGAACTAGGCCTATTTTATATGGCTGACTGGGGCGAGGAGCATTTGTACGCTCACGTGGTTGCCTGTGGAGAGGTATCTACATGAAAGATAAAAACATTGGTTGTATTTGTACAGATACAACACTAGGGTGCAAATAACCAACTCTGTCTTTTTTCTTTTCTTGAGACAGAGTTTCCCTTCTGCCATCCAGGCCGAAGTGCAGTGATGCAATCTCAGCTGCAACCTCTGCCTCCCGGGTTCATGAGATTCTCCTTGTGCCTCAGCATCCTGAGTAGCTGGGACTATAGACACACACCACCATGCCTGGCTCACTTTTGTATTTTTAGTAGAGACAGGGTTTCGCCATGTTAGCCAGGCTGGTCTCAAACTCCTGACCTCAAGTGATCCACCTGCCTCAGCCTCCCAAAGTGCTGGCATTACAGGCATGAGCCACTGTTCCCAGCCTACCAACTCTGTCTTCTATACATTAAACTAAATCAATGATTTATTAATTTACCCAAAGTGATTTTTCTCTATTTATGTTTTCAACCTCTTTTCCTTCCAGGCAATGAGCTCCATGCCAGCATTCCCCTTTCCTTTCAAATAATAGCTTTTGTTTTTTCTTAGAATTCACCACAAGCAATTCAGCAAAATGTCACTGGTGCCTCCTACAAGACACCATAACAGCAAAATTTTATTTTTACTACATAAAATAAATTGTTTCTAAAGTTTAAATTGTTTCCACTTATTTCTCCCTTTGTCATGACCTGACAAAGAACCATCACAGCTCAGTTACATGATTTCCTCTTACAGAAACCACATTTTCTTTCCTTCATTGGGTCATGCAAGTATAACCACCAAATGACTGTCTTCATCATAACTTCCAGTGGGCAGTCCAGGGACTGGAGGGAGATCTACCAGCCTGCACATTTTCTGTAGTTCTCTCTTTTTTTTTTTTGGAGACAGAGTCGCGCTCTGTCACCCAGGCTAGAGTGCAGTGGCACAGCTTACTGTAACCTCTGTCTCCTTCCCAGGTTCAAGCAATTCTCCTGCCTCAGCCTCATGAGTAGCTGGGAGTACAGGCGAGCACCACCATGCCCAGCTAATTTTTGTATTGTTAGTAGAGATGGGGTTTCACCATGTTGGCCAGGATGGTCTCGATCTCTCGACCTCATGATCTGCCCCCTTTGGCTTCCCAAGGTGCTGGGACTACAGGCGTGAGCCCCCATGCTCGGTCTATAGTTTTCTTATAGAAAGGAATTACATTAACAGTCTTCCAACTTTCTTCATGTTTGTAACAAAAGTGTCACAATCTAGTCCTTAACAACCAAACCATTTTCATTATTAAAATAAATGCCATCATACATTTGTCAAAACTCATTATGTACAAAGAGTGAAGGGTAATGTTAACTTGGATTCTGGGTGACAATGATGTGTCAATGTAGATTCACCCATTGTAAACCAGACTGGGGAATGTTGATCATGGGGGAGGCTGTGCATGCGTGAGAGCAGGGGAATATGGAAACTCTACTTTCCACTCAATTTTCCTGTGGACCCAAAACTGCTCTAAAACAAAAATAAAGTCAATTACGGTAAAATGCCTGCATAGGACATAATCATGACCCTATTCAAAGCATTATACTTATTTTGTGAATATAAATATATGCAATTCTTATAACAATATTATGAGAGAGATATTACTACTATTATCCCCTTTCTGCTGATGAGAAGACTTCAGTTACCTGACTCTGAATGTCATGATGGATAAGTGCCAGGGCAGCCACCCAGCTACAGCCGATGCACCCGTCCTTACTCTGCTTGGGTGCTTCTCAGTCATGCCAAACTAAGTCTCCAGCCACACATTCCTCCCTTCACCCCAAGCACAGTCCTTTAAACTATTAGCTATAGTTGTTCTCATAGGCGTATTGCGTACTTTACAGTAAACACACATACGTAAAAAATATTTCTGCATGTGCCACTCTGAAGGATAGGCTTTATATTTAAAAAAAAAAAAATGGAAGTGAAATCATTCCCAACAGTTTTCTCAGGAATGACGAATATAAGAATTCACTTGAGTTCATCAAAGTGCCCCACGGATTCTTTGGCTATCTGCCTAATTCCGAAGGAATTCTGGAGCTTGTATAATTCATTTGGCAGTCTACTACCACCTTGATTATCCCATGGTTACTTAAGGAAGTTTTTATTTTTTCATATATTTTCCATTTTACAAATTATCTGATGATGTGTATCATTTCTAAAAACAGAACAGAATCAACATTTTTTAAAAGTTTAGTCAAGAAAGAGACATCTAAATTGTTTAGATAACTGTAGTGACATAGAGCAGAGAAGCTTTCAAAGGAAATCACTGTTTGTTCCTAAAGTGCAAATCCCTTTCCCGGGAGTTAGTACCATGAAAATTATTACCAAAAGTTACAAGTATATGCAGGGTTTTGTTCTGAATATATCTCTCGTTCAAAAAACAAATTATTTTTTCAGATGGAGTTGCTTGGATACAAGGAGAATCTTACAGAATACAAATGAACTTGAAGGCATTAGTAATATTTTCAAAATAATAGGGAAAAGACACAAAGAGTAAAAAAGGTAATTGAAATCTGCCTTTGATGGGAATAGTATCTAAAAGGAATATTTTACATATCTGCTGGCTGCTTTAAAAAATATTAATGATTACTGAAATTGAGAAATGTCAACAGTATGGAATGAAGAAAACTACTTCCCTAATGAGATTTTATAAGGTGAGCAATTGTTTTGAACATTTTCTAATCTTGACTTTTCTATTTATCTTAAGAATTTTTTAAAAACTAGGATTAAATATGAAAAGGAGACATGTGGCAAATTCAGAATATAATAATTGACCATTAAAATGGAAATGCCTTCTCTAACCAGAAAAATGAATAAAAAATAACAACTTACATTCCCTATGGATGTCTTTACAAAGATAAAGTAGCAGGATATTTACTTGAAATAGTGTTCATCGTCAATGCTGAAGTTTACGGAAGACAAAAATATAGAAATAATGTGTGCATGGACAGCCCCAGGGTGCACACAGTGGATGCATTGTGTTCCTCTGACTTGCATAACTACTTTGAAAGTTTTCCTTTCTATGTCATCAAGGAAGACTTTTTGGCTCTGCCAGAATTCTCTACCAGTTGGCCCCATAGACTTCAAGCATGCCTGGAGGTATGTGCCAGTTGGTTGTTGGTTTTTGAAGATCATTCTGATCTCTGCTGAGTTACCCAACTGGACTCGGAAGGCTCTGACCCACGTGCCACATTCCAGCTGTATGCTTGTTTGTTTTTCATCTCAACCTTGTTTAATGGGAAGGTGAGTCACCTTGTGTATATGTCAGCTGATATTTGTGTCATGGAAACTTAAAGGGGATAGACTTGAAATTGAAAAGATAAGACTGTGATTGGATGAGCCTTGTATAAACTATGTTTTGTTTTCGTTCTTTTCCTTACTTACCATGTAAACAGATTCCTTGAGTCTTAAACTAAGGAACTTAATCTTTGGTACTTGCAGAGCCTTTCTTCTGTGAAGCAGAGTTATTTAGGATGCCGCCCGCAAATGAGCTCTCAACTGGATCTGTCGTCATCATCATAGAACTTACTATGGTCTGGTAGTATTCAAAGTGCTTACTTATATAAATTTCTGAAAACAACCTCACACATTTGATTCTATGTATTTTTCCATCTCTTGATGAGGAAACAGACACAAAAAGGCCAAATGACTTTTTCAAGGACATTCAGCTAGGAAAGGGCAAAGACAGGCACAGATGAAGACATAATCACAGACACAAGCAAGGTATCAGATAATAGAGATCCTAGGAATCTATGAATGTAAATATGAATTGCAAATATGAAAATTATTTGTTGAATCAATAAAGTGGAAATAAAATTATTTTTTGTTAGCTGATTTGGCAATGACAACAGTCAACATACTTATTAGGTGGTTCTGGTTGAAATAATTTAGTTCATTGTTAATAATAGTTCCTCCCTTTAAATTTAATGATATATTTCCAATATCTAGATGAATGAATAAAGATAGGAGAAAGACTGGTATATTTTAGCCATTTCTGCTTATGACCTCAATTTCAGATTCCACAAATCCATTATCTAATAAGTTACAAAACAAAGTTGTTAGAGTATCCCAGGATAGCTAGACGAAGTTGAATATTTCATGATTAAAAACGACGACAGCCAGGCACAGTGACTTACACCTGTAATCCTAGAACTTTAGGAGGCAGAGATGGGTGGCTGGTTTAAGCCTGGAGTTCGAGACCAGCCTGAAAATAAACTGAGACCTTGTCTCTACAAAAGATACAAAAATTAGTTAGTGTGGTGTTGCGTGCTTGTAGTCCCAGCTACTTTGGAGGCTGAGGTGGGAGGATCACCTTAGCCCAGGAGATTGAGGTTGCAGTGAGCCGAAATTGTGCCACTGCATCACACCACTGCACTCCAGCGAGTGACAGAGCGAGACCCTATCTCAAAACAAAACAAAACAAATCAATTTTCACTTAAAATAAACATACCTGGGCTGGGCGCAGTGGCTCATGCCTGTAATACCAGCACATTGGGAGGCTGAGGTGGGCAGATCACGAGGTCAGGAGTTCGAGACCAGCCTGGCCAATATGGTGAAACCCTGTCTCTACTAAAAATACAAAAAAACTAGCTGGGCGTGGTGGCATGTGCCTGTAGTCCCAGCTACTCGGGAGGCTGAGGCAGGAGAATTGCTTGAACCCAGGAGGTGGAGGTTGCAGTGAGACAAGATTGCACCACTGCACTCCAGCCTGGGGAATAGAGAGAGACTCCTTCTCAAAAAAAAGAAAATTAAAAATTAATAAATAAAGTAATAAATAAAGTAAACATACCTAAGACATCATTGTATTTTTTAAATTATTTCTAAGTAGAACAATGTTACTGAATATATTTTTAAAGGGTTTATTATAAACAAAATCCTTATAAGGTCATTGTATTGAATTCAATTTTTTTTGTTATATGGAAGTTGTAGAATTTGGGGATTATTAAATACTAACATAAGTAAAAATATAAAGTCCAATCTTTGATAAGAAGATACTTTGTCTTAGTCAGTTTGCGCTGCTACAAGAAAACACCATAGACGAGGTGGCGTAAACGACAGACATTCATTTTCTCACAGTTCTGGAGGCTGGGAAGTCTCAGATGAAGGCACTAGCAGATTTGGTTCTTGGTGAGGGTATTCTTCCTACCTTGTAGATAGCTACCTTCTTGCTGTGTGCTCACATGGTCTTTCCTCAGTACCTGAGCATGGAGAGAAAGCTCTGGTGTTTCTTCCTTTCCTTTGAAGGATATTAACCCCATCACATAGTCCCCAACTGGATGAGCTCATCTAAGTCTAATTACCTCCCAAAGGCTCCACCTACAAATACCATCAAGATGGGGATTAGGACTTCAACATATGAATTTGGGAGGAACACAATCAGTTCCAAGACACTTTTGGGAAATCTTTTCCATGTAGTCCAGATTCATCTAGTATGCAAGCCACACTATGCTTCAGAAGTTATCTGAGGGCAAGAAGAAAGATCCTTCTTTCAGACCTCAAGCTCAACATTAACGGGCCCAGGAAGGAGTCCCCAGCATGGAGGATACCCAAAAACTGAACAATAATATGAGGCTTGAGGCTCACAGATAAACGTCATTAAGAGAGAACTGGGAAAAATCAGAGATAAAGAAGGAAAAAAAGTGTGATGGTGGGTAATGGATTTGAGGTAGGAAAGGAAATGAGAAGGAGTGGAGCACTGGGGCGGTGGGGAGGAGAAGAGAGAAGGTGAAAGGAAGAGAGAGGGAAGAAGATGACAAGCGAGCACAGTCTCACTTTCTCAGCATTAAAATCCTAAACTGGACACTCTAAAAATAAAAACTACAGTGGTTGGGGGGGTGGATTTTACTTGTAAATAATTTAAAAATCACTGAGCTTTCTGCCATGATAGTGAAGGCTATAGATTCCAACAACCTAAAGTGATTTTAAACACCCCTCTCTAGAGAGTAAGTAAAAACATCTATCTCCCCTATAGAACAAAATTCCCTTTCTTGATGGAACTGAATGGGTTGGAGGCATTTATTCTTGGAATCTTCACCAGCCCAAACTATAGACATAAGCAAACTTTCACGGAGGCTAGAGATTGTTAAGCTGCAGCTTGTCACCTATAACCCATTTTTATAAAATGTGAGTGAAGGCCACTATATTGTTAGTGGCCATCTTTGGACATAAAGAATTTATTAGAGAAAAGTCAATAATGTCTTATCATGTAAGCACATCTGAAATACTGATATGATTTCAGTATCATATAAACACTAACGCAAATTTGTTGACTAGTTGTATGTATGATACGCATATATATATGCATGTATGTATACCATTGAAAAAGAAACATCAAAAGAGTTTAAAATATACTGATTTGATGACAGCTGAAGAGCTAATTGTTGTCTTCCACTATTAAAACAGGGTAAACGCCAATAGGAGGGGAATTGCTCAGCTTTAGGAAGGGGTAATTAGGTTTAATGGAATCAGTTGAGAAGAGGAACATTAAGTCTATCGGGAAAAATTTCCTCCCAATGAAAACTATTAGATAATGGAATCACTTCCCAAGAGAAATGCTTGAAATCCTATCACAGAGTATATTTAGGACTCAGCTGGACACTACAAGACATTCCATGTCTCAGACTTTGTGCCCTTTTATGTCCAAAATATTTTAGTATTTTATTTGATGAAATATATTCAAATCCTTTCTTCAGGACTACATATATAAAGAGACTGTATATATGTATAAATATGCATATATACTATAAATATATAGTCTAAATATAGCACCTATGTGTGTACGTGTATGTAGAGAGATAAAGGTAGATGGGCAGGTAGGCAGATTAACTGATGAATAAAAGGAAGAGAAACAGAAAAAGAACCTTGAGATTCAAGGTTCTTTCCTATGTTTTTAAACTTGCAGGTTACAAATGAAAACACTAAAAACTGTGATTGATGAACAATAAAGAAATATGCTCACATAACAAGTCTCTCTATTTTTCTTGTTACACTAATTTTACCCTCAAGAGTCAGAAACAACCAGGTTTGCATTTCTTTTCAGTTCTGGTTGCTTCTGAGAATAAGCCCAACGATTAATCTAAAATTCCAATGAAAGCACCAAAAAAAAAAAAAAAAACCTCAGATGAGAAAAATTAAAAATGTTCAGACTCTCAGTGAGAATTTAAGGTTCAATGACCTATCTAACTCTTTCTTGTAAAAGAACAATCACTTTCAGAAAACCTATGCCCCCATGGAATGACGCATCCACTTCCTCCTAAACATAGATCGCATTATCAGTGTTGCCAAATATATCAACCACCGCCTGACTGTTGAACACCATGTTTATCTAATGGACCATAACAGACAGCGAGAACAAGCACAGTTGGAGACAGCAATCTCTAAAAGTATTTCCAAACCAGCACCATTCTTTATTTTTTTTTCTTTCCTTTTTCAATTAAGCAAGTTGTTAAGGAGTTGTTAAGCAAGTCATACAAGAGCACTGTTAGGATAGCTCCACTGAAACCACTGCTTTCTGCTGAAATGTAAAATAACTCTGGAGGGTCATATTTTTATGTATGCACATGAGAACTAGGACAGAGAAGGAGGGCCATGGAGTCGAGTTTATATTGGATGCCCAATCAAATCTGTCATGAATTGCATAGAGAAAATTCCTAAGGACTCTAGAGATAAATTCTCAACTTTTCCCCCTCTGCAGAATGAAACGGTTCAAAGCTGAGGATCAGGATGGGACTGAGAGGGATTTTATTTAAATGCTTGTGAGAAAAAGAATGCAATTATTCAAAATGTTTCACGTGGTTCAATTTCAGGAATAAGATAAATTTGTTATAAAATGTTGAGAAAATACAGGTAAGTCAAAAGGAGAAAATAAACCACATATAATCCAATAATGTAGAGATAAATGCTATTAAAATGTTGGTTTATATATTCCCAATCTGATTATGTCCTGAAACAGATATTTTAAAAACAAAATATCTTTTTGCATATATAATTTTGTGTAGTGCAATTTTTCAATACATACCATATTGTACACCTATTTTTCATAACAATATTTTTCTATAACATCATTTAAATTGCTGTTTGATACTCTGCTACATCAAAGCCCTCTATGAAGTTTTCCAGCCCCATATTCTTGTTACCAAACTTTGCTATTATTAATAGTTCTGTGATATGCACTCTTACATTGTACTTTTTATGTGCCCATAAATATTTCCTTAGAATAACTTACTTGAAGTGTGTCATAAAATAAACAAAACCCCAAGACTTTGTAACAGAGTCAAAATGCCCTTTGTAATGTTTGTAATAATTTTCCTTTCTGCCCACAACAATGTTTACAGTGGTTTTGACAAAGTACCTTTTGTGTATTTGTTTGTTTTGTTTACTTGAACCTATCAATCTTGCTTTATGGTTGCTTTCATAAGTTGGTATAAAAAAAATTGTTCCTATCTAAGATTAAATAATATATAAATAAGTAAAATTTAGAAATAAAAAATTTTAAAGATGAACATTTATTTCCTTCAAGTGGCTTTATACACCTTTTTAATATATATATGCATCATTATTTATTTAGAATTTATGTTGATAAATAGTATAAAACAAAATAAGTTGCTACCGAATTTTCTCAATATATTTGTTAAATAAGCCATCTTGATTTGCTGATTCGATTTTATAACACAATTTGATGTGCTACTTCATGAAATTATTATGTACACACTATTCTTTATTTAGTTGAATCTGTAAAATTATTATAACGACTTCTCTCATGTGTCTCTAAAGGACCCAGGAGTAGCAATTATTTCACCTGTGCAGGAAGCAGTTAAAGTTGAGCAGCTTTTTATCATCTATGTCTATATATTCTCAATTTTAAAAAAAGCTTTAAATATTAATCTTCCCTCAAAAATCTTAATCCGTGAAGAAGAAAAATGTAGAAATCAGTAAATCATATCAAAAGAGTTTATGCAGCAGCCACACTAGGGTGAGGAACCAAATTGCAAGAGAAAAATGTACTCTGTTTTAAAGAACCAACAGGGTTTCCATTCTTCTCTTTCTTTTCTTCCTATTCTTTTGTTATCTTTTATTTAAAGCAGAGGTTCTCAAAGAGGGGTCCCCAGACCAATAGCATCACATGGTAACTTGTTAGAAATAAATCACCCCAGACCTACTCAATCAGCAATGGTGGGTGTGGGGCCTGGAAACTATGCTTTCACAAGTTTTCTAGGTGATATTGATGTATGCAAAAGCTTGATTTAAAAGAACTTTGCCAAGAAAGAATCTGAATAGAACCCAACAGATAATATTGTGGTATCTGTGACATAATGGTGCAACAAGCCTTTACTGAGAGATTTAATATAGACCTTTCTCCATTTACCCTTTCCCCGTTTATTATGTATGCATTCATTTATTAAACATTTTTTGTAAACCTAGATAAGGGCTGGATGCTGAGTATGGACACAGGATAAAACAGATCCCTTGCCCTCAAAACGCTGGCAATATACATATTTTTTTGTTCTACCTTCAAGAGAAAAGAAGACAAAAACCTATAACAGAAAACTGGACTATTAGTACTTTCATTTGTCAAGTTTTTTTTTTAATATATGTGGCTAGTTAAAACAAAGCCAAGTATTTTCCTTCATAGAATATAAGCTTTTTTGTTGAAAAAAATTGTGATAACTTTCAAGATGAGAGCCTACAAAAATAATACTAAAAGAATCTTTAGTTGAATTGGAATTTACAAGAAGCAAGATACAGAGTCATTACACTAAAACAATCAATCCAGAAGAAGCCCAAGGAAGGTGAAACTGTTGGAAAAAGTAGATAACTGAAAAAGCACAGACTGACAAGTTATAGTAAGGATAGTGAAGAAATAACTGAGGTGTCACTGAAAGGGATCTTTCTGGAAAGGAAGAAGGACCACCTGAGGTATAAAAGATTGAGAAATAGCAACAGTTTAGATTTGGAGAGTAGATGTAAGAAATGGAAGCAGAAAGCAGGATGATCTTGAGTATTAGAAACTCAAGAAAAAGAAAGGCATAACCACAACCTTTTTTAAAGACCAGGACCAGGACTAACTAACTGACAGGTTTGCTTTGTGCTAATTATGTTAAACCATTAGTCTCTCTCCTCTAAGCATGTGCCTCTTTCCACAGTGAGCAAAGCAATCACTTGTCCTAACATCGAATCTCTTCGTCTTAAGGCTCAGCTCAGGACACACCTCCCCTGGCAAACCCCTTCCCCATGCTGACTACACAATGCTTCACCTGGCCTCTCATTCAAACAACTCATTATAATTACGGGAGACCCAGTGCAATTTTAATAGCCCAGTAGAGAATTATGAATGACAGAGTGAGGTAAATCAACTCAGCTTGCCCCAAAGGGTAGGTAGTAATGGAAAAAGATAGAGGGGGGAAAAAAAAAGATGGATGGTCTCTAGAATGTTCAATGGGGGACTTTCAGCAGGGCATTTTCCACTCTTAGGGAAAAAAAAAAGCTCTTCACAGCTCATATCTGATCATACTACCATAACAACCAGTATTCTTCCTCTCCACCTAGACAACTTCTCATTCTTCAAAATGAAATTTATGTGTCATTTCCACCATGTAGCTCATTTTAATTTGCTTGGACTATTCAAATTTTCCTGTGAGAGATTCCTATTGCTTTTGTAGCCCTCTTCACAAAATTGACCACAATTATAAGTTTACATATATTTATGTGATTAAAGATCACTTATTTCCCCTTTCCACATCTATTTTTTTCTCTTTTGAATCAGAACCTAAGGTACTGTCTAGCACATGTCAGCTGCTTCCAAATTCATTAAATACTTGTTGAATGATAAATGACTGACTATTCACATCCTTGAACAAGCAAAGCAACCTCCTATACCTGACCTTTAAGTCTTTTTTACTGTTGTTTTCTCTGTCTAGAATACTCTTCTCTTGAAATCCATATCTTGTTCCCACAGTGCCATCAGCAGCATTTGTCAAATTATCAATGGAGGTCTTTCATCTGTTTTTGTTTTGTTTTGTTAAGTTCCAGGGTACATGTGCAGGATATGCAGGTTTCTTACATAGGTAAACATGTGCCATGGTGGTTTGTTGCACCTATCAACCCATCACTTAGGTATTAAGCCCGGCACACATTCGCTACTTTTCCTGGTACCCTCTCCCCTGCATCCTCCCCTGACAGGTCCCAGTGTGCGTTGTTCCCCTCCCTGTGTCCATGTGTTCTCATTCTTCAGCTCCCTCTTACAAGTGAGAACATGCAGTACTTGGTTTTCTGTTCCTGTGTTAGTTTGCTGAGAATAAAGCTTCCAGCGCCATCCATGTCCCTG
Source organism: Aotus nancymaae (assembly GCF_030222135.1). Taxonomy (NCBI): domain Eukaryota; kingdom Metazoa; phylum Chordata; class Mammalia; order Primates; family Aotidae; genus Aotus; species Aotus nancymaae. The sequence goes on from NW_026988454.1 coordinate 27,690,840, forward strand.
CAAAAGACATGCTCTCATTCCTTTTGATGGCTGCACAGTATTTCATGGTGTAAATGTACCATATTTTCTTTATCCAGTCTATCATCGATGGGCATCCTGTTATTTTAACACAAAAAGCCACTTTTCTTTCTCATAGTTCTTCATGTTCCCATTTACTATTTGTTTTCTCCCCAACAGAATAAACTGCTATGAGAATAAATACTGACTCCTTCATTTACTACTATATTTCCAACTTTGTACTGTGTTTGAATGAGTGAAAAAATGAAATTTTTACCTCGCCTGTGTTAGAATAACTGACGGAGACCATCACGGGACTGAGGCATGCCAGAATTTCCCAAACTGATTGTAGTAGCCACAAGATAAGGATACTATCCATTTTTATGTGGTTCAGAATTGGAGTAACAAGAAGGGGAATAGCAGGGAGAAGAACAGGGAGGTGCTGTTGAGTACAAACTTGAGGATGTGTTGTCTTCAGCCATTGTCACCAAAGCAGATGACATCTCAAAATTTTAGACACTGAATGGCATGAGTGGACAAGGCAAAAAAAAAAAAAAAAAAAAAGACTTTTTCAAGCATAAGCTAATAACTTAATGCCAATATATATTTTTTAATTAAGTATAAATATAACCCTAGGTCATGAGTCCTTGCAAGATACCAGTGATAATGGAAAGAGAACATTGCCTGGTCCCACATAGGTAGTAAATCCAGAGATACTCCACTCACCAAAGTGAGTTCATCGTGAGAGTTACGATCTCACCTCTTCATGACAATTACCAGCATGAATCTTATGAACGTTGTGTGCATTGTGATGTTTATTTTATTTCTTATTGCCCTCCATAATGGACCTTGCTGTATTCCCCAAAAATTCATATGTTAAAGTCATAACTCCCAGTACCTCATAACATTACTGTATTTACAATGACCTATTTAAGGACATTAAGGTTAAATGAAATTACTGGAGAGGGCCCTAGTCCAGTTTGACTAGTTTCATAGGAAGAGGAGATTAGGACACAAACACACACAGAGGAAAGACCATGTGAACATTCAGAAAGAAGATGGCCATTTGCAAGCCGAAAAGAGAGACCTCAGAAGAAATCAACCATGCCAATACCTTGATCTCAGAATTCCAGGCTCCAAAACTGTGAGAAAAAAAAATTACGCTGTTTAAGTCACCCAGTCTATGGTATTTTGTTTTGGCAACCCTAGCAAACTAATACACACTCTCTATTTTAAACTGTTTCAATTTAAACTTACAAACTTAGTAAAACGCATAACATTTGAAACGCCATTTGCTGATTTATTGAATGAGAAGGGAAAAAATAGTTAAAGTTAAAATAGATACCAGCAAATATTAACCACAGCGTAAAGTGGACAAAGAGTTTAGAAAATATATATTTGCCCGACAAGAAAACCCTACCATTAGGACAATGGCTCTTTAAGGAAGTACATAGATTGCACTTCATGTACACTGATACCTGAGAGCATATCATTTACTCATACTGATAAATTAGAAAAGACAACTGGAAAGAGAGAAAAAAAAGTATGTCCTCAAAGAAGTGACAAGCAGTGAAGATTTGGGAATATAGAGGTGTCAAAAGCGGATTTTTCTGGCTGAGTAGGAAGGAGCAGGAGATCATGAAAATGGCAGTGAAAAAAAAAACCCTATGGACATGATAGAAAAATGAGTCTAAAATGTAATGTAGAGGCAGAAGAGCAAAGAAAAAAGATGATTATTAGGTCAGGGTCCTAAAACTTTTTAAGAGTCAATAGGAATATCTAAAGTTCGCACACAAAATGCATTGAACCCAACCATAAAAAGAAAACTGAAAAACCAAATTTTAAGATACATAAGAGTTTACAAATTATGTCCTCTGGTCAACTGTATTTTATAAGAACACAGCAGTTATGTATCAGTTTTATGTTACTTGAGTAAAAAGAACATTTAACATGCTCGGTATGATTCATGTGGGCATCTAAGGGAGTCAAAGATCTTTGATGTTTTTTAAATTGTCCCAGAAAAAGGTGACAAAGCAATATAGAGGAGAAGAAGGATATGCTAAAGACAGCATACCTTTATGTGAGGTATGGAATCATGAGCTTTTGAGCAGTTTTTATTGGTACCATCAGATAGTTGTTCCTGGAAGAAGACATTGAGAGAAGCAATAATCAGGCTGAAAACTCAGATGTCATGTTGTATCTTACTTTTTGGCATTATGGTTGCTAAATTATAATGCAAAAGCATATTCTTGCATCAGCAATCCATTTTTTCCAAAAGCACATGCTTATGTCTAAATGATAGCCGGTAAACATTAATTTAACACACTCAGTGAAAGAAATACGCCATCAGAGGAGAAAGCATCATTCACCAGTTGCTTGGCGTTATGAAGAGAAAACTTTTTTTCCTACTTTTTCAAGAGATTAAATCACTACTTCCTTCAGAAGTGACCTAATAAAACATATTTGGTTGCTCACATCAATATGAATCCATTGCTCAATAAAACATGGCCACTGTTGACCATAAAAAACAGTGTTTCTGGGGAATGCAAATAAGCAGTTGTGTTAGTTTCTTCAGAGAAACTTCTATAACACTTCAAATAGAATAAGAGTCTATTGATTAACACTTAATTAAAAAGATAAAGCAACCCAGTGTGATTTCACACTTGAAAGAAGAATTATGACAGCTTAATTTAATGCCAAAATATAGAGTTTTATTTTTAATGGAATAGTATAGGAATTTTAGGGAGGGCATAACAAATAATAAAAATCAGAATGTTTATCATATTGATAGGGCATAATAAATTTTTACAACATTCTGCCAGCATGTGAAATCTGAAAATAAATTTGACTAGAATATAAAAAAAGCCTGAGTTTCAGTTCTCAGAAGAGGGAAATTGATTGTTTAAGCCATAAAAATTAAAACCGTATCTTTAATTTTCCACCATTAAAGATTCTAAGGCCCAGAAGTATACACTTTGTAATGTATACAGATACTTCTCCTATGCAGTCTGACCAGGTAAATCCAGTGTCCTAAGTACTTCACACAATATGTGCAGATGGTGAATTTTTCAGTTATAGAGTTCAATTATCAAACAAATAACTTATCTCCATTCTTGAAACTAAAACTATCATTTGGTATAAATCTATTACTACACTTTAAGTACAAGTATCACTGCATTCCATCAACATAAAAGAGATTGACCAGTATGCTCTGATTCACACATGAGCATTTCTGGGATCAGGGAATACGGAAATGAACTTTTACTGTTAATGTGGGCAATACTGCTAAGAGGTAACAATCCCCACCATACTTAATTATACTCTGAGCTTTGTGTTTTTAAGCAGTGAATTTTAAAAGAATAAATATAACCAATGTACACATGTCAAGCCTAAAACTCAGTCCCATTTCAGCAATTATAAAGGCTGAAATTTATCCTTTTATATGTCTATTTCTGGTATCATAGTGAGAGCACTGGACTGGACGTTCAAATGCAAAGCTGTTGTCCAACTTGTTGATTTAGAAGCTCAAGACTTCTAACTGGTCACTTAACTTCTGAGAGCCGATTTCTTCATCTGTAAAATAAATACAATTATACTTACTTGCCATAACCTCACAGCAAGATAGGAGAAGCAAACTACAATAGCAAGTATCACAAGCAAAATTCTGAATCAAATACTAACCAGATGCTCCTAATGGACATATCACATTGGGTGAAAGATTTCATCTCATTGTGCCTTACTTATGAAATAACAAGAACAGTAATAATATCATCACATATGTGTATAGCACAAACTACATGGCAGGGAGTGTTACATGTGTTTCAAATAAATTAACTCATCAAATACCCAAAATGCATGTGAAAGCTATACTCCATTGCCTAGTAGATTTCTAGGCACATAGTATCAGACTGTTGAACAAAAGTTGGATAAATAAAACTGAAATATGATTTGAAATGTAAGATTTTGGCATTATTTCTGTGTGAGATAAAATACCTAAATGTCTTTATAAGGAAGGGAAAGGTGGAAACAGAGTAAAATTTCTGTATAGGTGGAAAAAATGTGACAGGATATGTTATATTTCTAGTTTTCATTAAAAAATAAAGAACAAAAATATATGAACAAGAAAGTAGAAAATATGCGAGAAATATTTCTAAGAATTCCTTCACTATGACTACTTTAATGATAGTGAAAGCAATTCACTATCTGAGAAATATGTGGAACAGTCCAACTGTTAGAATTTGCTATTAAACTTGACCTAAAGTAATAAAACAAAGCTTTACACATACGCTTATAGAAGCCTTCAAGTTAAGGGCACCATTCTAACGTTTTTATTTAGTGATATCTGGTTGTTAATTAGTTAAACACACTCTGGAAGTGGGCAGTTCACCACAGGGCAAATTGTATACTAATAACCTGCGGAGAACCATGATCCATTTTCAGAATTTAACATCAAGAGTGGCAAGAAGGAATAATTATACTGAAATAAACACACACACATAAATGCACAGAGATAATTTTAAAACATTTAATGGTAGTGAAGAGTAAATTATTTAACTCCAACCAGGGATAAGAGCCTTTTGGTAGCTATCACTTACTGCAGTAAATCTGCTGAAGTTTGCATTTCCTGGCTGCTGGCTCTGTTTATTTAAAGTCATTCTGAATGCTCTGCTAGAAAGGATTTTAGTGGTGCTGCCAAATTTTCACTAGAATAAAAATGTGCTCTGCTGATAATATTTTTATAAACACTGCACACTGAACAAGAGCAATGTTCTTCAGATATCAGCTTGCTGCTCTTCTACAGCCAGTCTTTCTGCTAGGTCTTGTCAATTGACAGATTCTGTTCAATCTGGTTATTTCTGCTGAAATGTACTAGAAAATTTACATCAAAGTCCCCTTATGGGTTAAATGCTGAATTAGGTGTCTCTCTTCAACTAGTACAACCCCACAGACAAACACATCACATCAGTGTGAATGTTGGAATGTCTAAATATTTGTTAGAAAAAAAATGTCTATAAAGCCAAGGCCTCCAACTTCAGGAAAGGTAACAGATAATTTGATGTCAAATGTGACTTGTAGGAAAGTACTCAGTTTAAAAATATCTTCCCTCAACCCTTATGCTCAGGTAGAAATTGCTTTCATTATCATTAAAGTAGTCATAGTGAAGGAATTCTTAGGCTTTCCATTATTCCCTCAGATTTATCCTGGGACACAGTAGCCACAGGAGTTTCATTAAAACAAACTTAACTCACAATAGGCTTCATGAGTGGCAGAGAGGAGTCTAATCTGAAAACTAAGGAGTCAGCAAAAGGTAATGGCTGGAGCAAAGGGGAACTCAAATTATTAGAAAAGAAAAGCTTTGACTAAGGAGTAGCAAAAGTTGAGGCTAGAAACAGAAACTATAAAATAAGAGATTAAAAATACATTTCTGTAGGGTTAAAGGCAAGAGAAAATCAAGAGGCCAAGTACAAGAATTAAAAAAAAGGAAGAAAATCCCAGAGGAAAAGTATCAAAATAGGTAAATGTCGAAATATTGCCAAGTCCTCCCTCATTAATGGACCTCTTGCTGTAGGTTATCTGAAATTACTTTCAAACTAAAGTTCCTGGACCTCAAAAGATGTCTGAAACTTTGGCATCAATATAGGTCAAATTGCCTGAACCATAGATTTTGCTGGGAGTTAAAGTGAAGTATTTTAATTTTATTTAAATAGCTTATTTTAGTTTAAAAAATACATATGAACTTATATGGTAGAGAGAAAGCTTACAAGATTTTTTAAACTAGAATAAATTTTAGACTAGCACAGGGTCACCTTATGCTTTTACCTCAGTCTATTTTCTACCCCTCCAGTTAGAGACACTTGGAGTAGAACAGAAGGGTAATTATTTCAGCTGCTGAAAAGAGAATGAAGTTTAGAGCAAGTTCAAGAAGGGCTTCCTAATTCTTCCCTGGTACTTAGACTTCACTCTGATAGCTGTTACTAGTTGTTAATGGGACATCATTAGAGAAGACTAGTATAGCCTTTTGACTTTCAACAAAGATAACTGAAAACCACAGTCATGTCTCAATTTATTTCATATATATTTCACATATATATACATAGAGAGAGAGAGAGGGAGAAATATATTTTTAAAACAGACAAATTAATTCTATTTTTCTAAACATAAAACAAGATATAACAGAAAACAAGCACTAAACATCAATTCAGGTGGCAGTAGTGGCAGTATTTTAAGTGATATTTTTCTTCTAGATTTAGTTAATAAGTTATAAAAAGTTATCCCCATTTTCCCTAAGAAGATTGAATATGGGACGTTGATAAGCAGACATGACCTAATTCCAATCCAATCTTACTTCTTTTTGAGAAGGCTAAGCACCATCCTTCGAAAAGAATTTCAGCTATATCAACAATTGGGGTTCAGGCTTGTTTTGTTTATTTGTCTACAAGGAACCTAACAGAAGCCAAATGCCAAATGTAGAAGGTGAGGAAAAAGGGAAGGGAGTTTCTATGAGGCTCCAGTGAGCAAGTTCATGAAAAATAAAGAGGTCTAGCACATTGAGTCACATTCTGGAATGGGAATTGAGGATGGCAGAGGCAAAGAGTACAAATAGCTGCCCACCTTGAATTATATAAGGCCCTGTGGCATGTAAAACTGAGTATGAGTAAAGTTTAACAAAAGTAATAACACTTTAAGGCTCAAGCTACACTGCAGTGGAGACCCTTTGAAAGAGCCTACCACTGCAGAGACAGAGCCAACGCCCCCACCTGTTTACAGAGGGACGGTCAAGTGTTACCAGGCAATCAATGGGCTTGCTGCCCAATGTGCATAGAGACCAATGCCATGACACCGGCTTTCGAGAAAAGAAAAGCTTTACTGTGAGTGAACTGGCAATGAGACAGGAGAAAATGCTCAAATCTGTCTCGTGGAGCTGGGGTTTGAGTCGACTTTTATAAGCACAGGGTAATGAATGTGATCTGATTGGCTCCTGCAATGAGGTGATGCTGGGAGGCATGATCTGACTGGATCCTGCCATGGAGTAATTTCACGGCTCAGTCTGATTGGATCCTGGATTTTGCCATGGGGTGGCAGGATGGGACTGCTCAATTCAGTCTCCCCTCCTTGGTCCCAACACTTATGTTGCCCCGTGGTTGCACACTTGGTTCATCTGGGCATGCTCAAGTTATGTGACCCTCAACCTGTGGAGTCCAGAGCAACTGAAAAACAACTCACAACTTTGTTACATAAAAGTTGAACCAGATTGTTCTGATCTGGTTACAGAAGCAATCCTATTTAGAGTGTAGCAGCACTGCTTCAAGTAGTGACCGAAGCAAAAGTAACTAGAATTTGTCCTTGAATAGCTTGCCAAGTGATCGCAGTGGCCCTGGGGAATAGTACAGCATCAGCCTAAAGCAGTGACAAAGTGACAGCAATACCACTGGGAGCTGCTTACAAAGCAGACTAGACTGCAAGGTATCAGAGAAAGGAAGAAATTGTGATGGGTGGAGCTAGAGCCCTTGCAAACTCATGGTTGATACATAGCCAGATAGTAAAAGCCAGGTATGCATATCTATACCTCATTGTACCCACAACCTAGAATATACTCTGGAGTATTTGGAAAAAAACAGAATGGAACCAATATGAGACATTGCAGAGATAGAATTGGAAAAACTCAAAAAGCAATAGAAGAACAATGATAAGAACTCCAAGATGACAGTGATGTCTTGAGTCAGAGTCTCTGATGGAAGTTTGGGAAAACATTTTTAAAACATGTAATATTAAAAATAAATATAGATTTATTGATTCAATATCATCTGGTTTTCCGATAAGTACATACAATGCAATCTGTCTCAAAACTAATCTCCTACTCTTCACTTAAATGTATGTTTCCTTCGTGTTTCTCCGTATTCTCTTGGGCACTCAGATTCAGGACTTTACTGTCATCCTAGACCAGTTCCTCTTCCATGTTACTCATATCCAGTATCTGAACTCCTTCATTCCACTTCAAAAATGTCTCATGTTTGTCTACTTTTCTCCATTCTCATTGTTCGGTTTACTGAACATGACATCAGCACCACTCAAGTGGTCTTAAAGTCAGTTATTTACTAATCATCCCCAAACTTAGTCAAACACTCAAGCATTATTATCTCTGATTATCTAAAGCATAGCACTTTATGTATATCTTTTTTATGACCATTAGTGCTTTGTATTCATATTAATTTCTACAGATATTTCAGCTTCTCTATTAGACTATAAGTTTGTGGGAAGAATCTGTAATGAATAATTTTTAATGGGCTTGCACATGGTAAACTAACATGAGTTAAATGAGTGGCCGAAAAGATGAATAAATGACATTCTAATCATATGTAAGGCTAAATATCAGGTAATGTGCTAAAAAAGAATGTGTACATTTTTAGGATATTATTTCTAATATTTATACTGACATTTATAAATTATTCAAATAAATATTCATTGTCATCATTCTCCTACCTATAGACATCCAGAAGGGCTTACATGCGTATACCCACACATACATATTATGTTAGGCTAACAAGACAGCATTTAATAGCATTAGACTTAATCAAAAACCTGAGTGTTAATTCAGCTCTGCTAATTACTTACCATATAATCTGGCTTAGTTATTTTACCTCTCTAAGCCTCTAGTTTTTCTTATGTAAGTGATTTAATTTCTAGAACTGTTTTGATGCTAAAATGATTTGACAAGTAAGAAAGCGTAGTCTGTTCCAACTCGATCTAGTACTGCAGAGTGGAAATTTTTGTATATTTTCCTTCTTCTTTTTATCTCTTCCTTTGATTACTTTCTTCCTTCCTCTCACTCTCCCTCTCTATTTCTTCTAGCTACTGTTTAATGTACTAGAATAAACACAGGACTAGGAGCCAAAAAAAAAAAAAGACTTGTGTTCTACAGTTTAATAGTTGAGTGACCTTGGGCAACACACTTAGTGTTTACAAATCTGTTTCCTTTTCTATATAATTTTTTAAAAAATGGATGTGGAAACACCATGAAAGCTGTAAATCTTTATTAATCTATAAGGTTTTATTAGGTTTAAAAAATAACATGAGGTCATTATTACTGCCCCAGTTGTTTGTAATACCTTCCCTTGAGATCATGTTCTTGACCTTGGGTAAAATACAAACAGGATTTTTGACAGATTGCATTCCTTCAGGAAAATCTGAAACTGGAGGTTGGTTTACAATACACAGACCCACACAGAAAGCAATTGAATTAATGGAGCATAGATTGGTGAGGCTAATGTACAATTTCTTCACGGTAATTCTCATTTGCCTTTGAAATGTTTTGGGTAACTATACCTGAACACTGATACATAAATACTCTGAGAAGCAACAGAAATTCAGACCCTGAATAATGCCAGCACCCTGAGGCAGTCTGACTAAGGAAAAACAAATTTTCCACATTACCCATTTTATTCCATGGTTCAGAATCTTCTCTATCCCTCAGTATTTTAGAGACAGGTGGACCTCCCAGACATATGGTAACAGAGCACCAGCCTGCTTGAGCCCTACTTTCACACTTTCTCAGAATTATAACAAATGCTTTCTTACTCGTTGCTGGAGCTGTGAGAGAACAAAAATAAAGTGAAAATTAGAAAGAAAAAAGTACTTTATTATTTAGCGTACTTAATTTCATCAATAAAATCTGAAAATAAGAGCTGTCAGATATGCAAATAGGCAAGAATTGGCTAGTATTTCACTTAGCTCTTCATAAAATTTTTCATGTTCTGGCAAAGATTGTCAAATCATTCTAGCTGAAAGAAAACTAATTTCCACAAACTGCTATTTGCTATATTCTTCCAAAAGTCTGTCATTACCACCTGTACACAGTAGCTAATTATCTCCTGTCTGTTGTTTAAATAAATGTATTTTGTTTACATTCATCTGTACCACTAAGTAAGAGGTCTTTAAAAATAATTGATCATGAAAAACTTGAATTGGAAAAAACAAACTTGTGGAAAGTAAGTATAATTTAAAGGAAGGATGTTAGCTTAAAGAATTGTGAGAGAAAAGACCCAGAGGAGAGGAAAGGAACAGATAAAGATACATTCATATATTATTCATTTCATATATCAGCCATTTTGTAAAAGGTGAAAATAGGCTCATAGGTGAGCCCGGTGGCTCACGCCTGTAATCCCAGCACTTTGGGAGGCCGAGGCTGGCAGATCATGAGGTCAGGAGATCGAGGCCATCCTGGCTAACATGGTGAAACCCCGTCTCTACTAAAAATACAAAAAATTAGCCGGCAGGGTGGCACTCACCTGTAATCCAAGCCACTTGGGAGACTGAGGCAGGAGAATTGCTTGAACCCAGGAGGCGGAGGTTGCAATGAGCTGAGATCAGGCCACTGCACTGCAGCCTGGGTGACAGAGCAAGACTCCATCTCAAAATAAAATTAAATTAAATTAAATTTTAAGAAAGAAAACAGGCTCATATGGAAAACTACAACACTATTTTGTTATAAGTTCTGACTGGTTACAAGTTTTTTTTTTTCTGGGTTTTTGTTGGTTTTTTTTTTTTTTTTTTTGAGACAGAATTTCACTCTTGACGCCCAGGCCGGAGTGCAATGGCATGATCTCGGCTCACTGCAAACTCCACCTCCCGAGTTCAAGTGATTCTCCTCCCTCAACCTCCCAAGTAGCTAAAATTACAGGTGTCTGCCACCACGCCTGGCTAATTTTGTATTTTTAGTAGACACGAGGTTTCACCATGTTGGCCAGGCTGGTCTCAAACTCCTGACCTCAGGTGATCCGCCAGCCTCCATCTCCCAAAGTGCTGGTATTACAAGCACTCCCAGCCTGTTAAGAGTTCTTTGAGAACAATGCATGACATAGGCACCACTTGAAGGAAAGTCCTAGAGTTGCATTAGAGTGTGACATGAGTGAGAAAGACAATTTTGTGTGAAGGCACTGAGATATTCTGGTTATTTTTTAACACAACCAAAATAAAGTACCCTGAAAAATATAACGATTAAATGCTAATTCAAAAAGTGAAACTCTTAAGTGCTGTCGAAGTTTAAAGAAGATAGAGATCTGTTAATATCTCAACATTATGAGCTCAAATTCTCCACAGAGCCCTACCTTCTCAGACTATTTTTAAATGAGTTGAAGTTGGCAAGAGGAAAAAATATGGAAGAGAAAGAAATCAAGCTGGACTTTGGAGGTAAGCATGTTGAAAACAAGTGGTAACACTGATATTGATCTAATTATATTGTTTTCCATTGAAAGGGAAGAAGACTTAGAGGAAATATTACGCCTTTAATTTGAAAGGCAGGTACTCAAATCTCAAAGCTGGGGACTATGCTAACTCTTTTCATGTAGGAAAAAGGCGAGGATGTAGCAATAAAGAAGTCTGTTTAGATTAAGTCAGTGGATGGAAATTAAACATACTGCTCTTGATATGCCTATAAAGCATTTCTCAAAATACTATTCAAAATCATAGTTCTAGTAGCACAAGTTCTGGACTACCATTGATGCCCAAGATCATGAAGAAAAAAATCACGCTGGCAGCTCTCTGAAAATATCAGCTTTCTGTGATAACAAAATAATCATTTCTAACTTTGACCATCCTGTTCTGTGTGAGGATTTTTAAATGACTCTTCTACACAGGAAATCAATGTTAGTTTAAATCTTTAGGATGATTTCTTTGGATTTCTGCCCACATCAATAATCTCATTTTCAAGCCCCTCAACTCTTAGATTCTTTATCCCTCTTAACATTTTGTGTATATACATATATACATAAATACATATCTTGCAAATTATATTTTTGTAAACATTTTAATCAAAGTATAAATATGTAAATCTTAAATGTACAATCTGAAAAGTTTTTATTAAGTGAACATCTCACTGTAACCAACACCTAAATCAAGCCTTAGAATATTACCAGAATCAAAGAAATCTCCCTCGTTCTTCCTACCTAAGAAGTAACCACAAGGATTTAGGTCTTATCACAAGGATTTAGGTCTGCTTTTCATCTTTATATGAATGAAATCACACAATATGCATTTTTGTGTGGCTGACTTCATTTGTACAATATTATCCATTGAGATAAATCCATGTAGCATATTCCCATTGTATGATATACCAAAATTTTTTCACTCACTCAGCTGCTAAGTGGATATTTTTGCTGAACCCAGTTTTCAGCTATTAGCAATACTATAACCATCAACATCATTGTACATATATTTTTGTGTACACATGGACATATTTATGTTAGAAATATATTGAGAAGTGAAAATGCTAGGTTGCAGGATATAAGTATAATTAACCTTAGTAAATAATTTCAAGGAATTATCCAAAGTAGTTGTACCAATTTAAACTCCCATCATTGTTAGAGTGCCAATTTCTCTGTGTTTGCTTATATTTGGTATTGCCAGGGCTTTTGTTTCTTTGTTAAATTTTAGTTGTTCCAAAGGGTAGGTATTGGATTCTCAGAATGGTTATTATTTGCATTTCTCTGATGAATGATGAGGTTGAAGAGCTATTTATATTCTTGTTAGTCAACAGGATGTCCTTTTATGTAAAACACTTCTTGAATTTTTTGCTTATTCTTAATTGAGTCTGATTTTTAAATTTTTGATATTTTAGATTTCTTAATATGATCTGCATACAAGTGCATTATTGGAAATATCTATTGCAGATAAATTATTTGTGGTTTACCTTTTCATATTATAAATGATTTGTTTGGATACAATTCTACTGCTCAATATTTCCTCTATACTGTTTCAGGGGGTCCTTTTTGTCCTCAATTGAAACTCTTTGCCTCACCCTAAATTAACAGGATTTTTTTTTTAATTTTTCTTCTAGGCGTTCTATTGATTTATGGTAAACAAATAGATCTACAACTGGTATGGAAGTAATTTTAGGGTATGAAATATTTCCACATTTCAATATCTAGTTGATAACTTTACCTCTTATTTAAAAGACCATCCTTTTTTGCATTGTATTGCCATGGAAAGTTTGTTATACATTAGGGATACTATGTGGGGATCTTTTTCTTTGATCAGTTCCACACCATACTGTATTGAGTATTTTAACTCTATAAAGCTTTATATTGAATCATGTAAGTTCTCTAACTTCCACCTTGCTCTTCTTCAAGACTAAGCTACTCTTCTTTTCCTCCTTGTATTTTATTATGAATTTTATAATATATTTCTCAATTTCTAAAAAATTACCTGCTAAGATTTTTATTGGAGCTGCAGTGAGTCTATAAATACATTTGGAGAGAAATGTTATCTTTACAATAGGAAGTCATCCAATTTCTGAATATAGACTATCCCTCCATTTATTAAAATACTTTCATTTTATAGATTTTAATGTAGAAATATTTCACTCCTTCAATAAAATTTATTCCTAGATATTTGGTGTGTTTTAGAAGATATTGTGAGCAATATATTTTAAAATATCATTTTCAAATTGTTTACTGTTACCATAGAAAAGCACCATTTTAAGTTAAATTTTTAAAAATTAAAATCAACTTTACTAAAGTATTATTTATGTAACGTAAAGTGTACCAATTGTATGTGTGCAGTTTGAAATTTTTAACAAATATCTATATACATATAAACCTTACCACAATCAAGATTTTTCATTGCTTCAAGAAGTTCCCTATTGCACCTTTGCAATCAGTTCTATTATTCTTTGCCCCAGATATCCACTGATATGCTTTCTATCACAATAAATTATTTTTGCCTGTTCTGGAATTATATACAAATAAAATCAAATACAGTATAATTTTTTGTGTCTGATTCCTTTTATTTATAAAAATGTTGTTGGATGTTCCATTGCTGGGTAATATTCCATTAAATGGAATTACCAAGACTTGTTTATCTGTTCAAATGTGAATGGACATTTGGGCTCTTTCCATGTTTGAAAATTATGAATAAAGCTACTCTGAATCTGTAGACTTCCAGCTCCACCTCTGACACACAAACAGACTGGATGTTGTCATTCACATTATTACAAAAAATACGCTGAAAATAAATGACCTTTGATGATTGGAGAACTGAGATAGCAGGGCAAACAGTGATCACCTCAAAATATGGGGCAGCAGGTACATACAGAAAAACACAGCTGAGATCTGTTTACCTGGAACAGATACAATCAAGTCATATAGTGGTAGGTACACTTGAATAATAATTTTGACAAATTGCTGGCGTCTGAATGTGAACTACCATGAGAGTGAGAAACCCCAAAGGGCTGCAGGTTCAGGGGGTTCCCCATATTTTCATGATTTTTATCTCCAAGAATTCTATTAGGTTCTCATTATAAAGAGAAAGATTCTCTAATGGCTCTCACAGAAAGAAGGAAGCATCATCATTCTGAAATATACCCAGAGCCTTCTCATAACAAAAGCAGACTCTCAGGGGGAAAAGATATTTCCAGAGCGCACAGCTTTATGTTTGCTTAGGGCAAGGAATTCCTCCCACTCCAGTTCTCATCAGTCTTCCTTGCTCACCTAAGGAGGTAAAAAACAAAGTTAATAGGGGTGAGGGCTTCAAACAAATAGACTGGGAATGGTGTAGCCAGGGAAGTAAGCAGGTGGTGCCAAGGGCAGAGAGCAGATATACCACTGGGAAAATATTTGTGAATATCACAGCACCAAGAGACAAGCATTCTAAAAGACTGAGACTTAACCTTAAGGTAATCAAATGTTCCACCTTACTATCACACTAACAAGGCTTCAGTATGATAACAGAAGATTAAAGCTGGAAGAGTTGTAAGACACAAACTTTCTCTGATGGGTAGTACTTAGGAAAGTCCAAAGTCAACAGGAGACTCAAAGAAGCATACTAGGATAATTTGAAACTCTGGCAACAACAGCTATATCACACATTAAACACAGCCCAATTCCTAACAGTATTAGTATAAATCCTCATACATAACATAAATCCATACATTTCTTTTATTATTACCCAATACAAAATGTCTGGTTTTCAAAATAAATTGCAAAGCACCCCAGAAGACAAGAAAAAAACAATCTGAAGAGACAAAACAAGCATCAGACTAGACTCAAATGTGACACAGATGTTGAAATTATTACACAGGGAACTTAAAATATCTAGAATTAATGTGTTAAGGGCTCCAGCAGATCTTGCAAGACTAGATGAATAATGAAAGCAGAGATATGGAAACTGTAGGAAAAATTCAAAAAGAAATTTAAGAATGAAAATACTGTGATAAAAATGAAGAATATCTTTGATAAGCTCATAAGTTGATTTGACATGGTTTAGGAAAGAATCGATGAGCTTGACAGTAGGTCAAAATAACCTTCCCAAATTGCAATGCAAAGAGAAAAGGAATGAGGGAAAACAAGCAGAAAAAATGCAAGAACTATGAGAATATATGAAAAAGGGAAACATTTTTAACTGGAATATATACATAAAAAGAAAAAAGCAGAATAAATATTTGAAGTAATGTTGCCCAAGAATTTTCCAAAACTAATGACAGACAAAGAACCACAAATTTAGGAAGCAGAAAGAACACCAAGCAGGAAAAGTAACAATAACAACAACAATAAAATCCCACACCTAGCGACATCATATTTAAAGCCAAGAAAAATCATGAAGAATCCATATGGTGAGTGAGGAACCTTACCTATATGCATACAAGAATTATAGTGAAGTTCTTGACAGAAACCATCAAAGCAAGAAAAGAGTGAAGTAAAATACTGTAAATGTCAACAGAAAAAAAAAAACACCAACCTAGAATTCTATCCAGCAAAATTATCCTTCAAAAGTAACAGGAAAATAAAAATGCTCTCAGACAAACAAAAATCTGAGGGAATTTGTTAGCAATATACTTGTCCTGCAAGAAATTTAAAAGAAAATTCTTGAAACAAAAGGAAATTATATAGGTTAGAAACTTGGATATACATAAAGAAAGAAAGAACATTGGAAAAGGAATAAATAAAAGTAGCCTAAAATATATTATTTACTTTTCTTATTTTAATTAATCTAAAAGATAACTGTTTAAATCTATAATGGTAACACTGCATTGGCGATTATATAATATGAATAATTAAAACAAAAGACAACAATGCTGCAAGGGTCAGAAGGCAGTAATTGAAAATACTCTTTTATACAATACTTGTTCTACAGATGAGTAAGTATAGTGTTATTTGAAAATAAATTTACATTAGTTAAAGATGTATGTTGTAAACTCCAGAGGAACCAGTAACATTTTTTGGAAAAAGTTGTAATTGTTTCACTGAAAGAGGAGACATAATGGAATCATTTTAAATGCTCAGTTAAGATTTAAAAAAAAAAACCCTCTGGCAACAGAGAGAGAATAGTTACAAACAGCACTGACATAATAAAAATATATTGGCCAGGCATGGTGGCTCACATCTGTACTCCCAGCACTTTGGGAGTGGAGGTGGGTGGATCACAAGGTCAGGAATTCAAGACCAGCCTGGCCAACATAGTGAAACCCTGTCTGTACTAAAAATACAAAAATTAGCTGGGCATAGTGGTGCATGCCTAAATTCCCAGCTACTTGGAAGGCTGAGGCAGAAGAAACACTTGAACCTGGGAGGTGGAGGTTGCAGTGAGCAGAGACAGTGCCACCGCACTTCAGTTTGGGCAACAGAGTGAGAATTCATCTCAAATATATATATGTGTGTGTGTCACACACACATATACATATATAATTAATCACATTAAATGTAAATAGTCTAAATATACCAATTAAAAGAAAGAGATTGTAGGAGAGGATTAAAAATAATCAAGACCTATGATAGAGCTTGAATGTTTGTACCCTCTAAATCTCATGTTGAAATGTGCTTCACAATATTAGAGGTGGTGCCTGGTGGGAGGAGCTGGGATCATGCAGGCACATCCCTAGTTAATGTCTTAATGCCATTGCCTTGGTGATGAGTGAGTTCTGACTCTGAGTCCACATGAGATCTGGTTCTTTAAATGTCTTTGGCCCTTCTCCCCTCTCTCTTGCTCCTGTTCTCACCTTGTGATGCACCTGAGGCCCTTACAAGGAGTAGATGCCAGTGCCACATTCTTCCTGTACAGCCTGCAGAATTATGAGCCAATTAAACCTCTTGCCTTTAAAAATTACTCAGCCTCAGGTATTTCTTTATAGTGACACAAGAACAGACTAATACTAATATTACCTACAAGAAACCCATCTTAAATGTAGTCAGATAGGTTAAAGGTAAAGAGAGAGAAGGCATGCCATCCCAACACTAATTGAAAGTAACCTTTTAGACAAAGCATATTTCAAAACAGGAAAAATAATCAGGGATAAAGAAGGACATTACATAATCATAAAGGGGTCAATTCCCCAAGAAAACACAGTAATACTAAGTGTACATGCAGCTAATAATACAGCATCAAAATATGTGAGGCAAAAACTGATAGAACTGAAAGGAAAAATAGACAAAACCATTATCATATTTGGACACTTCAACAACATTCTGTCAGTCATTGATAGATCAAGCAGGCAGAAAATCAGTAAGAATGTAGTTGACCTGAACACACCATCCATCAACTTGAATATTCCTTCCAACAGCAGCAGAATACACATTATTCTCAAGCCCTCATGGAATATTCACGAAGATAGACCACATTTAGTCCAGAAAATCCATATTGACACATTTAAAAAACAGAAATAATACAAAGTATACATTATCAGACAACCACGGAATTAAAGTAGAAATTAGTAACAGAAAGATAGCTGGAAAATTCCCAAATACTGGACATTAAACAATACACTTTCAAACAACCCCAGGGTCAAACCAGAAGTCTCAAGAGGCATTATATATATTTTTAAGTTAATGAAAACTTAGCCAAATTTGTGGAATACAGCAAAATCAGTGCTGAGAGGAAAATTCATACCATTAAGTGAATATATTAGCAAAGAAGAAAGGTCTAAGATCAACAACCTAAGTTTCCACCTTAGGAAGCCGGAAAAAGAAAATTTTCTTAGTCACTAAAGTAAACACAAGAAAATGTACAATGATAATTAGAGCAGAAATCAACGAAATTGTAATCAGGAAAACAACAGAATAAATCAACAAATCCAAAAACTGCTTACTCGAAAACATTAACAAAATTAATAAAACTTCTTTACTTGGGCTAACCAAAAAAAAGTTAGAGAACACACAAATTATCAACATCTAAAATGAATAAATCTACCATAAACATTTTTGTACAAGTTTTTATATAAAGACATATATTTCTCTTGTTTATATAGCTTTGAAGTGCTGGATTTTACAATTATGTTTAATTTATAAGAAACTGCTGGGCCAGGTGTAGTGGCTCATGCTTGTAATCCCAGCACTTTAAGAGGTCGAGGCAGGTGGATCACGAGGTCAGGAGTTCAAGACCAGCCTGACCAACATGCTGAAACCCTGTCTCTACTAAAACAACAAAAATTAGCTGGGCGTGGTGATGCATGCCTGTAATCCCAGCTACTTGGGAGGCTGAAGCAGGAGAATTGCTTGAATCCAGGAGGTGAAGAACCTGCCAAAATGTTTCCAAAGTGTTTTTATCATTTTACACTCTCTAAAACAAAAGACAGTTTTAGTCTTTGTCAGCACTTGGTACTGTCAGTCTTTTAAATGTTCATCATTATAGTGGGTGAGTAATGGCATTACTTTGATTTTCATTTTAATTTCCCAGATTAATACAGATGTTAATTATCTCATCATGTGTTATCAATCATTTGTATAACTTCTGTTACGAAGTGTCTAAGTCTTGCTCATTTTTTTTACCTTGGGTTGGGCATAATTTAATTCATCACACTCAGTTACTTAGTTATATATGTTACTTTATATAGCTTAGCTCTAAATACTTTATATAGCCCTTGGTACTATTTTAAATAGTGTCCTATTTGCTCTTATATTTTCTTTTTTTGTTAACTGCTTTTTTTTCACTTTTATTTTACACTTAGAGGTACATTTGCAAGTGTCATATAGGTAAATTGCATGTTGTGAGGATTTGGTGTACAGATTATTTCATCAGCAACATAATATCCAACAGGTGGTTTTTTGATCCTCACCCTCCTCCCACTCTCCATCCACAAGTAGGCCCTAGTATCCACTATCTGTTATTCCTTTCATTTGCATCCATGTGTAATCAATGTTTAGCTCCCACTTACCGATGAGAACAAACAGCATTTCGTTTTCCGTTCCTGTGTTAGTTTACTTACAATAATGGCCTTCAGCTCCAACTGTGTTGCTTGTTGCAAAGGACATGATCTCATTTCTTTTTATGGCTGAGTAGTATTCCATGGTGTATATGTACCACATTATCTTTGTCCAGTCCACCAGTGATGGATATTTAGTTTGATTCTAGTTCTTTCTATTGTGAATATTACTGCAATAAACATATCCATTCATTTGTCTTTATGGTAGAATGATTTATATTCCTTTGGCTATATACCTAGTAATGGGATCATTGGGTTGAATGGTAATTCTGTTTTTAAGTTCTTTGAGAAATTGACAAACTGCTTTTCACAGTGGTTGAACTAATTTACTTTCCCACCAGCAGTGCAATGCATAGGTTATCCTTTTCTCTGGAACCTCACCGGCATCTGTTATTTTTTGACTTTTTCATAATAGCCATTTTGACTGGTGTGAGATGGTAACTCATTGTGGTTTTGATTTTCATTTATCTAATGATTAGTGGTGTTGAGAATTTTTTCATATGCTTGTTGGCCACGTATATCTTCTTTTGAAAATTGTGGGCATGGTGGCTCACGCCTGTAATCCCAGCACTTTGGGAGGCCGAGGCGGGCAGATCACGAGGTCAAGAAATCGAGACCATCCTGGCCAACATGGTGAAATCCCGTCTCTACTAAAAATATAAAAAAATTAGCTGGACGTGGTGGCGCATGCCTGTAGTCTCAGCTACTCGGGAGGCTAAGGCAGGAGAATTGCCTAAACCCAGGAGGCGGAGGTTGCAGTGAGCTGAGATCGCGCCACCGCACTCCAGCCTGGCGCCTGGTGATGGAGTGAGACTCTGTATCAAAAAAAAAAAAAAAAAAAAAATTGTATGTTCTTGTCCTTTGCCCACTTTTTAATGAGGTTGTTTTTGCTTGTAATTTTGTTTAAATTCCTTATAGACTGTGGATATTAGACCTCTGTCAGATGTATATTTTGCAAACATTTTCTCCCATTCTGTAGGTTGTAGTTTCTTTTGCTATGCAGAAGCTCTGTAGTTTAATTAGGTCCCGTTTGTCAATTTTTACTCTTGTTAAGATTGCTTTTGTTGCCTTCATCACGAAATCTCTGCCAGGTCCTATGTTTAAAATGATATTTCCTAGGTTTTCTTCCAAGATTTTTGTATTTTTCGGTTTTACATTTAAGTCTTTAAGCCATTTTAGAATTAATTTTTGTATATAGTGATTAGAAGGAGTCTAGTTTCAATTTTCTGCTTATGCCTAGCCAGTTATCTTAGCATCATTTATTGAATAGGGAGTCCTTTCCCCATTGCTTGTTTTTGTCAACTTATCAAAGATCAGATGGTTGTAGGTGTGTGTCTTTATTTCAGGGTTCTTTATTCTGTCCCATTAGTTTATGTCTGTGGTTTTCGTACCAATACCATGCTCTCTTGGTTACCATAGCCTTGTAGTACAGTTTGAAGTTGGGTTATGTGATGCCTCCAGCTTTGTTCTTTTCCCTTAAGATTGCCTTGGTTTGGGCTCTTTTTTGGTTCCATATGATTACAAAGTATTTTTTTTCTAATTGTATGGAGAACATCATTGGTAGTTTGAAAGGAATAGTAATGAATCTATAAATTGCTTTGGGCAGTATGGCCATTTAATGATATTTATTCTTCCTATCCATGAGCATGGAATGTTTTTTCATTTATTTGTGTCATTTCTGATTTCTTTGAGCAGTTTTTTGTAATTCTTTCAAGTATCTTTCACTTTGCTGGTTACCTGTATTCCTAGTTATTTTATTCTTTTTGTGGCTATTTGTGAATGGGCTTGCATTCTTCTTTTGGTGCTCAGCTTGGATATTCTTGATGCATAGGAATGCATTCTTGATTTTTGGATATTGATATTGTGTCCTGAAATGCTGCTGATGATCTTTGGACCTAGAGGTTTCTTTACAGAACATTTTTTAGTTACAAAAATTTCTTTATAGAATTATGTTTCTTGAATTTTCTCTCTTTGTTTTGTATTATCTTGGATAATTTGTTTTTTAAAGAAATTTGTCCATTTCTTAGTTGTCAAATGTATGGAGATAAATTTGTTGATATTAGCCTATTCATGTATGTAAGCTATTTCTATAAATCGTCACTATGGGATTTATAGTTAGGTTCTGCTGTTTCATCCCTCTCACCGGTAACTTATGTCTCCCCCTGAACTTTTTCTTCCTATATCAACCTAGAGATTAATCAATGTCATTGAGTTTTTCAGAGAACTACCACTTTATTTTGTTAATTTTTTAACAACTTTATTTTGTTATCGTTTGTTTGCATCTATTTCATTCATCTGTTCTTTGTTAATGCTTTCTTGCTACTTAGTTTGAAGTTATTTTGTTCATTTTCTGATTTATTTAAAGTGGACCTTAGTTTTTTAACTTTGAAAATCCTTTTTTCTTTTCTAATATAAGAATTTGAAGCATAAATTTTTCTTTAAACCTTACTTTATCTATAGCTCACACAATTTTATGTATTATATTTTGATTATCACTATTGATTAAAAATATCTTCTTTTATTGTGATCCTTTTCTTTGTCCTATCAGTTATTTAAAAGTGTGTCATTTAATTTCTAAATATTTAGAGCTTTCTAAATGTTTTGTTATTGATTTTTGAAAATATTTTGTCACTTTCAAAAAATATTTTATATTATTTCAATTCCTCTAAGTTTTGGGGGACTTGTTTTATAGTCTACTATTTTGGTGAATGTTCACTATGCAATTGAAAAGGATGTATATTCTATTGGTAGTGCTTCCCACGAATGTCAAATAGGTCAAGTTGGTTCAATGTTGCTCATATCATTTCTATCCTTATTGATTTTCTGTTTATTTGTTCTATCTATATTGAAAGATGAAAGTCAAATCTCCTACTATGATAATGAATTTGTCTATTTTTCTTCAATCTTATCAGTTAGGGTATATCTTTATAAATTCCATATGCTTTGAAGCTCTTTTGAGGTACACACACAATAGGATTGATGTATTTTATGATAAAATAGTCCTCTTCATTTCTGCTAATATTCTTGTCCAAAGTCTGTATTCTCTTATATTAATGTAGTCATTCTACTTTTCTTACATTTTTCACAAATTTTCATCTAGCTGAACCTTTATACTTAAAGAATTGTTTTATAGGCAGCATATATTTGAGTCTTGCTTTTTATTCAGTCTATCTCTGCCTTTATCTTTTGTGTTTATCTTTCATGGTTTATATAAGTCACAGTATATTGGCCATATTGTAATGTTTTATTTTTCTTCCTTCTTTGCTTGTGCTCTGCCTTTTGGATTGTATACTTTTTAATATTCCAGTTCATTTCCACTATTGGATTATCAGTTTATTTCTTTGGGTTTGTTGTTGTTGTTGTTCTCATGGTTCATCTAAGATTTAAAGTATGCCTCTTTTACGTCTCATCATTTCCCTTCAAATAATATGCATCACTTGACTTACAATGTAAGTCTCCTCCTTATTTCTTTCCTTTCATTCTTTGTACTATTTTTAATATCATTCACTTATACATATTTTACAAATCCCAAAATACCTTGCTTTTATTTTTTGCTTTAAATAATTGATTATCCTTTAACATTTTTAACCTGAGGGGGGAAAAGTCTTTAGTATTTTCCATTTATGGCATTTCAAAATTAAATTTTCTGGCTCCAAGTTTCCACCTGGCATTATTTTCATTCTTCCTGAAAAGCTAACGTTAACATTTTTTTGTAGTGCAGATTATGGGATATGAATTATCTCAGTTCTCGGGTTCTATAACCATCTTTAGGTATCCTTAAATTTTGAAAAATATTTTCTAATTTCTTGGGAAAAAATATTTTCAAAATTCTGCATATAGAATTGTAGAGTTTCAAATGTCCTTCTACTGTTTCTTGCTTACATTGTTTCTGATGAGAATGTTTGGCTGTTCTTATCTTTATTCCCCCTGTAGGTAATATGTTCCTTCTCTTACTGTTTTCAAGATCTTCTCTTTTTCACTGTTTCTTTTGTTGTAATTACTTTGATTATTCTGGACTTCCTGTGTGTACCATAATGTAAAAATGAGTTTTATATCTTACTTTACAGTCTTATTTATATTTTTTCTTGCCTTATTACACTGGATAGGATGTTGAATAACATGGTAATAGTTGACATCTTTGGCTAGCTTCTAATTTTGCGGGGAAAAATAAATGGATTGGGAGCCCACCCATCTAAACTGCATAATCAAAGAGAATTAGTCATGTGGTAAAGACATGGTCAACTATTTATAAGAGGTGACCATGGACATTCTTCATCATTAAAAAAAGCTCTATTATAATATTCTTATAATAGACAGTGAGTAATGCAGACACCTCAATTTTATCCATCAATTACAATTATTTGTATTACAATAGAAAATTCACAGAGTAATCATCTAGTCCAATATCCTCATAAAATGCCAGCATTTCTTCTCTAACATGTCTCCTAAGTTGACATGAAGTCTTTATTTGAAAACATCCAGGAATGAGAAGATGCATTTTATTTTGTTTTTGAATTTCTTTTTAGAATTGCCTTCATTAAATAACTGAAAATCTGTATGTCTCCTCTCTTATTCAAACATGTAGTGTTTTTGAAGCAGTCCTTCAACCACGTATTGCTTACAATTAGGTTTGGGCACATGAAGGAATCAGAGGAGAGGTGGAGGATGGGAGCAGTGGTGTAAACAAAATAGAATTTTAGGCCTCTCTCAAATAAACATCTTGACAGGTTGTCCAAAGCTGGTATAATATTCTTCAGTGTAAGGAACTCACACTCCTAATTTCTTACCACCCAATCAAGCATGGTTCAAATGGCAGCATCTACAATCTAGGTAGTTGGGCTAGAGAAAGACGTGAGAAAGAAGAGGCTAATACTCTACACATGCTGTCTTATAAGGAAGCTCCCCAGACGTTGCCTTGTGACATTTCTGTTTTGATTCAAAATGTATTCATCTGACCCATACCTCACTGCAAAGGAGCTTGGGAGATGTAGCAAGCATGTATACTATAATACTTCCCGTTGTTCTGTATTCCAATGATTCATTATTATAGTAATTCATTGATTCTTTTTCTCCTACTTCTGTTTCCACCCTTTCTGCCACACTGCCTAACCTGTCTCTGGTTAAAGAGGATATTCTGACTACTGAACACTTCCGTTGTCTTTTGCCTCATGCTCTCTGCTGCCTTCCCTTTCTGGAACTCTCTGTCAACCTTTCTGCCCACATCTTTGTAGACCTTAGATCAAAACCCTTTAAGAAAGTAGACTTCAATACTGTTACATAATTGGCCAGGCACAGCGGCTCACACCTGTAATCCCAGCACTTTGGAAGGCCAAGGCAGGTGGATGACTAGAGATCAGGAGTTCGAGACCAGCCTGGCCAACATGGTGAAACCCCATCTCTATTGAAAATAGAAAATTTAGCCAGGTGTGGTGGTGCATGTTAGTAGCCCGAGTTACTCAGGAGGGTAAGACAAGAGGATCACTTGAACCCAGGAGGCGGAGGCTGCAGTGAGCCAAGATTGAACCGTTGTGCTCTAGCCTGGGCAGCAGAGCCAGGCCTCATCTACTTAAAAAAAGGGAGGATATGTGCCCAGAGCCCCTGCTGGGCAGAGCTCTGGGGCTAGTTCACATCCCAGTACCCTGGCCAGCCTGGAGAGGGCTGCTTGCAGTTTGACATTCAAATTTTTTCAGGGCATAAAAACTGCACTTATATTCCACACGTGTTACAACAGACATATTAAGAAGGACACGTAGTATGAGTTTTGTTTAGTTTAGTTTTCTAGACCGCAAGTAATCTTCCTAATAGTTTTAGCATAGAAAATGGAAAAGAAAAAGACACTAATTTCAGCCTGTTATAAATCAGCAGCCAGATGTTGTAAAAAGAACCACTAATGAAAGGTCTCCCTAGAGATTTTTAAAGTTTCTTTATATTCAACCTAATGCTCTTAAAAAGAATATCACATTTCATTGACATACAAGGTATTCGGGTTAAATTAAAAGGTTTGAAAAAATCCCTTCTCTGAACTGAAGTCTAAGGGACTGGTTTTGAAGTTTACCTATTTTCCTAGGAGGGCTTTTACTTCCCTCTGCCATAAACTGAGTAATTTTTCCCAACTTGACTTGATGCCATTCAACCTTTTTAATTAGACCTATAGTTGGATGTTCGGTTCAGGTGAAGCTGAGTCAACAGTCACACTTTAGTGTGTTACGGCATCATGAAGCAAGCAGTTAAACTAGAAGCGAATTTAAAATGCAAAATAAATATTCTTTTGTTCAGAAATCGGGGAGGAGTAAAACGAAGTAATTAAAACATTTAATTAGTAGATTTCATAAAAATCTACCAATTATTTGTAGTCAGTATTTTCTATGTGTTGGATTTGAGAAATAATTTATGGATATAATCTGGAGAAAAACAAATTTATAAAAATGCAGTATTTTCAACTTGTTTTAAATAGACCTAAAACTAAAACACTTACAACCTTATCTCTACAAGTAACTCAACATTTTCTTTTTCCATTTTTTCTAAAACCAACTAAGTTGCAGCTATGGTTTTCATCCTGAGCAACTGCCTGCAAAAACTCACTTCCTGGTTATTCATAGCAAAATAATTCCTTTCCTCACCCCCTTCTGATTCTGATGTGATGAGGTAACTTTGAACAGTTGTGTGCATAACTCATTTTCCTCACTGCTGAAAAAACATGAGTTACTTGGGGAAGGGGAAATTTTTTTTTTTTTTTAAAGAAAACTCAACACTCAGTCTTGCTGCAAGTTCATTTGTTAATGGAAATCAGGAAGAAATTTTAATTTTCTTTCTCTTTTACTTCAGCTTCATTTAACAGAAAAGGGGGATATTCACCTATAGCAATAGTAAACATTGCTTTAGAAGACTGCTTTATCTGTACAGAAATTTAGGAGAAAAAAATGATGGAGAAGCTAAAAAGATTCAGAATATGATAAAGGCAATGATGCCACAGAAAGTAGAGAACTTAGAGCCCAAATCAAAGAAATAGCAACTTTGGTGAGAACATGTAACAATGCATAAAGTATTGCTTGGGTGACTTTTACATACAGGCAGGCAAGTTCTGCCCACATGTTGAAAAAAAATCTTTACTGGTTTCCATATTGTTTTTCCTGGACCCTAAAGTAAGCCATGGATAAAATGACAGTAATTAGGATATTCGGTAGGAATTACCTGAGCTGACAACTCCCACAGGGCAGGTGGCAAATGCCAGGGCAAAAGCTAGGAAGTGACAGTGGCCTCTGCACAATAAATTGAAACCTTTGTGCCTTTGTGCCGGGCCTCTGCTGGTCTCGTGGGGAGAAAAATCACTACAAAAACTCAGAAAACTCCTTTACACATTGAAGCCCTTATTTGTCTCTGCAAACACTCATCTTCCTGTCTGTCCCTATCATCCCTCCCTGTCTCTGTTTCCTCACACTCTGTCCCCTTTGCATGGTTGCTAATTTCATTTTGGCCTTTCTGTCCACTTCCCTGAGTGAATTTCTTCTTTTTGTTTTACGTGTCTCCTCATCTTAGGTTTTTCATCGTCCCTCTGTCCTTTGTGCCCTATAAATGTTTCAGTGTTTATGAGTCATATGAAGAGAACGGAGTGTCCTCGGACCTATCGAGTAATCTAATTTGGTATCTCTCATTCTCTGCCCAAATGACTTGAGCTCTGTTCCCCTAACATCAGCAGAATGTCTTCAAAGAATTAACATGCCTCCCAAATCAGCAAGGGTGAGCCCAGGCAGCTGTGTCTGAGGATTCCACTTACGCAAGAATTCCAAAAAAAAATAAAGATTGAAAGAGATTTTGTTTTAAATGTACGTCAAAAGGGACCAGGAGAAAGTTAACTGTTATTTCGTCTTCCACTTTTCTAAAGCAGCAAAAAGATATGGATCCAAGGTCATTTCGTCTAAGGGTACAACTATTCCTCATCTGAACCTAGTAATTAACAACAACAATAGCGCACACACACTCACACAAGAAGCAGTATCTTTATAGGATGGTAAAATCCTATGTTATGGAAATAAAGCTATATTTGTTCTCAATAAATTGGAATTCTTTGCAATTCCAAGTGTTCACATCTTGTTACATGCTAATAAACTTCATAAAAAATATTTCAACTTTAATACTGTGTCATTGTATTAGCTTATTGTAACATTGCTACAATACATACAAAGTAGTCCTCCCTTATCTTGGGAGGATATGTTCCCAGAGCCCCAGTGGATGTCATGTTTTCTGTTCTTGTCTTCCATGCACAAATTTAATTTTAATTCTTTTAATTCTTAACTAAGCATTATCACACACCTTGGCTGGACCTTTGCAGTTTGAGGTGGAACAGCAAAGCTAGTACAGATATTTTTCTTTTTTTCTTCTTCATAATTTCACAGACAGAATTGTTCTTACTATAGATCTTAGCAACCTTGGCATACAATTTTTTTTTCTTTCCTAATTAAGTCAGAAACTTTTGCCTTTTCACTTAAAAGAAACATTTATCTTTGGCTTCTCTTTGGCATGTCTGAATGGCCAGTATCATTACTCTTTCACTTTGGGGCCACTATTAAGTAAAATAAAGGTGACAAACACAAACACTGGGATACTGCAACGGTCTGATAACCCAAATGACTACTAAGTGATGGTGTCTATCACTTCCTAGGCTTGTCCTGTCCTATGAAGACTCTGCTCTGTGTGTGTGTGTGTGTGTGTGTGAGTGTGTGTGTTGCTGTTGTTGTTGATTACTGGTTTAGATGAGAGGTAGTTGTTCCCAAAGACAAAGATTCAATTCCCAGGAGGAAACAAGGAGGACAGCAGGAGATTTCAACCCATGTCTCAGAATGACACACAAGTTAAAACTCGTCCAGGTGCAGTGGCTCACGCCTGTAATCCCAACACTTTGAAAGACCAAGGCGGGCAGATTACGAGGCCAGCAGTTCAAGACCAGCCTGGCCAACATAGTGAAACCCTGTCTCCACTAAAAATACAAAAATTAGGCAGACATGGTGGTGCACTCCTGTAGTCCCAGCTACTCGGGAGGCTGAAGCAGGAGAATCGCTTGAACCGAGGAGGCGGAGGTTGTGGTGAGCCAAGATTGCACCACCGCACTCTAGCCTGGGTGATAGAGCAAGACTCCATCTCAAAAAAAAAAATGTAGGCATTATTTTTGTAAACTTCCCATGTAATATTTTCAGACTGCAGTTTACCATGAGTAACTGAAACCATGGAAAGCAAAACTGCAGATAAGAGGGCACTACTTTATAAATTTATGTTAACTATTGCTCGCTTCCTTTTTAAGAGGAATTTTTACAGCCTTGTCCCCTTAATAGAACCTTCTATCTCTATATAGTTTACTTTGCCCAGCAACAACACAGTAATTATAGCTGGAGATGCTAGAATTAAAAAATGGGCCAAAATATCCCGAAGCCTCTTTTTTATTTTTTCTTAACAAAATATTGTCACCACTTCTGCCAAGGAATTTGTTAAGAAAAATGGTGAAAGGGGGTGGAAAATGAGCATGCAGGGCTTCAGACCAGGGCATAGCCTCAGGGTAGACAACTTCCATTCACACTTGCAGTGTAAATATTCTTGAGCAACCTGGTGATCAGGCTTATGCATGTTCAGGGTACGAACTAAATGTAAACAAATAAAGATTCCTAGAATCTGAGAAAATCAATCAGAGCCTTGACAATGTCAGAATCCCTCCTATTAAAACCTCGGTTACCAATTGCGTTTCTAAAACCACTAGTGTGCCACAAGATGGAATTAAATGTTCTCTGGGTGGCGGGGTTTGGGTGGGTTGAAGATTCCATGGTCAAAAGCCTTTGGAAACACTAGATATCTTTACTATAGAACAGATATAAACAGATTTAAACAGATATCTTTACTATAGAACTTTCACGGGCCCTTAATATGTAAACTCATTTTGAATCACCAAAAGGGTGATAAAATGCAATTTTTTCCAAACTAATTGGATTATAAAACTCTTTGATGACAGAAAACATATTAACATTGCCCAAAACACAAGTGTCTCAAAGGACAGTTTGGAAAATGCTGCATCTGAAGTTTAGTAGTCATCGATATCATAGTTTATTGAACACTACGGCTATTCATCAAAACGATGAATTAATAGGACTAGCTACATATATAAAACCAAACTTAAGCTATCACTTTCCTAAAAGTGTAATCAAAAAGCCAACAACAGATTTATTATTGTGCATCTGCACTCTGCAATATAATATAAGCATCACATAAAGTTCCTATCAACTTTAGAAACTTATATTGTAATTTAGAGGAAGATTTTGTCTTCATTTCTTTCCATATGTTTGTTTTCATAGAAAAAATCTAGTGTAAACAATTAATTCACTAACTGTAAAGCCTTTGCATTTTAATCCTTCCATCTCTCCTAATGCTTACAAAATATTTTACAGATTTGTCTAAGTTCCGTTTTATTAAAAGATTAATGAATGAGTAGAGGAGCCCAAAATGGAAAGATTGTTTTGTGTCCAAATGTTTATTAACAGGTCACTCAATAAAAATTGTCAATACCATTTTTAAACTGGAGATTGAAAAGTCATCTATGAGTGACAAGGAGCTTCTTTCTCATTGTAGATTGCTAGGATCTTTCCTTTCTGTATTTTTCCTACTTTATTGGCTTCTAATCTGAAAACTCAGGATCTCTTTCAGATGTAGAGCTCCTTTACAAGCATTGAAATTGCTGAAGCAGCTTATTCTTACACAATAAAGCCTACATATAACATGTGTCATTCTATAACCCTCATACTAATCCAAAATAAATAGAAATCATACATGAACTGAAATCTGACCTGCTCCTTGAAGCATAGCTCAATGGGAAAACAGGGTTTTAAGACATTTACATTTAAAAGAAAAAAAATAATTCCTTTACCTTGAAACCCATAGATAATTTTTGAAGTTTGGGAGAAAGCTAAATTTTATCCAAAGTAAATTTTTTAATATCTTAATACAGGTATTAAAAACAATTTAAATTTAATAATCATGTGCTAATATCTGGCAACTTTCTATAAGGCTAAATAAATGGGGAAGCCATCTTGTTTTCCACATCACTGGCTCTAGCATGCTATAGAAGATCACCATGACAACAGGAGCTGGTTTGCCTGGTGTGAAGACAACACTGGAGGCCTCATTTCCTAAATGCATGTTTCTACAAAGTTGAATCACCAATTAAAAGACTCTTTTCTGTCCTTGG
Organism: Aotus nancymaae; assembly: GCF_030222135.1. Taxonomy (NCBI): domain Eukaryota; kingdom Metazoa; phylum Chordata; class Mammalia; order Primates; family Aotidae; genus Aotus; species Aotus nancymaae. Next base: position 27,721,247 of record NW_026988454.1, read on the forward strand.
GGGCTTCAGAGATGCAAATGGTGTTGGAAAAGCTGGCTGGTCAGCTGCTACACCTAGTAACTCCTCTTGATTATCTAAAAATAAAATGACTCTTATTTAATAGTTTTTTTTAGACTAGGTATTTCTGAATCACACTGAGCTGGGAGCTAATACTCAAAATCAGAAGACTTGCTTGAAATTGTGAACTACTGTCCTTGTTATAACTTGTGATTAATCTTTAAATCCATCCTTTAAAAAAGATTATTCTGAATGTGTTTTTAAGCATCCTATTACCATGTTATGAGATACACAATAATGTATTGTTAACTCTTCATGTCATTTATTATGTGAATAAGAAACAGAATGTAATGATGAAAATTAACATAAATTTTTTTAAAAGATAAAAAACGTGTGATGATGACACAAAAGTAAAATTTAAATGTTAATCTGAATATATTCCTATAGAACATCTTTATGAATTCAAGCAAGAAAATATAAAGCAAGTATTTATTAAAGACACAGATTCACAAAGAATAGTTTTCTTGACATTCAGGAGCTCAAACTACAAATGTCATCAATGAGTTTTTATTTAAAATAAAAAATTCTATGTCTATTTTAGGGAGAAATTAAGAAACTAAAAATTTTAACACAAGTATTTTAGGATAAATATGCCAATCTTAAAACTATAATTAGTATTATTTGTTGTATACAATGATAAATAATGTTTGACACCTACCCTGTAATGTATACTACTCTATGAATTTCTCTTTTTTGTATCAACTTAATAAATCCATACTTCAGTTTTGACATTTTCCTGTCCTTATTTACAAATGCAATGCTAACAATATCCAAATTATGTTATCAATATATTTATGATATTAAATATTAAGAGAAGATAGAAGAAATACAACAAAATTAATTTTCAAGTAAATTATACATGTCTGTTACCAGGCATATGATAAAGACAAATGCTATTAAGCAGTGCTATTTAGGAATTATGTGCACAAAATTAACAATACACACTAGCCAATTTTCTGTAATGTGTGTTTGTATATTTAACTGTTTCTTTGTATAGCTAATTAAATGTTTGTTGCAAAGTCTCATGGGAAGCTCATTTGCATATACCTTTTTATAATGGCTAAACACATTCTCACTAAGTATTGCTTGATGAATAGATATTTCACAAATGCCTGCCATGGATACAACAACAAACTATGGACACATGTCATTATTACTGTAGTTCATCAGCACAACACTCCATGGCTGTCTCTGAATAATTAGACTAACTTAAAAATTACTCGTTTGCTTATGAGTGGTAACTAGTGAAGCACTGCATTTAAATTTTAAAAGTTTAATTAAAATAAAGTTGTGTCCAGTTTTTTGCCTATTTAAATTTATATAAATTTCAATATGAATTTATGTGAAACTTTGATTTTTGAGGAGAAAATTTCATATCAAATATCAGAAAATAAATTGTCAAATGCAGATATAAGCTGTAACAAAAAAGAATAACAGAAAAAAATATGAACACTGTACTTTCTTCACACAGTTATAAAGAAAATTATATGAGATAATCAATGTAAATAAAATATCTATTGATGATAGGTTTACAGTAAATATTCATTTCCTTCTAGCTTTTTCTCTACCATGAAACAACTTAGAATCACCTTAAAAGAACAGTACTTAATTTATGAAGTTAATTATTCCAAGAGAGTCACAAGGCACGCTGGCACATACAGGAGCAAAGATTGTTTAGTTTGGGTGGGATCTTAGTTTTGCAGTCACCTATCACTATAAAAGAGTCATTATTTCTTCTTTTACTTCTTGAAAGTAATTGGTGGGCTGACTAATAAGCCTTTAACACATTCAATTAAATTTTTGGCAATCTAAATATTGTTTTGCTGTTTCTTTTACATATTTCTTTTTTTTTTTTTTTTTTTTTTTGAGACGGAGTTTCACTCGTTACCCAGGCTGGAGTGCAATGGCGCAATCTCAGCTCACCGCAACCTCCGCCTCCTGGGTTCAGGTAATTCTCCTGCCACAGCCTCCTGAGTAGCTGGGATTACAGGCACGCGCCACCATGCCCAGCTAATTTTTTGTATTAGTAGAGACGGGGTTTCACCATGTTGACCAGGATGGTCTCGATCTCTTGACCTCGTGATCCACCCGCCTCGGCCTCCCAAAGTGCTGGGATTACAGGCTTGAGCCACCGCGCCCGGCCTCTTTTACATATTTCTAACTTCTTTGAATATCACTCCTCATGGATGTTCTCAACGTCTCTCAATTTAGCATCATCTGTAAATTTAATTAAGTACTTTCTTCACCTTTTCTTGTAGATAATTAAAAAGTGTGCTAAATTAAATCATGACAAACTCCTCCTGGACCCTACACTGTCTTGTCATGCAAAGCATTTTACCTCACAAAACACCAAAATCACGAATGATGTTTAAAAAAAATGCGGGAATTATATAGACATTCCATTTTTGTCAATGGAAAAATCCCCAAATGTTTCTTGCTAGGGGATCACTAAAATTTGTAACAGTTATGGAACCATAATTTTGATATACAAATAAGTTTTAATTAAATCAACTGGACAAATGACTATAGACAATTATATCAACAGTTTTATATACATATGTGTCAAATTATGTTATAAATGCATATGTGAATCCATGTGTATTTCAATGCCAAATGTCAGTTCAGATTTGCTCAAGGGTCAATTGACTCTGGGGAATAAAATCAAAGAAAGAAATTAAACAGGACTTTCTTCTTTTCTGTGTTTTGTGTTTCCATTTTTATAATAAGCATGCCTTACTTGTGTATTTAAAGAGTCATATTTATTTATACATAACACGGAATTCAGCTGCATGCTGTGCTCCCACCATGTCAATGAACATCCCTCAAATGTGGCACTTAGAATTGAGTCACTGAAGTCACTGAGGAAAGGAGGTAACTTTTACAAATTCAGGCAATTATCATCTTAAAACATCAAATTTAATTTATCTAGTGTATTACCAAATATACATTGATAACATATTTTATGCAAGACGCTTTGCTAGGCAATGCATGGGATGTAGAGTTTATTCATCAAGAAGCAGTGTGGCTTACAGGTTAAGAGGAAATGCCATGGCATATCACAGTTTCTAGCTCTACTGCCTTAAGTAAATTAATTGAACTCTCTGAGCATCTGTTTCCTAAAATGACAAATGGTTATGATAACAGTGCCTATATTATAGAATTGTTGTCAGGATTATGAGTGTTTTTTTTTGTAATTTTTGTAAAGCACTTAGAACAGATCCTGGCACTTAGAGCACTCTAAATGTAGTATTTTATTTTAATTAATGAATTCAATATAAAGTGATTGAGAGACGGTTCTAGCAGTCTTAAATCATTATAAAACAAGGAGAGTTACAAGCAAGCCAATAAACAAATAAAATATTATGATAAATAAACAGAGCTGCTGAATGAATTATAATAAATGGTCTCTTGATATAATTTATGTTCTAATTAAATAGAGAAACAAACTATATATGTTGTGTAATACAATATGTTGCATTACAGTGATTCTCTGAATAAAGCCATGAAGAAACAGAGACAACTGACCTGTTCCACCTATGAAAGCAGAGAAAGTCCTGGAAAGGATATGACACTCTCGCTAAAGTCTAAAATCAGAGTAAAAGACACAGGTCTTGAGAATCATGTTAAGCCAGATCTCTTATGCATACTTTTTCTCATATTTATTTGTTCAAGTCCAAACTGACTAGACTTGGAATAAAATATTCTGTAAAGTCTGGCCCCAAATTATTTTTCCAGTTTTACCTGTTAATTTAACAACCATTAGAATTTTTGTTGTTGTTGTTTGTTTTTGTTTTGTTTTGTGAGGCAGTTTTGCTCTTGTCACCCAGGCTGGAGTGCAATGGTATGATTTTGGCTCACTGCAACCTCTGCCTCCTGGATTCAAGCGATTCACCTGCCTCAGCCTCCATAGTAGCTAGGATTACAGGCACCCACCACCTTTCCCATAATCCCAAATCCAGTGGTGCTAGAGACAGATGTGTCACAGAATTCAGAATTTTTCAGATTTTAGAGGGTTACTTGGTATAAAACTTAGATGATTTATCAGAAGTCTGGGGCAGCACCATATCAAATACATCAATATAGCTGCAATAAAACATAAAATTACTAATCTCATGTCAGTTCAGGTGAGGTTTTCTGAGATAAGATGAGATCATTATTAACACCAAATGAGTTAAGAAAAAATGTTTAGTTTTTGAAACTTTTTAGAATTGGGAGTGTGAATAAGAGATTGTTGACCTCTGTCAACCAATATGCCATGCCCTTTCTTCTTCTGTAAAACCTATTGCCTTTGTTACTAACTCCCCTTCCCCTCACAATTTATTCCTCAAGGCCCAACTTAGACATCATCATCTTGATAAAGATAATCTATGACAACCATGATACTCTTCTGTATCTCATTAATACTTTGGGGATCTCTCTCTTATTTTGTTTTGATGCCAGTATATGCTAATTATTTGTTTAAATGTGCGTCACTACCTCTTAACTGTAAGCTTTTAAGGGCAGGAATTTATCTTACTCTTCTTGATATCTTCTGTTTATCATATAGTATCTGCTGTATGGTAGCTACTCAAAGTTAGTGGGAGAATAGAGAATTAACTTATAACCATTTAGGAATATAAGATAAGTACACAAGTATGTGTAGGAAAGTTTAAACTTTCCCACTAGAGGTTAGGTAATTGAGTCTGCTGAAATAAACAGACAATAAATAGAGTAACAGGAGAAAAGGTCAACAAGTTTCTTGATGTGCACGCATACATGGCAGCCACAAAAAATATGAAACTCAAGAAAATGACTAATGGTTGAAGTTTGAATACCTTCTTCATAGGGGACCAAAAAGTGGAGAATGTGGGCAATTTTAAAGGAAGAGTAAATAATCTTTAGAGAAAAATGAATGGGTCTGAACAACACAAAGTATTATCCTGGGACAAAATTCCTCTAGGCTTGGGGGAGGTGATGACAAGTTATGGGAAGATGAGGGGCAGAGCTGCACTGCAAACAAAGGTTGCCTTATGATCTTTTAAACTTAGAGACAATATAGTCTCTAAGTTTAAAAAACCATTTTTTTAGAGCAGCCTCCAGAAGAATAGCCATAGCTTGTCTGGGTGGTGATAACTTTGCAATCTCCTCTCCAGTAATTAATCTTCCCCAGTTGTTTGATGATATTCCTAGACAGGGAGTTTAAGACAACTGCGTTCCTTTTTAAAAAATTTCCTTCAGCCAAATAAGGGAACCTCAGAGAGAACACATCCCTGCACTAGGGAAGGGAAGTCAGAGAGACCTTGGTTCTGGGGCTTATTTCTGAGGCCTTACAATCTCCTTTGTTCAAAGCACTTGACATGCCAACATGTCGTATTTTGAGGTATTGTTTGTTTTCTGAACCCCAACATATGCAAAAATCTACCAACATCTTTTGAGTGGTAGAAGTTATATAAGTGGTTGACTGAAGGTTATAGAAGAACAACGAGAAAAAGTTCCCTTCTATGAAATAGATTGAGGATAGTTTTCAGGAGATGGTAATTGAAGAAATATGTTTATGAAAGGTAATCAAAGCTTAAAGAGCGTACTGAGGAAGTGGTCCAGATGAGTAGGATGGAATTCATTCATGTCAGGGGACAAACAGGAGATAAGCCCACAGAAGAAGGATGATGCCAAATTGCAGAGAACCTGGACCTCGGTGGTAACAGAGTCTGTTCTCCTTCTACAGCACATCAGACAGCAGTAGTTTTAGGCTTCTGTATTGGACAAGGGAAAAACTAGCAGAGTGAAATTGAGCAATAAATCTTTCCATGCTGATATGTTATGTTTTGGTAGGAAAACAATTTATACTGACTAATAAGCAAAACAATTTTTAGGTGGATGGTTGATGAAGGAAATCATTGCTCATTCCTGCACACTGAACCATGAAAAACAAGTATAGGTAAGTTGGTTTGACTGTGAGGCAGTAAAATCAATTAAAAAAAAGGTTAATAGTTTTCTAAAAAAAAAAAAAAAAGATAATTGATGGATGAGTTTTTTTAAAATGCCTTTAGTTCTTTATTCTAACTCCAGGAGGACAAAACATAGTTGTCAACTTGGTTTAAAAAAATTAGGAAGGTGTTATAGTACTTACGAAGATACGAGTAGAGAAAATATGCAATTTTGGAAAATTTTAATTAGTGACCCTGGTTATAAAATATTTCAAGAAAAATACACAGGGTTTTGTGGGAGTACGCTAATTATCAAAACTGATGTTATGTATTTTATCACTTTTTTCCAAAACATATTATCTCTAATGTTAATGATTTCTTATTACTAGAATAAATGTTAGTAACAATTTACATTTCAAGAATGACAGACTGAGAGTAGGTCTGAACATTTTTGGAGTGTGATTTTGATGAGTTCATCATAGACACCTCTCTCATTCCAACATCAGCCTTTAGTCTACCATGAAGACCAAATATCAACCACGAGATATTATTCCATTGAGTCTTGCAAGACGTTTGCCTACATCTATGTAGATGTGATTTCCTATTCAAATGCAACCTTTTCTTTAAAGTAGTCCTTTAAATCTATGTCAGCTGTTATTGTTCATACCCATTTATTCATCATTAGCTGTAAAGTTCAAAGTTTTGAGAGAGGATGTTAGCTGGATTAAACAAAAGGTAAGAAGAGAGGAGTGCTGTGAAGAGGGATGGGAGACAGACAGACTTCACTGTTGAAACTTCATTGTTGAAACTTCACTGTGTTTAATGGCATTGCACACAAGTGAAAGTGCATCCCTCAAATGCCAGACCCTCCTCCCTTGTGGGACCTCATTTCACAGCAGAGTTGACCCTCAGTTAATCATAAAATGGTATAAACAAGAAGCCTGAATCTCCCAATCATGTCTGTTAATTTAAGTATTTTACCCAGCCTGACTCTGTTGGCTCTTTTGAGTTGCCTTCTTTTAGAAACTATTTCAAATTCTTAGGCAACACTTTAAGAGGTTGTATTGTGAAGCCACCAAGCAAAAATTATATACCATATTTACAAAAATAAAAAATATTTTTAACTAAAACAGTAACAAACATCTATAAGTAAATGTTTACATTAAATTAGTGGAGGTGGTTTCCTTTTTTAAGTAAAAGCACACAGCATTAAAAGTAGTAACACTGATTAGTTAAAGGTTCATTAAACTTCTAGCCCTATCCATGTTAACATAAACTTTATTATAATTTAATTACATATATTTAGTTCCTGTTTAGTTCATATTACAATAACTGTTCCAAATCCTTTTTGAAACAAAGAGAAATGAAAATAAATCTTGCTTTAACTGAAGGCACACTTAGAAAAATGAGATCTAATACACAGTAACAGGCTAGTAGACCCTGCCCGTCACTTTCTTTATAGCTAGTAAAAAGCCTTGAATTTTTAAGCAGAATTTGTGCAGTTTTGAGAGGAAATGTGTTCTCATGGCCTTTCGTCTCACAAACTCACTTTTTGTTATATTTCCTTCTGTATATATCTAGCATAATGTTATGCTTCATTTGATGAAGATTACATGGTGAAAAGCAATAAAATGGACTTCGTGAATTTTAGAGAAATGTATGTCTGTCTGTTTCCCCTGCCTCATACAGAAACACACCTGCAAACACATACATGTTAAGTCATTTGCACCCTAACCGAATCCTAAAAAGAATAACAGGTGACATATTTTTAAAATGCATAAATACAGCAACTGTTACAATAAAATAATGAATAAAAATAATTTCTGAAAGGAAAAACCAGTGAATGAACATACTCAGGAAATCCTATCTGAGGAACATTGCTATGATTGGGTCAAGTTCTAGTTCATCATTTCCTAACAGCCTAAGCAGAGACAACATGATGGATTACAGAGCTATCATTTTCTATGAAAAGAAAGCACACCAGTTCATCAACAAAGATAAACTTTCCTATCCCTGAGTTCGAAGAAGAATTTGTCAAAATGATCTTTATATAAGGGACAGGGAGCTCCATAATGTCCCCCATAGCAATTTTACAAGTAATATAGATACGTTCCACATGGCTATTCCTCATATTTCTCTGACACTGAAGCCAAGCACATTAAAAACTGCAGTCCCATAAAGGCAACGTGGGAAGGAAAGTTAGAAAATAAAGAGAGAAAGGAGAAGTTGAAAGAAAGAAAAGACGCAGATCTGCATGTTTCTGCAACATGGCCCAATACAAGTTTAATGCTTAAACAATATTGAAACTGAATAGATAACACTTTTAGAATATATTGTGGGAATATCAGTGTCCCTCTGAGCTTCTAATGAAAGTTAATTGGTAGATAATCCAGATATACTAGGTTATTAATCATGCCACCAAACACATAGATAACAAAGTTGGTATATTATTATAATTGAATAAATTATCATATGTCTGCCATATTGAATATTCAAATCATATACACATGAAGTGGTCTGTAGACATGAGAAAAATGTGGTCCTTTTTTTTGTTTTGTGTTTCTTCAGAAAAATAGCTTTATTTTGAATAAGTGCATGGCAGAGGCATCAAATCGAAAAAGTGCATGGCAGAGGTATGAAATTCCACCCCATATAGCGGTGTAGGCTGATATGTGTGTAACTTAAACACTTCCTTTACTGATATGTTTAACTGCCTTCATGGAGATTCTTAAAGCATTAAAATTGTAATCCAAAGCTCTATAACTTGCTGAAAGGAAAGACAAGTGTTAGATGTGCAACCTGTAAAGGTGAGTTGGTTACCTATCACTTATCAAACTATCAGCTTGAAATTTGAAACTATCCTTTACGATATTGTGAAGCTGGACACTGCAAGAGCTTTCTGGTTATAGTTGAGTTTGAATCTCAGCTCTGACAAATATTAAGGAAGTGAGCTTAGACAAGTACCTCAATCTTTGTTAGCTTCAGTTTCCTCATCTGTAAAATGGTGATAACACTTCCCTTGGATGTTTTCTGGAGGTTGAGAGGTCATATGATGAATGTACTGTGCCCGAAACCTCGTGTGCAAAATAGTCAATCAACCAACTAATAAGCCATAGCTATTAAGTATTTCGAATATTATAATCCAGTCTTCAGAATTGGGTCCTCCTTTTGTTACAAGGAAGCAGAGGCTTCAGCTCATTCCACAAATTGTTGACTAAAGGGCTTTTGGTCTCTGAATACCAAAAACTATATAAAAATAAATGCATATGCAAATAAGAGGAAAAACCAAGTGGCTTTTTTTTTTTTTTTTTTTTTTAAGTAGGTGAGGTTGCAAACATACCTCTTGCTTTGGCTAATATGTGAACCATATAAATCACGGGTTTTAGTCTGTCCATACTTGTAGAGAACCTAAAAAAAATTTTTTTAGGAGTTTAGATAAAGAGATTTCATGAAAACTATCTAGAGCAATTTTTGAAAGAAAAACTGTTAATATTTCCATGATAATTTTTGTGGAGTTAAATTTTTACTTAAATGAAACCTTGGCAAACCAATTGATACAGGAGCTTCGGCAATGGGTGAAACCCATTGATTTCTCTATGGCACCAAATTAACAATAACTTCTTTTAATAGGTCACCATTTGACACTATTAGCTCACTTTTTACCACTGATAGAGCCACAAAATGTAAAGAAAATTAAAGAAAGCTGAGATCATCCTAGGAGAAGAGCACTTTGCAATGAATTGGTCATGAAATTTTGCTGGTTTTGAGTGTGTGTATGTGTGTATTTTAATATGGATGAAAAATGCATTTATCTCTCTCTCTCTCTGTTAATTGTATGAGTAGGAAGAGCTATAATTCTGCAAATCAACTATTAATTTTCTTTTATTTTGTTTATTATCTATAAGAATGGGACAGTATTGACTCTCATAGCTGTTTATCTTCTCTCATGTAAAGGTTGTGTGGTGTCACAGAAATAATTTGGATTTCTGAATTAGACCAACTTGTATTTTAACTGTTTTCTCCTGTCAGTTGAGAATCTTGAAACACACATGCACATATAGAAACATCTTCAAACCTTGGTTTCTCTATATGTAAATAGTGCTGATAACAACTATCTTCTATTTTAAAGTCCATTTTTCTTTTTAAGTAGAACTAAAAGAACTTTTTCTTCCCCTGTACATGAAAGTACCACTATACAGAGACTGACTGGAGTATGAATGAAAGCTCAAGTGAGTTTTGATGGCAACCTTTTTCCTCCAATACAGAGTAGATAAGGAAAGGGAAAGAATTCCAGTTAGCCAGGGATGTTAAGGGGTGTACATTTTTACCACTTCAGGCATGAGACACACCAATGGCAAAGGACTGGGCTGTTATCTTGACAGTCACTTACCCTTAGAAACCCTGTTCCCTTCTAGCAAGCCAGAAGATAAACAGAACTATCAAGGATCCTCAGAGGGACATGAACAGGCTGCCAGGCACAATTTGTGTGCTATGGTCAAATATGTCCCAAAGAAAGGCAGTAAGTAAGCCCCAGCCAGCACTATAGGTCCAATGGGACTGAGTGAAGTCTGACTCCTCTGAGGCAAGGAGAGATGGGGAAGTCGGGGTAGGGCAGCCTCATCACATCTAGAGTGAAGAAGTGCTCAAAGGTGGAGATTTTCAAGGGGTGCCAGCAAGACAGGGCAACCCCACCCAAAGAGATCTTTTAAAATGATAGATAAATTCAATCCCACATTTATAGTGAATCTCAAATTAAATTGTGGTGGCATAGTCAATTGCCTCAGCATACAGCTTTCAAATTCCTTAGGGGCTGGTTTTGTATCCAGATAAAAATCTCATTATAAAATTGTTTCTCCTTGGAAACGCTTAGACCTCAGGAGGAGGGATTTGTCCCAGAGAACCTTTGCCAAGACAGGGGTGCAAACGAAACACGGTATGAAATGTGTCTGGCCCATAGGAGGCACTCAATGCCTGCTAGTGCCTTAAGGTAGTTCAATTCATTTCTCTATTCTTCCAAAAAATATAGATTTATTGAATGTCTCCTATGTGGCAAGTATTGGTCTTGGTCCTAGAACTAAGCAATGACTAAGAAAGACAAATCCACATGCTCAGGGAATAAAAAGACCAGCTTTGACCTGTGCTTTAAATTAGTTCTTCCAGACATTGTGTTGGCAGTGCAGCTTGTTAGGAAGAGCACTTTACTAGGAGTTAAAAAGATTGGAATTCAGCCTCTACCATTAATTAGTTATGATTTTGGAAAAGCCATTTCATGCCCCTGGACGTCAGTTTCTCTGGAAAAGAAAAAAAAAAAGAACTTTGGATGCGTAAGTTCTAAAGCCTCTTTTTGCTGAGCATAGGTAACTACGTGGTTATCAAACATGTGTCCTTGGGCTTGTTAATGCCATGCCAAGTTCACTAGCCTTTTCAAAAGGGCTGTTTTTCTTGCCTGACCCTATTACCCCTCTCTCTTTATGCCTAGCTGACTAATAAAGGCAGCAGGGTTCTTTTGGCCCACTTTTAGTCATGATCCCGTGGCAAAACAGTTTGCAGATCAAAGTGACTAGCAAGACTTCAAGTGCAACCATTGACAAACAGGTCTCAGTTACCCTCTCCAGCAGTGGACACTGCTCAGAAGCTGTCTACACCATGATTTAACACCGTGACCTTGTTTTGAAACAGTTCTTTTCAATACCAGATGTCCAACAATGGCTATGTTCACAGACCTTGCTTAGTACCTACAATACTCATGTATGTCATTTTGCTCCAAAATGTGCTGTAACCACAGCCTGTCTCAACACCATCTTCTATCTCAGGTTTCCTCAGAAAAGGAAGGCACTGGGGTGAAATGAGGAGACTCCATTGGATTGATTGGTGAGCCTCAGCCTTATCTAGCTTCCCCCATGTTTCAGGGTAGTTTTGTGCACTCTGGTGATGCTGAGAACAGATTGATGCCAATAAGCCATTTGAGATAAGAACTAATTGGAAACAGAAGGTTGAAGAATGATTATGTTGGGAATGAGCAAAGGGGACAGACAAGTAATTATTCAGGCAGAATTTCTTTACCCAAAACGCAGATGGAAGAGGGAACAAAATTCCAAAGTCCGTGGCAGAAGTAAGCAGCTGCACATTTCTTTTTTTGCAGAAAAGCAAACAGAGTGATTCACTGGGTTGGTAATGGGCTTCGGGGATCCCTAGGGATTCACAATGTGCTCGCAGCTCACAGCATGTAAAATAACAGTGGTCTCTGCCTACTTCACCTCCTCAACTGGCTCTAATTGTGAAGCACATGAGACGAGATGGAGGGGAAGGACAGAGGAGAATCAGCCTCCTGTTTACACGTGAATCACAGTGGTGGTGTGTTGCAAAGAAGTCAGAAAAAGCAACACATACATATTCCGTATTTGTAATGAGCCATAGATCAGATTGGACTGCACATTTCCATTCATAAATATGAACTCATCACAAATAGAAATCAGGAGAAAGTAGACTCTTGCACAATATTCCTCAAAATTATTATGGAGTCATCAGGCTGCAGTTAAATAGAGCCCTATGATCTCAAAACTATGATTTGATTTGAAAGGAAAAGACAATAATAATTAGTAATCAGGGTAGGAAACTGAGCATCACCCCCGCAAAGAAAACTCCATCAGCAGATGCTTTACTCAGCAAGGCTAATTTAAAAGCTGCCTAACACTGTACTGGGTACAAAAATACAAAATAAAGACAGAAAACTTTCCTAGTTTTGGTCTCAGACTTAAACTATATCTCCCTCTGTCTATATGTGTGTGTACAATATTTTTGGTTGCGTTTGTCCTTAAATCAGGAGTGATTTAAGGACAAACGCATTAAAAGAACATTCAAGGACATCCCTCCTAAAGCACGATATAGTCAAAAGGAAACTGGACCCCCTGCTAGCTGGGAACATGAAGAACATTGCAGGCTTCACAGCGATGAGAGGAGTTATTAACATGTAAGAAATTATAGAGAAAAAGACAAAAGTCAAGAGATATAGGACCTCATATGAGGTAAGAGCCATCATTTGATAATACAGATAAGAGAAAAGATAGGTAGAGTGATTCAAAAAAGAAAAAGAAATGGCAGTAATATATTTCAGAAGAAAAACAATAGTAGATCTCAGAGTAATAGATTTTTGCTGAAATGAGGTATTAACTTTTACAATGCTTGATTGGTTTAGGATTTTCAAAAATTGATGTCAAAGTACATCCAGTTGCAACCTCTTCCCTGCCCCAACTCACTTTTTCCTCTCCCCTCGAAATGTCTAAACTCCTTCCTGCTGCAGGTTGACACGGGGAGTTCTTCCGTTGGCCTGGCTCTTTTTAACTTTTCCCTCTAGCTAATCACAATCTTCTGGCTTTGTGGGCTTTTGCACATTATGCAATGAAATCTGCGGTTATATATTTATTTCTGTGTTGGCTGAATGTCAGTCTTCCTCGCTTCATTTTGAGCCGAGACTTGTCTGTCTTGTTCACCACTGTTAAATCTGGTTCTCAGCCAAGAGCCTGGCACCGAGTAAGTGCTCAATAAACGCTTATTTCTGCATTGACAGACATCACCCCAAAACCTCTTACAGACTTTTGTTAGTAGAAAAATGGTTAAAAGCAGAAAAGCTAGATCACAAGACTGATATATGCAAAAAAATTTTAAATTTGAAAGAGTAATTTAAGCAGCATTTTGCAGGCTAAAAGTCATAATAATAATAACATATAATTCACCCTGCCCTGAAGTTATGCTTTTCTTCTGCGCTCTGTGCTGGCCAGAGATGTGTCCTGAATCAGGAGATCAACATGGAAATGACTTAGGTGAACTAAAAGTCTTCAGGAAATGACTTAGGTGAACTAAAGCTATTTCCACAGGCAGCGAATGGCCTTGGTTCACCAAATTTACCTCTGTTTTGAGGGGCTTCATCCAGAGTGACTTCTTAATTTACTCTAACTTTCTTGTATGGTGATGAGCAAGTACACTCAAACACTCAATACAGGTGTGCAGTAGGTAGATTTTTGCACCAACAGTGAGTGTGAAGGCAAGCTTGATGCAAAACCTCCTGTCCCTTCCTACCGAAGAAGCCCTCTAACTCCCAGAAGGAAAGGCCAAAAATGCTTTATCTTCAGGTTTGTTAATCCCAGTTTTAGTGCAGTTTGGGAGACTACCAGTTAGGAAGACGGCAGCAGCTGCAGGCTGCGTTGCCAGAAAGGATGGTATCCTAATCTTGGTATTCAGGTGGAAAACTTAGAAAACCTGAAGAGTATCTGTACTCAAACTGGATTGTGTGTGGTTTGTTTGTTTTTCGAAATGGAGTCTTGCTCTGCCACCCAGGCTAGAGTGCCGTGGTGTAATCTTGGCTCACTGTAATTTCTATCTCCTGAATTCAAGCTATTCTCCTGCCTCAGCCTCCCAAGTAGCTGGGATTACAGGTGCCACCACCACACCCAGCTAATTTTTTCTATTTTTAGTAGAGACAGAGTTTCGCCATAGTGGCTAGGCTGGTCTTGAACTCCTGATCTCATGATCCACCCACCTCAGGCTCCCAAAGTGCTGGAATTACAGGCGTGAGCCACCACCACGCCCGGCCTGAATTGTGTTTTTCCCATTTTAGAAGGATCCTAATGAATGCACCTGATTTTTAAGTTCCTAGGGGTCTAGTTGTTTAGAATTCCCAAGGATAGAAACTTATTTCCCTATGGGAGTGAGACGTTAACCTCACGCAGTCACACTGTAGGAGCCAGGATAGCTGTGGAGTTTTCTTAGGAATTCAAGCTTCCAAAACCATCCATATAGTCAAAGCTTGGGAAAAAGGAAATAAAAATAATACAATTTATTTTTTATATTCATTTATAAATGCAGTTATGCTTGGAGATGATCACTCATATATAATGTCTCATTTTTTTGTTCTGTTTTGGTTTGGTTTTGCCAACTATTTTGTTATTTATATTTCAAAAAAAAATAAAAATCATTTTTATTTTTTAACTTGAAAAAACATATGTAGTTTAATTATACATACAATCATAACAAAAACAATGTCTAGGAATTGTATAACAACCATGTGTCAGGCACTATTCTAAAAATCTTACTTACATTAATTCACTTAATCTTCATGACACCCCTATGATGTAGGTACCATTATGATTTCTATTTTTAGAAATTAAGATACTGAGTCAGAGAATGTTAAATAACTTGCTCAAAGTAATACAGCTTTTAAGTGATGGAAGTTATATTAGTCAACGTTTTCCAGAGAAACACAACCAGTAGTAGGTATACATAGAGAAAGGAAGAGTTATTTTAAGGAATGGGCTCACATGATGTGGCAGCTGGCAAGTCCAAAATCTGCAGAGTGGGCTGGTGAGGTAAAGATCTAGAAAAGAGTTGATATTGCAGTTCAAGTCCAAAGACAGTCTGCTGACAGAAGTCCCTCTTCCGTGGGGGAGGGCAAGGCTTTTCTGGTAAGACTTTCAACTGATCAGATGAGGCCCACCCATGCTACAGAGGGTAATCTGCTTTATTCAAAGTCCACAGATTTAGTCTATGGCCATATCACCCTAAAAGCACCAGATCTCGTCCCAAAGTCCACAGATTTAAATCTAACATATCCTCACATCAATGTGTAAACTGGTGTTTGATCAAAACTGGGTACCTTCGTATAGCCAAATTGACTCATAAAATTAGCCATCTCAGAGCCAGGACACAAACCTGGTCTACTCTGACATCCAAATACTTAGTGAATACACTAGCCAGGCATTTAGACTCTAAGGATTAACTGAACCATTTAATCTAAATTTTAGTGGCTGCAGGAATTCACCGTTAATGTTTATTTTCCATACTTAGGACAGTGGAGAAAATGTATGGCGGGGTGTGTGTGTGTATGTGTGTGTGTGTGTGTGTGTGTGTCTGTGTCTGTGTGTGTGTGTTTGTGTGTGTCTGTGTCTGTGTGTATAAAATACAGGACCACTTTGCTTCAATAATTTCCACAGGTAAACATAATCCCTCATTGTATCACGATAACTGTTAAGTATGAAGGTGGCAAAAGATAAACTGCAGGAGTTGTAATTTAAAAATAACATAGTGTTCATTATCAGTTTTCAAATGAGCTTCAGATGGCAGGGAAAGAGTTAAGCTCTTCAGAGCAATTCATACACTGCTATATTCCATGACAGCAGAGTCACTGGCTGTTTCAGAGCAGAACTGGCTATGTTTTCAGAGCAGAACAGTGAAGAGAAAAGGCAATCCCAGAGTTCGAGCTGTGATTCCGCCATGAGTCAGAAAGTAGTCGTTCAGTGAAACCCACCAGGAGCCTCAGAATGCCCATGCCTTCTCCACGGCAGCCTCTCCACCATCTTCCCTTCCAAGATAATAGTCCATGCTTCATGCTCATTCCTTAGAGTAAGGTACTGCCTCTAGAACATCTGGGTTAAATAAAAAATGTGTTGCCCTGTGGCTACTATTTTAGGTCATGGATATACACTCATGCAGGCAAAATTGAGTTTATTTTTTATAAGCCGCCATAGTGGAAAGCCAAGTCCTGTCTAAAAAGGAACACAGATTCATTCTGCTTTACTTTTCACATCCATAAAAGAGGGACAGATATTCCAATTATGGATGTTGACATATTATAGAATACTGGGAGAAGCAATTTCAGAAGCTTACTCCTTAGAGAACAGCTTTTTCTCTAAAGTGCAGCCTGGCTTTGCAGAAGATGCCCACTAGAGAATTGAAGTAAATATTTGCCAAGATTTTTTATTTTTATTTTTTGAGAGGTGAGGATAACAGAAGATATTTGCTGAGAACTTTTATCCATCATTAAAATAAATACCCTGAAGCCTGGCAGGGGATGGAACTCTACTCTTCCCCTGACCTACCCACTTTTTGAAATAAACCAGAGTAGAGGTGGTGTATCAGCAGATCCCAGAAAAAAGTAAGACTCTACAGGTCAATTCTTCCAGGGCAGCAGCATCTCTTCACTGAATGATAGCTACACGATTCTTCAGACACGAACATCAGTTAATGTAATACATTCTAGTTACAGAGTCTAAATTGAGGAATCAAAATTTCATGTATAACTAGAGGCATGATAATTGATGGTTTGGAACACCAAGAAGCAATGTTTACATTTCAAACATAGAGCGCTTGATTTTCCTGGCAGGAACATGAAAAAGACAAAAAGGATCTACATAGTTACACAGGAGGAAACATGTTTCAAACATGAACGTTGCACTGGAAATGACTAAAAGAGCTTCTGGGAAAACCTGGAGGACAGGGAACTGAGTGAACAAAACAGGAATTCACACAGAGAGAGACGGTGTTAAAGACGGTGGAACCAGGCTCTTCAAGACAAAAAGAGAGAGCACCGCATTTCACGATGTTTCCTTTTGCCTGGTCCCCCCGCTTCTAATAATAACGAGGAGAGAGTTTGATTGACTCTATGGCCCCCGCAAAACAATGCCACAATAACACAATTCTGTGGGGCTAGACATCAGAAGAAATGCAGATAAAATCAAAGAGGATATTATGAAAAGGATGTGATAAACATATTGGGTCCTAAGAGAACATTAGAGAGGAAGAGGTGAATTGTGAAGCTGGTCAGTGAAAAGGGGGGGAAAAAAAACAAAAAGCACTTGCCAAGGGGCTGTGTAAACAAGGAGAAACAGAAGTGAAATGTTCTCCCAAATTCTAAGTGAGGTGCTGGAATAAAAAGAGTCACTGGCTCTCTGAACAGAAAAACTGGTAGGAGAGAGATGCTTTGGGAAGAAATATCAACAACAAACCGTTTTATGAAGCACCCTCGCATCTGGGGCATATTGACCTCATTTGGTGTGCAGGTGGCCGCATCTGAGAAGCAGAGAAGTGTCAGGAGAAAGGCAGAAAAATGCAACAGGACAGAGCCAGGAAGGGGGACGCTAGCGGGGTCATTAACATGCACAGCAGTTGACAGCTGAGCCCCAGTGAGTTAACAGAATCCCCCAGGTAAAAATAGCAGATGAAGAAGACCAAATGGTAAAGCAAAAAGGTGGGAGAGGCACCAAAAGAAATGCTAAAGTAATAAAATGAGAATTGGATTATACAGTGAGTTACAAAGAGGGAGTATTAAATTTAGTATAAAGAGGAAGAATAAGCCTGTAAAATGAAATAGGAAATTGATGAGGAAAAGAGACCCAGAACAAAATATAACACTTAACTGACTTCACAAAACTTCTACAAACTTGAGACAATTCAATTATCCCAATCAACTGAGTGCCAAAAATGTTTACAGGACAGAATGAGAAGCTTGTCTCCCTCCCTTGGGCTCCAGCATTTTCAGAAAGCAAACGGTCCCTTTCTCCCAGGTTTTTCTACCCCTGAGCTGATAGGACATACCCTTCTAAGTCACAAGAGGAGCGAGAACACAGTTTAAGCCTCACATAGTTTGGAAAGCCAATCACACAACTTTCTAATCTACAATGGCCAGCATTTCTATGATCATTTGTGAGTTCTATCTACAAGTTAAACTGACAGACCATTGAAACACTGAAGCCATGGGGGATGCCAGAGCTACTTTAAACCAATGTTCCCCTGACTCACGCCTGTAATCTCAGCACTTTGGGAGGCAGAGGCGGGTGGATCACTTGAGGTCAGGAGTTTAAGATCATCCTGGCCTATATGGCAAAACCCTATCTCTACTAAAAATACAAAAATCAGCCGGGCGTGGTGGCAGGCACCTGTAGTCCCAGCTACTCTGGAGGCTGAGGCACGAGAATCTCTTGAACCTGGGAGATGGAGGTTACCGTGAGCCAAGAGGCGTCACCGCACTCCAGCCTGGGTAACAGAGCAAGACTGTCTCAATAAATAAATAAATACATAAATAAATAGAATGTTCTTCAGTAAAATAGTAGTTGAAGCAGAGTTGGCTTCCTTGAGTTTCAGTTTAATTCTCTTTTTCTTCTTTTCACTCTTGTTCTCATCTTAAGAGCTATGGGAACATCCCTGAACATGTTCCTCCCTTCCACCTTATTAGCATCTCGAAAAGGCACATTGCCAGTTACCATACTGTTTATTTACATACCTCTGAGCCAAAAGACACATCTCTGAAGATGAGGAGGCCTGCTTTTCAAAATTATAAAATACCTTTCTCTTAGTTTCATGACTTTTCAACATACTAGCATATTCTCTGCCTTCCTAGGTACTAAAAATGAATGGTTTGAAAAACTGTCATTCATAAGTCAGAAGCAGGTTCTAGGTGGAAGCATTTCTCCCTCTACCTGGTCCACTCCAATATTTTAAAAGTCCATTATTTTTCATGTTTGTGGAAAGGCACAGAGCCACATTTCAATTTCCCCTGAATTCAATACCTCATAGCTAAAGATTTTGCAATAGTTCATGGAGGCGACAGCATGCAAGAGTTTAGCTTTTGTGGGGTGCATGCATGCATATTGCGGGGGGGTGTGTGTGTCCCCTTCCGAAAATGAAGGTGTTCTTTTCACCTCTTTGGGACTGCGGCAGAGAATGAAAGCCTCTACAGTTTACATTCGCTTTGTCAGCCCCGTAAGCAACCATCTGTTTCAGCTGTAGAGTGCGATCTGTCAGTTTTGTTTTAGGTTGTGATGCAGTGGCAGGAGCCTGCTCATTGTTGTCTTCTTAGAGAACCGCAAAGTAATTAACCATTCCAGTACTGGCTACAAAAGAGATGGCCACTCTCAATGTTGGGCCAGATTTTTGCTTTCTCCAGTGCTGGAAATACTACAAAAAACTGAATAGCTATTCATCGTGTTTCATTGTTCCCTAAAGAGGCAACATGCTCTTTGTTATAAAGGCAACCTGGATTTTCCTACATACCATTTCATTTCAATGTCTGTGTGCCAAAGATGAAACAAAGTCTGGGTGATGTAGACAAACAATCAAAACATGACAGTGACAAACACCCTGAGAGACCTCATTCACTAACACGTGAACAGTGAAATATCTTTCACAGACCATGGAAGGTGTGAGCTGGGGGCTGGGAAGAAATAGAAAAGAAGAGGGGGCAGGGCTTGTTTTTAATATCATTAGGGTTGTAATGCTCTCCTGATTGAGCGTTAACTTCATGGGGGAGGGGCACAGTCCTCATAAATAAAAGACCTGTGGAAAGAGAGAAGGGCCAACAGGTTTTATATTTCATTCTATTTTCCTCATTGGTTCTCTGTGCTTTTCTTTCTTTTTTCTCTTCAATCTTAAATACGATCTTTTATCTCTTCTCATCATAAAATGAAATTAACAATCAAATTTTGAATTAACAAGATATTGAAAAATACCTCTAAAATAGATATATAGACTAGACTTTAAAAACTTTGGGAAATAGTTACCATATAACGAGAAAAGTAAGGGAAAAATGAGTAATTCATTGTTTTGTCTCTCACATCAAGATTTCTAAAGAGTATGTAATATAAATATATGAATTTAATAGAGCTAGTCAAGCATCAGTTCTATCTCTATTTGCAACTGACTCCTTTATTTTCACCAGCAAATTAAGAAGTTAGATGAAACAGTTAGGTTGGCTATCTTATCAGATAAGAAAATATTGCCGGTGATGTGAAGTATGGATTCCACATCTGTAGATATTCTAACCATGTACACAATAGCAGGATTGAGTAATTAGGTTCTCATCTTCTGAATATATCCTCTAAAAGTCATTTAACCATTTTCTCTGACAGCTTACTAAATTTCTGGATTTTTCTAATTAACATTTATTATGCTTTAAATATTAATTTATAAAGATGTTTTCCTTTGCAATTAAAACTACTCATTAATTAATAAGAGTAATTCATGTCCTGTTCTTAATATTTCTTTCATATCTTTAGTCAGATCTCAGGTCTTCCATTCTTCTTTGCTCAATACAGTATATAGAATATTTATTAATTTTCTTACTTTTCCCTGTAGATGTTTAGTTACATAGTTTTAGGTCTGCTATGTTGATTGCTCCTCTTTTTAAAACTGTATACGTAAATAGTGTGAAGGTATAACCAATATTACATGAGACAATATACGTTTGCATCCCAGTTTTTAGAAATTAGGCTAAGTTATGAAGGTTATTGTTTTTGAAATTTATACATATCATTTTCCTAACTCACATAGTTTATCTGTGATTCTCCTTATGACTTCAAAACTTTCAAAGTATTTAGTATTTAATTATTATGAGAATCATGCAAATGTTTTTGGTGCCTTGTTTAAATTCGATTTTAGAGAATTGCTTTGCTCCTTGCAGAAAGAATGTCCTGGATCTGCCCTTGGGATCTATGTAGCTATGTCTGGTAGCCTTAGCATTATGAACATGTTAACTCAACAAATATCTTTATCCTGCTGTCTCCATCTAAAATAATACAGATCACTCTTATCAAGGCACAATCTTCTAGAGAATACTGAAATCTCAGCCAAAGAGTAAGCTCTTGGCAAAATTACCGAGTAAGAGATATTTTAAGTTGTATATCTCTGACCGTCTCATTAGAATTCAATGTCCTAGAAGTCAGGCTCAGTATTTTGTTTAAGTCTACAGTTCTTCAATCTTCCCTTTACTCTCAGCCTCAGTGCTTCTAGTCTAATAGAAGGCCTCTGTCTACAGAGTAGACATCCAGGAAGTGTCTAAGATACTTTCCTATACACCATACCTTATCTCTCACTTTTTCATTCTCTCTCTCTATTTCTCTCTGACTCTTTATCCCTCCAAAATTCTCAAACAGAATCCTCATGCTGCCATTCAAAGATATTCTCCCCAAGGGTTTGATATGCTCTTGCCTAGGTGTGATGGAGTGATCACCCACACCATCAATAATCAGTAAGTATAAAGTATATTCTAAACATTAACATATATATATATACACACAAATAGGCTTTATTCATTTTTTACAAAGTCTCACTTTATTCCCCAAGACTAGAGTGGAGTGGCATGACTGGCTCATTGCCATTTCTACCTCCTGGGCTCAACCGATCCTCCCACCTCAGTCTCCCAAGTAGCTGGGACTACAGGTCCACACCACCATGCCTGGCTAAATTTTGTATTTTCTGTAGAGACGGGGCCTCACTATGCTGCCCAGGCTGGACTTGAATTCCTTGGCTGAAAAGATCCTCCTGCCTTGACCTCACAAAGTGCTGGGATTACAGGCATGAGAAGTAACTATGCCCAGCCAATGATATTATAGAATAAGGGAATGAAGAAGAAATACATATTCTTGAAATAATTTACATTTTGTTTATTGATGGTAGAAAAGATTTTGCTTTCAGAAAATGCATCATAGTGATAATGCTTTAATGTTTATAGGGATACTAATTCAAAGAGTATTAATTTTAATTTGTTTTAATTCTTGATTTTGATGTTTGTCATAACTGAAAAAGATCTCTCTCAAAGATAAGAATGATTCTATGGAAGAAGTCTATTATTGTCTGTATTTATAAAAATCACAATACTAATTTTTTCATCCCTAATTTTTTCAATACTAAATTCAACCCTGATTATTAATACTAATTTTTCATAATTTTTTAATTACAAAAAGAATTTTCTTGAAATGTGGCTACTAAATTTTCATCTTCCCTGATGTCATTCAGTTGTCCTTGGGACTAAATCGGAGATGCAATTTTTTACTTACAGCACAATCGAAGTTCCTCAGTTAGAATATACCAAAACAGGTTTGAGAATCCTTTTTCCAAAGCTTTTAAGGATTCAGATGTAAGAATTATAAATAGATGACATATTTGCATTGTTTTTAGCAACAAAATCACCCCGATTTTTCTTAACATTCATTTATAAAAAGCTTTTTCCACAGCATGAATATATTTCAAATGTCATTTCTTTCTCACTCCTTATTTAAGATGACATGTTTACAAATATATATGCCAGGTCACTTACCACTGAAAGCAATTTTTTCAGTTTGGATAATAAAAAGCTTCTATTAGGGACAAAGTCTGAGGTGTGCCAATTTATTGTTTGCTTGTACCTGCCTTCTTAATATTTTCTCAGCCAGAGTTTCCTTTACAAGGATCTTATAAACACATTTATCTGTTTTGCCCATTACCTAAACTGGATAATGAATTAATCAAATTAATATCACTCTTTCCCAGTAGAAGAACATATATTTCACAAGAAAAGATATAAGAATGGCAAACAAGCATATGAAAAGATATTTAATGTCATTAGGCATTAAGAAAATGCAAATAAAACCCCAATATAGTGCACATACTTATTAGAATGACTAAAGCTAAAAATATTGACAATGCCAAATGCTGACATGGATGTGGAGCAACTAGAATGCTCATGTATTGTTAGTGAAAATGCAAAATGGTACAATCACTCTGAAAAACATTTTGATAGTTTTTTATAAAGTTAAGCATATACTGTATGGCCCAGATAAATTAAAACTATGTTTGTGCATATTCAAACAGCTCTATGTATAATTGCTCACACTGGAAACAACTCAAATGGACTTCAATAGGTCAACAGAGAGACAAACTATAGTATAGTCACACAATGAAATACTATTCAGCAGTAAATAGGAAGATACTGTTGATACATACAATAACATGAGTGAATTGTAAAAGAATTATGCTGACTGAAAGAAACCAGTCTCCAAAGGTTGCATATTTTATAATTCTATTTGTATGGCTTTTTTGAAAAGACACATCTATCAAGTGGTTGCCAGGGGTTATGGGTGGAGGGAGAGGTGACTATGAAGAGAGGGCAAACGGGAATTTTTTATGGTGATGGAACTGTTCTGTATCCTAATATGGTGGTGGTAGTATGAATCTATACATGTGTTATAATTTATGGAACTGTAAACCAACAGCAAAAAATCAAGTTTACTGTATGATAATTTTAAAAATAGAATTAAAAGTGAAAAGCCAATGAGGCTACAGTCAACCCATCAGCATAATCACCATGTGACATAGGGACTAACTGAGAGTATGAGAGTATAATACATGCTAGCAAAGCTAAATTATTTATTTTAGGTAGAGAGTAAGTAGAAATAGAAACTTTAATATGTTTTCCTACAACTCCACAGATTTCCTAAAACACACCTGCTGACTGCTGCCCCAGACCCCTGCTACTCAAAGTATGGTCTATGGATCAGCAGTATTTTTGCATTGGACATCTTAGAAATCTGGGTTTTAAAAGGCCTGCCAGATAATTGTGATGCATGCTAAATTTGGAGAAATACTGCCCTGGACTACTTGCTAGATCACAGTTTCCTGAGCCCCATCCCCAGAGATTCTAATTTAGTAGATCTGCTGTGAGAATCAAGGATTTCCATTTCTTACAAGTTCCCAGTTAATGTTGATGCCACTGATCTGTGTACCACACTGTGGGAACCCTTGCTCTAGCCCACTCTATGTGCTACCGTAGCCACTAGCCACATGTGGCTTTTAAATTTTAATTAATTACAATAAAATAAAAATTAAAACTTCAGCTTCTCACTTCACTAGCCACATTTCAAATGCTCTTAGTCATATTACTTATCATGTGGCCCTTTAAGAAATAGTTTCCTGACCGTGGATCTAGGAAAGCACTGCTCAATAGACCTCAGTGAAGTTGTTCCATGTCTGTGCTAATATAGTAGCCAATAGCCACATGTGGCTACTTAAATCTTAACTTTAATTAATTACAATGAAATAAGATGAAAATCTAATTCCTCATTCATAGTAGTCACATTTCAAGTACTTAATATCCACGTGTGGCTAGTGGGTACCATATTGGCATAGATACAAAATATTTCCATCGTCATATCTATTTACGGGACAGTGCCTCTCTAAACTAGGGGCCAAGGATGCTTTTCTTAAAATTTTCCTCAACAGTAAATCATTAAAGCTTCCAGATCTGATGACCTCTGCTACAACTGCTCAACTCTGCCTTTGTAGCTGGAAAACAGCCGTAGCTGATAACTAAACAAAAAGGCATGACTTTTTTTGATAAAAATTTATTCACATAAAACAAGCAGCTGGCCTGAGGACCACAGATTATTGAACCCTCCTCCAGACCAATTCCACAACAGGACTTCTAAGTCTCTGGGACTCTGCTTTCATACCTCAAAATTAACACTTCATATTTCAATATAGACACTGAACTGGAAGAGTCTTCTAACAGCTCTTTTCCTGGCTACTTTAACACTGCGTAGGTCAAGAAAAATTTCAAATGTCATTGTAAAAATATTAAGTAAAGTAATACTCTTGCTAGTGGCTTTATGTCAAATGAAATGAAAGGATAATTCTGTGGCAAACCTAAAATAAAAATGTTTAGCCTGAAACATTTTATTGCCTTTTGGATTAGAATATATTAATATCTACTATAGGAAACTTTTTTTCATGGTTTCACTTACTACTTCACAAGGTATAGCTCACATATTCTCTTCCATTATAAGAGTAGTCAGTTCTTTTAGCATGCGTGACAAACAGATACATGAAATCATCATTCTCTCATTCTTTACATCAAAAATCTATGTTCAGGAAGAAATAGTTAGCTATGTACCTAGTGCTTTGGGAAAAAAATTTACTAGTGTCTCTTTTCAAAGTAATAAACCTTTTTTCAATATAATTTGGATTAGTAAATCTCTAAATACACATTATCTACTAGGCACTGAGAAGATTATAACAAAAATATAGTATTGCCTTTACCAGATGTTTAAACTGGTGGCAAACTTAAAAGTTTCTAGACTCTTGAAGAAGAGATGCCTCAGTTGTTTTTCATTTGAAAAAAGAAGTTTCAAAAATTAAAAAAATAATAATTTAATTTACTGACTCAAACCATCCAAGGCCAATGAATGTCTACTTTTATCCAGTAATGTCATTTCCAGAAAAATAAGGTTGTGGTACTGTTATAATTTGAATGAGTCCCCCCAAAGTTCATGCTTTCAAAACTTAATCCCTGATGCAACAATGTTGACAGATGGAACCATTAAGAGGTGATTAGGTCATGAGGGCTCTGCCTCATGAATTGATTAACGCTATTGTGGGATTAAGTTAGTGATCTTGATACTTCGTTTCTGATAAAAGGATGAATTGGGTCCCTTTTCTCATTTGATCTTGGTCTTGTTCTCTTGAGCTATCCTGCCACTGGATGACACAGCAAGCAGCCCTTTACCAGATGCCAGCATTTTTGTCTTGGATTTCCCAGCCCCCAGAACTGTGAGAAATCAATTTCTTTGTACTCTGTCTACGGTATTCTGTTATAACAATACAGAATTGTTAGGACAAAGATGGGCACCCTGATCTAGAAGACAAATATATTCTACTAGGAAAATAGATACTTAGTTCTGCTACATTTTCTGAAAGGTTACTAAAATGCCTATATTCGTTAGTTAGTTGGTTAGTTAGCTTGTTTAAGTGGACTTTTTTGTTGTTCAGAGTGGGGGTTTCTGTTTGTTCTCGTTTAGAGTTGTGCTAAAATCTGTGAATCTTGCTGTAATCCAAACCCCCAAACCACTGGATCCTGGCAAAAGAACAAGCATCAAGAAAAAACTTCTAGACTACACGTTAACAAATGAAAGGTGAACAGTAAAGAATGGGACAGTCACTGATCATTGTACTACTGTCAGGCTAGAAATCAAGATTGTGGCGTATTACCTATTCAGGGAAAAAATATTCAAAATGAAAATATTAGAGGGAAAACTATATTTTGATAAATAATAGCTTTTCTGTTATTCTGATAAATATTTTACATTTTTTCTATAGACTATATATCGTTAATCTATAGGAAAAGGATTTTATTCAATTTTGAATCAATTCAGTGATTAGAAAAATACTATATTAAATATGAAGTTCTGAAACAATTGTGTATCTTAAGGAAGATATCAAAGAGTTGTAATACTTACAGTAGTAGTCATTCCTACCAATGCATCAATCGCATGTAGATAGTTGGCAAGTGTTTATGAGATGAATATTGAATGAATTCTTAGTTTAAGAAATGAAAATGAAAAAATACGTTAGTCATTCTAGTTCATAGGTTTACAGAAGACAATGATCACACTTACATAGCACAGAGTTGATTAAGCCACTGGACAAGAAAAATAAGGTGACTGTATCTGCCAAAAGAAATAGATATTTGAATAAGAAGTTCATTAGAGTTTACAGACCAATGACATCACCACTCTCCAGAACACTTCTTTAGAATAATGTTGTTTTCCAAAAATTTTTTTCAATCTTTCTGCCAAAGGTTTTGTGTCAGCTTTTGATTGACAGTTAATGAATCACACATCCTGCAATCATATCTAGATTTATCTTGATCTTTGCATGTAAATAAATGAAGAAAGAGGAGGCATGCTTACCATGAAATAGCCTAGTAGTGTTTGAAAATGCTTTTTCTCATTAAGCAATGAATGACTTTGAAGATTAACAAAACTAAGTACATAAATGACATCAATATGAGAAACAAGCATGAATTCAAAGAATCATGTGATTCTATCAAATTGTTGGTCAGTAGCTAAACTTACATAATTTAGGTAAGGGGAACAATGTTTACATTAAAATATAAGAACAAAGAAAAGCACTTTACTTAGGTATTAATACACCTACTATATATAGGAACATTACTCTAGAAACATCCTAGGAAACATATTTAAAATGCTAGATTAATTCATAGAAAGTATTTAGTCTGAAGTCAATTGAATAAATAAGCCTATTCTTGTTCTACTATGGATGTTTCTGGGAAATATACAAAAGGTAACAGATCCTTAGTGAATAAATTATTTGGAAATGTCATGTAGATGGTTCTTTCAAAGAAGTCCCCAACAATATGCATAAGACCTGAACAACATTAAGTAAAGATGGATTTTAATGTAAGGCATAAACCAGCCAAATTTGATAAAAGCTTGAACCCAATTTTGCAGACATAGTAATAATGGCTACAAAAATAAACTATGAGGTGGAATCAAATTTTTAAAATCAGTGTAAGTGTGTTAACAACTAAAAATTAGGCAAAACTATCAACATTTATGGTATGTGGCAGAAAATAAAATGATAAAAATAAATGTTTCTCTGATTTAAAGAAGAAAAAAATCCTGTTCACTTAGACCAATCCAAAGTCTCTTTCATGTTAAAGTGGATTTCTGAACAAAACTTTCTCAGCAGGTTTGTATGTTTATGTTGGTTTTAAGTAACAGGATGTAAACAGATTATTAAAAGCAGAACTATTTAATAATGAGTACAGAATCAAGATGAGAGTATTTAACATAGTTTTTCACTATTTTCACTATTTCCAGTTCTCCACAATAATGTATTAACTTGGATCTTTGTAAATATATTTTAAAGTATAACGCTGCTTTATTACTGTCTACATATTACTGTAGATTTGTCAAATATTACAAATACTGATGCTTTTTCTCAGATGTCTAGTAATGGATTTCATTGAAAACTAATGCAGCAAATTTTGGTTCAATTGGTGTTTCTCTTTATCTACATTTACTCTCTCTATTTCACTGTTTCTTTATGGGCAAAATGGTAGCTTTCTGCAACCTAGGAAAATACAAATCCATGTTTAGAAATTTTTAAGCAAGGCCTGGCATGGTGGCTCACGCCTGTAATCCCAGCACTTTGGGAGGCCATGGCGGGTGGACAATGAGGTCAGGATTTCAAGACCAGCCTAGCCAACATGGTGAAACCCCATTTCTATGAAAAATACTAAAATTAGCTGGGCAGGTTGAGCACACCTGTAATCCTAGCTACTCAGGAGGCTGAGGCAGGAGAATTGCTTGAACCCAGGAGGCAGAGGTTGCAGTGAGCCGAGACTGGGCCACATCAGCCTGGGTGACAGAGCAAAACTCTGTCTTAAAAAAGAAAAAGGAAATTTTTAAGCAAAAGCTCACAGTCAGTAGTGATCAGTCTACGTCTTAACAACCTAAGGGCACTTCAATGAAATTTTCATTCACAATATTTAGAGACAATTTCTCTTTTAAAATTATTTGGAGTATTTTAAAGTTGTATATTTAGATCCTTCTGAATAAAGCACATATTCCTATGATACTGAAGTTATTAGAAAAATAGCTATTACTAAGTGTATGCTATTTGATAATTAAATTATAAAATTAATCCCATGGGATATAGAAGTAAAGAACAACAATTATCTGCAACAAGTCGTAATTCTATCATGGACTTTGATAATTTTTTAAATATTGAAAATAAATCCAAAGCATTATTTTTATTTATGTATTTATTTATTCATTTATTTATTTTATTATTATTTTTTAATTGTACTTTAGGTTCTGGGGTACATGTGCAGATTATGCAGAATTGTTGCATAGGTACATACATGGCAATGTGGTTCGCTGCCTCCATGCCACACCCTCACCAATATCTGGCATTTCTCCCCCTGTTATCCCTCCCCAACTTTCATCCCCAACTGTCCCTCCCCAGCACCAACAACAGACCCCAGTGTGTGATGCTCCCCTCCCTGTGTCCATGTGCTCTCATTGTTCAACATTCTCCTATGAGTGAGAACATGGGGTGTTTGATTTTCTTGTGTCAGTTTGCTGAGAATGATGATTTCCAGATTCATCCATGTCCCTACAAAGGACACAAACTCATCATTTTTTATGGCTGCATAATATTCCATCATGTATATGTGCCACATTTTCCTTGTATAGTCTATCATCGATGGGCATCTGGGTTTGTTCCAGATCTTTGCTATTGTAAACAGTGCCGCAATGAAGATATGTGTGCATGTGTATTTATAATAGAACTATTTATAATCCTTTGGGTATATACCCAGTAATGGGATTCCTGGATCAAATGGAATTTCTATTTCTAGGTCCTTGAGGAATTGCCACACTGTCTTCCACAATGGGAACTAATTTACACTCCCACCAACAGTGTAAAAGTGTTCCTATTTCTCCACATCCTCTCCAGCATCTGTTGTTTCCAGATTTTTAATGGTCCCCATTCTAACTTGCATGAGATGGCATCTCAGTGTGGTTTTGATTTGCATTTGACCAGTGATAATGAGCATTTTTTCATATGTTTCTTGGCCTCATATATGTCTTCTATTGAAAAGTGTCTGTTCATATCCTTTGCCAACTTTTGAATGGGTTCATTTGTTTTTTTCTTGTAAGTCTGTTTTAGTTCTTTGTAGATTTTGGATATTAGCCCTTTGTCAGATGGGTAGATTGCAAAAATTTTTTCCCATTCTGTTAGTTGCTGGTTCACTCTAATGACTATTTCTTTTGCTGTGCAGAAGCTCTGGAGTTTAATTAGGTCCCATTTGTCTATTTTGGCTCTTGTTGCCAATGCTTCTGGTATTTTAGTCATGAAGTCCTTGCTTATGCCTATGTCCTGAATGGTTTTGCCTAAGTTTTCTTCTAGGATTTTTATGGTGTTAGGTCTTATGTTTAAGTCTTTAATCCATCTGGAGTTAATTTTAGTTTAAGGTGTCAGGAAGGGGTCCAGTTTCTGCTTTCTGCACATGGCTAGCCAGTTTTCCCAATGCCATTTATTAAACAGGGAATCCTTTCCCCATTGCTTGTTTTTATCAGGTTTGTCAAAGACCAGATGGCTGTACATATGTGGCATTGCCTCCAAGGACTCTGTTCTGTTCCATTGGTCTATATCTCTGTTTTGATACCAGTACCATGCTGTTTTTATTACTGTAGCCTTGTAGCATAGTTTAAAGTCAGGTAGCATGATGTCTCTAGCTTTGTTGTTTTTGCTTAGGATTCTCTTGGCTATGCAGGATCTCTTCTGGTTCCATATGAAGTTTAAGGTGGTTTTTTCCAGTTCTGTGAAGAAAGTCATTGGTAGCTTGATGGGGATAACATTGAATCTATAAATTACTTTGGGCAGTATGGCCATTTTCACAATATTGATTCTTCCTAACCATAAGCATGGAATGTTTTTCCATCTGTTTGTGTCCTCTCTTCTTTCCTTGAGAAGTGGTTTGTAGTTCTTCTTGAAGAGGTCATTTACCTCCTTTGTTAGTTGTATTCCTAGGTATTTTATTCTCTTTGCAGTAATTGTGAATGGTAGTTAGCTTTTGATTAAGCTCTCTGTTTGTCTGTTGTTGGTGTATAGGAATGCTTGTGATTTCTGCACATTGATTTTGTATGCTGAGGCTTTGCCAAAGTTGCTATTCAGTTTCAGGAGATTTTGGACTGAGATGATGGGGTCTTCTAAATATACAATCATGTCATCTGCAAATAGAGACAATTTGACTTCCTCCTTTCCTAATTGAATACACTATTTCTTTTTCTTGCCTGATTGCTCTGGCTAGAACTTCCAATACTATATTGAATAGGAGTGGTGAGAGAGGGCATCCTTGTCTAGTGCCAGATTTCAAAGGGAATGCTTCCATTTTTTGCCCACTCAGTATATTGGCTGTGGGTTTGTCATAAACAGCTTTTATTATTTTGAGATACGTTCCATTGGTACCTAGTTTATTGAGGGTTTTTAGCATAAAGGGCTGTTGAATTTTGTCAAAGGCCTTCTCTGCATCTTGAGATAATCATGTGGTTTTTGTCTTTGTTTCTGTTTATGTGGTGAATTACGTTTATAGACTTGCATATGTTGAACCAGCCTTGCATCCCCAGGATGAAGCCTACCTGATCGTGATGGATAAGCTTTTTGATGTGCTGTTGCAATTGGTTTGTCAGTATTTTATTGAAGATTTCTGCATCTATGTTCATCATGGATATTGGCCTCAAGTTTTCTTTTTTTGTTGAGTCTCTGCCTGGTTTTGGTATCAGGATGATGTTGGTCTCATAAAATGATTTGGGAAGGATTCCCTCTTTTTGGATTGTTTGGAATAGTTTCAGAAGGAGTGGTATCAGCTCCTCTTTGCACGTGTGGTAGAATTCAACTGTGAACCCATCTGGACCTAGACCTTTTTTGGTTGGTTGGCTATTAATTGCTACCTCAACTTCAACCCTTGTTATTAGTCTATTCAGGGTTTCAACTTCTTCCTGGTTTAGACTTAGGAGGGTGCAAGTGTCCAGGAATTTATCCATTTCTTCCAGGTTTACTAGTTTATGTGCATAGAGTTGTTTGTAATAATCTCTGATGGTAGTTTGTATTTCTGTGAAATCTGTGGTGATATCCCCTTTATCATTTTTTATTGCATCTATTTGATTATTCTCTCTTTTCTTTTTTATTAATCTGGCTAGTGGTCTGTCTATTTTGTTGATCTTTTCAAAAAACCAGCTTCTGGTTTTATTGATTTTTTGAAGGGTTTTTTGTGTCTCTATCTCCTTCAGTTCTGCTCTGATCTTAGTTATTTCTTGTCTTCTGCTAACTTTTGAGTTTTTTTCATCTTGCTCCTCTAGCTCTTTCAATTTTGATAACAATGTGTCAATTTTAGATCTTTCCATCCTTCTCATGTGGGCATTTATTGCTATAAATTTCCCTCTAGACACTGCTTTAAATGTGTCCCAGAGATTCTGGTACATTGTGTCTTCGTTGTCCTTGGTTTCGAAGAACATCTTTATTTCTGCCTTCATTTCATTGTTTATCCAATTGACATTCAGGAGCCAGTTGTTCAGTTTTCATGAAGTTGTGCAGTTCCGAGTTAGTTTCTTAATCCTGAGTTCTAATTTGATTGCACTCTGGTCTGAGAGACTGTTTGTTATGATTTCCATTCTTTTGCATTAGCTGAGGAGTGATTTACTTCCAATTATGTGGTCAGTTTTAGAGTAGGTGCAATGTGGTGCTAAGAAGAATGTATATTGTGTGGATTTGGGATGGAGAGTTCTGTAGATGTCTATTAGGTTTGCTTGGTCCAGATCTGAGTTCATGTCTTGGATATCCTTGTTAATTTTCTGTCTCGTTGATCTGTCTAATATTGACAGTGGAGTGGTAAAGTCTCCCACTATTATTGTGTGGGAGTCTAATTCTCTTTGTAGATCCTTAAGAACTTGCTTTATGTATCTGGGTGTTTCTGCATTTGGTGTGTATATATTTATGATCGTTATCTCTTCTTGTTGCATTGATTCTTTTACCATTATGTAATGCCGTTCTTTGTCTCTATTGATCTTTGTTGATTTAAAGTCAATTTTATCAGAAACTAGAATTGTGACTCCTGCTTTTTGTTGCTTTCCATTTGCTTGGCAAATCTTTCTCCATCCCTTTATTTTGACCCTATGTGTATCCTTGCACATGAGATGGGTTTCCTGAATAGAGCAAACTGATGGGTCTTGACTCTTTATCAAATTTGCCAGTCTGTGTCTTTTGATTGGGACATTTAGCCCATTTACATTTAAGGTTAATATTATTATGTGTGAATTTGATCCTGCCATTTTGATGCTAGCTGGTTGTTTTGCCTGTTAGTTGATGCAATTTCTTCATTGCGTCGATGCTCTTTACCATTCAGTACATTTTTGGAGTGGCTGGTACTGGTTGTTCCTTTCCATGTTTAGTGCTTCTTTCAGGAGCTCTTGGTGACAAATCTCTGAGCAATTGCTTGTTCATAAATGATTTTATTTCTCCTTCGCTCATGAAGCTTAGTTTGGCTGCATATGAAATTCTAGGTTGAAAGTCTTTTCCTTAAGGATGTTGAATATTGGCCCCCACTCTCTTCTGGCTTGTAGGGTTTCTGCCAAGAGATCTGCTGTGAGTCTGATCGGCTTCCCTTGTGGGTAACCCGACCTTTCTCTCGGGCTGCCCTTAGCATTTTCTCCTTCATTTCAACCCTGGTGAATCTGACGATTATGTGCCTTGGGGTTACTCTTCTTGAGGAATATTTTTGTGGTGTTCTCTGAATTTCCTGGACTTGAATGTTGGTCTGCCTTGCTAGGTTGGGGAAGTTCTCCTGGATAATATCCTGAAGAGTGCTTTTCAGCTTGGATTCATTCTCTCCGTCACATTCAGGTACACCTATCAAATGTAGATTAGGTCTTTTCACATAATCCCATATTTCTTGGAGGCTTTGTTCATTTATATTTACTCTTTTTTCTCTCTTCTTGCCTTCTCATTTTATTCCATTCAGTTGATCTTCAACCTCTGATATCCTTTCTTCTGCTTGGTCAATTCAACCACTGAAACTTGTGTATGCTTCACCAAGTTCTCGTGTTGTGTTTTTCAGCTCCATCAAGTCGTTTATATTCTTCTCTAACCTGTTTATTCTAATTAGCATTTCATCTATCCTTTTTTTAAGGTGCTTAATTTCTTTGCATTGGGTTAGAACATGTTCTTTTAGCTCAGAGAAGTTTATTACCCACCTTCTGAAGCCTGTTTCTGTCAATTCATCAGACTTATTCTCCATCCAGCTTTGTTCCCTTACTGGTGAGGAGTTGTGATCTCTTGGAAGAGGAGATGCATTTTGGCTTTTGGTGTTTTCATCCTTTTTGCACTGGTTTCTTCCCATCTTCATGGGTTTATTTACCTGTGGTCTTTGTAGTTGGTCACTTTCAGATAGGGTCTCTGAATGGACGTCCTTTTTGTTGATATTGAAGCTATTTCTTTCTGTATTTTAGTTTTTATTCTAACAGTCAGGCCCCTCTGCTGTAGGACTGCTGGAGGTTCACTCCAGACCCTGCTTGCCTGGGGATCACCTGCGGTGGCTGCAGAATAGTAAGGGTTATTGCCGGTTTCTTCTTCTGTTATCTTCATTCCAGAATGGTACCTGCCAGATATCAGCCTGAGCTCTCCTTTATGTGGTGTCTCTTTGGATATTCAGGGTTTGGGGAGCTGTTTGAGGAGACAGTCTGTCCCTTATAGGAGCTCAAGTGCTGTGCTGTGAGCTCCGTTGTTCCATTCAGAGCTGCTGGGCAGGTACATTTAAGTCTGCTGCACCAGAACTCGTAACCACCTCTTTTCCCAGGTGCACTGTCCTGGGAAGGTGGGGCTTTATTTATAAGTTCCTGACATGCTGCTGCCTTTTTTTCAAGGATGTCCTGCCCAGCAAGGAGGTAGTCTATTCACAGTCTGCCAGCAGAGGCATTGCTGAGATGCCGTGGGGTCTGCCCAGCTGCTGTGTAAACTTTCTTGTGGATTTGTTTACAGAGGTACAGTTAGAACTACCTCTGTAATGTCAGTCTGCCTCAGAAATGGTGGACTTCCTTGGTAATGGCAGACTGCCTTGGATAATGGTGGACTGCTTCAGTAGAGATAGACTGCCTCGGTAATGGCAGATGCCCTTCCCCCCACTGAGCTGGACCGTCCTGGATCCAGCTGCACTTGCTGCAAAACTCTCAATCCAGAGCATTTCAGATAGTTGGTCTTTGTGGGGGTGGGACCCGCCAAGCCAGATCACCTGGCTCCCTGTTTCAGCCCCCTCTTTTCTAGTTGAGTGGGCAGCTCTGTCTCCCAGGTGTTCCAGGCACCAGCTGAAATGGCTGCCCAGATTTGTGTGAGATTTTGTGCAGAAACCCATGGCACTGGCTGAAACAGCCATGCTGGAAACTCATGGCACTTTTCAGCCCAGGAATCTCCTGGTCTGTGGGCAGTAAAAACTCATTTGGAAATGCAGAGGTCACTCACCCTCTGCATTGTTCTCACTGGGAACTGCACTCCAGAGCTGTTCCTATTCAGCCATCTTGAACCTCCTCCCAAAGCATTAATTTTAAAACAAATAAGCACAAAAAGTTGTAAAGGTCAGATTATAGTATGAAGTCATAAAGGAAACCTTCACTTGACATGGTGATAGACATGTTTATTTAGAAATGTTTTTCTATCTTTTATTTTTGTTTCTTCTACTAGGCTTTTGTGTTTACTACATTTTCATATGCTGATGCCCACTTGAGCCCTTTGTAATATGTCTTACTTAAAAGATGACTATCTTCTTAAGAACTAAATGTCATTGAAAGCAAATTTATTCTGTGAACATATAACCAACCTATCTTAGTCAGTTTAGTGTTGCTATAAAGGAATAACTGAGGCTGGGTAATGTATAAAGAAAAAAGGTTTATTTGGCTTACACTTCTGGCTGTTAAGACTGGGCATTTGATGAAAGCTTCAGGCTGCTTCCACTCATGGCAAAAAGCAAAAGAGAGTTGACATGTGCAGAAATCATATGGCAAGAGAAGAAGCAAGAGAGAGAGCTAGGGAGTTGCCAAGCTGCCTTTTAACCAGCCCTCATGGGAAAGCAATGAGTGAGAATTCACTGATTAGCATGAGGATGATACCAAACCATTCATGAGGGTTCTGCCCACTACGACAAAAACACCTCCCGCTACCCTCCACCTCCAACATTGGGATCAAATTTCAACATGAGGTTTTGGAGAACAAATATTCAAACTACAGCACAACCACTACCCAATCTTCAGTGGTTTTGTGTGTCTGTGTGTGTGTGTGTGTGTGTGTGTGTGTGCCCAGAAGATACATCACAATAGAGAGAAAGAAAAGATTCTAGTCCATCTGCCACTAACACATTTGTGATCTTGGTCAGATTCTTAACATCTGAGTCTGTTTTCTCACCTTAAAAGGAGTTTGATAGTCTAACTTTGCTTCCAAGTTCTGATATTCTGTGATCTTATCACAGTTGTTTAGCTTGCCGAAGTATTGATATTAGTGGTATGCCAATAACAATGTTGAGAAATAACCTCACACAAAGCATCGCAATCTTG
Organism: Aotus nancymaae; assembly: GCF_030222135.1. Classification (NCBI taxonomy): domain Eukaryota; kingdom Metazoa; phylum Chordata; class Mammalia; order Primates; family Aotidae; genus Aotus; species Aotus nancymaae. The sequence goes on from NW_026988454.1 coordinate 27,757,692, forward strand.
ATTATGGCTATGAAGATCACATACTAATGGTAAGAATAACTGGAGATGTTTGCATGAAATAGAGCTTTGGTAAAATGAAATAAAAAATGTAATGAGCTATAGTATGCCACCACTGTCAATGCTGTTTAAGGTACACAATGCAATCTGACTCAAAGTGAATATAATTAGCACCATCATCAGTAACAGAAGGTCTTAATTTCTTAAAAAGAAGATCATAACAATTTCTTTATGTTACATAAGAATCTAGAAGAGTTCTTTATACAGCAGGTGCTATGTGAGTGTTTTAATCAATTGACAGAAGGCATCTAAAGGAATAGGCTGACAAATTTGCACAGATATTGAGTAACTGACAGGACAAACATAAGCAGTGATATGATTGGGCTATGTCCCCACCTAAATCTCATCTTGTATTGTAGTTCCCATAATCCCCACCTGTTGTGGGAGGGACCCACCTGGTAGGGGATAATTGAATCATGGAGGCAGTTTCAAACCTTCATGCTGTTCTCATGATAAAGAGTGTTCTCACAAGATCTGATGGTTTTATAAGAAGTTTTCCCCACTTTTGCTCAGCACTTCTTGCTGCCACCATGTGAAAAAGGACATGTTTGCTTCCCCTTCCATCATGATTGTAAGTTTCCTGAGACCTCCCCAGCCATGCTGAATTGTGAGTCAATTAAATCTCTTTCCTTTATAAATTACCCAGTCTTAGGTGTGACTTTATTAGCAGCAGGAGAATGGACTGATATAGGCAGCAACCCACAAAACCCAACAGGCAACATCTGAGTCTTTAATATAAAATGTGCTATACTTGTCCAGGTGCAGTGGCTAACATCTGTAATCCCAGCACTTTGGGAGGCCAAGGCAGGTAGATCATCTGAGGTCAGGAGTTTGAGACCAGTCTGACCAATATGATGAAACCTCATCTCTACTAAAAATACAAAAATAAGCCAGGTATGGTGGCATGTGCCTGTAATTCCAGCTTCTCTGGAGGCTGAGACAGAAGAATCACTTGAACCTGGGAAGCAGAGGTTGCAGTGAGCCAAGATCGCACCACTGCACTCTAGCTGGGCAACAAGAGTGAAACTGCGTCTCAAAAAAAAAAAAAAAAAGGTCCTATACTTGCAAGCGTTAGAAGCCATTGTGCAAAAATTAGCTAGTAGGTCAAAACCTAATGCTTAAGAAACAGAAACAGAAGTTTGAGACACAAAAGACAGCAATAGTGTTGTATGTCTATATTATTATGGCAGAAGATGACTCTAAGTACCATTCAATAAACCTATTAAAAACTGTCAGATCTCCCATGACATATTATATTCTCATACAACAACACAAATGCTAAACTAAGTTTGAATTTGAATTAGCAAAGAATAAGAAAATCAATTTAAGTGTTCCCAATGCACCCTCAACCCTTGCACCTTGCTTTGCATCTGTGTATTTCATTAGTATATTTTGTTACACGATCATGTAATATTTATGCAGTAACATAATATGATCTGTACATCTACGATTGGAAAAAAAGTGCAGTTCTTTTCCATTATTTTGTGCCCTTTATCTGCTGAACACTATGTAACATTACCCAGGGTTTGGTGATTACGTAATGAGGGCTCCTATTGTAATACACCCTGCACAGTTGGAGGATTGCTGTGGGAAACTTAACTCTGCAAATCCTGAGTTTGGGAACAATTAAAGCCCTGGTTTTAATGTTACATTCACCTCGTTTTTCCCAAAATATTTTGCTTTTTTTCTTCTTGAAACCTGTAAGTACTGCAGTAGAAGAAATGTAACAAGAATTATAGGAAAAAGTTCCACAGAAGATGAAATAACAACTGCCATCTGGTGCACAACAGATGTGTGTTCCACAAAGTTTTTTTTTCTTTCTTTCTTTTGAGTTCTCCTATCCAAGTCCTGGCCAGACCCAAGCACTGTGCCGAGCTTATGAGATCTGACATTTTACAGCCCCAGGCTGGATGACTGCAGGCTAGTGTTTTTCCTAGAATTCAATGAAGCCCCAGGGAATAAACTAACAGGTTCAAGGATGATACTCAAATGTTATTCTCCCCCAAAAAGCTGTGAGGAACTGCCACTATTTCCTTCATAAGAAATAAAGTCCAAAAAAATTTCGGTAGAGAGTCATTAAAGATTCTGTGCATTAGAAGAGAGATATTCAAGACTTGGTATCATTAGCAGATGCTCTCCCAGTCCCAGAGAAATGAATCACCTGGAGGGTCACATTGCATTTTTTATCCAGGTAAAATTGGCCCAAACAGATTAGCCATTAACATTTGCACAGGTACGACTTTATTGAAACTGATAAAGCTACCTGCTCCCGCACAGCCTTCACAGTTCTTGAAATTTCTAGGGCTGGTGATTTCCATTAGAAAGTACTGAAATACGTGAAAAGCAAGTCAAAGTTTATAGTGCCATTACCTTTGCAATTTTATTAATTGAGATATAATTTTTTTAAGATTCAATTCCAAAATTCAAATTCAAATAAAAAGTCATTTGTAATGAGTTCATGGAAATACTTTCTTTACACATTTTGGCTTACTCCCACAACACAAGCGTTGCTTAAATCATCTCTCAGATTTTGCCATGGTGCTTGTTCATGGGTCAGATAAGCCAATTCTTAATGCATTGTGACCATAATGTATTTGACATGCCCTAAGACTTATAACAGTCCATTTTTTTTTTCCTGTGAATGTGACTTTGGCTCTCTGGTTTCCACCCACCTGGCACCAGTGAGCTCAAAGAACTATAGGTGACAATAATAGTAGTCTCTAGCTCTGAGATAAAACAAATGCAACTGCTGAATTCCCTGTTTACTAATATACCTTATGTTTTTCACTTCTTTGGATATGACCCCAGGGTGTCTCCAGTTTCAATTGGTGGTCATTATTTCTTTTCTCCTTAAAGCACTGTTTTTAGAAACCTATTTACTTAGTGCCTCAACCATGGTGAAGTTCTAGATGCTGCATTAAGGAGCTTCTAGATATTCTCATGCATTGCGAATGATCTGTCTCCTTTCTTGATTTACCTTCTGCCTTGCTATTGTATCTAATGATGCAGTGAGTGAGTTTAACATTTGCCACTTTGTCATTGAAGCCACATTTATTATCATCATCACCATCAACTCAATTCATTTTTTCTCCCCTGACAGCCTGTAATAATGGATCCCAGACTGTGTACTTGGTAGTTGGAAGAAACCTACAACATTAATTCAAGATGACTTTGCTATTTGGTCAGGTAGCTAATGTGTTCATGAAACACAAATGTACATTAAAATCATCACTATATGGAAAATAGTCCATTATAATTATGTATGTATATCAATCAATAAACAGGTTTTTAAAAGTTAACTTAATTGGAAATCACTAGGACAAGGCCTATTATTGGCCACTCAAATAGAGTGGCTTTGAGGTCTAAGTCCTTACAACAGCCCTAGTTTCACAACACTTTTATTGTACTAATCTAGCAATCCGACCTCTAAAAACCTGAGACAAGTTCCCTGGAGGAACAGAGAGCAAAGGGGAATGAAAACTGAAAGCAATATAATTTTCTGTACCTATTTGAAACAATACTGAGAGCAAAGCAAATTTAACTCAGCTACGTGCTCCAGAAACTACTCGTTTCTAAAGATAAGACTGAACCAACTAAGCAGACTACTTATCAAGACTAATAGCTTGTTTATAATCAATAGCTTCAAGACTCTGGCTTCTCTGAGCCCATTTGTCCAAAACCATTATCTAATAAAATCTCTTCAATCCCAACCAGAACTTTATCCTGCAAGATCTGACTTAAAAACATCCTAGCCCAGGCCCTAAAAGCTTATTTGACATCTTACCTTGAAGTTAACCTTCTGAAGCACTACCAAGATTTGTCATGGTGATATTCTTTCTCCTTCATGAACAGGTATTTCCAGTGAACTTTTAAGGAGTCAGCAGTTGACAAACCAAAAGATCCTACCAAGACCCAGTCAGGATCCCTCCATTAGTGTGTACATGATGATCTGGAGAAATATATTCCCCTGAGATTTCTTGATCCTCTAAATTGGGATTGAAGGAGTGTCTCTGATCTCAAGATTGAGGTATGACTTGAATTGGGTCTGAGCTCCAATTTGGTTTTGTCAATTCACAAGGATTATTTTCCCAGGGAGGGATAAAGAAGCATTTTAGGCATTTTTTAAAATAAAGAAACATTTTAGGAATTATTAACATTTTAAAGAAGTATTTTAAATATTAGATAAAGATTTAGGTTCACATATTACATAAAGAAGACTTTAATGAATTATTAAGTAGAAAATTGCCTATTTTTCTAACAACATGTATTAGTCTGTTCTCACATTGCTAAAAGGAATTTCCCTGAGACTAGGTAATTTAAAAAGGAAAGAGGTTTAATTGACTCACAGTTATGCATGGCTGGGGAGGCCTCAAAAAACTTATAATCATGGCAGAAGGGAAAGCAGGCATCTCTTCACAAGGCAGCAGGAGAAAGAATATAAGGAGGGGAAATGCCAGCCATTTATAAAACCATCAGACTTCATTAGAATTCACTCACTATCATGAAAACAGCATGGGAGAAACTGCTCCCAATCACTTCCCTCTCTCTACATGTAGGGATTACAATTTAAGATGAGATTTCTGTAGGGACACATAGCCTAACCATATCACCACATTTTGGATCATCTCTGTCTTTCTGTTATGATTCTTTAAGAGGAAGCCTATAGTGAGAGGAGGTGCATAGGCGAAGTAAGTCCATCCCAAGTACTGAAGAATTTAAAAGATCATATCACAATGGCATTCTTTGGACATAATTTGCATTGGGTCAGTTTTCTAAAACATTATCCATATGCTCTGAGTGGATGTATTAATAGTTTACTATCATGAATTATACCTTAATAACTTGATTTAAAGTAAACATTTAAAGATTTTCCTGAAACTTGTCTTTGTGTCCCTAGAAATGCTTTATTTAGTTTTATCTGACCTGAGCTGGAGGGTTCTTTGGGCCCTGTGTTAGTCTGTTTTCATGCTGCTGATAAACAGCATGAAAACATGAGACTGGGGAATTTACAAAAGAAAGAGGTTTATTGAACTTACAGTTCCACATGGCTGACAAGGCTTCACAATCATGGCAGAAGGCAAGGAGGAGAAAGTCACATCTTATGTGGATGGGAACAGGCAAAGAGAGAGCTTGTTTAGGAAGACTCCTGTTTTTAAAACCATCAGATCTCATGAGACCCATTCACTATCATGAGACCAGCAAGGGAAAGACCCGCCCCTATGATCCAATCATCTCCCACCGTTTCCCTCCCACAATGCATGGGAATTATTGGAGCTACAAGATGAGATTTGGGTGAGGACACACAGTCAAACAGCATTAGGCCCCCAGCTGTTGAAAACTTATCTTTGAACATGTTCTAAAGACACTATGTAGAACTATCTCTTTCTGACTTTTACCATCTATAAGGGATCTTTTTTCACATGTTAACTCATGTGCATATCTCTATAAAGTAATTACACCAAGGATGAGCTAAAATTCCAGTGGTTACTTTGGGAAACTTTTACCATAAACACTAATGTTTATTTGAAAGAGGCATTAAAATAAAAAGAAAGCCTTATAAAGAGATTGTCTGACTCCTCTGTCTCAAAGTGAGACCTCTTTGTTTGACAGAATAAACGCTTCTTCTTTCATGACCATATGTCAAAGATGGATTAACAAAAAGCAGAAAACTTGGCCAGGTGCAGTGGCTCACACCTGTAATCCCAGTGCTTTGGGAGGCCAAGTGGGTGGATCACCTGAGGTCAGGAGTTCAAGACCAGCCTGGCCAAACATGGCGAAACCCAATCTCTATTGAAAATACAAAAATTAGCCAGGTAATAGTGGCTCACAACTGTAGTCCCAACTACTTGGGAGGCTGAAGCATGAGAAGCACTTGAACCCAGGAGGTGAAGGTTGCAGTGAGCCGAGATCATGCCACAGCACTCTAGCCTGGGCAAAAGAGTGAGACTCAGTCTCAAAGAAAAAAAAAAGAAGAAAAGAGAAAAAAAAGCATACAACTTGATGAAATTGTAAAAAAACCTAGTTAACTTCTTCAGTACTTGGGATGGACTTACTTCGCCTATGCACCTCCTCTCTGTTCAAATGAGCTATGATGATTTTCAATCCCTCCTTCTCTCTGTTGTGTGTGCACATGAATGGATGCACACATGTATATGTGTGTCAAAATGAGTTTTCATGAATCTAAGCCATCTCCTCTCCTTGCACAGGACAAGACAATTTGCCATCTGCATTAATACTTTAATATCTGTCTGAAACCTGCTGCCTCTCACTTTTTTCTCCTTTCCTCTCCTACTCTTTTGTTTTGTTTTGTCTCTTGGGTAATTTTAGAAATTAATTGATCAAAAAATAATCTTTTTGTCACTATGTACACACTCTAGGAATATGTAGCCCAGGTAAACAATAAAGAATTTTCCAAAACAAAAAGAAATTGCTCTAATGTTGTATGTTTTTTCCTTGTCAAAACTGTAAATCAGAAGAAAAAGCTTACTTATGAGCTTGGATAATAGTAAAAAGGAAAGCCAGGCATATAAACCTTTTGATATGAATATATGAATCTTAATATAGTTTTCTGATATGTAAATACAAAGGTAAATTTATATTTTTAATGTTCATGCAGTATAAATAGATTGTTATTTAGACAAATTAGAGTGATTAAGCTTAAAAACAATTTCAGTCATCTCCCTAGTATTGTTACTAGAAAAAATAATGTGAGTATAATAGTTTCATTAAGACATGATATGGGTTTAGTTTTTCATACTTTAAACTTTTAATTTTTCCTTCATTAATTCTATGAATATATTAAATTATTATTTCTTTCAATAATTTAGGTTCCAACGGGTATTATATGGTGTTTGACTAAATAAAATCAAATAATAGATATTTTGTAATATTGCATACTCTCATAATGCTATTAATATATTATAAAATTTAGCATATCAACTTAACTCCTAATTTCCAAATCTGCAGTCAACTTTAAAACTTTAGCCATATGTTAAACTGAATTAACTAATAAATTATTTTTGAATAGAGGGACAAGTTCTAAATAGGAAAAAATACTGCTCAGAGAAATCAGAGAAGACACAAACAAATGGAAAAACATTCCTTGCTCACAGATAGAAAGATTCAATATAATTAAAATGGTCACTGCCCAAAGTAATTGATAGATTTAATGTTATTCCTATCAAACTACGAATGACATTCTTCACAGAAGTAGCAAAAACTATTTTAAAATTCATATGAAACCAAAAACAGAGCTCAAATAGCCAAGGCAATACTAAGGAAAAAGAACAAAGCTGGAGCCATCACATTAACCCAACTTCAAACCATTCTACAGAGTGACAGTAACCAAAACAGTGTGGTACTAGTACAAAAACAGATACATAAACCAATGAAACAGAATAGAGAGCTCAGAAATAAGGGTGCATACCTATAATCATCTGATCTTTGACAGAGCTGACAAAAACAAGCAATGGGGAAAGGACACCCTATTCAATAAATGTTACTGGGATAACTGGTTAGCCATATGCAGAAGACTGAAGCTGGATCCCTTCTTTACACCATGTACAGAAATCAACTCAAGATGGACTGAAGACTTAAATGTAAAACCCACAATGATAAAAACCTTAGACAATATCATTCTGGACATAGGAACAGACAAAACTTTCAAGATGAAGATTCCATCATGATTGCTGTTGAAAATTTCAAGATTGCTCTTGAAAAGCAATCTAAACAAGAGCAAAAATTGACAAATAGGACCTAATTAAACTAACGAGCTTCTACACAGCAATAGAAACTATCAACAGAGTAAACAGACAACCTACAAAATGGGAGAACATTTTTGCAAACTATGCATCTGACAAAGGTATAATTCCTGGCATCTATAAGAACATACACAAATTTACAAGAAAAAAACACCCCATTAAAATGTAAGCAAAGGACATGAACACTTCTTAAAAGAAAACCTACATGCAGCCAAACAAGCATATGAATAAAAGCTTAATATCACTGATCATTAAAGAAATGCAAATCAAAACCATAATAGGACACCATGTCACACCAGTCAGAATGGCTATTAAAGAGTCAAAAAATAACAGATGCTGGTGAGGTTGCAGAGTAAAGAGTACACTTACACTGTCTGTGAAAGTATAAATTAGTTCAACCATTGTGGAAAGCAGTGTGATGATGCCTCAAAGAGCTAAAAACAGAACTCCCCCATTCAACCCAGTAATCCCATTACTGGGTATATACCCAGAGGAATACAAATCATTCTACCATAAAGACATATGCATGCACATGAATGTTCACTGCAGCACTATTCACAATAGCAAAGACATGGGTGTCAACCTAAAGGTCCATCAATGATAGATTAGATAAAGAAAATGTGGTACATATACACCATGGAATACTACTCAACTATAAAAAGAACACAATTATGTCTTCTACAGAACATAGATGGAGCTGGAGGCCATTATCCTTAGCAAACTAACACAGGAACAGAAACTTTAATACCCCATGTTCTGACTTAAAGTGGGAGCTAAATGATGAGAAATCATGGACACAAAGGAGAACAATAGATACTGGGGACTACTTCAAAGTGGACAATGGGAGGAGGGAGAGGATCAGAAAAAGTTACCATTTGGTACTGGGCTTAATACCTGAGTGATGAAATAATCTGTACAAAAAAATCCCCATGACATGAGTTTACCTATATAGCAAACTACACATAAAATAAAATACAAATTTAACATATTAAAAAAACTTTAATAGACAATCATCGAACAAAGGTTAACACATTTGAATGTTTTTGAAAAGAACAAAGAGAAAATGCTAAAAAACACTGGTCATTAACCTAACTCTTTTTCTTATTTTTATATGTGGAATTGGTTTATATTAAACAAAATATGCAAATCCCTTTAAATTATACTTTGCATATGTTTATCTTGTCATCTTAAAATGTGTTAAAACTGTATAAAATAAGTGCTCATGAAAAAAATAGCTAGATAATTTTTGATGTACTACCTTCTAGTTTTTTCAATTATCCACAAAACCAAAGTCAGCTCCTTTAGTTAAAGGTTGTAGTTAATATATATGATTACAGAGAAAGAGGAACATGTATGCAAGATAATAAATATGGTTTGAAAGTTCATTAAGAGAAATTTTTCAGTTTATTAAAGTGGTCATGTAAAAATAATACATACATAAGATAATGTATAAGCAATTAAGTTAATTACATTTAAAAGATGAGATTAAAAGCTTCAACTTTATCTTCTCTTTGTATAGATTATATGTATGTCTAACCAATACATAAAAAGATATTATATAAATACCTATATATATATAACATACAAAAAGATATTAACATTAATTCAAAGGCTTATAAGTAATTTCAAATGACAAATTTAACAGCATATTGTCTATGAAAAATGTTCATCAGAAGAAAATTTATCTGACAAAGGCATATCAGGTACTATGAACAACTAACACAATAGTAAAAGTCTAAGATGTCGCTTCTTAGAGCCATCTTTCTCAATTAAAAAGGCAACCAGGCAAGGCACAGTGGCTAAGGCCTGTAATCCCAGCACTTTGGGAGGCCAAGGCGGGCAGGAGGATCATGAAGTCAAAAGATGGAGGCCATCCTGGCCAACATGGTGAAACCCCATCTCTACCAAAAACACAAAAATTAGCTGGGCATGGTGGCACATGCCTGTAGTCCCAGCTACTCAGGAGGCTGAGGTAGGAGAATTGCTTGAACCCGGGAGGTGGAGGCTGCAGTAAGCCGAGATCGCACCACTGCACTCTGACCTGGCGGCAGAGCAAGACTCCGTGTCAACCATCATCATTGATGATGAAACATTGTTAGGAATCTTCGAAAAGCAGATGTATTTGGGAAAAGAAAGCTTCCACTCAAAAATTTTGGATTAAGATGACTATAGGCTGGGCACAGTGGTTCACGCCTGCAATCCCAGCACTTTGGGAGGCCAAGGAGGGTGGATCATAAGGTCAGGAGATTGAGACCATCCTGGCTAACACAGTGAAACCCTGTCTCTACTAAAAATACAAAAAATTAGCCAGGCATAGCAGCAGGCGCCTGTAGTCCCAGCTACTCAGGAGGCTGAGACAGGAGAATCGCTTGAACCTGGGAGTCAGAGGTTGCACTGAGCCAAGATTTTGCCACTGCACTCCCTCCAGCCTGGGCAACTGAGCAAGACTCTGTCTCAGGAAAAAAAAAAAAAAAAAAAGACTGTACATAGCTTCCATGCCAAACCCCATCAACAACAGCCATGGCTTGTCACAGTAATCATCACGCCTCATTTTTAATTTTCTCAGCAATTTTCTCTCCTTTTAAGCTGTTTTAAGGTTCTGGAATTTTACCTGCTATTTTCTATCTCTGAACTTTAATTCAATATTTAACTTTGACATTGGTGAGTTTCCTATACTGTTGTAAGTCTAATAAATGGAGCTTCACTTACTCAATGAGTTTATTTAGTGATCATGTGGGGAATTGGGAGTTGACAGGGCCAAGTCAGAAAATTACCATCCCATGTTAACTTCCCTGCCCCCACAGGGAACTATTCATAGGTTGAAGAAACACCTATTATTATTATCTTTGTTTTTTTGAGCACCACCTTCGTCAGATCAGCCAGGAAATCTGTGTGAGGACCCACTGGGTTCCCATGCAAAGTGAATCACTGTCAGTCATCCTTGGCATGCCAGTATTGCACAGGGGATCTAAATTCAGTTCCCAAAAGTGTAAAAGAAAACTGAAGAGGAGATTAGTGTGAAATAATATTGTCATATGATATTACGTTATATATATTATATACCATTTTTATATACTTAAATGTGTATATAATGTTTTAAAACCTAATTTTTTATTTTTATCAGGTGCCAAAACTGAAAGTGATACTGAATATAATACATTTTCTCTATTAAATCTAAAATACGTACAACTAACACATATGGATCAACCCAACTCCTCAGAAAGAATCTGACTTTACTGAAATATGTCTCAATGTTTTTAGTTCCTGTAAGAAAGGGCATGCTTGGCTTATCTACTTGTGATATTAGAGCACTGTTAGTGGGATTTTAATGTCAAAAAGCCTCACTAATTTATCTATTTTTACTGAGAATTTGTAGGACTATTATTATGAATCAGCTGGATATTTCATGCACATGCTATTGTACTGTAATTTTCCCTCACATATGTTGGGTTCCATCATGACTAGTTCTGATAATGTTGATCATTGCTCAACTAATCCAAAATTTAACTCCTCCAACATATAAAATGGGTCTAGCTTATTCATGTTAAATAAGCCTCAAATGAATATCCTAACCTAGCACATAATCTGGAGATTAAGAAAATAACACATGGTTTTAAGCCTAGGGTGAACTGTTAAATGTTCATAACCACTCAAACCAATCCAATTCATAATCCAACACAGCAAATTAAGTCAAACTCAGAGAAAGGAGTCAGAAGCATGTATCCTTTCTGATTTTTTCATATGAAGCCCCCAAATTTCAATAATTTATTATCTGAATAAAAAATTAAACAAAAAAACTTAGCTGTGAAAACAATAGTTGAGTTAAAGCAATATTTGGGGTAAAGAGCCCTAATATCAAAAGAATATTTTAACACATAAAATTCTAAGTGTTTACCAACTTGAAACTCTCTAACGCACTGTACCATGTTGGCTATTTCACCCATGTGAAAACATTCTAATCCAACATCTTGACTCATAATGCAATTTGGGTTTATCCTTTTAATAAGTTATTTTCCTCCAGTATGCCAAGATAAGTCATCTCACTTCACATTCAAATTAATCAATTTTTCAGCAAAGCCCACATTCAAGCTATAAAGGCTGTAAATTGAAAACAAAGCTTTCAGGTAAAGTCATATTGGGACAATCTAATCCCAGAGTTCATTGATGTAGGACAAAAAGTAATGATGGAAAAGCAAATGCACAACATATTTTAAACACTAGAGGGAGTGAAAAAGAAATTTGAGGGGTGGAGTGTTTGGGTTTGTGAAAACTACAAGCAGAGCTTTCTTAGAACACCAGTGAAAATTCAACGATTAAATCTGCCAATAAATGACCAAGCTTGTCATGCAACATAAGTGATGGTGTGTCTCAGATTACTTAGCATTGGATATTCAAGCTATACAGGAACCTCGTATGCTGTATTGCCTTGCTGTGTGACTTTGTACAAATCACTCAACCTCTCTGGGTCTCATCTCTCTTATGTTTAATTGAAAAGAATGCAGGAAATAAAGTAGTTGTAAAATTACTTTTCACTTTTAAAATGAATTACTAATGATAGAGGCAGGAGGCATAGAAATTCTAGGCAGACAAGGGCAGGTCCCTGGCAAAACCCCACCTTTGAGCTGAAAAGCCTGAAACCCGTGGCCCTAAATGAGAACTTCTATCACTGTTTGCCCACTCTCTCCTGATTGGTTCTTTCTGAATTATGTCTTTTTATCAATCAAGTATTGCCTTTTCCAAAACTACCTACAACCTGTCCTGTCCCCCATCCTGTGCCTATAAAGACCCCAGTCTCAGTTGGTAGAGAGAGATTAGTGGCTTCCCTGGAGAGAAGTGACTTGGCTTCAGATGGATGGCTGGACTTCAGAGGAGAGATGGCTTAAATTTGGAGAAACAATGACTTCAAGGAAGAGCTGGCCAGAGATGGCCAGGTTTTGGGGGAAGATTACCTGCCCATCCTGTCCCTCACTATCTATCTCCCCTTTCCACTGAGAACTGTTTCCATTGGTTAATAAAATTCTCCACCTTCACCATTCTTCAAGTGTCTGGGTGACCTCATTCTTCTTGGACACTAGACCAGAGCTCAAGACCTAACGAGTGAGGGTACCCCAAAAAAGGCTGTCACATTGGTCCTTTGCTCTCACTGGTATAAGGCAGCTACCCCATGCAATGAGGCAAAGGGCCCACTGAGCAGATAACATACCACTGTCCATGCACAGTGGAACTAAGAGAGCATTGTAACATACCCTTGGAGCTTCAGGGGTTGCAGTCACCCCCATTCTTAGCCATAAGAATGAGCTGATCTCTGCCTCAGGAATTTTGTGAGAACTAAATATGGCAATGTCTTAAATTCTAAGCATAAGGCTAGCAAAGAGTAGTTATTTAATACTTGGCAAATATTATGTTTGTTTTTATTTAAGTATCTTAGCCAGGAGATGGTCCCAAAAATTCTAAAGGTCACTCTCAAGGTTTTATATTTCTACCCTACAATGATATTAATATAGTCACATTAATCTAAAGTGAATTCCTTCTGGCCTTTCCTTGATCTTATCAGAAAGTGCCAAAAAAATTTTTTGTACCACTCTGGAATGACTGCCACATGACTTAGAGAAATTGTAAAATGTCAGAGATTTTAAAATACTATAGATTATTAATTGCATTACAGAGATGCTCCAATTTAATAATGTGTATCTTAGAATAAATGAAATAAGTATTCTTGACCATTCTTGAAGCTTTGTGTCTGGGAATTTGGTCCCAATTCCTCTTTCCAGGCCTTTCTTCCACTAGCTCATTGCCTTTCCTGCCTCCACATACTTTCCCACTCTTCAAATGCTCTCCTTAAAAGTCTTTCTCCTGAAGTCTTCCTCCATTTTTCTCTCTTCAAAACACAGGTAATCCTTTATTGGTTCCTATTACATGGTAGTTAACATTTTCTGCCTTGCATAATGTTTATGTTTCCTTTTATTTTATCTCCCAATATTAGCATGCACACTTTGAAAGCATAGAAAGTACTTAGTCATTTTTGTATCCCTCACAGAGCTTTGTATAGGACAGAAAATATATATATATATCATTTGATCAAATCAATGAAACTGTAGCAGAATTATTTACATTTCAGTAAATAAGTTATGTCTAAGAATTTCAAAGATAGCCCATCACATACAGCAAAACATTTACCCTAATTGACTCTAGGTAACGTGAACACAGAGTTGTTCACTCAATGAAGCAAAATGAAAACTAGAATTATTCTCCACAACACTGCTCAGTTCAAGTATTCCAATGCACCCTTTTGTTATCTTTTATTGAATGCATCATCCTCAAACATGAAAAACAAGACAGTATTTAGTGAGTGTTATCTTTGCATTAGGGTTCTGAACTATATTGACCAATAATTTTATGAAGACACCTGTGTAATACCATGATACCACACAGAAAGCTGTTTAAGAAATGTGAAGGGTGTGAGATTCCGCTTTATTTGCAAGTCAACCTATTGGTCTGCCACAGTTTCATTAATGCTGGCAAGAAACATGAGACTCAAGTATGAAAAGCAAAAGACAGTTTATTACTCACAGCAATTATAGTAGCCAGAGAATTGTCATTTTTGTACTTATTCTCCAGGCCTTAGTTCTCATGGGGTGATACAAAGAGCATCAAGTAATACTTGAATCCACCATGAGAAAAATTCTGAACTTGGAGAACAGAATGTTTTATACTGGACAGTAAGCCAGTAAGCATACCTGCTCATTGCTCTGGGGGAGAAATACTTTCTCATCAAGACTGTAAACACATCTGCCCTTTATTCCAGCTGGAGATATTGTCTCTAATTTCCAAAGCGGTTTGCTGTACAAATATCCTTGAAAACATATTCTGGAAGCAGGCCACTTTTCTCAGAAGATGGGCAGAAACATGAGAGACCTACTGATAATTCTCTTCCAATAAATGCCTTCCTTGACTCCCATCACAGCAGAGTGAAAGGCTCCAAAGCTTACTGGTCTATTACATATTGAATACAATCAGTTCTACGATAATGCATACTTATTCATAAAAGTGCCATGCTATGTGAAATTGTGCAATAAAAGCCAGAGGTTCTGGAAAAAATGGTGTTAGGACACAATACTCAAAGAGTTTGTCAATGACAAATTAAACATAATATAGGAACCTAATAAAAACAGTAGCATGATTTCATATGTATTAAACAGTTAACTAATATATAAATACTACAATAAATACAGCCCTTTATTTAAAAAAAAAACTTGACATTTGCTTGTGAAAATGAATGCCAGGAGTTTTACTTTTGAGTTACTGTGCAGTAGTAAAGGAGGGTTGTCTAAAATCAGATGAAAGTCACAACAGATGTGGATGATGCAACTCATAATCCATGTGGTAAATTCAGATAGATGGTAGATGCTCGTGATGTGTGTGGACATTTCACATTTTTCTTGTGACTCAACTGAATTAGGTGCAGTTGTTTGCACTTGCCTAGTGTCTCTCATGGATGAAGTCATACATGAGGAACCACACATGGATGAAATCATACATAACACAACATGTGTTATGCTTAATTACTAATTTATCAATCTTATTGACAAGCATTATAGCAGATCTACCTTTGATGATCTAGTCACAAGTAACACAATGTTCTCATTCATTCATTAAAGCTTATTTCCTGCAGACCACTATTTGCAAACATTCCCTTTCGCTTAATTTGAATTAAGCTGTGCACTTGAAAGGACATTCTTTTCATTGGTTTGTGCTGCCAAAATAAAACATAATTGTAAAAATCTAGAACAAGGTAGTAATTCCTTCATTTTATTATGCTGCAATCCAGTCTCTCCTCAGAGTTAACTGTGTGGCATTTTAGTGTTACTGTCCCAGATATTTGTTATACTTTTACACAAAAGCATAGAGGTTTTTTTTTCCTTTTCTTTTACATCTATGGGATCATTCTATGCATATTTTTCATTCTGAGATTCAATATGTTATATAGACATTTCTACATTAGGACATCATTCTCATTAGCTGCTAGATAGTATTCCATGTTGTAAATGTAACATCAGTTTCATTGATTAATTTTTCTTTATAAGTAATCTTGAAAGAGGAAAAAAAAGATATTGAAAATGTATTGATGCTCATATTTAAGTTTTCCACAGAATAATTTTTTGGAAAAGGCATTAACACATGAAAAAGTATACAATTTTACATTTTGATAGATATTGTCAAGTTGATTAAAAATAAAGCACTAACAAATTTTTTTTTTTTTTTTTTTTGAGATGGAGTCTCGCTCTGTCACCCAGGCTGCAGTGCAATGCCGTAATCTCGGCTCACTACAACCTCCTCTTCCCGGGTTCAAGCGACTTTCTTGCCTCAGCCTCCCCAGTAGTAGAGACAGGGTTTCACCATGTTGACCAGGACAGTCTCAAACTCCTGACCTCAGGTGATCCACCCTCCTCAGCTTCCCAAAGTTCTGGGATTACAGGCATGAGCCACCACGCCCAGCTAGCACTAACAAATTATACCATTACTTTGTTCTCCATATTTTTGCCAACACTGGATATTACCCACCTTTTACAATTTTTGTCAGTATGATGAGGATTTTCTTTTCAGTCTGCATTTAATATAGTTTATCAGCGAGAATGGCCATTTTTTTACATGTTTGTTACATATTGCACTTCCTCTCTGAATTATTTATTTCTAGCCTTTGCCTGCTTTTGTCATTGGATTTTTGTATGTTTTTCTAAAATACTCATTTGTGGGAGTTCTTTATATATTATGGTTAACGATCTGCCCTCTCTTAAATATGGTGCAAATAATTCTTTCCAAACTGTTTATATGTTAACAATGGCATGGTTAACTGCAAAAAAAGAGAAAAGATGGGGGAAAAAAAGGAAAATTGTATTCCCAGAAAATGATCTGGTTTTTGAAAGTTTTCTAATTTAGAGAAGAGTCTCCTGAATTAATCAGGTGTTCGTAAGTAAAAAAAATAAAGCAAGTAAGAAGTAAGAAGGGGTTAGGCATTTAAAAAAATAAAAAAGATAGAACAAAAGAGAAAGCGAAACTGCAAGCCAATAAGGTATAAAATGTCAGTGAGGATTGAGAAAGACACATCAGCCTTATGGTGCTTTTCTTCTAGATGAATCCTGTTAAGAGCATTATGACTAAAGTAAAGCTCTTTTATCTAGCAAAGAAAAAAGGCTTCTAATAAAGACTAACACAAATCTATAAATAACACTAAGATTATTTTTACATATGTAAAGAAAAAGTAAAGGGGGGTGCGATTATTAGATTTAATTATAATATCAACTAAATGGAAAGGCTGTGTTTGATGGGTGCAGTAATATCACATAAAGAATTTCTTATGAAAATTTCAGCATTAACGCCAACCCAAGGTCATATTCTATCTCCTAGGTGCCCAAACCAAAGCTCCAAAAGGGGATGTTGAAATAAAAGCACTAAAGGTCTCTGAATTCATAATAAGAAAGGAGGTCAAGATAAAACAAATAATACACAGGCTTGGTCTGAAAAATATTCAGAGAAAAGATTTAAAAAAAAACTTCTCCAGTTTACTTCATAACTCTAAAATATTCAAATATAGTTATAACTGTTGAGAGCAGTTCTTTATATAAGTAAATAATATAGTGTGAGAGGCATTAAATTATTTTTCAAATATTATCACCTGCATTTGCAAGGTCAGCGTAAAAAAAGAGGCCGTAGTGACAATTCAATGATATCTGCCTTCTCAGATTAAGTGGAAAGAAATACACAACTCACAAGGGGCTGGAATATGCAGGGGTGTGATTATAAGGCTGCTGTCTCTTGAGAACCTGATAGAAATAAGATACGTATCTCTTGAGGTCATTCCAGAGATAAGAGAAATTTAGTGAATACAAACAAATAGACACATTGCCCACATTTCTCAGCTCTAAACATTATGTTGAGCATAGCTGGGTTCCATTATTGCCGTTAGGCTGTAGGGCAGTGATCTGACCGTCTTTGTTCTCCCCAGTAAGAACTGATGCATTTCAAGTCACTAATCAGCATTGTCTGTGCATTTGCTCAGCTAATCTTCTGGCAATGTGTGATGAACAATCTGCCTATTGACTGTCTCAGCAGTTGCTAGCCCCTCCACCCTCACCCCATGTTGATCCTCATCTAGTTTCTGCTGGCTGCTCTTTTTTCCTATAAAAGAAAGGTATAAAAAGCTGTTCCTTCTCTTCCCCTCCCCCAAGATACAATTCTCACTCTCCTAGCTAGTTCTCTAGTCCCCCCCTTGCAGTGATTCCTTCTGGAATTTGAAAAATGCTGCCTACTTCTTAGCAAGTGCTTGGATAATTACTAAATTTCAAGCTACCTTGAGCTCCCTCCCAAACAAGAGAAGCATTTCTGCCATCTTTCACATCTGTGCGTGTGTGTTTGTATGTTGTGTGTGTGCACGCACGTACCAAGAAGAACTAATATATAACAATTTTTAGGGATATTTTGATAACATCTGTCATCACTCTATCCAGAAAATACTTGTGATTAACACTTTGTATTGGGAGCGAGAAGAGGCAGTCAGAAATATATTGACCTCTGTATTACCGTAATAAATAAGTTGATTTGCCAGTGAATCCCTCCACAACACACCCTGGAAAAGAGAATATGAAACATCTCTGGGTTTCCTATTTTAAAACTTTTCATCGTTTACCCTTTTGCAGGAATAAAACAAAAGAACAAATTTGCTGAGACTCAGAATGAATTTATGTTTAACAGAAGGTATAAGAGAAGCTGTAATATGAAATGTACATAATTATAACTTTTAAAGCTACTAGTACAACAGAAAATATTATTGCCCGACATTACAAAATTTGACTTCACCTGTTCATGTTAAGTGGCTCACAATCAGCTTCAACCAAACATGTATTCATTTGCCAAAGTAAGAAAGGAAATCAGACGATTACCTGTGTCTCTACTTAGCATCACATTCTGGTCTCAACTGTAGATAACTGCATATAATAAATACAGAAGAGGGAAAAGAAAGTTCTGTACAGGCAGAACACAAAAGAGTATTTGCACTCCTTGGATCCTTATCTCCCCTCCCCCAGTTTTTCTTTGTTTTTCTAAAGGAGACAAACACAAATATCACTGTTGTAACTGAAATGTTTCAAAGATCAATATACTTCCCCTGTTAATAGCAGGATGTCAGGAGAAGAGTCATTGCTTATCCCAGGAATTCTGGGTATAGTCAATTCTCATACATAAGCTCAAAATCTTTAGAGACTGATTCTATATCATGTGTGCTTTTGCCCTGTAGGGATTCAGAGAGGCTAAAAATTGCACCTGAATTTAGAAAATGCAGCAGGACTTCTTCCCTAGACAGATTATATACTGTGTTACTCTAAATTTTTTGCTTAGTCCAGGAACTTAAAACTCCTCTTGGGACATGTAATAGAATCACATAAATTTTAAGGAATCAATGAAAGAAGCAACTCAAAGTTAACAGATTGTTAATAGAGTTACTATATCCACTATGTTCCTAAAGCAGTTTGCCCATTTCTTTGTAACAGCACTTACATTGTATTGTCATTTTTCTATAGCTGAGTCTACCTTCTGATGGATTTTGATCCCTTAAAGGGATCAAAGGACAGCCTAAAGGTAGCTTATATTCCTCTTACTTCAAATCATTTGTGCAACAATAGAAATCATAAATAAACATAAATATAAATAAATAAAAGTTGTCTTCACATCTCGAGGGGATACCACAATGCCTACCAAGTAGTAGACAATCAGCTTCATTTAATTACAAGAACTGTGTAAATAAACAGAAATGAAGAAATGAGAACTGGGTCTTCTGATTAAAACTAGTTTTAATTCAAACCTTCCCTTAACCATAGTTTTCTTTCAAGCCACTACCTCTTTTCCTTCTTCTACCAAACACTTCCAAGAAATACCTAACTTTAACTGTCTCTAAACAGAAGTAACCAAGACAACTGAAAGTCTTAACAATTTATATGGTTCTAGGATGGAAAGCAGGAAACTGAAAATTAGTCACTCAATTTTTTTTCAATAATGTCATCATGAACTATTGATATTTTACCTAAAAGGGCAAACAAAATTGGAAAACCTAAAAGCCATCTACAGAAGAATCAAGTGCCCAGAAGTCCTCACTGAGATATTTACTACATTTTCTTATTTTATTCTAGTTGTCAAATAAACTCCAGTAATAGCATCTCTTCCTAATGGTGGTTTTCAAAATGTTCTGCACTCTCTGGATAAAATGCTTTGGAGTACTCACTATCAATTCATCTTAGTTCACGGTATGTACGGCATTTTTAAAAGGTCTTGCTTTCTGAATCTTTATCAAAACTTCAAAAATAAATTTGATCCTCAGTTATATTGTGTTACTTGTCTAAAAGAAAAAACTTTGCTCCAGGAAACAAAAGTAATCTAAAGCACAGCTGCTCGGGATGCACACTGACTCAACTCACTCCCCAGCACTCTAGGAAGTCCCTCTACCTGGTAGGTGAGCTTCTGAATTTCAAATGGAGGGACCTGGGCAACTCAACGTTATTATCTCATTTAATCAGGTTTTTTATTTGTTTGTTTGGCTAGACTTTTATTTTGAAATTACTGTTACTAGAGTCAGCACCATCTTGCAGGGACCCATCACGTTCTCGGTGTAGAAGAGAATTTAAGGGAAGATTCTATATCAACAGCCTGGCATCAGAAAAGACGGTGAGTGGGTGCTACGGACTGAATTGTGTCCCCTCAGAATTCACATATTGATGTCCTAACTTCTAATGTCATGATATTTGTCAAGTAATTAGGTTAAGATGAGGTCACGAGAAGGGGACTCTCATGTAAGATTATTGCTTTTATGAGCATCAGATAGCTTCCTTTCTATCTCTTTCTGCCATGTGAGGACACAGGGAGAAGGCAGCCATCTGCAAGTTGGGAAGAAAGCCATCACTGGGGAACCAAATCAGCCTTGCACTTTGATCCTGGACTTACCAGCCTCCAGAACTGTGAGAAATAAATTCTTGCTGTTTAAGCCACCCAGTCTATGGCATTTTGTTATAGAAGCCCAAGCTGACAAAACAGTGCAGAAACAGGGAAAGGGTTGCAATAATACAAAAGCTTCAGACCTCCTGCCTTTTAGTTTTTGCCACCTAGGCTCCACAAGAGCATCAGTGTGCCAGGCTTTAAATTATTTTTAGCATTGAATTGGAAATCTTTGAGAGGAGAGGAGAGTCAAATTCCCTAATAGAGAATAGAGCAAGAGCCCACTTCTGCATATATAAAATTCTGTCAGGACCTAAAGGAAGAATCCCCAAAAACGGAATCTTCAAACACATGTTCTTTAAAATATCAAAACTCCAATTTTAGTGTTTTATAAATTGTTAGGAAGTTCTTAAGTTACTTCCTTTTATTATCACAAACAATTCTGCTAATATATGAATGAAGAACTAAAACATAAACATAATTCCCCAAATCGGGGCGGGGTG
The DNA here is from genome assembly GCF_030222135.1 of Aotus nancymaae. Lineage (NCBI taxonomy): Eukaryota > Metazoa > Chordata > Mammalia > Primates > Aotidae > Aotus > Aotus nancymaae. The sequence goes on from NW_026988454.1 coordinate 27,778,990, forward strand.
GGCGGGTAGTGGTGAAGAAGGTTAAACCACATCAAAAAGACACCAATCCCTGTGACCTCCAAAAAGCACAAAACATTAGACTAGAGAGGAAAACACAGATATGACTATAAAAAGTTAAAATTTTAATTTGTAAAATGTAAGACATACTTTTTTTTTTAGGACAGAAAAAAAGTGAAAACTAAATAGAGGACAGATTCATATTGGAAATAATTTTATAAACTTCTACAGCAGCAAAAAAAGGAACTTATGAGCTAAGTTAAATTGTTACATATGGATTCAAAGGCATTCTATAGTACAGTAATAGATATAACCTATTAAAGAGATGGATAGCAAAAAATAACAAATGCCTAAAACGGGAGAGTGGAAATATGACAATAATGTGATAATTCAGAAATTATTTTTGTACTAAAAGTTTACAAAATATTAAGGGTTCGTTTATTTATTATTTTAATAAAGAGAGGTGGTGGTATAAGTCTAACTGTGAAGAGATGAACTCTAGAATCAGTCTACTGAGGTTCAATCCCAGCTTTGATCTTCCCTAGCTGTGTGATCTTTGACTGGTGACTTAACCGCTCTGTACCATTTCCTCATTGGTATAATGAAGTATATCATAAAAGGCCAGCCTGAAGATAAATTGAGTTAATACCTATAAGGCACTGTATTTGGCCCACTGTGACTCTTTCATAAACCTTGGCTCTGCTTAGCCTTGTACACCCATCTCAGTGGCCCCTTCAGTAGTATACAGTTCTCAGCTCAGGCCGGTGTTAGGATTGATTAACTCAGAAGGGGCAGATACAGTAGAAAACTAAGGAGCCATGCTCTCACTGATGTGTATCCCTCGAATAATGTTACACTTCATGGTGTGGCCTAGAGTCCTTCCAATCAGATTTATGTCATAGTATAAGGACAAAGCACAATCCCATTTTCTTTATTTTTCAAAGAATAAACTCACACAATTGTGTTTCACCAGTTTCAAATGCAATTCTTTGAATTTTAAGATTTCTTTTCTTTTTTTTTTAAGGGTATTTTATTGAATAAAACCAGGCCCATTTGTTCCCTGATTGCATTTCTGAAGCTGCTCTGCCAAGACAACATCATCAATCAGTGAGAGAATGTGTCAGCAGGGGGCTTCTCTTCTTTTTCTTAGGGTCTCTGATGTTTGTTTTTCAACCGAAACTGAGCTCTAAGTAAACACAAATTTTTATTTCAGGGTAAATGTTTTTGAGTTCTACAGCACCTTTGTTTTCTGAGAATGTCAATTTTATTTTGGCTCCCAAGTTGATAGAAAAAGAAATAAATCACTTAAAGTACCACATTTATTTCTTGCAACAAAATGGTCCAAGAAAATAGCCAAAATGTTCAGTAAAACAAGACATTTGCTAAATAAATAAAAATTCTACAGGCTAAATAGTAAATACATGTATGCATGCATGCCCACACAAGAAAAGGAGAATAAACAAGTTCTGCCAGCCTTAAATAAAAAGTGTCATGGCATTATATATCTCTGTAAAGTTTATAAAACAAAACAGAAACAGATTCCATCTATGTTCCTCCAAAACATTGGTTAAAGTTTGTGTTCCGCCTTCTGAAAAAAAGGAACTTGAAATTAAACATGAAACGTAGTTGTCCTCAAATTCTTCAAAATATACTTGTTAGTGAAGTTCCAAAGTGTTGGCATCAGTAGGATATTCACAAACATGTGAGAAACAACCTATGCACTTTTAGTTACTGATGCAGTATTTGTTTGCTGTTTTACATGCTTATTTCGCAACGGCTTCTGAGAATCAGAGATATGACATTCATGTCTCATATAGGATATATCCTTTATATCACAAACTGTCATTCATACATCCCCTCCAAGTCTCTACAAAGTTGTCAGCAAGGTGAAGTTTTAATGAACACAGTTTAAAGGGCCACAAAATCAAGTGGAAGGTTGGCAACCATCTGTTGAATTTGTGTTCCATAGATAGACAATCCCCACCATTTAGAAACTGGAGTGGATTGTTTTGCCCTGAATGGTGTGAATTTCCTCTCCAGGCAGTCCAAAAGCACAGATAATGACTGCGTTGTACTGGAGAGGCCTGGCCTGCTAGCTTCGAGATCAGAAATAAAATCATACATTGTATTCCTTTTTGAGGAGGTCAACTTGCTTTATGCACACTATCTAATCAATTCTCAAAGCATTCCATTGAAATGAGCGAGAGGCAGCTACAATATTCACTTTACAGATGAATAACCTGAGGCTCCAAAAGGTTAAGCAGTTTTCCAAGGTCACTTTAGGCTGATTCCACATAACTGCAATTACCTGGGCAGTGCAGGCATAAAGCAACAGGCACAGAGCATAGATGGCTGTTGCTAAAATGGAGGTACAGTACCTGCATCACTAAAGAAAAACAAGGACTGGGCCAGATTTATCCAAATAAGCTGGCCTATATGCCCAGATGATTGACAATTTTCTATTCTACTTGCAACTGGAAACAGCTAGGCAGAGAGAGAACAGGAATGAGGTCACAGATCTGCTATTTATAGGATATCAGCCACCACACTCAGCTGCTTTTCAGTTAAGGTGAATATTGAATGTAATTTTCTTTCTCCCACTCCATACAGAGAAACTACTTTCAGAAAAGGAAATTATAGAATTTAATAATATTTCTTGTGACATGGTGATTTGCTTTGTGACACTCTGCACAACTTTTACCACATATTCATCTGGGCTTATTGACCATAAATAAAAATGCAGTCACATTCTTTCTCTTACTCCATGGATTTTTTTTTTTTAAATAAAGCAATAAAGATTCCATGGGCTTTTTCTTTCCCTCCTACCTACAAACTATTCATTGAATTTGCAAAGTTATAACAAAACAGAACACCAGTGTGGACAAGCAAATACAACATAGCCACTTATGAGTAAGGCATGTAAAACAACCTGATTTGCCTGTTTATCTGCAAGAGTTCATTCCTATGAAAAATACACTTCCGCACATTTCCTTTGGCTGAGCATGGTCTGAGGCTTGTGAAGGCTTCAGACAGGGAGCAGGGGGAGCGCCGGAAGCCTCTGGTCTTTTGATGTAGATTGATGCATGACACTAGCCCTTACCCTAAATATCAAGTTTTCTTTCTCTTCAGCAATTCTCCTAAATCATGAAAAGAGATTCCTTTAGCCCAAATGCACAGATAATAGTCCTAGTTGCAGATAAAAATGGCTTGTGTTTTCTGTGACTCACCGACCGTAACCAAAACGAAAACAGAAAGCTGACACAGAGAGGTTCGAGTGACGTTCGAGATTATAAATAAAAGGCAAAGAAACAAGAAAGGAACCTGCCCATGAGCGTCTCCAATCTTTTAATTCGAAGGGACTGAGGAAGATGAGGGGCTGAGAACCCTTTACCTTTCCTCCAGGGAAAAGGCTCTTTACCAACCACCCAAGAGCCTTGGGCTTCCCAGGCAGCCTAGAGCTGCTGCAGCTGAGGCTGACCTGGTCCCAGGGCCCTGTAGCTGGTGCCTATGTTGACCAGATCAGGGATCTTTACCCTGGTGTGTGAGTAGCAATCCCCTAAAAATCTCATGCAGCATGCAGATGCCCAGGCGCTACCCAAACTGACATTGATTTAGTCAGTTTGAAGTGGGTCTCAGGAATCTGCATTTTAACCAGAACCTTAATAGTCCTAGGCTAGGAAATTTATTGGTAATGCCACCTGGAGGGCATTTCCAGAACTGCTTACACGCCCAGCATGCCAGAGCACCACCTGAAACCTTGCATTTGATGGATGGAGGAGCCCACCTATTTACAGATAATTACATGTAAAGCCCTAAGAACAAATCTGAAAGATATAATTTAAGTATTTCTTTTCACTGACAAAATGAGACAGAGGTTACATTTGTTTAAACATTCATGGCTCCATCTGTCGATTTGAAATTGATGGTTTTATAGGGCAAAATTTGGTAAAAAAGATCAGAGACATTTTAACCCTACTATCCACTTTTTTTTTTAACACATAAAACTACTTGTGAAGAATCATGGTGTGTGCATGTGTGTGCTTCTTCCACTGACCGGTATCTTCGTGCCTTGCCCCTCCCCCTCCACACCATATGCCAGTCTTTCTTCCTGTGCCCTCACTGTTCCCTTTGTCTCATTTGACAGCCTTCTTTGTGCTCCTTCTCCCATCATTCAGCTTATTGCCGATACAATAAAGCTCACAGAGAGGACTGCTCATTGGTGAGGCTGTTGACCACTTTATGAAGACGAGAACAAGAATCATTAAAACCACAACCCAGTGTTTGTTAACATTTGAAATATACAAAGTACATTCATATTGTGCCATTTGACTTCCAGAAAACAAACAAAAAAACCAAGGTAAATATTATTATGTCCAGCGAAGGCACTGACATCGAGAGAGTGTTAGGGACTTGTTCAAGACGACATTTGCGTAAAGAGTAGAGCCTGAGCTTGGAACCACAAGCATTACACGGCTCTTTATAGCTGTATCATTTAGAAGAAGGGGGACTCTTAGAACTTCTCAGGTTTCTGACATGATTGAAGCATTTCTGTTTGAAACTCAGGTTTAAAAAAATTGATTACATAAAACTACTGGACTGTAAACAGGATCCAATTTATCCTGAAGTAATTTGTCCAATGGTGAAAAGAAAAGCACTTTTTGCATTTTCCTAGAAAGGGGACAGAAGAAAAAAAATAGCATAGACCAGTCATCCTGTAAGCGTGTCTAAGGCATAAATGCTTTTGGCCCAATTATTTGGCCACTTCTGGGATTACTGGTGGTCTTCCAAGTCAATCCAGTGAATCTCTGTACATTTTAAGGTTGGTCATTCCAATCAGCAAAAGAAAAATACTCAGCCAGCCATTCTGTTTTAGTTGGAAAAACTCAGAATTAACTGAAATATACAACAGAACTAAGTGATGTTGTAGCTCTTTTGATAAATCAGTCAATGTTGCTAAAGCAACAACTGAGAAGCTATCGTGTGTCGGCAAGCACGCTAGAAAAGTCAGGTGAAGATTCAAGGCAGTCAACGCTCAAGCGCAGTGCTGTCCTCTGAGTGTTGTAAAACATCCTGAACACCATTTGAAGCAAATATGTAAACTATTCAAAATAGTTTATCATTGATTTAAAGGTGACGTTTTAAAAAATAGCTTTGCTATTTTTAAGCTATTTCGAAGTAACTTTGGAGAAGGCGAAGAGAACTTAGTGCAAGTTTAATTTGCATTGCTTATCACCAGATCTGAGAAAACTGAGTTTGCTAGTGGGGGCCATGATTCCCAGCAGTCCATGGAAGGGACAGTGTGACCCTAAAAGCAAGTTGCAGAAACCTTCATTCAAAGATAGAGCTTTAGAGTCAGATTTCTATCTTACATTTCTCCAAAGAGAAGCTGACATCTCACATACCTACATGGCTGTTTGGTTTTGTTTTGTTTTGTTTTCTGGTTCAAAGTATGCTCTAACCTTCTCTGAGACCAATGCTTAGGGCTGAGGCAATCATCTCATTTGATTGCTGTGGGCAGCACGGACTCTGAAAACTTGGCAGTACATGGACATTTCCTGCTTATGGAGGTCAAGAGAAGCAGTGGCTGCAAATCTGAGAGAAAAATTTGACCCAAAGGAGAGATTTAATGACAAAATGGCAAGCAGAAACTAAATGAATTTTAGCTGGACTTTATATGCAGAGGATACTAAGTATTCAAGTAGACTTAGAAAGAAATTAGGTTGTGTGACTGAGCCTGCCTCAGTGTTCTCCTGCATCTTCTGGAAGGTGGTAATACTCAAAGGCATGCTATCCAGATTTTTTTCTAACATACCATTGCGGAAATGTTCAGATTTATCCATTCTTCTCTAATTCCACTTAATGGCCTATGAAAATGTCCATTCTGCTATGCCCTGGGGCCCCACCTCAACCTGCCTCCTTCATAGGGTACTCCTTCTTTGAAGACTCGGTAATACTGGTTTACAGGAATTGAGTAAAAAGTCACAGATAGTGAAATCACTATATAGTTCAAAATTGTCTTTGCTCTTTTCTTCAACAGAGTCACTCTCCCAGTATTCCTTCACTTTTCAAGTGCCCAAGACTTGATTTCTAATCCAACATCCCTGCTTCAGAGAATATAATCTGGTTTGACAAAATGAATTCCCACTAGGTAATTTATGGCTTAATATATTCCTTCAGACAAAAATTTGCAGAAGGATTAAACCAACTAATGACGGAGTACAGGGCATTTGCCTGTGGGCTTTTGGAGATTTGGAAGAATCTTCTTGGAGCCTCTCAAATACTGCTAAGTAGATGGCCAGCATCATCATTGTCTAATAAGCCTTTGATACAGGCAGGAGTCAGAGGAATTCTAGACAGACAGGGATGGGTCTCCAGTGAAACACCACCTGAAGCCAAAGTAGCCTGAAACCCATGGCCCAAAATGAGAACTTCTATTCCTCTTTGCCCATTCTCTCCCAACTGGTTCTTTCTGAATGCCTTTTTAGCAACTGAATGTTGCTTCTTCCAAAACTACCTACGGCCTGCCCCAGCCCTCCATCCTGTGCCTATAGAGATCCCAGACTCAGTAGGGAGGGGAGAGAGAGATGGCTTGACTTCAGAGGGAAGACAGCCAGACTATGGGGAAGAAGAGACAGCTTGACTGCAGGGAAGAGATGACCAGACTTCAGTGAGAATTATCTGCCTTTCCCATCCTATTTTAAGCTCACCTCTCTGATGACAGCCATTCCTACCACTCAATAAAATTCTCTGCCTTCACCTTCCTTCAAGTGTCCATGTGGCCTCATTCTGCTTGGATGCCAGATAAGAGCTTGGGACCCACCAAATGCAGGTATGCCCCCAGAAAGGCTAACCCTTTGCCCTTGCCAGTGGAGGGCAGACATTCCACATGAGGCAGGGTCCAAATGAGCTGTTAACACACAGCTGTCCATCGGACTGTATAACTAAGGGAGCACTGTAACACCTCCTCCCCGTTTCAGGGTTGTGGACACCCACACCTGGGCCTTGCATGGTGCTTGCTCCCACCAACGCCTGGAGCAGCCAGCCAGGTCCTGCATTCACTCGCTCATGCCTGGTCTGACTATGGGTCCTGCACAGAGCTTGCTCCTGCTGGTGCCCAGAGCAGCCGGCTGAGTCCTACACTTGCTCACTCACATGCTACCTCATGCTGGGTTGAGCATGGCAAGCTGAGTAAGCATTCACAAGTCTGACAAAGGGGATGAGAAAATTTCTGCATCACCCTGAGCAGGAATGTAGGTAGAATTCTGCTTGTGTAGCTTTACAACGTAAAATTAAGCTAGTGAAGAAGGCAGAATGTCATTCCATGCTCTTTTGGCTACTGAGGAAAATAATTTAGCATTGGAATTGTTTTAAATAAAAATAAAAATTATGTCTAACTAATGAAATATTCAAATCAATATAGAAGATAGACATGAGGATTAAGGTAATTCAGCTCCTTTGCCTAAAATGGTTTCTATAATTTGAGCAAAAGATGAAATGCTTGAAGTCAAAATCAAGTATCTTTAAATTGATCCAATAAATGTTTAACACTTCATTTCATCTTGTGGACACAACAAGGGAACACTTAGTAGACTGTGATTTGAGACAGTTGTTGAAAATTCCCTCCAGGTGGTCTTGCTATATAAATGCCACAAATACTTTTAGAGAATATTTAATGTACTGTATCTAGGTCTTAATTGTTCTGCTTGGCAATTCCTTAGTGATCACACTTAACAAAAGGGAGCAGGAAGACAGATAATGACAAAGAAAAATGTTTGTAGTTTACTGTGGAGGACCAAGTGAGTTTATACAGGTGTGTACAAATACTTGCATATAACATACACACAGATATAAGAGTGACCTAGTTATGACATCTGAAATCACCATGCTCACTGTGGAACCTCAGATTGATCAGGTTAAGCTGACCAACTTGGTGAGTGTTCCTTTTCATATGTGATTCCTTAGAAATTATTTGGTCAAAGAAGAGTTCTTAGGCCATAGAATGTATTGACTTACACACACAGGTAACAAAAGGATAGGAATGCTTGGTGACAGACAAAAATATTGCTTTGCTTTATGTATTTACAGATTGCAATGTTTTATTTTTAAACTTCAAAGCTACCCAAAGTACCCAAGATAAACCCAAGAGCATCTCAAAAGGAAATGGCAAAAATACCCACTACTTTAAATTATCTTTGTGAATGTATTTTATCATTTACTTACTATCGCATTGTTACACTACATTTCCTACTGAATACAAGAGGAAAAGAAAAAATGAATTTACCATTAAATGATCAAATTTGCTAATGTTTCCACACTGCACTTATGATAGATTTCTCAAGAGTATTACTGTATACAACTCATCAATATTTAAACATTCACAATAAATCAATGAGAAGAGTAAATAATGCTAAGAAACTGTTTAAGGGAGCATATTGCCATACCAAAAATTCTTGCAAAGCATAGAAAGAGAGTTAAAGATCCACTGGGAAAGATGGCTAAATAGGAACAGCTCTGGAGTGCAGTTCTCAGCGAGAATGCAGAGGGTTTGTGATCACCACATTTACAAACGAGTTTTAACTGCCCACAGACCAGGAGATTCCCAGGGTGAAAAGCGCCATGAGTTTCCAGCACAGCTGTTTCAGCCAGCGCCATGGGTTTCTGCACAAAAACTCGCACAAAAACTCACACAAATCTGGGCGACCATTTTAACTGGTGCCTGGAACACCTGGGAGACAGAGTCGTCCATTGAACTGAAAAAAAGGGGGCTGAAACAGGAAGCCAGGTGATCTGGCTTGGTGGGTCCCACCCCCACAAAGACCAGCAATCTGAAAAGCTCTGGATTAAGAGTTTCGCAGCAAGTGCAGCTAGATCTGGGACAGTCTGGCTCTCGGGGGGAAGGGCATCCACCATTACCAAGGCAGTCCACCACTACCGAGGCAGTCTGTCATTACTGAGGCAGTCCACCATTACCGAGGCAGTCCACCATTACCGAGGCAGTCCACCATTACCAAGGCAGTCTGCCATTGATGAGGAAATCCGCCATTACCGAGGCAGTCTGCCATTATGGAGACAATTTGCCATTACTGAGGCAGACCACCATTACTGAGGCAGTTCTAACTATACCTCTATAAACAAAACCACATGGAAGTTCACACAGCAGCTGGGCAGAGCCCACGGCAGCTCAGCAACACCTCTGCTGGCAGACTGTGACGAGGCTACCTCCTCACTGGGCAGGGCATCTCTGAAAAAAGGCAGCAGCACGTTAGGAACTTATAAATAAAGCCCCACCTTCCCAGGATAGAGCACCTTGGAAAAAAAGCAGTTATGAGTTCCGCTGCAGCAGACTTAAACATACCTGCCCAGCAGCTCTGAACGGAACAACGAAGCTCACAACTCAGCACTTGAGCTCCTATAAGGGACAGACTATCTCCTCAAGCAGCTTCCCAACCCCCATATATCCAAAGAGACACCTCATAAAGGAGAGTTCAGGCTGACATCTAGCGGGTATCCTTCTGGGACAAAGAAAACAGAAGAAGAAACTGGCAGCTACCCTTACTGTTCTGCAGCTGCTGCAGGTGATCCCCAGGCAAGCAGAGTCTGGAGTGGACCTCCAGCAGTCCTACAGCAGAGGGGCCTGACTGCTAGAAGGAATACTAAAAAACAGAAAAAAATAACTTCATCATCAACAAAAAGGATGCCCACTCAGAGACCACATCCAAAAGTCACCAACTACAAAGACCATAGGTAGATAAATCTAAAAAGATGGGAAGAAACCAGCACAAAAAGGATGAAAACATCCAAAACCAGAATGCCTCTCCTCCTCCAAGGGATCACAACTCCTAACCAGCAAGTGAACAATGTGGATGGAGAATGAGTCTGATGAATTGACAGAAACAGGCTTCAGAAAGTGGGTAATAACAAACTTTTCTGAGCTAAAAGAACACGTTCTAACACAATGCAAAGAAACTAAGAACTTTGAAAAAAGATTTGATAAAATGCTAACAAGGATAAACAGCTTAGAGAAGAATATAAATGAACTGATGGAGCTGAAAAACACAACACGAGAACTTCGTGAAGCATACACAAGTTTCAATAGCTGAATCGACCAAGCAGAAGAAAGGATATCAGAGACTGAAGATCAATTCAATGAAATAAAATGAGAAGGAAGATTAGAGAAAAAATAGTAACAAGAAATGAACAAAGCCTCCAAGAAATATGAGATTACATGAAAAGACCTAATCTACATTTGATAGGTGTACCTGAATGTGACGGAGAGAATGAATCCAAGCTAAAAAGCACTCTTCAGGATATTATCCAGGAGAATGTACCTAACCTAGTAAGGCAAGCCAATATTCAAGTCCAGGAAATACAGAGAACACTACAAAGATATTCCTCAAGAAGAGCAATCCCAAGGCACATGATAGTCAGATTCACCAGCGGTGAAATAAAGAAAAAAATGCTAAGGACAGCCAGAGAGAAAGGTCAGGTTACCCACAAAGGGAAGCCCATCAGATTCACAGCGGATCTCTCGGCAGAAACCATATAAGCCAGAAGAGAGTGGAGGCCAATATTCAATGTCCTTAAAGAAAAGAACTTACAACCTAGAATTTCATATCCAGCCAAACTAAGCTTCATGAGCGAAGGAGAAATAAAATCATTTATGAACAAGCAATTGCTCAGAAATTTTTGTCACTACCAGGCCTGCCTTACAAGAGCTCCTGAAAGAAGCACTAAACATGGAAAGCAGCAACCAGTACCAGCCACTCCAAAAATGTACCAAAAGGTAAAGAGCATCAACACAATGAAGAATCTGCATCAAATAATGGGCAAAACAACTAGCTAGCATCAAAATGGCAGGATCAAATTCACACATAACAATATTAACCTTAAATGTAAATGGATTAAATGCCCCAATCAAAAGACACAGACTGGCAAATTGGATAAGAAGTCAAAAGCCATTGGCGTGCTGTATCCAGGAAACCCATCTCACGTGCAAGGACACATAGAGGCTCAAAATAAAGGAATGGAGGAAATTTTTCCAACCAATGGAGAGCCAAAAAAAAAAAAAAAAAAAGCAGGAGTTGCAATCCTAGTCTCAGATAAAATAGACTTTAAACCAACAAAGATCAAAAGAGACAAAGAAGGGCATTGCATAATGGTAAAAGGATCAATGCAACAAAAAGAGCTAATGATCCTAAATACATACACACCCAATTCAGGAGCACCCAGATACATAAAGCAAGTTCTTAAGGACCTACAAAGAGACTTAAACCCCCACACAATAATAGTGGGAGACTTTAACACTCCACTGTCAATATTAGACAGATCAACAAGACAGAAAATTAACAAGGATATCCAGGACTTGAACTCAGACCTGGACCAAGCCAACCTAATAGACATTTATAGAACTCTCCACCCCAAATCCATAAAATATACATTCTTCTCAGCACCACATCACACTTACTCTAAAATTGACCACATAATTGGAAGTATATCATTCCTCAGCAAATGCAAAAGAAGAGAAATCATAGCAAACAATATCTCAGACTACAGTGCAATCAAATTAGAACTCAGGGTTAAGAAACTAACTCAGAACCACACAACGTCATGGAAACTGAACAACTGGCTCTTGAATGTTGACTGGATAAACAATGAAATGAACACAGAAATAAAGATGTTCTTTGAAACCAACAAGAACAAAGACACAATGTACCAGAATCTCTGGGACACATTTAAAGCAGTGTCTAGAGGGAAATTTATAGCAATAAATGTCCACATGAGAAGGATGGAAATATCTTAAATTGACACCCTATCATCAAAATTGAAAGAGCTAGAGGAGCAAGATCAAAAAACTCAAAAGTTAGCAGAAGACAAGGAATAACTAAGATCAGAGCAGAACTGAAGGAGATAGAGACACAAAAATCCCTTCAATAAATCAATAACTCCAGGAGCTGGTTTTTTGAAAAGATCAACAAAATAGATAGACCACTAGCCAGATTAATAAAAAAGAAAGAGAAGAATCAAATAGATGCAATAAAAAATGATAAAGGGGATATCACCACAGATTTCACAGAAATACAAACTACCATCAGAGCTTACTGCAAACAACTCTATGCACATAAACTAGTAAACCTGGAAGAAATGGATAAATTCCTGGACACTTGCACCCTCCTAAGTCTAAACCAGGAAGAAGTTGAAACCCTGAATAGACTAATAACAAGGGTTGAAGTTGAGGTAGCAATTAATAGCCAACCAATCAAAAAAAGTCCAGGTCCAGATGGGTTCACAGCTGAATTCTCCCAGATCTACAAACAGGAGCTGGTACCACTCCTTCTGAAATTATTCCGAACAATACAAAAAGAGGGAATCTTTCCAAATCATTTCATGAGACCAACATCATCCTGATACCAAAACCAGGTGGAGACTCAACAAGAAAAGAATACTTCAGGCCAATATCCATGATGAACATAGATACAAAAATCTTCAATAAAATACTGGCAAACCAATTGCAACAGCACATTAAAAAGCTTATCCACCATGATCAAGTGGGCATCATCCGGGGAATGCAAGGCTGGTTCAACATATGCAAGTCTATAAACGTAATGCACCACATAAACAGAACCGAAGACAAAAACCACATGATTATCTCAATAGATGCAGAAAAGGCCTTTGACAAAATTCAACAGTCCTTTATGCTAAAAACTCTCAATAAACTAGGTATCAACAGAACATATCTCAAAATAATAAAAGCTATTTATGACAAACCCATAGCCAATATCATACTGAATGGGCAAAAATTGGAAGAATTCCCTTTGAAATCTGGCACTAGACAAGGATGCCCTCTCTCACCATTCCTATTCAATACAGTATTGGAAGTTCTAGCCAGAGCAATCTGGCAAGAAAAAGAAATAAAGTGCATTCAATTAGGAAAGGAGGAAGTCAAATTGTCTCTATTTGCAGACGATATGATTGTATATTTAGAAGACCCAATCTTCTCCCAAAATCTCCTGAAACTGATAAGCAACTTCAGCAAAGTCTCAGGATACAAAATCAATGTGCAGAAATCACAAGCATTGCTATACATCTGCTATACACCAATAACAGACTTAAAGAGAGCCAAATCAAGAATGAACTGCCATTCACAATTGCTACAAAGAGAATAAAATACCTAGAAAAGCAACTAACAAAGGATGTAAAGGACCTCTTCAAGAAGAACTACAAATCACTGCTCAAGGAAATAAGAAAGGACACAAAGAGATAGAAAAACATTCCATGCTCATGGTTAGGAAGAATCAAAATTTTGAAAATGGCCATACTGCCCAAAGTAATTTATAGATTCAATGCTACCGCCATCAAGCTACCAATGACCCTCTTCACAGAACTGGAAAAAACCACCTTAAACTTCATATGGAACCAAAAGAGAGCCCACATAGCCAAGTCAATTCTAAGCAAAAAGAACAAAGCTGGAGGCATCACGCTACCTGACTTCAAACTATACTACAAACAACCATTCATGAGAAACTGCCCCCCATGATCAAATCACCTCCCATCAGACCCCATCTTCAACGCTGGAGATTACAATCCACATGAGATTTGGCTGGGGACACAGATCTGAACCACATCATATACAATGTGAATCTTTCATGATTTGGTTGTTTAATGGATATATTCTGTCTGTAATAGGAGATTCTTAGCACACTAAACAAACTGAAGCAAATTTCAATTATAAAATTAGTGGAGAACGAATCCAAGATTGACTATACTGAAAACTCTGAAATTCACTCGTTGATAAAATGAATGTATACCAACGCTGAAAGATGAATGATATACACCAGGAAAGCTTAGTTCGGAAAGCTAGAAAGCTAAAACCAGATTTAACTGAAGCTTCCTAAAAGTGCTAAAGGATAAATATTGAGAATGGAATATAATGGTTTAATGTTAATAGGTGACTATCAAAAACAACTCAAACACAGCTCTCAAATATGCTAGAAGTTTAATGTTGGGAAGAATAAGAAGATAAAAACTAACCAGGTTGCATCCTGAAGGGTGAAAATCATCATTATTAAAATGATGGAATCCTCTGAGTAGCACCAGCTATTGAGTTACCAAGTCCAAGGAGGTCAGTGTTTTTATGGAAGACAAAATGTGAGCTGTTTGATTTCAAGAAGTATGCCTTACTTACCTGTATAACCCCAGTAGCTGACATAATTTTACATTGAATTTATGTGGAAGAAAGGATAGAAGGAAGAAAAGAATGGAAAGAGGGAGAAAGGAAGAGGACTAGGTTATGAGACATAATATGTACATTTTATTATTTTAAATGACCTAAAATATCTAGACTCAAGAAAATCATATTATAGCTTGAAGAGAGTTGTCCTAATTCTCAGAAAAGGAGAATTATATCCTAAGATTTATACATAAGTGACGTTGAAGTTGAATCTCCAGTCATTTTCTGGAATGATCTGTTGAACGGAAGCAAAGTAGACTCAGAAAATAGCATAGTAAACACTAGGAACTTGCATAATTCACTAAGAAAAACTTAACCTCTATTTTATTTTTAATTGTATCACTGGATTTTTAATTCATATGGATGCTTCCAATATAGTTCATCTTCAAAAGTTATTTGGCCTCATGACAGCTTTGCTTGTTTCTACAATTATGTGGACTAGGCGCTGCTTGGGCACTTATATCACAAAAGTGACTATTAATAGGGTTTTATCAACCATAAAAGCTTTTAATATCGAGTTTGAGGAATTATTTCACAACCCAGTCCTAATGCGTTGTAAATGGATAAGTTGGCTAAACATAGAACGAATGTCCTAAAGCTAGGAGAAATAGCAATGGCTAAAGATGCAAAATTATCTTAATAAACTAAAATGATACTCTTCATAAGAAGATCAAAATGTAAAAGGAAAAATGGTAAACCTTTCTTGCAGGGTAAGTAATAAATCCCATGGGGACATTCTTTGTATAAGAAGTCTTAGTAGTTTTAGTTAACTAGAGTCTAAGGGTGAGCTAACTTATTCACAGTTGTCCAAGCAGTTCATGAATAGAGTATGCAAATTTGAAAGGATAAAAAACATTATTTTCACTAACTTTAGGCAGAAATTTAACTTTTGTTTTCATTATGAATGTAGGCAAAACACAACAGTAGTGTTGGCAGTACCTGTAACTATGTCAACAATAGCAAACATAGATATTTCCTGGGCACATTATAATTTCTGTGAAAATCTCAAAATGGTCATTATGCTACACTACTTCAAAATTAAGATAACTATTGAGCCCATCACTAGATCTTGTTACTCATACATTCATAAAGACATATATATATGTAGATACACATAAATGTATATAGTTCTAAATCATAAGTTATCTTTTGATAGCTATATTTTAATATAATTTATTGGGAAGTAAGTGTCCCAGTAATGTTTCATGGAAAATCTGCTAGTCCAGTTCACACCTGCACAGATCATGCTTGAATTTGTATTCATGTTTTATTGGAAATATTAGCAATTGAAGTAAGTATGGGGTCGGGGTAAGAAGCCATGTCCAGCATGATTCAAGCCCAGGAATTATATTATGAGAAACATCATTCCTTTAGTAGCAAATACTAATTAGCATAAGACACTAGAGAGCAACTATGATGTGATGACAAAGATGATGTCCTTCAATTTATTCAGAA
This sequence comes from Aotus nancymaae, assembly GCF_030222135.1. NCBI lineage: Eukaryota > Metazoa > Chordata > Mammalia > Primates > Aotidae > Aotus > Aotus nancymaae. The sequence continues at coordinate 27,794,669 of NW_026988454.1, forward strand.
CTAAAAGCATCTCCCACCTCCACTGCTTATCATCCTGATATCTTAGGTGGCTATTCAACTCTCTGATTCTCAGTTTTGATGTCTCTATCTTGAAGATAATACATGCAGTGCAGAGTTGGAATGAGGAACAGGAAAAAAAATGTGTTGGCCAGGCATGGTGGCTCACGCCTGTAATCCTAGCACTTTGGGAGGCCGAGGCAGGCAGATCACCTGATGCTGGGAGTTTGAGACCAGCCTGATCAAACATGGAGAAACCTCATCTCTACTAAGAGTACAAAATTAGCCAGCCATGGTGGCGCATGCCGGTAATCCCAGCTACTCAGGAGGCTGAGGCATGAGAATCGCTTGTACCCGGGAGGCAGAGGTTGCAGTGAGCCAAGATCACACCATGATATTGCAATCCAGCCTGGGCAACAAGAGTGAAACTCCGTCTCAAAAAAAAGAAAATAAATGTGTTAAAGACTCTAAGAGTGTCTGGTATGTAATAGAATCTCAAAAGTTGTGTTGTGGTTGGCATGGCCTTATCAAGGAAACCAAAGTCTTCACATTTATATGCCCAAGTCTGCCTCATTGGGGTGGAAGATTTGGGTAGACCCCTCTACTTTCAGGGCTGTTATATGAAATTTGAACAGCTCTGTTTTATTTTGCTCTAGGGGACGAAGACAGGAACAAGACAAATGGTGCACGGCAGCTTTTAGTTAACTGTCATAAAGAACTGCCTAGCAATCAAGTTGTTCAATGATGGACTTTGATTGCTCCATAAAATAATGAGACGCTTGCCTGTGTGTGTTTAAACAAACACTAGATTTCCCTGTACTCTGAATGGGGTGGGGAAAGAGCTTGGCAGGATGGGAGGCTCCCCACGGGGTTCACAGGTTCCCACCAACTGCAAGGTTCCAAGAGTCTCTATAGCCTCATCAATAAGGCTAAACAGAAATAATGTATCAGGTTGTCAGATTCAGCAAATGTTGATTTTCCTCTGCTGCTGAGGACCATAGTCGTCATTTAAATGACAAGATCATTAATTTGAGAATAGAATTTCCAGCCTCTGGTAAAATGAACCAAATATTGGACAGGGAACATTTAAATTTCTAATAGGTACAATGACAATCATAGCTACAGAATTCTAACATGAACTGAAGTTCAATTTTGTAACAATTAATGACTACATAAAATGACAGTAATGATAACAAAAAGGTACGTGAGTATGCTATCGTCAAATAAATGTTTAAATAGGCACCTGCTTTTTCCGGAAAGTTATGATCCTAAAGTTGGTTCCAGACAATACCAACAAGGCCTTTTTAGGGAAAAGTTCATCTCCAAAAACGGTCTAGTAGCAGGTTGAGACTTTGAACAGCGGCAAAGGAATCATAAACATTTTCTTGCCAGATGTACTTCCCAGATATAAGGACACTCAGTGTTTCAGCAAGCAAGGAAAGGCAGGGAGAACCAGGACAGCTGGAGAGCAATACGCCAGTTCATCCACTGTTTTCATGACTACTTATATACACAAAATATTTATCATCTATTATATAGTTAACAAAAGTAACTTTCTGTTTTCTTCTTGTTTCCCTCGGTGTTCTCCTCTCTCTTCACCCCCATCCCCCTCTGGTCATTTCCTCTCCCTTAAGGGGCCCCTTGAATGGCTTACAAACTCTGAAGTTTCCTCATGTTTCCACACTTTGAAGTGTCCCCTTCCTCCACTCTATCTCCATTCTACAAAATCTATTCTTCAGAAATAGAAATAACTTTTTCCAAAAAAAAGTACATCCTGATAGAACTACAGTTGATCAAGTCACTCACATTACTAAATAAGCTAACCACAGTTTAAAGAAAAAAGAACAAATTCTCATAGTACTTAGAGCTATTTGGATGCAAATAAATATTTTTTATAATATTTTAATAATTTAATATTTTATTATTAAAATAGTAAACTATTATTTAATAGTTATCTACATGTAGAAAAAAAACTACAAGAAAGAGAGTTCAGGCTGGGGACAGTGGTTCACGCCTGTAATTACAATACTTTGAGAGGCTGAGGTGGGCAGATCACTTTGAACTCAGGAGTTCTATTTCAGCCTGGGCAACATAGCAAAACCCTGGCTCTACAAAAAAATACAAAAGTCAGCCAGGCATTGGTGGCTCGCACATGTAGTCCCAGCTACACTGGAGGCTGAGGCTGGAAAATTGCTTGACCCCAGAAAGGGGAAGTTGCAGGGAGCTGAGATTAGGCCACTGCACTTTAGCCTGGGCAATAGAGTGAGACCTGGTCTCAAAAACACAGAAAGAGAGAGACAGAGACAGAGAAGGAAAGAAAGAAAGAGAGAGAGACAGACAGAAAGAAAGAAAGAAGGAAGGAAGGAAGGAAGGAAGGAAGGAAGGAAGGAAGGAAGGAAGGAAGGAAGGAAGGAGAGAGAGAAAGAAAGAAAGAAAGAAAGAGAAAGAAAGAAAAAGAAACAGAGAAAGGGAGGGAGGGAGGGGAAGGGAGGGATGGAAGGAAGGAAAGAAGGAAGGAGGGAGGGAGGGAAGGAAAGAGAAAGGAAGAAAGAATGAGAGAGATCAGTAAACATATCAGTATCTAAATTAAAGTGTTTATACATTACATTCTGGCATACTACATAGATTCATGTTATATATTTAATTTAGGCAATAATTATTTTAATCCTTTTTATAAAGACACTATGTAGTATATTAAGTTGTAACTTTGAAATTTGAATCTGTACATGAGTAATTGTTGGGATGTCACTGTGAATGTTTCAGGAAGAAAAGTCACTCTCAATACAACACAACCTTGGCATGTCCACTTAGCACACTGAAAGTGCACCTGAAGGTGAATCTTCTATTCAGAAGTACAGTCCCAGGAACTTGACCCATCCATACATTCAGAGTGAAGTTTCTCTACAAAATGCTGTATAAACTCAGTCCCAATTTATAGAAATGCTATGAGAAATATAACTGCTAAAGGGACCAGCTCATTCTGTTTGTAGGAGGGAATCAGAAAGAGAGTTCAAAAGAGGGACAACCTGAGGTGTCTTGTCAAGGTTGGGTTTATCATTGAGCCAGGCCAGGCCAATTTCTCAGACCAGACACTCACTCTCCTGGAGAGTGCTAGAACGGACTCCACTATGAACAGCCTTCTTCTACTTCTTCATAACTGACCAGTATTCTGGTCATTGTATTTTTCTTTATAAGCACTTTCAAAATAGTCAAAATTGATGCTCTGAGTATAATTTTTTTTACTTTTAAGATGATTTTGAACTTTTTGCTCTGATCTAATCTGTTGATGTCAGTGTTTTACTCTCAAGTGATGGGGTAGAGAGATTTCTCTTTTAAATAACAATATAAGAAATGTTTTTACCTGTTGGTAATATGAAATGTAACCATGGGAATTTTTGTATAAACATACCAAAAGTGATGCATTTGGAAGCTACTGCCCATAGAGAGCCAGACACACTTCTGGTCCCACCATATGCCACTTATATGAGCATTGGTCAGACTGTTCAGTCTCTTATAGCCTCAATTTGATCGTATATAAAGTGATAATAGCATCTACCTCCCAAGTCATGTATGAAGACTTAATTGGTTGCATGACATGAAGAGTATGATACACTAAGGAGCTGTGTGGGACATTCCTCACTTGATTTATTTTCACTCATTACTTATTTCTCTCCAAATGAACCTTTGCATCATTTCCCATTGTGTCTCTAACAAGTCAAATGACTTTATGTGAGACTCCTCATTTGCATGCCCACATCTTCTTCCCTCCAATAACCTATGGTGATATCTCTCTGACAAGCATCAGCAAAGTCACCTTCAGGATTAACATCTCCTTGTACATCCATTATCCCCTCACAGCATTGCTTTCTCAATCTGTGCTATGTCAATTTGCACTCGAAGACACATTGCTCAGTTTCATTACTCCTTACGTGCCTCATCGCCTTAATCTTTTAACTTCTTGAGAGTAAAGATTTTGCTTTCTTGTTCTTTTAAACTGGCCTGCTCAATCACCTAAACCCTCACCCCTACCCCTATCTAATGCAACAGTGGCATTAATTTCATGTTGACTGTCGGGCTAATGAGAAATTATTTTAGCACTACAGAAGGGGGAAGTCTACAGAGAAGCTGTTAGGTATATCAAAGCAAAGAATAAAGAGAGAAATCCAAGAAGGTCAGAAAATTACTTACCCTTCCTTTCTTCTAAATGGTAAATGATTTATTTGCTTCAATCTCTTCAGGGATACAGGTACCTTCCCTGTGGCTGCTTTCTACAAATAGTGACAGCAAAAAAGTCAGAAAAGCAAGTCTCAAAGCAGAGATAACAGAAACTCTTAAAGAAATAAGCTACGATAAATCAATAGGTACTTAGAGTTACAAAGAAATTAAGGAGTAAATGCAAACATTTTTCTCAAGTGTGTCTTAAGTCACCATCTAAAACATCTGTTGCAAAATGCTGTGTTAAAAAAATAGAGGTCTACAGTGGTACATATAATTAAACACAGGTAGACCTAAATATAAATAGTTAAACATATCCACAACTTCTGAGTAAGTTCTCTGTTAACAGAAGTGAAAACAGATCATTTCAGAACGTATGAAAGGTAAAGTTTTATATGCACTGATTCAAACCAGATTAAAAAAGAAGAAACACAAAGCTAAACAGGCAGTTATTGTTTCTGTTTTTCTGTCCCATAAAAACCCTTGAAGAACTTTTTCCCTCCTACCATTTCCCAAAGGAGAGACATTTATTCCAGGAATGTGCTTCTAGAAGGAGGGAAAACTGCATTTTTGTTACAAGTGAATTACATCTAGGAATGAGTGTTTAAATTGTGAAGTGATTTGGAGGTGAATTAGTAAATAGGATTCAAATCAGAGCAAAATCAAATCGTAACAGACAAATGGGAAAACAAATCCTATCCCGATGTGTGGTAGTCAGATTTTTACCAAATGATAAAAATGGGAAAATAGCTTCAGAATTTAAATCTCCTTTAAATGCAGGCCCATTAAAACTTTACAGTTCTAAGTGAATGCAATAACTTTAATATTGTATAACCTATATAAGACGATTAATATAACTTGATGGATGGGAGTTTTCTCTTTAAAAATACTGCAGAATGTTTACCAAAAAATAGCTACTTCAGTTAGACACTGAAATGGTTTAAAAATGTTTTATTATGATTTTTAAAAACTTTCTTGGGAATTACTTATTTAATTTTACAATACTTTCTAAAAAGCACCCTGGCAAACATTTCTTATTACATCAAAGTAGATTTATGTTGATGGTTTTAAACTTTTACAGGACTTCAGGACACTCTGTATAATTTTTGATACTTGGGAGTCACAAAACATAGATAGTAATTCTTTTTTTTTTTTTTTTGAGACGGAGTTTTGCTCGTCACCCAGCTTGGAGTGCAATGGCACGATCTCTGCTCACCGCAACCTCTGCCTCCTGGGTTCAAGCAATTCTCCTGCCTCAGCCTCTGGAATTACAGGCATGCACCACCATGCCTGGCTAATTTGGTATTTTTAGTAGAGATAGGGGTTCTCCATGTTGGTCAGGCTGGTCGCAAACTCCCATCCTCAGGTGATCCACCCGCCTCGGCCTCCCAAAGTGCTGGGATTACAGGCATGAGCCACCAAGCCTGTAGGATAATAAATCTTTTATCTGAAAAAAGACTACGATATAGGCATACCTTGGAGATACTGCAGGTTCAATTCCTGACCACTTATAGCAAAGTGAAAATCACAATAAAGTGATACACAAACTTTTGTTTTCCCAGTACATATAAAAGTTATGACTACCCTATACTGTAGTCTGTTAACTCTACAACATCATTGTCTGAAAAATAACCACAGTTTATACCTTCATTAAAAAAACACTCTATTGATGGGTATAGGTGAGAGAGGATCAGAAAAGATAACTGCTGGGTACTGGACTTATTACTTGGGTGATGAAATAATCTGTACAACAAACCCCCATGACATGAGTTTATGTAACAAACCTTCACATGTACCGCTGACTCTAAAATAAAAGTTAGAAAAAAATACTTTATTTCTAAATAATATTACTAACAATTTTGTCAGCTTTTGGCAGGTTGTAATATTTTTGCTGGTAGGTCTTACCTTGTTGATGGCTGCTGACTGATCAGAGTGGTGGTTACTAAAGGCTAGGATGGCTGTGGCAAATCCTTCAAATACCACAAGAATGAAGTTTGCTGCATCAATTGAGTCTTTCTTTCATGAGAGATTTCTCTGTAGCATGCTACAATGTTTGATAGCATTTTAACCACAGGAGAACTTTCAAAATTGAAGGGAATCCTCTCAAAACCTTCTGCTGCTTTATTAAATAAGTTTATGTAATATTCTAAATCCTTTGTTGTCATTTCAACAATGTTTACAGCATTTTACCAAAAGTAGATTCCATCTCAAGAAACTATTTTCTTTGTTCATTCGTAAGAAGCAACTCCTCATTCATTAAAGTTTGATGATGAGACTGTAGCAATTCAGTCACATCTTCAGTTCTAGCTTCCCACCACGTATGCAGTTATTCCCACCACGTACGCAGTTATTCCCACCACGTATGCAGTTATTCCCACCACGTATGCAGTTATTCCCACCACGTACACAGTTATTTCCACCACATATGCAGTTATTTCCACCACGTATGCAGTTATTTTCCTCCACTATGTATTTGAACCTCTCAAAGTCATCCAGGAGGGTTAGAATCAACTTCTTCCAAACTTCTGTTAATGTTGATATTTTGACCTCCACCCATGAATTGCAGATGTTTTTAATAGTATCTAGAAAGGCGAATCCTTCCCAGAAGGTTTTCAATTTACTTTGCCCAAATCCATCAGAGAAATCACTTTCTATGGCAGCAATGGCCTTACAAAATGTATTTCTTACTAAAACTTGAAAGTCAAAATATCTCCTTGATCCATGGCTGCAGAATGGGTGTTGTGGTAGCGGGCATGCAAACAACATTCATTTCCTTGTATGTCTCTATCAGAGCTCTTGGATGACTAGATGTGTTGTCAATGAGCAAGACTATTTTGAAAGGAATCTTTTCTTCTGAGCAGTAGGTCTCAACAGTGAGCTTAAAATAGTCAATAAACCATAGTCAATAAACAGACGGGCCATCTTCCAGGCTTTGTTCTTTTATTTATAGAGCACAGGCAGGGTAGATGAAGCATCACTCTTAAGGGCCCTAGGATTTTCAGAATGGTAAATGAACGTTGGTTTAACTTAAAGTCATCAGCGCCATTAGCTCCTGAGAAGAGAGTCAGCCTGTTCTTTGAAGATTTGAAGCCTGGTATTGGCTTCTTGTCTTTATAAAAAGCATAGATAGCATCTTCTAATATAAATAAGGCTGTGTTGTCTTCATTAAAAATCTGTCAGAGTAGCCACCTGTGTTAAGCTGTTCTTGCATTGCTATAAAGAAACACCTGAGACTGGGTAATTTATTAAGAAAAGAGATTTGATTGTTGCATGGTTCTGGCTGTGCAGAAAGTGTAATGCTGGCATCTGCTTAGATTCTAAAGAGGGCTCAGAGAGATTTTACTCATAGCAGAAGGTGAAGCAGGAGTAGACACATCATGTTGCTTGCATGGGAGCAAGGGAAAGAATAGTAGGGAGGTATCAACCAGATCTCGTGAGAACTCATTCAGTATTGTGAGGACAGCACCATGCCATGAGGTATCCACCTCCATGACCCAAACGCTTCTCACCAGGCCCCACATCCAACATTGGGAGATTACATTTCAAGAGGAGATTTAGAGGGGACAATATCCAAACCATATCACTACCTTCATCAGTTATCTTAGGCAGATTTTCTGGGTAACTTGTAGCTTTTACATTGCCACTTGTGGCTTCACCTTAAACTTTTATGTTATGCAGATGGCTTCTTTTCTTAAACTTCTTGAACCAAACTTGACTAGCTTCAAACTTCTCTCGCAGCTTCCACATCTCTCTTAACCTTCACAGAATTAAAGAGAGTTTGGGCCTTGTTGTGGATTAGGCTTTGGTTTAAAATAATGTTGTGACTGGTTTAATATTCTACCTAGACCACTAAATCTTTCTCCATATCAGCAATAAGGCTGTTTATCTTTCTTGCTATTCATGTCTTTATTCGAGTAGCAGTTTTAATTTCTTGAAGATTTTTTTCTCTTGCATTCACTATTTGGCTCTTTGGTGCAAACGGACTAGCTTTTGGCACGTCTCAGCTTTCAATATGCCTTCCTCATGAAGTTTTATAATTTCTAGCTTCTGATTTCAAGTGAGAGACTCGTGACTCTTCCTTTCACTTGACCACCATAGAGGCCATTGTCATGTTATTAATTGGCCTAACTTCAATATTGTTGTGTCTCAGCAAATACAGAAGCCTAAGGAGAGGGAGAGAAACAGGAATAACTAGTCAGTGGAGCAGTCAGAACACACACATTTGTTAATGAAGTTCACCATTTCATATGGGCATCGTTTGTACTGCCCCAAAACAATTACAATAGAAGCATCAAAGTCCACCATACTAGATATATCAATAATGAAAACGTCTGAAATACTGACAGAATTACCAAAATGTGACACAGAGACACAAACTGAGAGCAAGTTTTTGAATGACACGAATAGACATTCTCAACTTAAGTTTACCAAAAACCTTCAATTTGTTAAAAAAAAAAAAAAAAAAAAAGCCACGTCTCCAAAGCACAACAAAATGAAGTATTTCATATTCATCAATTATAAGAAATTTAAAGTAAAATTAATAAAGAAAAATCTGCAGCACGAAAAAGTACATGTAATTTATTTATCTAGAGGAAGTCTTTAGACTTGAAAAATGCGTATTATTAAGTGTTCACAGCTCTTCAAAAAAACAAATTCCAGTCAAAATTTAAAAATCAACAGATGGATAGAAAAGAATGGCAGCAGGCTACTAGAGTTTCAGAAACAGGTTTGTAGGGATAAAGTAGGTCAGGGAGATCATTGCCTTGGGGTTACTCCAAGATTAACCTATAGGTACATTTGCAATAAATGAGGAAATTTTGGTCAGAAGTTATTGGAAAAAGCAATCTATACCAAAGTGAGTGAATGTTTGTGTGTGTGTGTGTGATTTATATGTTTAAATAACAGGAGACATCTATTTTGAATCCAGTTGAATTCTAATCCTTTTCTCTAGGAAGTAGATACAAGATATAAAATATGAATGGAGCTAGTTTGTTTGTTTTTTTTGTTTTGTTTCATTTTTCTGAGACAGGGTCTTACTCTTTTACCCAGGCTGGAGTGCAGTGGTATGACCATGGCTCACTGCAGCCTCAACCTGTAGGGTTCAGGTGGTCCTCCTACCTCAGCCTCCCCAGTAACTGGGACTACAGGTGTAACCACCATGCCCAGCTAGTTTTTTGTATTTTTTGTTGTAATGGGGTCTCACCATGTTGCCGAGGTGGTCTCAAACTCCTGGGCTCAAGTTATCCTCCCACCTCGGCCTCCCAAAGTGCTGGGATTACAGGCATGAGCCACTGCACCTGGCCGTGGATGAAACTAGTTGAGGTCAGCCAAGGGAATAAAAAACAGATCTATGCTCTTATTTGCCATAGAATAAGAAAAGAAAATTAATAGAAGCCAAAGAATTGAGAAATAAAAAAGAAAGCAAATTATAAAAAAGGCAAGCAAATTATAATCACTAAGATTATTATATTATGATTGTTAAATCATTTCCAGAACTCTTCATGCTGAGTGAAAGGAGAGGGGCAGGAGGGGGAGGAAGAGGTAGAAAAGGAATGGGAGGAAATTGAGACAGAGGAAAACACAGAAAAGGAGAAAATTAATGGAGAAAGATTGGTTTATTTAAAATATCACTTTCACAATTTTTTTTCTTGCACCAAGAACTCATATATCTTAGTTAAAACCTATTTGTGTAGTAGTGATTTTCAGCCTGCCTTGTGGTAGAATCCATTTTTTAATATACTCGGGATAACCAACTTTATCAACATGTGGTAGAAATATAATCACCTTTCAAAAACATTTTTTAGTAATTTCTTGGACTACCACATCTTTTATAATAGAAAGTCCAGGCCAGGCGTGGTGGCTCAAGCCTGTAATCCCAGCACTTTGGGAGGCCGAGGTGGGCGGATCATGAGGTCAGGAGATCAAGACCATCCTGGCCAACATGGTGAAACCTCGTCTCCACTAAAAATACAAAAATTAGCTGGGCGTGGTGACGTACACCTGTAGTCCCAGCTACTTGGGAGGCTGAGGCGGTAGAATTGCTTGAACCAGGGAGGGGGAGTTGCAGTGAGCCGAGATCGTGCCACTGCACTCCAGCCTGGTACCTGGTAACAGAGACTCTGTCTCAAAAAAAAAGAAATAAAAAATAGAAAGTCCAATGTCTCTCTCCCCAACTACATGTTTGCTATTAATGTCAGGTCTTATTCAGTCCAAATTGACTTTCTTTCTTCTTTTTTTTTTTTTTTTTTTTTTGAGATGGGGTCTGACTGTATCACCCAGGCTGGAGTGCAGTGGCGTGATCTTGACTCACTGCAATCTTTGCCTCCTGGGTTCAAGAGAGTCACCTGCCTCAAGCTCCCCAGTAGCTGGGATTACAGGCACATGCCACCACACCCAGCTAACTTTTGTATCTTTAGTAGAGACAGGGTTTCACCAGTTTGGCCAGGCTGATCTGAAACTCCTGACTTCAGGTGAACCCCCACCTCGGCATCTCAAAGTGCTGGGATTACAGGCCTAAACCACCAAGCCCAGCCAGGCTTTCTTTTTTTCTTTCCTCTCTCACCAAATTTCCAGTGTGGAGAGAAATTGGAAGACACTAGACTGACATTGCTGATGCTTTTTGCTACTACAATGTGCAGCTATAAAAAACTGGTTTTGCACAGAATCATGAACCTGTGATTCCCACAGTGATTACAAACCCTGCATGGGCCACAGTAATCTATTCTGCCTTGCCACCAAAGACGTCAGCCATCTTGGTTTACACTCACATGTTCAACCATAGCTCTCAAAGGACCATACTATGCCAAAATGGATGCTTACTAAGATTCCACCCTTTAGGTGATTTATGTAGCTCTGTAAAAACTAGTCCCTAGTCCTTTCTTTCCTTTGATGGTATCTCTTTTTGGAGAATACTGGTATCCTGTTCTACTTTTGGACCTTAGTAGATGCCATCATTACTCAGAAAAGTTCTCTGGATTTTGTGTGGGTATGTGTAGTCAATTGCATGTTAAAATAACCATAGATGAAGATCATGTTTAGACATAGTTTCTGAAGATTCCTATCCTTAACTTGCTGGCCTCAGCACCAATAACTGGCATTTACTGAGAGACCCTTTGAAAGAACATGAGTAGAATTCAACATCTTCACTTGGATTTTTGTCAGTTGGCTGGATCCCATGTTTTGGTAGAGAAATCTTAAAGGAAAGTAATTCAGTGGGGTGTGTATGAGTGTAGTTTTATTTTGTCAATTTTATTAGCCTTGAAATTACAGGCCTATATGTCATACTTAGACTGCAGGCTGAAGGCAAACCAAGCATCTCTGAATCCCCACTTCCCATCTAGGATTTCTGATGGTTTTGTCTTAGTCTGAGTTTAGCTTTCTTGATATAAAGAACAAAAGACAATTAAAATATACTCATGTCTCCTATCATTCATCCAACTATACATTATGATAGCCTGTGGTCTTCAAGATGTAGCAGGCAATAACTTGACCAAATGTTTTGCAACCCCATAATATAGTCAACAGTCTTCCATCTCTTAGTATCTTCCTCTCTTAGCCAAAGTCATATTTTAGGTTCTGTTTTGGAGCAATCCAATCGTAGTCCTAAATTCATAATGACTTGGTTCAACTGCATGTAATGAAAATTCTACAAATAACAGTGGCTTAAACAAGATAGTTTATTCATCTTGCACATAAAAGGTGCCGAATAGGAGAGTATCCAAGGCAAGTATGGCAGCTCTATGGTTCAGTGAAGTACACAGTCCCTTGTCTTTAAGTATCATTCCGCACATGGCTTACATTCTCCAAACCCTCATATTCTAGTCCAAGATGGCTGCTGGAGCTACAGACATAATATTCATACTCTAAATAACAAGGAAAAAAAGAGAAAGAGAAAGGAAAAGCACTCATATTTTTAAAGAGACTTTTCAGAAAAAATTATACCCAACACCTTTTACTTAATTGTCTTTGGGCATAACCTAGTAATATGACCCCACTTAAATGCAAAGGAATTTGTGAAACATCATTGTTTAGCTGGGTGGCATTGCATCAACCTAAAAATGTCAGGAGTTTTCTACTAAGGATGAAGGGGGAAATCAATTTTATAAGATGTTTTATATAGATGTTTAAGAGTTCTTATAGAAGAATTAAATTTATTTTATGTGTCTATTTGGCATCAAGCACATTTATCTATCAAAGTACTAATAAGTGATTTCTTTCTGTTTGTCTTATATTTTTCAGTCATATACAATAGAGAAATGAAAATTCAGAGTGTTCTTAGAGATTAAATGAAATATATACACACATATACACACACACATACACACATACACACACACATACACACATACACACACATACATACACACATACACACACACACATACTCACATGCATATAATTGACATGGAGCATAATAAATCCCTATCTATAATTTAAAGATTTAAAAAAATCTATCACTACAAGGAATTTGTTGCCATAGGTTGTTGTATAAAATAACATTTTACTGTTTAAACAATATTTACCACATTTATAACCAATAGCAAATAAATTATTCCAAAACATATTCCTGAGAAGAATCTTTGGTCAAAATGGAAACTGAAGCAAATTTGTAAGTTTGCAAAGAAATTAAGTTACTTTCCCCACACCCATAAACTTCTTGAATTCAGTTAGCACTAGACATAGCATATTACAAGAAAGGCTGTTTGTTTTGCTGTTTACAGCCCAAAAAGTACTGGATATCTCCCAGGAAATTCCAGTCTTAGGAGGATTCCAGCAAACATGAAGAACTGAGTGGTTCAGATTTAAGCACAGATTGAAATCAGAATGTGGACATTATTCCAAGTCCAACGTGTCTGATTTTTGAGATTCAGCTTTCATTCATGCAGGTTCCAACAGTGAGACATTTATGAATAAAACCTGGAGATAAAACAGAAGTCAATATGTCCATATATAATCTTCATTACTGACATAATAAAAATTAAAATTTACCACTTTCACATAAGCAAAAAGTGATAAATTTTAATTTTTGTTACTTTTTTCTAAGATAGATGGCAGTTGCATACAGGTTTTTTTTTTAATTTATGCTGTCCCATAATATACAAAGATGCTATAAAGAAATGCTTAAAATCTTGAGTGAAATCAACGCTGTAAGATTACATGTGTCCACCAAAAATACACTTTCATTCATGAAATTAACTGTTCTTATGTATGTTTAAAGTAGGCTTTTGTTATTTAACAAATTTTTCATTGTAATGTACAATAAATGCATTTATTTAATAAAGGTACTAATGGCTCTCAAAGCAAGTAATTCACATTAAACCATATATTAGTGGATTATTTCTGTGATATAAAGTTCAGTGTTCATCTAAAATAGATCTCTTTCTCTTTTTACTCTATGCCCTTAGTCCTCCTAATTTCTTTATCTAGTAAAGTATCCTGCACATGGACGATATTCAGTAAATGAGGTTAAGTAATAGGTAGGTCAATGGTAATATTAGAATTACGTTTCTACAAAGAGATGCATTAAGAAGCAATGTAGGTCAGTCCTGCAGAGCCTGACTAACAGGTTCTGACACAGGCAAATGGTTCACTTTGGCTAATCCTCGAGATTGCTTGTTACCAATGCTTGCAATTTTAACTTATTGGAGTCAGTATCAGAAATAAAGATGACAAAATGATTCAATTCATATTGCTACACTTCAATCACTGAGTTGAGAGACATTTTAAGATTTCCAGAAGTTACAAAACCTCTCTATACCCAGTAATTGGAACAACCTGTTAACAAGTAAAATTATCACCAACCCAGTTTTGTTATCCATTGATGGTATATGTGGGAAGAAACATTTACTGGATTTATTGATTTTATTTGACAATTTATATGCATAGTCCTAAAGAATCTTTGCTAGCTTAAGAAAAATGAACTTGGGACTACTGATAGAGAGTTCATTAATTTTCCAATATGTAATGCTTTTATCCTTTTCACTAATTTTTAAATTTTTTCCAACCTAGCAAAATATATTTTCTCTGTCTTCAGGATTTGATAGATATATTTCCAATTTCACTAGTACACTAACAAACAGAAAAAAAAAAAGAAAGAAAAAATCATAGCTATGTTAGATAAATATATACATATTAAATTTTATTATTTAACATAAACATTTAAATAATTAGTCCAAAAGTAGCAAAGACAGAAATGAGGAGAGCAAATTCTCATCCTAGCTTTGTCCTTACTTTCCGGGTGGCCTTGAATAAGTCTGTTACTTTCCTGAAAAATAACTTTCTTATCTGTAACATAGAATAATCATATTCATTTCCTCCTTCATGGTGTTGTCATGACAATCAATAACACAATTTATATCAAATACTTTTAAAGCATAAAGAATTGCATAGCAAAATGTTAGCCTTATTAAAAACCAGTTCAAAATATGAAATGCAATCCTCTTTAAAAAGATAAAGTAGAACCTTGGGACTTCAATATTGGCATTTCAAAATGATTATTTGCTTTTTAAACATATTTACCGCAAGATTACTATTTTCATCTAAGGGAGAGGGTAAAAGAGGAGAAGGAGAAATTCAGAAAATTCTCTGTATTCTGGGAATAAACTATTACTCAATTTCTTGGTTTCTGGCATAAAATGCTTAGTAGAAGACTTTATTTGAATTATTCAAATTATAATAAGTTTCAGTTTACTACCAATATGAATTTCACACCTCTGTATTCAACCAAGAGGTATTTGAGCACCCTCTCACTGTGATTGTTGTATTTCAAGCATTAGATAGTTCTAGGTATCACAGTGTCATCTGTGTGAATGTTGACTCTAGAGTTCAGTTCTATTCAGCCTGCACAGCCATACGAGGCAGCTTTGAGCAAGGAAACTTGAGTCTGTTTCTATTATATTGGAACAGAGTCAATGATCCCAATAATGTAAGAATACATTACCAAGCTTCCCATAATATATGTGAAACTATAAATCCTAAATTCCAAATCTAAAAGAGGAGAGCATTTTCTATCTTAAAGCTTTCTAACACACTTTTAAATAGAAGCTGCTCATCTAATTATGATAGGACTTGTCAGGAGCATAATTATTGCATAAAGCAAAGATTGCAAATGTTTCTTTCACTTATCTTCTTCATATGTCTAATAACTGGGTGTTTTTAAGGTCATAACCTCAATTTTTTAGATGCGTTTTACATTCCCATCATTCTAAGCCCTCTGCAATATTAAAAATGTGCTTTTATCAGCCGTCTACTTTCAATATTTTAAAAAGTTAGTAGCTCTGGGGCAGATGGAAATATACATGATTACATGTTGTAAAGGTGTCTTGGGTTTATGTTCTAAGATCACAGACTACTCAGACTTACCTGTTTTAGTTCCCTTCTTTTAGATGTTTATCTCCTTTGGGATAATTTGCTACTGGCTAGAATGAAAAGACAAAACATTCCCTTCAAACAGTATGGTGTCATGGCCTAATAATTTTGCAAACTCAAATGAAATCCAAACCAAATTCAGAATTTACGTTTTCCTACTGGCTTAGAAATGATTTATTTTTGTTTGTATGGCATAGCATCAAGTTCCGTCTTTTATTCTCTTTCAGAATATCATTAACAAAGAAAACTTTGAATGTTAGCTGGTGGGATACATCGACACTGTTTACACAGCACTGCTTCCCACCCAGGGCTGCACACAAACATTCACACACATTCACATGCATGCACACTCCTGGGGAGACGAATGAATATTACAATTCTTCTTCTGGAAATAATCCTCCAGAATGAAGGAACAAAAGACACAGTTTTCAACCCTATTTTCTCTTCTCTTTCTCTCTTTTTCTTCCCTCTGTCCTCCTCTCTCTCACTCCTCTCTCTCTTTCTCGCTCTCTCTCTCTCTCTCTCTCTGTCTCCTTCTTTCTCTCTCTCTCTGTCCTTTTCTTCATTTTTTTTCTTCCTGGAGAGGTTTCTGAAGTTCAACAGTGATTTCTTTAATTAAGAGGAAAAAAAAACACACATACACACACTAGAGAACAAGAAGGAATAGTAAACAGTTCCCTCCACTGCCCGAGGGGTTAGTTACAAAATAAACATTTCATAGACTGGACCACATCTCCTATAATGAGACAGCTCTGGTAGTGAGACTGCAACTAAAGTCCCCCCATTAAGGGCATTCACTTGAAAAATTAAGCGACCCACTTATGTTGACTGAAAACATCCTTGCAGAGGGTTTTCGCAATCACCTACAGCATTTTTTGACAATCTGCCTTGTGCTTAACACTGCCTTTCCTGAAGGCTCTCTCTGCTGTGTTTTGTTTTAATGGTTCAGCCTCCTCACTGGTGATTCAAAGTCTAAGCTCTTTCTGTTAAGCCTCTGTGTAAAATAAAACTCCTTAAGTCACAGAAAAGGAGAGGTGAGAAGGGCATTCAGTTTGATTTTTTAGTAGGACATACAGAGGCAGGAAATTAGTATTACATTTTTTTCCTTCTCCAAACCAAAACACACTGACCAAAGAAGATTGTTCACATTTGCAAAATTTGCCTTGAGCTCCTCGAAGGAAAGATGCTATATAAAATCTAAAATAAGCCATGATAAAAAATGCCTTCGAATAAAAAAAAAAGAGCATTCTAGCAGTAACCTCAGAAATGTCAGCATCAGTCTAGGAAATACAGCAGGAAGTCACACTAGGCTATTATTTGCAATCCAGTGGCATGTCACATACCAAAATATATCATGATCTATCAAAATTAGGTCACTGTCTCTAAAGTACCAAATACATGCAAACTGTTAATGAACATGACGTTATATTCCTGTTTAAGCAATGAGATGATGGAAGTAAGGAATTAACCCGGACAAAGTCATTGGAAAAACAACTGAATTTTAGCTTAGTATTTTCAAGCAAGAAAAACTCAACAGGGGTCATACTTCATAACGTTACAGATGAAATGAGATAAAAAATCTAAACCACCCATTTATTTGCCTTTCAAGCTACAATTAAGAGCTATTAATTTATGAAGGTGTTTGTTCACTTGTCAGCCAGCACAGCGCTACATACTGAAACCTGTAATTCACTTCCAAGTCTCTTCTATCATCTAGAGCTATGTCTTTGACCGAATCACAAAAGTCATTTTTCTATTTAATAATTCATCTCTGCCCTCTATTGTATCCACTGTATTCAGAACTAAAGAAAACTGCACCCAAACAAATTTGTTTCTACGAAATGTAAAAACATGTACATGTAAGAATAAATTGTTAGCTAAACCCTTTGGAGAGTACCTTGGAAAGCTGGGGACATAGATCACCTTAATTTATTTACACCAGGCTTGGCTGAGTCTTCACTGTTACTCACTGACGTCTACTCACCTTTGCTTCTTCACCTTCTTCAGCTTTAATATCTCCCTTCTCCATCTCAACTATTCAAATCTAATCCAGATTTCACACCCTGCATGAATAGCATTTTTTCTTCACTCTTCTTTGAAAATGCTAGCTTTAAATTGTCCCCCTTCTCTGAATTCTTTTTGTAGCTAGATTTCATATAACCCTATTAAAGACTTGGTTATTTTGCTTTAATGCACGTTAGCTTTATCACTCATTCATTCATTCCACAAATATTTATGGAATGCCTACTATGTGCCAGGTATAACTGTAGCTGCTGGGTATATAGCAATAAGCACAGCAGACAAAAATCTGTGCTCTGATTTCTGTTTATATTTTGGAATCTGTAGCCAATATGCACTATAAATAAGTTATGGTGTCAGGCAGTGATAATGCTAAGAAGAAAAGCTAAAGCAGAGAAGGGTGATTAGAAATCACATAATGGAGATGTATGTGTGGAGAGGTGCATATGTGTGAATAGAGTTCTCATTTATCTCATTTTGTTGAAAGTTTCCTTATAAACTGGGATAAGAAAAGGCTTTTGCAAACCACTGCTATATGGTTCTTAACACAGTAATGGATATAATAAAAGTATCAATAAATAAGCAGTAATTAATTCTTTTAGCTCTCTGCCACTACTTTGGCCTATAATTATAAGTAAGCTATTTTTACATTTGACTCTTATTCTCTGATGAAGAGGAAAGCAAAAGATCTTAACTTTGCTTCAAAAACAATGACGTGTTCGGGAGTCTGAAGTCTCGCATTCTGAATTCACCTTTATTACTCATTAACTGTGCGACCTTCGTCAAATCAATTTTTCTCAGCATCTCTTTTGTCATTTATAAAACAGTCATAATTATGTATTTGCTTTGCTGAATAAGGACCAATGAGGTCAGGCAGGTGACGGTATTTGTAAGCTCTTCTATATTATACAAGTGGTGGTTATTTATATCATCAATGAGGAGCTTGGAGAAAAGACATTTCCTGAATGTCCAGTTAGGAGACTCGCATGTGAAAGGAATGTGGGGCTGTGGAGAGCTGACTTAGGACACTAGAGCTTTAGGAATACACTCATCACATTTTACAAGGCAGTATTTTAAAACGTGCCCAAGGCCTTCAACCAATAAAAACTAAAGTTGCCACTTGCTAGAAGAAATAAACCTCCAGAAGCTGTATAGTGTCTGTTCCTTGTAGTTTATTCTCAAATCAAGAAAAGCAATTACATGCACACAGAAATACCTAGTCAATCAGCCCTGAAGTAGTTACCAGGAACTTGAGACGAGCTACATATTTTTGTTTCAATAACTAACTGAACACGTGCTTCCCTCAGGTCTCCTCCTAGATACTTTTATGGCTTATAGTTAACTCTGCTGGGTAAAGGTCTTGCTACTTCCCTAACCTTGGACCTTGATGCCATTGTGAAACTGCTTCATCCAATTCCAACTTCATTCTCAAGTCAGCCTTAACCACACTTTCTATTCTACCCAGCATTTGAGAAAGAGTGTGTCCCCAGAAGCTGTGGGAAAAGATCCAGAATGCCTGTGATCATTAACAAGTTGTTAATGGTCTTAACAACTTATATTCCCTTGTATTTAGAACCAAAGCTCTTTGTTTTATGTTTAACGAAGAATATGAAAATGCAAAGATGGGTACATGATAGCAAAAAAGTACACTTGAATCTCTCATCCATTTCTGAATTAAAAAAAACACCAATGTTGAATTGTTTGGATTCCATTCAGAGGCATACAGAGAAATGAAAAGTTGAAACTAAGTATTCAGATTAAAGAGTCTTTCAAGGATACAATAAAAAAAATCTTGCATTTGCAATAAGGTCCAAAGGAAGGATCTATGTCTTTTCTCATGGCATTAGGAAAACAGGCTCTCACTAGAGCACAATCCAGACAGCTGTGGAGTCAGAGGGACATTGCCATCACAAATTCTTTTGGTATTCTCAGTGATAACTGCTCTGAATTGGATTTTTTTTTCCACGGCGGTCTCTTTTCAAGCCAAAATCCTTCTTCAGTAGACCATTGGAATAGTGAGCGTTCAGTGAACCACACAATTGCCACAGAGATAAGTATTCCAGATGTTAGGCATCAGAGGTTAAACAGGGTTTTGTTTGCATTACTAACAGACACCTTTCTACTTAAACCAGAAAGACTCATGGGCCTACAGGAAGTGACACACAACCTCAGAGGTGTTTACTGTCCATAGCCTGTAACTGCATCTCGCCCCATGCACAGTTGCAACTGCAGAGACGTTCATGGACATGTGTTCCCAGCCCTAAGTAATCTCCATAAACTTAACCATAAATCTAACTACAGCTAAACGTGAGAGTTTCTGTTTTGTTATTATATATCTTAATCCTCCATGTGGAACATCACTCATTCCACAAGAAAAAGGAGAAGAAAGGCTCTGAACAATAAAATCAGAGATGTGTCTCCCCAAATCATGAAGGAGTTAAGAATGAGCCCCACTGAAAATACAACCAGAATGTGAAACAAAGCCCCTCTCAAGCCCATCATAAAACTGTGGTCTGCTCAAGCAGCCTTTGTTTAGTAGTTCAGTCTTTGCTAGTGAAAGGTTGTAAATGCATAGGAATGTTTTATCCTTGGGTGTGACTGTTAGTAGCTTGCAAACAAGGAAGGAGAAAAGATGATTAAAATATATATATATCAACCTTTTTTGATACCACTATCTAAAAGTGTTTTTTTCCCTCTCTGTAGAACCATATAGATGCCAAGCCCATAATCAACTTTTTTTATCCAGTGTTTGAATATAAAATCATTATAGCAATAGAAACTTATAATACTCAACCACCTTGACTTGTATAAAAAACTGATTAAATCAGAAGAACACAGAAACAAAATTATTGACCAAAGCTGATAAAATTAAAATAATTGATTTTATCTTTAACTCTAGCCTTGGTGTATGTGGTTATAGGCTAAACCAATTTAAGACAGAAAAGGAATTCCAAATAAACATGGAGCAATGAACATATGTCATTTACCATGTTTTTCTTTCAAATTGGCAGTAAAAATACCTTTTTAAAAAAAAGCACATTTAAGAGAATAATGAAAAAGGGAGAGGAGATAACAGGATTTTTGTAAACAAGAAAATCAGGAAGTAGAAGAGTGAGTAATAAATGACATAGCAGAAACCCCAGCCTATTTTAAGAAAACCTTAAAATTGAACCAAATCACACTAGGATTCTGGGGAACCTTGAAACATAAAATCAACAAGTACTTATGGAAGTAGAGTATACAGCCAGATGTCCATAGGTATTAGCTAAAATTCTGTTTAAGAAACAAATAGAGACCTACACCCTAGGAACTCAGAGAGAGCTCCTTCCCCACCCTTGATGGAAGACTAAAATTTTACTTTCTAATGATACAGAATAACAAAAGCCCTGGACATAAGAAAACCAGTCCCAGATAAGAGATGTGATTCACTTCTTTAAAAAGAAAGGTTAGGTGAGAGTCTATATTCTGAAAAATATTTCAGTCTCCTTGTTTGGCAAAGTTCTAGTAAGAATGCTATCAGGCTTATGCCTGCCAAGAAGGTGGGGGAATTACTCTAGGAGAAAAGCTCTATAAATATTACCATTTGGGGACATATTCCAGTGAAGATTCCTAATCCTGTCATTCTACTGGGAAGTCTAGCACTTAACAAATTCCACCCATAAAAGCAGAGTGCCCAGTCAGCTTCTTAGTGTTTTATTAACAAATATGCACTGTAAGCTAAATTTTATGAATGACAGAGACAAAAATAAATAAAGATAATTTTAAAACTTGGAAGTCATAAAGGAAGAGAGAAATAGATGTATACAATCTATTATCATATTTATAATTTGAAAATTACATTAATGAAATCAGACTTTTTTTTAAAATCTGAGAACAAAAAGAGCTATTCAAAAATTTAAAATATAATATAAAAATGCAGTAGAGGATTAGAAGATAAATTTGATGAGGTTCCATAAAATAGGAAAGAAAGAAAGAGAGAGATGGAGAACAGGAGATAAATTAATAATAATAATAATAGAGAATCAGCCAAAGAGGTCCAACATCTGAATAACAGAAGTTTTTGAAGAGAAAATAGAGTGAAAAGTTACCTAATAAATTATTCAAGTAGATTTTTTCCAGAATGAAAGGCATGGTAAAAGGTCCTGTCAATGGCCCAGCACAATGAATAAAATAAAGAATTACTTCAAGGCAAATTGTGAAATTTTGAATCACCAGGGATATAGTAACAATTCTAAAAAGGTCCATATTTTAAAAAATTGTTTAACTTTAAACAAACAACAAAAACAAATTTAGCAGAAAAAGAATCAGAAAGTAGAGTGGCATCAGTTTCCTCAAATGGACTCTTGGAAGATGAAAATGTCTTCAAAATTTTGAAAACTTCTTTTCAATCTAGAATTATATACTCGGCAAACTAACAAACGTGTGGAAGTAAAAAGATATTTTAAGAAATGCAAAGTCTCAAAAAACGTAATTCCTATGTGTCTTTTCTTAGTGAAGTAATAGAAAAGGTATAGCAATTAGGTGTATGTGAGCCAAGATAAGGAGCATTTGGTATTCAGAAAACAAGAGACCAAGGGACCAAGAAAGACCAGGGGCATTCTCTTCAAAAGGATGAAGGGATATTATAGGATAATAATTGGGGTGTAGACAGCAAGAAACTGATCCAGGTTAAAGCAACAGGATGGAAGATTTCAGAAAGGATGTCTCCTGGGGTGGGAAGGGGTGGGGAAATGAAATCTCACCTGATGGTTTGAATGCACTTTGGCAAAGAATTTTGGAAGAAATCAGTGGCAGGTACACAGAAAATTTAACTTATTAATTTCAAGTTAACAAAAAGCTGTATGAATAAGAAATGTAGTCACAGTACACTGTATAGTCAACCTATGGATGGTGGTTAACATAGCCATGACGATGTAAGTACAATGTAAGAATATTAGTTTAACCTAACTGTTGATTGTACGGGGTGAATGGGGAAAACATTGGAAGGAAGACGGTACTAAGGAAATGTAGGAGAAATCAAACCTGCATTATACAGAATGGGGAGTTAAGACCTAAAATGGAAAAATCAAGAAGTAGTGGCACAAGCATACCATGTAGAAATACAGAGGTAACTAGAAGAAACTACTGAAATCATAGAAGGTGGCAGTTTCGAAGAAGTAGAAACTGAATGTAGACGAGAGAGAGGCAAGAAACCTGTTTCTTGTTTAGCCTTATATGATCAGTTGATATGGAAAACTGTGTGTGTACAGCTAATAAAAATAACTTTTAACTTTAATTTTAAAAAGATAATAGCTAGACAACTAGTGCTATAATGTGGTTTGGTACCTCCAGCTACTAACCAACTGGGGAGATTTATACAACAGACTATTGTTCAGTTGAATTTTTATGGAGAAGTAGTTTACAAACAAGAAATAACTAAGGCCAGGTGCGGTGGCTCACATCTGTAATCCCAGCACTTTGGGAGGCCGAGGCAGGCGGATCATGAGGTCAAGAGATCATCCTGGCCAACATGGTGAAACCCCATCTCTACTAAAAATACAAAAATTAGCTGGATGTAGTGGCGTGCGCCTGCAGTCCCAGCTACTTGGGAGGCTGAGGCAGGAGAATCACTTGAACCAGGGAGGCAGAGGTTGCAGTGAGCCAAGATTGCACCACTGCACTCCAGCCTGGAAAGAAAGAAAGGAGAGAGGGAGGGAGAGAAAAGAAATAATTAAGATGGACATTCTTGGCAGACAGTACAGCCCATACAAAAATATAGAGGCAGGACAGGGCAGGCCACACTCAGGAAGCTACAGGTAATATTAAACAGACAGAGCCAGAGCAGGGAGACACAGATGGAGGCAGTGGTCTGAGTTGAGGTAGGTGAGGACTGTGGACATTGGAATCTTGAAATCCACACTAAGGAGTTTGAACTTTTCCCCATGGACAGTAGGGAGCTCTCTGCAGATTTAAGCCAGAGAAATAACATAACAGATTTCCATCTGGAAAAGCATATCTGACAGTTCATTATGGAGAGTCAATACAGAGGCCTGAGACAGAAGGCAAAGAGACGATGCAGGGGACTATTACAAAAGTCTAAGCAGAAACAAACAAATGACTAAACCAAGGTATAGAGAAAGGGATGTAGAAGCGTAAGGATATTGTAGCTACCATGGTAGGAAACTGGTGCTAAGAAGAGATGCGGAAAATCTTCCCAATCACCCTGAGACACATATCATTAACCCCGTTTAAGGGAAAACCATGCTGACTTGTCAAGTAATTTGACAAGAGAACACAACTAGTAAATGTTAAAATCAGGATTCAACCTAGGTCCCCATGAATACAAATCTTGGTTTTCAGCTGGATCACATGGAGACAAACCTTTACTTCATACATAAAATGGGAATGATAATAGGACGTAACTCATGTGACCATTGGGAGGAGAAAATAAGAATGCACATAAATTTGTTTTGTACCCAAAACCTAAAATGCAATAAAAAAATAAAAAATAAAAAAATTTGTTTTTTAACCTAAAGAAAGGAGTTACATAACATTGGTAGTTAAAATAACTTTGCCTTAAGTCCAGCTGTTTCCAAACTTCTGTATTCATCATTTCCACTCTCTTCTGTACACTTGTACTAAGACTTGACAAATATTTGATTTTTACATGAACTATAATTTCATGCAGTAGTACGTCTGTGATGTAATCCTGTCTATTTGAAAAACTGCCCATTTGTTCCAACCTAATCTAAGTTCCCTACAAACCAGGTGGGGACTTTAGACTCTTCACATAGAATCTACCTAATGCTTTCTATCTGCTTAAATATATACTGACCCTTTAAATTAAAGTCCTTTTTCAATCCCTCTGAATTTCTGTGCAGAATTAAAATACACCTTTCTTTCCCCACCCCTAGGGAGGACGGACTGAAACACAAAAACGGGGGTTATTTTTTGGTAATAATCGTGTGCACTTTTGGGTCGAGTTAATAACAGTCAAGCGCACAAAATCTGTCGGAAACAAAAACACAAAGGTCTTATCTTTGATATGCTCAGAGGTCTCCAAGTTTTTTATTATTTCTGTTTCAGTGTGACACACATTGTCTGAGGGGAGGAGAAGGAGGGGCTCTGCTGGCAGCTCCATTATCTATGCCTCGTTGTTAGCCTGGGGAGAAGATATCATTTACTCTGCCACCTTTGTGTCTCCTGGAAAATCAGATAACCTACTTAATGCTTTCTAACCAGTTGAGCAATCTGGACCCTACATAGATGCTGTAACTCCTTGGCACTGATGTTTCAGGCTAAACTGCTTAGTGCCTGAGACTCTGTACTATTTCACAAAAATACTGAAGAAAACAGCCTGGTGAAATAAGGCCTGCTATTTTGTATGGGGTTTGCTATGTTATGGTGTTTCTAGGACTTCGTCAGTGTCTCTCTATTTAGGGTCATTTGCCTTAATTTTCCTCCATGATTGCAGTAGGTTTATTGCTCCAGTAAATTTCTGCAGGGGAAGGGAGGGCAGGGAGATACCTGAAGACCCAAGGGATTGCCAGCCCAGCTGATATCACCTGACTGCTCGGACCTTATATCACAACGAGAGCATTCCTGGGGATTCAGTTGCATTGCTGGTGCTAATTCCAGGCTAGAGATATCAGAGGAAACTAAAAGTGAATGTGTATTTTCTGTAACTGCAAGGGTAAGGAGCAAAGACAGAAGTGGGAAGACAGCAGAGCCACAGCTCCCTCAGACACACTCTTAGGGGAAATAAATGAAAAGCCACACCGTGCTTACACCTCTGCCAGAAACAGTCAAATCCAAGGACACGTCATCAAGCTAAACAGTCGTATTATTACAAATAAAATTGCATTCTTCACTAGTTTTTTATTATCATGACTGTATTATTATGCTTCATTATTATCATTTTTCTCCATTATTGCAATTATTGATGGTACTGTGTTTTTAAAAATCCTGTAATAAAGCCACTTCCCTTAATCAGTCACTGTTTATTTTCTGTACTTCTGTCTCCATGGTGCAAGGGACATAATTGCTTTTCATTTTCAGCGAGCAGCAAGGGTGGAGAGAGAGGGAAGGTACTGGAAAAGGAAAGCTCTCCCAAGTGCTTGCACATGGTACATGACAAAACTACTCTCATAGGCATGACACCGTCATCTAACTTTCTCAACACACTTAAAGTGTAGCATGTGTCCCAGGGAAGTGGAACTTAACCTGCAGGAGGAGTTAACCCAGCAGGTTACAAGTCCTAGAATGCCTGTGCCCAATAGTGAGCCATAAAGCCTAAAAGATAAAGTTATTAAGTATATGTCATTGCCTTGGAAAAATTTCTGGCCTTCGATTCCTATCTAAACTTAGTTAGTTTGCTATCCCAGGAAAAAATTTATCTTGTAATAACTACCTGGGCAATCTACTGAAAATCTAAAAACTAGAGCAATCATGTGATTCAAAGTACTAATCCTACAGATGGAAATATTGAGGCTGACAAGATGCTGAATGTCCTTTGCAAGGTCACACAGCAAACTAGCAGTGGACCCAGGAAAAGAAACCAAGGCTGCAGGATCCCAGTCAGGTTCTCTCTCTTCTCTAAACCACAGTTTGCCTCAATATGATTCTCCAAAGCTGACAGTGATGAAAAAAACTGACAAGATGACTTATAAATGGTCAGTAAAGCCTATGCTTGCCAATGACAAAAAAAAAAGTTTTAGTTGAATTGGCATTTGTCCCCCCAAAAATCTGTATAGTGTTATAATTTACTGCCAGCTAATTGCATTCAACCTCCATGTTAGCTGTGGTAACTCAGAAATTTATATTATTCTGTTTCACATTCTACCATATACTGAAAGCCGACTATGTGTGACATAGTGCGTTAGCTGCTGTGGGGACAAAGGCAGTCCCTGCTTGGAATTCAAAACCAATGATGTTGGGCTTCATCTCTTCTAGGCACCTCTTAAAACTTCTAAGTAAGTTTCTTCTGCTTCTCAGGAAGCCTCACCCCACCTATTGCAGGAATTCAACTCAGTCTCAATTCCTTTTTCTATGTGAGTCCCTCATTCAAAATGAAATCCCATCCCAAGTCTGCAGCAGGATAAATGGTGGTCAGGCATCTGAGACAAGGCAAGTACCACCTCTGAATCTATAGTATAGAGTTGCTGTATAGAGCATTTGAGTTGTATTTTTAGGAATGTATGCTGAAGGCAAGCCTGTCTTTTCTTATTTATCTCCTGTTACATGAAAGTCATCTCCTGAGGACAACCATAGGGAAGAAGCCTGTGGGAAGAGTGGGAACAGAACCATGAAGACCATTTAGAAGATAAGAATCCTTCTTTTCAATTAACGGTAAATTTAGTGTTCTATTATTATGGGGTAGATGTGATAGATGGAATTAGCAGGCCCAAATTTTCACCCTTCCATGTGTCCCATTCTTTTGCCATGTAGTTTTGCATTTCTTCCCAAAAGGAGATAAGCAATTGCCTGTGCTTTTACTTTTGGCTCTGCTATGTAATTTGATTGGCCCACAGAAAAGAGAAGCAACAGTGAGCCAATTTCAGGCTTCCATCATAAGCTCTCCTGCGTTTCTGCTAGTTTTCTTGTGTGGATGTGATGGCCATGAGAAGAGCTTTCCCTGAGTTACTACCTCCCACTCAGCCTGAGCTCTAAGATGAACGTGAGGCCAACCACAGCCCAACACATAGCAAGGAACCAAGCTCAGCTAGATCTACAGCTTGAAGAACAGCCCCCAGTGGAGCTCAGCCAACCTACTGATGCCTGAGAAAGGAGATTTGGTGGTTGTTAATGCAGCTATAGCTAAATGATAAATAAAAGTTTTTAAAAAATATTTTACAAATGTTTTAATTATGTGCATAGATGTTTTTCTAATAGTCTATCAGCATAATTTTATGGGAATATAAAAATATGAGAAGTCACTCATAATTCCATCAATCAGAAATAATTACTATCTTGATGACCATCATATATGTACTTTTTAAAAAAAGAATTTCCTCTCATCAGAATAATCTGATGAACTGGATTGGGCCATACGGGAAGGCAGAGGCACTCCATCTTTGGAGGTTTGTACACGGCAGCAAACCTCTCTGCCAAGACTTTAGGTGGAAAGTTGGACATATGAAATCTTGTAAACCTATGAGCTTTGGAGCCTTGGGGGCCCACACAGTGATTGTGAAGAGTCTTTAAATCTAGATATATATATATATTTATTTGCTCCTTCAATGAATGTTACAAATGTTACTAACATTAAAAGTGGTCCTTATGTTGGAAGTTTTAGGAAGCAGTTAACTAGAAAACCTTCTTTTTTCCTTCAAGTCACAGGGTACATATGCAGGATGTGCAGGTTTGTTACATAGGTAAACGTGTGTCGTGGCAGTTTGCTGCACAGATCAACCCATCACCTAGGTAATAAGCCCAGCATCCACTAGCTGTTCTTCCCGATGCTCTCCCTCCCTCAACCCCCAATAGGCCCCAGTGTGTGTTGTTCCCCCATGTGTCCTTGTGTTCTCATCCAGCTCCCACTTATAAGTGAGAACATGTGGTATTTGGTTTTCCTGTTTCTGCATTCGTTTGCTGAGAATAACAGCTTCCAGCTCCATTCATGTCCCTGCAAAGGACAAGATCTCATTTCTTTTTATGGCTGCATAGTATTCCATGGTGTACATGTACCACATTTTCTCTATCCAGTCCATCATTGATGGGCATTTGGGTTGATTCCATGTCTTTTCTATTGTGAATAGTGCTGCAATGAGCATACCCATGCATATATCTTTATAATAGAATGATTTATAATCCTTTGGGCATATACCTAGTAATCGGATTGCTGGGTCAAATGGTATTTCTGCTCCTAGATCTTTGAGGAATCTCCACATTGTCTTTCACAATGGTTGAAAGAATTGAACACTCCCAGCCAACAGAAGACTGTTCCTTTTTCTCCACAGCCTTGCCAGCATCTGTTTCTGGACTTTTTAATAATTGCCATTCTGACTGGCATGAGATGGTATCTCGTTGTGGTTTTGATTTATATTTCTCTAAGGATCAGTGATGTTGAGCTTTTTTTCGTGTTTGTTGGTCACATGAATGTCTTCTTTTGAGAAATATCCATTCTTTATCTGGAGAATCCATATAGAGAGAATTTTGCTTTCTCTATGGTTAAGGGATTATCTATTATGTATCAGATGCCTTTTGGGGTATTTTATATATGACTCCATTTAATGCTTACAATTATATATAACACATAGTACTATGGAGTAGGCACATTTCTATGAGCATTATATTTAACACCTCATTATAACTTCCATAATGTTAGTAATACTATTCCCCTTTTTAAAATGAGAATAATGAAAGCATTCAGTACGATTAAGTAGTTTGCTGAGAGTCACAAACTAATAAATAGCACATCTGGATTCAAATCCCTGAGTTCAAAGTCCATGTTACTTTCATTGCATTTATTACTTGGCTCAAAAGAGGAAGAGAAGCGAAACGGAACAAGGAAGTGAAATCGAGATAAATGTCAAAATGTTTAAATTTAATTAACAAACCAGCTGCATTTTGCCTCAGATATGCCCATACGGTGTCTTGCAAATGCCTCTGTACTAATATTGGCTAAGAGGCAGTAGGTTCTGCTGAAGTCAATTTGTAAGGAAAATGAAAGAGAAAGGCTGTGATCTTACAACTATGATCATAAGTGAGAAAAGCCTCCTTCAATTTGCTGAAGTGAAGTGGTAGGCATTATCCAAAGCACTGGAAACACTGGTTCTTACTTTTTTTCTCATTTCTTTCTCCCAGTTCATTGAAACAAGCCTGCTGAACTTTCACCCTTAAAAATACTCACTGAATTTAATTAAGTTTTTCACATAAGGAAGAAGAGTTGTATGGTCAAAAGACAACGTCCACCTTTTCCCAGTTATAATTCACTTACTTGTATGTTTTTCTGCTCTGCAGCGAATTTCTACAATGGATACTTCACAGATCCATGGGGAAAATTCAATAAAACAATGTATATATACTTTATGGAATTTAAATGCTATACAAATGGCACACATCATTATTCTCTGAACATTCAGATTGCAAAAGACTGCTCCATATACCTCAATTCCTTCTAACTTTCTTCTCAGCCTTCTCCATTCCATGTCCACTTCTCACTGTGTCCCAGAAAGGACAGACTGTATGTTCACCAGTGATCCTTGTTAATTGCCAAAGGTTAAGTGTCAAAGCATTATGGAGAAACATTATAAATGTCAAAACTGAGGGAATCCAAAAGACCTAGGATTCTATAATACTGCACTTACATTCAATCTAAGACACACATTATTTCTACATTCTAACAACTCTGAAATATGGATGCATCTTGTAATTTAACATGATAAGAAACCATAACGTCCTCTTCACCAAATCTAGCTGACCACCTGCTTTTGTATGGCTCTAGTGCTGATTGGTTTGTACATTTTTACAGTTTAAAAAAAATCAAAAGAAAAATAAAGTTTTATAAGATGTAAAAGTTACGTGAAATTCAAATTTCCATGTCCACAAGTTAAACTTTATTGGAACACAGTCATTGCTATTTGTTTACATATTGCCTATGGTTGCTTTCTTGCTAAGATGGCAGAATTCAGCCATTATAATAGAGACCTTGTGGGCCTTAAAGCCTAAAATATTTACTTTCATCAGTTACAGATAAACCCTGCCGATTCTTATACTTTAATTGACACCACTTTATGTTTTTTAGTGGTTGTATTTGAGTTCTCCAGAGAAACAGCAGCAATGTGATTGATAAATAGATAGATAGATAATATAGATATCTATATCTATATCTGTATCTGTATCTCTATCTCTATCTCTATCTCTGTCTATATCTATATCATCTATATCTATGGCTCCTGCAATTACGGAAGTTGGGAAGTCCCAGGATCTGCCACTTGCAAACTGGAGACTCAGCAAAGCCAGTGGTATAATTGGGTGCAAGTCTGAAGGCCGGAGAACCAGGGCAGGCAGTGGCGTAAATCTCAGTCTGAGGACAAAGACCCATGGCCCAGCTCAAGCAGTCAAGTTTCTCTGGTACCTTCTTGAAATAATTGTGTTATACAGGTGGTTGGAAAGCAGTCTTCACAAACTCCTAGAACAAAACTCCAGGTTAGCAGCTGGGAACGAAACATACATGGGGCAAATCTCTCAGATTTTCTAGAGCCTAAATGGTGACAGTGGGGCTCTGAGAGAAAAAAATATATATTTCTTATGAAAGAAATCTGGCATAAGAAACTTGTTTCTGCAGTGAGTCCTGGAGTTTGAGCAAGAGTGTAAATTATAAGATTAGTACATCTACTTAACACATACCAACACAAGCTAGTTTCTCCTAGTTTACCAAAAGACCTAAAAAATGCTACTAATAAAAGCATTTTCTCATTAAATGAGGACTTAAGTCATCCTGCTTTTGGACACCGCTCTTTGAGGATAGCTACTACAGGGCAGAAAGCATTTGCCTTTATTGGTTGCAAAAAATAGGAGAGCAGTCATAACCTCATGACGGACAGCTCAGAGGCTAGAAAGGACTCCTCATGGTTTGGCTCATTATGTTTGGTTTCATTTTCTCAACTTTCTCTCCTCAAGTACTTCTTGAGGAGGCTTGGCATCCAAGTACTTCTCCCCTCTGGCTCAGATTAGGAAAATCTCAAGGAAAGCCTCTGATTGCCTAGTTTAGGTCACATTCTCATTTCCTGGACCAATCTGCAGGTTGGAAGGTGAGGTTCTATGTGACTGACTCTGCAGAGGTCACGTACTTACTCTTAAACCAGTCACTGTTGCCAATCAGGCAGGGTGGGTGGAGGAACTCTCATCTGGCTCTCATGCTTGTGAAATGGAGAGCAGCTGAGGAAGAAAGAATGAAGCTCCTAAAAAGGGAAGGAACCACATATGTAGCCATGGGGGAGCTCTGAGTAAGCCAGCCTCCCCAGTTCCTGTGTCTTGCCCTAGGTCTGATGTCAATGCCAGCCAGCATTCATGTCCGCAACAACACGATATTTTAAGAATTTATGAAACAACTTCATCAATGACATCATGGTAAAAACGGCAAGTGTGAAATACCTACTGTGTAGAATGGCCATCTATGCTACTCTAGTCTTGTTTGAGGGATGAGAAAAAAACTGAATCGCTGACCATTAAAAACATATTTTTCACTAATGTAAATTTATAAATTACAGAAAAAATGATTTAATCAAAAATATAATTTGTTATTATTTGTTGCTCATGACTCAGATTATCTGACGTCCACCAACACGTTCTTTAGTCGTTTACAATTTCTGTTTATGAGACCTTAAGGATTCTGCCTTGAATAAATGACAGATCACTTTAGTAGGTGACACAAAGAAAAATGAAATGTCTTAGGATCAGGCAGAGAAAGCTCAAAAGTGCTCCAGCTTTGCGTGTGTGTGTGTGTGTGTGTGTGTGTGTGTGTGTGTGTGTGTGTTGCAGGGTGGGGGCTTGATTTTTGGCATATCTGCCACAGTTTAGAAGAGTCTCTTTGGAGTTTGACTTTCTGGCTGTATTAGTCTGTTCTCATACTACTGATAAAGACAAACCCAAGATTGGGTAATTTATAAAGAAAAAGAGGTTTAACGGACTCACAGTTCCTCATGGCTGGAGAGGCCTCACAATCATAGTAGCAGGTGAAAGGCATGTCTTACATGGCAGCAGACAAGGGAATGAGAACAAAGTGAAAGGGGAAACTCCTTATAAATTCATCAGATCTCCTGAGACTTATTGACTACCACAAGAACAGTATGGAGGAAATGCCCTCCATGATTCCGTTATCTCCCACCAAGTCCCTTCCACAACCCATGGGAATTAGGAAGCTACAATTCAAGATGAGATTTGGGTATGGACACAGCCAAACCACATCACCAGCCAAAGAGCAACTCATCCCTGTATTCCCTTCCTCTTTCTTCTCTTAACTCAGAAAGAATGTTGTCCCAATGTATCTACATTTTAAACAAGACTCATTTCTTAACTGCTCAGAGAAAAACTTTTTTCCTTTCTTATTTTCTTCTGTAGTTCTCTAATTTCTTCTTAACATATTTTCCTCTAAACCTCTTTACTTTTAGTTTCAATGCCTTAATTTTTCCTACTTAGTGATTAATTCCTACTAATCCTTAGTTTTATCTATTTTTATATTGACACTTTTATCTGATGGGTTTAAGTATTTTATCTTATCCTTTAATCATCTATAGTTTTATAATTTTAATGATCCACTTTTTTATCTTTTAAATCTCATTTGTTTAATCTTACTTTCAAACTCAACATTTTATTCTACTGGAATTTTAATTATCTTATATGTACTTTTACTTTACTCTCATTTCTTTTATTCTCAATTTTTATTTTAATTTTTTTCCCTGAACCTCTACTGCCTTCACTTTTCTTTTTCTTTTTCTTTTTAAATTTTAAAAATTATGATTAACAAAAGGAGTGTGAAAGTGGTGAAAATGATAATGAGGAGGAAACTGATAATAGTAGCAGAGGAGACAGGTAGAAGAAGCCTTCTTTCTCTCCATGGCTCTTAGGGCCTCTGTGTTTGCCCCCAGATGAATCCGTTCTTCCTTCACCTCAAAAAAAATCCCCACCTTAGGAAATGTGGGAAAATCTTTAATCAATACCTCCAAGATTATTATTTTCTCTACACAGGAAGAACAACTCATTTATTGAGATGTTTTCACTTCTTGAGACCTCACACTATGTTGGTTTTTAGCAGTTTGTAGGCATTGCAGACAGGAGAGAATGGCCAGGGAGGCACCCTTCCTGAGGGGCATCCACTATGCAATAATGCTGCCCTAAGCTCTATGTAGTTGGCCAGCACAGAGACTTTCTATCACTACACACAAAAAGGCACCAGGTGGATAATCCACAGCTGAGTTTCTGCCTCTGCTTAAACAGTCTGCCCTTAGAAACAGTAGTGCTTACTCCATAGACTTTGATAAGGATTCAATGAGTTGATGTTTGTAAAACCCTTAGAACTATGCATGGTATACAGTAACTGCTATATGTTAATTCAATTTAAAATTTCTAAGTTGATTCCTCACATTTGTTGTTGTCACAGAAGAATCTTCTTGTGGTTCAGTGAACCCTAGTCCCATTTCCTCACTGGGAAGGTGAAGGAAATGCTAATGAAAGTGGGAGTTATTCAAAAGAGGTTTGTTGTTGTTATTTATTTTACTTTTGTTATGGAGTTATCTGGCATTTCTGGAAAACTTTCATAGATGCCAGAGCCCATATTGTTCAAATATGCTCAAGATAAACAAGATGGAAAACAGAAAGTTGTCTGTTTTCCATCTTGTTTATCTTAAGCATAAGAAAGTAACAGAGATTGGTTCCCTTCAGGATCTTTCTATCTTCTTAAGAGACAGATAATTGGGAAAAGTTAGTCAATCTGAAGAAAGAACTAATGACCCATTGTATCTACTGCATAGGGATGATAACCTGGAAGATGGAGCTGATTATATTCCTACTTCAAGAAATTTTCTCTCATCAGAACTCTATCCTTGCAATGTTCCATGTAGAAGAAATTCCCTCCTTATGAGGGCTCTTGTCACATTATTAATGGATGTCCTCCTCCTCAGCCTTTAGGAATTGATACCTCTACCTTTTTCTGCATTAAAGACTGGACCCTCGGGTCTTCTTCAACCATTGCCCAACACTCTCAGGCAACAAATAATCCTTCCTTGGTTGATTCACCAATAAACTCCACCTCAACGTATTTTCCCATTTCCAGAAGGTCCTATATTGTATGTGTGAACTCTCAGGTCTAGGTGAGGCTTCTCCAGTTAGGACAGTGGTTTTTAACTGATATTTTACCTAGGAATATTGACAATTATATTTCTTTAGATGTAGTAAATTTGCCTGGAATTTTTCCTTCAAAAGCAAACTGGGCTTAAAAAATTATTTTTTTTCAATAACTTTAAGGGTACAAATGGTTTTTGGTTACATGGATGAATCATCTAGTGGTGCACTCTGGGCTTTTAGAGTACCCATTACCCAAATAGTGTACATCGTACCAAATAGGCAGTTTTTCATATCTCACCATCCTTCCTACTCTCCTACCTTCTGAGTCTCCAATGTCCATTACATCATCCTGTATGCCCTTATATACCCATATCTTAGTTCTCACTTGTAAGTAAGAACATGTGGTATTTGGTTTTCCATTCCTGAGTTACTTCACTTAGAATAATGGTCTGTAGTTCCATCCAAGTTGTGGCAAAAGACACTATTTCATTCTTTTTTTATGGATGAGTAGTATTCCTTGGTGTGTGTGTGTATATATATGTATGAATTGTATATATATATATTGTGTATTTATATATATACATAATTGTACATATATATTATGTATATATATATGTACACACACACACACACACACACACACACAGACACACACATTTTCTTTATCCATTCATTGATTGGACACTTTGGTTGATTCCATATGTCTGTAATTGTGAATTGTGCTAAAAGCAAACTGTTCTGTTGAGTTATTATTGTTTTGTTTTTCTCTTCTGGGATCTCATAGACT
Source organism: Aotus nancymaae (assembly GCF_030222135.1). Lineage (NCBI taxonomy): Eukaryota > Metazoa > Chordata > Mammalia > Primates > Aotidae > Aotus > Aotus nancymaae. The sequence goes on from NW_026988454.1 coordinate 27,829,818, forward strand.
TCTGGATTGTGGAAAACTATTTCTTTGACAGAGGATTCAATTTTAAAACATCCATCAAGTGATATCCACAGTTTTTAGATAATTTATTTTTGTTTTTTTTAAATATATATAATTATGTTTATTTTGGTACATACATTTCCTAATCAGGGCTCACTCTATGTGAGTTGCTGTTTGACATTCATTTATCCCACTGATCTATGACAAAGTTGGTCATTTTGGGATATAAACACCAAAATTTCTGGTGGCTCATATAGTAAACTACCAGGGTCATTAGAAAGAAGATGGATTGCTTATACATGGACCACCTTTTAAAGGTCAATATATTTATGAAAATTTTTTTAAATTGCTAAAATTATTCAGGAAGCGAATATTGGTGATGCTGAGTGGTAACACATGGAATGAAATATGTGAAATGAAACCAGAGAGTATTTGACCCATATAAATAGCCTTGGTGTGAGTTTCATAGATATGACTCACAGAGAGTCTCTGTGGGCTGATCGCCATCTCTCAGATCTCTATTCTGAACATGGTAAATGTAATCATTTCCCTGGAAGGGCTCTTATACAGTGTGCTTGCCATCCTGACTGGACTAGGGGAAGCAAGGAGACTCAAACATGAAACCTTTACAGATGAGCAGTTATCTCCCAGAAATTTAAAACTATGCATGGATACCATAAGAGATTTCTTCTCCTATTAATGAATATCTAATAACTTAAACTGTTTATATCCCACCAACAAGGTGATAAAAAAATTTTTCCCCTCCTGACATACTCATAAGGAAACAACTGTCTTTAATTAAGAAAATATTTCAGGCTGGGCATAGCGGCTCACACCTGTAATCCCAGCATTTTGGGAGGCCAAGGCAGGTGGATCACTTGAGGTCAGGAGTTCAAGTCCAGCCTGGCCAATATGGCAAAACCTCGTCTCTATAAAAAATAGAAAACTTAGCCAGAAACAATGGTGCACACTTGTAATCCCAGCTACTCAGGAGATTGAGGCAGAAGAATCATTTGAACTGGGGAGGCGGAGGTTGCAGTGAGCTGAGACTGCGCCACTGCACTCCAGCCTGAGCAACAGAGCAAGACCTTGTCTCAAAAAAAAAAAGAAAAAAAAAGAAGGAAAATATTTCAACACGGCATTTAGTGTATCAGTTAGGGAGATTGAGAACCTAGGTTCAAGAGTCAATACATCACATTAAGAGAAAACGGAGAGGAATTTACTTTTATTCCTGAGAAGTGACAAAAGAGAAGAGACAGAAAAATTTAGGGGAGATTACAGCCTGTTACAGAGGAAGCAGCCAGGAGAAACTCCCTGGGGATATACGGTAGCTTGGTGCAAATATCTGCTGTAACTCAATGTCCATGAAAGCAGGGATCTTTGTCAATATTTTTCACTGATAACTTCCAAGCACCATGAGCTGTGCCTGGCACAATGTAAGCATTTATCTTTTTTTTATAGAAAAGAGTGAATGAATGAATGAATACACAAGTAGAAATTTTTAGTGTTCAATTTGAAATAGCTTGATCTTGGAATGTAAATTCCTCTTGAGAAAAAAAAAATTGGTCGACTTGACTATTTTCAAAGTTCTTTGTGAGTTGGTGAAGGTTCTGAGAAAATAGGCTGAATTTCACATCTGGTAAAATTGTGCCAGACAGACAGCACATGTGGCAGAACATGGTGATCCCTCACCCCTAATCCAGTGAAGGCAGATAAAGCCCCCATACATGTGCAGGGAGAATTATGACATTTTTGGACTTTCACAGGGGGATAGAATAGGGCTTTAAGCTGATTTTCTCTAAATACTACGGGACCTGAAGTTTCCACCTGATATCCAGGTTTTGTCCATGGATGTACCACCACATGTGAGACTGCCTGCATGTACTAGGTTATGACTTCAAGTTACAACAGAATAATACACACACACACACACACACACACACACACAAACTTCTGATAATATTAGTATAGTACTAAAGGAAAGGTTTAGAAGGTGATTACCCCCAAGAAAGCATTGCATTAAGCTATACCAATCCAATGAGAATATACTATGTCTTTTAAAAACCTTATTACAAAAGAGGCTGGGGGCTGAGGAATGAGATTGAAGGTGACAGACGAGGTGGGAGTAGCAGAGGGGAGCACCATCTCACATCTGGTTGCAGCTCTGAAGCTGTGGCTCAGGCTGACCCTTTGCTCACCTGTGTTGATGCTGCCACACACACAGGCAGCACTATCCCGCAGGCACTATGCTTGCCCATGGGCTGCTGTCCACGCTGTTGCAAAATACCTCTGTACCCATGAACTCTGCCCAGATCATGGATCATTGCCTCATTTGTGGCACTAATTCACCCATGACCTCCAACCCCTTTCAGGGTTTAGAGTGCCAAGACTCTGCTGCCACTGCCCATTCTTCCTCTTACCTTTTCCCATTGTCTCTGATGTTTGCCCTCCAGATGGTGGGGAAATGTGCCATTCTTAGGTTTGCACTTTTAGCAGAGGTACCACTAGATTGAGGGCCTCTTGGGCCCTAGTAATACTGTTTTGATCTACCACTCAGCAAACTGAATTGAAGTCTAGCTTTACAAAGCTTTGATGTTTTCTCTAGCCCTTTCTTTCCCATAACACACAAAACTTTCTTCCCAAGGCACACGGATAAGGGAAACTGAAGCTACTTCTTTCCCTTTATACACAAGATATTTGTAAAGAGAGCATTTGCCAAACATCATTCACAGAAAACACAAACTGTACTTCATCCCAGGCTTCATCTCTTTTTCTTTTCCTTTTTTTTTTTTCTTTTCTTGAGACAGAGTCTCACTCTGTCGCCAGGCTGGAGTGCAGTGGTGTGATCTTGGCTCACTGCAACCTCTGCCTCCCAGGTTCAAGCGATTCTCCTGCCTCAGCCTCCCCAGTAGCTGGGACTACAGGCACGTGCCATCACATCCAGGTAATTTTTTGTATTTTTAGTAGGGGGTTTCACCATGTTGGCCAGGAGGGTCTTGATTTCCTGACCTCATGATCCACCTGCCTCGGCCTCCCAAAGTGCTGGGATAATAGGTGTGAGCCACCACACCCAGCCTTCAAATCCCATTTTTATATCCTTATTTTCCTTGGGTCTTTTTCCCTAAAAATCTGTTTTCCACTTACGTTACCAAGTTGTATTGAATATATCTGTACATGTTCTCCAGTTATTTCTAGAGCAAAATGAAGCAGAATTAAGCAAGCATACTAGGTACATATATGGGCTCATGCCACATGTGGTAAGACTTTCCACCGAGTCACTAGGGAACCTGAGAGCACCATCGCTGCTCCCATTGTCCCACAGGTTCATCATAAAATCTTGACTGACTGGCTTCCCCTTCTGTTTTCATTTACTTTGGCATAAAGGGGTATCATAGCAGTTAACCTATCTCTGGGGTGTGTTCAGGTTTAATGAATAAATGTGTATAATGTCTTCAGAGCACCTTACTTGAGATGTGCTGTAACTGCACATTATTAGAGCTGCTATTACAGCACCACCTCGGGACCCTTAGCCTTTAAGCTAGCTGGAGACGGGAGGTCTCGGAAATAATAACAGCCATTCTCCCAGTGTGTCTTTCTCCCTGAAACCTCAAAGATCTTCAAGACATTACCTTATTAATGTAAAACTCAGCACGAGATAGATGGGAATGACTCCTGAGTATTTCTTGTTTCCAGGTGGGAGACATCAGGCAACACTTTTGCATTTACACACGGCTCACCTGAAATGTGAGCACTTAACCAACATTGTTCATATAAGAGAGAAGCCCTACTTCATGGTTTCTCTGCAGAGACACAGCACTGGGTGATGCTGCTGTGAACAGTGGCTCCAGTCTAGTATTACTTAAGCCTCTCAGGATAGTAATGAAGGAATCAAGCCACATCCATATATTAATAATCCTAATGGTGATCTTTTTTTTTATCTAACCATAATTTGGCAGAAGTTTGCTTAAGAAAGCATCCAATTTTTTTCTATAGTAATATCAATTGAATGCACTAGAAGCCTTTATATGTAGTTATATGGGTTATTGATTACTTTTAAATGGCTGACATGTTGGTGCTTATTTCAAATTATGACACACTTTTCATAGTTAAGAAATCATTACTGAGTATCAGAGCATGTTTGCCTAGAAACTCATTATTTGAAGGATAAAAAGGCCATTGGCTAAAACAATTATAGTATCCGCCTGCTTAAAAGTAATTCAACTACGTTTCTTTCTTTTCTATTATTTTAAGAGGGAGTCTTGCTCTGTTGCCCAGGCTGAAGTGCAGTGGCACCATCTCGGCTTACTGCAGCCTCTGCCTCCCGTGTTCCAGCAATTCTCCTGCCTCAGCCTTCTGGGTAGCTGGGATTACAGGTGCACGCCACCACGCCCAGCTAATTTTTATATTTTCAGTAGAGACGGGGTTTCTTCATGTTTGTCAGGCTGGTCTCGAACTCCTGACCTCAGCGAACCACCTGCCTCGCCTCCCAAAGTGCTGGGATTATGCATGTGAGCCACTGCACCCGGTGTACATTTCTTAAAACTCTTCTATAAATCAGACAGCCCTTTCTTACAATTAGTCTTAATTGAGAGGCAATAATTTTATCACCTTAAGTCTTAGTATTATGCTGTCCTCAATACCTAGCATGATATGCCCTGATGAGTTAAACCTTTATAAAATTGCTCTTTGGGCTCTTCAGTAACAAAGTCTTTTTGAATTGAGCTCCAAATGGACCTGGTTATACTGAACTCTTCAAGAGTATAATTACTATTATTCATGGTGCTTTCAATGTTGAACCTTTTTTACCTTAAATTTTTTTCAATATTTTATAAGTGATTGTTAAAGTTAACTCCATAATTCCACTATGTAACACTGGCATTACATTCTGAGATGATGGAGATTTTAGTGAGTTGTCTGCTTACACAAATATGTATTGGAAATAGTACAAGCCCCTGGGCTCTCTGTCACTTGGTTAAACCTCGGGCATTTGGCTGACATCATTCTTTGGCATTTGCCTTTCTGCTCTCAGTCTTTTACCAACGGGTAATGGAAATATGGTTGTCAGCCTCAAATTATCCAAATGTGAGGAAATTAACTCCTTATAACATTCTGACTTTCCCATTTGAGCCCCACCTAACTCCACATGGCCCCAGCACCTCTATATTCAGCTAGTGGGAAAAAAATCCCAGACAAGCTCAACGTCAGACATTTAACTTAGTCTTAGGCCATTTGCAGTGACCGATTCCTCATGCTTCATGTAAAGGCAGAAGAAGACAGCAATTTACCCAGGCTAGTTTATAATGATGTATGTTATAAAAGCATTCCTCCTAGACACCTGCAGCAACTAGCCTCGGCTTTGAAGCATGAGATTTGATTTCTCCATTTTAGCATGCAGGCATACAAATATTGTTATTGATCATAAAATTATCCAGTCCTTTAAAAATACAGCTACACTATTTGATTAAAGTACTTTCCACTGCCATAAATTTCAGGCTGACTCCCCCTCAGTGCAGAAATTCCTTTCCACTTGGTTTTTTAGAGTGTCTGCCATTAATTTCCTTGAGCAATTCTTTAGTATCATGTCAGTGGATAGTTTAAAAAAGAGGAACTGGCAGGTTCATTTTACTATCAGCTTAGCAGAATACTAAACTGTCATCGCTAGTAAAATACAAAGTTTTGCTGCTTTCTAACTTTCCGGAGAAAAGTACATCATCCTCTCTACTGGACAAGAGACCAGGAAAAATAGAAAAAGCCTGTAGTGATACAGTCTTGGTCTCATCACTCATTCATTCATGCATGGACATTACTCAGCAATTCTTGAGTCCTTGTATTCTCTTCACCCAAGGCAGAAAATCAGTTCACCCAAGTGGGCTACAACTAGTCTGCATTTAGGAAGAGGGCACCATCACTGTTTGGTGGGAGCCAATCCTAGTATATGCGTTACAAATCAGTTCAAGTTCTGACTCATAGCTTTCTTTCGGACCAAAGAAAGATATTGGGGCCAGTGTATTATAGAATGAATTTTGAATTTTCCCAGGAATTAAACTTAATTTACCACTAACCAAAACAGAACACTCCAGGCTATTTTTGACAACAGTTCTTTTATTGAAACAATTAGAACAATTTCCTAGTAATTTGAGTCCAAAGATACTACTTTCCTGGGAATATTTTGAAAATTAGTTTTTAGCATCAATTATTAAGGATAAATTTACATATTTTTCTTTGCTATTTTAGATTTGGCCTTAGGAAATCCTTTGGAAGCTTGCCCTCAAAAAAACAAATCATTTGGAGCCAGCAATCAATCAAAATTTCAGCCTGCTTGATTACCAAAAAGACCAAGTAAGAATAACCTCTCATCACTCTTCATGTTAGCATATGTCAGCGCTGACAGCAATTTCTACCTATATTGTGAGTTGGTTGAAAAGATAGATTTGGTAACATTATTTTTTTCCATGTTTTGAACACCAAAAATATGGCCTTTGATTCCTGGCTGTAGACCTTATTTGATGGACTTAATATTGCTTTCAGTGAAAAAAGAGTGGTTAGTAATAATCAATGTAATTTTAAACCCCAGTGTTTTTATTTATCCCAGAGATCAATATCTCCATAGGAGCACTGCTTTCCATCAAAGACATTACGGAGAAACTCTGTTCATCAGCTTAACCATATCCATTTCTCAGCACCAATGATTAAATAACTTCAGCCTGTATGAATTTGTTTGGGGTGTCCTTAAAGTAGGCTAATTCTGTTCCAGTTGAATGTCCTTGATTATATGGTACTCATACAGAAGAAGATTACAAACACTAGAAACGATTCAAATGTCTTTGTGTTAATTAAATTGCCAGAAATTTTATCATGAGGTTGTAATGATTCCAAGGTCCTGGCAGGATGTGGCTCCTTTAAAACAAGCAACATGCTGGACCCGTAGCCTTCCTTTGCTGACTTAGCAGAGCTGCAATCAGCCTGCATGCTAGAGCCCCTGGGAACTGAGCAAAGCAGCCCTTCAGTACTAAGTGGATGTACAGAGGTTTTGCAGGAAGATTTTTAAAATGTGTGTCAAATATCAAATCTCGAACGTGCTCAAATCAGGACAAGGTTTTAGAAAACTTCCTTTATAAAGTCCAATACTGCTATTATAACTTGGAAATGCAACTTTTCACCTTCACAGACTGCTAGAACTCATTTCATGAACAATATTTTAGGAATTGTCTATTGATTCTTTAGAACTTGATAGGAAATGTCCCCTGCATTCTTCTCTCTAGCGCAAACTTTGAAAAACCCTCTGGGAGAGTATTTTCTCCTAGTTCGGCTATGAATTTGGGAAGCTTATGATGCAATGTGAAAATGAATAATGTGAAATTGTTGGTGCAGAGATAGCAGCCAGGTCCACTGAAAACGTGCGCATGTTCTCAAAGAGGCTGGATGGGTTGCTATGAAAGGTGTCTCCCTGGAGGTTTTATTCTCCGTGAATTGTCTCTTCGAATAAGTTATCCAAAGTAAGACACTTGGATTTTTCTCAATTGCAAGAAGCCCTCTTGCTTAGACTGTTGAAACATTTTACACTTGAAATTTGAAGCCAGGTAAACTTTCATACTTCTTTTGGAATCTGACACTACCCAGTTTACTGAGAGATTTGCCAAGATTTGACGAACCTTTCTATGAACTTCGGGAAATTTCACGCTAGTGCTCAAACCGGAAACGAGGCACATTTCATGAGGTGTCAGATTTCCTTCTGACCAGCTTGCCAGCCTCTTCCCCCAGGTTGTATTAATTATTTCCTGCCTCAAGATGCAAGAGAAAGATTAACTGGCCTCACACACTACCAAATAAAATATTTACAAGGAAAAAGGAGTCCTACCAAAAATGTATCTGAAGAAGATGACTTCACAATATCATGTCATTTTTATCTGGACTCATTATTTAACCAGTGGTGTTGTTACAACACAGATAGTTTTCTGTGAAAAACAGAAGCACAATGGGGATTAAAAGTATATTATGACTGTCTAATAATGACAATAAAAAGACCCACAGTAGTAGCGTCAGAGGGAAGAGAAGGAGGGAGTGAAGAACTTTTGAAGATGTTCTTAGTAAATTTACCAGTGGATTCAGTGACCCAATAGAGTCCTTGATGTGGAAGAGGAAAAAAAAAAAAACATGCAGCTTACAAAATTTTACAATATTAGTACACCCAGGCAAGCCATTTTGTAATTCTTTCCTTCTTTTCAAATGAATGAGGTTTTCATGTGATATTTATTTCTCAAATGTTTGTGGAAACCAGGCTTCCTCAGCCTCGGCACTATTGACATTTTCGGTTGGATGAGTCTCTGTTTTGGAGGGCTCTGTCCTGGGCATTGTAGGATGTTTAGCGGCATCGCTGCCCTCTATTCACTAGATTCCAGAAGCACCGCTCCCCCCGCACAAGTCATGGCAGTCAATACCCATCTCCAGACATTGCCAAATCTCCCCTGTGAGGCAAAATTGTCCAAGTTACAACCATTTGTTTAAATCTTATGTGCCCTATGTCTCCAAATGTTCCACATTCTGCAATTTACATGTCAATGTTTTGTTTGTTTGTTTTCCCATGCATTCAGAGTACTTTATATATATAAAGACCATAATTGCTCAATGTCTCCAAGGAACATCTAGAAACAGTTACGGAATCTATGAGTTGGAAGAGACTGTAGGAAAAAGAGGATCATAACAACAGCAGCAGCAACAGTAGCAACAAAATAAAATTAAGTTCAGATCTATTAATGAGGAAACAAAAAATGCCCTAAAAAGAAACTACAAATATCAATAACCTTTTGAAACTTTTGAAGGGCCAGCATGTGAAAATGATTGCTAGCTTTTTCAGCAAACTACTATGGGTGTGATGTCCAGCACAATAGTCACTAGTCTATTGTATTTTGTGATTATTTACATTGTATTATGTTGTGATTATTTATGTTGTATTGTGTGATTATTTACATCTAAATTTAAATAAGTAAAATTAAATAAAATGAACATCTCAGTTCCTCAAGTCACAAGTGTTCAAAGCTACATGTACCTAGTGACTACTCTATCAGACGGTGCAGGTAAATAATATTTCCAGAGGGGATCCAAGATGGCCGAGTAGGAGCAGCTCTGGATTGCAGCTCCCAGCAAGAGCACAGAGGGTGAGTGGTTGCTGCATTTCCAGGTGGATTTTTATTGTCCACAGACCAGGAGATTCCCAGGCAGAGGAGTGCCACAGGTCTCCAACGCGGCTGTTTCAGCTGGTACGGCGGGTCTCCACACAAAGAAAAACTCACACAGGTCCGGGCGCTGTTTCAGCCGGTGACTGGAGCACCTGGGAGACAGAGTTGCCCATTCAACTGATAAAAAGGGGACTGAAATAGGGAGTCAGGCCAGGAGATTCGTGGGTGAAAAAGTGCCACGAGTCTCCAGTGCAGCTGTTTCGGCCAGCGCAGCAGGTCTCCACACAAAATCTCACACAAATCTGGGCGCCTTTTCAACAGGTGACTGGAACACCTGGGAGACAGACTTGCCCATTCAACTGAAAAAAAGGTGACTGAAACAGGGAGCCAGGTCAGGAGATTCCTGGCCAAAAAAGTGCCACAAGCCCCCAGCGCAATCCAGGCGCCATTTCAACTGGTGACTGGAATGCCTGGGAGACAGAGTTGCCCGTTCAACTGAAAAAAAAGGGGTCTGAAGCAGGGAGCCAGGTGATCAGGCACAGCCAGTCCCACCCCCACAAAGACCAGCAATCTGAAACGCTCTGGATTGAGAATTTCACAGCAAGCACAGCTGAACCCAGTATGGTCCAGCTCTGTGGGGGAGAGGCATCTGCCATTACCAAGGCAGTCCACCACTACCGAGGTAGTCAGCCATTGCTGAGGCAGTCCGCCATTGTCGAGGCAGTCTGCCATTACAGAGAGAGTCTGCCATTACAGAGGCATGCTGTCATTGCTGAAACAGTCCTAACTATACCCCTATAAACAGGACTGCAAGGAAGTTCACATGACAGCTTGGCAGAGCCCACAGCAGCTCAGCAATGCCTCTACTGGCAGACTGTGACTAGGCTGCCCCTCACTGGGCACGGCATCCCTGAAAAAAGGCAGCAGCATGACAGAAACTTATAAATAAAGCCCTACCTTCCTGGGACAGAGCACCTGGGGGAAAAAAGGCTGTTATGAGTTCTGCTGCAGTAGACTTATACATAACTGCCCAGAAGCTCTGAATGGAACAACAGAGCTCACAGTTCACCACTTGAGCTCCTATAAAGGACAGACTGTCTCCTCAAGCAGCTCCCAGACCCCCATATATCCAAAGAGTCACCTCATAAAGGAGAGCTCAGACTGACATCTGGAAGGTATCCTTCTGTGACAAAGATAGCAGAAGAAGAAACTGGCAGCAACCCTTCTGCAGCCGCTGCAGGTGAGCCCCAGGCAAGAAGGGTCTGGGGTGGACCTCTAGCAGTCCTACAGCAGAGGGGCCTGACTGTTAGAAGGAAAACTAAGAAACAGAAAGAAATAACTCCATCATCAACAAAAAGGATGTCCACTCAGAGAACCCATCTGAAAGTTACCAACTACAAAGACCACAGGTAAATAAATCCACAAAGATGGGAAGAATCCAGTGCAAAAAGGATGAAAACACCCAAAACAAGAACACCTCTCCTCGTCCAAGGGATCATAACTCCTCACCAGCAAGGGAACAAGGCTGGATGGAATGAGTCTGATGAATTGACAGAAACAGGCTTCAGAAGGTGGGTAATAAGAAACTTCTCTGAGCTAAAAGAACATGTTCTAACTCAATGGAAAGAAACTAAGAACCTTGAACAAAGGTTTGACGAAATGCTAAAGGGAATAAACAGCTTAGAAAGGAACATAAATGAATTGATGGAGCTAAAAAACAACACAAGAACTTCACGAAGCATACACAAGTTTCAATGGCCGAATTGACAAAGCAGAAGAAAGGATATCAGAGGTCAAAGATCAACTCAATGAAATAAAAAGAGAAGGCAAGATTAGAGAAAAAAGAGTAAAAAGAAATGAACAAAGCCTCCAAGAAATATGGGATTATGTGAAAAGACCTAATCTACGTTTGATAGGTGTACCTGAATGCGACGGAGAGAGTCAATCCAACTTGGAAAATATTCTTCAGGATATTATCCAAGAGAACTTCCCCAACCTAGCAAGGCAGGCCACATTCGAGTCCAGGAAATACAGAGAATGCCACAAAAATATTCCTCAAAAAGAGCAACCCAAAGGCACATAATTGTCAGATTCACCAGAGTTGAAATGAAGGAGAAAATGCTAAGGGCAGCCAGCGAGAAAGGCTGGGTCACCGACAAGGGGAAGCCTATCAGACTCACAGTGGATCTCTTAGCAGAAACCCTACAAGCCAAAAGAGAGTGGGAGCCAATATTCAACATCCTTAAAGAAAAGAACTTTCAACCTAGGATTTCATATCCAGCCAAACTAAGTTTCATAAGCGAAGGAAAAATAAAATCCTTTACGAACAAGCAATTACTCAGAGATTTCATCACCACCAGGCCAGCCTTACAAGAGCTCCTGAAAGAAGCACCAAACATAGAAAGGAACAACCAGTACCAGCCACTCCAAAAATGTACCAAATGGTAAAGAGCATCAACACAATGAAGAAACTGCATCAACTAATGGGCAAAACAACCAGCTAGCATCAAAATGGCAGGATCAAATGCACACATAACAATATAAACCCTAAATGTAAATGGGCTAAATGCCCCAATCAAAAGACACAGACTGGCAAATTGGATAAAAATCAAAACCCATTGGTGTACTGTATCCAGGAAACCCACCTCACATGCAAGGATGCATTTGGGCTCAAAATAAAGGGATGGAGGAAGATATGTCAAGCAAATGGAGAGCAAAAAAAAAAAACAAAACAGGAGTTGCAATCCTAGTCTTTGATAAAATAGACTTTAAAGCAACAAAAATCAAAAGAGACAAAGAAGGACATTACATAATGGTAAAAGGATCAATACAACAAGAAGAGCTAACGATCCTAAATATATATGCACCCAATACAGGAGCAGCCAGATACATAAAGCAAGTTCTTAATGACTTACAAAGAAACTTAGACTCCCACACAGTAATAGTGGGAGACTTTAACACTCCACTGTCAATATTAGACAGATCAATGAAACAGAAAATTAACAAGCATATCCAGGACTTGAACTCAGACCTAGACCAAGCAAACCTAATAGACATTTACAGAACTCTCCATCCCACATCCACAGAATATACATTCTTCTCAGCACATCACACCTACTCTAAAATTGACCACGTAATTGGAAGTAAATCACTCCTCAGCAAATGCAAAATAATGGAAATCATAACAAACAGTTTCTCAGATCACAGTGCAATCAAATTAGAACTCAGGATTAAGAAACTAACTTGGAACCGCACAACTTCATGAAAACTGAACAACTGGCTCCTGAATGTCAATTGGATAAACAATGAAACGAAGGCAGAAATAAAGATGTTCTTCAAAACCAACGACAACGAAGACACAATGTACCAGAATCTCTGGGACACATTTAAAGCACTGTCTAGAGGGAAATTTATAGCAATAAACGCCCACATGAGAAGGATGGAAAGATCTAAAATTGACACCCTGTTATCAAAATTGAAAGAGCTAGAGGAACAAGATAAAAAAACTCAAAAGTTAGCAGAAGACAAGAAATAACTAAGATCAGAGCAGAACTGAAGGAGATAGAGACACAAAAAAACCCTTCGAAAAATCAAATCCAGGAGCTGGTTTCTTGAAAAGATCAACAAAATAGACCACTAGCCAGATTAATAAAAAAGAACAGAGACAAGAATCAAATAGGTGCAATAAAAAATCATAAAGGGGATATCACCACAGATTCCACAGAAATACACACCAAAATCAGAGACTACTATGAACAAATCTATGCACATAAACCAGTAAACCTGGAAGAAATAGATAAATTCCTGGACACTTGCATCCTCCCAAGACTAAACCAGGAAGAAGTCAAAACCTTGAATGGACCAATAACAAGGGCTGAAGTTGAGGCAGAAATTAATAGCCTACCCACCAAAAAAAAGCCCAGGTCCAGATGGGTTCATAGCTGAATTCTACCAGATATACAAAGAGGAGCTGGTACCACTGCTTCTGAAACTATTCCAAACAAGCCAAAAAGAGAAAATCCTTCCCAAATCATTTTATTAAACCAACATCATCTTGATACCAAAACCCAGCAGAGACTCAACGAGAACAGAAAACTTCAGGCCAATATCCATGATGAACATAGGTGCAAAAATCTTCAATAAAATACTGGCAAACTAATTGCAACAGCACATCAAAAAGCTTATCCATCATGGTCAAGTAGTCTTCATCCTGGGGATTCAAAGCTGGTTCAACATATGCAAGTTTATAAACATAACTCACCACATAAACAGAACCAAAGACAAAAACCACATGATTATCTCAGTAGACGCAGAGAAGGCCTTTGACAAAATTCAACATCCCTTTATGCTAAAAACTCTCAATAAACTAGGTATTGACAGAATGTATCTCAAAATAATAAAAGCTACTTATGACAAACCCACAGCCAATATCATACTGAATGAGCAAAAACTGGAAGAACTCCCTTTGAAATCTGGCACTAGACAAGGATGCCTTCTCTCACCACTCCTATACAATATAGTATTGAAAGTTCTAGCCAGAGCAATCAGGCAAGAAAAAGAAATAAAGGGTATTCAATTAGGAAAGGAGGAAGTCAAATTGCCTCTATTTGCAGATGACATGATCGTATATTTAGAAGACCCCATCATCTCAGCCCAAAATCTCCTGAAACTGATAAGCAACTTCAGCAAAGTCTCAGGATACAAAATCAATGTGCAAAAATCAAGCATTCCTATACACCAATAACAGACTTAAAGAGCCAAATCAAGAATGAACTGCCATTCACAATTGCTACAAAGAGAATAAAATACCTAGGAATACAACTAACAAAGAATGTAAAGGACCTCTTCAAGGAGAACTACAAACCACTGCTCAACGAAATAAGAGAGGACACGAACAGATGCAGAAACATTCCATGCCCATGGTTAGGAAGAATCAATATTGTGAAAATGGCCATAGTACCCAAAGTAATTTTATATTAAATACTATTCCCATCAAGCTACCAATGACTTTCTTCACAGAACTGGAAAAAAACACCTTAAAGTTCATATGGAATCAAAAGAGAGCCCACATAGCCAAATCAATTCTAAGCAAAAAGAATAAAGACAGAGGCATCATGCTACCTGACTTCAAACTATACTACAAGGCTACAGTAATCAAAACAGCATGGTACTGGTACCAAACAGAGATATAGACCAATGGAACAGAACAGAGGCCTCGGAGGCAAAGCCACACATCTACAACCATCTGTTCTTTGACAAATCTCAGAAAAACAAGCAATGGGAAAGGATTCCCTGTTTAATAAATGATGTTGGGAAAACTGGCTAGCCATGTGCAGAAAGCAGAAACTGAACCCCTTCCTGACACCTTACACCAAAATTAACTCCAGATGGATTAAAGACTTAAACATGAGACCTAACACCATAAAAACCCTAGAAGAAAACCTAGGCAAAACCATTCAGGACATAGGCATAGGCAAGGACTTCATGACTAAAACACCAAAAGCATTGGCAACAAAAGCCAAAATAGACAAATGGGACCTAATCAAACTCCACAGCTTCTGCACAGCAAAAGAAACAGTCACTAGAGTGAATCGGCAACCAACAGAATGGGAAAAAATTTTTGCAATCTACCCATCTGACAAAGGGCTGATATCCAGAATCTACAAAGAACTAAAACAGACTTACAAGAAAAAAACAGGTGAACCCATTCAAAAGTGGGCAAAGGATATGAACAGACACTTTTCAATAGAAGACATATATGAGGCCAACAAACATGAAAAAATGCTCATCATCACTGGTCATTAGAGAAATGCAAATTAAAACTACATTGAGATACCATCTCACACCAGTTAGAATGGCAATCATTAAAAAATCTGGAGACAACAGATGCTGGAAAGGATGTGGGGAAATAGGAACACTTTTACACTGTTGGTGGGAGTGTAAATTAGTTCAACCATTGTGGAAGACAGTGTGGCGATTCCTCGAGGACCTAGAAATAGAAATTCCATTTGACCTAGCAATCCCATTACTGGGTATATATCTAAAGGATTATAAAGCATTCTATTTTAAGGACACATGCACATGAATTTCACTGTGGCACTGTTTACAATAGCAAAGGCTTGGAACCAACCCAAATGCCCATCGATGATAGACTGGACAGGGAAAATATGGCACATATACACCATGGAATACTATGCAGCCATAAAAAATGATGAGTTCGTGTCCTTTGTAGGGACATGGATGAACCTAGAAACCATAATTCTCAGCAAATTGACACAAGAACAGAAAATCAAACACTGCATCTTCTCACTCATAGGCGGGTGTTGAACAGTGA
This sequence comes from Aotus nancymaae, assembly GCF_030222135.1. Lineage (NCBI taxonomy): Eukaryota > Metazoa > Chordata > Mammalia > Primates > Aotidae > Aotus > Aotus nancymaae. Next base: position 27,845,325 of record NW_026988454.1, read on the forward strand.
GAACATAAGGATACAGGGAGCAGAGCATCACACACTGGGGTCTGTGTGGGGGGAACCAGGGGAGGAACAGTGTGGGGTGGGGAGTTGGGGAGGGATAACATGGGGAGTAATGCCAGATATAGGTGATGGGGAGGAAGGCAGCAAACCACATTGCCATGTATGTACCTATGCAACAATCTTGCACGTTCTTCACACGTACCTCAAAACCTAAAATGCTATAAAATATATTTTAAAAAATAAAAGAATATTTCCATCAGGGGTAAAAGGTCTACTTGGTCAGTGCTGCTTAGAATGCAGAGGCAACAGGTGGAAATTACAGTAAGATAAGTTTCAATTAAATATATATTTTTAAATTTTAAATATTGGAGCTTTGCAACAGTTATTCTCTTCAATAAGGTTCAAGTAGATACCAAGAAAGAGTTCTTGCTGGGTAGACTGGTGCAATGGATGAACAGAATCCTCTAGCCCAGACTCAAAAGTTCCTATGCACAGTTTTTATAATGTTTTGATGTAATAAATTTTTCATAATTTCTAAATACAACCCCATGAAATTGAAAGACACATTCATATTTTAAAATTAGGACATTTCGAATATTATATAACTTCTCAATTAAGACAATATTTACAAAATAAAGACTGCTTATTTAAAATTTTCCCCTGTGGTAAGACCTGTTCACACCTTATCTGCCTTCCAAAAGAAAGTATATATTTTTATGTTAGTATTCTCGGGTGAATTCCAGCCACTTATAAAATATGAACCTTGGTCATATGCCACTTTAGTTCATACAATATCCAATCTCAAAATTTAGCTCTTTATTATAGGAAATGAAAAACAAGGACTGAGGATGCTTAGAGCATGAGAGGGTCATCAGAGTGAAAGTCAAACACTACACCACCTTGACAGGGAAAATATTGCTCTTATATGTAGCAAAACAACTTCCAGTTAAAGAAAGAAGTCCTGGCCAGGCGCGGTGGCTCACACCAGTAATCCCAGCACTTTGGGAGGCTGAGGCAGGTGAATCACGAGGTCAGAAGTTCAAGACCAACCTGGCCAAGATGGTGAAATCCCGTCTCTACCAAAAATAATACAAAAAAAATTTAGTCGGGCACAAGGGCAGGAGACTGTAATCCCAGCTACTCAGGAGGCTGAGGCAGGAGAATTGCTTGAACCTGGATGGCAGAGGTTGCAGTGAGCCGAGATCGTGCCACTGCACTCCAGCCTGGGTGATACAGTGAGATTCTGTCTCAAAAAGAAAGAAAGAAAGAAAAAAGTCCTCTGGAAGGCATTTGAAATTCAGGTGATAGTTGACGCTAAATTATCCTCTAAAAATACTCTCCCCTCCCAAAAAAAATGCCACATATACAGTTGACCCTTGAAAAACATGCATTTAAACTACTTCAGTCCACTTACACATGGATTCTTTTTCAATAAATATATTGGGAAAAATTTGGAGATTTGTGTCAATTTGAAAAAACTTGTAGGTGAACAACATACATATCCTAGAAATATCTAAGAAATTAAGAAAAAGGTATGTCAGGAATGCATAAAATATACGCAGATACTACTGTATTTTATCATTCACTGCCATAAAAGATACACAAATCTGTTATAAAAAGTTAAAATATATCAAAACACACACACATACCAACAATACTTGGTATCATTCAAAGTTGAAAGAAATGTAAACAAAATAAAGATGCAAAATTAAATCATAAGTGCACAAAATTAATTGTAGTACATACTGTACTACTGTAATAATTTCATAGCCATCTCCTATTGCTATTGCAGTGAGCTCATGTTGTGAGTATCCGCTTAAAACACCATGTGATGCTAATCATCTCCACGTGAGCAGTTCCAATTCCATATTGCTATAAAAAGTGATCTCTTGAAGTTCTCACTTATTTTCCATCATGTTTAGAATAGCATAAACCTTGAATAATACCATGGAATCCATGGGAAGTGCCAACAGTGAAGCTGGAAATGCCCATAAGAAGCAGATAAAAGTCATGACATTGCAAAAAAGAGCTCAATTGCTTAACATGTATGGACTGTAGACTGAAGTCTGCAGCTGCAGTTACTGCCCTCTTAGACGATTCATCTTGTAAACAGACAACATAAACTTACAGTATGGAATACAGTACTGTAAATATATTTTCTCTTCCTCATGATTTCTTAACAACATTTTCTTTTCTCTAGTTCATTTTATTGAAGGGGTACAGTATAGAATACTTATACAAAAATACACATTCATCAACTGCATTATGGGTAAGGCATTCTGGTCAGTTTTGTGAGTCAAAAGTTACATGTGGATTTTTGACTGTATGAGAGGTTGGCACTCCTAATTCCCAAGTTGTTCAAGAGTCAATTTTACTTCTCTCTTTATTTATGAGCTTTTTTTTCCCCAAAATACAAAGTCCATTCACAAAGCATGTACACATGCACAGGCACAGTTTACGAATCTAATTCACTGAATTCCAGAGAATCAACTGGTACTTACTGAGGACTTTATTTTGTTTTAAAGATTTTTATTTGTCTTACCTTTTACTGTTGGTAAGACAAAAAGAAGACACAATTCCTGCCCTCTAGGAAGCTTAGTAGTTTAGATGTATTGTAGTCACACATAAATACAATAAAAGAATATCTGTAGATAGTACAAACACAAACACACAGGGAAATTAGTGTTGACACGGTAGAGATTGCTACAGCTACAGCAGTCCATGGAGGCTTCATGGAGGGCATGAGAGGAGTAGGGCTTAGACGCCTGGATGAAGAAGTGAAAACCAAACTCCGGATGAAAAGCAGAATGTGCAAAAGCAAAGCAATATCCCAATGCAGGCAAAGATGAGATGTGAAAATTTGGAGTAGGATAGTGAAATGATGGTTGAAAAATGGAGCAGGGTCCAATAGTGTGTGGCCTTAAAAGCTAGGTAGAGGATCATACACCTAATGTGTTAGTAAACAGGATGTATTTACACTCTTGTTTAATTAAGGGGCACAATTAAATAGAACCTAGGACTGTCACGGGTATAGACCATAGAATTAATGGAGGATGGGTGGAGGAGAGTAATTACTAGAGGGTGCCTCATCATAAGGCTATTACAGGGAATCGAGTCATGACAAAATGAGTGCTGGGATTGATTTGTGGATGATGGTGAAGGCTAAGGAAGATCATTCTAGTGATGAAGAATATTAAATATTGGTATGGATTAGAGTCAGGAGCTTGACATACCTACTGGCTAAATTCACATATAGGCTTCTCTAAAAAGAGGATAGCAGGCTGCCTGTTTCTCAAAGAATCTTTCAGCCTCATGGTGCTCTGGCAAAGGAGAATCACAGAGAAATTAGGCTATTTCTTTTCTCCATCTTTATTCTGCCATTCCTTGCTGAGCTGTGGGCATGCTGGAGCAGATCACATACTTTCTCTGTGCCTCAGTTTTAGCATCTATAAAATATAAATTGGTTTGTTATCCAACTGACACAATGCTACCAAGCTTGTGAATATAGGACCATAGGAAATATTAGGCATTTGAGATATTAAAAAAAAAACTTTCATAAATAGGAGACGTACACCACCTAAAATTAGTACAGATTTCTACCTTTGAAACCTGCATATTTCTTATCCTGCAGGTACCCAGAATTCACCATGGACAAATATATTCACACACACAAACTCTTAACAGTAGAGAATATTAAAGTCCCCATATCTTCTAACGTTCCAGAATTGCAATGATGAGTTATAAATGTGAACTTTAAAAAATATATAGTCAGATACAACGCTCCGCCGCCGCTGCTGCCGCGACCCGGACTTCGCGCCAGCACCCTCCTGCCGACAGCTCCGCCACTATGGAGGACATGAAAGAGTACAGCAACATAGAGGAATTCGCAGAGGGATCCAAGATCAATGCGAGCAAGAATCAGCAGGATGACGGTAAAATGTTTATTGGAGGCTTGAGCTGGGATACAAGCAAAAAAGATCTGACTGAATATTTGTCTCGATTTGGGGAAGTTGTAGACTGCACAATTAAAACAGATCCAGTCACTGGGAGATCAAGAGGATTTGGATTTGTGCTTTTCAAAGATGCTGCTAGTGTTGATAAGGTTTTGGAACTGAAAGAACACAAACTGGATGGCAAATTGACAGACCCCAAAAGGGCCAAAGCTTTAAAAGGGAAAGAACCTCCCAAAAAGGTCTTTGTGGGTGGATTGAGCCCGGATACTTCTGAAGAACAAATTAAAGAATATTTTGGAGCCTTTGGAGAGATTGAAAACATTTAACTTCCCATGGATACAAAAACAAATGAAAGAAGAGGATTTTGTTTCATCACATATACCGATGAAGAGCCAGTAAAAAAATTGTTAGAAAGCAGATACCATCAAATTGGTTCTGGGAAGTGTGAAATCAAAGTTGCACAACCCAAAGAGGTATATAGGCAGCAACAGCAACAAAAAAAAAGGTGGAAGAGGTGCTGCAGCTGGTGGACGAGGTGGTACGAGGGGTCGTGGCCGAGGTCAGGGCCAAAACAGGAACCAAGGATTTAATAACTATTATGATCAAGGATATGGAAATTACAATAGTGCCTATGGTGGTGATCAAAACTATAGTGGCTATGGCGGATATGATTATACTGGGTATAACTATGGGAACTATGGATATGGACAGGGATATGCAGACTACAGTGGCCAACAGAGCACTTATGGCAAGGCATCTTGAGGGGGCGGCAATCACCAAAACAATTACCAGCCATAGTAAAGGAGAACATTGGAGAAAACAGGAGGAATTGTTAAAAGTAACCCATCTTGCAGGACGACATTGAAGATTGGTCTTCTGTTGATCTAAGATGATTATTTTGTAAAAGACTTTCTAGTGTACAAGACACAATTGTGTCCAACTGTATATAGCTGCCAATTAGTTTTCTTTGTTTTTACTTTGTCCTTTGCTATTTGTGTTATGACTCAATGTGGATTTGTTTTTACACATTTTATTTGTATGATTTCATGTTAAACTTCAAATAAATGCTTCCTTATGTGAAAAAATATATATATATATAGTCAAGGTAATTTTTCTATTATATTATTTAGTACTCTAGAAAGGAAAATGTGAAATGAACATTAAGACAAAATGACAGATATTCATGAGCAGTTGTTACAAAGTGAGAAGAAGTAAATCATTTCTTTATAACCAATACCACTAAAAACCAATTAGCATCTCCTGGTCATCAAGCACAACACTCCCAATCTAGGAAAGGACTACTGTATAATACTAAGGGGCCACACAGGAAATACTATACCATGTCAATGTCAAATAAGAAAATTTTTCAGAGGACATCTCGTTCAACACTTTCACTGTAAGTGGGGAAGAATCTGATGCACAGGATGATTAAGTGGCAAGTCCAAGGTCACAGAGTAATTAGTGTGAGGGACAGAAGTGGAATCCTTAGTCCAGGGATACACCGCTCAGTTTTTTGTGGGTCAGAATTCACTTGGGTGCCATATTGAGCAATCATGGATGTGCCACTCCCAAAAGTGATATGATTTCTCCCTCTGAGGTTCCAATCCTTGTCAGAGACCAAAACTGAACAGTGGCAGAAAAGGGTTGGAAAAGTAAGGGTAAGACAAAGATATGGAACATTCAGATTAAAATTCTCCTCAGAGGAGGTCTGGTTATCTCTACTACTTGTCCTCATTACAAGTATCTAGTCCTAGCGGCCTGCAGGAAGGAAAAGGAGGAGTTACATTACAACTTGTATTAGAGATAAAATATCTGCTAGTTCAAAACATAAAGAAACTTAAGGGGGAAATTTCTCTTTTTCGTGTATTAGAAAACGTGAAGGCATTGCTGCCGAAAAGTCAGAAATAGGGACCAAAAAAATGAAATGAAGGGAGCAAACAATATCAAGACTTTGGAGAATAAAACATTGTGACAAAGAGGAGAAGAGAAATAGTATCACTGGGTTCACATGCTGGGCATGAGAAGGAACCTCCCAAATAAGGTGAATCAAGATCTTCTGAAAAAAATAAATTGCTGGCTTCACAGAATACTAAGAAAGCTTCACAAGTTATGGACACCCTTGAAGTGAGACAACGTGCGTCCATTATCTAACAGATTGTAACTCTCAGGAAAGGAAGTCCGAGTTTCTCATGTGTTGACTTGGCATGACTGTACTGTAGCAGCACAGCAGTGTGCAGTGTCTGAAGGAGAATTTGCTTATGCTTCCTGAACCCACCAACTCCTGCCATTTTTGCTTATTCATTTGAATTAATAATTAGAGAGACTAATAATAAAGCAAAAAAAATTGAGAGAGAAAGAGAATCTATACCTGGTGATTTTGATTCCCTGAGGAGAAGGATTAAAAACATGAAGACACATGAACTATCTGAAAATTTTCTTTGAATTTGTGTTCATGGCATACCAAGGAAAAGCATTTAGAAGTTGTTAAATAACCACTCTTTTTTTTCCAGAAACACATCGCCTTGTATATAAAATATAATCAAAGGATGTGTTGGGGAGTGTTATTGATATGCTTATTTATAGACTTGATGACCTTATCAAGAAAGTATTAACCTGAAATTTGAAAAAGAGAGATTACTCAGATAAATTGATAAAGATGGAAATAACAGAAAGCAGCAGATAACATATATGAAAAGTATTAATTCAAGAGAAAAGTGACAGGGAATAACACTAAGGCAATATCAAATTCTAATGTACAGAAAATGCTATAGTAAAGCAAGCTTGAAATTTTTATAAAAGAGACTACCTAAACCTTGTGCACTAATAAAATTTTAAATATAGCAATGAGTGTTGTGTTTACCAAAAGTAGATCTATCAGAAGTGGTAAGAGTATGGTATAGTAGAACCAGACTTATGCAGTTGTATAAAATTTCATTAGCTATCCAGGTAAACTACAGAAAAAGCCATTTAGGTGAAAATGTGAAATAGAGAGAGAAACAAAGAAAATCACAATATGAGGATCCTTTTGATGTGGAATGACTACTTGTTCTTGGTTGTCTTAAATCTCATCTTATATCTTTTTTCCAAGTGTAATTGCTAATAGAGTATCTTTCAGTCTTAAAAGTGTCCTGGGCTGAATAAAAAACATGTGGTGTTCCTAGCTAATGGTAAATATGGACTGTAAATTTAGATTACATTTATTAATGCATAGCATGCTGTTTTTTTTTTTTTTTGAGGTACTATGTTCAAACCTAGTTTTTATACATTTTTAAGAAGACTAACAAACTAGAGTAACCCAGACTAGTAAAGAGCTGTGAATTATGTCAGTAGAAAATCCACTTAAGAACTAAACAAGAAAAGACTTTAGCCTAGCATGACATTATCTTTATTCTTTTAAAAAGAGTTTCATGAAATAATGATGATTCGGCTTCATCTTAAACACTGTAGTAGGGAGATCTTTAATGGGTACAATTTATGGAAAGGCAGATTTCAATGGATTGTAAGCAAGTTCTTTCTAGTAGTTAGAAATGTTGTTAAAAGGAATGAACTACTTTGACAGCTTATGACAGCTCAGTTGGAGGCTGGATTTCTGCCAGTCATGGATGATACAGAAGGAAATCTCATTTTCCTGGAAGTCTGGTCTAAAGTACTCTCAAGATTTTATGTATCCACAACTTAAGTCTTCAGCAGATGAATAGTGTGCCTGTTCTTTGAGATTTCTGTATCTCAACAAAGGCACATGGTCAATATTCACTTGGAGATATAGACTTATAAATAAATATTGTTTATAAATTTATAAGCAAATAATATTTATTAAGCACCCACTTTATACCAAGTCTTGTATATACAGCACAATATTTAATAAGCATGGGAAAGTCACTGTTAAACCTTCCTAACAGATAAGGAAGATGAGGTTCCAAAAACTTTGACGTGACCAAAATTACTCAGTTAAAAACTGGGAGAACTGGGATTCTAATAAATATACTGTGAAATTAGTCTATTCAAGTTGACTTTCGTTTTGTGCTCCTAACACCCTAGCACTGTACCTTTCTGGGAGAAGTACTGAAATGCTGTGTTGTTTCATTTTTCTGTATTTCCCTTAAAATTCATACAGCTTAACTGCTTGCTATAGAAAATTAAATATCAGGTGATACAAGAGGAATGTGCTCTAGAGTGTCTTCCTCTCCCTTTCGGTGTGTGTGACCTCTTTTGGTGATCCAACACATTTCTCATTCCTACAGCTAAAATTAAAGCAGTGGTAAGTCTTTGCCTCAAAGTACACATTCTCTTAATGAAACACAACTGGTCCTAAAGGTCAACAGATTAACGAGGGAACATAGATGGTGTTCCTTATCTGGTGGACAGAGTGATGGTACTAGCACTGGCATTTGTGGAATAAAAGAAAGAAGTTTTGGGGGTAATACGACAAAAAACAGGAATATCATGTGAGATGAGAGGAAAATGAGGTGGGTAGATGACTAAAACAAGGAAAGTGTTTGAAAGTCACATTCAGGCTAATCACAATCCAGAGAACATCAATGCTATCATTAAGAAATCATTTGCCCCAGAATCACTGAAAAATAATAAATATTATCAAACTTCATAGGTATGCAGCATTAATGCTTTATGGGACATGTTCACTTGTATTATCTCATTGTATTGTCATGATATTTATGGAAAATACACACATAATTGTCTCCCATTTTACTAAAGAGGAAACTGGGCTCCACAGACTTGAATGACTCACAAATGTCCATAAATCAGGAGCAATCCAGTAATATTGTTTTTCCACTACATTTCTTTTATTCTACAAATATAATATCTACTTCTTTGAAGAGCACTTCATCTGCCTGATATGAAATTGCATATAAAAAATAAGAATTTTGATTCTTTACAGAAATTCTTAAGCCCAAACTTGTTTATAAAAGGACTTGGGTGCCATCTCTGTTTTTATACTGTACATAATTTTTAAGTTGATTTTTTTTTCTGTATGATTATTCAAAATGAATAATTCCATTTGGTGATTTCAGATTAAAATATTAAGGACTCTATAATGAAAAAAAAAATAGAAAGGAAGTGGAAGATGATCTTTCACTCAGCCTCTTAATCCACTCATTCCAAGGTGATCAATCTCTAGGCTGCCAAACCAATCTTGTCTGGTTTTTATTTTTTGCTGTTGAACCAGGTCATCTAAAGTATTCCACACCAAGGATCAAAGAAAGTCACACTTTTTTGTCAAGATGAGCTTTATGGGGCAAAAAGTCCATTGAACTGCTTTTACGACCAGGAAATCATTTGTCTGCCGGGCAGTGTGATTTGCTGAGATAAGCCATATGATTATCAGTAATATTTTTTCAAGATTTGCTTTTAGTCCTGAAATATCTTGTAAATATCAACAAAGGTAGCAATATATACAGGATAAAGTCGATAGTTATTTATACCTGTTCCTTCGGAAAAAAAAAAAAAAAACATGAAATGGAGTCACTGGCCTACACATTGCCTGAGACACAACACAAAGGACTTTGAGAAAGTTCCGTTTCCTTTCAAAATAAGATGAAGGGAGTCAAATTAGAAGGTTTTCTTGGTGTATTTTATTTGGTGTATTTCTGAGTTTATTCTGTCATGTGTTTAGCCTTCTCAGGTTTTTCATATGGAATCATTTGAGAATCAGTGGGGCTTACCAAGCAGAGTTACATTGTTAGAACTGGAGAATTGGAAGAATTAATTTGCTTTAGGAGAGCTTTCAGGGTACACTGGGGATGGGGATAAGAGATGTAGCTTTATCTTGGTGTAATCCTATAATGGCCTTTCCACATACATGAATGTATTACAAGCAAACACAAAAACACTCCTCTCCCTATATTGTATTGATTCAGAGATTATGGAGGGAACTGCAAATTGCCCACCTAAATATATACTCTCTGGGAGGCTGAGGTGGGGGGATCACAAGGTCAAGAGATCGAGACCATCCTGGCCAACATGGTGAAACCCCGTCTCTACTAAAAATATAAAAATTAGCTGGGCATGGTGGCGTGAGCTTGTAGTCCTAGCTTTTGGGAGGCTGAGGCAAGAGAATTGCTTAAACCTGGGAGGTGGAGGTTGCAGGGAGCCAAGATCACACCACTGCACTCCAGCCTGGTGCCTGGTGAGAGAGCAAGACTCTGTCTCAAAAATAATAATTTTATATATATATATATATATATAATCCTTCTTCCATAAAATTAGCCCATGGCTACATGGCTACACTGTTTTGTGGCCTCCCATGCAGCTAGATATGGCCATGATATTCATTTCCTGCAAATGGATGTTAGGGGAAGTGATGTCTGCCATTTCTAGATCTGAATTTTAAAAATTTGTTGCGGCTTCTCTACCCTCTCTTCCTCCTACCTGCTAGCTAGTAGTATCCAGTCCTTTGAAGAGCATTTCATCTGCCTGGTATGAAATTGCATATAAAAATAAGAGTTTTGATACTTTACATAAATTCTCAAGCACAAACTTGTTCATAAAAGGACTTTGGTGCCATCTCTGTTTTTATACTGTACATAATTTTTAAGTTGATGTTTCTCTTTTGTTTATGATTATTCAAAATGGATAATTCTATTTGGTGATTTCAGATAAAAATTTTAAGAACTCTATAATGAAAAAAACAATTGAAAAGAAGTGGAAGATTACCTCACACTCAGGCTCTTGACCCACTCATTCCAAGGTGATCTATCTCTAGGCTGCCAAACCAATCTTGGCTACTCAAAATGTGACGGCACCTTTTATTTGACCATGCAAGCATGGAAAATGCCCAGATGATTGCAGATCTGTCTCTCTCCAGCTTAAACTGTCCACAGTTTACTGGAAAGCAAAACAGACTTCTGTCTTCTTTAGAACACTGAGTTAGGGGCCATTCTGTTACAGCAACGTGACCTTTACCCTAATCAAAATCGAGGCTGACTAAAAAGTTGATGAGCCAATGACTAATATCTCCATAAAGGAAAATATAAAGGCTTACATAAAGGCCAAGATTCAGAGCAGCAGTAGTATTTACAACTTACTATCAGAATTCAAACAAAACTTAGTCCTCAAAGCTAATATGGTATACATAATGAGGTACCCTGATTCTTTGCAGATTTTGCATTTCTTTTCTTTCTGTCCTCTAGAACTCATCCACTTTGAAACACACAGCTCATGGTTTGTAGAATCCTCCATTCCTGGGTGTGTCTTGGTCATCTGTTCTAAGACTATATATATGTTATACTTTGCCAGATGCTAGAAACAGCACAGTGACCCAGTCTTCAATGGAGACATTAACTAAATTAAAGGTAATGGCATAGAACATCATTTTATAATGAGATTTCGTTAAATTAGTATGTGCCAGGTATTTTTTAGCAGAAGCAGAAGAATGTCCTAGAGTTATAAAATTGCTGAAGTCCAGTTACTTACATGTAAAACCTGACAAAATCACTTCTTGTGCTCTAAATTACATCAGGCAAGTTGATTCAACAGTTTTCATTCATCTACTTAGTGTTGGACACTGTGCTGGGTGTTATAGGGATAGATGGGTGAATAAAACAGATTCTTTCTTAAAGAATTTATATATATATATTACAACTTATCCAGAGAAGGGCCACATGTCAATCACCACTTTCCAAATCTGACATCAAAACCTGATCCCTGTTGCCCTACTCTACTTTTTTGTTCTCAATAGCACTTTTTATCTTTTGACATATTATATAAGTTACTTATCATATTTATTGTTCTGCCTCCTCACCACCACCACTGGAACTTAACCTCCCGAAGAGAAGACCTTTTGTTTTGTTCACTGAGCTATCTCAAGGAGCTAAAACACTGTCAGACATGCAGTAGCCCTCCAATAACTATTTGTGAAATAAACATCACCCAAAAGGGTGACAGATTCAAGCACTAGTGTCACACGACACAAACATAAGATAGATTGAGAGGAAAATTGCAAACACAGAAGTAATAGAGTGCAAGCAGTCATATGAACTCTATAATCCTGCAGCTTAGATCTGAGCCAACAATGGTCTTCATGTTTCACAGCTGACATTCCAGTAGAGAAGGTTCCCTACTCTGCAATGCATTTACATAGCAACAGAAGCTTCCTGGTTGAAGAATAAACCATGTTAGAAGGGGGCACCTGCTAAGCCTGTGACTGATGTTCTGTTTTTTGGTAAATCCAAAACAAATCTGCTGAGTTACCTAAAATGAGGAGAAAATGAGCCTTCGGAGCTATTCTAATCTTCTTCTCATTAATGAATTTACAAATAAACAATAAATCAAGAATGAATTTAGTCTCCATAATCTACTAATACTTGAGCAATAGTTTTTAGTCTACTACAGGACCTGTTTGAGGGAAACAGAGAAAGATTTAAGAAATATTGACTACATCCTGTTTCCTGACCCCATACTGAAACTTACCATTTCTACCATCATGGACTATTTGGCTATTTTTATGGAAAAAGACCCAGTCTTTTCACTGCCAGGATACTGAGTGCCCCCAATTTAACGTTTGTCTGAGAGAACAAGCAAAATACTGATGGCGATGCTTCTTCTTTTAATTCACTCTAGGAACTTCAGTGATCTGCCAATATAACAAGAAAGGTAGCAGGGACTGTATTTGAAGATGTTACTATATCAGATCAAAGAAAAATGGTGACCTGTAAAAATAACATCAAAAAGAATGAATTTCATTTTGATTTCCAGAAATCAAGGAATAAAATATACACCGAAGTCGATTAATGATTTTCAGTGAGTTTAGCACCAGTATTGGGTATATAGGCAAAAAATAGTTTTCATCCTTTTTACTAATACCAAATCTTAATTTTATCATTGCTCTCCTATTCTTGGTTTCCCATTTCAATCTTCACCATTACATTTTCCGTGACTGTAGCAAGGAGGGCAAAGTGGTTGTATTACAAAAAATTCTGGAGGTAGATCTTTCACTTACAAGGGTAAAACGGTATAATTTATATGAGTAAGGAAGTTCTTGGGTTGTTTTGGGGATATTTTTTACCCAGAAAACAGTTGAACCAACCTACTTGGGTGCCAAAAATAAAGCCCCTCCCCAGGACATGATCTGAAAGTATATTGCAAAATAATAAGATAGTAAGGTTTGAAAATTAAGATCCTGTTGTCAGCACAGGAGAGAAAAGAAGGGACACATGAACAATAAGATGTGAGAAGATTGTGGAAAGAGATGAGGATCACCAATTTAATAAAAATGACTGCCAATAAGAAATACAACCACTGAGAGTGTCTCCATGATGGGAGATGCTCAATGCATTGCTACAGCACTAATTTTTGACATCAAATTTGAAATTAATCTATGCTTTATTGATTACATAAACTCACAGATGTGGTTTGGCTGTGTCCCCACCCAAATCTCCTCTTGAATTGTAGTTCCCATAATCCCCATGTGAGAGGGACCTGGTGGGAGGTAATTGAATCATGGGGATGGTTACCCCCATGCTGCTGTCTCATGATAGTGAGTGAGTTCTCATGATATCTGATGGTTTTATAAGGGGCTCTTCCCCCTTTTGCTCGGCATTTCTTCTTGCTGCCTCCATGTGCAGAAAGATATGTTTTCTTCCCCTTCCACCATGATTGTAAGTTTCCAGAGGCCTCCCCAGCTATGCTGAACTGTGAATCAATTAAATCTCTTTGCTTCATCAATTACCTAGTCTTGGGTATGCCTTTATTAGCATTGTCAGAATAGACTAATACACTGACTAACCATAAATGTTTAGTAAAACAAATGCTTTACACCAATAACATTTTATTAGTGTTTAAATTATTTTCTTCTCTGTGTTATAATTTCTACTCTCTGCCAACGTTCAGAAAGGATTCTTCTAAATCCTACATCTTGAGTTAGTAGTACATAAAAGTTATGAAAGAAGAGGAGTGAGTGAGTGAAGAAAGCAGCTGCTGAGAGGGATTAGCAATGTATGAAGCAGACTATGGGATGGTCTGACCAGAGGAATATAGAAATCAGTGAGATTTCCCACAGAGATGTGATCCATCTTGGATCTTGGATACGAAAGCAAGGGGTAACCCCTGAGGATTAGAGAATATATGGGTTCCCTGAGTTACAGCTGTGCCTCTCATCTGGAATTGCTATGAGCACTGGTGCATACTCACCAATATTCTGAACCAATTAATACCTAAGCTCTAAGACACAAGCACATCCTTGCCATGGCTGCAAAACAGTCTCTGAATGAGCCATGTAGTCCTGACACAGAGCAATTTGGGGATGGTGGCAGTAACTCCCTTTCCAGACCAGTATTGGGATATAGCTTTAGGAATTTTTCCTGGTATCTTAGCTTATATCTTGTAATTCCAGTCTTGCCCATGATTCCATGAACAGTATTTCTTGTATAACTAGGTAGAGTGAATTTTGCTGTTTCCAGTTAGAAATCCAAGCCCGGTCATTGCATTTCTATTATAGGCAGAAACTGTGGAACCTACTAGAGATTCACATGTAAAACTTTTTTAACTATGCACCAGGCCAAGGCAGGGAGATCACTGGAGGCCAGGAGTTGAGACCAGCCTGGTCAACATGGCAAAACCCTGTCTCTACTAAAAATACAAAAAAATTAGCTGGGTGTGGTGGCACATGACTCTAGTCTCAGCTACTTGGGAGCTGAGGAATGAGAACAGTTTGCACCCAGGAGGTGGAGGTGCAGTGAGCAGAGATCACGCCACAGCACTCCAGCCTGGGTGACAGAGCGAGACATTATCCAAAAAAAAAAAAAAAAAAAAAAAAAACTCTGCACCAGAGAGAAGCCTTCCCAATATGCTAATATTAAAACAAGTCCTGTCCCAGGCTTATTTTCTTCCATCAAGTTCACCATATTTACACAGTCCACTTTATAAAACATTATAAATATGATCTCCTCTATGCCATTTCAACTACATATGCTACTTCCTACATTTTCTCACCCTTCTGCTTTTATTATAACATTTCTACAATTTCATGGTGTAAAATTGTCATATTTGGTTCTGTAAGGATAATTCCCACAGTTGTTCAGCATTAGTTTAATGTTTAAATGGATTCGCTCCTCACCATGACTCCATTTATCTTCACTTCTAAATCCATATTTTGGTTGGCTGAAGTCTGTCCTCTGGTAGTTTTTACAAGAATGCTTATGGAAACAATATTTCTTGATTTCTTGTATGTTTGAAAATATTTTTCCTTGGTTTTTATTATTGCACAGTGGTATAGCTGGACATAAAATATGATGATGTTCCTTTCAATTAAAACTTTGTTGACGCTGCTCCACAGTCGCTAGCATTGGATGTGGTCCTAGAGAAGTCTGAATCCAAATTTACTGTTTTTTCTTCCTTAAACATGAGGTTCTTTTTCTTTTCTTTGCCTGACAGTTCACAGGGGTGTTCTGATATGATTATGTCCAATAACTTTTCTCAGGAAAGACCTGAAGTTGATCAATTAGTATCAGTTTTTTCTGTAACATGTTCTGCTTTCAATTGTTAGAATATCTTTCATTATTCCAGGAAAGTTTTCTTTGAATTTATAGGTGAAAACTTTATCTTTTTACTGTGCTTTAGTTTTATATCTGCAGAGGCTTTACAGTTTTTCACATTTTCACACTAATTCTTTGAAACTTTCTTTTTTCCTATTTAATTTTGCTCATTTCTGTCAAACGTCTGCTGTCCTAATTGTGTTCTCAGCTGCTTCCAAAGATATTATTTTTAAGGTGATTTTATTTTTCTCTTCAGTTTTTGTTTGGGTGGTGGTTGTAATTGGAAATGATTTTTCCATTTACTGCATAAATAATACATGAATAATGCTCAAAATTTAGTCAGCAAAAGATCTACACCCCTGAGTCCCAATTCTAGTGCCCCTCCCTATATATAACAAATGCTATTCTATATCTTCCTACATGTGTAAACAACGAAAATATTATTTTCCTTTTTTACACAAATGATGGCACACCCTATATATACTGTTCTACATTTTGATTTTGTTTTATATTGAAATATATCTTGAAGAACTTTCCATATTAATATAGAGAGTTTATTTTTTTCTTCTTTCTTTGTTAGTTCTCTCTTTCCTTTCACACTTGCATGATATCCTTTGGTTTTATAATTTATTCAGCGTCTTATAGATAAATATTCAAGTTACTTTTATTCTTTTGTTATTATAAACAACATTGTACTAAATAACTTTGTAGGTATGTTATTTCATACATGTGCATATGTTTATTGGATAAATTCTTACAGGTGTAATTGCTGAACTAATAGGTATATGCATTAGTAATTTGCATAAATATTGCCAGGTTATAATCAGTAAGGGCTGTTCTAATTCACACTCCCACCAGGAGCATCCAAGTTTTCTCATGCCCATGCTAACACTATGTATCATGAAACTTTTACTCTTTGCCAATCAGATAGGTAAAATATGTTATTTATTGTTGTGTGTATTTGCATTTCTCATATTATGTGTGAGTCAAGCATATAGTTACACATTTAAGATTTATATTTTCTTTTCCTTTCATTCTTATTTATATCCCTAACCCATTTTTATTGAGTTATTGGTCTTTTACTTTCTGTATATGTTATAGAAATGATACATGACAATTTTTTTGTCATGTATATTATTATAATATTTTAAGTAGATTTTTATCGGAATAATCTATCTTCTGAGGATTATTGCAATTTATCTCTTACTTAAAATCCTTGCTACTCTAATATTATTATTATTTATTTCCATGTGACTGTTTTTTTTTTTTTTTTTTTTTTTTTTTTGAGACAGAGTTTCGCTCTTGTTACCCAGGCTGAAGTGCAATGGTGCGATCTCGGCTCACCGCAACCTCCACCTCCTGGTTTCAGGCAATTCTCCTGCCTCAGCCTCCTGAGTAGCTGGGATTACAGGCACGCGCCACCATGCCCAGCTAATTTTTTGTATTTTTAGTAGAAATAGGGTTTCACCATGTTGACCAGGATGGTCTCGATCTCTTGACCTCGTGATCCACCCGCCTCGGCCTCCCAAAGTGCTGGGATTACAGGTGTGAGCGTGACTGTTTTTTTAAATGCAATCTGTTCAGTAATACATCTTTCCTCCAATTATTTGAGATGCTACTCAAGTGCATTGAACTGTTTCTAGACTTTTATTTATGTTCCATTGAATTATCCATCCATTTGTTTGCCATTACCACACTGGTTTGATTTATGTCACTGTACGATATGTAATTCTTCTTATTCAGAATTTTCTGTGCTTGTCTATTTTTTATTTGAAATCCAAATTCAAGTTCTTTAGATCCGTCAAAATCATCTTAGTATCTCATTGCCATTATGCAATAGCACTTAAAGTTAACACATTAACTTTAATTAAGTGATTATTTATGTTATATTGAATCTCTCAATCCAAAAATATTATGAAGTTTTCTTCGTTCAAGTCCTTATGTCACTCGGGAGAACCTTCAGCT
Organism: Aotus nancymaae; assembly: GCF_030222135.1. NCBI lineage: Eukaryota > Metazoa > Chordata > Mammalia > Primates > Aotidae > Aotus > Aotus nancymaae. Next base: position 27,862,729 of record NW_026988454.1, read on the forward strand.
TTCCTTTACAGAGATAGGGCTTATTTCTCAAATATATTCTTAGGTATAGAAATCTCTGTCCAATCATTAGAAGACCACTAAGGTAACCCAACATAGACTTTAGTAGTCACAGCCAACAGAGAATACAGACTTTGTAGAATTAGTTCATGAGAGTCATTCAGAAAACAAACAGAACCAACAACAAACCTTGAAGAGAGAGCAGAATCTTATTTTCATGATTGAACATAAAATTATTTTAAATGTCCAGTTTTTAACAAAAATTTTAGTACATAGAGACATGAGCAAGTATGCTTTATAAACAGGAGAAGAAAAATATACCCAACAGAAACTATTCCTAAAGAAATTCAGATATTATATTTACTAGATTAAGGCTTAAATTAAAGTATTTTAAATAAATTTGAAGAACTCAAATAAACCAGGTTTAAAGAACTAAAGAAAAACATCAGAAGTATGTCTCACCAAATAAAGAATATTAATAAAATGATGGACATTTTTAAGGAACAAATAGAAAATCTGGAGCTCAAAAGTAGAGTAAATAAAATAAAAACTTACTACAGGGCCACAACAGTAGATTTGAGCTGATAGAAGAAAGAATCAGCAAAGTTGAAAATAGTTCAGTTGAAATTAACTTGCCTGAGAAACAGAAAAAGAATGAAGAAAAATGCATGGAGCCACAGAGACCTGCAGGACACTGTAGAGCATACTAACAAAATAGGAGTCTCAGAATGAGCAGAGATGACGAAAGGGATAGAAAGAATATTGAAGGAAACAATGGTAAAAAGATTCCTAAATTTAATAAAAAAGTAATTTCGCAACAGATAAATTCTTCATGAATTCAAGATAGGATAAATTCTAAGAGATTTACAACTGATCGAACTTCTGAAAGACAAAGACAGTGAATCTCAAAAGCAATAATAGGGAAATAACTTATCATCTATAAGGGATTCCCAATAAACTATTAACAATTTCTTACATGAAACTATGGAGGCCAGCAAGCTGTAGGATGGCATACTCGAAGTGCTGAAAGAGGCCGGGTATGGTGGCTAATACTTGTAATCCCAGCAATCTGAGGGGCCAAGGTGGGGGGATCCCCTGTGGTTGTGAGTTCAAGACCAATCTGACCAACATGGAGAAACTTTGTCTCTATTAAAAATACAAAATTAGCCAAGTGTGGTGGCGCATGCCTGTAATCCCAGTTATTTGGGAGGCTGAGGCAGGAGAATTGCTTGAACCTAGGAGGCAGAGGTTGTGGAGAGCCAAGATTGTGCCATTGCACTCCAGCCTGGGCAACAAGAGTGAAACTCCAACTCAAAAAAAAAAGAAAAGTGCTGAAAGAAAAAGACTGCCCACAAAGAATTATACATCTGACAAAAGTACACTTTTAAAACCAAGGAGAAATTAAAACATTCTCAGATAAATAAAAACTGTTGCTAGCAAAACTTCCCTGCAGCATACTAGACAGTAAATCATATCTACATAAAGAAATGAGGGCAACTACATAGGTAAATATAAAAGACAGTATAGGCTGGACATAGTGGCTCGTACTTACAATCCCAGCATTTTAGAAGGCCAAGGTGGCAGGATTACTTGAAACGAGAAGTTTGAGACCAGCTTGGGCAACAAAATGAGACTCTGTTTACAAAAAAGTAAATAAGTAAATAAATAAGTCAGACATGGTAGTGTGTGCCTGTAGTCTCAGCTACTTTGGAGGCCGAGGCAGGAGTTTGAGGCCAGGAGTTTGAGGCTGCAGTGAGCTATGATCTTGCCACTGCATTTCATCCTGAATGACAGAGCAAGATCAGATCTCTAAAACACTTTTAAAAATGAAAGAGAGTATAAGTGTATTTTTTATGCGTAACTCTTTTTTCTTATCTGACTTAAAAGACAACTGAATAAAGAATAATTATAAATCCGTGTTGATGGGTATACAATGTAAATTACTTCACAATAATAGCAAAAAGGAGAAGGGAGGTAGGGATGAGGCTATATATAAGCAGAGTTATTGTATGCTATCAGACAAACAGAATTGTAATATATTAGATGTTAATTGCAATCCCTAAAACAACCTGTAAAAACAAGTCAAAACATATAATAACAGAAACAACAAGAGAATTAAAATGGTACACTACAAAGTATCTAATTAAGGCCAGGCATGGTGGCTCATACCTGTAATCCCAGCACTTTGGGAGGCTGAGGTGGGCAGATGACCTCAGGTCAGGAGTTTGAGACCAGCCTGACCAACATGGAGAAACTCTGCCTCTACTAAACATACAAAATTAGCCTGGCATGGTGGTGCATGCCTGTAATCCCAGCTACTTGGGAGGCTGAGGCAGGAGAATTGCTTGAACCTGGGAGGTGGAGGTTACAGTGAGCTGAGATCACACCATTGCACTCCAGCCTGGGCAAAAAGAGCAAAACTCCATCTCAAAAAAAAAAAAAAAAAAAAAAGAAAGTACCTAATTAAAACAGAAGAGATAGTAACAAAGGAAATGAGAATGAGAAAAAAGACATATAAAGTAAAAAGTAAAATGGCAGATATAAATTATACCAATAATTACATTAAATTTAAATGGAATAACTGCTCCAATAAAAAGGCAAAGATTCACAGAATGGATTATAAATATGGGCCAACTCTATGTAGTATGCAGGAGACAAACTATTCTTTTTATTTTTTTTTCTTTTTGACTTTTATTTTAGATACAAGGGATACATATGCAGATTTGTTACATGGGTAAATTGTGTGTTGTGGGGGTTTGGTGAACAGATAATGTTGTCACCCAAGTAACCAGCAGAATACCTGACAGTTTTTTATCCTTACCTTCTCCCACCCTTTACCTTCAAGTAGGCCCTGGTGCATGTTGATACCTTATTTTTGTCCATGTGTACTCAATGTTTAGTTCTCATTTATAAGTAAGAACATGCAGTATCATTTTTTTTTTTGTTTCTGCAACAATTGCTTAGGATAATGGCCTCCAGCTCCATCCGTGTTGTTGCAAAGGACATGACCTTGTTTTTTTTTTTAATGGTTGTGTACTATTCCAAAAATAGTACATTTTCTTTATTCAGTCGATCATTAATGAGCATCTAGGTTGATTCCATGTCTTTGATATTGTGACTAGTGCTGTAATAAACATCTGTGCACATATATCTTTATAGCAAAATGATTTTTATTCGTTTGGGTATATATCTAGTAATGGGATTGCTGAGTCAAATGGTAGTTCTATTTTAAGTTCTTTGAGAAATCTCCAGAATGTTATCCATAGTGACTGAACTAATTTACTTTTCCACCAGTAGCATATAAGCATCCTGTTTTCTCTGCAACCTCACTAGCATCTGTCATTTTTCACTTTAGTAATAGCCATTCTATCTCATGTGAGATGGTATATCATTATAGTTTTGATCTGCATTTCCTTAATATTGAGCATTTTTTCATATGCTTGTTGGCTACATGTATGTCTTCTTTTGAGAAGTGAGGAGACAAACTTTAGATTCAACAACACGAATTAATTGAAAGTAAAATGGTGGAAAAATATAGAACATACAAGTTGTAACCAAAAACGATCCCAAATGGTTACACACAAATCAGACAAAATAAATTTTAAAACAAAAATTGTGGCTACAGACATGGAAGGGCATTTTATAATGATAAAAGGGTAAATACAACAAAAAATGGCAATCATAAACATATATTCACTTACCAACTGAAGTCCAAAAGACACAAAGTAAAAATTGACAAAGTTGAAGGAAGAAGTAGAAAATCCAACAATAATGGTTGTAGCCTTCAGTAGCTTACTTCAAATAATAGATAGAATGACTAGACAGAAGATCAACAAGTAAGACTTGAGCAACTAGACCTAATTAGCATCAATAGAATACTCTACCCCCAAACAGCAAGATACATATTCTTTTCAAGTATACATGGAACATTCTCCATAATAAATCATGTTAGGCCATAAAATAAATCTTAATGAATGAAAATGAATTGAAATCATGTAAAGTATGTTCCAAAATTATGAATTAATAACAATACATTTTGGGGAATTTATAAATGTGGAAATTAAACAACACACTTCTAAATTTTAAGCCAGTGGCTCAAGGAAAAAAAATCACAGAGAAATTATAAAATACTTTGAGATGAATGAAAATAAAGACACAACAAACCAAAACGTATGGGATATAGCTAAACTAATTTTTAGAGGTATATTTGGAGAACAAACTAAATTCAAATAAAGCAGAAGAAAAATAAATATCAGAGGAGAACTACATTAGAGAATTTAAAAAATGAGAGAGAAAAATGACTAAAAAATGTCTGTTCTTTGAAAACATTAATGAAAATAAAAATGGAAAACTTTTAGGTATTTTTACCAGCCAATTACAAAGATCGGGAATGAAAGAGGGGACATTACTACTGACCTTACCAAATTACCAAGCATTATAAAGTAAGACTGTGAACAATTATATACAAAAATATTAGATAACATAGACGAAATAGACAAATTCTTAGAAAGATACAAACTACTGAAACTGAATCAAATATAAATTAAAAATCTGAATAGAACTATAACAAGTAAAGAGATTAAACTGCATCAGTAATCAAAAACTCACACATGCACACAAAAATTCCTAGGACCAGATGGCTCTACCGGTGAATTTTACCAAATGTTTAAGGAAGAATTAACACTAATTCTTCACACATACAAAAGAATCCCTTCCAAAAAATACAAGAGAAGGGAACATTTCCCAGCTCATTTTATGAAACAAGTATTATCCTGATAACAAAACCAGACAAATGTACTGCAAAAAAATTAAAGACCAACATATCTTATTAATATAGACACAAGGTCCTCAAAAAATACTAACAGGTGAATCCAAGGACATATAAAAGGATGATACATCATGATCAGATATAATTTAACTCCAGAATGCAAGTTTGTTTCAAAATACAAAAATTAATGAATGTAATACACCATACTGATAGAAAAAGACTAAAAATCTATGGTTGGTAAGATGGCAATAATGCCCAATAGTAATTCAACATAATCAAAAATCCAGCTGCCTTTTCCCTAAAAGTGGATAAGCTCATTTAAAAATATATATGGAAATGCTGAATAGCCAAGACAATCTTGAAAGAGAAGAACTAAGTTAGAGAATTCACATTTTCTGATTTCAAGACTCACTACAATGAAACAGTAATCAAGACAGTGTGGCGCTGGCATATGAGTCCATGGAATAGAATTGAAAGTCAAGAAACACACACACATGCACACACACACACACATATGCACGCATCCATTTGCATTGATTGCCAATTGATTTTTGACAAGGGTGCTGAAATAATTCAATGGAGAAAACGATTGTCTTTTCAACAAATGATGCTGAAAATAATGAATTTCCACAGACAAAGTAACAAAGCTGGACCCCTACCTCACACTGTACACAGATATTAACTCCAAATTGATCAACAACTTAAATGTGTATAACTAAAAGTCTGTAGCTAAAAGTTTACAGCACTTAGAAAAAAACGTAAGCATAAACTTTGTGATCTTGGATCAGACAACGATTACTTAGATATGACACCAAAGCACAAGCAACAAAAGAAGAATTTGATAAATTGCACTTCATAAAAATTATAAACATTTGTACTTTAGAAGGTACAATCAAGAAGGTAAAAAGATAACCCACAAAACAGGAAAAAAATTTGCAAATCACATATCTAGTAACTGAACAGTATCTAAAATGTACAAAGAACTCACACCCAACTATAAAAAGACTACACGTTTTTTTAATGTGCCAAGAATTTGAATCGGCATTTCTCTAAAGAATATATACAAATGGCCAATAAGCAAATGAAAAGAAGGGAAAACAAAACAAAACTACGATATTATATGAGAGGGTGGAAGTAAAATACATTCCTGCTTTGGAAAACAGTTTTGCAGTTCCTCAAAAAGTTAAACATAGAGTTACGATAAGACTCAGAAATTCTCCTTTTAGGTGTATAAACAATGTATACGTGAGAGAATTAAAAATATGTGCATGTAAAAACTTGTACTCAAATGGTCATAGCAGCATTATTCATAATAGCAAAATTGTAGAAATATCCTAAATGTCTACTGACTGATGAATGGGTAAACAAAATATGATATATCCATACACCAGAATATCATTTGGCTATAAAAATGAATGAAGTTCTGATACTTGCTACAACATGGATGAACTCCAAAAATATGCTAAGTGAAATAATCCAGACAAAAAAGTCACATATTATATGATTTATATAGAATGTTCAGAATGGGTAAATCAATAGATAGAAAGTAGATTAACAATTGGGGGGAATGGGGAGTGACTGCCAATGGGCATGCATTTCTTTTAGGTGACACAAATGTTCTAGAATTAGTGGTGCTGGTAGTATTACTCATTGAATGTACTAAAAATCCCTGAATTGTACACTTTTAAAAGGTGGGTTTTATGGTATATGTATCATATCACAACAGGAAAACAAAAAACAAAAAAAACCTAGTGTGCTACCTGCTAAGAGAATTGGGTAGTCTGTCATATATGCCAAAAAGTCTTCAGCAGTAACCATCTTGTTGTGGCCCAACTGGAGCAGTCACTGCGAAACCACCAGCTGCAACAGGAGAGGGTGGCTAGGGCTACATGCTCCGTGGAGCTCACAGGAGCCAGGAACATGTGGGAGCCTTAGCCCCTTCCAAGTTGGTGGGGTGGAATTCCCGCCTTCCTGGGCACAGCTGCAGTCATTCAGCTGTGACTACTCACCTGGGCATTCCTGTATTCTCAGGGGCCCAGGAAACCCCTCCTGGCCCCTATCCTGCAGGCTTGGGAGTGCCTGCTCCTGCTGCCTGGCTTCTCCCATTCCCAGCACCCACCCTGATTTCAGAGCAAAATTGGAGGCTGAGCTCCAGCATTGTCACAATCCAGCCAGGTGTGCATGCTCTGGGAGTGGCACTGACATGCCAGCCCCCTGCCACCTTGGCCACCTCCATACTTTGGGTACCAATGAGCACAGGAGGGAGACCAAGAGGGGGCTGGGATGGCTTGGCTCAGGCCTGCAGGTGCCTGTTGGCACAAACAGCCTGGGTGCCATAGACAACATGTTGATGGTGGCAGGAGGCAGGCTCCTGGGTGGAAAGGAGAGAGTGTCCAGTTAAGCCTCACCTTCAAACCTGGGAAGGCCTGTAGCATGGAAGCCTGGCTGTCCGTTCAGTGGAGTTTCTGTCAGAGTGAGAACTTAACAGTGCTTTTTCCGGGCCCACCCATGGATGCCCATGGACTAATCAGCACCTACTTTCTTCCTTCTGAAGCCCAAAAACTCCAGTCTCAGCCAGAATCAGGATGATCTGCCTGTGGATAGGAGATATCCACTCCAGGTCTCCTCTCTGCTGGGGGCTGCACAGTCATCGGGATGACCTGCCTGCAGATATACCCACTCTGGGTCTTCTCTACACTGAGAGCTGCACTTGACAGGATGACCTGCCTGTGGAAAGGAGCTACCCACTTTGGGTTTCTTGAGAGCTATAGTGTTGCTCAATAAAGCACCTTTTTGTCTTCCTCACCCTCCAGATGTCCGCATACCTTATTCTCCCTGGACGCAGGACAAGAACTCGGGGCCTCCTGAATGGTGGGGCTGAAAGAGCTCTAAGACAAACAGGGCTGAAACATGCCCCTGCTTGCTCACCAAGTTGCAGGTGATGAGAAGAAGAAAAGAGTTGTGGCCCTACTGGGAGCCCAGACCAAGAGGCTCCCCAGGACAGGGCTGTGATAACCTCTTTGAGGCTCTGCAGTTTCTGGTGTCTCAAAGCTTCTGGGCACCACCGCATTCCCCTCATCCAGATGCAGGTGCCAGCAGTGGAAGCTGCTCACAGTGCATCTGATCTAGCCACAGGCTCTCATGGAGCCAGTACCTGGAGCTGCCCACCTAGCTGCAGCAGCTGGCATGCCTGGCTGTGCACAGTGGCCAGACCCTGCACTCACTTGTTCACTCACGCACCCTTTGCCAACCCATGCCTGGCTTGCCCTTGGTAGGCATGGGATCCAGGCCAGTAGCATGAGCTGAATGCAGCCTGCCAGGACAAGTGGGCAGAACAAGCCCAGTGGGCTTGAGCAAAACTTGGGCAAAGGTGCCACCACCACAGAGGTTTCCAGCTGCAAAAGTGACACCTGAAGAATCCTGCAACACTGTGATGTCATTTTCTAGGCTCCTACATTAGTCCACATTTTATTACACTTAGTTGTCCTTCCTCATGTGTTTTAGTTCAGAATTTTAGGTACTCCATAATTGTGTTGAATATAGAACTTCCATTTGTGTTTCTCACTCTTTTTGTTATTTTCCAATTGCTTTTTGTGAAAAAGTGGAAAATAATTTATGATCTTTTTTCTCATATCCTAACAAATGGCTAGACTTTGTTTTTCAAACATTCTAAAGCAGAAGTTCTCAAATTTTTCAATCTCAGGACCTTTGTGCTCTTAAAAATTACTGAGGACCCCAACGTATGTTATTAATGTATGCTACGTTCATCATAGTGGAAATTAAAACTGAGAATATGAAAAAAAAATTGCATTACTGACTGGCCTGAGTGGCTCATGCCTGTAATCTCAGCACTTTGGGAGGCCTTGGTGGGCAGGTCACCTGAGGTCAGAAGTTTGAGACCAGCCTGGCCAACATGGTGAAACCCCATCTCTACTAAAAAAAATACAAAAAAAATTAGCCAGGCTCAGTGGCTTACACTTGTAATCTCAGCTACTCAGGAGGCTGAGGCACAAAAATCTCTTGAATCTGGGAGGTGGAGGTTACAGTGAGCCAAGATCATGCCACTGCACTCCAGCCTGGATGACAGAGCGAGACTTCATCACAAAATATATATATGTTACATATATATAAATATATATATAGTAAGAGAAGTGGCATTGTTTTATATTTCTACAAATATCATAAATGTCTTGCATCATAAAAGATAGCTGGATTATCATATCTGCTTCTGCATTTAGTCTGTTGTGATATCAAACATCTTGTCAAGTCATTGGAAAATTCCACCAATCATTTTTGAGAAAATGAGTGAAAGGGTAAAAAACATCCTAATAGTATTATGAAAATAGTGCATGAACTTCCAAAATGGTCTCAAGGGCCCTCAGGAGTCCCAAGACCACACTTCGGAAACTGTTGCTGTTAAGCTATATTTGTTATATAATACACTTCTTTTCAAGCCCATAAAATTCCATTCTCAACATTCAAGAAGTCTGTGGGTCCTTCTGATTCTCTATCTTATGTTTTCCCTGTCTTCTAGGATACATCATAAAAGCAAGGGAAATAATCTACCAAGAGTAAAATTCTCATTGCATAATCAATCCTGCTAGCAGAAGACATTTTGTCACCTGTGCAAAACTCCTATGCAGAAGCAATCTTGACATAACAAGGACTTGAGTTATCTCGAGGAATGTCCTAAGAGAAAGAGGCATTCTTTCACATTGCTTGGCTCAAGCATTCCCCACTCATCAGCTTCTGAGAGGATATGCCAGACTGTCTTACATGCCTCCCTTACACAGCCTCCACAAAATGTTTGGAAATAAAGAACTCTAAAAGAAAATAACATCACCATCATTTGATCTGCAGCCTATATGCAGTTATTAAGTATCTTACACCGTTCTGGTCTCTTTCCACCTCACCATGAATATGACCACTACCTCATCATAGCTGCTGGAAAAGGAGAAGGATTTCCCTCTTTTTGAGTCATAGGTCCTCATCCATTCCACCTTGTACTTCACTCCCAGACCTTCTTTGCCTTGAAATCCTGCCTTGGCTCTTGACTAAACTTTCTCTTCTTACATGGCATCTATTTCAAATAATCAACATCAACAGCTTTTCTCAAATACATCTCCTGTTCATATGTTTTGAGTTTACCCTGCCACTATTTGCAGCTCCCTATCCTGAAAGTTCCACTCTGCCCAGATATATGGAGAAGAAAAAAAAATGTTTTTTTTGAGATGGAGTCTCGCTCTGTTGCCCAGGTTGGAGTGCAGTGGCACAATCTAGGCTCACTGCAACCTGTGCCTCCTGGGTTCAAGCGACTCTCCTGCCTCAGCCTCCCAAGTAGCTGGGACCACAGGCACCCACCACCATGCCCGACTAATTTTTGTATTTTTAGTAGAGATGGGGTTTCACTGTATTGGCCAGGCTGGTCTCAAACTCCTGACCTCGTGATCCACCCACCTCAGGCTCCCAAAGTGCTGGGATTACAGGCATGAGTCACTATGCCTGGCTGAAAAATTTTTGAAAAAGCTTTTTCCAAACATATTTCTTCTCTCCAGGCTGTTTTTTGTTTTTGTTTTTTTCATGGCTCCTCTGCCCAGGTAAAATACATTTAATCCAAAATAGTTTAGGTTTTCATGTCTTGAAGACATTCTCTCAGAAAGCTTTTATGGTGGGGGAAGACAGACTGGCATGAGCTGCTACCCTATTATCACTAGCAGTGAGAATCCAAGCTCATGGCTGGTAGTGCTATGTCTCAGCACCTAGGACAGCATCTTACATATGGAAGGTCCTCCACTGTTGAATGGTTAAGTGAATGACTGATTGCCTTCCAGCACCAAAACTAGCCTTCCAATAAAATAATATAGCTTTCTGGCTTTTCTCTCTACCATTCCCTACATTAGTCCTATATGTTCTGTCTCCTTTGTTAGCTATCACTAAAAACAATCTGATAATGGTCAATATAGAATACAGATTTCTGTGGAGGAAATATGGTAATTTTATTGCATTTCATGGAGATAACACCTTCACTTTATGCAAACAAAGTCTAACGATGAGGATAGCAGTTGCTGCAAATGGCAAAGGTAATTCTGGACAGGGAAGTTATTTCTTGGACCTCATAAATCATGATGCAGAAAAAAATACCTAGTCTACCTCCAGATAAAATTGTCACAGCTTAATCCTGTGCCTGAGGAAATCTGATAGTTTACTTTTCAGTTCCATTTTCTCCTAACTCTTCTGTGGGATTCAGGTCAAAGTTTCTTCTGTGAAATTTCTCGTTAAACAATCTCTTTCCCCATTTTAATTTTCTTATCAGGACATCCAGGCCACACCAAGAGCCAGGCGCTGATATTTACGATGCTAAACTCAGTACACATAAATAATGTATTTTTATAATTCAGAGATTTTTTTATCTTGTCATGGAATATTTTAGGTGTTGTCCAGCTCAAAGTCTACCAGATTCTCTTTTGGTCTGTTTATTTACAAGAGGGAAATAAATAATGACAGCTTAAATTTATATCTAGCATGTATGGGCACACAAAGGCTTCATTTTGATAACTGTTATGTTAACATTTGGAAGTAATAAAATGTAATGGAAATAGTAAGGGTACCTTGAGTCAGAGATCTGGGCTTCATTTCAGGTCTATGTTACCAGCTCTGTAAATTTAGGCAATTTATTGAGCAACCCTGATACTCAAATTCCTCATTTGTAATATGAATGTAATAATAATAATAATAATACTATCTTACAGTAATAATGAGAAGTTTGAAGATTTTTAAAATGTGAATATGCCATGTAAAGCCTGAAATGCCTTGTGAATGCATGCCACAGCACATTCATTCTTGACCTTGTTTCTGCTGTACCATTGGAGAGGGAGGAGCCTTATATACCTAAGGAACTCCCGTGTTCAGGTTTCAGGATTAGGCAGAACTACATCAGAATCCTTGCTAAGGTTTCATTTCCTCTAAAGGCTGAAGAAAATAATAACACCTAATTCATGTGTCTTCATGAAATAATGCATATAAACCATAGGGATTGTCACATAATAATAACCAATCGATTTTTTTAATGATTTTTTCCAAGCACACTACCTATAACTCCAGTTATTCTCTCCTACTCACACACAAAAAAATCACCAGAATAAAAGTAGGAACAATAATTCTTTGACATACCACTGATTCCATCCTGTTTTATTCTTTAATTGGGTCAGTCCCAAACTGGGCAATTTATTCTTTAAAAAGTATTACTTCCAGTACATCTTTTGATCAACTATTATACACCAGAGTGTCTGCCTGTAAGAAGTCGGTGGTCCCCACACTGTATGTCACTGTATGACTGATTAAAAAGCTGTAGAATTATTATATGCCCCAAGTTTTACCTGCAGTCTAAATAAATAAAAGTAAAACTCTGATTAAGTGGGATTTTACCAAGTTTTAATATTTAACATGGTTTAACACTAAAATATGAAAAGGCTGGGTGGCAATACCTTTCAAAAACTTTCCAAATGACTGAAACCTTACCAATTAATTTATGTCATCAAAATCCTAACACAGCTGTAGGCAGGGGGAATATTTAATCAGTATGGCTTGATGATGGTTTGATGGAACAATGTGAGCTGAGAACAAAAATAGGAACATGAAAATTAGAGGAGATGAAATCTGATATCTTTTCTGGTACACATTATGCTTCTCTAAAATTTTGAATTCTTGATTGAAACAGCCTCTACCTAAAGTCCTCCTAGTTAGAACTATGATTATGCGGTCAAGGTGCTTTTAGTGGATCAGTGGGCAGATGCTTAGCTGAATACTCATTTTCATGATAGGACATTATGATACACATGAGAGAATCAGAAGCCAATCTGAAGATACCATAGATCATTGTAAACAGGTGATTACAACATCTATGTAAACATGTTTGCTTGGATGCAGTGAAAAGTAAGAGGAAAATCAAGGAATGTGTTATAGGAGAATTTTTCTACATGCCAAATAACTGTTCTGTCTATACTATTTTCTTTCTTTTTCCAATCGTCTGTGTATCAATGAGTGAGAGTCAAAACAATGTTTCTCTCTTCTCTCTCTTCCTTTCAATATATATATATGAATGTATACATGTATATGCATACCTATCTGTGTGTGTGCCTGTGAGTGTCTGTGTGTGGGGGGTGTGTGTGTGTGTGTGTGTGTGTGTGTATGTCTTCATGAGAGGCACATTGGGGATTTGAAATTGCTAGAGTTTATAGGACTGGACAATTGATAAGATCATCCCAAGGTAAGTTAGAGGACAGTGAATGGGAAACAAAAAGAACAGAGGGGCAAAGCTGAGTCAAAAACTTGACTAAGTTATAAAAACTAACTCTTAGTTACAGTGAATTTCTGATGCTTTACTCAGCTGTTATTTTCAGAAGTCAAAAACTTTGAATGGGGGCCAGAATTGAATCCTATTCTGAATCAACAAAAAACTCTTTCCATCTCTATCAAAAAATTTTCATTTTGCCAAATAAGAACAGATTGAAAATGTCACCAAAATGTAACTTTCTCCTTCCATCAGCCCACTTGACACAGGGATTATCTCACTTATGGCTCACAACAACTTTGTAAAGTAGGGATTAATATTATGTCCATCTTATACATACAGAAGCCAAAGAACAAAATGCCTATAGTCACACATCTCATAAGCTTTGGAGCTGAGATTTGAACCTAGGCAAGCTTGTGAACACACTTTTGCTCTTAATCACTATATCTATATACCTTCCAAGAAGAAAGAGCTGAACAATAGGTTCCTTGGGAGCATATATACATATTCAAATCAGTACTATAACCTAAGAAGGGCTTGAAACTCATCAAAAAATTTTATTCATGGTATTATACCAACTACATATATAAATATTATATATTGTTTGTAAGTATATACATATATATATAATCACATTACTTTCTTATTACAAAGAAGTAAAAGTTCTCTTTTCTTCAATTTTCTTTCCTCTCTTTCTCAGGTTGATCTATTTACCTCCATAACAAATAAACAGTCTAATTAAAAAGGTAAGAGTGAAAAGCAACAAAGGATTAAGGGAAAAGTAAGGGTAACTGAGGGACAAAAGCTGGAAGGTCAGAGCTTGGCCTCTGGTCTGCTGTACATGCTGTCAGGTAGCAGCATAAACGTGGTTGGTTGAACGTAATGACTGGGAACATATGGAAGATCATACCAAATCGATGACTAATATTCTATATCATCATGTGATTGAATGTTGATTTGAGTAGTAAAGAAAAATTCAGTCCCAATCTTAGAGAAGAATCAGTACAGTCACGTGCTGTATAATGATGTTTCAGTCAATGATGCATTGCATATATGATGGTAGTTTCACAAGATTATAATACTCTATTTTTACCATATATTTTCTATGTTTAGATATACAAATGCTTATTGTTGTGTCATAATTGCCTATAGTATTCAGTACGGTAACATGTTGTATGAGTTTGTAGCCTAGGAGCAATAGTCTATACCATCTAGCCAAGGTGTGTAGGAGGTTATACCATCTAGGTTTGTGTAAGTACACTTTATGATGTTTGCACAATTATAAAATCACCTAGTGATTTATTTCTCAGAATGTATACCTGATATTAAGTGAAGCCTTGCTTAATATTCTTATATAGCCTTGCTTAATATTCTCATAAAATTCTTATACAGAATAAGAATCTTTCCACAATAAGTGGAAATTAAACCAAAGTTTACAGTAATGGGAGAGATTAAGAAAAACAGAGAGAAATGGGTATTGAAACTCAAAGCAGTAAGGATACTATGAGAAAAGATATGGAACCTAAATTAGTATGGTATGTTCACAAGAAAGAGAAACTATGCACTATAATATTGTGAGAATTGTGTTGGCTAGGAGTGGAAGAGCAGTTATTAAAAGTTGCTTAGAGTTATATTATTATTGTCAAATATTCCAATATAAGTATTTTGTAGTTTATTTTAAGCATATAGAGGCAATGAGTGATATTTAATGAAAATTGAATTGGTGTAGGGAGAAACTAGAGTGGAGCTCCAGTTACAAAATACTTGCATAGTAAAGACATGAGACGGGAAAGATCTTGAATACAGTCATGGCAGTGGATATTGGGACAGCAAGGAAGATGTAAAATTTTTAAAGCATTTGCAGGACTTCTCAATGGATTAGATATGGACAGGGAAGAAATGTAAGGATTCTAAAATAACTTCAAAGCTAAAAGCCTGAGTATCTGGTAAGATATAATAGTGCCATTGGCAGAAACGAGAAACAAGAAAAGAGAATTGGATTGTGTCATAGTACACTTTGTGTAGTCATAAAGAAATACCTGAGTCTGGGTTATTTAGAAAGAAAAGAGATTTATTTGGCTCACAGTCCTGCAGGCTGTACAAGAAGCATGACATCAGCATCTGTTTTGGTGAGAACCTTAAGAAGCTTGCAATCATGACAGAAGGTGAGGGGAGAGCAACCATGTCACATGGTAAGAGAGGGAGGAAAAGTCAGGAGAGGGATGCCATTATACTTTAAAACAACTAGCTCTCTTGGCTGGGTGTGGTGGCTCATGCCTGTAATCCCAGAACTTTGGAAGGCCAACGCAGGAAGATCACCTAAGGACAGGAGTTCGACATCGGCCTGGCCAATATGGCGAAACCCCATCTCTACTAAAAATACAAAAAATAGCTGATCATGGTGGTTGGCTCCTATAATCCCAGCTACTCGAGAGGCTGAAGCAGGAGAATTGCTTAAACTCGGGAGGCAGAGGTTGCAGTGAGGCAAGATAGCACCATTGCACTCCAGCTTGGGTGACACAGTAAGACTCTGTCTCAAAAAAATAAAACGCTAGCTCTCTCATGAACTAATTGAGTGAAAACCCACTCATTGCCATGGGAACAGCACCAAGCGATTAATGAGGGATCCAATTCCATGAACTATACACCTCCCAGCAGGCCCCATCTTCAACAATGTGGATCCAGTTTCAATGTGAGATTTGGAGGGAACAAATGTCCAAACTATATCTAGTTGAGAAGCAGATCAAGTATTAGAAATATCAACCTCGATGTGAAAGTAAGAAATTTATCTGGAATTGACCAATATAAAGTCAGAAATGGGGCAATATGCCTAAATTAGAGGTCATGGATTGAGGTTCATCTTTGGGAAACAGCTTCATGAATGTAAATACTATATTTGTATGACTTGATGAGTCCTTCAAAGATAGATAAGAATTCTCTGTGACCATGATGGATTCACAGGGACCAGGTTTACTCTCCTATCTTCAATAAGCAAAAATTTTGAAACATTCCAGCACACATATCAAGACTATAATCACTCAGGAAAAGAAACAAGTTAAGTGAATTTTACATTTGCCTCCACATCACTACCTATAGTTCAAAGAGGCCTAAGTCATTGAAATTTATTAGGAAGAATATCAGAGAGGAGGGACACAGAGAAAGTGTCCCAAAAACCTTCAGAAGATCTCTCCAGAGAACTGTAAAGTGATACTTAACTAGGGAATGCCTCAAGTCTGAGTACTGATCTGCATATAAATGAGCAGAAACTTCCAAAGTCTAGAGAAAAAACTGCAGGAAAACAGCAACATTTAGGGCTCCCACAAAAATAGGCATATTTTATATTTCCATCTTCTAAGTAGAAAGTCACAAAGCACTGGGTGAGTTCTTGGAAGGAGATTATCTTAGTAGTGGGACTATATTGACTTTAGATTAATGGTTATTCTAGATCACACCTCACCCTTTCAAGGAACTTAAAAGGAAGGCTAAAAGTTGATCCCAAGCAAATGCTCACCAGGACAAGTTCAAAACAGACAAATCATGCAACATCCATTAACATAATATTCACAAGGTTTGATAATCAATCAAAAATTACCAGACCTGAAGAAAAGGTAGGAAAATGTAACCTATAATCAGAGGGCAAAAAGTATAAAAAATATATATATATACACACACACACACAAGATGTGACACAGATAATAAAATTAATAGATCAGGAAGGACTGGGAAGTTAAAATAACACACAAGCACACACACACATGTGTGTGTATATATATGTATATACGTACATATGTGTGTATATACATATATACACACATATATACACATACACACATATGCACACACATAAATATACACATATACACATATACACACACATATATACACACATATATATACACATATATTTGTGTATATATAAACACACACATATATACATATATATGTATATATACATATATATACATATGTGTGTGTATATATATTCATATATATATATCCATTAATGTATGTTATTCCATATATTAAAGAAATAGGAAGAAAGCATGAAAGTGATGAGGTGCAAAATGGAGATTTTAAAAAATAAAGCTAAAACTTTCAGAGGTGAAAAAATAGGATTAGCCATTAATACTGTAAAAGAAATGATTAGTAAGTTGAAAGATATAGCAATAGAAAGTATCTAAAACAAATCAAAAAATTAAGAAGCCATTAAAAAGAGCTTTAATGATATGATCTTATGTTGTGAAAAACCTAAAGACTCCATCTAAAAACTATTAGAACAGATAAATTTAGTAAAGTTGCAGGGTACACAATCAACATACAAAAATCATTAGCATTTCTCTATGCCAAAAGTGAACAATCTGAAAAAGATATCAAGAAAGTAACCCCATTTACAATAGTTACAAATGAAATTAAATACCTAGGAATTAACCAAAGGAATTAAGGATCTCTATAATGAAAATCATAAAACAGTGATGAAAGTAATTGAAGATTATACCAAAAAATAGAAAATGTTCTATGTTTATAGATTGGAAGAATCAATACTGTTAAAATGTCCATACTACACAAAGAAATGTACATATTCAATGCAATCTCTATAAAAATACCAAGGACATTCTTCACAGAAAAAGAAAAAATCCTAAAATGTTTATGGACCCACAAAAGACCCAGAATAGTCAAAGATATCCTTAGCAAAAATCACAAAACTGGAAGAATCACAATACCTGACTTCAAGTTGTATTACAGAGCTATAGTAACCAAAACAGCATGGTACTAGCATGAAAACAGACACATAGACCAATGGAACAGAATGGAGGAGCCAGAAACAAATCAATTTACCTATAGGGAACTCATTTTTGACGAAGGTACCAAAAGCATATACTGGGGAAAAGACAGTCTCCTTAATAAATAGTACTGAGAAAACTGGATATGCATATGCAGAAAAATGAAACTAGACCCCTATCTCTCACCATATACAAAAATCAAATCACAATGAATAAATACTTAAGTCTAAGAACTCAAGCTATGAAACTACTACAATAAAACATTGAGGGAAAATCTCCAAGACATTGATCTAGGCAAAAATTTCTTGAGCATTATCCCACAAGCAAAGACAACCGAAGCAAAAATGGGATAACATCAAGTTAAAAAGCTTCTATACAGCAAAAGAAACAACCAACTAAGTGAAGAGACAATCCATGGGATGGTAGAAAATATCTGCAAACAACATATCTGACAGGGGATTAATAACCAGAATATATAAGGGGCTCAAACAACTCTATAGAAAATTAAATCTAATAATCCAATTTAAAAATGGGCAAAAGGTTTGAATGGACGTTTCTCACAAGAAGACATACAAATGACAAACAGGAATATATGGAAAGGTGCTTAACATCATTGATCATCAGAGACATGCAATCAAAACTATAATGAGATATCATCTCACTCCAGTTAAAATGGCTCATAGTCAAAGACAGGCAATAACAAATACTGCAGAGGATGTGGAGAAAAGGAAACTGATGAGGTTTTGATGTGTCCCCACCCAAATCTCTTCTTGGATTCCCAGGTGTTGTGGGAGGGACCCCCTGGGAGGTAACTGAATCATAGGGAAGGTCTTCCCTTTGCTATTCTTGTGATAGTGAATAAGTCTCACAAGACTTGATGGTTTTATAAGAAGGAGTTTCCCTGCACAAGCTCTCTCATTGCCTGGTACCATCCATGTGAGATGTGACTTGCTCTTCCTTGCATTCCATCATAATTGTGAGGCCTCCCCAGGCACGTTGAACTGTAAGCCCATTCAATCTCTTTCTTTTGTAAATTGCCCAGTCTCAGGTATGTCTTTATCAGCAACATGAAAACAGACTAATACAGTAAATTGGTACTGACAGTGGGGTGCTGCTGAGAAGATACCAGAAATGTAGAAGTAACTTTGGAACTGGGTAACAGGCAGGAGTTGAAACAGTTTGAAGGACTCAGAAGACAGAAAAATGTGAGAAAGTTTTAAACTCCCTAGACACTTGTGGAATGGCTTTGACCAAAATGCTAATAATGATACAGAAAATGAAATCTAGGCTAGGTGGTCTCAGATGAGATGAGGAACTTGGGACCTGGAACAAAGGTGACTCTTGTTGTGTTTTAGCAAAGGAACTTGGCTGTATTTTGCCCCTGTCCTAGAGATTTGTGGAACTTTGAACTTGAGAGAGATGAATTAGGGTATCTGGTAGAGGAAATTTCTAAGCAGCAAAGCATTAAAGAAGTGACTTGGCTGGTGTTAAAAGCATTCAGTTTTATAAGGGAAGCAGAACATAAAAGTTTGGAAATTTGCAGGTTGGTGTGATAGAAAAGAAAATCGGATTTTCCGAAAAGAAATTCAAGCTGGCTGCAGAAATTTGCATAAGTAACAAGGAGCCCAACGATAATTCCCAAAACAATGAAGAAAATATCTTCAGGGCATTTCAGAAGGCTTCACGGCAGCCCCTCCCATTACAGGCCTGGAGGCCTAGGAGGAAAAAGAGGTCACGGGCTGGGCCCAGCATCCTTGTACTGTGTGTAGCCTACAGACTTGGTGCCCTGTATCCCAGCAGCTCCAGCTGTGGATGAAAGGGGACAATGTAGAGCTCAGGCTGTGACTTCAGAGGGTGCAAGCCCCAAGTCTTGGGAGCTTCCACATGGTGTTGAGCCTGCAAGTGCACAGAAGTCAAGAATTGGGGTTTGGGAACCTTTGCCTAGCTTTCAGAGGATATATGGAAACACCTAGATGTCCAGGTAGAAGTTTGCTGCAGGGATGGGGCTCTCATGGATAATCTTTGCTAGGGCAGTGCAAAGGGAAAGGTGGGGTCGGAGCCCCCACACAGAGTTCCTACTGGAGCACCACCGATGGAGCTGTGAGAAGAGGTCCACCATCCTCCAAAGCCAAGAATGGTAGATCCACCTACAGCTTGCACTGTACACCTGGAAAAGTCACAGACACTCAACACCAGCCTGTGAAAGCAGCTGGAAAGGAGTCTATACCCTGTAAAGTCATAGAGGCAGAACTGCCCAAGACCATGGGAACCCACCATTTGCATCAGTGTGACCTGGATGTGAGACACGGAGTCAATGGAGATCATTTTGGAGCTTTAAGATTTGACTGCCCTGCTGGATTTTGAACTTGCATGGGGCCTGTAGCCCCTTTGTTTTGGCCAATTTCTCCCATTTGGAGTCTATATTTACCCAATGCCTATACCCCCATTGTATCTAGGAAGTAACCAACTTGCATTTGATTTTACAGCTCATAGGCAGAAGGGACTTGCATTGTCTCAGCTGAGACTCTGGAATATGGACTTTTGAGTTAATGCTGAAATGAGTTAAGACTTTGAGGGACTGTTGGGAAGGCATAATTGGTTTTGAAATATGAAGACATAAGATTTGGAAGGGCCAGGGGTGGAATTATATGGTTTGGCTATGTCCCCACCCAAATCTCATCTTGAATTCCTATATGTTGTGGGAGGGACCCAGTGGGAGGCAATTGAATCATGGGGGCAGGTCTTTCCCATGCTGTTTTGTGATAGTGAATAAGTCTCAGGAGACCTGATGGTTTGGTAAGAAGGAGTTTCTCTGCATAAGCTCTCTCATTGCCTGCCACCATCCACGTAAGATGTGACTTCCTCCTCCTTGCCTTCTGTCAGGATTTGAGGCCTCCCCAACTATGTGAAACTGTAAGTCCATTAAACCTCTTTTTTTGTACGTTTCCCAGTCTTAGGTATGTCTTTATCAGCGGCGTAAAAAATGGACTAATGTAGGAAGCCTCATATATCATTGGTGGGAATGTAAATCTGCACAACCACTATGGTGAATAGTTTAGAGGTTCTTCAGAAAACTAAAAGTTGAGCTACCATATTGTCCAGCAATTCCACTGCTGGGTGTATACCCAGAAGAAAAGAAATCAGTATATCAAAGAGATACCTGCACTCCCATGTTTGTTGCAGCACTGTTCACAATAGCCAAGATTTGGAAGCAACCTAAGTGTCCATTAACAGATGAATGGATAAAAAAAAATGTGGTACATATACAGGAATACTATTTAGCCATAAAAATCAAAAATCAACGACATACAGTTATTTACAACAACATGGATGGAACTGGAGATTATTATGTTAAGTGAAATAAGCCAGGCACAGAAAGACAAACATTTGTATGTTCTCATTTATTTGTGAGATCTAAAAATCAAAACAATTGAACTTACGGACATAGAGAGTAGAAGGATGGTGACCAGAGGCTGGGAAGGCTTGGGCTGGGGGCTGTGTGGGGAGGTGGGAAGGTTAATGGGTACAAAAAAAATAGAAAGAATGAATAAAACTCACTCTTTTGATAACACAACAGAGTAACTATAGTCAATAATAATTTAATTGTATATTTAAAAGTAAATAAAAGAGTATAATTGGATTGTTTCTAACACAAAGGTTAAATGCTTGAAAAGATGGATACTCCTTTCTCCATGATTTGATTATTTGGCATTGCATCACTGCATCCCTATATCAAAACATCTTATGGACCCCATAAACATATATACCTATAATATACCCCAAAAAATTAAAAATATATTTTTTAAAAAGTGCTTTAGTAACTTAGGGACAATATCAGCAGATGAACACACATATAAATAGTGTATCGGAAACAGAGGTGGAGTCTTGGAAAACTATTTTAAGAACTAATGACCAAAATTTTTTCAATGTTGAGAACTACAAACAATACAAATTTAACAATCAATGAACACCAAGAAGAAATATGAAAAGTAGACCAAAGAACTTTATAATCAAATTGTAGAAAAAAAGAAAAGAAAAAGCAGTGATGAAGAGAAAATCTTAAGAGCAGCCAGAGAATAAGAGACACATTATGTACAGAGGAACAAATGTAATAATGACAACAGTCTTCTCACAAAACAACAAGGCCCAGGGCACAAAGGAATGACAATATTAAAATACTCAAAGGGGAAAAAAATCTGCCAATATAGAATCCCATATCCAGCAAGTACATTATCCAGAAGTAATAATAAAATAAAGGCTTTTCGGCCAGGCACAGTGACCTACGCCTGCAATTCCCGCACTGTAGGAATTCAAAGCAGGCCAATCATTTGAGGTCAAGAGTTCGAGACAAGCCTGCCCAACATGGTAAAACCCCTTGCCACTAAAAAAAATACAAAAATTAGCCAGGTATGGTGGCAGGCACCTGTAATCCCAGCTATTTGGTAGGCTGTCAGGAGAATCACTTGAATCTGGGATGCAGAGGTTGCAGTGAGCTGAGATCACACCACTGTACTCCACTCCAGCCTGGGTGACAGAGAGAGACTCTGTCTCAAAAAAAATAAAAAGCTTTTTTTCCAGACAAACAAAAATGGAGATAATTAATCTTCAGAACTATAGTAAAGATATATTTTTTAGTTATTCAGGCAGAAATACATCTAACGAGCCAAGTCTGGATATTTTTAAAATTCATAAAAGTAATCAATTTTCAATAGAAGACAGCAAAAGTAGAAAAAAGGACCAATGGTAAAATGGATTAAATCCATTCATCTTAATAAATGCATTAACTAATATGGTCCAAATATGCCAAATGAAAGGCAAATGTGTCAGATAGGATTTAAAGAGCAAGACTCAACAATACGCTGTCTATAAAAACCTACTTTATCACACCTGTAATCCCAGCACTTTGGGAGGCCAAGGTGGGTGGATCACGAGGTCAATAGATTGAGACCATCCTGGCCAACATAGTGAAACCCCGTCTCTACTAAAACACAAAAATTAGCTGGGCATGGTGGCGTGCGCCTGTAGTCCCAGCTACTCCGGAGGCTGAGGCAGGAGAATTGCTTGAACCCAGGAGGTGGAGACTGCAGTGAGCCAAGATTGCGCCACTGCACTCCAGCCTGGCACCTGGCGACAGAGCAAGACTCTGTCTCAAAAAAAAAAAAAAAAAAAACCTACTTTAAGTATAAAGACATATATAAGTTAAAATTTAAAATGAGGGAAAAGATATACAATACAATACAAACACTAATCAAAAGAAAACTGAATGGCCAAATTAGTATCAAACAAATATTTCAAAACAAAGGAATCACTAGGGATAAAAAGAAATTATTTATAATAATGAAGGGAACATGATAATCTTAAATTTTGAACAGAGTTTCTAAGTACAAAAAAAGAAACAAATTTAAAGAAAAATAGGCAAATTCACAAATATAGTTGTAGATATCAACCTTTTGCTACCAATAACCAATAGAAAAAGTAAAGAAAAAGCAATAATTGAAGAGACTAGACAAGCATTATGGAACTACTTAGCTTAAAGGAAATTTATACACATGCCACCAAAGAGGAGAATACTATTCTTTTCAGGTGCAAATGGCAAAGTCATGATATATGTTTTGGACCATAAGGCAATTATCAATACATTTAACACAACTGAAGTTATGTAAATTATATTCTCTGACTACAATGGAATTGCACAAGTCAATAATAGAAATATAACAGGAAGAAATCTACAAATATGTGGTAATATAAAAATAAATCCTAAATACCTCCTGAGCCAATAAAGATATCATAAGAGAAATGTGACTATATCTTGATCTCAATGTAAATTAAAAATACATGTAACATTTTGTGGTATATAGATAAAGCAACAGCATTCACTCTCAGCAGAGGGAAATTTATAGCATTAGAAGCTTATATTAGAAAAGAAGAGATTTCTCAAATCAGCGAGTTTAGCTTCTATCATAAGAAACCAGAAAAACAAAATTAAGTTTATACAAAAGAAAGCAGAAGAAAGAAAATGACTAAAAATGAAAAAGAAAAATTTCAAATATAGGAAAATGATAGAAAAAAGTAAACAAAACCAAATGAAATCAAAAGCTCGTTTTTTAAAAATATCAATAATATTAATAGTCCTTGAGCAATGCAAATCAGGGAAAAAATAACACAAACTACCATTGTTGTAAAAGAAGGAAAAGATATTACTACAGATCCAACAAACATGGAAATGGTATTAAAAGAATAATAGAAACAATATCAAACCAACCAATTTCAAAAAAGTTCTTAAAAGACACAAACTACCAGAGTCACTTGAGAAAATAATAACTTGTGTAGCCCTATGTCTTTTAAAGAAATTAAATTGTTAGTTCTTAACCTTTCAGAAAATAAAACACTGGACCCAAGTGATTTAACTGTGAAATTGTACAAAACATTTAAAGAATTAATGCCAATTCTGTGCAAACTTCCGGAAGACAAAGGAGGAAACAGTTTCATTTTGTGAGACCAGTATTATTCTGTTACCAATATAGTAACATGTTCAAAAAAAGAAAACATCAGGCTATTCTCTCTAATTAACACAGATGAAAAATCTTAAACAATATTTTATTATATATAATCCAAGGGCATATATAAAGAATAAAACTATATAGTCATCTCAATAGATGCAGAAAGAGTATTTGATAAAATTCAACACCCATTTATGATTTACAAACTATCAGTAAATTACTACTCAACTTAATAAATGGCATCTATGAAAAACCTGCAGTTAAATCATACTCAATAGCAGAAAGATGAATGTTTTCTTCCTGTTATCAGGAACAGATCAAAGATGTTTGCTATCACCACATCTGTTCAACATTCAGTATTAGAAGTCTTAACCAATGAGACAAAGTCAGAAAATGAAATAAACAACCTACAGATTGTAAAAAAAAAAAAAAAAAGATGCAAGATTATCATTATTCACAAATGACAGGATTGTTTCTACAGAAAATCCTCAAATTTTTATTTTTAAAAATCACCAAGAACTAATGTGTAAATTTATTAAGGTTGTATGATACAAAATCAATACACAAAAATTACTTGTATTTCTATGTACTGACAACTAGCAATTAGAAATGGAAATTTTAAAAATTACTATTTACTACTATAGCACCCATCATCATGAATATTTAGAAAATTCATTTACCAAAATATATGCAAACATATGGATGCTGAAATTTGTAATTGCTAAAGGAAAATTTTAAAGGCCTAAATAAATGCAGAGATACAATCATGGATTGGAAAACTTGAGATTGTTTAGATGTCAGTTCTTTTCAAACTGTTCAATAGAATCAATGCAGACTATTTTGTAGAAAATGGCAAGTCAATTCCTTTTTTTTTTATTTTGAGACAGAGTTTTGCTCTTGTTACCCAGGCTAGAGTGCAATGGCGCGATCTTGGCTCACTGCAACCTCCACCTCCTGGGTTCAAGCAATTCTCCAGCCTCAGCCTCCTGAGTGGCTGGGACTATAGGTGCATGCCACCATGCCCAGCTAATTTTTGTATTTTTAGTAGAGGCGAGGTTTCACCATATGGCAAGTCAATTCCAAAATTTATATAAAAGAATGAAATTGGAAGACTAATATTACCTAACTTCAAGTCTTACTATAAGGCTACAGGAAGTAAGAGACTGTGCTGTTGACTAAAGCTAGACACATAGACCAGTGGGACTGAATAAGGTCTGGGAGTAGACACATACCTATAGTGTCAATTGATTTTTCACAAAAGTGCCAAGGTAACTCAATGTGAGAAAGAAGAATCTTTACAATAGTTGGCTATCCATACATGAACAGACATAAACACACACAACAGCAATTTCAATCTTTAACCCATATCATTTTAAAAAATCAACTCAAAAGGGATAATAAGCCTAAATGTAAGAGCTAAAATAATAAAATGCCTAAAAAATATATGAGAAAATCTTTGTGACCTTGTGGTAGACAAAAATTTCATATAAGATACAAAAAGCTTAAAGCATAGAAAGAAAACAAATTGATAAATAGAACTTCATCAACATAAAAATATTTATTTCTACAAAGACACCACTAAGGTACACACCAAGGGGATTTCAGCCAACATGGCCATCAAGATGCAGGCAGGAGAAGCATCTGCCGCCAAGAGACCAGGACACTGGAAAGACTGGAACACTCCAAGCATATCTTCAAAAGGAAGGCATTGCGAGTATACAGAGAGAGGATGCAGATGCTAGACTGAAAAGGGAGGAAGCCGGGAACCCTGCACAGGGCTACCAAGCACCAGGACTCATTCTCAGCTCCATACAGCGACTCCTGGGGAAGCGGTGAATTGAACAAGTGAAGTGTGTCTTGCTTTCACTGTGGACCTCCAGAATACTGGAAGCTGGAGACTCCATGACCCCCTATGGACGCTTGAGCTGGCAGGGTGAGATCCTTAAAGAGGAAGTAGGGGCAGGACTCCAGGCTGTGCAGAGCCCAGAGTTATTGGTGTAGGAATGTCTGTAGTGAAGCACAGTCAAGGATGCCCCTCCCCCAAGGGTCACCATGCTCTTCTAGGAGACTTTAGCCTTGGTGTTACTGTTGGACTTGGTGTTACTGTTGAACTTTAGCCTCTAATCTGAGAACACTCCTCTTTGTTGGCCTCTTCTAGGACCCCAGCCTGGCCATGCCCACTTGTAGTGCAGCCTCAGATGCTGAACCAGGATGCTTCCCCAGGAGCTCTCATCATAGCTCCGTCACCAGTAGACCATGCCTGACCATTGGAGAGCTACAGCAGAGTGGCCCCTGCCGTGCACACCAATCCACCTGTACCCTCTCCCAACTGCAGCTTCCCCTACACCATTTTGCTGGTGCACACTCACCCCCTGGCCATTCCCCAGTGCTTTCCCAGTGTGCATGTGCAGGGGGATTTCACCTACCCTCTCCTGCTGGTACCCACATGCATACACACCCACAGTGCCACTGTTGCCAGCATGAGCACATCCCACCACCCACCTCCCACTAACATGAGGGCACCCAGCAGAGTCACCATTGCCAGTGTAAATATGCACATATATACCAGCAACCCTGATCCCCCATGCCATTACTGCCACCAGTGCAAACACACTCATGGATGCCAGCAACTCTGCCTGCCCCATGCTGACACCACCACTGCTGCCATCATGCACATGAATTCTGTCAGCCCTGCCCCCTTAGGTAGCCACCACTGCTGATGTGAACACATGCACAGAAGCCAGCAGCCTCACATCTGCCAGTGCCCCACCCTACAATGCTGCCACCACCACCAGCATGAATATATGCAGGAATGCCACAGCCCCACTCCCACCAATACTCCACCTGAGCAGATGCAGGTGCATTCGGCTGTGCTGCCACAGCTGCTAGCACATGAAAACAATTATGGATCCCACTGCCACTGCCCTGATGAAGCACTTTGGTTGGCACCACCCATCAGAGTGTTGCAGCATGCAGAGAGTGAACACATTGGCCCCTCCAGCACAGCAGGTTCCTAATCTTGAGGGACCAGAGAACAAAGATGGGAGTACTAACCCCCAACCCCAGAGTTAGAATATGCAGCCCTTGAGTCTTGACCTAAGTCTTGCCCCCCAAAAATCTTTCAGAAACAAAGCCAGTTGACTGAACCTACCTTATAATACAATCAGACCCCCAAGGGCATTAAAGAAGATAAAACCAAAAAAAAAAAAATAGAAAGTATAGCAATTTCAAAGATCAAAGGAAAAATAGCCCACACAAGAGAAAGAATCAGCAGAAGAACACTGTCAACTCAAAAAGCCAGAGTGTCTTTTCACCTCCAAATTATCACACTAATTCTCCAGTAATGGTTCTTAACCAGCCTGAAATGGCTGAAATGGCAGACATAGAATTCAGAATATGGATAGAAACAAAGATCATTGAGATTCAGAAGAAAGTCAAAACCCAATCAAAGGAATCTAAGAAATATAATGAAATGGTGCAGAAGATGGAAGGTGAAACAGCCACTTTAAGAAAAATTCAGCAGGCGCGGTGGCTCATGCCTGTAATCCCAGCCCTTCGGGTGGCCAAGGTGGGTGGATCAAGAGGTCAAGAGATCAAGACCATCCTAGCCAACTTGGTGAAACCCCATCTCTACTTGAAAATACAAAAATTAGCTGGGCATAATGGCACGTGCCTGTAGTCCCAGCTACTCAGGAGGCTGAGGCAGGAGTACAGCTTGAACTCAGGAGGCAGAGGTCGCAGTGAACCAAGATTGCGCCACTGCACTCCAGCCTGGCAACAGAGCAAGACTCGATCTCAATTAAAAAAAAAAAAAAAGAAAGAAAGAAAAATCCAAATTGATCTTACAGAGCTGAAAAACTCACTTCAAGAATTTCAGAATACAACTGTAAGTATTAACAGCCAAATTGACCAAGTTAAGGAAAGAATTTCAGAGTTTGAAGATGGTTCTCTGAAACAAGTCAGACAACAATTTAAAAAAAAAAAAAGAAGAAAGAAAAAATGAACAAAACCTCCAAGAAATATGTGACTACTAAATCTACAACTTACAGGTGTCCCTGAAAGAGAGGATGAGAAAGCAAGCCACTTGGAAAACAGGTTTGAGGATGCTGTCCATGAGCATTTCCCCACCCTCACTGGAGAGGTCAACATTCAAATTCAGGAGAAGCAGAGAACCCCTGCAAGGTACTACACAAGGCAACCATCCTCAAGATATATAGTTATCAGTTTCTCCAAGGTCAAAATCAAAGAAAATCTGTTAAAGGCAGCTAAAGAGAAGGGGCAGGTCACCTACAAAGAGTTCACATCAGGCTAATAGCAGAAATTTCAGCATAAACCCTATAAACCAGAAGACACTGGGGGACAGTATTCAGCATTCTTAAATTTTAAAAATGACAATCGAGATTTCCATTTCCCACCAAACTAAGCTTTATAAGTGAAGGAGAAATAACCTCCTTTTCAGATAAGCAAATGCTAAGGGAATTTGTCACCACCAGGCCTGCCTTACAAGAGGTACTTAAGGCAGTGCTGAATATGGAAAGGAAAAATTGTTACTGGCCACAAAACCACACTTAAGTACACAGACCATTGACACTACCAAGAAACCATACAATCAAGTCTGCATAATAACTAGGTAACAACACAATGACAGCACCAAATCTGTACATATCAACATTAACCTTGAATGTAAATGGTCTGCATGTCTCAATTAAAAGGCACAGAGTGGCAAGTTGAATAAAGAAGCAAAAACCAATTATATGCTGTCTTCAAGAAACCCATCTCACATGCAATGACACCCATAGGCTGAAAGTAAAGGGGATGGAAAAAAAAATCTACCAAGCAAACAGAAGACAGGAAAAAGCAGGGTTCTATTCTAACTTCAAGAAAAATGGACTTTAAACCAACAATGATCAAAAAGAAAAAAGAAGAACACTACATATTGGTAAAGGATTCAATTCAACAAGAAGACATAACTATCCTAAATATATATGCACCCAAGACAGGAGCACCCAGATTCATAAAACAAATTCTTAGAGATCTAGAAAGAGTCTTAGATAATTACACAATAATCATATGAGACTTCAACACCCTACTGACAGTATTAAACACATAAATGAGGCAGAAAACTGACAGATATTTAGGATCTGAACTCAACACTTGATCAAATGGACCTGATAGAAATCTACAGAATTCTCCACTCTAAAACAAAATAAAATACATTCTTCTCATCTGCACATGGCACATACTATAAAATCAGCCACACAATTGGCCATAAAGCAATCCTCAGCAAATTCAAAAACTTGGATTTATATCAACTATTAATACATTCCTGGACACCAGTACAATAAAAATAGAAATCAGTTTATCAGGGAAAATCACTAAAAACCATACAATTCAATGAAAATTAAACAACCTCCTTGTTAGCTTCAAAGAATTTCTTGATATCTTCCTTAATTTTGTGGTTTACCCAAAATAACTTTTTGGGTACTATTACTGTGTGATTATCTAAGACTCATTTACTCAAAATGACATTTTGGGTAAACAACAAAAACAAAAATTAACAACCTAATATCACCTAGAGGACCTAAAAAAACAAGAGCAAACATAACCCAAAGCTAGCAAAAGAAAAGGAATAACTAAAAACAGACCTGAACTAAAAGAAATTGACATACAAAAAAAAAACCCCACAAATACAATACGTGATCAAGACGCCCCACTAGAAGCAGCTAGTGTGCACAGCTCTCACAGAGAGGAACAGAAGGGTAAGTAAATACGTCACCTTCAACTGAAACATCCAGGTACCTCCTTGGGACTTATCAAGGAAACAACTTGACCCTGGAAGAACTAAGTAAAGCAAGGCTGAACAATGGTCCATCCAGAAGCAACGTGGAGCCAGGGGAACCTCTGCTGCCCAGGGAAGTGGTGAGTGAATGTGTAACACCAGGAACCATGCTTCTCCCATCGATCTTTGCAACCCTTAGGTCAGGAGATCCCCTCATAAACTCACTCCATAAGGGCCTTCAGTCTAACACAGAGGGCTATGTAAAACCTTGGTAGAACAGCCACTCAGGTACATTTGGAGAGCTGAACCCAGGCTTCCTGGCAAAAGCAGCTCCAACTCTGGCAAAGCAGGAGGTTAGATTTCCATACATACCCCTAGGAAAGGGGCTGAATCCAGGGAGCTGAACAGTGATGGTCTATAGGCCCCACTTCCATGACATTTCACAGGATAAGATCCACTGGTTTGGAATTCCAGCCAGCCACTGGTAGCAGCATTGCACCTCCCTGGGACGGAGCTCCCAAAAGGAGGGGCAGGTGGCTGTCTTTGCTGTTTGGGTGGCTTAGCCATTCTAGCCTTTGCGCTTTGGAAAGTCCAAGCCACCTGGTGGTAGAAGTCGTCCTCCGGCACAGCACAGCTGCTCTACAAAAACATGGCCAGACTGCTTTTTTAAGTGGGTCCCCCATTCCATTCCTCCTCTATTATCTATCCCAGCCAGACTCTAGGTACTCCCACTGGTGTTCTCTGGCTGACAGAGATTTGAAATCTCTCTGGGATGTAGCTTTCAGACCAAGGAGCAGGCTTCCCTTTTTGCTGTTGGCCCAACTTAGCTGTTCCAGTTTTCAGGCTTTGGAGAATTCAAGCCAATCAGGGGTGGAAGCATTCCCCCAGCAAAGCACAGCTGCTCTACCAAAATGTGGCCAGACTGCTTTCTAAAGTGGGCCCCCGACCTTGTTCCTCCTCACTGGGAAGTACCTCCCAATCAGGGTCTACAGTCACTGCCACTGGCATTTTCTGGTTAACAGAGATTTGAAACCTCTGTGGGACAGAGCTTTCAAAGAAAGGGGTGGGCTGCCATTTTTGCTGTTTGGCTGACTTAGCTATTCCAGCCTTTGGGATTTGGAGAGTTCAACTCAACCAGAAGTAAAAGTAGTCCCCTAGCATAGCATAGCTGTTCTATAAATACATGGCCAGCCTACTTTTGAAAGCAGGTTCCTGATCCTGTTCCTCCTCACTGGGTGCAACCTCAGAATCGGGGTCTCCAGCCACCTCCTACAGGTGTGTTCAGGCCAGCAACAGGTACGTACCTCCCTGGGATGGAGCTCTAAGAGGGAGAGGCAGGCCACCATCTTGGCTGTTTTGCAGCCTTCACTGTTGGTACCTCCAAGTACTGGAAAATCCAAGGTGAATAGAGACTGAAGTGGGCACCCAGCATACTGCAGCAGCCCTGTGAAAAAATGGCCAGGCTGGTACATGGCTGCCTGTTCCTATCTCCTACCAAGCAGGTCCTCTAGGCCTGGGCCTACAGTCACCCTCTGTCAGAGCTACTGAGCCAGTAGAAGCTCTGCAATTCTCTGGACAGAGCTCCCAGGTGCAACTGAAACCCACTCTGCCACTGCCTCTGTAGTGGACCTGCCCTGGCTACCCTTGGACTAACAGTGGAGCAAAGACCCTAAGTGCCTTATCCACAACTAAAACAAACTGCAGTCGACCCAAAAAGAGGAGGCCAGTCCATCTCCTATGGGTCCTGCCCTCCTTATCACCAGACAAGGAAACCCTGACATGGGCACAGAGTGTAGATCATCCATCCTGAGAAGACTGTATTGAAAAATTGCTCACCTGCACTCTCTGGGGTAGAGCCTCCAGGAAATAAGCAAAAGACCATTGGCCACAACCACTACTAAGGTTCTTTCCTCTTCTGCCTCCAAATTGAGGAAGGAACATAACTCTGAGATCACCTCAGAGCTGCAGTGGACAGCTCAGGAGTGCCAAGCCGCAATCTACAGCCAGCACTCAAGCGAGAGAGGAACCATACTTTCAGAGCATTGAGAGGGAACATGGCTGCAACTGTGAGGAAACATAGGGGAGCACACAATCAAGCAAGAATCTACCAACTGACCAATATGTCTGAGTGTCACCTGCCAAATCACACCCCAAAGCTTCAACACCAAAAATACCTCGCTAACATATCTACCTCTGAAACCAGAGAAAAGAAGTAATCTTCAAGCAAAGACCATGCACAAAGCCTTGGCCCTGTGAAAACATCCCACAGATGTATTCAGTCAACACTACAGTTAAAGGAACACCCACACACAGAGATGAGAAAGAACCATTGCAAGAACTCTGGTAACTCATAAGCTGAAGTGTCATAGGTCCTCCAAATGACTGCACCAGTTCTCCAACAAGAGTTATTAACTAGGCTGAGCTGGCTGGAATAACAGAAATAGAATTCAGAATATGGATAGAAACAAAGATCATTAAGATTCCAGAGAATGGCAAAACTTAATCCATGAAGATTAAGAACCATAATAAAATGAAACAAGATCTGAAGGATAAAATAGTTGGTATAAAAAGGAACCTAATGAGTTGGACAGGGCTGAATAACACAATACAAGAATTTCACAATGCAGTCAAAACTATTAACAGCAAAAATGGCTGGGTGCAGTGGCTCACGCTTGTGATCCCAGCACTTTGGGAGGCCAAGGCAGATGAATCACCTGAGGTCAGGAGTTCAAGACTAGCCTGGCCAACATGGTGAAACCCCGTCTCTACTGAAAATACAAAATAGTAGCTGGGTGTGGTGGTGTGTGCCTGTAATCCCAGCTACTCGGGAGGCTGAGGCAGGAGAATTGCTTGAACCTGGGAAGTGGAGGTTGCAGTAAGCTGAGATCACACTACTGCACTCCAGCCTGGGCAACAAGGCAAGACTCAAAAAAAAAAAAAAAAAAAGCAAAATTAACTGAGCTGAAGAAGGAAGAATCTCAGAACTTGAAGACAAGCTCTCTGAAATAAGACAGTCAGGGAAAAGTAAAGAAAAGAGAATAAAAAGGAATGAACAAAACCTCTGAGAAGTGTGGGATTATATAAACAGGCCAAATCTATGAATCATTGTCATCCCTGAAAGGGATGGGGAGAAAGCAAACAATCTGGAAAACATAATTTAGGATATCATCCATGAAAACTTCTCCAACCTTGCAGGAGAGACCAGTAGTCAAATTCAGGAAATACAGAGAATTGCTACAATATTCTACACAAGGAGATCATCCCTAAGACACATAATCATCAGATTTTCCAAGGTAGAAAGAAAGGAAATAATGTTAAAAGCAGTTAGAGACAAAGGGCAGGTCACCTACAAAGGGAACACCATCAGGCTAAGAGTGGACCTCTCAGCTGAAACCCTTCAAGCCAGAAGATATTGGGGGCATATAGTCAACATTTTTAAGGAAAAAAATTCTTCAACCAAGAAATTCATATACAACCAAACTAAGCTTCCTAAAAAAGAGAGAAATGAGACCCTTTTTGGGATAAGCAAATGTTGAGGGAGTTCATTACCACCAGACCTGCCTTACAAGAGATCTTGAAAAGAGCAGTACAAATAGAAAGGAAAGATTGTTGCTAGCCAATACAAAAATACACTTAAGTACACAGAAAATTGACACTATAAAGCAACCATACAAACAAACCAGCATAATAACCAGCTAACAATACAATGACAGCACCAAATCCACACATATCAGTACTAACCTTGAATGTAAATGGGCTAAATGCTCCTTCCTTCCACAGTGTACAAAAATCAACTCAAGATGGAGTAAAGACTTAAATGAATAACTCAAAACAATAAAAACTCTTTGGAAGACAACCTAGGCAATACCATCTTGGACGTAAGAACAGGCAAAGATGTCATGACAAAGACACCAAAAGTTATCTCAACAAAAGCAAAAATTGAAGTGTAATGTCCAGCATCTATAAGGAAAGTAAAACAATTTACAAGAGAAAAACAGACTGCCCCATTAAAAAGTAGGCAGAGGATATGAACAGACACTTTTCAAAGGAAGACATACATGTAGCCAACAAGCATATGAAAAAAGCATAGTATTACTAATCATTAGAGAAATGTAAAGCAAAACCACAATGAGATACCATCTTACACCAGTCATAATGGCTATTAATAAAAAGTCAAAAAATAATAGATGCTGGTGTGGTTGCAGAGAAAAAGGTACACTTATACATTGTTGGTAAGAGTGTAAATTAGTTCAACCATTGTGGAAAGCCATATAGTGATTCTTTAAAGACTAAAAGCAGAGCTAGCAATCCCATTACTGGGAATATACCCAGAGGAATATAAATCATTGTACCATAAAGACATATACATGTGAATGTTCATTGTACCACTATTCACAATAACAAAGACATGGAATCAACCTAAATGCACATCAGTGACAGATTGGATAAAGAAAATGTGGTACATATACACCATAAAATACTATGCAGTCATAAAAAAGAACAAGAGCATGTCCCTTGCAGGAACATGGATGGAGCTGGAGGCTATCATGCTTAGCACACTAATGCAGGAAGAGAAAACCAAATACCACATGTTCTTACATATAAGTGGGAGCTAAATGATGAGCAGTTGTGAACTCAAAGAAGGGGACAACAGATAGTAGAGTCTACTTGAGGGTGGAGGGAGAGGAGGAGAAAACATAACTATTGGGTACTTGCCTAACACCTGCATGATGAAATAATCTGTACAACAAAACCCCATGACATGAGTTCATCTATGTAACAAACCTTTATGTGTACCCCCAAATCTAAAATAAAAATTTAAAAAAAAAAATACAATAGATCAACAAACTCAGGAGTTGGATTTTTGAAAGAATAAACAAGAATAATAGACCACTAACTAGACTAATAAAGAAAAATAGAGAGACAATCAAAATAAACACACACAGAAATGACAAAGGGAACATTACCACTGACCTCACAGAAATACAAAAAACTATCAGAAGCTACTATGAACATATCAAACTAGAAAACCTGGAAGAAATGGATAAATTCCCGGAAACATGCAACCTCCCAAGATTGAACTAGGAAGAAACTGAATCGCTGAAGAAACCAATAATAGTTCCAGAATTGAATCACTGATAAAAAGCCTACCAACTAGTAAAAAATCCAGGACCAGATTCATTCACAGCCAAACTCTCCAATACGTATAAGGAAGAGTTGGTACCACTCCTACTGAAAGTATTTCAAAAAAATCAAGGAAGAGGGACTTCTCCTTAATTCATCCTATAAGGCCCATCATCATACTAAAACATGGCAGAAACTTACTTTGAAAAAAAGAAAGCAAATATCCTTGATGAGTATAGATGCAAAAACCTCAGCAAAATATTAGCAAACCAAATCCAGCAGAACATCAAAAAGATAATCCACCATAATCAAGTAGGCTTTATCCCTGGGATGCAAGGTTGGTTCAACATATGCAAATCAGTAAATGTGATTCACCACATAAGCAGAACTAAAAACAAAAACCACATGATTATCTCAATACATGCAGAAAAGGCTTTAGATAAAATTCATCATCTCTTCATGTTAAAAACCCTCAACACTAGTCATTGAAAAAACATACCTACAAATAAGAAGAGACATTCATCTATGACAGACTTACAACCAACATCATATTGAATGGGAAAAAGCTAGAAGCATTCCCTCTAAGAACCAGCACAAGACAAGAATGCTCACTCTCAACACTCCCATTCAACATGTACTGAAAGGCTGATGTGGAGCAATCAGGCAAGAGAAAGAAATAAAAGAAATCCAAATAAGAAGAGTGGAAGTCCAGCTACTTCTGTTTGCAGGCAATATGATCCTATATCTAACAAACCCCATAGTCTCTGCCTAAAAGCCCTTGTATCTGATAAACAACCTCAGCAAAGTTTTAGAATATAAAATCAATTCACAAAAACCAGTAGCATTGCTATACACCAAGAATACCCAAGCTGAGACCTAAATCATGAATGTAATCTCTTCACAATAGCCACAAAAAGAATAAAATACCAAAGAATCCAGCCAACCAGGGAGGTAAGACATCTCTAAAACAATTATAACAAAACACTGCTCAAAGAAATAATAAATGACACAAACAAATGGAAAAACATTCCTTGTCCATGGATAGGAAGAAAAAATATCATTAAAATGCACATATTGCCCAAAGCAATCTACAGATTCAATGCTATTTTTGTCAAACTACCAATGACGTTATTCAGAGAGAAAAAACTATTTTAAAATTCATATAGAACAAAAAAGATCCAAATAGCCAAGGCAAACTAAGCAAAAGAAACAAAGCTAGAGGCGTAACATTACCCAACTTCAAACTATACTGCAGGGATATGGTAACCAAAACAGCATGATGCTGTACAAAAACAGGCACATAGACCAATGGAACAGAATAGAGAGCCCAGAAATAAGGACACACACCTATGACCATCTCATCTTTGACACAGTTGACAAAAATAAGCAATGGTGTCTTATTCAATAATAGTGCTGAGGTAACCGGCTATTCAATAAATGGTGCTGAGGTAACTGGCTAGCCATTTGCAGAAGATTGAAACTGGACCCCTTTCTTATACTATATACAAAAATCAACTCAAGATGGATTCATGACTTAAATGTGGTACACCATACAGTAGAATTTTATAGGTGAAACAAACCTAAACTATAAAAACCATGGAAGATAACCTAGGGGATACTAGTCCATATATAGACCTAGGAAAAGGTTTTGTGAAAAAAAATGATGAGCCAATACAGAAGAGGAGTTTTTAAGAGGTACTTCCCTACCACCCACTAAGAGGTATTTTAGAAGTTTGTGGTTGACAGCAACACTAGAAGATTTTACACTTTGTGTTGGGGAAGTAAGAAAGGATGCTGGACATCTCGCAGTATACCAGACAGTCCCACATGTAGAATTATTTTGCATCAAAACAAACTTCTGAATGACTCACAGACATTCATACACATAAAAAGATCTGTTTTAAATTACTTTAGTCTAGGCCAGGCATGGTGGCTCATGCCTGCAATCCCAGCACTTTGGGAGGCCAAGGCGGGCGGATCATGAGGTCAGGAGATTGAGACCATTCTGGCCAGCATGGTGAAACCCCATCTCTACTAAAATACAAAAAGTTAGTCAGAAATGGTGGTGCCCGCCTATAGTCCCAACTACTCAGGAGGCTGAGGCAAAGGAATCGCTTGAACCTGAGAGAGAGAGGTTGCAGTGAGCCGAGATCATGCCACTGCACTCCAGCCTGGCGACAGAGCGAGACTCCATCTCAAAAAAAAACAAAATTACTTGAGTCTAGGACCTAACTTATTCATAAAAATCCAAATATTTTTACATGTTATTAAATATATCAAATTTTCCAGAAATGTAACTACTATGTAGTTCTTCAGTTTGCTTGGCTTGAATCTTTACCAAACATTGTTTCAAAGTCCAAAAATTGACATTTCTGATAATAGTGCTGTTCATGGTATTTGAGTCACATTTGTATCAATCTGCATTTGTATTACATTGATGATGATTCTATGCATTGATACATATTATTTTATGATAAATTACTTTAATCTATTTGTATATAGTTAAAGCATTATGCTGAGTTATTAAAATTGTGTGAGTAGGACAGTTATATCACCAATGCTTTTATTTCAACATGATAGGGCAGCATTCCAAGAATTAGTTTTAAAGCGGGGTGAGGGACTGATAGGATTAAGAATAATTATTCTGGAAGACAGAATTGTTAAGAGTTTAATTTTTAAGACATGAAGAAGAATAAGGACTTAGTAGAGTGCCCTCAGTTTTGCTGATTTGAAGTTAGTCAAACTTTAAGGAATGAGCAGGCATTGAGAGATGGAGAAATAGGGTATTTAAAATATGCACTTCAAAAGTGGACAGTAAAAGAGAGGAAATAAACAGAATTGTTCAGATACGCACCATAGTCAGATGAAGGATTATCAAGTTTTGTGAACCTGTGCGTCTCTAAAGTGAAGGCAAAGGGAGGTATGCACGTAGAGTGGAGAGCTAGAGATTTTTTTAAAAGCCAGAGAAAGTGCCAGATAAACATGAGAATAGGTCTTTCCTGAGCTAAAAGGAATGGAAAAAGCTCTTCAGGTTGAAGATTTAGCTCTGAGTGATAATCCGGTAGACTGCCCATGTACATGTTGACAGAGGAGGTGACCTACTCCTTGAGACCATGTGCTTTGAGGACCATTGCCCCCCAAATATCTTAGTCGTTTACAGTGGTGTCTGATGTCCCACAATCGTAAATATATCCATTGGCATGTGGATTCTTTTTATTAAAAAAAAAATTTTAAGTTCCTGTATCGAGACAAATAACATACTGAGTCTTTTTAAAGATTTTTACTGTCCTGTGTTTATCCAGTCTTCTCCGAGATTTTTGAATAAGGATTTTGAATAAGGATTGTGGCAGTGGTATACAGACCTAGACCTTCAGAAATACAGTGTGGGAAATCATGAGGGCTAAAAAGGACACAAGCTCCAAAGTCAATCCTCAGTGATCCTACCATTTAGTGTAAAAAAGCCAGAGAGGGGCAGCTCTTCTGGGGAAGTCTAAATTATTGCCCTGCCTCTTATTAACTGTGTGACTCTGAGCAAGTTACTTACCTCTCTGGGCAGGGTAGTGAAGGAGTGCCGAGATGGGAGTTGGAAGTTGTTATTAAGGTGAAGATGAGGTATCACATGTCGGATGTTCTCATTAAGATATGAGATCATTTACCAGTTGCATTGAGGGCTTGAAAACAGAGAATGCCTGGAATGGCTCCTGGAAGTCTCAGAAAGAGATGACTAGCACAGTCAGCAAGCAGATGTGACCACTCAGGTGTAATTGGAGCCCTTCACTGTATAGATGGCCAGGGCTACATGGCTCTCCATCTTCCTTGAAGTTTTCTCCACAAAGCAAAAAGAAGAGCAGATAGTAGAGGTATGATAGGCTTGGTAAACAGTAGAAGTTTGGTAGGTCTTAGGAATCAATGGTGAGGGTCCACAAGGAGGTGAGAAAGGCAGTGGGAACTGGCAGAAAGACACTGGCTGGGCCTCAAGGACAAATTGTAGTCTCATGTCTACAACTAATAATCTATTTGACCTTAGACAAGCCACCGGTAATATATCTTCTAGAAATATCATTTTGTTCCTGATTTGATAAGGACCTGAAAGTTTCATAGAGGACAGATGGAGAATTCCCTTAGTAAAACAGAGGGGAGAGATCCCAGGTTGATTGCTCCTTCAGAGAGTCTCCCTTTCAGCCTTTTGCCAAAAGAGTGGCAGATGTAGTTTCAGAGTCATATTACAGTGTGGAGGCTGGGCTTGGTGGCTCACACCTGTAATCCCAGCACTTTGAGAGGCCAAGGGGGGCGGACTGCTTGAGCTCAGGAGTTCAACATCAACCTGGGCAATATGGTGAGACCCCATCTTTACAAAAAAATACAAAAGTTAGCCTAGAGCGGTAGTGCATACTACTGGTTCCAGCTACCTGGGGGGCTGAGGCAGGAGGATCACTTAAGCCCAGGAGGTCAAGGCCACTATGAGCCAAGATCGTGCCACTGCACTCCAGCCTGGACCACAGAGTGAAACCCTCTCTTTCTCAAAACAAAATACAGTAATAGGTTGTAAGTTTAAATTCCTGTTCTGCCTCTTATTAGCTGTATGACTTTGGGAAAGTTACTTACCTCTCTGGGCTTCAGCTTCTTTACCTACTAAATGGAAATTATACAAATATAAACACACTATGCTCCATGATGTAGAGCATATAAGATTCCAAAAAGTACTGAGTACTGCAAACACTCTCTATTCTATTGTTTCTAAAGTTTCACCTAAAAGTTCACTTTTTCTGATTCCTACAGCTCTTTATTCATCTTCCCATATTTAGTTATTTAATAAAATGCCTTTGTTACTGAAAGGATGAGTATATGGTTACGTCTACTTGTCTGTCTATCTTCTCTTTAAGAAGACTGCCAGCTTTTGGACAGTAGAAGAATATATATTAAATTCCTTGTATACATATCCCTTTCAGCTTCTAGAATGTACTTTCCATAGCTGTCGACAAATATGTATTAGATAAACGAGGTTTACAGTCCCAGATACAAAACTTCCCTATGCTCTGTATCAATTACACAGTTTAGGAAGAGGCAGGTGTGGAATAATTTATCTAGAGTTTGGGTGTTTTTGTTTGTTTCCAGTTGATCTGTAACTATACATAGATTCAATCATAACGAAGCTGACAAAGGAGAGATGACATTTTGGAAACAGAAAAGGAATTTTGGATATTACAGCTCAACATTTGTCACCTCCCTGGCTGATAGCAGCGCACGTTCTTTCCCTTTGGCTAAATTTGGATTCAACACTGGCTGAGTGCACTAAGCAAGCCAGAACTGCATTGTACCTCTATTTTGTGACATATGAGCTCCCTGCTTTAATCTCCCCTCTACTGTATAAAAGAGGATCTGAGGCTGTTAGACTTCAATCCGGTGATTCATGCAGCTGGCACACAATAGATTCCACCTCTCTTCTCACTGCTGCACAATATCAAGCTAAACAAAATGTCTTAGAAAGCTTTGGTACATGTAGTTAGCCTGTCACAGATCCTCTCCCCACCCCCAAAGCCACCCCCACCCCCCACACACTCCCTTTTTTCTTCTACTGAGCAAAAGAGTCCGAATGCCCAGCACCTGCCTTTTTACTGACATTTCCACAAAGGTAAAGGAATGAACCTTTTGTCAATTCCAACCAAACGATCTGTTTTGAAACAATGAGATGAAAAGCCTGGGCCCCTCTCCTTGCTACTGGATTACAGTGCAGAGGATTAAAATAAAGGACACTTGATTTTATTGATTTAATGAGGGATGGAGGCTTTTGCCGGAGCATCCCTTGTGGCAAAGGAACAAGTCTTGTTGGCAGGTACCTCCACTGAGGCACTTCTTCTCCATTTGTTTGGTTTTTCAGTGGTGCTTGTTTATGGGTTTGGCTGTTAGAATGACCCACAGTGTTCCTTGCCGTGCTGCATGAAGCAGTCAAATGCCTGCAGTGATTTCAGTGTACGTCTCCAGACAGGGAGAAAACGGGAGAGATGCGGATGGGAGGCTACACAGTTCTGCAGGATAAAGAGCTGCTGGAAGAGGTGACAGGGAAAGCACAGCTTTGAAAAAAGAAGGAGAGGCAAAGAAAGCAGACTGGAAAAGAAATAGCACTTCTACCTGCAAAAGAGATCATCTGTAGAGCTTATTATTTCTCAGCAGCATCTGTACCAGCTAGGCTTCTAAACCCCCTTTCTGTCCACACCATTCTGTTCCTATCCTCACCCTTGCCCCCTCCCCTTCCATTACCCAAGTTTGAATAGTGAGGAATCTAAGGGGGTTCAGACACCATATTTGCTGTGGATGGGGCTGGGCACAGCTAGATAATCTTTTTGCTTTTGTTCTTTTCTTTGGGGTTTCTGGTGATATTATTGACATTTTCATATGGTAATTTTTGTATTATATGTTTCTTCTTTTATATTTGCCCTATTTTTTCCATACAGTCTGACTTCATTGTCCACTGAGCCATGTGAAAGGGACATTGCCCGTCACCTGCTGACCAAATCTAAGCAGTGATCTACTTTTAATACCGAAATGTACTGCATGTTTCTTAATAGACATGTGTGCAGTCAGGATTCCTGTTAGTATAAGCATATGCCCCTATATACT
Organism: Aotus nancymaae; assembly: GCF_030222135.1. NCBI lineage: Eukaryota > Metazoa > Chordata > Mammalia > Primates > Aotidae > Aotus > Aotus nancymaae. The sequence continues at coordinate 27,904,586 of NW_026988454.1, forward strand.
GTGTACATTTATTGAAATGTATTTATGCAGTTCACCCATAGATTAAACACCCCCAATTCCCTCTGGTGATACTGTCTCTCTGATTGCCGGCTTAAAGAGAAACAGTTCCTAAGAGCATATGGTTTCCAAAACACAGCCCTTCCCCCTCCCTTTCAGTGTACACAAAATGAGCGGCCACCCCTCCCCCACAGCGTCTCTGCTCTCTGCTGCAAGAGCCTGAAACCAGGGGGCAAAATCATTAGTTCCCAATTACCTTAAGCCATGCAAGATAACCTCTCTCAAGGGCTGTTGGTAAAATATGCACACAGTTTCACTGTCTAGACAGTTATGAAATATAGGTGTAGAGCTCAGCCACTGCAGAACACCAATGCATCTCAAATGAAGTGCTTTTATTAAAGAAGTATAATCACCAGGATAACTAATTACATCAATGCCACATAGTTAATTAAACCCATTATAGTTACTATCCCCATGGAGAGGAGGTCAAATGAAGCGACCATCTTTTTGATTCTACTATGCTAACAAAAGAAGAAATTAAGTAAAACACAACACAGACCGCTTCATTCTGTGTCTGTTTTTTAACACTTAATAACTACCCAGTGTGTCTTCCAAGATCTTCAACTATAATCCATAGCCAAAGACTGCTGGGCTGTCAAAAGACCACCTTGTAACCTACCTATACTTCTGTTAAATGATTACCAACTGCTTGCTTGATTGGTGCAAAAAGTAATGACAAGTAAAAGTGAAAGATGGAATGAGCAGCCACCGTGTTTTTATTAATATCTTACAGAGAAACATGATGGAAGGTAGTGCTTGTGTTTCAGTCTACTCTGACTTCATGGCTAATAAGGGGGAGGTAGCCACATGTATCCCTCTAGGTCCTATCAGGGACTGTGAGAGTGACCCACTAAGGTTAGGTATTAAAGCTCATTAACCAGCCGAAGACATGCAGATTGCATACCCTGCAGTTTCAACAACAGCAAAATCTTGCTCTGACACCCAAATATAAAGGATAATTCAGATATGAACATGGAAAAGGAGAGAATTCAGGAACTCTACTGCGTAATGACATTGTCTTCTAGAGGAAGAATGTGGACACACACACACACACACACACACACACACACCTCTCTCAAATACTAATCTTTAGAAAATAAACCAAGATATTTTGATCCTCCTTGTCTGAAAATTCACCAGGTCATTATATCACTGTCACACCTTCTTCTCAAAGCAGTTCATTGTACAGAGAGAGGATTTGCATTTACTTCTCCTGATTAACAAAGAAAACTTTGTATAAAAGGACTATGCACTGAGACGTGCAAATGTGGCCAGTCTGACCCCCTGCAGGAGAAGGCAGACAAGCAGTAGGGAGAAGAGGTAGATGAGGAACGAGAAAGAATGCTTTGATCCCAGTACAGCACACACAATGTAGCAGGCGGCACACTCCCAGCAAGCTCTGACCCTAAGCAGGCTGAAGTTTGGCATGGAGTCAAAGAGTGGAAAGCAATGTAATGAGTATAGTTTCGTGCAATCATGAACAACAGAAGGCTGCAAAATCACTGTTCTTACTGGGTTTGTTGTGACGGTGGTTGTTGTGATTGCTGTTCATGTTATTACTGTTATTGTTATTTTCCAACTCAAGAAATAATAATATTACTTCAATTGCAAGATAAGCCTAATTATTTTAACATAGACTGTAAGCAAAAGGCAGCACCAAAAAAAAATCACACAGGCCCCATGAAAAACAAAGGGTCAGGTGTTAAATCCTTTATTTGTCCAGTGGTTTAAGCTGACATATGAAGCATTTAGTTTAGATGTAAAGCGATCTTTTCTTTACCATCCATAACCCTCACCTCCACCCCAAAAGCTGCTTCTCAGACTTCTTTGTTCTTCTCATGGAGCGACCATGCTACCAGTCACCCGGACAGAAACACCAGGGGGAGGTGTCATTTTCTTTTTTAACTTTTTGTCTCCTTTTCCCCTTTTGTCAAATCAGTGGCCAAGTCCAGGAAATTCCTTGCCATCATCCACTTCCCTCCAAACCCTTTTCCATCACCACCCTCCTCAGATCTCCTTTCTCTGTCCTTCCTGCTTCTAGTTACCCTCCCTTTTCAATCCCTGTTACACAACCCACCCAAGAGATCTTTCTTTCTAAAGTATTGTTCCCATCCGGTTGCTCTTTGCCTCAAAAATGTGCATTCAGGCCTCGTTCTGTAGATCACACCTGTAATCTCCGCACTTTGGGAGGCTGAGGCAGGAGGATCACGAGGTCAGAAGATTGAGACCATCTGGCTAACATGGTGAAACCCCATCTCTACTAAAAGTACAAAACATTAGCTGCGCGTGGTGGCACACACCTGTAGTCCCAGCTACTCGGGAGGCTGAGGCAGGAGAATCACTTGAACCCGGGATGCGGAGGTTGCAGTGAGCTGAGATCGCACCACTGCACTCCAGCCTGGGTGACAGAGCAAGATTCCTTTTAAAAAAAAAAATGAATTGATCCCCCAGAATTGCCCTACAGAGTAATTTGTAAATTCCTCACTTTGGTGTTGAGGTTGTCTTCATTCTGCCTTTGCTGTCTGTGTAGGTTTACCTCACAGGGCTTCCCTAACTGGGACCTGAGCTCCCATTCTGATCAGGTCGCATGCTCCAGTGACTCTAGACCTCTGCTTCTTACATACGCTTCACTGCCATTCCTTCCCTCCCTAACCCAATCCTTCTTGAACTCCTGCACATCCTTTAATATTCACCTTTTATATATACACATTTTTGTTTAGAGACAAGGTCTCACTTGTCACCCAGGCTGAAGTGCAGTGGCACAATCACAGCTCACTGCCACCTTGAACTCCTGGCCTCAAGTGATCCTCCTACCTCAGCCTCCCAAGATGCTAGGACTACAGCCATGAGCCATGGTGCCCTGATCAATGTCATCTTAATCCCCTTGACCAGGAAGACTTTTCTGATGTGCCTAAGCTACAGATACCTTTATCACTTTGATTCCCCAGAACATGATTTTTTACATGCACTTTATGACCAGTATCATAACATGCCTATAAAAATCAAAAGTATTGATTATATTATTTCTTCAGATTTTAAGCTGTGACAATTCAAAAACTATATCTTACTGATATTTGTAGGAGGTTAATTAAATATCCATCTATTGGGATCAAATTAAAAGGTCATTTTACAAAATTATGGAGTCTTAACTACAGGATAATTATCCATTTACTTGGAAAAGTTTTGTACTATTATAATTCAAGCAAGTGAAAGAAATGAACATTCTCAGACACTTCTGTCTCCATCGTTGTGTGATCTAAAGAAAATGAGCTTCATTATTATAGTTAATTTATGAGAGAAGTAGGGTGGACAAACCAACCCTACAAATTATCCAAAAAGTATTCTGACCCAATAAAACATGCTATAATTTGAAAATATTTGTGGATAAGTTATGTTATTATAAATTTTGTGATTTATACCTTGATGCTCAAGCAGGCACAAATACCTACCTTATAACTATAGAATGGTTAATGTTACTCACCTGCCCTGATTTGTGCCTTTGCAATTCTCATGGTGGACTAGATTTGACAACCTAAAATTATTTAACTTAACTTTCACAGACCAATGCAATTGACTGGGTACACAGCAGTCCCCCCAACCCTTATCTGCATTTTGCTTTTCATGATTTTCAGTTACCTAAAGTACAAGAAGATATTTTGAGAGAGAGAGAGAGAGATCACATTCACATAACTTTTATTAAAATATATTCTTATAATTGTTCTATTTTATTATTGCTTATTGTTCTTAATCTCTTATTGTGCCTAATTTATAAATTATCATCATAGGTATATATGTATAAGAAAAAACAGGCCAGGCACGTCTGTAATCCCAGCACTTTGGGAGGCTGAGATGGGTGGATCACCTGAGATCAGGAGTTGAAGACCAGCCTGGCCAACATGGTGAAACCCTGTCTCTACTAAAAATATAAAAAAAATAGTGAAGCATGGTGGCATGCACCTGTAATCCCAGCTGCTCAGTAGACTGAGCCAGGAGAACTGCTTGAACCCAGGAGGCGGAGGTTGCAGTGAGCCAAGATTGTGCCACCGCACCCTAGCCTGGGAGACAGAGCAAGAAAAAGAAAGAAAAGAAAAAGAAACAACAAAGTGTATACTATCCACATACTCAGGTATCCACTGAGGGTCCTGGGAAGTATCCCATGAGGATAAGGGGGGACTACTGTATTAATTATATGAAGGACTGAATAGTAGAGGAAAGATGGACAGATGTATTAAGACTCAAGAGATATAAGTTCTCATCCTGGTTCTGTGTACTCACAGGTTAGATGAATTATTTAATATCTAAGTGACTCCCCCATGAACACATACATACACGCATACAAAGCCATATTGCTGAACTTTCTGAATTTCAAAAAGAAAATAGAAGAATGGCCTCAAATGTATTAAAGTAAGCAAATTGGAATTATGATTTAAATATGATTATTCACAATTTTAAACTCTGTAAAACTGTAATTATTTGAGGGAAGAATAAAATTTTCTACTCATTTGATGTTATAATGTAGTATGATTCATTCAAATAAAGTAGACAAAATAAAATTAGAAAGAAAGAACCACAGTACAAACTTGGAACAATACAAAACAAAACACACAATATAAAATGTCATAGAAACTATGAACAATAACCAAGTCACCACTACCACTTCTATATAACTACAGAGGCCCATGGAGCAATAAACCAGGGCTCCCATTCTGGATGGATACATAATTATAGTAAATCAAATGCAAGCAATTTTGAACCAACATGAAAAATCATTGTTTTTCAACATTTTTGTGCTTATGGAAAGTTTTTGTTTTAGTACTTAAGCAGTTTTGGGGTTGAAAATTATTTTATTCTCTAAAAATGGACTTTTCTTCCCATTGAATAAACAGGATATAAACTACTAAAATACAATAAACTCTAAGTCAAGAAGCTTAGAGCTCTGACTCTATCTCAGGTTGAAATGAGCCCTGGCTTGTTCATGATTTACCAGTAAACTCTTCTCCATGGATATAGAGTGTGAACTGCTGTAACACCATCTTCATCCAAAAAGACTAATTAAAAAGAAACAAAAATATAGAATTTCTGCTCTGTGTTGAAGGAAGAAGGGAAAAAAGAAAAGAAGGTAGAAGAAAAGAAGGAGAGGGAGAAGGAGGGTGGGGAGATTTAAAAAAAGGAAGGGAAGGAAGGAGACAGGAAAGAAAAGAAGAAAAGATAGACAAAAAAATTGTTGGAACAAAGGTGAGGCGTTAACGAGGCCGGAGAACATAAGTGATTCACATAATTTCTCTCAGGATCTTTACAAACTTTTCTCTTTTTTTCTTTTCCCTACCTGGATTCTTGGCATCTTACTTTTATAATAGCTTCATTAGGGACATGATCCTACAAGAAGGAGGCATGATCATGAATGAAAAGAAGTTGGAACCCTAAGCTTAACAGTAATGAAAGGTTTCCTGTAAATGTCCAAACAAATGTATCAGGTCTGCGCAGGAATACACCAATGATGATTCGATATACTTAAGGCATCAATACTACAGACACATACGCATTTCCCTGCCTAAGACTATCCATTGGTTTCCCATTTTTTTACAAGATACAGGATCCATAGGCTGTCCAAAAAACACTTAACTCTATAAAATCTTCCTCAAAAGCACACACAATATTCTGATGAAACACCAAAAGACTTGCAGTCGCCTGTGTGTGTTCACCAGAGAACAAAAGAGAAAAGATCATTTCAAGTAAAGGATGCACTGTTGACTGAGATGTGTCAGAGAGTGTGAGCTGCCCTCTACAAAGTCTCCTCTCATCTCCTGGAAGAGTGAACAGTCTCCCCACCAGAAAACCTCTGACCCATAGCTTTCTTATCTTACAGCACTTATCTCACAATCTTAGATCTCAAATTTATGTATGTGCCTTATCTACTAAACTGGAATCGTTTCTGAAATAAGAAACTCAACAATGTGTCTGATACATTGTTCATAATAGTAATAGTTAATACATGCATCAGGAATTCAGAAGAATTCTGCTATTGCAAAGGTTGTACTCAACTACAAAAATAATTCCTTCCATTTGTAAAACATTCATTGCTTACGAGGTACATTCACAAAACTTACATTTTACCATTAGGTCTGTCAAGATATTTTTATCTTCAACTTCATGTTAAGAAAAGCATTGATAGACCAGATTAACTAAAGTGATTAACTAATTAGATTAACTAGTTGCAGAGTTTCAGAAAATTGAATTAACTTCCCTAGGCCTTAGTTTTTCTACTTATAAAATAAAAATATTTCATGTGAGTCTCTTTAAAGGCCCTCTGCCTCTATAGCAAGCAGCCACTGGAAAAGTATAAGCGGCCAAAAGTGCATTGTTGTATTAAAAAATGAAATAAGGATCAGATAAACTCACAAAGTGAGAACTGTTGTAGAAAGAGGAACCGTGAAGAAGGACCAAGTAGTTGCAAAGAATACCAAATTTTTTTTAAGAAATGTAGAATAAATAAGCTTAATTTATACTATTTAGGAATCTCTCTCTTTTTTTTTTTTTTGGAGACAGAGTTTTACTTTCACTCTGTTGCCCAGGCTGGAGTGCAGTGGCACGATCTCAACTCACTGCAATCTCTGCCTCCCAGGTTCAAGTGATTCTCCTGCCTCAGCCTCCCAAGTAGCTGGGATTACAGATGTGCGCCACTACACCCAGCTAATTTTTGTATTTTCAGTAGAGACAGGGTTTTGCTGTGTTGGCCAGGCTGGTTCTGAACTCCAGACCTCAAGTGATCCGCCCACCTCTGCCTCCCAAAGTGCTGGGATTAGAGGTGTGAGCCACTGCACCTGGCCTAGGAATCTTTTTTCACAACAAACACAAAGGACACTTTAAAAAAAAATCTACCATGTAATAAGCCACAAAAAGCTTCAATAATCACCCTAAAATCAGTATCATATAGACTTTTAGCTCTGATCACAACACAATAAAATCGGAAATCAAAAATAAGGGCTTGCTTTAGAAATTCCGTGATCCATGTTGCTGGAAACAATAAAACATATTATTAAAAAATGAAGGGTGTTTTTGGTTAAAGAGAAAGACATAAGAAAAGCTGTGAAGTATTTACAATTTAATAACAATGAAAGCTTATAGGTCAGATTTTGGAAGTAAAGTAATACTAAGGAAATTTTTAATTTTAGAGACATTTATCAGAAACTGAGATTTACATAAACAAGTTAAGTGATTACCCAAAGCACCAATAAAACAGTAACCAAGTAAACCAAAGAAACAAGAAGGAAATAATAAAAAATAACAGAGGGATTTCCAGTTAAAAAATGGGGGATTTGATGCGTGCCTTTGAATTAACCCCCTACAGAAGCCCCAGAAAACAATGGTAAAAGGATCTTTTAAAGCATAAACTTATAAGGACATACAGAACAGAGAATGGGAGAATAACAATAAAACTTCAGAAGATGAAAAAAAAAGAATGAGTATTAAATGACTTAGTGAACTAAGAAAGTGAATCCCAAACTGGCAGCAGAAATCTGGAAACTAGTCTAACTCTTTGGCAAAACCTTCCCCAGGTCCAGATAGTTTTAGCACCATGTGGCTCTGAAAGTGGGGGTAAGGTGAAACCAAACAAAACCAAGGAGGACTGGTTAAAACTGTTTATAAAACCCGCCTCCAGATGCCCTCCTCCAGTCTGTGTCAGCACTCCTACTCCACACAGTAAAAGGACTGGAAGCTTATTCTCCAGACCTTGGAAAACAGAGACTCTTGACCTGGGGGACATCAAGCCTAATGGAAAAAAGAAATAGCATTTATTCAGGATAGGGGGATTAAGTGAAAGTTTACATACTGAATTTTGAGATCCCTCAATTACCAGAGTGCTAATAGCTAGCCTCATGCTATCTAGGCTGGAGATCAGAAGATCATTATCTGGCAATACTGATAAACCAAAGAAGGGAGGCCTAAAGATAATGGCATTACAGGCTCCGAGCAGCCCAGCCAGTTTAGGCCTTAGGGAAGCCCACAGTTGACAAGTGCCAACCATGAGTACAGCGCTTCTAATCCACTTTTCAAGCCTCCATTCTAAAATATGACCAGGAACTGGGAATGGAAAAGATAAGAAGCAAGCTGGAGGAAAAGAGACAGAACTACGATTAACATTTTTTGAGAGATAAAAGAAAATATTACATACGTGAATCAAGAACAGGATGCTATTATAAAGGAACAATCAGAAAACATGATAAAGACCTTGGATATTAAACTTAAAATAGTTAACATTAAAAACGCAATGGAAGATCTTAAATATACTGTTGAGAACATTGGAAGGACAAAGAGCAAACAGACAAAGGGCTGGAGAATAGGAGAGAAAGTACTTTGAAATTAGAAGATTAATTGCTAAATATCAGCTAAATCTATTTCAACAACTGCAAAGACCTATAAATATCTAAAACAATATTGGCAGGGAAAGCAAAATCATTGCACCTCCTGGTAACTAGGCAGCAGTGTATGCTAGTAGAAGAGCATACAGAACCCATGAACAGCACCATGTTTGTGGGAACTAGCTATTTGATACAGGTGGCACCACTAATTTAGTCAGGAAAGGAAATATACATTGTATATTTTTCAGTTATGTATGTGAATATTATAATTAAAAGAAATGGGAATTGGAAAGACATGTTAATTTGAATCACATGAAATTGTTGACATTTGACTACTTCAACCTACATAATGTCAGTTTCATGAAGTTCAACTTAATGCATGAACTGATTAATGTTTGCCTATGAAAAAAGGAGACTAGATGCAGAAACGGATTAAGGTATATCATTAAACAAAAGAAGAGTCTTTTGTGGTAAGCTCTGAACTGGGAAGAGGAATAATTCAGTTCTATGCACCAATAGACGACAATGATGCAAGGTTTGTAGACAGGCTTATGAAGTCATAACAGATGGAAAAATTACCACGATGGAGTTCAAAGTTGTTATGTTAAGAAAATCAGCAAAAATCTAAAAGAAAGAAGACAGGCGAGATAAGATATGACAAAGCTGTCTTGGAAGAGAAAGAAATATTTAAAAGATGAATACTTACAGCTATGAGAAAGTATAAAATTAGGTTCAGAGAAAAAAATCAAAGCATAAGACTTTGAGGACAATATGAAAGTTAAAACATTTTTTAATAATTCTTTGGGATATTCTCAAAACAGAAGAAAAAGACAGACTGCCATCCTTTCCTCAAAGAAACAGTGCTAACAGTGAAAGTGAGGCTCATGTCCAACACTTTTTTATACCTCCTACCACCACTGCCATTATACTCATCATCATGCCAGACACATACTAAGTTCACAAAATGTGGTTAATGGAACCTAGTAGGAGGGGTGATCTTAAATGATTTAATTTCTCCCCTTGAAAGGGATTTTCCTTTGGATTGCACAGTTTCTTAAACTCCAGATTTAGAAAAAGACACAGGCTTCATATATTTTTCTGGATAAGGGTCATTATTCCTGCCCTCTTCAATAGACACTTGCAACAGTGAGAATAAAGCCCATAAATTATATATATTAGATTTGACCATGACATGATACAGCTTCTACTTATAATTTAGGTGATCTTATATAATGTGCTAGACAGTAATGTTCTCATTATTTACAGAAGCTTGAATACAGCCGTAATCATCAATCTAAATGTCTGTGCATTATTTTTAAGGGAGAAGCACAGTGATCTATTAATATTTCAGGTAATGCACATTGAGTGGGATGGAGGGATGAAACTGGGAGATAGAAAGAGATTTCTCTGCAGCTTCAACAACTATCTCCTGAGCACTTTTCTACTCCCCACCTCTCACTGAACCACTCTTTCTCTACTTCGGTGATCCAGTAAGCTAACTTTCTCAAATATCCATTTACAGTTAATCCTTTGAAATTTTCATTAATGAAGTAAAAGGTGTGTAAATTACTGAAGATATTAATTATGTAAGCAGCCTAAAATGCTTTGCACATCATCTCTCAAATAAAGACTAAATAGTTGTGCTTGACATTATCCACAACTAAACTTAACTTCTTTTTCTGTTTCAATAGGTTTTAATATTTAACTTTCTCAAATGATGACTTGTTGATATAAATAAGAAATTTGTTTACTCTCCCTAACTGAAAGAGGAAACTCAGATACTCAATTATGTTCTATAGCAGGAATCTTCGAATCATAGCATAATAATTGAGGCAAGTGTCTTCCATCAATCTCAGAGTTGCTGACCATTTGCAGCACAAGCCCAAAATGAAAAAACTAGGTCTCTAGTAGCTCTCTGAGTCATCTTAGTGGATAAGCAGGGTTATCTTGATTGAACTCACAGAGTAACTGACCTACCCATATGTCAACATGTGTTCAAAACCACTCTCCAGCCATGACAGAAAATACAGGTGCTTTATAAAACCTGTTGACTGAATCAAATGAGTCTAACAACTGATGTTATTTACATCATTTTTGCTCTCCTTAACCACACAGACTCTTGGACACCCTTCCTTATCTTTCAGATAAATAATGATGCCCCAAAATAATGTGAATTTTCTGAGTATCTGCCATAAACATATTACCTAAAATACAAATGAATTTATGGTTTCTTATTACTTGAGGACTTTCCTGTGCCATTTCTTCTGCATTAGTACAGATTTTCTTTTCTGTGTACAAGTAAAATAATTAGGTTCTAGATCTACATCTTTGCAAATTCCAAAATGGTTTTCTAACTGCTTTCAGAGCCACAGAAGCAAGTTAGGGAACAGGAATTGAATAAGTAGAAAAAAATTAAATATACTTTTAAAGGTTTTCAGTTAAGTTCTCATTAATGAATGAGTATTTCAGATACGATTTATGAGGTGAATACACACACCCATACAAATGCAGGATTTGCTAATTACTAGTTGTATGATCCTGATCCTTGCCAGTATACTTAATCTCTCTAAACCTTAGTTTCCTGGCTGATAAAATAAAGATAATAACAATTACTTTATAGGGTTGTAGTGAAGTTTAAATGAAACAATGGACATAAAGGTAATTTTTCATTTTTAAAGTCCTATGTAAATGAAATTAGTGTTTATGTGCACTACCTACTCTAGGCCAAAGACTAATCTTTGAGTTTGGAGAAAATATAAGAGGAATATAAGGTATATTCTCTTTTCACAACAAACTTAATATCCACTTGGGGAAGAGGCAATAATTAGAGTTGAGATTGCACAAAACTAAGCTGTGTGACCCAGGTTATGTATGCAGTAACAATTCTAAGAAGGAAGAGTTTAAAATGGACTGGAAATTATGACCATTTTCTTTCCAAATGGAACATGCTAAGCTTTGCCTGAACAAAGAAACAAAGATATCTAACAGCTGCTTGCCACTCTCTGTTGCTTAAAATATCAGAGGAGTATGAGGTTTAGGCAGCTCTGAGTCATCTTCCTCCTAACTTGGTATTTATTCAGGACATAGCTCTAACCCTGATGACAACAGCATTCCTGACCTATGAGCTACTCAAAATGCTAAGATGGTCCTGAAGGTGAAATGGACACCTCCTCCCTATGCGGTCAGCTGCCATTCCCACTTGTGCTTCTCCAGCCTCCTCATTTTGTCACAGTGTTTGTTCTAAATGAAAGAGGTCTGGACAGCTGAAGAAGAGGAACTGAAGCCAAATGAGAAATATCCTGGATTCTCTTCTTATGACAATGCTCAAGACTCACAGCTGAGGCAATTGTAGAAGAACTCGAGCTTGGGCTTAGACCACATGACTGTGGTAGCTTGTATACCATGAATGAAGCCCAATCATTTCAATTCAGTTGCTCAAGCTCTATGCAGGCCTATTTTGATCAAAGTCATATAACTGTTAGACATGTAAAACTTAGCAAGGGAGAATAATGAAAGATATGGAGTGATAAGATAATTTAACATACTTTTTATATGTTCTCATCTCATCCAGTGGTATCTGTAAATGGGCTCTGTAATCAATATTTTTGCAGATGAGGAGGATAAGGCCCAGATGGGTTGGATAACTTGCCCAAGGTCACACCATTTATAAGCTGCAGAGGGAAAATCCAGTCCCAGAAAATCCTGGCCCTGAAGCCTGTGTTCTTTACACTTATATTGTCAGAGGGAGAAATATGAACACACACATAGAAGTATTTTTTTAAGAGGAGGGCTCAGGGACCAGAATATTTTCACAATTCTAGATGATGGGGTATTTTCACAAAAGGTGAATTGTGGAGAATTAAGCTGGAAGGAGGTTTAGGCCATATGATGGAGACGTATGCTAAAAGTCATCACTTTGCACTCAATTATGTAAACACTGGGGAGTCACTAGTGGCTGACCAAGTATGAGGGAATTCTGGTTATGAACAATGAGGGGGTACCCTGCCTATAAAAAATTTTAAAGCTATAATAAAACCCAGTCATTCTGATTCTAATCATTACTTCCTGCCGACATTTCTAAATAAAGTGATAAAATACTCTTCCTCAAAAAAAAACTACAAATAATTTCTGGTCTTAGTTTTAAACAATTGCTGCCATTAGCACTGAGTTTTGATAATACATTGTATGATTTGAATTAGCACATTTTTATTATTTATCCTTTACTAAACATTGTGTTCAACATAGAAGTTAATTCAGCAAATTCCTAAACAATTGTTTCCCAAACGTAACCCACTCAGCTGCAATCATTCAAGATAAACAGGGAAACCTTGGCAATTGCCTTGGGCAGACATAGCTGTGATTCTAAGTTAAAGAAACAGAACTTGAGTTACTACGGGTCCTTGGAGTTTCCTATTTTTGTTTAAATGCAAAATGCAAGTATAACATTTTTTATTTGAAAGGTGCAAATTTTAGTTCATAAATAAAATACTCTGTGAATCTGAGCAATCTTTAGAATCAAAATCACTTCTTTTCATTGGTTGTTTTAAAACAGAGATTTAAAAATTATATTGATTACTAATCACTACATGTAAATAATTTAATCACAAAGTGGAAGGTGTTATAAAAATGATCCAGTCAAGGTGTCAAAAATGCTAGGAATGCCACTGGAAGTCACTGAATGTTTTTGATAGAAGGGGTCACGAAAATGGCTAAGGTGAATCATAAAAGACATCATCATTATACTAATCTATGCTGTGTGTATGTCTAGTTACCAATATGTTTTCCTAGAGAAGGAAAAACCGTGGAGTATAAGTTGTCAAAAGCAATAAAAATTATTAAGTGGTGGAGAGTATTCTGGCATGGGTCCTTCAGGCTGCTGCATTTTCATGGTAGAATATAAATCCTACCCCCAGCTGGTCTATCCATGAAAGCAGACAGTTCTCATTTTTAACTGCCAGCAGAGAACACTACCACTTCAGGGAGTCAGTAGGGAATAATGTAATTTGGAAATTTTTGTCACCCTATATGTTGGGAAATGTCAACTGAGAAAAATCATTATTTAGGGTTTTTTGTTAAGGATACATGGTTGTCATAACCTGTATTGTTGTTTACAATATTCAGTGCACTTCCCTCTGGGAGGATCACACATCCCTTTCTATAGAAGATTGGCCTGGCCTGATGACTGACTTGTTCGGTCAGCAGATGTGATGACTATTCTGGGCCAAAGTTTTAAGTGCTAGTATGTGGTTTGCTGTGTTTTTTCCCTAAGTCTCTGTGATCACGAAAGCATGAAGCCTCTATTCACCCAGGGTTCCTGAATAACTACAATGAGCAGAGCCCTTTTTTAATCCATTACGAACATGTTGCATGAACAAAAATTAAATATTGTAGTTTTAAGCAACTAATATTTTCTGGCACAAACTAGCCCTACCTAATTGATAGAGTAGTCCTTCCATCTGGGCATATACTCTCAAATCTATTCCCAAATTTAGACAGACTAGAAGAAACAATTTCTTAGAACTCCTATATAAATTTCAATAGAATTGCTTTTACTGAACTACATTTGCTGTGAAGATTGTTCATACTGAAAGACACTGTAAACGCATCTCATGAAACTCAAGCTGGTCCACACTTAAGAATGTTGTCATGAATTAGAGTAAAATGTTGTCATGAATGATGAACATCCTCAAGAAGTCTTTGCCTGTATTTTGCTTTAAAATTGTTACAGTTTTCCTGAACAACATGAACTATTTCTGTCTCTTAAACACTATCTGTTATGTACCTGATCATGTACCTAACCTATTTCAGGTTAGTTGCCAGGAAGCTTAGGCGCAAATTTTTGGTGAGTGTGCAATTGTTTGCAAGATCTGCTTTCAATTTGGTCTTAATTATAACTCTATTTTATGAATCTAGTTTTGTGTTCCTTTTTTAACAATTTTTAATTGATGTGTTGTATTTAATCTCATTAATCTTTTCAAGTCCTTAAAAAATGTTTTCAAGTCCTTTAAAATATATATATATATTTATAGAGCAGTATCATTGCCATGCGATTGACTCTTTCTAAACATGTAAACATCATCAATCTGTCATGTCATCAAAATTGCTCCTAATAAGTATCACAATTTAGAAGACGCTCTCTTAAACCTGAGCCCTGAATAGTTCATGGCCACGTCAAATTGAAGAGGTTCTTACTTAAAGAGAAAAAGTTCTGCCAGCTGCATTTGCTTTAGTCGCTTTTGTTTGCTTGTTTGTTTCCAGAAAACCTTCAGGGTTCTAATTTTTTTAGCTAATTAATATCATTCTTATACTTAATTGAGCTCTCCTTCCTACTGAGTAAAACTAGACATTATTAAATCCCATAAAGGGATGGAAGACATATTCCTAGGCTTCTGAATGTTTTCATAGGCTAGCTGTGGAGATCAGTAACTAAAGCAACAAACAAAAACAGTTCAGAAGAGACAAAATTTTTCTGGGCCAACTATGGACTCAGGGGTTGGGGAAACTTGGAATAAAGAGGTGGAATAAAGGGATGGTTAGTGTAAGAATAGAATTAATTGGAGGAGGCTTTCTGGAGGAGGTAAAAGTTGAGCCATGTCTATTCATCACTCTTCCCTCAAAGCTTCCCTTATCACTTTCCTCCCCCTCCTCCCTTAAACATTAAAAAAAAAATCTAGCAATTAAAATGCCTGGCTCAGGGAGACTAAGAGCTCAGCCTTATCCCATACCAAGGAGCTATCTGAAGTTGGGCCTCAGGACCCCTAAGGCTTCATGCTGGCTTAGGTGCAGATCTGCCATTTGTTGACAGACTCTTTCCCAGCACCGAGTATGTTGGGGTCACTGGGAAAGAGGAAACTTATGAATAAATTTGAAAAGGGGTCTGAAAATTTAGATGAATGCCAAAGGAGTGCTTTGTGAATAAAATTAAGCAGTCATTGCCATAAAGGACAAATGTTTTAACTGACCCTGGTCCACAGCAGCCTCCCAAGGCTTTCTCCGGGAGTCAGAGGCATGGGTCTGTACTAAATGGCTTAATTTTCTTAATCAACTATTTCATTGTGGGTTTTTAACTTTATTCCCATGACTATTTTTTTTTCATTTTGCCATAATACAGCTCTAAGTACCGTGGCAAACATTTGACAGTTTGCTCAGCAGGTGCTGGGCTGTGCAGAGCTTGCGTAGCTCTACCTTTTATTAATTGGGTTTCAAAATGAGTTCTTGTGAACAGAAGCTAAGATGGGACTATTGTACCTGTCAACAGGAAGCTGGGCGAAATAAAATATTTGGAATGTGTTTTAAAATAACTCATTGTGTGCTTGATCGCTAGAGAGTATAAAAGAGAAATATTCTTTAATGTTGAAGTAAATAATCGTACAATCAAATGGCAATAAAATTAAAGAAATGTTGGGGGTTGTTCAACGTTCTTCAGTATTTGATTACAATGAGAACATTCTCATTGTGCCTAGTAGATTACACAATGATGAGATACTTCTTAAAAAGCATTTTAATTAAAAAATCTAGAGGCCTGGGGATGTAGTAACTACTTTGAAAACCAACAAAGAGGCGCCTCTCAATACCTCTGGATGTTTCCAATTTAATTTTTATCTCCATTTAAAAGGTTTTTTTTCCTTACCAAGAAAAGCTCTAGATCCAAAATTTTACATTCCAGCTTTAAAAAGCTCTGCCTAGCCTTGACCATCTGAGGAATATATTTTACTTTTGGTAAAGCAGAAGTATCTTTGTGATTCTTTTTCTTTTTAATATGTGTGCTTCCAATTAAATGAACTTTAATGACATACATTCTAAAACTCTCATTTAGGGCAGGGGATCAAAGTGAGGTGAAGAGAGAGCAGTAAAGGTTGACGAAAAGCTCAGAAATGTGCCAGGCCCTCTCTTGTCATTATCATTGTCATTTCCATCATTAGCTCTACTCAGCTATAAAATGGTGAATGGTGTCTGTCTCCTCCTGAGGGACTGGGTATGCAGTTTCCCTAAAAAAGGTTGTGTTCTGAAGTTTAAGTATGGTGAAAACAGAGATGAAGCCATAACAATCTTAAGATGAAAGGCTGAAGAGATAAAGAAATCTTTATGTTTGTTTCCAATTAAAGAAATAACATATTGTTATTGTAAAAGTCTTGAAGAGTTGTAAAAATGAGGATGATGAAAAAAACAAAAAGCCCCTGAACTTCTACTCCCAGAAATGACCACTGATTGATCTATTCTCTCTTGAACTTTTTTACATAGATCCTACACACACACACACACACACCCCTACACAAACACACACACTCCACTAAACAAATACACACAAATACTTTTTAAAAAACAAAAATGTAGTCATATCAAGCTGTGTGTTTCATCTCGCTTTTGCATAATTGTCATTATAAACAAGAACAGTATTTTTGTTTGATGACAAAACTGCCACATCCTTTTAATGTCTGCCCAGTATTTTCCCAAAGGGATGGAAAATAATTTTTTAACCTAATTCCTATTGACAAATTTTCATGGTGTTTCTAACATATCACTTGGGTGAATATTTCTGGAGAATAAATTTCTAAAAACAGAACAATGGAGTGAGAAGTTTAAAACTTTGCTATATAGTTCCAAGTTGCTACACAAAAAGTTGTAACAATTTACACCCCATCAGCAATGTATGAGAAAATATCCTATTCCACATATTTTTAAGCTTTGCTAATTTGAAAGATAAAAAATGTATCTCATTATTATTTACATTTGCATTTTTAGCTGCACTGAGGTAATTTATACATTTACTTGGAATTTTTCCAATACTAAGTCATCTCACCAAGGAATATAGCACAGCTTTGTATTTACTAAACCCTTCTTTATAATTTTTAGTAAAGTTATTTTATTTTTCTGATAGATATCTTGCAAATAACTTATTACATTTTGATGTATTATATACTTTTATTGCTGATGAACTGGGATTGTCAAAAATTATATTACCAAGAGATTTTGCAAATATAAATCTGTTGACATTTAAATTTATTTTATATCTAGCCACTTTCCTGAATTCTATGAGTTTTAGTAAAGTTTCAGTTGTTTTTTTGTTTTACTCTTAGGTAGACTATCGTAACGCTGCATGCAGGTCTTTATTTTCCAATAAGTATGATGTAATCATAATGGTCATGCTCATCTAATTCCAGAATTCAGTGAGAAAGTGTCTAGTTTTTCACTGCATATGATAGTGTTTTATTTTATCATCTGTTTTGGGCCTTAGATCACTTTGAGAATCTAAACAAAACTTTCTTTCTCTCAAAGCACATGTGCTGCACAAACGACCAAAATTTTCATATATTTTAGTTGATTCATACACCCCTTGAGACTGGTGAACACACTCATACAAACACACACCACAAGACATAATTAAAGTTGTTTCAATAGGCCTGGCCAAAAAGAACATTTCCAAGTAGGTGAAGGGTGTCAACTTAATGCAACAAGCATTTGTATACTTCTCTTTCATTAGGGGTTCTAGTTACCCAACGAAGAGTTAGCTTTCCAGTGCAATTAAAAACAGACATTTTGCAAGGCAATGGCTGTGAACGCTCTTGAATTACTCTCAGTCTATCCAGAAAGAGAGGCAGATAAGTAAACAGAACAACATGAAAGTGATATCAAAGATGTGTATGTGCTGGTTGAGAGCATACCTGGATACTGTCTTTCTTTCATCAACTGCAAGATGTTTAACAGAGAATGTGTCTTTTGGAGTGAGACTAAAAAAAAGATATTGAAGACACAAAGACATTCAAAAAAAAAGCAAAGGTAGTTTGGCCTGATATATCTGTAGAATGATAGGCAGTCCCTTGAGTTTGGAACACAGAAAAAGTGCAAAGATTTTCAGTGCACTGTTGGAAATGACTTTGTTTTTACGGTAGCCTCAGCCAAAATAACATAGTGTTACAAATCTTGCAAAATAAAGATTCCTCGGAAACCTCACACAAATTGCATAATTCTTCAACTACTTTGCTTCAGAGTAGGAACCTCGTAGATATTCTCAGTCTTACCATTGGCTTACCAAGCTAGTCCTTTTGTTCCTTTCTTATTTAATTGATCCAGAATATTATGGCCTGCTGTAAATGACTGATGGCTTTCTTTGGTACGAATTTCAGAAACTTCTGGATGAATGCACAGTGGAATTTGCTGGCAGTGGCTGGAAATTTAGTGTGAAAAAGCCAGGTTTGGCTCCCCAGAAATATCAATTATCTACTTCACATCCATACACAGGAAAGTATATATCTCTGGGAATATTTACTCATCTTTTATTTACCACAGTTAAGCTCCTTACACAGTTTGTCCATGAACTGGATGCCTCTTTTCTCATTGTTTCTGTCAGTTCATTCTCTTTCCTGTTTGGGTCCCTTGTATCTTATGATTTCCTCCACGCTTTCCCCCCATCTTCGCTATTTCTATGCAATCTTCAGGACTAGTCATCAGATCAGTTTGTGCACCGAAAATCTTCCATATTTTGTTTGTCCTCCACTCTCAATTTAATCAGAATATGGAGGGAAAGGTGTGGCAGAGAGGGGTTTGTGGCAGACATCGGTATTTTTAAAGGCTCTTCAAAAACGAGTCTCATGAACAGCCACCATTGAGAATCACTGGAACCAACAGCATCCCTCATTAAATCCTCACTGTAACCCTCACTACTTAGTTCCCTCGTTCTGCCACTTGTTTCCAAATAAGCTTTAATTGAGACTCCTTTTTTTCTAGAAAACAGTCAATAGCCACATTCTGCTGTAGAAATGATCACCAGTACATCAGATTTTCTTATAATTATGAATGCCTATGAGTTTTCACAATGAAGATGCCAAAAGCATACATGAAAAAGAAAAACATCTCCAATGGAAATAGTTTCCTGTGGTTTTTTCCCCTCCTTTATCTCCCCAGTGTAAAATTACTGAGCTCTCTTTGTGGCTTGCCCATTTGTCATTTGTTACTTCACCCTAATTTATGAATTCATGTGATGGGCAACAAATTTATATAGTATGATTACAATGGCACTGATAACAGGAATTTTGATGCTCAAAGCATAGTAAGAAAAGGAAAAAGTAACAATAATGCTGAGGAATTGCTAAAAGAATTTCTCAGGCCTTTAGAAAATGCTTATGTGTAAAATATTTCCTAAAGTATTCCTCATATGACTGCTAAGATACTCTACTGAACATGCAAAGCACATCTATTTCATTTTTTTCTTCTCCTCATGTCCTTAGTTGTATCTGTACCCTTTAAATCAGTGTTGCTTTAGTAAACTTTGTTAATATTTGTCAAATTATCCTTAGATTCAGCTACCTTCCATTGTGTTATTTTTGTAGTCATATTCTCAGTGTATTTGCAATACATTTTTCACAGATGATCCTAAAATAAGCTGTTACTATGTATACAATTATAGCATATATAGTAGAAGGATTATTTTCCAAAAATAAATGCCAAGTAACTTGTAAGACCTCTGGAGAATTCTGAAATAACACAAAACGAAAGCCATCATAAATTTGCTCTTTTTTTTTCAAGACTGGCTCTTCTTAGTTCTACTGTCTCCTGATTCCTCATACACTAAGTGTCACATGGTAGATGACAACCAGACTCATAATAAGTGTGATGGCAGAGTCAATCTTGCATGTGTTGACTTTATCAGACTAGCTTTCTCTGAGTACATTGCTAATTTCATTGAATAAGTTCCAGTTAAGTGATAGTGCTTTAAGGGCAATACATTTCCCCAAACCAAAATGTCATATTTATACTTTAAAGTAATTTAAAATAATTAAATATTATAGTCAGTCAGAAACAGTTTTTCTAATCTCAATTGATACCATGTCTACAAATAGCCTAAATTTATTTCCATGCAAAACCTCTTCAATCCTGTACTAAAAACTAAAACCTGAGTTCTATTTTTGGCTTAGCATTAATTTCCCGCTATAAGTCTTTCAGTTTCCACATTTATGAAACAAGCAAACTAGAGAAAAATAAGTGGTTGTGTCCTTGAAGCCTAAGGACCTCAGGAATTAATGAGTTAATAATTTACACACTGCACATGTTCCTTAGGAGGAAATAGCCTTCATAACACACTAAAAGTATAAAGTTAAAATAAATAAGGATGATAGAAGCAGCGAACTCCATTTATTTTGTGATGTGTAAGGCATTTTGATTCTACAAATTCTGCCTTAACATATGGTAGCATTTAGCCAATACTCCTAATAATATTTATAAGTAGATTGAGAATTAGCTCACAAATACAATTCAGGAAGTTTATTCTGGTGATTTGTTTTTCATGTTCTGTTAAATGAATTGCATTAGAGGTCAGAGAAAGGGCCTTAAAGGGGCACTTCTTTAGTATTTACAGTGAAGTTGATCTAGTTGAACATTATAATGAGATAACACACAACTAGCATCTCTTCTGGGAGTCAAACACTGTCAGTTTCTGCCCAGTTAGCCAAATTGTTGCATAATACACAGAAAGATGGAAAAAGGCAGACCAAATGGTCAAATGGTCTCTGTGTTTACTGTTTGTGTTTTTAGCCATAGAAAAGAGGTAAACAAACTATTGTATATGAAGACAAAGCGGGAATTGGACCCCAACTCCATAGCTGGCTAAATCCACTGTTCTCAGAGATCATTGCAACACGAATACAATTCCTACCAAGTATACTTAATTTGATCCTGCAAACCCTTAACCATTTTAGTGATTTAAAAAGAAGAGAAGAAAGAAAAATAACTGTTAGCAGTCAAGCTGAAGACAGTCAGCTCTCAAGGTTGACGCTACTCCCCAAACACATTACCAAATGCCTCCATATCTCAATTTTCTCCTCCACAACTCACCCCTCATATTCCAGCTACCTCACCCACCAACACAGAGAGAGAAAGAGTGGGGAGAGAGAGGAGAGAGAAGCAGATGGAACTACACAACTATCAACAACAGTGGAGCAAATTAACAACTTAGAAAAGACGTAGAAAAGTTTAAAGAGGAACAATTTGGGCTGAATAATTTTTTTGGAAAATAGTACAAATTCACAATACACTTTTCTAGGACACTTTCCTAACTCTTTGTAAAACTCCTATTTAAAAAAGGAACGAAAGTACTTCATATTAAGGGTTTTTAAAAGTTAGCAATCATTTGAACATGTTTTTAATTACAAAATGCAATTAAAGTTTATTTGTGACCTACTAAAGCAGCTTCCTGAATCAGAAAAAGAGAATGAAAATGCTTTTATGGAGACTATGCCTTAGACATCAGAGCATCCTAGGATTTTAAGATGAAGAATTCTCTTATAAAGAAAAGACTGTTATATTAGGTGTGACTAAGTCAGAAAAACATTAAATTTTTCATTTGCTCCCAAAGGGGGAAACATTTTATTAGAGTGACTAAATTTTTTTTTCACTCAGCAAGAGATTCCTCGATCCTCCCACACTTGTAAAGATTTTGAGATTTGGCCAGGCACGGTGGCTCAACGCCTATAATCCCAGCACTTTGGGAGACTGAGGCAGGTGAATCATGGGGTCAGGAGTTTGAGACCAGCCTGGCCAATATGGTGAAACCCCGTCTCTACTAAAAATACAAAATTTGTCGGGCATGGTGGCATATGTCTCTAATCCCAGCTACTCGGGAGGCTGAGGCAAGAGAATTGCTTGAACCTGGGAGGTGGAGGATGCGGTGAGCTGAGATCAGGCCACTGCACTCCAGCCTGGGTGACAGAGACAAACTCCGTCTAAAAAAAAAAAAAAAAAAAAAAAAAAGATTTTGAGATTTTTACTTCTCTCTCTACAGCAATAAGTTGTCTATCTCAGTTTTCACCTAGCTTATTTTTTTCTCTGCCAGTGATGTTTGGCTTAACTCCCTTTTTTAGAACGTGTAAACAGATATATTGATTGTTATCGAAACTATTTTAACCAAAAATAGCTGTTTATATTAAAATAAAACATATACAGCACAATACTTCTGTGTCAGTTCTTTGAGTATCATTTTGCTGACATCTAAGCATTTTCTTCACACTATAAGTTCCTGAGAATGTATGCTGGGATGTGCATTTTGCATGCCTAAAAGCACCTATATTATTATGAGTATGTTCATTTTACATTCCCCAGAGTATCAAAGCACCCAGGACATTAGTGGTGGAGTTATCAGATATCAAAGAATTTCCCCATGAAAGCATCTGGTGTCATCTGAAAGCAAATAATTTGTGTCCCTCCACTAAATAAGCAAATAAGGCTTCTGGGCAAGAGAAATAGTTTTCCTGACATCCAGACTGTAGAGCTCATTCAGTTCATAAAGCATGTTTCTCCTGTTTTCACAAAATTTTAAGAATGCTAGCTATGTACTTCCCAGACCATAGCGGATTAGAAACTGCAAAAGGAAAAGAGATAGAACTGAGTAATAGAGTAAGCACCCCAAGAATGCCAAGGATTAATAGCTAACAGAAAAACTACTAAAAGCAGACAAATGAAGTATAGTAATTTGAGATAATATAAAGATTTATTGAAAAGGAGAACTGCTTCAAACTTTTAATGGGCCATAAGTGCATTGGTACATTTATATTTATAGTTATACCTGAATCATAAAAATAGTTATGTTTAATATACCCTTTAAGGTATTTAAGAAAGCAGAGAAATTTCAAGTATAATTATGTTTCCAATAAAAATAATTCAACTTTTTAAAGGTTTGAAATTCAAAAATGTAACTTTCAGATATTTAGGAAATTGAGTTTTGCTGCACACCTTCTTCATAGAATTAAATGAGGTATTAGCATAATATAACTTTAAGGTTTGACTATTTTTGTTGAAGTAAAAAGTTATCAAGAGTTCATGTGCAAGACTAGGAGAAGTTTTATCTAGAAGAGACTAAGCCTGTTGTCACATTGAAAATGTTTCCTGGTCACCAGATAAATGCAATGAGAAAGGACAGATTTTGTCAACTGTCCTGATTTCATTGTATTTTACTAAATTAACAATGTTCACACAGAGAGCATAACGGCTGAGTGAACCCCTAAGTTATGTGGGTTAAGTCAGATGAGGATGCCTTGCTACCACATTGATTTCCTCGTTTGTCAAGATCTTGCATTTTTCTAGTCCCAGGAGATTCTTAATTTTAAAAGCCTACTGACACTTTTTAGACAATTCACTCATACATAAATGCATGCATGCCCACATAGACGTCTAAACCATTTCTGGTCTCATGTTTTTGCAAGGGGCAGAGAAAGAGGAGATTGAGCCGGATGGTAGTGTCTAGGTTAGATATTTTAGGAAGCATGCAAAACTGGTTAAATATGAGTTTTCTTAAGCATAGCAATCTGAAAAACATTGAGCTGGCTGATGAATCCAATCCATAGTCAACATTCACTAGCTGTTTGATTTGGCCATGTTTCTCTCAGATGAGACACCTGGGCTGCTACTATTATCCCATATTGTGTGTATTTAATCCTGCCATGTTTTGTGGCAGAGTGGCAAACTAATATCACAAAATACCAGTAACACAATCACATTTAATGTCTATTGTTCAAATGAGGGGAATATTCAGTGTAGGTTGGATCCCACTGGCCAAGCTGACGACTTAGATCTGATCCAGATGTCTGAAGTCATTTATAGCCAATTCTCTAGTCTGGCCAATTAGTCTTAACATTGAAGCAATTGACTTACCTGATGACAGTCTGAATCAACAGATAATTTATGACCTGAACTTCTGTAATTATTTTAATAGCCTTTTCATACCCTTTTTATTCTATGTATCCTAATAGGAGCATTTAAAATGAGAACCCTTCACTAAAGGAAAGAGATGTGAAGTTTTTAAAGAAATATTTTACTAAAGGAATCAGAGACCTGCCCTTTGAAGAAAGTCTGTATTGAAAAATGCCCACATTCTTCCTTTTAGCTCATTAGTTTGGAAATATTTTGGACTCACTTTTGCCATTTTGAAGTATTACTGTCTCTTAAATTACAAGTTATTTATTGCGTATACTAAGAAGACCCTCAAATACCTCAAAGAGGTATTTGAAAATTTCCTCTTCATTATCTTGCTATTACTAACAATGGGAAGTGAAAGAGAAATCGTTCCTATAATCCCAAATTTTTCCTCACTAATAGGCCAAGGATTCTCGACTTTGAGAGGCCAGTTTGCAGCGGAAATGGTGCCAGCCCATGGGCACTCTGTTCATTCACCCCCTCCTATAGGAGGGTCTCCCAAAATCACCAACATTGATGACAGGCAAATGTCACGACCACACAGTGGTGGCCTAAGGAAAAAAACATGGGATAAGTCAAGCTTTTGTGAAGAAAAATGAATAAATAAGTTGTTTTAGTCCACTTAGCTCACTAAAGAAACTCTGACTCAATATTAAACTGCTATACTCAACATACCATTGAGAATACCAAAGAAAATATTGCCTGGGGAGATACATGTTCAAACCTTCTCGTCTGCAGCTGCTATCAATTATTCTGCCTAATGTGACCAGAAATCTCAGTTTTCAATAGAGAAAAATGAGTGTAAAAGAATCCTTATTGAGCACCCCTACATTCCCCTCCCCAACCTCACTTCTTGATTCTGTTTTGCTTTTCAGACATTTGAGTGTCCACATACTTTGTATTCCAGCCCTCTGGGAAGTTAGAAAAGCCAACTTAGTTATGTTTTAGGGCACAGGAGAGATTTTGTGGCTTTCAGAGATCCTCCATTGGATTACAAAAGCTCATAAAAGGGTACCTTCACCTTAAATGTTATATAAACTGAGTTCTGACTGTGTATGTGATTTACACTCTTATTGAAGATCTTGAATCTTTTTTTTTCCCATGCTGGAAGATAAGTGGAGGACAAAAAAGCTATTTAGAACAGTTAACCTGATCATTTTTTAAAAGATGTGTGCAAATCATTGAGGCTGGGATCTCGTTTGTCAACCAAATTGTCAGGAAATAATTTATTACCGACAAGAACAAAGTGTGCAGCTGGATACCCCAAACAACGGCATGCTAAATGAGCCAGAGACTTGTTATAAATATCTTCCCCAGGACTGCATTTCCTGTACTCTAAAATTATTCTAGAAGCAGCATGGTATAATTGAAAAAAGAACAGTACTGGGCCTTGGATGTTGGAGTTTTCTTTTAGCTGTTCTAATAACTAGCTTTGTTATCAAGTTATTCCATTTCCTGCTTTTTGTAAAATAAAATAATAAGTGTATATACCTGATGATCTCTGAATTTCCTTCAAGCCCTAAAATTCTATACTGACAACACTGATATCTTACCACAGGGAATGTTGCCACTCAAATGCTACACAAATTAATCTATGCTCACACAAAAGATAGGAAAACAGAATTTTTTTTTAAAGGAAATAAAGGGCTGTTGTAAAATAGCCTTTTTGATTTCTGCATGAATTATATAATCAAGAAGTTATTCTTTTGGTGCAGTTAGTATGGTAAATTCAAGAAGTGAAAGGAAGTTAATAACAAAAAGAGACAAAATAATTAGAAATTAAGACTTCACTTTACAAAACAGATTCTTAAAAATGAAATGGTAATAAACTAAATCTCTTTTCTTTAAATCTCTCAGCCTTTTGCTCTTGTTATATTCACCCTTGTTTCACGGGTTTCTGCGTCTCTTCTCTCCAAGAATCTAAGCTGCTACATGGCAGAGGACCTACTTCATTCACGTGCAGACCTTCACAGTGCTTTGCCCAGAAAGGCACTCAATAAATATGTAGTAAATTAAATTCTCTTTTCAATGTATTGGATAAATGTGGTAAATACTTAGCTGGAGTATCAATCCAACTCAATGTAGCTTTTTGTAAATTTGAATTTTTAATAAATCCCTACATTTCCTTCCCTTATAAATGACAAGGAGGACTATGGTTTCATGTAGAACCTGTGAAAAATCTAATCAATAAGAGGAGTTTTCTTATTGTGAAAGAAAGAAAACTATTAAATTGTAAGCATGTAGTTTTATTCTGATTTATTAGAATTTCTGTATCACTCATCCACTTATTTATGCATTCATCATATATTTAATGGGTATCAGATATGCCAAACCTTTGTTTATACCACTATAAAAAAGATATATTTCCTTCTCTCAAGAGTATAGTGTTTATGGTCTACAGAGAAGGAGAAGGAGCATCAGTCACAGTACAGTGGAATAACTGTGGTGATTTTGATATGCATACTATGTGTCGTAGCATGTAAGGACACCTGAATGAATGTTGAAGAATCATTGGAAGCTTCTCAGAAGAGGAGTTAGCTAAGCTGATTAGCACAGGCCAAATTTAGGTCAGTCAGGACAAGGGTCTACAACTTGTAGAAAAAGCCAGTGGAATTTTACATTTATTGAAGAAACTCTGCATATCACTTATAATAATATGCCAGACATTCTTCTAAATACTTAAAAATAGTGACTCCTCTAATACATCAATCATAAGAGGGAATGACTACTATTCCCATTTTACAAATTAGGAACACAAGACACAAAGAGGATAAGTAACTTCAAAATTCAAATAGCTAACAGTTGGCAGTACTGGGATTTGAACCCAGACATTCTCAGGTAAGAGTTTATGCTCTTAGAATTCCTGATTATATGCTACTGCTCTAAGGCCAGAGGCTAGAGAGGCTGGCTCCTCTCCCCTCACCTCTTCCCCATTTATTCGCTATCTCAGCATTCTATGTGTTCGATTTTGCAACACCTTGCTTGTCTGTGTCCTGGCATGCTGTCTGTCTTCCTTATTATATTGCAAGCATTGCCTGAGCAAGGACTCTGAGAACTCACTGAGGGGTTTTAAGTAGGAAAGTCATGTGGTCATACTTGTACTCCATAAAGAGCACTCTGAAATAGAGGAAAAGGATGTCATTTTCAGTATAATATCTATGATTTATCTGTTATTAAACTGGAGGTTTCGGCCCCAGTACATGCCAGAGTTTGTAGATAGATCAAGAAGCAAAAATGTCTGAAAGTGAGTGGCTGAGGTCTTTTAGATGACACTTAAATGCCTCAACCACATCAAAGGTATAAAAGGGCCTAGGATTGGAGATTAGAAGATAATTTTTAGAGAGGAGAGGATTTATTTGAAGAGGTCTTTGCTCTGAGTCACAACTATCCTATCTCTGCTCCAAGGGAGTGGGAGACACCCCCAACCTCGAGTCCATAAACTCAAGGAAGAATTTTCTGGAGAGAGCAACAGCAGGTGCTGGCCTCTCAACTCATGCCTGTGAATAACAACTTCAACAGGACGACTCCGAGAACTTAATTTTGTCCTCTGCAGGTTAGGTTGGTGTCTAAATTCCATCTGAATACCTAGAGAGCACGAGACAGGCTGATTAACTTTTCAGACAGAATGCAAAGGAAACGTGCTGAGAAGGTAGCAGGTTTGGAGTCCCTGGAACCCAGAATGTGTAAGCGTAGAGCAATGACCTGGACAAGGCAGTGCATGAGATGCCCACACAGAGCTGAGCCAGCCAAGGCTGCCCCAGGTTCTTCTAAGAGGAGTGCCCAGGGAATCACTCACACCTTGAGAGAAGCTGAAGGCTTTGCTAGCTGTACAGAGACCAATGGATCAGCCTAAGCAGGAAAGCACAGGTGAGAGACCCTCACCGATCTGGGGGCAGACAGGAGGAGGGGTCTTCCAAGAACCCATGAAAGCACCCATGGTAGAATGAGTCTGCTTCACCTACCTGTCAAGTCCAGAGAGTGATGCCGATCACCAGGCAAGTTTCAGGCAAGTGAGAACTTCCCCGCCAGACAGATTCAAATGTGACAATGTCTTAAGACTTAAAGTAAAGGTAGTCCTCTTTATGATTTTAATATGACCAGAGAATTTCATGGAGGTGCCAATCATTATAAAGGGAAGAGCTTCCCCAACTGAATCCATTTAAAGGGACAGTGAGGAACAAAACTAAAGATGCTCTATGATTACATTAGTTAATCACACTAGAGATACACCCAAGGTATCCTGCCCCAATCCCATCAAAAGCCAGAGCTATGACCTGTAAGAGCTTCAGAAACTCCAGGCTGGGTGTGGTGGCTGACGCCTGTAATCCCAGCACTTTGGGAGCCTGAGGTGAGTAGATCACGAGGTCAGGAGTTCAAGACCAGACTGGCCAAGATGGTGAAACCCCATCTTTACTAAAAATACAAAAATTAGTCAGGTGTGGTGGCAGGCACCTGTAATCCCAGCTACTCAGGAGGCAGAGGCAGGGAATTGCTTGAACCTGGGAGGTGGAGGTTATACTGAGCTGAGATCGTGTCACTGCAGTCCAGCCTAGGCAACAGAGCAAGATTCCGTCTCTTAAAAAAAAAAAAAATAGAAACTCCAGTCACCTCTCAAATTGCCCAGGAAATCCCAGGTGCCACTCTAAGATATGCGCAAAGCATGTTTACATCTGCGGGTTTCCTGCAGCAATTTGCCCCATTCAACCTGTGATCTTGAAGCCTCAGTGTTCTCTCCTAGTCTCAGCCTGAGGGCCTGACACAGCAGGCTTCTCTATGAGGTTACTACTGAGGGCTGAGGACACTCACACCACTCTCTGGCCCATGCACAAGGAATAGGATCTAAGCCACACCGTGCTGGACTTGCAAACCCACACCAGGCCTGCTGCATCTTCAGCCTCACGTTGTTTCCAACTTTGTTCCTGCAATACAACTGCTAGTACTACGCACAGTTGCTTCAACAAAGGAGAATTTTAGCTCCTTTACTCTTGATTCTCCTGCACCCTTGGGCAATTCCATTGCTGCTCCTACATCTAGAACCCTCTCTGCTCCAACCTGCCTTTTATCTGGAAGTGCGTATGTGATTGTGAGCATGACTCCCGCAAAACAGGCTGGCTCTGGATCGGACTTCCTCTATTAAGTATTTTTCTGACCTTGGGTGAGACTTAGTCTTTGTAACCTCAACTTCCTTATCTGTACAATGAAGATAATAATATTATTTATCCCATTAGGTTGTGGTGAGGATTCAATGACATGAACAAAAATATTTAGCCTCTGGCCTGGCATGTTTAAGTACTCAATAAACATTTCTTGAACAAATTAAGTAAGTGAGCAAGTGGGTCCTGGTCTATCCGGTTTCCTCATATTGGAAAGCTGTTCCCTCTACCATCTGCCTGGAAAACTCCTACTGACCTGCAAAACCTGGACCAAGTGACTAGGTTTATTACTGAGAATGTGTAAACTCATTATATTGACATCTTGATTTCCAAGATACATTAAGTGAGAAAACTGCAAATTGGCACCTTCATGAAAAGAAATTATCACATTAACTTTTGTGTAGAAAGAAAAGGAAATAACACGTGATAAGTATGTGTGTGCATTTCTGCTAAGTGGAAACACTGAAAGAATAAACCAGAACCTGTTAATAGTCTGTTTGAATTCATTTTTCATAAAGGATAAGGTCTTCTTTAACCATGCATACAAGTGATATAGAGGTTTATACACTGGGGTCATTTATTGTTTAAGACTGTAAGTAAATGTGAACCAAACCACTAGGTGACTCAGTTAAATTTATTTAAAAACCCATTTTACCAGAAGGACAGGAGGAGAAGGAGAGAGAAAACAGAATTTGCTTTGTGCCAAGCACCAAGTTAAGCACTTTATATCCATGAATTCATGAGACCTTCACAGTCCTGCAAGGCAGTTGCCATCTTGCAAAATGAGAAAACTGGTGGACCAGAGTCAGGCAGCTAGTAGGTGTAGAGCTAGAATTCAAACTCACCTAGGAGCTGCAACCCCTTCTTCCTTTCAGTCACATAGTGTAGCCTCTTGCCAAGTTTGATACTTAACACAGAATGGATATGCCCAACTTGTACTTCATCATTATACTTACTGATAAAAATATTCAACAGTACCACCCCAGTACAGAGTCTTGTTGCAAACCAACAGAGAGAGACCCCCTGACACTGGACACAAATTGTTTTACGGTGGTTCTTGGATACAGGTCTTCAGCCAGTTATGAATTCACATAAACTCACCATCTTTTATTTCCACATATTTCTATATGTATAACCCAATACTCCATTAAGTTCTGCACTGAAGACTATAAAAATGCAATGAATTTATTTTGGCATGAATTGTTTTAATAAGTCATTACATTTCTAATTATCACTACTTTCTATATTCAGTACTCACAGTCATGAAAAACAGCTGATAAGCTTAATATGATTTTCTAGAAAGTTTTAAAAAAGTTGTATTAAGGTCACTAGCATCTCTTTTTTGCCTGCAGTCTACTTAAAAAGAAAACTGGAACAATATTAACTTATATCTATTTTTCAAGGGTAAGGAAGAGACATTTCCCATTTTCCATAGCTTTCCATATTTTGGAGAACAAACAGATTTTGCAAACCAAATATACAACATTTCGATGTTATAAAAATGAAATTCTCTATGTTTAGATACTTAACATGAGGTAAAGAAAATGAATGTTTTCCTACCATCACTTTACCAACTTTGGGTTTCAGTTTCATTATACTGGTCAGGTTTGTCTGCTCCTTTCAAATGTGAAGATCCTTGATAGAGAAGATACAAAGAAATCAATAATTATACATTCTCTGTGATATGTTTTTAAGGTAACACTATCTGTGCCAGGACCAGGTCTTCATTACTCTACTTTCTCTGAATATTGCTTTTATTCTTTAATTTTACTTTAGGTACATACTATTATCTGGCATTTCTCCCCATGTTATCCCTCCCCACCCTCCCCACCTGAATATTACTTTTTAAATCATTTTTGTGTTAATCAGCATTTTTCACAAGCCTCAGATCATTTCTAGCTTTATACTTGTTAAGAGCTTTGAGGTACTTTTGTTGTCGTTGTTATTGGTCTGTGATAATGGGTCCCTCCACCCATCTTATTTATCCACCCTTTTGAACTCTGGCATCAAGGATGAGTGAAGTCATACAAGTGAAAATATTTCTGTAAGCCAATGTTATTACAGCCTTAAATTTAAATGGCATGGTCCAATTGGTAGAAGAACTTAGGGTTTGAAAATATTACTAAAACATCGTAACACTAGCACATCCTTTTCTGCTTTCCTTCCTCCTGTTTTTCATTCCCTGTAATTCATGAATGATGACATTGAGAATTAATCTTCTAAACAGAGCCTATCAACAGAAACATTACAGTGGGAAGAGGGTATCTCTGTTTCTATAACCTAGACACTCACTCATCAGATGCTTGTAGACAGGGTCACTTTTACAATTGTCAGTTGGAAAGTTGGCATCCCTTTTTCAGAGATGGACTAATTTGTTTTGAAAACCAGATTTTGGAAGAGTCAAACTATAGGGCAGAAACAAATCATTTGCGGGACTGGGAAGATTATTTGCTCTCCTGGGACCACTTTTATTCACTTGTCCTACATCTTCCTGAGTGTCATATGGGATTTAGTTCATCTTTCTTCTCTTGTGAAGAATCTATGTTGAAATTTCAGTATAAACGGAGATGAGTAGGAATTCAGTTGCTTTAAACCTAGAAAGCCATTGATTTGCTTATTTAATCTTGTTCAGATCACTGTGTTTTTGAAAACAAAACTAATAGTAAAAAGAGCTTCAAAAGATATTTTTCCTAGACCAGATTTAAATGAAAAAACACTTTTTTATTCTTAAGAGACAATCCTCCTTGCTATACTGCATCCAAGAAGCCACAATTTCTTCCTCAGCTGAGACATCATCATCTCTGCTTTGACTTGCCTTACAACCAAGCAAGTATTTGCAAAAGGATTAAGAATATTCAAGACACTATATAAAGCGTGAGCAGCCCTCCTGATGTGGGTATTGACTTTGACACCCAGTTCCCTGGACTGTGCAGTTGTAAGTGGTGCCTTTTTCAAAGCCCTTTTCCATATCCATCACAGGTGGCAAGGGAGTTAGGGTCTACTGTCATTTCCATTTCCTGCTCCCTGTGAAGATTCTCCTTCTATCCTTTAGTCTCAGATTCAAATAGAAGACTCCCAAGGAGTAAAAAGCTCATTAGAAGAGAGCATTTCTATTTCTAAGACAGAATCTGTTTATTTCATGAGAGAATAAATTGATGGTAGTTAATGTCTAATGGAGAAAACTGTCCTTTGGACTGGGCTACATCAAGGCTACTATAGGAATGAATCATAAATTGAACTCCTGTTTTTTAT
The DNA here is from genome assembly GCF_030222135.1 of Aotus nancymaae. Taxonomy (NCBI): domain Eukaryota; kingdom Metazoa; phylum Chordata; class Mammalia; order Primates; family Aotidae; genus Aotus; species Aotus nancymaae. The sequence goes on from NW_026988454.1 coordinate 27,937,089, forward strand.
ATCTGCATACCTTCACAATGTGTTGCCTTTTCCTGACTAAGCAGATTGCTCAATGTTAACAATGCGAAGGAATGAAAACAGAAATCTATCCAAGGACAATAAGTGCCTTGTAGCAAGTTTGCATTACTAATGCCCAACAATGGGTACTGCCTGGCTAGCACATAGTATATTTGTGAAATTAATTCCTTTCTTGATTTATTTTGTTTCTACAGACAAGAAATGAGGGGGCGTTGACAGAGTGTCTTGAAAAGTAAGACACCAAGAAAATAAGATTACCTTCTGTCACTTACACTCAAAAATAAGCAAAATAGGTCAAAACAAACAAACTTGAATTCCTCAATGGCTCGCAGCCTTACAAATCTAGTGCTGTCACATGCTATATAATTTTGAAGAATTTGTATAACTTCTTTGAGAATTTCTTTTTCCATGTATAAAATGAAGAGGTTAATCTAAAATATCTTTAAGCTTCTTCTCAATTCAAGCATACAGTGTTTCCAAAGCAACTCCCATAAATGTCTTGGAAAGTATTGTCCAGCAGTAATTTTTATGGGAAGTCTCTCCCTTTGAAGAGAATACATACAGGAAGCCAACCATTTCAGGGTGTCATATGTTTCAGGGTACTGTACTTCCCACTTCATGAGCTCAATAATCTTTTCTACTATCCATTTATATGCCTACCCTCCCTTTGTTTGGTTCCTTTTATGAATCAATTAAATAGTTCAAAGGGGTAAAGTGACCTGTCCAAAGTCACACAAAGTACCTAGGGATAAGGTCTAGATTTTTGTTTTGTTTTCTTTCCCAAGTTTCTCTTTGTGTTAAATGTGACCTTATTAAATGGTGTCATATTTATCACCATGACAAGACTTTCTGGGTTCCTGCTGGGCACACAGTAAGTTACCAGACCCCATGGGAATTATGTGGCTCATGAAAGGCAAGACTCCCACACACAAGCCTTCAATCTAAAATAATCCCATCTGTTTGACCTTTTGAGTATAGTATGTAAACATCTCTTTGTCCTTCACTAAGTAAATAATGCCACTATAGTTCAATTTAAATAGTCTTTACAGATGAAGAAACAGAGATTCAAAAGAAGTTAATTTGTCCAAGACCTTGTCTAGAAATTACTAAGACTAGCACTAGAATGCAAGGTCTTCTTTCTTCTTGTTCAATTTATTTTGACCTAAACGATTTTTCTTCTGAGCTGCATGGTACAGGGGAAAAAAATTCAAAATCCTGCAAAACTCAAAACCTTTTCTCTTATACATTAAAAATAGACTTCCCAAGTCTCAGAGATCACAGCACAGCCATTTTAAATCTAGCACAGTGAGTATCACAAGCTCTCCTGGATGAAACAAATGGTGGACTTCAATCATTAACTGAGCATCTTCTATGGTAAGGCAAAGAAAAAGCTAGGATCCCTGAGGATCACAAGACAGGGTAAGCCATGAGCCCTGCCCTCCATTTGGAGAGGCAATGCAAATGGACTCTTAAAAAGACATCTCCTAGCGTAAGGTACTAAGTGAATAGAAAGTGGCAATTCTCCAGATTTGCTAATGCATATATTAATTATGTTCTATACTTAAGTTACTGAGTGTAACAATGACTGCTAAACATCTCTTAACAGGTTTAAGTAATCCCCAAGAGAAAACTAAAGAAAGACCCAAACCGAGGTGGGTGGATCACCTGAGGTCAGGAGCTTGAGATTAGCCTGGCCAACATGGTGAAACCCTATCTCCACTAAAAATACAAAAATTAGCCAGGCGTGGTGGTGGGTGCCTGTAATCCCAGCTTCTCAGGAGGCTGAGGCAGGAGAATCACTTGAGCCCAAGAGGCAGAGGTTGGAGTGAGCTGAGATCGTGCTACTGCACTCTAGCCTGGGCAACAGAGCGAGACTCCATCTCAAAAAAAAGAAAAGAACAAAACCAATTCTTGACAAAGGAGCATTATACAGTGTTCCATGGGTCTGTGCATGCATGCGTGCATTTGTTCCCTCCTCTCACTATCGCTGCTGTTATTTAAATTACTTATCTTGTCAAGGATACTGATGTAGTAGCAGAATTGCCCAAACAGCACCTCATTATAGATGAGAAGGACCTTACTGGATTCTGCTATGGTTTGAATATGTCTTCCAAATTTTATGTGTTGGAACCTTAAGCCCGAAATTTATTATGCTGATTGGAGGTGGACACTTTGGGAGGTATTTAGGACTAGATGAGGTCATCAGGGTGGGCCCCCCACAATGGGGCTGGTGGCTTTACAAGAAGAAGAGAGACCTGAAGAAAGAACCAAACCGAGGCGGGTGGATCACCTGAGTCAGGAGCTCGAGATTAGCCTGGCCAACATGGCGAAACCCTGCTTCTACTAAAAATACAAAAATTAGCCAGGCGTGGTGATGGGCGCCTGTAACTTCAGTTCACTAATGCGCGTGCTCTTGTTCTCTAGCCATGTGATGCCTTGGCAGAGCAAGAAGACCCTCACTAAATGTGGCCACCTGATCTTGGACTTTCTAGGCTCCAGAATCATGAGCTAAATAAACCTCGATTCTTTATAAATTACCCAGTCAGTTATAGCAACAGAAAATGGATTATGACAGATACTTAGTCCACACCTCTGCCTTTCCTTCATATAGAATTATTTCCCTAACGTCCCTCACGTAAGTGCTGAGCCTCTGCATATTTCTATTGGAAGGAGTTTATTCTTTCTTGAGCTACCACATTCCACTTGAGAAGCTAACTCTATTAAAACATTTTTCTTTAGATATCAGTATTCTAAATTTTAGGACATGTACTATGACAACCCTAGGACTCAGAAGTGTCTGTCAAGCCAGTGGAAGTAGTAGAGTCAGGCTAACCAATGTAAGAGAGATCCAGGAAACATAGTTTTGACTCAAAGACAGTAAGATGGTATCAGAGGGTAGGGCCAATTTGAATACATGACATTGTCAGTTTTTCATATGTTCCTTTAGCCCCCATGAGCTCAGTACTGAGTCTTTTGACACAAAATGTACACTGAAGAGAAGAAACAATAATGCAAATCTCTACATAAAATGTTAGGATCACAGGTTAATCCTAATCTACTGTATACAGTTTATATTCGGGTTTAGACACAAGTCGACTACAGGCAGCATATCAGGGCTAGAGCTCTTCTTTGAGCAGAGAACAGTAGCAGCCTACACCTGGATTGGGAAAGTAAGAAGTATGTCATGAAGTGGCTCTGGGTTTTTGATCAATCAGTGGCCTCAACCAACGACATTGCCATAGTGAATCAGAACTAGAAAGGAGATATATACTGACAGAACCCACAAAGTAGCTGAGAAACCTCTTCCAAACATGAAACTTTGTCCAGAGGATTCTCAAAGCTATCTGAAAAGAATCTGAGAAGACGAGACATTCTCAAGAGCAAGAGGGAGATCAAGTAGGAGAATGTTTTACCACTGCATTCCAGCCAGGGAACAGAGTGAGACCTAGTGTCTAAGAAAAAGAAAGAAACAAAAACATATATTACATAAATATTAAATCAAAGGCTGCCTCCCTAAATTTTCCATCCACTGATCTGGGCACTGTCTTTTGAAGAAAATAGTCTTTGTGGGCTGCTTCTTCTTCCTTAGAATAGCTCCTCAGAGGTTGGAAAACACGTATTAAAGATGCCATTGATTCTTCATCTTGACCTTAGGAAGCCTAGTGTCCCTGGGAAGTCTAGTTTCTCAGTGTTTCCAACACTGTAGATGTTCTTTGGCTTCTAGTAAAAATAATTTCTACTAAACCATGGTGCTCTTCTGAGATTTCAGGACTCCTAATGAGATTTCAGGACTCCTACACAATGAAACTGCCCTCATTTTCCCATGATGTGACAAGAAACATCATCTCATCATCACCCTGAAGAGCCCCTGAAGGGCAGGGGCAAGGTACCAAAAGCCCAATATGCCATGTGAATTAATGCTCTGGAGCCCAGCTTACTGCCATCCTAATGTAAATGTTCTAATAAAATATTAAACTGTATGCATAATTGATACTTAGTTTATAGTAATTCAGGGTCTTGCTTGTTTGCATAAAATTCATTATTTACAATTTTCTACTATAACTGATTTCTTTGTTGATATCTCTCCCTAATTGCTTAAACCATATAACACATTTTCCCAGGCAGTATTGAAATAATTACAATATTTCTCTTGGCTTAGAGTTAGCATGTAGGTTTCTGATAGACAGTGTTATAAATATTCTTTTTTGCATAATGAAAAATGTCTACATCTATGTTATTCAGAGATATTTATAGACAGATATATTTAGCCTAAGTCATGTTCTACCCATTATAGTAAGGAACCCAAGTTCTAGATCTTGCATATCTGAATTCTACTACCATTTGCTCAGGGCTCCAGAAGACAACAGTCTATGTTTATAGACTAAAGGGCATATGCAAGTAGAGTACATTTTATCCATTAAATTTCTCTAAGTTATCACAATTTTAAATGTTGGTATAATTTACTTTGAAAAGCAATATAAAGGTTGGAAAGTATACTCTCGGCGTCCCTGCCTGTGTAGTGCAGGAGAGAGCAGGAAAATTGACATAATCTGGAAAATTTGCCAAGTCATTCATTCAGTAACGGGAAAAACCCACAAGAGGATCCTCCTGGTTCCTCACTGCAGTAATATGTAAATTACTTGCAAAAGAAGACAAGGGAAGGAGGCCCATTTCTCTCCATTCAGGAGTGCATGCAATTCCAAAATATTAAAAAGGGAATTCATGCTTACTGATCTAAGTTCTTTTCTACCATTCACAAGCCATCTGAAGAGCTGAACTTTTCAGAACTGTTCATCACTTAGGTCATAGATAAACTAATCATGAATAAAGACTAAGAGTCACACAATCTCACCCAAAAGAAACATGTGTTTTAGGCAAGACATTACATTTTCTGGCCCTTGTTCAACTATAAGTCAACTGGGAGATTACTCATTGAAACAAAAAAAAAGGAAAAATATTTCCAAATAATTTCATATATTTGGGTATGGAGAAGATATAATTAGTTTATTGTCTTGCTGATTAAAAAATTATAAAATAAAACCAAATAATTTAATCATATGAAAGAGAATATATTTAAGCCATTTGACTTTTTTCTTGGTATTTTTTATTTTTGATGAACAAGGCTACCCCTAAAGCATTAATCATGCTACTCTTTATTTAATAAGTACACTGAACCATGTGACATCTATTGCTGTCCTTTTTTAGTTTTTAAATATGCACTGTTAATTGGCTTTTTGCATTACAACTATTCATAACATCTTTAAGGGCAAATACCGTTTATCACACTACTTTCTATCTTTCCAGAACACCTAAATTATTGTCTTCAAAAATTATTCATTCATTTGGCTGGGCACAGTGGCTCATGCCTATGATCCCAGCACTTTGGGATGCCAAAGTAGGTGTATCACTTGAGGCCAGGAGTTCAAGATCAACCTGGGCAACATGATGAAACCTCACCTACACTAAAAATACCAAAAGAAAATTAGCTGGGCATGGTGGCACATGCTTGTAATCCCAACTACCTGGGAGGCTGAGGCATGAGAATCTTTTGAACCCAGGAAGTGGAAGTTGCATTGAACCAAGATGATGCCACTGCACTCTATCCTGGGCAACAGAGCAAGACTCCGTCTCAAAAAAAAATCATTCCTTCCCTTATTTATTGAACAGTCTATGTGTTCACCCTGTGCCAGGAGCTGGGCACGTAGCCCTTGCCCTCAGAAAGCTTGAAATAACTGACCTCTGAGACAGACAGAAGGGTCCCTATCCCAGATCACCTGAAACAGGGGAGAGGCAAGACAGATGAAAATCAAGGAAGTCTATGTAAAGGAGGTGATGCTGGTTTCTTTTCTGGAAAAACAAATGACTAGGAATTCTTGATGGAAGGCAGGTGGGCTTTATACATAGTAAGCACTCGATAAATAATTATCTACTTGTTCTGGAATAAGCGGCATCGACTTGAAATCAGTGACCTTTCAACCCTAAGAATCTATGGGTCTCTGACTTTTTAAAGTCATTAAAGGCCTATTTATTAAGTCAATGCTTCAGGCTTTCTCTTCACCAAAGACCATGTTTCTTCACTAACAGAACAGAAAACAGGACTGCTTTTTAAGAAAAGGAAAAAACACCCTCAGGCTTGATGTCCATATGTCCATTCTAAAAGTAATACACACTAATTTGGGCATTTTTGAAAAATAAAGAAAAAGGAAAGGAAAAAAATCACACATCCCACTACTAATACTCATTGTTAATAAAAATGGTGCATTTCTTTCCAGTCTTTTTTTATTTTGCAAAGTTTTTGATTTATTATTTTTACATAGTTGCAATGGTATTAATTAACAGTGCATATTTTATAAGTTAAACCCACAGTACTAGATGTCACACAGCAGAGTGTGCTGAATCGTTAATTAAATGGTAGCACATTATTACTTTAGGAATTGCTTCTTTCATGGGAAACCAAAAGTAAGCTTTTATATTAACATTATGACAAAACATCATGATAAGTATCAGTTTTATTGGCCCCATATGTCATGGAGAGTTCATAAGATGTACAAAATTTCATCAATCATTCTGTTGTTAGAAATTCAGGTTATTTTCAGGATGTTAAGGTTCTAACTAATTCTGCAGTGACCGTGTTTATACACAATGATTTTTCCTCCTATATTTTGGATTCATTTATGATCAAGTCTTAGAATTAGAATGAATGGATCAAATGGTAGAATGTTTTAAAGGCATATAATACATATTGCCAAATTGCTTTTCAGAAGGAATATCAATTTTCACTTCTACCAGCCATGAGAGTTTTTTGACTGTTAACAGCAGCAAATATTGTCACTTAAATCTTTGTTGATTTGATAGTTTAAGAAAATTGTCCAAATACCTAATATTTGATTATTAGAGAAGTTAGGTATTTTTCCCTTTTGTTACTTGCTGGTATTTATTTTAGGGCCTAAAGCTGATTTTGACATTAGGTCAAAATCAATAGCTTACGTCACCTACAAATAGAACAGCATGGCTTCTGAGTTTCTGCTAATTGCTACATCGCCACTCCACATGAAAACTAAAATTATCTCTTTGACCACAAACTTGCAATAAGAATACTTCTCAGAGGTTACACTAGGTTTCAAAAGAACTCTGGGTCAGGTACCCCAGGCCTGGAGCCCATTTGCAGTAGAACCTGTCATGGTTTTCTAAACTTCCACATCTGTAAGAGGCATCGCTCTGTGCTGTTTTTTAACAGGTGTGTTTTCTGAGAGATTCCATGCTCCATGAAAGCCAGAACTTGGAAGTTCACTGTGGTGTCCCCATTGCACACTACAGAGCTCGGGACACAGCATCTCCTTCCTCTAATTGTCAGACTTGGTGTGATGCAATAAGAAGAGACATTCTGGAGTACAACAGAGAAACATCTTCAGAGAGAAAAGGGTTCTGAATTTTGCTTTCCCCACGGCCATACCCTAGCACATCTTCTGTTACGTTTCCACTGCTTGGGAGCACTTTTGTCCTTCCTCGAAGAGGTATTTTGGTGCTCTGACTGCTTGTCTCCGTTTATCTGTAAGTACAATTTGACCCTCATAATCATTAGGCACAAAGCAGTCATCTCTGTGCTGCTGCTCAAGGCATAGGATAATTAGCAAAGAGAAATTTCTCCCTCCAGTGTACCCTGTGATTGCATCTAACTTTTGGGTTTTGTCCAACTGTTATGCATCTTAGTTTATATCCTAAATTCATCAACATTCATATATAATACATTATTCTGATCTCCTATTTATGTAGAATATACTACTTGAGGAAAGTGCATTCGATACAGCAACAGAGTCTATTCCAGTTTTTTGGGATTTTTTTGTTTTGTTTTGTTTTGTTTTATCTCGCTCTGTTGCCCAGGCTAAAGTGCAGTGGTGTAATCTTGGCTCACTGAAACCTCTGCCTCCTGGGTTCAAGCGATTCTCCTGCCTCAGCCTTCCAAGTATCTGGGATTACAGGCACTCACCACCACGCTCGGCTAATTTTTGTATTTTTAGTAGAGGCGGGGTTTCGCCATTTTGGTTAGCGAGGCTGGTCTCGAACCACCGACCTCAAGTGATTTGCCTGCCTTGTACTCCCAAAGTGCTAGGATTACAGGCGTGAGCCACCACGCCCAGCCTACTCCAGTTTTGATAAATACTGCCTCATTCTGTGTTTCTGGCAGATGGCCCTTGAAATTACCTCTTGGGAAGATCTACTGTAGTGAACTATTCATATGTCTCAATGATTTGACTAACATTCATTCAGATTTTGTGCATGCTTTGTACTGTGTTAGTTGCTCTCACATGTTATTGTATTCCATTTTTATAAAAACCATATTAGGTAAATATAATTGTCCCATTGATTTCAAAAGTGCTTTAATGACTTAACACAACCTCATCCATGCCAGAATGTAAACCTAGATCTCTGCATATTCAGTCCAGTGCTTTTTCTGTAAGTAGGCATAACCTGTCCCATGTGTCTTTGCATGGTGATACACCTCCACGGTTTGCCATAGCATGCTGTGTAATGAATGGAAATATGGAATATTCACCACAGCATTCATCACACTGAAACTGTTGAATTGCTTGCTTTTCTCCCCTCATAGGTTGTAAGTCTACTGAGGGCAGAAATCATGTTCTATTTGATATTATATCCCCAGAGCCCAGTGGACTGTGTAGAATTAGTGGGTATTCAATAATACCATTAATTACGGCATAATTAAATCAGTAAGTTAATCGATAAATTGATGGAGATGGTGATATTTGGGTTATATGCTGCTGTGCTTTGCAAATGAGAAAATCTAAGAACAATTTACAGTTCACTTTTTAAAAATCTATATAAAATGTATTTTAAATTGAGTGTTTATTAAATTGTATCTCCAAACCTACTGGGCCTTTGCTAGTTCCATTCTCCAACAAGTTGTAGAAAACTGCTATGAGTACCCTATCTTAGTTTTACTTTTGTTTGTTTCTTTTTTTGTTGTTTTTGTGTATGTGTGTGTGCTGTATGTGAACTATCACCAAAAACAACTCATTTATCTCTATAGAATAGGATACAAGCAACAGAATTATTCAACATCCCTCCATCTTGCTTTCCCTGCAGTCGCAAACATAAGCTGGAAAAGAATTCTAAAACCTACCTGGCACTTCAAGTACTCAACTAAATTTTACTTAATAATCTCTTATCCAAGTGAATTTCCAGCACCTACTAAAATGCCTTCAGCGACAGGAAACTCTCTTCCTCCTGATGGACCTTGTTTGAAGTTTAGACTTCTCTAAATAGGAACTGAAATGAATGGAATGCGCTAACTGGTAGAAGTGTGAATTGTTACAAACTTAAAAATATAAATCACGAACCTTTCAACTGTGTATACGTTTCTAGCAGGTAATCCTAACAATCTGTCTAAGTGACCAGAGACATACACCACGGTCTGTGTTTAAGGATATTCTTTGTAGTGTCATTCATAATAACAAAAAGAAAGAAAACTGAAAATCACCTGATCTCCCAACCATACAAAATAGTTTTACTAAATGATGGTTCACATATATAACCGGGTACAGTGAAATCATTCAAAATGATGCTCTATATACTAGTTAACGAAATGAAGAAACAGTCATTGATGAGTGAAAAAGTCAAGTTGTGGAACAGAACAAAAATATCTACATAACAGAAAATAGTCTGCTTCCTTTTATAAATGTATATTTGCATGCACAGAAAAAAACTCTGGAAAAATAGAGAAAAATGTTGATAGTCATTTCTTTTTTAAAATTTTTGAGCAGTAGATTATGAGTAGTATATTTTCTTTATACTTTACTCTTGCAGATTTTCTAAAAGAAACATTTGTTACTTCTATAATCAGAAGAAAGGCAAGTTTAGTGTAGGTCTTTTCTTGAACCGAAATTTATTTTTTAAATAACTTCAGCATATTTGTACATGACAATATATAAAAGAAAAAAAATCCTTCCTACGCATGAAATTGCTTTAAACATTCGAAGCAACTGCATGCCTCTCTCCCTGCCTGACGCCTTCTCTTATCGGTTAAACATCTATGGTTTCTCCCACTCCCGCTCTCCTACAATACCTTCTCTGCACAGCAGCTACAGTGTTCTTATGCAACAGATCCATCATTTCCCTGCTCAGAACCTTCCAAGTGGTGCTCCTCAGGCTCAGAGCAAAAGCCATGCCCACTAGGCTGCCTGTCTGGTCCTATTTCCTGCCACTGTTAATTGCTCACTCCACTTTGGCTTCAAAATGTCTTGCTCCCACGTTCCCACCTCCAGACCTTTTCACTTGCTTGTCCTTCTACCTGGAATTTCCCTCCCTCAGATAATCTGTGTCTCGGCCCCTCCCTGCATTCCAGTCTCCACTCAAATGTCACCTCCTCAGAATAGGCCTCCCTGAACACTATTTCAAAACTAGCACCCTTGAGCCCCTCAAACTCCCCACACTTCTTTATTTCTCTTCCGAACACTAGCACTTACAACCACAAGATTTCTTAATTTGTCTTACTACTTACTGTCTGTCATTCCAACCAGAATGTAAGTTCAATAAACGCCAGGGTTTTTCTTTTTGTTTGTTTTTTCACTGCTGTAATCCTCATTGCCTAAAGAAGACAGAGATTAAGGGTTCCATGCATAGGTTTAAATTAAGGAAGGACATGGTTTTACGTTTTTCTCTCCCAGCTCCTGGAAGTTTTTCTCTCCCAAGCTTCCCATCCTGAAATCAAGGTCATGCCCAGGAAAGACCACCATGCTCTGGGTGTGTTCTGGCCATGAAGAGCAGTGTCCCCTTCCTGCTTCCCTCTCCCCATCCTCATTCCTCACGCAGCTCTCCAATATGCCTCTACATTCAAACGACATCTCTAGCAGCCACACTGCACTTCTCACTCACACTGAGCATCTAATGAGCACGCTGCTGAGAATCAGGTATGCGCCAAAGCTTCCAATTAATATTTATTTGCTCTATCGACAAATGAAGAGACCTGAACGTAGATACATTATTTTAAAGGAAAATTACACACAGAGAGTTTTCCTTCTAGAAAAGCATTTGAAAGAAATGTTTTCTGAGGTCAAAAATGCTTAAAATGAAAGGATGAGAAAGAGAGAATTGAATAACACCTGAAGCTTGTGGAAGCTTCGAGTCCTGGCCCCACTGACAGATTAAACAATGAACGACTTGTTTGTGCACCGTCTTGGCAAAAACACACAGCTGGGGAAGGCATGACTCAGAGAACAAGGAACAGGACATACAACAGTTATTAAGGCAGATCCACCCAGCCAGGCAGACGAGCACCCAACTCTCTAGAACTTTGTGGAACAAACAAGTAGATGGACATGAGGCCACTTATAAACAAACAGGTAGATGGACATGAGGCCACGATATAAAGCAAAACATGCACTAATTATATGACAAGCTAAAATAAGTTTGAGTCCATGAGTGAATTGTAATAGAAGGAAAACACCTCAGTAATACTATCTGTGGTTCTGTCTTTCACAAGATCCTGAATGTCTCTATTTAAAAAACTGAATCAGATACCAACATAATATGAACATGAAGATGTATTCACCTCACAATCATCTGTGAGACTACATCATTAAAAAATGAAGTCGTTAATACTATTACTAATGGAATACTTTGTTTAAAAGTTTAATTTTTATCAAAATGCAAACGCCTTTTTCTCAAAATCTATTATGTCATTCAAGGTCATGGTGCTGACTTGGCTCTAATAAAGTCTATCAAAAAAGACCAACCAAGCTTGGGAAGGAAAGTAGTATTGAGATGTGGATAAAGGGGAGACTTTTATCTTTATTCTATTACTTTAATTTTTTAAATTGTTAAAATACACACAACAAAAAATTTACCATAATAACCATTTTAAATGTACAGCTTAGTAGTGTGCAACACACTCACATTGTTGTTCAATCTCCAAAACTTTTATCTTGAAAACCTGAAATCCATTAAATAATAACTTCTCCATTAGCTCTTGTGTAGGTGGAATTCTTAACAACTGGAATGTAGTACTAAGGTCAGGCGGTGGCTTACACCTGTAATCCCAGCACTTTGGGAGGCTGAAGCCAGCAGATGACGAGGTGAGGAGTTAGAGACTATCCTGGGCAATACGGTGAAATTCTACTAAATTATTTTTAGTAGAATAATTTTCTACTAAAAATATAAAAATTAGCTGCGCGTGGTGGCATGTGCCTGTAGCTCCAGCTACTAGGCTACTAGGGAGGTTGAGGCAGAAGAATCACTTGAACCCAAGAGGCAGAGGTTGCAGCGAGCCAAGATCGCACCACTTTAGTCCAGCCTGGGTGACAGAGTGAGACTCTGTCTCAGAAAAGAAAAAAAAAAAAGAATATACTGCTAAAATTAAAAAGTACAAAAGGAAAATCTTGAATTCATATGTGAAAGAAGATGTTTAATTCACACATGCATGGAAAATTCAACTCTTGAAATAATAACATGATCTTAATATGACTGGTCAAAATCTTGAAAGTAGACAAATGAATAAATTATTTTGAAAGTTGGTTCCACAAATGTATTTATCTACTGAAAGTTATTTGGATAACTAACAAATATTTAAAGTACAGATTCATAGGTAGAGTAAATACTAAGTTGTTCCATTCTTCAAAATGCAATGCCAAATTCATCTCCCTGTTACTCACTAACAATTTCCATTGACTATAATTATTCATAAATATTTGAATAAAAACCTATTACTAGTAGTATTTGAAGAACCATGGTCAAAGTCTCCTCTCAGCCATGCACACATAGCCTCCGAAAGGACATTTTTATATCAGAGAACACTGTTGACTAATCCCTCCAAGGAAGTTGGCTTGGAAGTCTATAGTTCACCAATAAACTTGGATTCAAATACCTATGTATGGGTTTCCCCTTAATATCCGGTTTCCCTGGAACTTTCCCAAACATTGAACCATCACTTTCTTATTGCATCATCTCTGCCAAACTCTGTATTCACAGTGATACCACTTTGTTGAAGTGGGGAGGAAACAGTACGTCTAAATATATTCCTAGAATTCAGTCATTTTCTTACCTATTCACATGTCATTTTGGTACTGAAATCCATGGCTAGGTCCGTGTTGTTAGTGTCCATGTCATTACGCACTTTTCACTGCCCCCTTGTCCTCTCGCTTTAAAAGAGCACTTGGATAAGAAAACTTTTGTATTTCCTCTGTGAAAGACTGGGAGGAGTGGTGGGGGAACCAGTTAAAATTCACTAAGAGCTACCTAAGCTTTTGCACCTAAGAGAGAATCATACACAACGTCCCAATCTAATTAACAATGTCTATCAAAATTAAATGATAAAATTTTTCTTAAACAGAAATTACAAACCTGTATGTTCTCTCTTGCAAGTGGGAGCTAAACACTGGGTATGCATAAACATACAGAGCGGAATGACAGACACTAGAGATTCCAATAGGAGGGAGGATGAGATGGGGGAAGGGATGAAATATCTATTGGGTACAAAATATGCTAGGTGGGTGATGGGCATAGAAACAAAAGTAAAAATTGGCCGGGCACAGTGGCTCACACCTGTAATCCCAGCACTTTCGGAGGCGGAGCCGGGTGGATCACAAGGTCAGGAGTTCAAGACCAGCCTGGCCAAGATGGTGAAACCCTGTCTCTACTAAAAATACAAAAATTAGCTAGGCATGGTGGCACATGCCTGTAATCTCAGCTACTCGGGAGGCTGAAGCAGGAGAATTGCTTGAACCCTGTGGGGTAGAGGTTGCAGTGAGCCGAGATCACATACCACTGCACTCCAGCCTAGGCTACAGAGTGAGACTCTGTCTCAAAAAATAAATACATAAATAAATAAAAGTAAAAATTATAAACCATGCTGCCACTCAAAAAAATTTTTTTAACTTCCTGCAAATTCAGTAAATCCCAGGAACTCTTAATTTGCAATTAGCAAATACAAAAATAGCACTTCATATTTATATAGGGCTTTGGACTTTTTGCAGTGCTTTCCTGAACATTACCTCATTTTGATCTTCGGAACTATTCAGGGTGGTAAGTATTGTTATTTCCATGTTACAGATGAAGAAATTAGGATGCCTACCATTTGAGTAAATTGTGCCTAGATTATACATCAAGCATGTGTGAAAGCAGAATTTTAAGCCCCAGGTCTTCCAGTAACAATTTCAAGCCCTTATCACAATAGTAGTCTTTCTTTGTAGGTTCGTGCATTAAATGTTCATTTTTGGCAAATTCTATCACCATTTATAACCAGTAGGAAAAATATAGACTTTTTTTCCTTAGGCTAAATCACCCCATTCATATGTAGACATGAGATTTATAAAATGATTGGTGCAGACTAAAGGCACAAAATCTATTATCCCATTAATATTTCTCCTTTTGTTCCCACTTATATAGGTTGTCCACACAGCTGATTTATGCAGATGTTAGGATTTTCTAATCCCTGTATATTTGAAAGTAGTTTAAAATGTCAAAGAGTTTTGATATTTTAGGTTTTACACTTCATGTATTTCTCCTTGTGTGTTATGGTTTCTGCCAAGCACCAAATTTAGCAGCGTCTCCGAGCTTTTTCTAGCCTGTCCCAAACAAGAAGCACTAGAAATTACTGAAGACAAGTTGGCCTTGTGAAATTTCCAAACTAGTTTCTAAACCAATGAAATTGAGTGAGATAAATTTAGAACACTTGGGAGCTTTGAAACTCTATTTGGATAAATTTCAGTTACTGCCAATGTGAAAGTGTGTCCTAGAAACGGGAAGGGTGATCAAAGTCTCACCTCTGAGTAACATTCAGCCATCATAAAATGCAAAAGGGCAAATTTTGCTTTGTGGGGAAAGGATAACACATTTTTTTATTCACAGACCAAAACACTTTCAGATGGGTTGTTAAAAGGATTTTTGCTTTTATTGTTGTTGTTACAGATTTTATTATTTTGTAACAATTTATATTTCCCTAGGGTTTTTATCTAGACTCACAATCAGATCCATTTTTAAAATTATTATTCTTATGGTGACTAACTGTTTTGTGGATCACAGGTGGAATAAAAAATTTACTGCACTGAATCATTAATGGTATTGAATTCATTACGAGGTGATCAATAAAGCACTATATCTGTGGCCCATTAATCAAAGGTAGGAAATCTTTTCAATGAAGAAAAGTGTTTACAGTATCCCAGAAATGCCATGTTTATTTCTGGAAAGCAAAATGTCCATATGCTAAGAATTTATGTCATTTGGCTCAATATGAATTCTAGGAATTTCTTGTAATACATTAGTCCTAAATTCAGGCAATGACATATATTCCCAAGATGTTTATAATGACATTATTTATAAGAGTGACAAATTGCAAACAGCTAAATTTGCCAATTGAAGGAAATATTCAAGTAAATTGTGCTACATTCACACAATGAAATACTATGTAGCAATTAAGTAGGGTTAGGAGGGTTTCAAAAGTTTTAAGGATATGCTTTGGAACAGAAAGACATGAGTATGAATTCTGATTCTAACATTTCCTTCAACTTAATAAAACCAATTTCACCTGCTTAATTTGTAATGATACTTAGAAAGATACAGTAATTTAGATATAATATACATAAAAGATGGTACAAAGTCTGGCACATTGCAAACAGTCAAAGGTAATTACTATAAAATATTAAGAGGGAAAGATGAAGTTTGGAAGGTAGGCCTTCCACACTTGCCTTCTAATTCAGCCTTATGTGTTGGCCATATTAGTTCTGGAGCTCCAGGCCTCCGGAGTACTCAGCTACCAGGAAACTGTTTTTATTCCTGCTCACCCTCCTACAAGAGCCCTATCAATATATGCTTATTAAATTGGCATTTTTACATCTCAATCTGGTTAACCCAACAAAGCTATTATATGAGCTTATTTTAAATTAAATTACTGCAAAACAAAAAGAAATCCAAAATGAAGCAAACAGTTTAACAATTTCATAGAAAGATTATTTATATTACAAACTAACAAATTAGTTATAGGAGTTATTAGAAAAACACTATAATTTGACCAGTAGTGATGGAAAGTCATTTTTAATGATGGAAATGGGGAAAAAATACAGGTTGTTTTAATGAGAGTTTATTTGATTTTCCTTTTGCGTAAATGGATTTTATGTACTGAAAAAGTAGCTAATTTTGATAGATATGCCTGGAATTGGTTTTCCAACTGATGGCTATTGGAGCCAGCTTTCTCATTCTAATTTCTTTTCTGAAACTTCCAATTGAAGATAACATCAATATTTATGTGAACTAGGAAAAAGAAACGAGGCAAAAGGTACATAAAACTGATTAATGTAAACTGGAGAGGAAAACCCTAAAATCAAACCTAATGATCCATCAAACAACAGTCACTTGTCTTCTTAACAATGTGAATGCCATCAATTTAAAGTAACAACTTAAATCATGTAAGACACCAGAAGTTAGCAAATATGTTATGCTGAAGAAATAAAGAATAAAAAGCTTATTAAAATCAAAGAGGAAGAGAATGATAGTGAACTCTTAGAACAAAACTGCAGAATGAAAACATCATTCTCCAATTAACTCAATACCTTAGAGAGTATATTGTGTGCCTGTGTGCCATATTTAAATTAGCTTTACTTGTAAAATCACTATATGCCACAATTCAAAATGCAGCTGAGAAATCACTCTTTTTGCAGTACAGATGATAACCTAATTCCAACTATTTTTATCTACTTCGTAATTCAAGTGATGCATGCTATATATTATTTCCCTAAGAGTCAAAATTATATTTAGAATTAAAATTGGTTTTATGTAGCTCAAGTTATTGCACCCGAAAGCAGTGAGTCATGCACCAGAAGTACACAGATTTGGGAGGCAAATATGGAACCATTAACTGCTCAGCAAGAGCTTGCTCAGCCCCTTAGCTCAAAGAATAAGCTTTAAAAACACTGTACAGTTAATGTGGGTTAGAATGACAAGGTCACCTCTGTTCCTTTTCGAAAGTGCCATGGGCTCTTTGTCTTCTACATTAAGGCCATGGGACAGAATCAAGGTGGAAGAAAGTTTCAAACAGCTTGTTGTTGTTATGTTCTTCACATGTAAAGGTAATGCTACTAACCCACCTTCCAGGCACAGTTATTGTTCCTTAGAGTGAAGGCAGATATTCAATGGTTCTTGCCTGTATTTTCACCCTATTAACTATAGCTATAATGAAGAGAGACAGAAAGAATGATAGAGAGAAAGAGACAGAGAAGAGGATATCTGTTTCAGGCAGATTTGCAGATTTTTTCATCCATAACCCTGGTCTCATTACATTGCTTAAACTAGCTGCACCAACCACCTGGACATCAAACAGACTTGCAGTGATACTGTGCCTTTCACATGGCTCGCTTTTCACTATCCACACTTACTACGCTTTCGGAATGGAAGAGATGGTGGAGAATTCACATTTACCAGGCATCTACTCCAGGCTGTGCATTGTGCTCATTTCTTTTTATAGAGCTTTCATTTAATCCCCACAAAAGTCCTGTGAGAAATAGCCACTTTACAAATGTAAAAATAGAAGTCTAAGCAACTAAGAATTTTTTCCAAGGTCACACAACTGTTAGGAAAAGGAGCCAGGATTTGAATGCAGTCTAGTATGATCATAAAGCCCTTGCTTTGTCATTCATGTCATTCACTGCTCATGTATTACTGAATGCAGCTCTCTCTCTCTCTCTCCATATATATACACACACACACACACACACACACACACATACACACATACATATATATACATATATACATTTACATATATATATACATACAGGTAAATGTATTACTGACAATGAGGACTCTGCAGCCCTTTTTGGACACAAATTTCTGTGAAAATTGTATTAAGAGCTTTGAAAACTAAAAGAGCCCCATAAAATCACATGGAGAATTCAAAACATTAACCTCTTACCCTAGTTCCAAAATGGCCTTGCATTCAGATATGCCACAACACTAGATATCTCAATGTTTGACCATTAAAATCAAATAACAAAACAAAATGCTGAACTATTGTCAATCTTGAAAGCTTAAAAAAAAAACCTACAAAATTACACTTAATATAACTGAAAGTTATATTTAACATCATGAAGATGGAGCTAAAAACAGCCCCCCGAAGTGGTAAAGCTGAGAAATTCTACTTCCAATTGTGACCACACACCTCATTAGATTAACTCTCCTGTCTGGAGCAGATTAATTTTCCTATTCAAAAGAAAAAAAATCGATAAAATGACAAAAACCATGTTTAAAGGCATCAGAGACTCATGAAGACATTGAGACTTAAGAGAACAATATTTTAGAGAGAAAGGCAGTGCACAGAGGTGAGCATGAGTTTCTCTGCCATGTTTCTTCTTAAAATACTTGCCTAATAGTGAGTGGCATGAAGCTGAGAAACTAAGCAGAAAACGGTAGCCTGGAGGTTCAAGCAAATTCACAAAGCTGTAGAGACAAAAATGGACTATGAGGTTACTGTAGTGGTAAAAAAGAAGGGCTAAGATTCTGGAAAAAAATGCAATCACAGAAAAAAGAGTTCAACATTTCAACCTTATGCACTAAATTTTCTCTCTTAGCATTTAAGAATACTAAGCTGTATAAAGTGAAAATCAGAGAAGCCAAGCAAAAATCCACAGCTAAGAGGCTAAAAATATAATTGGAGATTTCTGCAATAGTATTATTCTAGGAAGTCAAAAATCAAAGACTCTAGACCCATGAGATCTGCTATTCAATCTAAAATTACAAGACATACCAGAAGACAGGCCCAAATAGCCAAAATCTAAAGCAAAAAGGTAGACAATAGTAGCAATCACATTGCTAACAAAAATAAAATTCGAGTTAATTAGACATTGATTTTAGAATAACTATGGCCACTATATTTAAGAAAATAGATAAGAAGATGAAAAACTCATCAAAGAACCAGAATTTATAAAAGTGAATCAAATGAAAATGGTATAAGCAGGCTGGCACGGTGTCTCACACCTGCAATCCCAGCACTTTGGTAAGCCAAGGTGGGAGGATCACCTGAGGTCAGGAGATTGACACCATCCCATCCAAGTGAACACAGTCAAACCCAGTCTCTACTAAAAATACAAAAAATTAGCTGGGCATCGTGGTACGTGCCTGTAGCTCCAGCTACTCAGGAGGCTGAGGCAGGAGAATCGTTTGAACCCAGGAGGGGGAGTTTGCAGTGAGCCAAGAGCACACCACTGCACTCCAGTCTGGGCAACAGAGCGAGACTCTGTCTCAAAAAACAAAACAAAACAAAACAAGAAAATGGTATAAGCAAAAAAATAAAAAATAAAAAAACTGAAATCGATAATGAATTTCATAAATTTTACAGCAAATTAGGTGCAACAGATACAAGAAACAGTAAACTAGAAATTGGAGTGGTAAAATATAACACAGCAAGGAAAAGGATGAAAAATGCAAAAAAAAGAGCATATGAGACATGAAAAGGTCTGACATGTCTGTAACTGGAATTCTATAAGAAGAATACAAAGAGCATGGGGCAAAGCAATATTTGAGAAAATATTTGCCAAAATAACATAATATTTAAAGTCATAGATCCATGAAGCCCCAAGTGGGACACAGGCAAAGAATATCCAAAATTAGGCATGTAATATTCAAACTACTAGACACTGAAGACAAAGAAGATCTTGAAAGGAGTCAAAGAGAAACACACATCATGTGAAATGAGCAATAATAAAACTGACAATCGACTTTTCAACAGAAATTAAGTGAACTAGGGGGAAAAAAGAATTAACAACTTTAAAATGCTGAAAGGATGGTAAGTACCAACCTAGAATTTTATACCAGCAAATATGAAGGGTATATGATCAGGAAAACAAAATCAGCAATTCATCTCCAGCAGACCCATATGAAAAGAAAAATAATCTCAATCAGAAGTAGGAAATGCAGACAGAAATGAAGTCCAATGAAAAAAGTAAATAAGCCTTTTGTACTTTCTAAGACAACCACTAAAGTGATTATTTAAGAAGCATAACTAAAATAAGAATAACTAATGAATAGAGAGGGAAGTATAATCAGACAATTAATTAGTACAAAAAAATAAGAAAAGTGGGAAAAAATACAAATGGGACAGATGAATTAGAAATAAAAAGATATTCCCTTTAAACCCAAATACATCAAATTATATAAAGTGTAAATAAATGTGAAACTACAGTTAAAATGCAAAGATTATCAAAAGAGATTTTATTTAAAAATTCAATGGTACGCTACTTACAAAAGACATACTTTAAGTATGAGGATACAAAAAACTGGATATAAAAAGATGAAAACATATATACCATGAAAATTGACATTACTATTACTAGCCAGTGCATACTGTAAGGCAAAAATTGCTAAAGATAAAGAGAGACATGTGGTTAAAATAAATTTTTTAATCCTTCGAAAAGATATAATTCCAAATGCATTTAGATTCAAAATATATAAAGCAAATATTAATAGCATGAGAAATAAAAATAGAAAAACCCATAAAATATTTGGATAATTCAATATATCTCTTTTAGGACATGGTAGAACAAGATAAATATACAAAGGAAGAAAAAAGAGATATAGAAGCTTTGAATAACAAACCTGGCCTAATTTACCTATATAAAATTCTATTCCCAACAATTCTAGAATATACGTTTTTTTTTTTTCAAATCCACATGGAACATTTGTCAAAGTAGCCAGCCCAAATGCTAGGAAATTTTAAAATTCTCCAAACATTTTGGAGGATATAAATTATACACAGTAGAGTGTATCCACTGACTGGAGTAAAATTAAACTAGGAATCAGTAATAAAAGAATAACTAAAACATTTTATAATGTTTTAAAATTCATCAATACTTCTCTAAAATAATCTAAAACACTTAAAAAGGAAATTAGAAAATACTTTGAATTGAATAATTATTTTTAAAAAAGGAATATATCAAAACCTGTGAGATGCAGCTAAAGTAGTCCTTAGGAATAAATGCATGTCTAGGAAAAGAAGAAAGGCAAGCAATTCATGATCCAACTGTTCATTTGAAGAAGTAGAAAAAGAATAGCAAATTTAATCTAAAGAAAGTATGAGTAAAGAAATGATAAGGATGAAAGTATAAATTAATAAAATAGAAAACAATGTATAATATAGAAAATCAGTAATACCCAAGGTTATTTCATCAAAAAGATAAACTTTAGCAGAACTGAACCAAAAGAAAAAAAGCAATGATAGTTATTACCAAATTGCAGGAATAAAAAGAAAAATCTTACATACCTCATAGACATTAAAAATAACAAGGATATTATAGACAACTTAATGCCAGTACATTTGAATAATTAGGTAAAAACTTTAAATCCTTTAAAATATACAGTTTATCAAATCTGACACATTAAAGGAAGAGAAAAATCTGAGTAGTTTATTAAATAACATAAATCCATAATTTAAAATCTTCAAAGAAAATTCAAGGTGCAGATATCTTTACCACTGAATTATTTCCAACATTTAAGAAAAAAAATCTTACTCAAACTCATGAAGAGAAGAGAAAAAAGGAGAACATTTCTCAATTAGTTTTATCAGTCTTGCATAACTTGAACATCACCTGGCAAGGACATTAAAAAAGGAAAAATTAAAGGCCAATTTCTCTCATGAATATGGGTGAAAAAAATCTGAAACAAAATATTGGCAAACAAATCCAGCTATAAATAAAAAGAATTATAAGTCACTACAAGGTTTAATCCCTGAATGCAGTTTTTTTTTAGGTATTTAAAAATCAATCAATGTTGTTCACACATTAACAAAATAAAGGAGAAAAAAATGTGACCAGTTGACATAATTCTATTGATAAAATTCGACATATTCAGACAGAAATACAGCAAATCAGGAATAGAATAAAAAAATCTCTTAAGCTGATAAAGTATATCTCCAAAACTCCTACTGCAAAAAAAAAAAAAAAAAAAGAACTGTACTTAGCTAAATATTGAATTGTATGATTTGGGCATAAGTATAAGAAAAAGAATGTCTGCTGCCAAAGTTTGTGAATTATGTAACTATGGTTCCTAACTATACAATAAAGTGAAAAAATGAATAAAATTTATATAGATAGAAAAGAGACATAAAAAAATTATCAATATTCATGGTGATATAATTGTATATTTAGAAAATTCCAAAGAATCTACAGTAAACTGTTAAAACTACTATGTGATTTTAACAAGGCTGACAGATGTTATGCAACATACAAAAAGATTATTTGCATATAAGAACAAAAATAATTATAAAATCAAATTTTAAATTGATACTATTTACAATAGTATTAAAACATCATATACTTAGAAATTAATCTATCAAATATGTAAAAGTCTTTACAAGTTGTATAGCATTACTGAGGGAAATTAATGAATCTTAAATAAATGAGGGGATATACTTTTTTGAGATACCATGCAGTATTGTAACAATGTGAGTTTTCCCCAGGTTAACCTATACATTAAATAAAAACTCAGCCAAAATCCTAGTAGGATTTGTGTGTATGTGTGTGTAAATTAACGAGCTGATTCTAAAATTCATGAAAATGCAAGAAGCAAGAATAACCAAGATGATCTTGAAAAAGAAAGAAATGGAAGAATTGAAGCTACTATGTATTCAGATTTATTATAAAACTCCTGTAATTAAGACAGTAAACAGTAAGGTCTTGCGGTAAGAGCAGACATTAAACCCATGAATCAGTATAGTCTAAAACCAGACTTGATTATGGCAATGATGCCTCCGAATTGGACTTGAAGAAAGGATAATCTTTTCAAAATTTGGTGCTGGGTTGTCTACCCATATGAGACTAAATAATCATCTCTATTGATAATATGTTATATTGTCTATTTGTCTAATTGTCAATATTCTGTAGACAAAAGTCAATTCTTGGCAATTATAAACCTAAATTTCGCCTTAAAACAATAAATATTTTAGAACTAAATGTAAGAGAATATATTCATAATCTTGGGTGAGACATATATGTTTTTAAAACATGACACAAATAGTACTAAGTATTATATAAAGGAAAGATTGACAAATTGGACTTTATTAAAATTAAGAATTTCTACTCGTCGAAAGTTATTAGATTAATGAAAAGGTAACCACAGAAAGGGAGAAGATATGAGTAATACATATATTCAACAAAAGATTATCATCTAGACAGATACATATGTATGTACATATTCAGATACATGTATGTGCATATGTATATATATACCATTTTTTTCCCTACAGAACAGCAAGGAAAAAGAGAAAACCTAATTGTCTTACTCTATGACTTAGAAATGTTTTCCTCTATATATACACAATAGATGAATATCTATGTGTGCCAAAATATATACACAAGGGTGTTCATAGCTGCATTCTTCATAGTAGCCAAAAACTGGAAATAACCCAAATGTTAGTCAACATTGGAAAGTACAAATAATAGAACACTATACCACAATGAAAATGAAAGAAATTCTCTTGTATGCAACAACATGGATGAATCTCACAAGTATAATATTGAACAACAACAAAAAAAAAGGCAGGCACAAAAAACTACATACTATCTTATTCCATGTATATAAAATTCAAAAATAGGCCCAAAAAATGTAGTCATGGAAGTCAGAAGGGTAGATATTCTTGATAAAGTATGACTGGTAGAATGACAAGGAAGTTTCTGGGTGTACAGAAGCTTCTTTTTCTTGATTTACATAGTGTTTGCATAAATACGTTCACTGTAAGAATGTTTTGAGCTGTTTACTTATGATTTATAATGTGCTGAATAAATATGCTTCACTAAAAAGCATACTTTTATAAAACTACTTATATATCAACATATATGTGCATACCTACATACACAAATAAAGCTTATGGGGTTGTCTTGCAATCATTTAACTCTTATTCACATTAATAGTTGATTGAGTAACTGTAGTCATCAATGGCTATTGTAAGAATGATAATATCTTTACAAGGAGGGGGCTTTTCTATTCAAACTCACTACCTGTCCTTATCAAAGAACTTTATGTATTTCATTTGTTCCTTACCCCAAACCTCTGAAGTAAATACAACTGTTTTCCCCACATCAGAGATGAGTAAGAGTAAATAGAATATGAAGAATTTAAGTAATTCACCCAAGATCACAGTAACAAAAGAGTACAACTAGGATTCAAGCAGCAATAAAAAAGATCATTCAGTCAACTTTTATGAGGCAAGTCCCTGCCTTTTGCAAGGAATTTCTTGCTGAAGAAGCATCTCTAGATCAATAATACTCCATAATACCCAGTAATTGAAGGGTTATGGTTGTTGACCTTTGGATAAGTTAAAAGCAACAAGTATTTACTGGGTTTATATTAAGTACCAAGGCTTGTACCAGATCCCGAGGGCTTGAGACTAAATAAGATACCATCTTTATCTTCAAACAGTTCACAGATCCAGCAGAGAAAACATATATATAAACAAATAATTTGAAGTTCAAAAATCGGCGTCGCAGTTTTAAACCATTGCTATCCTTTTTTTTTTTGAAACTCCATCCATTGAGAGGCAGGGTATATGCTCATACCTTGAATCTGGGTGGACTTGAGACCACCTCAGTCATTTGAGCAAAGTAAAGCCAAGTCATAAAAGGCAAAGCAACTTCTACCTGTTTCTTTTGGAATGCTTACTTTCTTGGGGTGCTCCCTCCCATGCTGAGAAGTTTAAGCCGTAGATAACTCACCCCGGCCCAAGAGTCAGGGATGTGAGTAAGAAAACTATAACACAAGAGATCCTATAGCCCATCTACTCCAGTCCTCAGCCATTGAAGTACCCACAAGACACCTGAGCCTTTCTCCTTCCCCAGACATCATAGAGCAAAGCCAAGTCATTCCTGCTGTGCCATGTACAAATTCAGAACTTCAGAATCCATGAGCATAATAAACAGTTGTTTTCTATTTTCTCCAAGTGGTTTGTTTATGTCCCTAAGGGTGGTTGGTTTCGCAACAATAGATAACTGGAAGAGTCAGTTTCTCAATGTTTATTCCCCATACACCTGTGTCACAAGTACCTGGGGTGCCTGTAAAAACCATGAATTTCTGGATCCCTCCTCATTGCTTTTGAATCAAAATTTCTGGGAATGCATTCCAAGAGTTTGAATATCATCCAACACCTGGGCAATTCTTACATTCAATAAGTTAGAATATCACTGCTCTAAGCCAAGCACACAGTTAGCCACAGTGACAGTGGCTCACACATTTATTGATCTCTGAGATCATCAGGATTTCTCAAACATCAGTGGGCCTAAAAAGAAAAAACACGGCTGGGCGCAGTGGCTGACGCCCATAATCCCAGCACTTTGGGAGTCTGAGGCGGGCAGGTCACAAGGTCAGGAGATCAAGACCATCCTGGCCAACATGGTGAAACCCTGTCTCTCCTAAAATATGAAAAATCAGCTGGGCATGGTGGTGCATGCCTGTAGTTCCAGCTACTCCAGAGGCTGAGGCATGGGAATCCCTTGAACTGGGAGATGGAGGTTGCAGTAAGCTGAGATGGCGCCACTGCGCTCCAGTCTGGTGACAGAGCAAGACTCCATCTCAAAAAAAAAAAAAAAAAAAACACTTGATTTACGTATTAAATATGAAAAGCTAAATCTGTAGGGAGTCTACAGACCTGTAGACGATTTGGATCATAATACATAATGGTCCTGAAAGAGGTGTGCACAGGGAGCCAAACAAAAGAGTGGTTATGATCTTCCCATTGGGTCAGAAAAATCTTCAGAAAGCGTGTGACATAATATTGACTCCTAAAGGAGGTGTATTTATTTGTTCTTCAAGAAACCAAAGCCCAGAAAATAGAATATGCAGATGTGGTAGAAGCAAGTGTGAAACAGCCTGATGTTACAGGGTATACATACCCCCAAGAGAAGACATTAGAAAAGTGAGGTCATGGAGAATTTGCACTTGCGCCTGAGGGCAAAAAGAAACCTCTGAAGGTTGAAAATTAGGGAAACTGTGATCAAATTTGCATTTCTCAAAACCTTTCTTTGCAGTGACTGTGTGAAGGAAAGAATTAGGCAAAACAATAAGAACACTATTATAATAACTCAGGCAAGAAAAAAACTAAACTAAGAGTGAAAGCTTATTAAGAAATCGTGAAATGATACATGTCAAAGAAGAAACTCCACAAAATGTGGTATCTGATTGAATGAGGAAGCCCAAGCTAAAATCTATGATGATTTCTAGGTCTCTGCCATAAATTTAAAAACAAAACAAAAAAAAAAAACAAGGTATCAATCCCCTTTTTCCAGGGACCATGAGCCCAAAATAAAGAAACCTGGTAGATGTACTCTTCATTTATTCTACAGAAAAAAAAATGAAATTAGGAAAAGAAGCACATTTAAATTTGGATGGTTCTATTTAACCAGTCATCCAACTGATGCATTCTTATTGTGCAAAGTGGGATGATCCTTGAGCTGTTTTTAAAATCGCAACAAGAAAGATATGATGAAATACATATTGTCTTTGATGGGGCCGTCCACTCACATAACTAAAGACAGGATATGTGTGATAATAAAATTTTAAATCTGTGAAAGTAATTGCTTCTGACATCACCAACTAGGCAGCAGGCTGCCCAAACAGCACTGTTCAGTCACAAATTCTAAGCCTAATGAAGTGAGAAGAACACTATGTAGATACAAATTAAAATCTACTTACCAAGAACAGTCAGTATTTTTTTTTTTTGTAGACTTTCCTGTTTTACGTGAAGAAAAACAGTATCTGTTGGGAATAATCACCCTTTTATGTTTTAAGCCAACACAGTAGACCTATTATTATTAACCACAAGAAATGGCCATCCAGCAATTCTGTTATTGAAACCTTTGCTTCCTATAGGACTATTTTTAGATCCTTTTAATGATCACTGTTAAGCAGGTGAAATACAGTTGTGAGAGAAAAAGATTCTGCTTAAAATAATAGCTAACTGTTTATCCTATTGTGTTGGTTTATTTTTTACCTTTTTCTCTAGCATAGTCAAAATTTTTGAAAGCTCAATTTTTCTGTCAACCACAGGACAACTGGTATTATATATTTGAGAAGAGTTGAAACTCTAGAATGGGAATTTCATGTAACTGAATAGTAATGAAGTATGATGTAAATAACTAAAAATTGTGAGAAGTCCCATGAATTCCCTTTCCAATGACCGTATGTTTTGTTTCTGGTGTGAATTGTTTGTGAGTAACCTTGTTAACTCAGAAAAAAATAGACAGAAAACCTCTAATAATATATGACTCAACCCAAAACATGGCTCACATTCTTTTATATCACCTCTGAGTGAAATGGAAGTTGAAATGCATCTTCTGTGACATAGTAGCTTCAATAAGAAAACAAGGCATTATTAAACATTATAGCAATAAGTCACTATCATTCAATGACCAATTATACTTTGGCAGCTCTAATTTAGATTTCTGCAGCTCAGATAAGTCTCTCTGGCTTTGAGAAATCAGATGAAAAATCTCACAAACAATTCTACTTGTGTTAAAGCAAGTAAGGGAAGCTCTTGTATAACCATTTTCCAAAATGTGAATGCAACACTCTATGTGCAATACATGTTTCAAATATAAATTTGATCATTGTATTGCAAGTGAGAAAGATAGCATGATAGCATGCTACGAGAAGGAAAAAAAATGGGATTGGGACCAGTGGTTTGGATCTGAATCATTGCTTCACTACTTCCTTAGTTACTCTGAGAAAGTCAATTACTCTCTCTGATATCAGTTGTGCCATTCTTAAAATGAGAAAATAATACCTACCTAAATACTATGTGTAACAATTGAATGAAATGATGACATAAACACATCTGGTACTAAATTGGCTCTTTGTTAGTATCAATATTAGAGCCTGGGCTGGGTGTGGTGGCTCATGCCTATAATCCCAGCACTTTCAGAGATCAAGGCAGGCAGATCATTTGAGGTCAGAAGTTCAAGACCAGCCTGGCCAACATGGTGAAACCCCATCTTCACTTAAAAAAAAAAATTACAAAAATTAACTGGGCATGGTGGTGGGTGCCTGTAATCCCAGCTATTAGGGAGGATAAGGCAGGAGAATCGCTTGAACCCAGGAGGCAGAAGTTACAGTGAGCCAAGATCATACCACTGTACTCCAGTCTGGGTGACAGAGACTTTGCCTCAAAAGAAAAAAAAGGGGGCCAGGCACAGTGCCTCATGCCTGTAATCCCAGCACTTTGGGAAGCCAAGGCAGGTGGATAACCTGAAGTCAGGAGTTCAAGACCAGCCTGGCCAACATGGTGAAACCCCATCTCTACTAAAAATACAAAAGATTAGCTGGGCTTGGTGGTGGGCACCTGTAATCCCAGTTACTCAGGAAGCTGAGACAGGAGAATTGCTTGAACCCAGGAGGCAGAGGTTGCAGTGGCTGAGATCACACTCCAAGCTGGGCAACAAGAGCAAAACTCCATCTCAAAAAAAAAAAAAAAAATGAGAGCCTGATGGGATGCTGGAACAGAAAAAGTACCTAAGGTAAAATTTAAGGAAATCTGAATAACATATGGACTTTAGTTAATAATAACATATCAATATCGACTCACTGATTTTGACATGCATACCATAATAATGTAAGATGCTAATAATACAGCAAATAACTGGGTGCAGGGCTCATGGGAACCCTCTATACTGTCTTTGCAACCTTTCTGTAAATCTAAGCCTCTTCTAAAATTAAAAAATATATATTAAAAGTTTTTTTATAAAGCTAATATTTGCCCCTTCTCTTTTCCTTTTCAGTGTTAACC
Source organism: Aotus nancymaae (assembly GCF_030222135.1). Lineage (NCBI taxonomy): Eukaryota > Metazoa > Chordata > Mammalia > Primates > Aotidae > Aotus > Aotus nancymaae. Next base: position 27,965,872 of record NW_026988454.1, read on the forward strand.
CACTAAAGGTTAGATTTTCTTCAAAGTCACTGTCAATGTTACAGTTCAATTCTACATTTAGTTCAATTCTACAAAGAAAGTATGTCACATATTGCTCTCCATGAAGGTTGAATGGTGTCTGTCATTTCTCCTAATATGTTAAGAAACTTAGGGAATTAAAAATATGAACCAGTCATAAGCATCTATCAATATCTGATGAAGGAGACTTTTTTTGTCCTTCCAAAAAGCCTAAATTGGCCTTGAAATCTCATACAGTCTCTCTAGTTAGTGATGACAAAAAAGAAACATCTGCATGTGGCAGCCACAGGGCTGCTGTAGATCATAGGCCCTGGAGGTTGTCCTCTCTTCAACCCCCTTCCTTGCTTCTACTCCACCCTGCAGATACTGCTGCCAAAACGTTGATTGCGTGGGTACATAGCTCAATTTTAATCAGGATCTTATTGATAACTATGAAGTTGCAAAGACAGAGCTGGGCTAGAAGTGCATATTGTCCCTTAAGCAAATTATCAAGATACAGGAAGTGCTCATATTAGCTAGAAGGACAAAAACAATGAATGTTGATTTAAGAACGCTATGCCTATGTGCATTCGAGTACTTTTTTTTTACTACTGTCATAAGTCCTTACAATGCATAGAACCAAATTTTTAAGAAAACCTACCAGACACAGAGACTTAAAAAAAAAATCTTCTAGTGTTAATTACATTCTATGACTTTCCAATAAATATAAAAAGGAGAAGGTCTTAGTCTGATCATCACCAAAGAAGAAGTGTTCTGTGTAACTGGCTTAAAAGTGGAATAATTTCAAAAGCAATAACAGGAACTAACAAATATTTATGGACTGCCTGCTATGTCCTTGGCATTCTTCTTGGCATGAGAATGTAAAGAGAAGCTATGATTTCTTCTTTCAATAAATTTGCAGTCCATTTGGACAGGTAGAATAAACAGGGCAAATAAAACCAAAGAAGAATTATTGAGTTCTTCCTACTTCTTATTATACGAAGGGCATGGTATGGATTTTCCCTTTTAACATAACATGTAACACGCAACAAGCAACAGTCTGGAAAGGTATTATTCTACCATTTTGCACATTAGGAAACTGAGGCTCACAGATGTGAAAATAATGACTCTAGGTCTAACAGCTAGTAAATTATAGACCTAGATTCAAACCCAAGACTGTGATGCCAAAACCCAGGTGCTTATTAAGCACCGCACTATGGTACTTCATTTTTAAAAGTCAAATTCAAGCACTCTTTTGCAAACATCTAATAGTTCCCCGTGAAGCCAACAGAAAAATATAGGCATTTTCTGTGGCACATCTCAGTAGCAATGACAATATACTCAAGGAGAAAAATATGAACTAACTACAGCCTTATTAGTCAACACTTTGAAAGTGACCTGGTAATGAACGTCAGTTCTGTAACATATGTGCTATAGCAGTCTTCTAGCAACCGACCCAGTGAGCTGGTAACAAAAGCCCAGCATACTTGAAACTGCTGTGGCATTCAAGCTCCTCAACTATTTTGCACATTCCTGAAACGTTACCATGATAAAGTGTTCACTGATGCACAGATAACAGCAAAGCCAGCAAGGGGGAAACATGACTTTTAGAACAACGTTTCAAGGTCAAATGTTACCCAACTGTGCAGGACCATATTCAGTTCTTGGATTATAAAAGTGCAGACCCAGTTTCTCAAGGTCTCTGGGATAAAGTTCAAATTAGGTTGTTTAAGAGAGGGCTCTTATCAGTTTTATCGCAACTTTCACCAGAATTTAGCTAGCTCACTTGATAGCATTAGGCAAGAGGAATTTTCCAGCAACAGACCCAGGCACCAAACAGCTACAGAGCTGTGCTCTGTTCTGATGCAGATTTAACTTTTATCCCAGGAAGCTCTTCTCCAAGGAGTTTGGAGTATACAATTTTCTCTAAGACTCATGCAAACCCATTGGGGAATCCCCTGAAGTGCCTCACTAAACTTCATCCTCTCTGACCCTTAATATGAAAAGGGCACTGGTTGGTACTCCTCAAAGAAACTATTCTGAATAATGAATGGGTGTGGCCAAAGAGTATTTATGAATACTTTACACATGCTCTTCAACAACTGAACTTCTGCCAATCTGGACATGTTACCAATTCTGGCATCTTCTTGCTAGGAGTCTATACTCCTACAGTGTGGTAGGTTAACAAATTGAGATATTAATTTAGGTTTTGTTTATCCCTGCATTTTTTTGTTGTTGTTGTTCCTACCTACCACCGTCCCATTCCAAAAAAAAAAAAGGCAGCCAGGTACTCTATGCTGCTGGCCTCAGAGATTTTTGTTACAGACATTTCCTGAAAACATCCCTGTCCTTGTCCTATTCATGTCTCCTTCCTGACTTTTGCACAGAAACCCTGGATTCCTTGAGGGGATTAAGCTAAGGTTCATGGAGAGGCAAGAAAAGAAGTAGGTGCTTTGGGAAGGAAAGGCAGGAAGCCACAGTGGGAAGCTGGATGCTTTCCCGGGAAGGAAATAGAATGGAAGGTCCCATTGGTGGTAAGGATACATGTCTCACTTTCTTGCAGTACTTTGAAAGGTAGCAAAAAATTTCAAAAGACATGGTTGTGGGGTGAATCCAGAAAGCTAGATCCTTGGAACTGGACTCCCAGCTCAGGCAAACACGATTCAGAGCCTACTTGGCTTTAGGACAACAGAGCCAACAACATTTGAAGATCTGTTGGGCATGGACCACAAGGATATCGGCAGCAGCCCAATTTTCCAGGCGGAATTCTTCTTTTTATGATCCTAGAGTACTCAATGACTGAGATAGAATCTCCTGCTCAATTGGCAGGAGACTTAATTTGATTTAGAAACATGTGACTATTCTCCCATACCTGAGTTTCTTCCAGCTGTAACAATAATTTGAGCTTCAATATTCTATGGTTCCACTCTGTGACTCTTCCCCCACCCTACCTCTGCCTTCCTGAATGCCCCCCCAACTCCTCTCCCTCCCCACCATCCACACACAGTCACACATAGATATGCCTATACCATTCTTGCTTGTGGTTGATGGAGGGATTTTTAATTTCCAATAAAAGGGAATAGTCACTCATAACTTTGATATGAAAACCATAAAGATTTATCTTCACTTTAATTATTTGGCAACTAGAAATGCCAAATAATTTGTCAATTCATCACCTTTCAAAGAGTATCCTGGAAAATTTAAGCTAAAATTAAGTGAAACTTTTACCAAAAGGAACATCTGAATTTTGCTTTATTGAGCTATTAAACTAATATATTCTCTTCTTTAAAGTTTCTGTAGTGATATGTTTGATTCAAAGCAATCTTCCAATTGTTTTATCATTAGCTTGAAGCAAAGGAAAATGAAAAGCATGACAAGGCATAAAATTGGCCTTAGCAATATCTAAGCTTGGTTCAGCCGTGACCATTATGTTCAATGCTCTTACAGTGTGAGCAAAACAGCCATAAAATCGGGTTATTGTTTTTAATTTTATGACTCATGATTTATTTTGTTTAACTGTAGTGACAGCCTGTGATCCCAGTAAGTGTCTTCAGTTAGGAAATGCAAGCAGGAAATCAAGGCCCAGAAGTCATGAGTTGTAGCATGGCCTCATCTCATTTATCTTCCTGTATAAATACCAGAGTGTGATCTATGTGATTCCCATTACTCAAATTAACAATGGCAATTTTGAAATAAGAAGAGTTTAAAGAATGAAACAGATCTTATGTTGTTAGCTTAAACCTCCCTGGCACTCTGACTATAGACCCTAGACACTTAGAACCTGTGTTCTATATTTTAAATTCAAAGCCTCCCCAAAGCACAATTTTCAAATAAAGAGACAAGATAGAACTCCTACAAGTTTTGTAGTCAGGAAGATCTGATCTTTAAAAGCTGTATATCCCTGAATCACTATATTCAACACATTAAACAACTTCTTCATCCAAAAAATGAGAATAATAACATTAGCTGGCCAAGAGCAGTGGCTCGTACCTGTAATCCCAGCACTTTGGTAGGCCAAGGCGGGCAGATCACAAGGTCAGGAGATCAAGACCATCCTGGCTAATCTGGTGGAAACCCCATCTCTACTAAAAACACAAAAAATTAGCCGAGCGTGGTGGCACACGCCTGTGGTCCCAGCTACTTGGGAGGCTGAGGCAGGAGAATCACTTGAACCCAGGAGGTGGAGGTTGTGGTGAGACAAGACAGCACCACTGCACTGCAGCTTGAAAGACAGAGCGAGACTCTGTCTCAAGATAAAATAAAATAATATTAGCTGTATCATTGTGTTGTTATGAAGAATAAAGGAGACAATGCATCCAAAGTATTTAGCAAAGTATCAAATATAAAACACCTAAGTAAGTGAATGAATGAAGTTCTAATCCTTTGGTAATGTGAAATTAGTGGGCTCTTTCATTAAAAAAAAGACATTCCTTTTTCACATTGCAATGCTGGTATTTCTTGGTATCATTTAAGATTGTGACCCAAACTTTTCCAGTATGTTATTCTGAATTTGTTCTAAGTAAATAAAGATGTATAGGCATCATTTATTAATCTTTATACCCTATATTACTTCTCTACCAGTGTAAAACAAATCACTACGATGCTTAATAGCTTAAAACAACAGTATTCATCTAATCAATTTTTATGATTCCTCTGGGTCAGGAGTTCAAAAATGGCTCAGTTGGGTGGTTATGTATCAAGTTTTCTCACATGGTTGGAGTCAGAGGTCATGTGGGGCTGCAGTCACCCAGAGGAAATTGAGAAATTATTTTCAATGTGGTTTACATGATTATCAAGTCAGTGCAGGGAAGTCTTCTCTGTGTGGGCCTCTCCACAGGGATGCTTGAGTGCCTTTACATAGCACCAGCTGGCTTTCCTCAGAGCTGCAGTGCCTTTTATGACCAACCTCATAAGATACACATCATCATTTCATTAAATTATGTGGTCACAATTTATTGGCCACACAGGCCAACACTGATTCGGTGCAGAAGGGGACTGAATACCCAAAGATGAGGATCGTTAGGGGCCTCCTTGCAGGCTAACTACCATAGCCCATTTCTGACTCCCAGTGATACATATGCACGCACGCACACGCGCGCACACACACACACACACACACACACACACACACATCATTCACCTCAGTCCATAGACACCAAAATTCTAACCCCATTACAGCATCATATCATGCTCAAAGTCCAGGATATTGATGTTTAGATGAGGTCCAGGTACAGATGAGGATCATCAGGTGTGTAGTTCTTCAAATAATTCTCAAGTATTGTTCCTCTTAATCTAAAAACCTGTGAAATAGAGGGACACATTATCTGCTCCAAACACACCAAATATGAAATGGTGGGACAGGTGTAAAATAACCCCTATAGACACTCATTTAAATAGAGTGAAACAGGAAACACACAGAAGTCATTGATCCATAGCAGTTCTGAAATAATAGCTGGGCACATGTTGCCAACTTCTTGATTGGGGCTCAGCCCTACTTCCGCCTGAAAATGATTTCCCATGATTGCTGGCTTTTCCCTCTGGGATCTCTATTTTTGTTACGGTGTCACCCCAATTTAAGGGTACCGAATTCCATATTAGTTATCTATTGCTGCATAACAAATCACTCAACACTTAGAGACTTAAAATAATTATTATTTATCAACTCTCATGCTTTCTCTAGGTCATGAATTCCAGAGTAACTTGGTTAGGTAGCCCCTACTCAGAGCATCCATAAGGTTGTAATCAGGTGTTGGCTAGGGTTATAGGAACCTGAAAGCTTGGCCAGGGCTGGAGGATCTATTTCTAAGGTAGCTCAAACATATGGCTGGCAAGTACGTTCTTCTCCACGTGGGCCTCTACACAAGACTGCTTCAAAATACGATGCTGGCTCTTCCCAGACTGAGTGATCCAAGAAAGCAAGGTGGAAATTGCAATGTAATTTATAAGTTTGTCTTAGAAGTTATTGTCTTCATTTTGTATTACTATAACAGAATACCTGAGGCTGTGTAATTTATAAAGAATATGAATGTATTTGTTTCAAAGTTCTATAGGCTCTGTAAGAAGCATGGCACTGGTATCTGCTCAGCTTCTGGTGAGGTCTATTGAGCTATGTCAAAATATGGTGGAGGAAGTCAAAGGAGAAGGGGGCATGGGTGAAGAGGGGATCAGAACTTGCTTTATAACAATCTGCCCTCTCAGAAACTAATCCATTCCTGTAAGAACTAATGCAGTCTCACGAGATCTAGAACTTACTACCTTGAGAACAGCACCAAGCCATTGATGAAGAATCCACCCCCGTGATACAAACACCTGTCACTAGGCCCCACCTCCAAACGCTGCCACATTGGAAATCAAATTTCACAATGAGATTTGATGAGGACAAAAAAAACCATAGTAGTCACACATTATTATTTCCACTATGTATAATTTGCCACACAAGCCAGCCCTCATTCACTTGAACGGGACTACAGAAGGGTATGAACACTGATGATCACTGGAAGCTGACTACCACTACACCCTCCCAAAAGAGAAAACTTGTTAAGCCTTTTTCCTAAGTTGAATATAACTATATACTTACATCTTACAAACAGGTATATTATTACCAAATAAAATTTCTATGTACAACCCCTAAGAACTTTATGCCGGGAAAGGAATTTTTGCCCCTGAACCATTAAGGCATGGAATAAGGGTAAGCTACAAGGTCTGTGTCCCAGGGAAGGCTAGTCACCCAGTCAAGAGTCACAAGGCTGACATCAACTTGGAAATTTATCAAGGGTCTGACCATTAGCCCTTAAGGTAAAGAAACTAAATTTGTCAACCCATGAAGAAATCATTCAAAGACAGACTTATGTTAATAAAGCTCACAGAGAATAATGTATAGAAAACCACATTGCCAATTTATGTATTTTAAATGTAGCCCAAAATGCTAATGAAATGGTTACCTGTGAAGGCTAAGTATGGTCCACCCATAGATAGATCTACACTGGGAGTAAAAGTATTCCTTGAAGAAATGGTATCATTTGTTGAGCATGGAATCACATAAAGCAAGAGAATTTAGTTAGGCTGACTGTCATAAAGTTCTGAGAGCTGTATACTTTCATCTCTGCTTATGAGGCTAGACATGCAAGAAACTCAATCGTAGGTCAGGTGGTCCTGAACAGTGCATGGATGAAGAATACTGCTGCTTATCCTTGTTCCTCAACCTTTTCAGTGTCAGTTTCCATGGCTGACTGCTATTACATTCATTCTTTATATGTATTACCTTTTGTCATATTCCAGGCAAATCTATAGACATTCAGTCACTTGGAGACAGGGGAAGTCACAGATTTTTTGGGTTTTTTTTCCCCACACCCCAGCATACCCCAAAAAAAGCCACACATTACCACCAATAACTTGGGTAAATGATAGTAGTGAATCTAGGTAGGGGTGGAATAGGGTGATTAAAAAACAAGATGACTCCATTATGGTCGTAGTGAGGAAAAAATCTCACCACTACCACCATTTTAAGAATTACACTGTAAGGTAAATTTGCATATTTCTAATGGGATTCATTAAATGCATTTACAGTGTAATTCTCAGAGTTATTTTCCTATGTTCAAGTTTTAATGGGGTATATCATTTTTGCCTCCAAATCCTGCCTATGCACCCCAACTCTTGGCTTGAGCTTAGGAACAGATACATATTTTCTTCCATTGGACTGGATTATGTAATGGTTGGGTGTACTAGTTTAGAGGCAGAAATCAGTGAATTGGCCCTGTCTCAGAAGCTTCTGCTTCTCCATTTCACTGACTGACTTATATATAACCAGTTACACCCAGGGGTCTTTTGTCAGCTTGTTCCTCTCATCTATAACTTACCTACTTTGTGTCCACAAATACCAGAGGCATTTTTAAAGAAAAAATAAATAAATAAATAAATAAAATAACTTACCTACTTTGTGGTCTTAGGAACTACTTTATTTTGTGGCTGCCTTTTCTGCTAAAATGCAGACAGCCACAATCCCTCCTCCAGTGTCTAGTCAAAATTTGAAGCCATCTAATTCTCTGTGTTTTCTGGAATTCCCATTCATCACACTTGGCATCTCTTCCTGCTTCCCAGTTGAAAGTCAAGCATAACCTTTCCTTGGCCTTATACATTTATGAGAGTTCTGGTATCTCTCAAACATTCAATGTAATTTGCATTAAAATTGTGAAATTGCAGTAAATTTGCCTTAACGCTTTCCTCTCCCTCTTTCTCTTTTTAAAAATTTTTAAATGTGTGATCTTCAAAATAAATGTATATATCACTCAGTCACCCTTCGGTTTCTCCACCTTTCTAATTACATTGATTATTTTTTCCTCCAAAATAACACTCTCCTATTTTAAATAGCAATAAAAATAACAGTTTACAATTGCAGCTGATCTTTGAATAACATGGGTTTGAACTGCATGGGTACACTTATATGTAGATTTTCTCCCACCTCTGCCACCCCTGAGACAACAAGGCCAGCCTCTCCTCATCCTCCTCATCAGCCTACTCACTGTGATGACAAGGAGCAAGACCTTTATGATGATCCATTTAATGAATCTAAGTATGTTTTCTATTCCTTATGATTTCTTTAATAATATGTTTTTTCACTGGCTTACTTTATCATAAGAATAGAGTATATAATACATACAACAAACAAAATATGTGTTAATTAATTCTGTATGTTATTAGTAGGCTTCTGGTCAACAGTAGGCCATTAGTAGCTAAGCTTCAAGAACGCAAAAGTTATATGTGGACTTGCAACTGCACAAGGTGGGGGGTCAATGCCTCTAACTAACCCTCCATTGTTCAAGGGTCAATTGTATATAAAGATCAAGGCCACCAAAATTTTTATGGAAATTATTTAAGTTGATCTACATCCATTAATAGGGAACACAGAATTTTAAACTACTACATTTTATTTTGTTAGGAAATGCCCATCATGGCTACTTATTTATGTTTTTTTTTTCAGTCTTCTAAAATTTACGGCATATTTCAAGGCAGCTCTACAGAAATACTAAATTCTTCTCTTGTTGCCAGTACAAAGTGAGGTGCTTAGCTCAAGAAACTGCTCAGGAAGTACATATGCATATTGCCAAGTAGCATACTAACGGCATTCACCAGGGAATGTGATATGGTTTGGATGTGTCCCCACCCAAATTTCATCTTGAATTGTAGTTTCCATAATCCCCATGAGTCCTGGGAGGGACTCAGGGGAAGTAATTGAATCATAAGGGTGGTTACCCCCGTGCTATTCTCATGATAGTGAGTTCTCAGGAAATGTGATGGTTTTATAAGAGGCTTTTCCCCTTTTGCTCAGCATTTCTCCTGTCATCATGTGAAGAAGGCTGTGCTTGCTTCCCCTTCTGCCATGGTTGTAAGTTTCCTGAGGCCTCCCCAGCCATGCAAAACTGTGAGTCAATTAAACCTCTTTCCTTTATAAATTGCCCAGTCTTGGGTAGTCCTTTATGGCAGTGTGAGACTGAACTAATACAGGATGTTAATAACATTTTGAGTAAATGTGTAGACTTCCTACTGAATCTTTGTCCAGTTATCATCTACACAATTGTAAGACTCTCTCAAGCAGAAATCAGCTGTGTGTTCACACTTCTCTGCTCCCCAAGTTGCAAATATGGGCTCAGCACAATCTAATGTGGCAGCTCATCACTAGTATCACAACCAGCAAGGTCAATGCTAGTTGTTCAAAAACAGATTTGATATCAAGACCTGCTGTATGCTGACTCAATGGAAATTTTCCAAGGACTGGAAAAATACTCCACAGTACCACCAGTTGTCAAGAATAGTGGTGTCTTTCATGTTAAATGACATATAAAAAGTCCATAAAGCAATAAAATGTTAAAATTCAGCCAGCCCATTTCATAGACCTCACAGTCCACTATAATAAGAAAGTCTTGTCTTGGCAATCTGAAGCTGATGTTTCATGATGGGCTTTGTCTAAACGCTGGATATGAGTTATTCTCAGCCCCATCCAAATGTCCAGTTTGCACAAAGTCCAAATTACAAAAATGTTCAGTCTGCATTTATTAATACCTATCTCAGCTTGTGACTTTCCCTTCCATACCATCACCAAATCTCTTTTGTTTTTTCATGGGATTTCCAGGGGGATCAGGGGGTTCTGAGTACTCAGGATAATTGTGCTACTGTTTCCCTCTGAGAAAGCACTACCAGCCCTTGATGGTAGCTGCCCAGAGCACTCTGGGGGAAGAGTTGTATCCTTGATGATGGTGGAAAGGGAAGCTGTGTGTTTGTTGGCGGGGAGAGTGGGGGTATGTGTATGTGATATATGTGTATGTGTGCATCTGTGTGCTGGGGTGGGGGGTATATATGGCTTCTTGTTCCCAAGCCCACTAGCTATTTCACATCTACCCCTTAACCCAGTGACTTGAATGAAACTGCCACTGCCCTTTTCTCTTCCCATGCTCCAGACCAGCCCCTCATGTCTAGATGGGGAGGAATAAAATGCCATTTCTCTAACCCTTTATATTTTCTTTCCCTTGCCTCCCTCTCAGGTGGCCCTGAATTTTTCCCCATCATCAAATTACCTGCTATTCCTTTAGCCCAAGAATAAAAGCACCCAAACATATCAATAAATATAATCAATAGGACTCAGTAAGGGAGTAACCCAATACAAGATGTTTAAGTCTAGGTTCTAGCTCAGCTAGGACCTTGTGTGACACCAATCTCTGCATTAACAAGGTAATTTAATTCTTCAATAAACAATCTTAAGCTCTTAACATGTGTTCAACAATGAACTAGAAACTAGGGAGGCAATCATAAATAAGATAAATGAGAGGTGTCTCTGAGGACTGAATCTGTTTAAAAGGAGATACACACAAGGAATAGGGAAGTACAATGTCATGCTATGTGCACCTGGCTGGAGGAGATAGGGTTCCGATGAAGGCAATGGGAGAGAAAACTCTAACAGGGGTTTCTCACCCCACTTTAATGAGAAATCTGATCAGCCCACAGATGTAGGAAAGAGATTCAGAAAGCAGGCCCAGCGTGTGTGTTAAGGGTCTGGAACACTGAAAAGCCTAAAGAAATTATAGTAAGCCCAGTGAATACAGTGTAAAAGGAGAGTGCAAGAGATTAAACCTAGAAAAGAAAAAAAGGAACTAGGTTGGTTTTTCTCAAAACATTGTTCAAAGACCACTTGAAACACAATGACCTACTATAATCTTTTTTTTTTTTTTAATGCTACTATCCAGATTCATTCCCTTTCAACCAGGGGCACAGGAATCTTCCTTTTTAACAAATTATCTAGCCGGCCCTTACTAGAGTACAGTTTGAGAACCACTGGACTAAATCAAACAAGGCCAGATGAGCCAGTTTCAAGAGTTGGGTTTAATCCAGAAATGAATGGGAAGCCATGTTGTGCAATGCAGTGGCATGATTAAGATGTGTGTTTTCGATAGCTCACAATAACAGCAACCTAGAAAATGGGCAAGTTGAGCAATAGAGAGATCTCTCCATTTTTAGCTGAGATCATTAGATTAATGTCTAAGATTTCTGCACAAATATAAAGATTATCAAATTATGTACCAACTGAAAACCTAACCAGATACATTCTCAATTTATGTCAGCCCGCTTCCGGGTGACCAACTAGCCCATTTGCCCAGAGCTGAAGGATTTCCTAGGATAGGGAACTTCATTGCTAAAAGTAAAAAAGTCCCGGGTCAATTGAGATGAGATGGTCACGCTATAATTGCCAAAATAATCAGTCAAGTTACATACAGATCTTAATATAGCACTTTTTTAAAAAAATTATGAGATTAAAAGAATTTTTTTGAAAGTAAAAACAGAATCAAAGCAATCCTTTGTAGTTTTAAAAAATAATCCCAAGCACACTGTTACTTGATGCAAATTTAAAACAGAAACAAAAATTCTGGCAGTGCCTTTTAATTTGTAAGAACAGAGGCTCTCAAGCATGGTGTTGCAATCAGTAGAGGGGCGTGTTGCAAGGAAATTGTTTTTTACTACTCATAATTAAAGGACTGAGTTTGTAAATGATTTACCCTTAAAAATACAGAAAACCAAGGTTAGCTCACTTGCATTCCATTATACCTTCCTTAGCAGGAGAGAAAGTGGTGGAGTTAGGGAAAACCTGTCTAGAATAACCAAAAGCCCAAGTTGGCTCAGAGATTTGCAATGCACAGAAAGATAACCATAATTTATATATGGAGAAAAACAGATTCAGAAATACTTGAATGGTAACTTTACAAGTTAGTGCAACATTTCCACATTTTAAAAGGGAAAGAAAGGAGAGAGAGAAAAACTTAAAATACTTTAAATGCCCCACTGTTATACCAGGATGGTTTTTCACTCATGTTAGCACTACAGTAGTTACCGGATGGTACCAGACACAGCAATTTGAATTTCAATACTTTGGTACTTATCTTAGTAAGTAATGCAGATATATAAAGCTAGTACATCAAACCTGTGATTCCATGAATATTGTTGCTTAAGACAAGGTTAAATATAAAAATAAGTCAATTTTTAAAGTATCTAATAAGTAATAGTGTAGGTGGTAGACAGCAAAAGTGTGTGAAAGTGGTATGGGAATGACTCAAAAATGGGCAATATCACACTTGTCTAAGTGAAAGCAGAACAAAATCCTATGTCTTTAACTATTCAAGGTGAAGAGCAACGAAACTTTCACATTTCAAAGTTGAGTCCCTCAACTTGTTGGACACATACAATGTTCAGCTCTATTTCATACCTCATATATTTCTACCACTTTAAGTTTTTATCTGAGTTGGATATTCCCAAAGCAACTGTTCAATTATAGAAAGAAAAGGGCAAAGCATAACAAAGCAAGAGAATTAAACAATGGAAAATTTTAATTGTGATTTTAGCATCAATCAAATCACAAGGAATCTGATTTTTCAGCAACTGTGTGTCATGGTCATAACATAGTAGCAGCTCAAATTTTCAACTTGGTTACATAGATGGATGTCACCTATCTAGGTAGCACAAGAAACAAAACCTTTTAAGTAAGACAAAAAAAAAATACCATGATAGGAAATCATTAAGCAATTAAAGTGCTTTAACTATTATATATGCAGCCTCATCTCTTTTATTGGTATTAAAAAACAGAATGTGTTTGGGCAATAAGACCCGTGGATTTGTTAACAACTATGATTTAAAATCATTCCTGACATTTCTCCAAATATCTTGCAAGTTTTTCCAAAACTCTATTGCAAAACTCCATAGTGGAAAAAATAAGCTTTAAAATTTCAGCAATCAGGTTACATTTTCTCTCCTTTACAATCTAATTATTTATCATGAGACTACATTTTCAATTGAACTCTCTGCTTTATGATTTTATGGTTGAGTAAGTACAATTCTCCTGGATTTGAGCAAAATATATTAACTGGACTTCCATGCTCAAAAACATATTTTCTTAAGTTAACAGAATTTTTTTTTCCTGGAGAAGGTACCATTTCTTAAATAAAATAAAATAAAACATAAGGCGTAAGCTCAGGCCTCGGTTTGTTCTCTACCTGCTTTCTGCATGCTACTATGAGTTTCAGAAATCATGCTTTCTTGGTTTATAGGAAGTCAGCAGTTGAATGAAGATTCTGAATTCCTTGCTAGTCAATTTACTTCTAATGAAGTGAAAACCTTATTGTTGCATAAGAATTCTAATTTTTCAATGCAATTTCTCAAATTTCAGTGTTCCTATGGGGTTACAATGCTTTGATGTCAGATAATCACAGAGAGAGCTCTAAAATGTCCTTGGGTGTCAGGTTTTACACAGACATCTGTACCATAAAAAGACCTCTGAAAAATATTTTTTCCAGTAACTAAAATAGTCTGTCTTCTTCTAGAAAAGCATAGCATGGCACAGTAGTAGTCCTGTAAAGTGCTGAAAAGCAGAATCTGTGGTTTGAATTCCATCTCTTCCACTTACTCGCTGTTGACCTTGGGCTATTCACTTAACCTCTCATTCTCCTCATCTGTAGAATAAGGATTATAATAGTATCTGCCTCACAAGGTTGTTATGAAGATTAAAGAGTCAATGCATATAAAGTGCTTTTAAAAGTATCTATCACAATTTACTCAGTAAATTAGCTTTTATCGTAATCACTAGCCCATCACTCACCACTCATATACAAGCTGCCACAGATATATCTGGAATCACTATTTTCAAAGCCCCATTTCCTTGAAAACAAACTGGAAAATGCTACCTGGAGGTTCTCATTTAAGGTAACCCATGGGCACCAACAGTATGATGATTGGCCTAGATGACTCTGGACTCTTTCCTTTCATTTTAAATTAACATGGGGGATGTTGAAGGAGAGTTAAAGGGTTTTCTCTGGCATTAACGTCCTAAACCTAACCACTCTTAGATTCACATCACCCATATTGATTTATTAAATGGGATTATTTATCTTTGAGGGGAAGAGGGAGAGGTACTCAGAAGGTCCCAGAAATCAGATAGAAGATTACAGAAACTAAGACTGCCTTCATTTCTCAGGAACAAGCCACATTAGCCAAGCTCTTGGAGATATACACATGAAAACCCAAAGGGACTGAAAGCCTTGAAATATTAGAGAACTTATTAGTGTAACCCACAACAATAATCTGGAGATGATGTCTTAAAAGACCTCATTTCAATTTATGTAGCTATGGATTGCACACTTCTTGGTGAGTCATTATTTTTTAGTAAATGGAGATAAAAATAGCTAATTGTGAATATAACTATGCAAGAGCAAACAACCTACATCCGTTCCTATTTTTATACTGAATTTAGAAAAGACATATGGAAGTATATTTAAATAAAATAATATTTAAAAATACAACTTCAGATGGTATTACTAGGCTTTTATTAAAGTATCATCAGTTCTAAGAATATATTTAGTAGTTTGTGCTGTGATGTGGACTGTTCCCACAAATATCTATTTTCTCTATTTTTTATTTATTTCCATTCAAAGATTGCCGTACTCCTCAGAACCCTACAATTATAAGATGGGTCCACTCTATACTACATTCTAAGAATAGCAGAACATATATTATAACAAGTTCTCACGGCTTTTTGCCCCTTTTGTGGAGAGTGCAGTAAAGAAAGAAAATACTCTTTGCACACTAATGACCTTTGAAATGAGGACTGTTGCTCCAACAGACTTTTCCTACCATGTGAAAAGTTTAAATAAAGAAAAAAAAACTGTTCTCATACATTCCACATTGACATAACAATAGAAATAAAAATAATTCTATCCTGTCAGGGCATTTCAATCCCCAGCCTTTGATTCAGTTTAAACCTACTCTTGATGCCAAGAGATTTCAGGCTTCTGTGGAAGGGAAGAGAATCAGAGCCCATCATTGGTTCTGGGCAATCTTGGATGAGGCCCAAAGTATTTAACTGAATCTAGGATTGGAATATAGGATTATGCAGCCAATGTTCTTGTTTACAAGCAACATTTTACAAATTAATTCTATAAATTCCCTTATATTTCAGTAAAACTCCAGATCATGTAGCATTAAGTACCAGCTAGCTCTAAGCTGGCATTCTGATCACAACAATGTGTTACCTACATTTTCCTCCAGAAAATAAAGATATTAAAGCTGCAATGATACTTGTCAGTTATCCAGAGAAAGCAGACCAAAACTGTGCTTTGTCCTCAATTAGCTAAATAATTCAAAATAAAGACTCACTTTCACCTGAAGTAGTGGGGCTAATTATAGCGTAAAATAGGTTTGGCTTCAATTATCTAGATAATCTACTTGTGTGTTTATTTAGCCCAAAATTAGCAGCTTAAAAATGAATCAACTTTCAAGCAAAAGCTAAATGACTTTGAAAACTCACAGGAGAATTTGACTTTAAAATGACCTCTTCGGGTAGGCTACTTGTAAATGTACTTAATAAACATTGTTTTAGATTTGCACTTCAAAACTTTAAAATATTAATAACTTCAAAAACACCTTTATAACCTGTATACCACTAATCCACTTCCTTGACCTAGGATTAGGAATTGTATAATTTTGCACATTCTCTTTCTCTCTCTCTCTCTGCCACAGTCTTGCTACCCACATTACTTTCATTCTCAGAGTATTAAGAAAAATCTGAGATGTAGGACCATGAGCCTAGTTTGTCTGTACATTAGAATCACCTGGGAAGCTAACACAGCCCACCGTGAACACCAATTAAATCAAAGGCTCCACAACTGAGACCAAGACGTCCTGTTTATAAAGGATGGTTATAAAACTCCCCAAGTGAATCCAATATACAGCCACAGTTTGAGATCCACTCTTCAGGAGTTGGATAATTTTTCTCCAAAATAGCCTGAAAAAGACAGATCAGAAGTGTCCCATTTTTCTCCTCACCCTCACTCCCAGTTTTTCCCCTTTAGTTGGTGTATCACATAGTGTGTGCTTAACTGAATTCAATTACTCTTGGTGTAGAAATGGCAGGTCCCATTTCATTTCAATCTCTTTTTTTTTTTTTAAGATGGGGTTTCACCATGATGACCAGGCTGGTCTTGAACTCCTGATCTCAGGTGATCCACCCACCTCGGCCTCCCAAAGTGCTAAGATTACAGGCGTGAGCCACCATGCCCGGCCCTCATTTCAATCTTATTTATTTATTCAATTAATAAATTGTTTCTGAATGTCTACTACATAAGTCTAGGCTTTATAAGAATTTTCTAAAACATAAGCCTTTCCCTGAGGGATCTCAGGGAAAGGAAGATGGTCAGAAACAACTTTAATGACCATATCAGGTAATAAGTGCTGAAACTGGGATGCAGAGGTAGCATAAAGAACTAATTTCATTTTAAGCATTGGGGCATCTTTACAGAAAAAAAATTGCATTTGAGCTGGTCAGGAAAGAGAAGCCAGTGCCTTAAGCAAGCAGAGGGAAGAGTGGAGTGGTATTCCAGGCAGAGAGGAAATCTGTAAAGTCATGGAAGCATGAACAAGTCAGATGAGTCCCAGGAGCCCTGACTAGCTTTGCATGGCTGGGGGCCAGTGAGGTGTGTATGTCTCTGGTGTGTGTGTGCGTTGAAGGGGAAGGTGGGAATCGTGGCATAGGAAGGTGGAAAAGAAAGAGGACTCCATGTATCTAAGATGAATTGGGCCTGGAATTAGCCCATAAGGTTACCATGGAAATTTATTGCATGTTTTACAAACTCATGACCATTAAGAAACTGGATTATTGTTAACTGTCTATCATTCTGATGAATACTTTGGAATACCTTTCATTTTTAAACTAATTGTTATGTGTATGTGAAATTATGCCATTAGTGTGAAGAGCAAAGATGGGATATCTGACAATTAGCAATCCAGTAATTCTTCTGAATTTAAATGTTCAAAAATCACCTCCTTTTAGAGTCTGGCCATTGGGTGAACTGACTACAGTCTCAGATCAAAAATTTGTATCTTAAATCACATAGCATACACTGAGAAGACATAGAAAATATTCTCAACATAAAGGATAGTTATGCATGGGTGGCTCAACTATTTAAAGTTCCCTGTATGTGCTACATGAGATCTCACCTTACTCATGATCTTACTTCTGTCTAGAATAACCTTATCCATCTTCTCATGTAGAAATCCCATACTGCTCAAATGTCTGTTCCTCTAGCAAATTTCCTCATTCCTACTCCATCACACATCCTGATGATCAGCCAGCATCCATTTATCTGTTTCTCTTTCTGCCTCTTACAGGAGTAACATATGCATGTGTTTTACTCTTCATTTAAGGTAGAATCTGTTTCTACTTTTTTTTTTTTTTGAAATGGAGTGTCACTCTGTTGCCTAGGCTGGTATGCAGTGGTGCGATCTGGATTCACTGCAACCTCCACCTCCCAGGTTCAAGCAATTCTCCTGCCTCAGCCTCCCGAATAACTGGGACTACGGGTGCACGCCGCCCTGCCCAGCTAATTTTTTGTATTTTAGGAGAGATGGGGTTTCACTATGTTGCCCAGGCTGGTCGTGAACTCTTGAGCTTGGGTAATCTGCCCGCCTCAGCCTCTCAAAGTGCTGGGATTACAGGCATGAGCCACCATGCCTGGCCCTGTCTCTACTTTTTAACAACAGCCTTTATTAAGAGCTCGGTGCCATTCATAAATATCATCTTATTTAATCCTAACAATGGTAGGTACTGTAATTTAGAGGCTATTATCCAAATTTTCAGATAAGGAAATTAGCTCAAAAGGTTAAATGACTTCCTCAAGATTATACAACTAGCAAGTTGTATCCTAAATGTCAAAGTCAGATTTGGAAACAGGCTGTCTCATCCCAACTACCACGCATTTCTCATTTCTATCACTGAGAGAAAGACTCCATCACCAAATTTTACAGAAAATAGGTACACAATAAATATGTGTTTAATAAACAGCTTCTGTCTTGCTTTTGCTATATTTCTGTGACTACATGTTTAAATTTGAGTAAACACATTCATATGCTGTGTAGCTGTATACAGTGCACAATTTTCAATGTATGTGTTCCAAATGTTTAATTGTAAGTCAACTGTTTAAGACAAAAAATGTGCTTTTCTACAATGTCATACAAAGAAAGTATGATATTACATATCCCACTAAAGGCCTACTAAACACAAAAAGTGTCACAAAGCAGGTAGCCACCATATATACAATGTTCTATTTGAGCATATATTCCTAGTATGGTTTTCTGCTGAGACAGGAGCCCATATTTCCCATTGTCTAACTACCCCAGCTTATGAGGATATGAGGATAAGAACTTTCCCAGGTGTGTAAATGCTCCAGATACATTACAGGCCACAACTACATGTTGACAGGGACCATAAATACATGTGGTACATGATGCATACGATACATGACACCTGTCATGTAAGCTCTAAGAGAGCAGAGATTCTTGTTTTGTTCATTGATGTATCCCAAGTCTCTAGAACAGTACCTGACACTTCGTGTGACTTAGTAGGTACTTAATAATAAATATTTTTAAATAATAAAAATGAATACTATATGGACCTTGTTAGCAGCTTCTTCTCTTTTTACATTACCAGGAAAAAAAAAAAAGGCAGTAAGCAAAACACTAGATATGGTAATTTCCAAATGAAGTCCTAAAAATCCAGGTGCAGTGGCATGTACCTGTAGTCCCAGCTACTTGGGTGGCTGAGGCAGGAGGATCACTTGAGTCCAGGAGTTCGAAGCCAGCCTGGGCAACAAAGCAAAACCAAAGAGTATTCAGACCCACTCACAGCCAAGCATAATCTTGACTCCACAGTTTAAGGAAAAATGAGTAAATGACAAAATTCTAAAAAAGATCTATTGGCCGGGCATGGTGGCTCACAACTGTAATCCCAGCACTTTGGGAGACTGAGGTGGGAGGATCACGAGGTCAGGAGATCAAGACTATCCTGGCCAGCATGGTGAAACCCTGTCTCTACTAAAAATACAAAAATTAGTTGGGTGTGGTGGCACACACCTGTAGTCCCAGCTACTTGGGAGGCTGAGGCATGAGAATCACTTGAACCCAGAGGCAGAGGTTATAGTGAGCCGAGGTCGCACCATTCCACTCCAGCCTAGCGACAGAGTAAGCCTCCATCTCAAAAAAGAAAGAAAGAAAGAAAGAAAGAGATTTATTAAAGTGGCTTCAAGAATGGATCATTGGGCCCAGATGACAAAAGGCTTTAAAAATGACATGATTTGGTCTAGTTGAGAGCTGACCTAGTACATGTATTGAATCCGTGAGTCATTTTTACATAGAGGTGGCTGACCATGTAAGCCCTGTCTCCACTGGGAACTGAACAGAGAGTTCTAGACTGATGTTACCAGATGGGAATGGAAAAGATGGATTTAAGTTAAATAGAAGGATATATTTTGAGGTAGAGTGTATGGCCTTACAGAGATTTAGGATACCAAGGTAAATTGTGGAATTTTAAGAATAGCCGAAATGCTCCTTTTTGAATTGCTTAAACATCACACAAACTAGAGGCAGGAGCTGGAGGCGGTGATTTTTCAGGTCATTCACTAGCCTATGAAGCTAGGATTAAGGTCAAGTTTTAATGAAATCTCAAATAGCTTTGTTCTTGTTTCTCTGGAATTAATATGTTAAATAAGTGAAAATTTGCATATACGTGGTGTCTTATCAATGTAGAGATCTGAAATAATTTATCAAAGAAACAAACAGTATTTCACTTGAGTTTCTGGAGCAACAGGAAGTGAAAATACATAAAAAACAATTGCCAGATTGAACAGCCATTCCCCTGACCTCTCTCGTAAATTCTAAGTACTACTTATGATGAGAATGCTCTTGCAGTTCTCCAAGATGGTGTATTATTTACCTACTAGAGAAAAATTAACTGAACATGAAAATAGATTCCCAATTAAAGAACTCCAACTTACTCATGGTTTTCTATCTCATTGTCACTCTGTGGCTATCAAGAAATTAGTATAAAATACAGCAGTGTGATCAAAACAGGCTCCTGGCATGCTTCTCTACCCAGGGCTGTATGCAATGAGGTGTGGCAGTTGGGGAAAATCACAGTGAACAAAACTGTTCCCTCCAATGCTTTTAAATTACAGTAAATTTAGGGAAATTCACATAATAAAAAGAGCACTGGATTGGAATCAAAGGTCTTGAGTTTGAGAACACACAAGCAGTGTCTCCTTGAGTAAATCACAGCCTTTTTACACCTTAAATTTTTTAAATATGCAAAACAAAGGAAACACCATTAAAAAGTTATTGCAGCTGGACCCGGTGGCTCACACTTGTAATCCCAGCACTTTGCGAGGCCAAGGTGGGCGAATCACCTGAGGTCAGGAGTTCGAGACCAGCCTGGCCAACATGGTGAAACTCCGTCTCTACTAAAAACACAAAAAATTAGCTGGGCGTGGTGGCCTGTGCCTGTAATACCAGCTACTCAGGAGGCTGAGGCAAGAGAATTGCTTGAACCCGGGAGGTGGAGGTTGCAGTGAGCTGGGATGGCACCATTGCACTCCAGCCTGGGTAACAAAGCAAACCTCCGTCCAAAAAAAGAAAAAAAAAAGTTATTGTAATAACTTTTAAATTCATGTTTCATACACCTAGCAGAGAGGGTACTTAATGTTGTTGGAGTGTTGTCATCAACTCGGTTTTTTTTTTACTTTGTCTTAAAAATCACAACCTCCTCTAATAACAAAAGCAGAGAAGAGTGATAAGCAATCTTCAGGGACTTTGTAGAATTTTATAGTAACTGGGGTGGGAAGGAATCAATTTAATGACCAAATACATATACCCAAGTTCATGGGTCCCAGGTTTCATGTCCATATCCAGTGCCCTGTGAGCCACTGCCCATCCATCTGATCCAAGGTAATATGGGGCCCAGGGTACATTACCTTGCTGATTCTAGCCCTGGAAATAGCCCTAAGCCGATTACAACCAAGGTAGCCTCAACTTCCCCAGTCTTCTGGTGTAACTCTTTAATATCCAAGAAAAGTGACCCAAGCCTCATTACTGGTGCTACGTAAAGCCCAGTGCCCTCTTTAATATGTCAGGATTTCTAAGGCATGGGATGAGGGCTGCACTCATGTTTTCCATCACTGCCCATTAAAATTTCTGCTCTCGACTCAATTGCCTGCTCACTGCTTCCCATCTCTTCTTGAAGCTGCTCTTTCCTCTCTGATCTGATTCTCCGTGACATGGGCACTTTACTGAAAGTTGTGGGGGTAATAGGAATAATTACAGCGCAGAGCTGAAACATCTGCATGGTTTTAAATCCAGATGTTTCTTTTCCTTGAAACTTGTCTCCCCTCAGTGAATAGAAATTTCTCACCAACTATATAAATTTACATTCTAGACTGCAGGTAGGTTGCTGGGACCCCTTCTTTCCAACTCTCCTTAGATTTTTCTCTCCTCTCTTTTCAGAGCTACCAGCAAAGAAGCTCTAAATTCCTGTGGTTATTAGAGAACTTTGATTCTCTTTTTCATGCTCCCCCTTTTAGACTGACACCAGGACCTTTGATCATCATAGTACAATTAAAGTATTTTTTGCAGGGAGGGCAAGTGCTCTCCCTAAGGAGAACAGTTTAAACAGAAGAAAGTTTTGCAAACACACACACAAACATACACATATACACACACACACGCACACACACATACACACACACACACACACACCCCTCTTCCTACTTCATTGAATTTTGGGTAATGTACTGTCCTATTTTCAGATATAGATAGAAGGTGCTACACTAATGGCCAATCAGGAGCCTCTGCCAAGGGAAAGCATCCCTGGAAAGAAGATGGAATAGAAAGGTTGTAGACAAATGTTTCCTTTAGCTTTGTCTTTTTCACAGAGGGAGAACTGTCTCCAAGGTTTTCCATCACCTCAATACACGTCAACATTTGATATTATAAAGAGCCCACAACCTAAGCCCAACCTAGGCAGTAGTGATCAGAATGGAGAGCTAGGGATCTCAGAAAAAGGCAGGAGCCAACAAATATCCTCCAGAGAGTGATGTCTTGCTTTGCCATGCAGCTTCTGAATAATCCAGGTACGTCTATGCAGACCTAAAGTCCATTGGTTTTAAACTTCCTATGTCTGGAAGCCAACATGAAGAAGGCAAAAAATAAGGAAAGTTATAGAAAACTCCTGCTATTTCCCATGCTATCTGGAGTTCCAACATGGGAAAAAGGAAACATTTCTACTGAAGTCTAGGAGTTGCTATAGTTGCCTTCATGAAATATACCTAAACCTGGCCATGTATTGGCTGACAAAATCTGATCACTCTTTCAGCCCTGGAAACCTGGCCACTTCTTTTCACATCCACCATTACCTTTCTAGTCAGTTGCCATGAACTTTATCCTGGGAGTTCTGCAATCATCTTTTATCTAATCTAACCACATCCAAACTGGCGGTCCTCCCATTTATTTTCCAAACTGTAGCCTGTGTCATCTTTCTAAATTTTAACTATGTTAATATAATGTCAGCCCCACCACCATCTCCCTGCTAACAACTGAAACAACTTGCTTAAAAACTTCAGTGACTTTGTAAATCTCTTACGATAGAGACAAATCACCAAGACCTGGCAGCCCAGTCCATGGGTAGTCTAGACTACCTCTAGTCTACCTAGCTTCTACCTATCTCTGGTTCCCTCTGGTCTGCTCAAGAGACAGAGGCCCTTGCTCAGTCCCTCTGACTCATGGTATTTCCATTTGCCACAGGTCCTTTTCTGTGAAGACTTTCCTCTCCTCTTTCACTCATTGACTCTTACATCACTTTCTCAGGGAGGCCTTCTCTCTATCATCCTTGAAGGATGAAATGCTTCTAACATCACAGTGGCAATTCCACATTTATATAGGTATATATTTGGTAAGTTTCTGACCCTCCATTAGACTGTAAACTTTATGAAAATAAAGACAATGTCTGACTTTTGTTACCATTATATTCCTTTGTTAAATGAATAAGTAAATGAATGAATCCACTTATTAATCAACAGACATGTTTTATGTACCTGAAAAATTAAGAAATATCTCAATTGTTTAATCACTTTTCAAATAGCCATAATTTATGAAGCTCTTTATCATGAATAGAGGAGTGCTTTGAGTATAAAGATTTGTTATGATTTGGTTCGTTACTATTATCATCATTATCATAACTGGTTTATTGTCAGTATAATTGCCTTTGTAGCTCAGCACTTTGATAACTATTATTACATTCTTTAATTATTTAGATTTTATATTTCCATTATTTATAAAATGTTTTTGTGAAAACCAAATCCCATTGAAAAGAGAGCATATGAAGACTCCAAAAGTACCATAATGTGGCTAGAGGATAATTTTAAAACTAAGGATTACCTATAAATTTATGTTAGTATTTCCAGAAGGTACAAGCCATTTGAAAAACTAAAGCCTTGAGAAAGATCAAAGCAACATTTATAGCCACTTAAGGAGTAACGTTTTCTAATGACAAACTTATTATATTAGACTTGGATGGGACCTTCGAGGTCATTTAGCCACATTTCTTATTTTGCACATAATAAAGCTAAGACTGGACTTCCGTGAGGTCTTAGAGCCAATGCAAGCCCTGGATCTATTTGTATTCAGCTCCTCTAAAACCGTCATATTTCAAATTAACTGCAAACCTATCAAAACTGAGGGTCCTAGCTATTCACAGCCCACTATCATGGAGCCAGCTGGGATGTAAATAGCCTTCCAGATTTTAGGACTTGAATTCCATATAGATGGACACTCATCTTTGCCATTTAATACCTGTCTATATTTAGAAACTAGCTCTGCTATGTAATTCTATATATGAAGAAAAAGATACTTCAAAATCGTTTATATAAGTCACTTTCTCAAAGAAGCCTTCCATCTTAAATTAGAAATGTTCTGCCTCTATAAAAAAGGTAAATTCCAGTGTGACCCCAAGGTCAGCTGTACACATCCCCAAGGTCAGTTTCTGTATCTGCTGTTTTCATACACATCCAGATGCAGAACTCAATACCTATTTGATCTCACCCAAGAGAAGGTATTCACTCTAACGTTAATAAGCAAGGCAACGCAGCCTTTGTTGAAGAAATGTAGGGGAGGAAGAAGGTGCATTAATTCTCAATAATCTCAGTAAACAACTCAAAAACCTTATCAGAATTTCTATTCTTTCTAAGTCCCTGCTCAGGCAAGCTGCTCCAGAGGTTTTGATTTTTTTTTTTTCCTTTCCCTATAAAGAATACAACCTCATTTCACCTCCTCCCCTTTCCACATTTCCCCTTTCCTCAAGAACGCCTTACCAGGCACGGTGGCTCATGCCTGTAATCCCAACGCTCTGGGAGACCAAGGCAGGTGGATCACTTGAAGTCAGGAGTTGGAGACCAGACTGGTCAAACTAGCAAAACCCTGTCTCTAACTAAAAAATACAAAAATTAGCCAGGCATGGTGGCACACGCCTGTGATCCCAGGTACTCGAGAGACTGAGGTGGAAGAATGGCTTGAACCTGGGAGACGGAGGTTGCAGTAAGTCAAGATCACACCACTACACTCCAGCCAGAAGCGACAAAGCGAGAGTCCATCTTGAAAGAAGACAGAAGGAAGGAAGGAAGGAAGGGAGGGAGGGAAGAAGCGGAGGGGGGTGGGGGGGTAGGAAAGAAGGAAGGAAGGGTCTTACTCCTTTCCTACTTATTCCCTATTTTTTTTAAAGCAATGCATGTATGTCTTACTATCTTTAAACTTTCATATCCAACTCATCAAGGAATTTTACAAAACAAAGGGACTTCTGGTTAATAGTATCCACAAAAAGCCATTTAGGGCCAGGCGGTGGCTCACACCTGTAATCCAGCACTTTGGGAGGATCACCTGAGGTCAGGAGTTGGAGACCAGCCTGGCCAACATGGTGAAACTCCTTCTCTACTAAAAATAAAAAAAAAAATTAGCCAAGCGTGGTGGCGTGTACCTGTAATCCTGGCTACCCGGGAGGCTGAGGCAGGAGAATCGCTTCAACCTAGGAGGTGGAGGTGGTGGTGAGCTGAGATGGCACCATGGCACTCCAGCCTAGCGACAGAGCAAGACTTCATCTCAAAAAATAATAATAATAATAAATAAAATAAAATAAATAAAAACCCATTTAGGTATTTTGTTACTTGAGTATATGTTTGTTTGTTGTTGTTGTTGTCTGTCCAAACACATACCTAATTCTCCCCTGGAGGAATACTGGCAATTGAAATATTCCCCATAGCAGTAAAAGACTTTCCTACAGTGATCTGAGCTGATTCCTCCCAGAGCATGTTATTGTCATAAAGAGGTTTTCTATGGTATTTTTTTTTAATGAATACTGTAAAAATTTAAAGATTCTTTATTAGAGTGAGAATAAAACATAACAAAATCTCTCTAATTTTTTCCAGTCCTTCAAATTCCTAGGAATTGGTGGCCGTTGGGGGAAAAAGTTCTGTGAGCCTTATTATTGAAACATGAAAAAAGCAATGGCTTTTCTTTCAGAAACCTCGGTCTCATAAAATGATCACAAAAGCTCAAACTGGAGGCTGGGCACAGTGGCTCACGCCTGAAATCCTAGCACTTTGGGAGACCCAGGTGGGCAGATCACCTGAGGTCAGGAGTTCGAGACTAGCTTGGCCAACATGGTTAAACCTTGTCTCTACTAAATATACAAAACTTAGCCAGGCATGGTGGCTTATACCTGTAATCACAGCTACTTGGGAGGCTGAGGCAGGAGAATCGCCTGAACCCAGGGAGTGGAGGTTGCAATAAGCTGAGATCATGCAACTGCACTTCAGCCTGGGCAACAGAGCAAGACTTCATCTCAAAAAAAAAAAAAAAAAAAAAAGAGTTCAAAGTGGGGACACTTGTGTCTGAAACACAAAAGCAAATTGGTTTCTGATTTAAGATATTTTTCACTTAATGAAATGATTAACCAATTATGTTATACTCCCCTTTGCAAGTGGGATAGACAACAGCTGCCTTCATCTCATAACTCGATAACTATCAGATGCCCAAACCCTAATGGCACCACTATCAGGCCATCCAGAGAGTTCACAATAAAACTCGGAGGGAAAAATATCGTCAATGGTTTGCTGGCAATCACTGCAGTTCAAGAACCCTCTCTCATAAGTGCTCATGCGACTAGAATAACAAGAAAAATAGATGGTATCTACAAAAAGAGAACTTTTTTTCATGCCTCTTCTGAGAAATTTTTGAATTGTAAACATTTTTGTTAAAAACAAAGATACCGCTGGCACTCTTTTCATGAGACGTAAACAGTGCCATAAATGTTACTATTTTCAAAAGTAGAGGTTAGGTATCATGGAGTTAAAAAAAACTAGAAAAAAAGTTAGATAAAGAAAATTCACAAGTCCTATTTTGTGCCACTCTTTTTCAAAATGTTTTCCAATATAATATTTGATTAGACATGAAAATAAACAAATATTAATAATTTATGAAGATAAAATAAGACCTATTTATATTTTACCTTCTTGTAGTTTAGAATTTGATATTAGCATATTTATATGTGTGACCAAATATTTTAGAAAACTTTAAGATTACCGAGATTTTAAAATACAAACTTTTTTGTGTGCTTCTACTGATATTACTTCTATTATGGTACTTAGATATAAATGGATTAATTTTTCTTATTTTTCTATGTAGAAAGATACTTTTAAACTTTATTTTGAGACCAACCTGGGCCACATAGCAAGGCCATGTAACTACAATTTTTTAAACTTCTGTTTACTTATTTCTTCAAAATGTATAAGATTAAAAACTGTGATTTTAAAAGTTGCAAAATTTGAAATTCCAAATAAATTAAGAAAACATATTTCTTTATTCCAAAAAATTAAGTAAATATATTTTATTTATGATGCTCCAAAACAATAATATTTTGCATATTTTAAAAACATTTGTTTCGGTGGTTTCTTATAGCCTGACATTATTTCACAGTACCAAAAAACCTGAATGGGCCAAATTTGTTAATCAAGCAGAATAGCTAATTTGAAATGAGTCCTAAAGGCTTCAATATTCTATCCTCTATAGCAACATAGAGTCATTCCTATTTAATTAGGTAAGCCAATGTATTTGCAAAACAATTAAGAATGCAATTTAATTTGAGGTTTGGTAAACATCTAGGGATTCATTCATTCTGACCTCCGCATTGAGTTTACTTTGTAAAGCAGTATAAAACTAATCACTTAGAACTATAAAATAAAAGACCTTTTTTAAAAAAAAGTAGATATGTCTGGGGTTCTGCATTATATGTACCTTCCATGTTGATGATGACTATGTTTGTTTTACTGTCTTTCAAAACTACGGTTTGAGTGAATTAGCTAAATTACAGCAGCAGTGGCAGGGAGTGACTGACAAGCCCCGAGTGGCCAGGCAGAGGGAGGTGGAGGAGGTGCCAGGCAACCCCCACACACAGCTGTCAGCACGTCCCAGCCGTCACTAATCTGTAACCCACCTGCTGACCCAGGAGAAATAATCATCATGTGATTTGAATCAAACTATTTAAAATCCGTGTTGTTTTAAACCAGGGAGAGAGCAGAAAACCAGCCCACCACAATCCACTGCACTAGACTCATTTTGAGACAAGATGTTTATGTAAACTCCCAGGTCAAGATGCTAACTCCTAGTGAATTAACCTGTGATGTCACCTAGCCCCCTCATATTGATTACTCATTATTTTTACCCAATGAAATGAAAATATGGGTCCAGAGGCCATGCACTTTCATACCCTGAGAAAAGTCAAGTGTCCTCTTGTTCTCAAATGCTTCCCAGACTACCATTATCATCAGAACATTGTGAAAAAGAGTTGTTTTCAAATGACAACTGAAATGGACATTTCAAACTGGCTCATGTCTCTGAACCAGATAACAGAGTTAGAACAACAATCCGTGAAGGTGCATTTTGAATTTAAGTGCAAGATAGCTTGATAATGCTATTAGTTAGTTAAATACCACAAGTATAGATTATAATATACCATCCTGAATGAATGGACCTATTTTATTTCTCTGTTTTTTTCTATTGATTTTAAGACAGAAGAGGTAGGTGAAAACAAGCCTTTCAGAAATAAAGACTAATATGTTTAGAGAAAAAAGTCTTCCAGTGTCTTATTAACACAATGTCATATACCATTGGATGATCACTTTGTATTTTGAAGTGCTTGGTGTCACTCTTAAAGTTTTGCAAGTCAACTTTAGAAATAATATCATACTAATTTGCATACTATTTTGCATACTAATTATATATATTACCCTAGTATACTTGCAAGAAAATTTAATGCTATCGAAAAAAAAGGATGGTTTAAATGTTTTCTTTACTTTCACACATGGTTTGGTTAGGCTATAGCAAACATAATCTAGGATATAAAATGTGTCCAATTGTACCATACCATTATACCTTCACATACCATCATTATCAGATCTATGAGTAATTCCTCATAATCTTCAGTCATATACATAGAGCTGGCACCTACAGGGCTATGAGCTTTATATTTCTACATACACACACTGAAATGTGAATATTACATGTATTTGTGTGTTCAGAAATTCTTTGTTCACCCAAACTGTCTTTATGAAACAGGCTTGTCTGTTTAAAAGAGTCAAGAGCCCAAACATATGCCACTAGACTGGCAAGTTACGTAAGTTTAGAGACTTTGCCTTACTGTCCATTGCTGTATTTCTTAAACCAAGAATAGTGTCAGGCATGTAATAGGAAATTGCTAAATATTTGTTTAATGAATGACTGTTACATTGCCTATGCACAAAAGGTCATGCAATTTGCTCATAGGAGAGTTCCCTAGGCCCAAATCTGGAGACTGCTTGTCTTATGCAAGATTCTAACAAGTTTAGTTATCTTGTTTCCTAGGCCACCAAAAATAAAAAGAAGCAAATTACAGGGACATGGGGGAGTACTGCTAGAAGCATGCATACTCAACATAATAAAAAATGCAAGCTAACATTCTATAAACTGGAAAAGAGAAAAACTATAAAATTTAGCTACAAGTCCTCAAAGAAAACACAAAAAGAGTTTGTTTATATAACACTGATTACCTCAATGTTCCAGTATACATATAATGTCTATATATCTCCAAACAAAACTTCTGTTTACTTTTGGCATGCTTCTCAATGTTCTATAAATGGAATCATATTGTACAAAGTCTTCTGAGACTGGCTTTTATTATTCAAAACTATCTTTGAGATCAATGTTTTGATGTGTCTAGTTTATTCATTTTTCTACTTATAGACCATTATTTATCCATTCAAATACCGATACACATTTAGATTATTTCCAAATCTTTGCTATTCCAACCAATGTTTCAGTGAACATTCCTAAATATACATGCTGCCTATATGTGGTGCACCTATATATGGATGCACCTATATATAAATGTACCTATATATGGTGCAATAGATTCTCTAAGGTTTCTTCTTAGAAGTGGAATATCTGGACTATAGAGAGGGCATATCTTCGGCTTTCCTAGGTATTACCAGGTTAATTATCTAAATGGTTGCACAACTTTTTACACTCATACTAGTAGTAGAGTTCAGATAATTTCACATTCTTACAAACATTTTTAATTATCCAGTGTTTAGTTTTATCAATTGTGGGTATGGCATACCATCTCATTGTGTTTTTTTAATTTTCCAAGTTATTAATGAGATTGGCCATCTCTTTGTATATATATTAGCCATTTTCTTTTCTCTCTGTGAGAGAACCTCTGTGAGAAAGAGGTTGATGCCTCCCCAATATCGACCTCTTTCTTCTCTGGATGCAGCGTTCCAAAACCATGTTCTTGAAGCTCTGCCCCTTATTGGCCACATCAGGTTTTTTGTTTGTTTTTGGTTTTGTTTTTTAAAGATTTGTTTTCTGGCCGGGCACGGTGGCTCATGCCTGTAATCCCAGCACTTTGGGAGGCTGAGGTGGGTGGATCACGAGGTCAAAAGTTTGAGACCAGTCTGGCCAATATAGTGAAACCTCATCTCTACTAAATATACAAAAAATTAGCTGGGCGTGGTGGTGCGCGCCTGTAATCCCAGCTACTCAGGAGGCTGAGGCAGGAGAATCGCATGAAGCCGCGAGGCAGAGGTTGCAGCAAGCCGAGATCACGCCATTGCACTCCAGCCCTGGTGACAGTGTGAGGCTCTGTCTCAAAAAAAAAAAAAATGGTTTCTATCTTAGATCAAGGATGTTCAATATTTTGACTTTCCTGGGTCACATTGGAAGAATTGTCTTGAGCCACACATAAAATATACTAACAGTAGCGATAACTAATGAGCTAAAAAAAAAAATCACAAAAATATTTCATAATGTTTTAAGAAACTTTATAAATCGGAGTTGGGCTGCATCCAAAGCCATCCTGTGCCGCATGTGGCCCACCGGTCATGAGTTGGACAAGTAGGGGTAAGTATGGGGAAAAATTATTTACTTCTTCTGGGATAAGATTTCAAAATTGTGCTCTAGAAAATTCATCTCACCTGGAGAGTAGCCCTTTGGTATGAAGAATGCTCTGGGTGTTTTAGAATAGACACACTCTCTCTCCTTCTGACAGTGCCATAAAGAGATCTTTCTTGGATCATCACTGTGAGAACTGCATGCACGTTGTAAAACAGATCTCTAGAACTTTTTTATCTTGCAAAAGTAAAATTCTTCATCTGTTAAATAGTTCCTGCTTTCCCCCCTATCAAAAGCCCCTAGCAACTACCATTTTATTTTCTAACAACAGTTTGACTATTTTAGATACCTCATTTAAGTGGAAGTATGCACTATTTATCCTTTTATGAGTGGTGTATACCACTTATCATAACATCCTGAAGGTTCATCCATGTTGTAGCATATGACAGAACTTTTTAAAGGTTGAATAATATCCCATTGCATGTATATAACACATTCACTTTATGCATTCATCTGTCATTGATATCATTAGGTTGCTTTCACATCTTGGATATTGAGAATAACGGTGCAATGTACATGAGTGTGCGCATATCACTTCAAGATCCTTTTTTCAGTACTTTTGGCTATAGATTCAGAAGTGGAATTGTTTGATCGTATGACAGGTATCTTTTCATTTTTTGAGGAACCTCCATATTGTTTCCCATTGCAGTTGTACTATTTCACATTTTCACTAACAGTTCACAAGAATTCCAATTCCTTCATATCCTCTCTAACACTTGTTGTTAACCATTTGTTTGACAGTAACCCTGTAACAGATGCGAGGTGATATCTCACTGTGGTTTTGAATTGCATTTCCATGATGATTAATAATGTTAAGCATCTTTTCATATGCTTGTTGGACATCTGTTTCAAACTTTTTAATTATTGTTTCTAAATGTTTATGGGTACATAGTAGGTGTATATATCTACAGGGTACATGAATGTTTTGATACAGGCATGCAATGTGAAATAAGCACATCATGGAGAATGGGGTATCCATTCCTTCAGGCATTTATCTTTTGAGTTACAAGCAATTCAATTACATTCTTTATTTTTAACCATACAATTAAGTTATTATTGACTATAGTCACCCTATCGTGCCATTAAATAGTAGGTCTTATTCATTCTTTCCATCTTTTTTGTACCCATTAACTATCTTCACCTCCTCCCCAATCCCCCACTGTCCTTCCGAAGCTCTGATAACTATCCTTCTATTCTTTATATCCATGAGTCCAGTTGATTTGATTTTTAGACCCACAAATAAGTGGGAACATGTGATGCTTGCCTTTCTGTTGCCTGGCTTATTTCAGTTAACATGATGGTCTCCAGTTCAAATCGTGTTGTTGCAAATGACTGGATCTTATTCTTTTTTACGGCTGATTCGTACTCCATGGTGTTTAGGTGCCATATTTTCTTTATCCATTCATCTATCGATGAACACTTAGGTTGCTTCCAAACATTAGTAAACAGTGCTGCAACAAACACAGTAGTACAGATATCTCTTCTATATACTGATTTCCTTCCTTTGGGGTATTTACCCAGCAGTGGGA
This sequence comes from Aotus nancymaae, assembly GCF_030222135.1. Classification (NCBI taxonomy): domain Eukaryota; kingdom Metazoa; phylum Chordata; class Mammalia; order Primates; family Aotidae; genus Aotus; species Aotus nancymaae. Next base: position 27,998,280 of record NW_026988454.1, read on the forward strand.
TTACTGGATTATAGAGCAGCTCAATTTTTAGTTCTTTGAGGAACTTCCAAACTGTTCTCCACAGTGGTTATATTAATTTACATTCCCACCGACAGTGTACAAGTGTTCCCTTTCCTCCACATCCTCGGCAGCACTCATCATTGCCTGTCTTTTGGATATAAGCCATTTTAACTGGGATGAGATGTTGTCTCATTGTAGTTTTGGTTTGCATTTCTCTGATGAAGTGTTGTTGAGAACCCTTTCATGTGCCTGTCTGCCATTTGTATGTGTTCTTTTGAACAATATCTATACAGATCTTTTGCCCATTTTTAATTGAATAGTTAGATTTGTTTTCCTATAGAGTTGTTTGAGCTCCTTATATATTCTGGTTATTAATCCCTTGTTGGGGGGAGGTAATTTGCAAATATCTTCTCCCATTCTGTGGGTTCTCTCTTCACTTTGTTGACTGTATACTTTGTTTTTTAACTTGATGTGATCCCATTTGTCCATTTTTGCTTCAGTTGCCTATGCTTATGAGGTATTGCTCAAGAAAACTTTGCCCAGACCAATATCCGGGAGATTTTCCCCAGTGTTTTCTTGTAGTAGTTTCATAGTTTTAGGTCTTAGATTTAAGTCTTTAATCCATTTTTATTTGATTTTTATATATAGCAAGAGATAGGGATCTAGTTTCATTCTTTTGCATCTGGACATCTAGTTTTCCCAAAACCGTTTATTGAAGAGACTTTCTTTTCGCCAGTGTATGTTCTTCATACCTCGGCAAATATGAGTTCACTGTAGGTGTATGGATTTGTTTCTGGGTTCCCTCTTCTGTTCTATTTGTTTATGTGTCTGTTTCTATGCCAGTATCATGCTGTTTTGATTATTATAGCTCCATTGTATAACTTGAAGTCAAGAAATGTGATGCCTCCAGTTTTGTTCTTTTTGCTTTGGTTATTCTGGGTCTTTTGTGTTTCTGTATATATTTTAAAAATTTTTTTCTATTTCTGTGAAGAATGTCATTTATATTTTGATAGGGATTGCATTAAACCTGTAGATTATTAATACTTTGGGAAGGATGGACATTTAACAATATTGACTATTCCAATCCATGAACATGGAATATTTTTCCATTTTTTTTGGTGTCCTTTTCAATTTCCTTCATCAGTGTTTTACAGTTTGCATTACAGAGATCTTTCACTTTTTTGGTTAATCTCTAGGTAGTTAATTTTATGTGTGGCTATTGTAAATGATATTGCCTTTTAACTCTTGGCATATGAAAATGCTGTTAGAACTGATAAACAAATTTAGTTAATTAACTTTACTTAACAGAGGTGACAGTGGGCATTCTTGTCACGTTCCAGATCTTAGAGGAAAGGCTTTCACCTTTTCCCCATTTGATATGATACTATCTGTGTGTCTATCATATATGGCTTTTATTATGTTGAGGTATGTTCCTTCTATATCCAGATTTTTGTGAGTTTTTAAAATCATGATGGATGTTGAATTTTATCAAATGCTTTTTCAGTATCAGTTGAAATGATCATATCATTTTTAATCCTTTATTCTGTTGATTTGATGTATCACTCGATTGATTTGCATATGTTGAACCATCCTTGCATCCCAGGGATAAATTCCGCTTGCTCATGATGAATGATCTTTCTAATGCATTGTTGAATTTGGTTTGCTAGTATTTTGTTGAGAATTTTTGCATCAATATTCATCAGAGATACTGACCCGTAGATTTCTTTTTCTGATGTGTTTTGTCTGGTTTTGGTATCAAGGTAATACTGGTCTTGTAGAATGAGTTTGGAAGTATTATCTTCTTCTCTATTTTTTGGAATAGTTAGAATAGGATTGGTATTAGTTCTTTTTTAAATGTTTGGTAGAATTTTGTAGTGAAGTAGTGAAGTCCTGGACTTTTCTTTACTAGAAGACTTTTTATTACGGCATCAATCTCCTTACTGTTATTGGTCTGTTCAGGTTTTGAATTTCATCCTGGTTCAATCTTGAAAGGTTGTATGTGTCTAAAAATTTGTCCATTTATTCTAGATTTTCCACTTTATCAACATATAGTTGCTCATAATAGTCACTAATGATCCTTCAAATTTCTGCAGTATCAGTTGTAATGTCTCTTTTTTCATCTCTGATTTTATTTATTTGGGTCTTCTCTCTCTTATTTTTTCAAAAGCTAAAGGTTTGTCCATTTTAACTTTCAAAAAAAACAACTTTTTATTTCATTGATCTTTTGTATTTCTAATTACATTTATTTTTTTCTTGCTTTTTACTTTTTTCTACTACTAATTTTGGGTTTTGTTTGCACTTGCTTTTCTAGTTAAGATGCATTATTAGATTGTTTATTTGAAGTTTTTCCTCTTTTTTGATGTTGGCACTTATAGCTACAAATTTCCCTCTTAGTGCTGCTTTTGTTGTATCCCGTAGGTTTTAGTATATTGTATTTCCATTATCATTTGTTTCAAGAAATTTTTCAATTTTATTCTTTTTTGTTTTTTATGAAGTCTCCCTCTGTTGCCCAGGCTGGAATGCAATGACACAATCTCTGCAACCTCCACCTCCCAGGTTCAAGCAATTCTCCTGCCTCAGCCTCCCAAGAAGGTGAGACTACAGGTGTGTGCCACCAAGCCTAGCTGATTTTTTATATTTTCAGTAGGGACAGGGTTTCCCCATGTTAGCCAGGATGGTCTCGATCTCCTGACCTTGTGATCTGTCTGCTTCAGCACCCCAAAGTGCTGGGATTGCAGGTGTGAGCCACTACTCCTGGCCCAATTTTATTTTTAATTTTTCATTAAGCTACTGGTCATTCAGGAGCATATTGTTTAATTTCCATGTATTCATAAAATTTCTAAAATTTCTCTTGTTACTTATTTCTAGTCTTATTCCATTTTAGTCAGAAAACATGTTTGATATTATTTCAATTTTTTGATTTTTTTTTTTGAGACAGAGTCTCACTTTGTCGCCAGATGCCAGGCTGGAGTGCAGTGGTGTGATCTCGGCTCACTGCAACCTCCACCTCCTGGGTTCAAGCAATTCTCCTGCCTCAGCCTCCCAAGGAGCTGGGACTACAGGTGCGCACCACCACGCCCAGCTAATTTTCCTATTTTAGTAGAGATGGGGTTTCACTATGTTGGCCAGAATGGTCTCAATCTTTTGACCTTGTGATCTGCCCGCCTTGGCCTCCTAAAGTGCTGGGATTACAGGAGTGAGCCACCATGCCTGGCTTTTTTTAATGTTTTAAGACGTGTTTTGTGACCTAGCATATGGTCTATCCTTGAGTATGATCCATGTGCTGAGGAAAAGAATGTGTATTCCTCATCTCTTGGATGAAATGTTCTGTAAATATTTATGAGGTCCAGATTAAGTCTAATGTTTCTTTGTTGATTTTGTCTGGAAGATCTGTTGTTGGACCTCTTTTTACCTGTTTTGGAGAAATCTCTATTCAAGTCCTTTTCCTATTTTAAAATTGGATTGCTTGTTTTTTGTTGTTGAGTTGTAGGAGTTCTTTATATTTTCTGAACATTAACCCCTCACTAGATATATGATTTGCAAATATTTTTTTCCATTCCATATGTTGCCTTTTCACTCCGTTGATTTCTTCTTTTTTGTGCAAACTTTTTCAGTTTAATATAGTCCTGTTTATCTATTCTTACTTACATTGTCCGTGGGTGTTATATCCAAGAAATCAATGCCAAATCCAAAGTCATAAGTTCTCTCCTGTGTTTTCTTCTAGGTGTTTTATAGTTTCATGTCTTACGTTTAGGTCATTTATCTATTTTGAGTTAATTTTTGTATGTTGTAAGGAAAACGTCCAACTTTATGCTTTGCATGTGGATATTTCAGTTTTCCTAACATCATTTGTTGAAGAAACTAACCTTTTCCCATAATGTAAGCTTGGTCCCCCCGTTGAAGATTATTTGATCATATATCTGAGAGTTTATTTATGAACTCTCTATTCTGTTCCATTGGTCTATATATCTGTCTTTATTACCATACTTTTTATTACTACAGCTTTGTAATATATTTTGAAATCAGGAAGTGTCAGACCTATAGCTTTATTTTTCTTTATAAACTTGTTTTGGTTTCTTAAAGTTCTTTAAAATTCCATATGAATTTTAGGATTTTTCTCTACTTCTGAAAAAAAAAAATGCCACTGGCATTTTGATAGGAATTGCACAGAGCCTGTACATTACTTTTGGTAGTATAAACATTTTAACAATATTAATTATTTTAATTAATTAACAAACAATATATAATTTTCATTTATTTATGTCCTTTTTAATTTCTTTCAGCAATGTCTTTTAGTTTTTCATGTATACATCTTTCACTTCTTTGGTTAAATTCAATTATAAATATTTTATTCTTTTTGATGCTATCATAAATGAGATCATTTTCTTAATTTCCTTTACTGATTATTCATTGTTAGTGTATAAAAGCACACGTGATTTCTGCATGCTGAAGCTGATTTCATATCCTGCTATTTTGCTGAATTTGTTTATTAATTCTAACAGTTATTTTATAGAATCTTTAGGGTTTTTACTCATGAGATCATGTTATCTGTTAACAGCAATAGTTTTACTTTTTCCTTTACAATTTGTATGCTTCTATTATTTTTTCTTAATCAATCCCTCTGACTGACTTCCAGTAATATGTTGAAAAAAAGTGGTGAGAGTGGGCAACCTTGGCTTAAGCTTAGAAGGAAAGGTTTCAATTATTCAACATTAAGTATGAAGTTAGCTGTAGGCTTTTCATATACAGCCTTTATTACATTGAGGTAATTTCCTTCTCTTCTTAGTTTGTTAAGTGTTTTTATCATGAAAGTGTATTGGATTTTGTCAAATATTTTTTCTGCATCAACTGAGATAATCATGTGGTTTATGTCTTTTATTCTATTAATGTGATATATTGATTAATTTTCATATGTTGAATTATCCTTCCATTATTTCAAGATAATCCTATTTAATCATGATGTATAATTCTTTTAATGTGTTGTCACATTTAATTTGCTAAGATTTTGTTGAGGTTTTTGCATCTATATCCATCAAGAATATTGGTCTACAGTTTTCTTTCCTCAAAGTAGTTCTGTTTGATTTTGGTATCAGGATAATGCTGGCCTCATAGAATAAGTTTGGAAGTGTTTATTCTCATCCTTTCATTTTTTTGAAGTTTGAGGAGTGGTGTTAATTAACCTTTAATTGTTTGGTAGACTTTTCCAATTAAGCTATCTGGTTCTGGGCTTTTGTTTACTGGAAAATTTTTATTACTAATTTAATCACCTTGTTAGTTATAGTTCTATTCAGATTTTTTATCTCTTCATGATTCAGTCTTGATACTTGCATGTTTCTAGAAAGGTATTTATTTATTTTAGTTTATCCAATGTGTTGGCATACCTAAATAGGCTTTTAAAACCAAATTCTCCTGCTATGGGCAATATATGAGACTATCTGTATCATGACCTCATCAGCATTTTACATCTTTTACATTTTATATTATGTATTTATTTTATTTACATATTTTTTACGGTTTTAATTGATGAAAAAAGTAGTACTTTTGTGACACTACTTTGAGCAAATGTGAACCCTTTTTTTTAATATTTGCTTCAAATGTCCTAAATGTAGATTGTCACTTTGTATAGAAGTGATAGAATGTGATAATGGTGCTGCAAATATACCAGGTAATGGCTTTCAAACAGTGCTTGAACAAAATTTTATATGGGTGTCAAATTTTCCTAAGGTACTCTCACCAAGTACACTTTCCCAAAAATGCTTTTCCAAGTCAGAACTGAAGCAGAAAAAGTTGATTTCTGACATTTAAAAGGTGAATTATCATATAACAGATAACACAAATCAACCAAATACATTTTACTTGTTCTTAAATTATAGACTCACATAAATTTATACAAATTAAACTCTTTGTCTTTAACTTCAATGCACTTTTGTTAGAATCCTTTTGTCTGAGTCAAGAGACCTAACTAGGCAATAATATCAGGAATGGAGTCACTGTGGATCATGCACAAAGTAGATAATCCATAGATGATCTTTAAAATAACTATGTTTAGACATTTAAATAAATATTCATACACAGAAAGAGAAGAAGGAAAGTAGAAGGCACATCTTTAAAAGCACATATTTATAAATTAAAACTATATCTTCAGGTCTAGGGGAAACTTCCAACTATGGTAGCATGAAGTCAGAGAAATCTTCTCTTCATTAAGAAAGTGTAAAACAGGACAAAGTTGTCATAAATAGCCATACCGAGGATCTGTGAAATGACCAAAATGCAGACTACAAATTGACAAGCATTTATTCTAGAAAATTTCTAGACCTCCTGGTTAAAACAACTAGTGCTTGTGAGGTTCTTCCCTGAGGATATTTCCATCCATGTTCCTCTCCCTGACTCATTTGGTGATCAAAGCAAGTTGGGCAGAAATATCAGAATCTCTGCTGCCAGAGGGAGGAGACTTGCTTTGGGATGCTGGAAAAAACAGTCATGGCTTTGGCAAATATTATAAAGAAAAACAAGAAAAGCCCACAGCTTTACTAGTTCAAGATAATGGTCCTATTTGGGGCAAGCAGTGCACAGATAGTTATTTATAAGGGGAGATTCTGGAAAAGAGAGGACCGTTTACAGGCTGTGGAAATGTTCTAACTCCTCATGTTTGGCTGGGAAACTGCAGGTACACACAAGGGAAACCCGAGAGAGCCTAGCTATAAGTTAAATCCAAAAGTAGCTTGAGAACAAGCTGATTTTGAATATGATCCCCAAACCACATGCATATAGATTGCTAAAAGGTAAAAGCCTCACAGACTGTGGGTGTTTGAGTACAACATTTACCCAAAGCTCTGGCTGATCCCTAAGTATGCAGATACAGAGATGACCCCTGGTATAGTAATTTAGGATTTTAAAAAGTATATTTTAGGCCAGGAGTGGTGGCTCACGCCTGCAATCCCAGCACTTTGGGAGGCAGAGGCGGGAAGATAACCTGAGGTCAGGAGTTTGAGACCAGTCCCACCAACACAGAAAAACCCAGTCTGCACTAAGAATACAAAATTAGCTGGGCATGGTGGCACATGCCTGTAATCCCAGCTACTCAGGAGGCTGAGGCAGGAAAATAGCTTGAACCCAGGAGGCAGAGGTTGCGGTGAGCCGAGAACGTACCATTGCACTCCAGCCTGGGCAACAAGAGAGCAAAAATTCATCTCAAAAAAAGGGGGAAAAAGGTATATTTTATAAAAGCAAAAAGAAGAATAAAAAACTAGAGATATCAGCAGCTCCCCATGTTGGGAGACATTTTGTGTTTTAAGTCCAGACAAGGTAAAAGAAAACTGGAAAATGGCATAAAAATCAGAACTCAGAGTTGGTATATTATCTATTACAGTCTATAAAATGTCCAGTTTTCAACCAAAAATTACTAGACAATCCAAAAAATATGTGACCCATATACAAGGGAAAAAAGTGGTCAATAGAGACTAACTCTGAGGGCCACAAAAGTTGAGTTTAATTCATGTTCAATGAATTAAGATAAAATATCACAACAATGATCCAACAAATAGGGAATCTTAGAAAAATGTGTACTATTATTAAAAAAGGAATTTTAGAAATTCTAAAATTGATAATAAAATAACCAAAATGGAAAATGCCTAAGATAGGGTCATCAGCAAATTGAAGATGACAGAAAAAGAATCAATAAGCTTGAAGATCAATTAATAGATATTCGTTCTGAAGAACAGAGAGAAAAATGAATAAAGCCTCAGAGACTGGTTGGTAATGTTGAGTATAACAACATTTAATGGAATTAAAAGCATAGAAGAAAAAGAAAAAGACTGAGAACCCTGCCAGTTCATTGAAGAAATTTAGTTGATCCTAAGAATTAAATGAAAATCCAAAGAACCTAGACTAACCAAATCAATTTTTTTAAAATAACAGAGTTGAAAGACTTATACTAACTAATTTTAATAGTTTCCATAAAGCTACAATAATCAAGATAGTGTGGTATTGGCCTACAAATAGATACATCAATCAATGAAACTAAATAGACAATCAAAAATAAACTCTTACTTCCATATGGCTAATTGATTTTTAATAAAGATACCAACATAATTTAATGTATAAAGTGTAGTCTTTGCAACAAATGGTATTGAAACAGTTGGATGTTCATATGTTTAAGAAAAAGGTAAATGTAAACCGTAGACAAAAATTAACTAAAGGCTGGATGCAGTGGATCACGCCTGTAATCCCAACACTTTGGGAGGCCAAGGCGGGCTAATCACAAAGTCAGGAGTCCAAGACCAGCCTGACCAACATGTTGAAACTCCATCTCTACCAAAAATACAAAAATTAGTTGGGCGTGGTGGTGCATACCTGTAAGCTCAGCTGCTCGGGAGGCTGAGGCAGGAGAATCACTTGAACCCAGGAGGTGGAGGTTGCAGTGAGCCGAGATGGTGCCAATGCACTCCGGCATAGGAATATAGCGACACCCTGTCTCAAAAAAAAAAAAAAAAGTTGATGAAAAATGTAAGAGCTAACACTATAATCTCTGTGATCTTTCATTAGGCAAAGACTTCTTAGATATGATACCAAAAGCATGATCCATAAAAGAAAAATATAAACTGTGACATCAACAACTAAAAACTATTTTTCAAATGACATCATTAAGAAAATAAAAAGACAAGCCACAGATATATGATTTGATTATTTGCAAATCATATATCCTATAAAAGAGTTGTATATATACAGGAAACATAAATAACTCTTCCAACTTAAGATAAGTAGATATTTTAACAAAGAAGATATTCAAGTGACAAATCGGCTCATGAAAAAATGTTCAACATCATTAGTCATTAGAGAAATGCAAATCAAAACCACAATGAAATACACTGCACATCTACCGGAATGGCTATAATCCAACAGACTAATAATATCAAGCATTGATGAGGATGTGGAAAAACAGAAACCCTCATTGATTGCTGATGGTAATGTAAATGGCATAGATGCTTCAGAAAACAGTTTGATAGTTTCTTAGTTAATCACATTTACCATATGCTGATTTAAGTGGGTTGCCCAGAATTCAAGTGTTGGAAATTTGGTCCCCAGTGTGGTAGTGTTGGGAGGTGGGGTCTTTAAGAAGTGATCAGGTCATTAAGAAGGATTAATACCACTCTCAGAGGACTAGGTTAATTCTCCAGGGACTGAGTGAATTTGAGGCACAGGATTAGTAACCACAAGAGCAAGTTATTATAAAGTGAGGCTGCCTCTAGTGTTTTTTCTCATTTACATGTACCCACTTATCTTTCGTCTTCTCCATCATGTTCTGATGCAGCACAAAGCCTTCACCTAAACTTGACCAGATGTGGCCACCCAATTTTGGATTTCCAAGCTTCATAAACATTAACCAAAACAAATCTCTCTTCTTTTTTAAGAAATCACCCAGTCTCACATATTTTGTTATAGCAACAGAAAATAAACCGACACCATATAATCTAGCAATTTTACTTCTAGATACATATCTAAGAGAATAGAAGACATATGTCCATACAAATACTTATCTGTGAAAATTCATAGTGGCACTATTAATAATAGCCAAGAACTGGAAATAATATAAATGTTCATCATTTGGTGAACAGATAAACAAAATCTGGTATATCTATATAATGAAATATTATACAGCAATAAAAATGAATAAACTTTTGATATATCTACAATATGAATAAACTTTAAAAAATTACACCAAGTTAAAGAAGCCATGCATGAAAAATATATAGAATAAGATTTCTCTTATATAAAATTTTTGAAAAAGACAAAACTAGAAAGCAAATATTGATTGCTTGGGGCTTAATTTTGGAGTGGCGATTGATTACAAAAGGAAGCAAGATATTAATAATTTTTTGGTGATAGAAGTACTTTAAAACTGAATTGGTTGGGCAAGGTGGCTCATGCCTATAATCCCAGTACTTTAGGAGGCTGAGGCGGGTGCATCACCTGAGGTCAGGAGTTTGAGACCAGCTTGGCCAATATAGTGAAACCCCACCTCAACTAAAAATACAAAAATTAGCCAGTCATGGTGATAGACGCCTGTAATCCCAGCTGCTTAGGAGGCTGAGACGGGAGAATCACTTGAACCTGGGAGGCAGAGATTGCAGTGAGCTGAGATCATGCCACTGCACTCCAGCCTGGGCAACAGAGTAAGACTCTGTCTCAAAAAAAAAAAAGAAAGAAAGAAAGAAAAGAAAGAAAGAAGGAAGGAAGGAAGAGAAAACAAAACTGAATTGTAGTGATTGTCATACAGTTTATAAAATTCCTAGAAAGCACTAAGCCATACTTAGAGTGAGTAAAACTGTACATACAGTGAGTAAATGATGTATTAAATTGTGTACTTCCATAAAGCTATATATACACAGTTGGCCCTCGAATAACATGGATTTGGATTACATAGGTTCACTAATACAAAAGTTTCCGATAAAAGTTACACTGAGTGTGACTGCTCCTTCTTCCTCCTTTCCCACCTCCTACACCTCTTCTGCCTCTGCCATCCCTGAGACAGCAAGACCAACGCCTCCTCTACCTTCTCTTCCTCAGCCCATTCAACATAAAGACAATGAGAACAAAGACCTTTATTAGCAAATACATTTTCTCTTCCTCATGATTTTCTTACTAACATTTTCTTTTCTCTAACTTACTTGATTGTAAGAAAACAATATATAATACACATAACATACAAATATTTGTTAATGGACTATTCATGTTAATCAGTAAGGCTTCCAATCAACAGTAAGTTATTGGTAGCTAAGTTCTGGTGAAATCAAAAGTTAAACAGATTTTTGACTGCACAGGACCTTGGTGTCCCTAACCCCCACATTGTTCAAGGGTCGTGTGTGTGTGTGTGTGTGTGTGTGTGTGTGTATTCATAGTTTGTTAATGACTTTTAGGTTTTCACATTATCCCAAGGTAAATTTTAGACATTCTATACCCTGCACTTCTAATTCTGTGTCTCAAGCCCCTTCAAAGGCTCATGAAAACAGCTATCACTGTATTCTTTCATTTCTCTACAGCCTGATCCACTTCATCCACTTTAAAGTTGAGGCACCTCCCTTGCATAAGAAAAAGGGGATTCCCCTACTACCTGAATGCCAATTTGAGTATTAATATTTTTTCCTGTATTTCTGATATTTGTAGTATGGTATCATCTTAGCACAGATTTAATAAGGTATTTAAGAAGTTTTACCTAATTTAATCTATAAACAATAACAGGTTTAGTGAGTACCAGAGGTTATATTAAAACTTGGGTCTATCTGACTATATACCTTTTGCACTCAACCAGTGTCTCATACACCACACTCCTCTTCCACTTTTCACATTTTGCCATGATCTCATTGTATTTTCCCATGTCAAAAGAAATATGAGAGAGAAAATGTTTTATATAGAAACCTGCAAGTTTGTAGCCTCAGTAACCTGCAAATAATAGGAAATACTTCTGAACTTTTTTCAAAGAGTTTTTAATAAATAATGTATTCAAAGATTTTGAGCCACTACATAAGTAAGAATCCTACTCCTTAAGAAAAATACAGATTTTGGTAAGAGTTAAAATTCTGAGAGATTCAAGCCTGATGCCAAGCCTTTAGATTTCTACTGCTTCAATTCCAAAAAACTAGTGGATGGCAATTTTAGTGTACCAAACTCCACTGTGCTGTATAGTTTCTTTTCTCCTGAGTCAGAAAGCTGTATTCTGCTTCATTTACCCCTTCTTTGCTCCTTGATGGATCTTAGAATCCAGTTTCCAGATTTTTTTATTTTCTTTAATAGGAAACTCCACAACCATTTCCTGAGGATTTTTGCAGATGAAAACAAGTGGAGAACGTGATTCTTGACTGATGTCTGGAAACTGCTCCTTAAATTGCTTCTGAAACAACCAATTAGGTCCAGACAGCCCAGAAGACAACCTGATGGATAGTCGTTGGGAAATTCCACATCTTTCCCATGAAGAAGATGATATGTAGCCTGGAGTTCTGAGACTTCTTGAAGGCAGAGGGAGGTTTTGGCTACGACTGCTCTCCAAAGTTGTCTTCTGCGGGAGATGTACCAGGATCTGCACTCCATTCTTTTCTAATCCCTCTAAAAAGCTGAGAAACCCAGGGATGATGTATAGAGAGGCATGACACACTGTCAAACCTCCCTGAAAGTCTTAATCCTGCATTCACAAGTGGTACTGAAATGAGTTGAACTCTAGTCCCAATCCTGCTGAATGGGAAGCCTTCTTCTGTGAGGTTGCACCTGTGTGGTCAACCCACTGGGGAGGGGTCTGGTACGTATTGAGATTTATCAGAATTCCCAAAGGCTCTTCAGGAGATATATCAAATGTGGTCAGTGTCTGGTTCAAGGTTTCCTTGGCAAAGGCCTATATTGTCTCATGTATTCTGCTGTGATATTCTGCTAATGGATTTTCTTTTTCTGAGATCCTCCCTGCCTGTAAAGTTCATGGTGACCTTTTTAGAGAGTCGAGAAGCATGTCAAAGTTCTCTCAGCTCCTCTTCTGGCTTCTCATTTGGTTTTCCGCTTAAGTTTGGACAACAACAGGTTAGAATCACTGGTAAAGTAATCTGATCATCACCAATGACTTGGGTGGTTCCTTTGAAAACTAGCCTGGTCCAACTCCAACAGTTTGTCTTTGTGCTTGATAGCCTTCACTAGACCAGACTTAATTTGAAATTCTCGATGACATGGAAAGTCCTTGGCAGAGATGTCCACCTTTCCAGAATTCTCCATCAATGGCATGAGCTTCTTTAGCAGTTTCTGGCTCTCATTTGAGTCATGCTGTAAAATATCCTGTTCTTCATGAGTACATACCAGAGTGACACAGAATAATCAAGGGCTGGAACCCTCTTATTCGCAAACAACAAGCCCACCAATCAGACAGCTATTGATGACCTTGTGCTTCTGGCCCAGGCAATCACAAGGGTGGCAACTGGGGAGCAGACTGCAAGCCTGTTCGTCCCTCTCTTGTGTGTAAATTGACAAACTTTGTCTTCTTCCTCAAAGAGTTGTTGTTCTCTTGTCCCTTGGGCAAATCAAAAGGTGTTTTACCTCTGCAGTTATGTCAGGTTCAGCAAATACAGGAATTTCCTGCCTACTTCTCCCTTTCCTCCTACCCAGCTTTAGCTGGTCCCTTGATTTCTGCCCATCTAAAGTCTGATTTTTTTTGGAAGCACTATGTATGATCTCCTTGCTGACATCCAGACCAAAAGTTTTCCCCAACTGCTAAGTGGACCATTTACACCAGTGGCTCCGTGGATGCTGCCCCAGCCACTGCCATCTTCCCCGGACAGAACCAGCTGGGCTCAACTCTTGTTTTTTGACATAATTGAGTGCTAATAAAGAGTTGTTTTGCTCCAGAGGCCAAATTTTAACCTGAGTGAGTTAACAATTCAAGTTAATTTCCAAACCTCACAAACTAAGCACAACCTCAGTGAGAATTTAAAAAGACTAGGATAATACCTTACTAATTTACATAGTTATAGTATTTTTTCATGTACAAAGGAATTTCTCAGGAAAAATTTTTAATGTTTTATAAGAGTCTTGTGACGTGGATATCATTAGCCTTGTTTTACAGATGTAAGAAAAAAATACATGGAAGTAAATGGTAGATTTGCCTCCCAATTTCAAATTCACTCTTCTTAAATCATCAAATTGATTTAATGTTTATCTTTGACAAGTTGAGTAAATAATAATGGCTCCTTCTCTACTGGAGTATGAAGGAGGTTGAAATATCCCTCTTCTGCACTTCAACTCTAGGTTTTGACAGCAGAGAAGCTGTTTATACTGGAACATCTGGCAAAACCTGTTTGTTGTCTCATATCCACAGTGGTGATCAACAGAGACTCAGTTGTATCTGGTCACTCCATGTAGATTGTGTTTGATCAAATGTTATTATCTTGATGTATCTAACATGGAAATATAGCACAGTTATAAACCCGAGGCTTTTTGGGAATGCTATTTATTTCCAAAAAAAAATTTTAAAGGCAAAAGTTAGCACGTACTATAATTTCTTATTAAAAAACAAACACAGACATGTGTCACTTAATGACAGGGAGCCATTCTAAAAAAATGCATCATTAGGCAATTTCATCATTGTGCCAACATCAGAATGTACTTACACAAACCTAGATAGTATAGCCTACTACACAAGTAAGTATATGGTATAGCCTATTGCTCCAAGGCTCCAATCCTATAAGGCATGTCACTGTACTGAATACTGAATCCTGTAGGCAACTGTAATGCAATGGAAATACTTGTGTATCTAAACATATATAAACATAAAATGGTAGAGTAAAAAGACAGTATTATAATCTTATGAGACCACTGTCATATATTCAGTCTTTGTGACCAAAATGTCATTATACAGTGAATGACTGCACAAGTCAACTCTTTCCCTTGAGAAGAATCCTCAGAAAAGGTAATTATCTCCACTTGCTATTGGGCTAATTATTTGTTTGTTTATTCTAATACTCTGGTCTTCTTTAGACACTGCCTATCAATATTTGAGTATTTCATAAATATATACAATTTTATATCCTTTTTCCAGTTGTATGGCCAGTTTGTGCCTTACATAGACCTGTAAAATCCATTATTTCATTTCATCCTTTCAAAAAGAATGGCTCTGATAGAATGCAGTCACTGAGATAGGCTTTCCTCTTAGATTAGGAAACTCAGGGTCAGGAAATTAGTTATTTGCTCAAGTGCTTATATTTCTCAGAAGAGGCATAGATTAGTGACGTCTTCACTTGACAGTTATAATTAAGGAATGATGTATTACTTAAGCTAGCAAATGATTATTCTATAAAATAAAAATCAAAGCAGGACATTGAATAATGAAGTTGAAAACCAGTTTGCCTTGCCTTAGACATTATTTTAATTACTTGTTTCACTTATTTATTATTATTATTAATAGCTCTATTATTTGAGAGACTGAAATGTGCCAAATATTTTACTATACATTTTACATATATTATCTCACATGATTTTATCCTTCCTATGAAAGAGTATGAAGATATCATTATCCACATTTTAAATATGAGTTACCTAAGATTTAGCAGGGAGCTTGTTCAAAATCACATGACCAATAAAATAATAAAATCAGGATTTCAAGTGTTTTGGATTCTGAAGAAATTACTTCAGCTAGTAAGCAATAATATATCAAACACCAGAGTTTAAAACACCACACACCTATGTGCACCATCCACATACTCCTTTTTTTTTTTTTTTTTTTGAGACGGAGTTTCACACCTGTTGCCTAGGCTGGAGTGCAGTGGCGCAATCTCAGCTCACCACAACCTCCACCTCCTGGGTTCAAGTGATTCTCCTGTCTCAGACTCCTGAGTAGCTGGGATTACAGGCATCCGCCACCACGCCCAGCTAATTTTGTATTTTTAACTAGAGATGAGGTTTTTCCATGTTGGTCAGGCTGGTCTCAAACTCTCAACTTCAGGTGATCCAACCTCCTTGGCCTCCCAAAGTGCTGGGATTACATGTGTGAGCCACCACTCCCAGCCACACCATCCACATACTCTTGTGCACATATATGCACACACATCTAAACAACATATAAATGTCAATTGTTTGGTATGTGAAATGCCTTTTTTTTCTTGATGTTTTATTCCCCAAACAGGCATAGCTGCTTTCAAATTATAATGGCTTCACTCTAGGAAAGCCATGATACAAGGGACTGAGAAGACTCTAAAGGAGTTATTTCATTCCATAGGGACCATATTATGCATGTTATGAATGTTTAAGATAGAGTGCACAGTCTGTCATGTCAACTCTCATCTACTTCAATGACAGATTATTTTTCTTCCAGCACTAGTGGTTTGAATATATCAGCTACCAAAAAAGAGGACATTTTTCTTGGAGTTCAAACACACACACAAAAATCATGATGGAACCACAAAACAATTCAAATAGCATTAAAACTCTGACTTAAACCCACAAAAGCAAAGAAATGTAACATTGAGCCAAACAATTCAACAAGCATCAAAGTCCTTAATTCACCCTGGATAGACAGTAGTAGCTACATACAACACACACACACAAACTTACATTTGTTGAGTATTATTTTGTGCAGGATACTATGCTAAATGTTATACATGAATTATCTCATTTACTCTTCACCATAAGCTTGTGAGATAACAATGATGATTACTACCTTTTTTAGTATGAGAAAATTCAGGCTCAAAAAGATAACATTAACTTGTTCAAGGGCACTCAGCTAGAAACAGACAGAGCTGGGGTTCCAACATAGGCTTCAGAAACTAAGCTCATAACTTCTATGTCTATGTACATATATAACATATTTGCATTAAAGCAGCAAAACCAAATTTTAGCACTAGGGAAATTCAAATTTGCATGAGGCAAACATCAAAATGTCCAGAAGCCAATTTGTATGACAAAATATTCAAAAGGTGATATTCATTCATGAAACACATTCAGGCTTCTAAAAAATCTTTGCTAGACTCTCACTTCACTAGACTGTGACTTCAAATAACATTTGTCTATTTTTGCTTGAGGCTCTTGCTGAGATTAAAACAGTGGGGGGGGGTGGAATGTTTTAAAAGGTTAAAGGAAGTATATTTTCTAGTATACTTTAACCTTTTTTAAAATGGAAAGCCATATTTGATCCATTTGTGTCCTAGATTTATGTTGGCAAACAGCTCTTGTCACTTGAGCCAACTCTAACCAACCCATGCACCTTGAAATGAATCCTGAGATCATGCCCAGAGAGCAGTGATTGATTAGCATTGTCTGTCATGGCAGGGGCGTGGCAGCATGCATGACCGGTATTTGACAACCCTGCCCTAGACAAACAAATCCACCCCTCCGGAAATATACTCCAAAGAAGTCTGTGTCTACAAGCTGGCAAAGTAGAAGGGAGGGAGGGAGGAAAGAGGAAAGAAAAGGAGAGAGGAAGGAAAAGGCGGGAGGGAAGAAGAGAAAAAGGAAGGAAGGGAGAGACGTAGAAAAGAGGGAAGGAAGGTAGGTAGGAGGAAGGAAGGAGGGAGGGAGGTGGGGAGAGGAAAAGAAGGAAGGAAGACTTAGGACAACTATCTTAATAATTGGTTAAAGGGCAGAGGAGTACATTTTGATCTGAACTGTCCAAACTGATTAATTCCATGGATAAAACTGACTTGGTATTGGTTGAACTTTGCACATATTTTGTTTTTGTATCACCTATCCATCAAATGTCTCCTTACTATCCCACATAAGCAGCACACCCACCCTTGTCACCATAACAGGACTCAACTATTTCCCTGTCTATATTTCTCTTCTCCTTTCCCTCTCTGTTGCTACAGTTCCTTAGTTCAAATCATGCCTCCTTGATGAATCCTGCCACAGGTGGCCTAGGGCAAAATCTTAAAGGTTGTCTCTCAAGTGACCCCAGAAGGGCTTCATTGTGGTGATTTTACCACAATCCCCAGGGAGTCCTTAAAGCTCTACAGATGAGGACACCGAAGGTCACCTAGCTGGTTAGTGACAAAACCAACTATTTAAACTCAACTTTTCCACATTTCAGATGTGTCAGACTATCACCTCCTAATCTGCCCACTATAATCCTTTTCTAGCAACTAGAATACTGGGTTTTATTCTCTAACCCAAACCTTTACTGACTCTTTCTCTTTATTCACTGGCCTTTTCATTTGAATAGACTTTCTTCCCAGTAAGCCTGGGAAAGCTCCGTGGGCTGAATTCTTGGAGGAGCAGTGTGAGTTGGGGGAAGAAAACAAGGTTAGCCATCAGAAGATTGGGCCGCCAGTTCTGGCTGTGCCACGTGCTAGCCAGGTAACCCCAGTTAATTCATCTCTCTAAAACTGAGTTTCCTCATCCATAAAATGGGGTGAATAATTACCTCTTCTATTGCCCAGAGTTGTTCTAAGGACTAGTAAGATGTTGTGTTTGCAAGCAGTTCGTAATTTATTAAATACTACATGCCTTGAGGCACTCTTACATTCCCTTTATGCCCTGCTCATCCTTAGCTTCACGAAAGGGGCAGATCTGGCCTCCTGGACTTTTGTACTTCAGCCTCGAAATGCTATTCCCACACATTACCCCTGAACAGACTGGGCTTTCCCTCAGGATCCCATTCCCAATTCCTCACGCCACAAAACTCTGCACAATATCAACATGACCATTGACATAATATTGGTGAGGCATTTATTTTGTTTTCTAGCCTTTGTCAGTGTTGACACTCCTAAAGAAGAAGGATTGTTTTAATACTGACTTAATACTGTGTGGCATATGATGAAACAGCACTGCTGCCGTTTCTAACTTTATTCTGAAGAAAATATAGTCCCCTACCTGCCAACATCTGAAAGCTATAAATAGTGAGAAAAATAGAGAAGCCTAAAAAGTCCGTTGAAATGTATTGGATTTGGAGAGTTTCTTGGATGGCCAGAGTGGAAAAATATTTTGCTAAAAAATAGGGAGTGTTGCTCTGACTGGCATACAGGCAGACAGTTTAGTTCGTATTTACCCAGCCTGTGGCAAGGGAACACTCGGCTGTTTATTTCAGTGGAGGGGATGTTGGTAGACGCTGTTTGTCTAGTCAGAAATGCCCTTTGAGACTGCAAGGCTACCTGTGACCAGTTTTCAACTAAATTTATCTTTGGACTTTGTGTAAGTAATCCAGCCTTCACCAAATCCATTTGGTCTTCTACATAACCATGTCACAGAATCCTTACCAAAAATCTCCCAGCTTTGGCCCACAATGATGGCTTCTGATTATTCAGCCAATGCTGAATATGAGACTGAAATGTGAACTCTGGATAAGTAGATTGAGCTTTGTTTCATGTAGGAAATAGCTATCACTTATTAAATAAAATAGACTGATATTTAACCAGTCATTTTCAAACCTCTTCGCCTCTTGCTCCACAGTAGAATAAATAACATATACTATTATTGACCATTGATTGTTGTAACTAGCTTTATTTCATGAAAGCAGTTTATGCTTTACTTTATTTCTTGCTTGAAAGTGCAGCTAAGGTTTTTAATAACTACTTTCACGGCCTGACACTGACATGGTGAACACTTGAAAAATGTATTATTTTTCACTCTCAAGCACTACAAGTGTGTGTTCTTTTGACAAAATACAATAGTTTAAAGACAGAATGGCTGTAATAAAGGGCAAAAATGTGTTTCCCAAATTGTGATTAAATAGCAATTACTCTTTGTTAACCAATTTATTTATTTTCCTTGGCATTCATTTTCATGTGTAATCCCACAGTGGTTTTGGCCATTATTATCAAGCTGTTTGGATTGAAAGATAGTTCTTTTGAGGCTGGCAAAATACTGAGGCCAAGACTCTATCTCCATGACAGTTCACAAATATTTGACTAGGGTAAAAATCAGACATAAAGATTTGTGAAGCAGGGCCATGATTTGTTTGTTTTTTTTTTTTTAACTCATTGTTTTGCTTGTATTTCCCTGTTTATCTTCACATCCTTGTTTCTGCATCATTAACTTTTCAATTTTCTCAAAAACTCCATGAACAGTTATTATTACCCCATTTTATAGATGATGGAATTCTACAGGGGAAATAAGATTCTAGCACAATAAGTTGCATGGCAAGGATTTACCCCGACACCCACCCATGTGTCTGACTCCCATGCCCGGGCTCTTTCTGCAGGGCCTCAGAGTCTCCCAAGGGCAGGAATCTGCAGCCCAAGCTTCCTGTCAAGTTGACAAATGTGTTAAATTCAAAGATAAAAGCCTCCATGTTAGGCTGTCAAGGGGTCAGTTCGCCTGAGCCTTAACATCCTCCTTAGCTCTATTCCCATACAGAGGTTCTTCTTGAGCTCGTTGCTGCAGCAACAGAATTCAAGTGTGGGGGGAGCCACAACTACAAAGATTTTGACAGTGGGGCTAAAGCATATGCAGAGTGGGCCCTGCTTCTGCAAGCCCCAGGGAGTTCAGTGTAACTTACATGTGGTAGACCACACCAGAGTATCAAGGCATCCTAATTAAGAGCTACTGCCTCATGGAGAATGTGCAGAGAAACTACTCCTTGGGATTAATCCATGTAGAAGAATTGGCAATTCCACACAAAAGGGAAAAGGTACACTTCAAATAAAAGAAATGTGGGGAACCCAGGATGAGAACAGCCCTAAATCAGATGCTTTTATTTTCAATTTGCTGTCAATTTGTCTCCTATTACTTTTCTACTGAAAGCCTCATAGTATATGTTTCAGTATTAAAAAAGAATAATCTTGAAACACTTAAGATTGTTTTCTCTAGACACTCATCATTGGAAGTTTTAAAATTATAAACTAATATCTCTTCAGCTACATTGAAAACAATAGGGAGAGAGATCCAAGATGGCCGACGACTAGCAGCTCAGGATTGTAGCTCCCAGTGAAAGTGCAGAGAACAAGAGGATGCCACACTTCCAGACGAATTTTTGTTGCTCACGAACCAGGAGATTCTCAGCGGAGGAGCCCCACGGGTCACCAGCACGACTCTTGTGGCCGGTGAGGCAGTTTTGCTGGCACCCCGGCGCAGCGGTTCCAGGTGCAGAGTAAAAGGGACTGGGTCCCCTTTTGGTCGACGTTTGGAACTCCAGGAAGGCAGAGTCACCTATTCAGCTGATTGAAAAAGGGACTCAAGAAGGAAGCCAGACCGGAGATTCCCTGGCAGAAAAGCACCATGAATCTTAACGCCACTGTTTTAGCCGGCGTAGTGGGTTGCTCAGATTCCGGCGCTGGGAATCAACAAGTTGGACGCCCACTCAGAGACCTAATTTGAAAGTCAGTAATTACAAAGACGACAGGTGGGTAAATTTACAATGACGGGAAGAAACCAGCGTAAAAAGACTGAGAATACACAAAATCAGAATGCCTCTCCCTCTATAGGGGATCACAGTTCCTCATCAACAAGGGATCAAGGCCTGATGGAGAATGAGTGCGTTCCAATAACAGAATTAGGCTTCAGAAGGTGGATAATAAGAAACTTCTGTGAGTTAAAAGAACATGTTCTAGCCCAATGTAAAGAAACTAAGAACCTTGAAAAAAGGTTTGATGAAATCCTAAAGAGAATAGACAATTTAGAGAGGAATATAAGTGAATTAATAGAACTGAAGAATACCATACGAGAACTCTGCGAAGTATGCACAGGTTTTAACAGTCGAATTGATCAAGCAGAAGAAAGGATATCAGAAGTCGAAGACCAACTTAATGAAATGAAGTGAGAAGACAAGATTAGAAAAGAAAGAGTAAAAAGGAATGAGCAAAGTCTCCAAGAAATATGGGACTATGTGAAAAGACCTAATTTACATTTGATAGGTGTACCTGAATGTCATGAAGAGAATGAATCCAGGCTGGAAAATATTTTTCAGGATATTATTCAGGAAAACTTTCCTAACCTAGTAAGGCAGGACAATACTCAACTTCAGGTAATACAGACACCACACAGATATTCCTCAAGTAGAGCAACCCCAAGACACATAATTGTTAGATTCACCAGAGTTGAAATAAAGGAGAAAATCCTAAGGGCAGCTAGAGAGAAAGGTCAGATTACCCATAGGGGAAGCCTATCAGACTCACAGCAGATCTCTCAGCAGAAACCTTACAAACTAGAAGAGAGTGGGGGTCAATACTCAATATCCTCAAAGAAAAGAATTTTCAACCCAGAATCTCATATCCAGTCAAACTAAGCTTCATAAATGAAGGAAAAATAAAATTTTTCACGAACAAGCAAGCACTCAGAGATTTCATCACCACCAGGCCTGCTTTACAAGAGCTTCTGAAAGAAGCACTATACACAGAAAGGAACAACCAGTATCAGTCATCCCAAAAACTTACCAAAAGGTAAAGAGTATCTCCATAATGAAGAATCTATATCGACTAATGGGAAAAATAGCCAGCTAGCATTAAATGACAATACTAAACTCACAAATATCAATATTAATCCTAAATTTAAATGGATTAAATGCCCCGATCAAAGACACAGACAGGCAAATTGAATAAAAAGTCAAAACCCATCGGTACGCTGTATCCAGATCCATCTCATAAGCAAAGACACACTAAGACTCAAAACAAAGGGTTGATGGAAGACTTACCAATCAAACAGAGAGCAAAAAAAAAAAAAAAAATCAGGAGTTGTAACTTCCGTCTCTGACAAAATAGACTTTAATAGTAACAAAGACTAAAAGAAACAAAGAAGGACATTACATAATGGTAAAAGGATCAATGCAACAACAGGAGTCAATGATCATAAATATATATGCACCCAATATAGGAACACCCAGATACATACGACAAATTCTTTTTTTTTTTTTTTTTTTGAGACGGAGTTTCGCTCTTGATACCCAGGCTGGAGCGCAATGGCGCGATCTCGGCTCACCGCAATCTCCGCCTCCTGGGTTCAGGCAATTCTCCTGCCTCAGCCTCCTGAGTAGCTGGGATTACAGGCACGCGCCACCGTGCCCAGCTAATTTTTTGTATTAGTAGAGACGGGGTTTCACCATGTTGACCAGGATGGTCTCGATCTCTTGACCTCGTGATCCACCCGCCTCGGCCTCCCAAAGTGCTGGGATTACAGGCTTGAGCCACCGCGCCCGGCCGACAAATTCTTAATGACTTAAAAAGAGACTCGGACTCCCGCACAATAATAGCGGGAGACTTTGACACCACATTGTTAATATTCGACGGATCAACGAGATAGAAAATTAACAGGGACATCTATGATTTGAACTCAGATCTGGAACAAGTAAACTCAGTGAATATTTATAGAATTCTTCACCCCAGGTGCACAGAACACACATTTTTCTCAGTATCACATTACACCTATTTTGAAAGTGACCACATAATTGGAAGTAAATCACTCTTCAGCATTTGCATAGCATTTCACAGACTTAAATGAAATATTGGTTGGCTGTTTGTTTGTTATTTTCTTCCCTTATTCCTTCCTGTCTTCACTGTTAAGCACAATTATCGGCACAAAAGAGGTTGTTAATACCTATTTTTAGATTGCATTCCAGCCTGGGCAATATAGCAAGACTCCTGTTCTCTCTCCCCCTTTCTCTTTTTCTTTCTTTCTTTCTTAAAAAAAAAAAAGAAGGAAAGAAAACAATAATTAATAATAGTAATAAATAATGGCTCTGCTACCCAAGAGTCAGCCATTTATTTCTTTACCTTAAATATCAATACTAAGAACCAAATCAAAGCCAAACATATTACAGATGCCATGATTGTCTAAGTCATGGAAACAGAAAGAAAGCAATGTGGAAATCTACAGAGAGAAGAGAAAAGAAAGTGAGGAAGCGTGTACAGAATCACAGATTGGAAAGTAGCAGAATATCATAGAACATTTTGGCCTTGGAGGACAAGTAGATCTAAGCTCAAATCCCAGCTAAGAAACTTGCAAGATCTTGATTATTCAGCAAATTATTTCACCTGTCTGAGCATCAATTTCTTCACTAATAAAAATAATATCCATCTCATAGAGATAGTATAAGTAATAAAGAAGAAAGAGTGGCAGGTTTGATAATGTCATCTACTAGCCTAGAAGAAAATATAAAATATCATCTCATCCAGCTCTCCACCCAGTATAGAAATCCTCTTTTTTGCATCTCTGTTCAAGAAAGGCCACCTGCTGAAGATGAACTATACAATCTAACAAAATGGCCATTCTCTCCATAGCCATGCTTTTGAGAAATTTATTCTTAAAATTAAGCCAAAGTTTACTTCATCCTAACTTCAAAATAAGCCTCTTAAAAGGTGGGACTGATACCTGCCATGATGCACCATTGGGAACCACTTCCCACCTGTTCTGGAAGTCATCCTTGTCTCAGACACAGCTACTTGGTCCTTGGTCCTTGGTCCTCATCTCAAACATGCCTGCTCTGAGACTGGCAATCACCTCAGTCAGTCCCCAAGTCTTTCCTAACACGAAAGACCTACAGGTCATCTTTCTCCCATCCTGTAAAAGTGTGCAGTTGATTTGTATTAGTTTTTTTCCCACCTACAAAACTCATAAGAAGTCAAAGCAGCAGCACAGTTTGAAAAACATAAAGAAAAAAAAAGTCTGACATATTATTTCTAGTATTAACATGTTGGTGTATGTCCTTCTGCTGTTTTTCTTCCATGCATGAATATATATTTTTCAGCAAAATGATCATGCTATAGACATCATTGAACTATGTTCAAATAATTAGAAGACAGAGATACTAGGCTCAGAGGCTCATCGCCTTTCAGGATACTCTAATAAGAGACTGGTAGAGGAGTAAATAAATTATACACCCCCTATATAATCAAATCAAATTATAATTCAAAGATCCAGTCTTCTACCTGTGAATTTTCGTTAGTTTGTAATCTTAAGAGTGCTTTTTAAACATGAAAAATATTGGGAGTTTTTCAGGTTTATCTAATTAAATAGTCATTAATGTCAAAGAATCATTTTCCCATAATCATCTATAATATCTAAATGTCTGTCATATTCTCTGCTAAAATACAGAGACACTCAGACCCTGTGTTATACCTAGAAATACTTGTCTAGTAGCTTCACCCATAAAAGGGAATTGGGTTAGTTTTGTAATCTCGGGGATTATCAGTGCATCTTGGTTGTTTATTCACCATAAGGCAAGGCAATGTGGATAAGCAGGCCTAAGAACATGACCCAACGACCAGATGTGACAGGGCCTGGGGACAATCTGGCTCCCAGGAGAGTTTCAGCACGGAAAGTGGGGTGTGGTGTCCAAGGCCTGCAGCAACTCTAATGTCTGCTCAAACAAAATGAATGGGCATTTCTGGGAAAAGGTCTTTGTTAGACTCATCTCTGTGTTCCCATGGCCTTCCATGGAGAGTAGCATATTATAATAACCCTTCATGTTATTGTGTACCTTCTCTATTCCCCACTGTGCTCTAGTCACCTTACCTGTGTGATCCCATTCAACACTCACAACATTCCGATGAGACAGGGGTTGCTAACCACGTTGTAAATATAAGGAACTAAAACCCATGGGAACAATTAGTTCATGGCTGTGTAGCCCAGGAAGTATGGAGCAAGCACTTACTGATTCATTTTATTTATTGAGTACCTAATACATACCAGAAACTGGGGACTGGGGATAGAGTCCTGGCTCTCACGGAGCTTACATTCTGTGGAGGTCAAAGCAAGGGAAATAAACAAAGTCACTACGTAAATGCACAAGGTAATTCTAGAGGACATCAATTGTCACAAAGACAAAACAGCACCATAAAGTGCCAGAAACTAACTGGTAGTGGGAGAAGAGGGCTGATTTAGACAGGGTAGTAGTCAGGAAGATTTCTCCCAAGAAGAAAAATTTTAGCTAAAAATTTCATGAACAGAATGAACCAGGAATGTGATGAACTGAGGGAAAAGTACGAGCAAGTATAAAGGCCAGGAGGCAGGAACAGACCTGACATGTTTAAAAAACAGAAAGAAGGCATATTCAAAAAAAAAACAAAAAAAGGTAAAGAGTGGTGAGCAGTGATGACAGAGGTAGGCAGGGGCCAGATTATCTAGATCCTTACACGTCACAGTAAAGAGTTGGGATTTTATTCTAAACACGGTGAAAATTTTGTGGAAGATTTGAAACAAGAGAGAAAAATGAACTGATTTTTACTTTTTAGTGATAACAATCACAGTCTTATTCCAGATCCCAGGCTCTTAATCCTGGGGTAATGATGTGTTTTGAAGAGTTGGTTTCTGATTAATATGGAATAAAGTTATAACAATGACATAGTTCAAGAAGCAGAAATGAGTCCAATGTGTGAGAAGGGAACTGAAATTCACAGTAAGTGTAGTTCATAAAGACAGTCTGCATCAGAGGGGTGGATCAGAGGTTCCTGGTCCCAGCTATCAATCAAGGATCCAGACCCTAAGAGGAGTCATCTGACCAAAGCAAGCCAGCAGCCAGCTCTTGGATGGACAAATGTACTGGGAAGGTTATGAGAACAGGAACAAGAGGGAAATGGATAAGGAAGAAGCCCAGGATTTGTGGGTACTCAGAAAAGAAGGAAAGGAAGAAGGCCTCAGGATGAGGAACCTAGAAAACAGAAAATACAATTTGGGAACTGACAGGCAAACTCTGTGATCAGCACTGCCTTTTCTTCTGGTCCAATTAGCTCCCGGGAAATAATGTGTAGGACTTGCAGATGTTCACGTTCTGTTTGATGCTAGGTAGTGCTGCATCTCTGGGTGAAATAAAAGTAGAGGGGGTATTTCTCACACTGGGGAAATGAGAAAAGACAAGGCAAAGGAAACTGGGAAGGAAAAAAGCTCCAAGTTTAACATGACTTTTTCTTATTAACTTTCTTTGGTTCTTAATAGTCATCTCCTTTATTTTCTCGTGGCACACATCATGCTTACTTAATAGACTATTATAAAATGTTGCTGGATTTTTGAAGTCACAACCATAGGTAGATTGAATGGTGTAAACTTAAAGTAATTTTCATAAAGAAACTTATTCTCCCTTTTCTATCTTTCCTGCTTTGTTTTCTCTCCCTCCTTCTCTCTCTCATTCCTTCATTTTCTCCCTTCTCCTTGCTACCTCCTTTCCTCTGTGTATGTTTGTATGTGCATAAGTAAAATAAAGTAACAAAAAATCTTTGCAGGGAATCAGTATGAACTGGTATTTTCTGTGAGTTTATCTTTTATATTTCTTTGAATATGAGAGCAACATTTGCCTTGCTCAAGGCTTGAAGCACATTTTAAATTATCCAGAACTTCTTTTTGAAAAATCACTGAAAATAATGTCTCATTTGTGGCTCCTTGGTCTTCTCTGTAAGTTATTTCATTATTTGGGTGTAACTCACTAGGATCTGAAGACATAAAACCATTTAAATCAACCAGACAGTGGGTTCCCTCACTATCTCTCATGGACCTTGTGTTTCAATTTCCTCTTAATGATGTTTCTTTTATGCCATTTCAATTGAAGAGCCTTGCTGGAGAATGTAAAAGGAAAATAGGAGCTGAGGAGTTCTGCTTTCTGTGTGTCATCTGTTAACATTGCACCATCTGCCCTGGGCAACTCGCCTATTCCTTCCTAGTTTTTCTGGGTAGTAAACAGATTTACTCAAAGGAAAAAAGAAAGGGGAGAACAAAGGGTGTGCTGCCTCAGAGGTGGGGGATGGGAGTGGAATGACACCCATTGGTGCAAGATCACAGGCTGCTTACCACATGCCATTGTTAGGCCCAAATCCACTTGCTTGCTCCCATATCTGCTAAGGCCTCTCTGCACAGATCCCACCAAAGATTTTTTAAGAGAAAATTGGGGTAATATTGGACAGTAGTTGGCTTTATCTATGAATGCCATAACCGCCACAGAGAAAGATCAGTCTTTATCATCTTTAGCTTTCAAAACCTGGCTCATGCAACTCTTCTACACAACCTTCCTTTCACCAGTACCCACCACTTGTATAGAACTCCTTCCCAAAACTCACAGCCAATCCCTCTGTTCTCTGTGCTACACCTGTATGTTGCACATATGCCACTATTAACCTCATCACACTACAAAATACACTGTTTTTTATGCCTGTCTCTTCGTTGACTAATTAGTGTATGAATTCGCTACAGCTGCTACAACAAATTTCCACGAATCAGGTGGCTTAAACAACAGAAATGTATTGTCTCACAGTTCTGGAAGCAACAAGTCCAGATCAAGGTGTGAGCAGGGTTGTCTTTTTCTGAGGACTGGAAGGGAGAATCTGTCCCGTGTCACTCTCCTTGCTTCTGGTGGTTTGCTGGCAATCTTTGACATTCTTGGCTTCTAGAGGCATCACCCTGATCTCTGCCTTCATCTTCACATGGCATTTTCCTGATGCGCATATCTGATTCTTTGTGTGGCATTCTTTTTGTAAGGATGTAGGGGCTCACCCCACTCCGGTAATACCTCATCTTGAATTATAACTGCAATGACCTGATTTCCAAATAAAGTCATATTCTGAGATGCTGGAGGTAAGGACTTCAACATATAAATTTTGGGGAGACAATATTCAACCCATAGCAATCAGATTCCATGTTTAATTCATGTCATACTTGACATCTACTGCACTGCCATATCTTCACCTGAAATCCAAGGCCCTCAAAAATATACATTTAATTGGCTTACTTACATATCTCTACCACTTTCAGTATAGATGCAGGCCAAATTGAGTTTATGAGTTAAATTTTCTTTCCCAGAGGTAGCGCCATCAGGAAAACAGAAAAGCTCTGAAAACAGAAAAGTCTCTGATCTCAAGAGACGTACTCTATTTTATGGTTTCTTGATGGTGCTACCTCTTAGAAAACAAGTGTGGCAAATATTACAATGGCATGAGCCCTCGGTACAGTGGGAAGCCAGAGGCCATAAAGATTGAGCTGGATCTTCAAAGGTAAGGTTGGTCACCTGTTATGTGCCGGATGTTAGGCTCGATGTACATTTAGTCTCCTAAATGTGATGATGTACATCCAGCCCATTATCTGGTGCATAGCAGGGGACCAACCTCTTACTTTGGCTCCTTTGGCCTACCTTTTTTTTTTGGACAGAGACTTGCTCTGTCTCCCAGGCTCGAGTGCAGTGGTGTGATCTCAGCTTACTGCAACCTCCCTCTTCTAGGTTAAAGCAATTCTCCTACCTCAGCCTCCCAAATAGCTGGGACTACAGGTGCATACCACCATGCCCTGCTAATTTTTTCTATATTAATAGAGACAGGGTTTCTCTGTGTTGCCCAGGGTAATCTTGAACTCCTGAGCTCTGGCCATCTGCCCACCTTAGCCTCCCAAAGTGCTGGGATTATAGGCATGAGCCACCGTGCCCAGCCAGCCTAACTCTTGAAGAATGAGGCCCATGTAGCTGAAATCACATTCATTCTGCAGATCCCTGCAAAGACAAACTTCTTGCTCCTCCTTCATTTCACCTTATCCTCTAATAGAATTCAAGAATCATGCAATGCTGATGTGAACAGGGCACAAGGCTCTCTTAAAGAGGCTCACAGTCTGGTGGGAAAACGAGTGTGGCAAATATTACAATGGCATGAGCCCATGGTACAGTGGAAAGCCAGACGCCATAAAGATTGAGCTGGATCTTCAAAAGTAAGGAACAGTGAGCCAGGTGAGGAGGTGGGCAAAGATTTTTCCAGGTAGTAGGCATAGCGTTACAGAATTCCAGAGATCAGAGAGCAGCAAGCCATACCAGTGTCTTAGTCCATTTGGGCCACTATAACAAAAATATCAAAGGGGTGGTTTAAATGATAAATATTTGCTTCTCAAAGTTCTAGAGGCTGGGAAGTTCAAGATCAAGGTGTCAACAAATTCAGGGGCTGTTGAGGGCCCACTTCCTGGTTCCTAGAAGGCCCAGGATTTTATTGCCACATCCCCACATGGCTGAAAGGGTGAGAGAGCTTTCTGGAGTGCCTTTTATAAGGGCACTAATCTCATTCATGGGGGATTTCACCCTCATGACTTAATCACTCTCAAAGGCTCCATCTCCTAATACATCACCATGGGGTTGGCATTAGGATTGCAATATATGGATATGGATCACAAATATTCAGTCCATAACAACCACTGTGCTGTATGAGTACAGCCCTAAAAGTTTGGGTTCAGATCAAGAGTATCAGGCAAGTCACACTAAGGAGCTTGGACTTCAGGTGGAAACTGAAGGCTTTTGAGCACTGGACTAACACTGCCAGATCTGTGATTTAGAAAGATCACAGACTACAGTAAGAATCTGTGGATCAGAGGATATCAGTTGGGAACATATCATGCAACCCAGAAAAGAAAGAATCACAGGGACTTGTGTTGAAGATACACGGTAGGGACAGAGAGAATCAAGAGAGGCTGTGGACACTCTCTGAGCTCCACTGAGATCCCCTGGCATCCTTGGTGACATCTTCTGTGCACCATCCTCCAGCCGCGCTTGTGTGCCCACATCCACCTCACACCTGCAACTCTCTCCTTTGGCAAACACTTCTTGACTACTGGAGTGCCTTGCCCACAGGCATAAAAAAGCCTAAAGTGACTAAAAGTTCACTTTCTACACACCACCCCCACCACCACTAACACCTCAAATCCCACGGCCTTTAGACAGGGATTATAAAATATAAAATCTTAAAGCCCAGTTGCTTTGATCATGCCTGGGACAAATCCCCAGGCCTAAGTTACATTCCAGTGTTCTCCATGGGCTCAGGCTGAAGCTACTCTCTGGGGCACGCTGCCTGAAACTGCCCCCTTCCCTGTCTTGCTTCCCTCACTAAATCACTTACACATGAAGCCTTCCCCTGAGATGTCCTTCAGATGAACCTGCACTAAGACAGAAGATTGAGAGCTACTGAAGAACCTAGAGGTGTCCAGAGCTTAGTAAGTGACTGGATGTGGGAAGCTATATTATTAACTAAAAGAAAATATATTCAGTGAAACTCAAACTATGTTTACAAACAAGTATTTGAGAACCAAAAGGACAAATACCACTCGAGTAAAAATTTAACTTAGTAACTCTAATTTTTACTCTTCCTTTGACTCTAAGGGAAAAAAGAGTTTTTGCACCATTCAATTGCTCAAGCTTTGTTACTCTAAATTTAGGACACAAATAGGGTGCTGTGGGAATTCATATTTCTTTAGAATAATTTTAATATAATAGCCTTTGTATCAAGTAGCTAAGAATGGATTGGAATCCCAGCCAGATCCCCGGGCTGCTTCCTCACTGCCTGCCTTTTGCGATTCCCCCTCCCCTTCCTTGTGTTCCCTGGGTCTTCTCCAAATGTCTCAGATTCTTTACTCCCCAGGAATGGGCCTGCACAATGTTCTGCACTGACTGTTTTCATTCAGGCCACCCCCCTCCCCTGACTGTCCTGAGCAATGTTCTTTCTGTCCTTTTTTTTCTTTTTTAAATATGTGAGTGAACAAATGTAGAACACGTGGTAACATTCTATGAAGTCTGAGCTCACAAGGTAGGACTCTAAAGCACCAAGAAGGGTGTCTGTTGTTACTGGTGGATTAAGCCTCAGATTCTGCAAACATATCTTAAGCATACAAAGAGTTTACGATTGCAATCAAATAAAACTTACAGCAAAGGTAATGTGACACAAATGTAATGACAAGTATAATAAGTATTAGCTTGCTATGTGTTAATCTAAGCAAGTCACGTAAACGCCATTCAATACTTTTTACATAGGCAACATAAATATGTCTTTTTATGCTCCTTTTAGAGAGGCTGTAATCAGTATTCAGGCAAATCAACAATTCCCCCAATCACACACAATTTAAACAACAAAGTTCTTAAATTTTACTCCTCAGTAATTATCACCCACCTACATTTGAGGGCCTATTTTATGCCGAGCACTGTGCTAGGTGCTGGAGACACAGGGAAAATGACATCGTCTCCATCACCAGGCAATCTGGATTCTCACTCCCAGCCCCTGCACCTGGGCCTAAACATTTCTGGATTCCACTCTCCCGTCTTCCCAGTTCTCTCACTGCCAGACTTTGCCCTTCATCAGAACATTCCCCTGCACAGTAGCTCATGGTCTCTGTCCCCAAAGTCCAGCCTAAGGCCTCAAGGCTATAGAAATTGTGGCACATATGCCCACAGCTTATCTGCTACGTAAGGCAGGGTGCCAGCAGAACTGTTACTGCAGTGCTCTCAGGATCCAGCACATACAAAAAAAAAACAAACAAGGCACAGTGAAAGAGCTTCAGACAATTCAGGGTGGAAAGTACACAGGAGATGGGGCAGGGCTATGAGAATAGCAAAGAGCAGGCATGGGACAGGAGAGGGAAAGCTTGTCTCCTCTCTCTCTCTCCCCCTCTCTCTTTTTTTTTGAGATGGATTCTTGCTTTGTCGCCCAGGTTGGAGTACAGTAGAGTGATCTCAGCTCACTGCAACCTCTGCCTCCCAGGTTCAAGCGATTCTCCTGCCTCAGCCTCCCGAGTAGCTGGGAGTGCAGGTGCGCACCACCACGCCCGGCCAATTTTTGTATATTTAATAGAGATGGGGTTTCACTATGTTGTCCAGGATGGTCTCAATCTCTTGGCCTCGTGATCCGCCCGCCTGGGCCTCCCAAAGTGTTGGGATTACAGGCGTGAGCCACCAAGCCCGGCCCTCTCTTAACATGGCTTTGGCAAGTCCCTCTGGGCAGGGGTTAGGAGGGTTCTTCCTCCTGAGCAGCACTGAAAAGAATCCAGCAGTGAGGGCAGAGATGATAAAACAAATAGTAGTGTGTACTAGGAGTTTGTTAAGCCCCAAATCCATTATTTTGTTTAATCTTCACAACCACGCTGAAGAGTTACTACTGCTATTTAGCAGATGAGAAACCCAAGATTTAAAAACACAACCAAAATCAAGCAGCAAGTGAGTGGCAAAACAAGGGTTTGAAAGCAGGTCTTCCCAAAGTCAAGCCCAAAGTTCTTAACTGCCTCACTCTCCTCTCTGGGTGAAAGACACCCAGATCTTGCTCGGTATCTTGCTTAAACTTACACCAAACCCTAGCATGACTTTAGAAACAAAGATATGACACCCCTCCCTTATCATTTGCTTTCAGGTTCTTATAATACAATTAAAGAAAGAACATTTAATGTAAAAGAAGTTAAGGAGAAGTAAAGCTTCGATGTGAATGAGATTTTATCTAAATATAAATGTTGAGAGGGAAGGTCATTGAAAACAGGAGGGATGCTATCTCTGGTGAAAAGAAATCAAAAAGCAGATCAGCAATGCCAAAGACACAAGTCACTGAGCTGACCCTTTTACCAAGGCCCGTGTTATTTATATGCAGCCAAACAGAGGCAATTAGAGGCTGGATCCATGGGTTCTTCATGCCTCATCTGGGATCCTGGGCCTCAAACCCTGGTGCAGAGCCCCTGCTGAGGAACTTGGCTTTAGACATTGGGGTAAGCATTAGGCATGAGGAGGGTTTTCCAAGGAAGAGAAGAAAATCCCCCTTTTTCCTTTTTACCATGTTAAGACTTGCTTTAGGCAGTGCGCAGTGGCTCATGCCTGTAATCCTAATATTTTGGGAGGCCGAGGTTCGTGGATTGCCTGAGCTCAGGAGTTCGCAACCAGCCTGGGCAACATGGTGAAACCCTGTCTCTGATAAGAAAATACAAAAAATTAGCCCAGTGTGGTGGCATGAACCTATAGTCCCAGCTACTTGGGAGACTGAGGTAGGAGAATTGCTTGAACCCAGGAGGCGGAAGTTGCGGTGAGCCGAGATAGCAACACGGCACTCTAGACTGGGCAACAGAGCAAGGCTCCATCTCGAAAAAAAAATTTTTTTTTTAAAAAAAGACTTGCTCTAGGGAGAGGCTCTAAAGAAACAAATGATGCTGAGATCTGAATTTCCAAATAATTCATCCCAAATTCTTTCCCTCTCGTGCTGAAAAATGGAGATGGTGACTTGGACCTCACTTACCTCCATCCCTTTAGGTTAGAAAGATTCAAAACATTGTCCTCAGTTAAGTCACCAACCTGTTTAATTGGTAGTAGATGGACACCAATTCAAAAATTCAAATAAAATTTTTGGCTCAGTTCTTGTGCCTCCCTTACAAGGTCTTCAGTTCCTCATCCTGGTGAATTTATCAGGATCCAGCACATTGCTGGGAACCTAGCCAGCTCAGATGTACGAATTGTCAGCACATCTCTTTTAGGAACAACTCCATTTACCAAGTTTATGGGATAGATACATAAACCTGATGCCAACTTATTATGTGTGATGGGCAGTGATCATCACTGGGATTGAAGGACTTCAAGTTCATGGGTACATTTCTCATGGAGGGAGAAATGTGTGCCAAATCACGCTGCAAGGTTTGCTTGGTAGCCTGGAAATCAGAACAAAGAGAGTTCAAGAAGCAAATAATTGCATCAGGCTGAGATGACCAGATGCAACCATTCCACAGCAGAGTAGTATGTTGACGGAGGCTCTCCCTTCCAGGATGCACAGTCCTTGGATGTGTGGACAGGCACTGGCAAGGTTGCATCTAAAATTCTTTTATTCTACTTTCATGGCTGACCAATGCTTTTAGTTGTCTTTTTTGTCTCTTACATATGATAATACATTTTTGTCTCATTTCAATTAAATCTTGTAGACATAGGAGCCACTTTGTCTTACTTAGGTAACTTCCTTTCTCAGTTTTTATCTATCATTTGTTTATCTTAAAAGTAAATTTTCTGATAATCTTCTTTTTCTCTTAGAGAAAGCCTTTCCACACTTTTAGAAAAAGGCTCATGTAAACCCTTATATACGGGCAACAGTATGCATTTTAACATCATTGATGAACAGGAAGAATATGAGAGGCAGAATATTAAGACCAAATAACTTTCCCTGGGAAACAAAGAATTCAATACTGGTAGAATATATCTATACTTTATTGCTCATTCATTTACTCATTTGTCATTCCACAGGCATCTATTATGAACCTGATATTGACTAGACATGTTCTAGACACAGGGAAATAGAAATGAACAAGACAGACAAAGTCTCTGTTTCCATGGACCTTAAATTCAAGAGAGAAGCAGGGAAACAGACCGCAAACAAAACAAAATAAAACAGGAGGAAGTGGCAATGCTCCGATAAAAATAACACGTCTTATGGAGTGATTGGGTAGGGTGGTCAGAAGAGTCCTCTCTGAGGGAATGATGTATAAACTGAGCCCTACATAGCAAGGTGGAAATAGCTATATGTGAGTCATGGAAAACAGCATTTCAGACAAAGGATACATCTGGTGCAAATCATACATCTATCTATTATGCTAAACATCTCCCACTTGTGAGAATTTCACAAAGATTTCTATAGGCAGAAATTGCATTATAGATATTCTCTAGAACTTTGAAGAGTAAGAGCCTGAATTTTAGATGTCTGTTGAGTCTGGATATCTGGATATAGTTTCCATCCCTGGAAACTAAAACTGAGACACAGCAATTTTCCCATATTATTCGCCAACTTAATATTATATATGATAGGTGATTAAGATGATAAAAGAGAGGTGCATATTCTTTGGCTGTTTTCCTGTTGTTAAACTCCTCTCTCCTCCACCAACAGCCTTAAAAGCTTGGCCTGAATCCAAATCAGTTCCAGTGCATCTACCAAAGTGTTGATATTGGCCATTGATTCTCAAATATGCATTTAAGTTTCTGAACAAGGAAAGTCTTGCTTGATTAGATTTTTGTTCTTTCACTAACTCTTGGTCCTCACAGCAGTACCAAAATGAAGCAAAAGCTATGGAGTTTACGTGCCATCCTTTAGTAGATATTCTTTATCCAGGTTCTAGCCTCCGGATTTTAATAACTGGGGTCACACTGAGTTCTCATTTCTCACATAAAATTGCAGGAGACAAAGAAGAAAAACAAATACTAGGAAAACAGAGTGGATACATTTTTAGTGCTCTGAGTTTTTAATGTCAATAATATCCAGTATTGAGCTAAAACCAGCCCTGGTGAGAGGAAAGGGAGTGAGTATTTTGTCAAGCTCAGTCCACATAGTAACAATGTCTTAGCCTGTGGTTTGTGGGTTTCCTTTGGTGTATTCTGTGTCTCTAGATACTTTGCTGTTGTTTCCTAATTTAAAACTCAACATCTGAAAACGTTCTGTGTTTTCCTACTAAGTGTAGGAAAATACCCCAAGTGTTCTAGTTTAACACCAATTTGTTGTTTAAAAAAAAAATTCAAACTCATAGTTTAGAGGCTTACTTCACAAACATCCAACATCTTCATCAATTGTGGTCACTCATCTAGGACATTGTTACTATCATATTAATGTGTGATGAAATGAATTCACCATACACAAACCTCTACAAGAGTGATATTCTGATGGGAATTAGCCACTGCCATTAGAATGATCAAACCATTCTAAGATTCTGTGTTACCAGATAATAGGCCATAAACCTCCAAGTTCTTCTGTACATTCATCCTTTACTTCTACATAACAAGATGTCATTGTGTTTACTCTTCTTTGGAGCTTCAACCATAGTGAACTGAAATTCTGGTAGGCCTACACTTGTCTCTGCATCAGTTATATAAGTCATCCTTCCTTTCTTATGTGCCTCTCTGACTCCTCCTTGAACAGCTAAAGTGTGATAAGCAGCGGCAAAGGCTTTCTAAATCTACTCTGGAGTACTTAGAACTGGACTTTATGTAAGAAGTAACAGTGTCTTCATCATTCTTTCTGAGAACTTCACAGGAAACTTAAAACGCTTCTTGCATAACATTGAAAGAATCAGACTGTCACTTGAGTCAGGTAATTCAATTTTGTGTTTAGCAATTAAATAAAAATATATAAACCTAAAATTTACAAACACACATCCTTGATCAAACAGACTTTATCTGAATCTTCAATAATTATGTTGCTTTATAAAATATCCAGATTTTCAGCCTAGGAAAAGATGCAAGCGTTTTAAGACTAGAGAACTGTGAGAGCAATAGGGCATTTAAAAATAAATGTTAAAAGTGAATATCCAAATTAGAAAATTAGAAACTCAGGCATCAGTTTAAAGTATCTATCTGAATTGATAGGGTCTCACTCTGTAGCCCAGGCTGCAGTCCAGTGGCACAGTCATACCTCGCTGCAGCCTCAAACTCCTGGGCTTAAGGGATCCTTCTGCCTCAGCCTCCAACTAGGACTACAGGTGCACACCACCACGCTCAGCCAATTTTTAAAACTTTTTTGTAGAAATGGAGTCTTGTTATGTTGACCAGGCTGGTCTAAAACTCTTGGCCTCAAGCAATCCTCTTGTCTTGGCCTCCCAAAGTGCTAGGAATACAGGTATGAGCTAGCACGCCCAGGCATCTCCATTAAAAAATTTTTAAAACTAGGGTATTGCATTCGCTTTTCTTTGCTTCAACTGATTTACTAAGACCTTGGGCAAGTCCGTTTTCTTCAGAGGCAACTTATTTCCATTTGTGAAACAGGAATGGGAAACAGCTGTAAACAGATCTGTCCATAAAGCTCAGAAATTACTTCAAATGAAGGAGTCACACAATCAGAAAGCCCCCCTAGTGGGGTTGTTTTTATTAGATGACCCCAGAGAAGCAGTTTTTATGACTACAATTCAATCTCTTGTTAGACACTGGGAGATAGTGTCAACACGAACGAGTATTGAACTCCACTCTGGGCAGGTCTATCTCATTTGTTGCCAGGTTATCAGAGCATTTCTCAGGGAAGTGCCCTGACTCTTTCAAGGGAAGTAATATATTGAATGGGAACTTAGTAACCCATGTGAGAAAGTACACTCTTTCAGGCACCTCAGCAAATAAGAAAAACACTGGGCCACTAAAGGGCAACTTGTGTCTGATCCTGTTTTCTTGCCTTTGACATCAAGCTACCTGCTGTGGTTCCTGAGCAGGCTTTTCACCAAAACTCTTCTGGCTTCTTCTCCGAGA
Organism: Aotus nancymaae; assembly: GCF_030222135.1. Lineage (NCBI taxonomy): Eukaryota > Metazoa > Chordata > Mammalia > Primates > Aotidae > Aotus > Aotus nancymaae. The sequence continues at coordinate 28,035,616 of NW_026988454.1, forward strand.
ATAGCTCAAAATGCTTAAATGTGTGAAGGCCGTTTATCTACCCCAGCCCCTCCTTCTGGAGTTTATTTTCCCCTACACTGAAAGTTGACAATCAAACTATCCAATTTGTAGATAAAATGGGTTTTCTTATTTGACAAATAAAGCTCATTCTGACTCATACATCCAATACATTATTGTGTTATTAGTATGTATGGATTTGCCACAGGTTAACAAATACTGATTGAGCATCTACCACATGCTAAGCATTTACCATCATAGAGTAAGGTTGTCTCCCTATGATGCCTCCATATAACACTTTATATCTTTCCAGTAGAATTTCTATTTTTCTGCCTTATCCATTGAGTGTTGTGGTAAACAGAATTCTAATATGACCCAGAGACCCTCACTGTCATATGATCTTTTCCCCTTGAGCGTGGAAAGAACCTATAAATACTATGGGATGTCACTCCCATGATGAGGTCACATTTTTTGGCATAGTAAACCTAACCTGACATAATCAGTGAGATCTTAAAAAGAACAGGGTTCTTCCTAGTAAAAGGATTCAAAGTTTCAGAGGGATTTGCCATTGCTGGTTTTGAACATGGAAGAAGAACATGGCAAAGACCTGAGTGGCTTCTAGGAGCTGAGAACAGCCCCAGTCGCCAGCAAGAAAATAGGGACTATAGTCCTACATTGCATAGAACTGAGTGAGCTTGGAAAACGACCCAAAACCCCCAGCTAAGAACCCAGCTCAGGCCAAGCACAGTGGCTCACACCCTGATATGGTTTAGCTGTGTCCCCACTCAAATCCCATTTTAAACTGTAGCTCCGATAATTCCCATGTGTCATGGGAGAGTCCAGGTGGGAGATAATTGAATCATGGGAACAGGTCTTTCCTATGCTGTTGTCATGATCGTAAATAAGCCTCACGAGTTCCCTTACACAGGATCTCTTGCCTGCCACCATGAAAAACATCCCTTTGTACACAAAAAAAACACCTTCATAAGAATCTAAAATCAAGTGAGCACTCAAAATAGCTTGATTTAACTTCATATAGCTGGAATAAACACTGGAAGAGTGTAGGAAAGACAGTCTTGAATTACCAGTGCTACCCCTTCCCCATTCCACAGTAGTGACTACATGGCACAAAGAAGGAATCTGTGCACTTAAAAAAGGGAGAGTGTAGCAACTGTGAAAAACTGCACTGAATTAAGTGCCACCCTGATACAGCAGAAAGCAAATCTTAGCTCAACTCAACTGATGCTTGCCCATCTAGGGTATCTATAAATCAGCCCTAGCCACAGTGGAATTGTTCATCCTAGAAGTCAGAACTTGAGTTCTGGCAAGTATTGCCACCACAGGCTAAAGTGTTCTGGGCTCTAAATAAACTTGAAGTCGAGGCCACAAGGACTACAACTCCTAAGCAAGTCCTAGTGCTAAAGTGAGCTCACAGACAGTGGGTTTGGGGGACACATGACCCACTGAGACATCAGCTGGGCTGCCTAAGGAAGTGCTTGAGCCATCTCTCTCCCAACCACAGGCAGTGCAGCTCACAGCAATGAAAGGGACTCCTTCCTTCTGCTTAAACAGAGGAGAGTGATGAGTAAGAAGACCTTTGTCTTGCATCTTGGATATCACCTTAGCCACATAATATAAAGCACCGTTCAGAACCATGAGGCCCTCTTTCCAGGCCCTCGCTCCAAGATGACATTTCTAGATGCACTCTGAGCCAGAAGGAAATCCACTACCTTGAAGGGAAGGACCCAGTCCTGGTAGGACACATCACCTACTGACTAAAAAGTCCTTGGGCCCTGAATAACCAGCAGTGACACCCAGGTAGTATGCTGTGGGCCTTGGGTGAGACTCTGAAGCTTGCTGGCTTCAGGTGACACTCAGCACATTCCCAGCTGTGATAGCTACAGGAAGAGTCTCCTTCTGCTTAAGAAAAGTGGAGGGGAAAGTAAGGGGAGTTTGTCTTGCACCTTAGGTACCAACTCAGCAACAGAGGGTTCAAGCAACTTGCAGGCTCTTGGAGCCCCCATTTCCAGGCCTTGGCTCTTGGACAGCATTTCTGGACCTGCCCTGGGCCAGAGAGGAGCCCACTGCCCAAAAGGGTGATTCCCAGACCAGGCAACATTCACCACAAGCTGATTGGAGAATCCTGGGGCCTGAAGGGAATATTGGCAATAGTCTGGCAGTACTTCCTGTGGGCCTGCGGCGGTTGTGACCACAGGGTGAGCCTCCTCTACCTGTGGAAAGGGGAGAAAAAGTGAGGACTGCATCTTGTGGTCTGAGTGCCAGTTCAGTTGCAGTACAAAAGAACACCAGGTAGACTTCTGTGGACTCCAGTCCCTCGCTCCAACCAGCACCTCTGGAACCACCTGGGCTCTGGAAGAACTTGCCTCCCTGAAGGGAAGGAAACAGGCCTGACTGGATTTGCCACCTGCTGACTGTAGGGCCTCAGGGCCTTGAGTGAACATGGGCAGTAGGCACGTAGTGGTTACAGCAGACCTGGAGCAAGACCCAGTCCTATGCTGGCTTCAGATCTGACCCAGTACAGTCCCAGTGCTGGTGGCCACAGGGTTGCTTGTGTCACCCCACCCCTAGCTCCATATAGATCAGAAGAGAATGAGAGAGAGATTCCATTTGTTTAGGGGAAGTAAGGGAAGAGAACAAGAGTCATTGTCTGGTAATACAGAGGTTTCTTCCAGATCTTATTCAAGATCATCAAAATGGTACCTCTGCAAATCTGCCAGAACCACAACATTGCTGGGTTTGAAGTGTCCCCTAATGCAGATATGGCTTAGATCACAACACCCAAGTCCTTTCGAATACCTGAAAAGTCTTCCAAGGAAGGATAGGTACAAATAAGCCTAGACTGCAAAGACTACAATAAATACCCCACTCTTCAATGCCCAGACACAGATGAACATCTACAAGTACCAAGATGATCCACGATAAAATGGTCTCACCAAATAAACTAAATAAGGCACCAGGGCCCAATCCTGGAAAAAAGAGAGATATGTGACCTTTCAAACAGAGAACTCAAAGTAGTTCTTTTGATGAAACTCAAAGAAATTCAAGATAACACAGAGAAGGAGTTCAGAATTCTAGGAGATAATTTTTTTTTTTTTTTTTTGAGACAGAGTCTTGCTCTGTCACCAGGCTGGAGTGCAGTGATGCAATCTTGGCTCACTGCAATCTCCACCTCCCGTGTTCAAGCAATTCCCCTGCCTCAGCCTCCTGAGTAGCTTGAATTACAGGCGCTCACCACCACATCCAACTAATTTTTTGTATTTTTAGTAGAGACAGGGTTTCACGATGTTGGCCAGGATGGTCTCGATCTCTTGACCTCGTGATCTGCCCACCTCAGCTTCCCAAAGTGCTGGGGTTACAGGCATGAGCCACCACGCCCAGCCTGTAGGAGATAAACAAATAAAACACTTAAAAAGAATCAAGCAAAAACTCTGAAGTTGAAAAATGCAACTTACATATGAAGAATGCAGCAAAGTCTTTTAACAGCATAGTTGATCAAGCAGAATAAAGAATTAGTGAGCTTGAAGACAAGATATTTAAAAATACACAGAGGAGACAAAAGAAAAATAATAAACAAACAATGAAGTATGCCTACAAGATATAGAAAATATCCTCAACAGGGCAAGTTTAAGAGTTGTTTGCCTTAGCAGGGTGTAGTGGCTCATGCCTGTAATTCCAGCTACTTGGGGGCTGAGGCAGGAGAATCGCTTGAACTCAGGAGGTGGAGGCTGCAATGAGTCAAGATTGTGCCACTGCACTCCAGCCTGGGTGACAGAGAGACTCTTTCTAATTAAAAAAAAAAGTTATTGGCCTTAAAAGAGATGGAGTAAAATGTTATTCACAGAGAAAATAACAAAGAATGTCCCAAACTTAGAGAAAGATATCAATATCCAAGCATGAGAAGGTTACAGAACACCAGCCAGATTTAACCGAAAGAAGACTACCTTAGGCATTTAATAATCAAAGTCCCAAAGATGAAGGATAAAGAAATGATCCTAAAAGGAGCAAGAGAAAACCAACAAATAAGCTCATAAAAAGGAGCTCCATTACATCTGATAGCAGACTTCTCAGTGGAAACCTTACAGGCTAGGAGTGAGTGGCATGACATATCTAAACATGCCTGAAGGAAAAAACTTTTTTTTTTTTTTTTTTTTTTTTTTTTTTTTTTTTTTGAGACGGAGTTTTGCTCTTGATACCCAGGCTGGAGCGCAATGGCGCGATCTCGGCTCACCGCAATCTCCGCCTCCTGGGTTCAGGCAATTCTCCTGCCTCAGCCTCCTGAGTAGCTGGGATTACAGGCACGCGCCACCGTGCCCAGCTAATTTTTTGTATTAGTAGAGACGGGGTTTCACCATGTTGACCAGGATGGTCTCGATCTCTTGACCTCGTGATCCACCCGCCTCGGCCTCCCAAAGTGCTGGGATTACAGGCTTGAGCCACCGCGCCCGGCCAGGAAAAAACTTTTACCCTAGAATAGTATATCCAGAAAAAATATCCTTCAAACATGAAGGAGAAATAAAAACTTTCCCAGACAAACAAAAGGTGAAGGATTTGATAAACACCAGACCTGTCCTAGAAGAAATACTAAAGAGAGTTCTTGAATTTGAAAGAAAAGACATTAATGATCAGTAACAAATCATCGGAAAGTGCAACACCCACTGGTAATAGTAAGTGCGCAAACAGAGTATTATAACACTGTAACTATGGTGTGTAAACTACTCATCTTGAATAGAAAGATTAAACAATGAGTCAATCAAAAATAACTTCTAAAGACATAGACAGTACTATAAAATATAAAAGAAACAAAAAGGTAAAAAGGGAGGGTGAAGTCAAGGTGTAGAGTTTTGTGTATTAGTTTTCTTCTGCCTGTTTATGCAAACAGTATTAAGTTGCCATCAGCTTAAAATAATGAGCTATAAAATATTATTCACAAGCCTCATGATAACCTCAAATCAAAAAGCATACTATCGATACACAGAAAATAAAAAGCAAGAAATTAAATCATATCACCAGAGAAAACCATCATCACTGAAAGAAAGACAGGAAGGAAGGAAGGAAGGAAAGGAGAGAAGATCAAAAAACACCCAGAAAACAAATTTAAACTGGGAGGAATAAGTCCTTATTTATCAATAATAACACTGAATGTAAATGAACTAAACTCTCCAATCAAAAGAAATGGAGTAACTGAAAGAATTAAAAAAAAAAAAAAAAGGCTGGGCGCGGTGGCTCAAGCCTGTAATCCCAGCACTTTGGGAGGCCGAGGCGGGTGGATCACGAGGTCAGGAGATCGAGACCATCCTGGTCAACATGGTGAAACCCCGTCTCTACTAATACAAAAAATTAGCTGGGCATGGTGGCGCGTGCCTGTAATCCCAGCTACTCGGGAGGCTGAGGCAGGAGAATTGCCTGAACCCAGGAGGCGGAGGTTGCAGTGAGCCGAGATCACGCCATTGCACTCCAGCCTGGGTATCAAGAGCGAAACTCCGTCTCAAAAAAAAAAAAAAGTACACTGAAAATAAAGGCATGAAAAAAGATATCCCATGGCAATGGAAACCAAAAAAGAGCAGGCATAGCTATACTTATATTTGACAAAATAGACTGCAAGACAAAAATTATAAGAAGTGATGAAGCTCCTTATATAATGATAAAGGAGTCAATTTAGCAAAAGGATACAACAAAAATTTTAAACATATATGCAACCCAAAACTGGAGCTCCCAGTTTGCTATAGCTCTAATAGCAAATACTGTTAGAGCTAAAGAGACAGAGAGGCCCCAATACAATGATGACTAACAACTTCAGCACTCCACTATAATCCAGACAGAAAATTAACAAATAAACATTGGACTTAATCTGCACTATAGACCAAATGGACCTCAGAGATATTTACAGAACATTTCATCCAGTGGTTGCAGCATATACATTCTTTTTCTCAGCACATGATCTTTCTCCAGGACAGACCACATGTTAGGTCACAAACAAGTCTTCAAATGCTCAATAAAACTGAAATGGTATCAAGCACTGACCAAAATGTAACAAAATTAAAAATAAATGAGAAGAGAAATTTTGGAAACTGTATAAACACACAGAAACTAAATAATACACTCCTGAATGACCAGTGGGTCGATTAAGATTGAAAGTGAAAAATTTCTTGAAATAAATGATAATAGAAATGCAACACACCAAAACCTATGTGATACAGCAAATGCAGTACAAAGAGGGAGCTTTATAGCTATAAGTGCATACATCAAAAAAAGAAGAAAAACTACTGAACCACCTAGTGATGCATCTTAAAGAACTAGAAAAGCCAGAGCAAACCAAACCAAAATTAATCAAACAGAAATAATAAAGATTAGAGCAGAAATAAAGTTGAAATGAACAAAAAAAGATCAATGAAACAAAAAGTTGGTTTTTCAAAAAGATAAATAAAATTGGCGAGTCTTTATCCTGACTATGAAAGAGAGAAGAACCAAATAAATAAAATCAGAGATGAAAAAGGAGACATTACAATTGATACTGCAGAAATTCAAAGGATCTTATCAAATTCAAAGTAGTTATCATGAGCAACCGTAAGCCAATAAATTGGAAAATCTAGAAGAAATGGATAAATTTCTAGATACATACAACCAACACTGAACCATTAAGAAATCCAAAACCATTAAGACTCCATGTTTGGGTCCCCTTCCACGAACACTCCCTTCATGGAAGCCATCTTTCTCTCTCCTGGATTTTCCCTCTGGCTTCCCCTTCCCATGAACACTCCCTTCGTGGAAGCCTGTCTTCCCCTCCTAAACTCCATCTGTCTCTATTCCCTTCCACTCAGTGTGGAAGCTGCTTTTCTCTCCTGGATTCCATCTTTCTGGATTCTCTCACACAGTGAGTTAGCTGTTTCTCTCTCCTCCTGTTTCTCTCTCTAAATAAATCACTTTCTACAAACACTTTTGAGTCTGGCATTTACTGAACACTGTGCTGTGGTCCCCTCTCTCATTCTTGAGAGGGCAGGAGACCAAGAACCTGGAGAAACGTCCTCTCAGGGGAGCTGAGGGCACCCTGAACCCCTGAACCCCAATATTACATTTTGGTGAGCCAGCCAGGAGAGGGGTACACCAGAAGAGGGGAGAGGAGTACAGCCAGGAAAGGGGTACAGATGGAGAAGAAGACCAAAATCATGAGTAAAACTGGTCCCATTCTGTCCTGTCTCTTTAAGAACACCTGAAATGGCCACAGCTGGAGACCCAGAGCAGCAGCATGGCCCAGCCCATCTTAAGTGGGGCGGCCCAGCTAGAATTAAAAGCACAGTTTTTTTACCTTCAAGCTATCTCTCTGCTTTCCGTCTCCTTCTCTACCCTTCAGATATTATCTCGGGGACAAAAACCTGAGGGAGCCTGTGGGGCAGAGCGGGTGAGCACTGCCCCTCCAGCCTTTTGCTCCTTGCCAGCCAGGAACAGCCCAGCCCCACAGGCGGAACCCAGTGCGCAGCCGTGGGCTGGAGGAAACAGCGGGGAGGGGCAAGGTACAACTGGAGCCTGCGGGGGACCAGGGAGCACAGCAGCTTGGGGCATGGCTCTTGCAGGCCTCTTGGCATTCCCCAGTCCCAGGCAGCAGGGTAAAAAGTCTCCCGAGGACGATCTCCTACCTGCCGCGGGTCCCTATGTGGGCAGCGGCTCGGGGAGTGGCCCAACCGCACACATGGTTCTGGCAGGGTCAACAAGGCAACCGAAAGCCGAGCGGGCTGAGGAACTCACCGTCAGCCCAGTAATGGCTGCAAATGCCGCTTTTAAACTGACGCGGCAAGCGGCTTTTTTCCTCTGCAGGTGAGGCTGAGGAAAAGGAAGCGGCTGCTGGCTGTCAGCCCCGCCCGGCTTTTAGGCCAGCCACACCGCTTCAGGGCGCAGCATTCTCATTCAAAATACGGCTTAAGAAAGTTTTCTGCCTTCTCTTAATGCAAGTTACCTGTTTGCACAGTTGGTTAAGGTGTAGGGTCTGCAACTGCAAGGTTGCTGGTTTAAATCCCTGATGAAGCCAGTCTTGACTTTGTGAAATCTTTTGGGGAAATTCAGAAGCTGAAGGCTATGGGACTTTGTGTTTGGTGTATAATTTGTCTTGCTTAGGATTGGCTCTCTCTGGCAGAACTTTTCCATCTAGAAGATCATAGTTAAATCAGTTCCAGGCCCAAATAGTCAATGGCAGGTCTCATAACCTTAAGAGCATTTTCCTACAAGGGAAGATGGGTTAGGGGAGAGGAGGCTGGGGTGATTGACTCTTAGTTTCTTCCCACGCCACGAAATTTAAACATAGACCGTTAAGTCTCCCAGATGGAGAGAGATGGGAGGGGGGCATGGTGCTAGGAAGTTCTTGCCCTTAAAATTATGCCCCCTTGTGGACCTGGAGAAAGAACACCTTCCCGCGACCCCCGCCGAACAGGACAGCCCAACTTCTGTTGGAATTATGGACGTAGATCCTCTTTAACTACTTCCAGCCTCAGCCACGTGGCCTGCCTTCTTTGAACTGTGTGCTCTAATGGCCCCTCCCTAGAAATTTACCCTTCTGGGGCAGTTTTATAAATTGGCCTGTGTAAATTGGGATTTTGATAGGAAATATTGGTACCCATTTCCTGAGCCTCAACAGCCTGGTCAGGGCTCGTTGGTACATGAATACCCAACCCAATAGCTCCTCTCATTCCACGCCACTATGGTAGTCACTGGAGGTCATGCAGGCAGTGAGAATGGTCCTATGATGATGGTAGGTCGTGATTCAAATCCAGGAGGCCCTCTGACAGATGGATCACACATCTTGGGCACACGAAATTTCAGGGTACTGACTGAAAGTCGTTTCATTTTAGTACCCATTTTACCTGGGGGATGCCTTAGGTCAAAGTGGCTGTAATTTCTTTAACCGGGAATACTGGCATTCCTTGTGTTCAATTTCAGATGGGTGCCAATCTTCCCAAGCTCAAGTCCCCATTAAAGTGTATGCTGGAAAATTGGGACCAATTTAGCACACAGTCTTTAAGGAGGAAGCGGCTTATTCTTTTCTGCCAAACAGCATGGCCAAATTTCCCTCTGCAGAGTGGAAAACTGAACCCCCAAAGGGAAGGGAAGAAAACCCAACAGCTTTCCTTGAGTGATTGCAAGAGGCTTTAAGGAAGTATACCCCCCTGTCACCAGACTCCACAGAGGGTCAGTTAATACTAAAGGACAAGTCTATTATTCAGTCAGCAGCATATATCAGGAGGAAGCTTTGGAAGCTGACTTTGGGACCAAAACAGAGACTAGAATCATTACCGAATCAGGCAACCTTGGTGTTTTATAAGAGAGACCAGAAGGAACAGGCTGAAAGGAGCAGGAGAGATCAGAGTAAGGCTACTGCCTCAATCATCGCTTTTGGGCAAGCAGATCCTAGGGGCTTGAATGAGGGAAAGGCTTGGGTTAGCCACCAGTCTGGCAGAACTTGTTACCAGTGCAGTCTGAAGGGACATTTTGTAGGAATTTGTCCCCAGAGGAATGGACCACCATCTCTTCCATGCCCACTGTGCCAAGGGAATCACTAGAAAGCACACTGTCCCAGGGGGTGAAGGTCCCCAGAGCCTGAGGTATCTGACCAGATGACCCAACGGCAGGACTGAGGGTGCCTGGAACAAGTGCCAGCAGGAGACGTCACCCTCACAGAGCCCTGGGTAAAGCTGACCGTAGAAGTCCAGGAAGTTAATCTTCTCCTGGACACTGCATGGCCTTCTCAGTATTTCTCTCCTGCCTGGAGACTTGGTGCTTATTAATTCTCTCCCCTCAGACTCTCCCTCTCTAGGCCCATCCTGAGAAGGACCATTTTCGGTCATTCTGTCCACTCCAACGGCAGTTAAGGTAGTGGAAATTAACTCATGGATTCATCACACTTGGCTGAAGCCTTGGATGCCTCCTGAGGAAAGTCATAGACCCTCCACTCCGCAGCCTGAAGTTCCAGGGAACAACCCTTCATATCCCTGCGATCTTTTGGAGGATCTACATCTGCTCTTCCAACAAGATACTCAGAGAAGTAACCACACATAAGTCTAATTTATATCCTGGCATTAATAGGACTATAACCCTCAACTTTGATATCTCTCAAACTCCGATTATCCTTTTCATAGTGGGAAGGGAACCTATCTTTTCCTAGGAAAAATGCTACTATTTTGTAAACCAGTTAAGTATTATGAAACTCATTTAACAACTGGCTGTCCTGGCTCTGCTCTCCTAGTCTTGTTTATAACCAGTCTATATTTGTTGGCCTCTGGGCCTCTCATCTTTAGCCACCTTGTCACATTCATTTCTTATAGAACCGTAAGGTCACAAATCCTGCTGCTGGAGCCCTGGATGTCCTTCGCTTGCGGGCTCTATCATGGACCTCAGGATCAACCTGCACCCCTGAAAGGCTCCCCTCTGGAGGAAACCTCAACTGCAGGGCCCTTTCTATGCCCCATTTCAGCAGGAAGTAGTTAAAGAGGATCGATGTCCATAATTCCAACAGAAGTTGGGCTGTCCTGTTCGGCGGGGGTCGCGGGAAGGTGTTCTTTCTCCAGGTCCACAAGGGGGCATAATTTTAAGGGCAAGAACTTCCTAGCACCATGCCCCCCTCCCATCTCTCTCCATCTGGGAGACTTAACGGTCTATGTTTAAATTTCGTGGTGTGGGAAGAAACTAAGAGTCAATCACCCCAGCGGAAGTTCTAAGGAACTCCTTTCATTGGCTTGGGGTCTTAGACAAGGTGGGGTTCCCAGGTTAAAAGTCCCCTTCTTCAACACCCCTTTGGACTCCATGTTTGGATCCCCTTCCACGAACACTCCCTTCATGGAAGCCATCTTTCTCTCTCCTGGATTTTCCCTCTGGAGTCCCCTTCCATGAACACTCCCTTCGTGGAAGCCTGTCTTCCCCTCCTAAACTCCATCTGTCTCTATTCCCTTCCACTCAGTGTGGAAGCTGCTTTTCTCTCCTGGATTCCATCTTTCTGGATTCTCTCACTCAGTGTGAGAGTTAGCTGTTTCTTTCTCTCTCCTTCTCCTGTTTCTCTCTCTAAATAAATCACTTTCTACAAATAAAAAGAAAGAAAGAAATCCAAAACCTGAACAGACCAATCACAAATAATAAGATTGAAGCCATTAAAAAAATGTCCCCAAGCAAGGAAAAGCCAAGACCCAATGGCTTCATTGCTCTATTCTATCAAATATTTAAAGAACTAATGCCAATGCTACTCAAAATATTATGAAAAATAGAGGAGAAGGGAACACTTCCAAACTTAATCTATGAAGCTAGTATTACCCTGATAACAAAACCAAAGACACATCAAAAAAAGAAAACTACAAGTCAATATCCCTGATGAACAGTAATGCAAAAATCCACAACAAAATACTAGAAAACTGAATTCTACAACATATTAAAGTGATCATTCATTATGACCAAGTGGGATATATCCCTAGGATGCAAAGACAGTTACACATATGCAAATCAATCAATGCAATACATTATATCTACAGAATTAAGGGCAAAAAACATACGATCATTTCAATTGATACTGAAAAAAAATTGACAATATTCAACATCCCTCATGATAAAAATTCCCCAAAAAACTTGGTATAGAAGGCATATACCTCAATATAATAAAAAGCCATTTATGACAAAGCCATAGCTAGTATCATACTAAATGGAGAAAATCTGAAAGTCTTTCCTCTAAGATCTGGAACATGACAAGAATGCCCACTTTCACCACTGTTATTCATCATAGTACTGGAAATCCTAGCTAGAGCAATCAGACACAAGAAACCAATAAAGGGCATCCAACCTGGACAGGAAAAATTCAAATTGTCTTTGTTTGCAGATGATATCATCTTATGCTTGGGAAAACCTAAAGATTCTACCAAAAACCTATTCGAACTGATAAACAAATTCAGTAAAATTGCAGGATACAAAATCAACATATGAAAATCAGTAGCACTTCTATATTCCAAGAGCAAATAAACTTAAAAAGAAATCAAGAAAGGAATCCCATTTACAATACGCACAAATAAAATAAAATCCCAAAGAAGTGAAAGATCTGTCCAATGAAAGCAATAAAACATTGATGCAAGAAACAAAGGAGACACACACAAAAAAATGGAAAGATATTCTATGTGTATGGATTGGAAGAATCAATATTGTTAAAATATCCACATTACACAAAGTAATTTATAAATTTAATGCAATTTGCTATCAAAATACCAATGACATTCTTCACGTAAATAGAAAAAAAAAATCTAAGATTTATATAGAACCACAAAAGATCAAGAATAGCCAAAGCTATCCTAAGCAAAAAGAACAAAATTGGAGAAATCATATTACCTGACTTCAAATTATACTACAGAGCTATAGTAACCAAAAACAGTACAGTACTTACATAAAAACAGACACACAGATCAGTGGAACAGAATAGAGAACTCAGAGATATATCCATACATCTGCAGTGAACTCATTTTTGACAAAGGTGCTGAGAGCACACATTGGAGAAAGGACAGTCTTCAATAAATGGTGCTGCGGAAATTAGATATCTATATGCAGAAGAATGAAACTAGTTCCCTACCTCTCTCCATATACAAAAATCAAATCAGAGTGGATTAGACTTAAATCTAAGACCTAAAACTATGAAACTACTACAAGAAAACATCAGAGAAAACCTCTAAGACATTAGATTGGGTAAAGATTTCTTGAGCAATACTCCATTAGCACAAGCAACCAAAGCAAAAATGGACAAATGGGATCACATCAAGTTAAAAAATTTCTTCACATCAAAGTATACAATCAACAAAGTGAAGAGAAAACCCCTAGAATGGGAGAAAATATATACAAATTACCCATCTGGCAAGGAATTAATAACCAGAATATATAAGGAGCTCAAACAACTCTATAGGAAAAGAAATCTAGTGATCCAATTAAAAATGGGCAAAAGATCTGAATAGTCATTGCTCGAAAGAACACATACAAATGATAAACAAGTATATGAAAAGGTGCTCGACATCATTGATCATCGGAGAAACATGAACCAAACTACAAGGAGATATCATCTCACCCCAGTTCAAATGGTTTTTATCAAAAACACAGGCAATAATGAATGCTAGCTAGGTTGTGGAGAAAAGGGAAGCCTGGTACTGTTCATGGGAGTGTTTAATAGTACAACCACAATGGAGAACAACTCAGAGGTTCCTCAAAAGACTAATAGAGCTATCGTATGATCCAGCAATCCCACTCCTCAGTGTATACCCAAAAGAAAAGAAATCAGTGTATCAAAGAGATATATGCACTCCCGTGTTTTTGCAGCACTGTTCACGTTAGCCAAGATTTGGAAACAACCTAAGTGTCCATCAACAGATGAATGGATGAATAAAATGTGGTACATAGTCACAATGGACCACTACTCCAGCCATAAAAAAGAATGAGATCCTGTTATTTGCAACAACACAGATGGAAGTGGAGGTTACTATGTCAAATGAAATAAGCCAAACACAGAAAGACAAACTTCACATGTTCTCACTTATTTGTGTGAGCTAAAAATTTAAATGATTTAACCCAGGGAGATAGAAAGTCAGATGGTTACTAGAGTCTGGGGAGGGTAGGGAGGAACTGGGGAGAGTTCATGGGTACAAAAGTATAGTTATAAAGAATGAATAAGACCTAGTATTTTCTAGCACAACAGGGTGACTATAGTCAAAAATAATTTAATTGTACATTTTAAAATAACTGAAAGAGTGTAATTGGATTTTTTGTAACACAAAGGATAAATGCTTGAGGGGATGGATATACCATTTACCCTATGGTTATTACACATTGAATGCCTATATCAAAATATCTCATGTAACCCATAAATATATACACCTCCTATGCACCACCAAAAATTAAAAATTAAAATAATAAAGAAAGAAAAAAGAACTCAGCTCAACCAATACTTGAATGTGAGACCCTGAGCAGGGAACAAAGTTGCACCATGCCCAAACCTCTGAATTACAGAACTATGAGCTAATACATCTGTGTTGTTTTAAACCACTAAAGTTGTGGTAATTTGTTACAACAATAGAAAATTAATATTAGTGCCTTATCCGAGTACTTGATGGTAAGTAAGCCATCTGAAAAACCAAAGTTATGTCTATTTCTGTATAATCTTTAGGTAACTTTGGAAATAAATGTTCCAGGTTGACCTCTCCAGTGAAAATACTTTCTCTGTTTCCTCAATTGGCATATATAAAAGATATTTAAATGAGTCCTGCTAGCATAGACTCATTACTTTTAGAAATGTATTCTTTTTCTGGTTTCAAAGAGAGACATAGGCAACATTTTCAAGAATAAAAGAGAAGAGGTCATTAGTGCTCCCAAGTACCACATAAAAAAAGAGGTAAGGGGCAAGGAATTGGAGGGTTTTGTGAAGCTTTTATTTCTTCCCCGTGATTGTTTTATTTGTTCATTCTGCCAGTTGTGACATTATATAGGAAGAACATCTAACAGAGTTTTGGAAGACTTCAGAGTTAATTGGATGTAAGAGTCAGCCAAGTGGAAGTCAGCCAAGATCAAAGAGGAGAAGAGCATTGCAAACTAAAGGAATATTTTGTGAACTATCTAGGGAAACAAGAAAGTAGGCTTTTTGTCCAAGAACTTCCAGTGTCTCCGTATGACTCAAGCAAGTCTAGTATAGGAGTGGGGCAAGCCCTGGGACATGAGAAATAAATAGGAACCAGGAGACTTTGATTTTCTTCTGGTTCTAAGACTACCTTTTACAGTGGGGAGCCCCGAGGGCTGTCATCCAAAGACCAATGGGGTATGCATTCTGGTACCAGATAAGAGCTAATAAGCTTGAGTTCCTTACGAATGGGTGGTTAGTGCAGAAGATTTCTTGGGCTTTTGATGGCTTGAGGAAAATGCCTTAGTGGGGTCCAAATGGCATTTAGCAAAACCACCAAAACCCACTCCCAAATGAAGCCCTTTCATGACTGCTTTTCAATTTTGGCACAATTTATAGGGAATAAATGGATTTGAGTTCCTAAGATCTTCCCAAAGTACAAGAGTAGGAATAAGGTCCAAGGTTCTCCAACCCTAGAAGAACAGGAACATGGAATAAAAGAGCCTTCTTCGTGTCCACTTGAATTACCCATTCATTCAGTTGGATGAGTATATCAGGAGACTGTCTATAGATAGAAGACAAGTTCAACTATGCTCACTGCCCCTATAGAAATTCTTCTATTAGCCTGTCATGAATGTACCTAGCTGTGTGTAGCGGTCTCAGAATTTCCATTTTTCCTAAGGAAAATCTACAGTTTCACCAAAGAAGAATTCTTATTTCTATGTTTACAGCAAGAGATAGCAGTCACTCCTTACAACAAGTTGAGATTTTCAAGGGCAAATTTTTTTTTTTTTGAGACAGTTTTGCTCCATCACCAGGCGCCAGGCTGGAATGCAGTGGGTGGCGGGATTCTGGCTCACTGCAACCTCTGCCTCTCGGGTTCAAGCAATTCTCCTGCCTCAGCCTCCCGAGTAGCTGGGACTACAGGCGTGTGCCACCATGCTCAGCTAATTTTTGTATTTTTAGTAGAGATGGGGTTTCACCATGTTGGCCAGGATGATCTTGATCTCTTGATCTCGTGATCCACCCGCCTCAGCCTCCCAATTTCGAGGACAATTTACTGCTCTTATCCCTCACAGAATAGAGCTGGCTTTTTCTGGGGTTTCGATTTCTAAATCAGATTCTGTTCCTTGCCGTGGTTATTGTGGAACAGGGCTGGGAAGGATGGAGTTAAGGTGATTGGGGCACAAACAAGGCAGAGGGTGGAAGAAAAAGAGGCTTTCTCTCCAGAGAGGTCTTTGACATGGAAATATGCCTCCTGAAGAGAATGGGAGGGGAGGAACCCTGCTGGTACAGGAGCTGAGGAAGATGAGACCAAAAACCAAATACCACATACCTCCTGAAAAACAAACAGTAAGAATGAAAGAATCAACTGTTGTGCTCATCAGCACCTCCTCAAAGGAGAGAGAAGGTGACAGGGCATGTGCTCTGCACCAAGTCCTTCAGAAAAGAGATTTGAGGCTATACTCTCAAATGACAGCCTCTCACACACAATTAGCACAGTGTAAAGCTTAGGTAAGTTGGATATCTTACTTTTCACATTCAGCATGTGAATAAAGGGGGCCCTGAGAGGGGAAAAATAGACTTCTGTTATTTTATCAATGGTTAATCAGTGAAATTCTAGAAAGAGTTTCCCACAGTTCATTCCACCCCAGTTAGGATTTTCTTGCTTTGACCAGCACCTTGTCTCTCTCGTTCAAATTACACTGTGGCCTGCTGTTTCTTTCCTTCTTCAGAAGGCGCCCAAATGTCAGTTGATGAACAAACACAGTCACCAGCCCGAGGTTTCTTCATCATCTCTTGTGTAACTGTTAACTGCTACTTTTGTTGTCAGTTTTCAAGTCAGCTTTATGAAGAGAAAGTTATCAGGGACAGTACACAGGTCGCTGGACATAGACAGCCAGGGAGAGGGAGAACTTGGAACCTGACCAACACGGTGGCACTATTGATTGAAAGTGCATAGGATAGAACAGGATACATACTGAGGACAGATTCTCCCAGCACCCCCACCTCCACCCAACACTTTCAGGAAAGGGAATGTTTTGCCAAGTGTTGGGAGTTCAGCCCATCTTTCTCTTCTTGCCAAAGGGATGTTGGCAGGAAGCTGGGGGAGGAGTGGTTTCTGCAGGAAGCTGATTGACACATGGAAATGTGGGGAAGAAGCCTCCTCAACCTCTTCTTTTTTGCACTGTTCCCTCACCCACACTCCAGGATCCTTGTTAGGAAGGTAGGAGGATGCTACTCCATGCTTTCTGTGCAAAAAAAAAATAAGAGACTACAATAGAAAGAGAAAGGGAACAGGTACTGCATTATTTCCCAGAGATCTCCGTGGAAGCTGCACCACTTAGCTGCTGTCATGGGTTGATACATTTCTTATTATGAAAATTAAAAATGATTTTCATTGATAGAAAAAAAAAAATGCACACACACACACACGAAGCATAACTCACATTCCCTTCCCATCAGAGGTGGCCCTGATTAGACTTTGGGAAGCCTCCCTGTAAGCACATGTGTGATGTTTATGGTTAATTTGGTTTGGCTCACAAGGAAAGCTCATACTGTACATAATGTTTACTGTATGCTTTCAACAGCATTTCATGAACACATTTTCAGGCCAGGAAATATTCGTTAATACTTGTTTTTAAAAGACAGCATGTGAGTTCATCCCTTTTTGATGCTGGATAACTTCTCCTCACCAGGGCTGAGACAGTGGCATGTCTTAAACTCCATCATTGCTTTTGCCTCTGCTGTTGACTTACCGGAGTCAAAAGTCTATGGAGGGTGAGAACTAAGGCAGGTCTCTGCTCCTTCAGTCAGCCTAGTGTCTGTTGCTGAAGAGAGGGCGCTGAAGCAGGAAGGTCAAGGGTGCACCAAGAAAGAGGTAGTAAGCTATGAGCCACAGGAACACCCACACTCCGCTCTTCCCTTAACTGTGCTTTGGCTATTCACAGGTGGTCTTCGCCATCACATTGACACTTAAGTATGGCTTCTTTCCTAGGTCTTAGATTATTACTAAAGCCCAAAGTAGATCAAGATAAATATTCTGCAGTTAGCTGTGGACTACTGATGTCTGTTATCGTGACCTTCACATTTTCAATGTGGTCTAGACCATAGATAAGTCCACATCAAACTCAGACTGCACAGGAAACAGTAAAGGAGAATCACTCACCACCCCTTGTTTTTCTCTTTGCCTTGACCCTAATAATGAGAGCTGTCTCTCTGTTTTCTCTTGTTCAGCCTTATTCTGCCTCATACCTTTCTCCCAAGGTCTCCAGGGAGAGAATTTATCAAGGAATACACAGGGCAACTGGACGAGGCCCTCCCAGTCCCCTGGCTGCTTCTGGGTGACAGCTCTTGGAGGGGAGCTCCCTCTGTTCTACAGCGATGGTTTAAGTAGTAGGGGTAGAGCAGAGGGAGGAAAGAAAACCCAGAGGCAAGGATTGGTGGAACTATGGTTCTAAATCTCAGTTAATATGGCTTTTCCTGCCTCTCAAGGGTTAAGAAAGTTACATGATTGTATCTGCAAAGAATATTTAAGTTCCCACAAGGTAGGTGCTATGCAAAAAAGTAGAAACAAACAAACAAGAAGTATACATATTTATTAGACAGATACATAAATACATGATGGATAGATTGATATAGAGATATAGAGATAGTAGCTATAGATAGACAGATGATAGATATTATAGATAAAACTCAGTTACAACTAAGTCTGATCACATAGCTCAAATAGCCCTCTTATATTTTCAAGCTCCTTTCCAAAACTAATTTATATTGGGGCAACCTAATATATCATCTCAAAGTCTGAGACAGGTTCCAGCAGAAATCACAAGAAATACACAAAATGTAATATGTATTGTGGTAACAAGTTGATTTCTTGCCTTGCTTACTAAATGACAGAATTATGTTTAATAGACAAATAGCTGAAAATAACTCCATAATAAATGACACAATTATATAAAATAACTTTCAGACTGACTCCTTATTGTCTTTTGTTATCACTGCCTTACTAATAATATGTATTATTGAGTGATTACTATCTGTTGGGTGTAGATCTAATTCCCTTATACCTGTTAACTAATTTAATCCTTACAATTCTGTGAAGTAACTCCCATTCTGATCCTTGAATTACAAAGGAGGAAGCCAAACCATGGAAAAAAATTAAGTAAATTCTCCCAAGGTCATGGCTCATCCAAGGATTCTTTTTTTCTTTTTTCTTTTCTTTTTTTTTTTTTTTGTGATGGAGTCTTGCTCTGTCACCCAGGCTGGAATGTAGTGGCACGATCTTGGCTCACTGCAACCTCCGCCTCCCAGGTTCAAGCAATTCTCTGCCTCAGCCTCCTGAGTAGCTGGGATTACAGGTGCCCACCACCACCCCCAGCTAATTTTTGTATTTTTAGTAGAGACAGGATTTCACCATTTTGGCCAGGCTGGTTTTGAACTCCTGACCTCATGATCCACCCACCTTGTCCTCCCAAAGTACTGGGATTACAGGCATGAGCCACCTCGCCCAGCCAAGGATTCTATTAATGCATGAGGTTATCTAGCTTCTATGGCTTCACTTGTAACCCCTACGCTTAACCCTAAGATTTGGCTCTTCCTTTTTTCTCCTCTTTTCTGATAGGTCTCCCAGCCTGCTGACTTCCTTCTCCATCATCATACATCTGCTAATGCAATTATTTACATGCATAATAATTCACATTATCACCCCTACTGAAGTCCGTCAATGATTGCCTTTTGCCTACAGAATAAAATCCAACCTGCTTAGTATGGATCCCAGCGTGTCACATATTCTCATCTGAAATGTCCATTCAATTCCATTGTTCTTCCATCATTTTCTTTCCAAGTGTCCTCCGTATTATCTTATCTCTATGCTTTTTTTTAAGACGGAGTTTTTCTCTCGTTGCCCAGGCTGGAGTGCAATAGTTAGGTCTCGGCTCACTGCAACCTCTGCCTCCCAGGTTCAGGTGATTCTCCTGCCTCAGCCTCCCGAGTAGCTGCCATTATAGGCATGCACCACCACACCCAGCTAATTTTGTATTTTTAGTAGAGACGGGGTTTCTCCATGTTGGTCAGTCTGGTCTCAACCTCCCGAACTCAGGTGATCCGCCCTCGTTGGCCTCCCAAAGTGTTGGGATTACAGGCATGAGCCACCGCTCCTGGCCATCTCTATGCTTTTACATGACATTTCCTGCCTCAATCTTTCTCATTGTTGAGAACCAAGATGAAATTCCAGGCTTCATGAAGCTCCTCTTAACCTCATAGCACGAAATCATTTTTCATTCGTCTGAGGTCCCCCCTTATTTTGTGCTCCTCTTCTGACCCTTACTCTTTTTTTGCCACCTCCAGTATGGCTTTTTATGCGTTTCTCTACATTATGGCTGCTAAAAATCAAATATCATGTCTTGTGCAAT
Source organism: Aotus nancymaae (assembly GCF_030222135.1). Classification (NCBI taxonomy): domain Eukaryota; kingdom Metazoa; phylum Chordata; class Mammalia; order Primates; family Aotidae; genus Aotus; species Aotus nancymaae. The sequence continues at coordinate 28,055,653 of NW_026988454.1, forward strand.
TTTAAACTCAACCATTCCTTACAGTTCTTGGTGTGCGGTCATTGTTCAAAAGGTGTTTGTTGAATTGAATCGAAAATCTGTTCAGTTCTGTATTTGGATGAGAATATCATGTGTTTGCAAATTGTGTCTCTGTCAGCCCACAGAGAAGGGTGGGAGGAGGTTGCTGTGGACATGTGGAAAGGAATATTCCCAAAGGTGGAGGAGACCATGACTCAAAACATAAGGCCACCGGGTTATCACTTGTGGTCTCATATTTCTGCTATATGAGCAAGGAGGGAGCCTACACTGCAGCAGGCACAGCTTTTTTCTTCCAGCTCCTGTTTACTGTTCTTTCCAATGGACCCATCATGACTAGGCCTAACTGACCACAACAGACATCTCTCCCGATTCCATGCAGTGCACGTTGGTCGCTGGAGGGAAAGCAGGTTAGTTCATGACCTGTTATGCCTTCTTCTTCTCCCTGTACGAAACCCTCTTTGTTCCCACAATGGTACTGTCTGCAAAGGCAGCAAGCAAAACATGATTAGAAGGAAATGAATACTCAGGGAAACATTAAAATTAAAAGAAAAGACAAAGAAAAAAAGACATAAAGCATTCGAAATATTGGGCAAGGAAACGAAGAAACAAGAATTATACAAAGTGGTTTTTAACAAGCAAAAATAAAGAAGAATGGGACATACCTCAGGGGACAAAGAAGACCATTTACTTTTCTTAGAGTAGTACTTCCAGCCTTTGCTATGATCAAGAGCACCACATCCATCTGTACTCCCTAAATCAGGCTTTCTCAGATATAGCTGTAATAAAAACTGATAGCCGTCTCCCAAAGAGGTAAAATTCTTGCCTCCAAATGACCAAGCAACCTCAATAAAGACGCTGATCTAACATTTAGTTAAGTCCCTACTTTATTCTGCTTGTTCATGGTCAACTTTGCACAGACATTATCCAGACTAATGTAAAGAATGGCACTGCTTGCATTACGATGATATACCTGGGTCTTACCCTTTTTTCACTCTGTCTCCACAGGCGTAACACATGCTGCCAACCATCACAAACAGTAGTTTCAAATATACACATATATGTAAGTTCAGTTGAATAACACTGAAATAATCATCACAGATAGAATGTAGAAAATCCTAACTGCATCCTTCACAGGTATGCAATCATCTTGTCACAGGTTCAAAACATCAACAACTCTTTCTAGAAATTCTTTTTCATGATTTCAGTATTAGTTCAGGGAGTTTCTGGGTCCTTGTTCCAGATTCTGCAGACTAGTACATTCCATTCAGAGGCTTTTATCTCACTTTTTTTTGCTTCCTGATTACAACCACCATATGTTCCCTCTAGATCATCAACTTGATTAATCTTTCCTGAGCCCTGTTCCTAACAATCTGATTTTCTCTGTACACCTTCCTCTAGCCTTTGATTCTAGGTACTTCCTAAAATCTGTTCTTCTATGGTGAATTAGCAAGTTCTAGTTGAAATCTAACCAAATGAAATTCAGTTTTAAAAAAAAATTAAAAATATAGCCAGGCGCAGTAGCTCACACCTGTAATCCCAGTACTTTGGGAGGCCAAGGTGGGTGGATCACTTGAAGTCAGGAGTTTGAGACCAGCCCAGCCAACACAGTGAAATCCCATCTCTATTAAAAATACAAAAATTAGCTGGGCGTGGTGGCATGTGCCTGTAAACCCAGCTGCTCTGGAGGCTAAGGCAGGAGAACGGCTTGAACCCAGGAGGTAGAGATTGCAAGATCATGCCACTGCATTCCAGCCTGGGTAACAGAGTGAGACTCCATCTCAAAAAAAAAAAAAAAAAAAAAATTAAAAATCTTGTGTCACGTCTATAATCCCAGCACTTTGGGAGGCTGAGGCGGGCTGATCATGAGGTCAGGAGTTCAAGACCAGCCTGACCAACATGGCAAAACCCCATCTCTACTAAGAATACAAAAATTAGAGGTGGTGGCATGGTGGCATGTGCCTGTAATCCCAGCTACTCAGGAGGCTGAGGCAGGAGAATCTCTTGAACCCAGGAGGCAGAGGCTGCAGTGAGCAGAGATCATGCTACTGCACTGCAGCCTGGGTGACAAAGCGAAACTCCATCTCAAAAAAAAAAAAAATCTTGTAACTAGAAAGAAAAAAATATAAACAGTTGTACAAACACAAGATAGGGAAAACACCTTGTAGTTATACAAGTTAGGAATATTCGGATGTTCTGCTTGTTTACATGTACATTGACAGGATACAATATAATGAGACTGAATTTTATAATGTGTTCTTATGCTGTACACATGGGAGGATCAAGTATAGATTATAATGAAGAATGTTCTGCTTTCCTCTGCATTTCTCAGAATTTACCCAGAATTCTGAGAGGTGTAAGAAACACACTTGAAAGACAAACTAGAAAATTTCCGGAGCAGAGAAGTAATGAATAAGAAAAAATGCTGCTGGCCAGGCACAGTGGCTCATGCCTATAATCCCAGCACTTTGGGAGGCCGAGGTGGGTGGAATACAAGGTCAAGAGATCAAGGCCATCCTGGCCAACATGGTGAAACCCTGCCTCTACTAAAAATTACAAAAATTAGCTGGGTGTGGCGGTGAGCTCTGGTAATCCCAGCTATGAGGGAGGCTGAGGCAGGAGAATTGCTTGAACCCAGCAGGCGGAGGTTGCAGTGAGCCAAGATCATGCCACTGCACTCCAGCCTGGCACCTGGCAACAGAGCAAGACTCTGTCTCAAAAAAAAAAAAAGCTGCTAAACTTCTGTCCTGACTAAGATGAAATGATAAGGAACAGAATTATCATCCCTATCTAAAATCAAACAAACACACAAAAACCTAAACAAAATATATGAAACAACAACTTTCAAGATGTGAGACACCAGGCAAGAAAGACGTAATTCCTGCGAGATGGAAGCCAGGTAGATTCTATGATTACTCTGGGTTACTGTCTTCAGAGAGATCCTAGGTTGTGATGAAGGGAGGAAAAAGCCAGCTGGAAAGTGTGAATTTCCTGAGTTGGGATAACAGAACTGAGAATCCAGTGAGACCAAGGCAGCCACAGTTTACAGAACAAAGTACTGGAGAGGAAAGTAATGAATAGAGAAAACACCCTGGAGATCTCAGAGCATCTCCTTCAAATACTCAGCAGAGTTCTGATCAGAGTATACATGTGATGAGACTAGTTGATGTCAGAAAAAGAACCACCTAAAAGGGTTAGAGAAAACAGAACCTGGTGCTCACACTGGGCTGGGAATAGTGCCTGTTCCCACAAGTCAGACTACAAAACCTTATGATTCACTGGGCATGGGTAAATTCAGAGGGTCTTGACTCAGTAGCAGGGAATAATTAGACCAAGAGAAAACACTGTGCTAGTTATGAATAACATCTTAAAAGAAAGTCTAGAAAAATGCTATCTTTTTAAGCTACTTAGCTGCATCCCAAAAGAAAGCTCAAGAATATTTTTAGGAACACAAAAACGTCTAGCACCCAATGAGTGAAATTCACGACGTCAAAGACTAACAAATATTACCAAAGATTAACAGGCATAAAATAAAGGAAAATAGGAAACAAAATGAGGGAAAGAACTAATTGAAACAGGCCCAGAACTGATAGAGAAGTTGGAATTAAAAGAGAACATTGAAACAGTCATTATAACTGCATTTATTTATAGATTTTTAAAAATTATGTGGAGGCATAATCAAACTTTGAGAGGAGAACATTATACATTATAATGTCTTTGATAAAAGTACAATAGATGAGATTAATGATGAATTATATATTTTAAAAAGAAAAGATTGGCAAACTTGTAGAAATAGCAATAGGCACTGTAAAAGAAGGCACAGAGGCTGGGCCGGTGGCTCACATCTGTAATTCCAGCACTTTGAGAGGCCAAGGCAGGTGGATCACCTGAGGTCAGGAGTTTGAGACCAACCTAACCAACATGGTGAAATGCCATTTCTACTAAAAATACAAAATTAGCAGGGCATGGCGGCCCATGCCTGTAATCCCAGATACTCCAGAGGCTGAGGCAAGAGATTCCCTTGAATTCAAGAGGTAGAAGTTGCAGTAAGTCAAGATTGTGCCATTACACTCCAGCCTGGTCAACAAGAGCAAAACTCCATCTTAAAAAAAAAAAAAAAAAAAAAAAAAGAAGGCACAGAGAGAAAAACTTTTGAAAAACAAAAAGAGCATCAGTGAGAAAAAAAGCATGTTGTATCTAGAGGAACAAAGGTAAGGCTGCGAGATTCTCATCAAAAGCAATATAATAACACTAGAGCAACATATTTAAAATATTGCATGGGGGGGACCTTTAATCTAGAATTCTATACCTAGCAAAAGAAATATAGAAATAATAAATAGTTTTTTAGACATACAAATACTGAAATAATTCATCACCAGCCAACTCACAATACAAAAATAAGTTATAGGAAATCCTTTCGGCAGAAAAAAAGAATGATATGACATAGAAATGTGGATCTATACAAAAAAATAAAGAACACCAAAAATGGCAACTACATGGATAAATATCCATGATATTTATTTATTATTTAAATTTATTTAAAAGACAATTTAATAAACAAAAATAATAACAATGTACAATGAGGTAAAAACACATGTAAAATAAAATATATGACAACAACAGCACAAAGTCTCAAGAGAAATGGAAACATACTATTTTAAAGTCTTTATACTATTTGTTAAATGGCATAAAATTACTTAAAGGTACACTGAAATAAATTAACTTGTATTCTATAAATCATTAGGCAACTAGTTAAATAACAAAACATTTATAACTAATAAAGCAACAAAGGAAATAAAATAGAATCCTGAAAAATACTAAATACAAAAGAAGGTAAAACAGAGAAAAAGAAAACATGGGATCAATGCCAAAATAGAAAACAAATAACTGAAACCCAGTAATATTAATAGTTATATTAAATGTAAATGGCATAATCACCCCATTTTAAAGGTAGAGATTGTCAGATTATCCAAAATAATATCTACTTATATGCTACCTACAAGAAATGCCCATTAAATATAAAGACACAAATAGATTATAAATATGAGGAAGATTGTATGGTTTGGCTATGTCCCCACTGAAATCTCATCTTGAACTGTAACTCCCATAATTCCCACATGTCATGGGAAGGACCCAGTGAGAGGTAACTGAATCATCAGGGTGAGTCTTTCTCATACTTTTTTTTACAATAGTGAATAAGTCTCATGAAATCTGATGGTTTTATAAAGAGAATTTCCCCTCCACAAGCTCTTCTCTCTTTCCCTGCTGCCATCTATGTAAGACATGACTTGCTCCTCTTTGCCTTCCACCATGATTGTGAGGCCTCCCCACCCATGCAGCACTGCAGTCCATTAAACCTCTTTTTCTTCCCAGTCTCAGGTATGTATTTATCAGCAGCATGAAAATGGACTAATACAGTAAATTGGTGCCAGTAGAGTGAGACATTGCTGAAAAGATACCTGAAAACGTGGAAGTGAGTTTGGAACTGGGTAACAGGTAGAGGTTGGAACAGTTTGGAGAGCTCAGAAGAAAACAGAAAAATATGGGAAAGTTTGGAGCTTCCTAGAGACTTGTTGTATGGCTTTGCCCAAGATGCTAATAGCAATATAAACAATAAAGTCCGGGCTGAGGTGGTCTCAGATGGAAATGAGGGACTTGTTGGGACCTGGAGCAAAGATGACTCATTAAATTTTAGCAAAGAGACTGGTGGCATTTTGCCCCAGCCCTAGATATTTGCAAAACTTTGAACTGGAGAGAGATGATTTAGGGTATCTGACAGAAGAAATTTCTAAGCAGCAAAGCATTCAAGATGTGACTTGGGTGCAGTTAAAGGTATTCAGTTTTATGAGGGAAGAAGAGCATAAAAATTTGGAAATTTTGCAGTCTGACAATGAGATAGAAAAGAAAATCCTATTTTCTGAAGAGAAATTCAAGCCGGCTGCAGAAATTTGCGTAAGTAACAAGGAGCTGAATGTTAATCCCCAAGACAATAGGGAAAATGTCTCCAGGGCATGTCAGAGGTCTTTACCGCAGCTCCTATCGCAGGCCCAGAGGCTAGGAGGAAAAATGGTTTCATGGGCTGGGTTCGGGGTCCCCATGCTGTGTGTGGTCTAGGGACTTAGTATCCTGTGTCCCAGCCACTCCAGCCATGACTAAAAGAGGCCAAGGTACAGCTCAGTCCATGGCTTCAGAGGGTGCAAGCCCCAAGCCTTAGCAGCTTCCATGTGGTGGTGTTAAGCCTATGGATGTACAGAAGTCAAGAATTGAGATTTGGGAATTTTCTCCTAGATTTCAGAGGATGTATGAAAATGCCTGGATATCCAGGCAGAAGTTTGTTGCAGGCGAGGGCCACTCATGCTGAACTTCTGCTAGGCCAGTGCAGAAGGAAAATGTGGGGTCAGAGACCCCATACAGAGTCCCTACTGGGGCACCACCTAGTGGAGCTGTGAGAAAAGGGCCACCATCCTCCAAATCCCAGAATGGTAGATCCACCTACAGCTTACATCATATGCCTGGAAAAGCCGCTGACACTCAATACCAGCCCATGAAAGCAGCTGGGAGGGAGGCTATACCCTGAAAAGCCACAGGGTTGAAGCTGTCCAAGACCACGGGAACCTACCTCTTGCATCAGCATGACCTGGATGTGAGACATGGAGTCAGAGGAGATCATTTTGGAGCTTTAATATTTCACTGCCTCACTGGATTTCAGACTTGCAGGGGACCTGCAGCCCCTCTGTTTTGGCCAATTTCTCCCATTTGGAATGGCTATATTTACCCAATGCCAGTACCCCCATTGTATCTATGAAGTAACTAACTTGCTTTTGATTTTACAGGTTCATAGGTGGAAGGGACTTGCCTTGTCTCAGATGAGACTTTGAACTGTGGACTTTAAGCAAATGCTGAAATGAGTTAAGATTTGGGGGACTGTTGAGAAGGGATTAGTTTTGAAATGTGAGGACATGAGATTTGGGAGAGACCAGGGGTAGAATGATATGGTTTGGCTGTTTCCTCACCCAAATCTCATCTTGAATTATAATGCCCACAGTTCCCGTGTGTCGTGGGAGGGACCCAGTGGGAGATAATCAAATCATGGGTGTGGGTCTTTCCCATGCTTTTGTTATGATAGTGAATAAGTCTCACAAGATCTGATGGTTTTATAAAGAGGAGTTCCCCTCCACAAGCTCTCTATCTCTTTGCCTGCCACCATCCATATAAGATGTGACTTGCTCCTCCTTGCCTTCCACCATGATTGTGAGGCCTCCCCGCCATGTAGAATTGAAAGTTCAATAAACCTCTTTTTCTTCCCAGTCTTAGGCATGTTTCTATCAGCAGCATGAAAATGGACTAATAGGCCAGGTATGGTGGCTCACACCTGTAATCCCAGCACTTTGGGAGGCTGAGGTGGGCAGACCACAAGGTTAGGAGTTCAAGACCAGCCTGATCAACATGGTGAAACCCTGTCTCTACTAAAAATACAAAGAATTAGCCAGGCATGGTGGTGGCCACCTATAATCCTAGCTACTTGGGAGGCTGAGGTAGGAGAATCACTTGAACTCAGGAGGTGGAGGTTGCAGTGAGCCAAGATCGTGCCACTGCAGTCCAGCCTGAGCAACAGAATGAGACTCTGTCTCAAAAAAAAAAAGAAAAGAAAAAGAAAATGGACTAATATAGAAGGTAAAAAGCATAATATGATAACACCAGTCAAAAAGAAAAGTGAAGTGGCTACATTAATGTCAGAAAAAGTAGGTATCAATCCAAACAATATTTCTAGAAATAAAAATGTTCATCTTATAATGACATAGAAGTCAATTCATCCAGAGGATATAATAGTGCTAAACATTTATGCATCTAATAACAGAGCTTTAAAATACAGGAACCAATAGGGGATGAAGATGGCAGAGAGAAGACAGGACTAGCTTGCAGCTCCTGCTCAGATGGACAGAACAGCATGTGGAGAGTCAAATCACTAAGTTTTGCTCCAAGAACTGCTGTAGGAACATACCAGGAAAGCTGAGAGCATCCACGGACCCTTTGAAGGAACTGGATCACCACTGCAGCCTCTCTGAGATGTTGAAAAACTGTGAGTTGGCTTGCTTTTTCAACACAGAACCTTGTGTAATGGGGCAAGTTCTCAGCCCTGGTCACCGGCTGCTTGAAAATAGACTCAGTGCTATTGAGGGAGCACAGTGGGAGTGAGACTGGATTTTAGGACTGTGGGCTGCATGGGAGTGGGGTGAGGCCTGTGACTGCCAATTTTCTCCCACTTCCCTGGTGACCTGTATGACTCAGCAGAGGCAGCCATAATCCTCCTGGGAATATAACTCCATTGGACTGGGAATCATATTCCCGTTCTCCACAGCTGCCACAGCAAGCTCTGCCCAAGGAGAGGCCGAGCTCAAACACACCTAACCCTGCCTCAACTTGGTGGTCTTTCTTCACCTGCTCTGGTAGCTGAAGACAAAGGTCATAATCTTGGGAGCTCTATGGCTCTGCCCACCACCTGAGATACCTGAATGCTTAACTTTAACCAGGTGTCCCTAGTGCAAGTTTAAATCCTCCTTATAGGATGGCAGCTGATGCACTCTTGAAGGCACCACCTCCTGCCTGGAGGCCAACCAACACAAAACCAGCGCGCTAAACAAAAACACAACCAAGGACCCTCACAGATTCCACTTCAGTCCCCTGGTACCTCCACTGGAGCAGGTGCTGGTATCCACAGCTGTAAGACCTGAAAACAGATCCCATCACAGGACTCTTTGCAAACACTCACCAGTACCAGCCCAGAGCCTGGTAGCTCCACTGGGTGGCTAAATATAGAAGAGCAAAAAAAAAAATCACTACTGTTTGGCTCTCAAGATGCCCCATTCCTAGGAGAAGGAAGAGAGCACCACATCAAGAGAGCACCCCATGGGACAAAAGAATCTGAATGGCAACCCTTGAATCCCAGAATCTCCCCTTTGACATAATCTACCCAATTGCGAAGGAAACAGAAAAACAACTCTAATAATATAACAAAACTAGTTTCTTTAACACCCCCAAAACTTCTTACCAGTTCACCAACAAGGGATCCAAATCAGGACAAAATCTCTTAATTGCCAGAAAAAGAATTCAGAAGATCACTTATTAAGCTAATCAAGGAGATACCAGAGAAAGGTAAAGTCCAACTTAAAGAAATCAAAAACATGATACAGGATATGAAAGAAAAATTCTTCAGTGAAATGGAAAGCATAAATTAAAAACAATACAACTTCTGGAAATCAAGGACACACTTAGAGAAATACAAAATGCACCGGAAAGTCTCAGCAATAGAACCAGACAAGCAGAAGAAACAACTTTAGAACTTGAAGACAAGGCTTTTAAATTAGCCCAATCCATCAAAGACAAATAAAAAAGAATTTTAGAAATGAATAAGCCTCCAAGAAGTTTGGGACTATGTTAAATGTCCAAACCTAAAAGTAGTTGGCATTCCTAAGAAAGGAGAGAAATCTAAAATTTGGAAAATATATTTGAGGGAATAATCAAGGAAAACTTTCCTAGCCCTGCTAGAGATCCTGACAGCCAAATACAAGAAGCTCAAAGAACACCTGGGAAATTCATCACAAAAGGATCATCACCTAGGCACATAATCATCAGGTTATCTAAACTCAAGACCAAAGAAAGAATCTTAAGAGCTATGAGGCAGAAGCATCGGGCAAACTATAAAGGAAAACCTAGGCCAAGCGCTGTGATTCAGGCCTGTAATCCCAGCACTTTGGGAGGCCAAGGCAGGCAGATCATGAGGTCAGGAGATCAAGACCATCCTGGCTAACACAGTGAAACCCTGTCTCTACTAAAAAAAAAAATACAAAAAATAGCCGGGTGTGATGACACACACCTGTAGTCCCAGCTTCTCAAGAAGCTGAGGCAGGAGAATCACTTAAAACTGGGAGGCGGAGGTTGCAGTGAACCAAGATCATGTCACTACACTCCAGCCTGGGCAACAGAGCAAAACTCTGTCTCAAAAAAGAAAAAAGGAAAACCTATCAGATTAACAGCAAATTCCTCCACAGGAAATCATACAAGCTGGAAGGGTTTGGGGTCCTCTTTTTAGCCTCCTTAAACAAAATAATTATCAGCCAAGAATTTTGTACCCAGCAAAAGTAAGCTTCACAAATAAAATAGACAGTGTTTTCCAGACAAATAAATGCTGAGAGAATTCACCACTACCACCAAGTCAGCACTACAAGAAACTGCTAAAAAGAGTTCTATATCCTGAAATTAAACCTCAAAATACACCAACATAGAACCTCCTTAAAGCATAAATCTCACAGGACCTATATAACAGTAACACAGGAAAAAATCCAAGGTATTCAGGCAAAAATAGCATGATGAATAGAATAGTACCTAACATCTCAATACTAACATTGAATGTAAATGGCCTAAATGCTCCACTTAAAAGATACAGAATGGCAGAATAGATAAGAATTCACCAACCAAGTTTCTGCTATCTTCAGACAACTCACCTAACACATAAGGACTCACATAAACTTAAAGTAAAGAGGTGGAAAATTATTTCCCATGCAAATGGAAACCAAAAGTGAGTAGGAGTAGCTATTCTTTTATCAGACAAAACAAACTTTAAAGCAACAGCAGTTGAAACAGACAAGGAGAGACATTATATAATAATAAAAAGACTAATCCAACAGGAAAATATCACAATTCTAAATATATATGTACCTAACACTGGAGCTCCCAAATTTATAAGACAATTACTACTAGACTTAAGAAATGAGATAGACAGCAACACAGTAATAGTAAGGGACTTGAATACTCCACTGACAGCAGTAGACAGGTCATCAAGACAGACAGTCAACAATGAAACAATGGACTCAAACTGTACCCTAACACAAATGGACTTAATAGATATTTACAGAACAGTCTAACCAACAACTGCAGGATAGCATTCTATTCATCAGCACACGGAACATTCTCCAAGATAGACCATACGATGGGCCACAAAACAAGTCTTGGTAAATTTAAGAAAACTAAAATCATATCAAGTACTCTTTCAGATCACAGTGGAAAAAAAAATGGAAATCAACCCCAAAAGGAACCTTCAAAACCATGCAAATATGTGGAAATTGAATAACCTGCTCCTCAAAGATTGTTGGGTCAATAACAACATCAAGATGGAAATTTAAAAATTCTTTGAACTGAATAATAATAGTGACACAACCTATCAAAACTTCTGGGATACAGCAAAAGTGATGCTAAGAGGAAAGTTCATAGCATTAAATGTCTACGTCAAAAAGTCTAAAGAGCACAAACAGACAATGTAAGATTGTACCTCACAGAACTGGAGAAACAAGAACAATCCAAACCCAAACTCAGCAGAAGAAAAGAAATAATGAAGATCAGAGCAAAACTAAATGAAACTGAAACAAACAGACAAACAAAAAAATACAAAAGATGAATGAAACAAAAAGCAATTTCTTTGAAAGGATAAATAAAATTGATTGACCATTAGAAAGATTAAGCAAGAAAAGAAGAGAGATGATCAAAATAAGCTCAATTAAAAATGAAATGGGAGCTATTACAACTGATACTACAAAAATATAAAATATTATTCAAGGCTACCATGAACACCTTTATGCACATAAACTAGAAAACATGATGGAGGAGATGGATAAATTCCTGGAAATATACAACCCTCTTAGATTAAACCAGGAAGATATAGAATTTCTGAACAGAATAATAACAAGCAGCAAGATTTAAATGGTAATGAAAAAAATTACCAAAAACAACAAAAACAAAAATACAGGACCAGATAGACTCACAATTGAATTCTATTAGACATTCAAAGAATTGTTACCAATACTATTGACACTATTCCAAAAGATAGACAAAAAGGGAGTCCTCCCTACATCATCCTATGAAGCCAGTATCACCCTAGTATCAAAACCTAGGGTGTCCTAGTGTCCTAGTGTCTAGTGTCCTAGAAAGGACACAACAAAAAAAGAAAACTACAGATCAATATGCCTGATGAACACAGATAGAAAAATCTTCAACAAAATATTAGGTAACTGAATCCAACAGCATAACAAAAAGATAATCCACCATGATCAAGTGGGTTTTATACCAGGGATGCAGGGATCGTTTAACATACAGAAGTCAGTAAATGTGATATACCACATAAACAGATAAAGACAACAAATCACATGATCATCTCAATAGAGGCAGAAAAAAGCATTTGACAAAAATCCAGCATCCATTTATGGTCAAAACCATCAGCAAAACTGGCATAGAAGGGATATACCTTAAGGTAATTAAAGTCATCTACGACAAACCCAGAGCCAACATTGTACTGAAGGGGGAAAAGTTGAAAGCATTCCTCCTGAGAAATGGAACAAGACAAGGATGCCCACTTTCACCACTTCTATTCAACAGAGTACTGGAAGTCCTAGCCAGAGCAATCAGACAAGAGAAAGAAATAAAGGGCATCCAAATCAGTAAAGAGGAACTCAAACTGTCACTGTTTGCTGGTGATATGGTCGTATACTTAGAAAACCCTAAAGACGCATCCAAAAAGCTCCTAGAACTGGCAAATGAATTCAGCAAAGTTTCAGGATACAAAATTAATGTACACGAATCAGTAGCTCTGCTATACACCAATGGCAGCCAAGATGAGAATTAAATCAGTAGCTCAATCCCTTTCACGATAGCTGCAAAAAATAAAAATAAAATACTTACAAAAATACCTAACCAAGGAGGTGAAAGACCTCTACAAGGAAAACACTGCTGAAAGAAATCATAGACAACGCAAAAAGAAGGAAACGTATCCCATGCTCTTGGATGGGTGGAATCAATATTGTGAAAAAGACCATACTGCCAAAAACAATCTACAAATTCAATACAATTCCCATCAAAATGCCATCATCATTCTTCACAGAAATAGAAAAAAAAATCCTAAAATTCATATGTAACCAAAAAAGAGCCTACGTAGCCAAAGCAAGACTAAGCAAAAAGAACAAATCTAGAGGCATCACATTACGTGACTTCAAACTATACTATATAAGGCCATAGTCACCAAAACAGCATGGTACTGGTATAAAAATAGGCACATAGACCAATGGAACAGAATAGAGAACACATTAATAAATATTTACAGCTAACTAACCTTCCACAAGGCAAACAAAAACATAAAGTGGAGAAAGGTCACCCTATTCAACAAATAGTGCTGGGATAATTGGCTAGCCACATGTAGAAGGATGAAACTGGATCCTCATCTCTCACCTTATACAGAAATCAACTCAGGATGGATCAAAGACTTAAATCTAGGACCTGAAACCATAAAGATTCTAGAAGATAACATCGGAAAAACCCTCCTAGACTTTGGCTTAGGCAAAGACTTCATGACCAACAACCAAAAAGGAAATGCAACAAAAACAAAGATATATAGGTAGGACTTAATTAAACTAAAAAGCTTCTGCACAGCAAAAGAAATAATCATCAGAGTTAATAGACAAGCCACAGAGTGGGAGAAAAAGCTTCACAATCTGTACATCTGACAAAGGACAAATATACAGAGCCTACAAAGAACTCAAATCAGCAAGAAAAAGAAACACAGCCGCGTGCAGTGGTTCAGGCCTGTAATTCCAGTACTTTGGGAGGCCAAGGCAGGTGGATCACCTGAGGCCAGGAGTTTGAGATCAGCCTGACCAACGTGGAGAAACCCTGTCTCTACTAAAAATACAAAATTAGCCAGGAGTGGTAGCACATGCCTGTAATTCCAGCTAGCTACTCAGGAGAATTGCTTGAACCTGGGAGGCGGAGGTTGCGGTGAGCAAAGATCATGCCATTGCACTGTAGCCTTGGCAACAAAAGCAGAAAAAGAAAAGAAAGAAAGAAAGAAAACAGACAATCCCATCAAAAAGTGGGCTAAGGACATAAATAGACAGTTTTCAAAAGAAGATACACAAAAGGCCAACAAGTATTAATATATGGAAAAATGCTCAACATCACGAATTATCAGGGAAAGGCAAATTTAAACCACAGTGCAATACCCACATTACTTCTTTAAGACTGGCCATAATCAAAAAATCAAAAAATAATAGATGTTGGCATGGATGTGGTGAAAAGGAAACAGTTTTACACTGTTGGTGGGAACATAAACTAGTACAACCACTGTGGAAAAGAGTGTGAAGATTCCCCAAAGAACTAAAAGTAGATCTACCATTTGATTTAGTAATCCCATTACTATATATCTACCAAGAGAAAAAGAAGTCATTATACAAAAAAACATACTTGCACACGCATGTTTATAGCAGCGCAATTGCAAAAAATATAAAACCAGCCCAAATGCCCATCAATCAATGAGTGTTTAAAGAAAATATGATAGATCTAGATATAGATATAGATACACAATGGAATACTACTCAGCCACAAAAAGAACTGAAATAATGGCATTCACAGCAACCTGGATGGAATTGGAGACTTATTCTAAGTGAAGTAACTCGGGAATGGAAAACCAAACATCGTATGTTCTCACTCATATGTGGAAGCTAAGCAATGAGGACCCAAAAGCATAAGAATGATACACTGGACTTTAGGGACTCGGGGGAAAGATGGGGAGTGGCAAGAGGTAAAAGACTACACATTGGGTACACTGTACACTGTTTGGGTGATAGGTGCACCATAATTTCAGAAATTATCACTAAAGAACTTATTCATGTAACCAAACACCACCCGTTCCCTTTCATTTGAGGCTGATCTCTGAGGACTTCTTCCAGTTTCTTTATCCTAAAACTGGTGTAACAGGACGGTATGTGCCCAGAACTGGGCTTAACTTTGTATGCTTTATCCAAAGAAATATATATGATTATCCCAGAGACCTTCCTCTACCACGTCAATAGTACGGTTTCTTGTCTATATAATTTAAAAATATGGTGCCTCTATGGGAGATTTTGCTGAAAAATTTGATGAGCAAAAAATTGTCCAACTGGAAGAGGGGAAGCAGGCTTCTGTCAAACAAATCCAGGATGCAATTGATTTGGAGAAGTCACAGCAGGCACTCATTCAGAAGCGCCATTACCTTTTTGACGTGCAGAAAATAACATTGCTATGGCTTTGGAGGTTACTGGGAACAACTGCATAGAGTATACAAGGAAGTAAAGAATCACACGGACTATTATATATCTGTGCAGAACATAATGCTTTAAAAGAAACAAGAACACGTGATAAATTGGGTGAAGAAGCACGTGGTGCAGAGCATCTCTGCACAGCAGGAAAAGGAGACGATTGCCAAGTGTATGGCCGACCTAAAGCTGCTGGCAAAGAAGGCTCCAGCACAGCCAGTTATGTAATGTATCTAGCCCAATTGAGACAGCTAGAAACAATTGATTGACTAAACGAAAACTAGTCTATGTGACGAAATCTTTCTGTATTGCTGTATTTTTTTATTCTGTATTCTGTATTTTTAGGAGAGGTAAACTATAACTTCAATAGAAGTTCCTCTCCTAAAAACAAAAAGATTGTTTCATATAGTAAGAGAACTAAATCTATTGGCCAGTCAAATGTTTCTCATCCTTCTTACTCTGCATTTCAGTTATTCCATGATCACTTTTGAATAAGCAGTTTGCTTTTATTAAAATGTGCTGGCCAAGAGCAGTGACTCATGTTCGTAATCCCAGCACTTTGGGAGGCCAAGGAGGCGGGCAGCTCACTAGGTCAAGAGATCAAGACCATCCTGGCCAACATGGTGGAACCCCATCTCTACTAAAAATACAAAAATTAGCTGGGCTTGTTGGTATGTGCCTGTAGTCCCAGCTAATCAGGAGGCTGGGGCAGGAGAATCACTTGAACCCAGGAGGCAGAGGTTGCAGTGAGCAAAGATCACACCACTGCACTCCAGTCTGGTGACAGAGCACAACTCCATCTCAAACAACAACAACAACAGACAACAACAAAAAACTTGCTGCCTGACTCAGGATTGCCAAGTTATAGTTTAAACTTGTAATTAATTCTACCCTCTTGTAACATAGTGATAATTAAATGAAAAAAGGCGAATTGAATTGGAAAGTATAATAAACCGAATGAAAATGAGAAGGCAACATACCTAAATTTGTAGACTACCCCAAAAATAGTTTTAAATGGGAAGACTTATAGCACTACATGACTATATTAGAAAATAAGGTCTCAAATCAATTAACTTAGCTTCAACTATAAGAAAACAGAACAGGGCTTGGCAAACTACAGCCCTTGGATCAAACCAAGACCATTACTCATTTTTATAGATAAAATATTATTGGAACAGTCTTGCTCATTCTTTTACATCCTATAGTGGCATACATACTTCAATGGCAGAGTTGAGTTGTTGTACAGAGATTGCATAGCTCACAAAGCTAAAATATTGCCATGTCATCTTTTGCATGAGAAGTTTACTCACCCCTGAACTGGAAAAAGAAGAGCAAATTAAACCCAAAGTCTATGGAAGAAAAAAAATAGATTACAACAGAGTTCAGTGTAATTTAGAAAATACAGAATGAATACAGAAAGGCTATGGTTCACTGAGAAAAATCCATAAAAGTGATACTAATCAGAAAAATACAGATGATCAATATGAGAAATGATAGAGCAGACCTACCCACAGAAACTACATATAAAAGAAAAATATGAAAATAATATGAACTTCTTGCTAATAAATTCAACTTAGATAAAATAAATTTCTTGAAAGACATAAATGACCAAAACTCACTGAAGAAGTAAATAATCTGAACAATTTTATATTTATTAAAGAAAATGAATGTGTAACTAAAAGCTCTTTTTACAAAGAAAATCTCATGCCAGCATGTCTTTCCAAAATTTAAGGAAGAAATAACATGTATTATTATGTAAACTCTTCCAAAAAATTGAAGAGTTTGGATTCCCCTCATCTCAACTTATAAGGTTAGCATTACCCTGATATCAAAACCAGACAAAGACATAACATTAGAAAACTCTATACCCATATTTGCTGGGTGTGGTGGCTCGCGCCTGGAATCCCAGCACTTTGGGAGGCCAAGGCGGGTGGATCACAAGGTCAAGAAATGAGATCATCCTGGCCAACATGGTGAAACCCTGTCTATACTAAAATACAAAAATTAGCTGGGCTTGGTGGTGGGTGCCTGTAGTTCCTGCTACTTGGGAGGCTGAGGCAGGAGAATTGCTTGAACCTGGGAGGCAGAGGTTGCAGGGAGGCGGAGGTTGCAGTGAGCCAAGATTGCACCACTGTACTCCAGCCTGGTGCCTGGCAACAGAGCAAGACTCTGTCTCAAAAAAAAGAAAGAAAGAAAAGAAAAATCTATACCCATATTCCTCGTGGACAAAAATGCAATTTTTAAAATTTAACAAATCCAATCCAACAGTATATTAAAGTGATAATACACCATGAAAGAGTGGGATTTATCTCATGAAAACAGTGTTGGTAAACAATTTTGGCTTAACATTTGATAATCAATCAACTTAATTTATCTTATTAATTAACTAGAAAATAAAATCCAAATGATCATCTCAGTAGAAGCATGAAAGCATCTGACAAAAATCTAACATAAATTTCGGATTAAAAAAACTCTCAGTAAAATAGGAATAGAAGAAAACTTTATCAACTTCATAAAAGGCATCTATGAAAAACTACAGCTAACATCGTACTTAATAAGGAAAGTGGATATTTTCCCCTTAAGACCAGAAAAAATACAAATATATCTGAACTTATATCTAGTTAACATTGTAGTGAAGGTTCCAGCTAGTGAAATAAGAAAAGAAAAAGGAATAAAAGGCATCCAGATTTGAATAGAAGTAGTAAAACTCTATTGTGAAACAACATTGTGTAAAAATATGCCAGGAAAACTACAAAAAAACCTGCTAGACCTAATAGTGAATTTATGAAGTATCTAGTTTGTTCAGCATGCTGTAACAAAATACCATAAACTGGGTAGCTTATAAACAATAAAAATTTATTTTCACAGATCTGGATGTTGGGAAGTCCAAGATCAAGGAAGCAACAGATTCTTACAGAAATGTACATAACCAAGCTAAATCCATGATCTATGTTGTCCAGTGTTAGATTGGTGATGTAACCAAGGGACAGGCTAGCTAACCATAAGTACTTAATAATAGTTCAATTTCCTCCCTTGAGTTTCCTGAATGCCATGAATTGTATAGTCTCCAGAAAGGCTTGTCAAAATTTCCATTTTCCTTCCAACACTTTTCTCAAACTATGTTGGTTTTGTGCCACCTTGTACAGAAATGTCTTCCCCTGGCCCATCTGCTTGTTACTCTTTCCCTTGTCATTCCTGATTCGGCATCACAAAAGACTAACCAAATAGTCTGGCAACAGCAGATCTGTCCATGGGAATCAAAGAAAGGGGTAAACCTGAGTGGGCAACACCAGAATCCTTTGACCAATTAAAGGATGAGGAAAATCTGGAACACTAATGTATTGAAAGGAAGAACACTGATGTGGTTAAAACCATAGGCTTTAGAGCTAGAATTCTAGGGTCCTGTGTCAGGCTCCATTATTTACCAGCTGTGTGACATTGATAAGTTTATCTAACCTTTCTGAGCTTCATTTGTCTTATCTGTAAAATGGAGATAATAATAATTACTTCCTAAGATGACTCTTGAGCATGAAATATTGAATACATGTGAGGTACTTAGAATTACACTGGCACAGAGAAAGCTCTCTAAGCTAGTACTTAATATTCATATGTATATTAATAACTTTGACCCTTCCATACATAAATACTTTTTGAGACTCAAAATGGAATGGGTAGCCTCGAGATAATGATCTTCCTATCTCTAGAAGTGATCAAACTGATACTAGAGGAATGCTCCATCAAGAAAGTGCACATCACATTCATTCATTTGATATTGATTGAACCAGGAGTGCATAAAGTCGCTTTCATATGTGAGAGTCTATATTTCTATGCATCTTTTCTGTCTTGGTTATTTTCTTACTGTTTCTGCCATTCATCCACTCCAGATCAGAGAATCTTGAATTCTCTTGATCGTAGGCATTTTTTTTTCCTTTAGCTTGAAGGTGTTTCATAAAAAAAGCTTTCTTTCAGATGACAAAACTGACAATTCACAAAATAGGGAAATAAAAATATGTTAACCTCACAGGAAATCAAATATTTGATAATACAAAGAATGTCCCTGCCTTGTGTACATTCAAGATTTTAAGCACTGAGAATTTTGTAAAAAGTATAAAATGAATGTTTTTAGCCAACTGACATCCACACAAAACAAGTCTTTCTACAAGATGGATAACAGAGAAAAACTAATTTGAAGTTAGTATTTTTGAAGTAGAGAACTAACAGGTATTCCACTATAAAATATGTTTCTCTGTTTTCTTCTTTCTCTACTTCTTTTGCATTCAGGAAAATTATAATAAACAGTTTTTCACCCTAGTGTTCAAAGGAAAATTCATTTTCTAATCAAAGGAAAATCAATGACAATTACCAGAGCTTGTCCCCACATCTAACCTCATCTCCTTTACTCTACATCCCCAAACGGTAGGGTATTCTTTCAGTTAACAGCCACCACAACCTTCTTTGAGAATTTGCCCTCTCCCAATACCTTTAACCTTCCTCGCCTTTCTGACTTTACCACTTCAACCTGCAAATATTGCAACATGCTTCACATTCACTACAAACCCTCCTTTGACCTTGAATCCAACTCCTGCTACCAACCAGTTTCTCACTTCTGCATCTCTATTCTTACAGAATATCTCTCTCCTCTTCCCTTTCACTCTGTAGACATTTACTCCTCCTTTTAGAATTGCTTCCTAATTGTGACACCATCCACCTCCCCAGCCCCAATAAGGGTAGTAAATATCCCTTGTCTCACAGAATTACCCCGAATACTCTATTGGTATTATCAGTTTACCTCAACAGGCTTGAGAGTAGGCCTACAAAGCTGGGCCTACAGAAGAGAAAGAGATACACATTGATTCCTTAGGGAATGAATGGATGCCCCAATTCTAGACAAATGCATATGAAAAAGAACTAATGTGATTATATGTTCTAACCTTGATAGGTACATTTTGTTGTTGGAATTTAAAATTTTTCAGATGAATAAGGCCAACAGTCAGTAATCTCTTTGGCCCTGAATTCTGTGTAGGCAAAAATGTGTAACCTCCCACATGGAAATGCTAGCCATAGTCTTGGTGCTCTCCAATCAGTAATACAATTGAGAACACATATTTTTCCCTGGGCCATTTGGTCTCATCTCTCTATGACCTATATAATTTCTCTTGCCTTTTTCTCTCTAGAGTCTATACTCTAGATATTCCGTGCATAGACCAGCACACTGCCATGGGTGTCCCTGGACTGTCACTTAGTCTTTTCTGTCTATGCATACTTTCTTATCCACTATCACAAAATTGGAAACACAGAATGATCTGGAGAAATAAATAAGCTCAATTTATCCAAGTTCATATATATATTTTGGTGATTTTTTTTTTTTTTTTTTTTTTTAGTGGCATGATCTTGGCTCACTGCAATCTCTGCCTCCCAGATTCAAGTAATTCCCCTGCCTTAGCCTCCCGAGTAGCTGGGACTACAGGCACACACCACCATGCCCAACTAATTTTTTTGTATTTTAGCAGAGGCAGGGTTTCACTATGTTGATCAGGCTGGTCTCGAACTCCTGACTTCTGGTGATCCGCCCACCTCGGCCTCACAAAGTGCTGGGGTTACAGGCATGAGCCACTTATTTTTTTTAAGCCACCCTTCATTGAGACTTATTGTGGGGTAGAACTATAATAACTGTAATATGAGATTGGCTTACATTTCTTCATTCAAACTTTACAACAATCCTATCAAGTTCACACTACAATTATAAATTTTATCCACATTTTACAACTGAGAAAACCAAGGTGGAAATTAAGAATGTTAATCTAAACCATATAGCTGGTAAGGTCTTGAGTCAGGACAGCTGTTTCCAAAGCCCACACTCTTAACCAATATTCTACACTGTCTCATGGAAAATCCAGGAATAGACATTCAGAGGAAAAACTGATGATAGATACTCAAGTGTATATTTAAAAAGAGAATGAGGCCTGGGAATATATTTCCTTATTATTTATAGAGTGTGTAAGTTTTTAAAAATGTAGAATAATAACATAGGGAACAGAAGAATTAAAAACACCCTAAAGATTTCTAAAAAAACACTTTGACCTGAAGAGGCTCTTCTAAGCAAGTAGTTCACTTCTGAGCCATTAGTCATGCATTTAGAGTTTCTTTGGTGCTATTGACAAGCAAGTGAAATGGCAATTTACAGATTTTGTTAATCATTGTTCTCTTGGTGAGCAAATTTTCAATCTGTTTTAAAAACAGTCAAGTAATAGAACTAAAAAACCCCAAGCCAATTTGGATGGGAGAGAAGAGTACTCAAACATTTGCACTGACATCATTGTTTACCTAGCAGAGACCCTCCTAGCCATCTAGGAAGAATAACTCTTTGAGGAAGGGTTTCTGTTCTCAGAAAAACATTCCACAAACCTTTATAATTAAGAAGAAAATGCAAGGCCCAAGAGACTTTTTCTTATCAGCAAAGTCATCCTAAATGTATATAAACTTATTATCTAAAATAATCAAGAAAGGGAATATTTTAAATATAAATAAATGGAGGATTTTTTGTTTGTTTTCCTATTTCATGAACCCATCTCCATCCTGTCTTTGAGTTAATCTTCATCAAATTGCACTAAATCAGAGATGGCAGGGGCTGTGCCTGGCTGGATACCAGTGTTTCTTGGTATTTGGTTATACTGGAAATGGCTTTGCAATGAGCCTAATCTGAAAGATTTTTGACCAGCAATTCTCTTAGAATTCTAAACAGCAGAGGTTTTTTTGGTGGGGGGAGGGGAAATGAAGGGATCTCTCAGTGTGATACATATTTTCTTCTTAAATCAAAAATAAGGTATCAAGACTTTCCAATTTTTGTCTATCTCACGCACGCGTGAGCGCGTGCGCGCGCGCGCACACACACACACACACACACACTCCCTCCTCCCCTCACAACACTTCTGTTGGGAAGTCAAGAGAATTGGGGCGAGGAGGAAGGAGTGGTGAGGAGAGGGAGACATTTACTTTCTGCACTGTTTGCTTTTTTAACCATGTTTACGTCAGTCTTTTTGGGTAAAATAACTTTTCTGAGCCCTGAACAAAATGAAAAGGCAAAAAGACACACAGCTACACACTCAGCTGCATAATAAAGAAGATAGAAGGGAAGTACAAGCAAAATATTCCAGGTTGGCAGCGTCGTCTGTATTTTTCTTTGGCTAAAAGGCGAAGTTTCTCCTGAGGGTTAGGTTGTTTGCCCAACTAAAGGGTGGGGTGAGGGATAAGGAAGGCAGATTTGCGTCTGCAGCTGATTGGCAGTTTCTGTGAGAAATCATCCACTCCAGTAAGTTTTGTTATTGTGGCAGTTTCTTTCTCAGAGTTGATGGTACTCTTTACTCTTGGGTGGAGGGTGGTGTAGGGAATGGGATGTTGTTTCTGGTGACTGCTGGGAGAAGAGAGTAGGGGGCAGCTGTTTGAGAGACTGAAAAGGTTCTGGGAGAATGGAATGTTGTTGTTCCTTCATTTTTGAAACCACTCTTCTTTTTGATCATGTTTATACTTTAAAATTTCACACTGTGGTCAAACTAGGCAAGGTATAATTTAACATGTCCCTTATAAACACCGGACAACTGCACTTGCCTGTAGGCACACAGGCACACAATTTTTATGTAGACATCTGGAAAAAAAATCACATTTTAATTAACAACCAGAACGTGAAAGAGCAAATATTTTCAATGCCACTTTTTTTTTTTTTTTTGCTTTTCCAACAGTTTTTCTATTTAATGGAGATAACATATAAACCCAAGGGCTGTCTTTCTCTCCTTCTCAACCGTAATTTAGAATCACACTGAAGAAGAAAGTTGTAAATAAGAAAAAGTTAAAATACATATTTCACATCAAGCATTCTACTGTAATATAAAAAAAGCAAACTTTAAGTTTACTGAAAAGGAATATTCCAGCAATTACCAAAAGATTCCACAGCTGTTCAACTAGAGAAACTATTTTTTCTTTCTTGGATTCCAACTCATCATCTCTCACAATTACCTCATAACTAATCAAAGCTTTTATGAAAACGTTAGTAGCCAAAAGAGCCACTTTGATTGCCGTCATTCCATTGACACACTATTTGCAGGCGTGTTTACCACCACTAATAACTTTCTTTTTTAATTTTAAAATTGGTTCACTTGAAATCTGCTTTAACGACAACAATAAAATATATTCTAAAATATTCACATAGTATTTAGATAGAACATCCATTTTCTTGAACATTTCTTTACAACATGTAAGGAAAATGTACTCAGGGAAGGGGATGCAGTTGTTGATCTTGCAGACTGCAGCATCAAGGTTTCTTAAAACATCTTATGTTTTGAGGACGCATTGCTTGGAAGAGCTATTATAAGAATATATGTATGTGACTTATAGACATCTATGATAAACAGCCATGCCTAAATTAGACAGTGCACATGCATGCTTTCATACATTCACCAAGTATTTAACCAAGTCTTTATGCTAGGTTTTGCCACTACAACCATGTATCGGACATAAATACTGCTCTTAATTTGCATGCAATCTAATAAGAACTTTAAAAAATACTGTTTCTTGGTCAGGTGTGGTGGCTCATGCCTGTAATCCCAGCACTTTGGCCAAGGTGGGTGGATCATTTGAGGTCAAGAGTTCGAGACCAATCTGGACAACATGGCGAAACCCCGCCTCTACTAAAAATACAAAAATTAGCTTGGGGTGGTGGTACGCACCTGTAGTCCCAGCTACTTGGGAGGCTGGGGCGGGGCAGGAGAATCACTTGAACCCAGGAAGTGGAGGTTGCAATGAGCCAAGATCACACCACTATACTACAGCCTGGGCAACAGAGTGAGACTCTGTCTCAGGAAAAAAAAAAAAAAAAAGAATACTGCTTCTTGCCACTAGATCCTAGGCCTTTGCATCAGTTGGCTGTTACCACAATGCTGCATAACAATAACAAAAGCTTGACATTTTAGTGCCTTACAAAAGTAAGCATTTATCTCTTGCTCAATATCTGTGGATCAGGTTCAGCTGATGTAGGCTTGAGTCAGCTGTACTTGGCTCCAAACTTTGAATTGAGTCCAGGTGTGCTAATTCCTCCATGAACCAGTGGCTATCCAAGGCATGTTCTTTGCGAAGCAAAAGCAAAGAGCACAAAAGGGAAAGTTCCACTGCACAATTCAAACATCTGCTTCTGTCACATCTGCTAACATCTCACTGGCCAAAACGAGTCACATGGCCAAGACCAGCACCAATGGGATAGGGAAATATACTCCATAGGAAATGAAGACAATAATAAAGACAGAAGAGAATGACTACTTGCTGGAAAAATTCCAATCTCCCCAAAACACTCTTCTGTTTTCACATCATTCTTTCTCTAAGAGATCTCATCAAATCCAGAGATTTCCTTCCTAGCTATGTATGAATAATTAACCAATTTATATCTCCAGCTGAGAACACTGGGTTTTTTGTTTTGGTTTGGTTTTTGTTTGTTTTTTTGAGATGGAGTTTCACCTTTTTTTTTTTTTTTTTTTTGAGACAGAGTCTCACTCTGTCACCAGGCTGGAGTGTGGTGGCGCAATCTCGGCTCACTGCAACCTCCGCCTCCCGGGTTCAAGTGATTCTTCTGCCTCAGCCTCCCGAGTAGCTGAGATTATAGACATGTGCCAGCACACCCAGCTAATTTTTGTATTTTTAGTAGAGACAAGGTTTCCCCACGTTGGCCAGGCTGGTCTCGAACTCCTGACCTCAGGTGACGCGCCCGCCTTGGTCTCCCAAAGTGCTGGGATTACAGGTATGAGCCACCTCACCCAGCCCTAGTTACTTATTTTTAACAAATAGATGTGATGGAAGTGCAATGTGACTTCTGAGGCCAAGTTTTTAAAAGGATAACTTTTCCCCTCTCTCTCTCTCTCCGTCTCTTTCTCTCTCTCTCACATTACTTACTCTCAGAGAAGACAGCTACCATGCATAGAAACTCAAGCAGCCCTATGGAGAAGGGGTTCAAGCTTCTCCCCAACAGTGAAAACTAATTTTCCAAAGATCTGAGTCACCTTATAAGCAGATCCTTTGCCCTAGTCAAGACTTCAGATGACTTCAGCCCTGCAAGATATCTTGTCAGCAACTTCATGAGAGACCTGGAGCCAGAGCTGCCTGGCTAAGCTGCTCCTGGACTCCTGACTACAGAAACTGAGATACTAAATGTTTATCATTGTTTTAAGCCACCAAGTGCGAGGATAAATTGTTATGCAATATAGATAACTTCCCATTCCTCTCAGGAGAAAGAGCAGAATGCTTAACCCCCTTCTCCAGCCACACACCCCGTAACATTTCCTACCACTCTCTGCCTCCCAGACACGCAGACCTTCTTTAGGTCCTTTGCACACACCATGTTCCTTTCTACCACAGAACTTTTGCTCATTATCTTCTGATTTCACAATAAAGTATTTCTTTCTGTCTTCACCACACTAGAGTCTGTATTTCCACTAAATCTCCACCTTGTCACTTTTCCAGGGATATTTTTTCAGATATTAGTGAACTGTATGAACTCATCTATTATAACCTTTCTCTGCCTCATGTAACTCCTCCACTCTATTTACATTGATCATGTGATCATTTGGTTTCTATTTCTTCCTCCGTGGATGTCATGAGAGTTCCATTTGCCCACCACTGAATCCCTAGTACCTGTAATAATGACTGGCAGGGAGATGGCAGCCAACAAAAATTTGTTGAATGGATGAATAAAATTAATAAACGTAAGATGTACACAGGAACCACAATAACATAAGGCAAAAATCGCCATGTCTGGAGTGACCAGAGCCGGAAGGCCGTACAAATAAGTATCAAGACAGATTGTCAAGTTCACCATTAATGTCCCACAATTCCTGGTGCCTCTTGCCCTTTCACCTCTCCTTCAAAAGTAGCCTTCCTCTTTCTCCCTGCTTCCCCTTAAAAGTTTCCAAATCCCTTATCTCTGTTTTCCTGGCTTGTCAATATTCACTGGCAACAAAGGGTCAAATAAAGTAATTCACACTGAGGTGCTTATTGTCGGCAGAAAGTCCCACTGTGTAGGATCGCCCTGGAGGGAAATGGAGGTAGAGGAAATGAGCCGGTTAAGCGGACAAAAACCCAGGACAGAAGAGAGGCCGGGTGAGAGCTGCCTATGCTGGAGTCAAACAGTAATGAGGGGGCGGGAGGCAAAGGATAAGGGAGAGGGCAGTGGGGCTAGTTCAGACCCTGCCCAGCAGCCCTCCTAATCCAAAGAAATGAGAAACAGACACCACTTCCAAGCCATAGGGTGCAATCAGAAGTGTCTGTTGCAAAGCTAGACTGTGAGAATGCCTGTCTGAGGTGAATGAGATAAGGAATAGGAGGCATGGTCTGGCATTGAAAAAAAGAAGCCTGCAGGAATAGGGCAAGATAAAAAGCCCCCAAATAGTAAGTTTCAGTGAAGAGTAGGCCCGCCTCTGGATGCCAGAAAATTAGAGGAAATAGAGAAACTCCAGATGAAGGAAGAAGGGCCCTTTTATCTAGGGCTCAATAGATTCACCCTCTCCATGGGCTTCCTCCCACTCTAAGAGCATAGAAGCCTGTTCTCAGCACCGCATGGCCAGGGGAAGCTCTGGTGGTCTTGTCCATATGTCCTTACTATGGTTCCATTGGGACAGCTATAGATGGTCAAGTATTTATATCATCAGTTAGCGGGCTAAGGCTTGGGACTGGCTCGGAGATACATACCCTGAAATGACTGAGAAACTTCAGTTTATTGGTTGTTGTGTGGTGGTTCACGCCTGTAATCCCAGCACTTTGGGAGGCCAAGGCGGGTGTATCACTAGGTAAGGAGTTCAAGACCAGCCTGGCCAAGATGGTGAAACCCTGCCTCTACTAAAAATACAAAAATTAGCCAGGCGCGGTAACAGATGCCTGTAATCCCAGCTACCCGGGAGGCTGAGGCAGGAGAATCACTTGAATCCGGGGTTGGCGGGGGGCGGAGGTTGCAGTGAGCCGAGATTACACCATTGCACGCCAGCCTGAGCAACAGAATGAGACTCTGTCTCACAAAAAGAAAGTTCAATGAATGATTATGGACTCCTGAACAAAGTAGCCAAGAAGAGCATTGCAGCATGCATTAGGAACACACGTGGGTTCCTGAACACTTGCTGGCACTCCCAGGGAAGCTGCTCCCTTTCTTCAGCAGCTCCAAGTGTGGGTCTGCACCAAGTCGCTGAGCACTCCTTCACAACCTGAGTCAGATGAAAGGGCCCACATCAAACAATACTCAGTGCAAAGTTTAAGATAGATGACAAATAAATGCAGAGAATCAAATTTTTGAGATATGCACAATGAATTCATTCCCCGCCTTTTATGTACTAAGCTATAAAGCCTCTCAGTGGCTTTAGTATACTTTATTTGTTTAGCAGAAATATCAGTGGCATCTCAATCACTAAAATAAGCGGATTAAATGGATCTAGTCTTAGTGACTGAAAAAGATCAGCAAACTGTGTCCCCAAACAATTGTTACTGAATGGACTGTGCAAAGATAAAAATGAAAAATTCTGAATTATCAGTTGGTTTTATAACAGCATAGTCTATGGTGTGACCAGACACAGTCCTTTCAACCTACAGAGCAAAGGGAATATTGCCTAGTCTAGCACATCCTCTAATCTTATCACCCAGGCCTACAGACTCCAAAATAAGCAATACTCCACCCCCACCGCCACCACCTCTTAATTACTCAGCTACATCCTCTTGACACGTTCTGTTGGAACTCAAAAGCCTTCAGAAGAATTGCTGTAAGGCCATCAGGCTTCCCTTCTAAAGTCACCTCTGGGGCTCTATTAAAGCGCTGTGTGACAGAGAGGGTACTTCCCCAGCCATAAATAAATGTTGAGTCCAACCATGCTTTCTCATTCTTAATATTGGAAAAGTAGGAGGGCAGTTGTGGGTGTTAACCTGCATGTGGCTGGTGACACCTAGAGTCACTAAGAATAATATTATAAAATTAAATTCATTGCCAGGCGCGGTGGCTCATGCCTGTAATCCTAGCACTTCGGGAGGCCGAGGCAGGTGGATCACAAGGTCAAGAGATCGAGACCATCTTGGCCAACATGGTGAAACCCCATCTCTACTAAAAATACAAAAATTATCTGGGCTTGGTGGCACGCGCCTGTAGTCCCAGCTACTCGGGAGGCTGAGGCAGGAGAATTGCTTGAATCCGGGAGGCAGAAGTTGCAGTGAGCCGAGATCGCGCCACTGCACTCCAGCCTGGCATCTAGCGACCAAGCAAGACTTTGTCTCAAAAAAAAATAAATTAAATTCATTTTCTATAGTTTTTTTTGAAGTGATGTGTCAAAATGCCAACAATCTTACCTTGGGAGAATGTAAACACCCTACGGATGCCTTTGCAAGCTTTCTCAGCAAGTCACGGTCAACCGCGGTGAATCAACACAACCATCAATATCTACGAAATCTGTCACTTATCAGGTGTAACTCAGCATAAAGGTTTCAAAATATCTGTTTTTTAAGTAAATTATGTCAAATTTGGATTATCCCATACAATGTCACGCTCACTTATTTGCATTCTTAAATGTTTCCTCAAGAGAGAAGAAGGATGCGTCATTACAGCTAGTGGGAGGGCAACCTACCAATCAACAGCTGCCAAATATCTTCCACTCTTCCTTCACCCTCTCCAGGAAATCTTCCTCCTCTGAAAAATATGCGTTCAAACACCTTACTTGGGTATCTCCATGATGGTATATACCTTGTGACAGTGTCATCAATCACGTGCATCTCAAAAGAAAAAAATAAAGTGATCTCAGACATTAAATCTTCCATTAATTTTAGAGTACCTGAAAAGAACGGTCTGTCTTCAGCTGAGCTCCTAGAGAATCCTGAACTAATGCAGTATCACAGCAATCATTTCCCTTATGCTGTCATGGCCTGTCCCCTGCGGTGGTCATTTTACTTGATTATAATAATTTATCACATCTATCTCTTCATTAGGATACCAGCTTTGAGTCTATAACTGTGTCTTTTTATCTTTGTATTCAGGGTCCAGCACATTGCCTGGCACATAGGAAAAATGTGGCGCCACGTGTTGAAACTGAATGAAATGATTAGATGAATGGATGGACAGACAGACAGATGGATAACTCAATGGATGTTATGTAGAATAAATATAGAGGATTAATGTCACCTAAACCACAAATTCTGGCCCCTGTTGTTGAACTGTAGAAGTTCTGACAATGTTTTGAGAACCAAGGTTATGTTTTGACAAAACTAATTTACCGTTTTGCAAAGCATAATTTTAGAGCCCAAATGACTACATTTGACGGAATTTCGTTAAGCAGGGCTGTATTTTGTTTAGGCCAGGGCCTCGTGACTGACAGGTTCTATATTTTTTGTTTGTTTGAAGGTCTTTGCAGAAATGTATGACTGCACCAGCTCTGGGTTCTTTCTGGTTTCTGCTGCTCTGTAACCTCCAACAGAAAGATCCTGCTTCCAGAAGGTGCAATGTCTTAGTGGGTTTCCCAGAATCTTTTAAATGTCATAGGAAGGCAATAGATTTTTTCTTTTGTATTTTTTCAGATAAAGTCTTGCTCTGTCGCCAGGCTGGAGTGCAGTGGTGTGTCTTGGCTCACTGTAAACCCTGCCTCCCGGATATAAGTGATTCTCCTGCCTCAGCCTCCTGAGCAGCTGGGACTACAGGCGTGCCACCATGCCCAGCTAATTTTTTGTATTTTTAGTAGAGACAGCGTTTCTCCACACTGGCCGGGATAGTCTCAATCTCTTGACCTCATGATTCGCCCACCTTGGCCTCCCAAAGTGCTGGGATTACAGGCGTGAGCCACCACGCCCGGCCAGAGGGGCAATAGATTTCTAAGCAACACCTGAATTCTGTGAAAATGGCTTTGAACAATGAGTTTCTTAAAATTTGTTTCTTTAAGGGATCAGGCTGGAAGCAACGTCATGGAGATACTGATTTGCTTCACTGAGAGGGAAGTAGATATGCTGCTTTGAGGAAGGGGCTTAATTCATAAGGTATTTCACTAAACTCAATGCAGATCCTCAAACCATATGACTTTGTAAATTTGTCTAAGAATCAAATGATTTGTTCCAATTTAGTGTTTCTGACTATCTGAGAATAGTATTTCCAGGAACATCCAGGAGAATGCAAAGTAGGAATAATCCCATCTCTGTCTCTCCTTTAAAAAAAAAAATTAGATAATGAAAGACAAATTAAAACATTTATATTTTATGATTTAACTTAAGCTTACAGATCGATTCATTTGTGGCAAATTATGACTTGAAACATTTAAAAAGAAATCAACCCCAACTTTAAAGAAGATGGTGCCAGTAAATGGAAGGCAGAATTTAACTCACTCTCTGGCTTTAGTCTTTTTCCTGTGCTATCTTTATAAAGGCTGTAAGTAGCAGCTTAGAAATGCTGGAGAGGGTTTTTCATTTTTTCGTTCTTTTTCTAAAAGAAGGATTTGGCCAGAAACTTAGTTATTTGCATATAGTAGGATCTTGACATATCCTGTGCTTTATCTTGTTCACATTGTGAAATACTGCATATGAACTCTAGGATTTAAGACACATGAGCAGTTGCCGAACACTGCATTGAAAATGTATTCATTCCAAACTGAATTATCATTGTTGGTGACGTTCTCTTTTCTAAACCTTAAAAAGCTGAAAAATGGTAATACAAACCACATGCTTGCTTCATTCCACCACCATTCTTGGCAGGGCGAGAGCTGCCTGGCAACCTTGCCGTCAGCTGGGCCTGCGGTAATCGGCAGTGTTGCCCTGTAGTTAAATCTAATGCTTTCTTTCTGAGAACCCATCAGTGGATGTTTTTTCTTCTTATCAGACTTCTTAGTAATGTTTGAAAAGGGCTTCTGTGGATGAGGAGAATATGTCCTCATAGAGGGAGCTGCTGAAATACTAAAAAAAAAAAAAAGACAATAAAGTATTCTAATGACTCTGCAGAGAAAAAGCCTGCAAGAACAGCCTGCCTGTTGCTTTGGACTTTGGCCCTACAGAGGCGTGGGACCCAGCTTGACTCAGCCGGCTGGGCTCCATTTCTTTCAGAGGCCTTGGGGAGCCTCATTCCCTACGGAAACTCCAACAGCAAAGAGCCACTGTATGGAGTTCAGGGACCAAGGTCTAAAGGCTTAAAACACCAGCATGGCCTTATGTGTTCAGCCCTTGAATATTGACAATATTTTAATTCCAACATACTTAGGGGGAAAACATGTATTTGGAGCAACACCAATGATGAAAACATCCCTTTAAGTAAGCCTAATTATAACTGAGATGACACAAATTTGTTATGAAAATTGAGCCTGTAAAAACTGAAACTTCCAGGAAAGAAAGATTACTGGAGCAGTCATAGCCACAGGGACAGTCTCTAATGTGACACAAAAGTCAACAGGCAGTGGATCACGAGGTCAAGAGATTGAGACTATCCTGGTCAACATGGTGAAACCTCGTCTCTACTAAAAATACAAAAAATTAGCTGGGCGTGGTGGCGCATGCCTGTAATCCCAGCTACTCAGGAGGCTGAGGCAGGAGAATTGCCTGAACCCAGGAGGCGGAGGCTGGGTGAGCCGAGATCGTGCCATTGCACTCCAGCCTGGGTAACAAGAGCGAAACTCTGTCTCAAAAAAAAAAAAAAAAAAAGAATCTCAGCCTGGCTCGATGGTTCACGCCTGTAATCCCAGCACTTTGGGAGGCCAAGGCAGGCGGGTCACAAGGTCAAGAGATGGAGACCATACTGGCCAACATGGTAAAACCCTGTCCCTACTAAAAATACAAAAAAAAAAAAAAAAAATTAGGTGAGCATGGTGGTGCGCCCTTGTAGTCCCAGCTACTCAGGAGGCTGAGGCAGAAGAATCACTTGAACCACAGGCGGAGGTTGCAGTGAGCCGAGATTGCGCCACGGCACTCCAGCCTGGTGACAGAGTGAGACTTCATCTCAAAAAAAGAAAAGAAAAAAAAAAAGAATCTCAGAAGGAGTCAATGAATCCAGCCGGTGGCTCCAGTGAGCCCTAAGAAAATAAGATCTTTCTGTGATACTTAACCTCAGGATCCTAGCCCCCAAGACCTTAGATGAATTTTATTCTAAAACTGAGAATATGATGCCCCAGAAGGAGTAAGTGAATTATTCAAAGTCACATAACCAAAGCCTCATTCTAATCTTATGATTTAAACAGCAGTGGCCCTCTATGCTTTTAGTTAGTTAGTTAGTTAGTTAGTTATACTTTCCACAGTAGTTAGAGGTGCTTTGTGAACAGACAAGAAATTATATACATGTCTGGAATTAACTGGATGCACACATTGGAAGTTGTACCATAATGAAAACACGCACATATTTTTAATTTCCATTATAATGGGCAGAAAAGAATTTAGACTTTACTGGATGCTCTCATTCCAGCCCTTCCTCTCACAAACGCTGAAATACTTCGAAGTTCAGATACTGAGCAAACTGGCAGGATGGACACATTCTTTGTCTTCCCCCTTGTACTTCCCTCCAGCTAACCAGTAGGAAGAGTAAGCCTTGTCTCAATACTAGTTGTAATAATTCCCTGTGTTTCAGTTTATAGATTTAACTTTTAGGAACATCATTTGCCACTCAAATAAGAAATAAAATTGCTTGTATTTGCATATGTTCAAGAGTTTTATACCTGTTTTCTTGTTTGTCACTTCTGTGAAAGGTGCTGAGATAAATATAGCTATTATTGACTTTATTCTAATGATAAGGGGGCTGTGATAGAAGTGTGAAACGTCTCAGGGAAACACATTTCAAGTAGACTGTCATCAAGTGATGGAAGGCAGCTAGATGACATGCTCCTTTTTAACTGAGATTCCTACATGGCTATAAATGGGCCAAGGTTAATGCAATTTAAAATCTATATCTCATTATTTCAGTTACAGTGAATTTTGAACCAGCTTTAAAGAGCACAAATTTGAATTTATCTTCGAATTTATCTTTTGAATTTACCTTTCTCAGAAATCTGTATTTATTTATCACTATTTAACCTTGGTCTTCCATCTAAAGATTTAGGCTGTTTTTTTGTTTGTTTGTTTTTGAGATGGAGTTTCAGTCTTGTTGCCCAAGCTGGAGTGCAATGGCGCAATCTCACCTCACTGCAACCTCCGTCTCCCGGGTTCAAGTGATTCTTCTGCCTCAGCCTCCTAAGTAGCTGGGATTAGAAGCGGCTGCCACCATGCCTAGATAACTTTTTTGAATTTTTAGTAGAAATGGGGTTTTAGCACGTTATCTAGGTTGGTCTCAAACTCCTGACCTCAGGTGATCCACCCACCTCAGCCTCCCAGAGTGCTGGGATTACAGGTGTGAGCCACCGCGTCTGGCCTAGGCTGGTTTGTTGTTGTTGTTGTTCTTTTCCTGGGTTTTTTGTTTTTGTTTTTGAGACGGAGTCTCATTCTGTCGCTCAGGCTGGAGTGTACTGGTGCAATTTCTGCTCACTCTAACCTCCGCCTCCCGGGTTCAAGTGATTTTCCTGCCTCAGTCTCCCTTGTAGCTGGGACTACAGGCATGCACCACCACATCCAGCTAATTTTTGTATTTTTAGTAGAGACCGGTTTTCACCATGTTGGCCAGGATGGTCTCAATTTCTTGACCTCGTGATCCACCCACCTTGGCCTCCCAAAGTGCTGGGATTGTAGGCGTGAGCCACCGTGCCTGGCCCCTAGGCTGCTTTTTCAATCCACACTGTATCCACTGCCTTGAAGCTAAATTCCTCCTAGGCTTAGCTCTAGCTGCACCTCTCTTTATCCGTATGTGGTCTCTTTATTATTAGCTCTCTATTAGCTTTATAGAAACAATCAAATACACAGCTTTAATTTCCTTCGTAGCCCTTGTGCATTAGCTGCAAGGGCTCTGTTCTCTCTTGAACTGTGTCTCCCAGGAAGGATGGAGCACAGATTGATCGCTGCCATTTAGAGCATGCCTCTATTCGGAAAGCCCCGCCCCATTACCAACTCTTCCCAACTAAGAATGTTTCCTTGGCATTGTTCTTTTTGAAATATAAGGGAAAGTTTTTCCTCCTTTTCTTAATTCCTTCTTTGATTAGCAGCTGCAAGTTAGGTATGATGACTTTTAACCACAAACCATCTCAGAAGCCTGTTGCTAACAGTAACACAACATACAACTTTTAAACAACTCTGTCTGATACAAGCTGTTCCAGCCAAAGAGCTCCTCTGAACTGATTTCTAAAATAGGTGATATTCTTCCAGAACAAAACATTTTATGCAAGATTTTTTTTCGATGGTGATTTAAATCATCGCATGACCTATTTATCTTTAAAAGCTCAACTTCTTTCCTGTGGTGCAGTCAATTAAATAATGATTTCTGGCACAATTAAATAATGTAGGGGTCTCTTGTTACTTCCAAAAAGCTGAACGTACTTGTGTATTTGATATTGGAAGTCATCACAGGATCCTTTATAAGGAAAAGGTATAGGAAGATGTATCTGTATAATTTTGGAGAGAAGCCAGTAGAGAGTTAAACATTCTTTTTCACGGATTTTAACTTTGTTAAAACTTTTAAATTTATCTTTCTAGAAGATTGTGTGTTTACCCTACATTTTCCCTGTGTTAAAATTGCATTTGTCTGAGACTCAGTGAAGTGACTTCTTCCTTTAGTTCCAAAATGTGTTAGTTAATTGTTTTCCCAAGCTCCACCTATTTACCTTCTTTATATCTCACTAGGCCCATCTCTTCTGGCCTCCTAGAGCTGTACTATGCAATTATGTGACCACATGTAGCTATTTAAATTTAAGTTGGCTGGGCACAGTGGCTCATGCCTGTGATCCCAACATTTTGGAGGCTGAGACCAGTGGATCATTTGAGCTCAGGAGTTCAAGACCAGCCTGGATGATGTGGCAAAATCTCATATCTACAAGAAAATACGAAAATTAGCCCAGCACAGTAGCGCAGGCCTGTTGTCCCAGCTCCTTGGGAGGCTGAGGTGGGAACATAGGAGGCTAAGGTGGGAGGATCACTTAAACCCAGGTGATAGAGGTTGCAGTAAGCCGAGATGGTGCATGGCACTCTGGCCTGAGCAACAGAGTGCAACCTTGACCCAAAAACATTTTGCCGGGCATGGTGGCTCATGCCTATAATCCCAACACTTTGGGAGGCTGAGGCAGGTGGATCACCAGGCCAGGAGTTCAAGACCAGTGTGACCAGTATAATGAAACCCCATCTCTACTAAAAATACAAAAAAAGAGATCCAAGATGGCCGAATAAGAACAGCTCTGGAGTGCAGTTCCCAGTGAGAATGCAGAGGGTGAGTGATTACCGTGTTACCAAATGAGTTCTTACTGCCCACAGACTAGGAGCTTCCCAGGCGGAAAAGTGCCACGAGTATCCAGTAATGCTGTTTCAGCTGGCGCAGTGGGTCTCCACACAAAAACTCACACAAATCCGGGTGGCCATTTCAACTGGTGCCTGGAACTCCTGGGAGACAGAGTCACCCATTCAACTGGAAAAAAGGGGGCTGAAACAGGGAGCCAGATAATCTGGCTCAGCGGATCCCACCCCCACAAAGATCAGCAATCTGAAATGCTCTGGATTGAGAGTTTCACAGAAAAAACAGTTGGACCCGGGATGGTCAAGCTCTGTGGGGGGATGGGCATCTTCAATTACTGAGGCAGTCCACCACTACCGAAGAAGTCCACCATTACTCAGGCAGTCCGCCATTACCGAGGCAGTCCGCCATTACCGAAACAGTCTGCCATTACCAAGGCAGTCCACCATTACAGAAATAGTCCGCCACTACTGCGGCAGACCACCATTACCAAGGCAGTTCTAACTATACCTCTATAAACAAAACCACAAGGAAGTTCACACAGCTGCTGGACAGAGCCCACAGCAGCTCAGCAACGCCTCTGCTGGCAGACTGTGACTAGGCTACCTCCTCGCTGGATACGGTATCTCTGAAAAAAAGGCAGCAGCATATCAGGAATTTATAAATAAAACCCCACATTCCCAGGATAGAGCACCAGGGGGAAAAAAGGCGGTTATGAGTTCTGCTGCAGCAGACTTAAACATAACTGCCCAGCAGCTCTGAATGGAACAACAGAGCTCACAGCTCACCACTTAAGCTCCTATAAAGGACAGACTGTCTCCTCAAGCAGCTCCCTGACCCCTGTATATCAAAAGAGACACCTCATAAAGGAGAGCTCATGCTGACATCTGGTGGGTATCGTTCTGGGACAAAGGTGACAGAAGAAGAAACTGGCAGCAACTTACTGTTCTGTAGCCATGCAGGTGATCCCCAGGCAAGCAGGGTCTGGAGTGGACCTCCAGCAATCCTACAGCAGAGGGGCCTGTTAGAAGGAAAACTAAAAAACAGAAAGAAATAACTTCATCATCAACAAAAAGGACATCCTTTCAGAGACTCCATCCAAAAGTCACCAACTACAAAGACCACAGGTAGATAAATCCACAAAGATGGGAAGAAACCAGTGCAAAAAGGATGAAAACACCTAAAACCAGAACACCTCTCTTCCTCCAAGGGATCGCAACTCCTCACCAGCAAGGGAACAAGGCTGGATGGAGAATGAGTCTGATGAATTGACAGAAACAGGGTTCAGAAAGTGGGTAATAACAAACTTCTCTGAGCTAAAAGAACATGTTCTAACCCAATGCAAAGAAATTAAGAACCTCAAAAAAAGGTTCGACAAAATGCTAATGAGAAAAAACAGCTTAGAGAAGAATATCAATGAAGTGATGGAGCTGAAAAACACATGAGAACTTCGCGAAGCATACACAAGTTTCAATAGCCAAATCGACCAAGCAGAAGAAAGGATATCAGAGATTGAAGATCAACTCAATGAAATAAAACAAGAAGGCAAGATTAGAGAAAAAAGAGTGAAAAGAAATGAACAAAGCCTCCAAGAAATATGGGATTATGTGAAAAGACCTAATCTATGTTTGATAGGTGAACCTGAATGTGACGGAGAGAATGAATCCAAGCTGGAAAACACTCTTCAGGTTATTATCCAGGAGAACTTCCCCAACCTAGCAAGGCAGGCCAATATTTGAGTCCAGGAAATACAGAGAACACCACAAAGGTATTCCTCAAGAAGAGCAACCCCAAGGCACATAATCATCAGATTCACCAGGGTTGAAATGAAGAAAAAAATGCTAAGGGAAGCCAGAGAGAAAGGTTGGGTTACCCCCAAAGGGAAGCCCATCAGACTCACAGTGGATCTCTTGGCAGAAACCCTACAAGCCAGAAGAGAGTGGGGGCCAATATTCAACATCCTTAAAGAAAAGAACTTTTAACCTAGAATTTCATATCCAGCCAAACTATGCTTCATAAACAAAGGAGAAATAAAATCCTTTACAAACAAGCAATTGCTCAGAGACTTCATCACCACCAGACCTGCCTTACAAGAGCTCCTGAAAGAAGCACTAAATATAAGAAGGAACAACCAGTACCAGCCACTCCAAAAATGTACCAAATGGTAAAGAGCATCAAAACAATGAAGAAATTGCATCAACTAATGGGCAAAACAACCAGCTAGCATCAAAATGGCAGGATTAAATTCACACATAATAATATTAACCTTAAATGTAAATGGACTAAATGCCCCAATCAAAAGACACAGACTGGTAAATTGGATAGAAAGTCAAAACTTATCGATGTCCTGTATTCAGGAAATCCATCTCACGTGCAAGGATACACATAGGCTCAAAATAAAGGGATGGAGGAAGATTTACCAAGCAAATGGAAAGAAAAAAAAAAAAGCAGGAGTTGCAATCCTAGTCTCTGATAAAATAGATTTTAAACCAACAAAGATCAAAAGAGACAAAGAAGGGCATTACATAATGGTAAAAGGATCAATGCAACAAGAAGAACTAACGATCCTAAATATGTACGCACCCAGTACAGGAGCACCCAGATACATAAAGCAAGTTCTTAAGGACCTACAAAGAGACTTAGACTCCCACACAATAATAGTAGGAGACTTTAACACTCCACTGTCAACATTAGACAGATCAACGAGACAGAAAATTAACAAGTTGCCGGGCGCGGTGGCTCAAGCCTGTAATCCCAGCACTTTGGGAGGCCGAGGCGGGTGGATCACGAGGTCAAGAGATCGAGACCATCCTGGTCAACATGGTGAAACCCCGTCTCTACCAATACAAAAAATTAGCTGGGCACGGTGGCGCGTGCCTGTAATCCCAGCTACTCAGGAGGCTGAGGCAGGAGAATTGCCTGAACCCAGGAGGTGGAGGTTGCGGTGAGCCAAGATCGCGCCATTGCACTCCAGCCTGGGTAACAAGAGCAAAACTTCGTCTCAAAAAAAAAAAAAGAAAATTAACAAGTTTATCCAGGACTTGAACTCAGATCTGGACCAAGCAAACCTAATAGACATTTACAGAACTCTCCACCCCAAATCCACAGAATATACATTCTTCTCAGCACCACATCACACCTACTCTAAAACCGACCACATAATTGGAAGTAAATCACTCCTCAGCAAATGCAAAAGAACAGAAATCATAACAGTCTCTCAGACCACAGTGTAATCAACACTTGCGCTCTCCCAAGCCTAAACTAGGAAGAAGTTGAAACCCTGAATAGACCAATAACAAGGGCTGAAGTTGAGGCAGCAATTAATAGCCTACCAACCAAAAAAAGCCCAAGTCCAGATGGGTTCACATCTGAGTTCTACCAGACATACAGAGAGGAGGTGGTACCATTCCTTCTGAAACTATTCCAAATAATCGAAAAAGAGGGAATCCTTCCCAGATCATTTTATGAGACCAACATCATCCTGATACCAAAACCCGGCAGAGACTCAACAAGAAAATAAAACTACAGGCCAATATACATGATGAATATAGATGCAAAAATCTTCAATAAAATATTGGCAAGCCGATTCAACAGCACATCAAAAAGCTTATCCACCATGATCAAGTAGGATTCATCCCGGGAATGCAAGGCTGGTTCAACATATGCAAGTCTGTAAACGTAATGCACCACATAAACAGAACCAACGACAAAAACCACATGATTATTTCAATAGATGCAGAGAAGGCCTTCAACAAAATTCAACCGTGCTTTATGCTAAAAACTCTCAATAAACTAGGTATTGACGGAACGTATCTCAAAACAATAAAACCTATTTATGACAAACCCACAGCCAATATCATACTGAATGGGCAAAAACTAGAAGTATTCCCTTTGAAATCTGGCACTAGACAAGGATGCCCTCTCGCACCACTCCTATTCAATATAGTATTGGAAGTTCTAGCCAGAGCAATCAGGCAAGAAAAAGAAATAAAGGATATTTAATCAGGAAAGGAAGAAGTCAAATTGTCTCTATTTGCAGATGACATGATTGTATATCTAGAAGACCCCATCATCTCAGCCCAAAATCTCCTGAAACTGATAAGCAACTTCAGCAAAGTCTCAGGATACAAAATCAATGTGCAGGAATCACAAGCATTCCTATACACCAATAGGAGACTTAAAGAGAGCCAAATCAAGAATGAACTGCCATTCACAATTGCTACAAAGAGAATAAAATACCTAGGAATACAACTAACAAAGAACATAAAGGACCTCTTCAAGGAGAACTACAAACCACTGCTCAAGGAAATAAAAGAAGACACAAACAGTTGGAGAAACATTCCATGCTCATGGTTAGGAAGAATCAATATTGTGAAAATAGCCATACTGCCCAAAGTTAATTATAGATTCAATGCTATCCCCATCAAGCTACCATTGACCCTCTTCACAGAACTGGAAAAAACCATCTTAAACTTCATATGGAACCAAAAGAAAGCCCGCATAACCAAGTCAATTCTAAAGCAAAAAGCTGGAGGCATCACACTACCTGACTTCAAACTATACTATAAGGCAACAGTAATCAAAACAGCATGGTACTGGTACCAAAACAGAGATATAGACCAATGTAACAGAACAGAGTCCTCGGAGGCAATGCCACACATCTACAACCATCGGATCTTTGACAAACCTGACAAAAACAAGCAATGGGGAAAGGATTTCCTGTTTAATAAATCATGTTGGGAAAACTGGCAAGCCATGTGCAGAAAGCAGAAACTGGACCCCTTCCTGACACCTTACACTAAAATTGACTCCAGATGGATTAAAGACTTAAACATAAGACCTAACACCATAAAAACCCTAGAAGAAAACCTAGGCAAAACCATTCAGGACATAGGCGTAGGCAAGGACTTCATGACCAAAACACCAAAAGCATTGGCAACAAAAGCCAAAATAGACAAATGGGACCTAATCAAACTCCACAGCTTCTGCACAGCAAAATAAACAGTCTTTAGAGTGAACTGGCCACCAACAGAATGGGAAAAAAATTTTACAATCTACTCGTCTGACAAAGGGCTAATATCCAGAATCTACAAAGAAGCAAAACAGATTTACAAGAAACAAACAAACACATTCAAAAGTGGGCCAAGGATATGAACAGACATTTTCCAAAAGAAGACATATATGAGGCCAACAAACATATTAAAAAATGCTCATCATCACTGGTCACTAAAGAAATGCAAATCAAAACTACATTGAGATACCATCTTACGCCAGTTAGAATGGCGATCATTAAAAAATCTGGAGACAACAGATGCTGTAGAGGATGTGGAGAAATAGGAACATTTTTACACTGTTGGTGGGAGCGTAAATTAGTTTAACCATTGTGGAAGACAGTGTGGCAATTTCTCAAGGACCTAGAAATAGAAATTCCACTAGACCCAGCAATCCCATTACTGGGTATATATTCAAAGGATTATAAATTGTTCTATTATACAGACACATGAACATGTATGTTCACTGTGGCACTGTTTACAATAGCAAAGACCTGGAACCAATCCAAATGCCCATCAATGACAGACTGGACAAGGAAAATGTGGCACATATACATCATGGAATACTATGCAGCCATAAAAAAGGATGAGTTCGTGTCCTTTGTAGGGACATGGATGAATCTGGAAACCATCATTCTTAGCAAACTGACACAAGAACAGAAAATCAAACACCACATGTTCTCACTGATAGGCGGGTGTTGAACAATGAGAACACATGGACACAGGGAGGGGAGCATCACACACTGGGGTCTGTTGGGGGGGACTAGGAGAGGGACAGTGGGGGTTAGGGATTTGGGGGGGATAACATGGGGAGGATGGAGGCAGCAAACCACATTGCCACGTATGTACCTGTGCAACAATCCTGCATGTTCTGCACATGTACCCCAGAACCTAAAGTGCAATAAAATATATTTTTTAAAAAATACAAGAAAAGCTAGCCAGGCAAGGTGGCGTGCACCCGTAATCCCAGCTACTCAGGAGGCTGAGGCAGGAGAATTACTTGAACCTGGGAGGCAGAGGTTGCAGTGAGCTGAGAGTGTGCCACTCCACTCCAGTCTGGGTGACAGAGCAAGACTCCATCTCAAAAATATTTTTTTTATTAATTAATTATGAATGAATTTGAATTAATTAAAATTAAACTAAAATTTCAGATTTTCAGTTCGCTGGTCACATCGTTAGTGCTCAGAGCCACATGTGGCTAGTGACTAGTACACTGGACAGTGCAGACATAGGACATTACCATAACTGTACTACTGTTGACTGTATGATGCGTAAGTTTCCCGTATGTGTCTTTCCTGTGGTATCACAGGGCCCTGAGTGTTGGGTATATAGTAAGCACACTACAATATTTGTTGAATAAATAATCTATCTAGGAAGACATCTCACTGTTCACAATATGGGAAGACAGAGAATGGGACTTTAAAAAGAATCCCTCATTGGAAGCAAAGAACAAAAAGGTGAAAGTCTGAAGTAAAATGTGGGCAAGAATAATGAACATAACATAAACCTAAGCTTGTGCCTGTTCAGTAACTACAAAGAGATTCATGGTTCACAATGAGTTAGATTTCCATTTGACACTGAAGTTTACAAAATTTTTACATGTGTCTATTTTACCAAAGCCAGCAATTCGAATCACTGTTCTAACCATCACCGTGCCAGAGGTGAAACAAAACAACATATCATTGGGGCTAAAGAAGTTAGTTCTTCTGTCATGGCCGAGTGCAGCGGCTCACACCTGTAATCCCAGCGCTTTGGGAGACCGAGGTGGATGGATCATGAGTTCAAGAGTTCAAGACCAGCTTGGCCAAGATGGTGAAACCCCGTCTCTAAGAAAAATACAAAAATTAGCCAGGCATGGTGGTGGGTGCCTATAATCTCAGCCACTTGGAGGCTGAGGCAGAGAATTGCTTCAACCCAGGAAGCAGAAGTTGCAGTGAGCTGAGATCGCACCACTGCACTCCAGCCTGGGCGTCGATGTGAGACTGTCTCAAAAAAAAAAAAAAAATTCTCCAATCATTTCTTTATTAATTCAACATTTGCTTGAGTTCAGTATGCAAAAGATGAAAGAAAAGAAAATGAGAAAGATATTAAGTCACCCACCACACAAAAATGTATTTATATAAAGGCAGTTCCTAATAAGAAATTCCATTTGGCTTAGAAGTTTGTTAAAATAATGATTCCCATAGAAACAAAACGCATCCTATGATGTGAGGCTCAAGGACAGCCTTCTAAAGCCAATGTCAACCACCCCATAGATGAGTTAGAATCTTAAGGCTGTGTGTACTCCTGATTTGATGGGCAAATACATTCAAAATTCTAATTCATGGTGCCTGGATCCTTTCGCAAGAATGCCCAACCTTTCTATCCCTGCCTGCCTTAACTCTGAATTAGTGATGGGGGTTTTGTGGCCTTGGGCCAAGAGAGCAAGAAGCCCAAGGAAGTAGAAACTGAGATAACGGGAAGCAGGGAGCCAAGGTGAAAAGGTGGCAGGAGTTCTGGATGAGCAAAGGGTGAGGAGCAGAAATAGGGCATCTAGGAGATGCAGAGGTTAAGAGGCAGTGGTGGGAAAATGGGGAGTAATGGGAGAATTCCACTTGAATTCTGCCTGTCCAAATGCTGCCCAGCACTGTGATAAAAGCCTAAGATAAAGAGTCCTACTATAACTTCAAGGCTCATGTGTCTGGCCCTCTCCTTCCTTAGCTGTCACCAAGCTGCGCTTGGCCTCTTCTCCTCCACTCCCCCGGCTCTCTTTCTGTCCTTCCCATGCCTTATCCCACCTCAGGTCTCCAAATCTGCTACTTAACCTGGAATTTTCTTCATTTCCTTCCTGAGTGATTTTGCTTCCCTTCAACCTTCACATTTCAGCATTTATCACTTCCTCAGGCAAATTCACCTTGAACCCTGGATTAAGTTCAATCTCTCCTATTATCTGTACTCATAGCATCATGTGCTTTTACCTCATTGCACTTATCAGAGCTGTGATTTTACATCTATTCATATAATTGTTTGATTAAAGGCTGTTTCTCCCTAAGTCTAGTGTGTAAACTCCAGGAGGCCTGTTCCAGGTTAATTTCTGCTCACAACTGGGTTCTTAATGCCCTGTCTAGTGAATCGCACATAATAGATATTCACTAAATAGATGTGAGTGAATGAATAAATGAATGAAATATGATGGGAAGTGGGTCTCTCGGGCTCCAGATAAGGTATTTTAGGGGTTAATCCTCCCTGAGTATGGGAGCGGTGATGTTTATGTGTACATCCAGCCATTCACAAATAAGAAATGACCACAAGTGAAGAATTCCCTGTATTCATTTGAAAACTAAAATATTTATGCAATTCAGTGTGTTTTTCCATCCTTTCTCTCCAGCTATCCTCCTTTCCTTTCACACGAGATTTATTCTAAGAGCCTTGGACTGAATTTTTTAGTGTAATTGAGAAGACAGGAGGTTCTGTCCTTCAATAGAACACATATTTCCTCTCCTTAAAACAGAAAAATACTTTAGAAAGCTAAACTGTTCACAGAAAATTCGATTTAGAATTGTCAGGAAGAAAAAAAAGAATCAAATCAGAAAGTAGCCTCTTTGCCTTACTTTCATGGTTACAATTAAATAACAGTAGATCAGGAAAATAAATACACCTAATTATAAAGTTTGTAGGACCTTGAGGGGTTTCATGACAGGGAGCACTTGTCTTCTTAAATGGGATTTACTCTAATAGGGTTAGCCTCCTAAGAATATACTTGTATTTGTGCTTTGTGCTTCTTACCCTAAGGGGTTAACACAGAATGTAGCAAACTTGTTCAGTACTCACTTCCTTGTGTCCTGCTAAAGTAAAAAAGAATTGCTTCTAAGGGCAGAAAATGTCATCATTTTTGCACTTGCCCTGACCCTAGCATCTAAAAATACAAAATGCTGGAGTTTCTATAGCAGGTGACTTTTTAAAAAAATGTAAAGACAGCTAATTGTTTAAGGTCTAAATGTAGTACATAGAAGAGAACAGAAATAGAGCGGTGTCTCTCTAAATGACCTAGCTTGTATAAAACCAGGCATACAATTCATTTAAAGGATTTTTTTGTCTCGGCATTTTTCCTCCAGATTTAAAAAGAAGCATTTCTTTTTCAGCACAATGGATAATAGTGTCATCTTGGCTACCTTCTGTCTACAAGTGGGGTTAATTTTAGCCTGATCCTCCTGTTGAGCACATGGAAGAATTTATATTATTCATCAACCTTTGCTAGAAGCCTAAGATAGTCTTTAAGTGTCAGAGAAAGTAGCTCCTGTTTGAAGAGATTCTCCTGTCACATGCTGAAGTCAGAGTGTAGCTGTGAA
This sequence comes from Aotus nancymaae, assembly GCF_030222135.1. Classification (NCBI taxonomy): domain Eukaryota; kingdom Metazoa; phylum Chordata; class Mammalia; order Primates; family Aotidae; genus Aotus; species Aotus nancymaae. The sequence goes on from NW_026988454.1 coordinate 28,100,483, forward strand.
CTTGGAAAAGGCTGCACCTGTTATTGTATATACCATTGCTGCTAACTTTGAGCTTTCCTTTCAGTTTATTTTTTTCCCCTTTGATATATACTCTTATTTCTTAGTTTAAATACACATTTCAAAACACTTCCTTTGAGTAATTGAAGTGAAATTGATCATTCTTCAATTGTAAGTTTTTAATTGACTTCCTCCTTCCTGACTAGGAAATTAACTTTCATTCCTCCCTTATTTGATCTGTTAAACAGGGTTTGTAACACCTTCCAGACAGGAAGCTTTAATGAGATCCTAAATGCCAAAGACTTCAACTTATAGAGGCTCAACATTCCCACCTAACTTTTAAAGATACAACAATCAAACTCATAATTGAATTCTAGCTGCAAAACGTATTGATTGACATCATTGTCCATAATATATTGAAACAGTCAGCCTTTGTCTTGCTCCTCTCTGCCAGTTGCAAGGCACTTTTTAAAAATCAATTGCCTTCTCCCTGTGCAGATTTGCCAGAAATGGATATCTGATGCCTGAACTGTAAGCATATTTATTCACTTTGTCTCATTTCTGTTGTTTTTAATGATTTCAATGAAAATTGAAATCTAATGTTTGAACTGAAAAAGATCAACAACATCTGAGAACAACTATGCCCAAGTATGTCACAGCCCATTCCTTACAAGAGGTTGTTGTTTTTCATGCTGGTTGTTTGCCAAACTGCCACCTGGACAACCAGGTTGGTGACCAAACAGGTGATAATACTCTCACAGTTTCACAGAAAATGCACCCAGAACTAACATTGCCACACTGCAGTTCCTTGACTTTAAGTGCTTTATGGATTTTCCTGTTGCTCATGTGGTTATAGTCCAACACTGTGAAAAACAAGCTCTAGAATCCCAGGTTTCAGTCTACAAAAGTAGATTTCACTTCTCAGAAGGAAACAGAGCTCCAAATCCCAGAATGTAGTACAGTTGTGACCTTCACGGAATTCTACTACCTACAACAGCTTATTTTCCTAGGAAAGAAACTTCTAGAGATATTCCTCACCATGGGGAAAATTTTCTGGCTCTGCCCCCTGAATGCCTCCATAAAGTTGTCTCAATCAATGACATAAATATATTTGGTGACATTGTACACACACACACCCAGTGTGCACATACACTATGACCGCCATCAAAGGTAGAATTTTTCATGGAAATAAGATTTTTCTTAGTGATTGTTTTTCCTGGAATGAATTAAATTAATTAGCATTCTCTTCTTCCAATGTTTGTTTGATTTGCTTTTCTTTCTCTTGTCAGCATTCTGTTCTATTACCTGTGTTTAAGACATAAAGATTTGTACTCCTGACTTTTTTCTACCTATTTTGTCATAATTTCATTATTGTTTTCATTTTCCATATCATGTATCTTAGAAATAAAGGGTCAGCTGGGCAATAGAAACAGGAGGAAATAGAGCCTTGTCATGTTTGTAAAAAGAAAAGATGAAGCCAAATGAAAATTACAAGATCTGTTACTTTATTACATCCGTAATTTTCCCCTGACCGAGTGTAATACTTCAAACTTTTTTCCTCCCTTGTTCTCATAGAACTGACACATTGCAGGTGCCACAGTTTAGATTTAACAATGAAAAAAAGTCCATTTCTTTTCTAGTTCAGCAGGAAAGACATCACAAAAGATAGAGTTATCGTGAGCTAATTACAGTCCTTGAAAATTACCTTTGTGCTTAGCAAATATGCATTTTTTTTCTTTGCTGGTGATGAAGAAGTTGGCAGTTTAAATAAAAAACACTATTTAAAGTAACAGAGTACAGTTATATAACCTTTTCACATAAATCACACAATAACTCTTTGTGCTTTGAAAAAAAAAAAAAGAACCGCAGTGCTTGTTAAGAAGATTTATTTATATAATAATCTATGCAAAAGATTTTTTTTCATCCTTTTATAAAAGTGGGATGTTCTTTTTTTTAACCTCTGGAAGTTGCAGAATAGAGGGCAGGAATACCCTCTAGTCACTGCTTTTAGTAGCATATACTCCAGCTACTAAAGACTTCAATTCAAGTAGTGTTTTGGCATTACCACACACATTTATTTCTAAACACACAGATAGAAAACTTAATAGAGAAAGCATCTCTGCTTATAAGTAAACAAAACTATAGGGTCAAATTCCAATTCATTATAAAGATTCTTTTGCATTCAGTCAGGCACGGTGGCTCACGCCTGTAATCCCAGCACTTTGGGAGGCCAAGGCGGGCGGATCACGAGGTCAAGAGATCAAGACCATCCTGGCCAACACGGTGAAACCCTGTCTCTACTAAAAATACAAAAATTAGCTGGGAGTAGTGGTGGGCATCTGTAGTCCCAGGTACTCAGGAGGCTGAGGCAGGAGAATCACTTGAACTTGGGAGGTGGAAGTGGCAGTGAGCCAAGATCGCACCACTGCACTCCAGCCTGGCAACAGAGGAGTGAGACTACATCTCAAAAACGAAAAAGATTCCTTTGCATCCAAAAATTACATCGTGGCGTGAGATCATTTTTCTCTGTTTTGTAGGAACACTACTCCTTCAAGTATGTTTGATCAGTCATAGGGGTGGAGAAATTCATGGGACCACTGAAGCCCTGTAGTTTCTCTACTGATTCTGGAATTCTTTTATCAAGTCTTTTTTCCCCTCACTCACCTTCCGACCCATCCCTCTTTTGTTCCTCTTCACCTTATTCCCTAATTTAAATCTAGAAGCAGTAGTCTTTCATTATTTACAACATTGTATCCACCTTTTAAAAACATCCCCCATATAAAATATCCTGACACCAGATCGATCTTATCACTGAGCAGTCCACCCTGAAGGGTTTCAGAATTGAAGAGCCAAGGAAATACGTAAGTTGCTAAATGCTAAGCTTGGCTCAAGCTTACGAACTTAATCCTCAGTCCACAAGATCACTCCAGGAAAAGTGATCTTTTCACAGAGATAAACCTAGTGGAAGCATTTTATTGGTCGCATATATCTATTCCGATCCTTGCTGACCAGTGGGGGTTCTCAAGACAGAGCAGCCCACAAGGGCTTTCTTGTGTGGCCTTATCTTTCACTGAGATGCTGGCCTAACTTTTAAAAGCTATCTCCATGGAAAATTCTGGGCTCCACTCCAAAACCAATCAGTAGGAGGTGGCCCTCCTAATCAGTGGCTGTGTTCCCTCTTTATATAAACAGGTTAAGCCAGCTGCCAGGGCCTCTGTGACCAATTCCAGCTCACATTACCTTTGGTTGGAAAGATGGGCCTGTACCAAAGTTACATTATGAAAGCAGAGAACTTTACCTCTCCCAGTTCATAGCAAAAGACCTGGCTGTTGTATGTGGTGATTAGAGAGTCACCACTAATCTTACTCTTGTTCCTGAAAAAAAGTAAATAAAATGTGGCACACCCTCATTGCCAGAATGGGTAAGATTTTACCAACCTGACAATTAGAGGTAACAACTCAAAAAGGAAAGAAGATATTTTTCAATTCTGATTGATACATAATGTCGAGCTACTCATTTTCCTGACACAGTGGAAAAATGATAGAAGTTGAGATAACTTCTTGGGTAGAGGTGGAACAGAGTGATTGTGGTGAGATTTGAATAACTGGAGAGACATCCTCCGACCAGCTAATCCACAGAGGGCTATCATTGCCCAGGATGGAGCTCAGAGTATGTATCAGTTTGAAGAATCAACAGGCATGACTAATACTGAAAAGACACTGCTGACAAAAATCTGTTGCATTTCTCAAATACCCATTCCTCTCCTTTGACCCTAAGAATGTTCCTCAGAATGATATTAGCCCAAAGTAGCAGCAAACCACAAGGAATACAACCTAAATAAATGGAACAATAAAACTAGGCTTCTGAGCTACACTTACAGATGCTGACCAAAAATAATCCAGGCAGAAGGGGTGACGGGTGACACCACCATGACCCCCGAAATTTTGAAACTTGCTTGTGGTTGAACCAATAAAGTAGGATCATTAAAACAAACAAAGCAAACAAATGAAAACCTCCCCATACAATGTGTTTTTGTTAGGTATTAGGGAAGAATATTCTGTTCTACATTAATCATTATAATAGTAATAATTAGGAAATCCAGACCTCACTTCCAAAAGAAATGCTTTCCCAGAGAAAGTATTTTAACATAATATCATATTGATTTAAAATCACTGAATTAAGGCCACTGGTTTATAGGTCAAGCCATATTTGAATGGCTTGAATAACTTTTTTCTTTTTTGCTACCAGAATTGAATGCAAAGTGGGGAGGACTCTGACGCTAATCTTATTTTTAAGCGCATGCAATAGCTACTGCAATTCCAGTAGGATTCTTCTGTTTTTTATTTTTGACAGCATAACCCTACACCCATGGGAGCTGAGCTTTTCAGGTGTTAAAGAGGATTTGTTGTAAGAAAATGATTATGATAGGATTTAATGTAATTGAAAGTCAAGGTACAGTAGCCATACAGTGTATTAGAGAGAGTGTCAAAACTTGCAGCAAGGGTGGAGTGTCTTTTGCTAAGTAAACAACAAAAGTGGAGAGAGAAAAAGATATTCTATGCACAACAGGATCTACAAGCTTGGTCAACCTGATAAGCCTGTCCCACCACAGTGGGTATCAAACCCATAAGTGCTAGAGTGCTTCCCTGGCAAGGGGGGCCAGAAACAGCTGCAACCTTCCTACTGCACAAGAATGTTTTGAAAACAAGTTATATAATAACCTGAATTCTTGTCTAGAACTTACTAAGCAACAACCATAGGCCCTCTCAGTCTCCAGGGGAGAAAGGCTCATCCCTCAGCCATCCGTGACCTAGAGTCACTCAGTCCTTTCACATCTTTGCTACGTTTGTCAATATGGTGGCCATGAACAAATGTGCATTGCACACACACATGCATAGACACATGCCAAGCAAGAAATGTGTGGTTCCCCAAGTTTCTCACCCCTGTTCTTGAAAGTGCCATTATCTCTCTAAAAGTTATAGGTCTATCAACCATGTGAATATTTTTCTATTAAGATATGGCTGTGAGGAGTGCAAGCAACATGACTTACTTCAGGCTCATAAAACAATTATAAGCCCCCAAGATTAGAACTTGGTGGTAGCAAGCAAAGGGGAGAGAATAACCAAAGGCCTTTTTCTCTAGAATGACAGTGTTTTCTTTTACTTCTCCTTTCTTCCCTATCATCCCAGGATGTTACTAGTCCATTTTGATCAGAATTAATATTACTAACTATATTTTGGTTGGCTTTTCACTAGTTATGGCCCATGAGATGGGCAGAAGCAGAACCTGAAGTCTAAGGCTATATTTATCTTAGACACGCAGCCGGAGAACATTTTTTCCAATCATTAATTCCAGTGCTTTAGTGCTGTGGAATCCCAGAACGGCCGTTGCAGCAGAGACACATGAGTGCAGGCAAGACCAGGAACTTACTATTGTTGCTATCTGCATCAATATTATGTATGTACATAATGCATTTCTCAAGCATGAAAGTGATTCACGAAATGACACTGGATGTCAAGTAACATGCATGGACTTGTGAGTAAGGTCTTTTGAGGTACTCTTTCTGCACACAAAGTTCATTTTTACCTGCATTACCAGTATCTGTTACAGATTTAAGCATCACTATATGATTTTTTTAAATATCAGGTGTTTTCTTTTTCCCAAATGTTGCTGCCCAAAAATCATGAACAGTTATTTCAGAAGATTTATATCACACATAAGGAATTTTTCTCCTTTCTCCTTTATTTGTGTGAGAGCCAATTTTCTCTCTAGATATATAATAGAAAGGACAATAGGGAAGAAATATTTTATTATTTTATTTTTTGAGACAAAGTCTTGTCCTGTTGCCCAGGCGCAGTCTCAGCTCAATGCAACCTCTGCCTCCCGGATTCAAGGGATTTCTTCTGCCTCAGCCTCCCAAGTAGCTGGGACTGCAGGCACCCGCCACCATGCCTGGCTAATTTTTGTAATTTTAGTAGACACATGTTGTCACCATATTGGCCTGGCTGCTCTCGAACTCATGACCTCAAGTGATTCGCCCACCTCGGCCTCCCAAAGTCCTGGGATTATAGGCGTGAGCCACCGTGCCCAGCAGAAAAAATATTTTAAAGTGGAGATAAATTCAAACATCACTAGTCAGCCATCACTGACCAGCTAATATATACACATACATATTTGACCCTTGAACAACATGGATTTGAACTGTGTAGGTCCACTTACATGAGGATGTTTTCAATAAAAGTTACATTGAGGGCCAGACACAGTGGCTCACGCCTGTAATCCCAGCACTTTGGGAGGCCAAGGCAGGCGGATCACAAGGTCAAGACATCAAGACCATCCTGGCCAACATGGTGAAACCCCGTCTCTACTAAAAAATACAAAAATTAGCTGGGTGCGGTGGCACGCACCTATAGTCCTGGCTACTCAGGAAGCTGAGGCAGGAGAATCTCTTGAACCCAGGAGGTGGAGGTTCAAAAACAAAAAAGTTAGATTCAGTGTCCTGCCTCCCCTTCTACCTCTTCCGCCTCTGCCACCCCTGAGGCAACAGAACCAACCTCACTACTTCCTCCTCCTCAGCCTACTCAATGTGAAGATGATTAGAATGAAGGCCTTTATGATGAGCCACTTCCACTTAGTAAACATATTGTCTCTTCCTTGTGTTTTTTTTTTTTTTAAGACAAAGTCTCGCTCTGTCACCAGGCTGGAGAGCAGTGGCCCAATCTTGGCTCACTGCAACTTCTGCCTCCCAGGTTCAAGTGATTCCCCTGCCTCAGCCTCCCGAGCAGCTGGGACTACAGGCGCACGCACCACGCCCAGCTAATTTTTTGTAATATAGTAGAGACGAGGTTCCACCATGTTGGCCAGGATAGTCTCGATCTCCTGACCAGGATGGTCTCTATCTCCTGACCTGATGATCTACCCACCTCGGCCTCCCAAAGTGCTGAGATTACAGGAATGAGCCGCCGCACCAGGCCTGCTCCTTATGATTTTCTTAATAACATTTTCTTTTCCCTAGCTTTTGTTATTTTAATAATACAGTATATGATACAAATAACATACAAAATGTATGTTAATGGACTATTTATGTGGTCAGTATGGCTTCCGGTCAACAGTAGGCTATTAATAGTTCAGATATGGGGCAGTCAGAAATTATACATGGATTTTTTGCTGTAGGAGAGATCACCATCCCTAGTCCCCACAACATTCAAGGGTCGTCTGCATATATATTTTGAAATTATAGTTGACATTTTGAATATTTTTTATGCTTATATCTGAATATACGGTTTTAACTATTAGAAATTAATAATGTTTTACCCTAAATCATTATGTCATTCTAAAAGCATTATATTCAAAGAGCCAATAAAGCCACTCTATTTGAGACTCCTCACCTTCCAGACTGATGACAGAATACCACATTAAAGCAAAGTTGTTGTTACCTCTATGAAGCAGGTAATCAACTAATTACATGTTTTGATTAAACTATCTGTCTCTTGTAGAATTTTCATGTGTTCTGCTGGGTTAAAGTGAACTGCACAGTGACAATCTCAGTAAGTTCTAAATGTTAAGGTTTGCCACTAGCAGAACCAATTTGTATGACCCAACATAAAAATTCAAATGTTCACTGTAGTTTCTCTATAGCCTTTCTTGTTGTTTGTCCCATCTCTGCATATCTGAATGCATTTCTTTCATTCCATACCTGTTGACTCATATAGGATCCTCTGTATTAAAAACAAATATGACTTTGAGTTCAGAGTCCTTAGTAAAGTTCGGTCATAAGCCACTTGTTCCTTTCCTCACAGCTCTGCCTGCGTTCTTGCACGCTCCCTGACCTTTAACCCCAGTTACTTTTGCTTCATTCCTTTTGTGCATTCTCACTGCTAAGAATTCTTACCTGCCAGTTTTTCTATCATGAGCAACTCACCAATTAGCACTGCCAAATATCCTTCTCTTCCTTCACCATCTCCAGGAAAGCTCCCTCTTCTGAGAAATGTGTATAGTCAAATCCAAAATCGACCTGAGTGTGTTCACTGTTTTGCATTTTAGAATGATGATTTTAGTCCCTAAATTTAAAAATGAGCATGCTAATAATAGTATGTTTGTGAAGACCTAGTGTCACAAATATGCAAGATATTCTCATTTTCGTCTCAAGTAGAATTGCTATTCTCCACCCCACCCCAACCCCTGTGAGCTTAGTCATAATCACGTAACCTGCATTAGCCAATGAAATGTGATTCTGAGACAGTATGCAGTTTGCAGTATCCTCTTTTCCCTCCGCCAGGGATATTGAAACCATGAGTCTATGTGGAGTTCCCAGCAGCCTGGTCCTTTGGTGACTGTGATGAGCAGAGCCCCTGCCAACCTGCAATCACCTGTGCTGTGAATCTGGGGTTGTTTGTGGCCATAGTATACCTGTATTCCTGACTAATTAACCTAATTAATTTTCCCTTTCACTTAGTGTCACTGCAAGGCTCATCTTTGTGATAAAACGTCTGCTATATTCCAAAGCTTCAGACTTATGTTCTCACGTATTTTCACCTTTGGTTTTATTGTTGTTGCTGTTAACATTTCCTGTATATCAGATAAAAAGCCTAAGATGCAAAGAAGAATGATTTCATCAGCTTTTCCTAGCAATCACTTCTAAAGGAAAAATGAGAACAGGCCTAATGTCTACCCAGTGCTCTGTCTTCTGAACAAGAAATTACAAAGAAATCCAGGTTACAATTCCAATTAGAGGAAAAGTCATAGAGACATAGACTACTAAAGCTGGAAGAGTGTCAGAGCTTATCTGGTCCAGGCACCTTATTTTAGAGCAAGACTCTGAGGCCCAGTGGGTTTAAATGGGTGTACTGGCTAAGACCACACACCAAGTTAGGGGTTAAGAAAGACAAAAATTCAGCTCCTTTATGCCATGTTTTTCAGCTTTGATAATATATGGATCCTGAATGAAAGGAAGTCTCTTGAAGAGTCTAAGACTATGTAGGCATATTCCTACACATCAGGTTAAGAAATTTAATCTTTAATCGTCGAAGGTATCTTTCAGATATGAGCTATTGCTCCACAAAATTTTTTCTTTATAACTAGTAAAAAGGCCATTAAAAATATTATAGGACCAGGTGCAGTGGCTCACGCCTGTAATCCCAGCACTTTGAGAAGCGGAGGCAGATGGATCATCTGAGGTCAGGAGTTTGAGACTAGCCTGGCCAACATGGCAAAACACTGTCTTTAGCTGGACGTGGTGGTGTGTGCCTCTAATCCCAGCTACTTAGGAGGCTGAGACAAGAGAATCGCTTGAACCCGGTAGGCAGAGGTTGCAGTGAGCCAAGATCATGCCATTGCACTCCAGCCTGGGCGACAAAGATGAAATACATATATATATACACACACACACACACACACACACACACACACATATATGCACACACACACATACATATGTATATATTATTGAAACAAAAGCCAAAAACAAATTAGACTTCCTCTGGAACTTGCCGTCCCTGAGAATTTTTGGAATTCTCCATTGAGAAATACTGTACGAGGCTCACTCTGCAGTGTGATCTTGATTTCTCATCTTTGTCTCTATTGCATTCAGCCCAGTGGCTGGAACAGAGTAGGTGTGAATGTAAATTTGTGGAATTGATGCTTCTCCTTGTGGCACCCAGTTCAGTTATCTTTCCAGGATAACATGCTGACATTACTAAGAAATTGATGAGACTCTGTCAGCAAGTCGGCTGGATGACAGAGGTGATGAGCTGGTGCTGCACCAGCTTAATTGATTTCTTTACACACTCTTATGAGACAGTTTTAAAAAGGAGAGAAGAAAAGCTCTAGAATATTTCTAACAAGTTAGAGTAAAACTTCACTATCTTCAATGACTATGAACACAATTCCCCAAAATATACAATCTCCACCTCCAAAACCTGCTGTCTCCACTATCTCTTGACATTAAGCCATTATCCAAAAATCATATTCTCATCCTCCAGTGCACTTAATCACTATGCAAGATGACTCTGCCTATCCCAAGGTGAGGGAAGGGGTGCTAGGTGCCAGACGCTGTATACGGATGGGCTCAGGCAAAGGCTCTATGTCTCCACTTACAGAGAAAGAAACAGAGCACACAAAGCTATATGTAATTTTCCCAGGCCCCATAGCTAGACTATGACAAAGAAAAGCTCTGTACTCAAATCTAAGAGCAGAAACAGAGTGACAGAATCATCCTTCACAGCTCATTTTTTTTTTTTTTGAGATGGAGTCTGAGACGCAGTCTCACTCTGTCGCCCAGGCTGAAGTGCAGTGATGTGGTCTCGGCTCACTGCACCCTCTGCAGCTACCTCCCGAGTAGCTGGGATTACAGGTACCCACAACCAGGCATGGCTAATTTTTTGTATTTTCAGTAGAGATGGGGTTTCACCATGTTGGCCAGGCTGGTCTTAAATTCCTGACCTCATGATCCACCCACCTCAGCCTCCCAAAGTGCTGGGATTACAGGCGTAAGCCTCTGTGCCTGGCCAAAGCAGCCTCATTTTATGCCCCCTCAGTTTGCAGCTTTTTGGGGAAACTGTCATATGACCACTATCCGTACTTCAAGAGAAAAACTTGGTCACTAACATCATCACTAGCACTTCACGTTTATTCCCACCAGGGCAGTGGGGAAAGGAGAACATAGAAGGGAGTGACTGTCTCTATTGGTAAAGTGTCTGAAAGTCAAAAACTCATTCTCCTGGCTCTGATCATGTAATTCTTGTGTGAGTGAAGTTAAAGTCAGTAGTGGGCCTAATGAGAATGCAGAATTTGCTGTTCTGGGACTATTTAAAGGTTGCTTTCTGGTTTCTGTGGTAAAGTACTTTGAAGTCCTACTTTCAAGTATAAGTGGGTGGGAGTTGAATTGGCACAAAAAAAACAAGAGATCTTATCAGTCTTCCTATCTACCTTCGCCTGGTAGAAGAGAAGCTCAGAGGCTTACACCAAACTGTCTTTGGAGACTCAGTTTCCAAAACTTCATGTAATTCATCCTGCACTGTCCCCATGAAAACTTCCAAAACTACAAAAAATGGATAACTTGAACCAGAAGGAGGGTGGTGGGAGCAGCTTCCTCTCTGCTCAGCATTCTAACATTTCTGCTCCTCCTCCTGCATCTATCTTTATGTTTCTCAACACAGATCCGAAGGAAGTTGGGTGCATGGAGGGAGGCTAGTAAGAAGTTGCAAGGTTTAAACACCACATCAACCAGAGAAACTTTAATGTTAAAAATAGGCCGGGCGCAGTGGCTCACGCCTGTAATCCCAACAGGCATTTGGGAGGCTGAGGTGGGCAGATCATTTGAGGTTGGGAGTTTGAGACCAGCCTGGCCAACATGGTGAAACCCTGTCTCTACTAAAAATACAAAAGTTAGCCGAGCGTGGTGGCTACTCCTGAACATGGTGGCTTACACCAGTAATCCCAGCTACTCGGGAGGCTGAGGCAGGAGAATCGCTTGAACATGGGAGCCGGAGGTTGCAGTGAGCCAAGATCACGCCACTGTACTCCAGTCTGGGTGACAGAGTCAAGACCCTGTCTCAAAAATAATAATAATAATAATAATAATAATAATAATAATAATAAGTATTCCAAACAACTGAAAGTCTAGATTCTTTAAAATAAAGAATATAGGAAAAGCAAGCCATTTTTCTCCTGCTGTAGAGGGAAAGTGAAATAATAATATGGGCTCAAAAGCATTCTTGCAGACCTGGTATTTCCACTTGTTCTACACTTTGATCTCCACCACAGTGAGGAAGCACTTCAGAGGCCTACCTTTCTCTCAAGTAATCTTATTTTCCTGGCACTTCCTTCTAATGGCTTTCTGCACGACGAATTTATCAGGACATTTTATCATAGGCTGCCTTTTATGTGGTGAGATGGAGAGACCCTTCAGGAAAGGAGAATGTCCAGGAAGTAAATAAATTGAGGCTGGAAGCAAGCAAAAGGCAAAGAACCAGGAAGAAATTCAGGAGACCTGGGTCTGGAGCAGCCCACCAACAGCCAACCAGGAAGGTCCTGAGGCCAGGAGGGAAAAGTAGCGTCAACAAAAACAACGTGATGGTGTCCGTCCCGTGTGCCAGGCTTCATGTTAACCTAACTTCTTTAAACCCATTATCACATTTAATCTGCATGATAACCTATGAGTCAGTGCTATTATTATACTTATTTCAAATATCAGGAAACTGAGGCTTAAAAACGTTACATGCAGGCCAAGCAGTGGCTCACACCTATAATCCCAGCACTTCAGGAGGCCAAGGCGGGTGGATCACGAGGTCAGGAGTTCAAGACCAGCCTGGCCAAGATGGTGAAACCCCGTCTCTACTAAAAATACAAAAAAGAATTAGCCAGGCATGGTGGCAGGTGCCTGTAATCCTAGCTACTTGGGAGGCTGAGGCGGAAGAATCGCTTGAACCCAGGGAAGGGGGCAGAGGTTGCAATGAGCCATGATTGTGCCACTGCACTCCAGCCTGAGTGAAAGAGTGAGACTCCATCTCACAAAAAAAAAAAAAAAAAATTACATGCTCGCTTATGCTTAAACAGCAAGTAGGTGAAAACGAGGAGGAATTTAAACCTTAGTCTGTCTGAACATTACCTACATGCTCAATCAAGAACCTATACTACTAGTATAACAGAAAATTCATCAGACGCTCAGTTTCATGGACTAACTTAAGAAGTACCTAAATCCACTCTATAGAAAATATTATGTATAGTTTTGCCTTTCAGAAGAAATGATCTAGCCCTTCTTGGCTTCTCCAGTGGGTTTGGGGGTCCAAAATACAGCCTGGGCTGTTCAGAAGTTGACTCTGTGATTCTGCACTGCAGTTAGTAGCTCTGAATTGTCATTGCATGCTTCCAAGGTCTCTTCCGTCTTTAAAATGCAATGGTTCTATTATCCTAAATGTCATAAAGAACATGAAAAAGTATGAACAACTTTCCCATTACCCTTCATGACCCCTCCCCACCCCACCCTGGACCCCCCAGCTTTACATTCCCACCACCTACTCCATCACCTGCTTTTATCACTCTCACGATTGGACAAAATAGATCCAGTTGCCATGTGCATTCTTCAGAGCCTTTCCAAAGCCTGGTTATATGATGCATGGAGTATGAGTCAGACTCAGGGTAAAGGGGGCCTCTTTTTAAAGTTTATATGTAGCCGTGAGAGCATTCAAGCATGTGCTGGCATGCCAGCTCTATGTTTAAAAAAATCTAAAAGCTGTTAGCAATCATGTTTTCCTGTTAAATAGCAGTTCAGGGACATCAGAGCCCTTCAAAGTGGGAAAGGATGTGTGTACTCAGAGGGCAGTGGAGGGCATTGTCACCCCCAACCATTCCTCCACCTTCCATTTCTGCTACAAAAGGCTTCTCCAGCCTCACTGGAGTTGAAAGCTCCAGTTTGAATTCCTTACTTGGAAGGTCACTCATTCTCTCATAGCCAAAAATCCTGTTTGCTTTCGTCTTCCCACTTGCTCTCAAATGAAAATATCAGACCACAGACCATCTTGCTTCCCTGATTCAAAAATTAATTACATCATGTCCAGAAGTGAAGGTTGTTGAAAGTTATTAATGTATTTGCTGGGAACACTGCGTTCCGATAGCTTTTACATTAATGCACAGATGCGTGTTCTCAGCCTGACCCGATCAGCAGTTCTGCATGGTGTAGGCTAAAACCCACGGTCACATATTGTCCACTTCCGTCCCTCACTGTGCTCATTCAAAAGCACACTGTCAAGTACATTTTCATTATCGGAAAGCGTATCTATTTATTTCCCATTGTTTGTCGACATCTCCCAGAAGCTTTTAGAATAGGACTCCTTAATCTGCCAATTCTGACCATTTCTGTCTCTTGACCATTATTTCTACTGCCTTGTGATTCTAATAGACCTTGAAATTAGCACTGTGTTTCTGTTTGTGGTGCACAGCATACTCACCGGTGGTAGCAAGCCAAGTACATCAGCTGCACGACAGTCATATGTGACCTGGGTACCTATCCTTGCCACTCCTGGGCGGGGATCCAGCCCCAGGTCTGGCAATCACATGCGTCAGCAAGCTGCTGCTCTGGAAAGAAGAAATACAGGTTCAATTGTTTGGGGCAGGGCTCTGCAGACGTGAGGGAGGGCAATAGTGAAAGAGTGTAGGTAAGTTTTTAGACATAGAGATCAGAGACATTATTTTTCACCAGAGTCATCAGTCCAGATGCATAATTCCTCTCTAGTTAATCAGTATGAATTGGTGTTTACCCAGAATGCTCTGTGCTTCCACCAAGAGCACTCCCAGGCTTAGGGAGCAGGCTGGGCAACAAGGATTTGTGGAGAGGGTGACCCGGCAGAAAATGAGGGTAGAAGTATAGGAATTCAGCATGACAGATTGAAAATTCTACAACTTTGTCCTTCACCACAAATTGGGCACTTTAGGAAGGTGTGTTTCCCTAGGATGTGAAGGACATCAGCATGAGATATTATATATTATATATCACTAGGAGTCATCAATTCAGAGGAACGGAACTGTGGTGACAATAGGGCAGGGTCTGACCTTGGGGACAGATGAACTTGGTTTGGGCTCAATCTCTGTCCTTTGAAGTTAACCTCTGGCACACGATTTAACTCCCACACACAGTCAGACACCTCTCCCCTCACAGATAGCTCTTGCACCTATTTTGCATAGTGGTCCAGGCACAACTTCCTTCTTCAGATTTTTCCAAAACTCCGTGGGTCCGCATTATTATCACTGCCTGACACACTCCCCCATGTCCGTTTCCCTCATGGCATGTTTCTGTATACACACGCAATCACTTTGCTTCACTGGATTCCAAGCTCGGTGAAAGAAGGAACTGTGTCCATTTTTGTGCATCACTGTATACTCAGCACCTAGCATCTTGTCTGACATCAGTCAGTATGTAAGAAATAGTGTTAAATAAACAGATGCACTCTTAAGCTGTTTTCTCTGTAAAATAGAAATAATAGGCCAGGCACGGTGGCTCACGCCTGTATTCCAGCACTTTGGGAGGCCAAGGCAGGTGGGTCATTTGAGGTCAGGAGTTCGAGAGTAGCCTGGCCAACATGGTGAAACTCGTCTCTACTAAAGTTACAAAATTAGCAGGGCGTGGTGCCACATGCCTGTAATCCCAGCTACTCAGGAGGCTGAGGCAGGAGAATCACTTGAACCCAGGAGAAGCAGGTTGCAGTGAACCGAGATCGTGCTATAGCACTCCAGCCTGGACAGCAAGAGTAAAACTCTGTCTCAAAAAAAAAAAAAAATGATAATAGTACCTACTTCAAGTGGAATTACATGATGTAGCACATGTAAAGTTTTCAGAATAATGCCTGGAACATAGCAAACACTTAACAAACACAGCTGGTATTAGTATTTAGAGCATTCATTCATAGCCTAGGGTCTTACCCTTATATTGAGGTGTTATGTGAATCACCTGAACTTGGATACAAATTATGTGTGTGTACCTTTTTTCTGAGAAGAGGATCCATGAGAGTTTTCAGACTCAAGTGGGGACAATTACTTCAGTGTCTAAAGGAAATTAGAATCATTGTTATAAAGATTGATACTATTGGACTTAAGAGAATAAGACAGGAGCCTATTTTCCATAAGAATCTAGGGACCACAGATTTTATTCTTATGCAGCCTTCGTTTGCTTTAATGTTCAACTGAATCACAGAGCACTGAATCAAGAACCAGGGGACATAGTCTCTTGTCTGAGTCCTTTTCCTTTGCTAACTCTATAGTCTTGGTTTATTCACCCACTCTCTTACTCTATAAACTTTTTACCCTGGTTTGGGCAGAGATAATGCAAAGAAGAATACTTTTTAAAAATCCTAAGGACATAAAAACAGAACTGCATGAAAAATACAAGGTCTGCAAGTCAGGAGATGTCTTGCTCAGAGCATCCTGTTCCCTAATCTGAGAAATAACTGAGTTTAATTATATGACATTTAAGATTTCTTCTGACTGCTGACTATAATCCAAAGATTTGAAAATAAATTGCCTCTATTCCAAGGATTTGTTTTCTACATGAGTCTTCACTGTACTAATTTACACTCTTGCCCACACCAAGGACACTATTTTTACTGACCCATTTGCAAAACTGAAGTAGGGGTGGCATCTTAGTCCATCCGGGCTGCTATAACAAAACACTTTAGACTTGGTAATTTATAAACAACAGAAATTTATATCTTGCTGCTCTGGATGCTGGGAAGTTCAAGATCAAGGCACCAGCAGATTCAGTGTCTAGCAAAGGCTCTCTGCTTTATAGATGGAACTTTGTTGCTGTGCCCTCCCATGGTAAAAGTGGTGCAAGGGAGCTCACTGGAGCCTCTTTTACAAGAGCAGTAATCCCGTTCATGAGGCTACACCTCTTAATACTATCACACTGGATATTAGATTTCAACACATAAATTGGAGAAGTAAAGGAGGATAAACCAACATTCAGACCATGGAAGATGGGAAAGTAAGAGACATTCTCTGCCCTTTGCTGATTTTGATTCAGTATATTTAGCACTTTCATGGGCTTCTTGGACTTGAGCTACATTGGATAGCAAGAGGAAGTTAAGACTTAGTGAAGCCAATTATTAAAAAGTCAAAAAGAGGCCGGGCGCGGTGGCTCACGCCTATAATCCCAGCACTTTGGGAGGCCGAGGTGGGTGGATCACGAGGTCAAGAGATCGAGACCATCCTGGTCAACATGTTGAAACCCCATCTCTACTAAAAATACAAAAGTTAGCTGGGCATGGTGGTGCACGCCTGTAATCCCAGCTACTCAGGAGGCTGAGGCAGGAGAATTGCTTGAACCCAGAAGGTGGATGTTGTGGTGAGCCGAGATCACACCATTGCACTCCAGCTTGGGTAACAAGAGCAAAACTCTGTCTCAAAAAAATAAAAAATAAAAAAATAACAGATACTGGCAAGGTTGCAGAGAAAAAGGAATGTTTATACGCTGTTCATGTGAGTGCAAAGTAGCCCAACCACTGTGGAAACCAGTGTGATGACTCCTCAAAGACCTAAAAACAGAATTACCATTCAGCCCAGCAATCCCATTACTGGGTATATACTCAAAGGAATATCAATCGTTCTGTTACAAAGACTCATACATGCTATATTCATTGCATCACTATTCACAATAGTAAAAACATGGAATCAACCTAAATGCCCATCAACAGTAGACTGGATAAAGAAATCATGGTACCTATACACCATGGAATATTATACAGCTATAAAAAAGAAAAAGATCATGTCCTTTGCAGGAACATGGGTGGAGCTACAGGCCATTACCCATAGCAAACTAATGTAGGAATAGAAAACCAAATATTGCCTGTTCTTACTTATAAGTGGGACCTAAATGATGAGAACTCAGGGACTCATAGAGGGGAACAGCAGACACTGGGGCCTAACAAAGGGTGGAGAATGGAAGGAGAGAGAGGATCAAGAAAATTAACTAATGGGTACTAGGCTTAGTACCTTGGTGATAGAATAATCTGCATAACGAGCCCCCATGACATGAGTTTACTTATCTAACAAACCTGCACATGTACCCCTGAACTTAAAATAAAAGCTAAAAAGGAAAAAACAGGGACCTAGTGAAGGCTAAAGCACCAGACTTCCAGCTCAGAATGACTTACCCATAGGACCCAGCAGAGCACCAATGGGAGATAAATCTAACTCCGCTGAATGGGTAAATTCTGTGCCCTTCTTGCCCATCCCCAGTGAATCTGTGAGTTTTACACATTGAGGTATTATTTGTTTGATTGGAGTGAAGATCCACCTCAGTAAATGTGAATTTAGGAAGAGGAGAAGAGCCAAGTGAAGGATGTTAACTTTAAGCAACAGGATACACGGGAAGCGTCACACAGGAGAAATCAAAGGCTTTAAACGGCAGGAGACTGAGAACATGAATCTGCTGGTTCATAGGAAGGTAAGGGACCTAGCCAGGGAAATGGACAGAGCTCTATAAGGTGGCCTAGATTTCTTTATAAGGTGGCCTAGTTCTCTGTGGACATCAGTCCTAGAGAACTCACCTAGGCCAGTCTTAAAGGACTGAAAACTTAAGCTCACTTTGGCTGACTGGGGTTTTCCACATAGAATCCAGACTAATGAATCTAGTTACATTCAGATAACTAAGTCTCTGCGATGCTGTTCAGTGTCTCTTACTCCAGGTCCTTTGTCAAAGGTCATTATCTGGGAACCCATGGATAAACCTAATATCATCTCAGGTAATGGTGCACCCAAATTTCCCAACCATGAAGTCAATTTTCAGCATTCCATTCAGATTTGACTCCTATATCATCTCTTTGTCATTGTTTCCTCATTGAGGAAGCTTCAGCTCTGATACATAAGTTGAGCCGGAGTGCAGTGAAACCTTACTGCCTAGAACTCACACAGTCTCACCGACCTGATTTCCATAAATAGATAAGCTCATCAAGGAGAAACACAGGATCAAAATCTAAAAGCCATCTCAGGAAATTACTCATTTCAGATATTTTGCCTCAGGTCAAATTAAAATTCCAGCCTCCCTAAAACCCATGTCTGTCTGTATTTTTTTTAACAGGGATTCAGATTAAATAAGCTTCCGTGATAACTTCTAATATTTGATTAATTTTTCTGTCATTGAGTCCTTTTTTATGAATGTAGCAGAATAGATGAGAACTAGATAAATCTAGATGGTAGTGAATGTCATTTCACAAATGACAACACTAAGGACTATAAAAAAATATGGCTTTCCTGATGTGACATATATTCGTATATTCTTCCCTGTATTCATTCATTCAACATTCCCTCAAAAAATCTATTTATTGAATGCCTACTCTATTTAGTCACAGCTGTAGATAGAGGGATAAGCAAAATATTTGTTTACTAGGGCTGCTGTAACAAAATACCACAAACCGGTTGACTTGAACAACAGAAATTGGTTTTCTCCTAGTTCTGGAAGCTGAAAAGCTGAGCTCAAGTTTCATAGTGTTGGTTCCTTCTGAGGGCTGAGAGCAAGAATCTGTTCTATGCCTCTTTCTTAGACTCTGGTGGTTTGCTGGCAATCTTTCACATCCCTTGGCTTATAGGAAAGTGTGGCCCCCATCAGGTGCAGTGGCTCATGCCTGAGATCCCAGAACTTTGGGAGGCCGAGGCAAGTAGATCACAAAATCAGGAGTTCAAGACCAGCCTGGCCAATATGGTGAAGTCCCGTCTCTAATAAAAACACAAAAAGAAAAAATTAGCTGGGCGTGGTGGTGTGCACCTGTAGTCCCAGCTACTCCGGAGGCTGAGGCAGGAGAATCGCTTAAACCTGGGAGGTGGAGGTTGCAGTGAGCCGAGATCACACCACTGCACTCCACCCTGGGCAACAGAGCAAGACTCCGTCTCAAATTAAAAAAAAAAAAAATGAAAGCATGGCCCCAATCTCTGCCTTCTTCACATGGAATTTCCCCTGTATGTATGTCTTTGTGTCCAAATTTCCCCTTTTATGAGAACACCAGTTCTACTGGACTAGGGACTGAACCCTATTGCATTATGATCACATCATAGCTAATTACATCTGCAGTCACCGTATTTCCAAATAAAGTCATGTTCTAAGGCAGCGGTCCCCAACCTTTTTGGCACCAGGGACCTGTTTCAGGGAAGACAATTTTCCCACAGACTTGGGGTGGGTGGGGGGTTTCAAGATAATTCAAGGGCATTACATTTACTGTGCACTTTATTTCTGTTATTGCTACATTGTAGTATATAATGAAATAATTATACGACTCACCATAATGTAGAATCAGTGAGAATCCCGAGCTTGTTCTGCAGGAAAACTAGACGGCCCCTTCTGGAGGTGATAGGAGACACTGAAAGATCATTATCAGGCATTAAATTCTCATAAGGAACATACAACTTAGATCCCTCTCATTCAGAGTAGGGTTCGTGCTCCTATGAGAATCTAATGCCACCACTCATCTGACAGGAGGCGGAGCTCAGGCTGTAATGTGAGCGATGGGCAGTGGCCGTAAATACAGATGAAGCTTCCCTCACTCCCTTGCCCACCACTCACCTCCTGCTGTGCATCCTGGTTCCTAACAGGCCACAGACTGGTACTGGTTGGTGGCCTGGGAGTTGGGGACCCCTGTTCTAAGGCATTGAGGATTAGACTTTAACATATGAATTTCAGCGGAACACAATTCAAATCATAACATGCAGGAACAAAAGAAATTCCCTGCTGCCAAAAAACTTACATTCAAATGTCAGGAGACATTGTATGTATGCGTGTATTTGTGTGTGTTTAGGAG
The DNA here is from genome assembly GCF_030222135.1 of Aotus nancymaae. Lineage (NCBI taxonomy): Eukaryota > Metazoa > Chordata > Mammalia > Primates > Aotidae > Aotus > Aotus nancymaae. The sequence goes on from NW_026988454.1 coordinate 28,120,759, forward strand.
GCAGTGGAAAATGCCTGCAAGTATTGCAGCAGTGACAGAGTTTAAGGGGTTGCTACTCAAGATCCTCTCTGATGAAGTGCCTTTTGAGCAGACCTGAATAAAGCCAGAAGCTGGACCCTGTGAAAATCCAAGTGGAAGCGTGGTCCAAGCGAAGAGCATGGTGAGTGCAGATACTCTAGACTAGAACCTCTCATTGCTGCCTCTCACTGCAAAATGGTCTAGGAAGTGTTAATTGTGTCAGGCATGATATGTCCCAGGAGATACTTCAGTGCCAGCCCTTGGTACTCCTCTCCCTTTTGAAGACTTATTTCAGTATTTTGTGAGCACCTGCTATACTCCAGCCTGCTTGGAGCTAAGTGAAAATCAAAATGGGAGTGATTCTTGTCTTCTTGGAGTAAGGTTTTAAACTACCTGCATAATATTAGATTGGACAAACCATGATAACTCATTATAATTTTACTTTTCACTTCACTTCTAAGAGAAAGACCAAATAGACTCTGAGGGAATTTTTCCCATGATGCGGTGTTAAAACTTCACGAGACTCATTCCATTGGCAGCTGCTCAATTGTTGGAATTGTCTTTTATCTCAAAAATAAAATCTGACTTTCTGATACTTAAACCTACTGGACTAGATCAACAGAGAACAAACATTTTTTCTCTTCTGTGGGGTAATTCTTAAAATTTTGAAGAAAACTAGAATTTTTATTTATTTCCTCATTGTCTTTCACTCTGTATGTAGCCCACAGTCCCTGAAATAGTTATTTGCCTCTGGGTACAAGTTTTCACTGACTGCTGGGCCCAGAGAATATGGGTTACATGGAGGTTTTGAACATTTCCGTATTCAGTGGGAGTGTTATTTACTGTGATGTAGATGTTATGCTTCCATTAATCCAGCCCAAGATTAAGTCAGCATTATTTATAATCATAATGAAATGTTGGCTTACATTAAACATTCAGGTAAACATATTTTTACTTCAGTGTTAGATTTTACATTCATCACCTTTGTATTTCATCTTATGGGTTTGGATTTTGTATATGCATGCCTTGATACTTTTTCTAATCATGACTCCATATCTATTGCAATGTGACAGAAAACAGAAGTCCTCAGATTATTCACTGTATGACTTTGGCTGAGTCACTTGATTTTCCTGAACCTCAGTTCTGCTCACTGTAAAAATAAAAGAGGGTTGGGATCTAGCAATGAGTCTCTTTTGTAGAGTTGTGCGAATCAAATATGACAAGCTAGGCAAAAGTATTCTTTAACATGAGAAACACTATGCAAATATTTGTTCATAGTAGTGATAGGATTGGCTTTTCTTCTTGATTTTGTCAACTGCAGAAGTGACAACTATGTCTTTAGCCAACTCGTTAATTCAAATGGCAGGCAAATTAAGACCAAAATATTAATCAATGTGCTTTAGGTTTGTTTACAACTTGTTGTGAATCTATCTAAAGGTATTGTGACCCTATTTGTATATTCATAGTTTACCTTAACCTCAAAGATCTCATCAGCCTGGCTGGGTGTCAACACAATATGGTGTTACCATCAACTGCTTTGAGTGTGACAAATTTAGCCTCGATTCCAGCTCAGACACTCACTGGCAAGTAATTTGTGTAAATTACTTGATCTTACTGATTCTGTTTCTTATCTTTAAAAGGGGAGATAAACAAAGTACTTACCTACTCGAACTATTGTGAGGGATAAATAAAATAAAGCAAGCAGAACCTAGCATAGAGTAAATGTTCAGCAATCCTTGTCATTTTTATGACACTATGAAAATTAAGTCATCCTAATCAATCCTCTGATCTTATGAAGTAGCTCAAGTTCAAAAACAATAAAATAAATTAAGCTAGCATAACATGACATTCCTGGTGAACCTATGTTCACTCCCAGTAACCCCCACATTCCTTTGTTAACAGTCACAAACCATTAGCTTAAAAATCCATTCTTGACTTTTTCTAGGTTCACCATCTGAGAATAGCTGATCTTTTTGTGAATTATGGAATCTATTTCCCTTTTTTAAAAAATTAATTGACATTCATCTCTTGGTGTCTGAAAGATCTAATCTTCTGTTCATATTCATTTATTCAAAATGAATATTCTGAGTATCTACTATTTGCCCAACATTCCAGTTTTCTCAGCAGCCTGGCATAACTTGCAGGTGTTCTGGCAACAAAAACTCATTTTAAGGGGCCAGGCTTTGTCTTACTGTCCACTTATCTATGTAGAATTGCAGTCAACTCCCTCTTTACATTGTTTGTGAATATGGACAAGTCATTTAACGCTGAGTCACAATTTCCTCCCCAGTAAAGCAGGATAATAATAGCTACTGTGACTACCTCACAGCGCAAAAATAAATGAGACCAAGTGGGAAAAAAAAGTCCCCCAAACACAAAGCACCCCTGAAAATTAATTCAAGGGATTATTTGCTTTTCTCCTTCCAGCCAACAGACCACTTTCCTTGCTACTGAATGTAAAAACAGAATATGAATTTACTAGTTCTGCCATCTGTTATTATTACACCAGCTCCCCCAAACAGTTTGGAGATCATTCCTTGTTCTTCTAGTTTCAAACACAGATGAAAATGACTTTTTGTGGTCTTTAACATTTTCATTAAACTCAAATTTTGTTAGATTATTTATTTATTTATATGTTATGTATTTACTCTTCCTCTCCTTCCCTCAAGCAAAAGGATTCTCTCCCCATAGCCAACACAGCTGGAAATGGTTCTGGCTCAGCGTGTGTTTAGAAATGTCATCCAGGAGCTAGTGCCTAGAATGAGGGTCTCGGGACCCTGTGTATTGTCCTATGATATTCTGTATTAAAATGCAAGTATGGCCGGTATTCTGTATTAAAATATAAGACAGAGAGCCTTGCTCTGACTGGATTATCAACCTGCCTGGGAGCAAGATGGCAGAATAGAAGCCTCTAGTGCTCACTGCCCCTCTTCCTTACGGGAGCATCAAACTGTATGGCTATCGAAACAAAAAAGCACTTTCATTAGAACCCAAAATCAGGTAAGCAATCAAAGTGCCGGGATGTTTTGTTTTGTTTTGTTTTTTTGAGACAGAGTCTCTTTCTGTCGCCAGGCTGATGTCCAGTGGCATGATCTCGGCTCACGACAACCTCTGACTCCCTGGTTCAAGCAATTCTCCCGCCTCAGCCTCCAGAGTAGCTAGGATTACAGGCACACACCACCATGCCTGGCTAATTTTTGTATTTTCAGTAGAGACCACATTTCACCATGTTGACCAGGATGGTCCGTTTCTCCTGACCTTGTGACCTCCCACCTCAGCTTCCCGAAGTGCTGGGATTACAGACGTGAGCCACTGCGCCCAGCCCACAGTATAACATCATATTAAGGAAAGATGCACTGAAGGGAATAGGAAAGACAGTCTAGAACTGTTGGCACCACGCTTCCTCCATGCCGTGCCAGTGGCTGCATGGCACAGAGACAGAATCTGTGTGCTTGGGGAAGGAAGAGCACAGTGATTGTGGGCCTTTGCATTGGAACTCAGTGCTGGCTTGTCGCAGTGGAAAGCAACATGGGGCCGCACTCAGCCTGTGACCAGCCCTAGCCACACGCAAATCATTCGTCCTAGCAGTTGGAATCTGAGTTCCGGCAAGCCCCACCACTGCAGGCTAGAGTGCTCTGGGGATCTAAATAAACTTGAAAGGTAGTCTACGCCACAAAGACAACAATTCCTGGGCAAGTCCTGGTGCTCTGCTGGGCTCAGATCCAGTGGACTTAGGCGGCACATGACCTAGCGAGACACCGGTGGGGGCTGGGAAGGGAGTGCTTGCACTGCCTCTCCTCCAGCCACAGGCAGTGCAGCCTGCAGCTCTGAAAGAGACTCCTTCCCTCCACTTGAAATAAAAGAGTAAAGGAGACTTTGTCTTGCTGCTTGGGTACCAGCTCAGCCACAGTACAATAGGACACTACACAGGGTCCCGAGACCCTCATTCCAGGCACTAGCTCCTGGATGACATTTCTAAACACAAGCTGGGCCAGAACCATTTCCAGCTGTGGCGGCTATGGGGAGAGAATCCTTCTGCTTGAGGGAAGGAGAGGAAAAGCAAAGGGGACTTCATCTTGCAGTTTGGGTACTAGCTTGGCCACAGTAGGATAGTGCACCAAGTGGACTCCTGGAGTCCTCAATTCCAGGCCTTGATTCCTGGAGGGCATTTCTGGACCTTCCCTGGGCCAGAAGGGAGCCCACTACACTCTAGGGAGAGACTCAGGACTAGCAGCATTCACAAGCTGACTGAAGAGCCCTTGAGCCTTGAGTGAACACTGGTGGTAGCCAGGTTAGGGATAATGGCGGCCATGCAGAGAGACTCCTCTACTTAAAAAGGGAGGTAGCCGGACGCAGTGGCTCACGCCTGTAATCGTAACACTTCTGGAGACAGAGGCGGGCGAATCACCAGGTCAAGACATTGCGACTATCCTGGCCAGCATGGTGGATGTTGTATCTACTAAAAATACAAAAATTAGCCGGGCAAGGTGGTGGGCACCTGTAATCCCAGCTACTCAGGTAGCTGAGGCAGGGGAATTGCTTGAACCCAGGAGGCAGAGGTTGCAGTGAGCCGAGATCGCATCATTGCACTCCGATCTGAGCAACAAAGCAAGGCTTTGTTTCAAAAAAAAAAAAAAAAAAAAAAAATACAAAAATTAGCTGGGCATGGTGGCGCTTGCCTGTAATCCCAGCTACTCAAGAGGCTGAGTCACAAGAATCGCTCGAACCCAGGAGGCAGAGGTTGCATTGAGCCAAGATCGTGCCACTGCACTCCAGCCTGGCGACAGAGCGAGACTCCCTCTCAGAAAAAGCGGGTGGGGGAGAAAAGAGTGGAAAGGACTTTGCCTTGCAGCTTGGGTTCCAACTCAGCTGCTATGGAACAGAACACCAGGTCAATTCCTAACAGGCCGTGGCTCCTAGATAGCATCCCTGGTGACACGGTTTGGGGTTGTGTTCCCACTAAAATTTCATGTCAAACAGTAATCCCCAGTGTTGGAGGTGGGGCCTGATGGGAGGTGATTGAATCATGAGGGCAAATTTCCCCTTTGGTGCTGTTCTCATGATAGTGAGTGAGTTATCACAAGGTCTTGTTGTCTAAAGTGTGTAGCATCTCCCCACCCCACATCCGCCTGCTCTGGCCATGTAAGAGATGCCTGCTTCCCCTTCACCTTCTGCCATGATTGTAAGTTTCCTGAGGCCTCCCTAGCCATGCTTCCTGTACAGCCTGAGGAACCGTGAGCCAATTGAACCTCTTTCTTTATAAATTATCCAGTCTTAGATATTTTTTCATAGCAGTGCAAGAACAAATACTCTTGGACCCACCCAGGGCTGGGGGGAACACACTAGCCTGAGGGAAGGATACAAGCCTGGCGGGATTTGCCACCTGCTGACTGTAGGGTCTTGAGTGAACATAGGCGGTCCCCAGGCATTGGTCACTATGGGCCTTGGGTGAGACTCAGTGCTGTACTAGCTTCAGGTGTGACCCAATAGTCTCAGTGGTGATGGCCACAGGGGTGCCTGTTTTATCCCTCCCGCAGGGATACATTTTGCCTCCCACAGGCAACTCAGCCACAGAGAGAGAGATTATGTTTGTTTGGAGGAAAATGAGGGAAAAAAACAAGAATGTGCCTAAGGAGTACTTCCAGATGTTACCCAAGACCACCAATGCGGTACCTCTACAAGTTGGAAAAAGCCACCACATCACTGAGCTTGGAGTGTTCCCTAAAGCAGATATGGCTGCAGCAACCAAAAACATAGATCACAACACCTAAATCCCTTCGAATACCTGGAAAGCCTTTTCCAGCAGGATGGTTAAAAACAAGCCCAGACTGCAAAGACTACAATAAATACCTAACTCTTCAATGCCCAGACACTGACGAACATCCACAAGCATCAAGACCATCCAGGAAAATATGACCTCACCAAATGAACTAAATAAGCTGCCAGAGACCAATCCCAGAGAGACATGTACGTGACCTTTCAACAGAGAATTCAAAAGAGCTGTTTTGAGTAATTCAACAAAATCCAAGATAACACTGAGAAGGAATTCAGAATCCTATCAGATAAATGTAACAAAGCGATTGAAATAACTTTAAAAACATCAAATAAAAATGCTGGAGCTGAAAAATGCAACTGATATGAATGCATCAGAGTCTATTAACAGCAAAACTGATCAAGCAGAAGAAAGATTTAGTAAGCTTAAAGACCGTTTATTTGAAAATACAATCAGAGGAGGCAAAAGCAAAAAGCAGGAAAAAAGAAGGCAGCACACATACAGGATACAGAAAATAGCCTCAAAAAGATAAATCCAAGAGTTATTGGTCTTAAAGAGGAGGTAGAGAGACAGATTGGGAAAGAAAATAAGGGATAATAAAAAAGAATTTCCCAAATCTAGAGAAAGTTATCAAAATTGCAGTATGAGAAGGTTATAGAGCACCAAGCAGATTTAATCTAAATAGGACATCAACATATTTAATAATCAAACTCCCAAAGATCAAGGATAAATAAACTATCTCGAAAGCAGCAAGAGAAAAGAAACAAATAATATACAAAGGAGCTCTAACACATCTAGCAGCAGACTTTTCAGTGGAAACCTTGCAGGCCAGGAGGGAGTGTCATTATATATTTGATGTGCTGAAGGAGAAAAACCTTTACCCTAGAATAGTATATCCAGTGAGAATACCCTTCAGACATAAAGGGGAAATAAATAATCTCCAGACAAATAAAAGCTGAGGGATTTTATCAACATGGGATCTGTCCTACAAGAAATGCTAAAGGGAGTTCTTCAGTTTGAAATAAAAGGATGTTAATGAGCAATAACGAATCATCTAAAGGTACAAAACTCATTGGCAATAGTAAGTACCCAGGAAAAAACAGAATATTATAACACTGTAATTGTGGAATGTGAACTACTATATCCTGAGTAGAAACACTAAAAGATGACCCTACCAAAAATGATAGCTACAATTTTTCAAGTATGAACAGTACAAAAAGATATAAATAGAAATAACAGGAAGTTAAAAAGTGGGGAGACGAAGTTAAATTATAGAATTTTTATCACTTTTCTCATTGCTTGTTTGTTTACATAATCAAGTGTTAAGCTGTCATCAGTTTAAAACAATGGATTATAAGATATTATTTGCAAGCCTCATCCAAATATCATACAAAATATATCATACAATATCATAGCCTCCAATCAAAAAACATAATGGATACACAGAAAATAAAATGCAAAAAATTAAAATATACCACCAGAGAAAATCACCTACACTTAAAGAAATATATTAAGAAAGGAAAGAAGAAAGGGGAGACCAAAAACCATCCAGAAAACAAATAGCAAAATGGCAGAAGACAAGTTCTTAGTTATCAATAATAACATTGAATGTAAATGGGCTAAACTTTCCAATCAAAAGGCACAGAGTAGCCGAATAGATTAAAAAAGAAAAAAGACCTAATGATCTGTTGCCTATTGGAAACACACTTCACCTAAAAAGATACATATAGACTGAAAATAAGAGGTTAGAAAATTATACTGTATGCAAACAGACACCAGAAAAGAGCAGGAGTTGCTATACTTACACCAGACAAAATAGATTTCAAGGCAAAAACTATAAAAGAGACAAGAGATATTATATAATGATAAAGGGGCTGATTCAGCAAGAGGATATAACAATTGTAAATACGTATGCACCCAATCCTGGAGCATGCAGATATATAAAGCAAATATTATTAGAGCTAAAGAGAGAGATAGACCCCAGTACAGTAATAGCTGGAGACTTCAACATACCACTTTCAGCATTGGACAGATCATCCAGACAGAAAATCAATAAAGAAACATTGCACTTAATCTGCACTATAGACCAAATGGATGTAATAGATATTCACATTTCATCCCATGGCTGTAGAATACACTTTCTTCTCCTCAGCACATGGGTTATCCTGAAGGATAGACCATATATATGTTAGGTGACAAAACCAGTCTTTCAAATTTCAAAAAAAAATTGAAATAATATCAAGTATCTTCTGTGATCACAATGGAATAAAACTGGAAATCAGTAGCAACAGGAATGGAAATTGAACAATATGCTCCAGAATGACCAGTAGGTCAACAACAAAATTAAGAAGAACATTTTAAAATTTTTTGAAACAAATGAAAATGGAAACCCAACATATCAAAACCTATAGGATACTATGAGAGCACTAATAAGAGAAAACTTTATAGCAATAAGGACCTATATCAAAAAGTAGAAAAACTTTAAGTAAACAGCCTAATGATGCATCTCAAAGAACTAGAAAAGAAGAGCAAACAAAACCCGAAATTAGTAGAAGAAAATAAATAATAAATATTACAGCAGAAATAAATGAAACTGAAATTTACAAAATACAAAATATCAATGAAATTAAAAGTGAGTTTTTGAAAAGATAAACAAAATCAACAAACCTTTAGCCTAACTAATTAAAAAAAAATAGAAAAGACCCAAACAAATTAAATCAGAGATGAAAAAGGAGACATTGCAACTAATGCTGCAGAAATTCAAAGGATCGTTAGAAGCTACTATGAGCAACTATATGCCAATGAATTGGAAAACCCAGAAGAAATGAAAAATTCCTAGACACATACAACCTATCAAGATTGAACCAAGAAGAAATCCAAATCCTGAACAGACCAATAACAAGTAATGAGATTGAAACCATAATAAAATGTCTCTCGGGAAAGAAAAGCCCCATGACCCGATGGCTTCACTGTTGAATTTTTCCAGACATTTAAAGAATAACTAATACCAATTCTACTGAAACTATTCCAAAAAAATAAAAGTGGAAAAAGTACTATCTAACTCATTCTACGAGGCTGGTATTACTCTGATACCAAAACCAGACAGACACATCAAAAAGGAAAACTACAGGTCAATATCCCTGATGAACATTGATACAAAAATCCTCAGTGAAACACTTGATACAAAAGTCCTCAACAAAACACTAGCAAACTGAACTCAACAACACATTTAAAAGATTGTTCATTATGACCAGGTGGGATGTAGCCCTGGGATGCAAGGAATGGATCAACATATCCAAATCAATCAATGTGATACATCATATCAACAGAATGAAAGGCAAAAACCATACAATCATTTCAATTGATGCTGGAAAAAGCATTTGATAAAATTCACCATTCATTTCTGATAAAAACCCACAGAAACACTTGATAGAAAAATCCTCAACAAAAAACTAGCAAACTGAACTCAACACCACATTAAAAAGATTGCTCATTATGACCAGGTGGGATGTAGCCCTGTAATCAGAAGACTGAGTACAGAAGAAACAAACTTCAGCACAATAAAAGCCACATGACAGACCCAAAGCTAGTATCATACTGAATGAGGAAAAACTGAAAGTCTTTCCTCTAAGATGGGGAACATGACAAGGATGCCGATTTTTACCACTGTTATTCAAAATAGTACTGGAAGTCCTGGCTAGTGCAATCAGACAAGAGAAATCAAAGGTGTCCAAGAGAAATAAAAGGCATCCAGATTGGAAAGAAAGAATTCAAATTACCTTTGTTTGCAAGTGACATGATCAGGAAGACACAAAAAAATGGAAAGACATTCCATGTTCATTAATTGGAAGATATAATGCAATCCCTATCAGAATACCAATGACATTTTTCACAGAAATTGAAAACAATCCAAAAATTTATGTGGAATTACAAAAGGCCCACAAAAACCAAATCTATCCTAAGAAAAATGAACGAAACTGGAGGAATCAAACTACCTGACTTCAAATGATACTACAGAGCTACAGTAACTAAAAGAGCATGGTACTGGCATACAAGGTCCCCAACAGTATTTTCTTTAGGAAGTAATTTCTGTCTGCCCAGAGCACTGGCTATGGGAGGTCAAAGCCTCAAAGATCTTAACACTAAGCATAGCCATAGTCATTTTAGCCTGGATTTTTAAAAAATCAGTAAAGGATCAATGAAATTATTTTTATCTCTGTAACATGAGGGATAAATGCTTGTGGTGAGGAATATCCCATATATCCTGATTTGATTATTATGCATTGTATGCCTGTATCAAAATATCTCATTGCCCATAAATATACATACCTACCATGTACCTACAAAAATTAAAAATAAAATTAAAATTTTTAAAAAATCTTGGCCAGATGCAGTGGCTCACACCTGTAATCCCAGGACTTTGGGAGGCTGAGGCAGGTGAATCACAAGGTCAGGAGTTTGAAACCAGCCTGGCCAACATAGTGAAACCCCATCTCTATTAAAAATGCAAAAATTAGCTGGGCATGGTAACATGCGCCTGTAGTCCTAGCTACTTGGGATGCTGAGGCAGGAGAATCGCTTGAACCCAGGAGGCAGAGGTTGCAGTGAGCCGAAATCTCACCATTGTACTCCAGCTCGGTGACAGAGTGAGACTCCATCTCAAAAAAAAAAAAAAAAAAATCTCCCTGAGGCAGCTGAGCTTCAGCCCAGCCTAGGCAACATGGCAAAACCTGTCTCTACTTTTTATTTAAAAAAAAAAAAGCCTGGGCACAGTGGCTCACGTCTGTAATCCCAGCACTTTGAGAGGCCAAGGCAAGGGAATCACAAGGTCAGGAGTTTTGAGACCAGCCTGACCAACATGATGAAACCTGTCTCTACTAAAAATACAAAAAATAGTCAGGCTTGATGGCATGTGCCTATAATCCCAGCTACTGGGGAGGCTGAGGCAGAGGCTGCCGTGAGCTGAGATGTGCCACCGCACTCCAGCCTGGGTGACAGAGCAAGACTCCATCTTAAAAAAAAAATTCTGCCTGGAACCAGAGGCCAGCCAGTGCATGGTATAGAAATGAGTGCTGACCATTACTTCTGCTTGGGGCTTCTAAACCTAGGCTGAATACAACCTGTACAATTGAACATATACTTAGTTTCACTTTTTGGAAACAGAGCTTAAAAATATACACAAGGGGTAGCATAGGAGGAGTTACATTGCACTCCCTGGCTAACAACAGGAAGTACAAGAGATATACTTCCATTGTCCACTAAATTCTAAGGGTCACACAGAGCCTTACTTCTTAAATGATGTAAAACAATCTAATGAAAAGTGTGTTCAACCATAGTTTTTCAAAAGAGGAAAAAAGTGTTCACCAAATGGTCTCTTTTTTTTTGAGACGGAGTCTCACTCTGTCACCAGGCTGGAGTGCTGTGGCAAGATTTTGGCTCTCCCAGGTTCCAGTGATTCCCCTGCCTCAGCCTCCTCAGTAGCTGGGATTATTTTGTATGTTTAGTAGAGACGGGATTTCACCATGTTGGCCAGGATGGTCTCAATCTCCTGATCTCGTGATCCACCACCTCAGCCTCCCAAACGTGCTGGGATTACAGGCATGATTACAGGTGTGAGCCACCGTGTCTGGCCCAAATGGTCACTCTTATATACAATCCTTAATAAAAGATGGGTCAGGTACGGTGGCTCACATCTGTAATCCCAGCACTTTGGGAGGCTGAGGCAAGAGGATGGCTTGGGCCCAAGAGCTCGAGACCAGCCTGGCCAACATGGAGAAACCTTGTCTCTAATAAAACTACAAAAATTAGCCGGGCATGGTGGCATGCACCTGTTGTAGTCCCAGCTACTCTGGAGGCTGAGCCAGGAGAATCACTTAAACCCAGCAGGTGGAAGTTGCAGTGAGCCAAGATCGTCATTGCACTCCAGCCTGGGTGACAGAGTAAGACTCAGTCTCAAAAATAAATAAATAAAATAAAATAAAAGATGGTGGAGTGGTGTCAAACTGCAATTCTGTGAGGACACTTCTAGAGGAGGGAAGGTAACATGATACATGTATACGTATTCTTAGTCATGTGGCTTCATACAAGTATGAACATTTAAAAATCTAGAGTAATTAATTTTCACGCACATTGTTATCTTTCCTATCTCTCTGCTTCAGCCGACCTTTACAAATAGTATAGTGCTCATTTATAGTGGTTGAGGTCATATGGGGAGCCGAGAATGGAGTTTTTCTGTGTTGTTGATAAAATGGAGAGCTTCATGTTTTAGATAACTGGTATGCAGGTGGCAATGATCTGTTTCAAAAATCAAAGCTTCTTGCCTTGGCCCAGAAAACCTGAAATATTTACTTCCTGGCCCTTTATCGAAAAAGTTTGCTGACCCCTGCCAGGAAGCAGAGAGGTATCCAATTCTGAAGGGGTCTGAGGGCTGTTGTTACTTCGCCATCATCAATTTTCACTATAATGTCGTTTAATATAGCCTTTGTTTTAAGTGTTGCAACATTGTTATGGGCTCCCACTGTGAATTAGATGTGAAATTCACACCCAAAAAAGCTAAGCAAATTCGTCTTCAGGTAGTGATTTCATTGGAATTGAAACAGAGATCGTGCTTCATCCAATCGCTAGTTTCCTTCTAATTTGAATCAATAATTTAATGATACTTTTCTATAAATTCTACTCATTTCTTTCTGTTCTAGAGAATAGAAAAACAGACATTCTCTTATAAGGAGACACCTAATTGCCATGAACAGGAAGTGGCTGCAGGTCAAGCTTGCCCTAACCAGTGCCAAAAAAGACAACAAATGGATAGTTCTAGAACCAAAGGCAACCGTTTTGGTAGGCATCCCCTTTTACTTACCTGTTTTATGGTTAATCATCCTGTGTAGCTAGTTAGTCATCAGTTGTGTAAATATAAATTTGGCGGCATGTTTCTCAAAAATAAAAATTTCATTGATCCTTTTTTTAAAAAATTCAGGCTAAAATGAGTATGGTCATGCTCAGTGTTAAGATCTTTGAGGTCTTTATCTCCTGTAGCCCATGCTCCGGGCAGACAGAAATTACTTCCCAAAGAGGACACTGATTGGGCACAGTGGCTCACACCTGTAATCTCACCACTTTGGGAGGCCGAGGAGGGCAGATCACTTGAGACCAGGAGTTCGAGACCAGCCTAGACAACATGATGAGGCCCCCATCACTACTAAAAATACAAAAATTAGCTGGGCATGGTGGCACATGCCTGTAATCCCAGCTACTCAGGAGGCTGAGGCAGGAGAATGGCTTGAACCCAGGAAGCAGAGATTGCAGTGAGCCAATATCGTGCCACTGCACTCCAGCTTGGGTGACAGAGTGAGACTCTGCCTCAAAAAAAAAAAAAGAGGACATTGTTGGGGACCTTGACTTAGAGCCTCTTCTGTTTTAACAGCAAGAAAGCTCAGGGACACTGTCCTGCGCCTCAGTGAGCACACAAGCCCTTGCAAAACACAATGAATCTAACTCGCTCCTGGTTCCACTTATTTTTCTGAGTCTCATTTTCCTGGTGTCCTACTTTCCTCACCCACTTATTTTTCACTTTATTTTATCTTGCCCGGTATTAATAGGTAATCCATCTTAAATCCTTTCTGGAACAAGGCAGGGTATAAGTAAACAAGTAGAAATGAACTGGCCTGTTGAATAGAGTTATTTAGTATTGTCCATCTGAACACTGAAAAAAAAATCTGCCAAAAACAACTATTTTGTTTTGGCTTGGTAGCTGCTGAGGTTTTCTTTCAAGCAAAATTGCTCGACAGGTTCAGGGGCTTCTTGTTGCTCCCGCAGGCACGTGATATTGGGACTGTACAGCGAGAGAGAAGAAGATGTTCACCTCTGCTGTGGCAGGGAAGTGGGCGAACCACGGCCACTGGAGCTGCAGCGGATAAGATACAGAGTAAAAAGATTGCTGCATACATCATCTCTTCAATCTCTCTTTTCTTTAATTTTTTTTTTTTTTTTTTTTGAGACAGAGTCTCGCTCTGTCACAGGCGCCAGGCTGGAGTGCAGTGGCGCCCTCTCAGCTTGCTGCAACCTCCACCTCCCGGGTTCAAGCAATTCTCCTGCCTCAGCCTCCCGAATAGCTGGGACTACAGGCACACGCCACCGTGCCCAGCTAATTTTTGTATTTTTATTAGAGACAGGGTTTCACCACGTTGGCCAGGATGGTCTCAATCTCTTGACCTCGTGATCTGCCCGCCTTGGCCTCCCAAAGTGCTGGGATTACAGGCATGAGCCACCGCCTGGCCCTATCTCTTCAATCTCTCTTGGGGGGCAGAGGGTGGGGAGGGGGAAGGGGTCTTAGGAATTAGCATTTGAATAGTGTCTACAGTTTGCAAAGCAGTTTATGTACATGGCTTCTTAATCCTTGTAATACCCTGTTAATTTGGTTTATGACACTTATAATAGTTTACATTTGAGGCAACTGAGACTTCCAGAAGACAAGGAAAGTGAGCAGAGGAACCAGGATTGAAAACTAGTCTATAAGGCCGCAGCATATACGCTTTCTCAGTGCTTTCCCCAGCCCTTCAACCTGTGTCTAATCATTTGATCCAGCTATGATAAAGTCTGGAAGCCTGCAATGTGATGGGTCATCATAAAAGGCTTTGGAGTGACACTCAAGGTTAAACATCAGATTTTTCATTTTCTAGAAGTTACTTTAGGTCACTGCATTAGTTTCCTAAGGCTGCTGTAACAAATTCCCACAACCTGAGGAGCTCAGAACAACAGAAATTTATTCTCTCACAGTTCTGGAGGCCAGTCAAGTCTGAAATCAAAGTGTCGGCAGGGACACACGCCCTCCAAAGGCTTTGGGGGAAAATCCCCTCCTTGCCTCTTCAGCTTCTGGTGGCTCTGGATACTCCCTGGTGTGTGGCTGCATCCCGCCAATCTCTGCTTCTGTAGTCACATCGCCTCTTCCTTTTCGCTATGTGTCTTCTCCTCTGTGTATCTATCTCATAAGAATATGTGTGGTGGCTCATGCCTGTAATCCCAGCACTTTAAGAGGCCAAGGCAGGTGGATCACAAGGTCAGGAGTTCAAGACCAGCCTGGCCAAGATGGTGAAACGCCGTCCCTACTAAAAATACAAATATTAGCTCGGCGTGGTGGTGCACGCCTGTAATCCCAGCTACTTGGGAAGCTGAGGCAGGAGAATCTCTTGAACCTGAGAGGTGGAGGTTGCAGTGAGCCAAGATTGTGCCTATGCGCTCCAGACTAGACAACAGAGTGAGACTCCATCTCAAAAAAATAATAAAGAATATGTGTGATTGCATTTAGGACCTCTTTAGGATAAGATCTCTAACTTAATCACATCTTTTCCCATATATGATAAGAGTCACAGGTTTGAGGGATTGGAATATGGATATATCTTTTGGGGGCCACCTTCAACCTGCTAAAGTCACTGAGCTTCAGTTATGCCCCACCTTCCTTAAAAATTAGAATTTCAGTACTTAAGATAATCTCAGTAGGCCAGGTGCAGTGACTTATGCCTGTAATCCAAGGACTTTGGGAGATCGAGGTGGGAGGATCACTTGAGCCCTGGAGTTTGAGACCAGCCTGGCAACACAGAGAGACCCTGTTTCTACAAAAAGTCAAAAAAATTAGCTGGGTGTGGTGGCGTGCACCTGTAGTCCCAGCTACTCCGGAGGTTGAGATGGGAGGGGCACTTGAGCCTGGGAAGTCAAAGCTGCAGTGAGCTGAGACTGTACCGCTGCACTCCAGCGTGGACGACTGAGAAAGACCTTGTCTCCAAAAACAAACAAAAAAAAGATAATCTCAATAAAAGTGCTTAAATATAACAGTGCTCAATAAAAAGGTTTTCACCCCTTTTTCTCATCAAGAGAGCTTCTAGTACAATCACACTGCTTTTAAAATGAGTTTCTTCACTTGTTCTATTGGAATAATGCTCAAATATATATTCACATTCTCCCTCTCTTTTTCTCAAGCTGTATTCATGTTCAGGACAAAAGGCAGTAAAGTTCTCAAATTCTTTTTTATTATGAACTAGGAGAGTGTCTCTCAAATATCTGTGGTGAGGGATCTGTTTTAGTTTCATAAAATAAAATAAAATAAAATAAAATGTTGTGGTGATAAAAATCACTGCAAAAGTTTCCGATACTTACTTTCACCTTGTTGCAGACCAATAACAATCTGTGGAAACACCCTGTCCAAGAACTTCATTTCAAGAAGCACTGAGGAGGAGCACATATGTGATTTTCATTATGGTCTAGGCTCCAAGATTCTGGTTACTTCTTCGCTATTACCCCTTAGAATCTCCACATTGAGGCCAGGCACGGTGGCTCATGCCTGTAATCCCAGCACTTTGGGAGGCCGAGGCGGGCGGATCACGAGGTCAAGAGATTGAGACCATCCTGGCCAACATGGTGAAAACCCGTCTCTACTAAAAATACAAAAATTAGCCAGGCATTTGGCATGTGCCTATAGTCCTAGCTACTCGGGAGGCTGAGGCAGAAGAATTGCTTGAACCCAGGAGGTGGAGGTTGCAGTGAGCCGAGACTGCGCCACTGCACTCCAGCCTAGCAACAGAGCAAGACTCCGTCTCAAAAAAAAAATCTCCACATTGCTTTTTCAGTCTCTTATGTGCTCTCTTTTATAGAAATTTAAAATGTCAACATTAAAAGTTAAGCATTTACCAAATACTTTAATTTGAGCAAAATTAATTTATCCAAAGATAATCAAATGCTCCCCTTACTGCAAAGGGTTATTTCGTACCAGGATGTAACACCAAAAACACAATATCCATATCTTCCCTCCTCCATCGTGGTCTCGAGGTGTATAGAGCAGTATAATTAATTTCTCGTTTGCTTTATTTGCTTTACCTTTGTCTCAATCTAGATATATATCTTAGTTATACATGATAATAATCTCTTGTTTCTCCCATAGGGTAAGTTTTTGAATAAAGTATGTCTTTGTTTTAATTTTTTTTTTTTTTTTTTTGGAGACAGGGTCTTGCTCTGTTGCCCAGGCTGGAGTGCACTGGCACAATCTCAGCTTACTGCAACCTTAGCCTCCTGAGTTCAAGCGATTCTCCTGCCTCAGCCTCCTGTGTAGCTGGGATTACAGGTGCTCGGCACTATGCCTGGCTAATTTTTGCATTTTTTTAGTAGAGTCAGGGTTTTGTTTTGCCATGTTGGCCAGGCTGGTCTCGAACTCCTGATCTCAGGTGATCCTCCCACCTCAGCCTTCCAAAAGGCTGAGATTACAGGTGTGAGCCACCACGCCCGGCCTCTTAATATTTTTTTAGGCTGAGTTTTATCCCATTCAGTCTTAGTGCTCTCAATAACATTATATTTGCATTTTGCTTTAAAACTTTGAGCTCATTTTGTCACCTCCATTCTGTTAACATAAGATGGTTTCCTAAGGACATAAAGATTACTCCAAGAGAACTCTGTTATTTGTTGAATGAAGGAAAGAATGATAATTACCAGGGACCACCTCCACTGTACAGATTCTTTCTCTGTCGTGCTCACTGTCCTTGTTACCTGGCTGGTAGTTGGTCTTGATTTTTCTCCCTCCCCTTCATCCATTCATCCCTGTTAAATATGCTCTCCACTTTGATCTGTTGCCCTTTTCCATCTTCAGTAGTCCATCTTCCTGACATTGCTGTCATGATCCAGAAGACAAATTCTTTCCTTTAGATGTCTTCTATGTAACCAGCTATTACCCTCCTTTCTCCTTTCTATTCCAGTCATGACCACAAACTGGAAGCAAAAAAAAAACAAAAAACAAAATCCCACCCATCCCCCAGCTTTTTCACTCTTCTACCTAGTTCACTGCAAATCCTATGACTGTAGCATTTGTTCCCTCGTGAACCATCAGAGTAGTGGGGATATGGGAGTTTGATAAGTCTTGGCAGGTTCTCTGTGCTATCCCGAGGCACATCCACACATCTCCAAGAAGACAGCACAGACTGATGACCACACTAGGTTTGTAGACAGGCCTCTTCACCCAGCCAGCAGAGAGCTACAAATCCTTAGGAAGTGTGTTTTTAGTTGATTGAGACAACAGAGTTCCATCATTTAAATGCTGAGGAATCTCTTTGAATCTCTTGGAGACTAGGATAACGCCTTCTCTTGAGTATGTCTGAAATCACCGCTCAAGAGAAGGGCTGCTCCATGCCCCCTAATTTCCTCTTGCTCATTCCCAGCTGTGTCACAAAGGACACAGAGTAGTGGGGATAGGGGAGTTTGATAAGTCTTTTCTTCCTCCCTATATACCCTAGGTATTTAACCTCTTTTTTTTTAAAAAAAAAAAAAAAAAAAAGCTGTTCCCTCCTACTCTATATCCCATGATTTGTTTCTCTCCAAGCCAGGCTCTCCCCAGGGTAGACTGCAAAGTAGAATATGATTCTCCCACCTCCTCCCTTTCTTGTTCTACCCCAGAATAAGCACACAGGTTCTTCTATTTTTAAGATAGTATGGAAAAATAGATGGAGATAATGACAACAAACATTAAAAAGTTACCCCCCAAAAATAAGCAATTGAAGAGTTATCCTAGTTATGTTCTTTGGCAGGTAATTACTGACTCCTTTTTGATCTAATACACTCAGGGTGAAGGCTTATCAATTTTTAGTATCTTCTACAACATATGCTATAATATTTGTCCCTGGTGTGGGGTTTTCCAGCTTGACCAATCTGGCATTCCTATGGGACCCCTATTTGGGGAAAAAGATGATAAATAACTAAAGATTTATTTTCTGCACTTCAGGATATTCTACTCTGAATTTGCAGGTATGTCCTCATTCTTCCTGAGTCTAGCCCAGTCTTCTGACCCTGGGAGTTCTTCTTTGTGTCTAGTTTATTACCCCAGAGGGAAAAGGGCATTACTAATTTGCTCCCTGAAGACTCTTCCCTGGTATACCTGTTCTTCCCTGACCTGCGATTCCCCATTCTGTGAAATTGCCCCATGCAGTGCTGACAGCAAACTCACCAACCAGGTGAGGTGAGTTCTACTTACAACCAATGCTTGTTTTTTCACCCACTGTTCTGAGGCATCATCTGGGTGCAATCTCACTGATCTTATCACTGGTGGTTCTCATCATTTTACTAGCAGCTAAGACCAGCTACTTAATTTGCAGGCCCAAGTGCAGAATGAAAACATGATAGCCTCTTATTCAAAGAGTGTTAAAAATTTCCAGATAGTGGTCAGGCGAGGTGGCTCATGCCTGTAATCCCAGCACTTTAGAAGACCGAGGAGAGCGGATCACTCTGAGGTAAGGAGTTCAAGATCAGCCTGGCCAACGTGGCCAAACCCCCATCTCTACTAAAAATACAAAAATTAGCTGGGCGTGATAGTGCATGCCTGTAATCCCAGCTACTCAGGAGGCTGAGGCAGGAGAATCGCTTGAACCCAGGAGGCAGAGGTTGCAATGAGCTGAGATCATGCCACTGCACTCCAGCCTGGGCAAGAGAGCAAGACTCCGTCTCAGAAAAAAAAAAAAAAATTTTTTTTCCAGACAGCAAGATTACAGCATTAAACAAAGTACAGGAGTCTATGTGACTGCACGGGTTTATACTCCCACAAAGTCAGCCCTACTTGAAGCATATCTTTCTGGAATCCTGTTCTTCTAATAGTCTTCAAACTTGTATGATCTTCTTTGCCTCAGGGTACCCTCTCTGGCTAACTTCGCCATATTCATGTTTCATATTGGATGAATTTGCAGTAGGAAAGGCTGACCTCTCTTTGACTAGTTAATAATCTAGCCCTATTCAGGTCAAGTTTTTGGCTCTGCTACCCTCTAAATTCTCAGAGATGACTCGCAGTATGTTTCATTCTCAGGAGAATGATCCTTATAGAATTAACAGTCTTTAATATGAAAGTAATTTTAGTCATTCAACAATCAAGGTGTTGACAACTGGAGAAGCATGTATCCAAGAAAATGAGCTTGCATGTTTCACAATTACAGATGGAGTTGGAACCACTCCCATCCAACCATGAACCTGTTCTGACTGTGGGGTTGAGAGCATCTAACTCTCAAGGCCCTATAGGAAAGACCACAAACTGAAGATCATAGGAAAGCTCAGGCTGATTCAGGATTATGTTACTGTTCCTGACACAACAGTACCAGTACCTGCTTCATCCTCCCTCACCTCAAATACTTCACCATTGGCTAAAATTCCGAATGCCCCTCCAAGCTGCCCATTTCTTTTAGACAACACAATGAGGAGGAGGAGGAGAAACTCTGCTCATCCTAGAAATTCCTGAAGAGACACGTTATCCAAAGGCAATGGCCTTCCCCACCTCTTGTTGACAGACCATTGGAAGGGATAGTATTCTCTGTGAAATTTGCCTGTCTACATAGGCAGTAATGGTGGATATCAAATTAGCCTTTTCACCCTTTGGAGGCAACAGGTTATTATGGATTTGAAGTAACACAGACCTTCCTAGAGCTGCCAGCTGTTACATTTTTGGCATTGGTTAGGTCACCTAACCCCTCCAGGCCTTTATTTCTTCATCTGTGAGATGGAGATACTGATACCCCCTCATACAGGGTGTGAGGAGAATATACTGGGAGCCCGGCACACAGGTGGCTCGAAACAAATGCAGTTCTCTTCCCATTAATTCCCTACTTGAATGCAGCATATGAAATTACAATGTTTTGCACCATTAAAGTTGTTACTCCAACACAGAAAATGAGTAATTATTTAAATTTTTATTTAGAACCCAAATATTTTAGTTAAACTCCAGTGCAGCTAGCCCAGTGGATATGTCCACCAGAGAATGCGTTTGGGGCTGTTCTTACTCAACACAAACTTTTAAAATTATTTATTTATTTATTTGCTTATTTATTTGAGACAGAGTCTTGCTTTGTCACCCAGACTGGAGTTCAATTGCGCAATCTCAGCTCACTGTAGCCTCCTCTGCCTCCCAGGTTCAAGCAATTCTCCTGCTCCTGTCTCAGCCTCCCAAGTAGCAAAGATTACAGGCACGCGCCACCATACCCAGCTAATTTTTGCATTATTATAGAGATGGGGTTTTGCTACGTTGGCCAGGCTGGCCTTAAACTCCTGACCTCAAGCAATCCACCCACCTGGGCCTCCCAAAGTGCTGGGATTACAGGCATGAGCAACCACACATGGCCTTCAACACGAGCTTTTGAAGTAACTTTTGTACATGAAAGAGAATGAAGCTCTCTTCCATACGATATTAGGAATTTGTTATGATAGATACTTACTTGGGCTCTCCAAATCAAGGACTCTATTCATTCCTAGAATTATCAATAAATGAATTTATACTGTTCTTTCAACCACTTATATACTGCATTAAGAACGGCAGAGGAAAAAAGACAACATCCTATCAACCAATTGTGTGAACACCCAAATCATACTTAATGTTTTGGGATACACTAGCAAACGGTTCCTGGCAAAGGTCCTTCCCAAAATGGTCTAATTTATCTGTGCAGCTTCAAGAATAAAAGGCTTTGGCTAGAACATAAGCTTTTAAGGCTTTCTCAAAACAAAAGCCCTATAGCCTAAACCCAACAAAATAAAATTCCTGAAGTAAGAGTTTTCCATAGATCACAGCAAACTAATCACGCATAGAAGACTGGCTAAGGAAAGGGAGAGAGACAAGAGGGGGGCATAGAAAAGAAAGAAGGAAGGAAAATTTACATTCCCCTTTTGATATATTTAATTTTTATGAAAAATTTTCAAACTGGTCAACCCTAGGTGAAGATTCAATGTGATAACTACCTCTGAAAAGCTTTTCCAATCCTGGACAGTAATGGAGTCAGGCAAAATGGTGTGTATTTGGGGACCCCACTGGGAAATAATGAATTATTGGTGATTAATGGCACTTTCTGTGCTGTTGGCCATTAACAACATTTTCTATTCTTGAGTCACAACGGAAGCTACAGCTTGAATTTTATTGTTCAGTTGCTTTTTTCTTTCCTGGGTGAGCCAGCATTGGATTTAGGAGTCGAAAGTTTATAAAGTCAGCAGGACCCTAAGGAACAGAGCTAAGCCGAGCCAATGAGGATAATGCCAAAAATTATCTATCCTCCATGAAAATGCAGGACTCAGAAAGAAAAAGAAAGGAGAGTGATTAGAAAGAATGACAGCCTGTAACTTTGACAAAATTTCTTGGCTAGGTTGATAAGTCTTCTTTTTTTTAAATAAACAAACAAAAAGTTTCCTGCTTGACAGTTGCTTAAACTCTTCGTTTTCCCACTTTTGGCACACTGTTGAAAGGACAAACTGGTGACTTCCCATAGGACTGCAAAAATGAATCTTCAGAAGCTGCAGCAGCTCTAGCTGTTAGAAACAGAAACTGGAGAGTTAAGGAGCTTCAGGGGGTAGGAAGGAGATTTTTGCTCAGCAAATGATAGGTTTTGTCGGTGTTGACATTTTTTTCTTTTTCCCTCTGTGTCCTTAAAGAAGTCCTCTAACTTGGGCCTTGGGCCTTACCTAAACAATATTTTTGTCATGTTTTCAAGCACACTTTTGTTACACTTTAAAAAACCATGCTTGTCATTCTTCCCAGCCTTGGCAGTGACCGAAAATAGAGCAAAATACAAGATTTTCACGGTAACGGTTGATCATACTGAAATCTAACATGGTTATCACTTATTCTGTACATGTTTTCCTTTAGCCTTAGTTTCTCCATCTGTAAAATGGAGAGCAATTCTAGGTTCATGAAGGCTTCAGGTACAAAGTATGAGATTACACAGACCAAGACTGCATATATGTCAGGAATCTGAAACAAAAGCAAAAAAAGTAAACAAATGAAAAATAACTCAAGGGAGTATTTGATTATGGTCCCTTGTTTCACCTACGGTAGCTGCTGCAATAAAGGAGTTTCTGTACGTCCAGCCCCAGAAGTGGAGTTGTGCCTTCTCCCCTTGAGTAGTTCTACTTAAAGCTTTGGTAGATTCCTCTCTGTTTTTCTCTGTGTCCCAATTTCCTGTAAACGATAAAACTGTAAAACAAAGAGTAATAAGATCTGAATCTTCCTGCTGGGGACTTGATGAAGATGAATTAGACACTGACAGTCAGGAAAAGATAGAAGGCTCTGCATGACAGAGGGCAAACTAATTCAAAATGAAAATCATCAATTTGACTGTGTTCACATGTTATTTAAAAATCAATGAAGAAACAAAGTGAAGGAACCCTGAAGCCATTTTAGCATCCCCACTTTTGCACTCAACTCTAACTTAGCAGCCTTGAAATATCTTGGCTCTGAAAACCCAGTCAATCATCATTAATAATGATATTTTTATAGCACTTTAAAAATTGGAATTTCCAGAGCCACTTTGATAGATGCCTTGTCACTACCTTGCCATTTGCGTAATTTTTTTCTGGGCTGTTTTCCCCCTCTTCTTCCATTAAAAGAATTTTTTAACAGAAAAAAGGAGAAATTTGTTTTGATTGAAAAATTCATAAGCGATGACACACTTTGCCCTGTGCTATGAATTCCTTATAATGAGGAAAGTATTTAGTGACTTGTACAAGGACTTTTGATTTTAATGATTCTAGAACTTGAGTTTCCTTAAAAAGTTAAAACAAATGCCTGTCTGTTGCCTTCAGTTCTGGAATAAGAGTTCACTGAATTTGCACAAAGATAGAAAAGATTAGAAGCAAAGCCTGGGTTGTTGTTTTCTCTGATATGCAAGCATCTCAAACAACTTACCTCTTTGTTTATCTCACTACAAACCACAGAAATTACTTACTACCTCTAATGCGTCTTTCTCATAGAGCTCAGAAGTATTCCTCCAAATATTACAATTCATCATGTTGTAAATAAAGTAGTTGAATTTTCCTTGGCTTCTGGCTGTATTTATCTGTCTATCCATCTCTCTCTCTCACTCTCACTCATACACAGGCACAGATACAGACACACACACACACACACACACACACACACACACAACTGAGTATTCCTTGCCTTTGAATATGCAGATGAAATTTCTTCTCTTGTAACGTCCACAAAACCATGCAAGCTTATGAGATTCCTTGGCCAACTCCAACTCTGAAAGGGAATTCTAACAATTCATGTTTAACCTCTGAGTCAAAGAAAGCCTGAATTTTTCAAAAGTTTGTATTTGCTTGGTTTTGTTCTTTTGTTTTTCTTTTTCTTGTAGCCTCTTTTCTTCTTCCCCTTCCAAAAGACTGCACAGGAATTTTTAGCACCATTGGGGGCCTCATACTGGTGGTGAAAAAGCGAGTTCCTGTCCTGGTGTTGAACGAAAAAGAAATAAATGTCTTAGATGTATCTAGTTTCTCTGTCAAGCAAACAAAAATAAAGGGATCTAGTTTACTGGAATAGTTGCAGTGCTCATTAAAATTGATGACTTCGAAGATTCCGTGCCCTCTTCCTTTAACTAGGGCCATCAGCCAGGAATCTGCTGTGCTGTTAAAGACATTATATTATTGGGGTGTCGTAAAGCAGGCTACTGCTGTTGCCTACACTCACCCTTCAGGTTTCAGTGTGACAGCAAGAGAGGCTGGGGTGACTAGAGGCCAATGGGCCTAGCCATTAGGCCTAGGGATGTCAATGGTGTGGTACCTAAGATGCAGCCTGGTATTTTCTATCCATAAACATCAAGTTTGAAAAAGAAAGAAAGGAGCTGGATTAGCATGGGGCGGAGTTCGGTTTTTCTTAGAAATGTGCGACTCTGCAAAAGTGTGCCTTTATTTTTGGCACAAATTGCTATAGCAAATTACATAGCTTATCAGATGTGGTTTTTTGGGCTCAGTGGAGAAACCACTGCAGGGACTTGTCTTTGTTCTTTGTTCCCAGTTGGGAATTTGGGATAAATCAGTGTCCTGTTATAATTCAGGAACAAGCTTGAATAATAAGTGCTAACAATATTTGTGATGCAATTAAACTCACATTACTCTAACTTAACAAAGTAGACCTTAGTCTTAAAGAGATTTCCATTCTGCCCTAAGAGATGTGAGATATAACATCTAAATCTCCATGTCACAGATTAGCAAAGGTAAACCTCGGGGGCATTGAAGGAGGGAGAACAAGGCAGGCAGCCAATCCCAGTGAATAAGGAGTTTCAGAGAGAACATTCTCATCACTTCTCATCCACCCTTTCCCTTATTTTTTGGCCAGGTATGTGGATTCACCCTCATCTGGCAGGGAAACCCAAACAGAACGTCACTTATGATATATTGATTATTTCTATTTATCTCATTGCTGAAAATGGCTAAGGATAGATTAAAACCATATTTTGTAAACAGAAATTTCTCACTAGTTAAAACTACCACAGAGCATTCGTGTGTTCATCAATTTGTTCATTCATTGATGCAATAGTAAAGCACTTTAGGGAATGCAAAAGAAGTAGAAAAACAAGACTCAAGGAGGCAAATTTATTAAGAGTTCTATGCAAGGCACAAGCTAAACAACTGCATCTCATCTAGGAGTAGAGTTTCACCACTCTAGAGACTGAAGACGAGGAGAAACGTCAGTCTTGCGGGGAAGGGGGTGACGAGGGTAGATGAATCTTAACCGGAGACTTCAACAGCACATTCATTTTCAAGTTGTTGTTGTTTTGCCTTGAACCCCTTTCCTCCAATGAAATCTTTTTTTCCCCCCCCACTCTGTAGCCCAGGCTGGAGTGCAGTGGCACAATCTCAGCTCCCTGCAACCTCTGCTCCCAGGTCCAGTTCAAGCAATTCTCCTGCCTCAGCCTCCTGAGTAGCTGGGATTACAGGCGCCTGCCACCACGCCCAGCTAATTTTTTTTTTTTTGACAGAGTCTTGCTCTGTCGCCAAGCTGGAATGCAGTGGTGCAATCTCGGCTCACTGCAACCTCCGCTGCCTGGGTTCAAGTGATTCCCCTGCCTCAGCCTGCTGAGTAGCTGGGACTACAGGTGCCTGCCACCACATCTGGCTGATTTTTTGTATTTTAGTAGAGATGGGGTTTCACCATGTTGTCCAAGCAGGTCTCGATCTCCTGACCTCGTGATTCACCCGCCTCGGCCTCCCAAAGTGCTGGGATTACAGGCGTGAGTCACCACGCCTGGCCCCCTAATTTTTGTATTTTTAGTAGAGACGGAGTTTCACCATGTTGGTCAGGCTGGTCTCAAACTCCTGACCTCAAGATCCACCTCAGCCTCCCAAAGTGCTAGGATTACAGATGTGAGCCACTGTGCCCAGCCCTTCAAA
Source organism: Aotus nancymaae (assembly GCF_030222135.1). NCBI lineage: Eukaryota > Metazoa > Chordata > Mammalia > Primates > Aotidae > Aotus > Aotus nancymaae. Next base: position 28,146,707 of record NW_026988454.1, read on the forward strand.
TAATATCTTAACATGGAAATCCAGTACAGAGGGTTCTAAGACCTGAGCCCACCTCCCAACCTTCTCTGCCTTCATTATTTTTCCCCTGTCATGCCCCACTCTCCAAGTGTTGAGGGCTTGAAAATCACTGAAATATAGAAGGTGTGGGGTACAGAAGAGAAGAACAGCAGCACTCAGAATGTGGGGAACAGCATGTGTAATGCTGAATAGGAGGTGGTGATAGATTTTCTATTAGCACAATGAACACATCTAGGCAAAGTAATCTGCTGAAGTAAATTCGGTAGACTGTTGGAGAGCACTGGAGATTAAGCTGAGGAGTAATGTGAAAAAAAATGAACATTTAAGAATATTAACATGACAGCCGGGTGCTGATGGTCTACAATAGACAGAGTCCAGTGAGGATCTAATTACAGTAATACATACTAATTGGAGGGCAGAAATGGAGAATCCTCCCATAGAGCTGCAGCTATAAAATTAGGGGTATATGGCCGGACACGGTGGCTCATGCCTGTAATCCCAGCACTTTGGGAGGCCAAGGCAGGCAGATCACGAGGTCAAGAGATCGAGACCATCCTGGCCAACCCGGTCTCTACTAAAAATACAAAAATTAGCTGGGCATGGTGGCATGCGCCTGTGGTTCCAGCTACTCAGGAGACTGAGGTGGAAGAATCGCTTGAACCTAGGAGGTGTATGTTGCAGTGAGCCGAGACTGTGCCACTGCACTATGGCCTGGCAACAGAGCAAGACTCCGTCTCAAAAAAAAGAGCTGGGCGCGTTGGCTCATGCCTGTAATTCCAGCACTTCAGGAGGCCAAGGAGGGCAGATCGCGAGGTCAAGAGATCGAGACCATCCTGGCCAACATGGTGAAACCCCGTCTCTATTAAAAAAATACAAAAATTAGCTGGGTGTGGTGCGCACCTGTAGTCCCAGCTACTCAGGAGCCTGAGTAAGGAGAATTGCTTGAACCTGGGAGACGGAGGTTGCAGTAAGCCGAGGTTCCGCCAGTGCACTACAGTCTGGCGCCCGGCAACAGAGTGAGCCTCTGTCAAAAAAAAAAAAAAAGAGTGTGTAGCCAATAGGTCTTAGTGATTGAGGGGGTTGGGGATTTAAAGGAAACGCAGTCTAAAAAGTTTTCTTTTTTCATTGATCAGGCTATGTGAGGTCTCTATATTGTATATTTGTACGAATCTGTAGTTTTTCTCATGACTGTTATCTCTATTATAAATATTTGTGTGATCATTTTACTAATAATGTTATAACCCTATATTATAAAGTTCCATGACTTAAGGGCTTTGCCTGTTTGCTCACCATCATATCACTAGAACTTCGCATAATAGGCATATAATAGACACTCAAATATTTGTGAAATTTAAAAACTCAATAAATGCTGGTGTCAATGATATTGCAAAAGAGAAGTAGATGAGTTTGATTTTTATCAGTTTTTTAGATGAGGAAAACAGATCTAAGTGCAAATTTTCACCCTTGCATAAGACTTAGGGCTGAAGAATAGTTGGAATGTCAGTGATGGGTGTAAAACTAGGCCATCAACAGCAACTGAAGCCATGAGAATGAATTAGTTCACCGAGAGGGTGAATTTAAAGACAGAAGAGCAGAGTGAGCTGAGGATTCTCATGCAAAAGTCAAATGGAGAACCAGAACAGTCGAAAAAGTAAAGAATACTTCTCTGAGGGTAAATTTGGAATGGTTTGCCATACACCCACACTTTGAGACATTTATAAACTGTAACAGGAAGAAATCCTCTTTCAAAAAAAGTTTAAAACATTAGGGATTTTGGAAGTGGAAATAAAATGTACAATTAATCAAGAGGGGTACAACCCATGTTGAATTTCCTATCAGAATTCTTCCTCATGTTTATGAAATATGATTAATCACCTTACCCCAAATGCTAATAGTGCCCTGTGGAAAACGCTGACCATGACACAGAGCTTTTTTTTTTTTCCTTTTTTTTCTTCTCTTTTCTTCTTGTTTTCTTCTATATCCCACTTTCCTTTAGTAGCAACACATAAAACATCTCTTTCCTAGAATTATAGAAGCCACATGAAATGCTATAATCTTATTTGCTGATCTAATTTTTATAGCATTCCACCTAAATCCTCTTAATTCCTTTTGCTGTTGCTGCTATTGTTGTAGTGGTTTCTTTGTTTTTTTGAGTTTTTGTTTTGTTTGGTTCTTTGGTTGGTAGAAAAAGGAGAGAGAAAAATATGGAATGACACAAAATATAATTCCTTTTTTTGTCAAAGAAGGAGCCTGTATCCCCCACCCATTTTTCCCTAGTCCATGAGACAAATAGTTCTTTCTTTTTTTCTTAAAAATAATCATAGATCCAAGGACATTATTATGACAAAGTTACAATGTGGATTTTCTCTTACGTGATACTTTTTGCTATTTATTCTTGTGCAAAATAATGTGTTTTTACTTAGAAAGTAAATAGTTGTGGATTTTGAATGTTAATGCTCTTTTATATATACATATATGCATATATATAATTTAAGTGTTGAAATTCTACAGCTATTTTTTTTAATTCACTCCTTCTTCTATAGAGTGGATATTTTAAAATTAAGTCTAATATTAATGGCAAGGGGTCTCAGAAAATAAAACTCAAGAAACAAAAAACCCTGCAACCACCAACGGTATTTCTCCAAGAAAAGCTGCACAGACACTTGATCTCAGGCCTCACAAGGTGGTTTTATTCCAAAGGAAACACCAAATTACCAAAACTTGCAATTAGTCCAGCAACAATTCAGAGCCACAGTGATTTTCTGCTAAACCTAGAAGTTAAGCCTCAGAAGACGATGGCTTGGCTCAAAGCTACTTCTTAGCTGTGGAAACTTTTTAGAATTTGGTCGTTTATTCATGCATGCAAGGCTGTAAGTGAGCATTTACAGTGCATCCAGCAGAGAGGAAAAAGAGAGCCGGTCACTCCCCCAGGAGATCAAGCTGACAGGAGATCCCATCCTAGCCATTCTCATCATCTTTTCTGCCTCAACTTCCCAAAGACTTGGAGGGTGTCTGACTGGAAGTGGTTGTTCTTGGTTTCTATCAGTTGTGTTTATGAGCATATACAAACCTTAGACAGCTAGGATTGAACCTCATTTTCCAAGACTAACACCATCTTTTAATACCCACATTTATATTTTTTCTCACTCTCATTCTAAATTACAAATGCAGTCAACTCACCTGCCAGAGTTTCACTTGCCTCAACACTTAGCAAGAAGCCGAACACATCCAGAGATCCCCACAATTCCAGAACATTCTAAAAGTGTTGCAGGACAAGAAGGAATTGTCAGCAACTGAGGGAGGAAATTGTTCAACTTCCACCAAGCATCAGGCTGAGGTGGAATGAGTGGAGACACAAGATCAATTAATAAAAAAAGAAAATAAGCGAGAGGATTGAGAAAAAATGATTGAACACATCACCACCACTTTGATGGAGCAAGATCAAACACAATGGGCAACCTGACAAGCAAACAGGAAATACTGTGGTGAGCAGCCTGCTCCCCCAAGACTGAGTGGGCCTCTGCTGCACCAGGGGAAGCAGAGTCAAATCATGATTTCAGATTTTCCCAATGTTGCTCTGCACACACACCAACCTCACAACTCCCCCACCCTTGTCAACAAATGGGCCACGTCACTGCATTTTCTATTTATATTATGCTGGTTTGTATGTTCTTTCTTAAAATGTGTAGCTCTACTATTCTGTAAACATTTATTCTCCTGACCTGTGTGTTCTATCTTTTGTCCATACTGAGAAGGATCTTCCCAGGTGTCTTGCATGGACTCAACTTGCTTCATAACCTTTCTTAATGCCTAACAAACCAAAACCACTCAGTAGATGTTGTTGATCAACAAGTAACTGTTTACGAAAAGAAAGAGCAGGCCACTGCTGCGTATTGTGAGTTAATAATGTGTCCCCAGGCATTGCTCATCGCAGCTGCTCCCTGTAGAAGCAAGAATTCCTGAGCAATGACTGAGCAGACCCTACCGGTGTTAGAGCCGATGGCTGCATCCCTGGAAAGGATGCCGGACCTTGCCTTGCAATCAAGCCAGTTCCCATTGGTTGGCCATTCCGGCTAGCCAGAATTTCTTCTCCTTCCTCAGCATGGCTTTGCTCTTCCTGCTCTACACCTGGAATTTTTCCCCTAGTTTAAAACATAGTCATTCTCCATGATAGCCTGCCTGTGAAAAACTTCCGTGAGTTTTTCAGGTCTCAAGTAACTAATACTTTTCTCAGTGCCTATAATCAGAAATGGTCCGTACTTAGCATCTTAATTTATCTACTTTCCATCTGTACTTTTCCTTGTTTTCTATGTCCTTGTCTTCACTTTCTTTCTTTCCTTCCTTCCTTGCTTGTCACCCAGGCTGGAGTGCAGTGGCATGATCTCAGCTCGCTACAACCTACGCCTTCTGGGCTCAAGTGATTCTCTTGCCTCAGCCTCCCAAGTAGCTGGGATTACAGGAGCCCACCATCACGCCCAGCTAATTTTTGTATCTTTAGTAAAGATGGGTTTTCGCCATGTTGGCCAGGTTGGTCTCAAACTCCTGACCTCAAGTGATCCACCCGCCTCTGCCTCCCAAAGTGTGGGATTACAGGTGTAAGCCACCGTGCCCGGCCTTATTTTCTGTCTAGATTCTACCTTGGGAGCTCATTGCCTTGCAGCATTACGTTATGTTTATATGGGATCAATAAACGATTGGTGGAACAGGTGGCTCCTCAGTGAACCAGAAACCAGGTAATATTCAAGTGCACCCTCACTTGTGTAACGCTAGCCATGCACATAGTATCATCATGTGCTAGTTACTTTGTATGTTATCTCATTTAATACTCACAGCAACCCAATTCCATTTAATTAATGAGAAAAATCTAGGGAAGCTACCTATTTTGCCCAGAGTCATTGTATTAGGGACAGTGATAGCCTTCGCGCGCTCTCTCTCTCTCTCTCTCTCTCTCCCCCCTTTATTTTGAGATGGAATCTCACTCTGTCTCCCAGGCTAGAGTGCAGTGGAGCGATCTCAGCTCACTGTAACCTCCACCTCCCGGGTTCAAATGATTCTTCTGCCTCAGCCTCCCAAGTAGCTGGGATTGGGCATGTGCCACCACAACTGGGTAATTTTTGTATTTTTAGTAGACACGGGGTTTCACTATGTTGGTCAGGCTGGTCTTGAACTCCTGACCTCGTGATCCGCCCACCTCGGACTCCCAAAATGCTAGGATTATAGGTGTGAGCCACTGTACCCGGCTAGCCTATAATCTTTATTGCTTTCTAACTCTGGTCCATGTCTCCTGACCCACAGATGCAATAACAATGTAATAGCTAGTGCTCTTTAAAAAAAGAAAAATCTTGATAAAAGTATAACCTGTCTCTCCCATCCACCCTTCCTCTAGCCCTGCCTCACCCCTACCCCCAGCCTTTCCCTTTCTCCATTGCAGTATTGAATGTGGACATTACCCAGTATGCTAGGTCTAAGCCAGGAAATGCTGCTGCGAATAATAATAACAGGATCAACTGCTCAGTGGTGTTAGTGTGAATACAACACACTGTATTTTCCAGCAAATGTGTCATCCTTCCACTCATTGACTTGAGGACTTGTTCTTCCTGCCTAACTCAGTCAGTCACAATCGCAGCATTTGAACGGATGTGTTCTGAACCTACTGTGAAGAAAAAATATCAACATAAACAATACCCAATAGTGAGAACTACAAGGTTCTCAGGCTCTCAATGAAGATTATACTGCTTGATTCTGAAGCTTCTGAACCAGATACCACAAAGAGCGTGACAATCGCCAATTGACAGGTGAAAGACACCAAGGCTGAGGGAAGGTGAGTGATTTACGCAAGGTCAGTAAGTTAGCAAGTAGCGGAGTCTTTACTAGAACCAGGTTTGTTTTTGTTGTTTTGTCGTAGAGTCTCGCTCTGTTGCTCAGGCTGGAGTGCAGTGGCCTGATCTCTGCTCACTGCAACCTCCGCCTCCTGGGTTCAAATGATTCTCCAGCCTCAGCCTCCCAAGTATCTGGGATTACAGGTATGCACCACCACACCTGGCTAATTTTTGTATTTTTAGTAGTGACGGGGTTTCACTATGTTGGCCAGGCTGGTCTCAAACTCCTGACCTCAAGTGATCCGCCTGCCTTGGCCTCCCAAAGTGCTGGGATTACAGGCGTGAGCCACTGTGCCTGACCCAGGGTTTTTTTTTTGTTTTTTGTTTTTTAATGTTTTTACTTTTATTATGTATGAGACAGGGTGTCACTATGTCAGCCAGGCTGTAGTGCAGTGGCATAATCTCAGCTCACTGTAGCCTCACACTCCCCGGACTCAAGTGATCCTCCCACCTCAGCCTCCCAAGTAGCTGGGACTACAGGCATATGCCAACACACCCAGTTAATTTTTTGTTTTTTTGTAAAGATGATGTCTCACTATGTTGCCCAGGCTGGTCTTGAACTCCTGGGCTCGAGCGATCCCCGCACCTCGGCCTCCCAAAGTGCTGGATTACAGGCATGAGCCACCACAGCTGGCCTGTGTTTTTCAAATTGTCATCTTTCCCACACACACGTCTGGAGTGGAAGAGTCAAATGAAACAAAACTATTCACACGACAGGGCCTAGACAAGGCTAAATGTGCACAAGACGCTAAGAGCTCTCAGCAGTGTGGAGAGAAAACCCCTTTAGCAAGAGAAGGAGGATCCTAACGCAGCCCAGGGTGGGAGATGGAGGGAGGGCCGGAGAGTGAGCACCTGCAACTTGGAACTTGGCAGGAGAGACTGTTCTTCAATGTTCTTGTTCAGAAAGCAAATGTATTTGAAATGCTGAGGACGCCACATATATTCTGTTAATAATTTACCAACTGAAACCATTAAAGATGTTGACAAAAGCTTTTCCATTTACTATGGGTGTCTGTGGGTGAGTTGAAACCACTCATTACCTTTATAAGCTCCTGGGTTAGTTCTGGGTGTCCTGGCTCATTGGCAACAGCAGAGGCAGCTTGGACCAGCAGTGGACAGTTTTGCTTTGAACATACGACTACCCTGATTCCACACACACGCGTTTTGTCGCTAATTCACTGAGGGACTCTTGGTCCAGGCCTCTGTAAGCAAATTATATTTGCCAATTGATGACATTTATAGTGTAACTGGATATTCCTGGATGAGAAGCTAAATATGAAAAAGTAAATATGTATTCCCAGAAGAAGCCCATCAAGGTGTCATCAGAGTTGAACACGCAATGGAAGCAAGGAAGCAGAACATTCCTGTTATCCAATAATGTCATTCTTTCAGAGCCTTCGAGGTACACAGGGACCAAAGTTCCTGAAGTGAAAGGAACAAACTGCTCTTACTGAGCAGGATGAATGAATTCTCTCAAGCTATCATTTATAAATAAGGCCCAAGCAGTACAGTACTTGCTATTTTAAAGTTCCAGATTCTTGTTCCATTTCTGCCACCCCCAGCCTCCTTGGAAAAGTGTATCAGTTAGGATGCATTTTGGCCAGAAATTACAGAAAAATGCAACTAAAAGTACTTTAAACAATGAGAGCACTTATCATTTTTTATAGCGTGAGGGCCAGAGTTATGAAAGTTCCAGGACAATTAGGTTGGCAGCTCCATGATCTGTGACCATCTTTCTAGTCCATCATGCCTCATGGACAGGTTGTCCTTTTAGGCTGGCTTCCTCCATGGCCCTAAGGCCATTACGGAAATGTCCACACCACACAGAGATAATGAGGTCCAGAGGCAGGGAGGGAATGTCCACTAGTTGTTTCTCTTTGGAAAGCGAAGGAAACTTTCCAAAAAGCTTGATCAGGCCATATTACCTACCTAAACGTAAACCCAATTCTTTAGCAAGGCAGATAGATAGTATCTCCATAATTAACTTACCTACTCAAGATGCACCCTCCCTGAGGCTGAAGAGGGAGCCCAGCCAGCCTTCAGGCACATGGCACTCAGAGGAGGGGAAACAAAATTAGAGAAAAAGAGGAGAGGTCAGTTTTGCAGGCAGCGAGGTGCTCTGCCACATCAAGGAACTACCGCCTTTTTTATGGCTCAGTTTCCTTATGTCATTGGGTACAAGCTAGACTAGAGTTGCCCTCTAAGATTCCTCCTCCTGCTAAAAGTCCACATTCAAAGATGAAGATGGCAATATTACCCACCATTAATGGAAGACTCAACACTATTTCATGAAATAATATAATTTTCCCAGAAAATAAAAGAGATTAGAAGGAATTAATATACAATACGTCAAATGAATGACCTCACTCTCAGTCACATCACTATCCCATTTATCCCCCCGCAAGAGTTCAAAGGAGGGGAGCTCTGATTTTGCCCAAATCATTATGCTATAGGCAGGAAAAGTCATGCCTGCAGCATCAGCCTCCAGCTTACCCACATAGGGTGCAACAGTGCTCTGTTCAGGCTTGGGGAGAAAATACTGGAATTTCTATTTCTGTTTTTCTATAACACGCTTTTAATTTATATATATATATATATAATGTTTTATAATGTACGTGATATGTTAGCACAGAAGTGCATGCAGATAATTGATGACTCTATAGAAAAAGAAGATGCGGGCTGATAAATTGTTTACTTATAGGATATGCAGTTAAAAACTTTCCAGACAACTAGTATAGATCATACTAGCATTTTGATGGCTTCAGCTATACCACAGAACTGAAAGGGAAAAAAATACGTGCAGAAACTGGCACAACTGAATTTGTGAATGCTCCACACTGATAAAGCAGGGTAACACCGAATCTGGATTTAGAATACTGTATTTGCGGCCAATACAGTATTGTTTTTATTTGTTGATCCTTTCAAAGGCTCTTACTTCTGTTTACCAGGAGACCACTTCTATCATTGTTTTCCTCTCCCCACTCCCCCTGCTTTTTTAAAGAATCTCCTATTTTAAGAAGTGTTAGGCTTGACCTATCTGGTGCAACAAATGTAGCTTACTAGGGCAGTCAGGAAGTCAGAAGAGCTTTGTGGGTTCCCACAGTTTGTTTGCTCATTCGATTAACAATCATGCATCTACTAAGTGCTAGACATGAGGCTGCAAAGATATTCCAAGACTCCTGGAGTACCGTGTCGAGGAGGAGGACTCCCCAGTCCAGAGAGACTGAGGAAGTGGTACACTAGCTGGCTACAAAGAAAGAAGACCAGGAGCAGCCCATTGAGGGGGTGTCAGGAAGTCAGAGTTGGATAGGAGTGGGGACCAGGAAACGTCTCTAGGAAGAAATGGCTCTTAACCCTTTACTGAGAGGAGCAGGCCAAGTACCACTTTTCTTTCATCAGAAGAAAAATATAATGGCAAGGTACTGCACTCTCACCTGAGCAAGGAGATGCAGGTTGGAGTGAGGAGTTTTTTTCTTCCTTTCAGTGTACCTTATCTCTGTCTCCTTCCAGCTTTGCATGGCTCTGAAGGTGTGGCCTGGGTGTGTATCTTACACTCAGCAGACTGTAGCTTTCCCGGGACACACGGGCTGCGTTGCCTGGCCCAGCCCAGGGCACTGCACCAAAGGACACACAGAACACACAGCTTCCACCAGTGCCCAAGTGCTTAAAGGCAAATGTGTCTCGGGGGCCTCTGCAGAAAAGAAAATTAGCAACGATTGTGACAGATGTGAGGCTAGGAGAGTGGGTTGAGAAAAAACAATTTCATTCTGTTTAATCGCATGTATATGTCACTTAAGGGTTAAAAAAAAAAAGGCTGATTCAATGAGTTTAATCGCAAAATCTGCTGTAAGCAAATTGTAACCTAACCTTCAAATTCATTCCAATGAGTCCACATTTTTAAACTGTACACTGGAAGAAAGACTAAACTTTTTACTCAGAGAAGGTTGTTTTTCTTCCACCCTCTTTCCTTCTTCCACACTTCTTTCTTTCCAGGGCTTAGTTCAATCATGGCTTAGAATCAGGCTTCCTGCTTTAATTCAAAGTGTGCCGGGTGGTGTCGAAAAAAATATCTATGTCATGATTCAGCATAAGGGCTCTTGAAGCCACTGTGTTTGCTACTTTCAGAAGAAACATGGCAGGATTGCCTAATTGTTCCTTCCTGAAACATGGAAGGAAGGCATGCAGAGACTCAGTCAGAAGGGCAAGAGTAGAGTTTTGTCAGAAGCAGAGAAGATAATCTTCTTTAAGAAAAACAAGGATTTTACCATCAAAATAGGAAATCCATCAAAGGGCTACGGTGCTTAGTCCCTGTCAATTAAGACGGGAGGGGAGGGGATAGAGTGGGCGAGAAGTTAATCTAGATCCAGAGTTCTGTAATTAGGTGGTTAAAAAACAAAGCAAAACAAAATCAAGCAGAAAAATAAAAAATAAAAAGCAGCCCTTACAGCCAACTCTTACATGTTGTTCAAGTTGAGCAAGGAAACTGGAATTTGAACTTAAGGTGCAGGGATCAGCATAACATCCCAAAGTAGGTGCTCTCTCTGAGGACAACAACCAGGGAGCATTCTAGAACCTTCCCTCACTGGTGGAATACACATTAACTAACACTTTTATCTTTTCCAATATTGAAGTGAATTTTTAAGAATAAATGTAAAAATGTTTAAGACAAACATTTTTGTCTCAGTTTACAAAGGTTTCACCCAAAATGCAGCAATTACCAAAGTCTAGATTTAGTCCCTCTGAATGGAGAGCCCTTATTCCTTCTTATTCATGCTACCCTTCATTCTCATACCAAATATGCTTCAAAACCTGCCTTAAAAAGACAAGATTAAATGGGCCAGGTGCGGTGGCTCACACCTATAATCCTAGCATTTGGGAGGGTGAGGCAGACAGATCACGAACGCCTGTAATCCAAGCACTTTGGAGGCCAAGGCAGGCGGATCACCTGAGGTCAGGAGTTCAAAACCAGCCTGACCAACATGGTAAAACTCCGTCTTTAAATAAATAAAAAATAAATAAAAAAGAGGGATCGAGACCATCCTGGCCAGCATGGTGAAACCCCATCTCTACTAAAAATAAAAAAATTAGCTGGGTGTGGTGGAGCATGCCTGTAGTCCCAGCTACTCGAAAGGCTGAGGCAGGAGAATTGCTTGAACCCGGAAGGCGGAGGTTACGGTGAGCTGAGATTGCGCCATTGCTCTCCAGCCTACCTAGAGCAAGACTCCGTCTACAAAAAAAAAAAAAAAAAAAAAAAAAAAGACAAGATGCAATGCAATGCAAGGAAATTGCAATTTCATTGATAATTTTGGAGAATAAGGGGGGAAAATGTCTATCTTGGGTAACACAGAAGCGATGGTCATGGAAAGGCAGCTGTCTGAAGGTTCATGACTTTAATGTAGACATTCAGTTCTAGTCATGTCTCTCAAAGTACATTTTAATTTGTAGTTGAAATTCTCTGTAATTTATTTACCTGGTTGATTAAAAATCTCTCTCTCTCTCTTTTAATCTAAAGCAGACGTGGTGTTGACTGCATTTCTGAGTAGATTCCATCTCAATAACCATCATTGAGAGACGTGCAGAAACAACCATTCAAAGGAGTCCACAACCAAGCGGCTGAGCCTCCAGTTAGGTGCAATTTAAAGTACCCAAGCTTTAAAGATTAAACAAGACTATGTTGTTCTTCATTGACCTTTCATTCCTTCCTGTGACTAGCCAGAAAATCTGAGGCTGAGGTGAAAATAAGAGGAGGATGGGGTGACTATGTTTTATGGTAAATGTGTTTCCAATTTTATACATTTTTCCAAAGCTATGTCTTGAAGGTGGATGTCAGTTTACAAAAATAACAAAGTAATAGTCACAATCTCAGATTCTAATCAAATATTTGCCTTCCATTATAAATTCTTTTTGGCTGGTACCCTCTTTTTAAAATTATTTCTCTGTTTATTTCTTTGAAACTATAAATATAATGGAAGTGGTAATACATAATTTCAAAATTCTGGACAATTTCTTTCTTCCTGTTTCTCTCTTAGGTCAGTCTTCCACTTTCACTGTTGTCACTGAAAAAGAGTCACTTACTTATAAGGCAAATGTCAAAAAAATAAGATTTTTTAAAATGCCATTGCCATGAAATTTAGAAAATAATTTCCTAAATTATAATCTGGGCAACTGTCGTAGCTGAATTCACCAGGGTGTAGCTCTCCAGCTCTGACTGTTGACCTTGTTTTAGCAAAACGCACATCAGTGTCACACTCAGTCTTTGTGGCCAGGTCATCTGACATGCCTGATTTAAACAAAACGAGCAGGGACTCTGAAGTTCTAGGCAATATGTGAGTCATAACAAACACATTCTACTTCGTCTTTTATTCAACTAGTCATTTCCATTGCAGAAGGTTTATTTGAGAATTGTTGTGCAATTGTTTTTACTTACAGTGTGTCTGATTCCCTGGACTCAAGTGTTCTCAATCTAGGAGATCAGAAATGGCAAAAAAAACCCCTTCTCTCCTCATACTATGGGAGTCAAAGGATCATCAAAAACAAATCAAGCAACCAAAAACAAAATTCAAAAGAGATATACGGGAGATAACTATATCATTGTAAGCTATTAAGAAAAGGTAATCAAGAATTAATATGTAAGCAGCCACAAAACAAACAATGTAGTTTATGAGATCCAGCGAAGTCACTGTAACATCCCCCCGTGCATATAAATATATGAACATAAACTTAGAGCTTGAGCCCGAGAATTGTAGCTCAGAGGAAAATAAAATTGAAACCCTCAACATCCTTCAGTCTAACGGAAGAGAAGTACTTTTTTTGAGCGCCTCGGAAGGCATGTGGGGTCATCTTAATTATAATAACAGCCAACATTTTTTGACTGCCAGTTATATGCCAGGCCCAATTGCCCAGGGAAGGATGGTTATCTGCAGTTGACAGGTGACGAAACTGAAGCCCAGATGAAACTGAAACAGTAGCGCATCAATAACTACTCAGTGAACTGTAGAGCTGGAATTTGAACCTGGGTCTGTCTGACTTCAAAGCCACGTTGGACGACTTCAGTATGTTTTCTCTTTGTTTTATAGAAACACTTGTCTGGGTAAAGGATATAACTACCCTCCCTGGCATCACTCTTGAAAGGTGGATCCATCTCTATCTTCAAGAATTATTTATAATTATTTCTAATAATTTGTTAAACACAGCAAAATGTATCATGTCTGCCCATACTAACTCTTAGTCATGCCATGGGTTTATTACTAAATGAGTTCATAACTATTTTCCTTTTATATCCTGAATTTCCTTTTTCAGCTATTTCATGAATAACTTTTGTATCCACATTAGCCATGCCAGTTATGATCCATAGATACTCATCCCAGCCTATTTTCAACCTTTATTGTTTTTATGGTTTTTTTTTTTTTTTTTTTTGAAATGGAGTCTCGCTCTGTAGCCCAGGCTGGAGGATAGTGGCGCGATCTCAGCTCACTGCAACCTCCACCTCCCAGGTCCTGGTTCAAGCAATTCTCCTGTCTCAGCCTCCCGAGTAGTTGGGATTACAGGCACGCACCACTAGCCCAGCTAATTTTTGTATTTTTAGTAGAGTCGGGATTTCACCATGTTGGCCAGTCTGGTCTTGAACTACTGACCTCATGATCCACCCACCTCAGCCTCTCAAAGTGCTGGGATTACAGGTGTGAGCCATCATACCCAGCCCCTTTATTCTTAAAGTAAGTCTTTCTCACAAACTTCCATTTTCATCTGGTCGCTCATTTTTCTCCCCAGTGGACAGCAACTGACTGCACGTTCTGCCATTTTCATTGCCAATCTCCTTCTACTGGTTCTTTCTAAACTTGCTTTGACCAGAACTGCCCGCAAGAATACAGGTGTAAAGACATCCAAACTATAAACCAATAGGCAACATTTGGTTTGGTTTTTCCTTACCTGGTGCTCAGCTTTTTTCTTTGTGTTCTTCCTGGAAGAGTTTCCTCTTTGAACAATGCTCCAGATCTTTCATTTCTTTCTTGGTTTCTAGTCCCTTCATGTTCTGTGTATTTGACGAGACCCCATAGGGAAGTGATAAGGCACACAAGCTCTCAGTCAGGCTCCCTATGTATAAATCCAGCTCCACCACGTACTATTTGTGTGTGATCTTGGGCAAGGGAACCTCTCACTATCTCAGTTTCAGCATTCATGAAACCAGTGATAATATCACCAATTGGGCAGATGCGGTGCTCATGCCTGTCATCCCAGCACTTTGGGAGGCTGAGGCAGGAGGATCGCTTCACATCAGGAGTTTGAGACAAGACTGGCCAACATGGTGAAACCCCGTCTCTACAAAAATCACAAAAAAAATTAGCCTGGCCTGAGCATACTGGCATGCCCCTATGGTTCCAATTAAAAGGGAGTTTGAGCTGGGAAGATCACTTGAGCCTGGGAGGTGGAGGTCACAGTGAGCCAAGATCTTGACACTGCACTCCAGTCTGGGCAACAGAGGGAAACTCCGTCTGAAAAATAATTAATAATAGTAATAATAATGATAATAGTACCGACTTCATATGGTCATTATGAGGCTAAGTAAAATAATAGATGCCAAGTGCTTTGAACAGCAGCCAGTACCTGGTAAGCTCTTGATAAATATTAGTTTTTACTCTTACCTAAAACCTCTCAAATGTGCTAGTTACCATTTTTAAACCCACTTACACAGATTCATTAACTTCCTGCATTTATCTCTTTTTTTGGCTTGTCTCTCAACTCAAAAAGAGTTTTGTGTCAATCACACATTGAGAAGTTTGCTGTACATTTTTATCCTAAACCAAAAATCATGTATAAAGAATTTGGTTAAAACAAAGGCTCGAACATTGTTCTCTTCATATTTCCCCATAGTGAGATTACCTATTTACCATACCCTTCATTTCCTGTTTTTAAATTGGTTCCTCAACTATGACTCATCATTCTCTCACCAGTGAGAATTACTGGGATATTCCACTAAAAACTGAATGATCAAATACATTATGAAAATCCTTATATACTCCACCCACGGCTTTCTCTGTATTTGCATGAAAATTTACATCATAATGAAAGCAAGTATTCAGGGCCTCTGGTTGCCTACTGGAAAAATCTTTTCTCCCTTTGTTCTATATATAAGTGTTCAGTGATCCTAGCTTTAGTCTGCCTAAACAGAGGATAGTTGAAGATTATAATTTCCTAGGTTCTATGCTAGAATTCTTAGTTCTGAGCATAAATTATAATTTGTTCTCGATTACAGATCTGACCAGGCAGTTTCCCAATTCTTCCTTCAAAGCTTCAAGGAGTCCCTTTTGCCAACTCAGTCTTCTTGTTACTGGTCAGCTTAGAATGGTGACTTTAAGGGAGAGCAAGGAAATAAATTTGATACTATCTAGACAAGAAACAGAGAGAGGGAGGAAACAAATACCCTGGGAAAAACATTATCCAAAGAATTCCTTAGCTCCTTTTTTTAAGACTATATTTTAGGAGCATTTTCAGGTTCACAGCAAAATTGAGAGGAAAATACAGAGATTTCCCATCTATCTCCATCCCCCCACACATACATAGCCTCCCCTCCCCATCCATTATCAACATTCCCCACCAGAGTGGTACGTGGTTTCCAATCGATAAACCTACGTTGACATGTCGCTATTACAAGTAACCACAGTATACATTAACATTCAGTTTTGGTATTATACGTTCAATTGACGTGGACAAATATATAATGACACATATTCACTATTATTACATCATACAGAGTAGTTTCACTGCCCCAAAAATCCTCTGTGGTCCATGTAGTCATCCTTCCACATCCCCAACCCCTGGCAAACAGTGTTCATTTTACTCTCTCAATAGTTTTGCCTTTTCCAAGATGGCATATAGTCAGAATCACACATACAGATTGGCTTCTTCCACCCAGTAACGTGCGTTTAAATATCCTCCATGTCTTTTTGTGGCTTAACAGCTTGCTTCTCTTTAGTGCTGAATAATATTCCATTGCCTAGATGTACCACAGTTCATTTATTCATCTCCTGAAGAACAGCTTGGTTGCCCTCAAATTTTGGAAATTATTAATAAAGCTATCATAAGTATCCACGTACAGGTTTTTTTTTTTTTTTTTTTTTTTTTTGAGTCTCGCTCTGTTGCCCGGCTGAAGTGCTGTGGTGCAATCTCAGCTCACTGCAACCTCTGCCTCCTGGATTCAAGTGATTCTTCACCTCGGCCTCCCAAGTAGCTGGGATTACAGGCACCTGCCACCATGCCTGGCTAATTTTTGTATTTTTAGAGACAGGGTTTCACTATGTTGGCCAGGCTGGTCTTGTAGTCCTGACCTCAAGTGATTCACCTGCCTTGCCCTCCCAAATTGCTGGGATTACAGGCATGAGTCACTGCACCCAGCTCACCTATAGGTTTTTATGCGGGCATTCCTTAGCTCGTTTCAGCAACTAAGCTAGCAGTGAATTAGAGGTGCTGTTACCTAGTGGCTCTCATCACACCCCAGAATGTTCCTTACTCCATCATCCATTCAGCACCCTTTGGGGCTGGGTACTGTGCTAAGTGCTGAAGAGGAAAAGAGAACGAGTTCTGACCTTCCTAGAGCTAAAATTCCAGTGGAAAAATACAGACAAGGGAGAAGAAAAGAAATCATTTTAAGACATTATTGGTGATTAAGTTCTATGAATAATTATCAGGAAAATGTAATAAGTGAAACTAAATACTCCTGGATAGGAAAATCTACCACCAGCCTTTGAATTTGGAAATGTTGAAGGAGCATCTATCTCCAATGAACAATAAAAGAACTTTTGGCCTGATAGCCTTTCTAGGTCACCAGCAAGTAACTGGACCAGATCAAAGCAAACAGCAACACTGAGTAAGTCTAAAATGATAAGTTAAAATTTAAGTGGCTGCTAAAATTTTAGCGACTCAGCAGCATTTGAGTATACAGGTGTCTTAGCTTGGGCTGCCATAACAAAATACCATAGGCCAGGTGGCTTCAATAACAGTAATGCATTTCTTGTAGTTCTGGAGGCCAGGAAGTCCAGGATCAAGGTGACTGCCAATTTAGTTCCCCATTAAGGAACTTCTTCCTGGCTTGTAGATGGCCACCTTCTCACTGTGTCCTTACACGGCAGACAGAAAACGAGCTCTAGTGTCTTTTCCTATACGTTTTCTCTTTCTTTTTTTTTTTTGAGATGGAGGCTTGCTCTGTCAACAGCTGAAGTGCAGTGGCACAATCTTGGCTCACTGCAACCTCTGCCTCCCAGGTTCAAGCGATTCTCCTGCATCAGCCTCCTGAGTAGCTGGGATTACAGGCATGCGCCACCATACCCAGAAAATTTTTGTATTTTTAGTAGAGACAAGGTTTCACCATGTTGGCCAGGATGGTCTCAATCTCATGATCTCCCTGCCTCAGCCTCCCAAAGTGCTAGGATTACAGGTGTGAGCCACCATGCCTGGCTTCTTCCTATTCTTATAAGGACACTAATCCCAACATGGGGGTCCCACCCTCATGACTTCATCTAAGTTTAATTACTTCCCAAAGGCCCCACTTCCAAATACTATCATATTACAGATTGGAACTTCAACATATGAGTTTGGAGGGAGGACACAAACATTCAGTCCATAACAGCAGATGTGAACACCCTACCAGAACATGCTTGGAAACACCTTGTCCTATGTTCAGAGACTGCAGGTTCCATGCTGCCATCAATGTTTGCTCCAGTGGAAAAGGTGGTCTTTGCCTCTCCTCCAGGACTCCACTCCCATGGAGGCATGCAAATGGGTCTCCAGTGTTGTCCAGCCTCAACTACCAATGCACTTGCGGTCCCAAGTTTCTGTGACAATTTTCTTGTCACCTTCTGGTATGATTCCTGGAGTGAGAGGTGAGTGAAGTGCTACACATAATTTTTCTTTTAATATTGCAAATAAGGAATATTCCTCTTAAGAACATTATTTATTATGTGACTGAGAGAAGAAATTAAGAGTGTATTCCAGTTAAGCCTGATATAGTTGCAAAGCAATCTAAAAGCCTATTCATTCTAATCCTAAAAGATACTAATCTGAGGCCTGGCGTGGTGGCTCAGGCCTATAATCCCAGCACTTTGGGAGGCCAAGGCGGGCGGATCACCTGAGGTCAGGAGTTTGAGACCAGCCTGACCAACATGGAGAAATCCTGTCTCTACTAAAAATACAAAATTAGCCGGGCATGGTGGTGCATGCCTGTAATTCCAGCTACTCAGGAGGCTGAGGCAGGAGAATAGCTTGAATCTGGGAGGCAGAAGTTGCGGTAAACTAAGATCATGCCTTTGCACTCCAGCCTGGGCAACAAGAGGGAAACTCCATCTAAAAAAAGAAAGAAAGAAAGAAAAAAGAAATACTAATCTGGGTCAGACATGTTGCTGTGCTTTTAATATAACAAGGGGAAAAAAAAGTACATCCTACATACGTTGATATTTATGGGCTTTGATTCTTAGGTGCTTACAGAGCTATGAAGAACATTTCAGTGTTGCAGGATCAGGGATAAACAACAGAACACTTCATTCTTTGTGAACACAGATGGATGATAAGCCCCTGCTCAGAAAGAATGTCATTTAAAAGAATACTCCTCCTCTTCTTGGTTGTTTTCAGAACTATGTACGTGGACTAAAAATAATGTCAAAATTATTACCCTTGGAAAGTGGGGGTAGTAGCACATGGATGATGCAAACCAATTATTAATGACAATCCAACATGACATCGTGATACAAACAGGAAACAACATGTTCTTCTGTTGAATGCTTCAGAAACTATTTATGATCCCTATTTTAAAAGCAATTCTAAAATAAATGCTATAAGTCCATCATGGCCAAATCTGCAAAGGCCTGAAAGAAATTGGGGCATGTATAACCAAATCAAGATGTGCACAAGTAAGAAAACTCAAACAAGTGAAATTCCACCGGTAACTGAGAGAGCAGCTGACCACCTCGGATGCCTCATGGCTGCTGCTGCCAGAAGTGCCCGCTCAAAAATTACATGGGGTACACTGGGGGATGGGGGCAAGGATGGCCAAAACTTTGCAGATAAAAAGCATCAACAATGATGAACAATCGCCGGACACTCCCAGCAAGTCTGCCTTGAATCACCACCGGTCTTAATGTTTTACTGTGGCTGAATAGAAGAAATGAGCCCAACTTCTCCTCCTGAGAGTTTTTACAAATTGTGGATCCCATTAAAGCTGCTATCAGAGTTGGGCCGGGAGACATGAGGAGGTCATGTGCTTACTTGTCTTCGTGTACCCAGAAATCTGTTGGAACTCTGGATAGTGCTAGTATAATATTGACGTTTTCTGGCCCCTTACAAGCTATTTTGGAACATGGTTTCAAAACAGGAAAACCCAATTTGCACCTACACTGGAGCCATGGAGCTGGTGCCAGAGAAGCCCTGTGGGTTGGCTGAGACCAATGCAACACAGAGAAAATGAGATGGGGGCTCTAAACCCCTGGGTGGGAGGGAACCCTGGCTCCACCAGTAACAACCTGTTGGACTGGGCAAATCACATCATCTCCGGGAATCACAGTTTTCCTTATATGGAAAGTGGAGTTGGCTCTAGCTACCTTCCAGGGTTGTTGTGAGGCAGTTACTCTCTAAAGAAAATCTGAGGTGGTGGCTCACACCTATAATCCCAGCACTTTGGGAGGCCAAGGCAGGTAGATGGGCTGAGCTCAAGAGTTCAAGACTAGCCTGGGCAACATGGTAAAATCTTGTCTCTACCAAAAATGCAAAAAATTAGACAGGAGTGGTGGTGCACACCTGTGGCCCAGCTGCTTAGGAGGCTGAGGCAGGAGAATTGCTTGAGCCTGGAAGGTGAAGATTGCAGTTAGCCAAGATAGTGCCACTCAAACCTGGGTGACAGTAAGACCCTGTCTCAAGAAAGAAAGAGAGAGAGAAAGACAAAGGAAGGAAGGAAGGGAGGGAGGGAGGGAGGAAGCAAAGGAGAGAGGGCGGGATGGAGGGAGGAAGGGAGGGAAGAAGGAAGGGTTTTCTCTGGTGGGGGAAGGTTAAGCCTAATAACCCCCTGTCATCAGAAGCATTCAAAGAATATTTTTAAAAGCAGTCTCTAATAAACTATCTCTAGAAAAACAAATGATAAAGATGATTGTCTTTGGGGAGAAAAGCTAGGTGGTTGTAGACAGCAGACTGAAGGAAAATGGGCTTCTCACTATGTTTTAATATTGGGTATTGTGTGTTTTAACCTAGTGAAACAATAAATAAATAAAATGTAATTTTCTAAAGTAGCCTTCAAAGCCCATAATTTTGTGTGTTCATCTTTATTATAGGGTTAATAGTGACTTAGAGCCTAATTCTGCTCCTTAGACATCATTCAACATAAAAGGCATCCCATACGAAGATTAGAAGATCATAGTCTCCTACTTAAAAGAAGGAAGCAAGCGCAACAATTCACTTTCTCTTAATAGAAAAGAAACATGGAATGTGTTATCTGAAATCCTGACATTTTATAATTAGCCCATTATATCCTAATTTTAAAAAATGTAATGAATGAACCTGGGCGCAGTGGCTTATACCTGTAATCCCAGCACTTTGGGAGGCCAAGGTGGGCAGATCACTTCAGGTCAGAAGTTTGAGATCAGCCTGACCAACATGGTGAAACCTTGTCTTTACTGAAAATACAAAAAAAAAAAAAAAAAATTAGCCAGGCATGGTGGTGCATGCCTGTAATCCCAGCTATTCAGGAGACTGAGGCAGGAGAATCGCTTGAACCCGGGAGGCGGAGGTTGCAGTGAGCCGAGAACACGCCACTGCACTCCAGCTTGGCAACAGAGTGAGACTCTATCTCAAAAATAAAAATAAAAAAATGTAATGAATGAACTTTCCCACCCCTCCTCTCCAATCAGCTTTGTTTCTCTAAGCAGCTGCCTCAACTCCTTTTCAATGAAAGCATGGCCATACACGTCCTTACCTCTCCTCATCACCAAACACTGACTTGCGACAGAAAGAAAGAAAAGATCAGTGTCAGTGGGCAGAGAATAAAAAGGTAAAGTCTTTTAATTTCTTTTATTTGGAAAATAGAAATAAAAATTACTATCAGGTTGCCAATCATGTTGTCTTTCAAACTTTAATTTCCCTAAAGGGAAAGGTTTTGAGTTTTCTTTAGCGTCTTAAACATTGCCAAGTCCACCTATGTTTAAAAACAAATATTGTTTAACAATAATGTCATTTTTCCTTTCTGTCACTCAGGAGCAACATTGTGTAACAATGATTCCACAGCCAAGCAAAACTCTCGTGGATATTTCATTAAACCTTCACACTGCCAAGGGGTCGTTGGTCTCACTATCACTATTTATACCCTACCCTAGTCCCGTTTATAACAAAAGGATCTTAGTACACATTCTCAACACATTCCCATACCTCTCACCTGCTTATTGGAAAATCTCCTTCAGGGGAAATGACAGTCCTCAACTTTTCCTCTTTTTTTACCTTTGGTATATTTACTTATCCATGTCTTAATCAGCCTATGAATATTCTGGAAACCTGAGAAGATCTCTTCAGGAAGATAATGAGAAGGAACACATTTTTAGGAGAACATTCCTATCTTTTAGAGAAATGAAGATGATTTGTTAAGGCAAATTTCTGTACTTACGGTGCCTAGGTCTCTATACTGGAAGACGGTATAAGGCAGGGAGCTTTGTGAAGGAAATCTCTTAATTCTAGCAATGAGGGCTGCTTTGAGTTAATTGTGTTAAGGAAGTAGTGTTTTAGTGAATCATGTTTAAATGAAACCATTATTTTCTAAATCTTGCCAAAAAACCACAACTCATTCATGTGATTTTATTACAAATTAAGATTTGCATAATTTTGGAAGAGACATGTACGGTTTAAAGTATTTTGGGAAGGGAAGACCTGTGCCTGAAGGCAACTGATTTTCCTAAAAAGTGGAACAAAAGAAGAGGACCTGCCATAATGCTGGTGACCAGGGGACCAGGGGTCACCCTCACTTTAGTAATTCTGTGACGGTTTAAAAGAGGAATGTCACACATGACAATGTGCCTGAGGAACACAGCCAAGACCCAGTGGGATTTACTCCAAGGAAGGTATAAAGAAGGAGAGAGGGGTTACAAAAGATTTAGGGGTTTTATTTTTGTTTCTCTTTTTTTTCTTTCTTTTGACACGAAGTCTCGCTCTGTCACCCAGGCTGGAGTGCAGCGGTGCGATGTTGGTTCACTGCAACATTCACCTCCTGAGTTCAAGTGATTCTCCTGCCTCAGCCTCCCAAGTAGCTGGGATTACAGGCAAGTGCCACCATGCCTGGCTAATTTTTGTATTTTTTCGTAGAGATGGGGTTTCATTATGTTGGCCAGGCTGGTCTCAAACTCCTGACCTTGTGATCTGCCCACCTCGGCCTCCCAAAGTGCTGGGATTACAGGCATAAGCCACCGAACCAGGCTGTTATTTTTATTTTATGTATTCATTTATTTTAAGAGATGGGGTCTCGCTGTGTTGCCCAGACTGCAGTGCAATGGCTATTCACAGGCACGATCCCACTACTGAGCGCAGGAGTTTTGACCTGCTCCATTTCCAACCTGGGCCGGTTCACCCTTCCTTAGGCAACCTGGTGGTCCCTAGCTCCCGGGAGGTCACCATATTGATGCCGAACTTAGTGCGGACAGCCGATCGGCATAGCGCACTACAGCCCAGAACTCCTGGCCTCAAGCGATCCTCCACAGCCTCAGCCTCCCGAGTAGCTGGGACTACAGGCAAGCGCCGCCGCGCCCGGCCAGGCTGTTATTTTTAATTTATAAACCAGCTAACCATCTCCATAGCCTAGTCTCCACAGAAATAAATAAATAAATAAATAAAAACAGGAAATAAGATGTACGATAAAGAAAAGATTATTTCCAAGTTTTTTTTATTACTTCAAATTTGAAGAGAGGTGTTTTACCTCTTCCCTAGACTAGAGACAGGAAGTTCTGGAACTTTGTTGAGGGGGTGGGGAATAGGAATAAGAGGATGAAAGAGAAGAGCAAGACAACCTCTTACTGAAAATCAGCCAGGAGCACAGCTGCTGGAATCCCGTGGCCAAAGGAAGGCACAGAAAGCTGAAGATCTGACCTTCCTCCGCCTTCTCCAATCTTAGGCCCTTCTTCCCCACATTAAATATTTGCTGGTACCACATTTAATTTTCTTTACTCACTGAAGCCTACGGGCAGGTGAGTGATGCTTCGGTACTATTGGGAAGAAGAGCTTTCATTACAGTGTCTTATTACCTTACACGCCAGTATGTGTGTGCCGTATACACAAGCACATGTCGGTTATGCCCGCAAGAACGCTCCGTAAATGTGAAAGCATCAAGGAAGCACCAAGAAGACTTCTACATAAACAGGCAAAACTCGACCAATTTCTCAACATCTCCCTGCCCTGCATTATTTTCAGTGCCAAGAGTGCATGGGGGCAGCGAGGCCTGGAAGCAGGTGGTCTGAGCTGGCAGGACATTAGCCATCTATTTTTTTTTTTTTTTTTTTTTTTGAGACAGAGTCTTGCTCTGTTGCCAGGCTGGAGTGCAGTGGCGCAATCTCAGCTCACTGCAACCTCCACCTCCTGGGTTCAAGCGATTCTTCTGCCTCAGCCTTCCAAGTAGCTGGGACCACAGGTGCGTGCACCATGCCCGGCTACTTTTTGTATTTTTAGTAGAGATGGGGTTTCACCATTTTGGCCAGGATGGTCTCTATCTCTTGACCTCATGGTCCGCCCACCTCGGCCTTCCAAAGTGCTGGTTTACAGGCGTGAGCCACCGCGCCTGGCCAGCCATCTAATCTTAAGTACCTTTCTAAAGGTCTGTTTCCTTACTTAGAATATGAAAGTGCTCTGGGGTTTCTCCTAGCTCTTAATTTTAAATTCTCTATGCGTATATTCCCACTGATAAATCTGAATAAATATAAACCCCTACATTGACGATTATTACAGGAATGACAGCAATAAAGTGACAAAAGTATTACTGTAAACGTCTTTCTTTCCCAAAAACATTAGAGATTACGGCAACAGCTCCAAAATTTAGTGTTAGATTTTTCTCAGCATTCCACGTCAAAGGAAAAAGAGTTTGAATATATATACATATAAATATATCAATGTGGTACCCTAACTGCAAAAAACATCATTGCGGAAAAATGAGTGCAAAAAAATCACTCTCATGCATGGAGTGGTGATTTCCCTGAAGTTTGGAGTAGACTTGGCAATTTAAAACACTGCTTATTAAAAATATATATATATATACTTATCTTTATCCTAACTCCATAATCCATAAACTGGACTTATTTTTACTCCTAACGAATGAAAGATATCTGGTTCCATATATATAAACAAATCGTTTAAAATTCTATCCAAGTTTTCAGTTTGTTAACGACAAAGATTTGACTCCAGATTTCATCACTGTAACATCCCACCATTGTTTCCCCATGACCCACTGTTCCTGGTTTATAGGACGGTACAGTCTGAATATGAAAGAACATTTTATCATCAGCAACAACAAAAAGTATTTATTAAGTCATAATTATATAACTTGGTGTTTCATTAGTCAAAAAAAGAAAAGGAAAGAGGCCAGGTGTGGTGGCTCAGGCCTGTAATCCCAGCACTTTGGGAGGCCAAGGCAGGCGGATCATGAGGTCATGAGAAGTTCAACCAACATGTTAAAACCCCGTCTCTACTAAAAATGCAAAAATTAGCAGGGCATGGTGGTGCACGCCTGTAATAACCAGCTACTCAGGAGGCTGAGGCAGGAGAATCGACTGAACCCAGGAAGCAGAGGTTGCAGTGAGCCGAGATCACGCCACTGCACTCCAGCCTGGGTGACAGAGCAAGACTCTGTCTCAATCAATCAATCTATCTATCTATAAGAAAAGGAATGAAAAGAAATATGATCCTTCCATTCTAACTGTGTACATTCTATGACTAGAAAGAATGTCCTGAACCAGCATGATAGGGACATAGACAGCAAAATGCAACCTCACGGTTGACCACGAAGGCATAGATTTCTATGTAAGGGTGACTAACAAGGAGCCAGCAGGGGCAACGTGAGCTGAGGCAATCGACATAGAGGCCTAGAAACGTTGAGATAAGATAAAGCACGTGTTCTTATCACTCTGGGAAGACTTCCTGGAACTGGTAGGAGTTTTTAAGTAGGAAAATGTACATTGGTTGGTGGGCTGGGACCTCAGAAAAGGTTCATAAAAGCAAGTGGGATAATTATTCAAGAGGACACTCACCTTGTGATCTGCTTACGGAGGTCCACTCACCTGGGACCTGGATCTGCTGCACAATATTTGAAGGAGAGGATGCCGGTAGGGGCCAAGAAATTTGACAAGGACACAGAGACAGCGGTCCTGATGAAAGAAGATGAAGTTCTGCATCTAGACAGACAGTAATGAAAGCAGTACATTCAGATGTTGGAAAGGAAGACATTCTCTCAAGCAGCAGATGGCCTCCTGTGGATCTCACTCGCACCCCTACACCATGGCTTTAATAAGACATTTTGCTACTGGGTAGCTTAGAATCTGGTATCCAAGAACAGTGACCTATTTCCCTCTAGTGTTTTTTTTTTTTTGAGATGTAGTCTCACCCTGTAGCCCAGGCTGGAGTGCAGTGGCACGTCAGCTCACTGCAACCTCTACCTGCTGGGTCCCGATTCAAGCAATTCTTCTACCTCAGTCTCCCAAGTAGCTGGGATTACAGGCACAAGCCACCATGCCCAGCTAATTTTTGTATTTTCACCATGTTGGCCAATCTGGTCTTGAACTCCTGACCTCGTGATCTGCCCGCCTCGGCCTCCCAAAGTGCTGGGATTACAGGGGTGAGCCACCGCGCCCGGCTCTAGTGTCTTAATACCCTGAAATTCACCACAGACTTGGTGGTAAATTGAAGTTTCTGTGGGATATTATTGGGAAATGCTTCACATCCCTAAATCATTCCTTCTCAACGGTTCCTCAAAAGCTTAAAAATAGCACTTAACTCCCAGAGTGATTCAACTGGCTTAAAATAATTCGCAAACATCTTCCTCAAAGGAAGTAAGGAAAAGATAGGAGGTGGAATGCAAATCAGCTAACAGGTTTTGTGAACACTGAGAGGTGAATAGATTAGAGCTAACAGATCGGGTAGTCTGGAGTCAGCGGTGAAGCTGATTGTTGCAGCCAAGAATTGTTTGTTGGGTTTAGAAAGTATAAAGGTCAACAAGGCTAAGGAAGACTGGTCTCTGGGAAATAAACTACATAGCTTAAGGAGATGATAATAATGGGAGAAAATTCCTCTTATCCTTGCTAAGCCATATCTACATGAAAATAATAGTCACTAGGCTTTCTGTATCTAGATGGTAAGTTCCTTTTCCCAAGGATTGGCACCAGGTAGGTTGTTTGGGGAAAGGGGTAAGAAGGGGAAGAATGTGGATTTGTCACTCACATGTCCTATAAATGCTACAAGACAACATTCTTCTTTTATTTTGAAGCCACATTCTGTACGCTTGTGAGCTAATTCATTAATTCACCAGAAATTTATTTTGTACTCCTCACACATCAGACACTATGCCAGGCCCTCAGGATATAAAAGTGAATAAATAATCCAATTAATCATAATAATAGCTTCCATTATTGGGTGGCTAGTATGTGCCAGGAATTCTACCTCCGTTACGCAATGGAATGCCCACAACTAACTTCTAAATGAGGCATTATGTTCCCGTTTGTCAATGGAACACTAAGATGAAGAAAGCAGGGTTCTGAGAGGCTAATACACGTGGCAGATGGCTCAAGGAGCTCCAGTGTGAGAGTGAGATAAGCACTCCATGTTTGCAGCATTCTATGGGAAATGCTAAAACAGAGATTACAAAAAGAAGAGGAGGAGCATCTAACTCAGCACAGAGGAAGGGAGATGGACAGGCGGGGACAGGGGAAAGTAGAAGTGTGGGTAGGTGAGGGAGAGAGAGAATGTAACTTTCTGCGGGTGTGTGTGTGTGTGGAATGTGTGTCCGTGTATGTCTGCATGTGAGTGGGTATACATGTTTCTGTGTGTGTGTGTGCGCACGCACAAGTGCCCTGGGTGGGGGTAGAAAGGCATAGCACCCCAAAGATATATAGTCCAGGAAGAGAGACAGGGGTAATAAGAAAATACGAACCGTCTTTCAACCATCCTCACAAAAAGCTCCCCTCTGTATTGCTGCAGGATGAAGAGTGCGGGGAGAGCAAACAACGGGGCTCATGGACAGTGTTTCAGGGACAGAAGAGGCCCTGACAAGATACTTTTTATCAGCTTGAAGAAGAGGGGGCATTTATCTTGACAGACTAATTGCTCGCTTTGAGTTAGATATTGTTCCATCTATCTGTGTACCCAATGTGGCTATGGTAATGACAGGTTTTTTTAAACAAACCAAAGCTTCTGGAGCCAAATAAATGCTGCAAAGTAGTCACCTGAGTTTAATTGCTTATTTCATTGTCTCTCTCATTGCTCAAGGCATTTCAGAAACATCTCTTTTGAAATTGCTTTCATAGCTTTCAGTGCATTGTTTTGAATATCCTTAATGGTGACAAATCTTCACCAGATAAAAAGGGTAATACTTTGGTTTTGTTTCAAGTCAACAAAATCATTTTGAGCTAAGTCCAGATGACTTTTTTGTTTGTTTGTTTGTTTTTTGTTTTTTTGAGACGGAGTCTTGCTTTGTCGCCAGGCTGGAGTGCAGTGGCACAATCTCAGCTCACTGCAACCTCTGTCTCTCAGGTTCAAGCGATTCCCCTGCCTCAGCCTCCTGGACTTTTTAAATTGGATAAAAATAATTGAAAACACCAATTAAATGCCAGGCACTGAACTAAGTGTTTTTTTATAAATCATCTCACCTAATGTAATTCTTAACACAAATCTATAAGGTGAATATTAATGTCCTTATTTAACATATCTTTAATAATTATAAAATTAGTACATGTCATTGAAGGAAGGTTGGAAAATCTTGAACAGTAGAGACCAAAGCTGCCTCAGTGCCCCACTTACCCAGATTGAATCACTAGTGATACTACTGGGCTTATCTATGTAGTCTTTCTTCTATGGGTGAGCATAAGAATACATTTTCCCCCAAAATCAATAATAATGTGCATAACTTTATAATTTTTCACTTAATAGTATATTGTGAACAATTTTTCATGTCACTAAATTTCTTCCACAAAAATCTTTACTCCCTGTTTGGTATTCTTCTATGTAGATATATTACAGTCTACTCACACAATTCCAATATTTCAATGCTGCAAAGGAACGTTCTTCATAGATAAATCTTTGTGGATTTTTATGATTGCTCCCGTCAAATAATTTCCTAGAAGTAGAACCACTAGATCCAGGACATGAATATTTTTGTTATAAGTTTCCCATTTTTTTGAGGAATAAATGAAAACTCACGAAGCACATTCCAAGATCATAAATGTACAACGTAGCAGAGGTTGGGTTTGGTGTAGGTCTTTGACTCTAAAGCCTGTGGGGTTTTTTCCCCCCAATATGATAAATTAAGTTTGATGGAAAATGAGAAATATCAATAAAATAAAGAATTTTCACACAGGCAATCAAAACTATTCATGAAAGACTTTTTTTTTAAAGGAGTTAAAAAACACTTTGGGTTTGCATTGTTTCCCTAGGTGACTCTTCCAAGGATCAAGCTCATTTCTGAGTTTATGTTTTGTTCTATTTCTTCCTAAAGCATTTGCTTTACTTCCTTGTTACGTTCTTCGAAGATGTCAGTTCTGTCCTTTATGAATCTACAATATTATGAATATTCTGGCCCACGCACTGGGCTTTTGGTTAAAGTGCCAAAAAGCACAGTCTCTCTGGCATTTAGGTATCCTGTTTGGGACAAACTTGGTTACAATTCAGGGAAGCCACAGGCAGGTTGGGAGTCCACACCCGCGTTTTTAGAATACCAAATGACTAATAGATAACCAGTCTTCTTTAAGTCTGGCTACATTCTGATAACAAGGAAAAAACAAAAAACAAACAAAAAAAAGTATCTTCCACCCAAAGTTCTCCGGTTTGTTATAAACATGTAGCCTGTTCTCCTGGAAGGATGAGTGGAATGAGTAATACAAGGACAACCCCCTCCTTTTCTTGCGCAGTCCTCGCTGGAATGTAGTTCAAAATGGATTAGAGGAAACCAGACTGGTGGAAAGGTGCCCTAGAAGATGGGGGTGGGGTTGTTGCTGAAATTGTATTGTTGTGCTACAAACATTTCCAAATTGTCCTTAATTCTTTCGCCCCAGGCACTTGTCCCTGGGGGAGTAGGGGGAGAAGTCAAGAGGATTTTAAATAAGACAGGGGAAGAAGTTGACTAATGAATGCTGACTCCAGACTTTGGAAACTTTGGTTAAGAACAATTTTAACCTCTGGGAGCTTCTTCAGCTTTCTCCAGAGCTCTGTTTATTGATCAGCTGATCAACAAACAGCCCTGCTTTCTCCCCGATCACTAACCATGACCCGAGTGTCTCACCTGCATCTCCAATGTAAATGAATCAAGAGAATCTTGGGTTCTTGTCCAGCTCACAGTCACCCCCCTATGCAACTGACCATGTTAGCAAATGGCACCTGGATGGACAAGCCATCCAAGATTCTGTTTTTTCCCTGCTCCCAACATCCTGCAGGCTTTCTCTCCAAAACTCATCCCCATTGCATCCATTGATCATTGCATCCATTGATCCTTTTCCCTCCACTGCCATCACCCCTATGTAAGCCTTAATAGGCTCTCATCTAGAATGCTTGTTTCCAGTTCCGTCCCTTAGCAACGCTTTCTCCACATAATAATCAGAGTGGCCTTTCTTTTTCTTTTTTTTTTTTTTTAAGATGGGGTTTCACCATGATGGCCAGGCTGGTCTTGAACTCCTGACCTCAGGTGATCCACCCACCTCGGCCTCCCAAAGTGCTAGGATTACAGGCGTGAGCCACTGCACCCGGCCCCAGAGTGGCCTTTCAAAACATAAATCAGGCCGGTGGCAGTGGCCTACTTCAAACCCTCCTATGGCTTGTTTGTGACAGTCTAGCTCTGTTGCCCAGGCTGGAGTGCAGTGGCACGATCTCGGCTCACTGTAACCTCTGCCTCCTGGATTCAAGAGATTCTCCTGCCTCAGCCTCCTGAGTAGCTAGGATTATAGGCGTGCACCACCATACCCAGCTAATTTTTTGTATTTTTAGTAAAGATGGGGTTTCACCATGTTGGTCGGGCTGGTCTTGAACTTCTGACCTCAAGCAATCCATCCACCTCCCAAAGTCCTGGGATTACAGGTGTGAGCCACCATGGTCAGCCCTTCCAACCGCTTTTGGTCACAGAAGTTCAGACTCCTGACCATGGTTCACAAAGCTGAGTCCCCGCCCTTCTCCCTGTCCTCAGTCCCTATCTTCTCCCCACTCCTCAGGCCTGGCTGTCTTTTCAGGACTGTTCTTGACTCAGGCCTTAAACTTCCCATCTACCACCTAGAATTCTCACCTCTCAATCCTTCACAAAGCTGGTTATGTTTACCAATAAGAGCTCAGCTCAAATATGATATCCTAAGAAGGCTTCCTTGACACCCCCAACCCCTGCCACAAGTCACCCTGTCTCATTGTTATGTCATTCATCACTAGTGGGAATCATCTTCCATTTGTCTATGTAATTGTTCATTGTTCTGTCTCCCTCACTAAAATACAGGCTCCCAAAAGGACATGTCTGACTTACACAAGATTCCATACCAGTAAATAAAACAGTGCCCAGTGCAGAGTAGACATTCAATAAAAATGTGTCTCACAAAGAAATCAACAAATGATTGAGAGATGAAAGAATGAAGTTCGTTCCCCTATTACTGCCTTAATTCTTCAAGAAAACAATTGTCCAACTCTGAGTTCAGGCAATGACACTATATCGGGTTAGGCTTTGCCACCGTGTAACTTACTTCAAGTTGTAAATCAGGCACTTTTATTAGTCACATCAATTCTTAGGATCTTAATACACTAATGTATCAGTGGCTTGAAACAACTGGCACAGCTTCCAGAGTATCTTTCGTATGACTAGCAAGATACTGATATGGCTATTATTGCTGATGATAGAATTGGCACATTGTATTTTATACAATTAAATGTTTTTTTTTTTCTTGGATTTTAAACCTAGTTCTCTTACCCTAAAAAATTCTGGATTTGAAAAGTAGTTTCTTAAAGTTATCTGGCCATAATCTTATATCAAAATGCATAAATAGGCCAAGGCAGGTAGATCACTTGAGCTCAGGAGTTCAAGATTAGCATGGGCAGCATGGCAAAACCCTGTCTCTACAAAAAATACAAAAATTAGCCAGGTATGGTGGTGCACGCTTGTAGTCCCAGCTACTCAGGAGGCTGAGGTGGGAGGATCACTTGAGCCCTGGAAATTGAGGCTGCAGTGAGCCGTGATCACACCACTGCACCCTAGCCTGGGTGACAGAGTGAGACCCTATTTCAAAAAAAAAAACACATATATATATATAATTGAAATTCAAAGTATTCATCTTGTTGTCTAGAAAAAGTATGTCTTTGCACCAAAAACATATATATGTATACAGACACAACACAGAAATGCACATACGTAAGAATATATTAAGCCTTAATGAGTTTGCTGTACACATGAGACTTTCTGCATCAGGATAATGTATCAGTGGCAAAATAGGTCAAATGGTGGGAACCTCCCCATCTTTGAAATCTTTATGAATACAATGATGTTCCCACATTACCTCTTGCCTAAGAGCTTCAAAATAGAGCCCTGTGAGGAATGTGAAGCAAAATAAAAATCCCAGTTCTTGTGTGGCACTTTAAAGCAGCCCTACATTCTGGGACTCTGGTGTCATGTTCACAGGGACACATTCTTGTGGCTAAAACAGTGCCTCTAGGTCGTCTGCTCTGAATGAAAAGGGATTTTCCATATGTGTTTTCATAATGAGTGTTAGGATTTGGTTACATGTTTTATCCAAACTGTGAAAAGTTGATGGTAGCCATTCAATAGTTTAGCAATGACCTAAATGAAATGCTTACATTTTTCATAGAAACATTACAGGGAACACTCTTTAAACCACTCTCTTGGTGCCATGCTTATTTTTTAATTTCACAGTCTATTTCAACACATTTTTCCCACGTATGAAACTCAGCTCCTTCACTTTCCCCCCCATCATTTCCGTAGAGCTCTGTTCATGTCAGATACAAGAAAACAAAGGTATTGAGAGTCAAGGAATACAGGAGGTTTGTGCAGGAATAATTGTGGTAGCTCAGATGTTCCCTGAGTAACTCTTAGGGGTTGAAGATTCATTTCTGTAAAGTCTCTAATAAAAATGTTAGCAACCACAGGGCTCGTCTTTCTGAGATTTACCTCTTCTCTCCCAGATCATTGTGTGCTTTTATCAAAACTGATTTCTCTGGCCACGTCTGTAGCAGATGTTGCTTTACTGTTTGCTAACATCATGCTAACATTACACTCACAAAACAGCCTGTGGAGCCTGACTTTTGTCCACACAGTCTGTCTTACAGCACAAGCTGGAGATTTTTCCTAGCTCTAGTCAATGACTCCCTTCAGGCAAGTTGCTTAACGTCAATTTCCACATGTATCAACTGGGATCCATGCTATGATATATCTGAGGTCTTTGGAGGAAAGGCCACATTCCTTGTTTCTCAAATTCTCCTTGCAGGGGACTAGCCTTCCGACTTTGCAGACAAGAGAAAGACCCACCATTTTTAAATGGCCTTTTGCCTAGTGGGTCAAGCATTATCAGATGCTTTCTCTTTAAATACTTCTTTCTCTCTCAAATACACAACTGTCTCCTGAAACTTTTAAATATTTTCCAAAACTTGAATGTATGTGTACTCAAAAGCATTGTATCAAGGCATAATTTTGGAGATAGAATACATTACCAATTTACTTTACTAATGCATATATAATTTATTGTTCTACATGAGCAAAATGAATGTTTATTCTTTGCTTTAAGGATGAGGTTCAAGTCAACAGTTTTTAAGCACAACGCAGTGTAAACGATAGTGGAACTATAAATACAAACAAGGCCTTGTCTCTTCTCTTAAGGAGGTGATGATCCAGGAGGGACAGGGACTTCTAAAAGACTACAGCCCCATAAGTAAAGACTAAATTGAAATAGACACTTACTCTGAGCCGGGGATTGAGATTATTGAGACTAAGAAGGCTTCAAGAAGACAATGACTTTTAATGTGGACCCTGGATGAAGAATTGTGTTTTAATATGGAGAGCAATGACTAAAGGCTTAGATGTTTTTTTTAGACAGAGTTTTGCTCTTGTCACTCAGTCTGGAGTGCAATTGCGCAATCTCAGCTCACTTCAATCTCTGCCTCCCGGGTTCAAGTGATCCTCCCGCCTCAGCTTCCCGAGTAGCTGGTATTACAGGTGCCCAAGTAACTGGGATTACAGGCGCCCGCCACCACGCCCAGATAATTTTTGTATTGTTAGTAGAGACAGGGTTTCGCCATGTTAGCCAGGCTGCTCTCAAACTCCTGACCTCAGGCGATTCGCCCACCTCGGCCTTCCAAAGCACTGGGTTACAGGTGTCAGCCACTGCGCCCAGCCAAGGCTTAGACTCTTGAAAGAAGTAGTGATTTCTGGTTTTAGGAATTCTGTTTTTTGTTGCGCTATGCTATTTTTAAGTGCTAAATATTGCCATTATTTGTGGTATACTACGCTTATTTCCAAGTTATTGGAAGTCTCTAATTTCAAATCATTTGCATCTTAAGATTATTGCTGCAACTAAAAATTCAAATCAAACAAAAGTACATTTATTTAGAAAGATTTTTGACCACATCCCTCACCTGTTTAAAATTCTTCTAAGACATTTTATTATTGGTTTAATTTCCATTGTTGGGATTTATGTTTATTAGTGTCTTGCATTTCCTTCTAGAATACAGAAGTTTGGGAAAGATAAGAGTGTATTATGGGAGATTAAGGGAGGAGAGTGGAAAAAATGTGGAATTATAAGATGAAGAGGAAGAAGAACCCTAAACCCCAGTTCCAAGCTCAGCCCCACCCCGTGCTTTGCCAAGCCTGACCTCTTTTCTCTCAGAGTTAGATTCTCTTCAGCAGAGCCATTCTTTGAGACTCTTTCTCCCCACTGGGCCCATTTATGTCGGTGAGCATCTTCTCTCTTAATCATACTGCCTACAGAGAATCTAGCAGAAGCGGATGAAATCTCAGGCCTGGAGACTGGTGGAAAAACATTTGGTTAGATGGAAATATAATCACAGACCACTGTTCCGTAAATGTACCACACAAACTAAATACCAAAATTTCTCTATCTTTGTCTCATTCCAACATCATAATCATTACGAAGGAATTATTAATATAAATACTTGAAGCATTGAAACCACTTTGTGCTTGATTGTATTTGGAGAGGGGACATGGGGCAAATATTTGGAACATATATATATTGGGACATTTGGGACCTACTTATACTCAAAAGTTATTCTTTGCTTATCTGAAATTCTAATGTAACTGCAAATTCTGTATTTTTTAATGCTAAATCTGGAAACTCTAATTAAGAAGCCATTGAATTTGGAAATTACAAGGTCATGGCAACCTTTGAAAGATCAGTTTCCAAGCGAGTGCTGGAGAAAGCCAGATCAACCGAGGATAAGAAGTAAGTGATTACAAGGAAGCAGAGACAAGTGTAGACTACTTTTTCCAGAAATTGGATGCTAGAAGGAAAGAAAGAGATGTGTTGCTTTTTGATTTTTTACAGACTTTTTGGATGTGCCTGTAATGATGGCAAGATTCAGTAAAATAAATAAAGGAATCCATCTGGTTAAGATTAGATATAATCATCTCAATAGATTTCCCAGGAGAGTCTGTCAGGAAACACATCTCTGCCATTTTGCATTTTAAAATAATTAACACAAATGTATTGTACCATTTCTGATTCTTATGTTTGAATTAACATTCTGAGTAGTATAATTAATGGAGTTTTATCTCTCTTTAAATAGTGAGCAGAAAATATTTGTTTACCTTGGTAAAAAAGTTAAAGAAATAACAGACTATGTTAAAAGAAATTGAAAAGATCATCTGGGAGCAGATGTTTGAAATATAAATAACCAAAAAAGCATTTGCATCCTGAAAATATAAAGAACTCCTAAACACACATAAGAAAACATCAACAACTCAGTAACAAAATGGCCATTTAAAGCAAATAGACATTTAACCAAAGCAGAAACATGAATGACTGAAAAACATAATCCAAAGCTCAACCTTTTTAGTAACCAGGGAAAATAATACTAAATAAACAAATTACCATTTCATTTCCACTGAATTGGCAAGAATTTGAAAGTCTGACTATCCCAAATGTTGGAGAGAATGTGGAGCAATGAAAACTATGATCCACTGTTTGTGAGAGTGTGAACTGGTTCATTGATTTTGGAAAACAATTTGGCATTACGTAGTAAAGTTGATGCATATATAGCACTATTCTGCAATTCCACTTTCTACATCCTCCAGAAAGCCTTGCTTGGGAACAGCAGGAGACATACAAAAGAATGTTCCTGATAGCTTGGAAACAACCTGGTTGTCAGTGGTAAGGGGAGTAAATAGATAACTTGTGATCTATTTATACAATTGAATACTCTGCAACAGAGAATAAACTACATGCATATGAATGAATCTCACAAATAAAATTCTGAACAAACAAGCATATAACAGAAGGCATAAAATAGTGTACCTTTCACATAAAGTTCAAAAACTTATAAAACTAATACTATTTTGTTAGGGATTCATATATAGAAGGAGCATGTGTGTGTGCGTATGTATCTCTGTCTACCTATATCTATATGTAGTAAAACTTAAGGAAAAGAATGAGAATGATAAACGCAAAAAGTCAAGGCAGTTGCTATCACTAAAGCGAGGGAGAGTGAGAAATAACTCATATGAGTGCCAAAGGCATTAGAAAAGTTTTCTTTCTTACACTAGGTGATAAAAACAGAAATATACATTTTACTGTTATCATTTATACTTACTTTATTATTTTATATGTATACAATATTTCATAATTTTGCAAACCCAAAAGAGAAATATATATATATATTTAAATTTATATATATATATAAATTCTCATTCTCAAAAAACTTTTGCAGAAACTAAGTTTATTTGGATAAAGATTAAAAATGTGTAACACACACTATTTAGCCCTCTTCTGTCAACATCTGTTGAAAAACATGTTGACCCAGCATGGGTTTAGAGCATTCCTAACACCGTGCACATTCAGCATAGCTGTAAAATTGTTGCATCAATACTAATCACTGATCTTACTGCTCTGTTTTGTGTTTAAGATTGAGCCTTTTAGAAACTGCCCCACCCAGAATGTTACACGAACTCTCCAAAACATGTTTTCCAAGTGCTCTGGGAGCTAAAGTTTATTTGGCACGTTGACAAATGATCCAATGAACATCAGGTCCAAAATATTCTGTGCTTTTTTTTTTTAAGACTCAGGTGCAGGATTGCAGAACGGGTACAATCAGGTTTTCTCCTTGGAATATGTTTACGTATGGATATTAAGGAGATGGTCAAACAGAAATCTTTTTTATCTTCATTCTGTGCCAAGTAGAGACCATAAAATTTATATCCTGGAATTTACTAAGGGCCAGTTAATGGGGCTGTGGCTGGCACCCTGTCTACTGTTCTCTCACTGCACCACCGCAGTGAGGGATTCATGCCTTCTTCTCTAGTAACACTCACCTCTGTTCCTATCACCAGCTGTTCCTGTCAACAGATCATTAGCAGCTATATCAAGACGTTCTGACAATTGTCAGAGGGCCTGTATATATCTCACTCACTGATTGGCTCCATACGTATACTGGATAAAAGACAATTCATTCTCTTTTGGAGGAGATGAAGCGCTCTTCATTTTCTGATATATATCGCTTCAAGGACTTCTTTTTGGCCAGGCATGGTGGCTCATGCCTGTAATCCCAGCACTTTGGGAGGCCGAGGTGGGTGGATCACGAGGCCAGAAGATGGAGACCATCTCAGCCAACATGGTGAAACCCCGTCTCCACCAAAAACACAAAAAGGTTAGCCGGGCTTGGTGGCACGTGCCTGTAGTCCCAGCTACTCGGGAGGTTGAGGCAGAAGAATTGCTTGAACTCAAGAGTCGGAGGTTGCAGTGAGCCAAGATCGCACCATTGCACTACATACAGCCGGGGCGACAGTGCAAGATTCCATCTCAAAGAAAAAAAAAGACTTGTTTTTAACCACTTGTGATATTCGTCTTTAAAATACAGTTACAGATATCTTTTACTTTTTCTTTTTTTTTTTTTTTGGAGACAGAGTCTTGCTCTGTCGCCAGGCACCAGTCTGGAGTGTAGAGGCGCAATCTCGGCTCACTGCAACCTCCGCCTCCCGGGTTCAAGTGATTCTCCTGCCTCAGCCTCCCGAGTAGCTGGGACTACAGGCGCACGCCACCACGCCCAACTAATTTTTGTATTCCTTTAGTAGAGACGGGGTTTCACCATGTTGGCCAGGATGGTCTCGATCTCTTGACCTAGTGATCCACCCGCCTCAGCTTCCCAAAGTGCTGGGATTACAGGCGTGAGCCACCGCGCCCGGCCCAGATATGTTACAGATACACAGAATACAACTTAACTCTAAATGAATCTAAGAACTATCAGCACATCAAACTAATCTTGCTCATTTATCACCGCCATTTTATTTCTCATCTCAGAGCTGTGTAAGAGAGAGAACATACTCCTAACTACTGTGACAAATAACTAGAAACAAGATTTAATAACTAGTTTATTCTCATTTAAATGGCCTTTTCTTCTGAGAATATTCAAAAGCCCTCATATAATCCTACCAATCATAGCAAACTGCTTTTTAAAACTCTCCCTCCGAGGCGGGTGGATCACGAGGTCAAGAGATCGAGACCATCCTGGTCAACATGGTGAAACCCCGTCTCTACTAATACAAAAAATTAGCTGGGCACGGTGGCGCGTGCCTGTAATCCCAGCTACTCAGGAGGCTGAGGCAGGAGAATTGCCTGAACCCAGGAGGCGGAGATTGCGGTGAGCCGAGATCGTGCCATTGCGCTCCAGCCTGGGTATCAAGAGCGAAACTCCGTCTCAAAAAAAAAAAAAAAAAAAAAAAACTCTCCCTCCAGCTGGGTGTGGTGGCTCACGCCTGTAATCCCAGCATTTTGGGAGGCTGAGGTGGGCGGATCACCTGAGGTCAGAAGTTCAAGATCAGCCTGGCCAACATGGTGAAACCCCATCTCTACTAAAAATACAAAAAATTAGCTGGGCATGGTGGCAGACACCTGCAATCCCAGCTACTTGGGAGGCTGAGGCAGGAGAATCGCTTGAACCCGGGAGGCGGAGGTTGCAGTGAGCTGAGATCATGCCACTGTACTCCAGCCTGGGCTCCAGAGCGAAGCTCAAACAAAAACAAAAAAATTCTCCCTCCATTGTCAGTTGTCATTTCTTACTGACGTCAGTGGATTCAGGTCCTATTACCACTTGCTTTACTCTATACATTTTTCTTGGGTAACTGAACTGTTGCTATCTTCTGCAAAGCAAAATTCAAGGATTTTATGACAGCTGTTACTGATCTAGGGCTAGTGTTGGTTCAAATCTGAGATTGTGGCTGTATTTCTGGTAGATAAGATGACTATCCCAAAGGTTGGAAAGAATGTGGAGCAGTGACAACTATGATTTCCTTTTTTTTTACCCCGAGTCTTGCACTGTCGCCTAGGCTGTAGTGCAGTGGCGCGATCTCGGCTCACTGCAAATCTCCGTCTCCGGGGTTCAAGCAATTCTCCTGGCTCAGCCTCCCTAGAAGCTGGGACTACAGGCATGTGCCACCATGCCCAGCTAAATTTTTTGTATTTTTAGTAGAGACGGGGTTTCACCATGTTGGCCAGGATGGTCTCCATCTCCTGACTTCGTGATCCTCCTGCCTTGGCCTCCCAAAGTGCTGGGATTACAGGCATGAGCCACCATGCACGGCCACTACTGTGATTTATTTAGGGAAATGTAACCTCTAAATAAATGAAGTAGGCTGGGCGTAGTGGTCCATGCCTGTGATCCCAACACTTTAGGAGACTGAGGCAGGAGGATTACTTGAGCCCAGGAGTTCAAAACCAGGCTGGACAACAAAACAAGATCTCATCTCTATGAAAATTTTAAAATTAGCCAGGGGTGATGACATATACCTGTAGTCCCAGCTACTCAGGAGGCTGAGGCAGAAGGATTGCTTGAACCCAGAGGTTGCAGTTACAGTGAGCTAGGGTTGTGCCACTGCACTCCAGCTTGAGCAACAGAGTGAGAGACACCCTGTCTCTAAAAATACAGATAAACAAATAAAGTAAAACAAAGCCCTATTCCAATAAAATTTCTGTGATAGTAGAAGTTTGGTGGAAGTTTAAAGAATGATCCAGAATATATCTCATAATACAGAATATTTACGAAAGTTTCAATATAACTTTTTAATGGTTTAATGCAAAGAAAAAAATGACAATACCATAAAATCAGAACAGATATATATCATTAATTCAAGGCTAGGTAGAATATATTTTTATGGTCACAAAAACCATTGACTGGTGAATACGAAGTTCAAGCCCTCTCTTTTCCAATTTTTCCATTAGTTAAATGGGGACAATAACTCCATTCACCTCCTAAGGATGTTGGAAGCATTTGTGAGGCAATGTTTATGAAGCACTCAAAGTTCTTTCAATGAAAGAGTCCATGTAAACACAACCTTGTACTATTCTATCTAACCATAACCACATTCTGCTTGTTGAAAATTCCACGTTTATACCCCAAAAAGGAGAAGTCACATTTCTAGTACTATACTATCTGTAGTTAGCTTGCTCTGAGAAATAGGATAATATAAACTGATGGGTAAAATTAAAACTCTATCTTGAGGTATGACATATCATTCAATTCATTTCCTTCTCCACAGACTGCCTATATATATATTATTTTTAATACCAAAAGCTTATTCTTAATTAGTGACCTATTTTCACAGTTCTAATTAGTGTTACAGGCAATATTAAACATCTATCAAAAGTGCTTGGGAAAGCACCACTGTTCTCATTTGACTTGACTGAAAAGAGGATATTAGTTACTGAAATGAGGCTAAGGTACATGGAAAAAGAGAAGCTACATCTTGATAAGAGTGAAGCTGCCTGCATAGAATAAGGAAGCTAAAACCCATGCCACCTCCATTGTAGAATGGAAAAAAAGGCTTATGGTTTGTTCCAGATTCCTGCCCCACAGCTGTGTTTTGAATTACACCATGGATTTGATGTCACACCATCTGATTACATGTGCCACGGTTCTCCTCTCCACCCCCAGGAATTCCTGACTGTTCCTATGTCTCACAGGATACGGCCATTTCCTTATAGGGGCACATTCCATCTTTAGTTTTAGAACCTTATTCAAGGAATCTTCAAAGATCTTCCAGTGAAAATCATGCTGGGAAAGAACATAAATGATTTCAGCAAAAAACCATAGTTAAATATTTGTTTACATATGAAACCCTCCTATCCCAAACTTGAGAAGCTAGAAAGACAGAAAGCATTCATGAAAATGTCAAACAAACTGGCAGCTTGCATTCAATTGGATTTATTTATTTATTTATTTAATTTATTTTTATTTTTATTTTTTTTGAGACGAAGTTTCGCCCTTGTTACCCAGGCTGGAGTGCAATGGCACGATCTCGGCTCACCGCAACCTCCGCCTTCTGGGTTCAGGCAATTCTCCTGCCTCAGCCTCCTGAGTAGCTGGGATTACAGGCACGCGCCACCATGCCCAGCTAATGTTTTGTATTTTTAGTAGAGATGGGGTTTCACCATGTTGACCAGGATGGTCTCGATCTTTTGACCTCGTGATCCACCCACCTCGGCCTCCCAAAGTGCTGGGATTATAGGCGTGAGCCACCGTGCCCGGCCTCAATTGGATTTATTAATGATTTATTTAACTCCCGGATTAAGGATGATGCTTCTTGCTTCAAGTGATACAAAGATGACTGAGCTAAAATCTTGCTCTCATGATTATGTTCTATCAGTGCAGGTGTAAGGATAGTGAAGAGGTAAATGGTGAAATTAACAAACCGTAAATATAATCAGTAGATACCAAGGAGAAGTTCAAAATACATTGAGATAACTAATGAAGAAGAGATGACATTGGATTGAGGTACAAGGAAAATCTGTATGGAGAATGTGAGGGTTGTTTAAATTTTATTTTTAATTTTTGTGGGTACATAGTAGGCATATATATTTATGGGGTACATAGGTTACATTGATACAGGTATGCCAAGAATGAATATTTGAAACGGACCTTGAAATATGGTTCAAATTTTATAAAGAAGAATAGAAGAGAAAATTTGAAACAAATGTAGGAAGGATACATTTTTACAGTGGAATTGGAGGATTGCAAACAGTCCAGTTTAAATGGAGCATAGCATACTTATACTGAAGTAGAAGATGAGAGCTGAAAATAGTGGGGACTAAATTGGGAAGGGTCTTGAGAATTACAATAAGGAGTAAGAACCTAATTAAATAGACTGGGGAGCCACTAAAGTTTTTGAGCAGGAAAGCAGCGTAAGAGCTATGATCTGGGATAAATAATTTGCCGTTGTTGTGTAGACTGATTATAGAGGGGGAGCCAGTAAGCAAAGAGAACAGTGATAAAGCTTCTGCAATGTTCCAGGTAAGCGATAATGGGGGCCTAGACCTGGATGAGTGGCAGTAGGCATGAAGAGAAAATGCCATAGGCGGAATTCTCCAGGAATTCCATCTACGAGCCTCTGAGGTATTTATGCATGAAGTTTACTGAGGAGCACTCTCAGATACATCTTTTAGGGAATAAGGAAGTTAGGACTGGGTAGAGGGAGAAGTTAAACTGACATGGAGTTGGAGCAGAGTGCTGAGTCAATACCACGTGAGGGTCTGAGGCTGGGATCACCCTTCACAGGTCTCCAATCGAAACAGTGGGTCTGGGCCTTTGTACCCACAAGTAGACCACCCACTGAATATTGGGGAAAAGGGGAAAAGTTTGCTAAATTAAAATCTGTATGAGGCTGGGCGTGGTGGCGCACACCTGTAATCCCAGCACTTTGGGAGGTCTAAGCAGGCCCATCATAAGGTCAAGAGATGAAGACCATCCTGGCCAACGTGGTGAAATCCTGTTTCTACTAAAAATACAAAAATTAGCTGGTCATGGTGGCATGCACCTGTAGTCCCAGCTACTCAGGAGGCTGAGGCAGGTGAATTGCTTGAACCTGGGAGGCAGAGGTTGCAGTGAACTGAGATCCCGCCACTGCACTCTAGCCTGGTGACAGAGGAAGACTCTGTCTCAAAAAAAAAAAAAAAAAAAAAAACTGCACAAAATACCAGCTGATATGATTTACAGGTGGAAGGAGAAAGGAGAGCAAAAGCCAAAGTTTAGGAACAAGCAGGAAATACCTAGGAATGAGGTTGAAGACCTGTTTTGGAGGTGAATGTGACAATGTCATTTGGGA
Organism: Aotus nancymaae; assembly: GCF_030222135.1. Lineage (NCBI taxonomy): Eukaryota > Metazoa > Chordata > Mammalia > Primates > Aotidae > Aotus > Aotus nancymaae. The sequence goes on from NW_026988454.1 coordinate 28,189,106, forward strand.
CACAATGATATCTTCCTTGTTTTAGGTAATGCTCTCACTAGGATCACACCTAAAAGGGTGTAAGCCTGTAATGCATCATGCTTGTGTGAAAGGAAAGTAAATCTTGGGGTCCACCAAGTCACTAAGCTAAAGGGAAAAGTCAAGCTGGGAACTGCATAGGGCAAATGTGCCTCCTATTCTATTCAAAGTCACTCCTCTGCTCGCTGATATAGATGCATATCTGATTGCCTCCTTTGGAAAGGCTAATCAGAAACTAAAAAGAATGCAACCATTTGTCTCTCACCTATCTGTGACCTGGAACCTCCTCTCTGCTTCAAGTCTTCCTGCCTTTGCTTCAAGTTGTCCCGCCTTTCCAGACCAAACCAATGTACTTCTTACACATATTCATTGATGCCTCACATGTCCGTAAAATCTATAAAACTAAGCTGTGCCCTGACCACCTTGGGCACATGTTGTAGGGACTTCCTGAGGCTGTGGTGTCACAGGTGCATCCTCAACCTTGGCAAAATAAGCTTTCTAAATTGCTGAGATTTTTCTCAGATTTTCTGGGTTCACACTTGTGTTCACTTGGGTACCTTAATAAAAAAGACAGACATACCTGAAGGATTATATTAACAGTAAGGGCTGCATGGAAGAGGGCAAAAAGTGAGAAGGGATTCCAGACACATGTGACAAAAATTGGAAAGTACAAATTAAATTATCTCTGTTTGTAGATGATATGATAGAATGTCTGGGAAACCTTTAGCCATTCAGTGATAAAATGCAAACAATAAAATAATCCAGTAATATATCAGGATACAAAATTAATATATAAAAATCAATAACATTCAAATATACAAGCCGTAATCAATTAGAAAATATAATTTCTTTGTAAGAGCCACAAAAATAGGTAAGATAATTGGGAATAAACTTAAGTTTTATATATATATATATATATATAACTTAGATGAGGAAAATTGTAAAGCTTTAAAATAGTCCTGAAGGACAGGAACTTAGACTTCATACAGTAAAAACACTTCTCTTTCTCTTGGATGGAATGCCTCAACATTACAAAGATATTGACCATTTCATCTCAAATTAATACATAAATTTAATGAAATCTTAATAAGAATACCAATAAATCTTTGCTGGAGTTAATCAAGTAGATTCTAAAATTTATATTTAAAAAAGTATGCAAAAATAACTAGGAAAATCCTTAAAAAAATGTAACTGTGCTTTTATGTCAGCCCTACTGTAATTAAAAAAGTGTGATACTAGAATATTAATAGAGAGACAGGCCATGGAATAGAATGGAAGATAGACCCAAAGAGATAAGAAAGATGGCACTGCAATTTATTAGAGAAAAGAAGGACTCATTAAATGGTGCTAAGAAAAATGTAACCTTGTTTGGAAAAAGATAAAGCTAGATCCATACATCAGAATAAACTTCAACAATTACAGATTTAATCATAAAAGATGAAATCATTTAAGTAGTAGAAGAAAACAGAAGTAAATATTTTTAAAATATGGTGTAGAGAAAATCTAACTATGATTCAAATCCAGATATGTTAAAAACTTATTACACTAAGTGGATCTCAATAAAAATGTTAAAAATAGCCTGGCATGACAAAAAAGTCATGAGCAAGATTAAAAGACAAGTGACAAATTGAGAGAAAATATTTAAAACATGTATCACAGATAAAGACCTAATCTGCCCAATATATTAATATCTCTTAAAAATGCCAGGAAGGAAATAACCAAAAACCTAATGGGAAAATGAGCAAAAGACATGCATAAACAGTTCACCAAAAAAAAAAAAAAAAATATATATATATATATATATATATATATATAAAAGGATACACACATATGTAAAGATGTTCAACTTTTTTCATAATAAAAGAAATGCAAGTCAAAACTATACTAAATCTTTACTGAGATACTTCTTTCTTATCAAATTAGCATAAATTCAAAGTTTAACAACAAATTTTCTTTTTTTTTTTGAGATGGAGTCTTGCACTGTCACCCAGGCTAGAGTTCAGTGGCACAATCTCAGCTCACAGTAACCTCCACCTCCTGGGTTCAAGCAATTCTCCTGCCTCAGCTATCAGAGTAGCTGATATTACAGGCACCCACCACCATGCGCAGCTAATTTTTTGTATTTTTAGTAGAGATGGGGTTTCACTATGTTGGTCAGGCTGGTCTCCAACTCCTGACCACATGATTCACCCACCTCGGCCTCCCAAAGTGCTGAGATTACAGGTGTGAGCCGCCACACCTAGTCAACAACACATTTTCTTACATCATGCGGTTGAGAGTGCAAAATGGTATATCCTATGGGTGAGAATTTAGCAATATTTAATAAAACTACATATGCATTTACCCTTCAACCTGACAATCCCATTTCTAGGAATTTACCTCAAAGATGCACCTCTACAAATCCAAAACAACATATGCACAAAGGTATTCATTGTGGAATTATTTGTACTGGCAAAGTAGTAGAAACAACCTAACTTCCCATTCCTAAGAGACAGTGGAGTAAACTATGGAAGAGCCACACAATGGAATACTAAGCAACTGTTTCTAAAAAGTGAGGAAAATCTCTATGAATTATTTTGGAGTGATCTCCAGGGTATAGCTTTAAGTAGAGAAATCAAAGTTGAAAGTGAATATACAGCATCTTACATTTTATGTAAGAAAATTCATGAAAATAGTTACCTGTAGATGGTGGGTTTGGAACAGGCTGGCAGTAGTAGGGATGAGAATAAGACTTCACTGAGTGTATCTTTTTTGAATACTTTTTGTTTTTTCTTACATTGGAACCAGGCAGATGTTTCATTTATTCAGAAAAAATAAAATTTAATGTAAAGCTATAAAAGGAAAGTAAATTCTATGATTGAATATAAACAGAAATAAATTATTAAATATATAAAATTGAATAGCACAATAAAAATAACTCAAGTAGCTTTTGAAAACAATAGTCAGGCTGTACATACTCTCTTAGTGGAGAGATTCTCAACAGAGGACAGGGGACATTTTACTATGTTTGAGACATTCTTAATTGCCATAACTTGGGGGTGGGAATACTGGGCACCCCTAGTACTAGAAGCCAGGGAGGGTGCTAAACATTCAACAATGCACGGGGCAGCATCCTACAACAAAGAATGATCCAACCCAAAATGTCAAATAGTGCTGAGGTTGAAAAAGCTATCTTAGTAAGAGATAATCTAAAAATCGAAACACAAAAATTATGACAAAATTTTTTAACTTTACTATAGTTTCATTGTTGGGAGAAGTACTGATATAATCACTCTAAAACAGTTTTGTGTAAATTACAGAATAGCACAAATGAGCAAACGTGTTAACACTGCCGAGAAGCAAGGTTCTCACCGTAAAAGGAGGAAGCTATAGCTAGGGAACAGGGGAAGATGAGGAACCCTGTGATTGCCAAGTATGAACTCTTAATTTAACAAAAATAAAGAGATCTCCTAGTTTTTCCCACTTATAAGGCATAAAGTAATGACACCTCAGTAGCCATAGCACACTTAGTCTTCAGATCATGGTTTCTAAATACCATTGTTTGCAAAATATTGCCAGGTCTCCTTGGGAAGCTGCTGACTCAAGGGCTAAGGGACAAGATGAATCAGAATATCTAGCTGTGCCAGAAAGCAAGAAAGTGCTCAAAGACCAATGAGATTATACTAAAAGAACTACAGGAACTGGCCAGGCATGGTGGTTCAGGCCTGTAATCCCAGCACTTTGGGAGACCGAGGCGGGGGCCATGAGGTCAGGAGTTCAAGACCAGCCTGACCAAGATGGTGAAACCCTGTCTCTACTAAAAATTACAAAAAAATTAGCCAGGTGCAGTGGAATGCGCCTGTAAACCCAGCTACTCAGGAGGCTGAGGCAGGAGAATTGCTTGAACCTAGGAGTTAGAGGTTGCAGTGAGCCAAGATTGTGCCACTGCATTTCAGGATGGGTGACAGTGCAAGACCGTCTCAAAAAAAAAAAAAAAAAGAACACACACAGGAACCATCTTGAAGGAACTCTATTGGCCAAATTAGACTAATATGAAAAAGAATAACAATGATAATAAATTATAATACATTGAATCAAAAAGAATACATGAGTTCATATTGTTATTCAAAAAATGGGGATTAGAGAAAGTTCTTATTTACCGAAGACTATCAGCTATAGACAATATGTTAACATTAGAAAATCACATTTTGTAACCACCAATGTAATAATTCATGCAGGCAAGATCAGAAGTGGATGCTAAAACCTTTGCGGAGTGGTTATAGACTCAAACAATCTTAAAATACTACCCCATATATTGCTTATTAATTATAAAAGGAAAGACTTCCCCTCCCTATTGTAAAATCTGGCAGACTTCAACTTAACCAAAAAGTCAAGCTTTGCATCACCAGTATTGGAATAAATGACAAGATATGCCACAAGAAGAAGTAAATTGCAGCCGGGTGCAGTGGCTCACTCCTGTAATCCCAGCACTCTGGGAGGCTGAGGTGGGCAGATCATAAGGTCAGGAGTTTGAGACCAGCCTGTCCAATATGGTGAAACCCCATCTCTACTAAAAATACAAAAGTTAGCCGGGCGTGGTGGCAGGTGCCTGTAGTCCCAGCTACTCAGGAGGCTGAGGCAGGAGAATCACTTGAACCCGGGAGGCAGAGGTTGCAGTGAGCCGAGATTGCGCCACTGCACTCCAACCTGGGCAACAGAGTGAGACTCTATCTAAGAAAAAAAAAAAAAGAAGCAAATTGCATCACTTCTGTAATATACATGCACCATCCCTCTGGTAGCATAATGCAGGATAAGGGGCTCTGGGTCAGTCAAACTTCAGTTGTTATCCCAGCAAAAGGAGATAATCACAATAATTTTTAAAAAGAGACATAAATTGTATGCATAAGCCTTCACTGAATTAAAAAAATAATAATTTAAAAAGACATTATACTGGAGCAAGATGCAATTTGAATATGGTTTAATTATTAAATACTATTAGTTTATTTATGTTAAATTTCATTCCTATGCTAATAGAATTGTGGTCAGATAGACGTGTGCTTTTCCTTAGGAACTGTATGCCAATGTATTTAGAAATAAACTGCCATAATGTCTGCAACTTACTTTCAGGTGGTACATATAGATAAACAGATACAGCAGATGCAGCAAACTTTTAACAACTGGAGCATTAAAGTAAGGAGCATACTCTGTCAACTTTTCTACGGAGTTGAAGTGTTTCATTTAAAATGAAAGTGGTGGGAAAAGATCAGACTAAATCCATAAGTTGTTGGAAACCAATACATTATTTAAAAACTCATAAAGGGAAGGCATCAAGCATTTATTCTGCCTTCCCTAAAAAAACTGTAACACAGGGTAGCCAAAGGTTCACTAAGGAAGTTTCTTTATGTAGATGTTTTCTGTACAATAAATGGAGTAGAAGTTGGGTAGCACCATTTGTAACTCCTAATGGATTAATGGATCTAGACGTAAGTGCCAACCAGCATGCTAAAGAGAGAAACACCAAAATGTATGTAACTCCTGATTGGAAGTAAACAGTACCACCCATGAAGTAGTCTTGCCAAAGTAAACAAACAAACAACAACAACAAAACTCTGATCTGACCAAGTTTCTAGGTTTAGCTATCAGTATAGAGGAAACGGGGGGTGGGGGGAACAGAGCAACATGGTAAACATCACCATGGGGATGCAGTTAATCATCCACATCTGGGAAGACCTTCCTGGGAGACCTACAGGCCAAACAACCTAGTTCTTGCCCAGTTAAATTACTAGAGGAAAAATGTGGAGAAGAACAACTATATCTTAAAAGAAACTTAGAAGACAAAGCCGGGCATGGTGGCTCACACCTATAATCCCAGCACTTTGGGAGGCAGAGGCAGCCGGATCACTTGAGGTCAGGAGTTTGAGACCAGCCTGGCCAACACGGTGAAAACCCATCTTTACTAAAAACACAAAAATTAGCTGGGCATGGTGGCAGGCACCTGTAATCCCAGCTACTCGGGAGGCTGAGGCAGGAGAATCACTTGAACCCAGGAGGCGGAGGTTGCAGTGAGCCGAGATCACGCCATTGCACTCCAGCCTGGGTAACGAGCGAAACTCCGTCTCAAAAAAAAAAAAAAAGAAAAAGAAAAGAAAGAAAAAGAAACTTAGAGACATATTGCAATTTATGGACCTTATTTATAATCTTCACTCATGCAAATAAACTTACAGGGAAAAGAATGAGAGAGACAACTGGGAAAAATAAACGTGGCTGGGATATTCCGTGATGTTAAGAAATTACTGTTAGTCATTTTTAGACATGATAATGGTATTTGATTATGTGTTCTTAAAAAGAGCTCTTATCGTTTAGAGATATCCTCTGAAATATTTATGGGTAAAATAATATGATGCTGTAGATTTACTGCAAAATAATGGGGAGAGAGGTATAGATGGAGCAAGAATGTACAAGTTGATACCTGGTAAAGTAACTGCTGAAGGGTACCTGGATATGCCTTACGTTGATCTCTTTACTTTGGAAAATAATTGGAAGTTTGAATTTTTCTGAAATCAAAGATTAATTGAAAAAATAAAATGAAGTCAGCTTTGGAGAAAAAGTCAGACAAAAGTCAGCTTTGGCAAGTGCCTCCCGCTTTCATTAAGCCCCTATCGTGGGCCACTTTCATTCTCCCATTCAGTTCTCACAGTCACATCCTCACACAGCAGGCGACACAGAGATTCAGCATATATCCTCTGGTGTCAGACCTCCTGGTTTCAAATCTCAGTTCTGCCAGTGGCTACTGGACCAGTCAGTCTCAATTTCCTTATCTCTAAAATGGGGGTGACAATAATATTTGCTCTTCATGGGGTTGTAGTGAGGATTAAACAGTGAATTAGTCACACAATTTAACTATTAGTGCTCATTATTAATAAATGATAGAGCTGGGATAGGATCTAAGATTTGCCTGGCCTAGAGCCCATCATCCTGCACTTCGCTGCCTGGAGGACGGTGGGTGTATACGTACGTCTGCATCAGTTTTCAGTACTCTCTGCCAAAGCCATCCCACACACCCTGTTAGGCACATCCTAAACTTTAAGTATCAGCAGAAAAATTTAGAACACGCCAAGAAAAAAGATTTTACTGTTAACAGAATCATATATAATAATTTAGGTGAATACTCATTGATTGATTGATGCATTCATTCAACACATATTCACTAAGCTTGGCTCTGCAAAAGATGATAGCAATTTAATAAAGTAGATACAGCCACTGTTCTCACAAGTTTACTAAACAGGAGCCACGTTGGGAGTTCAACTACAGAGCTAGCTGGGAGACAGAGGATGCCAAGTGGGGCAGAAAGATCTGAGGCTGGCCCAGCAATGACCAACAAGCAGTAAGTCCAGGATTGAATCAACTCAAGCATAATTCTGGAAATCATCGGCAGTTGTAGGAATAAACCAATAGGCAGATCTCAGCCATAGTGACCAGGCAATGGTCAAATGTGTGGGAACCAGCCAGAAAGCAGAAGAAATGTTTCCTGGAATTCTGTCCATCCATAGAAGAATTTTTTTTAAAAGAAGTTGGGGAATGGAAGGAAAGATTTCAATTTCGGAAACAAGGTTTGAGACTGGGCACAGTGGCTCACATATGCAATCCCAGCACTTTGGGATGTTGAGGTAGGTAGATTGCTTGAGCTCAGGAGCTCAAGACCAGCCTGGGCAACATGGAGAGACTTTGTTTATACTAAAAAAAACAACAACAACGACAACAAAAACATTGTCTGCGTGTAGTGGTGGACGTCTGTGGTCTCAGCTACTTGGGAGGCTGAGGTGGGCAAACCGCTTGAGCCCAGGGGAGGAAGGTTGCAGTGAACTGTGCCACTGCACTGCAGCCTGGGTGACAAAGCAAGACCCTGTCTCAAAAAAAAAAGAAGAAAGAAGGAAGGAAATAAATGAAGTTTGGCAAGAATAAGAAAAGATATTTGGGCTCAACCATACCAGCAGGGCCCTAGTTCTGAGGGATCTGTGGCCCCAAGCAAGAGATGTAGGGAGACCATGGATCGAGGTCAGAGCCAAGTTCTGAAGCCTAGCCCATGAAGGGTGCAGCAAGGGCATCCTGCCCCAAAGCTGCCGTTCCGAGTACTCACTGTGGCTCCATATCTTACTCTGGTTTCCCAGAATGAGATCCTGAGATAAGAGTTCATGTGCAGTTGGCTTATTAAGAAACTCTCCCAAGAAAAGTGAGGAAGGGAATGAAAAAAATGGGAACAGGAAAGGAGAAGAAGAAAAATACAGTCAAACAAGGTTTCAATTTCAGGCAAAGTCCCAAGGGATAGCTTCAAGTGGATCCTACAAACTTCTGGAGTATATATTTTACCGGCGTTTGTTTCAACTGGAGGCAAGAAAGCTGGGCTTTTCTGCTCCTACATGAGTGTCAGTGGGTCAGGGCCTCCTGTGAGAGATCTAAGTTCTCAGGCACTTCAAGGTCTTTGCTCTTGTGGCCAAAATGGCTTGGATAATTCCAGGGCTCACCTCTAAAGAGAGGTCATCAGGTGCAGGCATGTCAAAGCAAAGTAACCCAGAAGCCAGTTGAGGAGCATACAGACCATCAAACAGGTTCTGAAGAGCTCTGGGCAGAGTACCAGTCATGTCCAGCTCACATCTCTACTCCTAATTCTGGGCTTACTGTCAGTGAAGGACCATTTGGGAGATGCCCATGGGTCTGGCCATTGTTAGTACACTGCAGATCTTTAGTGCACACGTTGCAGATTACTTTCAACTTCAAAGTATGGTAGAGCTAAGCTGCTGGTAATCTCAGGGATTTTGATTAGTGACTCAGAATTGGGTAACATGGAGCCAACAGGTGCAGAACGCAGGCTCCCACCTATGCCTGCTGCCTGTGGATGTCAATTCTGGTTCTTAAGGGTGCCTGGTTGGCCTCAGAGTCACTGGGAGCCCAGGCTACAGGGTCTTGGTATCTCTACTCTCTCTGCCTCTCTCCAATATTACCAAACAGCAAGGTCCGAAATCGGTTCCCCACTCAGATCTCTCCTCATTCCTTTCAGATCCATTTCTTGAAGCTAGATGCTGTTCCTGACCTTCATTGCCTCATACTAAATAAGAGTCCTGGCAGGGCGTGGTGGCTCACACCTGTAATCCCAGCACTTTGGGAGACCGAAGTGGGAAGATCACCTGAGGTCAGGAGTTTGAGACCAGTCTGGCCAACATGGTGAAACCCCCTCTCTACTAAAAATACAAAAATTAGCCAGGCACGGTGGCACATGCCTGTAATCACAACTATTTGGGAGGCTGAGGCAGGAGAATAGCTTGAACCTGGAAGACAGAGGTTGCAGTGAGCCGAGATCACACCACAGCACTGCAGCCTGGGCAGAAAAGCAAGACTTTGCCTCAAAAAAATAATAATAAAAAAAAATAAGAGTCCTTCACATTAGGCCTATGGACTTTTACATCAGAAATTAGAGGAATTTGTGATAACCAAAGTATGAGAATGTGATGGTTTGCACGTATTTTTCCAGAATGAGTAATGAGGGCTGAGGTTATCCTAATCCTGGAAGGCAAAGGAGAAAGAATTGTCTAATTTATCAGTCAGATCACAGCCACAGATAAAATGGGCAATAATACCTCAGGAGCATACAGGATAAAGGGGAAATGGAGATTCCCAGGAACTAAAATGGCTACAGCCAAAAATTATACTCATAAAGACACCAAGTCTAAGCCATAGGGGTGATCCCATAGATACTCAAAGGGGGAAAACACTCATCAAAAATCTTGGAGCCTTAAAAGTTTTTCCTACTATATAGCATTGGGAAATGCAGTGCTTTTTTTAACCTTAAAAAATATCTGTATTAAGTGACTTCAGTCCCTTAACCTCAACATTGATCAGCATAAAAGACTCCACATCATTCTACTAGGACTCAATTCGCCAATGATTAGAAATGATATCATTTAACTTACCTGTACTGCCAAGATTCCAGAGTTGGAATGCAGTACTGTGGTCAGTAATGTCTTATTGAAAAGATTACAGTCATGGTATAAACATTTTTTTCCAGGGTCATCCTCACAAATGCAAACCAGGTATACCTGTTTTTATAGCCATTTTTCTGAAAGGATTTTCAATAAATCCCTGACATGTGTCCTTTGACTCCAGGGTGGTAAATAATTAAATTATTTAAGATAAGACTATTACATTACAGATCTCTTGAAGGGTGTGCATGATATTTTTTTTTAAAAAAAATCAAGCGTTAGTCTCATAAAGCTTCCAAATCTAGCTACCAATTTCTAGAAAATTCAAGGATCAACAGGGCATGTTAAGTATCAGTATGGTGGAAATGCTACATCATGATGTGCTACTGCAAATCTCTTCCCAACTTCGCATATGTAACCTCATGCTGGTAGCTTGGAACCGGCCAGGATGGGAATGCCTACACCACAGAAAATGACAAACGCTGCAGTCTAAGGTTTTTATTTCCTGAGAGCTGGTGGTTAAACATTTACCAGCATACCACTGCCTTTGTCAGTTCCCAAAAATGCCCATGGCCAATACCACCCAATACAAGGAGGAGCATGCCACAGGGGAAATTGAAGAGAAAAGAGCAAAGTCCAGATTGCAATTGGTCTTCACCAATTGCCTTTCAAATATCTTACTTTGCAATCTTAAAAAGACCTAAGGCCACGGCTAGTGAGGAGGCCTTGAAACAATCCTCATTAGCTTCTTGGTCTGCTAGGCTGATTCTTTCAGGTCATTCAAATCTTGTGCAAATGTCAACTCATCAGAAAAGCCTTCCATAATCCCTCTAGCTAATTGCTGTCTTTGTCATTCTCTACACTTAAAACTGTTTCATTTTTCTTCAGGGCACTTACCACTATCTATTCTAACAATATACTTTCTATTCATAATGAACTTAGGCTCCATGAGCACAGATTCTGTTCTGTTTTTCTCAGTGTCCCAGCACTATGCACAGTGCCTGGTAGGTGCTCAACAAACATGGGATGAATAAATGAAAGACCAGAGGCAATGATATGGAAAGATGTCCCTAAATTATTGTTGAGAAGGGAAAAGAAAATGCATTATAGAAAGATAAAAAGTTGGGCCAATGTAGTGGCTCACATCTGTAATCCCAGCACTATGGGAGGCCGAGGTGGGTGGATCACCTGAGGTCAGGAGTTCAAGACCAGCCTGGCCAACATGGTGAAACCCCATCTCTACTAATAATGCAAAAATTAGCCGGGCGTGGTGGCACACGCCTGTAATCCCAGCTATTCTGGAGGCTGAGACAGGAGAATTGCTTAAACCCGGGAGGCGGAGGTTGAAGTAAGCTAAGATCACGCCACTGCACTCCAGCTTGGGTGACAGAGTCAGTCTCCGTCTCCAAAAAAATGGTTGATCCTCATTATTCATTGATGCTATATTTGTCAATTCACCTACTCACTAAGCCTATTTGTAATCCCACAAGCAACACTCATAACCCTTTCTCTGCTATACACAACTATGTGCAATCCTAGCTGAGGCTGAAGAAGAAAGTGACACTCTGCCTTCTTGTTTCAGCTCTCATACTGTAAACAAGTGTCCTTTTTGCAGTCTATTTAGCGCCATGTCTTTGTATTTGCTTTTGCTTTTTAAAATATCTCCAAACATAGTGCTGAAGTGCTAACTACCGTTTTTAAGGGCAAGAAGTCTGTGATGTGCCTTATGGAGAAAAGGACCATTTGTGCCATTGGAGAAAATATGTGTGCTTGGGCCAGGCATGGTGGCTCACACCTGTAAAAGAGCTTTGGGAGGCAAAGGCAGGTGGATCATGAGGTCAGGAGATGAAGACCATCCTGGCCAGCATGGTGAAACCCTGTCTCTACCAAAATACAAAAAAAAAATTAGCTGGGCATGGTGGTGCACACCTGTAGTCCCAGCTACTCAGGAGGCTGAGGTGGGGCAATCGCTTGAACCCAGGAGGTGGAGGTTGCAGTGAGCCGAGATCGCCCCACTGCACTCCAGCCTGGCAACAGAGTAAGACTCCATCTCAAAAAACAAAAAAATGTGTGTTTGATAAGCTTTTTTCAGGCTTGAGCTACAGTACTGTTGGCTGTGAGTTCAATGTTAATGAATTAATGTTCAGCGTCGGTGGATTAATGATATACACTGAATAAGGTGTCTTTAAACAGAAATACACATAGAACAAGATTATGTATTGATAGGTTGGTGATATAGTTTGGCTGTGTCCCACCCAAAAATCTCATCTTGAATGGTAGTCCCCACCATAATCCCCCATGCTGCTCCCGTGATAGTAAGTTCTCATGAGATTTGATGGTTGTTTTTTTTTTTTTTTTTTTTTGAGATGGAGTCTTACTCTGTTGCCCAGGCTGGAATGCAGTGGCATGATCTCAGCTCACTGCAACCTCCATCTCCCGTATTTGAGCAATTCTCCTGCCTCAGCCGCCCCAGTAGTAGGGATTACAGGTTCGTGCCACCACACCTGGCTGATTTTTGTTATTTTTAGTAGCAATGGGGTTTCACTGTATTGGCCAGGCTGGTCTTAAACTCCTGACCTCAGGTGATTCACCCACCTCAGCCTTCCAAAGGGCTGGGATTACAGGTGTGAGCCACCGTGCCTGGCCTATCTCATGGTTTTATAAGTGCTTGGTAGTTCCTCCTACGTTCACCTCCCTTTCCTGCCTCCTCATCAAGAAGATGCCTTGCTTCCCCTTCACCTTCCAGCCATGATTGTAAGTGTCCTGAGGCCTCCCCAGCCTTGCTGAACTGTAAGTCAATTAAACCTCTTTCCTTTATAAATTATCCAGTCTTGGGCAGTTCTTTATAGCAGTATGAAAACAGATTAATACAGTTGGCAAAAATGTAACCACAGGCTCACAGGAACCTAACTCTGTATTTCCCCTAGGAGCAGTGTTTTAGTATTAACTAATTCAGTGTTCATGGCAATTTTATAAAACGTAACTACTGCAAATAATAAGAATTGAATGTACATGGATGTTACATTTGTTAAAATATGTATGTATATATAATGGATATAATAGATAGAGCCACAGTTATAGATAGATTTGTGTAGACATAGCAAAATATCTGGATTAAGGACCTATTAGAAGAGTTTCACTCTGTGCCTTTGTTTACACTTTTATATTTTTGATAATTTTTTCAACAAGTAATTACTATTTTGCTAATTTTTCAAACCAACGTTTTTAACAAATAAAACAATAAATTTTTTCTTAAGAAATAAAAACACAACCTAGCTCTCTCCCCACTCCACAAAAATAAATAAATAAGTAAATACATTCATAAACTTAAGCAAGATTTAGGAAAAAGCTCATATAATCCGTGGACATTTTCATTTTAAAAGAAATATCAGCAGCTGGGCATGGTGGCTCACGCCTGTAATCCAAGCACTTTGGAGGCCAAGGTGGGTGGATCACCTGAGGTTGGGAGTTCAAGACCAGCCTGACCAATATGGTGAAACCCCATCTTTAAAAAATTTTTTTAAAAAAAGAAATATCAGCAAGAAAGTGCAGGCCTATATAGAAATAAAAAATAGACCAGATAAGTGATTGAAGGGAAAAATTATATATGAAAATAACATTTCTTAACCAAACTGCTAAATAAATAATTATATAAATAAATTACAAATATATGTGGGAATGAAACTGCCTTTCAACTAGCATCAAAGGAAATGAAAGAGAGCATGAAGGAGGAAAAGAGTCTTCAGGTGTGACATGATTATTTTCATCAAAGAACCAAGTTGGAAAAGCAAAATAAAATACAAAAGCTTAAAGGAAACAACAACAACAAAAGTGCCCGATTCACAATGTAGTGAAAAGAAATTGGTTCACAACAAAGGAGTTTTTTTAAGATTGGACTCTTTTCAGCATTCTACACTTAAGTAACTAGAATATTTATAAGTAGCATCCTAGTCAACCCTTTCAAAACTATTGGCCCTTTCATAAGTGTTAAATTAAATTTGGCCCAAAGCTGCTTCCTTACATATTTTAAGTTTGCTGTAAAGGTTCTCCATACATAGTGAACTGTGATCTAACTGGATGTGTAGACAGACTGTAACCTGCTCTTGTACTAATCACTGAGTTTCAGCCAATCACAGGGAGCCAACTGTTCAAACTGTGTTCAAATAAGGTAAATGCCAAGCTGTAACCAATTCAGTTGTTTCTGTACCTTACTTCCGTTTTCTGTCTGTCACTTTCCTTCTTCTGTACATAAATTTTGCTTCACCATGTGGCAGTGCCACAGTCTATTCTGGTTCAGGAGGCTGCCTGATTCTCGAACTATTCTTTGCTCAATTAAATTCTGTTACATTTAATTAGCCTAAAGTTTTTCTTTTAACATAAGAAATAAATGCTTTTTATTGTCTCCAAAGAAAGAACACCATGTCCATGATAGCTTAGTTACTCTCCGTAAGAGCAGGATATTTTTCATACAGTGTAGAAACTGAGTAGAGCCAGGGATTGCTGCTAATTCATTCCAGGCATAAGAGACTTGGGGCATGCACAGGTAGAGAAAGAAACCAGAGTTATGAAATGAAAATAACATTTCTTAACCAAATTGCAAGTAAATAATTATATACATAAATAACAAATATATGTGGGAATGAAACTGCCTTTCAGCTAGCATCAAAGCAAATGAAAGAATAGATCAATGGTTTTTACCACCATTCCTAGCATAATGCCTGCAAGGTAAAGACTGTTCTCAGAGTTGCAATCATTCTTCACGTTTCATAAACAGAAACCCATGAGGCAAGAAGAATTTGGGTGATATTTTTCCTGTTTCCCAGATAGCAGCAGTAGAGTATAGCACTAATTGGGCCTTAAAATCAGCAAAAGTTTAACTCTGTTCTCCCTACCTCCTCACCCCTCCAACCTCTCACCAGCCCCAGCATCATAAGCTCATTTTTCTGTGGAGCCCTCTATAAGAGGTTTTTGTTTTTTAAATAGAGACAGAGTCTCAATCTGCCACCCACGCTGAAGAGGAGAGGTGCAATTGGAACTCACGGCAGCCTCAAACTCCTGGGCCCAAGCAATCCTCTCACCTCAGCCTCGCAAGTAGCTGGGACTACAGATGCCTACCACCATGTTTGGCTAACTTTAAAATATTTTTGTAGAGACAAGTCTTTTTTTTTTTAAGAGATGAGGTCTCTCTACGTTGCCCAGGCTGGAGTGCAGTGGCTATTCACAGGCACGATCCCACTACTGATCAGCACGGGAGTTTTGACCTGCTCCATTTCCGACTTGGGCCAGTTCACCCCTCCTTAGGCAACCTGGTGGTCCCCTGCTCCTGGGAGGTCACCATATTGATGCCAAACTTAGTGCAGACACCCGATCAGCATAGCGCGCTACAGCCCAGAACTCCTGGGCTCAAGCAATCCTCCCACCTCAGCCTCCCAAGTAGCTGGGACTACAGGCACGCGCCACCACGCCCGGCTAGAGACAAGTCTTATGATGTTGCCCAGGCTGGTCTTGACCTCCTGGCATCAAGCAATCCTCCCACCTCAGCAAAGTACCGAGATTATAGGCATGAGCCACCGTGCCTGGCCAGATGTTATTTTTAAAAGAATTCTGGAGACTAAACATTTGGGCTGATGATAGACTCCCAAGTAACCATGTTTAAGAAATTCTAGACAATCAAATGAGCCATCTTGAAGTTTTTCCCCTGGAAAGGAAGAAGTTGGAGGAGTAAGTCTCCATTGAAAACTGCTGTAGTGTGAGGGTGTCACTTGAGAAAGTGGCCTTATAAAATGATAGATCAATGGTTTTTACCACCATAGACTTGACTGGCATACATTTCAATGATCAATGAGAAAAAACCATAAAGCTACATTTTGCTCTTTACAGTCAAGCATAGCATAATATATTACAGAATAAGAACTGGGAATCTTCAAAAGGGAGGCTTTTCCCAAAAGAGCCACAGGTAGCTCAAGTATATCTGCTCAATGGGCATGAAATTGTACTTTCTTTCCCAAATGAATTTTTTTTCCTTAAATAAAGCAAAAATTCACTTTTTAAAAAATGGCTTCCAGGGCATGTATTGATCCTTCAACATGAACATTTATATTAATGGTTGAGAATAAAATTTAAGCATTTAAGGGGAGAAAAAATCAGTATACAAGCTAATCTTATACTAAGCCTACAGCCAATCTAATTGAATTTTAAGTACGGTTGTGAGTTCTTCCTTCTCCTACCTCTAGTATATTAGACTGACTGTAGAGATAATTTTTTCACTGTATATTTAAAAGTACATGAATAGGCAACATTATTGCTCACAGATAAACTAAGGAAAGGCTACTTCTCAGGTTTTTGTTCTTCATTTTACAAAGTCTGCAAGAAAAGAAAAGGTGGACCTTCATTAAAATTTGGCCTTGACCATTTTTAGGGCAAATAAATTATAGGGAAAACTCCTTCTACAAAACATCACCAATACTCAGTAAAACAAATGTACTTTAGGAGCTCAAAGTTAAATTCATCTAGTGAGCTGATAATACAATTTTTTTCTAGGACTGTTTGCCTGGAGGATCTCGGCTTTGTTATTAGAACATAAGAAATCCTAGACTCTGAGAAAGACCACTTGGCTCAGCATGGCTGATACTTTCAAATTCCCTGATTCCAGCTCCCTATAGTTTCTCAATTTAAAAATTCGTCTATTTATCTGTTTGAAACAACAAAATCATGCTCCTAGCTTCTCTAGGGTGTTTTGGCAACTGCTTATTTGAGACATTTATCTTTCAGGTGAGAGCGTTTTGGCAATAGCACCTCTTTATTTTCCTACTGTCCCATTTGTATAAGGTCAGGTTGGCCTCTACACTGTGAGCATGAAGAGCTTAATTGGAACAATATTATTATCCTTCACAATTTACAGAAATATATTTGGCCTTCATGAACTGTCATTTTCCTCAGGGAGAATACGCTGCTTCCTTATTAAGCCCTGTGGAAAACCAGAAATAGTTCTTCTGAACCCCTCGGTGTTGTCTGGGCATTCTACCGTGTTGCTCTTAAGCAAAAGAACAGAAGAGACACAATGCCCTTGAAACTTCATTCTAAAACAACTCCCAAAAGTGAAAACATAGCAAAATCACCGAGTCAGTTTTGAAATTGGTAGGTTTCGCTAAAGAATCCCTCCCATAGAACCCATAGAAAGGGATTTCGTTTGTAAAAAGAGAGAATCCACTCCTCATGTGATCTCCATGCATGAATCTATCTTGATCCTTTTCTTTGCAAACCCGATCTCTGATGCCCTTCCTCATTCCGATGACTTTGTCTTCCTTTTACTCAAGGATGGCACCTGTTCCAGGCAGCCACATATCTTGTCTCTCTGACCCTCAACATTTTAGCCAGAAAAGCTACCACCAGAAATCCCACCTTTTAAAGATCAAAATTAATACAGCCATTGGCTTTCTAAAAAAAATTCCTTTTATCATTGTTCAGATTCTTCTCAATCTTTTTCACATCTGTTACTTACCTTCACCTCAACATAAGACTTTTTCACCATGGCCCCGACTACTACACCTCCCTCAGGTTCCCTATATTTTCCCTCAATGGTATTGCTTTCCTCAGCCTTTTGTTCTTCGAATCTCCTGGCTGCTTTTCACTGCCTCTTTGCTTGCCCTCTATGCACAGAAGCTTGCCAATTTTTTTTTTTTTTGAGACGGAGTCTCGCTCTGTTGCCCAGGCTGGCGTGCGGTGGCATGCAGCTCACTGCAATCTCTGTCTCTCAGGTTCGAGCAATTCTCCTGCCTCAGCCTCCTGAGTAGCTGGGATTACAGGTGTGCGCCATCATGCCCGGCTAATTGTTTGCATTTTTAGTAGAGACAGGGTTTTACCGTGTTGGCCAGGTTGGTCTTGAACTGCTGACCTGGTGATCCGCCCGCCTCGGCCTCCCAAAGCACTGGGATTACAGGCATCAACCACCGATCTTGCCAATTCTTTAAGATATCGCCCAGGTTTACTCTTTCCTCTGTTTCCACAGCCACTACCCAAGGTTTGACCCTGTTTACCACATATCTTTATATTACTAGAAAATCCTAATTATTGGTACTTAACATACCCGCATCTAGTTCTTCCGTCCCATCATACACCATCACACATCATGCAGCCATTTCTACCTTTCTAAAATACCCTTTTCAGTATTTTGACTTCTGTTCCCATCTTCTCCAGGAATTTCCACCCTAGCTTAAGAACATACCCTAAAACCACAGCAATGACCATGCATTAGCTGGGTACCTGCTGCAATCATACTAGGTGCTATACAAGTTGCTTTTCATATATTATATTTAATCCTCACTATCACCCTATAAGTTTGGTTTTGTTATTGCCATTTTTTTTTTTTGAGACAGAGTTTCGCTTTTGTTACCCAGGCTGGAGTGCAATGGCACGATCTCGGCTCACTGCAACCTCTGCCTCCTGGGTTCAAGCAATTCTCCTGCCTCAGCCTCCTGAGTAGCTGGGATTACAGGCGCATGCCACCATGCCCAGCTAATTTTTGTATTTTTAGTAGAGACGGGGTTTCATCATGTTGACCAGGATGGTCTCAATCTCTTGACCTCGTGATCCACCCACCTCGGCCTCCCAAAGTGCTGGGATTATAGGCGTGAGCCACCGCGCCTGGCCTGTTATTGCCATTTTATATTTTATTTTATTTTTTGAGATGGAGTTTCGCTCTGTCACCAGGCTGGAGTACAGTGGCATGATCTCGGCTTATTGCAACTTCTGCCTCCTGGGTTCAAGCAATTCCCTTGCCTCAGCTTCCCAAGTAGCTGGGATTACAGGAGTGAGCCACCATGCCCAGTTAATTTTTGTATTTTTAGTAGAGTTGGGGTTTCAGCATGTTGGCCAGGATGGTCTTGATCTCTTGACCTTGTGATCCACCCACCTTGGCCTCCCAAAGTGCTGGGATTATAGGAGTGAGCCACTGCGCCCGGCCTGTTATTGCCATTTTATAACAGAGAAAACCGACAAAATAAATAAGCAACTTTTCCAGGAATGACTAGAGCCCAAATTAGAATTCTCATCAATTTAACTTCCAAACTCTTACTTTCCCCTGATTACGGAGGGGCTCAATTACCTGATAGATCTATCAAAACTCTTCCAACTCCAATTTGAATAGCCTCATCACCTGATCTGCTATATCACCACAAACCTTGTCCTCCAAAAGATGGTAGTTCAGGTCACGTACTCTGGGTTCAGGTGCTAGCTCTGCAACTCACCAGTTCAGTGAGCTGCAACAAGTTACTTGACCTCTCTGCACCTCAACTTTCTCATAAATCCTTATAATAGCACTCAAGAGATGTTAAATTTGTGGAGGGCATGCTCTCAGGACAAACACTGGTAAGGCAGTAAGAGAAGCAAGACTGGGCCAAGCGCGGTGGCTCATGCCTATAATCCCAGCACTTGGGGAGGCCGAGGCAGGCAGATCACCAGATCAAGAGATAAAGAATCCTGGCCAACATGGTGAAACCCCATCTCTACTAAAAAATACAAAAATTAGCTGGGGGTGGTGGCACAAGCCTGTAGTTCCATTCAGGAGGCTGAGGCAGGAGAACTGCTTCAACCCTGGAGGTGGAGATTGGGCCAAGATTGCGCCACTGCCCTCCAGCCTGGCGACGGAGCAAGACTCTGTCTTATGACCAAAAAAAGGAAAAGTAAGATTGAAGAGAGAGAGAGAGAAGGTGAATGTGAGGCAGTGTCAACAGAGGCCTCGGCTGATCCCGTTAATTCCAGCTCCAAAGCTGGAGTGGCCCTGAAGAGATATTGACCAGTAACTGCATACAGGCCTGGAAAAGTGTGTAGCCTTGGACAGGCAGCTCCTCCCTGCCAAGAGCAGCTTCTAGGGAAGGATTTAGCTATGAGCTATCAGCAGACAACACTTCAGGAAATGGGAGCAATGCCTTGGGCCTGTGGGGGGACATCTGTGTGACACACCACAGCATCCATTACAGTTAGTTTAGGCACTACATGAATACCTATAAATCACTTATTTTAGTCCAAAGTCAGTATTAGCTCTGAAATCAGTTTCACCGCCTAGAAGGTCTCTTCGCTTTACCCAAAGGCTGCCTGACTAAAATTTGGAAAGAAGGGTGACAGTGTGGTTTTTTGTTTATTTGTTTTAATGCCCGATGCAGCTAAACTCTGTAAGTATTTATGCATTTATCTGATTATGTGTTCGCTTCTACCTGTTACATAATGCCTTGGTTTGTTGTACTTTAAAGTGCTTATTTCCATACTGTCTATCAGAGCTTAAAGCAAATAGAGAAGAACAGTGTTGTCTTAATAAGGTCATCAGTGAACACATAACAGAGCAACTGCTGGTTATTTAAAGAGTATTTAAAATTAATCCACATAGTCTTGAAAAGGAAGATGAAACTTTTTAAACAACACAAAATTGAGGGGCATATTTAAATGCCACCAGCACTAGAACTCAACAAATCCTTGAATCCTCTCAACTATCCTTTGAGTCTTTTCTCTCCTCTTAGAAATATTCCTAAAGGCCAGGCGCAGTGGCTCACACCTGTAATCCCAGCACTTTGGGAAGACGAAGAGAGCAGATCACCTGAGGTCAGGAGTTGAAGACCAGCCTGGCCAACATGGCGTAACCCCATCTCTACTAAAAACACAAAAATTAAGTGGGTGTGGTGGTGCACACCTGTAATCCCAGCTACACGGGAGGCTGAGGCAGGAGAATTGCTTGAACCCAGGAGGCAGAGGTTGCAGTGAGCTAAGATTGTGCCACTGTACCCCAGCCTGGGTGACAGAGTGATACTCCATCTCAAAAAAAAAAATTGCTTACTTCATAAACAGTAAGAAAGCACTTTTTGGTTTGACAGTGACATATGCATTCTACTAAGGAGCAACCATCCTGGTAGGTGTTAATACCAGGTGAGACAGATACTGTTACCTGCCCCCCCCACACCCCGGGGGAGCTTGCAGTTCAGCCAGAAGAGGAGGTTGACAGACCATTACAGGAAGGAGGAGCAAATCCTGGTAAAGGGGCTAGGACAAAGAGGAAAGACAACGCCAGAAGGGACCATTAACTTCAAAGGAGGCCTCCTGCGGAAGTGGCATGTAATTGGAGATCTGCACTATGGGAAGTGCTACAATAGCATCCTCAGCAAAAGCTACAGGATGGCTGACGGGAGAGGATTATTTGGCCTGCAAATGTGGCAGAGCCTGGAAAGGCCTTGAAGGAAGACAGAGTGCGAGGGAGACGTTTGAAGGAGACAGAGAGCATGTGACCATATAAACCTGAAAACATCTTTTAGAAGGGAAATAAGTTGAATTACACCTACATTTAAATGAATATGCCAAACAATACTTTCATGTCACTTTAAAAGCAAATCCAAGTGATTCAGTATTACTTCATTTAATTTTTTTACAACTCACTGTTTTTCTCAACTCAATGAAAGTGTGTTCTCTTAAAACTCCATGCTTACATTTCAGTCAAACTTTTTTTTTTTTTTGAGATGGTGTCTTGCTCTTTCTCCAGGCTGGAGTGCAGTGGTACGATCTCGGCTCACTGCAACCTCCATCTCCTGGATTCAAGCGATTCCCCTGCTTCAGTTTCCTGAGTAGCTGGGACTACAGGCACCTGCCACCACACCCGGCTAATTTTTGTATTTTAGTAGAGATGGGGTTTCACCATGACCAGGATGGTCTCGATCTCCTGACCTCATGATCCGCCCGCCTCGGCCTCCCAAAGTGCTGGGATTACAGGCATGAGCCACCTTGGCTGGCCTCAGTCAAACTTTTTAAATGTAGCAGCTCTCAACTGCTGAATCTCAAGAGGCCCAGTTGTACATACGGGCCTTATGATAGATATCCTTTATCTTTTTTTAAAAAGAATGCTAATGACGGAAACCACACTATCTCAGCATTTCCTGAGTGTCGCAACTTTGATAGTAGGCTCTTTACAATGGCTGGGCATTCTAGAAGATGTTCATGTTGGCCTTCTGTTTGCTGTCTCTTCAGACAGGAGCTTCAGTACCAGCTCTTTCTTAATTAAACTGCTGGATAGCAAAAGCCTCTTTTTCATGGGGAACTGGAATGTTGTAATATAATCCTTCTCTGGGTCCCAACCAAAGACTGTGTCACTTGACTCCCACAGACTCCTTACAATCCAAGTGTTTGAGTTTAAATACTGATTCCCTCCATGTGTGAGTAGCAGAGGAACACTGAGTAGAGAAGAAGAAGAAGCCAGAAGTGGAGGAAGCAGAGAACAAGAGGAAAGAAACAAGAGGTCTGGAAAGAAAAAAGGTAGAACAGGCCGGGCGCGGGGGCTCACGCCTGTAATCCCAGCACTTTGGGACGCCAGGGCGGGCGGAGTTCCTGAGCTCAGGAGTTCGCGACCAGCCTGAGCAACAAAGTGAGACTCTGTCTCAGAAAAGAAAGAAGAAAGAAAGAAAGAAAAGAAAGAAAGAAAGAAAAAAAGAAAAGAAAGAAAAGGTTCTGTTTACTATAGAAAACAGCCAGGAGAAGAGAATGCCCATGAACTTGAGCCCCTTCTTTGTTGGTAGGTGACCAGAGTTTCTGAAGTCCGAAAAGCCTAAGCAGTAATTTCATTATAGTTTTGGCCACATTTTATAATGATCAAGTATTCCCAAGAGTCTAAATGCCTTGCATTTACTCAATTCAGTTCTGGTGACAGTTCTAAATATATGGGTGTACCCCATCAGTGTGACCCAGTGGGCCTGTGCTAAAAGCAAGCCTTTCTCTTGAAGAACTCCATCCACTTTACTACATATTAATCAACATACAAAGATAAGAAAAAGGGATAGAAATTGCTGCTGTCTGCATATAGCAGTCAGGGAAAGTGCCAAAGAAATTATTCTAATGCCTAAGGTCACATGGCCAATCAAGGGCAATGCCAAGCCCAAAACCATGCCCATTCAGTGTCTTGTCATAGATTATTAATTTAAATAGAACCATATTATTTAGCCATAAAACAACAAAACAAGGATCTTTTGTGATGGGTGTAATTTTTTTCCTTAAAAAAAAAAAAATACCCTTTGCAGAAAGAATATATTTATACAACAGAGTGCAGTAAAAGTCTTCCTCCAAGTTTTTGGGCCATTCATTGCAGGTGTGAGGTGCTTTCACATATGATATCCCTCTAAGTTCCCTTTTTGCTGAGAGTGAAAATCTGAACCACAGGTATACATTGTATAGTAGAAGAACCACTCGCCTCTGCTGGGGTGTTATCTAGTATTTATTTGAAAAACAATTTTTAGGCCAGGCGTGATGGCTCATGCCTGTAATCCCAGCACTTGGGGAGGCCGAGGCAGGCAGATCACGAGGTTGGGCGCTGGAGACCAGCCTGACCAACATGGTGAAACCCCATCTCTACCAAAAATGCAAAAATTAGCTGGGCATGATAAGAGGTGTCTGTAATCCCAGCTACTCGGAAGGCTGAGGCAAAAGAATCACTTGAAACCAGGAGGTGGAGGTTGCAGAGAGCTGAGATCACACCACTGCACTCCAGCCTGGGTGACAAGACTGAAACTCCATCTCAAAAATAAATAGATACAAAAATTAGCCAGGCGTGGTGGCGCGCGCCTATAGTCCCAGCTACTCAGGAAGCCAAGGCACGAGAATCACTTAAATCCAGGAGGCGGAGGTTGCAGTGAGCCAAGATCGTGCCACTGCACTCCAGCCTGGGCAACATAGCAAGACTCCCTCTCAAAAAAACAAACAACATTTTTGTTGGGATTCATGCTTTCACTAGATCTGCATCTGAGAAAGCAGGGAGTGTGATGCAGAAATTACTGCATATGAGAGATTTTCAGCTCTGTGTTCGCCTCTGGTAAAGTAACTCAACTTCTATATTTCGAAAAGGGTCTTCTCCTCCTAAGATGTTCTTGCGGACCCTAAACAATACATGAGCTCCTGCTGCTGTTCACAACAGCACAGCAATGGCTTTCAAATGGAGTCATTCAGTTAAGCCAGAGCATAACAATGGGAATGGTGGAGCCACTCTTCAGCTGGTGTCAAATTGTGCAAGGTGTCATCAAATCCTTTTCCCAAGGCTGGCATCTTCTCTTCCATTCAGTATATTTCTCTGTAGAATCCAATACTTCAGGGTTCAACAGCTGCATGGTAAGCATTGACAATCACCCCGTACTTTCCCCAGGGGATATGCATACACAGTGCTGGTGGCTCAAAGCTTTCAGCAACCTGGACAATCTTGATTGAGTCTTGTTTCCCTACAACAATCAGGTTCGAAGATAACATTTGCCACCACCCTGTAACACAATGTGAGGGTATTTTACTTTATAGAATCATTGAACTTAAAGGGGCAGAAAAGAACCTAGAAACCAAAACCCAGTGTTTTACAAATGAGAGAAAGATTCTAAGAGCTAAAATGACTTGTGCAGTCTTATATCAACACATACTGACATGACCAGGGCCTTGACCCCTGGTGTAACTGGCTTCAGCCTGCCTCCCTGTATCATAGGGCCGACACTGTAAGGTTCACGAGTGCAGGGACTGCACCTAGTTCAATTGTCACCACATAACGCAGATTCTAGCACAGTGTCTAAAATGTAGCACAGTGTCTAAAACGTAGCACAGAGGAAAGGGAAAAAAGAAGGCGTATTTAACAGTTGAGTTCCAAATCTAACTCATCTTTTTGTCTTAAATATTTTAGCTTATTTAGAGGGATTTGTGAGAATGAGGTGATGGCGGAGAAAAGATAGACTCAGACAAAAGGACCACATGGGGAGCGGGTTATGAGGTCTGCAGAGGAAGATGGGGTTTGGCTTGAAATACCAGAAACTTACAACTGAAGAAAGAACATCACAGCAGGACGTCTGGTCCCAAAGTGTAGCTCTCTGAAATCACATGTCTCAAAGAAGTTGTGTTGGTGTGAGTGTGAAGGGGACACAAGGGATCAAGGACAGAGCAGCTGACGCACTCATTTTCCCTGTCAAGGCAGCAACCCAGAACATGAGATGTGATCACCTCCCAGAACTTCCTCTCCACCGAATTCTGACCCATGTTCCTCTTCTAGAAGACTGTTCTCCATGAAGCATAGCTCTGAAAGTGAATTTTGCAGTAATAATTTTGAGGCCAGGCGTGGTGGCTCACGCCTGTAATCCCAGCACTTTGGGAGGCCAAGGCTGGCAGATCCCGAGATCAAGAGATCAAGACCATCCTGGCCAACACAGGGAAACCCCATCTCTACTAAAAATATAAAAATTAGCTAGATGTGGAGGCACGCGCCTATAGTACCAGCTACTTGGGAGGCTGAGGCAGGAGAATCACTTGAGCCTGGGAGGTGGAGGTTGCAGTGAGCTGAGATCCCACCACTGCACTCCAGCCTGGAGACACAGTGAAACTCCATCTCAAAAATAATAATAATAATAATAATAATTTTGAATCCAGTTCCCTGGACTCCGCACAAGGATGTCAGCCAGATCCCAACTTACACTAGATTCTACTGCAAGACATGAAGGGAAGCAGAGCAGGTAGAAACTCCCCTATGTGGTTTGTTCCCCCAGGGTATCTTCATCCGGGGCAAAGGTCAGTTGTGTGCTTGTGCCTGCCCTTAGGGCTGAATTCTCCCTTAGGCACAGGAAGTACAGCACCCAGGGCCCATAATATTTTTTGGGGTTTACAACAATGTTTTCACTTTAATTTCATTTAAAATCATAAGAAAAGAACTACATAATAATACTAAATATGTAAAAGTGAATCCAGCCTGGATTCTATGATCTTTCACCAGTACGGTGGTAAAATATGATTATCAATGTTTTTATGGAGGAAGGGGCCCACGAAGGCAAAAGCAAAGTAAGTGAACCATTTACCACCAGATAAGTCACCAAAGTCATAACGCAGCCCTGACAATTTTGTGAGCTGGAATCCAGGGAGCAAGAAAATAACATTAGGAAGAAGGAGTACAGAAAAGTCCAGAACACTAGCGCCCTATGTTTGGGAAAGAAATCTCTCTCTTTTGGGTGAGGACAAAGAAGTTCCTATATTCTACCACTCTCCTGCCCCACCTCAGCAACAATGCAACGCACAGAACACTCTGTGCACTGTCACATTCACGACACCTATGGGACCCATTCATTCATCAAAGATCATCTGACTTCTTCGGCATCCTCACTTCTATCATTCAGTGGTCAAGCTCTTCTTCCCTTTCAGCTTACATAATATCTAGTCCGTTGAGGGTGCTTTAAAATGTTTGAAGAATGAAAATGATCAATTTCTATTTCTTTTTTTTTGGCTTTTGAATCATACATTTGGAAACACTGAATTTTCATGCTGCATTCTATGTATTAATCATGAAATAGCTCTCATCATTGGAATATTCTAAATGAGGAAAATAGAAAAACAGTTATGTCTTCCTGTTATTTTTCACCAAACACAGTTCACTGGGGCTTATAAATACACTTTATCAAATCCCTCTGTGCAAGTAGTCCCGAGTGCTCCCCCTACCAACCCCGCACCATGAGAGAATGAATAAATGAATATCTAACAGGGCCCACACAATACCCACGAGATAATCGGCATTCTGAAAGTGTCTGAAGATATCATGTATGATAGACACCAAAGAGTGACCCTGTGCATTTCACTCCTGAATTACTGGTTGGCAGAAATGGCTGAGCAACACAAACAGATCTCAGAAGGACAAAACAGATAAATTCAGAAAACAGGGTCAGCGTGATTAGTAGATGTCAGAAATGATACTTTTCTGTCCCCCACCCCCTTCTGATTTATGCAGGACACTGTTTCTGATTTCCTTTGTTTTTCAACCCCAATATATTCCGGCTCCAGTTATTCACTACAAATGGCCACACTGTTTACTGAAGGCTGGTGTGTCAGCTGTTGAAGGAAGAAGGGACCCAAGTAATGCTGTCTCCAGAAGCCCAATTTCCAACCCCTTTGGGGTTCCAGCCACCTAGCAAGTAGATGAAGACTGCCAAAGATTGATCTCCAAATTGGGTTTCTCCAAGGCCAGCTTGCAGAGGCCTGGCGATCAGAAGAGGATACTAAAGGAGCATCCCAACAATAGACACACTGAAAATAATTATCCTGGTCCACAAACACAAGCAAAGCTATGAGAATGGTCTTAAAAGCCAGGTCTGCTTTAATAGAAACATAAGTATTATGCATTGCAGTCTATTGTAAATTGGTTGTAATTTTCTCCTGACACTTTTTGAATTAAACCAGTTAGTATACTAAAAATAATAACAATAATAAAATAATAATAATAATAATAATAACAAATGCCACAAAGCAAAAAGCAAACTCGGTGTCTGAAGGTTAATGATTGCTCATGAAAGCCACAGAAATAAATTATCTGCCTAGGGACACTGTCACATGATCAGCACAAAAGCTGCAACAGCCAAAAATGTTTATGTAGAGGAAAAAAACACTGTCAGCGTCACACAACCCTTCCCCCCACAGCTAAATTGAAGTCCTGAGCCAGCCAGCTGCTCCTGACTGCTTACATTAAACTAATTTGTGCTGCTACATTGCAGCTGCTTAATTTTTAGTCTGAACTTTATCACCAATAAGTGTTAGAATAACAAGCGATATGATGGTATCGCTGAAGAAATATCCATCAGCCCTAAACAACGACAGCCTCACAAGAGTAGACTGCAGAAAAACAAATCAAAAAAAAAAAAAAAAAAAAAAAAAAAAAAAAAAAAGGAAGAAAGGAAGAAAGAAAATTACCCCCACACTGCCGCTTTAAAAGGGGGGGAGGGGCAAACTTTTAGTGGGAAAGGCTTTAAAGCGCGGCTTTGTTCCAAAGGCCATTCTGCAATGATGAAGGGGGATGATTGAAAAGGTTAGTAGCAGGGGAAGAGTTAACAAGTAAGATGTGCTTTTACTAAGAGGGGGTGATTTGCAAGGTGAGAGCTTAGAAGGGGGAAGGCAATTTCCTTACAACAATGCAGTCGGTACTTTCTCTCTTGCTCACCGTCCTGCAAAACGTGTGCAAACCCAAACTGCAGCTTGGGCGGTAATTTCAGAGTTGCCCCAAACATTATTCTTTGGCCAGCCCGGGCACTGGAGCTTACAATATTACGTGTTGTTCCTCATGTTTTCCTGTGTTATTTTCCTAGCTCAGTGTAAATGCAGAAACTCTTCTTTGGGCAGAAACAGACACTGACCTGAACTGGTTTAAATTCCTGCCAAATATGCAGGCACTGTTTTTGCTGCATTTTGGAATTTGGCTTAGACCATATGTCAGGCATTTATTTGTACTCAGAACTAGAATGGAGACCTAACAACTTCAAAAAATAAAAGATTTAAAAAAAAAAGCGTTAGGAATGTCCTGAAAGTTTCTATTATTAATTAATCTGAACATAATTAATGTTTTTGGTTAAGATATCTTGTTACACACTCTCCTGTTTACTGCAGGGGAAATTCAGCTTCACCCTGCTCAGTAATTACAAAAACAATTCCTTTGAAAGCAGGGGAAGAACACCCATGTCAGCTATTTACAGCATTTTAAAAATTCTGTGGTTTTCAGAATTAGGGTTCAAAGTGAATGTTATTAATATTGAGTAATAAAGTAGTTTTTCTTGCACAGATATCGTAAATGTAAAAAGAAGTGTTTACAATAGAATGATTTTCCCAGGGTGGGAAGCGGGGCTGGGGAGGTGGAGGTTTAGACCCACCCTAGGTTTTTCAATTTGACACCTTTACATCTGAGGGTCCCAGCCCAGGTCCTAGCAGATTTCTTTTTTCAGACAGCTGGTAAATCACGCTGTAGGACTGACTCAGAGTGCCATGGGGCATGGCCTTGTTTTGTGGGTTTCAGGGTGACTGTGTTTGCAAGAGCCCTCCAGAAGAGGCTCCCAGGGAGGGAGATGGATGAGGAGTGCCTGGAACCCATCAGGATTCCTCTTCCCCTCCCCCTCTCCAGTGCCAAATGGGTCACTTTCACAGTGCAAGGCTTTCTCTCCACAGGGCTCAGCGTGATACCTCCGTCTGCTGTTGGCAAAGCTTTAAGACTGCTGGGAACTCAGACGAAAGCATCCTCAGGCTTGGAGGTGTGGCAGGGTGTAACTGGAATGAGTGCAACTTTTTAAAAGGCACCTAACCATACATAGACAGGTGGGGAAGGGCTCAAGATGGAAGGGCAGCCGAGGGGAGGGTCGCTAAACAGCAGCTCACTCTTCTTAATGATGGAATTGGCAGTGGCGTTCGGTTGCTCTTGAACAGAGTGAAAGACCTTCTTGCCATAAGTGACCAGATGTCCTATCAAAACCTCAACTGTGAAATTAGAAAATAATTTGATGGAATGTGACAGTCTGTCTTACCTATCTATTCTTTCAGAGCTGGACTAAACTGGTCTAACTAGGACACTTGAAGGCTTGTGAATCAGTTCACATGATCAGTGTGAAAGCGGGTATGAAGATCCAGATGCTGGTATGGACGTGTGCATGTAAGCACCCACAGAGGGCACAGGTATGAACTCAGAAGGGGTGGATATGCGGATATTCTTCACTCTCAAGCAAACCCCACATGACAGAAAGGTCTTGCTACCAGCCAGGAATGATCTCACAGGGTTGAGCAGTTTGAATTGGCTCCTTTCCTGAAAATCTCTAGAAACAAATCCTTTTCGACATAGCCTTTTCCAGAACAGCACCAAATTAAACTCCACAAATCCTGAATTAGAATCATAATTCGCAAAAGCGGTTATTGTTGCTCTTGCGGGTTCCAGAAGCAGCAAGGCACTCTGGTCACAGGTTTCTTCATCACGTCTCTGAACTTCCTCCATCTAGCTTTGCTGTTTAGCCAGAAATCAAGCCTTTCTGGCTTCCCATTGTTGGAGAAGTGGAAACAGTTAATGGAGTATGCAATGAGGTATGTTGTAATTTCCAATTCACAGCATTAACGCTTGTAGTCATGAGCTTGAAATGTAGCATTTTTCACAGAGGCAAAGTGTGGAAAGTAATAGATGTGACTAAGGAGTACAAATGTTGTTTTGCATTTTTTGCATACATATGAGAGCATAGGCCAAATTATAGAGTGACTAAAGTCATATAATTATCTTTCATAGCATTTTTCATCATAGAATTATAAACGACAAATGATTTATCTAAAATTAAAACCAGTTACTATTAATATATTTTTATATAAATATACAATATTTTTTCCTCCTAAGATCTTCTGTGATTTTACAGATTATCAAAAGAGGTAAATGTACATGAAAATGTTTTGCAAACTATGGATGCTGTTGAAACATAAGGATTATTGACATTATTATCACATCTGTCTCCAAATTTTAACCAGTAATCTATTCTAAGGGCTGGTGTGGTGGCTCACACCTGTAACCCCAGCACTTTTGGAGGCTGAGATGGGAGCACTGCTTGAATCCAGGAGTTTGAGACCAGCCTGGGCAACATGGGGAAACCCCATCTCTATGAAAAAATAAAAATTAAAAATAGCTAGGCATGGTGGCACACGCCTGCTACTCCTACTTGGGAGGAGAGGCAGGAGAATTGCTCGAACTTAGGAGGTGGAGGTTGCAGTGAGCCAAGATCTTGATCATGCCACTGCACTCCAGCCTGGGTGATGGAGTGAGACTCCTTCTCAAAAAAAAAAAAAAAAAAAAAAAAATCTATTCTATCTTTTACTTGCAAGATGGGTAAACAAAGGTATATTGATTATGCAAAATCTTCCAAGAAACAGAACTAAAAGACAGAAATCTTATAACAATTCTTCACTCAACTAGTATGTATTGTCTATTTATTGTGTGTATAGTAAGGGGGGGGCGGCTATCCTGATGTCACCTGACTGAAGACACACTCTGAATAACTTCTTCCTTCTCTACATATCCAACTCCACCCATGTAAAATGCCCTCCCATTCAAACATTGGGAAACTGGACGACAGGATGAGAGGCCAGTATCTCTGAAATCCCTCAGCTGGCATGCACCTGGCTATGCTAGATTCACAGCGATGAATGACGGGGAAGATTTGGATACAGTGACTCCTACGCAGAGCGGACCTATCCATGAGGCTCACCTGACATCGTGCTCAGAGGCCATGATCCTTTTAGGTGCCCATGAAAACATTTTAATTTCTTTTGAAATCAGAAGAAAAAAGGGAACTTTTAGGTCAAAGAAAGCTTTTTAAACATATCATATGTCAGCCAGGCATGGTGGCTCACACCTGTAATCCCAACACTTTGGGAGGCCGAGGCAGGTGGATCACAAGGTAAAGAGTTTGAGAACAGCCTGACCAACATGGTGAAACCCTGTCTCTACTAAAAATACAAAAATTAGCCGGGTGTGGTGGTGCGAGCCTGTAATCCCAGCTACTCAGGAGGCTGAGACAGGAGAATCCCTTGAACTGAGGAGGCAGAGGTTGCAGTGAGCTGAGATCACGCCATTGCATTCCAGCCTGGGTGACAGAGTGAGTCTGTCTCAAAATAAAGAAAACTGTATATATATATATACACCATATTCATCTTTATACCAACACGATCATAAAATACAATTTTTACTTTTTCACTGGAGGTAAGAGCCCATGAAAGCAGGAAGTGCCTGGGTTACTTTCCTTAGTTTCCTATCACTGTTGTTACAAGTTACCACAACACTTGGTGACTTCATTATCTTACAGTTCTGGCAGTCAGAAGTCCAAAATGGGTCTTACACGGCTAAAATCCAGATGTGGACAGGGAGGAAGAACCGAGGATCCCATATCCTGCTGGGAGCAGCAAGAGCACTGCAGTACACATAACCCTCCTTTGCCTCTGTATGTCCTCTGCCCATGCTACTTATTTCCTTATTGAAGTTAAGAGTCCGGCTATCATTGGGAACCTCTGGTACTGCACCATTTGATGAAGGTTATGAAAAACTCCCCTGAGAACAGCAATGCACACTGATCCTACCAGCCCATTCATTTAGAATACACTTTCTAAAGCCAGTATTCATGGCTGTAGGCAAATGAAGCAGGATTATCATGATAACTCTACCCAGTTCATTCTACAGACAGACTGTCTGGTTCTCTGAAGTCACAGCAGTGTAATCTTAAGGTGACCTTTAAGATCTGGTTGACACATTTTCAGGATTTAAAGTAAAATTAAAAGAATGTGGAAGGGAGTTGTTTGTGGCACTGTAACAGCCAGCCATGTTTACGGAAACAGATTCAAGTTGAGCAATGATCCGGCAGATTTTGTTTGCCAGGGAGGACCATGGAGCCAGTGAGATCCACAGTTTTCCCACTGCAAGGGATATTTTTCTCTCAATGACATTATATAATTGATGCAGATCTCATTTTTCCTTTACATATCCAGACAAAACCCCAGAGAGGCCGAGCCCCAGATACTTCACTTTTTATCAGATATTTGGCACAAAGAAACACTTTTGCAGTCTATAGTTTAAACTAGACAACTGTCTGGGAGACTTTTGTGATTGTAGATGCTAATTTCAACTCTCCTGTAACCCATTCCTCAGTATTACCATCCATAAAATGGATGTAGCGATAATAAACTAAGTCATGAAATTATTTATGAGGAATATCCACTGATGGGATTATATGGCACTTTACACACATAAAATCTAAGTAGTCCAAGCAATCAAAAGTAACATTTCCCAGTGACACCTCCATAAAAGCCAGTTTCTTCTGAACAAATACAACCTTTCCACAGAGATGTCTAAGCCACAGAACAGCACAGGCAGACATGAAATGTAAACCCTATCGAGAAACAGAAACGAAACAAAATCTGCATTTGAAAATTGGAATTTTGTCACAATTGCAGTACATCTAACAGTCTTCCTTGTTCTAGTTACTATATATTATTTTTCTTACCATCATGAAGAAAAGATATCACAGAAAATGATGTTAAAGACAGGCCTAACATATGCTTTCTGAGTTTTCTGGTGAAAGATTATGTTTTCAAAAAACTTCTCCAAGGGAAACTCTTTGAAGTATTTTTACTGCCATTTGATCAGTTAAAATTTTGTTATTTGCATTGTTTTGAATTGTCTTTATTCTCTAAAGCCTGGTAAGAGGATGCATAATTGTGGAAAACAATTTAATAAATAAGAGAAAACTAAGAATAACGATGTAACATACATATGAAATTCCTGACTGCGAAGAATTGAAATGGGGAGAGGGTGATTAAAATGAAAAGTTGATAAATGAAATTTCAGGCAGTTTTATTTTTAATGGGAAAAAAAATTCTCCACCATTATTGTGTAATCTGCACAAAGACAAGGGTTTAAAAAAAAAGGAAGAGCAAAGTGAGGAAAGTCAGGGTGTTAAATCAGATTTGTGCAGAGAAATTATATAATAACGCTTTGGCTAGATGACTTAAGTGAAACTGGAATAGTGACATCCTGAATATTGTTTGGCCACAAACAGTAGAAATTTCTCCCTTTGTAATGCCTTCCACCTCATCCCTGCAAAACAGGGTAGGGAACGGAGCAAACTCTTAACAGCAGAGTACTACATCCGACCAACAACAGCAAAGAAGAGAAAAGAAACCAGGCTGTAGGGTTATATTATTCCAAAATATTCTTTGACATTCCCTAGATTTTTTTTTTTTCCATTTCGCTACTGTACTTGCCCAACCATGCTGGGGTGTTATGCTATTTTAGACATGAGTTAACAGGTCTCTTTACATACACACATTTCCACATTCCAATGAGACCAATTATATCCTTTTCCTCCCTACCCCACCCTTGCAGCGTGCACACACGCACACCCCACTCTCTCTCATTCTCCACCCACACAGTACCATCCCCCTCTAGTATTTTTTCCTTGTTGTTCAACACTTCCCAATTACTAAATGTTTCCAAGGCCATGCAGATCCATATGCCTGAGAAAGGTTTTCTACCATAGGACACGGTTGATTCTGCAAAATAAAATAGCTATAGACAGAGAGCAGGTAAAACAGAACAAATGGCAAGAAAAAGGAAGCTCTTTAACTTGGCTGGTCATTCAAAGGGTGGGAATAGACCTCAGGGGATCTTGTAACCCTTGCTACTCAACATGCAATCCTTGGACCCACAGCATCAGCTGGGAGCTTGTCAAAAATATACAGACTCTCAGCTGGGCGTGGGGGCTACAGTTATAATCCCAGCTGGGAGGTTAAGGCCAGAGGATTTCTTTATTATTATTATTATTTCAGTAATTTGGGGGGAATACATGGTTTTGGTTACATGCATAAGTTCTTTAGTGGTGATTTTTGAGATAGTTTACACTGCACCCCATTAGGGTCTCTTGAGCCCAGGAGTTTGAGACCAGCCTGGGCAACATAGAGAAACCTCATCTCTACAAAGAATTCAAAATTAAAAATTAGCCAGATGTGGTAGCACACACCTGTAGTCCCAGCTCCTCAGGAAGCTGAAGTGGGAGGAACACTGGAGCCCAGGAGTTTGACACCAGCCTGGGCAACATAGGGAGACCCCCATCTCCAGAAAAAGAAAAATGCCTACTCTGCATCAGACCTACTGAGTGCATATTAAAGACAGAAATGTTTCACTGTGTCAGTCTCCTACCATCAGGCAACTAAAGACACTTGTTAATGATTTAAATATTTATATCCAATTGGGAGAAAACTCGTAACTTCCCTTGGCACATATTCCAAGAACTATTCGCCTAAGTAATCAAGATGCAGCTACACTCCTCACCCTTCACCCATCTGCCTTCTCATAATTTATTGGGATTTTTTTTTTTTTTTTTTGCTCTATGTACATGGCAGTGTAAGATAACCACAGTCTGGCCATACACAGTGGCTCACGCCTGTAATCTCAGCACTTTGGGATGCCGAGGCAGGCAGATCACTTGAAGTCAGGAGTTCAAGACCAGTCTGACCAACACAGTGAAACCCAGTTTAGTGTCTACTAAAAATTAAAAAAAAAAAAAACTTAGCTGGCCATGGTGGCACAGATCTGTAATCCCACTTACTCAACGTGAGGCAGGAGAATAGTTTGAACCGGGGAGGTGAAGGTTGCAGTGAGCCGAGATTGCTTCACTCCAGCCTGGGCGACAGGGTAAGACCCTTTCTCAAACAAAACATAACAAAACAAAATAAAACAAACAAACAAAAAACAAAGGATAACTACAGTCTAAAACGGTGGGCTTTGGAACAAAGACCTAAGGCCCCAATACTCTCCACCCATTCAGATATTTAATTTGTGATGGGTGCTTCACTCTCCACCACTCCCCGTAAAACCTACTCACAAAGAGAGAGAGAAAGGTGAGAATAGTATTACTCTCCCAGAGGCAATTTTATTTGACTTAAATAAATGGCTGAATCTATACTATTTGGCAGAGGAGAAGAAATGTTATTTTTTCCTTTTCATGCTAAGAAGTTGGGCTGGAGGACATTCCCTTTATCAAGTCTTACAAGCATCAACCTTATTCATAAGGCCAGCCCTGCCCTCACTGCAGAGGCATCACTTGGGAGTTTATTGGAAAGTGCTTCTTAGGACTTAGAAATGATGGAAAAGACAACATGAAGGATCGGAGCAAAATTATGCAAAGTCACCTTTAAAAAGGGAGAATTGCTCTGTGAAGAAAATCAGTCCACCCTAAAGGGGGCTCACTGCCATGGAAGGACGGTAAACGAAGACTCTTAGAGGCAGACAGTGGCAGGGCTGTCCATCATCAGACTTCGAGGTGTAGCATTTTTGGGACCACAGACAATTCATTCTTTTAGTAGAAATGAATGCAAAACATGCTGCTAGACGTTAACGATTTCTGGTCCTATTGGCAAGATTATTCCGATGCTGTTTAGATGTTTCAAGCCAACTTAACCTGATGCCACTATACATCCAATGTATCTAAATCCTACTTTTCAGATTCTGCCCTACAAAACAAATTTGAAGTACAGATTGATTTGCCTTAAAGTTGGAGTACTCAAGAAAAGGGCTAATCATGCAGGTTCCAGTATTCAGGTTCTTAATGCCATAACTTATCACTGTCAATGAATGGGTTGATTTTCTAAATTATACATCAATCTTAAAAGCTGGGTTAGTGTGACCCCGCTGAGAAACGACACTCGTTCAAGATGCTGACACATCAGCTTTCTGGGCATACGAGTCTTGGAGCTGAAGACAAACTATGATAAATGAAAGCCCAAATGGCTGTTCTATGCGGCTTGACCAGAGATAATCCTGAGCTCTTAGTTCGTGTTGACCATACTATTATGAAAATGGGATTACAAATAAATCTCTAAGGTTTGTGGCTCGTGAAACTTTCAGGACTCTTTTTTTTTTCTTTTGTTGTTATTTGTTTGTTTTTGAGACTGAGTTTTGCTCTTGTCACCCAGGCTGGAGTGCAGTGGCGCGGTCTTGATTCACTGCAACCTCTGCCGCCTGGGTTCAACTGATTCACCTGCCTCAGCCTCTCCAGTAGTTGGGATTACAGGCATGTGCCACCATGCCTGACTTATTTTGTATTTTTAGTAGAGAGGGGGTTTCACCATGTTGGTCAGGCTGGTCTCGAACTCCTGACCTCAGATGATCCGC
Source organism: Aotus nancymaae (assembly GCF_030222135.1). Taxonomy (NCBI): domain Eukaryota; kingdom Metazoa; phylum Chordata; class Mammalia; order Primates; family Aotidae; genus Aotus; species Aotus nancymaae. The sequence goes on from NW_026988454.1 coordinate 28,225,550, forward strand.
CCACCTCAGCCTCCCAAAGTGCTGGGATTACACGCGTGAGCCACCGCGCCCAGCCACTTTCAGGACTCTTTAGAAATATTTACTTACTCCCTCATAAAATGCTGGGAATACCATGGGAATGTCAAAGCACAATCATAAAGTCATCAAGGGGAAATTCACCTATCAACTTTTCAACAAATATTTTCTGTGTTTCTCCCATGTGTCTGGCATTGTGAGTAATTCTGAGAACAATTTGAATGGGGAAATTGCCAGGCAAGAATCCACAATGCAATGTGCTAGTGCAATAACGGATTGGGGCAGTTTTCTAAATGAAATTGTATTTGAGTTGAGACTTAAAGAGGAAGAAGGATTTGGCCAAGTTGGTGATCTGGGGAGAGAAACTGGCTGATCTGTAAAATAAAATGGCTGAAACCAGAAAGCAGTTAAAACAGAATGAACGGCAAGAAGAAACAACCATGACTCCTCTAGTAATTAAGAGATGGGATGAGCATAGATCCTGTAGCCCTTGCTACTGCAATGTGGTTTGTGGACCAGAAGCATCAACTGAGATCTTATAAGAAATACAGATGGTCCCCAATTTATAATGGTTCTCCTTAGAATATTTCTACTTTACTATAGTACAAAATCAGTATGGATTCTGGCCAGGCACAGTGGCTCACGCAATGCTGATGTGGGTGGATCACGAGGTCAGGAATTCAAGACTAACCTGACCAACATCGTGAAACCCCGTCTCTACTAAAAATATAAAAATTAGCTGGGCCTGGTGGTGCCTGCCTGTAGTCCCAGCTACTCAGGAGGCTGAGGCAGGAGAATTGCTGAACCTGGGAGGCAGATGTTGTGGTGAGCCAAGATTGTGCCACTGCACTCCAGCCTGGGCAACAGAATGAGACTCTGTCTCCAAAATAAAGAAAGCAATATGCATTCTGTTTCCTCGACTGATGGTGAAGTTAGGTCTGGAGAAATCTATTGTAAATTGAAAATATAGTAAATTGATGAGTTTATCTGGATATAACCCCATTGTCAATTGAGGAGTGTCTGAATAGAATTTATGGCCCCATCTAAATCAGAATCTGTATTGTGGCATGTTTAGAGAATGACATGTCTTTCCATATTGTTAGAAGGTAAAGTCATTAAAAAATAGCCAGAGATGAACCTAAAGTATAAGGGAGGGCTGGATTGTAAAGGGTCATATTGCCATGTAAAGGGGTAAGTTTGGCCAGGTATGGTGGCTGACGCCTGTAATCCCAGCATTTTGGGAGGCCAAGGCGGGTGGATCACTTGAGGTCAGGAGTTCGAGACTGAGACCAGCCTGGCCAACGTGGTGAAACCCTGTCTTTACTAAAAATATGAAAATTCACCGGGTGTGGTGACAGGCATCTATAATCCCAGCTACTTGGGAGGCTGAGGCAGGATAATTGCTTGAACCCAGGAGGCAGAGGCTGCAGTGAGACAAGATCACACTACTGCGCCCCAGCCTGGGCGACAGAGCAAGATTCTGTCGCAGAATAAATAAATAAATAAACAAATAAAAATAAAATAAATAAAGGGTTAAGTTTAAGAATTGCAGAGTGGAGAGAGAACAAGTTTTTATATTCAATATGTCTCTAATAGCAGGGTGATCACTTCTCAGGCTTTTGGCTAAAATTAAGCCTAAGAGTAGGATGAAGAATGGATTCGATCTAAGATAAGTTTACTAGTTCTAACCAAAAAAAAAAGAAGGCAGATCCAGTAAGAGTTTTTTGAGAGGCAGACGGGACAAGACATTTGTCTAACGAATCTAATGACTGATTCATTAGAAAGGGAGAGGAAGGAGAAGACTAAGATTCTTGTTTCTGACTTGGATCCCTACTTGGATGATGATGCTGGTCATACAGATGAAAGAAATGGGAGGGAAGCCGGGCACGGTGGCTCATGCCTGTAGTCCCAGCACTTTGGGAGGCTGAGGCAGGTGGATCACGAGGTCAGGAGTTCAAGACCAGCCTGGACAGTTAAACTCCATATCTACTGAAAACTACAAAAATTAGCCAGGCGCAGTGGCAGGTGCCTGTAATCCCAGCTACTCGGGAGACTAAGGCAGGAGAATAGCTTGAACTCGGGTGGCAAAGGTTGCAGTGGGCTGAGATCATGCCACTGTACTCCAGCCTGGGTGACAGAGAAAGACTCCGTCTCAAAAAAAAAAGAAAGAAAGGGAAAATAGGCTTTGGAGTCAGAATGGTCTCTTCCAGACATGTTGAATATGAGAAACCTTGTACACAACTATGTAGAAAGAGTTATTTAGCTGGGCGCGGTGGCTCAAGTCTGTAATCCCAGCACTTTGGGAGGCCGAGGCGGGTGGATCACGAGGTCAAGAGATCGAGACCATCCTGGTGAACATGGTGAAACCCCATCTCTACTAATACAAAAAATTAGCTGGGCATGGTGGCGCGTGCTTGTAATCCCAGCTACTCAGGAGGCTGAGGCAGGAGAATTGCCTGAACCCAGGAAGTGGAGGTTGCGGTGAGCCGAGATCGCGCCATTGCACTCCAGCCTGGGTAACATGAGCGAAACTCCGTCTCAAAAAAAAAGAAAGAGTTATTTATATATTTGGACCAAAGGAGTTATATATTTGGACCAAAGCTAAGGAAAGTTACAGAAACGCAGACCTAGAAATCACCGACACAGAGAATAAGTGATGCTATAGACAAAGATATGATTTAATATTTGCCAGGAAGGTTGTGTAAAGTGAGAAGAGAATCTTCCTCCTGCTTATTTCTGTGCAAAGTTATCTCGTCTTTCCCTTACTGTGCCCCAACACAAATTCTAGTGTACTGATGTCAAGTTCTAGGTTCTGACATTTTTTGTGCCATTTCTAATTATCTCTGAAATATGTCTGTCCATAATTCTGCTTCATTATGATTATACCTTGGATCCGATGATTGTATGTGAATCTGATTTTAAAATGCATACCTATAATTCCTGAAAATTAATGTATTTCCCATTCTCAGAAATATGTGCATTTTGCAAGGTCATTTACCTAGTTCTTATGTTTAGAGCAATAGCCAACGAGATGTAATTGTCTGGTAATTTCTGACACCGTGGCCCACCAACAACAGGCATTTTGGGAAACTGACAAACTTTGTGCGGATCCTCCTACCACACTGCTACATAGAATGCTACTAGTTCTCCTCCCCTTTTCTCTCCCAACAAAAGGTTCATTAAAACTGGGAATGAAGTGATATGATGTCTTGGATTGTATTTAAAATAATCCAGTGGAGTTCAGATAGAGAGAGAAAAGGGTTGGATGGGAATATATATAAAAACAAGACTGGTCATGAGTTGATCATGGTTGAGGTTGGATGAATAATACTTGGAGTTGTTTTTGTGTATGTCTGAAATTTCCATAAGAAAAAGTTTTTTTAAGAAAATATATGAGAAATGGTGATCAGCGATTGACTCTGACTTCTTACTCAGGACCAGATTTCTAAGGACAGGGCAGGACACAAAGTCAATAATAGTTTATCTTTGGATTGGCCAATACTCTCAAACTATTACTCTTTGCTTAAGGCATTTTTGGCATTCCAATTAATCTAACATCATTCAACACATTCATAACATTATACTTACTACATCTTCTAAATCATAATTAATAGAAATAAGACCAAGTGTTTTATGGTGGTATAAATCATTGGGAAAACCTTCTCAATTATATAGTTGATGAAAAGCAATAAATGATAATAATTCTACAAATTCACCTCAAGATGATTCTCAACAGGTCCACAAGGTTCATTTATTTAATTTAAATTCCGACATAGTACATTGAAATGCCTTCAATATTTCAAAAGTCAAAGTTAGAAAAATAAAAGTATAATGACAATTATGTCTAATGTGGCTTTTAATCTATTGTTGGGAGGGTGGGGGAAAAATATATTTTTACAAGAAATGTTTACAAATAGAGTCATAAAGTCTCTCACTTAGTTCACCAATTAGAAACAAATAGAAAAACATATGTTAAAACATTGACTTTTTGAGCACACATAAAAAACTTCTAACATCAAATGCGTAAAGAAATATGTTTATTTTTGATGCCATAATATGTTGCTAAAATAGTGCAGAGATAAAGAATTAGTAACTTGACCAGTGATGTTATACGTTGTGAAAAGGATTCCTGCGCTAAAAAGGCAGAGAAATAATTAATGCTGCGCTTCAATCCCTGTTGATATTCTTACCCTCAGTAAACGTATACAATTATTATATCTAAAATATTTTCCTTTTTTTTTTTTGAGATGGAGTCTCACTCTGTTGTCCAGGCTGGAGTGCAGTGGTGCAATCTTGGCTCACCACAACCTCCGCCTCCCGGGTTCAAACAATTTTCCCTGCCTCAGCCTCCTGAGTAGCTGAAATTACAGACATGCACCACCACACCTGGCTAATTTTTGTATTTAGTAGAGACGGAGTTTCACCATGTTGGCCAGGCTGGTCTCAAACTCCTGACCTCAAGTGATCTGCCTGCCTCCACCTCCCAAAGTACTGGGATTACAGGTGTAAGCCACCGCACTCGGCCTCAACAAACATTTATAAACATCTACCACAGGGCAGGTAATTTCTAGGCACTGGAAATAGAATGGTGAGTCAAAGAGACCAAGCAGCTACAAGAAACTTATATTCTAGCAGGAGAGACAAGCACAAGTAAACACATAGATACGTAGTGTGCAAGAAATGATAGGTGCAAAGAAGAATGTTTAAATGGAGCAATGGAGATGAAGAGATCAAGAGGAAGCACAGGCCACGTATTTTAGTGGCTTCTCAAGAGTATGTTGCTCCACAGTTTTTAGGGGGTTTTCCTCTGGATATAAATGTTTAAATGATTGGCATCCACCTGTTTTAGTTTCTTAGAGTAGCAAGTGATCTACATAATCTCCTAAGGTTCCTTTCTGTCTTAATCACTTTATTATCAACAACGTCATGATTAACCACATTATTAACAACTCTTTTTAGAAATGTGTTCAAAATTTAATATTTATGCAATTCTAACAGTTTCATGGTCCATCTTTCCGCATTCTCTTTTCATTCTACAGATTCTTTCTCCGTTCCTTGGCCCACCAGCCACACAGATTACTGACATGGATTGTAAGTCAGGTATTCAATGGGAAAATACATTACTAATGTGTTTATAATGAAAAAGCTACACAAATTGTTTGACAATTTCACTACTCACATCCCAGATTCTCCCTGCAGAAGATCCTGACATATCACAACCTGGCCACAAATTAGTGGACAGGGGTCGACTTTCAAGTCGAGGGCACCTGGCTCCAGACTAGTCATCAACTCATGGGAACACCAGCACCAAACCTCTGTCCTAAACCAGGTGCCTTAAACTGCATCCCATGGGATACTATCTCATGGGAAATTAAAACTGGAGGCTCAAAAGTACATCAGCAAATACAAAGTGCTGTGGAAATAAGCGTGCAGTCAATGCCATGATGCAATAGAGGCAGAGTGTAATAAGAAGGCGTGTTCTGTGGAGAAGAAAAGTGGAGAGAGAATTGCACTATGGAGATAAAGCAGGTAGGCTGGGCACAGTGACTCATGCCTGTAATTCCAACACTTTGGGAGGCCGAGGCGGGTGGATCACTTCAGGCCAGGAGTTCGAGACCAACCTGGACAATACAGTGAAACCCATCTCTAACAAAAAATACAAAAATTATCCAAGCATGGTGGTGGGCGCCTGTAGTCCCAGCTACTGGGGAAGCTGAGACATGAGAATCGCTTGAACCGGAGAGGGAGAGGTTGCAATGAGCCGAGATTATGCCACTGCACTCCAGCCTGGGCAATGCAGTGAGACACTGTCTCAAAAGAAAAAGCAGGTAGAGAAGTTCTGTCCCCAGAATAGCCTCCTCAGAGAGATGCTGTTGGTCACCAAGTGTCCTCTCAGCCTGCTTGAAGCATCACTGTATGGCACATGCCAGGAACTTTCCAGAGGTAAGTCCTTACTTCCCCCGGGTTTATTCTTACTTAAAAGCCTGTTAACTGAGGTCACCTGACAGTTACAAAGCAGGATTAAAACTACATTTAATGAAGTTTATCACCATCATTTATGCAACAAAATGACCCTCTCAGCCTGGCTGGTGAGGCTACTTATCAATAACATATTCCAAAGGCTCACTGTATGAAGAGCACTCCAGAAAACACAAATGGCACAGGAACATTGTGATCCTATGAAAGAGAAATTAATAAATAGTAGCACTCTGGATAAAGTTTTACAGGAAGTTTAGCATGAAGAATTGCATCACTGCAATACAGTCATGATTAAGAGCACAGACTCTGGACCTCTAGACCGCCAGGGTTTAGTTCCCAGCCCCCTAGCTAAAAGCTGTTTAACCTTTTCAGCAGATAACTCCAATCTTTCTACACCTCAGCATTTTCATTTGTAGCAATGAGAATGTTAATAATTCTGCTGCAGAAAGTATTACAATATTAAATGAGCTAATATAGGTAAAATGCTTATTGTTGCACTAACAGCTTATGATAGTGAAAAGGATGAATTGTACAAGTACAAATATTGAGAATGACAAAAAGAAAAAGATTGGGCCGGGTGTGGTGGCTTACGCCTGTAATCCCAGCATTTTGGGAGGCCAACATGGGCGGATCATGAGGTCAGGAGATCGAGACCATCCTGGCCAACATGGTGAAACCCTATCTCTACTAAAAAAAAAAATATATATAGGGGCAGCCGCTTCCCGCCCCCGAGCCGGAGCCGGCGCGAGCGGAGCGGAGCCGAGATCGGGCCGCGAGGGGAGCCGGCTGAGCGGGCGCCGAGCTCCCGCCATGGCCCGGAACACGCTGTCCTCGCGCTTCCGCTGGGTGGACATCGACGAATTTGACGAGAACAAATTTGTGGACGAGCAGGAGGAGGCGGCGGCGGCGGCGGCGGAGCCAGGCCCGGACCCGAGCGAGGTGGACGGGCTTCTGCGGCAAGGGGACATGCTTCGGGCATTCCACGCAGCCTTGCGGAACTCTCCCGTCAACACCAAGAATCAAGCCGTGAAGGAAAGAGCCCAGGGTGTGGTGCTGAAAGTGCTCACAAACTTCAAGAGCAGCGAGATTGAGCAGGCTGTGCAGTCACTGGACAGAAACGGCATTGACTTGTTAATGAAGTACATTTATAAAGGCTTCGAGAAGCCCACAGAAAATAGCAGTGCAGTGCTGCTCCAGTGGCATGAAAAGGCCTTAGCAGTAGGAGGACTAGGCTCCATTATAAGAGTTCTTACAGCAAGAAAGACTGTTTAAAAAATTAAAAGACTCGTTACCTTGAGAAGAATTCTGGATGCCCAGGCTGGTGAAGAAGGGATTGACAATGGACCATCTTCCTAGGAACTCCCAACTAAACTATTTCAGGACATGTATCTGCTGAAATGTATTTTATTTTCAAGGTGGAGGGGAAAATCGTCTGTTTCCTAAATCCTGTGCGGGATCTGATAGTCTATGCCTTTGTCTCCGAGTACTGCAGAACTGACATTTTGTCTACGAGTGGTGGCTGGCATTGGTCAGGTGCACCTGTGTGCACTGGGGGAGGGATGGTTTGGGCAGGTGCAGATCCAAGGGCTGTGGTAAATTGGAGAGCTTGTGTTTTTGAAGTGGGAAAAACCAAGAGTTTGTACAGACATCCTGTCTTCCAGAGAAGGAGGACACTCTTGGGCTCATTGTAAAGTGCCTGCTGCATCAATAAAGCTCTTGGCTTATTAGTAAAAAAAAAAAAAAAAAAAAAAAAATATATATATATATATATATATATATATACAAAAATTAGCTGGGAGTGCTGGTGTGCACCTGTAATCCCAGCTACTCAGGAGGCTGAGGCAGAATTGCTTGAACCCAGGAGGTGGAGGTTGCCGTGAGCTGAGATCACACCACTGCACTCCAGCCTGGCAACAGAGCAAGACTCAAAAAGAAAGAAAAAGAAAAGAAAAGAAAAGAAAAAGATGGTTTCAATGATATATTTATCCTTTACATTGGTGCCAGTGTTTTACCATGCATAAAGTCTCCCTGAAAAGACAGTAAACTCTGGAAAATTAAGGACTATGTTTAGTTTGCACGTTGTTGTCTCTTGGGAACTGTCACAGTTTCTAGCACATAGTAGGTTTCAGTAGTATTTGTTAAATTAACAAATGGCAAATCTAAGCCCACTTGTATAGCCTTGTCTATACACTCAATTATATACTCAATAGTACAATCCTGCCCTACATTTATTTTTACTTTATATCTTTCACATATAGGTTTTATATATTTACCTTGCCACTTCATTTATCTCTTGATACATAAATCTCCTTGTCAACAGTGCAAGGGGATTCAAAGTTACTGTGACCATATTCCTGCTTGGTAAAACACCTGTCCCACTTAAAAGTCTTTTCTATCTATTCTTTAACTCTAAACATTTTATCACATGTTTGCTTTATTCTAGATTCTGCCAGAAACAGAGTAGAAAAACTGTGGCTCACCCAGGACCCAGTCTTTCCCCGGTTCCCCACAGATGAGCTCTGAATCTGTTATAATTGACTCACCACGACCTGTGTGCGCACATGGAATTCCTCATGGCATCCTTAGATCTTTTTTCCACATCCGTTTACTCTGACTCTAAGACGAAGCCGACCATCTCTCCGCTGGCCTGTGCCACAGATGCCCTCCATGTCAATACCATCTGTGATCCCGACGGAAATGATAGTTAAAATTTGTTGCATCTGTTATTGGGCCTATCTTTGTAGTAGGAGTAATGAAATTTGGTTTCCAAACTAATTCATCTTTATGCAGATAGCCCCAAACTAACCTGCAATTAAAATACTGAAGGTAGACACAACTGGGAGATACAAAATAAATATGGGAAAAAGTTCTTTTTCAATAAAGAAGCATGATTATTTTGAAAAACATCAACTCCAAAGGGTATAGTCTAAGCTGGTAGAAATTAAAATTATGGAAAAACAGAATATTGTCGATAGACTTGAAACTGAAAACAAGTAGAGTGTTTGATAATCTGAAGTAAATTCTTTCTTTTTTTTTTTTTTTGAGACGGAGTTTCGCTCATTACCCAGGCTGGAGTGCAGTGGCGCGATCTCGGCTCACCGCAACCTCCGCCTCCTGGGTTCAGGCAATTCTCCTGCTTCAGCCTCCTGAGTAGGTGGGATTACAGGCACGCACCACCATGCCCAGCTAATTTTTTGTATTAGTAGAGACGGGGTTTCACCATGTTGACCAGGATGGTCTCGATCTCTTGACCTCGTGATCCACCCGCCTCGGTCTCCCAAAGTGCTGGGATTACAGGCTTGAGCCACCGCGCCCGGCTGAAGTAAACGCTTTCTAAAGCACTTTTTATAGTGGAACCAGAGGTAACTATTATTTTGTTATTATTTTAATTGTTTGTGAACATATGGGATAAAGAGAAGGAACATAAATGTGATTGCAGTTAAAGTATATCTGGAAGAGTCAATTAAATTTATGTTCTAAAGGTGCATAAGAATGATTCTGTTACTCAGAATTGTTTAATGTATATTGTCAATTGGTAATGTTTAAGATTTTCAAATAGTGTGTATGATCAAAGAAGATATTGAGAGACTTCAAATGGCCAAAAAGTGTAATTGTCTTTACGTGTATCAAAATATATATTTGAAATTTCTGAATTTCTCAGTCATATAGACAATAAACATCAAGCCCTAGAAGAAGATTTAATCCTATTTTACTTAGTTGGACATACTCTTTCATACACAAGAACACTTTGCTGGTCTTCCAGTGATCATACAAGTGACTGGTGATAGTTGGACCTGAGCCCCACCACCCCACACTTCCTCCAGGTCTCTATGAGTCCACCCTGCACTTAACAGATTATAGACAGTTTAACTAGTTAGCCAGCAAATCCCGGGAAAACTGTCTCAGTGTAGACTATTCAAAGCATTTGTGCATCATTGTAATTTACTAACAGTGAATATTGATTCTGCCACAAAGATAAAATAATCTTTGCTTTCAATAAAAATAATTTTAGGCCAGGCACAGTAGCTCACGCCTCTAATCCCAGCACTTTGGGAGGCTGAGGCAGGCAGATCACCTGAGGTTGGGAGTTCAAGATCAGTCTGACCAACATGGAGAAACCCCGTTTCTACTAAAAAGACAAAAAATTAGCCAGGTATAGTGGCACATACCTGTAATTCCAGCTATTCGGCCAGCTGTGAGGCAGGAGAATTGCCTGAACCTGGGAGGTGGAGGTTGCATGAGCTGGGATCACACCATTGTACTCCAGCCTGGGGAAAAAGAGCGAAACTCCATTTCAAAATAAATAAATAAATAAAAATAAATAAAGAATTTTGCCAAACAGAGATTTTAGAGATAATTATTTAGTAAAGAGATAACTTTACAGCTTTACATTCATGGATTAATTTATCTTAAACTATAAAGATTACAGAATAAGACATTCTTACGGTCATTTCACATAGAAAATTCAATCTTGAGAAGTACAAACAGAAGCCAAAATTAAATGCTATTCCAGAGAAATATATTTTGAGTCTTACCCTACCATATTGGTTGCTCAGTGTTGCATAGTTATAAAACAGGATTAAAATTTTGTTTAAAGAAGTTTTACCAGCATGATTTATACAATAACATGGCCATCTATGGAAGGGAACATCGCTCTGGGATTAGGTTGTCTGGATTCAAATTCAGGCTCTGTAATTTCCTAGGTGCACACCTCAAGCAACCTGCTTAATCTCTCTCAGTTCCCTCATATGGAAAAAAAAGTATGTAGTAATATCTACTTTTAAGGATTACTGTGTGGGTTAAGAAGCTAGTGCATAAACTGTTTGGAACTGTCTGGTACATACTAAGTGCTCAATAAATATTAAGTTGCTATTATTGTTTTATCATGCTAAGTAAACAAGTCATCAATAACACGTATTCATGGATTGTGAATACTTTAGAAGACACTGTGGATTTTACAAAGAAAAATATGACTTGCAAGAAGATTATGATGCAGTGGAAGAAGAAAGAAAAATACAAATATAACTGATAAAAACAAAAATATAAATAGTATAATAAAGTCTAAGTTAAGTGGAATAATGTAAACGAATGTTACAAGTGTTAATAATTATTTTAATTACCTTACTATCCATTAGTGATCAATAATTTAGTAAACTGTGCTTAAGTTCACACTTTTACTGTCAAGACAATGGATTTTTTAAAAACAGGTAGCTGCAAAATTCTAAGAAACTCTGAATCCAAACAACATATTTTAAAAGCAACTATTGATTACTCAGCATGAAAAAAAAAAACATTTATCTCAAGCAGCAGCTAACATATGTTCATAAAACACTCAACACATTCTCTTTAAAACAGGGATGGCAGTATCATTAATCCTGTTCTACACATTCCAGTCAATGCAATAAGACATGAAATGGAAATAAGAGTTATAGCTATTGTTATTCATAAATGATGCTATGGTCTACTTAGGACTGTCAAGGAATACACTGAAAAACTATTATAATGGAGCTAATCAGGACGTTCACTAATATGATCAAAAAAGGACATACCCCAAAAATCAGTACCTTCTTAAATAATTCCAGCAATAGCAGTAAATGTAAGGATAAACCGATTCTTTTCACAATTGCAGTTTTAAAAAATATTAAATGTCTAGATATAACTTAGAAAAGGGTAGGACTTCTGTATTTCCCCACACCCCCACACACAAAACACCTACAACAACTTCCTGAGAGACAAAAGAAAACTTGAATAAGTTCATATGCCATATTCTTGGATGGAAGACTAAATAAATATCAAAATACCTACTTTTCATGGATTAATTTACAATTTCCAGTGAATTATAATAAAAACATCAGTGAAGTTTTTCTGAAAGTTGGCAAGGTGATTGTGATATCTTCTGGAAGGATAAGGCCAGATTTCATTTGGATTTAAGGAAATTAGAAAACATGACTTATATCCAAGCTTATGAAGCAAGGGTCATGCATATACACACGCATAAGTAAAGCCTGGAAAAAAATTATTTCAGACATGTTTATCTCCGGGTGACGGGATAATGGGTAGATTTTTGCTGCTGTTGTCCTCCCGCATCTGCCAAGATCTTTACAGTAACTACTTATTGATTTTAGAATTAGAGATAATATAGATTTTTAAGAGAAAAGAGGAAATGAAAAAAATAAAGGAATAGCTTGGGCTTTGCAAAGGAAGATGAGAATTTTGCCATGATCAATAAAAACTGTACTGATTCATTGAAAATACACTTACGAGGCTTTTAAACATATCATTATTAAATCCTGTGTTGAGACGAGGCAATCACACAGGTATAATCTATCATACTTGTTAATTATTAACTTGTTAATCTGTGTTTGTTAACTATTAGTCTGTTAATTATTTATTTATTTTAAGAACCACTGAATGCCCTCTACCAGAATTTGGCATTCAAGAAGAAGAAAATGAGGAGAGACGGGAAAAACACTGATGTTTGTCAAACATGAAGATGTTTTTTGAGGAGAAGAAAGCATGTGGGTAGTTGAGGCAGGAGAGCAGGAATACATTTTGTGGAATCTGTGCTGGCCCTGGGTCAAGAGTCTCAAGGTCCCTTACTCAATTTGAATCCATTTCACAAGGATTGTGAGGAGTCTCCTGTGAACTCAGCGCACTATCAGATGCTGCAATGGCCACAAAAGCAGCATAAAAGATGGCCCCTGATCTCCGGGGCCTTTCAATCTGGTTGTGAAGGCAAGATAACACGTGAACAATCTGAAAACAAGACAAAAGAATAAATAGATTAAGTTCCCATATGAGAGGCTCAGAGAATTGGTGTAATAGAAGGCTATTGAAGGATAAAATTTAAGGGCTAGAGTAGAAAGAAGAATGTTCATGCCCCAGGAAACATGTTGTGACTTGTAAGTTCATCCCTACATCCTCCGTTCCCTCTTTGATGTTGCACAAGAATCACAAGTCCTACAGGCAAGCCCGTCTCCAAACTAGAAGTCAGCCCTTAGAAATAGCCCATCTATGGAACAATAGCTTGGTCTCAAATGACATTTTTCTTTTTCTCATATCAAGGATTCATCACACCACTTTTCCCTGACAACACCCTTATATTTCCTAAATTCATGAAGCTGATATACCAAGATGTTTTTACACTAAAGTGAATTTATCCAAGCTGTGATAGTATAAGGGACTTAGAGAAACTTTGGTCTAAACAGCTTTGAATCACATACAAAAAAACAATGTGGGCAGTGATCCAGTGTGAGAGCATGCTTTTCACATAGACTACTCTTGAGATCCATGTCAATATCGGATTGCATCAAAAATTTCAAAGGGAATTGGATTATTCTGTTGTCTTTGACTGAGATTCAGAGGCAAGTGGAATTCAGGGGAAGATCTGAAGAGATAAGGCCTTTGTTTTTGAAGGACTACCAAGGACTTAAAGTGCTCAGAGATCACTCCAATAGAGAGGGTTCAAATTACAGAAGGAATTTAGCCTAACATACACAATTACATTGGATCCCACAGACAAACATGACATAGAACAACCAGTAGTAGGTTAACTTAATACAATCACAATACAATTAATTACTGCAAATTTGTTATGCCATATGAAAACCAAAAATCTACAGGAATTCTTGCATTTTTTTACAATGAATTACTTTAATCATCCAGGATATTTCTGGAGCGTAATGAAATATAACTCAGAGTTGGAATTTATGCATTCCCTGGATAGAGATACTTGGTCTCACATTCTGTCCTTGTGTCAGGCAATAACACTGAACATAAAACACACTTAAAATGCACTTCAGCTTCTTTGGTAGAATTTCTTTGGCACCTGTTAAATTTTAAAGGGCTCTGTGAAAAGCATTTTCCTAACCATCCACTGGCTCTTGATTCATTCATGTGCACAGAAATGCTCTGAAAGTTTAAAATTGAAAGTACATCTTAAAATTGAAAGTACATTACTTACCAAAAATTTTTCTCTGGCATTTATTCTCACACATCCTTGTTACAGGCCTACTCATAAGTGAACAGCCTGTTTTGAATGCTTATGGTCCAGAATCATGAAGATCTCATACTGTCAGTTGTTTTGATAAGTAAATATGATTGGATCTCATCATGCTTTTATAATAAATTTTATCTGAAATCATGGTAATTTAGGTTCCAAGTCTAAATAGAGGAAACTGAATCTTACAGCTATGTCTGTACTGTGTGATTGAAATAACCAGATCTCCATTCACTCCGTTATTTCAACCACCTTATTCACTGATGAGTATCACTGAACAGACAATTGTGCAGACAAAAGACAAAATGTTGATAATAGTCAAAGTACCAAACCAGCCACGCCTCAGAAAAGTTGACACCTTATAGAGGGATGCTTAAAGCCATACACAACAACCTACAAGCCTCCCCAGTGGGCCACACCCTTCACTCCTGGGTGTCATAAAAATTGCCCTTTCCTAGAATGCCCTTCTCTTCTTCACCTGCTGCTCCCTTCAGGAGCCACCACCTCCAGGATGTCTTTTCTGATTGTGAGATACAGAGATTGAGCTACTGAACTTTCTTTCTTCCTTCCTTCCTCCTTTCCTTCCTTACTCCCTCCTTTCCTTCCTTCCTTTCTCTTTCTTTCTTTTTCTTTCTTTCTTCCTTCCTCTTTCTCTCTTTCTTTCTCTTTCTTTGCCTTCTCCTTCTTCCTTCCTTCTTTCTTCTCTTTTTCTTTCTCTTTCTCTCTTTCTTTCTTTTTCTCTTCCTCTCTTTCTTTTTCTTTTTGTGAGATGGAGTCTTGCTCTGTAGCGCAGGATGGAATTCAGTGGCGTGATTGCAGCTCACTGCAGCCTCCACCTCCTGGGTTCAAGTGAGTCTCCTGCCTTTTGATGCAATCTGCTATTGACAGGGATCTCAAGAGTAATCTATGTGAAAAGCATGCTGTCATACTGGATCATTGCCCACATTGTTTTCTTGTATGTGATTTAAAGCTGGGACTACAGGCACTGCCGCCACACCTGGCTAATTTTTGTATTTTTAGTAGAGATGGGGTTTCACCATGTTGGCCAGGCTGGTCTCAAACTCCTGACCTCAAGTGATCCTCCCACTTCCACCTCCCAAAGTACTGGAATTACAGGCGTGAGCCACCATGCTTGGCCCCTGAACACTCTCCACATCACAGAGCACTATAAGAAAACACTTTGAGTAATTAGGCAGCATGGATTCAAATCCCAACCAGTTGTTTGTTAATTGCACAACCCTAGGCAAGTTCTCTCAACTTTAGTTTCCTCCTGTGTAAAATGGCGTAATAACAATGCTTGCCTCATTGGGCTGCTGAGAAGATTGAAGGAAGAGATGCTTATACAAAATAGCAGAGGTACGGGGCAGAGAGCAAAGTTCACTGAAGATTAGCCCATGGATATTCAGTTAGATCCACCGTTTTTCCTTTAATACATTTAAGCTATTTATTTAGACCAGGGACTTTTTTTTTTTTGATAGCTTGCATTAGTTTTATATATTATTAATATTTCTGTAGAAATTCAAGCAATCTAAATATGTAATCTAAATGCACTTGTTAAACTATTCAAAATGATTTTATAATGAATGGGGCCAAATTACTATTCCAGACAAGCCCATCTCCAATTTTATCAAGAAAATGAGTGAGCACATAGACTTTGGGACACAGAAAGCAGATTTTCCCTACCCCCACCCCTGGGAATACATCAATTCTGTAATTTAAATTTCTCCTACCTGGCTGTAACTATGTAGCTTTCATGACAAAAAAGAATGATAACATATTTTATTCCCAGATAGTCAAGCCTATTCACTGGGAAAAAACAGAATGATTGGTCATGATAAGCTATTATCAAATAATGTAACTGTTGAAGATTTTTTAAAAATCATGCACATCTGATTTTTATTTCTCTTCTATATATTGTTTTCTTTTTTCTCATAGCCTGTCAGTTGTTTTTTTTTTAAGAGTATCAGGCAGGAGATAATCATAAAAGAAAATTCAGTCTCCTTGCTATGAGAACGTTAGGATTCCAGAATCCGAATGTCCTTCCTGATAATGGCTGACAAACTGCTGAGTCAGAAAATGTTAAAAAGCAAACAAAAACAGAGATGAGTCTTAGTGAGATTATTGAGTTACAAGGACAAAGGGAAAAAACATCTAAAAATTTTCCAAGGAGAAAAAAACATGCGTAACCTAAAAGAACAAAAATCAGTTTGCCATCACATTTTATATCAACGAGTACTATATAACAAAGAAATCGCTTTAAAAAGAGAAGAGAAAACTCTCTTGAACCTAGAATTCCATAACCAGAGAAAATACCGATCTAGAAGGCGGAAAATGTAAAGATATTGTTACACATGCAATGATTTATAATCCTTATCACCAGGGCATCTATTCCAGTGGAAAAAATTAAAATTACAAAAGAGGAATTTAAAAAGAAATGACACGGTACAAGAGGAGGAAGGAGGAAAAAAAAAACCTAACACAGCTAAACCTAAATTATTTATGAGAACGTAGCTACGAAGCTGATTATAATTATTAAGAAATAAGTTGCTGGGCGCGGTAGCTCACACTTGTAATCCCAGCACTTTGGGAGGCCGAGGCAGGTGGATCACGAGGTCAGGAGATCAAGACCATCCTGGCTAACACTGTGAAACCTCGCCTCTACTAAAAATACAAAAAATTAGCCGGGTGTGGTGGCACGCGCCTGTGGTCCCAGCTACTTGGGAGGCTGAGGTATGAGAATTGCTTGGACCTGGGAGGTGGAGGTCACGGTGAGTGGAGATTGACCCACTGCATTACAGCCTGGGCGACACAGTGAGACTTCGTCT
The DNA here is from genome assembly GCF_030222135.1 of Aotus nancymaae. NCBI lineage: Eukaryota > Metazoa > Chordata > Mammalia > Primates > Aotidae > Aotus > Aotus nancymaae. The sequence goes on from NW_026988454.1 coordinate 28,242,368, forward strand.
CAAAAAAAAAAAAGAAAAAGAAAAAAAGAAATAAGTTATAAGAAACAGAAGCATAGGGTTTAAAAATTAGAAAATCCGAAATGATTTCACTAAATACAGCAAATGGGGGAGGAGAGGGAAAAATAAAAGCCTGCTATCCGTTTGGTCATGTTCAGAAGAAAGAGGAAGTTATAGATTCAGATAAATTCTCAGTGTTGATTAACATACAGTAGATAGATTTTACTATGTTAAAATTGTAAAGATGGGTATCCCAGACTCATGTGGGCAGCTTCCACATTAGAATGTGAATCTGGAAAGCGTGGTGCGGTGCGGGCAGCCATTGGAGGCCAGCCGCCACAGGAAGAGTCCGTCCAAGTGACCCAGCAGCTCTACTTCGAGGAACTGAGCCTCAGAAATCTTGCACGTGTGCACAAAGATATGTGTATAGTTAGCATTGTGGAGACCAACCCATGTGTTCTCCTAAATGGAATTTGTTTACAGGGTATGTATTCCTTAACATAGAACACTATGTAGCCATTAAAAAGATTAAAGTAGATTTATTAATGCAGACATGGGGAGATATATTGTTATAAGAAAAATGTGCTAAAGAAAGTATGTATGCTGTGATCTCAATTTATGAAATTAAAAAATTCAACATGTATGTATATATGCACATTTATGTTTATAAAAGTATACTAAGCAAAATGAATGAAGAAAAAGAATTGAGGAAACACAGCAAAAGAGGATTTTAAATTTTACCATATATAATTTTGTGTTTTGGATATTTTCTACAATATAATGCATTACTTTTGTAATTTCACATGCAAAAAGAATTTTTTATACATTTTGTGTTTCACTGATGCAAAGCATTGTATTTTATGGTTTAAAAACTATAAAGCCAAACTGTTTTGGACAGGATAGAGATGGAGATTATATTGTTAGAAATGGGATGCATATCAGATTTTGTGTAACATTATCAGCACACAGTAAAACCCAGCTGAGAGAGAAGAAAGGTAGGAAGGGAAGGAGGAAGGGAGGAAAAGAGAGAGGGAGGGAAGGAGGGAGGAAGAACACTAATAGAGCTGTCAAGTACCTGAGATGGGCACAGTCTCACTCAACCAAAAAACGAGCTCTTTCAATCCAAGACATGACTTGAATTTGTTGTCAGCGTATATTCTGTGAAATGTGGTATTTATCTCTGATTAGATGAGGGTCTTTTCAAGTAAACTTTCCATCTGGACACAACAGCTAAAAAACTGCTAAAGGGAGAGAGAAGCAGATACAGATTGTCAGGGCAGCAGTTATGTTACCTTTGGGAACTGAAACTATTTTTACTCAAAAAGAAAGTTTGCAGAGACAGCATTTTCATGTTAGACTTCATAATGCTACACAAAAAACATGATTTGCAATGGAAAACATAGAACAAAGTGGGTGCATATCAGTTGCCCTAGAAAAATGACCCAGACAACAATAGCCTATCTATCAGTCTCTCTTTCTCTCCACATTTATCAAACTTGCATTTTGTGACTAGATAAAAGGTTTTAAAAAGTTGAAAATGACATCATCTGTGCCATCGGGGAGCTGAAGGAAGAGTGCAGGATGGAAGCACCTAAGTGGTTAGTCATAGAACAATTTGGGAAGTTTTTTCAGAGATAAGGCTATGCAGTTTTGAGCAGGTTACGCCTCAATTTCCTCATTTATAAAATAGGTATAATGACTATGCTCCTTCCTAACTGTTCTGGGGACTAAATGAGGTAACACAGAAAATCCACACACAAAGTAAGCAGTCAGTAAAAGTTAGCTACTATTATTTGGGGAGGTTATGATTCACAGCACAGACTCTGGATTCAGACTGCCTGGAATTGAAAATTTATTATGGGACCCTGGCCAAGTTACCACATGGAGTTTCAGATTCCTCATTCAAAATTGGTAGAATACCTTTGTCAGAGGCTACCAGGCAGTATGAATGAGATAATCCGTGTGAAAAATTTAGATCAGCAATTGGCACCTAACAATTCCATTAATGTAAGTCATTAACTCTATCAAAATGCTTCAGAAAGAAGAAAGGAAATAACAACTAACTCTTCCTAAGAGTGACAGAGAACGGACAGTAGGAGAGCTGGTCTTTAATAATTAGCAGGAGTGCTCCAAGCTGGTGTGGTGAGGGAAGGACTTAGGAAGAAAACAGCATGTGTCAACTGGTGGAGAATGTAATTGTGATGATCGTGATAATGGTATTAATAATAATACAGGCTGTTCAGAGAAAATCAGAGGAGCTGTCCTATAGACCCTAGGAAATATGAGCCGAACTTCAGCTGGGAAGTTATGAGCCAGAGAACTTTATCAATGCTTACAGAACTATTAAAGAAATTAGAGTAGGGCTGGAGTGTGCAGCCTGAGCAGACCATAAATAGATCCCCTAGAAAAACAACATCAAAGGGCGGGAGAAGCCAGCAAAGGAAGCCCAAGAAGAAAGCTTAGAGAGGCAGAAGCTTGTGGAATAAAAGAGGCGGAGAAAGGAGAGCGTTTCAATAAGGAGGGGCTGGTCAGCCGTGTCGAATGTTGCATAAATGTCAAGTAGGATAACAAGGGAAAGCAAGGCCATTCAACTGGCCACTTGGGAGGATGCTAGTGAGAGAGGATTTTTAATTGAGTGGTGTTGGTGAAAGCCAGACAGTATTGGGTTGAGGAATTAATGAGATGTGAAGACACTAAGTATAGACCAAGTGTAGACCTCTTTCAAGAAGTTTGGTGATTAAAAAAGTAAAGTGAAAGAAACCATAGTCTTTTAGCCTCATCAAAACTAGAAGATGAATTTTTAAATGTACAAATGAGCATAATTCGCATTTGGTAAAAAGGGTAAACTTCCCAAGATACTAAAAAAAAAAAACAAAAAAAACCTACATTGGCCAGGCAGTGGCTCACACCTGTAATCCCAGCACTTTGAGAGGCCGAGGCAGGTGGGTCAGGAGGTCAGGAGATCAAGACCATCCTGGCCCACGTAGTAAAACCTGCCTCTACTAAAAATACAAAAATTAGCTGGGGGTGGTGGTGTGTCCCTGTAGTCTCAGCTACTTGGGAGGCTGAGGCAGGAGAATCGCTTGAACCCCGGAAGGCGGAAGTTGCAGTGAATCAAGATCGCGCCACTACACTGCACTCCAGCCTGGCAACAGAGCAAGACTCTGTCTCAAAATAAAATAAAATAAAATAAAAAGTACAGGGAGAAAACATGGAAGAAAAAGAACTTAGTACTTTGCTAGAATGAGATTGGGGATTAAGGTGAAGGAGGGGATGAAGTGGAAAATTGAAAAACTTGAAATGACTAGGAAATTAAGATTTTAAAAAAAGAGGAAAGAGGAGAATGAGGAATCTCATGGATTTGTTGAAAGAGAGGCAGGCATAGACTGCCATGAATAAAAGTGATCAAAACAAAACCACTCCTCTCTGCCCCTCAGGCTGAGCTGGAGTATGGTGAATCCGAAAACATGGTCCTGATGAGAATTCTGTCTCCTGTGTGCTAAAGAAGGCTCAGCTATAAGTCACGGGCAAACTGCTAAGCACGAAGGCCTACGCTGGCAGCTATAATGGTTTATCTCTAGCTGCAGGTATGGTTCCCTCTAGCCAGGGGCAGACTCTAGGTCTTTCCCTTGGAATATTTACCCACCTAAGGCAGTTTACCAAAAATCAGACCTGTCCTGAACTAGTCAGCATGAGAAATTTGAGAGAAATATGGGAAGAAACTGCAATGTGAATGATTGAATTTTTGAATAAAAGAGAATATTAGATGATCTTTTTTCTAGAATATCTAGAAAAATTTGCCTTGAAATGTTTATGTTAGCTCATGGACCATAGGCCAGTGCTTTTAGAAAATGTGATCAGTCATGAGGTCAGGTGTTCCAGATCAGCCTGGCCAACGTTCGAAACCCCATCTCTACTAAAAATACAAAAATTAGCCGGGTGACATGGCAGACACCTGTAATCCCAGCTACTCAGGAGGCTGAGGCAGGAGAATTGCTTGAACCCAGGAAGCAGAAGTTGCAATGAGCTGAGATCGCTCAACTGCACTCCAGCATAGGCAACAGAGTGAGACTTTGTCTCAAAAAAAAAAGAAAATGTGATCAGTCACTTTGGTCTGTGTGGTTCTCCGTTTCCACATCTGCAGAATAAGGAAGGTTAGATTAGTGTTAAGTCCTTCCAGCTCTGAACATTATGAACTTTAATGATTCTCTCCTTTACATTTCTTTTATTTACACAAGCATATCTGTCCCTGGTTTAATACGAATGTCCTATCTTCCTAACCATATTGTTAGCTCCAATTTTGTTTCAGTTTCCTTCTTTTGTCTAAAAGGAGTTAGAAAGTGTGTTAACAGATAAGACCATCTTAGGACACCCTGGGTGAGGCCAGTTTTTGTCCAATCAGGAGGCTTTTATGTGGAAAACACCCCTTAAACAGGCTGAACCTACTGCTCTGAAATAAACATTTTGATGAAACATTCAGTGAAGAAGAACTGGATCTTACATGAAGAAATTAATGCCTACGCCCCAGTGCAATAGTTAATTCCTCCCTGAAACATTTTCTTATTGTTATGTAAACATAACCTAAGTGGGTTTGTTAGAGATAATTACAAACATTCTCTTAGTCTAGTGATTTGGGGAAGCATAAAAAGAGATGGGAAATATTAACAGGGAATATACAAGCAATGGGGGAAAGGCTAGTTTATGGGACAACCAAATATATCTTTTGTAGGCCAAAGACTCTGAGAAATTATTTTTATACCTGCTTTCTATTTCTATTTCTATTCTGGTTACTAAGTGGACAGATGACTTCTCAGGCTCTCTTTGAGTACTTTTTTCATTGTGTGTGTATGTATGTCAGAATACCTTTTGCATCTTGAACGTAAATGTGGACCAAAACGCCTTTCTAAGTTAAAATAACATTTAAATTGTGAATTCACAATTTTTAGAGATGAGAACATTTTCTTTTTGTGTATTGTGAATACACAATTTTTAGAGATGAGAACATTTTCTTTTTGTGTATTGTGAATACACAATTTTTAGAGATGAGAACATGAACGGTTTCATCTCTTCTCTCCATTTTCTATTTTACTCACCTATTTAGTAAAACAGCCAAGACCCTCCTTCTGAGTAAGGTCAGAGCCTGACTCCTAAAATCTCCTAAGGAGTCATAAAGATACCTTGCTTGAGCGGAATCCTTGGCAGCTCCAAACGGAGGAGAATCACAAAGGTATTTTTTCTATCAAAGCTCAAACAGAGAGAGAACTAAAGATTTTGCCCCTGATCAAAGTCATAGCAAAGGAGTATAAGGCCTTATCCAGGAACTCACCGTTTGGTAAATTACATCTAATTTCAGTGTTTGTGACATAGCTGTTGTCTGTGTCGACCCCACATGAGACTTGGTGGGTCCAACCAGAGAGGTGGGGTGAACTCTCGTGGTTAAAAGGGGTCTGGCAGGGGTGGCCATATTTCTGATTTGGGACACTCAGAGCTTTGCACAATCTGTGGTGAGGTTAACCTGGAGCTCTGTGAGCCAGCACTCTTTTTTTTTTTTTTTTTTTTTTGAGACAGAGTCTCACTCCAGTGCGCGGCTGGAGTGCTTTGGCGTGATCTCGGCTCACTGCAACCTCCGCCTCCCAGGCTCAAGTGATTTTCCTGCCTTAGCCTCCCAAGTAGCTGGGACTACAGGAGCGCACCACCACGCCCCGCTAATTTTTGTAATTTTAGTAGAGACAGGGTTTCACCATGTTGGCCAGGATGGTCTTGATTTCCTGACCACGTGACCCGCCCGCCTCGGCCTGCCAAAGTGCTGGGATTACAGGCGTGAGCCACCGCGCCCGAGCTAGCGTTCTTTAAAGGAAGGGCCGCCAGGTCTAAGATGAGCCCTTTCTCAGCAGACCTGGCTCTTTCTAATCCATATGGGCCACTCTGCCTTTCCCTGCCCTTTCAGAAAAATTTCATGTTTAACCAGCACTACAGGTAAAAAACAAAAAGCCAGCTTACGAGAGGGCAGTGCTCTAACAAACCTGATGAATTTTCAATTCTGGCCAAGATTCTCATGTTTGTTTTGCCTCTGACCTGATATGAGATCTTAAGCCACCAGCAGAACAGCTTGGTGACTTGGTTTACCTCTCCAGGAAAACATTTGCCTACTCCTCGAGGTTGTGAAATAAAATGGCCTCAGGGTGTTATGAACTTCCACGTTTGCGTAATCTTTTCTCTAGCATTTAAAGTGGTTGAACTCATCCAGATGGAGACCTGCAGCAAAATCCGATTTCAAATGAACCAGGTGGAAGCAAGTTAGCACTACCGTGTGATGAATGAGGCTGCTCCAAACTAAGTTATGTGAGCAAAGAAGAGCAGCCTGCACCCCTTCTGTGAGACGCTGCAGTTTCAGATGGGAGTTTCTGTTTGTTATTCTTGTTGAGTGAATCCCTAACAGAATACACTTGGGAGACCAATGTGAGACAAAGCAAGTTTAGGCTTTAATTATTCTTATATTCTGATTAGGGGAAATAGTTTGAATCCAAAAGGATGTCATGTCATTGAGTGCAAACACAGTTCTGGAGCTGGGCCCGTTGGGCGTGAACCTCAGGAGCTATTAATCTACATGCTTCAATTTGTAAAAATGCAGGAGACTGAGTCAGTAGAAAAAAAATAATTTTAAACATCTGTGGTATTCTTTCTGTTCCAGATTAATTACACTGCTTGTTTGTTGATGCTGACCAGAATTTTCAATCCTCTGATGCTATGCTTGGAACGTCATAAGTATTTTTCTATGTGTTTATCACTTATGTCCCATGAAACTTTATCTCTGTCACGGTCTGTCTTTCATAATTTATTTGAGGTCCCAGTTTTGGTTTTGGCTCACCTGCCTTAGACTTGTTTTTGCTTTTATCCTGAGCAATGTTCAACTCTTTTTCATTGAGTACTTATTACTACTTTTAAGAGACACCTTGTTAACACACAGTCCCACGTACACACACATCATTCAATCAAAATGATGATATAAATGAAAATCCAAACGTGCTGTTTAATCAACTGGAGAGGCTGGTAATTATTTTCAATCAGCTAGGATTGCTCTGCTAGCTCAAAGAATTATTAATAAGAGGCATATTTGTTAATAAATTGGGCGCAGCCCTTTTCCGTGAGTGGGGGCAGGTATCAGGGAAGGTTATTTCAGAAGTTGCTATCCAGTCTCACATGATACCCTAAAAAGCCAAGCCCCTCCTTCTGAGTGAGCCAAGAGCCCAACTGCTACAATTTCCATCCTAAAATCCATAAAGATACCTTTCTTGAACTGAATCCTTGGCAGCTCTAAGCAGAAGAGAATCACAAAGATATTTCTTTCTAAAATAGCCCAATTGGAAAATGAGAACCGGGCAGGCCCTTTGCCATTTGTAAGGCAACCATAATCCCCACCCCTTCACCCAGCGAGCTTTTGGGGTCACCTGCCCTTGTCTTGTTTCCCCACCCCCAATACCCAACAGTGTCTTGTGACTTCTGTGGCCCCAAGATGACCAAAGAGCTCCAGTGTGGGGACCCAAGCTCCCTCCCCTCACCCTTGGCCCCAACGGCCTCTCCTCAAACCCCAACCTATTCCCAGGCTCTTCCTTTCCTCTTTCCCAAACACCTAAGATCTCAGGTCGCTTTGGGTCGCTTTCTAACCTTATCCACTCTGTTCCCTGGAGTTTTCTCTCTTCAGGCTGAAAAGAGTGAGGCTGCCTGTGCTTCTGCTCACTTCCTTCCTCCTTCTCACGATAAGCCCACAGCTCTTTTTGTTTTGTGGGTTTTACTGAGAATTACCAAGGAGGAAAAAGAAAATAACAAAATAATTTATATGGAAGAGATGTGACTCTATGGGAACTCATATAATTGCTCAACTCAGCAATGAACATACACTGATCACTTTTATATGGTGATCACTGCCCTCTGGGAGCTCATATTTATTGTTTCTGGGCTACACTTGGATGATCCTGGAAGCCCTGTTGGCCACTCACTGCCCTTGGCAAATAGCTCCCTAGCCTTTCTTCTCTTAACAATGAGGACAAAATTAAAAGTGAGCGGTGCTCTCTCCTTGGATAATTTTTTCTTTTTTTTTGAGACAGAGTCTCACTCTGTCACCAGGCTGAAGTGCAGTGGCGTGATCTCAGCTCGCAGCAACCTACGCCTCCTGGACTCAAGTGATTCTCCTGCCTCAACCTCCCAAGTAGCTGGAACTACAGGCGTGTGCCACCACGCCCAGCTAATTTTTGTATTTTCAGTAGAGATGGGTTTTCACCATGTTGGCCAGGATGGTCTTGATCTCTTGACCTCGTGATCTGCCCTCCTCGGTCTCCCAAAGTGCTGGGATTACAGGTGTGAGCCACCGCGCCTGGTTGCTCCTTGGAGAATTTTTATTTGTCTACGGCACCACACATATGGGTAGCGTATGTGTCAATGTTCTCCTACCTATAAAGACATTAAGATGATGACATGAATTAAATTAACATATATACACATGCACAAAATCTAACTCTAATAATAATGAAATTATTTGGCATTAAGACTATTTTGAAAACTTCACATTCTGCTCATTTTCTCACATTCACTCCATCTGCTTTTCTCCCACTATTGTGTTTTGACCAAAGAGGTTTTCTGTGGGGATCCGATGGTTGAACACCTATTTAGTGATGTGCTTCTGAATCTGCTCTCTAAAAAGGACAGACATTGGATGGCTGTACCCTCCAAAAAAAGTTTTTTAAGCTAAAAGAATAGACAAACAAACAAAAAATCTTGATTCATAACATTTGACAATTTCTATGATTTAAAATAGTTCCACCATGGTCAATTTCATCGGCAGAATGATTTCAACCAACCAGCTGGCAAGAGCTCTTCCAAGCCCGTTGAAATCGGTTCTAGCACACCATCTATCCTTCCAGTCTTTTCTCTTATCAAAACTTGATCTGTGCCTCATCTCCAAAGGACTGTTCTGAAATTGGTTTTCATTTGGAAAGGCAATATAATAAGCAAATTCCAGAAGTGTAAATGATTGAATGAAAAATCCTTGATATGTTAACCCTGCCAGGGGTGTCTGCCTGCAGGAAGCCCTCCACCCAATGGATGACATCCAGTGTCAGAACTGCAGGGGACTTCTGAGGCCCAGGGAGCAACCCTCAATGTCAATTCACAGGAAACAGGGAAAAGTCCAGGCCAAATGCCTGGAAAAGACCATACTCCTGGACCAAGCGCAGTGGCTCACGCTTGTAATCCTAGCACTCTGGGAGGCCAAGGCAGGCAGATCACAAGGTCAGGAGATCAAGACCATCCTGGCCAACATGGTGAAAACTGCTTCTCTACTAAAAACAGAAAAATTAGCTGGGCATGGTGGTGCACGCCTGTAGTCCCAGCTACCTGAGAAGCTGAGGCAGAAGAAACACTGGAACCCGGGTGGTGGAGGTCGCAGTGAGCCGAGATTGTGCCACTGTACTGCAGCCTGGCGACAGAGCCAGACTCCATCTCAAAAAACAAAAAACAGCATACTCCTGAGCCAGGATACCAAGGTGTATTATTGGGCAAGTCAGGGGACCTCTCTGTGCCTTCATTCTTCATTTGCAAAGTGGGAATGTTCATACTGCATTTCATGGAATTTAAGCTGTCATTGTAAAACATACCATTATATTATGGTCCAGTAAGAAATTTTAAAATGCTGCCCATTAAACTATGTCATAACACCAAAAGTAAGATACATTCTAACTTCACAAATACTAAAATGTGAGAGAAAAATGTTTTAGAATCCATGAATTATGGCAGCACCTTCCACACAGGGTTGTTGGAAAGATCAAAAGAGCTGCTATCTGTGAAGTGCCTAGCACGATGCCTGGTGCATTGCAGAAATGATGGAAGATTTGGCTATTTAGTATCTTTATTATTACTGAGAGATTAATGAAAAGAAAAAAGAAATACAGAATCTCTGATCACAAATTAAAGCTTCCAATGTCCTTATAAGTGTGAACACAAGCGGTCTTAAACTAACATTTTTCAAGCTATTTTTCCGATAGCCTCATCAGCCTCAGGGACTGCAGTGTCAAAGAAGTAGAGGTGGGAGTAAGGGTGTGGTGAAGGCCAAGAGTGAGAAATTTTGTCACCTCACTCAAAACTCAACCAAAGCAGCTCCATTTTTCCCAGTTGAAGGCACTGGAGTTCAATGTTATGTTGCATTTAATTGTGTTCTTACTCTTAAATATTTATATATACACATATATAACTTGTGCCTAGTTACCTTAACAAAACCTTGCACCCAGGTAGAGAGGGACCTGGGAAGCCACACAAAGGTGATTTTTCCTAATTGTGAAGTAAATTCTCATTCAAATTCACTGATCGCTGGGTCCAGAAAGTTCTCTTCTTGGTCTGTGGGCATGAACGGCTGTCTTCCTTCCCTTCCTCCCAGCAGCCTGCACTGTCTTCTGTGACAATGCCCTCTGCCAGACCACGTCCATCACCCCAGGTCATTTCTGTCTTAACTGGAGCTGTTTAAATTTCCAAGTACAATAAACAAGGACTGCGGCAAGAAATTTAAATACGATAGCAAAGTTTATACCCTCAACATTTCTCCAGCGGTTCCCTTAGCAACAGCTCTTACTTTTACGACTCACCTTGGCTACACACTGCTTTAGCAATGTTTGTCAGACTGATTTCCAAAACAGCTCAGATCCCTCTCAGAACTAAACATTCTAAGCAGGAGTTGAAGTGGAAAACATAAAACCTTTTTCAACAGAGGTTTAAAATCTTCTTAAAAGTCATTTTTTCCAGGTCAATGGAAAAAAAAAAATATATATATATATGAAAAAAATAAGTGGGGAAAAACAAATAAACTACAAAAAGCTGTTGCACTAAAATTCTAGTATTTAAAAAGTGTATACAGAGATGAAGAATAATAGCTGAAAATGAAAATAGTTTTATTGGGATATTATGAACACAGGAGATTAAAAAATAATTTTATATTCTTGTTATATTTGTTTTTTATAAAAATGTCAAAACATCTCTCATATATTCATTCAACAAACATTTATTGTACTCACAACTTGTGTTAACCTTTGTTTACTCCACCCTCCCTCCATCTTTTCCTCACCATCTCCTATGCCTTCAGGTGTTTAATCAGTCCTTTAATATTTGCACCTGTGTATATGCTTTCTCTCCCCACTCAGGCTCTTTGATGGCAATGGATTGTTTGTTTGTTTGTTTTTTCCCTGTAAACCTCCGGTATTTCTCTCCTGTGGATAGTATACTTGAGTTACACAAAACAAGTTCAAGTTTACAAGTTCAGCTAACATACCAAATAAAATACAGAAAAGGATCTTCGTGCCTTCCCCCACTAGGGTCAGTGGTCCCCAAAGAACACCAGGGCCACTGTTTTAAAAGGGATGCTGGTATTCATTTAGGAGAAGAATGGATGTATCAATCAAGGTTCAGTGAGAGGAGCAGAACCACCTTGAGTGATGTAAAATAGGGATTTAAGTTTTAACACTAGTATGGGAGCTACTGGAAAAGTCTACATGAGGCTGTGGCTTCTGTGACTGGTATGGGCATGAAGTGGTTGTGGACCTGAGCTAGCAGTCAGGAAGGAAAGCTGGTCGTCAGTGCAGGAGCGAAAGGACAAACCACAGCTTGAAAGAATAAACTGGAAAAAAAAAAAAAAAAAGAATAAACTGGACTGAGCATGGTGGCTCATGCCTGTAATTCCGGCACTTTGGGAGGCCGAGGTGGGTGGATCACTTGAGGTCAGGAGTTCGAGACCAGCCTGGCCAACATGGTGAAACCCCATCTTTACTAAAATTATAAAAATTAGCTGGGCATGGTAGCTCACGCCTGTAATCCCAGCTACTCAGGAGACTGATGCATGAGAATCACTTGAACCTGAGAGGCGGAGGTTGCAGTGAGCCGAAATCACGCCACTGCACTCCAGCCTGAGCGACAGAGTGAGACTCCATATCAGGGGGAGAAAAAAGTAAAGTGGAACCCGTGAGGACAAATTGGAATTCATGTCTGTCTTTCATCCCCTTCAGCCTCAGTAGCGAGTGACTCTGCATGGTAAAGCCAACACACTTTACCGTGGAGCTGTGCAGATATCAAGCTAGGGATTCAGAGAAGCCAAAGGAGGATCCATGGTTGCTGGAGGAGCTGTGGTCTGGGTGGTCCAAAATGTGAGCTCAGAATCAGCGTCAGTGTGCATAATCTGCCATTGCATCTGGAGTTCGACATCCACCTTCAGTGGGTAAAATATGGCTGCTGCTTTACTTTCACCTTGCAGATCTTGTTCAAATCTTTTTTGTGCCTAAAGGTAACCTGGAGCCACAACGAAAAGGATTACAAGAAATGGAGTTTAACTAAGATGACCCAGTACAAAGCCACACAACAGACGTCTCCCTTTCTTTCCCTGGAATGAGTTTGTAGAAACAACAGCTATAATCATTCTAAATTCAGTTTAATCCTAGGCTTGGCACCAAATCTCAAGGTCCTGGAATTTCCTGAAAACTTGCATAAGGGTCTCATTCTCATGTCTAAATTTAGGAATGGAGAAGTCAACTAAATAGGAGATCCTTATAGAAACAAGATAGAAATGAAGGATTGGAACTGGGAACGATTTGAAATTATACTAATGATCATGTCTTCTATTGAATAAAAAGCAACTACCAGTAATGTACTAAGAAATTTTCCAAACTCCTTAATCCTCTCTGTTCCCCTCCAAAAAAAAAGAAAAAAAGAGAGAAAGATAAAAGTAGCAACTGCTCTTTGTATGAAGAAGTCATTCATGTGTTCATTAACAAGAAGAAGCAGACAAGCATTTACAGAGTACCTACCCAGTTACTGAGGCAGGCTGGGCACTGTGTTAATATAGGTCCTACATGAGGACTGTCTTAGGGAGGCTCGGGGAAAGGATCAGAATCCATTCTCAGCATGTTTGAACAGAAAGTTGCTATGCAACAGCCTTGCACCTAAGCAAAATGCTGGCCACTGGCCTTCAGCCTGGGCATGGCCGAGGTGGAGACAACTGACACCAAGGACGTTCTCTCAGAGACAAGACAGCCCCCGGAGGCCCCACTACCAGATCTACCTGAGATCCTTAGATTAAAAATTATGTACAAAGAGCTATCAGAAAGTCAGAGAACACTCAACTAAAAGCATCATGATCATCATCAACATCATCATCATCGTCATGACTCCTGCTACCTACACAATCTGCGAATAGCAAGACTTTTGTCCTTCTACACAGACGTGGAGTCCAGCCAAATACCTCTGTGGCCTGAGGCATCTACAGATTATGGACCCAGTCAACAGAGGTTGAGTGATTGGATGAGGGCCAGAAAATTCCTTACTTTTATTTCTTCCACTCAGTGAAATAAGAACACTGTGTTGTTTTGGCAAAACCCACTCCTATGCTTCTTCCCTTTCCAAAAGGCAGGCTGGACATCATTATTTTGAAAACATGACATTTTTTGCATTTGTGAGTTGGGTTGGGTTTTGTTTTGCTGGTGTTGTTTCCTGTATAATGATTATTCACATGCACCTGACTAATCACTTGTCACGTTAAAAGTCAAAGGCTTCCCATCAGGAATTTAGAGGATTTATTTTCTCCGCCGTGGAGTTCTCATCAGGACTGACCTGTTAGAACCAGCTCGATGGTCACAGCTGCTTGCATGCCCATGACTGCCACATAGTCCCTTTAATCCTTCTAAGAGTCCAGGGAGGTCCCTAGGAAGGCTGATTCCATTGCAGGATATTTATTTGAAGTAAATTCAGAAAACGGTGTCATCTCTCACCATTTGGATGCAGAGTATCATAATAATATCCTTCCTATTCATTCCAGTAAGGTTAATTTGACTATATCTGCTTTTATTCTAAAATAGCTAGTTGAAGTCTTGCCCTGCTGTGGATCACACATTTTCCCATGCAAGTTAATTGGTAATGCCAAAAATGTATCTTATAATGGATTTTTACTAGACATTAAAAAAATATAATTAGCCAGGCACAGTGGCTCATGCCTGTAATCCCAGCACTTTGGAAGGAAGAGGTGGGAGGATCACTTGAGCCCAGGAGTTTGAGAAAAGCCGGGGCAACATAATGAGACCCTGTTTCTATTTTACAAATAAAAAATAATAACAAAGTATAAAAATATATAATTAAGAGCAGCTATATTGAAACATTCATGTAAACTTTAGTCAATACGTTTGGTTTCTCAGCTATTCCTCCACAGTGAAACATTTGTTATTAAATATGTATATGGCTGGGCGCAGTGGCTCATGCTGTAATCCTAGCACTTTGGGAGGCTGAAGTGGGTGGATCACTTGAGGTCAGGAGTTCAAGACCAGCCTGGCCATCATGGTGAAACCCCATTTTTAAAAAAAATAAAAATAATAAATAAATAAATAAATAATAAATATGTATATGTTAAGTGATAATAAATGTTCAACTTCAGTCATTTCAATATTTCACTAACCTACAAGCAATTGACTTTTAAATTCACCTAATTTTTATTACTGATTAAGATGATATATAAAATCATGTTCATCAGTACAAAATAGATCCATTTAGCTCATCAGTATTTTGTATATTTATAAATTTTATAAAATATGAGCAACATTTTCACAGTATTTTCTGATGTGCCTTGTTAGAAAATAAAATTTATATTTTTGAAAAATTATATTTGGTTACTAGTCTTTCTCTCTAGTCTTATAACTCTCTGCCAAAAAACACCCTCCACAATAAAACATAAATATTCAGAATTTGAAAACATATCACAATAAAGAATTGGTCACATTTACATTTATTAAATATAATAAAAATGTAATATCTACCATCACTAGGAACTTGCTATATGGCAGGTGTCTGCTAAGCACATTATGTGGGTTATCTCCTTTAATCCTTATAAAACTCCTTTGTGTGAGTACTATGAGTATTAGACCTATTTCATAATAAATAACATATGCTGTAGAGAGGTAAAGTAAATATACAAGGCTACCCAGCTGGTAAGTGGTACGACTGGGATATCAGTCACAGGTCTGATTCTAGAGTCTGCGCTTGTGCCACAAAAACTAGTGATCTTCAGTTTAAGGGGGATGGAGGGTTACAGTGCTCTGATAATCTGGTTAAAATTATGTGCCCTCTCACCAGGAGAATGCACCCCCCAACATGCGCACACAAACATTTTCACTATATATACAGTTTCATGGGGTTTCTAGAATCCCCTAAAAACCATCCAGGGTATTCTTGGTATCCATAAGCTCTAAATTATGGCACTCCAATATAAATATTTCCTTAAGTATTAGGGTATAGGGATTTGATTGCTGACTATCTAACGATCTGTACTATGTGAATAAAAACGTTACATAAGTGTGTGGAAAGAGGAACCCACATATTCAGACACCTGAATGCCCTACCAGTGGCCAGAGCCAGTGAGTCAGAAAATAAGGAGCCCTGCCCTACGGGTGTCTGTGTTAGGCTCTTCCAGTTACTGCAAGAAATGAGGAAGGAACGGTGGTTGTAAGAATACACACTGGAGAAGAATCTCATAGAAATAAGAACAAGCACTGTGATAGGGCCAGACCTTTCTGAACACAAAGTTGGACAAGAATATTGTGCCGGTCCAGAGATAATTCTCTGCCAGCAGCAGCAGGAGTATGTGGTGGGACCCCTGTGATCTGTCTCTGCCCGTCCACTTGGTTCTCTTCTTTTGATTGACCTGTTCTTTCCTCCAGATTGTATGGTTCACACCTTGGGGACTCCCATGTGGAAGTGCAACGTCTGAATTCTTAAAAATTTCAGTTTCTGTTTCTTCATAACTTCAGGTTACCAAGACGCCTCATGGTTCTAACTTTACCTGTGTTTCTCTCTTGCATCTGCACAGCTACTGTTTCCTCCTCTGGAATTAATGGGGTTAATTGTCCTATTCTCTCAGTATTTCTCAATTCAAGAGTCTGGTTGCAGCTGATGTCTTTTGCAGGAGGTCAGGCCACAGGTTTTTAACCAGTTCATAGTTTGACTGTGCTTATGACAGATGCCACCCCTAATCCAATCAGCAGCAGCTGGTGGCAGAGAAGGTAGGGGACACCTCCAGGGAACTGAATGTACCCCTATGCTAGACCAGCCCAGGGTCCTTTCCTCATGGGTTGGAGAATTTCCTGTACATAACTATAGGGAGAAAATATCTAGACAGACCCTCAGAATACGCTGTCTATGAAAAACACCATGCCGCTGTCTACACATTGAACTAATTCCATCTACTATCCAGTCCTCTACACCATTTAGGTGGGTGTATGTTTAGATAAGGATTAAATGGCAGTAGAAATCCACATTCCTGATGAAAGGCCAGGGATTAAGGAAAACATCTGGAGCTAAGACTGGCCAGGTGTGCCCATCAGTTGCATGTTGTCCAGGATACTTTGCCAAGGGATTTTTGTGTCAAGCTTCAGGATACATCACACTTCCTGGTATATTTCACTGGGTTGCTCAGTGAGCCTTTTAAGGAGGAAGTAGCTTAAAGGGCACTATGATACACACAGCGTAATAGAATTACAGAGTTAGACAGACCTTGAAACATCATCTAATCTATGCACATATATTATGGAGAGGGAGCCTGGCCTGGGACGAGCTAGCACACAGAGAGTTAGCGGTGGGCTCCCAATTTCCAGTCTACTTCTTAAGCAGTCACATTTGCTCTTTATTCCCTTGCTGTCTTTGAGAGTGCTATTGTTCTGTAGCAAAATTTTAAAAGAAAACTAGAAAAGCCTATAAAATAGTATCTCATATTAAGGTTCAACCCCAATTCATATATATGTACAAAGTCTCTCTAATTTAGCAGAAATAATCCTAGATTAGAGGACTCACTCTGTCCCTCTTAGACATGTGAATTAACCTTCATTTCTTCATATGAGAAATAATTCATTATGCAACACGAATGTATCTAACAGACATTAACTCAACATCTGCAACGTTCTGGACTCTAAGTGTAAAATAATGTATAAGCAATTGTCTTATTTGTTTTTAAAAAGCTTTTCTACTCTAGTAGGGGGTATAAAATAGTTGCAACACCCAAGGAATTATGGTGGCAAATAAAGAGAAGAAAACTTACTCTGCCTAGCTAGAAGGGGTCAGGGAAAGCTTGACAGATGGACATTAGAAATGTAAAGGTGCAGGTAAAGGAAGACTTAGCCAAGCAGAGAGTGGGGCTAGGCAGGCTGACGAGGGACAGCATGGGGCTTCAGGGAAACTAGGAAGACTTAGCCAAGCAGAGAGTGGGGCTAGGCAGGCTGACGAGGGACAGCATGGGGCTTCAGGGAAACTAGGAAGACTTGGCCAAGCAGAGAGTGGGGCTAGGCAGGCAGACGAGGGACAGCATGGGGCTTCAGGGAAACTAGGAAGACTTAGCCAAGCAGAGAGTGGGGCTAGGCAGGCAGACGAGGGACAGCATGGGGCTTCAGGGAAACTAGGAAGACTTAGCCAAGCAGAGAGTGGGGCTAGGCAGGCTGACGAGGGACAGCATGGGGCTTCAGGGAAACTAGGAAGACTTAGCCAAGCAGAGAGTGGGGCTAGGCAGGCAGACGAGGGACAGCATGGGGCTTCAGGGAAACTAGGAAGAGTTTAACCAAGCAGAGAGTGGGGCTAGGCAGGCAGACGAGGGACAGCATGGGGCTTCAGGGAAACTAGGAAGACTTAGCCAAGCAGAGAGTGGGGCTAGGCAGGCAGACGAGGGACAGCATGGGGCTTCAGGGAAACTAGGAAGACTTAGCCAAGCAGAGAGTGGGGCTAGGCAGGCTGACGAGGGACAGCATGGGGCTTCAGGGAAACTAGGAAGACTTGGCCAAGCAGAGAGTGGGGCTAGGCAGGCAGACGAGGGACAGCATGGGGCTTCGGGGAAACAAATGCAGAATGAAGCACAGACGTCAAGAATAAGGTAGAGTGGGAATGGCAAGAGATGAGGCTGGTAAGTAAGCACAGGCCTAGTAACAAAGAACTGCACACAGCATCCTCTCCATCTGGCCATTGGCAATGAGTAATGCAGGCAGGTTTTTATTTTAGAACAGTTATTCCAATGGCAGTATAGAGAATGTCCATGGAGAGCTTACAACCACAAAGACAAGTCCAGAGCCTGATGCGGTGGTAGTGGGGCCAGAGTGAAGTAGGCATATTCTAGAGATTTTTTAAAGTATAGTTGAAAGATTTTGAGGTGGATTATAAGCCATGGGGAATGAGGGATGCGAGGGGAAAAGAAGGAGCGGAGGATGCAGCCATGATCCTGGCCATGGTAGAGGGAGCAGGAACTAGTGGGTTTTGTTTGGGACATTTGATTGAGGTTCTAGTAAAACAGCTAAGTCTAAAGTTCCGGTAGAAGACTGGGTAGTAGATCCAGAGTTCAACCAAGAGATTGGCTAAGAATGTAACCATTGGCATCTATAGGCAAGTGGTTCCCAAAACAGGGAGGCGCGAGGGCTGTCAGATTTACCTGGGAAACTTTCTCCTACTACATCTACCAAGCCTTTGAAACTCTCCAGTGCCTTTCCTCCCCTCCCCTAACTGCAAGCCATTCCAATTCTTGGGCTTGTCAGCCATCAGCAGAGTACATTAGCACCAGTGATGAAGACCAGGGGACAGCCCCCTTAGGGACATTGATATTTAAGGGATAGGATAAAGGAAGAAAAGTGGCAATAGATCCCAAGGAGCAGCCAAGAAGATAGTGAATGTCTTAGCCTGTCTGGGCCACTATAGCAAAATGCCATAAACTGGATACCTTATAAACAACAGAAATGTATTTTATTTATTTATTTTTTTTATAAAGATGGGGTTTCACAGTGATGGCCAGGCTGGTCTTGCACTCCTGACCTCAGGTGATCCACCCACCTCGACCTCCCAAAGTGCTGGGATTACAGGAGTGAGCCACAGTGCCTGGCCAACAGTAATTTATTTCTCACAGTTCTAGAGGCTGGGAAGTCCAAGATCAAGGCAGATTCCACGTCTGGTGGTGAGGGCCCACTTCCTCATTGACAGCTGTCTTCTCACTCTAATCTCACATGGCAGAAGGGTAAGAAATGTCTCTAGAGCCTCTCTTATAAGGGCACTCACTTCTGAAGGCTCCAGCCTCATGCCCTAATCATCTCCCAGAAGCCTTGCCTTCTCACAGCATCACTTTGGGGGTGAGGACTTCACCATGTGAGTGACGGGGTCAGGGAAGATGGGGCAGACACATTTAGATCATGGCAGTAAGAAACTATTGATTCAAAGTCTCACAGACACCAGGAGAGAATGTCAGCAACGAGGGCATGGCCAGTCATGTCAAATACAGTAAATTAGGTTATGTGAATTAGACTCAAAAGGATTGACACTGTCTGCACCGCCCCACATAGCTGTGACAAGGACCAAATAATATATCATATACAAAGGTGCTTTCTAAAATAGAAAATATGATACAACATAAGCAGTTATTATTATTACAACTTAAGACTCAACTCAGGCCCCACCTACTCTGGAGAACCTCACTGTCCCTCCAAGCCACCCCACTGAGGTTCCTCAGCACCAAGGCAGCCCAGGGCAAAGGCTGTGTTTACTTGGCCTGTGCCTAGCACTAGAATGGCGCCTGGCTTCCAGGAGGCAGGGAACATGTGCTCATGGGATGAGTGGAGGACTGGGATTGCCTGACTGCATCCCATGATTCCCTTCAACATGGAAAATATACAGATCCCTACTGCTGTTTAAAAAACAGAATCCAATGTGCCGAATTCTTTTTCTGGGCATATCTTTGTTTCTGTTTTATTTTACGCCTTCAGAGTTTAGGAAAATTGAATCAGCTCCTTATAATTATTGAATAAAGGTAGATCTAAGAAGTATTCCTGTGGAGAGCCTTGCCCTCCTCCTCCTCTCTCTCCTGCTGGGCACCCTGGATCTCACCAAAGTCCATGCTTGTCTAATTTCCAGCATGTTCATATCCAAATCGATCTGAACTCATTTTGCAAGTAAAATGTTTTGAGAGCTGACCCAAAGTGCTCTCCTAAGTTCTGAATATTTAACACCTGCTTGGCCGGACTCAATTGTTAGTGTTGTAAACCTCCTTAAATCCACCAGTGTGGCTTGCCACAATTGATCACATCAAAATCTATGTTATTTATTGCCCTTGATTACATCATCACAGGTGTTCTGAACTGTTTTTGTGGGTGGTGGGGGGACCTTTTTCTTTTTTCTTTTTTTTTTTTGAGACAGAGTTTCGCTCTGTTGCCCGGGCTGCAGTACAGTGGTGCAATCTCGGCTCGCTGCAGCCTTGACTTCCTGGACTCAAGCAATCCTCCTGACTCAGCCTCCTGACTAGCTAGGTGTTCAGTACTGCTGATGTTTCCCTCAATTTTTCTTACATTCTCTTGTGAAAGCATCATATCTAATTTGCCAGGAGGTCATTTCCAGTCACTCTTTGTCCAGCCATTGCAAATGCATTCCTTAATCTTCGCCTGGCTCTATGGTGCATTGTAAAGGATAATCAACTCAGAAAGTTTATCTTCTAGACTTGCAGATTTTTCAGAGCATTTACATTTCAGACACCTACTTTTAATGAGCAGATATTTTTACAAGGTGTTTCTCCTAATCATCTATTTTTTATGCCCAGGTGGTTATACAATCTCACCAAGGCTGAGAGGAGCTTTTCAGTCTTTAGGGCATGAGCGCCCCCCACTCCCTTCACCACCACCACACTCCTTGTGTACACACTCTCTCCCTCTGCAGTATACTGGCCTTCCTCTTTTTCCTTTCATACCCAACAGGGAGCCGTGAAGAGAACGTCCCCACCTTGCAACTTGTGTTTGCAGCCACCATTGCTTTCAGCCTCACTTCATCCTCTCACTATTTCAGACTCAGGCCTGGCAGCAACAACAGATAGGGAAGGGGGGCCAGCAGTTGCAGAGCACATAACACAGTAACATGAACAAGTCTGTAAGACTCTTCTGGGCCTCTGTGCTCACCCTGCAGCACACAAAGATGGAATGGATTTCTGCCTCTTTCTGTGGACAGGGAGGTTCAAGGCAGAAGAGGGATCAAAACAGAGAGCTGAACATGCCTCGTTCAGATGACACAGGGTTGCCTGCTAGTAAACTCCTGGCCAGGCTCAAGATTTGTGACATACCAGAAGCATCAGACATCCACACAGACGAGAGACACCCTTCTCAGAAGTCTCAGGAGCAGGCGGTCTCCGGCCACCACTCTTCCACGCTATGACTTTGATCAGCACCCAGGGCTTGTAATCTTGTGTTTCTCAGTGCCACCTTCATAGGAGAGAGAAGCTTACATATCAAGCTTGGGTCAAGAGTTCCTGGACCCGTCAGCCAATAGGAGCAAAGGGTTAATATAGACATGGACATCTTGCAAATTTCTGTCAACGATGGCACCATCTTAATTTGTACCTATGGCATCCTAAAACACCAGCTCTTTCTTTTAAAAAATGCTTCCAGCTCACACTCCCGTATCTCTGTCAAAGGATCTCAGCCCTCCCAACTGATAAGTTTTTCTCTAGCAAATCTTCAAAATACCCTTTTCCTTGATCAAAAGTAGAAATAGAAATTGTTGAGGTGCTTCAACAATTTTTATTTCTGCTTTTCCAGCTCTGGAAAAACAAAGGAAAAAGAACATTTGGAGAAGTCATCAGGTAAAATATTGGTATTTTACCAATTGGTAAAATTGGTATACAGGCTGGCATGGTGGCTCACACCAGCAATCCCAGAACTTTGAGAGGCTGAGGTGGGAGGATTGCTTGAGCTCAGGAGTTCAAGATCAGGTTGGGCAACATAATGAAACTCCATCTCTACAAAAAAAAAAAAAAAAAAAAAAAAAAAATAGCTGGGTGTGGTGGTGTGCACTTGTGATCCCGGCTACTCAGGAGGCTGAGGTGGGAGGACTGCTTGAGCCCAGCAGGTCTTACAGTGAGCTCTGATGATCATGCCATTGCACTCCAGCCTGAGTGACAGAGTGAGACCTTGTTTTAAAAAAAAAAATATATACACACACACACACACACACACACACACATACAAGTTAAAGTACGTAACATCCTGAAGACTCATTTTGGTTATTTATAAAGTGGTAATAATTATGTCTATATCTTAGGGCTGTGGAAATATCGAATGTGAAGCACAAAGCATCTCACCTCGAAAGAGCTCAATGACTATCAACTGTAGCTGTGTATGGAGTGTGTATGTGAGTACATATGTTGTCTTCCGTTAAGGTTTATTGCCTTGCTAAGAAGTACGCCGGCAAGATCACCCTAATGCTGGGAGGTGGAGGTGGGCGGATCACTTGAGGTCAGGAGTTCAAGGCCAGCCTGGCCAACATGGTGAAACCCCATCTCTACTAAAACTAACACAAAAATTAGCCAGGCCTGGTGGTGGATGCCTGTAGTCCCAGCTACTTAGGAGACTAAGGCACGAGAATTTCTTGAACCCGGGAGGCAGAGGTTACAGTGAGCCAAAATCATGCCACTGCACTCCAGCTTGGGCAATAGAGCGAGAGTACATCTCAAAAAAAAAAAAAAAAATCACCCTAACTTCAGCATAAAAACAAGTATGTTTTCAATGAACCCTCAGTCCTTCATATTATAAATTGGAGCATTAGTGTGTGTAGCAACCATGGGTCCCTGGGTGCTCGGTAGGTAACTTCTTGGTTGGAACTCTGTTTCACCTATCTGTTTGGGTTCTCTGGCTCTCTTGGGTCTTCTGCTGCACCCTGGGACCCCTCTTCTTCTGTGGTTAATACCAAAACATCCTGAATGGGTAGGAAATTTATTTGCCCCTGTATCTTATCAGAAGGCATTCCACCAACCTAAGGGAAACTGCCCACCTGGCGGAGAAATTCTGACTGTGGAAAATCACTGATCCACCCTGAACTACATAAAAAATCCATTTGTAAAAATCCTAAGAAGAGCAAATACTTCCCCTGGCAAGCTCTCCAGCAGGGTCCTTGGCTGGCAGGAGCAACCACCCTCGCTAGGCACCAACCAGAACCCAGTCCTGAGCGGTGACAAATCTGGAATCCTCTGGCAGACTCCAGTCCAGGGCCTCCCGCACAAAGGAGGCCCTTCTTACAAACTGAGCACTGAGTATGAACACACTTAGAATTAGTTTTGGCTGTAAGGGAAAAGCCAATGTGGAAAATATAATCTGACGGATAGGATTTGAAATGAAAGACAAAATGTGGCTCAAGCTTCCAGAGCCTAAGCTCTTGGCAGAAGCATAAGCGCTGTGTGGAATCTAAGACCAGGACACAATATGCTACCTAAGCAAGTACTCAAGGGTAGCAAGGGATTTAAACATTAAAGGACTCGCTCCAATTTTCAAACTGTGAATCACCGGAATCTAAATAGAGAGGAAGCGGTGTATCGGCCAGCATTTACCTTGCCTCCCCTAGGCTGAAAAACTCTCCTAGTGCCGGCAGCGCTCTCTTACAAAGATGAATAAGACAAGTCCTGGCCCTTGAGGAGTGTGTACCTGGCTGGGAAGGCTGGCAGGTAACTCAAACACACGCCTTAGTATGGGACGTGCCAAAGGTTGAATACGAGTGAAGGGCAGCAGGGGCAGATAACTCCAGTCTTCAAGGGAGGGGGACAAGGTTTCCCAGAAGAGAAGGGAGGACACCCCATCTGGGTCTTGGAAAGATAGCAGGATCCTGAGAGGAGTAGCAAGAACAGAGGCGGCTCAGAGAGGCCAGGACAGGGTGTGGGGAGGAATTAGGCCCTGCTTGGGTGTGGCAGCAGCTCAGCTAATGGGGGTTGAGGATGGGGAGGTTTTGAATGTCCAAGGACCTTGAACTTGACTCCTTGGGTCTTTTGAACATTTCAGGTCTGCTTTTAAATTCAAAGGCAACTTTGCCCCGCGTATCAACAATGAATTGGAATCAGGTAGAGAACTGAAAAGCTTATCTTTGCATATTTTTTTTGTTTCTTTCCTGCTATTTAGAAAAGCGATCACACATGCAAATCAACATCCTCAACATCCGGCCCTTCGCTATATCCAGCAACTACTTATTCCGAATATACATTTACTCTCCACAGCAGCACTGTAGGAGGTCCCCTCACTCCTGCTTTGTGGGGCCCTACCAGACCAGATTAACTTTTCGCTTAGAGATTTTATTGCTCATGTGTTCCTGGCACATGGAACGCTAGCCTTCAGTACCAAAGGGTCATTATTACCATTGCAGTGGCGCAAGCCCTTGAAATTATTTGCAACATTGTTCCTGTTTGGTTTTCACTTGGTTTACTGGGTTTCCTCTGCCTATTCTGGATGCAAATAGGAGTTAAAAATAATTCCAAAGGGATGCGATTAAGTACTTAGCTTTCTTTTATATTATGAAAAACAATCCCATGTCTTTTTGGTAAAATCAAAACTTTGTTGATGAAAATTTAGACATGAAATACCCAGCAGAGACAGACCATGATTATTTATGAAAGGCTCTATCAAGAAATTATTTACGTTTTTGGGCAATTTCCACTTCGCTTGTGATGTAAGTCCTATGAGCATATTTCATCTAGTTATTCACACAAAGTTAATGGCGCTGTTCCATACCACGTTTTTTGATAGCACAGCATGTTGAATCTGACTCCCACCTTCCTTTTCCTAATTATTTGTAAGCTCTCCTCACCTCTGTTTTATTTTCTTTGCAGAGTCATTCTTTATTTCAGAGGGAGGCAACATGTGGAGTGTGAGATGTGGTTTTGGAATGTTCTCTAATTCCAGAGTGCTTGTTTGGGACCAGGTGCTGACCGCTCAGATTACAAAAACAAGGAGAGTAATTTGTACTTGTCACCTAGAGAAGCTCATCTCTAGAGATATCAAATACAAGCCTTTTCACCTGATTCAGAGGAAAGAGGTAGGATCTTGGAGGCTCTCATACTTTCTCAAAGTGCCCTCTGGTCCTCCATACTGCAGCTTTCTTTTCTCGTCACTGAAACCACCGTGCTTTTCTCAGGCACTGAATTAAGAGAGAAGCAGTTGACTATAGGATGGGTTACCTGTCAGAAACTCACGCCTGTGGTGGTGATGGCAAACAAAGTTCTGGCACCAGAGTTTCAAACTGAAGGACAGGTTTACTGAGAGACCAAGTCAGAAGAGTATCAGCTATCTCTCCAGCACATTTTCAAATTAGATGAACATACCTGATCTCCTAATTCCCAAACCAATGGATTTCAAAGGGCAAAACAGTCACACCACAATACTGAAAGAGATGAGCCCACAAGGCAGACTCTTGTAGTTTTTAGCCACAGGTTTAAATGAGTGTGTCTTGGAATCAACACAGTGGAAAAGAGAATACGTTTTCCACCATGACACATATGGGGAGACAACACTTTCAGGACACACGGCAGACTGTGTGAGATTGTTCTAATGGAGAAATAAACCTTAAAAACTTCATCCCCAAGGAAGCATCATCACCAAACGAAAAGGGAGAGGGTAGAAGAGAAAGATGGAAACTGACATATTCTGAGTATATTCTATCTAAATTTCAACCACTTTCTCCATGATCCCTTTTACATCCCTAAAAAGTTTTTAAGAGGTAACTTTTCCTCCCATTTTACAGAAAAAGAAACTAAGTTTTAGAGAGTAAGCTAAATAGGCTACAGTCACAGAATTAATAAAATATTATATCAGGTTCCACACCCAAGATTCCTTATCTGAAAGCCCATCGTCCCTTTAAGGAATCGCACTGCCTTATTTTAACCTGTTGTAATTCAGTATTAGTGCTGAATAGTAGTCGTACTGAATTACAGCATACTCTAAAAAAGAGAAGCGGGTGGAAAGACACTAAGCTAGAAATTCCCCAGTCTTGCACATCACTGGTAACCAGGGACTATGTTAACTTCTCTTCCCAGGTCCACAAGGGGCGTGGTTTCAAAGGCAAGAACTTCCCAGTGCCATGCCTCCATTCATCTCCCCATCTGGGAGCCTAAAGTTCTTTGCCTAATTTTCCTGAGCGTGCAGCAAAGGTAGACAGCCCAGGTGAGCTTCCTTTGTTTAATAAGCCTGCCAAAAGCTCTGAGGGAGGAGGCTTTAATTGCAGGCCAGGCAACCAATCCAATATCAGAGTCGAAAATCAATCACTCCAGAGGACATTTGGAAAAGCTCCTCTCACTGGACGAGAACTTGAATTGGGTGGGAGTAACTCTGGAGTTAAAATCTCCCCTACTCCCTTACCTGTACGGACTCCATCTCTAGATCCTCTCCCAAGACAGCGTGGGATCTCTCTCTCTCTCTCTCTCTCTCTCTCTCTCTTTCTCTCTCTCTGCGTAATAAATCGATTTTCTGCAAAGCTCTTTGGGTCTGATATGTACTTGAACAAGCTTACCACCACCAGGGCTCCCTCCCCATTCTTGGGTGAGTGAGGCCCAAGGACCAGGGAAAACACATCTGATCAGGGAACAGTGAGCATCTTTGGGACACCCCTGCAGTCCTGCTCCTGTCACCTGGTTACAGTAAGAGCAAGACTCTAGGTGATTTTGGATAGGGTACAGAAAAAAGTCATTTACATTTGACATTAGAATGCATTATGTAAGCATATTTTTGCTACGGCAGCAGAAGTAGTTACCTTCCTTAATATGTTCTGGTTGTACTAATACTGAAATTGGACCACATATACAGACCACATAGGAACTGATTAAAAGGCACCCAAGGGCTTTCATTGAAAGCCAATCTAGGGACAAAAGCTTTGTCACAGATTGCAATGTTAGAAAGAAACTGCCTGGTGGCAGGGATAGGGGACCAAAGAAATTCAGAGATAAAACCTTCACCTTTATAACCTGTCAAATTATATACCCTGAATGTACACAGACAGATTCCTTAGGCACTTTAGGAAGCACATGTGGGTGTGCCTCTGTGTATGTGTGTGTCTCTATGTGTCCCATTTGCCCTCTGAAGAAGGCTTAACTAGATTACATCCAAGGATGCAACCCACTTCCAGAAGATGCAATTGATGCTAAATCCCAGAAGGCAAGCAGCAAGAATGGAGCTGTGCACACATTGGTATCTACCAGCATCATCAGAAGCTAGGGAGGAACCAAAAAAGATCTTGCACTTCACCACTCTTATGCTGTGGAGAAAGATGTCCCCCCACCACGAAGAGCAGGGCAGGTTGCCAGCTCTCTAAAGAAATCACAGGTGGCCTGTAAGGATAAGCTGGTATCAGGAACCACAGTGGTGACAATCAAACACGCTATGTAAGTATATTTCTTTTTAACCATCACTTTCCCAGAACTGGAAATAGCCATCAGGTGTGAACCTACTTAATCACTATATTAGAAGTTGCCAACTGGGCGTGATGGCTCACTCCTGTAATCCCAGCACTTTGGGAGGCCGAGGCGGGCAGATCACGAGGTCAGGAGTTTAAAACCAGTCAGTTTGAGACCAGCCTGGCCAACACGGTGAAACCCTGTCTCTACTAAAAATACAAAAATCAGCCAGACGTGGTGGTGTGCACCTGTAATCCTAGCTACTCGGGAGGCTGAGGCAGGAGAATTGCTTGAACCCAGGAGGCAGAAGTTGCAATAAACCGAGATTGTGCCACTGCACTTCAGCCTGGGTGACAAAGTGAGACTCCGTCTCAGGCAAAAAAAAAAAAAAAAAAAAGAAGTTGCCGGCCGGCGTGGTGGCTCATGCCTGTAATCCCAGCACTCTGGGAAGCCGAGGCGGGTGGATCACGAGGTCAGGAGATCGAGACCATCCTGGTCAACAAGGTGAAACCCCGTCTCTACTAAAAATACAAAAAATTAGCTGGGCATGGTGGCGCGTGCCTGTAATCCCAGCTACCCAGGAGGATGAGGCAGGAGAATTGCTTGAACCCAGGAGGCGGAGCTTGCGATGAGCCGAGATCGCGCCATTGCACTCCAGCCTGGGTAACAAGAGCGAAACTCCATCTCAAAAAAAAAAAAAAAAAAAGAAGTTGCCAACAAATAGCCAGCTTTGTTCCAAATAACTGTTTGAAGTCCACTGTTTTAAATTTCTCACTTTTTTCCCACAGAGAAAAATACCAAAAATACTTCCTATGTAAGTCTGCAAAAGAATACTGAGAAAAAAAATCAAGACACCCAGCTTTTCAAAGACTCTTTGAACCTTAGGCTTTTTGTCTGTGAAATGGGGATAATGATGCTCTTTCTGCCCATCTCATGGAAGTATCAAATGGAAAATTTAGAAAATGTTTCACTGGCCAGAGACAAGGCGCTTTCACCTTACACAATGCATAAAGTGTATTCATATAGAATGAAATTGGTCTCAGCAATCCTCTAGTCACACTAGTAATGAACAACCTGAAGAATAAGAAATTATAATATGGAGAAAATATTTGGGGGTATTCCTGAATGTTGGAGCTAGAGAAAAACTAAGAACCAAATGATGAAGTAAATGATGGCTCTTCTTTTCCTCTCCTCTTCTCTTCTTGCTTTGCTTTCCTTAGTTCTATCACCTTCTAACACGCCATTTAATTTACTTATTGTCTTTATTGTGTGTCTGTCTCCCCCGCGAGACTGTACCCTCCCTGAGGTCAGGAATCTTGATCGATTTGTTCATTCGTTGCTACATCCCAAGCATCTAGCACAGCGACTGGCACGTTGTAGTCAGTAAGCGCACATTTCCTAACAAATTCATTTACAATGTGATGATGATGAAAGGCGCCTGGTTCACCTTCAAGAAAGACTGATGAAACCACTTTGGGCATTTCACAGGGGAAAACCTTCTGGCTGCTTACTTTTAGTCAGGGATTTATGATCATGGAGGAATTTGGGGTTGCTCTGGACACCGTAGATCTCAAGGAGTTGGAATGGTGCTCTCTGAATATTTCATGATGAAGAGAGAGAGCATCCCAGTCACCTCCCAGTCACCTCAGCTGCTCCTCTTCCCAAGCAGGGTGTGCGTGCTAACAACATGCTGGTACATCTGCTTTGCGCTCCTCCACTCGAAAGAACATCTGAATCCTTCATGGGGTCTTCCTCTCTCTTCCCCCCAGGCCTGTTGTTAGCAGAGTTTTACCCATTTTCCTAGAACCATTACCTATTATCTAAAGGTCTGGAGCTAGGGGCCGGGAGCAGGTTGTGATGTGCAGCCCTCCAGACTCTTTGATGGAGGGGAGGAAGCTCCAGCCCACCTCTCCCTTTCAGGTAGTAGGAAGAACCCAGAGTTTGCTTATACAGGGGAGCCAGTTCTGCTGGGATCCAGCTCCCCAGCCATGCTGACGTCTGGGTTCTCAAGCCAGCCCTGTGATTAACCAATGTTTCTTATTTAGTTCTTAAAATTTTAGGATAAACTTAGAAACAAAATTCAACTTCCTCATTTTAGAAGTAAGAAAACTGAAGCTTAGAGAAGGAAAACTGACTTGCCTAAGGTCACACAACTAGCAAGTCGGAGGCAGAGAAGCCTTCACCACCTTGACCACGCCTGTCCCTGCAGCACCAGGTATGTCTGGGGAAAGTCAGGTGTGGCTTTGACAAGAGTCGATAGTAGCAGCGTGTAAGAGTAGCAGCAAAAGGTTGTATACCTTTGTAGGAATGAATCAGATTTTCATAATTTTTGAGATGCTATAGCCAGATAAATCCAGTAATAGTTACTTGATTTATATTTTTTTAGAGTTCTCATCTTTTTTTCTAAAAGGCTTTCCCAGCAGGTTACTTAAAGTAACCTGTTCCCACAATGTATTTGAAATACGGTTTCATTCACACACTTGGCTGCTTAATCTCAATGCAAGCGTAATCTTTTAAGGTGTGATGGAACTCACAACTTCTTGATGTAATCATTATGACAAATGAGTTGTCTTTGTCAAGAGATGTGGCTAAGTTTTCCAGATTCTTATTTATAGGTTAATAAAGTTAGGCTTTGGGGTGGGGATTGGGGAGAAGTAAGTGCAGGTGAAATCAAGCAGGTAGATCAACTCTAAACAACATTTTCGCAAAAAGCAAGTTATAGATTGGTGCCCTTGTGGGGAGTAGAGGGTCGCCTCTAAAGTCTAAATTGACAGATTAAAGAAGCCAAGAAAAACAAGAACATTCAGGTTATAATATTCTAGAGCTCCTTTCTGCTCTAGAATTGAATTAAAGTAGAACTGAAGGTCTAGTCCAACTATTTCACAGTTGGATAAGAAAACAAAAGCCCAGAGCAGAGACTGACTCATCCAAAGTCAGAGAGGTCAGCTGGTTCCCAGTGGGGTTCTGCGCTGGGTAGAAGGAGGGAGTCCTAAGACCAGAGAGGAGCATGGAACTCTCAGGAAATGTCAGGAGCTCCTCCCTACCAATAGGGAAGCTCTCAAAGTACTTTTGTCAACTCCAGTCAGTTCAGGCAAAAGAGAATAAATGGATCTTTCAGAATCACTGGACATAGAGCATGAGCTGAGGCTAGGTAAGCAAACAGGCCTTCTTGGAGGTGAATTTACTTCCAGGACTCAAGACTTCTCCGGATGAGGAGAGATTGCCCATGGGTGGGAGTGGGCTGTCTGTCAAAGCCCCCACCAGCATCTACAAGTAGGTTTCTAAGAGTCCTGCCTCTAAGTCTATGATTCGAAATCTGGAGGCCTTGGGAGGTGTCCGAAGATCTTTTGGTTGTCACAACCGGGGAAGGTGGCACTACCCCCATCCAGTGCCTAGATGCCGGGGATACTGTGAAAAATCACAGGCTACCACTCTACCAAAAAGCATCCACCTGTCAATAGTGCCAAGGTTGAGAAAGAAGCCTTGCTCTACCTACCTATCCGTCAGTGTTCTGCTAAGACTCAAGTACTACTTCATCAAATGTTACTTTCCGAACCCAAGAAATCAAATAACAATTATAATGGTTCATTCTCTCTCTTTAGATCTTTAGATTTTAAACTCCCCCCACTTCCCCTCCAAAAAAACTCCGGATGAAGAGGAGCTAAGCAGGAGAACAGGAAACAGCAATTTCAATAAAAATACTTAGCACTGAAAATGTATGCGTAGGAGAGACTATTTTCCATGTACTTATATTTTTCTTCTTCTTTGTTGTCATTCCACCATCCTTGGTAAATTTGTTTTCATTTTAAGTGTTACAAGCAGTTATTATGTATTCCAGGCAGGGTTCCCAAGCTGTGACAATTTAAATGAGGGAGACTTTTTTGTAGGGAAAAAAATGATAAAAAAATATAAATCGTTTGTTGAAACACTAAAGAAAAGCTTGCCTCAGAGAGCAAAATGCTTTTTTATGTAGTTGTAATATTAATCGAAAATGAAAATGTCCTTCACTTTGAAAGGGTAAGATTTGGCAGGTATGAGATACAAGAGGGCAACGAGAGTCTCCTCTACATTGACAGCTGCGCGTTTCTTGAAAAGACTTTGAAAGAAACAGTATATAAGGAACTACAAGTAATTTTTAAAATGGCTTAAATCTTTTACATGTTCACCTCAAAGAAACAGAGAAACTCACGATGGCAGCATGGAAGAGAATGGGTGGTGGATGAAGGACCTGAAAACTTGGGTTTTATTCAGGATAGTTAAAATGTTCCATGGCCTTGGGCAAATGATCTATCACTTACATTTTCATTTACGCTAAATAATAGTAATAATATGGGTCGGGCGTGGTGGCTCACGCCTGTAATCTTAGCACTTTGGGAGGCTGAGGTGGGCGGATCACCTGAGACCGGGAGTTTAAGACCAACCTGGCCAACATGGAGAAACCCTGTCTCTACTAAAAATACAAGATTAGCTGGGCGTGGTGGCGCATGCCTGTAATCCCAGCTACTTGGGAGTCTGAGGTGGGAGATTCACTTGAACCTGGGAGGAGGAGGTTGCAGTGAGCCGAGATTGTGCCATTGCACTCCAGCCTGGGCATCAACAGCAAAACTCCATCTCAAAAAATATATACAATAATAATAATGATATGTGACTTAGCTGGGCTCAGTGGCTCATCCTTATAATCCCTGAGCTTTGGGAGGAGGTCAAGAGGGGAAAATAGCTTGAGGCCAGGAGTTCCAGACCAGTTTGGGCAACATAGCAAGACTCACTTCATCTCTATAAAAAATAAAAAATTAGCCAGATATGGTGATGAGCACCTGTAGTCCCAACTACTCAGAGGCTGAGGCAGGAAAATCACTTAAACCAAGGAGTTCGCAGTTGCAGTGAGCTAAGATTGTGCCACTGCACTCCAGCCTGGGCAACAGAGTGAAACATGTCTTTCTAAAAATAAAACATAATAATAATAATAATAATAATAATAATGCATACCTTACCAACTTCATAAGGTTGTTGCAAGGCTCAAAAGGTATATAAGTGAAACGCCAGTGCTCAGCCTCCCATCTGTATTTCTTTACAGTTCCCACACCAGCATGATCAAGCTCTCATGAATACAAAGAGCAACCACTCCTGGCAAACAAAGTTAGGATCAAACCAGGAATTATGACAAAGGAGACCCTTTGCTGTGTTACTTACTACACATTTTCAAAATTCCTTCTTTTTTCATTGAGACAGAGTTTCGATCTTGTTGCCCAAGCTGGAGTGCAATGGTGTGATCTGGGCTCACTGCAACCTCCACCTCCTAGGTTCAAGTGATTCTCCTGCCTCAGCCTCCTGAGTAGCTGGGATTACAGGTGTGTGCCAACACGCTCGGCTAATTTTTTGTATTTTTAGTAGAAATGGGGTTTCACCATGTTAGCCTGGCTGGTCTTGAACTCTTGACCTCAGGTGATCTGCACGCCTTGGCCTCCCAAAGTGCTGGGATTATAGGTATGAGCCACCATGCCCAGCCTCAAAATTCTTTTTTAAATTCCTTTTTTGTCTGTTTAAGGTGAGGCATTATTGGTGTAGGCTGTACGTAGTCAAAATAAATATCTTTACAGAAAAAAAAAAAAAGTAATGACAAGGTATCATGCCCCTGAAACCAAAATGTTGAAATGTTTGCTCCCAAAGGGAAATTTTGCTTTCTTGAAATTTCTGACAAGCTGGTAAATAAGTGAAAGAGTTAGCAAGGCGCGTTTCTTACAATGGAGAAGGAGCCAACCAGTGGAATTGATTTACCTCGTAAAGTCGCTCAAAATCTTATCAGTTATGTTGCAGCATTAATATGAAACAGGGAATGCATGCTTGGTTTGCAGAGGTTCGGTGACAGGCTGGGGTTGACGTAAACAGACAATTAATATTAAAGGCAAGGAGAAAAAAAGCAGCACTAGATGATAAACCAGCATATCCAAAAAGAAGAGAAGAACATTTGGAAGTTGTTATTTTCTTTATGTGTCTTTGGTATTTTTAATGCAGAATTTTATGGAGGCCACAAAATGGTGGGTAAAGGAAAACTAGTGGATGCAATTTATTTAAACTCTCAAAGGGCTTTTGATAAAGTCCTACACAGGAGACTATTAAGGAAACTTGGTAACCACTGGGCAAGAGGTAAAGAGCTGTCAATCATGGGTTAAAGTGGGCTAAAAGATAGAGGGGAAGCAAAAGAATAAATGACCAGCTCTCAGCATGGAAAGGAGTTAATTGTGGGGTGTCAGCGATCGATGCAAGAACACTGTCCTCCAGGATACGTAGTAACATCCTAGAAAATGGACTAAATAATGAGGTGCTGAGATTTGCTGACTACACAAAACTATTTTGGTTCCCTAAGTTTACACAGATGGATGTGAAAAACACAGAATCCAAACTCAGTAATTGGGCAAAACAGTGGCAGATGAAGCTCAGAACAGACAAGTGCAAAGTCATGCACATTGGAAGTAGTAACTTAAATTACTCATCCACTCGGGTAAGTTCTGAATTAGTTCTAACCTTACAGGAAAAAGATGTAGGCTCACAGAAGATGTCTTAATGAAGATGTACGCATGACACTCAACAGAATTTTAAAACAGAAAAGCAAATATACTGTTAAATTGTGGTAAAAATGACAGAGAATACATTCCAATGCTGCTACAAGATCATTGAAACCCTTTGTCCCACATTCAGTTAAAATCATCTTATTTCTAGTATGGACATGGTGGCTCACGCCTGTAATCCCAGCACTTTGGAAGGCTGAGGCAGGTGGATCATCTGAGGTCAGGAGTTTGAGACCATCCTGGGCAATATGGTAAAACCCCCATCTGTACTAAAAATACAAAAATTATCCGGGTGTAGTGGCACATGCCTGTAATCCCAGCTACTCAGGAGGCTGAGGCAAGAGAATCGCTTGAACCTGGGAGGCAGAGTTTGCAGTGAGCTGAGGTTGAGCCATTGTACTCCAGCCTGGAAAAGAAAGTGAAACTCCATCTCAAAAAAAAAAAATCACCTATTTCCAAAGGAAGATGGTGGAAATAGAAAGCAGCATCTGATAACATCCAGGAAAATAATTAGGAGTAGTGGGAAGGGACAGGCAAAATTTTATAGGGAAAGCACTTTTTTAAATGAGCCATTAGTTAATAATTTGAACAAAGGAAAGTTGAACATAGGGAGGGCATACATGTTTTCCACAAAGGTAAAAATGTATAGTAATAATTTTGCAACTTAGATTGTAGGTAGACGAGAAACTGTCTGTAAATGGCATCAAAGATAACCTGGATTTTCTTCTGATGTGAGATGCTGTGAGCTAATGGAGCTTAGTTTTCCCTCATGAAAGCCAGTCTATCTTCCAACCTACAGTAGCCATATTTCATTTGTTCCAAGATGGGAAATAAGGACATATGCCCATTATAAAGTTTCGGGATGTGTGTGGTGGCTGACGCCTGCAATTCCAGCAATTTGGGAGGCCAAGGTGGGAGAATCACTTGAGGACAAGAATTTGAGACCAGCCTGGGCAACATAAAAAGACCCCATTTTCGGCCAGGCATGGTGGCTCACTCCTGTAATCCCAGCACTTTGGGAGGCCGAGGCGGGCTGATCACGAGGTCAGGAATTCGAGACCAGCCTGGCCAACATAGTGAAACCCCATCTCTACTAAAAATACAAAAAATTTAGCTGGGTGTGGTGGTGGGTGCCTATAATCCCAGCTACTCAGGAGGCTGAGGCAGGAGAATCACTTGAACCTGGGAGGCAGAGCTTGCAATGAGGCGAGATTGTGCCATTGCACTCCAGCCTGGGTGACAGTGCGAGACTCTGTCTCAAAAAAAAAACAAAAAACTGGGAGTGTTGATGTGTGCCTGTGGTCCCAGCTACTCAGGAAGCTGAAGTGGGAGGATCCCTTGAGCCTGAGAGGTCAAGGTTGCAGTGAGCCGTGATGGTGCCACTGCACTTTAGCCTGGGTGACAAAGTGTGACTTCAGTCTCAAAAATTAAACTAACAAAAAGTACAGTTTCATGGATGTTATTTGTGACTTTGTCTCAAAAATAAAACAAACAAAAAGTAAAGTTTCATAGATGTTATTTCCAAAATCATTTACTATATTTTGTCTCTTCTTCTAAGCCCATGAAGTTTCATATTGATTTCACACTGATGTTATGTGTCAACTCCAATGAAATAAAGGCAAGTGCCAGGTTCACTCAACAGTTAAATCATTGTATTCACCTTATCCTGCAAGTTCCCGGATACAAAAGTCATTGCACACTTTCTCCTTCTTCCCACTTCTTCAGGAGGCAATTTATCCATGGACTTGACCACCAGGAGCAGTAATATCTGTCTGCCTCTCTGCCTTTTCCTTCTCCTCAGATGTTCAGCTGACATTGGCAGCTATGCTTACCCAAGTCAGGAGGAACCAAACCCCAGGCTTCCAGAGATTAAGCATCCACTGATGGAGGCCAGAAAGAAATACTCTTCCCCAGTGCTAAAGTGCTTTACAATGGACCCAGTGCTTGTTGAGAAAATGATCCTCACTCTCAAGCTAATGATTGCACAAGTGGGCAGGTGCATGGAGGGTGAGGGAAGCAATGGGCGAGGTGGAAGGCGAGGACAACTACTGATTAATTCCCTTCCTGCAGCACTTAGACCTCACCAGAAGACTGGAGCCAAGCTGTAGGAGTCTTGGGTGCTTCTTAGCTTATATTTACTATTTACTATGTTCAAGCAATTGATGTGGATAAGGGACTTCAGAAGTACCTTTCTCTGTGTGTTTTCCTTCCCAAAATCTAATCCTTGAGCACTACGGTAAACAACAATAAATTAAGAATGAATAGCAATAAAACACGAGCAAGAACAAACCAAATACTGATGTAAAAATAGCATTAATAGAAGCTAAAATTTGAATTTCATTGCAGCAAGTCGTAGCATAGCAATTCTTTTTTAAATCTTGCAAGTGGTGTATAAGTATTCTGTAAAGGATCAGCTTACCCTTAAGAAATGACATTTTAGACAAGCATTTAAATGCCTAATGAAACATTTCAAGTGATGTATAGATATTTTCCTCTTTAAATATGTAGATTCTTTCTAAAAGAGGGCACAAGGTAACGTTTTCTACAGCAACTCTGCAAATCATAAAAGGCAGACATTTTGCTAAGTGTTGGCATCACCCAAGAGGGTTACATCAAGTGGAAAGTGACTGGCATGGGTCAGTGTTTACATAAGTATCTTTACCTCTCCAATCTGTGTATCAAATGTCTTACAAGCTTCTTTTCAAAAGAAAAATATATATACACAGCTGTTGAATCACTTGCTATTTTAGGAAACTTCTACTCATCATTTATCTCCAGTTCTACCAATGATGACTTGTAGATATCAACATATCACTATTGCCCTCTCAGCTTCCACTCATACCTCACCATCCCCCAGTCTCTACAGAGCCCAGATACTAAAGAAGCTTTCGTGAACAGCAATACCACCACCATCATCCAAAACTGTTAAACTTACACATATACACAAATGCAGAGAGACAGAGAGAAACAGCTCAGTCCCTTCGGTATTGGTCACCGAAAAGGGAATTAAAATCTTATTAACAACTCATTCAGATGGACATTACTTACCTGAGACAACAACTCTCTAGAATATAGCCAAAATGAAAAAGAGTTCTTGCACAGTGAAAATTGATGTCAAAAATCCATGCACTTCCCTTTTTCACGAACCCTTCAGATTATCCCTCAAAGCCAGTCTACTTTTTAAAAAAATCATTAATGTATTAATTGCATAAGAATATTTTTCTTCAGTTTAGATCATGTTTACTATTTATGAATTAAATGATAGTTCGTTACATAGTATTTTAAAAATCTTAACAACTTTATTAAGATGTAATTCACATGGTATAAAATGCGTCCGTTAAAGTGTTCTACTCAATGGTATTTAAGACATTTACTGATATGTACACCTGTCACCACAGACCATTTTAGAACATTTTCATCACCTCAAAGAGAAATCTCCTAACCTTTAGCTATTACTCTCCTGCCTCCCTATCTGCATTCCCACCAGTAACCTACTTTCTATCTCTATAGATTTTTCTGCCTGGACTTTCACGTGAATGGGGTCATAGAGTACATGGTGTTTTGTGACTGACTTCTTTCACTTAGCATAATGGGTTTAAAGTTTATCCAGGCCGGGCACGGTAGCTCATGCCTGTAATCCCAGCATTTTGGGAGGCCAAGGTTGAGGGATCACTTGAACTTGGGAGTTAAGAGACCAGCCAACTTGGGCAACATGGTGAAACCCTGTCTCTACAAAAAATACAAAAATTAGCAGGGTGTCGTGGTGCAAGCCTGTAGTCCCAGCTACTTAGGAGGCTGAGGTGAGACGATAGCTTGAGCTCAGGCACGGGAGGTTTCAGTGAGCCAGGACTGGACCACCGCACTCCAGCCTGGGTGACAGAGTGAGACCCTGTCTCTAAATAAATAAATAAATAAAATAAAGTTGATCCATACTGTAGCATGTATCAGTACTTCATGCCTTTTTATGGCCAAATAACATTCCATTGACTGGATATATTAAATTTTTACTATTCGTTTGTCAGCGGATGGACATTTAGGTTGTTTCCACTCTGGCTATTGTGAATAATGCTGCTGTAAACATTCTTATACTCACACTTCTGTGTGGGCATATGTTTTTACTGCTCTTGGATATATGCTGAGGAGCGGAAGTGCTGGATCATATACTAACTGTGCAATCATTTGAAAAACTGCCAGACTATTTTCCAACATTGTTGTACCATTTTACAATCCTGCCAACAGTGATAAGAATCCCAATTTCTCCACATCCTCATCAACTTCTTATTATTGGGCTTTTTGACTGTAGCCAGTGGGTGTGAAGTGGGTATCTCACTGTGGTTTTGATTTGCATTTCCCTGACGACTAATGATCTGGTACACCTTTTCATGTGCTTATTGACCCTTTGTATATTTTCCTTGGAGAAATGTCTATTCAGATCCCTTGCCCATTTTTTAATTGGGATCCAGTTACTTTTACTTTACAGATAATGTTAAAGCTGATTTTTCAGCTAATGAAATGATGAGAAATAGCAAATAAGAAGTGGGAAGGAGCTATTAGAGACAGACACACCAAATAACCTGGTATAATTCGAGAAAGAAAAAATTATAGAGAGGAAAGAATTATAGAGAGGAAACCTCAAAAAACAGTTGTCAGTGGGCCCTGGCCGCATCTCTGTGCTACCATATGGCAGTGACTGAAGTTTACTGTGCTTATCTTAAATCCTCTTTATAGGATCATTTTAAATTCTATTTGTTTGTTTGTTTGAAAGCCCAGGAGGATTATAATAAAATTTAGAGCTATGCTGAAGGGGAATTGATAGTTATATCAATGGTGTACTCCTAAATGTTTAACAACCAACTCTCCAAGGAGAAGAAAAAGTCTGATTCGCATTTTCACCATAACTGATTTCAAGCTACCAAATCAGGTCAACCTGCTTAAGAACTTCCAGAAAATTCAACTATCAGCCCTCAAACTAATAGTAACCAGCTTAGACTTACTGTAGCTTAATTTGTGACTGTTATTAGCTGGTCACTATGTTCATCTCCTTACATACTACTGCAGTTTGAATGTTTACATCTCTTCCAAAATTCATGCTGAAACTTAATCCCCAGTGCAACATTATTAAAAGGTATGGATTTGGGAGATGATTAGACCCCAAGGGCTCTGCTCTCATGAATGAATGTGTGCTCTAATAAAAGGTCTGGAGGAAATGAGCTACGTATTTTTTTTTTTTTTTTTGCACTTCCTTCGCTTCCACCATGTGAGGACACAGCATTCAAGGTGCCATCTTGGAAGCAGAGTGCAGCCCTCACCGGATCTGAACCTGCCATTGCCTTGACCTTGGACTTTCCAGTCTCTAGAACTTTAGAAAATGTTTGTTCTTTCTTTTTCTTTCTTTTTTTTTTTTTTAAGATGAAGTCTAGCTCTTATCCAGGCTGGGGTGCAGTAGCACAAATCTGGGCTCACTGCAACCTCCACCTCCTAGGTTCAAGGGATTCTCCTGGCTTAGTCTCTGAGTAGCTGAGACTACATGCATGTGCCATCACATGCAACTAACTTTTGTATTTTTCATCGAGAGGGGATTTCACCATTTTGACCAGGCTGATCTCGAACTCCTGACCTCAAGTGACCTGCCCACTTTGGCCTCCCAAAATGCTGGGATTATGGGGGTGAGCCACCATGCATGACCTAAAAAACGTTTGATTTTTTTAATAAATTACCTAGTCTCAGGTATTTTGTGATAGCGGCAGGAACAGACCAAGACACACTACCTCATTTACTGTGCTCAGCAACCTCAAAGAAGAAATAGGTGTATTCATTCCCCTTTCACACAGAAGTAGACTAAGGCTCAGAAAGGTTTAGAAATGTGTCCAGGGAGACACAGCCAGGTATTGCCATGATGTTCTCTCCAAAGAGTGCGTTCTTCCTAGTACAGTAAACCAATTCCTCGTTTTTAAAAGTGTGCTCAGAACAACTCTCTTTTTTTTTGAGACAGGGTCTCACTCTGTTGCCAGACTGGAGTGCAGTGGTACAATCTCGACTCACTGCAACCTCTGCCTCTTAGGCACAAGCGATTCTCCTGCCTCAGCCTCCCGAGTAGCTGAGATTACAGGCGTGCACCACCATGCCCAGCTATTTTTTTATATTCTTAGTAGAGGTGGACTTTCTCCATGTTGGCCAGGCTAGTCTCGAACTCCTGACTTCTAATGATCCACCCGCCTTGGCCTCCCAAAGTGCTGAGATTACAAGCGTGAGCCACCATGCCCAGCCAGAACAATTCTTTTTTTTTTTTTTTGAGACGGAGTTTCGCTCGTTACCCAGGCTGGAGTGCAATGGCGCGATCTCGGCTCACCGCAACCTCCGCCTCCCAGGTTCAAGCAATTCTCCTGCCTCAGTCTCCTGAGTAGCTGGGACTACAGGCGTGCACCACCATGCCCAGCTAATTTTTGTATTTTTTAGTAGAGACGGGGTTTCACTCTGTTGACCAGGATGGTCTCGATATCTTGACCTCGTGATCTACCCGCCTAGGTCTCCCAAAGTGCTGGGATTATAGGCGTGAGCCACCGCTCCCGGCCCCCAGAACAATTCTTAAATGGGGTTAAAAGGCACTTCTGAAGGAATGTCATCCATAATTCTGAAATTATACTTATTTGAAACACCACAGGCCTTGGCATCAATGGGCAAGTGAGGTGTTGATACATAGATATTTTTTCCTGAAACAGCTAATAGCAGCTTCACCAGAAAAAAAATTGCAGAGGACTGATCAGTGATAAAGCTAAAGTCAAGCAGGAATTTGCAAACAAAGCTTCCCAGCACATGCAAGCAGTATAGAAAGTAGCTCCCAGGAGGCTGAGGCAGGAGAATTGCCTGAACCCAGGAGGCGGAAGTTGCGGTGAGCCGAGATCGCGCCATTGCACTCCAGCCTGGGTAACAAGAGCAAAACTCCGTCTCAAAAAAAAAAAAAAAAAAAAAAAAAAAAAAAGAAAGAAAGTAGCTCCAAATCATCAAGGGCCCAGCAAGGGACTCTTCCACCAGTTCTAAATGCCCTAGTGTGTGCATTCACGCATGCAAAGTTAGCGCATTAACACACCTTAACAACCTTATGGCAAAATGAGAGAAATTCTGTTTCAGCTTATAGTATGTAACAATATTCCCCTCTACTTGCA
The DNA here is from genome assembly GCF_030222135.1 of Aotus nancymaae. Classification (NCBI taxonomy): domain Eukaryota; kingdom Metazoa; phylum Chordata; class Mammalia; order Primates; family Aotidae; genus Aotus; species Aotus nancymaae. Next base: position 28,283,308 of record NW_026988454.1, read on the forward strand.
TTATGGAGAAAAACCAAACTAACACCTAACCCTACTTTTTGAAAGCAAAGAAAGTATACCTTGGGACTGAACATCACCAAGATTCTATTCAAATAAAACACCAAATTCTCCACCCAGAAGCTAATGACTACTGTGATGGTTAATGCTGAGTGTCAACTTGATTGGACTGAAGGATACAAAATATTGATCCTGGGTGTGTCTGTGTCGGTGTTGCCAAAGGAGATTAACATTTGAGTCAGTGGGCTGGGAAAAGCAGACCCACCCTTAATCTGGGTGGGCACAGTCTAATCAGCTGCTAGAGTGGCTAGAATAAAAAGCAGGCAGAAAAAGTTGAAAAGAGAGACTGGCCTAGCCTCCCAGGCTACATCTTTCTCCCATGCTGGATGCTTCCTGCCCTCAAACATCAGACTCCAGGTTCTTCAGTTTTGGAATTCAGACTGGCTCTCCTTGCTCCTTAGCCTGCAGACAGCCTATTGTGGGACCTTGGGATCATGTGAGTTAATACTTAATCAACTCCCCTTTACATATATATATTTCATTAATTCTGTCCCTCTAGAGAACCCTGACGAATACAATTACTATACTTAAAAATTTGTAATTAGGCCAGGGGCGGTGGCTCACACCTGTAATCCCACCAATTTGGGAGGCCGAGGAAGGTGGATCACCTGAGGTCAGGAGTTCAAGACCAGTCTGGCCAATATGGTGAGACCCTGTCTCTACTAAAAATACAAAAATTAACTGGGTGTGGTGGCACGTGCTGTAATCCCAGCTACTTGGGAAGCTGAGGCACAAGAATCCCTTGAACCCAGGAGGTGGAAGTTGCAGTGAGCTGAGATCATGCCATTGCACTCCAGCCTGGAGACACAGTAAGACTCCATCTCAAAAAAAAAAAAAAAAAGTAATTAGACACATCGCATAGAAGGAATCACTTATGCAATTAGTGGCAAGTTTCAACTTCTGTTTTCAGCCAGTATCAAAAAGGTGGGTGGATCTACCACGGGCTAACACATTCCCTTTGCTCTATCTGGCACCTGCGGTGGAATACATTACTCTGTTATGGAAGCTGCTATTGTGTGCTTGTTTGGTAAGAAGGATGGGCAATTCAGCAACCAAGCTCATACTAGCCAAGACTCAAATCTCACCACATAACAATGCCCACAGACTCCAATACTACAAAACTCTAAGAAGGATATCAGTCAAGTCTTTAGAATGTCTCCTTTTAATTTATGGTGAGAACACTGAGCTATATTCTCTCAATATCTCAAGAAACCGGGACCGTTAATGTACAATACTTCTCATTGTATATTTGCTCTGCTCTATATTCAAACCTGAATGAACCGGATAAAAAAAACATGCACTTTTTTTTTTTTAACCTTTCACCTGACAAGGAATACAATAAACAGTAGCCTCATTCAGAGATCTTTGGTACGAAGCAGGATGCTTTAGACACTTAATATTAGTACTATGATAGGCTTAGTAGTAGACGTGAGAGAATAAGAGCAGAGGAGATGAGAAGAAGGAACCAGTGGGCAAAGTCTGGGAACCCCTAGCCCCCTTTTCTACAGCCTACATCTTTGGCACCCACATCCACTCACTACAGATGGCCTGGCACTGCCTTTCCTGGGCATCACAGCATTCTAGCCCAACCGTTTTCAGGCCGTGCTCTCTTCGTCCTGTTTCCGCTCCCCTCACACCCCACTGGGCAGCTTAGACATCTGGAATCTCCTGTCTTCGGGGCCAGGCTTGGTTGTTAGGAAGTACAATAAATGAGTCCTTTAAACTAATAGGATGGGATAAAGTAGAAGACATCACTCATTTCGCCACCTCGTGTAGGTCCATTCAAACTGCTACCAGGGCTTCCCGGAAGTGATGCTCACTCTTTTAATGACTCACCCCAAGACTGATCCCAGGGGTGAGGATCCCAGCCCAGACTATAAGAAGGATTATAACATGTCAGGCTTCGTCTTTGGCCACTGGGCTGGTGAGGCCTGAATGAGGAATGAGTGAGGGGAGATCATAGGGCTACACCTGGCCTCATCAGTCTGCATGTCCCCTGACAGTATACAGATGGACTAGCTGCAATCCAGCTAGCCTTCCTGGAGGAATCACTTCTACTCCCATCTCTGTGCAGGCTAACCACAATCCACATTTGAGTCATAATACCCAACACATGTGGATGGCTCGTAGAAAACAAGCTTTTAGAATTCCAGCACCAGTAACACCAGTCTCTACAACAGCCCTTGTCATAACCAAGCTGTTGTGAGTTGTGCAACCAATTTCATGTGGCTAGGAGGTTCTTTTGTTTGGCAGCCAGGTAAAACAAGGGCTGACTCCTTTAAACAGTCTCCCTTCCCCTACATACCCTTCATACACAGAATTCCTTTCGAAGCCACTGAAAATCCCTTTCCCAAAACAGAGATGAGAACAATTCGTTTGTTTTTGTATGAACCTAGGCTCGCCCTCCAACTATCCTAGCTAGTTCCCTTTTCTCTTTCAGACCTCTTCTCAAAACTCCCACATTCCACATTCCCATGATGGCCTTTCTGACAATGGGTCTTCTCTAAATCAAAATGGCTACAGTCCAAAGGTTGTACCAAAGAAAAATTCAGCTAGCTTCCAGCAAAGTCTCACAGTACGATCGGCTTTTTCGTCCTGCATGTTTTTATTATTGTTTAGTTGTCATGTCTATCCCAGTTAGGTGACAAACATGAGGTAGGAATCGCTTTAATCCTTGTGTTTTTATAGTACTTCAAATGAATACTCCACTCAATAAATTGAAAATCATTATTATATATAAACACTTATGCTAATGCCTGACCTGGAAGCTGCAGTGGCAGAATGAATAAACAATTACTGGTAAACACCAGGGTATGGCATTTCAAGGAAGTCATCACAGAATCACCAGCAATTATCTTTGCAAACTTAAGGTGAGGTATCTATGGACTTAAAGAGACAAACGCACATGTGTTTTTTTTTTCTTTTTTTGAGACGGAATCTCACTCTGTCGCCCAGGCTGGAATATAGTGCCACAAACTTGGCTTACTGCAACCTCCGCCTCCCAGGTTCAAGCAATTCGCTGCCTCAGCCTCTTGAGTAGTTGGCATTACAGGTGCCCGCTGCCACGCCCAGGTAATTTTTGTATTTTTAGTAGAGATGGGGTTTCACCATCTTCGCCAGACTGGTCTTGAACTTCTGACCTCATGATTCACCCGCCTTGGCCTCCCAAAGTGCTGGGATTACAGGTGTGAGCCAATGTGCCGGGCCAATTCGAATGTGTTTCTAAAAGAAAAATAAGGTCAGGTGCAGTGACTCATGCCTGTAATCCCAGAACTTTGGGAGGCTGAGAAAGATGGATCAGCTGAGGTTGGGAGTTCGAGACCAGCCTGACCAATATGGAGAAACCCCATCTCTACTAAAAATACAAAATTAGTCGGGCGTGGTGGTGCATGCCTGTAGTCGCAGCTATTCAGGAGGCTGCGGCAGAAGAATTACTTGAACTTAGAAGGTGGAGGTTGAGGTGAGCCGAGATCGCGCCATTGCACTCCAGCCTGGGCAGCAAGAGTGAGACTCCATCTCAAAAAAAAAAAAAAAAAAAAAGACAAGAGAAACTCAAGAAATTAGACCCAATGTATTAACATTCAAATCCAGAAATATATTGCAATCCTATAGACACACACACACACACACACACACACACACACAATAGCTTACTGGAAAAAAATTAAACACAGTTTTGTTTAAAAAGAAACTGTCTTAATTAGTTTATTTTTAATTAGCATTTGACATCACTAGTCAACTGCTATTCCTCAGAAGTATGACAAGTCGGGTGAAAATCAAGTCGAAGGCAGAGATATGAAATAGTTTTGACTATTGCGCAGGTTTAAGCGTTGTGTTGCTATTGGGCAATTCAGAACTGCTTCCTGAAATCATCTTCTCATCAGGTAGATTCATAAGTGATTAGAAGGCCTTTCTCACTAAGTAATTATTAATGATCCAGTGTCAGCCCAGAGATGCATACCTCATGGAATTCCAGAGAGGTTGGTCTTGGTACTATTTTTAGTAGTGACTTAGATGATGGGAGAGAATGTGGTTATTAAATTCAGTGGTGACATCAAACCAGGTGTGGTACATTCCACTTTGGAAAACTGGATAGAAGCGCAAATGATCTTGATAAGTTGGAGAAGTGGGCGGACATGAACAGATTGAGGTTCTGTAGTGTCATTCACATGGGAAGAAAAACAAGCCACACAACTGCAGGATGTTTCTGTGATGTCATACAGAAAACGCTCTGGAGATCATCGACAATACAAGCTATTAGGGTTCGTGCTTGAGCTTTAAAAGCATGTTTGATTTAGTAGAAGAAGAACAGGTGGTCTTTACTTAATGCTCAGTACCAGCTATAGGCGATCCTAGAACGCTCCGTGCCATCTTTAAGTTTGCATTTTAAAGTGGAATATGGAGAATGTGAGGGTATTTAAGAAAAAATCAGCTTTTTAAATTGGTTACATGTTGAAGAAATAACCCTTAGAGAAACAACTAAAATCATAAAGCTATTTGGCCTGGAGAAGATTGTGAAAAGGATTACCCATTTTCAACCTCAGGAGGAAGAAAGTGGAAGAATATCAGTTTCATATTAGATTAAAAATTTTTAAATCTAATTTGAATTTTTCTTCTGATTTTTCTTTTAAAAAAGCTGTAGAAGACTGGGCATGGTGGCTCATGCCTGTAATCCCAGCACTTTGGGAGGCCAAGGTGGGTGGATCACAAAGTCAGGAGTTCAAGACCAGCCTGGCCAATATGGTGAAATCCCATCTCTACTAAAACTACAAAAATTAGCCAGGCGTGGTGGTGAGTGCCTGCAGTATCAGCTACTTGGGAGGCTGAGGCAGGAGAATCGCTTGAACTCGGGAGGTGGATGTTGAAGTAAGCCGAGATCGCGTCACTGTACTCCAGCCTGGGTGACAGAGCAAGACTCCGTCATCCCCCACCAAAAAAAAAAAAAAAAACTGTAGAAAACCAGATATCCCTCGCTGAAAACTAGAATCAGACATCCCTCACTGAAAACTTCAAAAATTAGGCTTCAGTTGGGAATAGCTTTAAGTGTAGACAGAAGACTAAACTACATGGGAGAGTAAAATCAAACCCAAAATCTCTGTGTATCCTGTTTATCTGGTTTGTCTCCCTTCTATCTGACAAAGAAAGCAGGGAAGGGAAGGAAGGACCAGGGTTTCAGGACCCTCACTTCCTTGACAGGACTCTTGACAGCTCAAGCCCCATCATTCACTCTTGCTTCCCAGGTCTAAATGCTGCATTGCTTGGATTCTTGGCTGTTTTGTTTCAGGGATGGTCACTTTGCAGGTAATATTGAGCTCTGAAACACACACACACACACACACACACACACACCCCACACACACACACATAGCCCAGGCCCTTCAGCACCTCTAAGGTGGGATGCAGCCTGATTCCCCTGAGATTTCACTTTTGCTCATTCCCATCACTGGGCTTTTGCTTAAACCTTGGGCTCTGGTCTGAAATGCACAATACATCCTTTCATCACCCTCCTAAGAACTCCCTACTTTTCCAGGCCGGATACAGTTCCACCTCTTACGGAGCCTGTCTGACCTCTCCTAGTCATGGCAATTTCTCCTTCTTAGGAACTCAGAGCATTTGTTTACTAGTCATTCACTTGATACATAGTCACACTCAGCCTTGTGACATCTCAGGTACTGTTGAATCACCACTTAACATTTGCGATGTGTCTACGCTGTACTACCACCTAGGCCAGGAGCTCTTTAGGGTGAGGATTATGTGTTAAACTGTTTTGTTTTTACAGCAGCTAACTCAGCAAGTGATGTACTCTGCTCATGGTAGGGACTAGATTATTCCTTGCTTAATGAATGAATGAATGATTAAGGAGAATGTTTAGAGTAAATTCGATCTGGAAATGTTGCCCTCTACCTTGGAAAACTGTTTCTAAGGAGAGACTATTTCATGAGAAAATAAAACCTGATTCAGGGAAAAACCATATTTCATAAATTTTTGATGGGAAAAGTAGATGTCAACATTATAAAATCCAATAAAACAATCACAATGTCTATTTATATATAGGAAATATTAAATTATACAGTTCCTCACAGGAAAGGAAAACCAAATATCACAAGTTCTCACTTATAAGTGAGAACTGAACAGTGGATACTCATGGACACTGGGGACTATTAGAGGTGGGAGGGAGACTCGGGGGAGAGGGTGGAAAATCTATTGGGAACTATGGTCAGTACCTGGGTGAGAGGATCCGTTATACCCAAACCTCAGCATCACACAATATACCCATGTAACAAACCAGTACATACCTCTGAATCTAAAATAAAAGTTATAATTGAAAAAACAATGATTAATACTTGACTTCTCATTAACAAAAATGGAAGGCAAAATTTTTGTCTATCAAGAATTCTATGTCCAGGTAACTCTCCTATAAGCTGTAATAGTCTTAGCTTTACCAATAAACCAATGGCATTTTAAAAAATTTGTTATACATCATCAATATATACTTTTTTTTTTTGGGGGGGGGGAACAGTCTTGCTCTGTTACCTAGGCTGGAGTGCAGTGGCGCCATCTCGGCTCACTGCAACCTCTGCCTCTTGGGTTCAAGCGATTCTCATGCCCCAGCCTCTGGAGTAGCTGGGATTACAGGTGTGTGCCACCATGCCTGGCTAATTTTTGTATTTTTTGGTGGAGATGGTGTTTCTCCATGTTGGCCAGGCTAGTCTCAAACTTCTGACCTCAGGTGATCCACCCACCTCAGCCTCCCCAAATGGAGGGATTACAGGGGTGAGGCACCACACCCAGCCATATATACAATTTTATTTGTTAATTTAAAAAACCAAATCTAAAAAAAGCAGAAATTAAGACACTTTCAAATTAACAAAAGCAGAAAATTTATCTCTAGTAGATCTGCCCTAACCACTAAAGGGAGTCTTTCTGGCCAAAATTACACTAACCAGTAACATAAATCCATATGAAGAAATGAAGATCATCAATAAAGGTAACTACATAGAAAAATATAAAAGACAGTATTAATGAATTTTTGCTTGTAATTCTCATTTGTTTTAAAAAAACTGCATTAAGGAAAAATTATAAAGCTAGCTGTTATTGATTGGGCTTATAGCATATACAGCTGTAATTTATAATAATTGGCAATAATAGTAAAAGAAATTTAAATAAATAAATTGCTAATTTCCTAAAATGATAGGTTATAAAAAATATACAATTGTTGATATGTTCATCTAAGTAGAACACTTATTAGCATATGCAATATAAAAGCAAAAAAAAAAACCCCATTGTATGTGCTTGATTTAAGATGATTTAGTCTAATAAAATTTGAACACTTCTTTTTTATTATTTTAAGATTAATATTTTATGTTCATTCTGCCCCAGCTCACTATGACTGGTCTTTCTCTTAAGACCCCAACAAAGTGTCAGAGGTGGTGGCCATTTTTAAAATGTACCCAGCCATATCTTAGATTTTGAGTTTAGGATACAGGTTTTACAGAGATAAATATCCCATGATAGTTGTTAATCTATTGTAGATTGGGTTGCATTTGAACCTATGACCTGGAGCCTACAAGCATCATATCCATAGCACCTTCTCAAAGACGTCAACATGAAGCATGGCTAATGTAAGCAGTGTTCAGTTGCTTGTTATATAAATTCTGCAGTTAGATGTTCAAATGTTTGAAAAACACTAAGGCAGCATTATGATGTAGATTGGTTGGGGAGGTTGCTTGACAGCTCAGTAAGACCTGTTGCTTGCTTAAGCTACACTTGGAGTAATTTCCCAGGAACCTCTTGCCCATAGTAGCAACACAATGTTCCCTAAATTTCCAAAATAATTCAGGGTGTCCAAAGACCTTGTAAATGCAAGTGGGGTTAGTTGGGGTGGAGAAATGAATTTTGGCATAAACTATGAATTTGAGAATCAACCAAAACATAATTTCCTTTCATTAATCCTCCTGTCAACCTAAGGTAAAGATTATTTTTAAATGAGGAAACTAAAACAGACAGGCACCCAACTAGTAAGTATGTTAGTTGGGTCCTGTTGAGTTCTAAGAGTGCTGGTAAGACTGCTGATGGCAGAGCTGGGGTCTCTGGGTCTCTGAAACCAATTTCTCAGTCATGACCCTATTCTACCTGCATGCCTAAAATAACATTTGTGCAGTGTCTAGCACAGCACCTAGGACATAGTATCAATCTCCCAACTAGTTGTTCCTTATACTCTTTGGGATAAAGTAGCTCATCACATATCCTGGGCAGGCAGGATACCCTGCACCGGAGGCACCTGCACAGAGGCAGGACCCCGAATGGAAGTGTCTCGAAGCAGGTGTCTGGATAAGCAGAACAGAGGCTCCCACGCCAGGGGCCTATCTCCTATCTATCTGTTTGCCCAGTACCTCTGCTATCGGCCTAGACACAGTGAGTGCTCCCTGGCTGTTTAGTGAATAAACTGAACGAAAGAACAAGATGGTGCAAGAAACAGGAGCAGAAGCAACGTCCTGAAAATCCAAGCAGCTGTCATTATAGCAATTACAAACTGAAGTCACACAACTTTCTTTTCAAGCCAGTATTCGTTCTCTGAGTGCATTATCCTGATATATTCTCTTCCCCCGCCACACCCCCACCACCCCCTCACTCTCAGCTTCGGGCCAAGGTTTGTGAACTCTAAATACCTCAACCAGATGTAATTCATTACTAAAATTGCAAAGTACTCTTTCATTCTATTTTCATTCCACATTTGTCAGCAGGTCAGAGTGCGACATGCACAGCGTTAAGTGCTCAAAGATTGTGACCGATGTTAGTCATTCTTCCCATTCATCCACCAGGAGTGTTTTTAGCAGATGAGAGAAACCACAGGCCAGGAAGAGGCAATGGGAGAAGTCCATCAAGTGCTCTTGAAAGGCCCTATTCCTGGGCCTGGTTCCACCTCGGACCTGTTTTTCCGGTGTCTCTATGCCAAGGCTGTCATTTCCTGGCCCTGGATTGAAGTGAGAAGAGAGGAAGAAGTAGATGACGTAGGTGGTCTTTTTCCAGGAAAAAAGATGTATGGATGTGATTCATAACTTTAATTCATTCTTTAACTTGCAGAAATGTAAAAAGTCTGTGGAGCATTTTGTGGTCTTCTGATGAGAACCAGTTCACACTACTCATTCATCCCACTTCAAGCACTCTTTCTCAAGTGCTCAAGATTTAGGAAGACTGGCTGCAATTAAGCCAAGGAGAGATTCAGAATAATTATGGCGAACAAGAAATTTCACTTGGTTTTTGAATTGGGTCACATGTGAACAGAGAATTTTCCCAGATTGTCAAAATATTTCATGTGGTATTGATACTCCTCAAAAAAATGTGGATTCTGGACATCCCCTCCAAAGTGCTTCATAGCCAGAATGCTAAAGAGAAGATTACACATCCAGGGGCTTTGAAAAAATGGTGCAAAAGCCCTAAGCTCCCAGTTACACTTCAAATAAAATAATAATTTGATAGGTAGTATCAGATGTACTCATTTTAATAAATAGTAATTAAACATTTATTAAAATGTAAAACCAATTTTAATCCCAGAAACATATGTTAAATAAACAGTAAAAGAACATGTTACCAAAAAAAAATTTAATGACTTTGCCACCTAGAATCTATGGGAATTCCAAAGTTACACTTAATCTAATTGACATTTATTAAGAGAGAACATAGTAATTAGAAATCAGAAATGAATAAGATGTAGTCATTGCCTCATGAAGCTCCAGTCCTAGCTGTGCAAGGCAGGAAGTAAGCAAATTGGTGTAATACAAAACACGGTATGCTTAGAGCTGGCCAGCACCCCAGAAAGAGCTCCTAATCTCATCTGGAGAGAATTAAGGGAAACTTCTTTGAAGAACTATGCATAAATGAATCTTGAAAGGTGAAGAGAAATTTTCCAGGTGGATATGTCAGAGGGATAGTGATGGCAGACACCCTCGTGGAACCCAAGACAATTTAATGAGATTAGCATGAAGCATTTGTACTTATTAACAGTGCTCCTATGCACTCTCACAAGTGTCCCAGATTGATGGATAACCTGCATGGTCTTCCTGGTGATTAGAAGCCATTATGAATACAAATATAAATAAAACCTGACCAGGGTCCTCAAAGAGCTCCTATAAATGGAAAAGATGAGGGCTGGGTGTGGTGGCTCACATTTGTACTCCCAGCACTTTGGGAGGCTGAGGCAGGAAGATTGCTTGACCCTGGAAGGTCGAGGCTGCAGCGAGCTGTGATCGCACCACTGCTGCACTCAGGTCTGGGCAACAGAGAGACACCTTGTCTCAAAAAAAGAAAAGAAAAAAGGAAATGAAAAGGCAGACAGACACAGAAAGAGCTAATTGTAATACATATCAAAAGATGATATGCTCTATAAGAATGAGTAAACATTTGCAAATATGATGACATTTAAGCAGGGCTTTGAAGGACAAATGGGAGTTGAACAGGAATGCCAGACCATTTGGGGATGAATGGCCATGTCATGTTGTAGAAAGGAGGTTGAAGGAGAGAGAACCTCAGGGCTCTGGTGACAGCTGAAGCTGAAAAGTTAGCCTTGAAGACAAATCGTCAAGGGCCTTGAATAGCCCTGAAAATTCTTCAACTTTGGGCAATCAGCTGAATATCTGGAGTTGATAATGTCAGCAATGAGGATTCCTTAAAGATGTCTAATCAGGAGATGGGATCCAATCTCCCTTTTGAACAGATAACTCCAGCTTCTCTGGAGGATGAACTAGAGGGAGGAGATAATGGCTGCACTTCAGATGGAATGGAATTTGGCACTACAGATATCAGAGCCTGATTGCTGTCTTCTATGAAGCTTGATGAGTATGATGCTTCAGGGTCCAGAAATGAAGAAAAGAGTACTCTGATCTATGAATGAGGGTAAGCAAGAAATGGAAGAATATTTACAATTCTAGGAAGATGTATGGACCAAAAAATACAAGGGAACAAGAGGAGATATTACAAAAGGTTTGATGAGTTTACTACCCCAAAGGTTATGGCAATGTTTACACACTATAAATTTTACAACAAATCATGAGACCAGATGAACCCACGGAAAGGTATGTGACAGAGCCAGAACTGCTAATGAAGGACCTTTTGCCTTCACTGACAGGGATGAAATCATTTATAACCGTGCTGGTGTATTCCAGAGCAAGTCAGTGAAAAATTTGACAAATTGGATATTTGGAATTTATTTCAATAAAGTCACCTGCTGACAGTTTTAATAATTAAAATACATAGGCCAGAAGCCACAGGGAGGAATGAGAAAAACCCTTTTGTCTCCTTTGCTCTCTTATCTTTTCTTTTTTTGGAAAGAAACTAACAATGAAATTTTTGAAAAGAACATACATCCAACTCAATAAGCCACATCAAACCTAATGATCAGTGGATAGCAGATAAAGAATCCAGATCATCCTTACATACAATTGTCAATAGAGAAGTTTTTTAAAAAAAATGTTCAATAGAAAAGCCATATTTGCCCCATCATAAAATAATTTCCTTGGCTATTCGAAAAGGGGATTCTGTGCAGATTAGTAGGTTGTGGGCTACATGAATCCATTAATTAAAGTGGAAACTTCCCATATTTGTATCATGAAAGATCCACTTTTTTTTTTTAAACGAAGTCTTACTCTGCTGCGATTTACATTCACTGCAATCTCAACCTCCCCAGCTCAATTGATCTCAGCCTCTCAAATAGCTGAGACTATACACATTAGCCACCACTGTGCCCAGCTAATTTTTTGTAATTTTTGTAGAGATGGGGTTCCACTCTGTTGCCCAGGCTGGTCTTGAACTCCTGCACTCAGGCGATTCACCTGCCTCGACCTCCCAAAGTGTTGAGATTACAGGCATGAGCCACCACGTCCAACTTCTCCCTGTAATTCTCATCCTTGAGGAATTTCTTCCACTAAACAAGCAGTATTTAAATAACCAATCATTTATTTTCTTATTGTGTTATTAATCACACCTAGCCCTTCCTGCCAATCAGAGTTTTTGATCATTAGGAGAGAAGTTCTGTTACCACCACAAGCTGATATGATTTTAGCCAAGAGCAAAGGAACTTGACATTTTATTTAGCCTCTAGGGACTTATCACAAGTAAATGTAATGGTTTCTGTTAGCCTTTTGAAATATTGAAAATAACTCAAGGAGCTATTACAATGTTCAAGGACCCTGAGGGATGTAGAAACCGCAGATGGGAAACTTTTGCACCAGAGAATAGACAAGATTCTATTAAAAATAAGCAAATCATGTCCACATTATATTTCCCCGGCTCCTATCAATTCATTCTTACATATATACTGTTCAACAAGAATTTACTGAGCATCAACTAGTCATGTATTAAATACTGAGCATCAACTAGTCATGTATTAAATACTGAAATCAGCATTAGGGATACAAAAATAAAAGTCCTTGCCCTCAAAAGGCCCACAGTCTAGTCACGGAACTAGAGAAGAAAGATGTAAGCAAACCCAAGACAAGCTAATAACAGCTTGATTGCACATGGCAATTTGGCTGTATGGCCGCAGAACATTGTGTCCTAACTATGCCTTGGAGAGCCTGGAAAGGCTTCTGGAGAAATTAACAACTGAGTGGAGATGTTAGGATGGAGAAAGAGCCAGCAGTTGAACAAATGTGATTGATCTTTCCAGGAAATAGGAACAGTATGTACAAAGGCATAAGTCATGAGAGAGAATGAATGGGATGTTCAGGAACCGCTAGCAATTCAGCAGGAGAAATAGCATAGTGTAGTGGTTAAACACACAGGCTTTGATGCCAGATCACCAGGAAGGGTCTCTAGGCTTCACCACTTAGAAACTGGAGACTTCCCACAAATTACCTAAGCTCTCTAAGCCTCTGTTTCCACATCTGTAAGATGGAGATAATAACAGCATCTACTTGGAGTAATCAAGAGAGTCAAATTGCACTTTTTATTTGTTTTTTATTTTTTTATTTTTTATTTTTGAGACGGAGTTTCGCTCTTGTTACCCAGGCTGGAGTGCAATGGCGCCATCTCGGCTCACCACAACCTCCGCCTCCTGGGTTCAGGCAATTCTCCTGCCTCAGCCTCCCGAGTAGCTGGAATTACAGGCACGCGCCACCATGCCCAGCTAATTTTTGTATTTTTAGTAGAGACGGGGTTTCACCATGTTGACCAGGATGGTCTCGATCTCTTGACCTCGTGATCCACCACCTCGGCCTCCCAAAGTGCTGGGATTACAGGCTTGAGCCACCGCGCCCGGCCTGTTTTTTATTTTTTATATTTCTTTATTTTGAGATGGAGTCTTGCTCTGTCACCCAGGCTGGAGTGCAGTGGTGCGATATCAGCTCCCTGCAACCTCCACCTCCCGGATTCAGGTGATTCTCCTGCCTCGGTCTCCCGAGTAGCTGGAATTACAGGCAACCACCACTATGCCTGGCTAATTTTTGTATTTTTAGTAGAGTCATGGTTTCACCATGTTGGCCAGGCTGGTCTCGAGCTCCTGACCTCTGGTGATCCATCCACCTCAGCCCCCCAAAGTGTTCAGATTACATGTGTGAGCCACCATGCCCAGCCAGACTGCACTCTTTAAAGCATTTAGCCCTGTGCTTGGTAGTTAGTAATTAGTGTTTATACACGCTGGCTCTCCATTGCTCTTTAGGAAGCATGCTCCTTGTGCGAGAATAAAGTCGGACAGATTGGCAGGGACCAGGGCACGAAGGATTTTTCTGCCATGCTAAGAAGGTGGCATCACTTTCTGTGGATCCTTGAAGAATTTTAAGCTCTGGAATAGGGAGCAACATGATAGCATTTGTAAGTTAGAAAAAACAATTTGGCTATAGCATGTAGGATGGTTTGGATAAATGGGAACTGGAGGTGTAGGGCTAACTAAGAAACTATCGAAATGGCACAAAATAAGCTTAATGTTGGGCCAGGCATGACGGCTCACACCTGTAATCCCAGCACTCTGGGAGGCTGAGGCAGGAGGATCTCTTAAGGCCAGGAGTTCCAGACCAAACTGGGAAATACAGTGAGATCCAGTCTCTACAAAAAATTAAAAGGATGAAAAAAAGAAAACTTTCAAGACCAGCCTGGCCAACATGGTGAAACCCTGCCTCTACTAAAAATACAAAAATTAGCTGGACTTGGTGGCAGGCTTCTGTAATCCCAGCTACTCGGGAGGCTGAGGCAGGAGACTCACTTGAACCAGGAGGCAGAGGTTGCAGTGAGCCAAGATCCCACCACTGTGCTCCAGCCTGGGTGACAAGAGTGAAACTTCATCTCAAAAAAAAAAAGAACTTAGCCAGGCATGGTGACATGCACACCTGTAGTCCTAGATACTCAAGAGGCTAAACAAGGAAGATCACTTGATCCCAGCCAGGATTTCGAGGCTTCAGTGAGCTATGGTCACGCCACTGCACTTCAGACTGAGCAACAGAGCGAGACCTTGTCTCTAAAATAAAAAAATCAAAAAAATTTTTTTTTAAAGCTTAACATCACTAAGTGATAGTTATAACTGTGATTGCCAAAGACGAATCTGCTAAGGGGAGAACTGTTTTATGCACTCACACCAGGTCTACAACACTCTGAAAATTTCTCTTCCTGAAGTGTTTGTCTTTCTCCTAAGAGCAACAAAGCGTATTTTAAATTAGCATAGCAACCAATGTGGGAACTTTATTGTCAGCCCAACACAGGGCAATGTATAGAAAGTCCTTTCTAAAGACACCTGTAAAAAGCTTCTTTTGCCTTCAACGTGATGACTTAACTAATGGGATAAATAAACCTTCTTTGAAATGCAGAAGTGGCTTAGAAGGAGCCTCCAGGAAGTCGTATTTGATATGCACATGCATCTTGAAAAATAGTTTCCTTCTCCCAGTGCTGCCTTGGGGATCCGTGAAAGACAATTCTTCAAGCCAGGCGAGAACACCAGCAGAGTGATGTCTTCACAGCTCAGCCTCCAGCCCCCAGCAGCTGGGCTTTCATTACAGTACATATTGCAAACCGCCTTTTGCCAGAATTCTCCGACATCAGGCTAACCCAAGACTGCCAAGGGAGGTGGGGTACTTGAGAGCTGCAGGCCAGAAAATGGGGACCGCCAAAGCCAGGGACTCTTAAGGGGTGATGCGAATGGAATTCTGCTCTGCCAGGAATATAACTTCACCATCAGTCCTTCCCTTCCTCTAAAACAGCGTACTATGAACAAGTAATTGTACTGCATAGATACTTAGAAAGGGAAAGCTCAATATCTTTAAATAAAAGTTCTTAGCCAGGGGGTGGAGAAATGAGAAAATATTTAGAGAGGGAAGAAGAGGTCCCTTACAGCCGAGAGCAAAGTGCCATATTTTAAGGTAGTGTGTTTTGCCCAAAAGGTTTCTTCACAGCTTGTTAACAACTGAGGCTCTTTCCCACATTAAAGACCACCCAGATGTGATAACTTGGTGGTGGACTCATCTTCTTGGTATTTATAATGGCAGCTGCCTAGAGCCCAGGGAGTTAGAAGCAACCCACAGAACAATTTCAGTCAAATGCAAGTTCGAGGTACATGACCTTGCAAGCAATGCTGCTGGAGAGAGATATATGTATCTCTCCTCCAACCCCCAACTCCCTCTGGAGTCCTTGGAAAGTCCTTCTGAAAAACACTGATAGAAAAAATGCTTAACTGTCAAAATCAGGGAATCTGGGCAATTTTTGTCCCCTTTAAAAAATATATTTTCTTGTATTTTCCATGAAAGTTATTTTCCTACAAAGGTACAAAATTTCAATCCTCTATAATTTGTATCTGCATCAGCCACTTTCATCACAGTTATTCAAAACTTATTTCAAATCAGCCGAAAACTTATTTGTACGATTACAGTATAATCTCCTCTTTGGTTTGGGGAACTTTAGTAAAGTTTACACTACATGCCAGAAAAAAAAAAATATACACCTGTATAATGCTAGAGATACACAAACTTATGGGCACAGAAGCTGTCCTCAAAGAAAGTGTGTATAGAAATGCAACTGACGAGTTGTTATTAATAGAAGAAATTTGAAAAAATAACTAAAACTACTCTATAATTTTAATAAATATAGTAAGGAATAAATGGATTATTCAAGTCCAAAAGTAAGGACACTGTAGAAAGTTTCTCTTTCTGACACTGCAACCAGAGACAAAATAGAGAGAGGGCTGGGCGCAGTGGCTCATATCTGTAATCCCAGCACTTTGGGAGGCCGAGGCGGGCTGATCACCTGAGGTCAGGAGTTTGAGACCAGCCTGGCCAACATGGCAAAACCCTGTCTCTATTAAAAATACAAAAAATTAGCCAGGCATGGTGGAACACATCTGCAATCCCAGCTACTCGGGAGGCTGAGGCAGGAGAATCACTTGAACCTGGGAGGCAGAGGTTGCGGTGAGCCCAAATTGTGCCATTGCACTCCAGACTGGGTGACACAGCAAGACTCTATCTCAAAAAAAAAAAAAAAAGGAAAAGTAAAGAAACACACAGAGAGGGGAACACTTGTGAATGGTTCAATCTGGAAGTATAAATAGGAGGAAAAAAAAATACATCCATGGATCATAGGTCAGATGTAAGAGATAAGGTTTAATGGCTAACGCTAAGATGACTTGCACTATGGCTGTTTCCTAAGTAGGTACTGAGAGTAGATTTTTTAAAAGCGCGAAACATTGTGAAAACCTCATCTCCATGGAAAGAAATTATATGTGCTTTGTGTGTGTGTGTGTGTGTATGTGTGTGTTTGGTATGCATGTGAGTGTATGTATGGTGTGGGGTGTGTGTGTGTGTATTTTATACGAAGCATAATAAGCCAGCATGAAGTATCTTCACAGTAATTTTCTATCTAAAATGTGGAAGGACAGACTAAAGAGACCTACACTTAAAAAAAAAACTTATGGGAGAAATAGCCTGAGTGAAATATAAGAGGAAGAAATTCAATTGAAGACCCTCAAGGGAAGATTTTCTTTGATCAGCATGTGAAAAGTTATTGTTTCCAATTGAATAAGCAACTAGAACATAAAAATTTATCCCTCTACCTGAGTTGTTCATCAAAGGGATGTTGTAGCAAGTAAAAAAAAAAAGATCTCAGTATCTTAGCTTTTTTTTGTTTTTGTTTTATTTTAAACATTAAAACTGCTCTCTAGTACTTTTTCACTTATGTGACTCAATGCCCTTTTAGGATAACTCACATGATGAATTTTTCTCAGCTAAGAGTAAAAAAAATAGCTTATCTTTCCTAGTAAACTAGTAGTCCTTTCCTTATTAGACACTGAAAGCTACGTAATGCAATATATTTCTTCCTTTGCCTTGGCTACCAGGAAGCTCTAAGAAAATTTGCATCCACCAGGGTTCACTGAAACCATTATCCATTGTTCCTCTTCTTTTGTAGTTTGTCTTTTGCTGTTTTGTTTTTGTGTTAAGATTCCTTAATTATATGTTTTGAAAAGCTGTTATTTTATTCAAAGTTGGAAAGGGAGAGTGGGAAGAAGAGTATTTTTCACCTTTCCCTCTAAGATAATGCTGACTATTATGCCCTGTCCTTAAAGTGGAGAAAAGAGGGATGAAAGACTAAAGAATTTGGGAGCAGTTTCTCTGGATTTGGAGAAATAAAACACAACCCTTGCTTTGAAAAACTTAACTTCTGTCCAAAGTCCTCTTCTACTCTCCTGTCTTCTAAAAGAAATAAACAAGAATAGAAAGCCTTTCAGTGTTGAAGTCAGGTCGATTTCACCTGAAACCCCAGCTGTGCCACTTGGGAGCTGAGTGACTTCAGTGAAATCACTTACCCTCTCTGGCCTCAGTAACGCCATTTGAGCAGAGTTGACGTTGAGATTCAATAAGACAATGTATATGAGAGCCAATGACTTACTCTAAGGCTCATCCAGTCATTCAGCAAGTGTAGTCTCTCCTTTCTTCCTTCTTTTACTTCCCCCAATGGTATACTGTTTTTCTGTTTCTGAGTCATTAGACACACTGCTGTCTAAGTAAAGAATGCAATGTAGTTGACACCAGTCAAAACCCATCACTAAAGACCACTTTTTTTCACCCCTTAGATTCTATGTTTTAGGGAGTGAAGGATTCTTAGCCAATTGAATTAATTAATAATGGACTTTCCTATTCTTTTTTTTTTTGAAACAGGATCTCACTGTGTTGCCCAGGCTGGAATCTATTGAGTGCAGTGATGCAATCATGGCTGACTGCAGCCTCCACCTCCCAGGCTCAGGCGATTTTCCTGCCTCAACCTTCCGAGTAGCTGGCTAATTTTTTGGTATTTTTTTGTAGAGATGGGGTCATATTCTTATTAAATAATATATAATTGCCAATTTGAGTTCCTGATCAACTTGAGGTTCCCATTCTTATTAACATCAGTTGAAATAATTTTAGTCAAAAGCAAAACAACATTTAAACAGCATGAACAGCCTTAGGCTTCCCAAGTACCGAAAGGAACTAGAAAGCTTATCTTTTCTGTTTTTGTTTTTGACATGGAGTCTCGCTCTGTTGCCAGGCTGGAGTGCGATGGTGCCATCTCAGCTCACTGCAACCTCTGCCTCATAGATTCAAGCGATTCTCCTGCCTCAGCCTCCCAAGTAGCTGGGACTACAGGCGCGCACCACCACGCCCAGCTAATTTTTGTATTTTTAGTAGAGATGGGGTTTCACCATGTTGGCCAGGATGGTGTTGGTCTCTTGACCTCATGATCCGCCTGCCTCAGCCTCCCAAAGTGCTGGGATTACAGGCGTAAGCCACTTCGCCCAGCCAGGAACTAGAAAGCTTATCTTATTACTTTGGCTCACCTGTAGGAGTCAAGAAGCTCTCAGTGAGGAATCTCTAGGACGGTGGCTAATGTGGTAGCTATTTTTGATGAAATCTACCTGACTTGAGGTAAACTAATATTAATGGCATCAGAAGCAAAGGGTGTAGTTTGTCAGAGAATGAGCTGTCTTTCTGTGCCTTGGAGAGAGTCCCATCCGTCATCAGGTGCAACACATCTGTGGGGTCATCATGTTGCACAATGCAATTCTTAACTTTCAGGTATAGAAATTTGATATATTAAAGTGCTGAGCAAACTTTGTAGTCTGATATATCTTAACCAAAATTAAGATAAAATATATATTCATCTCTAGATGTATTAATTATTTTAATGTATTAATTTTTAACAAGAAAAGAACATGCTTTTTCTGTGACTGAAATACTCACAGCTCCCAAGTAGAATGTCTCCTTGCATTTATCATCGTATCCTGATTCCTAGAAGTTGAATTACTTATCAGAAACTTCCCTGGTGGACACAAAATCAGAGCAGGGAAAAGAATGATCACGGAAGGTAACTGACAGAGCCATGGTGAAGTCACCGGGAAGTTGCTCTCACACAGGGAGGAGGACACGTCTCAAGGGATCAAACCTTTGTCTTTTTTGGTTGGACAGACAAACGCAGCCAAAGTCTTGAAGTCTTGTTCTTTTTTTTTTTTTGAGACGGAGTCTTGCTCTGTCGCCAGGCTGGAGTGCAGCGTCTCCATCTCGACTCACCACAACCTCTGCCTCCTGGGTTCAAGCGATTCTCCTGCCTCAGCCACTTGAGTAGCTGGGATTACAGGAGGCCACCACCACACCTAGCTAATTTTTTTGTATTTTTAGTAGAGATGGGGTTTCACCATGTTGGCCAGGCTGGTTTCAAACTCGTGACCTCAAGTGATCTGCCTGCCTTGGCCCCCACAGTGCTAAGATTACAGGCGTGAGCCACCATGCCCGGCCCAAAGTTTTGTTCTTTTATCAGTTGTGTGTATGTGTGTGGTTTGTTTGTTTGTTTGTTTTCAGAGACAGCATCTCAGTTTGTTGTCCAGACTGGAGTGCAGTGTCACTATCATAGCTCACTGCAGCCTTGAATTCCTGGGCTCAAGCTAAGTCTTGCTCCTTCGATTCCATTTAACGTGGATTCCATGCTGACCATCTGCCTTTGGTTAATGCCTCTTTCTTCAGACACTTCACGGGACTTCAGCTTTCATAGCTAAGATTCTGATCATTGATTGCCGCTCTGCAGCTTTTCGAAAGTGGTTTCATTGCTCTCTTGTCACCAGAGTGCCTCCTGAAGCTCGGCCCAGCCGTTGATTAGATATGGGTGCCTCCTGTTGTCCCAGCTATGCCTGTATTGACAGACTCTTGGATTATTTCTCTAGATAGCTAATCTCAGGGGCATGGTTCATTCCAGTTTAACTCACTTTCAGAGGGTGGACCATAGGTCTATTCACACCTCAAAATTCCAGTGCTGCGTGACCTCATCTCTACATTCCGGAAATTAAAACAGCCTTGTAATAAACAGAGGACACTGGAAAGAAAGGTGATCAAACATCTCTTTGGCACTGATAAAGGGACACGGTTGGGTTAAGAGAGATGCCTGGTTAATTGGTCTGTATAATCCATAGTAGGCATTTTCCTTTTTCAGACTCTATTTGCTCACTAAGCAGTCTTCATCTAAGTCAGGATTGTAATGGTGCTTCCAGATGTTCCAAACTGCTAGTTATGGACCCGAATTTGCACCTTCGATAGCACCACTTTTGTGCCCCGCATTCTTCAAACCAATGCTTCTGCCTATGATAAACAGTTTTCATAAAATAATCTGAAAGCAAAACATAAGATTTTAGCAATGAACAAGGTCTATGCGTTTGGCTGAGCAAGGGGCGCTGACCTTTTACGCGTCCTCAGAGAACCCTGCTAGTTACCAGCTTGACTTGCACATATGGCGCAGTCCGAGTTCTGATATGAAATTGGCTTTCCAAAGATTCCAGAGAGCTAAGAACAACTCTGCTCATTTTCCTAACCACCAGCCCATCTCTCATGACTGCTGTCTTTGGTCTGTACTTTGAGAAAGTCTTTGGCTACACGTAGGTTTTCTGTGGTGGCAGCTGGTGCACAGTTGATCCCTTCAGGATTGTCAGCAGGACACAAACAACAGGGCGTGAACTTCACATGACAGTTTCATAATCTTCTGCAACTCTTTCAAGTTTTGCTCTTTATTGTCTATGTCCTTGGGCAAGTCACTTTACCTCCTTCAGCCTGAATTTCTCTCTCTCTAAATAAAGTGGATTGGATAAGATGCTTTACATGGGCCTTGCCATCTGCAACTGACTACAATTCCATGATTCTTATAAATCTAATAAGAAACTCCATCATCCACTTTCAAGGTATGGGTAGACTCAGGAACATTTTTACATGTGCTTGTGAAATCTCCACAACTTTGTAGTCACACTTTGTGCACCAACTACTAGATAAACTCCTCTTAGAGTTTTGATGGCGTTTTTAACTTGATGTTTACAGACAACTTTCTAGCTGTGGCTGCCTAGGCCTTTTCACTTGTAAGAGGATAGACACATCAAATAGGTTGAATGACTACCGTTATGTTTCAGTTGTACATTTTTGATGATAAAGAAGGAATCCAGGCTGAGCTCAGTGGCTCACACCTATAATCCCAACACTTTGGGAGGCTGAGGCGGGAGGATCACTTGAGCCCAGGAGTTTGAGACCAGCCTGGGAAACACAGTGAGACTCCATTTCTGTGAAAAACTTAAAAAATTAGCTGATACCATCTCACGCCAGTTAGAATGGCGATCATTAAAAAATCTGGAGAAAACAGATGCTGGAGAGGATGTGGAGAAATAGGAACACTTTTACACTGTTGGTGGGAGTGTAAATTAGTTCAACCACTGTGGAAAACAGTGTGGCGATTCCTCAAAGACCTAGAAATAGAAATTCCATTTGACCCAGCAATCCCATTACTGGGCATATATCCAAAGGATTATAAATTGTTCTACTATAAGGACACATGCACACGAATGTTCATTGCAGCACAGTTTACAATAGCAAAGACCTGGAACCAACCCAAATGCCCATCGATGATAGACTGGACAGGAAAAATGTGGCACATATACACCATGGAATATTATGCAGCCATTAAAAACGAGGAGTTCACGTCCTTTGTAGGGACATGGATGAACCTGGAAACCATCATTCTCAGCAAACTGACACAAGAACACAAAATCAAACACCACATGTTCTCACTCATAAGTGGGTGTTGAACAAGGAGAACACATGGACACAGGGAGGGAGCACTATACACGGGGGTCTGTTGGGGGGGAGGGGGGACAGCGGGGGGGTGGGGAGTTGGGCAGGGATAGCATGGGGAGAAATGCCAGATATAGGTGAAGGGGAGGGGCCAGATATAGGTGAAGGGGAGGAAGGCAGCAAATCACACTGCCACGTATGCACCTATGCAACAACCTTGCATGTTTTTCACATGCACCCCAAAACCTAAAATGCAATTAAAAAAAAAAAAATTAGCTGGGTGTGGGGGCAAGCCTGTAGTCTTAGCTACTCAGGGAGCTGAGGTGGAAGGATTGCCTGAGCCTGGGAGGTTGAGGCTGCAGTGAGAGATGATCATGCCACTGCACTTCAACCTGAGAGACAGAGTGAGACCCTGTCTCAAAAAAAAAAAGAAAGGATTCAACAGAGAATGACCAATAGTGATAATCAGAGAATTACAGATCGCGGCACAGACTTGAACCTCAGTGAACTTCTGTACTATCTGAGTAATATATTCAGTGATTGCAAGAGTCCCTGTTCACAAAAACAAAACCAAAACATACACACTCTTTAAAAGTTTTGTAAAGGGCCGGGCGCGGTGGCTCACGCCTGTAATCCCAGCACTTTGGGAGACTGAGGTGGGTGGATAACGAGGTCAAGAGATCGAGACCATCCTGGTCAACATGGTGAAACCCCGTCTCTACTGAAAATACAAAAAATTAGCTGGGCGTGGTGGTGCGTGCCTGTAATCACAGCTACTCAGGAGGCTGAGGCAGGGGAATTGCTTGAACCCAGGAGGCAGAGGTTGCGGTGAGCCAAGATCGCACCATTGCACTCCAGTCTGGGTAACAAGAGTGAAACTCCGTCTCAAAAAAAAAGTTTTGTAAAGCTATTGAATCCAATTTGTTGTTTACCAAATGAATATATACCATAACATAGCTTCTGCCTTCCATTTAATTTAAGTCTATATTTAAAGAGATAAAATGGTTTCCAGTCTATTATTGAAGCTATATTTATCTCCTGAGAATGATTTTATTTATGAAAATGTGTTATCCCTGAATTAATGTCCCTCTATCATCCAAGGGTAGTGACAAGAGAATGGGTTTGGGGGTCACACAGACGTTAGGTGTTAGGAGACAAAGAAAAACAAGTTACACTCCAGCCTGGAAGAGCTTGTGGGGGTGGCAGCTGGGGTGGGGTAGGGGAAGGGTGACATGTAAGAAAACTATTCTTTGTTAGTGCAAGTTGGAGGAGTTATTATGCGCCCTGGGTTCTGATCTTGCACCTTTTATCTAATCTCCTGAGATCTCTGATAGCAGAGTTCATCTAGCGTCATGAACTCTGAACCTTTCTCTCTGTCTGCATTAGTTTATCCTGCCTTCTTTTCATGGAATTCTCCTTGGTAAGCAACAAAGACCATGAAAAGGATGCCGGCCTGGCACAGTGGCTCACGCTTGTAATCCCAGCACTTTGAGAGGCTGAGGCAGGCAGATCAGGAGGTCAAGAGATTGAGACGATCCTGGCCAACATGGTGAAACCCCGCCTCTACTAAAAAAAGACAAAAATTAGCTGGGCGTGGTGGCACGTGCCTATAGTCCCAGCTACTCAGGAGGCTGAGGCAGGAGAATCACTTGAACATGGGAGGTGAAGGTTGCAGTGAGCTGAGATCGTGCCACTGCATTCCAGCCTGGCAACACAGTAAGACTCCTTCTCAAAAAAAAAAAAAAAAAAAGGAAAAGAAAAGGATGGCTTGTTGGTATCAAGTTGCTCTGGAACTTATATCTAAATTAATATTTCAAAAGAAGCATCCTTAAACTCCTCTATGGCAGCAGGTCATCTGAAAATGCGTGACCATGTTGAGATCAGAGGGAACTACATGTGGGTTCATCCTCTGAGGCATCTGCTTCTATCATATCCCCTTAAATGTGTGAGTGGTCCCTACCTCCAGGTGGAGAACTGATTCTTTCTCCGAATTCTCTTCCTCTTGATGATGTGTTATGAAGGATCCACAAAGCCAGTTAAAAATACAGGAAATGTTGGCCTCGAGAAGAGCTTAAATTACTGGAGAAAAGTTAAAATATTGAAAAGGTGGTGAAGAAAAGAAAGATTGAAAAAAAAAAACATTTAAAATCTAAACAATAACTAGTTTTATAAATAATCTTTCTAAATTATTTAGCATCATTTAGTATGTAAGGAGAACAACTCGAGGGTCAACAGAGGAGCAAACTAGAAGACTGGAAAATGTTTTCATTTCTTTTTTTTTTTTTTTAAAGGAGATTGAAAATTAGATCTCAACTGCTTAACTGTAAGTGTTAAAAGAATTTGCATTTTTTAGTTTCATGATCACCTACTCTGAGTCAGGTACTATTTCTGCACTGGAGAATCGATGAGGTGACACTGGGCACAAGATTGAAGGCTAGACCCTCCCTTCATGTGGACAGTATTCAGGGAACCATAACAATTTATTCACTATACATTTTGAGAGGGACTGTGAAAGAAACTCTCAAGGCAACTGTGTTTAATGGAGGCAATAATGAGAGACCTGACCGGTCTGGAGCAAAACCACCATTTCCTTCATGGAAGAATGCCCGAGCATTATGGGATATCAGTAAGTAGGAGTCTACCACTTTAGAATTTCAAATTATTTCAACAGACCCACTGCAGTTACAGGACAGAGGTAACAGGGAGGGAGGGAGGCTGAAGGATCCTCACACTGTCACTGCACTTCCCTTGGTGACACCGCCACACAGATCAAGGCTCTTCAGCTCAGCTGCTCTGTTCTTCCCGAGTTCAGCTGACTCCCATACTCGTCAGATTCACAAGAGATTGATGAAGAACAGTTGATTCATTTACAATTCCAGTGCCTGAAATTGTTGTGCCTACTAACATACAAGGTACCCAAGAACCCAGGAAGCTGAGATGTTCCTGCTACAGATGCTGATCTTATCTTGAGCATGTTTATGCTCCTTTAATGCACTCACGGACGATAATCTTATCTCAGACTTCGGAGGGTGTTTCTCTGGTGCCCCCACACACTGATTCCAGAAGCAGGGCTGCACCTGAAATTAGCCTAGAAATCCCTTGCTCACTACAAATTAACGGTGTAAACAAGATTGTCTAAAATACTTAAAAGGCATGAAGCACCTACAAGCACTCCAGAAAATACCATTTCAAATATAAAAAATTGACATGAATATAAATCATTCTTTTCTAGTTATTACCCAGCTCATCTAAGCATTTCTGTAAAGCTGGTATTTGAAAGAATAGAAGTGGGAACTAATGAACCAATGACTAAAAAAGATTGAACTCGCAGACAACTTTGGGGTCATATATTTATTTGATATAGGAAAGAAACCTGCATTTTTTTTTTTTTAAGGAATTGGCTAACACTGAGACATTTCAATAGTTTAACCTTTTTATTTTCTTCTCTGCCTCAACCATAGATCCAAATTATTTATTATAATACATAGTTATGTGACCCAAAGTATTGGTAATAATAAAGACTGGATACCACCCAAACCAGGGTTTCTTTAATTGGAGTTCATAGATCCTTCACACATCTTAAAGTAGTCTTTGATGTTCTCTTTTTCTCCTCAAGAATTCTTTAATTTTATGTTTTCATTTTGTTGATCATTTCTTTTTTTTTTTTTTGAGACGGAGTTTCGCTCTTGTTACCCAGGCTGGAGTGCAACGGCGCGATCTCGGCTCACCGCAACCTCTGCCTCCCGGGTTCAGGCAATTCTCCTGCCTCAGCCTCCTGAGTAGCTGGGATTACAGGCACGCGCCACCATGCCCACTTAATTTTTTGTATTTTTAGTAGAGACGGGGTTTCACCATGTTGACCAGATGGTCTCGATCTCTTGACCTCGTGATCCACCCGCCTCGGCCTCCCAAAGTGCTGGGATTACAGGCGTGAGCCACCGCGCCCGGCCTGTTGATCATTTCTAACAGATTATTAAAAGCATATTATGAATCATCCAATGATCATCTTTCATTATTTAGATTTGTGATTACAACTGTGATGGTGCCAAATAGCATGACTTTAAAATGTTGAACATGGATCAGGAAAGAACAGAGTTGGCTTTTGCATACATGAAATGGTCACACCATGTGAAGATCAAATGAAGTCGTGGTGTACAGTATACAAGTTTTCACAGTGGTTCCAATAAAACTTCCATTGCATAGCACGCTATAGCATCAGCAGGCCAAGCTCAGTAGCAAAACACAGATACAGTAGTTCTCGTTACTAGATTCATATTGCAAGGGGTGGCTTCGTTTTAACAAAATCTGCCAGGTAAATGTTGTTAATTTCTATTTTTATTGGTTCTGAATTTTTATTTAACATGTGCATGTGTCTAGCATTATGGTTGTATAGGAGCTATAAACATGAGAATATCACGTGTTGTTCCCTATCTTTATATACTTAAGAAATATGATAAAAATAATATAAGTAAACATTTGAAACCTAAGACAATTTTTTGTTTTGAAAGACAGCTTTATTATTCTTTATTCTGAAAGAGAGCTTTATTATTCTTGAGAAACACTGACTTAAACAAGTATTTTTCAACATTTTTGTCCTGTGAGTCTCCTTCATTATTATCTCACGAACCACTTAGGCATTTTCAGGTCATTAAAAAAATTTTTGCATGGCACGTAAGAAGAGAGTTCGCAGAAAATATTATGTTTTAGATAAATGTGATGTATAATTGAAGTTTGTTTTGTGAAATTTATTTTAAATAATATTTATTACAAAGACTATGAAAACAAATTATTTTTTGTTATAGAGTGCACTTACTAAGGTTCATTTTTCAAGGCCGGGCGCGGTGGCTCACGCCTGTAATCCTAGCACTTTGGGAGGCTGAAGTGGGTGGATCACCTGAGGTCAGGAGTTCAAGACCAGCCTGGTCATCATAGTGAAACCCTATCTTTAAAAAAAAAAAAAAAAAAAAAAGTAAGATTTATTTTCAATTAATTGTATAAGGTAAAGCATAGCTTGTTAACAAATTCAAAATTGACAATATTCTCTGTGGATCTGGGACTAAATACATATTTAAACATATTGAAATACAACTACATATTATGACATTACAAATTGGCACAAAATACTTTCATTTCCTGATGTTTTTAGTTTTTGAATTTTGTACATAAAAATCAACTGGGATTTTAAAAAATAATGTTTGTGCTTTGTTTGTAAGTAATGAAATCAGAGGAATAGTTTCAGGCTATTATTTGCAAACATACTTCCATAATTATTATACACAGCAGCTGAATCTTTCTAATAAACTGACAGACAATTTGAGTGTAGTCATCACTATGTTTTCTCTTTTTTGGATTGATTTTTTAGTCCTAGAGCTATGTATTTGTGCTATATTAAAGTTTTCATGATATGAATGCAACTTATGGGTGAGATGACCATCATCGCAAGTTAGTTGTGAACTAATTATCACAATTTGGCTGGGCACCATGGGTCATGCCTGTAATCCCAGTGCTTTGGGAGGCCAAGGCAAGAGGACCACTTGAGTCCAGGAGTTCAAGGTTACATGAGCTGTGGTCACACCACTGCGCTCCAGCATGGATGTCATAGTGAGACCCTGTCTCAAAAAAAAAAAAATATATATATATATATATATATATCACAATTATATTTCTCACTGGTTTATTTTTTTCAGAACCATTAGTCTTCTATCTTTAAAAAACATATGTATGTGAAAAAGAATTAAAAGCAACTTAAAGTTGTTAAATAGTGCAACCACCACTCTGACAGGAGTATTTAGCTGAGAGAGTAATTAAGTTATTTAATGCTTGTCATCGATGTCTACAACCTGCGCTGTGGGCTCACTCAGCACAACTCAGAGACTCTCAAACTTCCATCTTGTTAGTTTTGTTTTGTTATTGTTGTTTTGAGACAGGGTCTTGTTCTGTCACCCAGGCTGGAGTGCAGTGGCACAATCACAGTTCATTGCAGCCTCAATCTCCTGGGCTCAAGTGATCCTCACACCTCAGCCTCTCAGTGTGCCACATGCCTGGCTAATTTTAATTTTTTTTTTTTTTTTTTTGAGACGAGTCTTGCTCTATCCCCCTGCTGGAGTGCAGTGGCACAATCTCGACTCACTGCAACCTCCGCCTCCTGGGTTCAAGTGATTCTCCCGCCTCAGCCTCTCGAGTTGCTGGGACTACAGGCGTGTGCCACCATGCCTGGCTAATTTTTTGTGTGTTTAGTAGAGATGGGGTTTTACCGTGTTAGCCAGGATGGTCTCAATCTCCTGACCTCATGATCCGCCCTCCTCGTTCTCCCAAAATGCTGGGATTACAGGCATGAGCCACCGTTCCTGGTCTTAAAATTTTTTTTTGTAGAAACAAGTTCTCTCCATGTTGCCCAGGCTGGTCTCGAATTCTTAGGCTCAAGCCATCCTCTTGCCTCGGCCTCCCAAAGTGCTGGGATTACAGACATGAGCCACTGTGCCCAGCCCCAAACTTCCATTTTGAACTGGAAAACTACTTTTAAATGATTTTAATTCCCACTGTTTTAAAAGTAGAAATTCATATAGATTCTATGACTGTCTTCTGCAATCCTACCCACCTATAATACAAAAAATCATCTGGGAAATGCTGATCTAAAAAACCACTCAACACATCTCTATTCCACTTCAGTGAAGTCTTCATAAAGACTTGTTCTGCTCTGATAATCTGCACTCATGTTTTTAAAGCCTGATGGTTAGGAAGTCCTTTATGAGCAAGTCACTTAACCTCTCAGGACCTCAGATTTCTCATCTAGAAAAGGAAGGAGTTTGGATAAGATTATTTTTTTAAGTCCTACCCACACTAGAATTCTATGATTTTTATGTATTATCCAAGGCATTCGTTTTCATAACTGCTTAACATCAGAATAATATGTTTTTAAAACAAAATCAAACAGAAACCCTTAATATATAAAGCACTTAAAAGTGAAGCTGAGAATACACAATGTCTACAGAACACAGATTTGGAAACCACTGATATAAAGCTCTCTTTTTAAAAATGCCTTCCTTTTTTCTTTGTCTCAGTGGAAAAAGAAAACATCTGGAAAGGATCCACCATATTAGTTTTCCTATATGTAGACAAGAACATATGGATTAAGTCACCTGTCAGCTTTTTCTGCTCCAGATTAAATAGACATTATAAGTCTCATTTCCCATCCGTTTAAAAATATATTTCCTTTTTTTTTTTTTATATAAACCTTCTTTGGTTTCGGTAACTCTTTATTAAAAGGTAAAGTTGCAAACCAACCATGATCTCGCAGAAGAGCCCAGTGTAACAAAAGGATTACTTCCAGCTCTGTCATGTGATTCTCAATCCTGATACACTCCCAAGTTGTTTCCTTTTCAATAGCAGCATTCCATGGCTGCCTCTGATTCAACCAATAGCTTAAGAGGACCCGCAGTTTTGTTTTGGTTTGATTTTTGGCTGAACTTGTTATATCTAGTCAATAATTTCCCATCCAATACCCATGTAATTTGTTATTGTCCTTGTGAAGCCTCTGCAGTTTTTCTTATTGAACATAATCTTGTTTTTGATAGAGTGTTTTTCTAATTATTTAAGGTCACTGAATTTTTCTTCTGCTCTCCAACATACCTCATCCAACTTCAAAACCAATGTGAATGTTCTCTAGCTTATTGTTAAAAGTGCAGACTAAGAAAATGCCAATCACCTAAAAAAGAATCTATATGTGACGCGTGTTATATAGGCTGAATTGTACCCCCACGAAAACTCCTCTGTTGACGGCTAACTCCCAGTACCTAAGAATGTAATCATAACTAGAGATAAGGTCTTTAAAGAGGTGATTCGGTCAAAACAAGGACAACAGGGAGGGTCCTAAACCACTTTGCCTGATGTCCTCATAAGAAGAGGAAATTTGGACACACGAAAGAGACAACAGGGTTTCCTGTGCACAGAGGAGAGACC
The DNA here is from genome assembly GCF_030222135.1 of Aotus nancymaae. Lineage (NCBI taxonomy): Eukaryota > Metazoa > Chordata > Mammalia > Primates > Aotidae > Aotus > Aotus nancymaae. Next base: position 28,313,364 of record NW_026988454.1, read on the forward strand.
ACGTGAAGACACAGGAGAAGCAGTCATCTGCAAGCCAAGGAGAGGGGCCTCCAAAGACATCAGACTTCCTGACACTTGGATGGCAGACTTCCAGCCTCCAGAACAGTGAGAAAATACATTTCTGTTATTGAAGCCTCCCAGTCTGATATTTTGTTATGGCAGCCCTAGCAAACTTACACACAGGCTCCTGGCTTACTATGGTTTGACCGATGATGTTTTCATATAGAAATGGGGTTAATCAGAGCATGACCCCATGGTAAGTCGAGAGGCATCTGTCGAAGGTTGACCTTATTCTGTGCACACCATTTTGCAGCCCCTTGGAGCTCATCTTGGAACCTCTGCACAGAGAAGGCTACAGGAGAATTCAGATACCCATAACTCAAGTCAAAATAGGTCATAAAGGAAGATCTGAGTAAACTGCCCTGGAAGCACCAAGGAGCCAGAATTATTTCCATCTAGGGGATCAGGGGAGGCTTGAAAGAGGAGATGTCATCTGAGCTGGGCCTTCAAAGATGGGCAAAATTCCAGTTATGGGCGGGAGGCGGGGAGGAAATGGGTGGCAATCCAGGGAAACTGGACATTATGAGTGTGAACCAGGTTCATAATACACCCATGAACCCTGTGAGAATGACCCCCGTTGTCATCAACCTATAAACAAGGTTGGCTGTCTGCAAACCTAGCTAAACGTCAGAACCAACTGGGAGCTTTTAAAGAACATATAGCTCCTCAGGCCCTACTCCCAGCCTGCTGAATCAAGCACTCCGGGAATGACATCCTAAAATGTTTATTTTAATCAAATTCTCAAGTGGGATAGTACCAACTTCATCCATTTAAAGACCCCTTAATACAAACATTTCATTGACCTCTACATGGTAATGGCTGTATTTCTCTTGAATGAAAAAATACCTAGAGACAGAAAAACTATTGTGAGTTTGGTAATAATTTCAAGTGAATTTGTATTTTATGAATTAGAACCAAGTCTACATGTTTAAAAGTGATATTCACATCTCAGTTTGACATATACACCGCATGTAAGACATTATTTATTCAATTTGCAGATAACGCCAGGTTGCACATAGGGTCTCTGTCACTATTAATCCTGTGTTAACAGACTCTCGGCTATCTCTCTCCTCTTTTCCCTATTCCTCTCTCTCTGAGGAGCTGGCCATGTTTTTCATTGTTTTTATTTTTAAAAGATTCTCTGAGATTCAAAGTCTTCCTTACTAAAGTGATGAAAGTAATCCCTACTCCTTATATTGAGGATTAAGTGAGCTTTGGGGTTTTGTTTCATTTCGTTGCTTTGTTTTTTGGGATTTTTTTTTTTCTTGAGACAAGGTCTTGCTCTGTCACCCAGGCTGGAGTGCAGTGGCACGACCTACACCTGTGACCTTGACCTCCTGGGTTCAAGTAATGCTCCCACCTCAGCTTTCCAGCTTCCCAAGTTGCTGGGCTACAGTCACGCACCACCAAACTCGGCTAATTTTTATTTTTTTGTAGACACGGTGGTTTCGCCATGTTGCCCAGGCTGGTCTCAAACTCCTGGCCTCAAGCAATTCTCCTTCAGCCTCCTAAAGTGCTGGTGATTGCAGGCGTGAGTCACCACACTCAGCTGAGAGAATTTAAATACATTACGAAATACAGTGCTAAATCTCACCCTACCCCCTTCCCCAGCTCCACCACACAAGTATGAGCTCTTTCAATATATTTTTTGAAGCTGGGCCCTTCAGTTAGCCTTTTCTCAGTTCAGGTTTTAGCTAAAGCCAGAGACTAATCTCTAAAAGCTTGTTTCAGTCAAAAGTTCACACCAACAGGGACCTTTGTCCATTACTCGGCAGCCAGTGATGCCCAGGTGAGTCATCTTCCCAAGCAGATAACAGTTTTGCCCAAGTGGCTGCCACGATGCAGACAAAGGTAAGCTGTGGTTCTCCTTTTACACTGGATTTTTCTACCTCCAGCCTTTTTTTTGACGGGGGGCAGGGCTAGAAGGGATGGAGATCTCACTCTATTGCTGAGGCTGGAGTGCAGTGGCATGATCGTAGCTCACTGCAACCTCGAACCCCTGGGCTTAAGTGATCCTCCCGCCTCAGCCTCCCTAGTATCTAGGACTACAAGCATGCACTACCACACCCGGCTCATTTTCTAATTTTATTTTGTAGATACATGGTCTCAAGATGTTGCCCAGGTTGGTCTTGAACTCCAGGGCTCACGTGATCCTCCCACTTCAACCTCCCAAAGTTCTGAGATTACAGATATGAGCCACTGCACCTGGCCTACCTCCAGCCTTGAGAGTAACCTTCTCCAGAAAGTCTTCCCTGACCCCTCATTGGCGTTCCTGTAGTGCCAATGCCATATAATTATTCACGCATTCACCCATCAATCAGTAAAAGTCTAACACTTGCCAGGACTTGTTTCAGACACTGAATGAACAACCAGGCTAGGTCTCTGCTCTCATGGAGCTACCATTCTAGTGGAGAAGGCAGTAAACAGTCAATTTACCATGCAGCATGTCAGGTAGGAAGATGTGCTAAGATGAAACCTAAAGCCGGGCAAGAAAACAAGACGGATACTGTTATTTGGGCAGGATAGTCAGGAAGAGCTCATTGAGGTGATATTTGAGCAGAGACATGAAGAAATGAGAATATGGGCCAGTAGGACATCTGCGAAGAGAGTTCCAGGTGGCAACTGTCTTTGTCGGTAGCAGGGGTCTTGTATTACCCAGTTATTTATTTATTTATTTATTTATTTAGAGACGGAGTCTGGCTCTGTCGCCCAGGCTGGAGTACAGTGGCGTCATCTCGGCTTACTGCAACCTCTACCTCCCAGGTTCAAGTGATTCTCCTGCCTCAGCCTCAGGAGTAGCTGGGACTACAGGCATCCGCCACCACACCCAGTTAATTTTTTGTATTTTTAGTAGAGATGGGGTTTCACTGTGTTAGCCAGATGGTCTTGATTTCCTGATCTTGTGATCTGCCCGCCTTGGCCTCCCAAAGTGCTGGGATTACAGGCATCAGCCACTGTGCCCGGACTGTATTACTCAGTTTATTTACCACTGTTATGGGTGGAATTGTGTCCCCACAAAAATATGTTGCAGATATGTTGGAGTTCTAACCTCCAGTACTCCAGAATATGACCTTCTTTGGAGTCAGGAGCTTGTAGAGGCAATCAGGTTAAAATGAGGCCAGTAGGAGAAGGCCTAATCCAAAAGGACTAAAGTCCTTGCCAAAAGGGGAACTTTGGACACAAAGATACACATACAGGAGGGAGCGGGGTGGAAACCGTCATGTGAAGATGAAGGCGGGGATCAGAGCGATGCATCTACCATTCAAGGGAACCAAAGATTGCCGGAAAACCATCAAAAGCCAGGTAAGAGACAGAATAGATTCTCCCTCATGGCCTTCAGAACCAACCCTGCCAACAACTTGATCTTGCACTTCTAGCCTCCAGAACTGTGAGACAATAATGTTTTGTTGTTTGAAGGGTGATCAACCTTAAGTTTATATTAGATTGGTGCAAAAGTAATTATGATTTTCGCCATTACTTTCAATGGCAAAAATCGCAATGACTTTTTCACCAACCGAAATAGTACTGTGTTATGGCAGCTCTGGGAAACAAATACAACCATCCACCAGCACTGTGAGGGCCACAAACAGACCACTCCCTCGCTCACCCTGGTTCACAGAGTAAACCCTGGTTACACGAGACTTCTGGGAGCCCTGGGTTACTGCAAGTGCCCCCTAACTGGACTCTGTTTCCCGTTTTACTTTCTCTAACCATTCTCCACAGTACTGCTTTGATCTTTCTAAAGCCCAAATCTGTTCCTATCTCATGGCTACGCAAGCTTTTGCCTGCCTCCCATTGTCTTTGGAATACAGTAAAATTTCTCAGCTTGAGGACACAGTGCCCTTGGCACTCGGCCCCTGTATATCTCTCCAACCTTGTTTCTCTCATTCTTTGCATTAACTCCTTAGCCTTAAGTTTTCTACCCCACTCCTAGCAGGACCAAATTTCATTCATCCTGAGGCCTCCACTTAGTCACCCTCTCCATTGGAAAGCCTTCCCAATGCCCTCAGGACTGGAGTAGGTGTCCCTCCTGTGTGCTCTCCAAAGACCTTCCCTTCAATGCTGTGGCATTTATCACAGTGTGTTCAAGGCCTGTGTCAGTTTTCTCTCAGTGACCATGAGTTCCTATCTTGTTTTTATCTCCGGCACCAAGAAAGCATTTGGCACTTGGAGCACAGTCAATGGATGGAAGAGAATAAATGAACAAAGCATACCATGTTCCAAGCAGCTGGTCCCAGAGCTATTTTGTTCTCCTTTAAGGCGCGGGGGATGGGCAGGTGACCTTTCCAGGGATTTCCCAATAGTATGTAGAACCACTGGAGCTGGTTGGAGCTGCACCTTTCCATAGTGGTTGCAAGAGGAATTTAGATTAGACATTCAAAAGCTGTCCTTGTGTCGAAAGACACTTGCAGTATAAACAAGGGAAGTAAACAATCCCGCAATTTTTGAGGCTGGGGTTGACCAATATTTTAGAATCTATTTTTTGATAGGAAGTGGCCGCTTCAGGTACCCAAGCCTCTGATTCAGTCAACTGCATGTTCTGACCTACAGGTAAAGGTGGTGGGAGGTCAGGAGAATAAGGAATTGTTGCAACTAACAATGCAATATGTCCTGTGCCAGTATCTCCAAAAAGTAAATATTTTTGAGGTTTAAACATTATTTGCATACGTGGTTTGCTGGAGAGCCTGCAAGAGGAAAGAAGAGACAAAAAGTAACAACATGTAAAAAAATGCCTCACTAGGAAAAGACAGAGGGGTCATAGACGAAAATAATCAGGATTGGGTCTCTTTTGCAAATTCCTGAACGGAGAAATGTATCAGAATTTCCAGTCCTCAAGAAATAGGGCCTTAAAAAGTCTTGTGGGCAAGAAGGGGGAAAACGACGAGGGGGGCGGGGAGGCGGACTCGCACTTCGCAGCAGGAAGTCCTCAATGGCTATCGAGTCATGAAGAAACAACTGCCCAGAAGTCCTTATTCGGAGCGCTGAACTCGATTTTACCACGTAAAGAGCAATATAAAAGCTCAGAGCAGCCCCATCATGGTGTTGGGGAAACTACTCGGCTTCCCAAGTGAGAAAGCCAGAGAGCTCCGACGGGGTAGTAGCCCAGACCTGCGTTAAGGGTTTTATTTGCAAATCAATGAACCAAACGGGCGACCAGGCTCCGTGTGCCGCGTTCTGGAAGCAAGGTTATTATTATCGCCTATTGCCCCACTGAACAGTTTCACTGAAAAGGAAGAGTCCCAGCCGTGTGTGTGCGCGTGGTGCCAAACGGGACGTGCAGCTACGTGCCCACCTCCAGAACGACTTTATTTACAAAGTGATTACCATGTTATCTATTTGTTTTCCTTTTCCAGCAACAGCAGCCTTACTCAGCCTTCGAATTTCTTAATTACAAACCCGTTTGCTTCTAAATCAACCCCAAACCGTCAAGCAGAGCCCAGAGGGAGGCTGTGCAAGTTTGCACACACCCCCACCTCCCGGATCCAGGGCAACAGCAAAAGCAACTAACTGTGTATGTGCAAAAAGGTGGATCTGGGGACGAGGATCGCTGAGTTTGTTTACAGAGCAGAGACGCCTCAGCTCGGATGCCAAAGCTACCAAAGCAGCAAACGCAAACTTAGCAGAAGCACACGTACCCCGGGAGCGGCGGGCGGGCCCAAAAGAGCGGACTGGAGTTCCAGGGTGCGGGATCTGGGGTGGCCGGGCCAGCGAGCGCGCTCGGTCCACCTGCAGCCGCTGCCGCTCCCCGCCCCCAGCTCCTGTCCTTGAAAGGAGTGGAGGAAAAAAAGGCATCTACACGCAGTGATCCAGAGTAGGTCTACTCACTACCCTTATGAAAACACAAAGGCACAGTCCAGGAAAGCGCGCTCAGGAAAGGGCGCATTATTTGTCCGGGTCTTTAAAACCCAACTCAAGGAAGCACAAGCCATTCTTCGCAGCCTGGGAAGCTTTTGCAAAGCCGGGGAGGCAGAAGGGCACTCCGGAGGGCGGGGGCGCTGGGCGAGTCCCCTTTTCCCGTAGAGGGCCAGACAGATCGCTAGGTGAGCAGAGTGGGAGAGCCGGGGGTGGGGAGATCCGGCCAGAGCGGGGCGGTGAGCTCTCCTCGTTCCTCTCCTGGCAGGCGCTACCTTCGGGCGGGGCGGCCGGGGAGGATTTCCCCCCTGCCCCGGGGGTGGCTGAGCCGACCTCGCGTTTCTGGGCCGGGAAGAAACCAGAGCCGGGAGGCGACGGGGCGGCCCCGGGCCCCGCAGCCTCTGCGCACGTGCCGCGGGCAGCGGGGACGCGGCTCCCGGACCCGGTCCAGGTGTCCGTGGAGTTCCGGAATCCGCGTCTTGGAGCCGCCCGCCCTGGAGGTTCTCGCTCCGCCCTTCAGAAATTCTATATTAACTGTGGCCAAAGCCCTAAGAAACACAGCTCATTGTTGGCAGCTGCCGGGCGCTCCTACCGAGCTGTGAGGGCAGCGGAGGGGAAATAAAAGGGAACGGCTCCGAATCTGCCCCAGCGGCCGCTGCGAGACCTCGGCGCCGACATCGCGACAGCGAAGCGCCCTGCACACCAGGAAGGCCCCCTCTATGTGCTGCTGAGCCGGTCCTGGACCCGACGATCCCGCCCTCGGTCTTCGGAGCAGAAATCGCAAAAACGGAAGGTAAGTGCGACGGGCGAAGCTGGCTGGGGCTCCTGCCAGCCCAGTCCTCCGAGGGCAGGGTTTGCCCGGAGGAAGAGCGTGAGGCGAAGCTGGGGAATAACAACAGGATGTGCAACAACAGGATGAGGAGGGCTGATTCAATGCCTGAAGTTCGCGGCAGGGCTACGGGGCACTTCCTTTATTAGGCCACTTCGGGGAGCAGAGGGGGGTGTGGGCTCGGGTCCCCTCGCCCGATCGCAGGGGAAGGGGCTGTTTGTGCAGTGCCCGGCTGTGTTTCGAGTGGCAGGTCCTCCGTGGTGGCGAGCCCGGGTGCACAGGTTGCTAGTGGGATCTTGGGGGTGGTGGTTCGCAGCCGACGTGCGCCCGGGAATCTTGGGGAGCAGAGGCGGGCAGCAGTGGGGTGCGCTGTGGTGGGCGACACGTGTGGCGCGGGTCTCATCGCCTGCCCTTTTCACTTCCAGGACTGGAAATGGCAGACCATATGATGGCCATGAACCACGGGCGCTTCCCCGACGGCACCAATGGGCTGCACCACCACCCTGCCCACCGCATGGGCATGGGGCAGTTCCCAAGCCCCCATCACCACCAGCAGCAGCAGCCCCAGCACGCCTTCAACGCCCTGATGGGCGAGCACATACACTACGGCGCGGGCAACATGAATGCCACGAGCGGCATCAGGCACGCCATGGGGCCGGGGACTGTGAACGGAGGGCACCCCCCGAGCGCACTGGCCCCCGCGGCCAGGTTTAACAACTCCCAGTTCATGGCCCCCCCGGTGGCCAGCCAGGGAGGCTCCCTGCCGGCCAGCATGCAGCTGCAGAAGCTCAACAACCAGTATTTCAACCATCACCCCTACCCCCACAACCACTACATGCCGGATTTGCACCCTGCTGCAGGCCACCAGATGAACGGGACAAACCAGCACTTCCGAGATTGCAACCCCAAGCACAGCGGCGGCAGCAGCACCCCCGGCGGCTCGGGCGGCAGCAGCACTCCCGGCGGCTCGGGCGGCAGCTCGGGCGGCGGCGCGGGCAGCAGCAACAGCGGCGGCGGCAGCGGCGGCAGCGGCAGCAGCAACATGCCCGCCTCCGTGGCCCACGTCCCTGCTGCAATGCTGCCGCCCAATGTCATAGACACTGATTTCATCGACGAGGAAGTTCTTATGTCCTTGGTCATAGAAATGGGTTTGGACCGCATCAAAGAGCTGCCCGAACTCTGGCTGGGGCAAAACGAGTTTGATTTTATGACGGACTTCGTGTGCAAACAGCAGCCCAGCAGAGTGAGCTGTTGACTCGATCGAAACCCCGGCGAAAGAAATCAAACCCCCAACTTCTTCGGTGTGAATTAAAAGAAACATTCCCTTAGACGCAGTATCTCACTTTTCAGATCTTGAAAGGTTTGAGAACTTGGAAACAAAGTAAACTATAAACTTGTACAAATTGGTTTAAAAAAAAATTGCTGCCACTTTTTTCCCCCTGTTTTTGTTTCGTTTTTGCAGCCTTGACATTCACCTCCCTTATGTAGTTGAAATATCTAGCTAACTTGGTCTTTTTCGTTGTTTTTACTCCTTTCCCTCACTTTCTTCAGTGCTCAACTGTTAGATATTAATCTTGGCAAACTGCTTAATCTTGTGGATTTTGTAGATGGTTTCAAATGACTGAACTGCATTCAGATTTACGAGTGAAAGGAAAAATTGCATTAGTTGGTTGCATGAACTTTGAAGGGCAGATATTACTGCACAAACTCTGCCATCTCGCTTCATTTTTTTAACTATGCATTTGAGTACAGACTAATTTTTAAAATATGCTAAACTGGAAGATTAAACAGATGTGGGCCAAACTGTTCTGGATCAGGAAAAGTCATACTGTTCACTTTCAAGTTGGCTGTCTCCCTCCCCCCCATATGTACAGATGATAATAGGGTGTGGAATGTCGTCAGTGGCAAACATTTCACAGATTTTTATTTTGTTTCTGTCTTCAACATTTTTGACACTGTGCTAATAGTTATATTCAGTACATGAAAAGATACTACTGTGTTGAAAGCTTTTTAGGAAATTTTGACAGTATTTTTGTACAAAACATTTTTTTGAAAAAATACTTGTTAATTTATTCTATTTTAATTTGCCAATGTCAATAAAAAGTTAAGAAATAACTCGTTTTCTAGAAGTCATTTGGGGGTGGTGGTTCCCTTTGGTGGCTTTTTTCCCCGTCTTTGAGTTGAACACTTTATTGATGAGAGTAAGCATTCCAAAGGATAAATTACAGGACACTAAAACAGGTCATGATGAGCTTAAGCAGAGAGCAGGATTTAACATAATTGGCATAATGCTTCATTGTTATCATTGTAACATGCCTCTTGGTGTGCTTTAATCAAAAGCTGCAAAGTTGTCATAGTGCTTTTTTTTTCTTAATTGCCATCATATTCAAGTGTACTCCAGAGTTAGAAAGGTTTGCAATACTCAACATTATCTTTTACAATGGGCAGGAGGGAAAAATGAAGTGTTTCTGTTTATACCTGATTCAACTACTTAAATAGAGGTAGATTAGAATAATATACTGATTGATTGATGTGGATGGCATTAAATATAAATCTACCTTTATCTCCAGTGACGAGAGTTTTCTCAGCAAAAGTGCCAAGGATAGGTACACATTTTCTAGTGTAATCTCTGAAACAGTATCTGACTGGTTTATAGTTTTAAGAGGAAGAAGGGGCAGAATTCCGCCTTGAAGCTTTCTATTTTGTCCTGTAATATTTAAAATTTACTCAGGTTGACTCAAAGGTCAAATTACAATCTTTACAAGATGTTCCCTCTTAAGCATGCCCTGTTTTCCTGAGTTCTGAGCTTTTCCTGTTAGATGCACAGGATGCAAACACCTAAAAATATTTTAATTTTACCTAGAGAGATGACTTACCAAGACCATAGCTACAACTAAGTGGGTGTCAAGTTTTGCCTTATATAATCCAGCAAAGGAAAAAGAAATACTTTTAAAATCTCATTATCCCAGGTGGAAGGAGAAGGAATTTTGTTTTCTCTTTCATGTTTTCATGGCTTATTTCATGTTTATAAGAGCAACATACCTACCTTAAAGAAAAAAAAAATGCAGACTTTTGGACGTAACTTACTAGGGGAAGTAAAAAATGTAGATTGAGAACAATTTTATAAAAAATGCTTTAAAAGAACATTTAGACTTAGATTCTCATCTTAAATTCCATATTTTATAAGAAATCAGGAGGTGTGGGTATTTAGAAGTATTCCGAGAGAGTAAGTTGGGCATAAAGGCTGCTTTAAGTAGAATTCAGATCACCTACATTCTATAATTCTATTTCCAAGGCAGGCCATGTAAAATTAAAATGTACACACTCCACTGAGTTTTTTATACCTCTATAACTGACACTTTCTTATTTAAAATTATGTTAAAATAAATAATTTCTGAAAATATACTGAATCATCCAAAACTCTTTTTACCCCGCTTTAAAAGCTGATCCAGATTTCCACATTAATAGTTAAAGCTGAAGTTTTCTTCAGCTAAGACATGTCAATACTAAATCTGCAATCAGCAATAAATCTTTCTGGCTAAGCATTTTCACAGTAAGTTTTTCTTTTTTCTTTTTTCCAGAGGTTCAAGTGAAAAAATATGTTTGCATACGTATTAATCCAGCAATTGCAGTCCTTTTTCACTAGTGCCAGGAAAAAAGGAAAGCGATTAAAGGCATTGTTTTTTGCATAGAGAAGCAAAAGAATTGTCTTGCCACCACCCTTCACCATTTATTCTGCCAGGGAATAAGCCACAGCACCTGCTCTGTCACTAAATTCCTCCTGCTGCTCAAACGCCGGAACACGTATGTGGAGCTGCAGAGCCCAAGGAACTATTATTAGAGCTTGAGCCCATCCCTACCAGAACAGAGGACTCAAACAGAGGAGCTGGGCTAAAAAGCACAATTTGTCTTCAGTGCAAATACAAATGCTCCCCCACCCCCATTCACTTGAATAATCTCTGTTTCATTAAAAACTCTTTCTTGATCAACAATTGAGCAGATTCTATGTGATATCTGCAGGTCTCTTAAGCAGAGAAAAATAACTCCTTGTTTGAACAACCTGATTAATGAAACCTGTACAGTGACCTAGATCACCCGGCTACTGGCAGACATTTGCAAAACCTTTTGTGGTCTTGCTTCCTACTAAGTTGCTTATAGCATATGGGGAAATTTGACCTCTGTACCTTGGCTGTTTGTCAAAAAGTTCTAATATGATACAAGAGAGCTTCTGTTCTTTAAGCTTTGCCCAAAAATAGACACTCCATGCTTGATTTTTCAAGAAGAGATCAATGATAAGCCACAGCACAACCTCAGAGCTACATGTCAGAAAAACAAGTCCACATTAATAAAAACGTGTACCTCTGTCTTGTGCCTGATAAAATCCTCGTGACAGTATCTTTGCAGGAGCTGATAAAGACGTTAGAGCTATGGATGGGTCTTTGAAGAACGGTTACCTAATCACCACTGTTTATGGGGGTGCTGGGCTAGAGCACTAGTAGCAGAAGGCTGACATCTATTGTGAAGTTTATGGTCTCCATGACTTTTACTACTGTAAACGCCTGGGATGGCTATAAATTGATGTCAACATTAAAGGCCAGATCCTTTAGAGAAAAATATTAATCCACTAATCTATTATGGGTGGCCAGCTCTGAAATATAAACTTTACAGTCCCAGACCATTAGGTGTTTTCGCCCCCTTGTGGAATTTATTTGGAAGGTCAATGAAAAGCTGTTTCCTCAAGAGGTTTTTCTCTTTATTTTTGTTTTGTTGCCATTTCTGAAGACTTTGTTTTCTCCTTTGAGCAAACAGTACATATCCGAGCAACACATTTTTTTAACCAAAGAAGATTCCAAAATAAACATCCTTTATAAAATAAGAATATTTTATTTACCAAAAAGCTAAACCTATGATTAAGTGTGCATCATTGAGATTTGCCTCTTATTTGAAAATATGCATTACCTAAGGGATTTTCTTTTAAAAGTGTAATGAGCAGTGGTTTGGGCCAATGCTTTAGCCTGTAAACCATGAGGGGACGGCAAATCCTCGGCACCCCACAACAGGACTGTTGATTTGCAGGAAGGGTAGATAACAATGTATTTGACGGTATGAGGTTGGAAAGGTGGAGGCAAATATCCAGGAATGCAGAATGTAATTATCCACATTGGAATGTGACCAAGCCACCGGGCCCTAATCTTGTGAAAGGACTGCAGGATCTTTAATGAGGATGAGTGTTGCTGTCTAATTGAGTCAGGAAAATTTACTTTAAAATAAACCGGGCAGATAACATTGTCGCCAAAAAATAAATAAATTTAGAATTCAAGGAATTTAGGACTCGTGCCATTGACGATTTTTTTCTCTGCAATGGTATTGTTTTGCTAGCATGAAAGCGGTATTACACCTCTTCAGAAATGCATGCTTGAGAGCTGGTATTTATCATTTTGATACTGTACCACTATCATCAAAATCAGCGCTCCCAGGCAGGTTGAGGCTGAGCCTCCACAGAACAATAGGTGGCACATCAAATGACTTAGCCAATGAACCCCTATTATCATGGGTTCTGTTTGTCTTTTCCCTCTAGAATAGAAGGAACAATGGCAATGTCAGAATTTTAATTGCAATGGACTGGCTTAAATTACTTGACCTATTTTTATGCAGCAAGGAGAAAAGTGATTCTTTTTTTTTTTCCTGGTAGCCATACTTTTAATTTAAACTGGAAAAGGAAACATAAGAATATTTTCTATCAAATACTGCTGACAATTTTAGTTCGCCTTGTAGTAAGACCCGCCTATATTTTCGAAAAATATTAAGACATCTGAAATAAAGAACTTCCCTTCTCAGGAAGAAATTAAACTCGTAAGTAATGCTAAATCGTGAAAAAATCTTCTAAGAGTGGCTAGCGTGAGTTTCTATCATATTTTGACATTTGTAAACACAATGAAAGAAAAGCGAAGAGAAATAAGAGTCTGTTGCGTTGAGGAATTGAATCCATGATCCTTGGGAAAGAGAAACTATCAGACCAACCCCTTCCATACCGTCTATGAACAAATAATGGCTTTTTAGCTGCTGGATTCTTATCAGTTACTTCCTTATCCTAGATGAGCACTAAATGAATCAGCCCCAGGAGGCAGTTGGTGGGGCTTTTTGAGAATTCAGCTTGGCTAAATCAGGACTTGCAGAGTGAGCGAAAAGCACATGAAAGAAAGATGGACGATGACTATTATTACTTGCTTTATATGTTATTAGTTTTCATTAGGCTGAACTAATCTGAAAGATTAGTGAGACAGGGGTGCAGCCAGGGGTGAGGACCGTGGATCACGGAATTCTTGGAATTTTCCCATGGCATCACCATTGTGCTCAGCCCTGAAATCCTTCCCTTTCTTCCCTCTACAGTAGAGTGGTTACTTGATTACATTTTGGGTTGCGGAACAAAGCTGACAGGGGAATCTGTCTCCTGAGGAGCCTGTAGCAAGGCAAGGTTAGTGTGGTGCACTTTGCAGCAGATATGCACATAGCCGAGTGGCTTTTGAAAAGTTAGTAATGCTCAAAGAATTCTGCCTGTCCAGTCTTGAAAGCTGAGTGGGGAGCAAAATGTAGGCTTGAGTGCAAGTCAAACTCGCATAAAATCAGGAAAAGTCAGCCAACTCCAGGTTGTCAATACTGTTTCTATGAACACATGCTACAGTAAAGGAAATGGGATTGGAGGCTGTTGGAGTCTTTTCTCTTGGGTTTCCCTATGGACTGGTATAAAATTTGGCCTTGTGATTTCCTTAGTCACTAGGCCATAGAATTTCGTTGTTGTTAGTGGTGGTGGTTTATTCTCGTAACCCACTGGTTTGGGGCTTTGGTTTGGGTTCGGGTGGGTTTTTTCCTTCACGACAGTTGCCATCTCATTAATGACAAACATACAGTACACTTAAACCGTGCGTACAAATTCTTAGATCACCTTGTTAATATGGCCCTGTTTACATGTATTTTGGAGAACTCTTGAAAGGAGGATAAGCAAGGCGATGACCAGTTTCAGGTATCTCTCTTTACCCGATGTGTTTAGCAAACATAAGGACAATGAGGCCAGGAGGTGAAAAATGATTGAACTGACCGTTATGTTCCTAATCCGAACTTAAATATCTAAATGTTTCTAAGATCCCCTTCTGACACTATTTTTTGGATCAGTGATTCTCAGTTGGGTAGAGGTACCTCTCAGAATGGAGAGAAGGGAGAGGAAGACTAACTTACACAGACATATTCCATACTGTATTTGGACAGATGTTTTAATACACATTCTTTCAGTAAAACAAAATGTAGAAAGACATTTCAAAATCTTCTTGACTGATAGGGCAGAGGTTTTTAAATGGTAAGAAACACCGTTTAGACTGCATGTGATCAAATCGGAGAAATTTACCCTTCAGTCAACATCTCTTAACAAACCTCTTTGTTGATCCTACGTTTCTTGTGTCTGCCTTGGTTGAGCGCTTACTATGTGACAGATATTGTGGTAGGCACTTTACATACATAATCTCATTTAATGCTCATAGTACGCTTGCAAGATTCATGACATTCTCCCAAATTTACATAAGGAAACTGACATTTAGAGAGGAAGTCAGCTGTTCAAGGACAACACAGTGGCAGACAGAGGAACAGAGTGGTTTCCAGACAGACCTAAATTCTGAGTCAGTGCTCCTTTTTTTTTTTATGAGACAGAGTCTTGCTCGGTCACTCAGGCAGTGGTGCAATGTCAACTCTGCAACCTCTGCCTCCTGGATTCAAGCAATTCTTCTGCCTCAACCTCCTGAGTAGCTGGGATTACAGGCATGTACCACCACACCCGGCTAATTTTTGTATTTTTAGTAGAAACAGGGTTTCACCATGTTGGCCAGGACGGTCTAGAACTCCAGACCTTGTGATCTGCCCACCTCGGGCCTCCCAAAGTGCTGGGGTTACAGGCGTGAGCCACCGTGCCCGGCTGAGTCAGCGCTCTTTCTAAGATGCAATGCTGCCGTAATAAACCAAATGACACCTATTCTTAGAAGCCACTGATAGTCAAATGATCAATTTAATAAGTGATTTAGAAAAAAACCCATTACATTACATGTACACAAGTTCTAAAATATATGAACACAACTATAACATGTATTTATCCGTACAATCCCACACTGTCTTTTTTTGGGATTCACAAGATTTGGGTCTATGCTTTTTCAAATTCAGTATAAATATTCTTCCAAATTAAGTTTGACCCCTGAAAGTTCGTGGGTAGCATCTTGGTGAGCTGCTTTCTTCTTAACGTTTTGACCTCATTAGCATTTCAAGTCAAATGAAAGAGTACCAGTGATTTAACTTGCAGTTTTAGTTTTTTTTCCTTAATTGATTTCCATATTGCTGAAAATAAACCGTTTCTTTCAGAAACTAAGCCAATGCCTTACCCTTGCCAATTCCATACTCTTATTAAATGAGAATATTAGTTACTAAATTCTGGCACACAATTCTGACCACTTTACAACTTGCCCCACTGCCTGCCAGCAATTATGTTTTAATATTGATTATAAGATTCAGGCTGATTTCATAATGTTAATATTTTTTTTTAAAGTACATGTTAGGATAAAGGAAATACAGTATTTAGTTACTTTACACTTAACTAATCTTCCTCAATCTGTCCAAACTTTCCTGATGCAGATGTAAGCTCACTTTCTCTTACTTTGGTCTTCTATGGAAATGGAGAGCTCGTCTATTAATAGTTGTGCTGAAAAGAATAGTAGATCAGGAATAAAAAACATAGATCTAGTCTTAACTCTGCAACCAAATAGCTGTGTAATTTAATCGTTGTTGACTCAAGTTTCTCCATCAGTAAAATGAAGATGTTTAATTAATACATCTTGTATTCAAATTCTCATGAAGAAAACATAACCCCGTTCCTATCATTTCTCCTCCTCTGAAAAGATGGAGTATGATATTATAAGACCACCTCAACACCTGTTCCATCATTCTTACCATTATTTTTCCAAGCTCACTGTGAGCCTGTGGATATGCCATAGTCCTGACCCAGTTGTGTCAGCTTTCCGAAGGTTGGAATTGTCTCTGCAAATATTCCCTTTCATTGCCATAATGAGCACAAATTTTGGCTACTGAGATTTATCAGCCTGCAAGCAAATACCAGAAAAACTTGTCATTTTAGGAAGTATTTCCAGAACATGACATTTCAAATTTGCTGATGCAGTTGTTTAAATTATGTGTGTGTTTGTGGTGTGTAAGTGTGTAACTTTATTTCAGGTTATGTTCTATTTTCTTTTCTTTTCTTTCCTTCTTTCTTTCTTTTCTACTTTTCCTTCCTTCCTTTCTTCCTTCCTCTCTCTCTTTCTTTCCCTTCCTTCCTTCCTTTCTTTCTTTCCTTCTTTCTTTCTTTCTTTCTTCTTTTTATTTCTCTTGATGGAGTTTTGCTCTTGTTTTCCCTGCAATGGTGCAATCTCGGCTTACTGCAGCCTCCCCCTCCAGAGTTGAAGCAATTCCCTGCCTCAGCCTCCAGAGTAGCTGGGATTACAGGCACCAACACCTCACCAGGCTAATTTTGTATTTTTAGTAGAGATGGAGTTTCTTCATGTTGGTCAAGCTGGTCTCGAACTCCTGACCTCAAGTGATCCACCTGCTTTGGCTTCCCAAAGTGCTGGGATTACAGGTGTGAGCCACTGCGCCCGGCCCTGTTCTATTTTCTTAGGGATTGATTTCACTTTTCCAGCCTCATAAATAACAAACTATAACTATTTGAACTCTCTTCCCTTCAAACATCTCTTCCTGGGCAACAATCATTACCGTCATTATTAGCATGACTGTTAGTATTATTTACTTTCTCAGAGGCAATCCTATATACAGTGCTAAATCAGAAGAAGCTAGCATGTGTTGAACACTATAATAAGCAGATACGCAAGAGTTTTCAAGCAGTTAAGAGGCAGTTTTCCATATCCATTTATCTATTTCTCCTTCCCCAACTTTTCAACACCACATTCCACCTGTTTGGGAAATCAATTATTTAGCTAGATGACAAACTAATAGATGAGCTGAAAATTGTTAAACAAAAGGAACTGTGTATCGTAATACATAACTGTCCGGCAAATAATTATAGACTGACACGTACAAGTAATGTAGCTAAAGAACCGTGATAAAATGTTACAAAAATTTGTTCATCACCTAGCCACTAGGTGGCGCTAAAGGTCTGTAAATTCATATTTACACTTTGCTGCGCTGCTAGACCGTCATTTCCTTAAAGAACTTGCCCCCATCCCCACTTGCCATTTCCTGTTTGTATTGAGGGCATAAATTTTTGTCTACTTTGTTCACTGTACCTATGTGACCTATTTTAACCCTTAAAATTAAAGATATGTCAAGGTCACTCAAATACTCTCTGGCCAGGCACCGTTGCTTGCTACAGTCTATAAACATAGGAAATTGGGGCCACGCCTGTAATCCCAGTACTTTCGGAGGCCAAGGCGGGCGGATCACGAGGTCAGGAGATCAAGACCATCCTGGCCAGCACGGTGAAACCCCATCTCTACTAAAAATACAGAAAATTAGCCAGCTGTGGTGGTGGGTGCCTGTAGACCCAACTACTCGGGAGGCTGAGGCAAGAGAATCACTTGAACCCGGGAGGCAGAGGTTGCAGTGAGCCGAGATTGCGCCACTGCACTCCAGCCTGGTGGCAGAGCGAGACCCCATCTCAAAAAAAAAAAAAAAAAAAAAAAAGGAAGGAAGAAATTGACAAAAGATGGCTTTGAGCAACCCTCCACTTTTTTCCCCTTTTTATCCCTTTCCCGTTCGAAGTGCTTTCCTGCCTTCCATTTGCTCAGGTATTAGTGGCTCAGTTCTCTGCCCTGCTGGGATGTTTATACCTAATAGAGAAATTCTAGAGAGAGAACGTTTAAAACTAAAGGAAGAAGTTTTGAATGGTAAGATTTTGCACACCACTCAGAAAGATATTTGAAGGTCCCTAAGCCTTTCTCTACCTTTTTCTGACCCTGAAATCATTCCTTTTTCCTGTCTCTCCTACCTTTCAAGCCAGTGCTGTTCGAAGTCTTATACGAGGCCCTTTGCTCCTACCTTAAATATTGGTGTTTGCCAGATTTCTTAAATCACCTTACTAGTCAATTCCATGTTTCTAAAGGGCTCTGATACCACCTAGATTTTGAGCATTTCAAAACCCAGATCTCCAGCCCAGATCTCTCCAAGCTCTACTTACTACTGAACACACGCACCTGTGCGCATGCACACACACAAAGACACACACACACACACACACACACACACTGACAAGTAGAATATGTCCAAGACTGCATTCAATCTTCTCTCATTCACTTCCTGTGTTCTGATTCCTGGTTAGTGGAAGTGCTGTTCATCCAGACATCCAAACCAGGAATCTAGAACTCCCTTCCATTTCTTCCAAGTCCAGCTATCCCGACACAGCCATGCTGTGAGGAAGCCAGGCCACAGGGAAAGGCCATGTGTAGGTGCATCCACCAGCAGCAGCAGCCAAGGTTCCCAGGTGACAGCCACTATCAACTGCCTCCAGGTGCTTTGAGTGCCAGCAGCTGTAGCATCTTCCCTGTGGAGTCCCTAGGTATCAGACACTATGGAGTAGAGAAAAACCAAGCTCTTGCACCAGCTCTGAATTCCTGATCCGCGGAATCCATGAGCATAATAAAATGGTAAATTTGGGGAATATTTGGATAAATAGCAAGAGCACTTGAATAGCACTTACACCATTTCACATAATACATATTTTAGTTACTCAAATTATTTCTTGATTACTGTCCCTTTTTTAAAATATAAGCTCCACAAGGACATGAATTTTTGTCTACTTTGTTCACTGTATTGTATATTCTCAATAAATATTTTTGAATGAATGAGTACGTGAATTTCGCCTTTCTTGTATCATTCTTCATTTCATCCCTCTCCTGTTTCTTTATTTCTTGTCTAGACTGCAATAACTTCCTATCTGGTCTTACTTCCTCCCAACTTACCCCCTACCATCCATGCTTCAAACTTTAGAAAGAGTTGTTCTGAAATATAGATTTGATACTGTTGCTCAGGCCAAGTGAAATGGTGAATCTGGGCAGCCACGTTTATACTGTAATAACCCTGTCTCCCAGTGATACAGCAGATTGGACTATGGGCAAGTAGCTGTCAGGAAAGGCTAGCACATTGGCTGGCCTGGAAAGTGCCAACAAAGAGACAGAGAAAATATAGTCATATCATGGAGGTGTTTTTAGTGAAATTATCTAAAATTGAGCCTGTGATGTCCTTTGGGAGCCATGCAGTCATACTGAAGAGCAGAGAGACTGGCTTGCAGAAGTCAGCAGGGGAGTGGAACACACGTTCTGAACAAAACAATACAAAGAGACCATCAGATGCTAAATCAAGACAGAGAGGGAAGACACATCTGTCCCGGGCAGCTTCCTGGTTTCCTGATTAATACTCACCATACCCACAGTTCTTGTAAGATGTCTCTATGGCTTTTGTAATTTGTCTAACTTGAGGGATTTTGAGACCATCTATTACTCTTGCTCTTGCTCGTGCTGTTCCCTCTGCCTGAAAGACACTTCTTCATCTTCAATCCTTTGCTGAAATGTCCTTCAATATTCGTCTCAAGCATCTTCTCTGAGAAGCTTCCTCATATGCCTCCCTAATTTGCAGCACCCCTATACCTTATAAATACCTCTGTTTGTATGGATTATATACGATTACGTACAAAGTATTACAATTATTTGGTAATAAGCTTCTCTCTTCTACTTTGCAATTATATCTATTAAGAAATTTGCAGGCTGGGCGTGGTGGCTCATGTCTGTAATCCCAGCACTTTGGGAGGCTGAGGCGGGCAGATCACAAGGTCAGGAGTTCGAGACCAGTCTGACCAACATGGTGAAACCCCGTCTCTACTAAAAATATAAAAATTAGCTGGGCATGGTGGTGTGCGCCTGTAATCCCAGCTACTCAGGAGGCTGAGGCAAGAGAATCACTTGAACCCAGGAAGGCGAGGTTGCGGTGAGCCGATATTGGGCCACTGCACTTCAGCCTGGGTGACAGAGCAAGACTCTGTCTCAAAAAGAAAGAAAGAAAGAAAGAAAATTTCAGCTGCAAATAATAGAAATCTTAATTCTGGCTTAAACCATGAGAAATATATTTATTATCTGTCAAAAGTCAAGAAGGCAAGGGCAGGGTCAGGGTTGAGTAATTCACTGATCAGTAACGTCCACAGAGACTCAGGCTTCTCTCATCTCTCTCCTGGGCTGCTGTCAGTGTTGACCTCACCTTGGACCGGTGACAGGTGGCATGAACAGAGCTCACATGACATGCAGTGAAGAGAAAACTTTCTGCAGAACCATCCCTTTCTTCATGTATCACGTCATGGACCAGTTTCCGAAGCAACCAGCCATGGGGATTGGTTTTACCATGGGGTGGAATTATCACAATTGACTTAAGTTAATCATCCAGGGGTGAAGTGGATATTAAAGTGGCAACTCCATCTCCAGAAGAGTTAACAGCTAAGCGGACGTTTTCTAAAATTTCTATTTCAAGGCATAGATTTTAAGCTGAAATTGACAGGAATTATTTTTAAAGTTTTTTTTCAAATCTTCTTCATATAATAAAGACATATAGCTATTAAAATTATGTAATAAATCACTCAGAGGGTTTATTTGATAAAGGTTGAAATGTCTTCTATAAAGTGACATTTGTTAATATAAATAAATATCCTATTAAAAAGAAATATACGGTCATTATGTCTTCATTTCTGGCCCTTCAAAAATATGTTTGATATTTCCTTATTAATATGACTAATAAGTGATTTCTCTGCCCCAAAAAAATCATGTACATTTTGGCAGGTGATTAATCTCTGTGCAAAATGAACAGAATCTAATATTTATGAAAAAATTACTGATAGCTATAAAATCTATTTCTATAATAAATGCACTGGTCCATATGGCAAAGCCAAAAAAGAATGTAAAATTAGTTTGGCAAGATTCAAACACGGAAGATAAGAAAACTCTAATACATGGCAGTGAACATCTTTTGTTCTGTCTACTCATTGCTTGCCCTACCCTTCCACAAAATGCCACTTTTTCTACTTTAGTTACGTATGTTTATGTGAGAATTCCCATAATCCTATGTGCCCTCTGCACAGTGATTGGCTAGGGGTGTCCAAATGGGCCCAGTTGAGACATTCATCATACCTTACCCTCCTGGCTGCAGCTAACTGGTCTGTGGATAACACTGACGGAACAGAAACCTTCCCACAGGAGTTAGCTTTTTTTTTTTTTTTTTCCATTTAAATAGCTTTTGGGGCACAAGCAGTTTTTTGTTACATGGATGAATTATATAGCAGTGAATTGAGATTCTAGTGCTCCTATCACACGAGTAGTCTATGTTGTACCTAATGTGTAGTTTCTTTGTTTTTCTTTGTTTTTTGTTGTTAAGATGGAGTTTCTCTCTTGTTGCCCAGGCTGGAGCGCAGTGGCACGATCTCGGCTCACTGCAACCTCCGCCTCCCGGGCTCAAGTGATTCTCTTGTCTCAGCTTCCCAAGTAGCTGGGATTACAGGCACGAACCACCACGCCTGGATAGTTTTTTGTGTCTTTAGTAGAGACGGGGTTTTGCCATGTTGGGCAGGCTGGTCTCGAACTCCTGACTTAAGGTGATCCACCCACCTCAGCCTCCCAAAGCGCTGGGATTACAGGCGTGAGCCACTGCGCCCGGCCATTGTTTAGTTTATTTTATCCCTAGTCCCTCTTCCACCCTTCCTGTTCTGAGTCCCTAAAGGCCAATATTTCACCCCATGTGCCTTTTCACAATCATAGCTCCCACTTAAGTGAGAACATAGAATTTTTGGTTTTCCACTCCTGTGTCACTTCACTAAGAATAATGCCTCCAGCTTCATCCAAGTTGCTGCAAAGACATTATTTCATTTTTTAAAGGTCTGAGTAGTATTCCACGGTGTATGTATACCACATTTTCTTTATCCACTCATTAGTCAGTGGGCACTTAGTTCGGTTCCACATCTTTGCAATTGTGAATTGGGCTGCAATAAACATACACGTGCAAAGACTCTTTTCCTTTAATGACTTATTTTCCTCTGGTTAGATACTCAGTAGTGGGATTGCTGAATCAAATGGTAGATCTACATTTCGTTCTTTAAGTACTCTCCGTACTGTTTTTCATAGAGGTTGTACTAATTTATAACCTTGCCTTTTGACTTTTCAATGGCCATTCTTGAAGGGGTAAGGTGGTATTGCACTGTAGTTTTAATTTGCGTTTCTCCCCCTCCCCCAGGAGTTTTTAACTTGACAACAGAGATAACAAGTTTTGGGTCCTCTCTAGTGATGAAACTATGAGCCTGGAAACTGCTGCTAGCAATATTTCCAGCAGTGTGGAAGAAGTGAGTGTGGGAGAATACAGACTCTGTTCATCCGTTTTCACACTGCTATGAAGACATACCCAACACTGGGTAATTTATAAAGGAAAGAGGTTTAATTGACTCATTGTTTAGCATGGCTGGAGAGGCCTCGGGAAACTTACAATCATGGCAGAAGGAGAAGCAAACACGTCCTGCTTCACGTGGTTGCAGAGAGAAGTGTAGAGTGAAGTAGGGGAAACACCCTTATAAAAACATCGGATCTTGTGAGAACTCATATCACAAGAATAGCATGGAAGTAACTGCCCCCATGATTCAATTACCTCCCACCAGCTCCCTCCTACAACACATGGGGATTATGAGAACTACGATTCTAGATGAGTTTTGGGTGGGGATGCAGCCAAACCATATCCCCAGACAATATGAAGACAGAAGCAGAGACTAAAAGGTGATCTGTTACCATCTGAGTCACTGAGGTCTAGGTGCAACCTTGCCCTTCCTGAAGTATGGTCACAAGAGACAATACAATTTCCTCTTCCAGAACTAATTTGAATTGTGGTCAAACACATGAAACAAATCATCTTGACTAATACATACTAATACTAACACAAATTTCATTTCCACTGTAATTTGTTTGTTTGTTTGCTTGCTTGCTTGCTTTTAAATATTTCCCTAAAGTATATGTTTGGGAGGAGCTTCTATTTTAGGTATGTTTTTGGGAGTGACTTAAAAATGATCTTTTCGACTGGGCACGGGGGCTTACGCCTGTAATCCCAGCACTTTGGGAGGCCGAGGCGGGTGGATCACCGGAGGTCAGGAGTTTGAAACAAGCTTGCCCAACATGGTGAAACCCTATCTCTACTAAAAATTCAAAAAGTTAGCCGGGCATTGTGGCGGGCACCTGTAATCCCAGCTACTTGGGAGGCTGAGGCAGGAGAATCGCTTGAACCTGGGAGGCGGATGTTGCAGTGAGCGGCGATTGCTCCACTGCACTCCAGCCTGGGAGACAGAGTGAGACTCTGTCTCAAAAAATATATATATAATCTTTTCAGGAAACAATATGAGAGATATAACATGTCAGCATTAAAATTCACTTTTTTTCCTACTTGGATAAGGCTTGTAGCATCGTCTTGCACCTATATTACAATAAGTAATGAACATTGTGAAGTGCTGCTCAAATACCCCTTTCGGACTGAAGAACTTTTTCCCTCTATTGCTGGGAATAGTGCCAGTAAACATCTTCTTTTTTTTTTTTTTTTTGAGAGTCCCAGCAGGTTATACTGTGTTTTTTTACTCTTGTTATTCTTACACTGGGAACGGCAAGGAACTTGACTTCACTTTTGCCCTGGCAGATAATCTTGAAATAATAATGTCAAATAAAAGATGCTATTTTTATTTATTTATTTGTTTATTTATTTTTTCCTCTCTCAGGTTTATTTGTACAAATAGCATAGGAGGACCCCAGCCCCATGCAGATGGCAGTCCGGGGGATCGCACCAGTCCTTCTGTCCTCATGTTGGCAAACAGAGCTCTCTACTCTGAAGCCTTTGTAGGGGCCTGGGCCCCTTTGGGAGCCTGAGCTGGAACTGAAGCTGGAGCTGCAGACTGGGCCTTGGTTTGATTCTTGGCCTTTGGCCGGCACAGCCTGAGCCCCTTGGCAATGTGGACATGAGCACGCTTCCCCAGCTTGGGGTGGGCAACATAGGCAAGTCGATCGAGCTTGCGGCTGACACCCTTTGGGATCCTGGGCTTAACCTCCTTGGGCTTTACGAGGGCCTTGATGGCCTCAGCACGTGCACTCATGGCCTTGGCCTTGCTGGCCTGCATCTTCTTTAGACCCTTCTTGTTGTGCTTTTTGGAAAAGTGCATGTTCCTAAGGAACTTGGGGTCCATCCTCTTAAGAGATTCATATCTTTGTGATCGGGGTTTCTTGATACCATTTCTGTGCCACTTTCGAGACTGGTTGTGCGTGGTGTGGTTCTTGGACTTGGCCATGTCTGCACCTGAGCCGCAGCTTCCAAAGCGCCTAGAACTGGAAGAGCTATTTTTTTAAAATTATACTTTAAATTCTGGGGTACACGTGCAGAATGTGCAGGTTTGTTACATAGGTATACATGTGCCATGATGGTTTGGCACCCCGTCATCTACATTAGGTATTTCTCCTAATGCTTCCCTCCCCTATCCCCCTACTCCTGACAGGCCTTGGTGTGTGATGTTCCCCTCCTTGTGTCCATGTGTTCTCATTGTTCAACACCCACTTGTGAGTGAGAACATGCGGTGTTTGGTTTTCTGTTCTTGAGCTGACAACTTATTTCGGAATTTCCTTACCACCTTGCTCAAAGTCACACCTCTTCTGGAGGCAGCCTGCCTCCAGTGTCTGGAATAGAGGCCTGACTCTCTCGTCAACTCGGGACAACTCTGGGGGGCCACCCTAGCTTCAGAGCTTCCCATGGATGAACTGAGGAGTTTCTTGAGGCTCCACTGAAGTTCATCTTCTCCTGCCCAATCTATCTTTCTCCTTCCTTCCATAGGCATTGCTCCCAAGACCACTCCCAATCCACTCCCAGCATTCTAATCTCCATCTCAGGGGCAACCCCTTCTAAAGAACTCAACTGGCAGCACAATACTTTAAAAATCATCAAACTTTGGGCCAGGCATGGTAACTCATGCCTGTAATCCCAGCACTTTGGAAGGCCAAGGTGGGTGGATCATGAGGTCAAGAGTTTGAGATCAGCCTTAACAACAAGGTGAACCCCCTTCTCTACTAAAAATATGAAAATTAGCTGGATGTAGTGGCATGTGCCTATACTCTCAGCTGCTCCCAGCTACTCAGGAGGCTGAGGCAGTAAATCACTTGAACCCGGGAGGTGGAAGTTGCAGTGAGCCGAGATCACGCCATTGCACTCCTGCCTGGCCACAGAGCAAGATTCTGTCTCAAAAAAAAAAAAAAAAATCATCAAACTGTGAAAATATTATGAGGTCTTCTAAGAATGGCTCCTTAAATTTTCTTAGTGCTCTGCTAAGCATTCCAGAGGACAGAATAGAGGTATGAGGTATGTCCCCTGCCCTTAAGGAGCTCACAGTCTCACTGGAGACACATAGCTTAAGCAGCCATCTTCATACAGCTCAACAGGGTGCTCAGATAAAGAAAGCTACAATGAAGCCAAAATTAGTACAGAGTAGGTCATACATAAATACTGAATGAATGAACGTGTTAATTACTTAATAGGAAGAGACCTATGTGAGCTCAGATAGACCTTAACATTTATTTGAGGCCGAGCTGCATTTACCACTGCCATTTTACTTTTATTCATTAACCCAGTGCTGTACGGTTCTCCCAGTGGCCTTGGACCACCCGGTTCGCCCCACTTTCTCACTTGCAGTTCTTAAGAACAACAGTAGAAGCCAGTGCAGTGGCTCGCACCTGGAATCCCAGCTACTAGGGAGGCTGAGGTGGGAGGATCGCTTGAGCCTAGGAATTCCAGGCTGCAGTGAGCCTGGGTAACAGAGTGAGACCTCATTATTTAAAATAATGATAACAATAACTGTAGAATGCACTGGGAATGCACATCCTGAGGCAAGGAAGAACTGGCCAGAACTGCTCAGTCTCTGTTCCTTCCCCCTCTCTCTTTGACACAGGCTGTTTTTAAACGCTTTAGCCCAGCAATTCACATTATCCTATCCTGAAGTATAAAACCCAAGGCGGTTGCTATCCAGACTTCCTCAGCTGTGATGCAGGTTGGATGCATGCAGATGAGAGTCCATCTGCCCTAGGTAACTTTCCTAAGTCTTGAGAGACCAGCCTGTCCTGAATCCTAGGCGTCTGTTGTCCCTTGCTGCCTGTCTGTGAGTAATAAACTCTCTTCATAGAACTTGTGCATCCAAGTGTTCTGTCTTGCTGGACCCAGGCAAGTAGTAAAAGCATGGTCCAAGATGCAGTGGGCTGAAGTGGAACCAGCACACGGTGAGCCTGCTTTGTGCCCACTTAATCATCGCTTACTTTTCATAACAAAACATAAAATAACCAACCCAAGCAAACACAAGATCCTACCAGAAGCTCTGCTTTGATTCGGCACAGGTCCCCAAAATAAGGGCCTGCCCTTTCCCCATGTTCCAGAATCTCACCTCTCATTCACTGTCTGAATAGCCAAGGTGGACCAAAGCTGTTGTCACCCCACAAATAACCTGTGAAGAAAGAGAGCCAGTCTACAGCCAGTAATGATTGTAATATTGGTAATAATATCTTACATCAATATAGCATTTTATTGTCCCTGAACTGTGCCTTGCTTGATCCTCACATCATCCTGAGAGGCAAAAAGAATAGATATCATTGTATCCCCCTTTCACAGAGAAAGAAACTGAGGTTCAGAGATCTTACACGTTAGAGCTGGGCTCTACCGAGGTCTTCTAACTCCTACTGTAACCTTACTCCTATTGCAACCCTACCACTCCTGGTTTCTACATATACTGTGTTCTTGGAGTTCTGTTTCTTACGGCTCTCCCTCAACTGAGAGTTATGGTTTATGTCAGTAATAAGGGAATTTATGTCTTTAGTTCTACTAGCACAATTAGTTTTGGACTCAAAACATTAATCAAGCTTAACAAAACTGAATTTGTATTATCTTATATATTACTAAGAAATGATGTGCATTTGAAACACTATTCACAATAGCAAAGACATGGAGTCAACCTAAAGGTCCATCCATGGTAGACTTGATAAAAAAATGTGGTACACATACACCATGGAATACTATACAGTCATAAAAAAGAATGAGATCATGTTCTTTGCAGGAACATAGATGGAGCTAGAGGCCATTATCCTTAGCAAACTAACACAGGAACAAAAAACTGAATACCTCATGTTTTCACTTTCGAGTGGGAGCTAAATGATGAGAACACATGGACACATAGAGAGGAACAACACGCACTGGGGCATATCAGAGGGTGGAGGGTGAGAGGAGGTAGAGGATCAGGAAAAATAACTCATGGGTACTAGGCTTAATACCTGGGTGATGAAATAATCTGTGCAACAAACTCCCATAGTGCAACTTCACCTATTCAACAAACTGCACATGTCCCCCTGAACTTAAAAAAAAAAAGTTAAATTAAAAAAGAAATGATGCATTTGAATATAAACCTTGAATTAAAAAGCAGAGAGAAGTTTGTCCAGTTAATTACACCCATATTTGAACAAATATGTACATTGCATTCTAAAAGATAAATATCTTTAACTTTTATGTCGGGTACTATTTCCAATTATACAATTTCTCAAGAGATAAAAACTAGATTGTATGGTAAACTTCTTTTTTATTTCTATGCTGCTGCACAACATAACATTCTATTCTTAACTGAGATATACTTTTTTTTGGATGTCTACATTGGCAGGTCCCTTGTGAGGTGGAGGTGGGGTGGGGGTGAAAATTGATGGGAAAAGAAATTGTGCTGTCAGCTCCTGCGATGCGCCTTCAACTCAAATTGGCTTGCAATTTCCTCCACATGTCTTCAGCCAGCATATGGCAAAAATATCAGTTCATTTTCTCTTCCCTTCATGAGTGAATTGAGGTCATCTCTTGTGCAGTTATAATTCTGTAAGGATTGTTCTGTAGGATGATTTGATTTCCTATTCTCTTGTCTACTCTTATTTCCACCTATATTTACATCTCATTGATTCTCAGGAATAATGTCTCACTCAGCTTCATTCCATCTGCTCATGTATATAATGAAGATTCTGTTTCTAATGCATTCTATTCCTGAGTCTGAGACTCATCACAGCAGTCCCACTTATGGACAATATGACCTCGGCCAAGACAATTATCTACTTACCGGTCTTACCTTCCTTCTCTGCACGAAGGGGACAATTATAACTGTCCCACTTCTTAATATGCTTTGAAAAAAATCACAATAGATCTTTGAGAGGCGTGGATTTATTGTTCATGGTTGTGCATTCACACATAATTCCTGGAAGCCCTTGACATAGAGAATAGGTTGTCATTTTGGATTAGTGGATGTTTAAAGATGGTACCTGAGAGAGTCATTCAGCTGATGCCGGAGCTATGGGACTGTCCAATAATTGTTTCTGTGGTTCCCTTCTCATCAGTGAAAACCCACAACGAATAATAAAAACATGTTTATTTAACATAGACCCCAAAAGCAAGCTAGTGTTGAAAAAGTAAAGAGCAAATAAAGTAACCATTACTAGCCAGAAAAATTTGGTTTTGAATAAATGAAAGAATAAAAGAATACTGAATTGGGCAGTGACTCTGCTATGTGAATGATTCTGCCATATTTATTCAATATGAAAGGAACAAAGGATGATTGAAAAAAATTGTTTCTGCAGTGCTTTAGGCAATGCAAATATGGAAATTTGTGGGTGAAAACTATATGTTGAAGTACTTTTGTAACGTGGAGGATTCTAGATGGGCTTAGATGTTTCTCTCTTGAATGTTAAGAACCTGCTACAAAAGGCAGTGTGGAAACGCTGGTTGTGTTATTATTGTCTCATTGGATGAGGTACTGCTGATTGTATAGGAGTTATTAATACTTTATAATATTATTTTGATTCCTACATAAAACAACTATGTATTTTAGGCCAGTGCAGTGGCTCATGCCTGTAGTCCCAGCACTTTGGGAGCCTGAGGCGATGGGATTGCTTGAGCCCAGGAGTTTGAGACCAGTGTGGGCAACATGGCAAAACGTTGTCTCTACAAAAAATACAAAAATTAGCCAGGCATGTTGGCAGGCACCTTTAGTCCCAGCTACTCAGGAGGCTGAGGTAAAAGGATCACCTGAGTCCGGGAAGGTCAAGGCTGCAGTGAGCTGCAATCAGGCCACTGTACTCCAACCTGGACAACAGAGTAAAACTCTGTCTTTAAAAAAAAAAAAAAAGAGTAAGTATTTTAAACTCCCTGAAGCTCATACTCCATACTTATGCATGAGAAAATAGAAAGCAGGTTGGAAAATTTGTTTAAAAATATTGACTCACGTAGGGGCCAGGCATGGTGGCTCACAACTGTAATTCCAGCACTTTGGGAGGCCAAGGTGGGTGGTTCATTTGAGGTCAGGAGTTTGAGACTAGCCTGGTCAACATGGTGAAATGCCATCTCTATTAAACCCACACACACACACACACACACACACACACTAGCCATACATGGGGGAGTGTGCCTATAATCCCAGCTACTGGGGAGACAGAGACATGAAAATCTCTTGAACCTGGAAGACAAAAGCCACAGTGAGCCAAAATCACTCCACGGCACTCCAGTCTAGGCAACAGAGAGAGACTCCGTCTCAAAAAAAACCCCCAAACTCTCAATTCACGTAAAGGTGCTTGTGTAAATGCTCATAACCTTTAATTGATGTTTTCCTTCTGTGAAATAATAATAGTCCAAAATATAGAAAAATGTTTGAAAATGTTTGTGCATTACAATATTTATTGTAGCTTCATATGTAGTCAAAAGCTTTTGCAAACAATCTAAATGTCCACTATTAAAAAGATGGTTTAGTAAATTATTATTTAAACATAGAGAGATGTTATGTTGCTGTTTAAAATAATGTTTTAAAAAACTTTAGTTAAAAATGAAAATGCTATGACAAAATGTTAAAAAAATTCTAGATAAAAATCGATTTTACTGTTGGAGCTCAACTATGCGATGATATGCATGTTGATAAAGGTCTGAAGATAAGTATGCCACAATGATAATACAATGGTTTTTGAACACAAATTAAGACTTGTTTATAAATTTACTTTCTCATTTTTCTAGAATCCATACATATTATATTTAGAGTCAGAAAAAATTTGCAGAAAATTTTAAAGAAATGGAGTATTATTATTTTTTATTTTTATTTTTTGAGACAGAGTCTCACTCTGTCGCCTAGGCTGGAGTACAGTGGTGGGATCTTAGCTCATTGCAACCCCTGCCTCCCTGGTTCAAGTGATTCTCCTGACTCACCCTCCTGAGTAACTGGGACTACAGGCACGTGCCACCACACCCAACTAATTTTTTGTATTTTTAGTAAAGATGGGGTTTCACCATGTTAGCCAGGATGGTCTTGATCTCCTGACCTCCTGATCCGCCCACCTCGGCCTCCCAAAGTGCTTGGATTATAGGCGTGAGCCACTGTGCCCAGCCTATTTTTAATAATCTATCTTTCTAATAATTAATATTATCTGGTGGAATTTTGTGCCATGAACAATCCAATAACCCAATATCAGAAACTAGACTAGGTATTGATAATCTGTAGCACCTATACCATATCATGTAAATGTCTTGAACTTCTTGTCTACCACCTGTGAAATCAGACTGTCTATAACTTTTTTGTTTTTTGAGATGGAGTCTCTCTCTTGTCGCCTAGGCTGGATTGCAGTGGCGTGATCTCAGCCCACTGCAGCTTCCACCTCTGGGGTTCAAGCAATTCTCCCGTGTCAGCCTCTCTAGTAGGGAGGGTTACTGGCACCCGCCACCATGCCCAGCTAATTTATGTATTCTTAGTAGAGATGGTGTTTCACCATGTTGACCAGGCTGGTCTTGAACTCCTGATCTCAAGTGATCCACCCGCCTCAGCCTCTCAAAGTGCTGGGATTACAAGTGTGAGTCACCACACCTGGTCTATAACTTTTAAACATTTCTATAGTGAGTGAAACATGTTATTGACAAGATCTAGAAAAAAAATTCTCAGATGCCTTCTGTCATTACCTAAAGCAGTGGTTAATTTACAAATACCCATCTAACTAAACACTTGGTACTGTATGTGTTATGGGTTGGGAAGCAAGACAGAGTAAGCAGCACAGAGTTTACGGTCTAATGAGAGAGGTAAATATGAAGTGATTAATCATTTGACCCAAAGCCAGAAAGATGAGTGAGTGTTCGCTAAGCCATGTTGAGTGGTAAATAAGGCATGAGACCATATATGCCCCAACTCTGGAGGCAAGAAGGTGAGTACCTAGTGTCTCCAACAGCCAGGGCTTTTTCCTTTGCTTGCTTACAGAGGGCTCTACTTCTTAGTCCCTTTGTACTTGGGCGGGTAATGTGACTGTTTCTGTCCGCTAAAATGTGAAATATACTAAAATATACAGCAATTCCAAGGTTAAGGCAGTCTCTTTCCTCTCCTGACCTTTAACCGAGGGGTCCATGCTTTCTAGAGGGTGCAGGCTACAGGATCATGTCTACATCACGGAGTCACCATAGAGATAGCATCACCTTGGAAAGCTGCCTAGACCTGCAGCAGACTGTATTGACAAGAGATACATTTTTGTGTGTGCCTTGTTTCACAGAAGAAGTGTGCATCTGGAAATGACAATATTAATTGCATTAGCCATGGCTGATATCATGACATGGTCCCTATGGAGATGCATTCCACAGCATCTTAAGTTGATATTCACTTACCTCATCTCAAATCTCCCCATTGCACACCTCTGGAAAATGTTTTTCTCAGCCCCATTTATTCAATTTCTGGTCAGTTTTCCCTCCCGGGCTGAATAAGTAGACTATACTTCTCAGTAGACTGCCACCAATCCCTAATTGCCTATTTCCACCACTCTTTCTTTAAAGGCTCCTCTAGTTAATGTAAAAATTGCATGTTAATATCCAGCATGAGGTTTCTCCGCTACACTTTTCTTAAACCCTGTCATCAAATATGTTTGCCAAACACAAAATAAACAACATAGAAAGAAACCACAGGGGGGAAAAATACCACACTTGTGACACACAGTCAATTAAACTCACATGAGTACAGCAGTGAGCATTTGGGGCATGCTACCCACATATGCTTTGCTATGAGCACACAGATTACAGTCGGTTATGCTAGTTTTACCTGTCTGCATCTGTAGTAACAGCTAATATTATATAGGGCATACTGGGTGTTAGCAGGTTAGAACCAGACCAACCACCTCCATGCATCATGCCAAACTCAGAACTGGAAGAACTACTTCCAATTCCAACTGCGAATGTCTTAGGACTCACATAAGCCCTCCCCTCCCCTCTCTCTCTCTCTCTAAAAAACAAGCAAACAAAATAATAATAATAATAAAAATTTAAAGCAAAAAAAACAATAAAAATTAAAAAAGATGAAAAAGAAAAGGACTCACATAAACACTTCCATCTTCGTTCAGAACCAGAGTCAATCCCCACATTAAGAAACCAATCAATCCAAAGACTTTCCCCACTTTTGATATTTCAAGATCAACCACTGAACAATAAAAATTATACAGTCATTTTCCCTGATGTTTCAGAATTGAAATGTATTCTCTTGGGTCTGTAAGTTATGAAGTTCATTTGTTTATATCATAATACTTTTTTTTTTGTTAATGTGACAATCAGGCTTGTCCACAGTTTAGAGAACCCAACAAGGTTCAGCTGCTACCAACCAGGACCCTTGAGCCAAACGACTTTGGCGTGCATATCTGAGGGCCCTGAACGCCTCTTCTGTTTGTGATTCCTGCCTTATAGTGGAGAGATGAATCATATTCTGGGTCTGAGATATGATTTCATTGAAGCTTCCAAGCATTGAATTTGATTTTTCTCCTGAGAAAATTATATTTTACTGATTGATATCTTTGGACTTTCTGATTAGACTTCTGTCACTAAAATATCTTGGTGGTATAGTAGTCATCATCCAAACTCAACTTTATTTTGTTCTGTCATCTCATAAATATTATTTGTCAATAATAGGAAAAACAGTAGAGAATGATCCACAGATGGAGTCCTAATAAATCTAAGTCCATGACAAAAAGTAGCCCCCAAAATTTGTGCTTATGGCCAAGATGGAGTCATAAGAACAGATTTACCATCTTACCCGAAACAACCAACACAAAAGGACAAAATAGATGAAACAACATATTTCATGTTACTAGGTATCAGGCAGCAATAAACACCGATTGCTGGCAGATGGGAAACAAATAAGGTGTGCGATGGTTGCCTCGGCTTCAGGCCACAGCGCAGAAAACAGAACCGAAGAAGAGCTTCAGAGCATCCCTGAGTTGAGGAGATGGAGCTGAGAATCTGGAGAAAACAAAGTAGCTAGAGTTTACAGGACAGAGTACCGAAGACTGTTGGGGGAAGGACCCATTCAAAATAATTAGAGCTAATAATTGTTGGTACTCACACAGGATGGGGAACGGTGCCCACTCCCACTAGTCAAACTGAAAAACCTTATAATTGACAAAGCATTTGGTA
Source organism: Aotus nancymaae (assembly GCF_030222135.1). Classification (NCBI taxonomy): domain Eukaryota; kingdom Metazoa; phylum Chordata; class Mammalia; order Primates; family Aotidae; genus Aotus; species Aotus nancymaae. The sequence goes on from NW_026988454.1 coordinate 28,346,662, forward strand.
AAGTGTCTTGCCTTAGTTGTGAAGAATAATTAACCCTGCCCTAAGACCAATTAACAAATCTTAAAAGTAAGCCATGAAAGGATCAGTGTGTTCAACTAATTTAACTACATCCCAGAAAAATGCTCAAGAATCTATTATTATTATTATTTAATATTATTATTTCAATAGCTTTTGGGGTACAAGTGGTTTTTGGTTATATGGATGAATTGCATAGTGGTAGAGTCTGAGATTTTTGTGTACCCATCACCCAAGTATTATACGTTGTAACCAATATGTAATTTTTTATTCCTCATCCCACTCTTGCCTTCCTTTTTCTGACTCTCCAAAGCCCTATTATACCACTCTGTCTGCCTTTGTGTACCCATAACTTAGCTCTCACTTATAAGACAGAACATATGGTATTTGGTTTTCCATTCCTGAGTTACTTCACTTTAGAATAGTGGACTCCAGCTCTATTCAGTTGCCGCAAAGACATGATTTCATTCCATTTCATCACTGGGTAGTATTCCATGGTATATAGCCCACATTTTCTTTATTTACTCACCGGTCAGTGGGTGCTTTAGTTGGTTCCATGTCTTCGCAATTGTGAACTGTGCTGCAATAAACATACCTTGTTGTATTACCATACAAGGTATCTTTTTGATATAATGCCTTCTTTTCCTTTGGGTAAATACCCAGTAATGGGATTGCTGGATCGAATGGTAGATCAACTTTGATTTATTTAAGAAATCTGGCTGGGCACGGTGGCTCACATCTGTAATCCCAGCACTTTGGGAGGCCAAGGCAGGTGGATCACGAGGTCAGGAGTTTGAGACCACACTGGCCAACGTGGTGAAACCCCACCTCTACTAAAAATACAAAAAAAAAAAAATTAGTCACACGGGGTGGCAGGCGCCTGTAATCCCAGCTACTTGAGAGGCTGAGGCAGGAGAATCTCTTGAACCTGGGAGGTGGAGGTTGCAGTGAGTGGAGATCATGCAACTGCACTCCAGCCTGGGCAGCAGAGCAAGACTTTTTCTCAAAAAGGAAGGGAGGAAGGAAGGAAGGAAGGAAGGAAGGAAGGAAGGAAGGAAGGAAGGAAGGAAGACAGGGAGAAAGAAAGAGAAGGAAAGAGAGGGAGGGAGGGAGGGATGGAGGGAAGGGAAGGAAGGGAGGGAAGGGAAGGAAGAAAGGGAGGCAGGCAGGAAGGAAGGGAGGGAGGGAGGGAGGGAGAGAAGAAGGAAGGAATCTCCGTAGAGGTTGTACTAATTTATATTCTGACCAGCAGTTTATAATTGTTCCCTTTTCCCCACATCCATGCCAGCATCTATTGTTTTTTGACTTTTTAATAAGTGCCATTGTTGCAGGAATGATGTCACATCTCATTGTGGTTTTAATCTGAATTTCTCTGATGATTAGTGATGTTGAGCATTTTTTCATGCTTCTTGACCATTTTATATCTTCTTTTAAGAAATGTCTATTCATAAAAAAAAGTCTATTCACATCATTTGCCTACTTTTTGATGGGATTTTTTTTTAATTGCTGGTTGGTTTGAGTTCCTTGTAGGTTTTAGATATTAGTCCTTTGCTTAATGCATAGTTTGCAAATATTTTCTCTCATTCTGTGTTGTCTGGTAACTCTGATGAGTATTTATTTTGCTGTACAGAAGCTTTTTCATTTAATTAGGTCCCATATATTTATTATTGTTTTTGTTGCATTTGCTTTTGGGGTCTTAGAAATTCTGGCTGAGCATGGTGGCTCACGCCTGTAATCCCAGCATTTTGTGAGGCTGAGGTGGGAGGATCACCTGAGGTTGGGAGTTCGACACTAGCCTGACCAACATGGAGAAACCCCGTGTCTACTAAGAAAACAAAATTAGCCGGGCATGGAGGCACATGCCTGTATTCCCACCTACTCAGAAGGCTGAGGCAGGAGAACTGCTTAAACCCGGAAGGTGAAGGTTGCGGTGTGCTGAGATTGCACCATTGCACTCCAGCTCGGGCAACAAGAGCAAAACTCCATGTCAAAAAAAATAAATAAATAAGGAAAGAAAGAAGGAAATTCTTTGCCTGTTTCAATGTCCAGAAGAAGTTTTTTTAGGTCATCTTCTAGAATTTTTATGGTTTCAGATCTTAGATTTAAGTCTTTAATCCATCTTGAGTTAATTTTTGTGTAAGATGAGAGACAGGGGTCTTGTTTCATTATTCTGCATGTGAGTATCCAGGTATCCAGTTTTCCCAGCATCATTTATTAACAAGGGTGTCCTTTCCCCACTTTGTATTTTTGTATGCTTTGACAAAGATCAATTGGCTATAAGTATTTGGCTTCATTTCTGAATTCTCTTTTCTGTTCCATTGGCCTATGTGTCTACTTTTACACCAGTAACCATAACTTTGTAGTGTAATTTGAAGTCAGTTAATGTGACACATCCAGATTTGTTCTTTTTTTTAGGGTTGCTTTAGCTATATGGGCTCTTTTTTTATTCTATGTGAATTTTAGGATTGTTTCTTCTAATTCTGTGAAAAATGATGCTGGTATATTGATAGGAATTGCATTGAATCTGTAGATTGCTTGGGGCAGTATGTTCATTTTCATGATATTGGTTCTTCCAATTTATGAACATGGGATGTGTTTCCATTTCTTTGTGTCATCTATGATTTATTTCAGCAGTATTTTGTAGTTCTTATTGTACTGAATTAACTTATCAATTAAATTTGGAGAGGTCTTTAGGGTTTTCTAGGCATACAATCATATCATCAGCAAATAGTGATAGGTTGACTTCCTCTTTTCCAATGTGGATGCTCTTCATTTCTCTCTTTTTCCTGATTGCTCTGGCTAGGACTTCCAGTATTATGTTGAATGGAAGTGGTGAAAGTGGAAATTCTTGTCTTGTTCCCGTTTTCAGTGGGAATGCTTTCAACTTTTCACTATTTAGTATGATGTTGGCTGTGGGATACATGGCTTTTATTATTTTGAGGTAAGTCCCTTCTATGCCAAGTTTGTTGAAGGTTTTATCATAAGAGGGTACTGGATTTTATCAAATGCTTTTTTTTCTATATATTGAGATGGTAATATGGTTTTTGTTTTTAATTCTGTTTATGTGATGTATCACGTCTATTGACTTGCATATATTAAATCATCCCTGCATTCCTGGGGTGAAACCCACTTGAACATGATGTATTATCTTTTTGATGTGCTGTTGGACTCAGTTAGTACTTTCTTGAGGAGTTTTACATCTATGTTCATCAGGAATATTGGACGATAGTTTTCTTTTTTTGTTATATCCTTGCCTGGTTTGGATATCAGGGTAATCCTGGCTTCAAAGAATGAGTTAGGGAGGATTCCTTCCTTCTCTGTTGGAATAACTTCAGTAGGATTGGTACCAATTCTTTGAATGACTGGTAAAATTCAGCTGCGAGTCCATCTTGCCCTGAGTTTTTTTTTTTTGTTGGCAATTTTTTTACAACTGATTCAACCTCTCTGCTTGTTACTAGTCTGTTTAAGGTTTCTATTTCTTCCTGATTCAATCTAGGAAGGTTGTATGTTTCCAGGAGTGTATCATTTCCTCTAGATTTTCTAATTTGTGTGCATAGAGGTGTTCATAGTAGTCTTGAATGATCTTTTGTATTTCTGTGTTGTCAATTGTAATGTCTTCATTTTCATTTACAATTGAGCTTACTTGAAGTTTCCCTCCTCATGGTTAATCTTGCTAATGATCTATCAATTTTGTTTATCTTTTCAAAGAATAAACTTTTTGTTTCATTGATCTTTTGTATTTTTTTCTTTGTTTCAATTTCATTTATGTCTGCTCTGATCTTTGCTATTTTTTTCCTCTACTCTAGCTTTGTATTTGGTTGGTTTTTTCTTGTTTCTCTAGTTACTTGAGGTATGGTGTTAGATTGTCAATATTTCATCCTTCAGATTTTTTTATATAGGCATTTAGCATTACAAAGTTTCCTCTTAGCACTTCTTTTGCTATATCTCAGGGGTTTTGATAACTAGTGTCACCATTATTATTCATTTCAAAAAATTTTAAAATTTTCACCTTGATTTTGTTGTTAACTATAAAATCATTCAGGGGCATATTGTTTCATTTCCATGTGTTTTTATAGTTTTGAGGGCTCCTTTTGAAGTTGATTTCTAGTTTTATTCCACTGTGGTCTGTGCAGATAATTGATATGATTTCAATTTCAAAAAATTTACTAAGACTTCTTTTATGGCCTATCCTATGGTCTGTCTTGAAGAATGTTCCATGCATTGATGAGAAGAATGAATATACTTCAGTTCTTCGATAGAATGCTGTTATCTGTTAGATTCATTTGTTCTAGAGTAGTTTAAGTCCATTGTTCCCTTGTTGACTTTCTATCTCAATGATTTCTCTAGTGCTATCAGTAGAGTGTTAAGTTTCCCACAATTATTGTGTTGCTGTCTGTCTCATTTCTTAGGTCCAGTAGAAAATGCTTTAGGAATCTGGGAACTCCAGAGTTAGGTGCATATATATTAAAGATTGTAATTGCTTGTTGGATTGACCCTTTTACCATTTAATGACCTTCTTTATTTTTTATTTATTGATTTTTACTGTTGTTGCTTTAAATTCTGTTTCATTTGCTATAAGAATAGCTACTCCTGGCTGGGCACGGTGGTTCATGTCTGTAATCCTAGCACTTTGGGAGGCCAAGGAGGGCAGATCACCTGAGGTCGGGAGTTTGAGACCAGCCTAGCCAACATGGCAAAATCCCATCTCTACTAAAAATTAAAAAAAAAAAAAAGTTAGCCAGGTGTGGTGGTGGGCACCTGTAGTCCCAGCTGCTTGGGAGGCTGAGGCAGGAGGATTGTTTGAACCCAGGAGGTGGAAGGTTGCAGTGAGCCAAGATCACACCACTGCACTCCAGCCTGGGCAACAGAGTAAGACTCTGTCTCAAAAAAAAAAGAAGAAGAAAATAAAAGAATAGCTACTCCTGCTCACTTTTGGTTTCCATTTGCATGGAATATCTTTTTCCATCCCTTTACTCTGAGTTTCTATGAATCTTTATGTGTTAGGTAAGTCGCTTAAAGACAAGAGATATGTGGTATGTGATTTTTCTTTCTTTCTTTTTTTTTTTTGAGACAGAGTTTCGCTCTTGTTACCCAGGCTGGAGTGCAATGGCTCACCGCAACCTCCGCCTCCTGGGTTCAAGTAATTCTCCTGCCTCAGCCTCCCGAGTAGCTGGGATTACAGGCATGCGCCACCATGCCCAGCTAATTTTTTGTATTTTTTGTAGAGATGGGGTTTCACCATGTTGACCAAGATGGTCTCGATCTCTTGACCTCGTGATCCACCTGCCTCGGCCTCCCAAAGTGCTGGGATTACAGGCGTGGTATGTGATTTTTCTATCCATTCTGCCAATCTGTGATTATTTTGTTTTGCTTTTTTTTTTTTTTCTTTTTTGCAAAGTCTTGCTCTGTGACTCAAGCTGTAGTGCAGTGGCACAATCTCAGGTCACTGCAACCTCTGCCTCCTGAATTCAAACAATTCTCATGTCTCAGCCTCCTGAGCAGCTGGGCCCACAAGCGTGCACCACAATGCCTGGCTAATGTTTTGTATTTTTAGTAGAGACAGGGTTTTGCCATGTTGGCAAGGCTGGTCTCAAACTCCTGCCCTTAAGTGATCCACCCACCTCCACCTCCCAAAGCATTGGGATTATAGGCATGAGCCCTCAAGCCTGGCCCAATTTCTGTCTTTTAAGTAGAGCATTTAGGCCATTTATGTTCAACATTAATATTGAGATGTGAGGTATGATTCCAGTCATTAAGTTGATTGTTACCTAGGTATTTTGTTTTCTTTGTTGTGTTATTTTTTTATAGGCCCTGTAATTGTTATGCTTTGAGGATGTGCATATCAATGTTTTGTTTCAAGAGTTAGAACTCCTTTTAGCATTTCTTGTAGAACTAGTTGGGTTAAGTGACAACTTCACTCAGCATTTGCTTTTCTGAAAATACTTAATTTTTCCTTCATTTATGAAACTCTAGTACAAATACAACAATTATCTGGGCTTGATGGCACATGCCTGTAATCATAGCTACTCAGGAGGCTGAGGCAGGAGAATCACTTGAACCCGGGAGGAAGAGGTTGCAGTGAGCCGAGATTGTGCCACTGCACTCCAGCCTGAGCAACAGCATGAGCCTGTTTCAAAAAAAAAAAGGAAAATTTTAAATTCATATCCTGAATTTAAAAAAAATTTATTTATGTTGATTTTCACCTTTCTCTTGTATCTCCTTGAGTAGCTTAATAGTCAACTTTTTCAAAAGATATTTCAAAGAGTTTACCTTCGTTTAGATCCATTGTTGGAGAGCTTGTGTGATCTTTTGGTAGAGGGCGGTGTTAGAGAACATGGTTTTGTCATATTGCCAGAATTATTTTTCTGGTTTCTTCTCATTTGGGTAGACTATTTCTTGTAATTATTATTGAATTTATTTTTGATATTACTCTTTTTTAAAATTTCTTTTCCCCCCATTAGCAATGTGACTTTAATGTTTATAGTTAACTGTAGCCTAAAATGGCTCTTGGTGCTTTAGGGATGAAGACTCTGTTCCTTGGTTATAGAGTCTTTGTATGATGGCTTTCTCAGACGCTGGTTATGGTAGCAGTGTACTTAGGTGAGCAAGTTCACTGTCTCCCATGAGGTTGGAATGGCAAATGTCTCTTGAGGCTTTCTCATTCCCCCTTGGTGTGCACTTTTAAAATTCATTTTTTACTCCAGTATTTTATTTACTGGGTTGAATAGTTCAGGCTTCAGGCCAGTAGAGGAGGTGTCTCTGGGTAGAAACTGGTTACGGCTAAAGCAAGTAGCTAAATGCAATATCTAGTGGTGGGTAGAGGTTTCAGCTTTGGCAGAGGTGGCTGGGGTAGCTCTCAGTGAAATGCACTGAGGTCTTATCAGGGGGAAGAGCAGGAGCCACCTCAGCTCGACTGCAGGGCCAGCAGGAAAGCCATTCACCCCCCAATCACACTCCTGATCCAGTGTTTCAGACATTCAAATCAGGTAGACACCTCTTTTCATCTGGAGGAATGTTGATGTTCCAAGTAGAGAAAGGTTGTAACTCTACCTCTCATGCAAGCCTGAACCTCGAGGGTACTCTTCCTGTAGTGATGCAGTCACCCTGAAGTTTTCTAGAAAGGCTGTCTATAGGTGCACCCATGCTAAGCTCCCATGAGAGAAGACCCAGATGTGTCTGCAGTGATGGACTAGGGGGAAAAGAAGTCCCCTTCTCCAAGACCTTTCACAAGTGCCAGGGCTGCCTGACTACTGGGGGAAAGCTGTAGACATCACCCCTGAGCCCAGCACTGCACCTGTGCCTTTCTGAAAGAAACATCTCGCCAGCAGAGAACTCTGGGACTCAAGGCCTGCTGTCTGAATTACTTTGTCCCACAGGGTATTTTCTTGTTGTGATGCACTCCTTTTTCCCCCAGAGGTAGAGGTCTCTGAGAGTCAGACTACTGTGAATGCTGTTGCTCCTCTGGGTCTAGCCACCCCATGGGGCTGCCACACTCCAGGCTGGTGTGGGGGCATGTCTGCAAGGGATCCAGTGATATAATCTGTCCTTAAGTCTCCCAGAAGCAGGTACCAGCACCAGTTCTGATGGGGATAGGCAGGGGAGTGACATAGATTGTGAGATTCCTTGGTTATAAATAGCCTTAGTGTGTTGACTTTTTCTCAAATGCTAATGTAGTAGTAATAATAATGAATTGGCCATGTGGACAAACTCAGAACCTCCTGGTTAGCCAGGGTACTGCAGGCAATGGTGATAGCTGAGGTCACACACAAAATTTCTCCTTCCTGGGCTTTGTATTATTCTACCTTAGAATGCTATAATGGACTGTATCAGTTGGCCTCCAGCCAGGAGGTGGTGCTTGCAAAAGAGTGTTAGTTGTGGTAGTAGTGGGTGGGATTTGTACTTGCCTTATGTCACTCAGGAGAGGTATTCTAGAATCTCAGGCAATAGATGGGTCCATAGAGCTCCCAAAAGTTTGTATCCTCGTGTTAAGCTGCCAGGGCAGGTGGTGGAGCAAAGCCAGGTGGGGGCTGGGTCAGGTAGGTCCATGCTCTGGCTCTCCACATGCAGGGCAAGTAACCCCAGTAGCTGGGGGCTGGTTCTCTGGCTGCTCAGGTAATGTTCCAGGAAGAAGTGCAGCTGCCTGTGTTGCACAGAAGAGTTTGACGGCAAGTGGGGAGTAGCAGGCAACACTAAGCTCCCATACACTTAGAAAGACAGGTCTCAGGCCAGGTACAGTGGCTCACACCTGTAATCCCAACACTTTGGGAGGCTGAGGTGGGCAAATCACTTGAGGTCATTAGTTTGAGACCAGCCTGGCCAACATAGTGAAACCCCCATCTCAACTAAAAATACAAAAATTAGCTGGGCGTGGTGGCACATGCCTGTAGTCCCAGCTGAAGCAGGAGAATTGCTTGAACCCAGGAGGCAGAGGTTGCAGTGAGCCAAGATGACTCCACTGCACTCCAGCCTGGAAGACAGGGACTCCATCTCAAAAAAAAAAGGAAAGAAAAGAAAGGCAGGTCTGTCATACCTGCAGTGTTACACTAGTAGCAGCTAGCTAAGTTCCAGGCAATTTGCACTTAAAACTCAAAACTGTCCCAGACCATAAACCTTCCCTGTGGAGACAGCAACAGTGGCTTTCAGGCCATGCTCCTCCCAGTCCCAGCTCCTGTACCTGTGGCTGTAGCATACTTCCCACTTGCCCCCAGTTCTGGCTAAGGGAATCTGTCCCCACTTGAAATTATATCATGAATTTCAGCTGGGAGCTTCTCTCAACCTACAACCACCACTTGAGTTAGTTGGCAGACTTCTGGGAGGTCCCTTGTGAGGTAGGACCAAAAATGACTTCCCTTAGTCTGTGCTGAAGACTGAGAGTGCACACAAGGCTCTTCCCACTGCTGGTCCTGCTTTTATACTCCCCATCACTCCCTAAATCAATTCCAGCACTCAGTAGGGTTATGGCCTTCCCCCATGGCCTGGATTAACTGGTTCCCCAGTGGGGGTGTATAACCTGGAGGCAGTTCATTCCCCTCTCAGATTCTGCAGATTTAGTTTTCCATCTGACTCATGGTGTAGGCTGCAACCCACTACTTCTTTCAGAGGGCCTGTGATTTCTTTCAGTTTTTCTGTTTAGTTCCTGTGTTGCTTCTTGGAGAAAAGTTCACAGTGTGAAACATTACATGCTATTGTGTCTTTCCAATGGGGAGGAGCATGCTAACAATGTCTCTAATCTACCATCCAAGAAGAGACCCAGAGTCTTTTTAGGAATATAGAACTATCCAGCACCAAACAAGGAAAAAATCTAAAATGTCCAGCATTCAATCAAGGATTACCACACATTAGGACCTCAAATCTAATAAAACACAACTTAAAAAAAGAAAAGATTACCAGTCATGAAGGGAGCAAAACACCACCTTAATGAAGAGAAAAGTCAGTCAATTGAAAACAACCTAGATATTAGAATTAGCAGACGAGGACATTAAGACACTTATTGTAACTGTGTTTCAGGTGATCAAAAGTTAAGTAAAGACATGGAAGATATAGACGAGACCTAAATCAAACTCTAGTGATGAAAACTTTAGAAATGAGATGAAAAATTCATTGGATAAAATTAGGAGTAAATTAAATGTTTCACAACAATGTGATTATACTTAACTGCTGAACTGTATACTTAAAAATGGATAAAATGGCAAATTTTATGTAGTGTCTTTTACCACAATAATTTTTTTTTTTTTGAGATAAGATCTCACTCTGCCACCCGGGCTGGAGTATAGTGGCACAACCACGGCTCACTGCAACCTCGACTTCCCAAGCTCAAACAATCATCCCACCTCAACCTCCCATGTAGCTGGTATGACAGACACATGCCACTTTGCCCAGCTAATTTTTAAAAAATTGTAGGCTGGGCATGATGGCTCACACCTGTTATCCCAACACTTTGGGAAGCCAAAGTAGGTGGATCACCTGAGGTCAGGAGTTTGAGACCAGCCTGGCCAACCCTGTCTCTACTAAAATACAAAAATTAACCAGGCATGGTGGCATGTGCCTGTAATTCTAGCTACTCAGGAGCCCAAGCCAGGATAATTGCTTGAACCTGGGAGGTGGAGGTTGCAGTGAGCCAAGTTTGTGCCACTATATTCTAGCCTGGGTGACAGAGCAAGACTCTGTCTCCACAAAAATAACTAACTAACTAAATAAATAAATGTTCTCTCTCTGTATCTATCTATATCTATCTATCTATCTTTATATATTTCTTAATCAGTCTAGCTAAAGATTGACCAATTTTATTGATCTTCTCAAAAAGATAATCTTGGTAACCTTAATAAAAGAAAGTTGTAGTGACTATCACCATTAGACATGACAGATTTCACAGCAAAGAATATTATATGGAATTTTTCAAGTTTATTTCATAATGATAAAATGGTTAATTCATAAGGTGGTCATAAACAAATCTAAATATATATATGCCTAACAATAAAATACATTAAGCAAAAACTGACAGAACTACAAGAGAGGCAGAAAAATTATGGTTGGAGATTTAAATATTCCTCTCTTAGTGTAAATGATCTACAAACATGGAAAACTGATTTTCAATACAGATGCAAAGGAGAAAGGATAATCTTTTAACAAATTATGCTGAAATAACTGGATATCCATATGCAAAATATGAACTTTTGTATATGTCTCACTGTATACAAAAATTAAATCAGGCTAGGCACGGTGGCTCACGCCTGTAATCCCAGCACTTTGGGAGGCCAAGGCGGGTGGATCGCCTGAGGTCAGGGGTTCGACACCAGCCTGGCAAGGTGGTGAAACCCCATCTCTACTAAAAATACAAAAATTAGTTGGGCATGGTGACCGCCTGTAATCCCAGCTACTTGGGAGGCTGAGGTAGGAGAATTGCTTGAACCCAGGAGACAAAGGTTGCAGTGAGCCAAGATTGTGCCACTGCACTCCAACCTGGGTGAAAGAGTGAGACTCTGTCTCAAAAAAAAAATTAACTCAAATGCAAATGGATAAGACCTAAATATAAATGTTACAATTATGTAGCTTGTACAAGAAAATACAGAGAAAAATCTTCATGAACTTAGGCAGAGATTTCTATGGTATAACCCCAAAAGTATAAAGCATTAAATAGATATTCAAGACATTCTGCTCTTTGAAAGACACTGTTAAGAGAATGAAAAGAGAAGCCATAGACTGGAAGAAACTAACTGTAAAGCACATTTCTGATAAAGGATTTGTGTTCAGATTATACAAAGTACTCCCTTAACCACCCAATTTAAAAGTGGACATAAGACTCAATCGAACAGACATGTCACCAAACAAGATATATAGATGGCAAATGAGCTCCAAAGGATGTTCAATTTCATTAGTCATTAGAGAAATGCAAATTAAACCACAGTGTGATACCACACACCTGTTAAGGTAACTAAACTTAACACACACCTGTTAAGGTAACTAAACTTAACAGATAGGCCATGGAAGTGTTGACAAGAATGTGGAGGAATTAAAGCTCTTATACACTCTCAAACACTGCTGATGAAACTATAAAATGGTATAAACACTTTGAAAAACAGCTTGACAATTTCTTTTCTCCTCCTCCTCTTCCTCCCCCTCCTTCTCCTCCCCTTCTCCTCCCCTCCTCCTCCTCCTCCTCCTCCTCCTTCTTCTTCTTTCTTTTTCTTTTCTTTTAAAACAAAGTTAAACAGTAAAACAAAACTTCACAAGCTGACTCCCTGTCCACCCCTGGTCTCCCTCCCCTGCTCACAATCCTTGGCACTGGCTCCTTTCCTTCGCCCCACTCACACAGAAACAGGGTATCCAACTGAGAAAGAGAAACTGTTCTGAGTACATGGAAACATGAGGAAGAGAGGAGGTGAATTGTGTCCACATGCAGGATTAAACTGAGTGACTCTGCATTTTCTGGATTCTGGGTGGTTGCCCTTCATTAGTCAAACTGAAGAAAGAAACTCCTTGGACCAGATGCTTCAAAGCTGAAGCCCCTAGGAGGGCAGAAGAATACCTCGAAGATACTGTTTGCATCAAAATCACCCAAATTCATGTCCTCCTTATCCAGGTGCTATCCATTGTGATAATGAATCATTTTCTTGGGATCAAAGAGGATGGTAAAGACCTTGCTGTTTCCTTGATCTTCTCCTCCTTCTGAACCCCAGCACCGGCCCCACTCTGCCAATGTGGATGGTGCATCAAGGCCTGTTTCCAATACACTTTCTTGATCTTGTCCTCAGAGGCATTCTTGCCCACTCCCAGAACCTTGTAGTAATTTTCCCTCTCACTCTTCCTCAGTTCCAACTGTGCATTTATTAGGAGCTGTCTGTATTCTTTTGTTTTCTTCATCACTGTTTCTTCATACTGTTCTGTGTCCATGGAACACTGAGCTCTTCTCAAGTAGGCTTTTAAATAAGTGTCGTGAGCTTCACTGCATTTGTGCAGCCGTCTATTGCATCATCTAGTTTCCTAAGCTTGGAATTAACTGTATCTCGGTTGCAGTAGAGTTTGGCGATTGCTTTTATGTTGTCAGGGGTCTATCCTGGGGTTTCTGTGTACAGTTCATCAGCTAGTTTGTAATTTCTTTCCCTAAATGCTTTATTCCAGTCTTCTTTCTCTGTGTTAAGTGGTCTGGCATTTCTGCAAGCAAGGCAGGCCTTCTTATGGTCAGGAGTCATTCTGAGAGCCTGGACACAAAACTGAACTGCCTGCTCAACACAGTCTTCATAATGAAGGCAAAGACCGTGTACATACCGAGCATCCACTTTGGTGGAATCCATTCATAAAGTGTCACTGGCCACAGACTGTGCTTCTGGGTAATGACCCAGCATTGCTAAACATTCTGCTTTGAGGATATTGAAATGATAGCAAATGGGCGAATTCTAGGGCACAGTCCATGCAGAAAACAACCTTCTGGAAAGCTCACTTCTCAAAACCCGTTTCTGTGATTTTCTGCTATTCCATGACTGCATTGCATTTGCGAACTCCTGCTGTGAATGAGCATTGTTGTGATCCGGTTTTAAGGCTCTCTGAAAACTACAGTGGGGTGCCATGGCATTCCCTGGAGAGAGGTGGCCCCTGTCTCATAGATGTCCCCAGAAGAGATCATCATCCAATTTCACTGACTGTTGTGCATCTCCAAGCGCTTCCCAGAACCTTCCAAGCATCATCAGTGTGACTGCTCTCTTACTATACTAGCTAGCATTTTAGGACACATATCTGTGCCTTTTGTGTAATAGTTATAAGCTTCGTTGTAATCTTTCTTGGCACACTGTGCATTTCCTTGTTGCTTCAAAGACTCTGCCTCAGCATTTTAAATTACAAACTGGCAAAGCTGCCCTCCTTTTGTTAAGGCGATCCTGCCTTCTTGTTCTTCTCCGTCACTGCCCTGGCAAGCCCTCTTCATGGAACAGCTCTGGCTTGGTTGCCGCCATTACCACATTGCACTCTAGGGTGACTGACGGTTTCTTAAAAGGCTAAGTATATCCCTACCATATGACGCAGCAATTCCACTCCTAGGTATTTACGCAAAGGAAAGCAAGCATATATCTGTACACACAAACTTATAGATGAATATTTATAGCAGCTTTCTTTATAATAGCAGAAACATGGGAGAAAAAGCTTCAATGTTTATGTTCAGGTGAGTGGATAAACAATTTTTGGTATGCCCATATAACAGAATACAAATCAATGTGAAAAGTGAACTATTGACTCACACACCACATGGAAGAATTTCAAAATAATTATGCTGAGTGAAAAAAGATGTATTTTTTTTCTCAAAATGCATACTATTCATGTATATAAAATTCTAGGACACCAACTAACGTACAGTGTTAGAAAACAGATCCGTGATTGCCTGGGGACTCAGAGGTATGGTGAGCAGGGAGATGGAGGTATTACCAAGAGGCAGGAGGAAACGTATGATAATATTTTCATTATCGTGATTTTTATGTTGAGTGCATAGAAATGTCAAAGCTTCTCAAGGCTTATATTTTAATTATGTGCATTTTACTGTATATCGATTTTATTGTATGTTAATTTACTGTATGTCAGTTTAACCTCAATAAAGCTGTTAATAAACGTTTTGTCAAGCTGATGTTCCCCAGTAAATGAAATTTACTTCACGTCACCAACCAAAAACCTTACAAGGTTTTTTTTCCCTCTGTTCTGTGTTTACAGTTCGGAGTTAATATGAGAGACACAATCTCCAAAAATTCCATCTGCTGAGGGGCACAAATTATCAAGTGTCTTGTCAAGAGTGGCCAACCACTGGTTAGGGACTCAAGACACAAGAGGCGGAACCAACACATGCAACGGACCGTGATCGTTTCCCCAGGGTAGTCTCAGTTCAAGTGTGCACTTCTGCCAGTCCAGACACCTGCTTCTTTGTTATCACCCAAATGCTTGCACACATCTCACAAACTGGCACTATTTCACCAATGATGATTTGGAATTATAGTGGTCACTTTGGGAGAATTGTGCATATTTCCAAAATTGTCCATCTTACAGTGTTCTTAGAGCAAATGAAGTAGCTCTTCATTAGGACAGTAAGGTCCTAACGTTGAATGTACTGTCTTTATTAAAAGATAAAGAAGCTTCTAAATAAAATTCCAATTCTATAGTAGCTTTAATTACAAGGAAAGCACCCAAAATCCATAGCTTATTACAGTCTCTCCTTTGATCCTGTAGCAAAGACCTACCTTGCCTCAAGGCTACAGCTGCCACTGCCAAATTCACGGCCGCTTCTGCTGGCACAATTCCAGGGGCTTCCTGGGAGCTAATGCTACACAATTTTGGCACTTAACTGAAAATGCGTATTTCCAGAAAGCTGGTTTACCCCTGTAGGATCGTCTTACCTCTTTGCAAATTACTAGCCATTATCATAACACTTTATACCTTGCTGCTTTCATTCTCAGAAAAAGAAGAAATGCATATAAGTTGGGGTTGCCTAATTCATGACACCTCCTTAAAGTTAGATGCCACTTGGGCGAATTGAAATTTGGGGGAAGAAGCTTAAATTGAATGATTTTGCTCTGAAATAATGTCTTAAAAATCCTAATTTGACTAAGTTTATCCTGAATTATATGAATTAAATTTGTTGTTACCAGGGAGAAATTCAGCATTTATGACAGAGATTAAATTTGATTATAGAAAAATTTTAAAAATCTCTATTTCATGCATAATTAAGTCATGGATTGATCCACTTACATCCATTAAAAAAGTATCCACCCTACTAAGAGGAGGATCCAGCCTCCTGGTCTATCTCATTTGGGTAATAATGGAATGAATCACGTAAGCTCCCAGCCAAGGGTCTCAGCTAGAATTTAAAATAATTCCACTACAAGGATAAAGGAGATTATAGACTAGATTGGGTCAGAAATGAGCATGCTAAGCCAGCATTCACACAGGAGTTCATTTGAATCTAAACCCAAGTTTTTCTTTCTTTTTCTGATAAGATGGTTCAGAGTTTTGAGTTTCAACTCACTAGCTTAGAGTCTGAGAATTATTGCCTCTTACGTAAAAGAGGGGTTATAGTGACTTGAAAGGGTGAGAGAGCCTCTGTAAATGCCTGACACTAGCGTTTGACTCATCTTATTTAAAATTATAACTATTTGTGTAGCAGAATGTCAGGTGATGTTGTGGAGAATCTGAGGAACCAATTAAAAAAAATTATATACCAAATGATGAGTTTTCTGGCCAGAGAGAATTTGTATTGAAATTGGCAAGAAATCGGCAGCAGGATTTTTGAACTGCCTGTACATGATTCAGTGAAAGTCAGAGGGAGTCAGAAGAGAAATTATACCTGCTTTCGCAGCTCCATTCTACAGCATTCTTGTACCACAAAAAGCTTGCAAGTGCTTTGTTCAGACCAGTTCTAAATGCCTGCAGAAGTAACGGCCCCACCTTTTGGAGATTATTACTTCACCTAACTCTAATGGGAGAAAAGGTAATAGAACTTCCCATTAAGAGTATTTCTGGACACTAAATTTACTTATTTTCCTCTGTAGTCTGATTCCATTTCTTTTTATTGTTACCAATGTTCAGAGATGTTGCTCTGACTTATTGTGGCTGTTGACCTTGATTCATGCTTTCAGGCTATTCTATTTACCATCTCCCTTTCCCTAGTTCTTCTCTGCCCTCTCCCAAAAACAATTTCAAGAAAGCTTTCTGAGAGTACGTTTCTAAGTAACAGCCCTACCTGTATGTTACAGCCTGTAAGATTATGAAATCAACACCGATATGCTTCTTTTGAGACAGATTTCATCACCACAGCAGTGAAAGAAACACAAGATGATTATTGAGGGTGACTTTTTTTAAGATGAAGATGACTAGGAGATGTCTGTTGGATGGAAGATGAGTCACATTTGGCAAATGATTAAATGAAGCAGCAAGATCGATAAATCTGTTCGAGATTTAAGAATATTCAGACACCTTTTCTTCCCAAGAAAATCCCCACACATCTCTTTTATAACAAAGGCTTCTCTACAATGGTTCCAAATGATTCAGACATAACTTCCTGCATCTGCCACCAAAGGAATTTCTTCACTTTTATTAAGCGCATTAGCCAGCTTGCCAAATTCTTCAGCATAACAAAATTATATGTCATTTCTCTCTTGGGCATGCTGAAATGGTGAAAATTGCCCAGAGAAAATGGAAACTCTGATAATTGATTTTCTTACTGTTTTCAAAAGACCCAAACCTTTCTCTTACTAAATCGAATCTTTCAGGATGAACACAATCAAAACCATGGGGAATACCTCTATATTCTTAGAACACTTTCCAGCTAAAGTTTACAGATGATATTTCTTCTACACACAGATTTAGAATTAAATTACTTTTCTGAAACAGAACTCTTCTCTCTGAGCTTATGCAGAATCAGCCAATTTGACTATGTGATTTACTTTGTCCTTGTTATCTAAGGTCCAAGAATTAACGATTTTAAAAAAACCCAGGTAAATATTGACTGTAAAACAAATGCTCATGTTATAAACTTGATACTGAAAAATAAATCTCTCTCCTCATTAGTAAGCTACTTGAGGTAGAGACTGTTGACAAAATGGCTGAAACGCAGGACCTCTATATTCCTCATAAAATATAGTTCCAAATGATTGGATAATATTGTCAATATGAATATGTTGTATATATATTTCCAAATCAAGATGCTTTGTGGTTGTCCATAAGATGCAGATGGGTTGCATGATACCACTGTTAGATAGATATGTGAGAAAACATATTGAACACTGCAGAACATTTCTTTTTCTTTTTGAGACAGAGTCTTACTTTGTCGCCCAGGCTAGAGTACAGTGGCACAATCTTGGCTCACTGCAACCTCCGCCTCCCGGGTTCAAGAGATTCTCCTGCCTCAGCCTCCCGAATAGGTGGGACTACAGGCGCGTGCCACCACACTTGGCTAATTTTTCATTTTTAGTAGAGACGGTGTTTCACTATGTTGTTCAGGCTGGTCTCGAACTCCTGACCTCAGGTGATCCCCCCGCCTTGACCTCCCAAAGTGTTGGGATTATGAGCATGAGCCACTGTGTCCGGCTGAACATTTTACATTTTAAAGTTCTTCCAATGGAAACACTTGATGACAGTTTCTAGAATAACTCTTTTTTTTTTTGACACGGAGTTTCTCTCTTGTTACCCAGGCTTAGAATAACTCTTTATGTAGCAAAAGAATATCTGGGCTATAAAGATAAGTTCTTTGAATCATTCATTTCCTGGACATAATTGTATTAGTCTGCTTGGCGTATATAATAAACTAGAGATGGGGTGACTTAAATCAGAGACATTTAATTCTCACAGTTTTGGAGGGTGGGAAGTCCAAGATCAAGGTGCCAATAGCATCAATGTCTGGTGAGGGTCCACTGCCTGGCTTGTGGTCAACTGCCTTCTCCCGGGTCCTCACATCACAGAGAGTAAAAGTTCTTCCTCTTCCACTCCTTAAAAAGCCACTAATCCTGGCCGGGAGTAGTGTCTCACGCCTGTAATCCCAGCACTTTGGGAGCCTGAGGTGGGCACATCACGAGGTCAAGAAATGGAGACCATCTTGGCCAACATGGTGAAACCTCGTCTCTACTAAAAATACAAAAAATTTAGCTGGGCGTGGTGGCATTCGCCGGTAGTCCCAGCTACTCAGGAGGGAGTCAGGAGAATTGCTTGAACCCGGGAGGCGGAGGTTACAGTGAGCCGAGATCGTGCCACTGCACTCCAGCCTGGGCAACAGAGCAAGACTTGATTTAAAAAAAAGCCACTAATCCCACTCTCATGACCTCTCTAATCCTAATTACCTCCAAATCCTCACCTATAAATTCCATCATATTGGGGGTTAGAGCTTCATCATATGAATAAAGATGACAGGAAAGATAATGTAATTTAGCCTATAGCATTAATATAACAATAATGTCTCAACTAATATAAATGTCCTTCTTTTCTAAAGTTCTATATCAGAAAAAAGAATTTTATGAAGAGCCCAAGAGATTGTTGACCTCAAATTCTGACCAGCTGTGCTGCTGGAACATCTGAGATCTAATTTAGGGTGAATATTTGTTCTTTTTGCCCTGGGCATCCACTCTTCCTTATGATGGTAAAATACCCAAATTTTGCTTAGGATGAACAACTGCACCTTCAATTCATGTGCTTAGGAGAAGGTGACTTCTCTTTACTTTGAGGTGGAGCCTAATAAAAGGAGCTCACCTGGCCACCATCCTCCACCCACCCAGCCCCCAGCCATATGATTGTTTAAAGGATGGGATGAGCACATTGACCCAATCTGAGCCAGAGAGAAAGAGTGTGGAAATCCCTAGAATTATAAAGAAGCTGCAGGAGGCAATTCTCCCTCTGCAGAACTTAAAAGTAGAATAATGTAAATTTGAATGTGCTATGGGCCACAGTGCAGAGCCTAGAAACAAACCCCCATGGTATTGTCTAAGCACAGAATCAAGCAGTATCTAAAGCTAGCTCTCTTCCTGGATGATTTCATTTAATCCAAAAGAGCATCAAATATTAAGTCAAAGTTCAATTTTTAAATGGCTGCAATTTAAAAAATCCAAATTGGCACTTGAGCTTCTCCACTATTCAAGAAGTAACATTTTATGTCTTAATTAAATTATTGTTAAAGACAAGTTTTTGGTTGGGCATGGTAGCTCTTGCCTGTAATCCCAGCACTTTGGGAGGCCGAGGTGGACGGATCACAAGGTCAGGAGATTGAGACCATTCTGGTTAACACGGTGAAACCCCGTCTCTACTAAAAATACAAAAAAGTAGCCAGACATGGTGGCATGAGCCTGTAGTCCCAGCTACTTGAGAGGCTGAGGCAGGAGAGTTGCTTGAACCTGGGAGGCAGAGGTTGAGCTGAGATTGTACCACTGCACTCCAGCCTGAGTAACAGAGAGAGACTCTGTCTAAAAAAAAAAAAAAGACAAGTTTTTGAGTTTTCTTTTTTGTTTGTTTGTTTTGTTTTTTGAGACAGAGGCTAGCTCTTGTTGCCCAGGCTGGGAGTGCAATGGCACGATCTCAGCTCACTGCAACCTCAGCCTCCCGGGTGCAAGCGATTCTCCTGCCTCAGCCTCCCAAGTAGCTGAGATTACAGGCACGTCCCACCAGGTCTGGCTAATTTTGTATTTTTAGTAGAGACGGGGTTTTGTCATGTTGGTCAGGCTGTTCTCGAACTCCTGACCTCAGGTGATTCACCCTCCTTGGCCTCCCAAAATGCTGGGATTACAGGCGTGAGCCACCCAGCCCGGCCTAAAGACAAGTTTTCAAAAGTACCTTTCATTAATCTGAGAAAAAACAAAACAGCTTAAAGGTATAGATAGATACCTGTATGTGCAATTTATACATTATATAGATGACTATCAATTTTATAGTTAAATTAAAATGTATTAAATTCAGATATCTGATCTTTGATCTCCATTTTCCTTAAAAAGAACTGGAAAGAAATGTCTTGGATAGAGAGAATAGAATCAGTAGTGAGTATAGATTTGGGGACATGGTTGCCTATGCTGTGACTTTTACAAGAGCACCATGAAAGTACAAATTCCAATTCTGACCAGCTGAGCTATTCTACTCAACTTCGCAGGCTCACAACAATCTCTGCTTATTGTATAACT
The DNA here is from genome assembly GCF_030222135.1 of Aotus nancymaae. Taxonomy (NCBI): domain Eukaryota; kingdom Metazoa; phylum Chordata; class Mammalia; order Primates; family Aotidae; genus Aotus; species Aotus nancymaae. The sequence goes on from NW_026988454.1 coordinate 28,366,800, forward strand.
CCAAGAACTCTTCCCACTCAGTAATTTATTGGAACAAACATTTATAGCTGGATGATGGTATCTACTGAGTCACCTGAAAAGGAAAGAGACTCAAGATACAGTCTGTCAATAATTCTTTAGAAACTACCCTGAGTGGCAAATCTCAATCCCGATCACCTGTTCACTCTTTAATATCTTAGGCAGTTTCTTCAAATTGGATTCTGTGTAGCCTCAATCTCCGCAAAAAAAGAACTCTGTTGTTCCTCTAAGTTACAAATGCATACGTCTGTTCTCTCTTCCTTTGAAAGTGTAGGACAGATTTCAGACTTCAGGTCTGGATTTCTCAATCTTTTACAAGGGGGAAATAAAACAGAAAACACAACCATCTGACCACTGGACACTTTTATTTTTCCTTTCAGTCTCATGCAGTAGTCAAATTAATGTCATAATCATGTTAGCATTCACACATTTTTACTGTGTTTTTTTTTTTTTCCATGTGTGGGATCTTGGTATAGAAACCAGCCCTCGAATTTTTTTTCTAGCCAGTATCTGACATTCTGGCAGGATGAGAATGAATAAGAGTGACATTGTGACAGACAGCATTTTAATTTTAAGTGTTTTAGAACTCGAGTATATTTTAGTCTTTTCAACTTATGTGTGTATATGTGCATGTGTAAAAGATAGTATTCAGATCTTAGTTAAACATAAGTATTCCTACCTTCTCAGTAGGAAGATGTTTTAGTTAGATGTTTAGTTAGATACATGTTGGTTGCATGTAACAGAAAAATGAAGCTAAATTGCCCTAAACAAAAATGATATTTCTCCAAACATGGCTGGATTCAGGGCTCAAAAGCTGTCATCAAGCTGTCTTTTTACTTAGACTTCCCCTGCACAGCTCTCTGTCTTTGGCTTTTCATGGAAGCAAAACAGGGCAGCAGCTCTCAACCTTCCATTTCACGAGGCTTCTTGTTCAGTTGGAAAGCAGACCTTTTCCCAGAAATCAGCAAACATCAGCATACCTGCTTGACTCAGATTGGGTGGCTGGACAGTGTCTGAACCAATCAGAGAACGCAATGTGGAGATTGGTTCCACAAATTCCTGTTACCACAATTATACATGAATGATAGGAAGCCAGAAAAACAACCTTCTTCTGTGAAAAGTCCATTACAGGACATAAGAATTTTGTTTCATTTTTGAAGTCTTTGTGTTAAAATCTATGAGGGCAGTTAGAAAGCAGCTGCACTATCTACTTATGGTCTGAAGATTCAGCTTAGGATAAGCTGTCCTAAAATATTTTGGGCCATATTTCAAATCTACAGGGAAAATTAATTAAAAGCTCCACTTAATAGGTCAGTTTATGGTGCAGGTATTGGTATATTTTGCAAATAATTCTCAGGATGTAATTATAACCAAAACTGGATTGGAGTAATGCCTTACTTAACCCAAGTTGGAAACTTGAGTAGGAGGCATAGGGGAAATATCTTTTTCTGTTTTATTTTCGTTCTATTACTATACATGATATTTGATAAAGACATGTTGACCTTTATTTGTTTCTTCTTCTATTTTTTTTCTTTTTCTTGAGCTGGAGTCTTGCTCTGTCACTGGAGTGCAATGGCGTGATCTCGGCTCACTGCAACCTCCACCTCCCGGGTTCAAGGGATTTTCCTGCCTCAGCCTCCTGAGTAGCTGGAATTACAGGCACATGCCACCACGCCCAGTTAATTTTTGTATTTGTAGTAGAAATGGGGTTTCACTATGTTGACCAGGCTGGTCTCAAACTCCTGACCTCAGGTAATCTACCCGCCTCAGCCTCCCAAAGTGCTGGGATTACAGGCGTGAGCCACCACACAGTTTATTTATCTCTTTTCTTAATAAACTTTGCCTTTTTTTTAGACTAATTCACCAGAAAGCAACATGAATATACTATCTTAACTCTTCCCCGAATGCCTTCATGAAAATTTAATATTATCCTCTCAGAATCCACCAAAGGTTAGTGCAGAAAATGACCATTCATAGACCTTTTTAAAAAATTTCATCTTACTTTAATCTCTGGGACACATGTGCAGAATGTGCAGGTTTGTTACATAGGTATACACATGCCATGGTGGTTTGCTGCACCTATCAACCCATCAGCTAGGTTTTAAGACCTGCATGCATTACGTATTTGTCCTAATGCTCTCCCTCCCCTCACCCCTGACCCCCCAACAGGCCCCAGTGTATGATGTTCCCCTCCCTCTGTCCATGTGTTCTCATTGTTCAAGTCTCACTTATGAGTGAGAACATGCAGTGTTTGGTTTTCTGTTCCTGCATTAGTTTGCTGAGAATGATGGCTTCCAGCTCCATCCATGTCCCTGCAAATGGCATGATCTCATTCTTTTTTATGGCTGCATAGTATTCCATAGTGTATATATGTCACATTTTCTTTATCCTCATAGACCTTTTTGCACCAACCTAATACCTTCCATAAAACAATATTTAAAGGTACTGCTTACTGTGTTATCAATTGCTTCCCTGCTCTCTATGAATTCATGCAAGGAATTCCTCCTGGAACAGAATTCCTGTCTGGCACACAATGTTAGGAATACTGAGGGGTTTTGTTTGTTGTTTGTATGTTTCTTTTATAATATCTAAAGGGACCTCTAGAACCCATTATGTTTTCTTTTTGGTCTTGTCTACAAGGAAACTAAAATATTTATCTACATTGCTAAATTTATGTTAAATCTAAATCATACTTACATATAAAGTTACATTAATGATTCAACATTAAAGTTTTTTTTTTGAGACAGAGTCTTACTCTGTTGCCCGGGCTGGAGTGCAGTGGTGTGATCGCAGCTCACTGCAACCTCCACCTCCCTGGTTCAAGCAATTCTTCAGCCTCAGCCTCCCACGTAGCTGGGATTAGAGGCACATGACACCATGCCCGGCTAGTTTTTTGTATTTTTAGTAGATAGGGTTTCGCCATGTTGGCCAGAATGGTCTTCAACTCCTGTCCTCAGTCGATCCACTCACCTCAGCCTGCCAAAGTGTTGGGATTACAGGCGTCAGCCACGGTGCCTGGCCTCAACATTAGATTTCTGTAGTAATCAATTTTCTTTTCTTAAAAGTCTAACTATTGCTTTAATCTTTATATGAACTTATTTGTCTGATGTTTGACAAATGTGTTAGTATTATGATAGTAACCTCAAATTTTACTTGGAAGTAAAAGTATGATAATAAATTTTAAATATACCTTAATTCCTGCATTCATACATAGTTAAAGTTGAAGAAAAGTTATATACACAAAGTTTTTGATGCTAAAGCCAAAAGCATTGTGGAAATGGAGAATACTGTGAAGGTTCACAAATCATAAAGCATAGGTTTAAACATTTTTCTAAAAACTGATGAGGAAACACAACTCCCAATTAAGTAGTGATTAATAGCAAGTGAGATAACTGGAAATGAAATTCCACATCTCTTGATATTGATTCTCTAAATTTTTCTCCAATAAATCCATTGCTTAATTTATATTGTGTCTATACTGCCATCCAAACAAACAAAAAAACACTTTTAACATAAGTTGAGCTGTTCATTTATTCATTCTATTTATTCAGTCACTAATTCATCCATTCAACAGATATTTATTAAGCACTCACTAGGTACGAGGCACTAAATTTTCAACCCCATTGTTATGAAACTTCCAGCCAAATGAAGGAGACAAGCATGAAATAAATAGTCACTAACTATATAGTGATAAGATAATTAGTGCTATGCCGAATTCAAAAACAGAATGTTAGTAGGGAAACGGGGGAGATCATTTATATCAGAGCATCAGAGAAAGCAACTCTGAGGAATTGACATTTAGGCTGAATTCTGAAAGAACGGTGAGAGTTAGCCAAGACAAGGAGGGCAAGAGAGAAAACGTCCAGGCTGAGGAAAAAGCAGCCAGAAGAGCCAGAGGCAAGAAAGAGGCTGGGACATTTGCGGAACTGAAAGGCCAGTATGGCTGCTGCTTGAGGAGTGAGGGGGAGGTGGCAGAAACACGGTTCAGAAATGAACACCTGTTTAAACTGCCAGATCAGTCAAATAAAGCCAACAGTGGGGCAGGCAGTACAGGGGCTAAAAGGGCGAACAAGAGAAAAGCATAACAAATGTGTTTGATCGTAGTTTTAGGTAACATGAGAGCCTTTGGGATGAAGACCCAAAAATACAGGGGAAATTATCTATTTTTATGCTTAGGTTGGACAAAAAATGGATGGCTATGTAGAAATATGATTGGACCAAAGGGTTTCCCCCAAAGACTAATGTGATGAACTGAGGGGAATCCCAGGAAGGCCTCTGGGCTCAGATTCTTGGCTTCTCTGTGTGGCATTCCTTCCTCCAGGTATGGGGCAGGATCCCTCTGGAATAAGGGTCTTAATTTCTTTCTTTTTTTTTTTTTTTGAGGCAGAGTCTCACTCTGTCACCCAGGCTGGAGTGCAGTGGCATGATCTCAGCTCACTGTAACCTTCACCTCCCAGGTTCAAGCGATTCTCCTGATTGACTCAGCCTCCTGAGTAGCTGGGACTACATGTGTGCACCATTATGCCCAGCTAATTTTTGTATTTTTAGTAAAGAGGGGGTTTCTCCATGTTGGTCAGGCTGGTGTCGAACTCCTGACCTCAGGTGATCTGCCTGTCTCGGCCTCCCAAAGTGCTGGGATTACAGGTGTGAGCCACCGCACCTGGCCGAGTCTTAATTTCTTTATGGCCAGCTGTTACACAGAAAGGTGGGAGAAGGTTAGCATAACATTTTTAGTCTTTATGCTTGCTTTGGGAAAAGGGAGTTCTGGTTTCTATGACCCATCATGAGGGAGAGAAATTCTAGTTTCTTCTCGTTTCTATGACTTGCCTCAGGGGACTATGAAGGATGAGAGACAGGAGGGCAAGAGAAGGTCAGAGAGAAACTTTGCTTCTGAGGCCTTCATTCTGGGGTATCATTTTCTGAGCCCCAACAAGATCAATAGATACGGTGAAGCAATTACCCTTAGACTCTCATTGTTAGACTACTGCATGAGAAATTAATATATGAGCCTATGGTGCTGATTTTTTTTAAAGTGCATTTTAATAAGAGAAAAAAAATACATGACTGCTTGCTGCTAATTTATGGTGAGTTATTCCCTCATTAGTCAACAATCATTTATTGAGCGCCTGCTTGGTACTGGGTATACAAAGGTGAATAGGAGAGACACCTCTCCTGCCTTCATGCAACCTGGAGTCTAAGGCAAATAAAGACGAACACATGGGACTTATTCACAGGTCAGCGTGGTAGTAGAGGCAGCCACTCCACAGAAGGAAGGGAGAAAGTAAAGGCAGACAGTGGCCACAGCAGTGTGGGTAAAGAAAGCAGTGGTGAAGACTGAGCAGGAGCCCAAGGCTCTGTGGCACAGGAAACATTCCCCAGCCAAGAGACACGGACCCAGGCTGGCCCCCCTCACTTTAGCCAGCTGTTGGGCAGGAACTGTTTTGGTGTCACCATGTCAGGTTGTCAGGAGCAGTTCTGCCCTAATTCTTGATTATTCATGGATGATTGATTTTATTTCCTTCATAAAATGAAGGTACTACTGACTTGGAGAAACAGGAAGCTTAGAGGTTGGGTTTTTAAAAGAAAACGATTTATGTTTTCTAACTACAGTGTAAAATAGTTGACAAATGTCAAATTATTTGACTGTGTGCTTGCATTTGAGAAAAATTGTAGCCATCAGCATGCATAAAATTAACACCCCCTGAAAAATGAGGAAGTAATGATTGCAGTTAGTAAATTGTTTCCCTTTGTGACCACAGAAGCAGAGGCTGGCAACAAATTTGATTTACAGAGTAAATATAATTTCTACAGTTGGGCTGAGCCTGTTGTTTTCTTAAAGGAAATATATTTTCGTTTGCTCTGTGAAAAACACAGATTAGCATTTTTCAGAACATTAGGAACCAAACACAATATTATAAAAGCAGAGAAAAAAGGAACTAATTTTATCTTCCAGTCACAGATGACGTTCAGAATCAAAATGGCATGTGACTAATACTCAGATAGCAAATTAGTGCGGCTCTGCTCTTAACCACGAATGACTCCATCTCTGTTTCTTTATGCCAGCAGAAGACAAGACTCCTGCAGTGGTTCAGCTGAACAATGGAATATGAATATTCCAGAACTTTCTCTATGCCAGATGATTGAGAACAACAGTCTCTTAATATTACCTGGCTTGGAAAAGTATTGGCATACATTAGAACTAAACTTAAGTTTTTAAAAAAATCTAATCTCTTAAAGAAAATTATTTCTACATTCAAGTTAAAACCATTGAATGTAGCCCCATGGGCCTCTGTCCTGGGAAAACCACTATTCAATTAGCAACTGTTTACAGGGGATTCAACAGGGAGAAAAACCTAACAAAAATTCCTGCCCCCCTGCGACATACAGGCGGGAGAAGACAGAATAAACAAGGAAATAAAACTTTCCTCTCCAGAAACAATATCAGACAAAAAAGGGATTTTATAAAAATGTCATCACTAGTCGTAGTAAATATATGTGTGTTGTGTGTGTGTGTGTGTATACACATATATACATATATATTCAATGTAGATATATCTATATCTATCTATATATGTGTGTGTGTATATATAGATAGATAGATACAGATATATCAACATTGAGTACACTCCACAGAAGAGGAGGCTCCTCTCTCTCCCCAGAGCTTGGAAGGAAGCTAGAAGCTTCAGGCAGAGGGTTCTGAAAACAAAGCCAAGCTCAAGCATCAATGGGCTGCATGTTTAACATTTAGGGCTCGGATAAGGTGGTCAGAGATGGGAATCGTAAAACAATGTCAGTATCCCAGAACACTTTTCAAAGTCAAAGTGGAATTGAAACATTTAAGCAAACAATCATCTAAATAAACAGGAACCCGTTTCTATGGCGATGACAAGGGGGGAGGGGCGTGGCTCCCATCTACCTTCCCTGCTCCAAGCTTCTGGGGGAGTGTTTTGCTTTGTGGGACCCTTTCCAAACCCTGACCACAGCAGACAGGACAGGGGTGAGCACTGACCGGAACAATCTGTGGATTGTCCCCTGTTGGAAACCAGAACTGCCTAATTTTGAGAAACAGGCTGAGCCATCAGATGTGGGGGAAAGAAAGCTGATGCCAACGGAAGCCCGGAGGTAGACTAGGGCCCCGGAAAAACGAAGAGGAAACAGAAACTATGAGTAAGCAGCGGAAGTTGGTAAGTAAGCCTAGGGAAGACAATGGAGCAGATGTGCAGAGGCAAACCACGTGCCTCGTGATTCTTGGTGACTTTCCTGCTTGTCCCCAGCCCAGGTCCACATGTTTCTTTATTATTATATAAGTAAGTAAAAAAACTAAACGAGGCCTGGAGCGGTGGCTCACGCCTGTAATCCCAGCACTTTGAGAGGCCAAGGTGGGAGGATCACTTGAGGTCAGAGGTTCGAGACCAGCCATGGCCAACATGGTGAAACCCTGTCTCTACTAAAAATACAAAAAAATTAGACGGGCATGGTGGCGGGTGCCTGTAGTCCCAGCTACTCGGGAGGCTGAGGCAGGAGAATCGCTTGAACCCGGGAGGCAGAGGTTGCAGTGAACTGAGATCATGCCACTGCACTCCAGCCTGGGAGACAGAGTGAAACTCTGTCTCAAAAAACAAACAAAAAAAACAACTAAACGATTCTTTTTCTTGGGGTCACTATAATACATCTCTAGATGTTTCTTGCAAACAAAAGAGCCCTAACCACACACTGACCCCCATCCCTTCTTCTTCTTGTGCGGAGCAGAAATGCCAACACCAAGAAAATGAGTTCCTATGTCTTTAAGGAAGGATAATCATAGTCACTGGTCCAAAATGAAGCTTCTTGCTGAAATAACAATTGAAATTATTCTCAGTGGTTCACAGAAATGCTAGTTTCTCATTTAACAACGAGGACAGATCCAGAAGAGATAAAGGGATTTAGGGAAATAGTTTAAAAAGTGATAACCTCTTGAGCCTCTGTCCTGGGGAAGCCACTATTCAATTATCAACTCTTTATGGGGGATTCAGCAGCGGGGAAAACCTAGCGAAAATGCCTGCTCCCCTGTAACATACAGGCTAGAGGAGGAGGCATAGAATAAACAAAGCAAATAAGTAAAATGTACTGAAAATGTGCAGTGTGTTTTTCTAAAGAGAAAGAATGAACAATGGGTCTATAAAGCTGGGCTGGGGAGGGGCTAATATTTTAGGGGCGTGGCCAGGAAAGCAATGGTTGCTAAGATAACTTGGATGAGAGGTGGTTGAACCCTGCACTGTATTGAGGATGGGACTGATGGAACTTTTGTGTTGGATCAGATGCGGGACGGAAAAGAGAGGAGTCCGGCATGACTCCAGATTTTTGATCTGAGTAACTAAAGGATGGAGTTGCCATTTTCTGCTATGGGGAAGACGGGAGGAGGAGTTTCTCTGGAGGGGGAGGGGAGGTGGGGGCTAATGCGAGGTGTTTCGTTCATGAAGGCTCTGCTTTTATGAATGGATTAATAGCAGATTAACGCTACTGTGAAAAGGTCTGGCAGGAGTGGGTTTGCTCTCTTCTGCCCTTCTGCCAATGTGAGGACACAATACTTGTCCCCGCAACCGTTGCCTTTCTACCTTCTGCCATGTGAGGATGCAGCAAGGAGGCCCTCATCAGATGCCGAGGCCTTGATCTTGATCTTCTCAGCCCCCAGAACAGTGTGCAATAAATTCCTGTTCTTTATAAGTTAACCAGTCTGTGGTATTCTGTTATAGTGGTGCAAAACAACAGTGGTAATGCTGAAGTAGAGATGTCAGAGGCTGTGGAAGCCAGGCACGTTGCTGCGCCTGTAGCCGCAACTCCTCTGAAGGCTGAGGTGGGAGGATTGCTGGAGGCCAGGAGTTCAGGTTTAATGTGCTATGATGGTGCCTGTGAATAGCTACTGCACTCCCGCCTGGGCAACATAGTAAAACTCTGCCTCTAAAAACTGTAAATTAATCTAGTTCAAGAGAGTAGTCTGGGCTAAGGACATAAATGTAAAAGTCTTCAGAAGTCTCTATAGATGAAGTCTCCATAGATTAAAAAAAAAAAAGAGGGATCTGTCATAGCCCATTTGGGCTGCTATAACAAAGTACCATAGACTGAGTATTTTATAAACAATAGAAGTGTGCTTCTCATACTTCTGGAGACTGGGAAACCCAAGATCAAGGCATCAGCAGATTCAGTATCTGGTGAGGGCCCATTTTCTGATTCACGGATGGTGACTTCTCACTTTATCTTCACATGGTAGAAGGCACAAGGCCACTCTCTGGGGCCTCTTTTGTAAGGGCACTAATCCCATTCATGAAAGCTCCACCTTCATGACTCATTCACCTCCAAAAAACCCCAACTCCTAATGCCATCATCTTGGGGGTTAGAATTACAACACCCGGATTTTGTAGGGGACACCAACATTCAGACGATAGCAAGGTCCAGTGACGGAATCCTGGGACACTCCCGCACTGACAGGCTATATATCAGTTAGGATTCAATCCACTGGATAAGGTAGAAAATCCAAATCATACTGTCTGAAAGAACGTGGAAGTCTGGAGGTATTTCAGGCCTAGCAAGCAGGTGCATGACATTAACAGGGATCGAGGTTCCTTGTACTTGTCGGCTCTGCTATCCCAAACCCATGGTGTTCATCTTAGCAGTTGCCTTAGAGGTGGAATATGGCCACTGTAGCACTAACAAATACATCTGCTTCAGGTAGGAAGAGGGAGAAAGTGGGAAAGGGTAGGAGAGCTTTCTTAGAAGTATTACCCAGTGACCTGTGCCTACGTAGCATGAGAGGAGAGATACAGACTCTGAAGTTACCTTTCGAGTGAGAATCATGTCTCTACCAGTGCATAGCATATGTAAGCCTTGAGCAAGTTCATAACTTGTTTCTGCCACAGATTTTTTTTTTTTGAAAATGGAAACAATCATACTGCTCACCTCTAGGTTGGTGAAAAAATAAGATTATATGCTTAGAAAATTTTCTGCCCACAGAAAATGCCCCAAAAGTGGAGTTGTAAGAGTTAAGTAAACAATAATCAAAATAAAAAGGAACCCATTTGATTTCTAGTGTCTCATCTCCAACCCAGTCCCCTGAATTTGGATTTTTGGTGATGGTAGTATTTTAGTGAAGGAAACTTGAGTTCACTGGCAACAGTTGTGTTCCTCTAGGACTGAAACTAGCAGCTCATAACCGGCTAGCAAGGAAGGCGATTGTCTCACTAATTGTGTAAATATTCCTTGTGGCTTCCAGAAATTATCTGGAAACAGAAACCTAAAGGAAGAACAGATTAGTGCTCAAAACTGGTAATATTAATAAGAATGCAGTGTAATTGTCTACTCCCAAATTGATGTATTAGGACCTATGTGTTATACAAAGTTTTAGAAAACATATGGGCTTAGTCACTACTCAAAAGCTACTTAAGTAACTTCTATTTAAGGGAAAGAGAAAGAAGTTAGAAGTGAGGCGCTAATATTTATTTTAAAGAGTTAATAATTTAATGCCACATTAGACTTTAATAATTTTAACAAATTCTAATTAATTTAAAACAAAAGACATAAAGTACATATTCAATAACCACTACTAATTATAAGATATTTCAATTATTTCATATACATATATATATGGTCATATATATATATATATATAAATACATATATATGTATATGGTCATAAGTCAAATATTTATAAAGTAGTAGAAATGTATTTTTTAATAATTTTTTTTTTTTTGAGACAGAGTCTCACACTGTTGCTGGGCTGGAGTGCAATGGCGCGATCTCGGCTCACTGCAACCTCTGCCTCCCGTGTTAAAGTAATTCTCCTGCCTCAGCCTCCCAAGCAGCTGGGATTACAGGCACCCACCACCATGCCCAGCTAATTTTTTGTATTTTTAGTAGAGATGCAGTTTCACTATTTTGGCTAGGCTGGTCTCAAACTCCTGACCTTGTGATCCACCCACCTTGGCCTCCCAAAGTGCTGGGATTACAGGCATGAGCCACCACGCCCGGCCCTTTTCAATAAGTTTTTATTTACTTTTTACTCACTTCAGTATGCTGTGTATTGCTAAGCCTTTCTAAATGTCTCATTTCGTGTTGTAACTGTTAAAGACTATAAATGGACTTGTCATTTAGTAATTCACGTGAGATACTCATTTAAAAGGATTTATTTGTTCTCATGTTGCTCCTTTTACTTATTTATTTTTTTAGAGACAGGGTCTTACTCTGTCACCCAGGCTGGAGTGCAATGGCATGGTCATGGCTCACTGTAGCCTTGACCTCCCAGGCTCAAGTGATCCTCCTGCCTCAGTCTCCCAAATAGCTGGGACCACAGGTACGTGCCACCATGCCCAGCTAATTTTTAATGTTTTTATAGAGATAGGGTCTCCCTATGTTGCCCAGGCTGGTCTCAGACTCCTGAACTCAAGTGATCCTCCCAGCTCAGCCTCCCAAAGTGCTGGAGTTACAGGTGTAAGCCACCACACCTAGCCTCATGGTGCTCCTTTAACAAAGGAGCTGTGATCACACCACTGCACTCCAACCTGAGTGACAGGATGAAACCCTGTCTCAAAAAAAAAAAAAAAAAAAGAAAAAGAAAAAGGAAGGCTGGGTGTGGTGGCTCACACCTATAATCCCAGAATTTGAGGAGGTCAAAGCAGGCAGATTGCTTGACCCCAGGAGTTTGAGACCAGCCTCAGCAACATGGCAAAACCCATATTTCTGCAAAAGAAAAAAAAATTTTTTTTTAAAGGAAGGAAAACATTGGCTGGGTGTGGTGGCTCATGCCTGTAATCCCAGCACTTTGGGAGGCCAAGATGGACAATTCATGGGGTCAGGATTTCCAGATGAGCCTGGCCAACATGGTGAAACCCCATCTGTACTAAAAATATAAAAACTTAACCAGGCATGGTGGCACACACCTGTAGTCCCAGCTACTCAGGAGGCTGAGGTAAGAGAATTGCTGAGCCCAGCAGGTAGAGGTTGCAGTGAGCTGAAATAGCGCCATTGCATTCCAACCTGGGCAACAGAGTGAGATGCCATCTCAAAATTTAAAAAAAGGAAAAAAGAAAAGTAAGGAAAACAGTCTAATATCCTGAACAAACCTCTACTTTCTTAAACTAGAAAAAAAGGCTACCATTTGTGAATTCATCATTTTGTATATTCATTTACATAAACTAATATTTATAGAGATTGGTGCATCAATCAATTTTAATATTGATCTGTTGGCAACAAATACACTCATATTTTGTTTGTCTGAAAAAAAATCTTTGCCTTCAGATGTTTGCATGGCTTATAGAATTCTAAGTTGGTTGGTATGCTGAAAATATCAGTCCATTGTCATATAACTTTCATCACTTTATTTCTGCTTGGAAATAATGTGCTTTGTTCTCTGGATGCTTTTAACATTTTCTCTTTGTCTTTTGTGTTAAGCAATTTTACTAAGGTGCATCTACATGTGCTTGGGTTTTATAAAGATTCTTGAATGTTTGACCTGATATCTTGTGTCAGTTTTGGAAGCTTCTCAGCCAGTATTCCTTCAATTATTGCTTATCTCTCTTTCTCTTCTTTTGGGGATCTAATTACACATATGTAAGAATTCTCACCATTTTTCATATATCTCTTCTTCTCTTATATTTTTCATTTTAATTTTCTATGTAGTAGTTCCATATCCTCTCTTTTACTGTTTAATGTGCTGTTTAACTCATCTGATGAGATCTTTTTTTCTTTTTTAAAATTTTTTGTAGAGATGGGGTCGCACAATGTTGCCCAGGCTGGTCTCAAACTCCTGGCCTCAAGTGATCCTTTTACCTCAGTCATCTGATGAGACTGTAATTTTGATTATTTGTATATCTCAACTATAACATTCATTGGATCATTTTTATAGATTCCACTTGTCTGGCAAAATTTTATATTTATAAATCTATTTCCTTAACTCTATTATTACTATTTAAAAGCCTCTGTCTTATAACTCTAATATATAGGTCATCTATTGTTTCTGCTTTAGTATTTGCCCATTTATTTTTCTTATTTCCCAGAATGTCTGGTAATTTTTTACTTAATGCCAATCATTGTGTATCATGAGTTATAAGATCACTGGATAATATCTTCTTTTAGAGATGATTGTTTTCCTCTAAAAGACAGAGAAGCTACACATCATCTTGATTCAATCAGTGACTTAACTAATTAAAATATAAGAGGTCCTTGGAAACGTCTGAACTCAATTTTTGTCTCTCTCAAACACTGTGAAACTGTCTCAAGTTCTGCTTGGTTTCTTAGCCTCTTAGCTTCCACTTTCTGCTTTATTGCTTATATTCTCACACTGGAAGCTCAGGAATAATCAAACTCCCTGAGGGAAAGAGAGTTGCAGAATATCAAGCCCACTTTTCTGCAATTCCCTTTTCTCCAGTCTTGGCTCCTCAAGTACCTGGCTGGTATTGAACTCCAACTTTTGCCTCCCTCGCCTTCTGATCCTTAACTGTTCTAAGCCTTCCCTTCTGCTTTTCCTCTCACCTGGGCCATTTACATATTGAAAAATGGCTTGAAAGCACAACTCACAAAGAATGTGAGGTTTACCTCAATGCATTTCCCTTGAGCCCAGAATTTGTACACCATTAATTGCAACAGTCTTAGATGTTTTCAGATGTCTTCAAGGGCTGTTTTTTAAAAATACTTTTTACTGGCTTTTTTGTTATTCTTGTGTTAAAGAAAAGATTGTTCAGTGATACTTGTTAAAGCACAGTAAGGAAGACTTTACTCAAGATCAGCAGCATACGTCTAGGGACCACTGCAACGGGGTCTTGTAGTACAAAAGATTGGGGTCGGTCAATTCCAAAGACAGCCTGGGCGAGCGGGAATTTATAGCTAAGGAACAGGGTGAGGGGTCTGTGATTAAAAAAAAAAAATTACTAGCAGGAAACTTCAGGGGTAAGGGAATTCTGAATGAACCAACCTAACAGGATTCTTGCTGAAGATAGGCCAGGTTGATCAAACCTCACCTGGGGTGGGAGGGGAGAAGATAAGAAACCTGATCACATATCAAGGGTGATCAGATATTAAAGGTGGGGGGGTTCTTGGTAAAATGACTTAATAGTGTTCTTCACTAAAGCTGGGTTTTATAAAAAAGTGCACAGGTGGGTCTAAGAGAAGGTTCAGGACCCTGACTAAAGCTTAGTCAAGCAAAGAATCTTTGTCCCTTGTCAGAGGAGAGGAGTTAGACGTCTCAGTATAACCTACTGCATCACAGATCGAAGTGGAAATTTCCTAACAAGATCTTGGCATTCTTCTCTGTATATTCTTACCAAATACTTTTTCTCCCTGTAATTGTTTCACTTATTATTTAAACTTAATGAAATTTTACTATTATCACTTTATTATATAATTTAGTTTTCACATTTTTTATTCATTGAAATCTGTATCATTTTAAATTCTGTTTCTTTTTGGCTTATAACTTGACTTCAAAATCCAGATTATCTTTATAAGTTCTCTGTGTCTGAAATAACATCCATTCTAAGTCTCTTGATTAAATGGCTTTATTTTTAAACTTATAAGAAAGTAATTGTGATTTTCTAAAAAGCTGGCCCACAGACATTTTATTCATCTCAGTATAAATTCTTTTTCTTCTATTATTTACTTTATTCTCATGAAGAATTTCAAACTCCCTTGCCTGAATATTCATCCTTCCCTCTCACAATTTTTGTAATATATTCTACTTAAAGAGAATCTGAAACTCAAGCTTATCTGGAATATTATAAATATTCTATTTGTATGAAATCTGTATCCAAATAGTTGTTTCTTCATTGCAACATTCATGTGAGTACTATTCTCAGCCAGAAGTCTGACTAATAAATAATTACATGGATGCAGATTTCATTCAAAGAATGCAGAGATCCATGATTTTTACTCATAACATATTCTCTTTTATGTCAGTATCAAGTGGAGGAAAAAAAGGGTAACAGCCCAATGGGTTCATCTTGCCCGAAGCCTAGACAGAGCCGATTTATCAAGACAGGGCAATTGCAATGGTGAAAGAGTAATTCATGCAGAGCCATCTGTGTGGGAGACTGGAGCTTTATTATTACTCAAATCAGCCTCCCTGAGCTTTTGGGGATCAGAGTTTTAAAAAATAATTTGGTGGGTAGGAGCTTGGGAAGTGGGGAGTGCTGATTGGTCAGGTTGGAGACGGAATCATAGGGGGTCGAAATGAGGCTTTCTTGCTGTCTTCTCTTCCTGGGTGGGATGGCAGAAGTGGTTGAACCAGATTACCGGTCTGGGTGGTGTCAGCTGATCCATCAAGTGAAGGGTCTGCAGAATATCTCAAGCACTGATCTTAGATCCCCGGGAGCAATTTGGGGAGGTTCAGACTTTTGGAACCAAAGGCTGCATGACCTCTACGTTGTAATTTCTAATCTTATAGCTAATTTGTTAATCCTGCAAAGGCAGACTGGACCCCAGGCAAGAAGGGGGTCTTTTCAGGGAAAGGCTGTTACCAATTTTGTTTCGGAGTTAAACCATGAACTGAATTCCTTCCCAAAGTTAGTTCGGCCTACGCCCAGGAATGAACACAGACAGCTTAAGGGTGAGAAGCAAAATGGAGCTGGTTAGTTCTGATTTCTTTCACTGTCCTAATTTCCTGAGTTATAATTTTGCAAAGGCAGTTTCAAAACTACTTAGTATCGTTCCAGATACAAGTAATCACTGTCAATGGAAAAGAGTCAAACTCTGTGGAATATTTGAAAGGACTTATTTCAAGCCAAATATGAGTGGCCAAGGCCCAAGGCACAGTCTCAAGAGGTCCTGAGAACATGTGCCCAAGGTGGTGGGGGTTACAGCTTGGTTTTATAGAGTGTAGGGAGATACAAGATAGCCATCAATGCATGTAAGGTACACATTGGCTTCATCTGAAAAGGCAGGACAACTCAAAGCAGGAACTTACAGTTCATAGGTACATTAAAGATTTCTTGATTGGCAATTGGGTGAAAGAGTTAAGCTCAGCCTGAAGAATGGAAGTCAGCAGAAAGAAATGTTTGTAGTTAAGACAAAGCCAGGGTGGGGGGTTGTGGAAGCCAAGGTTCTTGTTACACAGATGAAACTTCCAGGTAATAGGCTTCAGAGGAATATGTGGTAAATGTCTCTTGTCAGACCCTAAAAGGTCCCAGACTCTTAGTTAAATCTCTTCTGCATCAGGAAAAGACCTGGAAAAGGAAGGGAATTCTCTACAGAATGTAGATTTGCTCCACAAGAGATAGCTTTGCAGGGCCATTTCAAAGTATGTCTAAGCAATATATTTTGGGGTAAAATACTTTGATTTCTTTCAAGGCCTGCTATCTGTCATGTGATGCTCAACTGGGGTCAGGTTGGAATTTGGTATCTTATTGCTACAAGGAGTTTTCTTTGTCTTTTGCTGTTGTCGTTTTGGTTTGTTTTATGAGACGGAGTTTCACTCATTTTGCCGAGGCTGGAGTGCAATGGTGTGATCTTGGCTCACTGCAACCTCTGCCTCCTGGATTCAAGCGATTCTCCTGCCTCAGCCTCCCGAGTAGCTATGATTACAGGCAAGTGCCACTATGCCCAGCTAATTTTGTATTTTTAGTAGAGACAGGGTTTCTCCGTGTTGGTCAGGCTGGTCTCAAACTCCTGACCTCAGGTGATCCACTCATCTCGGCTTCCCAAAGTGCTGGGATTATAGGTGTGAGCCACGGCACCCGGCCCTTTGTCAGGCTTAAGATCTCTGTTTAATATTAATGCTTGTCAGTTGTACCTGAATACCAAAGGGATGAGAGTAGAAAGAGGCACAACTGGACCCCTCTTTCCATTATGGCCTAAATTAGTTTTAGTTTTTCAGGTTTTCTTTGGAATGCCCTTGGCAGAGAGGAGGGTTCATTCAGTTGGTTGGGGGGCTTAGAATTTTATTTTTGGTTTACATCACAAAGTTTGAAATCCTGTTTTGTGAAAAAAATAAAATCTTATAAATGAATACTGAAGCTGCCTGCCACAGGGTGACTGAAAAATAATATAGCGGCTCATTTGATAATTACAGTTTACCTTCCCAGCATAGACTCTCCAGTAGCAAACTGCCCTCAGTTGTTTCTGAAATCACACAGTGCTCTTTCTCACAGGTGTTCAGCAGCACCTCCTGCACCTGGTTCTTCTGCCCCAAACTCCTGGTCCAGGCACGCTTTTCTTGTCTTCTCACCTGACACACATGCTGAAATTGCTGTGATGCAAGAGCAGCTAAACTCTGGAGGGGAGGGGAACATTTTTTTTCTTCCTGCCTTCCTAGGTTCTTGACTTAAGCCCATGTAACAAAAGACAGATTTAAAAGAGAAAGACAAATAGAAGTTTATGAACATGTACATCACATATATATATATATTGGAGGAACTCAGGGATGAGTAACTCAAAGAGGTGGCTAGAATTTGGGCTTAAATACCATCTTCAGTTAAAACAAATGGTGTGCAAGAGGCAAGTTATTGGAAGAAAAGCAAGCCACCCAGCCTATGGTACTTTGTCATTGTTACCTATCCTGTCCCTCTGCAGCACAGGCAGAGAGGATACAGGCTGGCCTAACCAGCTCCACATTGGAGGCTGGAAAGCTGTGTGTTTGCCTCAGCTCCAGATGAAATGACTGACATTTAAGTCATTATTTAGTCAATTATTATACCTTAGTGCTTATACACAAACACAATAAGATTTAACAGTTGTGTGGTATTGAAATAGAATGTGCCAGGTATGATGGCTCATGCCTGTAATCCCAGCACTTTGGGAGACCAAGGTGGGTGGATCACCTGAAGTCAAGAGTTCGACATCAGCCTGCCCAACATGAAGTATATGACCCGTAAAAGTAAACAAAAGTACGATTTGTTGCGTAGATTGAAGTCAGTGCCTTCTTCACTGATACGAGTCTCTCAGGACTTACATTCATCCTTTCCTTAGTACAGAGAGGCAGACACCCTCATGGATAGTTCCTTTATAAAATATAAATTTTCCTTACAAAAGGGTAACATACTCTGTTTTCAGAGCTTCTCCTGCATATGCTATTTCTCAAAATAATCAGCTTAAAGTAATCCTTATGCCAGAGGCATATTTTGGGGTTCATATTCAGGTCTCCTACAACTCCAGGGATGATGGCCGTTGCTAACTCCAATCAGGCCTAGGGGTCAGCCTCTTCCTTTCAGTCTACGTCATGCAGCTAAGTTCGAACTGTAGCACTTAACAAAATTACACTGTTGTTTCGAGGCAAGGACCCCAAATGGAAAAGTGTCTGGCAAACACTGTGAGAGGTGGCAATCCTCACAGTTTAATCTCAACTTAACTTCACAATCCTCATAGGGTTGCCCCCTGCCAGCTTAAACAGAGTAAGGGTCAGGTTATTCCAACTAACAGGAATTAATTCTTTGATTATAACTGTGCCTAAGAGTCCAGATCACCTAAGACAGGTTGAGAGAAAAAAAGAGATTGATTTTTACCTTTCCTCAAGTCTAAAGTCCTAATATTGGCTCTTATTCAAGAAGAGATGTCTCCTTCACAGGAAAGCCTACCCCCTACTCACTGGAGTGTCATGTTGCATCATGACGGCATCAAAACTATGACACCAAAACATAATAGTGTAGTGTTTACATCTGGGATTATTCACTCTTAACTCACATAGCATATGGGACATATTATGGACTGCATGTTTGTGTACCTCCAAAATTCGTATGCTGAAATCCTAACCCCCAGTGACATGGTATTAGGAGGTGGGGCCTTTGGGAGGTGATTAGGTCATGAGGTTATGAGATTAGTGCCCTTATAAGAAGGAGAGAGACCAGAGTTCAGTCTCTCTACCACGTAACACACCGTTTATAAACCAGGAATAACACACCGTTTATAAACCAGGAAGGGAGCCTTCACCAAGAACCCGGCCATCCTAGCCCCGCTGCTCTCGGATTTCCAGAACTGAGAGAAATAAATGTTTGTGGTTCAAGCCACTCAGCCTACAGTACTTTGTTATAGCTGCTGGAACTGACTAAGACAGGACACAAACAGTCCAGTTCAGGTGAAGCTGCAGGCGACGTGGTCCTGTTCCCTTGATTGTTTTTCCTCTACAAGAGGTGAAGATTCCTTCTGGATGTCCTTCCTTCAGGGTTCTCCAGTTTAGTACATCTCCTGTAAAAACAAAACTAACAACAAGAAACTGCTTAAAGCAAATTGTTTGCAGCATCGCAAGGTCAGCTAGAGGCTGTTTCAGCAATAGGCTCTAAATTCATAATCTGCCCTCCCTGCCCCTCAACACACATACACAACAAAAATCAGACAGTAAAATAGCAAAGTCTCAGAATCATGGCTGGGCTTATGGACGAGTTATAGTTTCATCACCAAATAGAACACTCTGCAGCACAGGTCCTGCATTCAGATCTGCCCACAGATTCTTCATTTACGTTTGTATAACTAAATTACCCATTCAAGAGGTTTTATGCAAAATAAAAGAACGATGTGGCTCAGAGATAAGCTGAAGTTTCTCTTTTAGCAAGCAGACTTGCTTTCCGCTTTCTGAAAAGTGTCTCCAGCCTCCACTGATCAAGATGTCAAAAAATATTAGGGCCACATTTTCAACCAGCATTTATACAAAGTGCAGCACAGGCAGAGAGGGTACAGGATGGCCAAACCAGCTCCAGACTGGAGGCTGGAAAGCTTGTGTGTTTGCCTCAGCTCCAGATGAAAGAACTGACACTTAAGTCATTATTTCATCAATTATTATATCCTAGTACTTAAATAGAAACACAATAAGATTTAACAATTGTGTGGTATTGAAACAGAATAGGCAGGCGCAGTGGCTCATGCCTGTAATCCCAGCACTTTGGGAGACCGAGGCAGGTGGATCACCTGAGGTCAGGAGTTTGAGATCAGCCTGGCCAACATGGTGAAATCCCATCTCTACTAAAAATACAAAAATTAGCTGAGCGTGGTGGCAGGCACCTGTAATCCCAGCTACTCGGGAGGCTGAGGCAGGAGAATCTCTTGAACCCGGGAGGCAGAGGTTGCAGTGAGCCAAGATGGCACCATTGCACTCCAGCTGGGGCGACAGAGTGAGACTCTATCTCAAAAAAAAAAAAAACCAAACCAAATCAAAACAAAACAAAACAGAATGACATGATAGTCTACAGTGCAACAATATTAAAATTTACCCAAAAGACATATATATGTCATTTTAAATAATTAAAACTCTTCTTCATTAGGTAGCTGGTGCTCTGAACTTAATCCGAAGGCTTCATAATTAGACAGAACGATAGACTAGCTATCCTTAAACTGCCAGAAATTTACTTCTAATAGGTGGTACTGTGTGAATTAAGGAAGAAAACATTTGTATTTAGGATAGATACTTTCCATTTTGGAAGGTATCGCTTAGTGAGTGTATAAAGTTATTCCTTATTGTAAGGTCTGTTCTCTCCAAGTTTAAAGAGAAGAAACTGAGGCCAGCACAAGAAGATCTGATGTGAAGGAATTTATTCAAGCTCCCGGACGAGGTTCTGCAGCCTGACAGGAGGGGCCAGAGAAGTCGCACAGACTCTGCTCAGACGTGGGGTTTTATAGGGAGTGGAGGCGTTTGATTGGTTGTGCCCAAGGTGAGTAGGACAAAATGTCGGAGAGTGGGGCCTGGATGGAACAAAATGGCAGGGAGTGGGGCCCAGATAGGGCAACATGGTAGGCAGGGAGTGGGGCCCAGATAGGACAAAATGGTGGGGAGTGGGGCCTGGATGGGACAAAATGCTATCAGGTAGGTCCTGGCGGGGCTTTTTTCCCTGGGCTCCGGGTGGGGGGAGGGTGTGTGCGAGCTCCTGGCAAGGGAAGGAGGTGTGTCCGAGCTCCCGGCGAGGGATTGGGGAGCGTCCGAGCTCCTGAGAGAGAAGGGGGTGTGTCCAAGCTCTCCGCTAGGGAGGGGGGAGCGTCTGAGCTCCCAGTGAGGGGGGCAGTGTGCAGGAGCTCCCGGTGACGCAACCAGCCTTACACTTATGACTAGTGATATTGCACACCTTTTCATACACCTGTTGGCCATTTTATGTCTTCTTTGCAGAAATATCTGCTCAGATCCATTGCCTATTTTTATAAATCAGATTCTTTGTTTTTCTTCTATTGAGTTGTAAGAATTCTTTATAAATTTTGGATATTAACCCCTCATCACAGAGTGGTTAGCAATTATTTTTTCCCAGTGTGTAGGTTGATCTTTCATCCTGTCAGTTGTTACCTTTGCTGGACAGAAGGTTTTCATTTGATGGAGCCCCATTTATTTACTTTTGTTTTTGTAACCTGAACTCTTGGTGTGTTATCCAAAATATCATTGCCAAGGCCAGTGTCAAGAAGCTTTTCCCTTATGTTTTCGTCTAGAAGCTTTATGGTTTCAGGTCTTACATTTAGTTCTTTTATCTATTTTGAGTTGATTTTTGTGTGTGGTGTAAGAAAAAAGTCCAATTTCATTCTTTTGCATGTGGCGATCTGGTTTTTCCAGCACCATTTATTGACGAGACTGTTCTTTCTCCATTGTGTCTTCTTGATGCCCTTTTCAAAAATTAGCTGTCCGTGTGTGTTTGATTTTATTTCTGGGTTGTGGGGGCCTTTTTATATTTTTATTTATGTCAATTAATTAATTTATTTATCTAAATAGAGACAAAGTCTCACTATGTTGCCCAAGCTGTTCTCAAACTCCTGGGCTCAAGCAATCCTCCCTCCTCAGCCTCCCAAAGTTTTGGGATTACAGGCATGAGCCACTGTGCCCGGCCCTTTTAGTATTTTAATGTCTAGAATCTTTGAGGAGTTAATGAGGAATTCCACTTTACTAAGTGTGTAGTTTGGACAAGAGGCAATATTGACTACTGTCTTTGTACAAGGTCACAAGCTGAGCACACTTATGCTTATGTTAGTGAGGACAAACCAGGCCCTGAAAGGGCCTATAATGCACCTGGGAAAGGTAAGAAGAAAGAAAAGAAATTAACATTTAACATGTATCTGCAAAGGCTTGTGTGTGTACTCGGTGGGTGTGCACAAGATCTACTATTCAGAGATCATGTTGCAAACAAGAGAAACTGATTTGGGCATATTTAAACAGAAAGAGAATTCATAGCTAGCCTACTGAATCTAAGAAATATAAAAAAACAAATAAATCTAAGCAGAAGAGTCCTGGCCGAGAAATACTCTGATTAACATTTGCTGCTGAAACCTCTTCCCATAGTACTGGAGCTGCTGGAAACTCTGCACCCCACTGGACACTCACCAATGCCGCAGGAAATAACCTCTGCTCCCTGCATCATTGCATAACTGCCCAGCTGGAAGTGTGATTGGACAAGGCTAGGCCATATGCTCCTCCTAGCTGTCAAATAGAGAATGGAATGTATGCCCCTCTTTACCTTTCACAGGGGTAGACAGAACCCTGCCTATCACCAAGACTTATCCTTAATCAAGGTTTGAAATGGAAAGGAGACTTGGACACTGGGCCGTCAACACATGGCAAGCATTCACTGTTGTTTTACTACTTCGGTTTCCTAATTTCTATATTTGTCACTTGCCCTTTATGGTACAAATTTGCATGTTAAAATAAATGTTCCTGTTTAACATAGTATGATGACTCATTACCTAGTGGAAAATTTACACACTTCCTCAAAGGGAAATGACCCAACGTCTCAATAGTTTCTACCTTCAATTCCAATCTAAGATCTCTGGGTGATACTCATTTCTCCTCCAGTGACCATAGAAACCCATCTTCATGTAATGTAAGTGTGGACTAAATTGAAAAGTAAACAAACAACATAGTCCATATACAACAGCGTGGTTGGAAAACAACCAAAAACTTTTAAAAGAAGTATTATTTGGAATATATAGCAAAACAAGGAAGTGAACACAAATAAAGGCTACAGTAGTCATATCTGTAACCCTTCACAAGGTATTTATGGTGTGTGTAGTATTTACAACTTTCCTCTTCCACTATCTGCTGCGTCTTGTCTTTGCTTTCAGACAGCATCTGAGCTGGTCAGGGTTTGGCTTTGGAAGTCCTTCCAATATAATGATGCAATGGTCTTCATTAATTTCTGCAGCCAGGCAGGTAGCTGCATTGCTTAAGTTCCATCCATACTTTTCTCTGTCCTTATATTGCAATAACCATATATGCCCATGGTAGCCAGAGTCAATGACTCCAAACAGTTTCTTGACAACCATCAGCCCTAATGCTCTGCCTATTTGCCTCTTCGTTTAATAGCATCTAGAGCTCTAAGGAGCTAGGTGTCCGGTTAGGTTTCATTTTAAAAAAGCCATTGCAGCCGTATGGAAGCGTTGATCACTTGGCTTCTGAAATCTTGAACACAGAAGAACCCAGGTGTCAATGTGATCCCCCACTTCCACTCTGGGTTCCTAGACCCATGTGTTTTAATTAATCAGGAGCAAATTTGTGTTAAAACACGTCTGGATAAAAATCAATTTAGCAAAATTGTTTTTAAGATATTTAAACAGATAAAATTATATAATTATTTCTTAGTCTTTCGTAATGAAGCCAACATTTAAGAATAAACTCAATATTGCCTTTAAAAAGCCATTTGTTCAGATATCCAAAGAATACTCAATACTATGTCGAACAAGAATGAATATGAGAGGAAAAAAAATGAATGAGAATAATAAGGTTGTTCTGGAAATCTCTATACAGGCAAGAAAACTATCATTTGGAAAAGTATGTTGCATTCTCTTTTTTTTTTTTTTTTTTTTTTTTTAGAATAGGAAGGAGAAAAAAGGAAGAGAAAGAGAGAGAGAGAATGGGGAGGAGGGAGAAGGAAAAGAAAGAGGGAGAGAGAATGGGAGTATTGCTTTCTTGCCCAGGCTAGAATGCAATTTAGTAATGGGTATTGAAAACCTCTTGTATACTGATAATTATACTTAATGATGTAGTCAGGAAGGAATAAGGGAAGAAGATGACAAACAAACAGCCAACCAATATTTCATTTAAACCTATGAAATGCTATGCGATTACTGAGGAGTGATTTACTTCCAATTATATAGTCACCTTTGGAATAGGTGTGAAGTGGTAATGTATGTTTTGTGTATTTGAAGTGGAGAGTTCTATAAATGTTTATTAAGTTTACTTGTTCCGGGTCTGAGTTCAAGTTCTGAATATCCTTGTTAATTTTCTATCTCGTTGATCTATAGAATCGTTAGCTCTTCTTGCTGCATTGATCCTTTTGCCGTTATGTAATGTCATTCCTCGCCTCTTTTGATCTTTGTTGCTTTAAAGTCTACTTTATCAGAGGCGAGAATTGCATCTCCTGCTTTTTGTTTATTAGTTTATTTTTACTCTCTGTTTGATTGGTAAATCTTCCTCCTTTTCTCTGAGTCTTTATGTATTGTTGCATGTAAGATGGGCCCGGATGCAGCATACCGATGGGTTTTGGCTTTTTATCCAATTAAAATATATGTAAGTTTAATACCGGCGTTTGATGCTAGCTGGCTGTTTTGCCCATTAGTTGATGTAAATTTTTTATTGTGTTAAAGTTCTTTGCTTTTTGATATATTTTTGGAAAGGCTGATATTGGTTGTTCCTTTATATGTATAGTGCTTCTTTCAGAAGCTCTTGTAAAGCAGGCCTGGTGGTGGTGAACTCTCTAAGTACTTGTTTGTTCGCAAAAGATTTAATTTTTCCTTTGCTCATAAAGCTTAGTTTGGCTGGATAGGAAATTCTGGGTTGAAAGTTCTTTTCTTTAAGGATGTTAAATATTGGTCCCCACTCTTTTCTGGCTTGTAGGGTTTCTGCTGAGAGATCCGCTGTAAGTCTGATAGGTTTCCCTTTATGGGTAACCTGACCTTTCTCTCTGGCTGCCCTTAGTATTTTCTCCTTCATTTCAACCCTAATAAATCTGGCGATTATGTGCCTTGGGGTTGGTCTTCTTGAAGAATATCTTTGTGGTGTTCTCTGTATTACCTGGAGTTGAATATTACCCTGCCTTGCCAGGTTGGGAAAATTTTCCTGAATGATATCCTGAAGAGTATTTTCCAACTTGGATTCATTCTCTTCATCACATTCAGGTACACCTATCAAACGTAAATTAGGTCTTTTCACATAGTCCCATATTTCCTGGAGACTTTGCTCATTCCTTTTCATCCTTTTTTCTGCATTCTTGTCTTCTCGTTTCATTTCATTGAGCTGGTCCTCGACTTCTGATATCCTTCCTTCTGCTTGATCAATTCGACTGTTTAAACTAGTGCATGCTTCGCCAAGTTCTCGTGTTGTGTTTTTCAGCTCCATCAATTCACTTATATTCCTCTCTAAATTGTCCATTCTCGTTAACATTTCGTCAAACCTTTTTTCAAGGTTCTTAGTTTCTTTGCATTGGGTTAGAACAAGTTCTTTTAATTCACAGAAGTTTCTTATCACCCACGTTTTGAAACCTGCTTCTGTTATTGGAACACACGTGTAATCTATTAAGCCTTGTTCCGTTACTGATGAGGAATTGCAATCCCCTGTAGAGGGAGAGGCATTCTGATTTTGAGTATTCTCTACCTTTTTACGCTGGTTTCTTCCCTTCATTATATATTTGTCCGTCTGTCGTCTTTATAATTACCGACTTTCTAACTGGGTCTCTGACGTCCAACTTGTTGATTCCCTGTGCCGAAATCTGAGCAATCCACTGAGCCGGCCAAAACAGCGGTGTTAAGATTGATGGTGCTTTTCTGCCCGGGTATCTCCGGACTCTGCACCAAGAACTGGCGTGCTAAGGCACCAGCAAAACTGCCACGCCGGCCACAAGAGTCGCCCTGGCGACCCGTGGAGCTCCTCCACTGGGAATCTCCTGGTCCGTGAGCAACAAATATTCGTCTGAAAGTGTGGCGTCCTCTTGTTCTTTGCGCTTTCAATGGGAGGTACGTGCCCGAGCTGCTAATCATCAGCCATCTTGGATCTCTCTCCTGTTGCATTCTCTTATGAAAATAATTGAAAGGGCATAAGCTCACCTGAGTATGTTACTATAGACAAAAACTATGATGTTGGTATAAGTAGAATTTTGGGGGAACAATTCTTAAAAGTGAATGGAAAAGGTAATTAAAAATATTTAAGTTACGTTGAATTCATGATTATGATTTCAAATTGCTATTTTGTAATATTTCCTATTTTTCTCAGCCAAATTTATGATTTAATTCATATATATGTGTTGAGGCCAGGAACAGTGGCTCATTCCTGTAATCCCAGCAGTTTGGCAAGCTGAGGAAGGAGGATGACTGGAGGCCAGGAGCTGGAGACCAGAGTGAGCAACATAGCAAGACCTTGTTTCTATAAAAATAAAAAATTAGCCAGGCGTGGTGGCATACACCTGTAGTTCCAGCTCCTCAAGAAGCTGAGGCAGGAGGATTGCTTCAGTCCAGGTTTGAAGCTGCAATGACCTATGATTGTGCCAGTCTGGGTGGCAAAGCGAGACCCTCTCTCTAAAAAACAAACAGCAGGGTCCCCTGCTGCCTACCTTGGTCAGGCTACATCCCACATGCTGTGCTCGCTTCTGCATCTTTGCAACAACACAGGGATGAACTGGAGCAGGAAAATCAGGCTGAGGAAAGGTTTGGAGGCTATGTCCTATGAGGAACAATTGAAGAAAGCAGGAATATTTAGATCAAAGACCCATATCGTTTTCAAACATTCAAAGGGCAGTCATGAGGAAGTGGTTTGAAATATCTTATCTGTGACTCCTGATTACAAATGCTTAGGCCGAGACTGAAAGAAAAACTGTCTTCTTGCCTCGACCATGTGCCATCAAGTTCAGTTGCTGGCAGGCACATTATGTATAGCACATCCTTTCACAGAGATTGTCAAGGGCCATGTCCCTGGAGCATCCCAGAAGTTTGACCCTTTCCATCTGCTAGCATGCCCTGGAATAAACATCAAAAACATCAGAAAAAACTTTTCCTCTATCTTTACTACGTTCTGATACGGCTGCAAGAGGGAGCCTTCAAAAATAGGAGCAGCTCAGTAGGACTGGAGGAGGCAGACTTTTCTCTGATCTCTGTAGAAGGAGATGCTGATGGAAACCAAATCTCATTACAACCTTAAGGACCTCATGCATTCATTTATAGTTACTGGGAACTGACTGGGCCAGGCACTGTGTTGAGTATACTGAGATAAAATAAACCATTCTTGTTCCCAAGGAACTCACAGTTTTGTGGGGATGTAGGCAAATACATCATTGCAATGAAAATTGATGAAATGCTACAATCAGGCTATTTTCCTAGGTAGATCTTCTAGTTCCCGATTTGACACAAATATTAACAAATCATTTTGATTCTTTTAAATTGTTCTATACTTAATTCCAAGTCTTCTGAGGATTAAAAAAATGCATACTCATTAAGGAAGATGAATATCTTCCTAATTAGTTGAGATTATTTACTATCAGAGACAGATGGAGGGTCTGGATCCCTTCCCAAGGCCTAACGATACATGCGAAAGCCTACTTAAGTTATTATGTTAATAATTCCACAACTCTGATAGAAGCTATCACTCAGCCCACTTCCTTGGACTTACATTATACATAGTACCTAATTCTTCTATCTTCTTGTAGAAATCAACGGCTCCTGTTCAGGATGGTCCATTCAATATGATTGGGATTTTTTAAATATATGAATATCTTTCTAACAATTTATAAACTGATAACATTGTAAAAGATTTAGATGCCTTCTCATTGAACTGTTTTTTATAAGTGAGACTTTGTTCCATAGTCAATATACAGATGTTATATAACTATGTGGAGGCAATTTTTAATACAAATACCAAAAAATTATAAATGCATATAGTTATAATCCATAGCAATTTTTCTGGTGCCTTCTTTTCTATCTTAAAACTTGTAGGCAGTATTTAAAAATATTGTTAAGCTATTAGATCTAATTTCTCTCCAATTTATGACTTAATCCATACACACCACATGCTCAAACACTTCCAATCTTTCACAACATATCAATCAAGTAATAAGAAAAACTGGACCACCACTACCAAGATGTCAAAGTTTCAGTGGGAGAGTTACAAACAATGGGGAGGCTTTTGGAGGAACAGTTCTACTTAAAAGTGAGTGGAAAAGGTAATTAAAAATGTTTAAGTTACATTGATTTCATGATTATGATTTCAAATTGCTATTTAGTTACATTTCATATTACAGGCTATCAAAATTGCCCTTCTGCAGGCTGTGGGATGTTAAGTTGACATACAAGACAGTTATTTACCTCTTTAAAAACAGAATTTACACACAGAAAAGCACCCACCTAAATATTTTTATTTTTTTTGAGATGGCATCTCGCTCTGTCGCCAGGCTGGAGTGCAGTGTCGCGATCTTGGCTCACTGCAATCTCTACTTCCTGGGTTCAAGTGATTCCCCTGCCTGAGGCTTCCAAGTAGCTGGGATCACAGGCGCTCACCACCACACCCAGCTAATTTTTTGTATTTTAGTAGAGATGGTGTTTCACCATGTTAGCCAGGATGGTCTCAATCTCCTGACCTCGTGATCCGCCCGCCTTGGCCTCCCAAAGTGCTGGGATTACAGGCATGAGCCACCACATCTGGCCTAATATTAAAAAAAAAAAAAAATGGAATGAGGTAGTATCTTCTTCTTTAAATTGTTTTCCTAGAGCTACGAAAAACTTGCATTTATAAAAGAGTGGACACAAATACCTCTCGATGGATACAAAGAGGTATATGGAGAACAGCGGTGACAGCTGGTGTATGACACTAATTGGACTTTGCTTCTTTTTCATTTGGCTTCATTAGAGGCTGGACTCTCTTCGTTGTTGGTTTCTCTGGTTTCTGCAGAGGAGTCTTAGGTTCTTGGATAACCATCTCTGCCTGTTTTACGTTTGTTTGCCTATTCTGTTTTGTTTGCACTCATTTTTGTCTGAAGTTTGGTTCCGTCCTGTCGCCTGTTGTCACTTATTTCAACTTGCATGAGCAGACTTGGTTGATAACTTTGCTCATCACCTCTTGCGCCTTACTGCTCTTTTAGTGGAAATGATCCCTTTTCGTGCATCATGGTGGTGGCTGCCTTTTCCAATTATCTCTAAAGACATCTGTACGGGATACATTTCTTCTTATTCTTACCATTTAAAAACTGATAAAATCGAATTTTGGATACTTTCCATGCCTTTTGCCTGACTTGTAGTCACAAATTATGGAATCTTTCCACTGATATTCTCACCTTGTGTCAGAAAATGCCTTTAACTGTTATGTTTAGAGCATTATTCATTTCTGTATTCTTTATGGATACAATAGATGAGCCAATAATGCCAAATAAATGACAAAGCTCAGCAGTAATAACTTCTTCACCTTCTTTTCAAAGACTTCATGTTATTTATTTATTTATTTATTGTTCATTGCTAGAGAATCATGGCTGTCTAATAGATTTAATAGATAGACTGGAAGATTTATTATAATTTTTCATGATACAACTTTGGCTAGTGGTAGCTTCTTTAAAGTAGGTTCTCATGTCTTTTTGATATTACTTTAGAAAGCTTTCTTGCTTTCTAGCACAAGGCGATTTAAGCTACCTTGTGCATCTCTGGGCCAAGCAAAGACTGAGATGTTTCTCTTAAGAATCCTTAGTTTCTTTTAGTTAGAAAAGAAAAAAAAAAAGACCAGGAACTGGATGGTTGGGTGCAACATGGATTGACGTCATTTCTAGATTATTTGTGTCAAATATTTTCTTTTAAATTTGTATATATGTTGATACTCCTAATTCTGTTCTAAAATTATAACATTCCTCCTTAATTTGAGGAATTCTATAATTGTAGCACATTTTCTCTTATGTAAGAATAATTACTTATATTTACTTTATATAAATGTTCAGTAACTTATCATTACTTATATTATTCATTTGACTAAAAGTGCAAAGATGCTAACACCAATATCAGTGTGTACAATAAAGTACTGAGTTCAGCTTAACCTCTTCTGCATAGTTACTTTTGTTTTTAGGTTTTCCAGAAAAAACGTGCATTCCATCCTAGTACTCGGTTCTAGGTTAGTTCTTCAGCCTTCATTCTCCGAGTTATGTAGGTGCTTATTTGACAAACAGTTTGTTTTACTTGTTTAAATCAATTTTGAGTCTGAGATCTTTGGCATCCTCGCAGCTGCTAGTTTTGCACTCTCATTAGGTGGAGGCATAGGGCCACTCCTTTTGCTTGCATTAACAGCTAATAGAAGAGCGTCCAAGAGCCAGTCTGTCCTCTTTGAGAGGACAGAATGAGTGTGCTTGTGGCCCACAATAATGTACTGCACAACTCAAAGTACAAGTTCATTTATACAAGTTGATGCTAGGCAAATTGATTCTTCCACTCCTCTTTAATTTCTAGTAATTTCTTTTTCTTTTTTTTTTGAGACAGAGTCTTGCTTTGTCGCCCAGGCTGTAGTACAGTAATGCCATCTTGGTTCACTGCAACCTTTGCCTCTCAGGTTCAAGCAATTCTCCTGCCTCAGCCTCCTGAGTAGCTGGGACAACAGACACGTGCCACCAAACCTGGATAATTTTTTTTTTTTTTTTAGTAGAGATGGGCTTTCACCATGTTAGCCAGGATGCTCTCGATCTCCTGACCTTGCGATCTGCCCACCTTGGCCTCACAAAGTGCTGGGATTACAGGCATGAGCCACCATGCCTGGCCAATTTCTAGTAGTTTCTATTTCACACATTCAATTAAATTTTGGTTCTCTTAAATTTTGTCTTTATCTCAAAAATTTTTAAATGTATCTTGCTCCCTTTCCTGAGCCATAAACATTCCCTTGTATATAGCATGCAGTATTTCCTTATTCTCTCAGGAACCTAATATATCATGGAATGTTTTATTTGCATTTCATGAATCCAGGTGATTTGCCCAGTGAGTACTATGTATATGTGTATTTCCAGCCAGTGCCAGGCCAGTTCAAAGTGTTTCATTTTCTTGCAGGAGGATCAAGGAAAGACTTTGTAAGCAAATAACATTACATGCAAACTCAGGCTTTTGAGGTTTAGACTGAAAGTCACTTCTTTGACCCGGGATCCAAAATTAATATATTTTAAATATGTTATCTGATGAATTATCACCTATCAAAACACATTAGTTAATTACCAATGACACTACTATAGAACTCTAATTTTTCAGCGGTCTTTGGAAAAAGCAGTATATCTATTTAAGATTTTATGAATTCAAACTTTCAAAAACCATTTTAGAATATCAGAAAATAAGCAGAATGTGTCAAAATAAGACAGTTTAATAGAAATATTATGAGCATTTACATAAGGTAATTGCATACTTCTCTGTCAATTTTTATGCAGAAATCTGAATTTGTGTCACTTATCCTTCACAGAAAAACCACAAAATCACGTTAATTTTTCAGTTTTATTACATAATATAGATGTAGTTACTTTTCAAAGCTTAACAGATTTTGTTTGTTTGTTTGTTTTGAGATGGAGTTTCGCTCTTATTGCCCAGACTAGAGTGCAATGGCATGATCTCTCTGATGGAGTCATCAAGATAATCGAATTGCACTTTTTATTTTATTTATTTATTTATTTATTTTTGAGATGGAGTTTTGCCCTTGTCCAGGCTGGAGTGCAATGGCATGATTTCAGCTCACTGCAACCTCTGCCTCCCGGGTACAAGTGATTTTCCTGCCTCAGCCTCCTAAGTAGCTGGAATTATAGGCATGTACTACCACACCCAGCTAATTTTGTATTTTTAGTAGAGACAGGGTTTCTCCATGTTGGTAAGACTGGACTTGGAACTCCTCAGGAGATCTGCCCATCTCAGCCTCCCAAAGTGCTGGTATTACAGGTATGAGCCACCACACCCAGCCTTAAAAAGTATTTTTTAAAGCTGCTTAATTCACATAATATTCAACTTTATATATTACACATATACTATCAGCCTATTTTTAGCTAAATATGCAAAAATTCAAAATACATTTTTATCAAATGCTTTTATCCAATAAAGCATCGTAGTTTCGATTAAGCATATATATATATGTATATATGTTTGTTTGCTTCACCCTCAAAAAAGACATTCATTCTTTAGATCCTCTGAATTTAAAATTTTGAATTCTAAGAACCTGCAATATATTAGCAGCCTGTCAAGGGTTGCTTGCTTTGCTTTGTTTTGTTTCAGGGGAAGGGACAAGTCTATTTTTTATTAATACACACAGAGTTGCTTGCTAAGTACTAAATAAATACTAAAATATGTACCATGGTCAGGGGGTGGGGATTAGTTCATTTCAATCTATATTAAGTTACCTTGAAAGTAAAGTTTAGGCAGCGGGAGCATTGATTTCTGTGCACAGAGTCTGCTGGGGGCTCGTTGCCCCTTTTGGTGTGGGGCACTAGAGTACAGCACTTTCTTTGGTGAGGACTCTGATCATTCCAAACCCATCCTATCTTGGATGTGCTCTTCTAACCCATGGAAGACTTAGTGATCACACCTCAAGGGCTTACTCTTTTTTTCCAGACCATCTATAGAAGATTTCTTGGCAGTCCTGGAGGAAATATATATATGGAGGTTTACGGGTTCCTCATAGAAAGTAGCTTTGGAACTCAGGGGAAAACAATGGAGGTTGCAGAAAGTTACTCAGACATTCACGTCCCCAGTAGCAGGTGGGGACTGCTTTCAATAATAGTAATATTCTACTATTAATATTAATAGTAATATTCTACTATTAATATTGAATATTACTACTTTCAATAATAGTAATATTCTCACCCCAATAAGGTCATCTAAGATGTCATCTTTTGTATTTAGTGGCGCTATACAGATACCCAAGAAAATTTCCCTGCAATTTTTCCTTCATATTTGTTAATGATTTTGCAACCTCTCTTGGGTATGCATGAGAAAGGCAACTAGGAGTTTGTCCTTCCCACAGAGACCATGATTTCATCTAGCCATAGTTTCTGGTATCAAGGTCCCAAGCTGAGTCTAGGAACACCATGTTCCACAGACCCAGGGGGTCCCACACCTATTCTGTTTGAACAGTGACCCATGGAGTAGGTAACAAGGCATCTCAGCCAGGATCCAACTACAATTTGGGTTCCTAACTGGCACAATTCCAAATTTATACAGGACAGGGGCCCTGAAACAGTTTAAAGAAGAATGGAAGAGATGTGGTGCTTCCTTTGCAGTCTTTGAGCTTGAATTAAGGAACACACAAGGGAATTTATTATTTTTCCTTTTTTTTTCATTTTTTTTTTTGAGACTGAGTCTCGCTGTGTCACCCAGCTGAAGTGCAGTGGCGCCATCTTGGCTCACTGCAACCTCCGCCTCCCAGGTTCATTCATTCTTTAGATTTTAAGATCTCTGAATTTAAAATTTAGAATTCTAAGAACATGTAATATATTAGCAGTGATTCTCTTGCCTTAGCCCCAAGTAGCTGGATTACAGGCGCCCGCCACAATGCTGGCTAATTTTTGTATTTTTTCATAGAGACAGAGTTTCATCATGGTGGTCATGCTGGTCTTGAGCTCCTGACCTTGTGATCCACCCATGTGGGCCTCCCAGTGCTGGGATTACAGGTGTGAGCCACCACGACTGGCCGAAGTTCTTCTCTTCTGAGGACAAACCAGTCATATAAGAGATATTAGAAGCAGAAAGGCTCTGAAAGCCTTTAGAAATGCAGATAGGTTCAGGTAACAGGCTCTCTTTAAGATAATGAAGCCTATCAATGGACAATTAGACTAAGCACCCCCTCACCACGAAAGGGAGGCAAAAAAGAGACATAATTGGGAAGATAAAGGAGCAAGGTAGCAGGAGTCTAAGCATTTGCTCGCTCAGTCCCAAGCCTGTGATGATCTCTGCCATTCCCAGGGTTTGTGTTGTTCTGGATCTTATCAAAGCCACACCAAATGATTACAGAGAAAAAAGACCACACACAGAATTTAAAAATTAGTCCATGATCTTTGATAAGAACTGCATTGCAAGAAGGAAGGAGTGTCCACCAGCTCAGAACTAGATGACCACCACACACCTGTTTTCTGTCACATCAAAATGACAGGCTTTCCTTTCAACACAAGTTCAACCTTAGACCCCTCCTGAAAATTGCTTTGTGATCAGCAGGGGAGGAGGGGCTTTGTGACACTCACATAGGGGAGAGAACTCCTGACCCTTAGAGAGGGGAATCAAAAGAACCTATGATACTAGACAGAGAAGAGAAAAATGAACCTTGTACTTAGTTAGAAAACCTCAAAAAGGCTATTTGAAAGGGATGTTTTATCAAACCTTTGAAAGGAGTCTCACTCCTTGTATGGTAAAACGTCATGGATCTATTATCTTGAGAGACTTAACTATTGGCAAGTAGTGCTGTTTTATTGAACAGAGCTGATTATTTTTTTCATCAAATGTCATCTACCTAAGGACAGATCAGGGTGGCTCTAGACAGGACCTCTGAGTCTGAAGGAGGTGGGGAGATGATCTGTGAGGTCCCTTCCCTCACCAAAATTCTGCAGACTCCATGACAGCTGGCAAACCCCAGGACAAGGAGGAATGAGAAGAAGGGAGGGAGGGAAGAAATATCCCTATCCAGGAGGTCACAGGCCAAAACCATGGGTGGCTTCAGGACTTCAACTTTGGGATGATTAGCATTTGACATATCTTCTTGTCATTAATAAGGTGTATTTGGGTATCTTGTGGCCAGAGTTCTTTCAGGTGGGACATATTTCCCAAATTTCCTATAGGGAACATGAGTCAAAGGAAGCAGGATGCCACCAAAAGGTGACCTGAGCCCTTAGAGTTCAGCAACTTTCTTTCCCCCAGGGTTGTCGAGTAGTTACAGCAACAAGGAGATGCCTCTCCAGGAGCAGCCGGGGGCAAACCAATGAGGGCAAGCCAATGGGGGCAAGCCAATGGGGGCAAGCCAATGGCGACAGAGATTGTCTTAGTCTGTTTGTGCTGCAATAAAGGGACACCTGAGGCTGGGTTACTTATTAAAAAAGAAAAGATAATCATTTGGTTCATAGTTCTGCAGGCTGTACAAGAAGCATGGTGCCAGCATCTCCTTCTGGGGAGGGTTTCAGGAAGCTTTTACTCATGGTGGAAGGTGAAAGGGAACAGGCATCACATGGCAAGAGGGAGGAAGAAGGAGAGAGAGGGGAGGAAGGTACCAGGTTCCTTTTAGCAATCAGTTCTTGTGGAAATTAATAGAGCAAGAACTCAATCCCAAGAGAATGGCACCCAGCTATTCATGAGAGATCTGCCTCCATGACCCAAACGCCTCCCACTAGGCCCCACCTCCAACACTGGAGATCAAATTTCAACATAAGACTCTGAGGGGACAACTATCCAAACTGTCACATATTTTAATCAGGACCAATCACTTGACCTTCAAGCCCTCTTTCTAGTATGCAGCAGTTGGAACAGTGGAGTCTGCTTTAGGGGAATGTCATTGCTGCAGCCTATAGTAGCCACTAAAATACAACTGTACCCTCAGTGGACACTCTGGATGAACAAGTCAACATACCGTCCTACGCTTCTGAATCTCTACTACATCCAGCAAGAGAATAAGGAAGAGCTCTTCAAAGATGGGGAGGTCTAATATTCCTGCAACAGAACACACCTTATTTTGATCTTCCTTGATGAAAATATTGGCATGAGCCAACTGTCCCCTGTAGAATGCATGCAGCAATGTCTTATTAATTTGAATTCAACAGAGAATTGGTAAAAGAAGCCTATCCTAGAATCTGTCTGCGTTATTTATAAAAAGACTTTCATGATGAAATTGCTAATATAAAAATGTAAGAGTAATAAGGCTACTTAAAGTGGAGCTCTTTACAAGTGTAGCACCCAATATTTATACAAATTTCAAGCTATTTATTTTATTTGTGAAAGTTGGTCCACTCTACTCTTTACTAGAAATAATCTTTGTTTGCCTAATTTTGCTGAAAAGTGATTAAACCAAATTCTTTCACAGGGTGGGGATCATATTTCACTTCTAGAGATCAATTGTAAACCCCTAGTATGAATGAAAGAGTTGTCACCGTGGAAATTGATTATTGTAACTTGCTGTTTGGTTTTGTATTTGGATTAATATGAAATAATCTCTGTTTGATTACAAGCTCACATTTCCCTTCTTTTTAGAAAGACAAAGGTGATGCCTGCTGAGTAAAAGCAATGTAAAACGACGTGCCCCCACCACCCCAACCCAGATCTAACCTAGATCAAGAATATAAATACCACAGCCAAGAGATGATACAATAGATTTTTCAACTTGGTTCTAGGCAGTAACAATTCAAAAATGTTATTAATGTAGAAAATATTAATTCCCTGCTGGGCGCGGTGGCTCACACCTGTAATCCTGGCACTTTGAGAAGCCAAGGCAGGCAGATCACAAGGTCAATAGATGGAGACCATCCTGGCCAACATGGTGAAAACCCATCTCTACTAAAAATAAAAAAATTAGCTGAGCATGGTGGCGCACACCTGTAGTCCCAGGTACTTGGGAGGCTGAGGCAGAAGAATCACTTGAACATGGGAGGTGGAGGTTGCAGTGAGCCTAGATCACACCACTGCACTTCAGCCTGGCAACAGAGTGAGACTCTGCCAAGAAAAAAAAAAAAAAGAGAAAAGAAAATATTAATTCCCATTCACAGGCTTGATTTAACCACATGATTATTGGAATTAGTTAACAAAGATTATGTGTTTATATTAGACCACATTTACTGTGTTAATTTCATAACAATCATGTACAATAGGTAGTCCCCATTCCACGAAGTAGGACACTGAAGCTAAAGAAATTAAAATATAGCATAAGTAAAACACAGATCTGGAATTCACATGGAAGCCATTTGATTTTGAGGCTCATGATCTTAATTATTTAATGATTTCTGCTTCCCTTCAGCTCGTGGTAGAACAATACAGAATTTATAAACTTGTATACTTGCAAAAGATCTTAAATGAGTCATTTAGTTTGTCCCTACCCCCTTTCCAGATGTTTCTTCATTAGTATTCCTGAAAGAAAGAACAACGAAGTCTCTACTGGGTATTTCCAATGCTGACATTTTTTTATTTTGAAGGATAGGTCATTTTATTACTGGACTACTATAATTGTTAAACACATCTTCATGGTAATGAAGACAATTCTGACCTCTTTCTCCTAAAAAATTCACCAGTAAACAAGAAGAACAAAAAGCAAAAAAAAAAAAAAAAAAAAAAAAAAGAGGGAAGCTCTAATGTTAGGGAAACCAGAAGAATTGAATCCATAAACCCCAAACCACAATGGATGAGGACTAGAACACAATAAACAGTGGTAAATGATTCAACAGGAAGTGTGCTTCATAGGGATGAGGCTGGATGTAAGTGAGACAGGCTAGCAGTGAGAGGCAAGCTGGTTTGCCTGGTAGACTGAAAAGACTAAGGAATTTGAGGTTAATATCCTGCAAGTGGAGATACAATTGAAAGTGGCAGTAAAGCAGGAGCCTATAAATACTAGGATGGTTTGATGGCTGTTGGGTTTGTTTGTTTTCAGAGATTGGGGTCTTACTGTGTTGCTCAGGCTGGGTTTGACCTCCTGCATGCAAATGATCCTCTTGACCCAGTCTTCCAAGTATCTGGGACTACCAGGAGCACACCATCATACCTGGCTTGTTTGTTTGTTTTCAGTTAGGAGAAGGAACAGTTAGAACAAAGGGTCCTAAATGCCACCATTCAAAATCAAGTCCCTTTCAGGATGCCTGAGGATTGTTCTCTGAAGTTTAGCCAGAAAGGCTCTGAACTGAGGGATATGAGGCTCAGAGGCGGACGAGAGTGAGCAACAATGACAGAAAAGAAAAGAGGTTAAACATTTGAGTCTCCAGACTTTAAAACTCAGTAGGCATCCAAAATAATAAATGAATAAAAAAGACCCACATCAAATTTAATCTTTGTGAAGCTTCAGAACATCATGGTACAGAGAAGATGCCAAAGGGTTCCAGAGATATAGCCAAAGGATAAGGAATAAGAATAACCTTGCATTGTTACGAAAACTATTAAAAACTAAACGACAGGGGAAAATAACATATCTTAATGTAAGGTTTGTCCTTGCTGAGTTTAAAGTGAAGAAACTGAGGCCAGCACAAGAAGATCCAATGTGAAGGAATTTATTCAGGCTCCCAGGTGAGGTTCTGCGGTCTGACAGGAGGGGCCGGAGAAGTCTCACAGACTCCTCTCAGACATGGGGTTTTATAGGGAGTGAAATAGCTCCATTGGTTGTGGGAGAGCAAGACTGTCACTGGGTAGAATTACAAGCCTTCAGCTAGGACTTGGCTTGCCGTTGGTTAGAATTACTCAGCTGCCATTGCGATGAAAGGCTCGGCTGCTATTGGCCAGAAAGACTTGGCTGCTATTGGTTAGAAAGACTTGGCTGCTATTGGCTAGAAAGAGGCTAAGGTTGCAGTACCTTGTTTGCATACTGGGCTTTTTAAGGGAAGGTCAGGCTGTGCGAGCATGGGAGAAGGGAACATGCCTGAGCATGTCTGAGCTTGCCCGACTCGTCCAGGCTTTGGAAAAAAGAGGGAGGGGGGTCTGCGTCCGTGCTCCCAGTGAGGCTACCGGCCTTACACTTAAGATTTTCAATAAAAATTATTTTCAACCTAAAAAGTTACATCTAGCCAAACTATCAATCAAGTAAATATAAGGGTATCAAAAAGACATTTCAGGCACACACACAGTCTCCCGTAAATGCTTTCTCAGGAAGTCACTAGAGGATATGTTTTCCTAAATGAGGAATTAAACCAAGAAAGAGGAAGAATGGGAGCCAGAAAACAGCAGAGAGGTAAAGGGGATTCCCAGAATGACAGCCGGGGAAGTGCCAGGACCACAGCTGTGTAGCAGGTGTAGAAGCCACCAGCCCAGGCTAGAGGAGAGGGGTCAAGGTTCTGAGGGTGTTTGTATGTGGGGATAATATCTCCAAAAAAAATTTCAGAATACATAAATTATTTGACAGATTTGATCTTGGGAATACTGCATAGAGAGATTTAGAGGTCTCTTATGCTATTTGGGAAGACAGAGTATTCCCAATACTAGGCAAATAAAAAGAAAAGGAAATTATCAACTCCAGGAAAAACTGAAAGTTGCATACAAATAGAACTATAATCACAATGTTCTACCTGGTTTAACAGTAAACATTATTTCAATAAAGAAAATATAGAATATGAATTAAACTTTGAGATGTTAATTTTACAGGGAAAATGAAGAGAGGAGAAAAAGGGGAGTGTAAATAATGAAAATCTTCATCTACCATTATGAGAAGGCAATAAATAATGTCAAAAATGAATAAGTTGACAGATAGCAATCAAGGCATTTTATTTACAAATGATAAAGTAAATCCCAGAATAAAAAATATCTACTGGAGGAAGGTAGAGGAACAAGGAGTTATTGTTTCTTGGGATAAGCTTTTTAGCATCATTTGAATTTTCAAATTATTTTCCTGTGATATTTGCATAAAAATTTACAGGTATTTTAAAAAAAATGTATTCTTTACAATAGCTCAAAGCCCTAGATGTGTAATCTGTGTTCTCTTAAGGTTGATTAACAACAAAACAGTGCTCTCTATTAATTTGCTGTCTTTACTAACCCATCCCAGTTTTTTGGGCCCCTATCAGGCCACAGGTAAATTCTTGGGAGTCACAGTTTTGCGTGTTTGTATTCATTTCAATTATAATTGAAAATGCATATGTCTATTTTGGATCTGGGTAACCACTGTGTAAGTGTCATTTTGATACCTCCACTATCATGTGTGTATCTATTCAAGTTAGAGCCAATTAGCACTACTCTAATACTTTCAGGACAATGACAAAGAATACGGTTTTCATCTATACAGGCTGCTATACCAAAATGCCATAAACAGAGTGGCTTATAAACAATAGAATTTTTTTTTTTTTGAGACAGAGTCCTGCTCTGTCACCCAGGCTGGAGTGCAGTGGTGCAATCTCGGCTCACTGCAACCTCCGCCTCCCAGATTCAAGTGATTCTCCTGCCTCAGCCACCCAAGTAGCTGGGATTGCAGGCATGCACCACCATGCCCAGCTAATTTTTGTATTTTTAGTAGAGATGGGGTTTCACCATGATGGCCAGGCTGGTCTCAAACTCCTGACCTCAAGTGATCCACCCACCTTGGCCTCCCAAAGTGCTGGGATTACAGGTGTAACCCATCATGCTGGGCCAATAATAGAAATTTATTTCTCATAGTTTTGTAGGCTGGAAGGTCTAAGATCAAGGTACAGGAAAATTCTGTGTCTGGTGACCTCCTCATACATGGCCATCTTCTCTCTCAAACCTCAAACAGTAAGGGGTAAGGGGGTTTCTCTCAGCATGGTAGAGGGGTAAGGGGGTTTCTCTCAGACTTCTTTTTTTTTTGGGGGGGGGATGGAGTCTTGCACTGTTGCCCAGGCTGTAGTGCAATGGCACGATCTTGGCTTACTCCAATCTCTGCCTCCTGGGTTCAAGCAATTCTCCTGCTTCAGCCTCCGGAGTAGCTGGGACTACAGGCATGCACCACCATGCTCAGCTAATTTTTTTTTATTTTTAGTAGAGACGGGGTTTCACTATGTTGGCCAGGATAGTCTCCATCTCCTGACCTCGTGATCCACCCACCTTGGCCTCCCAAAGTGCTAGGATTACAGGCATGAGCCACTGCACCCAGCCTCTCAGACCTCTTTTATAAGAAAACAAATTCCATTCATAAAAGCTCTACCCTCATAATCGAATCACTTCCCAAAAGCCCCACCTCCTCATACCATCACCTTGGGGTTTATGATTTCAACACATGAATTTTGGAGGGACACAAACATTCAGACCATAGCAAGCAGTAAATGATGCAGTTGTACATCAAATGAAAATCATAGCACATGAAATCATAGCAGGCCCATGAATAAAAACTATGTAATAGGTCAGGTGTAGTGGCTCACGCCTGTAATTCCAGCACTTTGGGAGGCCGAGATGGGCAGATCACCCGAGGTCAGGAGTTCAAGACCAGCCCAACAAACAGGGAGAAACCCCATCTCTACTAAAAATACAAAATTAGCTGGGCATGGTGGTGCATGCTTGTAATCCCAGCTACTTGGTAAGCTGAGGCAGAAGAAACGCTTGAACCCATGAGGTGGAGGTTGTGGTGAACTGAGATAGTGCCATTGCACTCCAGCATGGGGAGCAAGAGTGAAACTTTGTCTCGAACAAAAACAAAAACAAAATAAAAACAAAAAAACCTATGTAATAATTTGAATAAATCAAGTGTTGAGGAAATTCCCAAACCACATTGTAGAAGAGTACCAGAAACTCAAAAAAACCCAGCAGTCAATATAATATTCATGTTGCAAAGTAGCAATTTAAGTTCAGCAAAACAATATCTGTCACATAAAAGTAGTGTTATTAATTTGAATTACATTTATTGATTTTGTAGCCTTTAAAATATATACATTTAAAATTTTATATTGTATAACTACTGTAAGCATAAGGAGTTTATCCCATTTTCATATTAGTACATATGGGTTCAAATAATAATACAATCCTTCAAATAATTTCCACATTATTTAAGTTATCCTGTTAAGCGAACCTGTACATTATTTAAATTTGAGAAGCACTGACTTGTTTATATTTACTGAGAGATCTGATCTGGTCAGTTTGCTACAAACCAGGATGGAATGTCACCCAATTCGTGGCACTCACCAAGTATTCATTAACTTAGAATAAGTACTTTTCTCTTTCATCAGTTTTAATTCACCAACTTAATTATCAAATGATATAGTGAACAGCTTCATTGTCAACACTGAAATTTGTTTCTTTTTTTTTTTTTTGAGACAGAGTCTTGCTTCATTGCCAGATGCCAGGCTGGAGTGCAGTGGCACAATCTCGGCTCACTGCAAGCAACCTCTGCCGCCCGGGTTCAAGCAATTCTCCTGCCTAAGCCTCCCGAGTAGCTGGGACTACAAGTGCATGCCACCACGCCCAGCTAATTTTCGTATTTTTAGTAGAGACGGGGTTTCACCATGTTGGCCAGGATGGTCTTTATCTCTTGACCTCGTGATCTGCCCACCTTGGCCTCCCAAAGTGCTGGGATTACAGGCGTGAGCCACT
Source organism: Aotus nancymaae (assembly GCF_030222135.1). Taxonomy (NCBI): domain Eukaryota; kingdom Metazoa; phylum Chordata; class Mammalia; order Primates; family Aotidae; genus Aotus; species Aotus nancymaae. The sequence goes on from NW_026988454.1 coordinate 28,408,833, forward strand.
GTGCCCGGTCAGCATTGGAATTTCTTTATCCTGACTTCTGCTTGTTGGGTGCGCTCATTAATATATAACTTATGCCTCCCCTAAACTCAGAGAAATAAGTAGGAAAATATTGGGGGGTGAGATGTTTTCATTTCCTTTTGCTGCCATAACATCTTATCACAAATTTAGCAGCTTAAGAACGACCTAGGTTTGTTATTTTATATTTCTGGAGGTCAGAAATCCAAAAGGAATTTCACTGGGGTAAAATCAACATCACAGGATTGTATCCCTCTGGACGCTCTAGAATCTGTTTCCTTGCCTTTCCCAGCTTCTAGAAGCTTCCTGACCTATGCTGAGGTCATCAAATCTCTTTTTCTGCCTGCAATCCTACTGCCTTCCTTGCTCATTTATAAAGACCCTTGTGATTACACTGAGCCCACCCAGATAGTTCAAGATAGTCTCCCTACATCAGGGTCCTTAATCACATCTGCAAAGCCTCTTTTGTCATGTAAAGTAACATACTCAGGTTCCAGGGAGTGGGACAGATCTTTTGGGTGGCATTATTCTGCTTACTGCAAGGGATGCCACTATGTCCAGCCTGTCCCCAGAGCAGAAACTGATGGAGAAATCTGCTTTGGAAGTATGAGAACACAAGTTCAGAAAGAAAAAGAAAAGAGGAAGGGATGGAAATTAACAGAGAGGCATTTCATGGTGAATCAGAAAGAGGTTCTTTTTCTGAGGAGGATCAAGAAGCATGTTGAGGATTTACAAAGCCCGGGAAAGCCACAAGCTAAGGAAGAAAAAGCAGACTGCTTCCCTATGGGTTTGTTTGAACACAGTTACCTAGGAAAGACTTTGCTGCGAGGTCACACCAATTACCACACGCATGAAGATTATACTCAGTTCAGTTCCAAAATCACCATCTACCTTTTTATTTCAAACTTTGCAGACAAACCAAACAATGACATCAGAATTAAAATGGTTCCACCACCTCCCTGTTCTTACGCCATTGTTTTTCTTTTTCCATGATTCCTATAAGAAACCTGACACTAATTAAGCTAGCGCAAGAAGAAGCAGAAAAAAAAGATGAGTCATCCACCACTCTGGAGATAAACCAAGAAGTAAGAAAAACTGATCTCTACCCAAAAGGATAATGGTGAAAGATTGCATTTGCAAAGAGGGTGATATACTCAGAGCTTAGATTTCCAAAAAGACAAACAAAACATGGAGAGTCCGATGAGATCTACCAGCTGCTTCTCTCTGCTAAGACGTTTCCCCTGGCGACAGCTAGGGAAGCTCGGGTGTATTTTCCCCTTGCTGTGTCATACGATGTGCCTTTCCCTACCCCCACCTCCTCCAGACTGCTGCCTCCATCAGTGCCTGTGGCGTGCGTGTGTTTGTGTGTGTGCATGCGCGTGTATGTGTGTGTGTATTGGGTTTCTCTCTCCCTTGTAAGAACACCACCAGCCCGCCCCTCCTGCTGTTGCTGCAGCTCTGACTTGCTTTTTCCTGCCTCTTTCCTCTCCTCTCTCTTCTTGCTTAGCTCCTTGCCTTCTGGTAAGTATGACAAACACTCCCCCAAGCCCTGTGAGAAGATGTAGTGTGCGGTTTGTGGTGTTCGGAACTTGCAACTTTGAGATTGTCAGTGAACTGTTGGAGAACTTTTCATTGTTGTATTTATAAATAAAGTGTGTTCCTCAGGGAGGGATGTGTCTGTGATAGTCATCTGGAATAGCCAACACAAGTGAAAAGTTCTCACCCGTGGGAGGGGAAAATAAGGCAATTAAGTTTATTTAAGATAAAAATTAGAAATAATTTCTTTGCCACATAATATAAAATGGATGATTTAAAAGTAACAAAATTCTTTGACTTTGTTGGGGTTTTTATTCCCCCTCTTGTGAACTTGTCTTGAGGCTACTTTTAGAAATTGAGTTGTCCTGGGGTTTATAATGACTATTCTGTTTTAAAGTAAATGTGGAACAGGAGTTTAAAGAATAGCCATGGAATTAAGAATTAAAAACATTAATGACTGTGGCATATGATAAAGAATAAATCGAATACAGACAACCACTTGGATTTAGACTAACCAAAGTAAAATTCCTATGGACGGTCTACTTTGAATTAATTATTTTGAAGTTCGTTTTACTTGAGATTTTATTTCTTCCTAAGGTAGTCTCCCCAACATTAAAACCCACGTGCGAATTTAAGCCAGTAAATGTTTACCGTTTTCAATTTGATTGAAAAATTTTTCTTGATTTTCAAGGATGAAGTGCTAAATGCCATGACTCATTTTAGAATAGCTTAAAATAACTTCTGGCTGGACAGCAGGTGCCATGTGTCTTTCTCTGAGTTTGGGGTCGGGGCGGGGGATGAGTTATATATAGATGAGCACAATCAACAAGTAGAGGTCAGGGTGAGACAATCCCAGTGATGAAGGTAATGAAACTGTGTGCTGCATTGTTCGATAATCAAGTTGGTGAATTCAAATCAGTGAAAGAAAAAAGTACTTCCTCCAAGTTATGAGTGCTTGGTGAGCATCACAAGTCGGTGGCAACGTCTCTGTGTTGAGTTTTCTGTTCTTGTTGGTGTCCGAGCATTTGATTGACATCTACTGCTCCGAGAACAGGAAAAGGAAGCTGTGCAGTTTGTAGAACAGTATGTTTTTGTTTTCACTTTCATGTTACCACAACAGCAAAACCTGCGAGTTATGAGGATCTTGCCATATTTTTATGTTGCTAATTGGCAGCATCACTGCTAAATATTATTTACAAATAAAATGCACCATAACTTAAACGGCTAAACCAAATCTATTGCAACCCTAAAAGTCATAATAGTCAGAAACCCTGGAATCTCTGACTCACTTCCATCTCTAACCCTTTCCTAAGAGCCCTTATTATTACTGAATTATTTCTCCAGTTGGCTTCCTCCTTGTTTATGAAACACTGCTACTTCTTAAAAATTACTGTTTTTCTAGAACTTCCTGACTTAGAAGAGAAAATCGTGATCTGCTTTTTCTTTTAAAAAGTTGGTTTATATATTGCAATAAAAGAGTATTATAGAAATTTAAGGAATTGTTGGTATAAGCATCACCATGTTTCTTTTCTTTCTTTTTTTTCTTTCTTCTTCTTTTTTTTTTTTTTTGAGATGAAATCTTGCTCTGTCTTGCCCAGGCTGGAGTGCAGTGTCGCAGTCTTGGCTCACTACAACCTCCACTTCCCAGGTTCAAGCAATTCTCATGCCTTAGCCTCCCAAGTAGGTGGGAATACCAGTGCCCACCACCACACCCAGCTAACTTTCGTATTTTTAGTAGAGACCGAGTTTCACCATGTTGGCCAGGCTGGTCTCCTGGCCTCAAGTGATCCACCCATCTCGGCCTCCCAAAGTGCTGGGATTATAGACATGAGCCCCCATGCCTAGCCCATGTTTGCATACTACTTGGTTTATTTATTTATGTCTTCCCTTATGCCCTGTCTTATTCTAAAAATGATGCCAGTTCTAACCTCAGAAAAAATATTCGTGTTGCTTTTCTGAAAAAGAAAATGCCAGAAAAGTGAAAAATGGCTCTTGTATCCAGTGTAATAATGCATTTACATCAAAATATTCATACTAAGCAAAATATTGAATTATGGATCAAATAGAGCTTAGAGATGTTATGAATCATTTAAATAAATTCAATGGGTCTTCTATTAAATATTTTAACTTTGAAAGAAAACTAATGCCATTTTAGATTTAAATATTTTAAATATATACAGTCATGTATCTCCAGTGATTATCAAAATATAGAATTATAAAGGAAAATTATAATGCAAACTGGCTAGTGTAGGCAAAATGACAAAATATGGTCACAAAAAAACAACAGAATGAATTAATTTATTAATGTGAATAATAAGGAATACCACTGAAAATTAAAGATCAAAACCAAAAATGCCAGTAGTATAACTTGATTTGGTAAAAGAACTTTCCACTGTTCCTACTTTAATAATTGTAACATGAATGGTTTCTGAAAGGACATTCACTCTATGGTAGAAACCATAATTAGTTGGTATTTACTTGGGGGATATCCCTGCCATTGAAATGTAGCATTGATATGCAGCAACTAGGTTAGCTACATAAAGCCTAACTGTGCTTACCACTAGATACTACTCCCAAGATGGAGGCTAATCACTCTGAACAGCTTGCAGCTGAACAACAGTCAACACCTCCAGGGGACAGCTCATCATTACCCAGTCACAATGGTCTGGAGAAGGAACATGGCCAGGATTCTTCAACCCCAGTCCAACCACCAGAGAAAGAGGCAAGTGCACACCCCGATATCTCTGAAGAGCTGAATCGACAGCTGGAAGACATCATTAACACTTACGGGTCTGCTGCCGGCACAGCAGGGAAAGAGGGCTCCACCAGGGCCAGTGAGCAGCCTGAGAATGCGGAGTCACCTGACAACGAGGATGGGGACGGTGAGGAAACAACTGAAGAGGCTGGAAGAGAAACTGTTGCTTCTGGAGAGCCACCTGCTGTGAAAGAACCTGTCAGCAATAAAGAGCAAAAAGTGGAAAAGAAAATCCTAAAAGGATTAGGCAAGTAGTTATGTTCAAATATGTGACTTTTCTGTGTAGTATTCCTAAAAAAGGGGCACGTCTTTCAACCTTCACTAAAAGCCACAAATAATTTTTGGATTATTATAGTAGTTAGACTTTAATAATTCAATGGCTTGCAAAAGGACATTCACTCTATGTTAGAAACCATAATTAGTTGGTATTCACTTGGGGGATATCCCTGCCATTGAAATGCAGCATTGATATGTAGCAACGAGGTTAGCTACATAAAGCCTAAATGTAGATTACTGCATTTTCCCTTGCTATATTTGTCTCTAGCCCTTTCCCCTCAATAGAGCTCAGGTGAAATTTTCAGCGTGTTACCCATCTACCCTCTGTTCCATGGCTTCCTATTGCTCTTAGGATGAAGACCAAAATCTTTAACATGTTCTCTAAGATCCTAATGGTCTAACTCCAACCAGTCCTAGTTTTATCTTACATTACTCTAACCCACAACATCACCTTCCTGAACACTCTGCCTGTATTACTACCACCACCACTACTGCCTAATAGCTAGTCGTTCTGATCTTGTCTTTCGGGTCACTGAACATGCTATACTCCATCTCCCATAAGGCCTGTGCACATCCTAGTTTCTTTACCTAGAAATCTCTACCTATCCTCAAGTGTCCAGTGAGTATTTATTAATACCTAGTCTTTGTGAGGCACTGTGTAGGTGCACAAAGATAAATAAGTCACGGCCCTTTGGTCAAGGAGCTCTAGGTGTAGAGAAAACAGAAGACATGGAAACTAATTATATAGGAGATGTGCAAAAACAGGAACAGGAAATTTTTTAGGAGAGCATGGGGGATTGGTAACACCAATGATGGCTGTGAAAAAAGGGTGAGAATGTTAATTTTTTTAACTATGAGTGAAAGCATGTTACTGTACATAGGAAAGTCCCTCGGCTTGTCTTTCCTGGTGGAAACACTCACTACAAATACCCCCTCCTATGTGATACTTTCCCTGACATGCCCAGGCAGAGTTAGCATCACCTTCCTTAGTCTTCCATTAAATTTTCAGCAGCAATCATTTGTTTATATACCGTGCTAGATGGAGAATCTATCAAGGGCAGAGACCACATCTTACTTGTTTCTGGAAGACTGTGTAGGAGAGTGAAAGATCATGAGCATTGGAATGAGAACTGGGTTCAAACTCCAGTAACCAGATTATCTATAAACCCAAAAATATGCCTATACTGAAGTAGAATTTTTTTCTGCAGTGAGCAGGTATATACAAACCTAGCCACAAAGGCCCAGGGAGCTGAAGGCCATAAAAAGAAGCTGAAAAATCCAGTTTCTCAGAAAGAAATATTTCATAGGGGCTTACAAACAGTAGTGCTGTCTTGGGCAGCAGTGAGACAGTGGATGCCTGCATCCCCCCTCCAGAAAACATCTTTTATATAGCAAGCTTTCAGGGTAAAGTCAAGTGCAGCTGGTCACATCTCAGACTTTCTTGCAAAAACTCATGAGCACTGGGTACGTTAGATAAGCATCTTTCTGAGGGATTATCTATGCTACAGGCATTGTTTAATGACCTTGCTACAGAACAGCGGTCCACCTTTTTGGCACCAGGGAAGACAGTTTTTCCATGCACTAGGAAGGGATGGTTTCAGGATGATTAAAGCACATTTACATTTATTGTGCTCTTTATTTCATTATTATTACATTGCAACATACAATGAAATGATTATAAAACTCACCATACTGTGAGAATCAATGGGAGTCCTGAGCTTGTTTTCCTACAACTTGACAGTCCCATCTGGAGATGATGGGAGACAGTGACAGATCATCAGGCATTAGATTCTCACAGGGAGCACGCACCTACATCCCTCACTTGCATAGTTCACAATAGGGTTCACGCTCCTATGAGAATCTAATGCCACGGCTGATCTAACAGGAGGTGGAGCTCAGGTGGTAATGCAAGTGATGGGGAGCAACTGTAAATCAGATGAAGCTTTGCTCCATCACCTGCCACTCATCTCCTGCTGTGCAGCGCAGTTCCTAATAGGCCATGGACCGGCATCAGTCCAACTGGCACCAATCTCCAGGGTTGGAGATCCCTGCTGTAGAACACCTTGGTATGGAGGAGTCAAACATTAGTCATCATGGCAGGTTTGCTTCAAGATGGTGTCAATCTTGCCATGCCACAGGCTGTTTTCCTACAGATATTGCTATGATGCTAAAACCCATTGCTACAATGCTTTCAAGAAGGGCTAAATGACACATTCAGGTAGCATACTTGACACAACTGGTATAAAATTAAAAGAACCCAGATAATAACTTTAAAGTATCTTCGAGTTCCAAAGTGCAGGGTTGGAATCACTCTAGTGTTTTGGAACATGGAAAAACATAATAAAATTGCTCTGTGTTACAGAGCAATTTTTTCTTCTCTGACCAAACATCTTAAATGTGTCCCTTTGCAAAGTTGGTTATTATTCAAGTTTCCATAAGACAATAACAAAATTTCATTCCAGAGGTAAACAACTTCAGGTGTTTCTAGCCAGAAATGTTATTTTTAAATCACCCTAAAACTTTTACATAGCAGTGTGTGTGTGTGTGTGTGTGTGTGTGTGTGTGTGTGTGTGTGTTGTATTGTATTGAGGGGAAGATATGAAGAAAACAGGGGGAAAGATATGAAGAAAGGAGGGACAAAGTTAAAATAACCAATTTGGGTTTCTACTTTCTTCCATGAGTTATTTCATAATCTGCATTAACCTTAAAATTATCAAATAATCAGGATGATGTTTTTAAAAATTCCAGCTGTCTAATTCTGTTGCTATTTACAAATTACAAAATTCCAACTGCGTTTTACCAAAATCAACTCTTGTGGATTAGAGTTTCTAGGTGTGTCCACTGTAACTGAGTGTGTGTGGGCTCATGACCTTTCTGTGCCTTCCCACTCAGCATCATTAGCATATTATTGTAAACGCTGTACAATTTAACTGCTACATTATGCATGAAAACGCCATTTTTAGGCTAACCTCAACTTGTAACCACCATTTTAAACTTTCAGAGTCTGCAAGTAGCTTTGGCAGCCTTCTTAGCTTCTTTTCAGTTAAATGGTACTATGCTATTGTTTAGATCAATGGTTTTCCACCTTAACTGTTTATTAGAATCAGTTGCAAAATCTGTGAAAAATGCTGCTCCTGAGCTCCCACACACAGATATTTGGCCTTATAGGCCTGGAGTGAAGCCTGATCTGGTCTCTCAGCTCTTTGAACATGCTATACTCCATCTCCCACAAGGCCTGTGCACATTCTAGTTTCTTTATCTAGAAATTTCTACCTATCCTTAAATCCCCAATGAGTTTTTATTAATGCCTCGTCTTGATGAGGCACTGTGCTAGGTGCACAAAGATAGATAAGTCATGACCCTTTGGTCAAGGATATCTAGGTAGAGAGGAAAAGGAAGACACATAAGCAAATTGTCATATAGGATAACTGCAAGACCAGGAACAGGAACATTTTTAGGAGAGCATGGGAGATGTTCATCCTGGTCAATTTTGACACAAATAGACTGTGGAAGCAATGGTTATGATTCTTCACAAAGTGTTTTCTCCACTCTTTTGGAGAAAACATAAAAATCTGGCTGTGGTCTCCTTTTATAACCTATTTGGAACTTTCATAGAATTTTAATAAATCATTCAACCCATATCTGAAGATACATTCTTAGATTTTGCTTATATACTTGATCAAAGATGTCTTTAATCAGTGAATTTATCAGATGCTATTTGCTTTATTGTACATCTGAGATGCTAAAATGTTTTGACTCTCTACTCCAACATTTTCCAAAGTGTGTCCGCTTTGGGATGTTTGGGATTTCACAAAGTTAAACAGTTCCTTTACTGCCAGAATTTTCTGACCCTTAATGCATACACAATGAAAATCTAAAATAGTGATGGGCATAGTTTCCATCACTTCCAAAACTTATTGGATCAGTGAGAGCCTTTTTTGTACAGCACACCTTGAATATTTGGGAAATGTCTCTACAACTCAAGCACCCAAGACTTATTTTTCCTTTTGAGGTTGCATATTCTCCTACAATAAACACACTACATACCAGAGAAGCTGGGGAAATATTTAAAAATCTCTCTAGCAGGTAAAGTCACTTTCCCCTTGGCATCTGAAGTGAAAGAAATGAAAACAGATTTCCCATGATGCAGCACCATGCCACGTTCACATCTGAAGTATCTCCTTGTTCTCCTACTCACATCCTCCAGGTTGAGGTATCTCTCATTTATCACTTCTTTGACAACATTACGTGGGCTGAGGGGAAAACAAAGCTCATTTATAGGGCTATTCGGAGCTCTGAATCCATCTAATCAACGTACTAATTTTATAGACAGAGAAACTGAAGCCTAGGGAGTTTCAGAGTCTGCCAAAAAATGTTACTCATCTAGTTGATGTGATTGCGAGATTAGTCATAAAGCAAGGGACGGATCTTGTGTCACTGACATCACAGGACCAAAAGTGTACAGAGTAAGCATCATATTGGTTAAAGAGCATTTATTACAGCTCAGTTAATAAATTTTGTCTTTCTAGTTACAATGAGCTTCAGTGATACCTTCTGAGAGGCCCCTGACTAGGACATCAGTATTCTGAAATGTCTTCAGATACCCATTTACATAGTATTCCTTTTTGAGAAGGAGTCTTGTCTTGTCACCTAGGCTAGAGTACAGTGGTACGAGCTCAGCTCACTGCAACCTCCACCTCTCAGGTTCAAGCGATTCTCCTGCCTCAGCCTCCCATGTAGCTGGGATTACAGCTGTGTACCACCATGCATGGCTAATTTTTGTATTTTTAGTAGAGACAGGGTTTCACTATGTTGGCTAGGCTGGTCTCAAACTCCTGACCTCAAGTGATTTGCCCACCTCGGCCTCCCAAAGTGCTGGGATTCCAGATGTGAGCCACCACGCCCAGCCCATAGTCTTCCTTTGAACGGTCACTTTGCTAGATAGTCTGTTTCAGCCATTTTAGCCAGATTTCTAGTTTCTCTGAGAGAGTAATAACCTACTGCATTGATATAAATGCTAAATTTTCTGAAGGAGATAGTAAGAAGACTAGAGAAATTCAAGGTAAAGAGGAATAAGCAGAGACATAAAACTTCACAAGTAGATTCACGAAGAAGCTAGAACCTAGACCGGACCCTGACAGGGAGGAGGGTTTACAGAAGCAGATGGAAGGGGAGAGAAAAATGTGTTGTGAGGAAAATTATCAGTACTCTCTTCTAACCAAGGTAGGGATTAGATAGATGAATATTTTATTGTTTTTCTAATATTTTTATTTTTGTTATTGCTAATAGTGTATACACATCATCAGTTGACCTAATAAGAACTCCAGATCCACTCTCCTACTGAGTAGAGGCCAAAATTCCCATATAAATATGACAAGGCATATAAATATGACAAAAGATAAGAGAGATAAAATGTCAGCCAAATAGAAAAAAATCTCATAAGAAAACATAGGATGGATGGTATTTTCAAAACTGATAGAGGCCTTAAAACCAAATGAAACAATGAGAGATGACAGTGAGGAGTAAGAGAATCTTTGTAAATTTAAAAAGTGGACCATGATAGTCTAAGATAACCAATATGCCGTCCAAATGATGTTGCTTTTGTTTTTGTTGTTATCTAAATCAAGCTAAAAATGGTGAAAGCTATTTTAGTTGTGAAATGACCAAATCTTGAAGGCTGAACTCAGTATCCATTTAGTCAAGCCACTAATTTTATAGACAGGGTAATTAAACCAGAGAGTTTGAGAGTCTACAAAAAAAAAAAAAAAATCACTCAACTAGTTGATGGCAGAGTCAGTTCTGGAACCCAGGTCTCCTATTCTTAGTCCAGTGTGAATTTGTGCATACATAAATCTTACTTCCCTTAAAAGATACCTATAGATGCTCAGGATTTATCTCATGCTTATTTTTAGAAATCATATTAGAAAAAACACAACTAACAGTGAAATATGAATCTAGGTCTAACATTTGGGAAAAGGACATCCACAGCCTCGATACATGGAAATCAGGAAGGTGGGTAGAGAGGTACACAAGTACATATTCATGACTAAATTTAACCCCGAAGTTCTAAAAATAAAATAATTTTGGAAGAGAAAAGGCATAATTTTGTTTTTGGTTTTGTTTGTTTGTATGTATGTTTGTTTGTTTTTGAGAGATAGAGTCTTGCTTTGTCACCCAGGTGGAGTGGACTATCTCGGCTCACTGCAACCTCTGCCTCTCGGGTTCAAGCTCTGAGTCTCCTGCCTCAGTTTCCCAAGTAGCTGGAACTACAGGCATGCGCCACCACACCCAGCTAATTTTTGTATTTTTTAGTAGAGACAGGGTTTCACTATATGTTGGCCAGGCTGGTCTCGAACTCCTGACCTCTGGTGATCTGCCCACCTCAGCAAGTGCTGGGATTACAGGTGTAAGCCACAGCACCTGGCCAGAAAAGGCATAGTTTTGAACACATTAAATCTGCATAAATTGTCACCAAACTTAATATAAATAATCATTACTATGCTAAAAGTTTCGGAAAAATCCTGGTCCACATTTCTGCAGCTGGCTTAGTTGCCTTTAATTTCAGGTTCTTTGTTTCTTTGATGTAAAAATAATTGCTCCATCTTCCAATAAAACTGTGCCAGTGACCACAGCCATATGCGACAGCGCTGTGTCTGCTACACAGGTGGTTCCACTTTCATGTCGCCTTCCTATCATGCTGAGCATTTCGGAGTGTGGTAGCTACATGCCTACATGCCTTCCTAGCTTTAATGAGGAAGAAATGAAGCTTGCTTTGGAAGGACACGTCAGGGAGAAGGCAGGTGATTCCCTCCTGATGAAACATCCCTGAATAAAGTCGGTTTTTCCTCTTGTATTTGACACTGTCATCAAATGACCCTGTTTCCGTGGAGATGTAGTGACAGCCTTTCGTAGATGACAAGCAAGTCTCTCTCTTCCCCTCCTCCGTGATTACTCCACATAGGACCTAGTCCAACAAAACCAATGGAAGTTGAAGAACTGAGGTCAGTGATGTCGCAAATTTATGAATTCTGCACATGCCCATCTCCAGTTCCCTGGATATTTTGTTGAAGGGAGGAATAATTTTTGAAGGCATATTGATGCACCTGAATGTTAACCTCCTATGCAAAATAACAGGCTAGAGCAGAAAGAGACGTCAGTGAGTGTGAAGATTAAAAAACAAAACAAACAAACAAAAACAAAAAGAAACCTCTTCTCACAGTTACAGAAAAAAACCCTAAGGAGAGAAGATACTTAATGTGGGAAGAAAGCGAGAACCTTTGGACTCCGTTTCTCTCTCTCCCAAACAAGACATGTAATGGTTTTATATGTCAGTATGCTCACTGAGTGCTATCCCAGCACACGTAAAACATCACAGGTGAGAGTAAGACCTGTCTTTCCACTAGTCGGTCACAGAAAATAGTTTTCATGACAGTGTTTATTTGATTCACATGATACCAGTTTGAGCTAGTTGGCTTTATTTTATTCTATTATTATTGTCGTTCACTGAGCACTCACCGTGGGCCAAACACTGTTTTATGTCCTGGGCCAAGAATGGTCAAGAGCAGTCTCTTGACTTACAATAGATGACACTCTAACTTGGGACAGTAGTCTTCATGTGGTGGGCACCTTCCCTGGACTGAAGACAAGGGTGAAGGGACGGCCTGACCGATGCAAATCCATCCCTGTCACTAGAGAAAAAATTCAAAGCACATGTTTGGCAGGGCTGAGGCAGCAGTGATTCTTGGCTGCAAAGGGTAGCACGTATCGTCACAGGCCATAAATGAAACGCTGGACGGGACCCCTACTCACACCCACCTTCCCCTGTCTTGGGCGGTGTCTCTAATCTGAACTGACTCACTGAGCAAAGATAGACAAAACTAACTGTTGGGAATGAGGTCAGCTTTTCAATAACAAAAATGTTTCCTTCTATTCCTCAAGGTTTCTCTGGTATCAGAATTCCACGTGAGAGTGGAGTGACTTAGAACAAGTAAGCTAGCCTTGGATTCAAGCCTTGGCTCTGCTAGCACTAATCATGTAACTTTGGACATTTCTGGGCCTTAAATACTAAAATCCATAAAATTAACCAGTTAGTCTGGATGCTCTTTGAAACTCCTTCTAGATCTAAGATTTCTTGATTCCATGTAAGGTTGCCAGATTTAGCAAAGGAAAATACAGGATGCCCAGAAAAACTTGAATTTCAGGTAAACAACGAATCATTTTTTAGTACAAGTATGCCCCATGTCCTATATTTCTTCTGGCAACCCTAATTTCATGACTTATACGCCTATCCAAGATGAAAGCAAGTACTCCAAGGGCAAATGTCTGTTCTTGGGGGAAAGGTTGTCAAAGTTGTTAATATTCTTAAGCAGGCCGGGTGCGGTGGCTCACACCTGTAATCCCAGCACTTTGGGAGGCTGAGGCGGGCGGATTACCTGAGGCTGGCAGATTACCTGAGGCTGGGAGTTCAAGACCAGCCCGACCAACACAGAAAACCCCGTCTCTACTAAAAATACAAAATTAGCCAGGAGTGGTGGCACATGCCTGTAATCCCAGCTACTCAGGAGGCTGAGGCAGGAGAATGGCTTGAAACCAGGAGGCGGAGTTTGCGGTGAGCCAAGCTTGCAGTGAGCTGAGATTGCGCTACTGCATTCCAGCCTGGGCAACAAGAGTGAGACTCCATCTAAAAATATATATATATCTATTCTTAGGCAGATTTGTATCAGGAAACGTGGGCTTTGTTGTGTGACTTGACCACTCTACTCTGATTAAACAGAATGGTTTTCATAGATAGATAGGGATGGGAAAATGCCCCACCTTGCTTGGACTGTTGAAAGAGATATAATTAGTGACAAATGTGGGCCTCAGCTTCCCACCCGCTTGCTCTCCCAGCTCAGCTCAATGGTGACTTGAAGACAAAATTTCCAGGCACCACAAAAGGGCAAATGGGCCCTTTGAGCTTAAGAAGACAAAAGCAAGAACAAAAAGAAAAGAGAAGGAAGAACCTGAGGCTTCCTGTTAAATAATTATGAACAGATTAATTGTTTTAATGTAGCATAAACTCAGCATAGCTGAGTCCATTATCATAGAGATGCAAAAAGGCTTGTGGAAAGCCCTCCGTGTCTTTGCTTGGTTTTCTTTCTATATTGATTTTATTCTGTTTGGTAGGAAAGAGGATCAGAGTTATTCCCACTCCAACCCCAGGGAATGGGTTTATGTACAAAAAAACAGAGACTTGGCCCCCCCCAAAAGAGGGGAAAGAGGGACCAAAAGAAGAAAAACACGGGGGAAAAATAGGCAGACTACTTCATCAAGTTTCTCTGCTTTTGGCTGGAATCCTAGCAACTTCGTGTTGCTGTTTTGTACTAGTCATAAATTTTGATTGGCTGTTTTGCTTCCTTTTTGTTAATCCAAGTTGGAAAACAGGTGATGTATTCTTCCAGGAAATCAGTATTTTTGATGCCTAAAATCTTTTGATTCTGAAGAATACAAGGAGGAGTGATAAGAATGGATTCTTGTGATGAAAACTGGGGGACTTCTGTTAGAGCAAACATTTATTGAGAGTCTGCCATGAACCTCACACCATAACACACATTCACAAACTTCCCAACTGACGTTCACTCCATAAGATAGGTGTCATCCTTTCCATAGGAAAGAAAATTATGTCTGATAAGATGAATGGCTTGGCCAAGGTTGGGAATAATTAGCAAGTGGTCAATCTGAGAATCCAGCCCTTATCACCTGACTGCAAATTCAACACTTATTCTTTCATGTCTTTTTTTATGTATCTATAAGTATATATAATAACAGTGTCTTATTTATGACATATTACAGATACACTGTTAAAGTTGCATACTTTCTTCATGTATACATTAACATATTTATAAGAATATATGAAATGCTATCATTTCATGTCTTTTCTTTAAGGCAAAGAAGCCAACCTGCTAATGCAAAATCTGAACAAGTTGCAAACACCTGAAGAAAAGTTTGATTTTTTATTCAAGAAGTATGCTGAATTGGTAAGATCTCTGATTAGCTTCTTTTGTTTTGTTTTTTTTTTATTGCATTTTAGGTTTTCGGGTACATGTGAAGAACATGCAAGATTGTTGCATAGGTATACACATGGCAGTGTGATTTGCTGCCTTCCTCCCCTTCACCTTGACTAGCTTCTTTTGTCAGAATGATTCAGGCTCTGGTTAGAGCTCAGAAAAGGAGACTTAGTTTTTCATGTACGTCATTAAAGAGCATGGCTGGTAACTTTGAACAAGCCTGAGCTAGAATTCATAAAAGAAGAATTTCTTAAGGAAAAAGAAGAAAAGAAATGCTGAGAAATAACAGCAGAGGGAGAAAGAGGCTAGAATTGGAGTTCCTCCACCTCCAATTATGTGTGTAATTTTGGGGATAGGAGACTGAAGTATACGTGATTGAAAATTGTAGATATTTTAAAGTTTGTTTTAGCTTTGTAACAAAACTGTATTACATTGAGAAATATACTCAATGCAAGGATAAACAGGCCAGGTGCAGTGGCTCACACCTGTAATCCCAACACCTTGGGAGGCCAGGATGGGAGAATCGCCTGTGCCCAGGAGTTCGAGACCAACCTGGTTAACAAAGTGAGCCCCATCTCTACGAAAAGTTTCTAAAATTAGCTGCGCATGGTAATGCGCACCTGTAGTCCTAGCTTCTCAGGAGGCTGTGGCAGGAGGATTGCTTGAACCCAGGAGTTTGAGGTTACAATGAGCTCTGATTGTGCTGCTGCACTCCAGCCTGGTGACAGCAAGACCCTGTCTCTAAATATAAATACATAAATAAATAATAGCTAGCTAGCTAGCTAGATAATATGTCTTCACTTTTATTCAGTTCTCCTACCTAGGGTTTTTGAGAACCACAAAGGGAACATAGTAGGGGGTTGAGTCAATGCCACCCTTCAGTTCATGGCACATTCTAGTCTGGTCCATTTCTGCATTTATTATCTTTGATCCTCATTCTTCTCCCTCTTGCCTACAATAGCAAAGCACTGCATGTGGATTGTTTTGTATCTGGTTCTAGGTGCTCCTAGGCAGCCCCCTTCTCAATAAATTGGAGCCCCTAGGAGCAAAGGAAGCCACTCCCAACCATCAGAGAATCCTCACAGTGGACTGTCTCCTCACCAATAACTCTAGAATCGGCCAGTTGGAGAAAAGCGGAAGGTTTAGTAAGCCCAGTGCTTCTAGTTTCAAGGAACAACAAACACCTGCCAATCTGAGAATGAATTGTAAACAGCAGCATCTGAGGTCTGTGTGCTAACCCTGCAGATGAGACCCACAGCTAAGATGTGGCATCCTCTCTAGTAAAGCTAGGCAGTGGTCTTCTCCTTTGTTTCTGCTTCTTTTCTTAAAAAAATTCTTTTGAAGGGAGGGCCATCAGAATCTCTATCTGTTCCACTTGGTTATCCAAATCAGGGAAGGAAGATAAACCGTATCACCCAATCCCAGTAACATACCTCTTCCTGAAATGCATCGTGACCAGAATCAGTGGGTTAATTCCCACATGTTAGCACCTCACTAGCTCCTTTTGATTATGTAGGTGTCATGTTGATAATAAAGTAAAATAAATCCTACTATACGTTAAAAGTTCACACTAATAGTAGTGAAGTTAGATGGACCAAACAATCAAACTAATTTTTATAGAAGTTGTTGAGACTAATCTTTCTTAAAATGTATATATATGCATTTTAGATATATTGACATAGTTTGGGAAACTTTATTAAAGTTAGTCAGTTCCCTGAGTTTTTGATATTGGACTGGGCATTTATATATTGTGCATCAGCTCTGTTGGCTATCAGAACACTATAGGAGTGGACAAGCTATTCTAGCAACTTTGAGCAGGTACTATATGGGGCATATGTAAGTTATTTATACAGAAGGAAATCTATTTTATGTCATTGTTGTTGAAGAATTGCATGAAATCATGTAGTTGCATATAAAAAGTAGTTCGAGGCAAAAAAAAATTCTTTCACTTATTTCTTTTGAAGAAACAGTGACAGGAGAATGAAACTTAAGACTACGTATAGCAAAAAAATTCATCCAGGCAGTAGGTTGAACTGCCCCCAACAGTAGATTTACCATTGCAGCTAAAAAAGCCTAAACTTCAGGGCATCTCACTTACATGGGTACCTTTGAGGCCCAGGCCTAATTCTCTTTAATTTTTTTTAAAAGAGGGCCTCCAAAACTGAGTAAGCTTCAGGCCCACAAGCTCTTCATTCCTGTTGATGGAGTACACTTTAGTGAGTGACTTGTTTTCTCTGCTTTTCACTCTGAATCTTGTCCTGTAATCTTACTATCCTTCTACCTGATGCATCCTGTTATGCTGAATTATTATGCAATAGATCCAGAAAAATTCTGAAACTCTAAGTGACTGGCTGGTTGCTTAACTCTGCCAACAACATTTTAAAATTATTTTTTAAACACACAAACTACATCATGAAGATACCTAATGCTGAATACACAAAATAAATGAAAATATCTATAATCCATCATGTAAAATACAAACTTTGTTTTATGCGTATTCTTTTCCTGTTCTGTGTATGCAGAGATACTTTTTATTATAATTACAGTCATAAGGTACATATAAGTTGATATTTGGTTTTCTTACATGACAGGCATTTTTTCCATATAATATATAGTCTTCATAAATATATTTTGTAAAAGTTGTATCATATTTCATTGTCTGTATCTACTGATTCAATAATTTGAAGATAAATTCTTCTCACTATTTTGCTTTACCAAATATTTCTGCAATGAATATCATCATGCATTAGCTTTGTTTTTTTCTCCTTCTTTTTTATGATTTTAAGAAAAATTTCCAGAAATAGGATTACTAAATTAAGTAAGATGAGCCCTTTCTGGTTTTTCAACTTTATGGCCATATTGCTTTCAAAAAGCACAGTAGAAACTCACAAAGCAAGTATCAGTGTATCAGCTTTCTTGCAACTTGTATTGCATTGGCTACCAACAATTTCAATACATAAAATGAGTTAAATGTCAAAAATAATATTTTCCCCCCAAATCTGGTCCCACTCTCACCTTTCCATGTGATTCTCACCTATCCGTCCTTGCTCTTTTTAGCATTTTCCGAGTCATTTTTCCTTTGCCCTTTCAATTTATCAACTCATACCAAGGCCATTCATGTTTGATTTCCAGCGTCATGTTCTATACTTAAGGGCACCGGGCAGCATTCTAGACTAATACAGGAAGTGATTGATGGTGCTGCAGTCCCAAGACAGTACATTGAGGAAGCATCACTTTTCAAGACTTACCAATATTTTCTCCATGAGCCAGGGTTGCTCACCCTGTTCTCAGGGAACTCCCTGTAGCTTCTCATCCTCCTAGCAAAGCAGTCACCCCCAATAAACAAGAGATTATTTTTCCAGAGAACATATTCAATTCAAACCTTACTTGCTATACTTTTATATCATCTCTTGTACTAAACTTTCAAACCTGAGAGATCATCCTAGAAAAAAATGAATAGGAGAAAATTGACCCAAAAAACCTATTACATTTCCTTTTCAGAAAAGAAAAATTACGAGGAATTTCAATTATTTACGTGGAGACAAAAGCCTATTTCCTTGCTCACTGATTTGGATATTAATATAGAAAATGTCTGAAATATAAGTGTTCACAAGGAATAAATCATCAAATTCAAAGCTGTGAATCAAACTGCCAGTCTAGCTCACTCATCCTTGCAGAGTCTAAATCCTGTAATACTATCTGACATTGTATTCATTAATAAATAAGGATCAGCTCATTAATAAATAAGGGCACTTCATGACTAAATTAGGAAATGGCCTGGGAGAAATATTTTTTTGCATTTAACTTCCTCAATTCTTAAGTAGTTAAAGCAACATCAGTAATAGGATTTTAATTTAGTACTTAGCATTAATTTTGCTTTTTAACTTAGTAAAAAAAGACAAAGAAAACGAGAAATTACAGACAAAAATTCTATACGCCTATTACAATTGTACAGAACTACGCCTAAGACAAATCACAAACCCAGTTGACTCGGTTGCAATGTTTGCTTTCATTCATTAAGAAACCCCATGCATTCACATACTTCACATCTACATATGTGAACAAAATTATCCACATACTACAAAAAAAAAAAGCCAGAAAGTTAAGGGTTTTTATTTTATAGCAAGGTAAGCCAGATCTAACTAAATTCTAAATTTGGATGATCTTGCAGTAAAAGCAAAACATTAAGGGCTGGGCATGGTGTGGTGGCTCCTACCTGTAATTCTAGCACTTTAGGGAGGCCGAGGCAGGAAGATCACTTGACACCAGGAGTTTGAGACCAGGCTGGGCAACATAGCAAGACCCTGTGTCTACAAAAACAAAAAAAATTTGGAATTAGCTGGGTGTGATGGTGCACGCCTGTTCCCCCATCCACATTCCCCATTTGTGTTCACCTTCCTTTGCACGTGCCAGGACCTTCTGCCTTGAGGGAATATCTGCTTCTCTCCTGTTCCTTCAACCTGATGTTTAGATTAGACTTACAAGACTCAGTTCAGATGTTACCTCCTCTTGGAAGTCCTCTAGAATATTCCAGCGCTGGTTAGTAACCCCTTCTCTGCATTGCCTATCACAGTGCCATGCAGCTGTCTGCTTTCTTGTGCTAGGCAGTAAGAACCTAGAGGGCAGGGAATGTGTATTGTTCATTGTCCCTGATGCCAAGAATCACTTGAATATTGGCTGAATTACTTCGTTAATAATTTTAAAAATTTTAAATATAAAGGAAAGTTCTGGTGTATTATCTGGCTTAATATTAGAAACAAAATAAACAGACCAAGTGCAGTGGCTTGTGCCTGTAATCCCAGCACTTTGGGATGCCAAGGCGAGTGGATTGCTTGAGCTCAGGAGCTCAAGACGAGCCTGGACAACATGGCGAGAATCCATCTCTACAAAAAAAATTAGCTGGGCATGCTGGCACACATCTGTAGTCCCAGCTACTCAGGAGGCTGAGGCAGGAGGGTGCCTTAAGCCAGGCGTTCGAGGCTTCAGTGAACTATGAATGATTGTGCCACTGCACTCCAGCCTGGCTGACTGAGCAAGACTCTGTCTCTAAAAAAATTAAAATTAAAAATCAAAATAAAACATTAAATGGACAATGAGCAAGCACAAATCATTTCTCTTTTCAACTTATGAAACACCTGTAGGGTGCTTTCCTCCTGACACTTAAATAAAGCCACATTCTCCAGTGTTCCCTAAACGAGGGCAGTTTTGTCCACCAGGTGACAATAGACATGTCTGTCTGGAGATACTTTGGGGTGTCACAAGTGGGCGGGGCTACTGGCATATAGCAGGTAGGGGCCAGGAATGGTGCTGAACAACCTACAAGGCATAGGGCAGCCCCAACAACAAAAAATTATCTGGCCCAATATGTCACTTGTACCGGGGTTCAGAAGCCCTGACGTATGGTTTAATCTTCAGAAGGTAAAGTCTAAACCAGAATGGCAATAATAATAGCAATATATAAATTTCTTTTTTTTTTTTCTTTTTTGAGATGGAGTCTTGCTCTTGTCATCCAGGCTGGAGTGCAATAGTGCGATCTGAGCTCACTGCAATTTCCACCACCCTGGCTCAAGTGATTCTCCTGCCTCAGCCTCCCAAGTAGCTGGGATTACAGGTGCCTGCCATTACACCCGGCTAATTTTTGTATTTTTTGATAGAGACAAGGTTTCACTGTTTTGGTCAGTCTGGTGTAGACCTCTTGACTTCAGGTGATGTGCCCTCCTCAGCCTCCCAAAGTGCTGGGATTTCAGGCATGAGCCACTGCACCAGGCCTACAGTATAAAAATTTCAAGAGCTGACAATGGTCATTTAAAATCCAAACATAGGTACAAGAAATTTCACCCTTATCTAATAACTATGGTGCAAAATGAAAGGACCACGTCTATTCTATGAGCAGCTTTGCATGAGAAATATTTAATAACAGATGACTTATTTTCCAAGGAGGAATCTGTTTCAACCAATATTTTTAGTAATGTAGGTCTTGTTTTTCCAATGCCAATTTCCACCAGTAGCTAGAAATTGCACGTAAGTTTGAAGATAGAATATCATATATACATATCCTTAGCTTTACCTGGCAATAGCTTAAAATGTTTATTTTAGGGTGACAGGAGGGAGAGAGGAAAGAAAGAAAATGTGAACTGAAGAAAGTGTGACAGTTCATCTTGCTCAGAAAGAACAACTGCTTTTTAATTTTTATTTTATTTATTTATTTATTTGAGACAGAGTCTCACTCTGTCACCCAGGCTGGAGTGCAGTAGCATGATCTTGGCTCACTGTAACCCCCGACTTCCAGGTTCAAGCAATTCTCCTGCTCCGCCTTCCAAGTAACTGGGATTACAGGCGCAAACCACCATGCCCCACTAATTTTGTATTTTTAGTAGAGATGGCATTTCACCATGTTGGCCAGGATGCTCTTGATCTCCTGACCTCGTGATCCGCCCGCTTCAGCCTCCCAAAGTGCTGGGATTGCAGGTGTGAGCCACCACGCCCAGCCCCAACGGCTTTTTTAAAATGGGAAAACTGAGGCACATGTCAGGGCTCATGTGGCATCTATATCCATTTGCATTAGGCTCTGCGAGGCACCAGAACACCTGAGGTCCAGAAGCACCAGGCTTTTCCTTTCCGTTCACCAACAAAGTCATTATTAGGACTAGTATTTACTTGGCTTAGGCACCGTCCAGGCACTACAGGAACTGAGGTCAGTGGAGGAAATGGCTCTGGACAAAGGGCTACTGCTTGAATGTGGCCCCAGTGATGGTTGGTCTGAGATTGACACTCTTGAGAGTCCACTGATCTCTCTGGAACCTTCTCAGGTTGATCCCCATACTCCCCACACCAAATCTAGAACTTTATAATAATATTCCTTGATGTAACAAATAAAAATGCATTACACACAGTTAAGTTTACGTTTCAGTAAACAATAGATAATTTTTAAGAAAAAATATGTCTCATGCAACATATGGAGCATATTAATACCTATGCTAAACATTATTTCTTATTTATTTGAAATTTAAATTGAACTGAGTGTCCTGCATTATACTGACAACCCTACCCTAGAACTTCAGCATCCGAGATGGAAAGTACAGTGGTAAGTTGGTTTCATGTTCCACACCAGTCCTGATACAATACTTTAGTCACGGCTGCTGGAGAAACATGAGAAGAGTTCACCTGGGCTCAGCAGAAACCAGCAAAATGATTTATTTGTTGTAAGCACAGAGCGGGTGCGGGTGGGGTGCAGCAAGGCAGGTTACAGATATTTGCTATTCATGCTGTTGAATCGTGCAGTAGCTATTTCTGATGCTTTGGTGAAAACCCGTCAATGCTTAGGTAGTGGAAGGGTGCTTTCTCTTCTCCTTTCCCACACACAAACAATCCACACTCAGAGCCAAAATTATAAAGAAGACTTCATTTTCTGTTTACCAGGAGGCTGCTTTTCTATTTCCTGTTTTTGAAAATAGTGCTATAAGCTTGTTTCAAGGAAGAATTATGAGAACTAGATGCAACCCAAGCAGACAGCCTGTTGATCATTGCCTCAGTGCAAGGCATCGTCATGAACTCTGGCAGTTTACAGATTCTGAGACATGCTTTTCAATTTTGTCTGGCTATTCAATATTGGTTAGATAGACTCAGGAAAAATATTTCTAGACTATCCAAAAATAGATCCAAGTAAAAGAGACTAATAATAACAAAAAACCTATAAATGCTATGCTCTAAAAACTGTACCTACAAGTGCTACAGAGGTGACATTTGTTAATTTCATTTACTTCCAGAAGAAGAGATAATAGGAAAACATGTTTCCAAACAACCATAGAGTAATCTTTAGGTTTGCTATTTTTCTACCGACTCCAAGGAGATCTCTGCCATTTTCTTCCATTTTATATCTCCATGTGTACAGTTGGATGAACATCGTACTGAGCAAAAGAAGTTAAAGCTCCTCCAAAAGAAACAGACACAAATTCAAAAAGAAAAGGACCAGTTACAAGGTGAACACAGCAGAGCTATCCTCGCTCGAAGCAAATTGGAGAGTCTGTGCCGGGAGCTGCAGAGACACAACAAGACCCTGAAGGTGCGTGTCCCCGTGACTCAGAATAACATACTTTCTTGCATGGGGCACAGAGACAGGCCTCTGCTACTCGTGGAAAGAGTGTGAATTTTATTTTATTTTATTTTATTTTATTTAAGACGGAGTCTAGCTCTGTTGCCAGGCTAGAGTGCAGTGGCGCGATCTCAGCTCACTGCAACCTCCGCCTCCCATGTTGAAACGATTCTCCTGCCTCAGCCTCCCAAGTAGGTGGGACTATAGGCATGCACCACCATGCCCAGCTAATTTTTGTATTTTTAGTAGAGATGGGGTTTCACCATGTTGGTCAGGATGGTCTTGATCTCTTGACCTCATGATCCTCCCGCCTCGGCCTCCCAGAGGAGGTGGGATTACAGGTGTGAGCCACCGCACCCGGCTGAGTGTGAATTTTAGAATCAGAGAGGCTTGGGTTCAAATACTGGCTCTGCCCGTTGCTTGCTTGTAACCTTAAATAATTTCACCTCCTTGAGCTACTTTCCTCATCCATAAAATGGAGATTAGACCAGCTTCACTGTGTGGTTGGGAAAAAATTTGATGAAATTGAGTATGTAAGGTACCCACACGGTACCTGATACAGTGCAGGCCCTTAATCAGATGCATACCATTCCCCTTACCTTTTCATTATGTTGAGTTTGTATCTAAGGTAGGCCTTAGTTCTTTATAAAAAATACTTTTGTAAAGATTCAACATTTTTGGCATTATAATGAATTCTGCATGACATGAGATAAATGGACACAAACCCAATTGACAAAATGAAGTGAGATTGAGAGCCAAAATGTCAATAGTCATTTGAAAAAAAAAAAAAAAGAAGCTATTGGAAAAAGCACTGAAGCTCTTCAGGCTTAATTATTCAATCTACAAATAATAGACTGATCACTTCATTTGGTCCACCCGGGTTTCATTAATTACAGCATAAGCCCTAGCAGTGTAGTTAATTTGATTACACAGAGACACTAGCTGCATTCCATATAGCAAGATGCAGGGCTCTCCAAGATGATATTGTGTGCAGCCCCAATCCTCTTTCCAGCTGAAGATCCTAAAGCTTTTGACAAACAATAATTAATTAGACACCAATGTTCCCATGAGGTAGTTATTATTATAAGTGTTTAAAAGGAGATACTTCAAGAAACAGAGTACATGAAAATCATTGCTGAATTTGTGCAATTGAGTTAGAAAGAAAAATATAAGAGATTTATGGTTCCTCATGCTCCAAATTGTTTTTTGATATCTGGGAAATGGAGAAGTGGGGTGATGAAGTCGAAGTCTAAAATTGCAAGCTTTAGGAGATGGGCTACTTGCATCTTGTCAACAATGGCACTGATGATAGACACCGGGCTGAATGGCGGCCTGAGGATGGAAGTATTGTCCTCAACTCAAGATTTGGATTCAAAGGATGCATAAACCTCCTATGTGTCTACATAAATCCCCTGGCTCTCAGTAATGTTACACAGTAAGGGATAAAAATTAAATCAGATCGGGTGGAATCATTTATCAACAAAGAGATATGAAGAGTGGAATGACATAGCATGGTCTTCTTGGGTAGTATTGAAAGAAAGATCAGCTGGTCACAGTGGCTCACACCTGTAATCAAAGCATTTTGGGAGGCAAAGGTAGGATGATCACTTGAGCTTGGGAATTTGAGACCAGGCTGGCAACATTTATGATAGTGAGATGTCATCTCTACCAAAAATCAAGGAAATTAGCTGAGTGTGGCACATCCCTGCAGTCCCAGCTACTTGGGAGGCTGAGGCAGGAGGATCATTTGAGCCCAGAAGTTAGAGCCTGCAGTAAGCTATGATTATACCACTACACTCCAGCCTCAGTGATAGACCAGTGTCTCAGAAAAAAAAGAGCGAGAGAGATCTTATTAATACCATCCAACCAGCTAGAGACCCTTCCCCACCAAAAAGACAGAATAATCAAAGTGGCAAGAGACCTTGTAAGTGTGCCCGTATACCCTCAGTAATGGCTTCCCATTATGAACAATGACATTAAGTATCATTATTATACCAGAAGTTGTGCTAAGTGCTTTATATGCATTTTTTTATTTAATCTTCACGATAACCCAGTGAGGGTTAATATCTCCACTTTATTGATGAAGAAACTGACACTCAGCAATCCAAATCGGTTGTCCAAGGTCAAGCGTATTTTCAATGTCAAAATCAGAATTCAAATTCAAAATGTGTTCAGATTTTCTAATTTTTTCTGACCCAGGGATCATTTAGAAGTGCTATTTAATTTTTATAACCTATCATACATGGTCTATCTTGATACCATATGGACTTCAAAAGAATGTTTTTCAGATGTTGGGTGTAGTATTCAATAAGTAACAATTAGCTTTAAATTATTTATGTCTTTTTTGAATTTTTTATCTATCAGTTGCTGAGAAATGAGAGTTAAAAATCTCCTCGTATAATTGTGGAATTGTCCACTTATTTTAATTATGTCCGTTTCTGCTTTATGTACTTTGAAGCATTAACATTAGGTGTATATACATTTATGATAATGTCGTCTTGATGAATTGGTCATTTTACCATTATGTAATGTCTCTTAGTAATAATCTTTATCTTGATGTCTACATTATCTGATACCAATTTAGCCACTCTAGTTTTCTTACTCTTATTGTTTGCATGGTGTATCTCTTTTCATCCATTCACTTTCAGCCTGGGTCTTTATATTTAAAGTGCATGCTCTTAAGATAGCATATAGCTGGATCCTGCTTCTTTTCGTTCCTACAGTATCTGCCTTTTAATTGCAGTACTAGCCCATTAACATATAATGTACTTATGGATGTGGTTTGATATATGCGTACCATTTTATTATCTGTTTACTACTTGTCACCTCTACTTTCTGCTGCTTCTGTTCTTTTCCTGCCTTCCTTTGGATTATTTGAATATTTTAATTTATCTCTTGTATTTTTAAATTATAACACTTTGTTAGTAGTTGCTTTGTGATTACAATATGCATGCTTAATTTTTCATAGTCTTCCTGGAGTTAATGTTGTATTATTAGTTCACATAACATGTAGAAACACTGCAACTAAATAGAACAATTTACTCCCTCAGCCTTTAAGCTATCATTACTACATATATTATATTTACATACTTTTATAAAGCCAATGAGACATTATTATAAATTTTAATTTAAACAATTACATATATTTCTTTTTAAATTAAAGGCAAAAACTATCCCTTTTATTTACCCAGATGTTTACCATTCCTGACATTTCTTATTCATTCTGTAGCTTCACATTTCTACCTGATGTCATTTTCCCTCAGCCTGAAGTACTTCCTTCAGTATTTCTTTTTTTCTTTCTTTTTTTTTTTTTTTTTGAGATGGAGTCTTGCTCTGTCACCAGGCTGGAGTGCAGCAGCGCAATCTCAGCTCACTTCAACCTCCGCCTCCTGGGTTCAAGTGGTTCTCCTGCCTCAGCCTCCTGAGTAACTGGGACTATGGGCATGCATCACCATGCCCAGCTAATTTTTGTATTTTTAGTAGAGTTGGGGTGTCACCATGTTGGCCAGGATGGTCTCGATCTCTTGACCTTGTGATCCTCCCACCTCCCACCTCAGCCTCCCAAAGTGCTGGGATTACAGTCATGAGCCACCACGCCAGGGCTAGTATTTCTTATAGTACAAATTTGCTGGCAATCAATTATCTTAGTAGCCTTTTATCTTTAAAACATCTTTGTTTTCTTTTAATTGAAGGTTATATTCATTGGATATAGAATTTTGCATGGAGAGAACCTATTCATGGGTTTTTTTTTTTCTTTTAGCCTTATATAAATATTCCATTATACTGGCCTTTAAAATTTCTCATGAAAATCCACAATCATTTGAATTATTGTTCCCCCATATGTGATAAACCCTTTTCCTCTGCCCTTTTCAATGTCTTTCTATTGATCTTTGGTTTTCAGAACTTTTACTGCCTTATGGCCAGGAGTGTTTTTTTCATATGTATCCTACTTGGTATTTGCTAAGCTTTTTTGTATCTGTAATTATATATGTATTTTACCAAAATTGAATTTTTTTCAGACATTATTTCTTCAAATATTTTTTCTGCTCCACTTTCTCTCCATCTTCCTTCCTTCTAAGATACTCTATGTGTGTTACATCTTTTGATATTGTCCCACAGGTCTTCAAGCCAGTCTTCACATCCTTCACCAATACTTTTTCTCTTTTGTTTTTAGATTATATCATTTTGATTGGTCTATCTTCACATTCACTGATTCTTTTTTCTCTCTCATTTTCATCCTGTTCTATATTCATCCACTGATTTTACACTTCAGATTTTGCAATTTTTAATTTCAGAATTTTCATTTTTTTATAGATCATTTCTCTCACCTATTTTCTACCTTTTCTTTCATTGAGAGAATATTTTCCTTTACATCATTTACCATAGTTAAAATACGTGTTTTTAAATACTTGTCTGCTAATTCCACATTTGCAGCATCGTAGAATAGGCCTACTAGAATTGTCTTTTCTTTTGAGAATAGGCCACATTTTCTTGGTTCTTCATATGTCAAGCCATTGTCTATTGGATCCTGGATGTTGTGACTATTATGTTGTGGAGAATCTGGATTCTACTATATGCTGAATAGTGTTTATATTTTAAGCAGACAGTTAATTTGGTTAGATGCAAACCACAAACTTTGTCTCTTGAGCAGCAACTGAAATCTCAGTTCAGTCCTTTTTTACTTAGCTAGACTACTTTGCAAATGTGTGGCTCAAGGCCAGTTAGATTTGAGTAAAGTTGATTCACAGGATCTGGGCTCTATTTCTCTGACTCTCTCTTTTTTTGGATCATCTCCCCCTCACTGTTGAGGGACTATAGTTGTCCAGAGCTCTGTATTCTTATTCTTCCAACATGAAAGATTGTACATCTTACATGAGAATTTTGCCCACCTCATGCTCCCATCAACTGCAGTTTTCTCTCAGACTGAAAGCTATAAAAATGGGAAACTTATATACAAGTGCCAACTTTCCTCCAGAGTCTATCTGATTTTGTTTACTCTTTGGTGTCATCATTGTTTCTTGCATTTCATCCAGAGTTTATAGTTGTTATTTGCAGAAGGGTCAACTGGATTTGAGCTTCCTTGGCCGTACTAGTGAAACAGCTGAAGTACACCTGAATCTAAAATCCATGTGCTGGGAGCTTGGGAAGATACAGAAAGACAATGTGTAACTAGGTCTTTCTACAATTACAAATTTTAGCTTTTACTTTTCTTTATTAAAACTGGTTCTTTAATGAGTCAAACACACACAAACACACACACACAACCTCACAGTTTAGGATAATTTAAGAAAGGACTGATGAAAGTATGAGACATGGGTTTGTTTCAACAAAATGCTACATATATCTGAAGTGATAAATCTCAGCCTCAAACTATACTGAAAAAGAACTGCCTAGTTAGAGAGGGATAAGTGTCTCAGGGAGCATGATTTTCCTAAAGAAATAAGAAGTATTTGTTATAAGAGTATCACAGAATTTTAATGTGGAAAGGACTGTAGGAATGATCTAGTCCAAGCTACTCACATGTCTGTACATAAATTAATAATTCATTGATTCATTAAATAAACATTTACGGAATACCTATGGATTATGTGCCAGGCACAGCACCAGCTGGAAGATGCACAGTGATGCTTGCAAGGTTTTTTCCTTTGTTGTCTCAGACTTTATCCCTCAATTTTATTGACATTATTTGACTTTGAATAATGTAGTTGATAAAGAAAAGATCATTTTATCTCAGACACTGTCCAAATGATTGAAAATTCTTTATCAATGGAGTAAAATTTTATAAGATTTTTCTAGATTTCTTTTTGTCTCATTGAAAAACAATATAGGCCAGATGCAGTGGCTCAACGCCTGTAATTCCGGCACTTTGGGAGGACAAAGTGGGCAGATCACCTGAGCTCAGGAGTTTGAGACCAGCCTGGCCAACATGGTGAAACCCCATCTCTACTAAAAGTAAAAAAAAATTAGCTAGGTGTGGTGATGCCTGCCTGTAATCCCAGCTACTTCGGAGGTTGAGGCAGGAGAATCACTTGAACTTGTAAGGCAGAGGTTGCAGTGAGATGAGATTGCACCACTGCACTCCAGCCTGGGCGACAGAGTGAGACTTCATCTCAAACAACAACAACAAAAACCCCAATATAATGTAAAATGCAAAATGCCATTTTTTGGGCTAGGATTGGGAGTTATGATTGTTAGTTTGACATTTATTTAGCGCCATCCTAACATCTGTACCTTCTTTCTATAGCCAGTTCCCAGTAAAAAAAACCTCAGACTTGCATGGGATGGTTCATTCATTCATTCACAGAATGTTTATAAATACAAATGGAATTCCAGTCATGGTCTGTAGTTCTGATTCCAAACTTGCTGACTTCTAAGCTAATCAGGACCAGTGAGGAAACAATCACAATCATACATATGTGTTTAGTTGCTCTTAGCTGGTAGCCATAATTATTTTTAGCAAAACACATATAGTAAGGGTTGGTATACAAAGTTCAGGGAAAATAACATCTTGGGTAGTTTATTTCTTCAGTTTAGCAAGTACAGATATCTTCAATACTCCTGAGAAGATGTTGCTTACTAAACATTTATAACATGAATAAGTTATGATTCTCATATCAGGAGTCACATTAGAGTTAGGAAATGTGTTATTATTGTAGACGAAAGAAGAAACTTAATGATACATTTAAATATATATATATATATATATATATATCTCGATTTTTTCTTTTTTTTTTTTTTGAGATGAAGTTTTGCTCTTGTTTGCCCAGGCTGGAGTGCAATGGCAAGGTCTACACTCACTGCAACCTCTGCCTCCCAGGTTCAAGCAATTCTCCTGCCTCAGCCTCCCGAGTAGCTGGGATCACAGGCGTGTGCCACCATGCCCAGCTAATTTTGTATTTTTAGTAGAGGTGGGGTTTCACCACGTTGGCCAGGCTGGTCTCGAACTCCTGACCTCAGGTGATCCGCCTGCCTCAGCCTCCCAAAGTGCTGGGATTACAGGAGTGAGCCGCCGTGCCCAGCAAATTAAAATATTTTTAGAGCATATATTTTCAGCATCAGTTTCTATTTTGATCACATTATTCTGTTATGATAAAGGTCTGTACAACTACTTCTGTTAAAAATTATTATTTCTTTTTAAAAATCCTGTTACATAATTTGAACTTGGTAGGCAATCAAATGCAGTATAATTTTACTTGCCAACAACAAAGCAAGCTTTCATATTAACAATTAATCAGAATCGAAAGGAATCCTAAAATGTCTGTATCATTTGTCAGCCACGTAAGTGTCTCTATCTTTGGTAGGATGTAGCAAGATTAAACCCTTTTATTCAAAAAGAACGAGAATAACAATCACAAAGCAATTCCCAATATAGATATGAAGGAAATTGGAGCTCATTGTCAGTGGTTAGCAGTGAATGGAGAGTTTTGATTTAGGAGAAAAGAGAACAGAAATGATATAAAAGTTAATTTGCAATTCTTCAATGTTAACAAAGCAGAAGAAGGAAAATTAGATGTTTCACTTTAGAGTTAAAGAAGATTTGAAACTTAATATTGCTTTCAGATTCAAAATTTACATTGAACATTTTAATTACGCTTTGTGACACATTTAATGATTGTTCTTTCAAAAACAAAATAATATCTAGCATATTTGGAAAGATTCCCTTTTATCTGCTTGAATGGCTGTAATTGAGCTATGCTCTCAGTTTCCTTTTTTAAAGCTTTTCGATGAAAGTTTTTTTCTCATGAAGAGAAAATTTTTATTGTGATCACTTATATTTACAAAACTTGGGTAATACAATTATGTGGTTAATATGCCGTGTTTTTATAGGGAAATATAAGATCTATGGTTCTTCCTTTACCAACCCAAAGAAACACATGATCTGTCTCATCAATCAGTAAACTCAAGGGGCCGTTTTCTCAGGCCACAGCCAAGAGATCAAAATCGTGTGACTGTGTGTTTGTTAGAAATCGCTGCAGTTCATTCACTCAGCGAGAGACCTGTCATCTTTAAAACAAGTCTATTCATCACCGACTACAAATTCAAGGCCTTCACAGCACCTGCTCTGAGTAACTGTGTACTCACAGCTGAAACCTTTACTCATACATTTATTTTGGGGCCCAGCAGCTTTAGTTCTAGAGAACTGAGAAAAAAAGAAGTCCCACCTACTCTGCAGGCTAATCTCCTTTTGGTGACCTAATCCTGAGTTCTATAAACCCAGGGTGCATTTAAACAAAATGTTTTGCTTTTTATCCGCAGGAAGAGGCCCTTCAGCGGGCACGTGAGGAAGAAGAGAAAAGGAAGGAAATCACAAGTCATTTCCAGAGTACCCTCACGGACATCCAGGGCCAGATTGAGCAGCAGAGTGAGCGAAATATGAAGCTCTGTCAGGAGAACACAGAGCTTGCAGAAAAGCTGAAAAGCATCATTGATCAGTATGAGCTCAGAGAGGAGGTGAGAACCACATCAAACGACTTAGAACAGTACACAGATCGGGATCTGGGTGGTGAAGGTGGGAGCCTGGTTAATAAGACAGTTACGGCCAGCCCTCTCAACTGATTAATACTTAGGATTGGATTTCCTTGACTAGCCAAAATGAAGACAGATGGTCTTACGAAATACCTGACTGAAAGTCAGATGGGATTTCTTCAAAACTGGCATCACTGCAAAGTAAAGGCAATAAATAGAAAGTGATAGGCTGTGGGCAAAGTTTTCCTTGAAAATAATATTTCTCAGCCTTTTAAAAACCCTCTTGTATAGCCAAAAATAACTCATGCACTCTTAAGAATTGCCATGTCATCTAAATTAAGCCGGTATTTGACGTACCCCACTAGACCAATAATCGTATAATAATGTAATCATTGTAATAATAATGATGTCATTTATTCAGTGCTTAGTTTGTTATCAGGCAATGTGCTAAGTGCTGTACTCGACATACCATATGGCATTAATTGCCTCAACAATCTTATGTACTAGATAATAATATATTATCCATATCTTATAGATGGGAAGCAGAAGCTAAGAGATTAAACCACTTACCCGCACTCACAAGAGCCAAAAGCCTTTTACTTTGAACAGGTTATATTAGGGTGACAATCAAGGTCTTTTGTTATCCCAAAATTATATTTTAATATTTAATGTATTTTTAAGATTCCAGATAACCTCTTGGGATTCTGATATATTATACACCCTTCCCTATCCCACCCAAACTTTAAATCTCTGCTTTAAAATGTAACATAACATAGTCAAAGAGGCTCTGTTGGCAACACGCTAAGACTTTATCAAACACAAAACTGAGCCAATAGCATATGGTTGCAGTGGTTAGGTAAATTGAGAAACTCCTCTCAGTAAGCCAGAATGCCATGCTACCATTTTATCTTGTCACGAGGATCAATACAGCTCCAGAATGGAGGTTCAGACTGAAGAAGAAAGGAAGGAGTGAAAGGAAACTGTCCATATGCTTCAGAGAGATCTCAGATGGGAACGAACTGGTATACTGGTTGTATATTCCTGGGACTGGTTCTAGGCAAAGCCCAAGGGTAGATTTCCATGTCCCGTTTCTGACGGGACCTCCCAGTGACCAGGAAGTTGTTCATACTGAAGTAGAGTTGGAGGTTTCTCTTCACCAAACAAGTCCAGAGGTCAAAAGTTGTGGTGAGGTCTGCACACTGGCAAATCAATGTCTGTGACCCTTGGCTTGTCATCCCCACCAGAGCAACAGAGTAGAATTCAGGGGGCTCAGGCCTCACTCCCAGACCTCAGACCACATGCTGGCACCCCAAGCCTTTCTCACAACGCCAGAGACAAGAATGTGGAGAATTCATCATGATAAACTGCACTAATGTTGTGATTAAAAGTGGTTTCATATTCACAGAAAGACCCAAAATACCAAATGATACAACTGCAGCCCCTGTATATTGTATACTGATACATCATTGTCTGTGCTGTCTAGCATAATAAATAGCATCATATCTAATAGTTACCACATTTAGAAAAATATTGTATGGATCTTTTGGCATTGACACTGCTGAACTCTGGTGCTTCTACCTTTTGTAGCTACCTTTGTGTGTGGTGCAAAGTTGGGGGGCGGGGCGGTTCACCAATCTACAGCTTTAGTATAAAGCCATAAGTGATGCCAATGCATTTATCCCTCTCTTCTTTTACATCTTAAAACCTGGAGAATATGTATTAATGTGAGTTTATTTTGTGTTTTTAAGCACAAATAATAAACCAAACTTTCTATGTATACTTTATTTTTCTTAGCATCTGGACAAAATATTTAAGCACAGAGAACTACAGCAGAAGCTGGTGGATGCAAAGCTCGAGCAGGCACAAGAAATGATGAAGGAAGCAGAGGAGCAACACAAACGAGAAAAGGAACATGTACTTATCACTTTAGTCACTGTGCATATCTGGTCTGCCTCAGTGTCAGAGACTATCTGAGCAAGTTGTTTTTTTTTGTTGTTTGTTTGTTTGTTTGTTTGTTTGTTTGTTTTGAGATGGACTTTCGCTCTGTCGCCCAGGCTGGAGTGCAGTGGTATGATCTCAGCTCACTGCAGTCTCCGCCTCCCAGGTTCAAGCAACCCTCCTGCCTCAGCCTCCCGAGTGGCTGCGACTATGGGCATGCACTGCCATGCCCGGCTAATTTTTGTATTTTTAGTAGAGACGGGGTTTCACCATGTTGGTCAGGATGGTCTTGATCTTTTGACCTCGTGATCTGCCCACCTTGGCCTCCCAAAGTGCTGGGATTACAGGCGTGAGCCACCGTGCCCGGCCACAAGTTGTTTTTATGGTAGTCAAAGGACACTAGACTGATGGAGAAAGAGCCTCAGCTTCTATGGAGAACTAAATTAGCCACCCAAGTCTAAGGCACTGTATCTACACTACTTTTTACATAAAATAGTCATTCATCCATTCAACACGTGTTTTTCAAGTGCCTGTTATCTGCTAAGCACCACAGGACATAGCTGTGAACAAGACAGAGAAGGGCCATCTCCACTATGGAGATTAGAGTCTAACTGGAAAGAGACAGGCAATAGACAAACAAACAAGGAAGGGTCATTTCAGACAATAATTACTGCTACTAAGGAAATAAGGAGAAACTGAGAAGAGGCCAAAGAAGGGGAGGTACTTTAGACTGAGTGACCAGGAAGGCCTCCTGGAGGGAAGAATGCTTGAACTAAGCCCTGCCCAATGAGGAGCTGCCACTTGGAGCATTGTCTGTCTCCAGCGTCTGCAGCAAGAAAGGCCCTGATGCTGGAACCAGTGTGGCGTGCTCCAGAAACAGGAAAAGGTCAGGGAAGCAAGAGCATGGGGAAAAGGTTCAAAATGAAGTTGGAGAAGTAAGCAGGAGCCAAACGGTCTAGCTTTGTAGGGCTGAAAAAGTCATTTGGATTTCATTCTAAATATAATGGGAAAGTACTGGGTACTTCTGCAAAGGAAGTGATGACACAATCTGCTCTGCATCTGCTAAGACTAATTTGGCTCCTGGGTGGAAAATAGACTGCAGAGGGACAAGAGAGCAAGAAGACAGGAGGCTACTGTAGCAATCCCCATGAAATATGACAATGACTTGGTTTAGGGACATGGCAGCAGAGAAGAGGGGTGGAGATGGATGAAAGTTGTTTCCAGTGTAAAATCAACAGGCAGCGCTGCAGACCTGAGGCTGGTGACAAAGAGCAAAGGACAAAGTCAAGGATGACTCCTGAGTTTGGGGCTGAGGAAACTGAGAGGTGGTGTTTATTGATACTTCATTAATCTCAAGCACCCCCGAAAAAGCTGTAGGGCCATTCTACGGATGAGATAATTGAGACTTCAAGAAGAAATGCAACTTGTTAAGGTCACACACTGCTGACTGAGCAAGATGTGTTTTGATCTTATGTGCCTCTGTTCCTAAAGCCCACATTCTCTCTGATGGTGCATCACACTCAGACGTGTGTTTCAGAGGTATGAGTTGAAGGGTTTATCGGTTGCTGGGGTAAGAGAGAGGTAAATCATAGTCCATGGACCAATTATTCACACTTGGCCATTTCACATTTTGATCTTGAGCTTTTCATTTACCTAAAATCAGACCAGAGTCAATTCAATTGGTTAGAATAGTAATTTTAAAATAATTTTTCAAACATGGCAACAAAAAGACAAATTTTGGACAACATAACCTGGTGGACATTGGATAATTTCAAATCAGAAGTCATGTTCTCGTAAGAAACAGATTAATTTATTAAATCCGTCTACAACCTAGCTCTCAAAGCAAAAAATAAAACATTCAATTATTATTCACAATCCAAGAGAACAGAAATTCCACCATTGGTGTAATTACCCTTTGGGTAAAATATGCTTCCCATAGGATATCAGTACTTGGTTATATAACATAAGAAACATGACAAGAGAAATAACTAGATAAAGATGCACATGACAGACATTGGAGAGCAGGTTTGAGACGACGCAGCCTTAGCAAGAAACTAGCACCCTGCCCTGGTTCAGCAAAACAGATTTGAGTCAAAGAGAGAGAGCTCCCCTCAGTTCTTTGAAGCTCACCACCTACCCGGGTGGCAGCTTGGCACTTCTTTTTGGAGGTGATGAGATATCAAGTCACCCAGGCAGAATAGGCAGCCACCAGCCTCCCTTGAGATCAGGGGTCACCAGTCACAAGGCTGCATAGCCAGCTCACAATAAGCAGGCACAGTGCCACCACTCCTCTCAGATGGCCAGAGGGGACACTGTAAAGCTTCTATTCTGCAGCTGCCTCAGTCCCCTCACAGGAACAGTCAGATGTGCTTCTATGAGAATCAACCTTCCTTGCACCCTGGGAGGCATAGAGGAACAAATACAACCCATTTTACAAATGGAGAGGTTGGGTCATGGGAAAAAGACAAACTTAGATGAGGAAAAAGATGCTTTCAAGTTTTTAAAAATAATGATTTTATTGTTCTTTTTGGTTCTGATTACATAAGTAATACATAGACCTCATGGACAGTTTTTACAATAGGGATAAACTAAAAGTTGAAAATTTAAATCAGCCTATCTCCAAATACAAGAGAAACTTTTCTTTTTTTCTTTTTGAGGCGGAATTTCAATCTTGTTGCCCAGGCTGGAGTGCAATGGTGCAATCTCAGCTCACTGCAACCTCTACCTCCTGGGTTCAAGTGATTTTCCGGCCTCAGCCTCCCCAGTAGCTAGGATTACAGGTGCCCACCACCACACCTGGCTAATTTTTTATATTTTTAGTAGAGATGGGGTTTTGCCATATTGGCCAGGCTGGTCTCAAATTCCTGACCTCAGGTGATCCGCCTGCCTCGGCCTCCCAAAGTGCTGGGATTATAGGTGTGAGCTACCACGCCTGGCCTAGAAACTTCTTAATTGATTGACACCAGACCGACTAGCCAAATTGATTTCTGATGTTCACTATCGTCTCTGTAAAACACACTGACAGATGCCCACAACATGTTGACTCACAGGTCTACCAAGCCACTCTCTGGAAGGGCTACAAATATTTGCTCCCATTTAGTAAGGTGGAGCTTACCAAGAATCAGCTCTTTGCGCAAACCTTTTCTTTCCAATTGCACTTGCTTTTGTGTAAATCGACAGGATGTTACATAAACCGATGAAATATACATATGAAAACAAAAAACTGCTTGTGTAAATTATGCTTAGTGCTTTGAAAGACTAAATGCAAGCAAATGGCAAAAAACAACTGTCAAACTAGATATGAGTAGCTGTCAAAGACTGGGCGGAAAGTGGAAAACTCTAGAGAATTATCCAGTCAAGCTGCTTCACAAGTATTTTTAGTTTCTAGCACTATGGCTAAACACACACACAGACACACACACACAAACCCAACAACCTGTGATTTTTTTTTTTTTAAAAATAATAAAACAAAACAAAACAAAAAACCCTCTGGACTCCAATCAGAAAATACATACCCAAAACAAAGACCACAGCCCCACCTCAAAATTGATAAATAAGGGGACATTCATCTTAAGTTAAAATTACAAGCTTATATATGTGTGTGTCATCTGATGCCCAAATCACCTTTTCAATCTAAGCCATCAGCTCTCAGGGGCCAGGATTTAGACCAATAGGTCAAATTTCTAACCCAAGTTTCTCAAAATGTAATCTACAGACCACCAATATCCACACCATCCTGGGTATTTTCTCTAAGCACAGATTTCAGTTACACCCTGTACTTCCTAAATCCTATTATCTGAGAGGCGTCTGCATTTCAGTATGTTCTGTAGGAGATTCTGATGCATGTTAGAAGCCCTGTGTCAGGAATCAGGGACAAAGACCAAGGACATACATATTTCTTATTATATCACATGTGCTATGGTAGACAACAGTGGTGGTCTAGGAGAAAAATTCTGGGTTTACTACAAAGAAACAGTTGTTGGCCGGGCACGGTGGCTCAGGCCTGTAATCCAAGCACTTTGTGAGGCTGAGGCAGTGGATCACCTGAGGTCGGAAGTTCAAGACCAGCCTAGTCAACATGGCGAAACCCTGTCTCTATTTAAAATTCAAAAATTAGCCAGGCATGGTGGCAGGTGCCTGAAATTCCAGCTACTGAGGAGGCTGAGGCAGGTGAATCGCTTGAACCCAGGAGGTGGAGGTTGCAGTGAGCTGAGATCACACCACTGCATTCCAGCCTGGGCGATAAAAGCGAAACTCCGTCTCACAAAAAAAAGAAAAGATTGCTGACAAAAGTGCCCCAAGTGGGGATGTTCTGGAGAGGTCAAGCAGAGGCTGAATGACTGTTGGCCAGGATTGCTAGAGAAGCTTCCAGAATGTGGTGGGAAGTTGAATTCTGTGTGATTCATACTTGAGCTGGAGACTATTTTTCTTTTTTATTTTTTTCATTAAAACTGCTACTTTATAGTTGAGAATCCAACTTTTTTAGACCAATTGTTTTCTTGGCTTTCTTTTTCTTTCTTTTAGAAATGGAGTCTCACTCTGTTGCCCAGGCTAGAGTACAGCAGTGCCATCAAAGCTCACTGCAACCTGGGATTCCTGGGCTCAAGTAATCCTCCTGCCTCAGCCTCTTGAGTTGCTGGGACTGCAGGCATGCACCACCACCCCTGACTAATTTTTGTAGTTTTTTTTTTTTTTTAGTGACAAGATCTCCCTGTGTAGTCCAGCTGGTCTCAAACTCCTGGCCTCCAGCAAGCCTCCCAGATTGGCCTCTCAAATTGCTGGGATTACAGGCATGAGCCACCATGCTGGGCCTGTTTTTTGTTTTGTTTTGTTTTGTTTTAGCTTTCTTAAATTCTTTTCAAAGTTCCAAAAAATTACTTAAGGAGGTTAATGAGCAGGTTATTAAGTTTTATAGACAAATTGCAGCCAAATGGTAATCTAAAAGGCAAATCTGACCATCTTTCCACACACTCTTCTCATAGTTGCTGAACCAGGCGGCAGAGTGGAAACTTCAGGCCAAAGTGCTGAAGGAACAAGAGACAGTCCTGCAGGCTCAGGTGAGGTCAGGGGGACAAGGCATGGGAGCGCTGTCCTTACTGTGCCCAGATAAAAAGGCTGGGGCCAAAGGTGGGTGGCAGAAGGCCTCGTCTGTGGCAGGGGATGGGGGATGGGAGTTGGAAATGAAGAACAACTTCACATTTATTACTATTTTTAAGTAAAAATAAAAGCACAATATTATATCTATGAAAAAGGAATGTTCTGTGCCGGCAGCATCCAGTCAAAGGTTTGCTGACGGACAAAGGATGACAGCACAGTGGTCAGCAGAGTCAGCCGCTGTCCAGGTTCCCACCTAGCGCTTCTTATTTTCCCTCTGTCTCCCTCCCATTGTCCTGTTAAGGTAAGAAGAAAACTTAAACTGCTCAGATGCACCATCTATGAATGGCGATTCTTAAAATGTCCTCGTGTTTTGATATTATTTGTCATAAAAAGAAAATGAGGCCGTGCACAGTGGCTCACACCTGTAATCCCAGCACTTTGGGAGGCCCAGGCAAGCAGATCACCTCAGGTCAGGAGTTTGAGACCAGCCTGGCCCACATGGTAAAACCCTGTCTCTACTTTAAAAATAC
Organism: Aotus nancymaae; assembly: GCF_030222135.1. Classification (NCBI taxonomy): domain Eukaryota; kingdom Metazoa; phylum Chordata; class Mammalia; order Primates; family Aotidae; genus Aotus; species Aotus nancymaae. The sequence goes on from NW_026988454.1 coordinate 28,447,584, forward strand.
CAGAATTAGCCAGGCGTGGTGGCACATGCCTATAATCACAGCTGCCCAGGAGGCTGAGGCGGGAGAATCACTGGAACTCGGGAGGCAGAGGTTGCAGGGAGGCAGAGGTTGCAGTGAGCTGAGATCATGTCACTGCACCTCCAAGCTGGGCGGCAGAGTGAGTCTCTGTCAGAAAGAAAGAAGAGAGACAGAGAGAAAGAGAGAGAGAGAAGGAGGGAGGGAGGGAGGGAGAGAGGGAAGGAGGGAAGGAAGGAAGGAAGGAAGGAAGGAAGGAAGGAAGGAAGGAAAGAAGGAGAGAAGGAAGGAAGGAAGGGGAAAAGGAGAAAAATATTCACCATTCAAGTTTCTGTGCCATCAGAGGTTGGCCTTGTCGGTGGTGAATGGGTAGAAGTGGCAGGCAAGTCAGGAAGCATTTTGATTTGGCTGTGTGGCACCTTTTATGTGCTTCTGTTAGACTCTGGGAGTTCGTATTTCAGACTCAAAAAAAGGAGGGACCATTCTGGACACTCATGCCACAGCTGACTCTGGAAGAAAGCCAGACCCACCTACCTTCCCCCTGCCTTGGGGCTCTGCCCGTCTCCTAAATAATGGTCCCTGTGGGTTCCAGGAGTACCATCCTGCCACAGGCCACAGACGGGCTCTAGCACTGCTGCCTCGGGAAACACCCAAGTGCTAAAGGGACTGTGAGGTCACAGGGAGAAATTCACTGAAGGCAAAGAAATCAGAAACCTTCCAAGTCGGGCAGCATTAATTTAAGATTTGTAAATGTTTATGTGCTGACAGCTGAGTACTTGTTCATTGTAAACACACACATACACACACACACAATCGTGTTCATTGTAAAAGAAAAGAGCAAATAAGAAACTTAAAATCACAGATTATACCACTACATAGACAAAAACACAGGGAACATTTTCATATCTAGCCTTCTTAAAGCATATTTCTGCAATGTGTATATAGCAATGCAAGAATAAATTATTTTCTCCAGTATGAACTACTCTCTGATAATGAAGAATTGTTTTAATACACTAAGTACATAGAGGTTAGAACCATAATGTGTCTGAATTAGAGGGCTCAGAGTTACAAACTCAACATCATCCTTGAGGCAGTCACGGAACTCATCACAGCATGGTACAGGGTGGGTGGCCGACTGCTGGCTGTCTAGCAGAAGGAAAGGGGTGTGACCTCACTGTCTAGGGGTTGGGGGAGCCCAAGGAACAAGGCCTCTAATTCTATCTCTGCCTCATTCACTGCACAGAACCTTGAGGGGAACAATAAACAATACTTGAAGCTGTGCATTATTCACATCATCGGCTACATGCAATCTCTACTCCTCCATGCAAAAGGAAGATAATCAACTTGAGCAGAGTAGATTATGTTGTTAAACTCTGGGCTATCCAGGCTACAGAGTGATTCACTCAGCTGGCATTACAATCCAGGCCTTTAATGACCTGTACAATAAAAATATAAAGGTTTTGATCTAATTTCCCACCTACACCCCCTCAAACTTAAAAAAGCATCAACCAGGGGTTCTAGATTCGCTATTGTTCCTCATTCATCTGTGAGTCCAGGCGCTGGGCCAGAGTCCTGGCTCTTTTTTTTTTTTTTTTTTTGGAGGTGGAGTCTCATCCTGTGGCCCAGTCTGGAGTGTGGTGGCACGATCCTGGCTTACTGCAACCTCCGCTTCCCAGATTCAAGCAATTCTCTGCCTCAGCCTCCTAAGTAGCTAGGATTACAGGCACTTGCCACTGTGCCCAGCTAATTTTTGTATCTTTAGTAGAGATGGGTTTTCACCATCTTGGCCAGGCTGGTCTTGAACTCCTGACCTCATGATCCACCTGCCTCAGCCTCCCAAAGTGCTGGGATTACAGGCATGAGCCACCATGCCCGGTTGAGTCCTGGCTCTTTTCCTGAGAAGCTGTGTGACCCTGTGCAACTCACCTAACCCTCTATGGAACTAAGTTTCCTTGTCTGCAAAATGAAAATGCTGTAAGGAATCAATGACCCCAAGCTGGAGGCCTGCAACCCTTGAGAGCCTGTGACTTTTCAGCGTTTCCAAAACATGAGCACATAAGGTAGCAGCTACTATATAAAATGTAGTTGTTTCTGATACTACATCAGCTCTTGCTCAGCAACTGTGGATGGAAATTATGCCTATGGTTAAGTTTTTAAAAGGATGCAGTTAATGCATATGTAATACACAGTTGGTTTTCAAATCATGCATGCAAAGCGTTTTGCTCAGTGTCTGGCCCCAAATAAGCATCATTAATTCAACCACTATTTACTGAGCATCTACTAAGTGCTAGGCATGGTTCCAGGTTTGGAGATACATTCATCAATAAGAGAGAGAAAAATCTCTGCTTAGTTGAACTCACAATGTAGTGATAACAATAATGTTAATAAAAGTATGGGCTATTAATTAATGTATGAACTAGTAGTAGTATTTCATAGGTAAGGATTCATATAAGAAAATATGAGACAACGGGAGTCTTGAGTTGCAAAAAAGTTGAAGAACCACTGGAAAAGATGATCCCAAGATGCTCTTCGGCTCTAGTTCATGAGCATAGAGAACTTCCAGAGCCGAAGAAGTGTGGCCCTAAGCTAAGCTGACCCCGCCTTCTTACCCAATGCCCACAGTGTTTCACAGTGCAGGCAACCTCACTAGTTGCAAGAACTCTCCTTTGTCTTTTTTTTTGTCTCCAAGTTACCTTTGAAATTCTAATAATTACTTAAACCTCAAGAAGAAAATAGAGGTCTCGAATCCCTATGTGTAAGCATGTTTAAACAAGCTCCTCATTAAAAAGTATCAGCATTATATTTTTAAAACTTTGAAAACAAACTCTATCACAGATTCTTTTGCATAGCACTCCCACACTTCCTTTGGTTTTACACTGTCTTGAAAGAAGTGGGAGTAGCATAAGGCCAAGGCCCCATTTCTAAGTTCTGAGCAAGAGGATTATCAAGGACAGATTGTGTTATTTTCCTAGAGAAGTCACTTTTCAGTCATAAGACAACTGCTCGCCAATTGGTAGCAGGCTTCTCACTTAGGGAAGCAATGTCTGGCTTTCAATTATACAAGCCAAGGCAACAGAATAAATGTCAGAGAAGATCAATGGGATACAATTGTCACTACAAATAGAGTGTTCATTGGATCAATAAGGATGAAGACAGTAGTAGATGTGGGAAGTCAGCAATATCTGATGTGGACACGAAATACTACCCAATGGGGAAGATCAGTGGGTAATTGTTAAAAGCATGTAATCAGAGTCTTTAAGGTCTGAAGTCCTCTCCATGCTTCTGCAGGGTGAGAGGAGAGCACTACTGCACCTATTCTTGTCTTGGACTTACTCCCAAACCAAATCCCACAGGTTTACCAAGACAATTCCTGGACACAGTTGTTTCCCATACTCTTTGAATGTCTAATTAAAATTTGGTGCTCAGTTAAAAGACTGTTTGTCACTTGGCCCATTTAAATCACACCTGTAATCCCAGCACTTTGGGAGGCTGAGGTGGGAGGATCACGAGATCAGGAGTTCAAGACCAGTCTGGCCAACATGGCAAAACCCTGTCTCTACTAAAATTACAAAAATTAGCTGGGTGTGGTTGCGGGCATCTGTAGTCCCAGCTACTTGTGAAGCTGAGACACAAGAAGTGCTTGAACCCGGGAAGCAGAGGTTGCAGTGAACTGAGATTGCACCACTGCACTCCAGCCTGGGTGAACGAGTGAAACTCTTGTCTCAAAAAAAAAAAAGTGACCTATTGAGGCAATTTTTGTTGTTGTTCTAATCATAGAGAGTTTGTTTCTATTTCTGCCTCTGGCAGGAGAAATGCTATGCATGACCTCTGATGTCCTTCCATGGTTTTCTGAAATACCAAAGTGAGACTGGGAACATGACACATGAAACCAAACATGCATCATGTCAGCATGACGGTGAGAGGGAAGACACTACCAAATAAATATCCATTCAGTAAACAAGAAGTACAGACGTTTAGTAAGTAGAAGAGAGTGTTAGAGTTATCTGAGAAATCCACAGTTTTTGCTACCTGATAGAGAGGTCAAATAGGAAAAAAAGCACAATATTAAAGACTGGTCACTGAAAGGAGAAATGGGGAATTGTTGTTTAATGTGTATAAAGTTTCCATTTTGCAAGATGGAAAAAGTTCTGCAGATTGGTTGCACCACATTGGAAACATACTTAGCAGTTCTGGACTATACACTTAAAAATGATTAGGATGGTAACTTTTACATTATGTGTATTTTACTACAATTAATTGTTTTTTAATTGAAGGAAAACCAAAACTAAAACCATAACTAGAAAAAGCACAGAAGAGCTGGTGATGAATCGAGACACTACTTCTTAGAACTCTGGGTGTGTCTGTCTTCTCCATGCTCATGAGCCAGCAACAAGAAAATATAAGAAAAGGAAACAAAATCTGCCCAATTAATACACCGAAAAGAACATTCTGCCTTTTTCTTTTCTGAAGCCTTTACTTTGAGACATGATGAAAAAATATAACAGGTACACATGGAAAAGTAAGACATGATGACACTCTTACCCAGTTAAGTGAAGACAATCTAACCTGAGCGCTTTTAATGCCTCTGTTAGCTCATGTTGGGGCTGAAGTCCTGGGGGTGGTTGTTCTTGCTGATTCCATCAAAGCTGCATCTGTGAGATGGACCAGACACGTGCTCACTCCTGCACCCATCTGTCTGCAGCCTGCAACTACAGGGCTGCAAGAGGAATTGGGAGGACCAGCTCAGGAGACCACAGTATCTGAGGCCTCTATGTAACTCTGCCAGAGTTACTGATTAAGTTGGGAAAAGAATGGGGTGAAATTAAGGAAAAATGTTAATAGAAGGGGTCTGGCTGAGAATACAAATGAAAATATTTTGTGATAGAAGGTGACCAGGATCTGCTGGGGGTAGCTCTTCCCACCCTAGGCCAATGGATGATATACAGGGTAGGTAGCCAGTCCCAAGAGCTAACCCTAGGGCCGAGTGTCTCAGACTAAAAGGTCTGACCCATTTGTAGGCCCTGAAATCAATTCCAGCCCACAGTGGATTCCAGCCAGTATTTTGAAAAAAATGAAAATGGAATTGAACAGAATATGTCAGAGTGCATTGCACATAATGAGTAAATATTGGCTGGGCACAGTGGCTCATGCCTGTAATCACAACATTTTGGAAGGATGAGGCAGGAGGATTGCTTGAGGCCAGGAGTTTGAGACCAGTCTGGGTTAAAAAAAAAATAGCCAAGCATGATGTCATGTGCCCATAGCCTTGATATTCTGGGCTGATGCAGGAGGATCCCTTAAGCCCAGGAGGTCAAGGCTGCAGTGAGCTAGGATCACACAATTGCACTCCACCCTGGGTGACAGCATCAGACTGTCTCTTAAAAGAAAAAAAAAAACAGTAAATCTTGTCTTAGGCACCGTGCGTGTGTGTGTGTGTGTGTGTGTGTGTGTGTGTGTGTGTGTGTATGTGTAAAACCCTAGAGCACCTTCTTGGCCACGAATTCCCTGATGCCCCTGTACTCTGTCTTCTTCAATCTATGTGTTAAGGAATCATGAGAAACAAATTTCAGTTCTGTCCCATACTTACAGTACTAATGAGTTATTTCAAAATGATGATCAGCTGTCATTTGACTTCAGATAATCAATATTCTACGGAAATGATTTAATGTTATCATTTTGTTTTCATTCCTGTCTACTGCAGTAAAATCTCTACTACTCCAAATTATTGGGGAAACCCCATTCTAGATAAGCAATTTTCTGGGCTCTAGAGGTTGTCTGATTCATACATACTCCCTCTCTCCTCCCACCCCCCAAAACTGCCGGCTTTCCAATCTACCAGCTTTCATTTAGGGTGCTTTCTGTACTTTAAAAAAGACAGTCTCACTGATAACGCCAGCTGGCCAGTCGGTGCCTTCTTCCAGCTGATACCCCAGCTTTCTGGTCTATCCAGTGCAGCCAGGGCTCTTGTTTGTTGATGGATGCTGCGAGTCTGCTTCCTCATACAAAAAATGTGATGTATGAAAATATTGCACTCATTTGAGGACTTGGGACTATTCTGGACACCCAAGAGTACCAAAGATTCATTTGAAAATTGAGGCTTGACCAACCTGAATCATCCATACTAAATCCTCTCCCATTCAAAACATGCTACCCTAATATTATTTTCAAAGACAAGATTTTATTATTTTCTCACTGTAACTAACAATCAAGCATTTACACACTTTCCTTCACTGTGTTACCCCCGTTTCCAACCTGAATGCAAGCACTGGAATCAAGGACTTGGCAATACAAATGCTCCTCTCCCTATCTCTCTGGTGAGCCACATACTTGGCAATGCTAATCCATACAATGCTTCTCTGCAAGTTAGAAAAAGGCATCTCTTCCTTAAGACCTATTACTTCCATCTGTGGAAAACTGGTGTAATAAACTGTAGGAAGTAGAAATGTTCCTCTTCAAAGTTTCCTATCTTGTTTAAGAAAAATTCATAAGTGTTAAAATAATAGTTTGTTTTAAACACTTTCTTCAAAAGCCTTCTTGCTTTTTGTTAGAAGCCCTATCTTATGTAGCTGTTAGACATGCTTACAGGCACGTAGTACGTTCTGTGTCTTTGTACTTTAACCAAGATACCTGTGCTGGATGTGCTCACAGGCATGTCCCAGCTCATTGCCTATGCCTCTTCCTTATTTGGACTTCCTTTTTTGCTCTCCATTGCTTTTACCTGTTTAGAAAAGTTTCAAGTTATTAGCCAATTGGGTTTTAGTTTAGATTGTGAGGTCTGGCCCCAGCCAACGGAGATGAGACACAGCAGTAAGGACAACCCCAAATGCATAAGAAACAAATATGTCTGCATTCCTTTGTTCATTTTACTCTCATGGCAAGATTGCTAACAGGAGTACCCTTTCTGCAAGAAGTAAAAAGAATTGCTTTGCTAAGAAATCAAATCCTTTGTCCCAGTACTAATTTTTTTTTTTTTGCGGCACCAAAAAGAAAAATGTTATACATAACATAAACTGATACTGATGAAAAGGGACATTTAACTGCTATTGGCTAGCATGCTGTATTCATCAACATACAAAACTCTGATGTCTGAAACAGAAATGGCACCTGCTTAGAGTGGTGCACACCTGCATCATGGCAATGGCCCTTGTCCGTGTCCAGGACACATTTCCTTTATCACGTCTTTTCATTTGTCTATTTTTACCCTTCCTTCAAGACCAAGTTCAAGGTTCACCTTTTCCATAAACGTGTGGCTCACATGATCACCCACTGTCCTTAACTGACTTGACTTTGTAGCCATTGTCCTGTAGTCAAGTTGTCTTTGAAACTGTCTTCTCATTACAAGTGCAGGTCCCCCAAATGCAGATCCATGTGTTAAATACTTTTGTACATACAGTCCATGCACGTAGTACTCAATAAACATTGGTAAAAGTTTTAATATAATGAAACAGTAATAACATATTTTCTCTTTTCTTTTTTTTTGAGATGGAGTTTCACTCTTGTTGCCAAGGCTAGAGTGCATGGCACTATCCCAGCTCACTGCAACCTCCGACTGCCAGGTTCAAGCGATTCTTCTGCCTCAGTCGCCTATGTAGCTGGGATTACAGGCACCCACCACCATGCCCAGCTAATTTTTGTATTTTTAGCAGAGACAGGATTTCACCATGTTGGCCAGGCTGGACTCAAACACCTGACCTCAGGTGGTCCACCTGGCTTGGCCTCCCAAAGTGCTGGGATTACAGGCATAAGCCACCACACCCAGCCTATTTTTTTATTTTTCTTTAAAGAAACATTTCAATTAGGCTCACTGACCTAGGTTAATCTTATAATAAATAAAATAACTAAATATATTATTAATACTATATTGAGAATTCCTTTAAATAATGAACAATGACTTGTTGTTTTCTTCTGGAAGAATTCTGAAGGATCCAGTCTTTCCTCTGTTTACAGCTCACTCTCTACTCAGGACGGTTTGAAGAATTCCAGAGCACACTGACAAAAAGCAATGAGGTGTTTGCCACTTTCAAACAGGAAATGGACAAAGTGAGTATTGCTTATCACCAACAAAATATTGACGTTTTCTGTTTTGACAGGCAAATTTCCTTTGGTTTCCTTTTTCTCTCACTAAGATATTTTGGTGCATGTCACAAAGTAGTGAAATATTTATAGGTTAGGAATGAGGTTAGGGCCATATTTTTTAATTGGTAAGTATCTAGTGAATGAATCTTAGCAAGAGTCTAAAATTTCTCAGATACACTTTCACTCTGAGGAAGAATAGTTCTTTATCTAACCCCATGGATAACTAAAAAAGAAAAAACAGACCAGAGCTAGCAACTTAACATTATGCTGTATATGCTGAAGTCAAAAAATACCCTTGTAAGAATTTTTTAAAAAACAAGAACAACTTTTATACAAATATACAAAAGTAGAATATTAGAATAGGAAATACCATCTTATACGAGCCTTCTTAGAAAATAACTTATATAATATGATTTAACTGATAGAGCCTTGAATAAGAAGATGAAAGTCTGAATTCAATTCTAGTGTGTTCTTACTTATCAGGTAGTGTTGGACTATTCACCTAACTTCCTGAAGATATATATATTTTTTTTGAGATGGAGTTTTGCTCTTGCTGCCAAGGCTGGAGTGCAATGGTGCGATCTTAGCTCACTGTAACCTCTGCCTCCCAGGTTCAAGCAATTCTCCTGCCTCAGCCTCCTGAGTAGCTGGGATTACAGACATGCACTACCATGCCCAGCTAATTTTATATTTTTAACAGAGAATGGGTTTCACCGTGTTGGTCAGGCTGGTCTCAAACTCCTGACCTCATGTGATCCATCCACCTCAGCCTCTCAAAGTGATGGAATTATAGGCATGAGCCACCACGCCCAGCCTCTAATTTGTTTTAATCTATGCAGATATTACTTTCCCTGCCTAACTCACAAGACTGTGAAGTTAAATTAATGTATTTTGGAAGGAATTTAACTTTTTACAAATATTTTTCAAATATAAGGTGCCAGTATTATTATTGAATGTAATGTTTAAAGCTGTTCAGCGTTTTCCCAGTACAGAATCAGCATCAGAACTGTGTTTCTGAACTGGGATTGGTATTAACAGTTTTGAAGTGTAGAAAACATCCTTTTAAAATATATTTTAAAAATACTATGACAAATTTTATAACTAAATGAGCAACCTGAAGAATACTGACACTAGTTAAATTTACAGTTTTCCCACTCCAGAATGGAGCTATCCATTTTCTCAAATTTTTTTTAATTCTAGCATTTTAAAATTGGAATAAATAGAACAGGAAAAAATGTTTTTACTTCAAAATTACATTGTTTTAAGCGCGAAATAAATATTAAATCAGGAGTTCTTAGTCTGGGGTCCATTTATGGACTTTATTAGTTGGCCTGAGAACTCCCTAGAAATTAGCACACACAAAAAAAAGATGCACATATATACATTTTTGTGAAGTGTGGTCCCATAGATTTTGCCACATCCTGAAAATGACTGATGACCTGGCCAGGCATGATGGCTCACGCCTGTAATCCCAGCACTCTGCAAGACTGAGGTGGGTGGATCACAAGGTCAGGAGATCAAGACTATTCTGGGTAACACAGTGAGACCCCATCCCTACTGAAAATACAAAAAATTAGCCAGGCATAGTGGCACATGCCTGTAGTCCCAGCTACTTGGGAGGCTGAGGCAGGAGAATCACTTGAACCCCAGGCAGAGGTTGCAGTGAGCCGAGATCGCGCCACTGCACTCCACCCCGGGTGACAGAGCAAGACTCATCTAAAAAAAAAAAAAAAAAAGATTGATGACCTTAACAAGTTTACAAACAATTGGCCAGATGCAGTGGCTCATACCTATAATCCTAGCACTTTGGGAGGCTGAGGCAGGCAGATCACTTGAGGTCAGGAGTTCAAGACCACCTGGCCAACATGGTGAAACCCTGTCTCCACTGAAAATACACTAAAAATGAGCTTGGCATGGTGGGACATGCCTGTAGTCCCAGCTAGTCAGGAGGCTCAGGCAGGAGAATCACTTGAACCCAGGAGGTGGAGGTTGCAGTGAGCCAAGATCGTGTCATTGCACTCCAGCCTGGGCGACAGAGCGAGGCTCAATCTCAAAAAAAAGAAAAAAAAAAAAATTTACAAACTACTAACTAGATTAACATATGATCAAAATTAAAAACCTAGCTTTTCTATAGAGCCAGGGGCTGACAGTCTTGGGCCCAGCCTCTGACCTCCATGGGTACCCAGCCTCAGCCAGGCTGGCACCAAGCAGCAAGTGCCCAGCTATGTTTCATCCAGGAAAACTGCACCTGCATACATGCCTAGTTCTCCACTTCACCCAGGCAAAGAAGCGATCCTACAACCAAGAACATGAGTAGTCTCAGGTTCAAAAAAGGACAGGTTGAATTTTATTCACTTCTCACTTCCTCGAACCCAGCCCAGGGCCTGGTGACCAGCAGACACCGCGTATGCTGCATTAAATGAAATAAAAGAATGGCAGCCCCGCTCTTCTGTTAATTTACCTCAATATTACTCTACCTCTCAGAACTTTGCTATCCCCATTTATAAAATGGGGGTGAAGGCCGGGTGTGGTGGCTCACACCTGTAATCTCAGCACTTTGGGAGGCTGAGGTGGGCAGATCACGAGGTCAAGAGATCAACACCATCCTGGCCAATATGCTGAAACCTCATCTCTACTAAAAATAGAAAAATTAGCTGGGTGTGGTGCTGCATGCCTGTAGTCCCAGTTACTTGGGATGCTGAGGCAGGAGAATTGCTTGAACCCGGGAGACAGAGGTTACAGTGAGCCAAGATTGCACTACTGCACTCCAGCCTGGTGACACAGCGAGACTCTGTCTCAAAAAAATAAAATAAAATAAAATATAATGGGGGTGAAAATAGAACCTTCCTTGTGGGAGTGAGTGCTTCAAGGATCAAACAAATAATACATGTAATCACATTTTGGGAACTCTACCTCACTCTATAAATGTAAAGACCCAGAAAATACAGAGGTGGCTTTTGTGCAGCTACTTCTCAGATATGTCCAGATATTATCAACATTTTAATGGCTAAAAAGGCCATGCTAGCTTTCCCACTATGACAGTCTTCTATTCAATAAATATCCTAGGTTGCAGGCTTATTCATGGGACTCAATAAAGATATTCTTCTTTTAAATGAAAGAAAAAGCACTGACAAAACCATGTGCCCCTATGTCATTTCCTTTTTCCTGAATTGGCTCAGGTGCAAATAAGTTTACTCGACACTGCCCTAGATGGCTCAGAAATAAATCATGACTCTGCAGCAATCTTCATTCTTGACACTGAACATTTGTTTGCTTCAGCAGCTGGTAACAAAAGGACTTCTCCTTGTGTCACATATAGAGCTAATAGCTTCCTTGATACTCACTCTTCAAGATTAACACTCATACACTCTAATTTCTGTAGACAACTAAGAAAATGAAGAAGCTGGAAAAGGACACAGCCACGTGGAAAGCCCGGTTTGAGAACTGTAACAAAGCTCTGTTGGACATGATTGAAGAGGTGAGGAAGTTTTCCCTTAGCTTTAATCCCCTCTGTCTAGTCAAAATATTCATACTCATGATACAATTATTACCTGATAATAGTATAAATGGTAATGTTTGGAAAGGAGCTGAGTTTGGGGTGGGGGGATGTGACATTTTAAATTGTAACAAATATAGTAAGAGCAAAGGTCATTTGGAATCTTGATGAATCCAGGCTCATCAAGAGCTTTGTTACCCTAAGTCACAAGCTTACTTGTTGATTCAATAGCTGTACCCAGAGCAGCTGTCCCCCGAGCAGCTGTCCCCCTTAAGGGCTGTGAATTTCTTAAAGGTAGGCTGAGTGTCTTACTTTACTTTGAATTTCCCCAGTGCCTGACACATAACAGGTGCTAATTAATTAGTTGATTTAAATATACTGCAAGACACCAGCCCATGTGTCCAGTTCATGTGCTACTTCATAATATAAACAGATATGGAGATATCTCTTTTGAATTCCTCCAAAAACATTTAAATACTGATCTCATGCTAGGTTCCAAGTAGGTTTTGAGAGTCTAAAGGCAAAGATACACGGCCCCTGATCTCAGAGGTAGGGCTTACAGGTGAAGGTCTCTTCATGTATAACGAGTGGGAGAAAAAGGTCTGAAAGAGAGGTGAAGGAGTGAGATAATTAGGAACATTTTCATGCACAAATACACCAACATTTCTAGAGAAAAAATTAAATCGTTTGAGCAGCCAGCATCATGAATTAGTATGTGGTGGATTTCTATGGTTATAATTACTGTTCTAACAATTCTTCCCAAATTGCAACCAATTCCAGAGAAATATACTTATTACTCATCAACATAAATCAAATGGTTGCAGGGATTAGCACACAGCAGTTTATTCATAGAATAGATAAGGAAGGCATTGCTGAGACCCACGTCCCAATACATCTCTTGCCAAAAGTCTTGTTTCTGCCTTCTAAGTCTTAGAAGCAGAAAATTCATCCAATCTAAGATTTGAGAGGTTATGGACCAAAGCATAAGGAAGCCCCACCATCTTTCTTTCCCAATGAACAGGCTACGATGATTAAAAAGCTACCAGTCGGCCGGGCGTGGTGGCTCATGCCTGTAATCCTAGCACTTTGGGAGGCCGAGGCGGGCGGATCACAAGGTCAGAAGTTCAAGACCAGACCAGCCAACATGGTGAAACCCTGACTCTACTAAAAAATACAAAAATTAGCTGGGCATGGTGGCTCGTGCCTGTAATGCCAGCTACTTGGGAGGCTGAGGAAGGAGAACTGCTTGAACAGGGACCCGGGAGGCGGAGGTTGCAGTGAGCCGAGATCGCGCCACTGCACTCCAGCCTGGGCTACAGAGCCCATCTCAAAAAAAAAAAGGAAGTGTGGCCAGGTCCCAGAGCCTAGTAGACAAATTCTGGGACAAATGGGTTTACTTGTTTCCAGAGAGCATCCTGGACATTTTGCTTATCATGTCATTTCATATGTGTGTGTATGTGTGTGTGTTTTTACATCACAGAAAGCACTGAGAGCTAAAGAATATGAGTGCTTCGTGATGAAAATTGGGAGGCTAGAGAACCTCTGCCGTGCTTTACAAGAAGAGAGAAACGAGCTCTACAAAAAAATCAGAGAAGCAAAAATATCTGAAAAAGATGACCAGAGTCAGCATACCTCTGATGAAGAGCCAGAGTCAAATGTCTCTGTGGATCAAGAGATCGACGCAGAGGAAGTTAATAGCGTCCAAAACGCTGTGAAAAATCTGGCCACAGCCTTCATGATAATTCATCATCCGGAGTCAGCCCCGTGCCAGTCCAAAGAAACCCAACCGGAAATGGGCAGAACCCAGTCAGAAATCGGCAGTTCTCAGGAGAGTGGTGACGCCACCCTCAAGGAGCCAGAGCAGCCCCCTCTGAACCCTTCAGGGGTTTCAGAGTCTCCTCTGCCTCCCCTAACTCCTCGGGCTGAAGCCGAAGGAGGCAGTGAGGCTGAACCTCCCTCCAAAGCCAGTAATTCCCCTGTCGGGTTGGTAGCTGAAGCCCAATGCGAGGGTCTCCCCGATGGCGCACAGGTTGATCAGCAGTCCCGGAAGCCAGAGGCAGAAGCTTCCGGTCAGGCGCCACAGGCTCCCACCGAGGCCTCCCTACAGGAGATGGAGGCAGATGTGCCTGCTCCAGCTTGCACAGCAGAAGAGCACGTTGCAGCCATAGTGCCTGCATGTGAGCCCAGTAGGCAGCCCCCACCAGCAGCAGCAGCAGAGGAGCTGCCAGTAGGGGCCTCAGCTGGGCCCCAGCTGCCCAACATGGCTGACACCAATCTGGAAGGCGTCGACTAAGCCTCACTATGCCTTCTGAGGCTTCTTCATGACTCTTCCTGTTATCTTCAGCATAACAGATTGTCTTCTGAAAAAGGCATTAAGGACTAGAGATGTCAAATGAAAGAGAATTAGGATCAAGACATTTTTTAATGTTATGTAGAGCACATTCATTCAGCCTTTGCTATTTGTTCTCAATTTATAACTGATTTAAAGCTTTTCTATTTAACACTGGTTGACAGTATAATTTTCACACATGGCAACAAAACATACAGATAGCAAATTTATATTACTTTTCTGTTAAGATGATAATTAAGTTTCTTAATCACCAGTAAGATTTGATGTTTAAAGACTTCCACTGCAATATATAAATACTGAAAATGTGATGTTCTGCTTATTTGGATACATAGTTTAATAAGTTCCATGGTAATTTATGGATGTCCACGTTACATTTCAACTATACATATACATAATATATGCATATTTAGTATATGTGTATATATATGCATATATATAGATGTGTGAATATATACATGTATATATTTTATATATATATATAAATTCATCATTATGCATACATTTCTCTCACCCCTTAATGCATTTTTCTCAATGCAGAATATTTAGATGCTAATCAGAAAAACGATCTCTTACTTGCACTTGGGACTATGGTAGACTTAACACTTTATAAATCCAAACTGAGTTCAGACTGTAAGTATTTAGGCTATCATGATGTTGGGCAAAAATAACCCAGTGGGAGATAAGTGAATTCAACCTGTTGATCAAATGGCAGAAAAGCAATTAGACTACAATCTGTGCAGACAGCATGGACACAAAGATGGCCACAAGGGACCCAAAACAGAAAAGAGAAACACAAGCTCACCTCTTGGCAGCTGTTTCTCCTACACTTCTCAGCCCATTGCTTTGCCACCCCGCCATGTGCCGAGGCATCCCATTCCAGGCTTCCTGCAAGGAAAGGGCTGGAGGTGGGAAACAGAGCTCGGGATTAAAGGGTTAAGGGGCCTCACACTAAGAAGGGGCTGTGCTTTGATCCCCTGCCTCTTGCACTACTAATGTTTCAAGACAGAATGTTCGTCTCTTGCTATCAGATGCAGCCTATTTCTAAAAGCTTCTGCTCCTTCCTTCAAAATTTCTCCTTTGCAGCAGGAAATTACACCTAGCCCTCATCTCAATTAATGCTAGATAAACCTATTGTTTTTCCAAAACAAATCTACACTGGGTCTTAATATATTTTTTGCCATGAGGATTTCTCCTTAGGAGGCCAGAAGTACAAAACAAAAAAACCAATGGATTTTAATCAAAATGATTTGAAATACAGGTGAGGATTCAGGAGAAGGCAAAAACTAGAAACACCTGGGATTGTCTACACGAGTATTACGTTAACATTGTTTGATAAGAACCTCTAATGATACTGAAAGCTTAAATTACTCTACCTAAGGTAAAGGGTAACTGCAATAATGAAACAGAAAAGAGAGGGAGAGAGAGGAAAGAGAAGGAAGGAAGGAGGGAGAAGGGAAGAAAGAAACAATGTCTAACCCAACCCTATCTTAAAAGTTGAGCTTAAGTAGAAAAATGGATAGAAATAAAATTCTCTAATACTCATCCAGCAAATCATTCTTTAATGTTGCATGTGGCTGTTTGCCAAGGCACACAAAGCCCTTGTAGGCAGCAACCATATGCTACAAGAATTGTAAACTGCATACAATTTGTTTGAGGTAGACATTGAGGATAATAACAAAGTTGCTAGGCAGGAAAAAAATCAGGAAAAAAGCTTGTCGCTATTTGAGAATCTGTGTATTTTTAAAGGCTTAAAATATTATAACCACAGGGTATCCAGCCAAATTCAACATTACTGCAAGTCTTAGAGATTTAAACATTCATTTGATTCAGAGCTAAATATTCACCATAATCCAGGAGGGTCTCCTTCTCCACTATTTATAAAGGCAGAACATCCAAGAACGGAGTAAGATTAGTCATAGCAAAGTCTTAGTCTGAATGTTTAGCAAGACAAACAGGCAGGCGAGGAATCCAAAGGCAGTAAATCAAATGTTCTAAAACCCAAAGTTCATTATTTTCATCCAAAAGACTTTCACAGTGACACATTACTCACAACCATGTGTATCTTGGACAGAGTTTCAGATGAAATGACTTGCCTGAAATTTGTAAAGCTTAATCTAGGTTTTGGGGGAATTATTTTAATATTCAAAGAATGTTTTATTATAGCCCTTTGTGTTAGACTTTAGCGTTACTAATTATGACAATAAATCATAAAGGCCTAAATGCAGAAGGAATATCTGTTCTTTATCAAATTTATGTAACTATTTTTTAGAAATGCCATCTACTTTCTAGAAACACTAAAGTTATTGGTGTCTTCTAAATTAAATAACTATAATTTACATATCTATTAAAAAGATACTTCTCTTCCTAAATTCTCTAGTAGTTATTTTATTTTTCTAACTTTCATCTATTTTTATTTTTGTTACTTCTATGTTTCAACAATACCTAATGAAAATTATAGTTTTATTCTGTAGTTAATTGAGTTTTGGGTCACTGAGTAGAATTACATGTAGTCAACACTTTGAAAACATTGGCGTGTGTGTGTGTGTGTGTGTGTGTGTGTGTGTGAGACAGAGACACAGAGAGAGAGAGAGAAAGAGAGAGAGAAATAATATAATCAAGCTACAGTTAAAAATCACTAAGGCAAGGCATGGTGGCTCACGCCTGTAATCCCAGCACTTTGGAAAGCCAACGTAGGAGGATCACTTGAGCCCGGGAGTTCAAGACCAGCCTGGGCAACACGGCGAAACCCCCATCTCCACAAAAATTTTTTTAAAAAATTAGCCAGGCATAGTGGTACACGCCTGTGCTCCTAGCTACTTGGGAGGCTGAGGCAGGAGGATCACTTGAGCTTGGAAGGTTGAGGCTGCAGTGAGCCAAGATCATGCCACTGTACTCCAACCTGGGTGACAGAGTGAGACCCTGTCTCAAAAAAAGAAAAAATGTCACTGAGGCCTACAAGAGAGAAGCACTGGAAACGGAGTGCCCAGGGCTGATAAGAAAACAAAACCCAGACTCCTCTGCCTGGCCATGCAGCTGTGGGTGGACAGTTCTCACACGGCCAATATGTTTCTCAGTACCAGTCTCCCATGAGACCACATTTCCACAGGCTTCTCTGCCTTCTCTTGGAGGAAGGGAGGAAGCACAGAGGTGTCAGTGCGCTTTTCCTCTCTCCAGTTCTTTTGACTGCTCCAAGAATGTCATCAAACAAGACTCAAAGAGGCCCAGCTGCTTTGCCTTTTGATTGATTCTTCTCTCTCTCAGTCCACACTGACTTGGGAGGGGCTTCTCAAACACCGTATTTCCTAGCATGCCTTGAGAAGAGGACTGTGAGCCAGGGAAGGTGGAAAGGTAAGGCCTGCTCATAAGGCTGAATTGTGCTCCTTTGGGCCTGATATTGATGTACACTTTTTAAATACCGCCTTTTTTGAGATTATAAAAGTAACGTGTGTTCGTTGTAAAACTGACGCTGCTTTTCAATAAGACTAACAAGGAACAGGAGAGGGAGATGGCTTCAGAGCAAGTTTCTCAGCCCATTCTCCTCTAACCAGTAGTTAAATCCAGTATTTACAGAAAGTAAAATAATTTAAAATGTAAAGAATTTGCTAATGGAAGATATGAAATGAAAATAAGGATTCTGGCCTCCAAAGTTCATTCTCATCATAAACCGGCGAGGAGGGTTTCACAGGCAAGTGGGACATAAGGGTTCAATTTTCACAAGGTTTAAATTTCTGTATTTTAGAACTTGAAAATTAAAGTTATCATTACATCAACCATGAGAGTACTCTGTTGGAACAGAAGCTTTCATGTGATAATAATGAAGATTTTTCTCAACCCTCTTAAGTTGTATCCTCAATACTAAAGTTAAATCTCTTTGGTGGTATCTCTGGATAGAAGTTCTACAAATGCTAGCCTCTGTCACATGTGTGTGTGAATGCACACACACACACACACACATACACATGCCCATAGTACAGAGGTATAAAATTTGACCTAAGTTTAATTGTGGTCTCATAGATGAGTATTTACACCAGTATTTTTTTTCTCTCTCTCTCTTTTTTTTTTTTCTGAGACTGAGTCTCACTCTATTGTCCAGGCTGCAGTGCAGTGGCACTATCTCAGTTCACTGCAACCTCCACCTCCTGGATTTAAACGATTCTTCTGCCTCAGCCTCTCGAGTAGCTGAGATTACATGTACCTGCCACCATGCCCAGCTAATTTTTGTATTTTTCGTAGAGACCGGGTTTCACCATGTTGGCCAGACTGGTCTCAAACTCCTGACCTCAAGTGATCCACCCGCCTTAGCCTCCCC
Organism: Aotus nancymaae; assembly: GCF_030222135.1. Classification (NCBI taxonomy): domain Eukaryota; kingdom Metazoa; phylum Chordata; class Mammalia; order Primates; family Aotidae; genus Aotus; species Aotus nancymaae. The sequence continues at coordinate 28,465,830 of NW_026988454.1, forward strand.
AAATACTAGGATTACAGGCGCGAGCCACCGTGCCCAGGCTTACATCAGTATTTTCAAAGGATACTTAGTATTAGCTTTCCTGACAAAAACAAACTATAAAAAAGAATAGTTTACTGTGTGAATAAGGATATTTGGTAGAAACATTTAACTAGCAGCATAAACTTAGAAATTCACTGATCTATGGCACAAAAATTATTCACAGAAGCTACTTCACCTTGCCAGGAGATAACAAAAGGAATAAATTATTTCAACAGCACAGTCAAGCTTGGTTAAATCCAAATGCAAGTCCTTCCTGCTGGATTTTAGAGCCCAAGATTTCTATTCATGCCAGCATCTATCCCACTTTGACTTTTTTTTTTAAGTGATATAATGTTCAATTACCTCATGTCATAACTAAAACATACCAACGTGTAAAGCTCATTATTTCAGAACTGACAGTCAATTAATGACATTTTATGTCAAATAACACAAAAACTATTCTTGCTAGAAGCCAAGCATGAAGACATTATGTTACAAGGGGGGGAAAACAAGAAAACACTTTCAATCTGATAGCTATTGTATCTATTACATATGTATATATGTTATAGGTAAAATATCTAGAATAGACACATTACATTTTTTTTTTTTTGAGACAGAGTCTCTTGCTCTGTTGCCCAGGCTGGACTGCAATGGCACGATCTCAGCTCACTGCCACCTCTGCCTATTGGGTTCAAGTGATTCTCCTGCCTCAGCTTCCCAAGTAGCTGGGACTACTGGTGGTGCCACCATGCCTGGCTAATTTTTTGTATTTTTAGTAGAAATGGGGTTTCACCATGTTGGCCAGGATGTTCTCAATCTCCTGACCTCATGATCTGTCCACCTCGGCCTCCCAAAATGCTGGGATTACAGGTGTAAGCCACTGTGCCTGGCCAATACATTGCATGTTTTCAAAAAAAATGTGAAAGTGAGAGCTCAAATAAGCTATTATATAGAGGGTAAGACCTTAAGATAAGATATGACATATAAGATAAAATCTTAAGACTATTAAGAACAATGAAAGGAGAGGCATATAAACTGGTGAACGCTTTTGTGGAAGCAGAATAGCAATAAAAAGCCCAATCCATGATGACCTTAATATACTTTAACACCAAAACTCCAACCTGAGGAATTTTTACAAACATGGTTTTCAGGGTTGCTGCCTTATTTTTAAGAATTCTTATTTGTGTTTCTCTTAGAATAATAAAAGTGACCAGGCACAGTGGCTCAGGTCTGTAATTCCAGGACCTTGGGAGGCCAAGGCGGGCAGATCAGGGGGATCACTTGAGCTCAGCAGTTGTAGATCAGCCTGGGCAACATGGCAAAATGCCATCTCCACAAAAATTACAAAAATTAGCCAGGTGTGGTGGAAGGCACCTGTGGTCCCAGTTACTTAGGAGGCTTAGGCAGGAGGATTGCTTGAGCCAGTGTATTAGTCTATTTTCTCACTGCTATGAAGAAATACTTGAGACTGGGTAATTTATAAAGGAAAGAAGCTTGACTCACAGTTCTGCATGGCTTGGGAGGCCTCAGGAAACTTACAGTCATGGCCAAAGGCAAAGGAGAAGCAGGTGCCTTCTTCACAGAGCAACAGGATGGAGTGAGTGCAAGCAGGGGAAATGCCAGATGCTTATAAAACCATCAGATCTTGTGAGAACTCACTCACTATTGAAATGGGAAATCCCTTATCCCCACTGCCAATGGAAGTGTGACTGGCTTCTTTGGTGCCCCACTGCTCATACCCCCGGGGGGAGTATGCAGACTGGTAAGTGGTGGAGAGCGCCAAACCCTCTGCATCTAGGGCTGAGTGTTTACAGCTCTGGAAGCCCCAGTGGTCATGTGCTACAGTGCACTCTTTCAGTTTAGCTTGTGTTAATCAGCTTAATTAGACCCTCTGCCTTATCACATGAACAGAGGGCTTTCTGTCTCCCGGGTTCTTGCCTTAGTGTACCAGAAAAATTGGATCTCATGTGGGCTTAGAGAATAAGTGCAAGGTTTTACTGAGTAGATGTAGCTCTCAGCAAGGTGAATGGGGAGGCCAAAAGGGGGATGGAGTGGGGAGGTAGTCTTCCCCTGGAGTTGGCTGCCCAGCATCCAAACTCTCCTCTGACCACCCCTGGCCAAATTCCACATTGTCCCACTGTTGATGGCCTGACAACTTTTGCTAGTGCCTGTCAGTGTGCTCTTCTGCTCCTCTCGATGTCCAGCTGCCTGTGTGTTCTTCCACTGGTATGTTCCTCTTGACATCCAGCCACTGTGTCTGTGCCTGCTAGGGTCTTGTGGTTTGTATAGGCACAGGATTGGGGGATGTGGTGGGCCAGGGTGGTCTTGGAAAATGCAACATTTGGACATGAAAACAGGAGTGTCTGTCCTCACCTAGGTCCTTGGGCACAGGCCCAAGGGTGGAGCTCTCACCAGGGACACTACCTTTCTCTACAAAGCACTTCCCTGCCCACATCTCATATCACTCTTATGAGAACAGCATGGGGGAAACCACCCCTGTGATCCAATTACCTCCCTCCAGTCCCACCCTTGACACATAGGGATTATGGGGATTACAATTCAAGGTGAGATTTGCGTGGGGACACAGAGCCTACCCATATCATTCTGCCCCGGCCCCTCCCAAATCTCATGTCCTCACATTTTAAAACATATTCATGCCTTCTCAACAGTGCCCCAAAGTCTTAATTCATTCCAGCATTAACCCAAAAGTCCAAGTCCAAAGTCTTATATGAAACAAGGCAAGTCCCTTCTGCCTATGAGTCTGTAAAATCAAAAACAAGTTAGTTACTCCCTAGACACAATGTGGATACAGGCATTGCATAAATATGCCCATTCCAAATGGGAAAAATTGGCCAAAGCAAAGGGGCTACAGGCCCCATGCAAGCCTGAAATCCAATTGGGCAGTCATTAAACCTTAAAGTTCCAAAATGATCTCCTTTGATTCCATGTCTCACATCCAGGTCATGCTGATGCTAGAGGTGGGCTCCCATGGCCTTGGACAGCTCCACTCCTGTGGCTTTGCAGGGTGCAGCACCCCTCCCAGATATATGCACAGGCTGGCATTGAGTATCCAAGCATACAGTGCAAACTGTTGGTGGATCTACCATTCTGGGGTCTGGAGGACAGTGACCCTCTTCTCACAGCTCCTCTAGGCAGTGCCTCAGTGGGGACTTTATGTGGGGGGTCTGACCCCACATTTCTCTTCTTTACTGCCCTAGCAGAGGTTCTCCATGAGGCCTCTGCCCCTGAAGCAAATTTCTGCCTGGAAATCCAGGCATTTCCATATATCCTTTGAAATCTTGGCAGAGGTTCCCATACTTCAGTTCTTGACTTCTGTGTACCCACAGGCCCAACACCACATAGAAGCCATCAAAGCTTGGGGCTTGCACCTTCTGAAGCAATGACCTGAGCTGTACCTTGGCCCCTTTTAGCCACTGCTGGAGTTGAAGCAGCTTGGATGCAGAGCACCATGTTCCGAGGCACAGAGGAGTGGGGCCCTGGACTTGGCCCACAAAACCATTTTTTCCTCCAAGGCCTCCAGGCCTATGATAGGAGGTGCTTCTGTGAAGGTCTCTGACATGCCCTGGAGACATTTTCTCTATTGACTTGGTGATTAACATTCAGCTCCTCATAACTTATGCAAATTTCTCCAGAGTAGACTTGAATTCTCCCTAGAAAATGGGTTTTTATTTTATTTCATATCATCTGGCTGCAAATTTTCCAAACTTTTATGCTCTGCTTCCTCTTGAATGCTTTGCCCCTTAGAAATTTCTTCTGCTAGATACCCTAAATCATCTCTCCCAAGTTCAAAGTTCCACAGGTCTCTAGGGCAGGGAAAAAAGGCTGCCAGTCTCTTTGCTAAAGCATAGCAAGAGGGACATTTGTGGCTGGGCGCGGTGGCTCACACCTGTAATCCCAGCACTTTGGGAAGCCGAAGTGGGCGGATCACGAGGTCAAGAGATCGAGACGATCCTGGCCAACATGGTGAAACCCCGTCTCTACTAAAAATACAAAAAATAGCTGGGCATGGTGGCACGTGCCTGTGGTCTCAGCTACTCGGGAGGCTGAGGTGGAAGAATCACTTGAATCCAGGAGGTGGAGGTTGCAGTGAGCCGAGATTGCGCCATTGCACTCCAGCTTGGCAATAGAGCAAGACTCCATCTCAAAAAAAAAAAAAGAGTGACATTTGCTCCAGTTCCTCATCTTCATCTGAGGCCACCTCAGCCTGGACTTCACTGTCCATATGATTATCAGCAATTTTGGTCAAAGCCACTTAACAAGTCTTTAGGAAGTTCCAAACTTTCCCACATCTTCCAAGCCCTCCAAACTGTTCCAACTTCTGCCTGTTACCACACAATGTGGATACAGGCATTGCATAAATATGCCCATTCCAAATGGGAAAAATTGGCCAAAGCAAAGGGGCTACAGGCCCCATGCAAGCCTGAAATCTTGGAAGTTTCAAAGTCACTTCCACATTTTTGTGTATCCTTATAGCAGCACCCCACTATCTTTGTACCAATTTACCATATTAGTCCATTCTCACACTGCTATAAAGAAATACCTGTGACTGGGTAATTTATAAAGGAAAAAGGTTTAATTGACTCATAGTTCCACATGGCTGGGGAGGCCTCAGGAAACTTACAATCATGGCAGAAGGTGAAGAAGAAGTAGGCATCTTCTTCACAGAGTGGCAGGACAGAGTGAATGAGTCCAAGCAGGGGAAACACCAGACATTTATAAAACCATCAGATCCCATGGGACTTCACCCAGTCCACGAGGTCAAGGCTGCAATGAGCCATGTTTGTGCCACCGTACTCTAGCCTGGGTGACAGTGAAACACTGTCTCAAAAAAAAAAAAAAATACACACACACACACAGTAAAGGCGCTGTCTTCTATAAAAGTAATAAAATTATGTAATAAACATTCAGAAAATAGAGAAAACTTACTCATAATTCTGTCACCCTAATTTAACCACTGTCAGCATACAGTATATAAAATAGTATATTTTAAATTATTTTAATGTGTGCGTGTGTGTGTTTTTGAGACAGAGTCTCACTCTGTCACCAGGCTAGAGTGCAGTGGTGCGATCTCTGCTAACTGCAGCCTCTGCCTCCCGGGTTCAAGCCATTCTCCTGCCTCAGCCTCCTAAGTAGCTGGGACTACAAGTGCACGCCACCACGCCCAGCTAATTATTGTATTTTTAGTAGAGACAGGGTTTCACCATGTTGGCCAGGGTGGTCTTGATCTCTTGACCTCATGATCCGCCTGCCTCAGCCTCCCAAAGTGCTAAGATTACAGACGTGAGCCACAATGCTTGGCCTTGAGTATGTTTTTAAATTATTTGAATGTGTTTTTAAATTTAACATTATGTTAGTTTGGCTTTTAGGGAGAGCACAGTAGTATAGGTGAGAATGATAGCTATTAATAGGTACCAGATTTGAGTGTTTACACTGTGTGGTAAAATTTAATATATTTCACTTTGTCATAAAACATGGAAGCATATTACATTATTTATAGAATAAACATGCCTATGTAAGTACGAACATGCAGCATTCATGTTTGTTGTTACAAAGCTTTGCCACACATTGTACTTAAACACTCTACCACACATATACAGGTTTCCACATAAACCTCCTGGACTTGGATAAGCAAGATGTATAAACTCAATACAGCTTAAAAAAATAAATAGGTTGGGCAGGGTGGTTCATGCCTGTAATCCCATCACTTTGGGCAGCCAAGGCGGGTGGATCACTGGAGGTCAGGAGTCCGAGACCAACCTGACCAACATGGAGAAACCCTGTCTCTACTGAAAATACAAAAAATTAGCCAGGTATGGTGGCATATGACTGTAATCCCAGCTACTTGGGAGGCTGAGGCAAGAGAATCACTTGAACCCAGAAGGCGGAGGTTGCAGTGAGCTGCAATTGTGCCATTGCACTCCAGCCTGGGCAACAAGAGCGAAACCCCATTGCAAATAAATAAATAACCAACTCAGGAAAAATACAAGTGTGGTAAATAACAAAACAAGGGAAAAAGTCAAACTGTTTATGAAGTGACAGGAAAGATATGATAATGCCATAAATCAGCATTGGCTAAAGGTCAAGGTTCTAAAACAAAAGTAAACATTTCAAAATTGATTAGACAGTTAGTGGTTTTGTTGCTCTAGGGAAATGATGGTCACCAGTATTATATCATATCTATTAATTACAGCAAGAATAAAAACTGTCATGAACCTGAGATTGCTCTAATATGCCTACCAGGCAGATATAACAAGCCACAGACCATTTGGAAATCCCGTATACTAACAAAATTTCAAACTCAGAGTTAAAGTATATAAAACTAGTACAATAGGAATACTTTAATCATATCTTTCTTTTCTTTTTTTTTTTTTTTGAGACAGAGTCTTGCTCTTTTCCTAGGCACCTGGCTGGAGTGCAGTGGCACAATCTTGGCTCACTGCAACCTTTACCTCCCAGCTTCAAGCCGTTTTCCTGCCTCAGTCTTCCGAGTAGCTGAAGGCACATGCCACCACACCCAGCTAATTTTTGTATTTTAGTAGAGATGGGGTTTCACTATGTTGGCCAGGATGGTCTCAATCTCTTGACCTCGTGATTTGCCTGCCTTGGCCTCCTGAAGTGCTAGGATTATATATGTGAGCCATGCCCAGCCTACTTTAATCTTGTCTAAAGTCATGAGATTCTCCTGCCTCAGCAATTCTCCTGCCTCAGTCTCCTGAGTAGCTGGGACTATAGGTGAACGCCATCACACCCAACTAATTTTTGTACTTTATTAGTAGAGATTGGGTTTTACCATGTTGGCCAAGATGGTCTCAATCTCTTGACCTTGTGTTCTGCCCACCTTGGCTTCCCAAAGTGCTGGGATTACAGGTGTAAGCCACCGTGCTGGGTCGGTATGATGGTTTTATAAGTGTTTGACAGCTCCTCCTTCATACATGCTGTCTCTGGCCTGCTGCCATGTAAGATGTGTCTGCTTCCCCTTCCGCCATGATTGTAAGTTTCCTGAGGCCTCCCCATATCCAGTCCCAGCCATGTGGAACAGTGAGTCTTTAAATCTCTTTATAAAGGAAAGAGATTTAATGGGCAGTTCTTTATAGCAATGTGAGAACAGATTAATACACAGTGTGATACCATAGGCCAGATTTATTACATTGTAGTAAATGCTCTACCCAAACCAGTATAATTCCTCAGTCAGACTATTGTAATGCTCTGAGCAAAGAAATTCACATTCAGTTCATTTGTCTTCTTACCATTCTTATCAACAAGTTATTCCTGGAATAAAATTATCCAAGTTTAATCAAGGATAGTACTCATCCAGGAATCAGGTTATTGAATGCCTAGTCCCTGCTCTGCTGCCAACTAGCTTGGTGACTTTGGATAAATTGCTTAACATCTCTGGGCCTCAGTTCACTCACCTATAAAATGAGAACCTTGGACTAGAGATTCCTTACTATATATGTAAGGATTTTGGTGTCTCTGATTAAAATCTCAAGAGATTATGAAGTTCCCCCCTTTCAGGGAGGGTTTTATTCTACAAGACCTGCATATCATTTGGGATACTTCTGTTAAGTCAGGCAAGAAAAAGGAGACAAGAAATTACTCATATTACTTTTTTAAGTTTAAAAATTAAATAGGGAGGATGAAGGATTTATTCAATGTACATTGAGGGCCTTCTCTGCATCTGTGCTAGCCCCTGGAGTGACAGTGGTTACAAGGCTAAGCAAAGGGTTTCAGGACCCCTCACACTTTGACCCTGTCTGCTCTGGATCAGAGCACCTTGTTGTGTGACTCAGGCCTGAGGACTCCTCCCACTACCAGTGATAGGAACTAGGTACCATGGGAAGGGCCTGGAAGAGACTTTGAGCTGTCTCAGTCACCCCTAAATGTTCAGCAACTAAACAAGAAGAAAACGTCTGAAAGCATTTTTATTACAAATTATATCCAGATCTCCAAGTAGAAAGCATAGGTTCTTGCTAGAGAATAGTGGTTTTATGAAATGTGTGTGTGGTTGTTTGTGTGTTCAGGTATTTATGTGTCAGTGTGTACTTGTGTGTGAGGGTATGTATGAGTATTTGTGTGTAAGACGTGCCAGTATGTGTAGTTTTGTGGGAGCACATTGTATGTATGTAGTTCTATGTGAAGGCTTATAGTTGCATGTGACTGTATTTATGCATGATAAAGTGATGCAGCCCGTGTAAGGGTGATGGTTATATGCAAGTTTACAGTGTGTGTGTGTTGGGGCTGGGTACTGAAAAGCTGAAACACTGCAGATGTAATTTGAGCCACGTGGCTAGCTACTTTTTCATAGGATCACATCTTGCTGCAGACTTTTGTTTGCTCAACTAATCCTCTTTTGCTTACAGTGTCACAAGGCTCACACTTTTTTGGCTTCTGAACAAACAGGCAGGTGTGCGAAACTTCAAGTATAATATCAGCTATTCACGAAATAATTGCATGCACCATCAGCCAATTTGACAGTTGTCATGGACTCATAGCTCCATGGACTCACAGCTCCATCCCCAGGCAAGGCAAGGAGTATGCCTGGAGAAATTCTCCATGCCATTCCTCGCAGAGACCAGCTGCAGAGCTTGGAGCACAAGACATGGTAGCAAACAGGCTAAATTGATTCTGGCCTGCCTCAGCGGGAGAGAAGCTCTTCACATGGTTACTATCTTTAACTAGGGTGGCATCCTTGGAGGCAGAGTTCCAGTCTCCTTTTTCTCTGCTATTATCCAGCTCAAATCAAGCCTCTGAATAGTTTCCCTGAACCAAAAGCCAAAGAGAAATAGTGTCTGATCCATTTATGTTTTAATCAGTGAGTCAGAAGATAGTAAACCAGGGCTGATTGCAGACCCTACTGGCCCATCAGCCATGCCCATAACTCATTCTTTATGCCAAGAGATTTTTTGCTGTGATACAATTCATCTCCCCAAAATATTCAGCACTGACTAGCCATATAGTTGTAGGTGGACCATCTGGCGTCTCCCTTGCCCATTATAAGAAAACCAATATTGAAGTCCTTCAGTTCATCTGGGAGTAATTTAAAGCAATACCCAGAGGAAGGAGAATGAAAGCATTTTTTATTTTTTTAGATAGAGTCTCACTCTGTCACCCAAGCTAGAGTGCAGTGGCGCGATCTCAGCTCACTGCAACCTCCGTCTCCTGGGTTCAAGCAATTCTCCTGCCTCAGCCTCCTGAGTAGCTGGGATTACAGGCCTGCACCATCATGCCCAGCTAATTTTTGTATTTTTAGTAGAGACAGGGTTTCACCATGTTGGTCAGACTGGTCTCGAACTCCTGACCTTGTGATCTGCCTGTCTCAGCCTCCCAAAGTGCTGGAATTATAGGCATGAGCCACTGTGCCTGGCCAGGAGAGCTTTTTATAACAAATTGATTGCCTGGCACGCAAGTTAATGAATAATCTTCAGAAGTTAAAGGGAGCAAGTAAACATAAATAAAAGCCCAGGATAGAATGGGAGAATATAGTCACAGTAAATACAACAAAGCATTAATGTCCAGAAAACAAATACTCTAAGTAATAAAAAAGACAAACAACTCAGAAGAAAGTGGGCAAGGGCAATGGAAGATGGGGTGGGAGGTGCATTGTCTATCAGAGAATGTTTAATAGTAATAAAACCAACCACAAGCTTTTATTGTCATCATGCACAGCAGTCCTAAATAATGTGAGTGGTAGTTTTTCTCCCTGTCAGAGATGATCACTCCTACTGTGTCCCACTCCCATTTGTAAGCCCTGCATTGCATATGAATGGGCAGTTTATAGAAGAAATGCAAATAACTAAAACACATCAGATAAATAAAAAAATAAAATAAAACAGGCTAGGTGTGGTGGCTCATGTGTGTAATCCCAGCACTTTGAGAGGCTTAGGTGGGTAGATCACCTGAGGTCAAAAGTTCAAGACCAGCCTAGTCAACATGGTGAAGCCCTGTCTCTACTAAAAATACAAAAATTAGCTGGGCGTAGTTACAGGTGCCTGTAATCCTAGCTACTTGGGAGGCTGAGGCAGGAAGATCACTTGAACCCAGGAGGTGATGGCGCATGCCTATAATCCTAGCTACTTGTGAGGCTGAGGCAGGAGAGTCATTTGAACCCAGGAGGCAGAGGTTGTAGTAAGCCAAGATTGCACCACTGCACTCCAGCCTGGGCAACAAGAGTGGAACTGCGTCTCAAAAAAAAAGGGAAACTAACTGATCTAAAATGATCAACATGTTCCAGGAGCTCAAATATGGCTACCAGGATTAAGATTCTAATCTTGCAACTCCACTCACTTCCTCTTGACTTGATTCTACATGCAGGTGATTCCTCTTGGTAGGCAGAATTCCAGCAGGAAAAACTCAGTAGCTAGGTTAGACTGGACCCCACCTTGGCACATGTGGGCACACTGGATTGGAGGGGCTTCAGTTCACACAAACCCCCAGATAACATATGGATAAAATCAGTGTGAAAGTGCAGCTCCATGACAAGCCAGATAGTCTCCTTCCCCACTTTCAACCCAACTGCAGCCCATAAGCCCCTTTTCTATGGCAATTCTGAAGCTGCCACTGTCTTCAAACTGAATAGTATATCAAGTGTTGCACTGCTTTAGGCCTGTCCCGATGCCAGGACTGGGTGAGTGGGTAGGGCTCTGTGCTTGACAGCCCCATCCAGACTGCATGAATCCAGGACAAAGTGTTTTTTCCAAGGAAGGGACTTGGGCAGGCAAAGCGATATGTTTGCTCTGTGCTAAACACATTTTATTTTTGTGTATTAGGAAAAGATAATCAATACTTCCAAATTGCCCTTTAAATGAACTCCTACAAATGTACAAGAAAAGGACAGATGACCCAATAATACCATATTGACAGTTTGTGAGTTTCCCCATTTGCCCTCATCCTTGCTAATACTGAGTATTATCAGTATTAAAGTTTTTTGGGCTAATGAGCAAAAGTGATTGCATGTCATTTAAAAATTTTTTTTGAGATGGAGTTTCACTCTTGTTGCCCAGACTGCAGTGCAATGGTGTAGTCTCAGCTCGATGCAACCTCCGCCTCCTGGATTCAAGCAATTCTCCTGCCTCAGCCTCCCAAGTAGCTAGGATTATAGGCATGCACCACCATAACCAGCTCATTTTTTATTTTTAGTAGAGACAGGGTTTCACCATGTTGACCAGACTGATCTTGAACTCCTGACCTCAGATGATCCACCTGCCTTGGCCTCCCAAAGTGCTGGGATTACAGGAGGCACCGTGCCCTGCCAAATTTTTTTTTTTTAAGAGGGAGCCTTGCTCTGCCATTCAGGCTGGAATGCAATGGCGTGATCTCAGCTCACTGCAACCTCTGCCTCCCAGGTTCAAGCGATTCTCCTGCCTCAGCCTTCCCAGTAGCTGGGATTACAGGCGCCCGCCACCATGCTCGGCTAATTTTTTTTTTTTTTTTTTTTTTTTTTTTAGTAGAGACGGGGTTTCACCATGTTGGCCAGGATGGTCTTGATCTCCTGACCTCATCATTCACCTGCCTTGGCCTCCCAAAGTGCTGGGATTACAGGCATGAGCCACGAGCCACTGCACCCAGACTAGTTTCCCTTTTCAAGAGGATGTAGTTGCGTTGCTGGTTGGGTTGCTGTCATCTGCATCCAAACAGCAATGAGTAGCAGAGATGGAAAGAAGCATGCATGGCTACATCATGGTGGCACACCAAAAGAAAAGGGTCAAAGTTATAATAGTTAACTTCTATGGAAATATTTTCAAACTGTCATTTCTCACTTAGGTTTTCAACATATCTTTAAAAACTCTTTACTGCAAAAACAATGATTTATTACAAAGTGAATTCTCTCATGTAACCCACCACCTGGGTCAAGAAACAGAGCATAGCCAAGTATTCTACAAGTTACCCCTCCCTCCTCCTTAAAGGAAACCACATTTGTTTTGCCTACGTGTGTACATGGGTGTGTGTGCATGTGTGCATTTGGTGTATAAAGGAGCTATTTTTTTTTTTTTACTTTGTGAAGGTATCCTTTTATGTCTGGCTTTTTTTGCTCAAAACTATATATGTGCAATTCATCCATGTTGTGGTTTGTAGGAGTAGTTCATTGATTTTCATTTCACATAGTGATCTATAATATGAATATGCCACAATTTATCTGTTCCAATGTTGACTGGCACTGGAATTGTTTCCAGTTAGTGTCCACTACAAATAATGTTGCTATGACATTTCCTATGTGTATACGTAGGAGATAAATTGGTGGGTTATGTGGCGTGTATCTATTATCTGAATATCTATAGAAGATACTACCAATCAGTTTTCCAAAGAGATTGCAACAATGATTTCAACTACCAGTGTATGAGAGTTCCCGCTGCTCTGTGTTCTCCCCACACACAGTGTATCACTTGTTTTCATTTTAGCCGTTTGGAAGTGTATAGTAATATCTCACTGTAGTTTTTTTGTTTTGTTTTGTTTTGAGACACAGTCTTGCTCTGTTGCCCCAGCTGGAGTTCAGTGGTTTGATCTTGGCTCATGGCAACCTCTGCCTCCTGGGCTCCAGCAATGCTCGTGCCTCAGCCTCCCGAGTAGCTGGGACTACGGGCATGCACCACCACGTCCGGCTAATTTTTGTATTTTTTGTAGAAACTGGGTTTCGCCGTGTTGCTCAGGCTGTTCTTGAACTCCTGACCTCAAATGATCCACCTGCCTTGGCCTCCCAAAGTGCTGGGATTACAGGCATGAGCCATGCGCCTGACCCTCACTGTAGTTTTAATTGGTCTTTCCCTGATGACTAGTAAGGTTGAGCACCTTTTTGTATAATTATTGGTCAAGCGATAGCCTCTTTTGTGGTATGCATATTCATTTTTCTTCCCACATTTCTTTCTGGCTTATCTGTTTTTTTCTTATTCATTTGTAGTAATGTTTTATATTTCTGGAAAGTAGTACTCTGTTACTTAAATAAAGTAGTACTTTATTACAACTGCAAATCAGTTCTCCTGTGGTTTGACTTTTTATTCTCTTAATGATATACTTTGATAAAAAGAATTTTTAAATTTTAATAGTGTTCAATCTATTAATCTTTTACCTTTTTGACAAATACATTTGTATCCTTTGTCATCTTTGTGCTGTCTTAGTCATAAATTGAATGTTCATGCATATGTGTGTCTTTATCTCTCTCTCTTTTTCTTTTCTTTCTTTTTTTTTTTTTTTCTTTGAGACAGGGTCTCACTCTGTGGCCCAGACTGGACTGCAGCAGTGTGGGGTGATCATAGCTCTCTGCAGCCCCTGCATCCCGGGCTCAAGTGATCCTTCCACCCCAGCCTCCTGAGTAGCTGGGACAACTGGCACACATCACCAGCCTGACTAATTTTTGTATTTTTGGTAAAGATAGAATTTCTCCATGTTCCCCAGGTTGGTCTTGAACTCTTGCGCTCTAGTGATCCACATGCCTCAGCCTTCCAAGGTGCTGGGATTATGGGTGTGAGACACCACACCTGACCTATGTGTGTCTTTTTTCTAAACTCTATACTGTTCAGTTGATTTGTTTATCCTTGCAACAATACCATATCATCTTAATTACTGTAGCTTCATAATAAATCTTTATAGCTGATAATGTAAGTCTTCCTACTTTGTCATTCTTCAAAGTAGTCTTAACTTCTTAGCCTTTTTACCTTCATATATAATTTAGTATTAGCTTGTCAGTCCACATGCACACACACATACACACACACACACTCACACATACACACAGACATTGGGGTTTTCTTGAGGATTGAATTTAATATGTAAATCAATTTGAAGAGATTTGAGGTTTTTACAATATCAAGTTTTCCAATCCAGGAATGTGGTAAATATCTCAATTTATTTGTTCTTCTTTGACTATTTTCAGTAACATTTTATATTGTCTTGGTGTCTGCATTCATTTTGCATTAGGTTTAATTCTAGGTGTTTGATGTTTTATGATACAATTGAAAATGACATAGTTATTTACATTTCACTTCCTAATTGTTTGCTGCTGATATACAGAAATATAATTTTTTTCTGTGCTGGCTTTGTAGTTAGCAACCTCATCAGATCCACTAGCTAATTACAATAGGCTATTTGTAGATGTTTTTGGATATTCTAAGCACACAATCATGTCATCTAGAAATAATGGCATTTTTTTCTCCCTTTCCGCTCACTGTCGCTTTTATTAATTTTTCTTGTATTATTGTACTTATAAGGACCTCTTGTAGAATTTGAATATTTATGGTGATAGTGGGCTTCTTAGCTTATTCCTGATCTCAAGTGAAAGCTTGCATATTTTGCTATCAAATAGAATGTTTACTATATGGCATCTGTAGACATTTTCTATCAGATTAAGGACATTCCCTTTTTTAAAAAATTTATTTTACTTTATGTGCATACTATAGCTGGCATTTCTCCCCATGTTATCCCTCCCCATCCTCCCCTCCCTCCCCACCCCCCACTGTCTCTCCCCTATCCACCCCGCAACTGTCCCCAGTGTGTGACGCTCCTCTCCCTGAGTCCACATGTTCTCGTTCAACACCTACCTATGAGTGAGAACATACGGTGTTTGGCTTTCTGTTCTTGTGTTAGTTTGCTGAGAATGATGGTTTCCAGATCTTCCAAGTCCCTACAAAGGACACGAACTCATCATTTTTTATGGCTGCATAGTATTCCATGGTATATATGTACCACATTTTCTTTGGACATTCACTTTTATTCCTACTTTCCTATGAGTGTTTGTCATAAATAGGTGTGAATTTTACCAAGTGCACTTCCTGTATCTATTTAGATAATCATGATTTTTCTCTTCTTCTGTTAACATGGTGGGTTAAGTGATTGATTTTCAAAGGTCAAGCTAACTTTACGTTTTTGGAACAAATTCACGTTGGTAAAGAAGTAATAGTTGGGGAGAGATATCATGGGGAGAAATGCCAGATATAGGTGAAGGGGAGGAAGGCAGCAAATCATACTGCCACGTATGCACCTATGCAACAATCTTGCATGTTCTTCACATGTACCCCCAAACCTTAAATGCAATTAAAAAAAAAGAAGTAATATTCTTTTTACATAACTGGATTTGGTTTACTAGTACTTAGGATTCTTGCATCTATGTTCATGACAGAGATTATTTGTAATTTTCTTTTTTTTAATAATGTTCTTGTCATAAGTTGGGAAGTATGCCTTATTTTTCTATTTGGGGGAAATGTTTGTATATGTTGAGTGTTCTTCTTAAATATTTAGAAGAATTATTTGGTTATCTAGATCTGGAGTTTTTTGTGGACAGGATTTGAAGTGTGGATTTAATTTTCTTTAATACATTTTCTATTTTCTCTGTCAGTTGTGGTATGCTGTATTTTTCAAGAAATCAACCTATTGCATTTAAATTTTCATATTTATTGGCACAAAATCATTGTTTATTATATTCTCTTGATTTTTAAAAATCCTGTAATATCTGTAGTATTTTCCACTTCTGATAGTGGTTATGTCTTCTCCCTACGTCTTTTATTAGTCTTATCAGAAAGTTATGAGTCATATTATATTGTTCACAGACCAAATATTGGCCTTTGGTTTTCTCTATTTTATTTTCTCTATTGTACATTTGTTTTCTATTTCATTCATTGTGTTAATTTCTTAATACTTAATTTGTTGTTCTTTTTCTCACTTCTTGAGCTAGAGTGTTAGGTCATTAATTTTCTTCCTTCCCCCATCCCAATAAATGCATTTAAGACTACCTAAGAATGCCTTTAACTGCATCCCACAAGTTTTGATCTATTATATTTATTATCACTCCATTCAAAATATTTTTAAATTTTCTCTGTGATTTCTTCTTTCATACATGTTTAAGAGTATATTAATTCATTTCTAAACATTTGAAATGTTCTACTTATCTTTTAGCTTTTAATTATTAGTTTAATTCTGTTACAGTCATGGACCATACTATATGATATAAATCATTTGAAACATGTTGAAACTATATTTACAGTTTTGCATATAGTCAATTTCGGTAAATGTTCCACCTGCAGTTGCTGAGTGCAGGCAATGTTTTATGTGTATTAGTTAGGTCATCTTATTAATTCTGTTGTTCAAATCTTCTTTACCCCAACTGATTATTTATTTACTGATTTATTTTTGGTCCATTGACCAAAAAATTTGATCCCTTGACCAATAAATTTGGTCCTGTCAGTTAAAGTAAATTTATTTATTTACTTACTTATTTTTAGTCCATTGACCAAAAAATTTGGTCCCTTGACTAATAAATTTGGTCTTGTCAGTTAAAGCTCTTACTATCATTGTAGTTTTTTTTTTTTTTTTTTTTTTGAGACAGAGTCTCACTTTGTCGCCCAGGCTGGAGTGCAGTGGCGCAATCTCAGCTCACCACAACCTCCACTTCCTGGGTTCTAAGTGATTCTCTTGCCTCAGCCTCTGGAGTAGCTGAGATTACAGGTACACGCCACTACACCCAGCTAATTTTGTATTTTTAGTAGAGATGGGGTTTCTCCATGTTGGTCAGGCTGATCTCCAACTACCAACCTCAGGTGATCTGCCCGCCTCAGCCTCCCAAAGTGCTGGGATCACAGGCGTGACCCACCACACCTGGCCTGTTGTAGATTTTTCTGTGTCTCCATTTTGTTCTTTCAGGTATTGTCTTATTATTATGTGTATATAAATTTATACTTGTGATATCTTTACGTTGGATTGGCCACTTTATTATGAAATATCTGTTTTATCTGCAGTATTGTTTATTGCCTTAAAGTCTACCTTGTCTGATATAAGTGTAGGTACACCAGCTTTCTTGTGTTTAATATTTTCATGCTGTATCTTTTTCCATACTTTTATTTTCAATTTTCCCAAATTCTTTAAATTTGCAATATGTACTTCTGTACAATATAGTCTTATGTTGTTTGCTTTATCTAGACTGACAACTTTTTCTTCTAATTAGAGATTTTGATTCATATGTATAAAATTAAACTCACCACCTTGCTATTTATTTTATACTTGTGCCATCTGTTTTATGTTTATTTTTATTCCTTTCTTTTTAAATTCTTTTGGACTTTGGATTATCAATTTTTATTATTTTTATTATCCTAGTCCCCTCTGTGTTAGCTATTTTTAGCTATTCAACCTTTCCTTAAGCTTTTAGTGGTTACCATAGAAATTTCAACATTTATCTTTGACTTATTAAAGTCTAATGAATAATATTATTTTGCCACTTCCTGGCCAAAGGAAGGCCTTAGAACATTTTAACTCCATCTAATCCTTTTCTCCTCTCTTCTGATTCATCATCCAGTTTATGATCATTCTCTCTTCAATCATATCTAAGCCACTGTTATATCAATCCACTGAGTTCTTAATTTCAGATATCATATTTTCCAGTTTTAGACATTAATTTTATTTTTATAGTTCCCAGTTTTCTTGTACAAATCTCTGTCTCATCGTTTCATTTGTTGAATGTACAAATCACAATTATTTTAAAGCCCACATCCATTCACTGCAATATCTGGATATCTTAAGTGTTTTTTTTTTTTCTTGGTTTTTCAACAATTTTACCTAGAGATATACTAAATACTTTTTGTTTGAATGCAGGGCAGTTTCTGGGGGACGGGGGGGAAGAGAAAGAAAAATTGAGATGATTTAAATCTCTGAATATGTTATCTTCCTGAAGAGAGTACTTATTTTTGCTTCCAGCAGGCAGTTAAGATGGAACTAATTATCTTACCCAATCATAAACTGAGTGATCTGAAGTTGAGCGTCAGACTTTTTAGGGAGCATTATTTTCTGTAGTGTAGTCATTTGAGGGTCCCAACTAAAAGCCTGGAGTGTTTGCCAGGGCCCTAAACCATTAATTATCTCTAAAATCCAATTTTTGTTTCTGATGCCCCATGGAACTGTAGGATGCTTTGCTTAGCATCTGATCCTCTCAGTCACAGGTTGCATATTTGCAAGTGTCTTGAAGGGGAAAACCAGTCTGAATGTTACTTCATTTCTCTTTTTCCTTTTCTTGACCCTTCAAATCTATGCTGACTAGGTATCTCTCCAGTGCCTTTCCATTCTAATTTTTTTTTTTTTTTTTTTTTAAGATAGGGTTTCTCCGTGATGGCCAGGCTGGTCTTGAACTCCCGACCTCAGGTGATCCACCCACCTCGGCCTCCCAAAGTGCTAGGATTACAGGCGTGAGCCACCACATCCGGCCTCTCTCCAGTGCCTTTCAAAAGACATTCTAAGTGTCTTACCAAGTTATCCTAGTTTATTCTTGGATGCAGAGTTACCTTGCAACATTTGATTCTACCCTTACAAGAAGCAGAATTCTCATCCAGCTTGATTCTTGAGCATCAGTTTCATTATGTTGAGATTCTGAAGCTGCATCATATTTTCTTTGAGCTCTAGTATTTGGGCTCCTCTGAGTTTCTATTTTATTTAAGAGCTAGCTATGGAGGACAGGGTTGTTATTTTAGCTAAGATTTTGACCTTTATTATTATCTGATAAAATAGGAACATTAAAGGTCAACCATGGTTGAAACTGGGCAAGTAAACTTTATCCTATATCCCAGAGTCTGCCTGAGGCCAAAAGCGTACCACGATAAGGTAATAATGCCAACCCCAGAAGGAGAGGAAGGGACAGCACATACGCCAGGCATTTGTCAGACACAAATATAATGGCACACATATGTATCCACTTAAATGTTAGAGACTCGTGGCTATACCTCACTCCTGCCTCTCTTTGGATGGAATACAAGGATTTGCTAAAATGGCAGATATTCACCCCATAAACTAAAGTACTATCAAAAAACAAACCCCAGTGACTTGTGGTTTCCCACCACTTAGTGTAAGAGTTTGAGAAGTTTGAATTAAATAGAAAGGGAGGGTACATTGTTGGTTGTCTGCCTGTTCAGGCTTCTATAACAAAATACCATAGACTGGGTGGCTTATAAACAACAGAAATTTATTTCTTGTGGTACTAGAGGCTGAGAAGTCCAAGATGAAGACACCAGCAGACTTGGTGTGTGGGAGGTCTCCTTCTCCACAGTCAGCCGTCTTCTCACCGTGACCTCACATGGCAGAAGGGGCAAAAGATCTCTCTGAGGTTTCTTCTATAAGGGCACTAATCCCGTTGATGAGGGGTCCACCCCCATGATCTAATTATCACCCAAAGGCCCCACTTCCTGATACCATCAGTTTGAGAGTAAGCATTTCAACATAGGATTTTGAGGGGGACACAGTCAGTCCATAATATCAGTTGAGATTCAGCTTTCAGGAAATGAAGGGTAGTTATAGTGACCATATTTTCTAAACCACAAGTTGAGATCCTATTGGACGAAGCCTAATACTCTTCTATCAGCAAAAAAACAGAATGTTAGAAATTCCAGACTGACCAGGAAAAGCCAGCTCATAGGTATAACAAATATAATTCTGCCACCAGTTCAAGATATTCTAGATTTTTGCTGACTTGGTTCCAAGATAGGGCTTTAGAGAGCTGGCCATGTTGATGAGATTTTCCAGACCAGAGTTAGAAGAAGGAAAGGCCTGCCTGCTCTTTCAGCCTTCCAGCTGCTCCCAGACACATGTGTGGGGAACCAGATAACTGACTCCTAACCTGCTTATTTGAGCCCAGTGGCTTCGCTTCTTGACGTCTTCAGTCTCATGGTCACATTCCAAAGGCCCTCACTCTGAAACTGCCTGCAAGCAGGGACAAACAGCAGCAGCTGCCACCGCACTGATAATGGGTTTGTGCTGCTGCTTGCCCAGAAAGGCTGCTTCGAGCTGATGATTTGCATTCCTGCTTGCCCAGACAGCCTCCGTGTGGCCGCCAGCTTCTGCACAGAGAGAACAGCAGTGCCACCTACTGAACTGCTGGAGGTGTAGCCAGTGACTCGGTCAGCCCAGGCCTGCTTGTCAGTAAATCTGGCAGGACTGTGTACCCAGCAACCCGACTGAAAACCACCTTTGTACAGTGATTAGGTAGGCCTCCTCTTCTGCCAACTTGAGTGATTGTTTGCCACCATTAAGCGAACAAAGTCTCAAGGAAGTTTATTTTTCTCTGAACAAAGGAAACTGAATTGCAGTTGGGATCCAGGCTATATCCCACTTCAGTGAGAACTGGGCGAGCCAGCAGTTGTGGAGTTGAACACCGAATACAGGTAGTGAGTACTTACCCTGTGCTAGACACTGGGGGAGGCACTAGGGATAGAAGCATGAATGAACTACACTAGAGAATCAATAGAAAGATATTGAACCTATGCCAGTATTCCACAATTGACAAAATACGCTCAAAGAACACAGCCACAATTTACTCGACAGAGAGCATGTCTCCAAGGATAGAATTTGGGGGAACCAGATTTCTATTTTCCTGTGGGTTCCATTGCTGCTGTCACCAAGCTGAGATCCAGAAGTCATGATGACTTCTTCATTGGTTTTTTAAAACTCATCAGTTAACAAATAATATATTTGAAATCTTCTTTTTTTTTTTTTTTTTTTGAGACAGAGTTTCGCTCTGCTGCCCAAGTTGGAGTGCAGTGGTGCAATCTCAGCTTACTGCAACCTCTGCCTCCCAGGTTCAAGTGATTCTCCCGCCTCAGCCTCCCAAGTGGCTGGGATTACAGGCATGCACCACCATGCCTGGCTAATTTTTTGTATTTAGTAGCGATAGGGTCTCACCATGTTGGTCAAGCTGGTCTTGAACTCCTGACCTCAGGTGATCCACCCACCTTGGCCTCCTAAAGAGCTGGGATTACAGGTGTGAGCCACCATGCCTGGTGTATATTTGGAATCTTCTTCACAAAATTGCGCTTTGCAGATGCCCTAAGTATCTACTTGGCCTGCCTCTTGGAAAATCTTGCCAGGATAGCTCTCAAAGTGCTAAATCTTTTCAAGGTATTGACAAACTCATCTATGTGTTAATAGCACATTTCTGACAATTATTAATAAAATATAGTTTATATGTTTTCAATATCCAATGACATCAGAAAACCTTACTTAAATATGTGCATACATACAAACATGCTTGTACTTACTTATATAAGTTAGTAATTAAGCACCCTGTTAAGTCAAGAACACAACACACGCTGAATTTGTCACACATTTGCTGCTGAGCAACAGGAGCTGAACACCCTGAAGGGAACCCTACCCTACTGAAAGACACTAATGCTTCAGCCACCATGTACAGCTGCCATTCAAGCATACTCTAATGAGTTATACAGATGTGACTCCTCCTCTAAAAGGAGAGACCAGGTAAATACAAATTATTGGAAATGGGCAAAGCAGTGTCATGTTGGACATAATATTCGTAGTTTTAAGACCTATTGCAATATTCACAAACTAAGTTAAAATTTATTTTTTCTTTCTTTTTTTTTTTTTTTTGAGATGGAGTCTCGCTCTGTCTCCCAGGCTGGAGTGCAGTGGTGTGATCTCGGCTCACTGCAACCTCCACCTCCCACGTTCAAGCGATTCTCCTGCCTCAGCCTCCTGAGTAGATGGGACTACAGCCGTGAGCCATCACATCCACCTAATTTTTGTATTTTTTAGTAAAGATGGGGTTTCACCGTATTAGCCAGGAGGCCTTGATTTCCTGACCTCATGATCAGCCTGCCTTGGCCTCCCAAAGTGCTTGGATTACACGAATGAGCCAACGCAGCCGGCTTAAGCTAAAATTTTTTAAGGTACTACCGTGAAAATTATATGTGAAGTAGGATGAGGCAGATGTTAATCCTGCTAAAGTTTCTGGTATTTTACTATGATTTTACTTTGAATACAGTCCAGGTGGGCAATAATTTAAATATTATGCGTTAAATATTTATATTAGCTTTTATTTTCACCTATAAATATTCAGTTATCATGTTTCCTACCCATCCCCATGCCCTTCTTTTTGCAAGCTTCTGTGCAAAGTGGCTTTGCAAACATGTTTCCACTCAATCTTTCAGCTGCTGACTTCATAGACTTTTCTCTTCTTTTTTCTGAGACAGAGTCTGGCTCTGTTGCTCAGGCTGGAGTGCAGTGTTGCAATCCTGGCTCAACTCAGTTCTCCGCTGCAACTTCCACCTCCCGGGTTCAAGCGATTCTTCTGCTTCACCCTCACGAGTAGCTGGGACTACAGGCATCCACCACCACACCCGGCTAATTTTTTGTATTTTTAGTAGAGACAGGGTTTCACCATATTGGCCAGGCTGGCCTTGAACTCCTGACCTCGTGATACACAGCCTCAGCCTCCCAAAGTGCTGAGATTACAGACGTTAGCCACCATGCCCGGCCAGACTTTTCTTATATGACTTATTCTTTAATTCTCATGATGTAGTCAAAAGGGAGGTCTTCAAGTACTAAATGTGTAAGTGCTAGGCTGCTGTCGGCTGCTACAAGTCCACATTTAGCCATTAAGTGTGCTGCTAGGAGAACAGGCACATACCACCCTGGACATCTCTCAGAACCTTCTGCAAAATTCTGAGGCCACTCCAAGCCTCATTCTTGCCAAAGTATCTGCACTAAGGATAGGCATTGTAGCTTATCTAAGTCCCTTTGTTTTAATTTTTATTTTATTTCAATAGTTTTTGGGGTACAGGTGATTTTTTGTTACATGGATAAGTTCTTTAGTGGTGATTTCTGAGATTTTGGTGTACCTGTCACTTCAGCAGTGCACACTGTACCCAATATGTGTACCCAAAATTTGGAATCTTTTTTTTTTTGAGAGAGAGAGAGTTTCAAATGTTCATTGGCTGTTTGTATATCTTCTTGCTGATTTGAGTTCCTAGTAGATTCTGGATATTAGTCCTTTGTCAGATGCATAGTTTATGAATATTTTCTCCCATACTTCGGGTTGTCTGTTTACAATACTGAATACGTAGTCTTTTATTCCTCTAATATGTAGTCCTTTATCTCTCACCCCACTCCCATTCTTCCCTGTAACTCCCCAAAGTCCATTATATCATTCTCATGCCTTTGCATCCTTATAGCTTAGCTCACACTTATAGATGAGAACATATGATAATTGGTTTTTCATTCCTGAGTTACTTCACTGAGAATAATAGCCTCCAGCTCTACCCACGTTGCTGCAAAGGCCATTATTTCATTCTGTTTTATGGCTGAATAGTATTCCATGGTGTCTAATTACCACACTTTCTTTATCCACTTGTTGGTTGATGGGCATGTAGGTTTTTGCAATTGTGAATTGTGCTGCTATAAACAGGTGTGTGCATGTGTCTTTTTCATATAATGACTTCTTTTCCTTTGGGTGTATACCCAGTAGCAGGATTGCTAGATCAGATGGTAGTTCTACTTTTTGTTCTTTAAGGAATCGCCATACTGTTTTCCATAGTGATGGAACTGGTTTACATTCCCACCAGCAGCATAAAAGTGTTCCCTCTCACCACACCCACTCCACCATCTGTTTTTTTAAAATTTTTATTTAAGGCCACACAGTGAGATAAGGTGGTATCTCACTGTGGTTTTAATTTGCATTTTCCTGATAATTAGGAATGTTGAGCATTTATTCATTCTTTTTTTTGCGGGGTGGGGCTGTTTGTATATCTTCTTTTGACAATTGTCTATTCATGTCCTTTGCCTGCTTTTTGATGGTAATTTTTTTTCTTGCTGATTTCAGTTCCTTGCAGATTCTGGATATTAGTCCTTTGTCAGATGTATAGTTTACAAATATTTTCTCCCATTCTGTGGGCTGTTTATAATACTGAATGTTTATTTTTCTGCGCAAAATCTTTTTGGTTTAATTAGGTCCCATTTTATTTGTTGTTGTTGCATTTGCTTTTGAGTTCTTAGTCATGAATTCTTTGCCTGTGCCAATATCTAGAAGAGTTTTTCCAATGTTATCTTCTAGAATTTTTATGGTTTCAGGTCTTACATCTAAGTCTTTGATCCATCCTGAGTTGATTTTTGTATAAGGTGAGAGATGATGATCCAGTTTCTTTCTTCTACATGTAGCTTGCCAGTTTTCCCAGCACTTTTTATTGAATAGGGTAACCTTTACCCACTTTATCTTTTTGTAAGCTTTGTCAAAGGTCAACTGGCTATTAGTATATGGCTTTATTTCTGGATTCTCTATTCTGTTCTATTGGTCTATGTACCTGATTTGTTCTTTTCACTTAGTCTTGCTTTGGCTAGATGGGCTCTTTTTTGGTTCCATATGAATTTTAGGTGTGTTTCTCCTAGTTCTGTGAAGTATGATGATAGTATTTTGATGGGAATTGCATTGAATCTGTAGATTGTTTTTGGCAGTATGATCATTTTCACAATATTGATTCTACCCATCCATGAACATGGGATTTGTTTCCATTTGTTCATGCCATCTATGATTTCTTTCAATAGTGTTTTGTAGTTTTCCTTGTAGAGATCTTTCACCTCCTTGATTAGGTATATTCCTACGTTTTTGTTCATTTTTTGCAGCTATTGTAAAAGAGGTTGAGTTCTTGATTTGATTCTCATCTTGGTCATTTTTGGTGTATAGCAGGGTTACTGATTTGTGTACATTAATTTTGTATCCTGAAATGTTGCCGAATTCATTTACCAGTTCTAGGAGCTTTATGAATGAGTTGTTAGGGTTTCTAGATATATGATCATGTCATCGGCAAACAGCTACAGTTTGACTTCCTCTTTACAGATTTGGATGTCCTTTATTTCTTTCTCTTGTCTGATTACTCTGGCTAGGACTTCCAGTACTATGTTTATAGAAGTGGTGAAAGTGGGCATCCTTATCTTGTTCCAGTTCTCAAGGGGAATGTTTTCAACTTTTCCCCATTCAGTATAATATTGGCTGTGGGTTGTCATATGTGACTTTTACTACCTTCAGCTATGTCCCTTCTATGCCAATTTCGTTGAAGGTTTTTATAATAAAGGAATGCTGGATTTTGTCAAATGCTTTTTCTGTGTTGAGATGATCATATGATTTTTGTTTTTAATTATGTTTATGTGATGTATCACATTTATTGACTTGTATATGTTAAACCATTCCTGTATCCTGGGTATGAAACCCATGGTGATCATGGTGGATTACCTTTTTGAAGGGCTGTTGAATTCAGTTAGCTAGTATTTTGTTGAGGATTTTTACATCTATGTTCATCAGGGATATTGGTCTGCAGTTTTCTTTTTTTGTTATGTCCTTTCCTGGTTTTGGTATTAGAGTGATATTGGCTTCATAGAATAATTTAGGAAGGATTCACTCTTTCTCTCTTTTGGAATAGTTTCAGTAAGATTGGCACTAATTCTTTTTTAGATGTCTGGTAGAAATCAGTTGTGAATCCATCTGGTCCTATACTGTTTTTTGTTGGTAATTTTAAAAATTACTGATTCAATCACATTGCTTGTTATTGGTTTATTTAGAGTTTCTATTTTTCCTGATTTAATCTAGAAGGGTTGTATATTTTTCAGGAGTTTATCCATCTCCTCTAGATTTCCTAGTTTGTGTGCATAAAGGTGTACATAGTAGGCTTGAATGATCTTTTGTATTTCTGTGGTATCAGTTGTAATATCTTCCATTTCTTTTTTTTTTTTGAGACAGTCTCACTCTGTCATTCAGGCTGGAGTGCAGTGGTGCAATCTCAGCTCACTGCAAGCTCCACCTGCCAGGCTCAAGCAATTCTCGTACCTCAGCCTCCTGGGTAGCTGGGATTACAGGTGCTCACCACCATGCCTGGCTAATTTTTGTATTTTTAGTGGAAATAGGGTTTTGTCATGTCGGCTAGGCTGGTCTCAAATTCCTGGCCTCAAGCAATCTGCCCACCTCAGCCTCCCAAAGTGCTGGAATTGCAGGTGTGAGCCACTGGCCCCACTTCATTTCTAATTGAACTTGTTTGAATCTTCTCTCTTCTTTTCTCAGTTAGTCTCACTAATGGTCTATCGATTTTGTTGATCTTTTCAAAGAACCACCTTTTTGTTTCATTTATTGTTTGTAGTTCTTTTTGTTTCAATTTTATTTCAGTCTGCTATGATCTTTGCTATTTCTTTTCTTCTGCTGGGCTTGATTTCAGTTTGTTCTTGTTTCTCTAGTTCCTTGAGGTGTGAGATTGGGTTGTCTATTTGTGCTCTTTCAAAGTTTTTGATGCATTTAATACATTTGCTGTGTCCCAGAGGTTTTGATAAGTTGTGTCAGTATTATCATTCATTTCAAAGAACTGTTTAATTTCCATCTTGATTTCATTATTAACCCAAAGATCATTCAAGAGCAGATTATTTAATTTTCATGTATTGGTATAGTTTTGAAGGTCCTTTTGGAGTTAACTTCCACTTTTATTCCATTATGGTCTGAGAAGATCCTTGATATAATTTTGATTTTCCTAAAGGTATTAAGACTTGTTTTGTGGCCTATCATATGGTCTATCTTGGAGAATGTTCCATGTGGTGATGAGAATAATGCATATTCTGCTGTTATTGGGTAGAATGTTCTGTAAATATCTATTAGATCCATTGTTCTAGGGTGTAGTTTAAGTATATTTTTTCTTTGTTGACCTTCTTTCTTGATATCTATCTAGTGCTGTCAGTGGAGTATTGAAGTCCCGCACTGTTAATGTGTTGCTGTCTGTTTCATTTCTTAGGTCTAGTAGTAGTTGTTTTATAAATTTGGGAACTCCAGTATTAGGCACATAGTACATACATATTTAGGTGCATATGTAGTATCTTCCTGTTGGACTAATCCTTTTATCATTATATAATGTTCTTCTTTGTCTATTTTTACTATTGATTTAAAGTCTGTTTTTTCTGATATAAGAATAGCTACTCCTGCTTGCTTTTGGTTTCCATTTGTGTGGAATATCTTTTTCCACCGCTTTACCTTACGTTTATGTGAGGCCTTATGTGTTAGGTAAGTCTTTTGAAGATAGTAGATACTTGGTTGGTAGGTTTTTTTTTTTAATCCATTCTGCCATTCTGTATCTTTTAAGTGGAGCATTTAGGCCATTTACATTCAATGTTAGTATTGAGATGTGAGGTACTGTTCTATTCATCGTATTAGTTGTTGCCTAAATACCTTGTTTTTATCATTGTGTTATTATTTTATAGGCCCTGTGAGATTTATGCTTTAAGAAGGCTCTATTTTGGTGTATTTTCAGGTTTTGTTTCAAGACTTAGAACTCCTTTTAGCATTTCTTGTAGTGCTGGTTTGGTAGTGGCAAATTGTCTCAGCATTTGTTTGTCTGCAAGAGACTATTTCTCCTTCATTTATGAAGCTTAGTTTTACTGGATACACAATTCTTGGCTGACAGTTATTTTGTTTCAGGAGGTTAAAGATAGGACCTCAATTCCTTGACTTGTAAGGTTTCTGCTGAGGAATCTGCTGTTAATCTGATAGGTTTCCCTTTATAGGTTACCTGATGCTTTTGTGTCACAGCTCTTTAGATTCTTTCCTTCATCTTGACTTTAGATAACCTAATGACTATATTCCTTGGTGATGGTCTTCTTGCAATGACTTTTATAGTTGGATATCTAGATTCCTAGCAAAGCCAGGGAAGTTTTTTTCAGTTATTCCCTCAAATAGGTTTTTCCAAACTTATAGATTTCTCTTCTTCATCCACAACACCATATATTCTTACATTTGGACATTTTACATAGTCCCATGTTTCTTGGAGACTTTTTGTTCTTTTTCCTTTGTCTTTGATTGGGTTAATTCAAAAGCCTTTTCTTTCAGCTCTGAAATTCTTTCTTCTACTTGTACTATTGTAGAAACTTTTCACTGCATTTTGTATTTTACTATGTGTGTCTTTCATTTCCAGAAGTTCTGATTGTTTTTTTCTCTATGATATCTATTTCTCTGGAAAATTTTTCATCCATATCCTGGACTGTTTTCTAAATTCCTTTAAGTAGTCTGTAATCCCAGCACTTTGGGAGGCTGAGGTGGGTGGATCACTCAAGGTCAGGAGTTTGGGACCAGCCTGGTCAACATGGTGAAACCTCCTCTCTACTAAAAATAGAAAATTAGTCAGGTGTGGTGGTACATGCCTATAATCCCATTTACTTGGGAGTCTGAGGCAAGCAAATCACTTGAACTGGGGAGGCAGATGTTGCAGTAAGTCAAGATTGCACCACTACACTCCAGCCTGGGTGAGAGAGTAAGACTGTATCTCAAAAATAAATAAATAAGTAAGTAAAAATAAAAAAATCTTTAGGTTTTCATCTTTCTCTTGTATCTCCTTGAGTAGCTTAATAATCAACCTTCTGATTTATCTGGCAATTCAGAGTTTTTTTCTTGGTTTGGATCCATTGCTTGGGAGCTAGTGTGATCTTTTGGGGGCTGTTATAGAACCCTGTTTTGTCATATTACCAAAATTACTTTTCTGGTTCCTTCTCATTTGGGTAGACTATTTCTTCAAATTGTTCTTGATTTTATTTTTGACTGGACTATGTTTTCTTTTTGTGTTTTATTTTTTCCCTCTTAAGAATCAGACTTTAGTGTTCATTTTAGCCTAATTTGATTCTTGGTGCTTTTAGGGGTGAAGACTCTGTATGAGTTCCTTAGTTATAGAAAGTTTTTGCGCACTGGCTTTCCCAGATGCTGGCTGTAATAGTTATGTTCTTGGTGTGGGTGAGTTCACTATCTCCTATGGGGTTGGAATGGCAGAGATTTCTCCAAGCTTATCTTGTTCTCACATGATGTACACTTTATTTACTTTTTAAATTTTCCGCCAATATTTTATTTACTGAGTTGATGATTATGGATTCACACCAGTAGGGGAGGTATCCCTAGATAGGCACCAGTTGTAGCTAAGGCAGGTGGGTAGATGTAATACCCAATGGTGGACCAAGGTCCTAACCTTGATGAGGGTGGCTGAGGGAGTTCTCAATTAGAAGTGCTGAAGTTTTATCAGGGTAAAGAGTAGGAGCTACCTCAGCTCCCCTGCCAGGGCAGCAGGAAAGGTATTTATCTCATAGCCTCACTCCTATTCAAGTATTTTGGCTCTCCAGATCAGACAGGCACCTCTTCTCACCTGTAGGAATGTTGATATTCCAAGTAGGGAGGAATTGTGACCCTGACTCTTGTACAATCCTAAATCAAGGGGGTACTCCTCCTGTGGGGCTGCATTCACACCAATTGTTCCAGGAAGGCTGTCTAAAGGTTCATCCATGCTGTGTTCCTGTGGGGGAAGCTCTGGCTGTGTCTGCGGTGGAGTGCCAGCAGGGAACAAGGACCCCTCTACAAGACTATTCATGAACACAGAGTCTGCATGCCTGTTGGGGTGGAAGTGCAGATTTTCCCTACTGCTCCCAGCACTGCAATTTTGTCTCTGCTATGAGAAACTCCCCACCAGTGAAAAGATCTGGAATGCAAAGCCTGCTGTTCAGATTATTCTGACCCATGGGTTGATCCCTTGTAGTGCTCCCCTCTTGCTCTAGGGATAGGGCTTCCTGAGAGTCAGTCTGCAGTGATTGTTATTGCTACTGTTTTTCTGGGTCTAGCCACTCAGTGAGGCTACCAGGCTCCAGGCTGGTGCTGGGAAATGTCTGCAGAGTCCAGCGATATGACCTGTCTGCAGGTCTCCCAGCCATTGATACCAGAACCTGCTCTGATGGAAGTGGCAGGGGAGTCATGTAGACTCCATGAGTTCCTTGGTTATTCACAGGCTTAGTGTGCTGGCTTTCTTGAATGTTGGTATGCTAGTGGTGAAGTTGTCACATGGACAAACTCAGGACCTCTGATTAGCCAGGTTGTTGCAGGCAGTGGTGTTTGCAGCTGTCTTCTCCTTCCTGGGAGCCATGTTATGCTGCCAAGAGTTGCTGTAATGGCCAGTTGGTTGACCTCCAGGTAGGAGGTAGCACTTGCAAGAGTGCACCAGCCATGGTAGTAACAGTGGGATTTGAGCTTGCCCTAAGTTGGCCAGGGGAAGTGTTCTGCTTTCTCAGGCAATGGGCTCCCAAAAGTTTATTTCCTTTGTGTTAAGCTATCAGGGCAGGTAGAGAAATACAATCAGGTGAGGGCAGGGTTGGATGGATCTGAGCTCAGACTCTCCTTGGGTGGGGCTTGCCACAGCCACTGTGGGGATGGGGGTGGCTCTCAGGCCACTGGGGTAATGTTCCATAGGGGAGTACAACTGACTCTGTTGTACAGTAGAGTTTACAAGAGGAGTGGGGAATAGCCAGCAGTGTTAGACCTCATCTAGCTCCCATGCAGTTGGCAAGGCTGCTCTCAATCCTGCAGTGTCCTGCTAACAGTGCTGGGTTTAGATCCAGACAACATGCACACACAACTCAGACCTGCCCTAGCCATAAGCTTCTGCACTGAGAAAGCAAGCAGGGCTTTCAGGCCTCACCCCTCTCATCTGCCCACAATGCCAGGAGCCTAGCTCCTTGTGCTCATGTCTGCAGCACACTTCCCACCTGCCCCCCAGATTCTGATCAAGGGCGTTCATGCCTACTCAAAATTGTATCACAAAATTCAGTTGGGAGCTTCTTTCACCCTGTGACCTCTCTCTGGGTTCACTGGCTGCCGTCTCCAAAGCCCCCTATGAGATACAGTCAGGGATGGCTTTCCTGGGCTTGAGCTGGAAAATGGGAGTGCTGACAAATGGGAGTGCCTCCATCAAGAAGAATATATAAATTAGGATATTAGGCCGAGTGTGGTGGCTCACACCTATAATCCCAGCACTTTGAGAGGTCAAGGTGAGCAAATCATAAGGTCAGGAGTTCGAGACCAGCCTGGCCAACATGGTGAAAACCCGACTCTACTAAAAATACAAAAATTAGCTAGGCATGGTGGCAGGCGCCTGTAATCCCAGTTACTTGGGGAGGCCGAGGCAGGAGAATTGCTTGAACCCAGGAGGCAGAGGTTGCAGTGAGCTAAGATCACACCACTGTACTCCAGCCTGAGCAACAGAGCAAGACTCTGTCTCAAAAAAAAAATTAGGACATTAATGGAAGCTTCATTTCAGCAATCTGTCTAACATGTCAGAGAGTAGAGAGATGCACCTGAAGTTGAGAAAAGCACAGTTTGCTCTAAAGCAAGAATTTAATTAAGAAGGTTTTTTTAAATTCATATGTATACCAGAACACCAATGAATTTTTTTTCCTCTTGCCCCAATTTCAACTCAAGTCCCATGACTAAGTATAAGTGCTAAGGTACCTCAGATTCTAGAGTGGAACTGGACAGCTTTGCAGAAATTTTAGGAAGTGGACTCAAATCACCATCAGTGGTCTATCATCCACCTTTAGCTTCTATTTGAGAAAATTGGAATGATGAAGAGGGGAAACACTGATGAGTGAGGATGTCTTTGAAAATAATTGTTAGACTGCTGAGCAGTTTCTCCCTTCTTCCTTTGACAGTCTGTATAGTATAAGAAGACTTAAGAGATTGGTAGAGAAAAACTAAAAAGCATCCAGAGAGGTAGGGGGAAAAAAGCCAGAAGAGTACATTGTCATGGAAACCAAGGGAAGAAAGTGTTTCCAGAAAAAGGGAGTAGGCAGCTTTATCAAGTGCTGCTGAGAGGTTAAGCTAAGAAATGAAAAGCATTTATTGTATTTAGCAATTATGGGACATTGGCTTCCTTGATTAGAGCAATTTTCCCCAGAGTGGTAAGGGTGGAAGTGAGACTGCAGTAGGTGAAGTGCTAATGAGAGAAAATCCACACAATTCTTCAAATTAGTCTGTGAAAGGAGAGAGAAAGATAGTAACTGGAGGTACATATACATTCAAGGGGAGAATTTTTAAGATTTAAAATTAAGAGTATATTTATCCAAAGGAAAGAAAATATGTATAGCAATGAGATATCTGCACCCCCATGTTTATTGCAGCACTATTCATAATTGCCATTACATAGAATCAACCTAAGTGTCCATCAACAGATGACGGTTTAAAGAAAATGTGGTATTTATATACAAATAATGGCATACTATTCAGCCATAAAAAAGAATGAAATCCAGTCATTCACAGCAACATGAATGAGCCTAGAGGATATTAAGTGAAAAGAGCCTGGCACAGAAAGATAATTACTGCATGTTCTCACTCATACGTGGGAGCTTAAAAAGTTGTGCTCATAGAAGTAGAGAATAGAATGATAGTTACTAGAAGCTGGGAAGGCAGGGAGGGAGGATAAGAAGAGGAGGTTTACAGACACAAAATTACAGCTAGAGAGAAGGAAGAAGTTCTAGTGTTCTATACCACTGTAAGGTGACTAGTTAACAATAATTTCTTGTATATTTTCAAACAACTAGAAGAGTGGATTTTGAATGTTCCCAACACAAAGAAATGATAAATGTTGGAGGTGATGGATATGCTAATTACCCTGAATTGATTATTACACATTGTATACATGTATCAAAATATCACAATGTACTTTATAAATATGTACAATTATTAATGTCAATTTTAAAAGATTGACTAGAAAAATAAGAGTATAAAGCATTCAAGGAAAATTAACCTGCAACGTTATATGTACTACACAGAGACAATATCGTATAGCATAGTGAAAGGTGCAGGTCTTGAAGACCTATATGTACATACATGTAACTTTGTAATAACCTTTAAAACAAATATCAAAGTCTATTTGTTTAAGTTCCATTATACTAATCAAAATAAAATACAAAAGAAATCAAATGTTTAAAGTTTGAAATTCCTAAAATGGCCAATTTGTACAATAGTGCAAAATTTGATCAAGGTTTCTGAGAAGTCCAGGACTTTTTCAGCGAAACCAGAGGTCACATGATTTGCATCACTGAAATGGTTCTGGGTTAGTCAAATAGAAAACATGTATAACCACATATACATGGATATGATCTATGCCAGTTAGGTTCCTGATAAGTCAGTCTGGGACAGGTTTCTAAACTGTACTATGTAAGTAGACACAACTGAGAAACTTACAAATAGAAATTTCATATGGTATCCTTCCAATCAAAAGAAAATAAAACTAAGAATATCTATTACTGTTAGAGGAGACAGAGTGGTTACAGTGTGGGGACTGTAGTGGGTGACTGGCCATAGCATGCTAGGAAGGTAATGTTGCAATAAGTAAGAAGCAGTTGATTTTCCCCAGTGCTTTCAGCTTTGAGGCCAGCCTAAGGCCTCTCTCCAACATGGCTGGCCAGTGTTTATCGCAGTGTTTGAGTCAGCCAGTGTGAGCAGGATCATGCCTTCTGTCTTCCATTTCTTCTTTCACACTGACAAATAAAAACACAGACCAACCAACCAACTAAGCATGGATGAACCAGTAGACAGGGAACTGTGGAGGAATCAGGACTGAGACAATCTCTGATAATGCAGCGGAAATAGGTAAAAGGTACTAGCATTAGAGAAGTGTCAAAAGACAAAAATCTCAACAAATTTAGTTAAATGATTTAATTGGCATTTACTTGCAATTCATGAATTGGGCAGCATCTCACCTAGAAATAGAGAGGCACCATGCTGGACATGTTGAAGCAGTCAGTTTTTGTAAGGTAGCTTGAGCAGGAAAAAAAAGACAACTTACTACGAGTGGATTAGTTAACATCAGGTTACTTTCCTTATAAGGGTTAAAGCAGAGGGGATTTCTTTATCATGCCAGCTAACACTGGCCTATTTGGGGATCTGGCTATCATCTCCCCTGATTTTTTGGCAGATCAGGTTAACAGTTTAGCTTCAGTTTGGTGATGTGGAGCTTCAGTGTGAGTGGCTCCATTTTGATTTAGTCTGTTGGGGCCTAATGCAGGAGCTCAGTCCAAAACACTGGCCTCCATCAATTTCACTTAACAGGAAATTGGACAACTCTTTAAAGATGAGAAAGATGGAATAAAGTTCCAGATAGTGTGAAGTTTGGTAATTTAGTGGCAAGAAGCTGAAAGAATTTTTAATTTATTTCCAGGTAAAGTAAAAAGCAAGGTTATCTCCCATGGCTGAGGAGGAGTTAGTGAGCTGGGTTTAAAGAAAAAAGAGATTTAAATAAAATAAAAGCTGCCAGGAAGAATAGGGGGAAGGAAAAATGATTAAAAGAGCACGAGACTGTTGACCTGCGAGACCGGATAGAGACCAGGAAGGTAAAATGACCCAAATGCATGGTGTAGGGTATTCTCCAGGCCATGAGTAGGCTCAGAGAAGGCAGCCTAAAGTTGGTGTTTTATCACAGAAGTTACAAGGGGTAACAAGAAAAATATTGACAAGATGGGAATTGAAACACTAGGGCATGACGTTTAGGCTGGGCTGGGGTATCAGTCTCTCAATAAATCTCTGTTAACAGGGAAATAAAAGAAAATTGGAAACTAGAAACCTAATAGAGACATCCCACCAACCTAATCACTAAGCCCTATTGATTTTAACACCTTAATCTCTCTCCATTCTCTCTACCTCTCTCCACTTCCACTCTCCCCAACATCTCTTACCTCCTGACTCATCTCCCCACATCCACTATTGATCACAGCATCCCAAAATTTCTGCACGGCTTTTGCCTGCTCATTATTTTTCCATGGTGTGCTAGACAGGGTACCCACTAAACATGGAGTTCGTTTGACCATGCTGCACAGATACGGAGATCATTCAACCACCCTACAAACAGGGAGGTCATTTGACCATGCTGCATGTGGCATGGTCTTTTATTTCTCTCATCCTACCAAGTAGCAAATGTCCCTCTTAAAATATATAGCCCAGGCCGGGCACAGTCGCTCACACCTATAGTACCAGCACTTTGGGAGGCCGAGGTGGGAGGATCATGAGGTCAGGAGTTTGAGACCAGCCTGGCCAATATGGTTAAACCCCATCTCTACTAAAAATACAAAAATTAGCTGGGCATAGTGGTGGGCACCTGTAGTCCCAGCTACTCGAGAGGCTGAAGCAGAAGAATCACTTGAACCCGGGAGGTGGAGGTTGCAGTGAGCTAAGATCGTGCCACTGCATTCCAACCTGGGCGACAGAGTGACTCTGTCTCAAAATATATATATATATATATAAATTACACACACACACACACCTCCCAGATCCTAGACACCAAGACAGGATTAAATATGCAGTGGTGTTATTAGGGAGGACGCCTGTGAGCTGTGAGAGAAAATAGAGAAACAAAAGACACTGGAAGAGCTGTCAGTACACAATACAGGTCTGACCCCAAGTATAGAAGAGAGGGAAGGAAAGTGGGAATGCCCTGGATTCCCAGGGAGCCTGAGGAAAACCTGGAAAGGCGGCAGGGGAGTCCTCAGCTAAGTATGGACTTCAAAGGAGTCCTGTGTCTTCCAGGAATGGGCCTGACTTGATCACCTGGCTGTGCTCAGGCATTGGCTGCAGCTACCTGTGAAAGCCTCGGAGCAAA
This sequence comes from Aotus nancymaae, assembly GCF_030222135.1. Lineage (NCBI taxonomy): Eukaryota > Metazoa > Chordata > Mammalia > Primates > Aotidae > Aotus > Aotus nancymaae. The sequence goes on from NW_026988454.1 coordinate 28,501,037, forward strand.
CACTTTGATAGATTTCAGAGCACTGCTGCTGGGCCTGGGGATGATTTTGCTTCCTGTCGCTGGAGGTCTGTGAGACCCATTCTTAGAGCCACAAGAAATCACTTCCCATTAGCCTTTGGGTAGAGTCTTAAATCCTTAAAAAACCATCATGAACCCTGTAAATTTTAGTCTCCACCTACCACTCCAGCCTTACCCCACCCCACTTTTTTACTGCTCCAGCCACACCAGGCTTCTCTCAATTCCATAAATGCACCATGCTCAGTCTCTCCAGTCAAGGCCTTTATTAATTCAGCATCCCTTACCAAGAAAGCTCATTCTGATCCCATCTCCACCTATGCATGGCTATATTTTTACTTGGCCTTTGCTCATATTTTTAGATGCCATCTCCCCAACTCCTCTGCCTATCTCCCCAGCCTGGGTTCAATGCACTGTTATGTGCACTTGTAGTGGTAAGTTCTTCATAGATAAGTCAGATGAGCAATGGTCTGTTTGGCATCTGACTTTCCTGCCAGATGAGGTGGCTCCACAGCAGAAGAGCCTGTCTGCTCACTCACCACTGGACCCCAGAGCCAAACCCAGGGTGATGCTCAAGAAATGTTCAATAACACATTTGACTGACTGGTAAAAGGATATCAGGTACAAGGCAGCTGTTAGCAGGAAATTAGTAGAGTTGTGAGCCTAGAATGCTGGATACGCTTGAAGCTTAGGAGAAAGAACTTAGTGAAAAACCTAGAACAAGATTAGAAAGGAAAATTTTTAAAAATAATTTAGTTTGCAAAATAAAATTAAGGTAAAGATCATACTAACAATGTGATCATTTTGCTGAACTGAGTGTGAATCTAGGATCTAAATATAACTATTTTTCTAACAACATGGCCTCTGTAGGCTGCACCAGTCAGGATTAAATTTAGCTGCATACAGCAGGAAACCTAAATATGAACCTTTATCAGTTGGGGATCCCAGCATGAAAGAGATGGCACATTGACATTTTGGGCTGGCTGATCTAAAAAAAAAAGATGAAAGAAACAGATGGCATATTCGAAAGAGTTTAACTGAAACAAAGTTGAAGGAAGCCACTATTTATAGAGGTGTGGACAGGGTTAAGGAAACAAAAAGGAGTGAGGACGCTCCCTGAGGTTAGCAGCAGTGGGAGACCATTACCACCTTAGGCTGAGGGGACGGTGTGAATGGAGCCCATCAAGAGCTGCAGCCTGAAAGGAGGAGCTGCTGAGCAGGTGCTATGACCACAGAGGAACAGAGCCTCTGCTAGACCCAAGACAATGCAAGCAGGGAGTGGGGAAAATAATCCTTCCCTTCTCCTGCATTGATCTCCTGCCATGTGCCTCAATTGGCCAAACCCAATTGGAAGCCAGAGAGCAATGGAGCCTCCTAGGGCACAGATTATGGAAGACAGAGTGGAGGAGGGGTCTTGGGGAGAGGGCTGCAAAAGGAAAATAACCAATGCAGCAGTTTATCTGTCTTGCATGATAGCAATCTGGAGGTGGGCACCCCTGGCATGAGATGCCGGCTCCAGGGTCCGCAGGAGCCCAGGCTGCCTTCCTTACAGTCACCTCCCATTCCAAGATGACTTCTGGAGCTCCTGATTTCTCACTTTTTTTCCAGGAAGAAAGGAGGAGAAAGGGGAGGGGTACCTTCCAGTTGAGTAGGGCCTTTTTAAGGAGTTCCCCAGCAGTGCTACCCAGGACTTCCACATAGATTATTTTCTCTGGGCATGTTGCTTCCCAGAACAAAATCTGGGTTTATTAGTTAAAAAAAAAAAAAAAAGTACAGTAGATATTGAGTAGGCCCTCCTAAAACAATGCTTGAGGAAACATTGCCAGAAACAGTTTTACCGAAAGATCATAAGGAGTTTTCTTAGGAATTTTTCTTATGTTGTCTCATATACCAATTACTATGGTTTGAATGTTTGTCCCCTCCACAACTCATGTTGAAATGTACTTGCCAATCTAACAGTATTCACAGGTGAGACCTTAAGAGATGATTAGGCCACAAGAGTTCTGGCCTCATGAGTGGGATTAATGCCATATAAAAGGAGAGTTCAGCCCACTCTTACCTCTTAATCCTTCTGCCTTCTGCCATGTGAGAATCCAGCCTCCCTCCCCTCCAGAGGATGCAGCATGTAAGGCGCCATCTTGGAAAAAGAGAATGCCTTCACCAGAAGTTGCTGGAGCCCTGACCTTAGACTTCTCAGCTTTCAGAAATATGAGTCAATAAATTTCTGTTCATTTTGAATGATCCAGTCTCAGATATTCTGTGATAGCAGCACAAATGGACTAAGATGCTAACTGAATAACCTAACATCTGTTTGGGTTCCTCAGATTCCTGATTCCTCTGTATAACTTTCTTAGACTACAGAGACCATTTTCTTTACATCTTGTTAGTCACATAATTCTCAAGGAATATTTGTCAATCAATGATTGATTTCTATAACTGATTGTAATGTATCATACCTCCAACTAGTGAAAGGTGAGAAGTCTTCATTCATTCACTCAACAAATATTTACTGAGTGCTTACTAGTGCCAGGTACTGCTCTAGATGCTGGGAATATAGCAGTCAACAGACAAAAGTTTGTGTCTACACGGAGCTTATATTCTAGTGGGGAAAACAGACAACAAATATGATACATAAATACAACATACAGGATGTTAGTTGGTCATAAATGCCTTGGATAAAAATAAAACTAGTAAGGGAAATAGGAGGTTAGGCAGCAATTGGGATTTTCAAGTCAGAAAAGACCTAATTGAGAAAAACACACCTCAGTAAAACCCTTTAAGAGTGCATGATCTGGAGATAATTGAAGGGAGAATAGAATAGGAAAAGAGAATAGCAAGGGTAGTTCCCTGAAGGGGTATAATGGGCAGAGTAATAAACTCCCACTCCCAAAGATGTCCATCCCCTAATCCCTACAATCCCTACATCCCCTAACCCCTAACTGTGAACATGTTACAGGGCAAAGGTTAATGAAAGTTGCAGACAGAATCAAGGTTACTAGTCAGCAGACCTTATTTGAAGGGAATTATTCTGGATTATTAGGTGAGTTGAATATACTCACAAAAGTCCTTAAAAGTGAATATGGCTTGAATTCATTTTTTTTTTAGCATTGAAATTAATAACCAAAGATAGTATAGAATGTAATAAGTGTTTTTGATGTCTTAGAAACTGCTATCTTGGCTGAGGTTTTAATTTACCTTTTAAGTGAATATAAGGGATATTAAAATAAAAAGTTTTTCTAAGTGCTATATATTTATTAAGGTATAAAAAGATCTGGAGATATAGTGGCCATGACTTCCTGTATTATTATAAAAATAGTATGATAAGGATTAACAACAATAGCAATAATCATTATTGCTACAACTACTTTTTAAACTCTCATGTCCGAAGCACTCTTGGTGGCTGGGAATTTTGTTTCAAATATGTTTTAATGCATCTCTAATACATGGAAGACTTATTATATGGCTTAATTGGAGCATTTAAGATTACTGCAGCCTATATGGTAGATTCCTTTCCTTTTTTTTATTATCTCACCCTTTCCTCCCCAAAGAAAATAGTTGCTGCTGACAATTATTATGTCTTACCTGTGCACTTTCAATGCTAGTTTTGAGGTTTGGTGTCATTCATAGTAGAGCGGTTAGGGACCATCAGTGATTTCCTAGAAGAGTACTTTCTGTTGGATTCTTTAGGAGATCCCATCTGGTAGATTTTTAGAGAACATGATGGAAAAATGTCCTCTTTAGTTCATCTCAGCAGCCATATTTGGGGAAAACAGCAAAACAAGCAGAAGAACATAGGGAAAATTGAACACTTCTTCAATATAACCATTATTCAAGGAAATAGGTTAGCATACAAAGCAATCATGGGGCTTTTAATATCCATTTTTTCTTAAGTTAACCATGCAACTACAATTATGGCATATCAGCTTGAAGTTTATCATTTGTGATAACTTTGTTTACTTTAGGTTGTCTTCAGTTTTGTGGTTTACTTTTTAATGTGATAGAATTATTTTTTAATGCAATTTTGTAAAGATAGACCTCATGTAAATCTGTCACAGTTTTCTGTTTTTGTTTTTTGTTTTTTTTTGAAAATTTTCACTATATTTGGATGAAGGTATCTCTTGAAACTTATTCAAATGTACTGCACACATTCTGGAGAATTCCATGTTAGACACTCTAGCTATGCACAAGGCTTCTCAGAGACTTTTTCACATGAATGTCACATATAGAAAATAAAAATGCTTATGTGGCACACTGGGGTAAATTTGAGGAATTTTAGAGACATCTCACATGGTGAAAATAATCATTGTGTTTTCTTTATATTATATAACTATCATAAAACTACCAAGTGAAAGGAATAATTAACGTTGTTTCTACAAAACTTACAAAATAAATGTTTAAAATTTTTTTTAAAGAAGTGGAGATAGGAGGCAGAAAACGAAGTTAGAGTGATGCAATGTGAGGACTCAATCCACCTTTGCTGGTATTCAAGACGGGGGAAGGAGTCATGAACCAACAAACACAGATGGCCGCTAGGCATTGGGAAGGGCAAGGAAACAAATTCTCCCTGAAGGCCCTTGAGAAAGGAATGAAGCCCAGCTAACATGGTGATTTTTAGCACAGCAAGACCTGGCCTGTGTCAGACTTCTGACTGCAGAACTGTAAGGTAATAAATTTGTGTTGTTTTAAGCCACTGGGTTTGTGGTAATTTGTTACAGCAGTGAGAGAAAACAAATGCAAGTGCCAACACGCCTGGTATGTTAGAAGAAGAGCAGGGAGACTTCACTGAGACAGAGCGAGCAAGGAAGAGTATAACACTTCTCTAAGAGTTTACACAAGTAATTGGGGGCCAGGTATGTAGATTCTTATTGGCCATTTCCAGGATTTTGACTTTTACTCTGAAAGGAAAATGTTATGCAGTTTTGCACAGACAGGGCTGTCATGCAGGCTAAGGCAGAAGCAGCTGGATCAACTTTCTGAAAGTCTTTTGCAATAAGATAAGCAAGAGACAATGACTTGTATCAAGCAGTAGTGCTGAGTTGTGTGAGGTGGTTGAATTCTAAACATATTTTGGTGACTGAGTTGACAGGATTTTCTAAGACATTGGGTATGGAATATAAAAAATAATATAGGATGATTCTAAGAATTTTGATGTAAGCAATTGGAGTTGTCAGTAATTGAAATGGCGGAGAATGTAGGAGGAGCAAGTTTGGAGAGAAAGATCAAGAACTCAATGTTGGACATGCTAAGTCTGAAATGTCTAATAGATATTCTGTGAGGCGGTATTGTTGTTCAAAATCATTCACTCCCTTTCCAGTTGATGGAGTATACCCCTGTTTAATTGACTTTGGTCTTAGCCATGTGACATGTTTTGACCAACAGAATGTGAGAAGATGTGACATATGCCATGTTTAAAAGCATCAAAAACTTCCACTTGCCCTCTTGTTCCTGCTCTCTGCTGCAAGAGAATAGCACAGACCAGATACAGATAGTGTCTTCAGCCTGGGGTCCTAGAATGAGAAGACCAGCAAAAAAATCCACTTACGAAACAGGGAGAAAATGTAAACCCAATTCACAGCCTGGAGCTGACTCACGGCCAAGCTGAAAACCCATGAGCAAGCAATATATGTTTGTTGCAGCCACTGACATTTGGAGGTAGTTTTCAAAATAATGCAGTCTAGAGTTTAGAGGAGAACTCTAGGCTAGATATATCAATTTAGAAGTCTTCAGTATATGGTTGTGATTGAAGCCATGAGACAGACTGAGATCACCAAGACAATGATAAGAAGAGGAGAGGGTCAAAGCCTGGGCACTGGGGTATTCTATTGTTGAGACCGGAAGAGGAAGAAGGACCAGTTAAGGAGGAATTGAGAAAGAGCTAGCCAGCAAGGTAGGAGGCAAACCTGAAACACGTGGAGTCCTGGAAGAGGAAGTTACTGTATTAAAGGCGTTTAAGAATTTAAGTATGATGAGGACTGAGAAATGATCAGTTTTTAACACATGGAGGTCACCGGTGATCTTCACAACAGTAGTTTTAATAGAGTAATCAAGTGAAAACAGTCACTCTTTGTGATCATACTCATTTATTACTTAATACATTCAATGACTATTTCTTGAGCATCTCCTATGTGACAAGCACTATTCTAGACACTTAGTATGTATCATTGAAATAGACTCCCCCAAATCAAACAAATACCGATGTCCTTAACAGGGTTAGATTTCAGTGGTGAGAGACACGCGATAAACAATAAGCGTGCTAAATGCAACGAAAGGTGTTAAGTGTGACTGAAAAGGAGCCCAAAGGGTTGCAATTTAAACAGTATGGGGCAGGGAAGGCTTCATAAAGAAGGTGACATTTAATTAACAGCTTTAAAGAGCTGACTCCTTGATCCAAGACTGTATTCAAGGATTTTATTTTCCTCAATTCCCTCACTTTACAATCTTCAGCTGGCATTAAGCCATCAAGTATGTCTGCAAGACTTGTGACTCCAGAGGCTTCCTAAATTGTTAGATGGTTGAATAAATAAATCACAAGTAAAAAACCTAAGATTCAGCCTCCACTTATTTCACTGTTATACTTAGAATAATTCAATTAATACTGTGATCTATGAGAACCACTGAACAAAGAAAAATCATCTTGGATTAAGTCCAATGAAGGTTCATAAGGGATTATCAACTCAAAAAAGCCATTAATATTAAGTTATTAAAAACTGAATTAACTGTATGCTTAGCTGCTCACAGAAGAGGCTAAATTGAGCAGGGATGTTAAGAACTCCAGCTTTGGGAAGTACTTTCGCTTGATACAGGCCTGAAATTAGCCTTGTATTTCTTAGGAGGCAGACAAGGGCCAGAGCGCCCTTTTCCATTCTGTCTCACATCCCTGTGGTTGCGCATTTAAGGCTGTTGATGTCTGAATGAACTCAACACAATCCCTGAGTATCCCAGGTACACCACCCCACAAAAAGGATAACCAAAAATGAGTAAGTAACAAACATTCTGCACATTGTTTCTAATTTTAAATCATTTATTGAAATATGTGAAACAGTGTTAAGGGCTAATCATTAGGAACCCACTCATTAAGGTTTTCACAGAGGAGAGGAAAGATTTTGGTGGAAAATATCTAGCCCAATAGAACTTTCTCCAGCAATTGAAATGTTTGTTATATAATTGGTGCTGTCCCATATGGTAGCCACTAGCCACATGTGACTGCTGAGAATTGGAAATACGGTTAGTGCAATTGAGAAACTGGATTTTTAATTAAAAAAAAAAAACAACTTGGCTGGCAACGATGCAGAGGGCTGTAAGTGTGGTGGCCCATCTGGGCTTTTGCCTGCAGGCATTCTCCCCGGACTTGTGTCGTCCACTCAGTTTCGCACAGGACGTGCTCCGCAGGACACCGCTCTGTGACTTCCACCTGGCCCACGGCGGGAAAATGGTGGCGTTCGCGGGTTGGAGTCTGCCAGTGCAGTACCGGGACAGTCACACTGCTCGCTCTTTGATGTGTCTCATATGCTGCAGACCAAGATATGTGGTAGTGACCGGCTGAAGCTGATGGAGAGTCTAGTGGTTGGAGACATTGCAGAGCTAAGACCAAACCAGGGGACACTGTCGCTGTTTACCAGTGAGGCTGGAGGCATCTTAGATGACTTGATTGTAACCAATACTTCTGAGGGGCACCTGTATGTGGTATCCAATGCTGGCTGCTGGGAGAAAGATTTGGCCCTCATGCAGGACGAGGTCAGGGAGCTTCAGAACCAGGGCAGAGATGTGGGCCTGGAGGTGCTGGATAATGCCCTGCTAGTCCTGCAAGGCCCCACTGCAGCCCAGGTGCTACAGGCCGGCATGGCAGATGACCTGAGGAAACTGCCCTTCATGACCAGTGCTGTGATGGAGGTGTCTGGTGTGTCTGGCTGCCGTGTGACCCGCTGTGGCTACACAGGAGAGGACGGTGTGGAGATCTCAGTGCCAGCAGTGGGAGCAGTTCACCTGGCAACAGCTCTTCTGGAAAACCCAGAGGTGAAGCTGGCAGGGTTGGCTGCCAGGGATAGCCTGCGCCTGGAGGCAGGCCGCTGCCTGTATGGGAATGACACTACACCTGTGGAGGGCAGCCTCAGTTGGACACTGGGGAAGCGCCGCCGAGCTGCTATGGATTTCCCTGGAGCCAAGGTAATTGTTCCCCAGCTGAAGGGCAAGGTGCAGTGGAGGCGTGTGGGCTTGATGTGTGGGGGGGCCCCGATGCGGGCACACAGTCCCATCCTGAACATGGAGGGTACCATGATTGGTACTGTGACTAGTGGCTGCCCCTCACCCTCTCTGAAGAAGAATGTAGTGATGGGTTACGTGCCCTGCGAGTACAGTCGTCCAGGGACAAAGCTGATGGTAGAGGTGCAGCGAAAGCAGCAGATGACTGTGGTCAGCAAGATGCCCTTTGTGCCCACGAACTACTATACGCTTAAATGAGGATGGCTTAGGGTGAGGCTGTCCCCTCCAGGAATCTACAAGGGATTAGTCAAGAAGCTGAGGCAGAACTCACTAGGGTTGGGCAGCTAAGGTGGAGGCTGATTCTGTCTGGTTGAGGGGCCATACCACCTATTCTCCCCACCTAACTCATGCCACTCCAGCTTCCTTCAGGACTCTGCTTCTGAGTGGTGGACCAGCTCACACAATGTCTTGTTTTAGTCCATGATCCCACTGACCTACTCTTACCTGCTGGAGGGTAATAAGAAGCTTTGGTTCTGCCATCTCTCCCACCCTGCCAGGTGCTGGCTGTGGAGCAAAGGCTCACCTTTGTGGGGAGGATAAAACCTGCCCAACCTACCTCACCATGGTTTTTCACATTGCAAAGGGTAGTAACACGGGCAGTGTGGACTTAGGCTATCCTCTCCAGTTTGCTTTCCATAAATGCAAATTGTCCCTACTGCCAGTCAGAAATAATTGCTGACTCATAGTAGGGCTGCTATGCCTATGTGTAAACTTGGGGATGGCTGAGGGAACACTGATTTACTCTTCCACATTTCCAAGTTGGTCTAGTGTGCTGCCCAGTAGCAAACCATGGCAGGCTAACCACCTGTTCTGAGCTCCAGGGCTGTTGTAGGGCAGGGTGAGCTTCCTCCTGGACTTGCCTTACCCTGGGCTGACCTTTGCCCCAGTATCCATTAATGGACTCCACTGAATTCTGAAACAAAAATTAAACTTCCTTCGGCACTGGCATGGATGAGAAAAAAAAAATAAAGAAAAATTAAACTTCCTTTTAAAAAAAAAAAAAAATTTCATTTGAATGGCTACATGTGGCTAGGCTGCTGTACTGAATGGCACAGCTCTAGAGGTCTTGATTTTAAGCAATTCTTGTATCTGTTCCCCTTTCTATACAGTACAGGGATTGGGAAACAGGATTTTTAAGGTGCCTTCTTTTTCTGATGTTTTCTAACTTTTTAATCTTAACTACTTAAATAATCCCACACAGGAACACTGCTATGGTCTGAATGTTTGTGCCTCCCCAACTCCTTCCAAATTCATATGTCGAAACTCTAAGCCCCAAGATGATGGTTTTAAGAGATGGGGCCTCCAACACCTGTGAAGAGAAAAAAAAAACAAAAAACAACGGAAGGGGTGGGGCCTTTTGGGTGGCAATTAGATGATCAGGATTCTGATCTAATCAGAATGAGATTAGTGCCCTTAGAAGTCCAAGCATGCTTTGTTCACACCTTTGCCATGTGAGAACATAGCCAGAAGACATCATCTATAAGAAACAGCCCCTCACCAGACACCAAATCTGCTGGCACCTTGATCTTAGACTCCCCAGCCTCTATAACTGTAAATAATACATTTCTGTTGTTTATGAATTACCCAGTCTAAAGTATTCTGTTATAGCAGCCTGACAGACTAAGACAATCACTTTTATTCTAAACGTGTAAGATAAGTAGTTAGTTCTTATGATCCAGGGATTTTCTTTACTGTTAATATTTTGACATTTGGTTTTCTGAAAGAAATCCCCAAGGAAGTAGGCATCAAAAACACAAAACTAGGAAAGAAAATTGTCTGAATTCCCCACAGCTGCCAGCACATTTGTTTGACAGATAGCTAATGGGCACAGCCCTATACTAGGCATTTTGGATACAAGCTGTCCAAGACATAGTCCCTGCCCTAGAGGAGAGCCTACTTGGAGTGATATTTACATGGAATCCCATCACATGAATTCCACAGTACAACAGCTTAGCAATATCTCTGTATCGCATCTGAATGACTTCATGCCCAACAAGATCAACCTTGCTAAATGCTGACATAGATCCTGTAAAACTCTGTTTTCATCTGGTTCTGACCTCTCTCCTTCCAAACCCCCACAGCTCTAAAGACAATATTGTCTTTGAAGAGTTAAAAGCTTACTTCCTTGGCCAAAACTAGAAATCTGACCTGGAAGTTTGTATTTTCAAAAAGAGCACATCTCTACAAGTTGAGAACTCTATTTATTTCAGACTTTTCTTATTTCCTTTCTTTTGGGTTTAATAATAAATTCTGTAATCCTCAGACTCTTAGTATCTTGTTAATTAAAATTATAAGTAAACCAAGAAAACTAAGTGCCAAAGTACTTGCTCTAACCTCAAAAGAGGCAGTTCTAATAATAAAAACATCAATTTGGCTATTTTAAATATTCTTCTTAGATAAAATCACTTTTGAATTTTAATGCTTAGCAGTTTTGAATAAGCTTTCTCATGTAGTTTAATTTGCTATTTTCTTAAAACTTTCAACTAACGCAAATCCAAACATGCAACATGAAAAACATTAAGAGAAATCATAAACTTTTTAGCAACAGAATATGCCTATTAACTCCTTTGCAATTCTTTTACCCTGAAAGCTATAATAAAACATTAGTGCTTCTTACACTACACATCATATAATTGCTTACTGTTAAAACTCCAATTCCAAAAGAACCACAGGTTATATCTCACCTACATAGAATACCAGGTTAAAGAACTCTGGGCTGGGCGTGGTGGCTCATACCTGTAATCCCAGCACTTTGGGAGCCCAAGGCGGGTGGATCACGAGGTCAGGAGATTGAGACCATCCTGGTCAACATGGTGAAACCCCGTCTCTACTAAAGATAAAAAAAATTAGCTGGGCACGGTGGCGCGTGCCTGTAATCCCAGCTACTCAGGAGGCTGAGGCAGGAGAATTGCCTGAACCCAGGAGGCGGAGGTTGCGGTGAGCCGAGATCGCGCCATTGCACTCCAGCCTGGGTAACAAGAGCGAAACTCCGTCTCAAAAAAAAAAAAAAAAAAAAAATTAGCCAGGTGTGGTGGCTCATGCCTATAATCCCAGCTACTCAGGAGACTGAGACAGGAGAATCACTTGAACCCTGGAGGCGAAGGTTGCAGTGAACTAAGATTATGCCATTGCATTCCAACCTGTGCAGAAGAGCAAGACTTTGTCTCAAAAAAAGAAAAAAAAATCTGGAAAAGAGACATTAGGAGTGAAATTTCTCTTTTAGAATTTGTTTCAGTTCAGTAAAATTCTTAATATAAAAATGCAAACCTTTAAGTCAAATGCTTTCTCAGAATTTCAATTAGATTTAAAAAAAATAATCCATTTAAAATTTCATGTCAGGGTAGATCACAGATGAGCCAGCAATTCTCAGCAAGAACTATTTTTGGTGTCTATATCACCAGGAGTCTTGTCACCTCTCCTGGAACACCACCGTCACTTCAAAATTAGAATCTGGTGCTCAATATAGTGGCTCATGCCTCTAATTCCAGCACTTTGGGAGTCCGAGGTGGGCAGATCACCTGAGGCCAGGAGTTTGAGACCAGCCTGGGCAACATGGCAAAACCCCTTCTCTACTAAAAATACAAAAATTAGCCAGGCATGGTGGTGCATGCCTATAATCCCAGCTACTCAAGAGGCTAAGGCAGAGATAATTATTGAAACCAGGAGGCGGAGTTTGCAGTGAACCAAGATTACGCCACTGCACTCCAGCCTAGGTGACAGAGCGAGACTCTGTCTTAAAAAAAAAAAAAAAAAAAAAAAAAATTGAATTTGGTAAACTTTTTTTAAAGAGGTTCATAGTTATCGAAGATGATCAGATTTCTGAACAAATAATCATGGCACCTTTTAGCTCCTGCATATAACGTGCTCATGTGCTCAATAAATGCTGAATTGAATAGCATTTAGCATGTCAAGCATGGCACATGAAAAGACTAAATTTGGTGAGACAGCTTTTTCTTTCTTCTTTTTTTTTTTTTTTGAGATGGAGTCTCGCTCTGTCACCCAGGCTGGAGTGCAGTGGCACGATCTCAGCTCACTGCAACCTCACCTCCCAGGTTCAAGTGATTCTCCTGCCTCAGCCTCCCGAATAGCTGAGATTACACGTGTGTGCCACCATGCCGGGCTAATTTTTGTGTTTTTAGTAGAGAAGGGGTTTCAGCATGTTGGCCAGGCTGGTTTCAAACTCCTGACCTTAGGTGATCTGCCCACCTTGGCCTCCTAAAGTATTGGGATTACAGGCGTGAGCCACCACACCCGGCCTGAGACAGCTCTTTAACACCAAAGACCAAAGGTATCTTAATTGCTTGTGCCTGTTTCTTACTGAAAAGTTTATAAATTCTTTTAGATGAATAATTCATTATTTAAATTTCTCTATGAATATATTCATATATTTCTCTATGAATATATTCATTAAATTTCTCTATGAATATATTCTAATATTCAACCTGTAATAGAAAACATGGTTTTTCAACCTGTAATAGAAAACATGATCCAAAGGTTGAGTGATTTGCTTCAGTGTGTGAATCACAATTCAAACCCAGACTTCCTGAGTTCAGCACTGTGGCCATGCATGGCACTGGCCCTGGTTGGCTGAATGAGTTCAGACGCCTGTCAGGGGTTAGCAACCCTGCGGCACTTCAGCAGGTGTGTCTTGCAGCAGAGAGCCCTTGTCTCAGTCCACTCAGACTGCTGTAAGATACTTTTGAATGAATAATTTATAAACAATAGAAATTTGTTGATCACAGTTTTAGAACCTGGGAAGTCCATGCTCAAGGTGCTGGCGGATTTGATGTCTGGTGAGTTGCATCTTCCTCATAGGTGCACCTTCTAGCTGTGTCCTCACATGGTGGAAGGTGCAAACAAGCTCATTTGGGTCTCTTTCAGAAGGGTACTAATGCCATGCATACGGGCTTTGCCCTCAAGATCTAATCACTTCCAAAAGGTCTCACCTCTTAATACCATCACCTTTTGGGTATTTCAACATAAGAATTTGGGGGAGACACAAACATTGAGACTCTAACACTCCCTAAGACACGTAAGACCAGGATAATGCTAAAAGGCATTACCCTGGCCAGCACAGAATGACTGCATTATCGTTGGTAAGTGACATTCACTGCACTGTCAGGAGTGCAGATGCCATACTTCAAGGGCATACTTCAGATGAAAAAAACAAACCAGTGTAACTGATGGGCAGTTGTTTGTTTCTACATAAAAGAAACAAATGGGTCATTTTTCCAAACAAAGAAGAAACAGGTTTTTAAGCACAGGTCTCAGTTTGAAGCTGACCCAAGTAGGAAAAAACAAATGTGGCTTTTCTATGCCTCCTTTTTAAGATGGATTTTATCTGCCTACCAGTTGCACAACCTTCTCAACCTTCTTCTCATCTCACTGCCTCACTAAGAGGCCTCAAATCGATGGATGTGTTTACGGAAAGGGGTTGTAACTCCCTTTCCATAAACACACCCATCGATTTGAGAAATACAAAGTAAAGCTGCTCTCAGAAGCTCCTGTATCCACGACATAGGGTCTGCAAGTCCTCCACTGCTATTAGAGAACTCTTCAGGTCTTCAGGAACCTCTTAGTAAGAAGGCCCCTGGGAAGCTTTCTTAGGGGTTACCAACTGGTTGGGGATGGAAAAGGCCATCTAATATTGAGCCATTTTTCTCATCTGTAAAATAAAAGTGCTGAGTCAGACAATCTTGCCCTAACATTATAAGAATACTTCCAGAAATAACATAAATGATCCTAACATGGAACATCTTGGCACTTACTCTATACCAGTGACTGCACTAAACACTTTATTTACATGATTTCATTTAACACCCCCAGATAGGGACTCTCAATATTTACAGATGAGGGAAGTAAGGATTTAAACAAGCTTGAGCAGTAGAATCCTCTCTCAATCAACCTCACCTTAACCAATGCAGCAATTAACTGCCTCTAAATCACTTTGTAAAGCCACACTGTGATGAATAACCCCAGCTAGATGAATGCTGGGAGCTGGGAGCCTCCTCTCTCTCAGGCACTGTCTGTATATGGTTTCTCTCAGCAGAGCTGTGTACTTACCAAAAGTTACTCAGGTTTATTCCCAAACTTGCTTATGCCACAGTTATGTTTGCTATTGCAGTGATGTAATTTAATAAAATAGTGTATAAACCAATGAAATGTAATTATAAAAAGAAAAATACTGTTTCAGTAACTCAGTAGGATGCTTTCACCAGATGAGACGAATCATATACACAAAAAATACTGAATTAAACATGGAAGAAAAAACAGCAAAAGATTAAAAAAATGAAAATCCTACAAGTCTAGAGAGGGTCTGTATTTATAGTATTTCTCATGTGTCATTAAGTTCTTATTCCACTTTAAAGAGAACCAAATGGGAAATATTCTTAGAGTGTATCATAAATGATGGTTTTGCAGAGAGTGTAGTCCTGAAACTAGAGGGTCTAGTTAAAACAAAGAACCAAACCTGTCAAATGAAAGTGTATTACTGACTTAAATATAAATAAAATATTTATGATATACAAGTTATCCTAGGTCGGGAGGTGCAGGGGGAGAGAAGAGGGTATTTTTTTCTGGCTGATGGAGGTATAATTGCCATAGAATAAACTAAACATACTTAAAGTATATAATTTAATGTTTTGACAGATGTTTACATCTGAGAAACCATCACTACAATCAAGACAATGAACACATCAGTCACCCCCAAATTCTCTCATGCCCTTTTGTAATCATTTTCTTTTTCTCATTAATATTCCTCCACCCATTTCCAGGCAACTATCCCCCGGTCACCAGATTCATTTGCATTTGCTAGAGCTTTACATAAATGGAATCATACAGGGTATAGTCTTTTTCTCTGGCTTCTTTCACTTCAATGTAATTATTCTGAGGTCCGTCCATGGTGTTGCATAGGAATGTTTCACTGCTGGATAGTGTTCTATATTTGCATATCACACTTTTGTTCATTCTTCTGTTGATGGGCATTTGGATTGTTTCTGTTTGGGGCTATTACAAATAAAGCTGCTATAAACATTCATGAATGAGTCCTTGGGTAGACATATACTTTCATTTCTTGAATAAATGCACAGGAGTGGAATGGATGGGACATAGGATAGGCACGTTTTAACTTTTTAAGAAAACTCTGAAGCTGTGTTCTACCAGCAGCGTAACAGAGTTCCAGTTACTTCCTATCTTTGCCAGTACTTCATATACTTTTTAATTTCAGTCATTAAAATGGGTGTGAAGTGGTAACTCACTGTGGTTTTAATTTGCATTTCCGTAATGACTAACAATACAGAGTACCTTATGTATTCCTCATTCCCTTATTTTTTTGGTAATGTGTTTGTTCAAATATTTTTGCCCCCTTTCTTAAGTGGGTCATTTGTTTTATAACTAACATATGTGGGAGGAACTTCTTATATATTCTGGATACAAGTCCTTTTCTTCCAGTCTGTGGTTTGTCTTTTTATTCTCTTAATGTCTTTTGAGAAACTCTTAATTTTAATAACATCAAATCTATCCATTTTTGGATTTTACATTTATATCTATGATCCATTTTTAGTTTTAAAAATATGGTGTAAATATGGATCCAGATTTGGCTATTTATGTATTTTTGCACATGGATATCAAATTGTTCCAGTTCCATTTGTTACACTATCCTTTATTCAATGAATTCTCTTTGCACCTTTGCTGAAAATCAACTGACCCAGTCAACTTGCCGATTTTGCTGATTGTAGGTAACTATTTTCTCAACTAACTTCTTATTTGATTTGCTGACCAACTAATGTCTGGGTTTGTCAAGGAGCTTTTACTATATCCTGGTGGTTAAAAAACTTGTTGCAACAGGAAGGGCAAGAGAAAGGCCAAAGTAGGAAAGAGAGAGATGGGCAGGTAAGGATAAATAAGACAGGCAAAACTATCACAACAGGTAGAAGAAAAAGGACTAGAAAAAAAGTGCAGGACATGTTTTAAAATTGCATTTTCCCATCACCAAAGACCACCCTCAACCCAATATGACTCTATCCTATGTTTTGAAAACTTATGTATTTAAACTAAACTACATTAAATAATAACTCATTTGTTTTCATATATTATTCATCAAAGGCATATGCTACTGCCAGTGTTTCTAAGCAGCTTGATAACCAAGGTTGCCATGACTCCTGCCAAAAGTAAACTGACCTTTTAGGTATCCTGTGCAGCCTTGTGGTGAGTGACTTTATGATCTCCATTAAGTTTTCTGAAATATTCACAGTAGCCCCAGGACTCCTACTACCCAACTCTGTGTCCAAATCATTCTCTTTTTAGAACCATGGGGTTCTGGAGCCTCAGAGGAACACAAGCCTGTAGGCTTCACCTGGCTTTACTTCCTTCCTCAGTCACCTGCAGTGTTATCAGAACTTTAGAAAAATATGCAATTTGTTAACGTAATGAAAATAACAAAAAGGCATAAAGCACTTATTCAACCAATGGTTTGACAGTAACTCAGACTACTGCTAATTAGCAAGGGACAGCCCCTAAACCATAAAAAATTATCCCCTAAACCATAAAAAATTGTAATTCCTTAAGAGAAACATGTAACCTACACTTTTTCCCTCTAAGACTGTATGGAATTCCAATAAACCCTGATCAAGTTAAGCAACTCTGAAAAGCCTGGGAAGAGCTTCTAACAAGATTGTGAGAAATTGAAAATTAAACATACCTAGAGAAACTGTTAGAGAAGTAAGTCAAAAAGGAAAACCCAGCCCAACTGGATAGATCAATGCTCTAAAATCTGACAGTTTGACATGTTTGAATCAAAAAATAACTCAAAGCTAGATCCCCAAGAGAATAAAATCATGAATTCTTGGTGTAGACTGAAAACGTCACCTTATAACCAGAACTCTGAGTTTGAGTTCTCCTCAAGCAATCATTTATCTTAACAAAAGAGAACAGATGCTAACAAATTAGTGCATTAAACAATGAGGTGAAAAGACACAACTATTGATTTCTAACTTTTTCTTTTTTAGAAAGTGTTTTCTTTTTCTAAAACAGGGGATGCTTCCAATATGCTCGTCACCCCTATGCAGAGGGCCCAGCTAGGCCTCATAGGATTACTTCTATGTTGGCACCTGTGTTGCCTAAGCAAGGGCTATTATAGCTTTTAAATCTACTGCCTTAAGCTCAAATTATTTCTCAACTGAAAACAGGGTACCCATCCACTGATACATATATTTATCATTTCTGTAGCTTCCACATCCACAAGGTTCCTCTCACTTACTTCTGGGGACTCGCTGCTCTGTACAATGTCCAAACACTTCTCCTCCTATGTTTGTGTATTACACCCAACCTCCTAGGAGAGAAAGTAGCAAACATCAGCAGCCATGTCTGCTCATTTCTGCTTGCTAACATAATTTCACAAAGCCCCTGACTCCACAACAATGTGCAGCTCTTCAAAAGGATGCTTTGAAGACGATGCAGTATTAGCAAACGGTCCCCATATCTCTTGCCTGGTCACTCTATTATTTAAAAGATAAATGACCCTAATCCTTGCCTTTTCTAACATAAAATGTCTGACAGGCTTAGTAATTATGCTTCTGTAATCTATAGCCAGATGTACTCTTACACCCAAACTTTGATGTGATTTTGCATGCACCAACCTCCAGCATCTGTATATTAGCAGTGGGTTGAAGTATCTGTGCTGGAGCAGCCTGACAAAACCCCTCTCAAAGGCTGCTCCTGGGCTACGGGCCTGAGCCTACAAGTGTTCAGTAACACCTCTGAATAAAACTTAACTTTAATTCTTTAAAAGCTTGATATTTTTTCTTTAGTCAACATTAAGTTAGATAGAGATCTTATTTACATACCTGGTAAAAGTATACATGCCTTTAATTGACATTTTCTCTCCTTTATAGCAAGTGGAAGTGCCATTCATCTAGGCCCCCGGATTTGTTACCCTTAGTACCAGAAAATGAAATCAGGAAACACAAAATAAAAGCAACAACAAAAAAATAAAACTTCAGGGTCTAAAGTTCACATTTAAAACAGTTTCAAAAGTAACATGGACAACTGGCAACGATCTCTTAAGGCTACTAATGTCTGTATCTGACAATTAATATGCTAAAGGTGGCCAGTATGCAAATGGTAACAGAAAACAGAAGGGAAAACCGAAGAAAGTGCTTGGATTCTCTACCTCTGAACAACAGTTAGCTAGCTGAATATGTTACCAAATCTCACTGTGAGGACTAGGAGTGGGGATCCAGGTTTAATTCCTAGTTAGTCATTAACTATGTGAACTTATTTAAAGTTCTCTGGGCCTCAGTTTACCTCTAAAATGAGTACAATTGTCAATGAAATTTAACAAACATTTACCATGTGAGTAAAACAAACACCATAGCCCTTGTTCCAAATTCTGACACATCTAAATTCTATCACTGTTATGGTTATGACTTTCTCATTCTTACAATAACAGGTTTTATCAGGAATTACAATTAGACAGTTCTATACTTGATTTAGGTATCTAAATTTTTAATCAAGTGTAACAGAACCGCTTAACATGGTGCCCATCACCAAGACATGGTGTTATGGTAGCCAATTCCATTTGAACACTGATGAATGTCACCAGTGTCTGTCTACTGAACTTCATGAGACAAACTGCTTTATTTTTACTTTTGCTGTTTCTGAGGCTTAGCAATGCCAGATAGAGCTAAGATAATTATTACAATGCTAAAAGATTCTACTAAAGACAAATATGCCTTAAAATACATTACTATTTCAAATATTACACCTGTACAGCACCTTATTGTCCTCGAAGGTATTTCACATTCAGTAGGTAAGGTTTACCCCACTGTGGAGAGTTGAGAGAACAGAAAAAGAAGAAAAGCTCGAGACAAGAATTTTTCCTCCTTTGAAAATGTAACCCTTTAAACAGCCTTCATAATTAGCAATCTAATTGCTGCTGAATTTGCCAAATTTAAGTCAAAACAATATAAGCAAGATCTAAAGTAACGGAAACTACCAGAAATAAGAATTTTCTTCCATTAAATGTAACGCTTACCAATTACTGTTTAACTTCATTTTTTTCCTGCAACTTTTTTTCCTTCTGCAGTAACAACAGTACTTTCCTTAAAGTTGCAAAGTATTTTGTTGGCCATAACTTACATTGGTAGAAATCATATCCCAAGACCTTTATAAGGCTTTAAACAAAACTTATGACTCATCTATCTGCATTAATAAATGACAACACAGGCTTTGAATCCACTGGCAGACTGAAGATTTTCTTTACCCAGGTTTTCCCAACTTACCTTGTGTTCTAATGTTTGTGGATTTCAATACATTGGACAAGAATGATATCTGAATTGAAGAGGACAAGGAGATTTAAGGA
Source organism: Aotus nancymaae (assembly GCF_030222135.1). Lineage (NCBI taxonomy): Eukaryota > Metazoa > Chordata > Mammalia > Primates > Aotidae > Aotus > Aotus nancymaae. The sequence continues at coordinate 28,520,670 of NW_026988454.1, forward strand.
TAAACTATTCTTGATCACCATAAATGAAGTCAGTAAGACATTCAATTAGACTCACTTTTCTCTTTGCTTATAATGAAGATGCATAAGATCAAGTCTTTTCATTATGAAAATTGTTACAGACCTAGGAAACAAAGAAAACATCTGTAGAATAATCTATTGTCAAAAATAAAATCAGATCAAAATTTTAAATTGTCTAAGTTTATTGTGCATACAAAAGAACAGCTGGCAAACCTGGAGATGTCAAACCAAAATGGTTAGAAGTCTGTGCAAAGCACCATTTATAAAGCATAAGGGAGAAAGAATTTTTGCCCTCTTTTGTGACTGGCTACTACACATTAACATTCTTTAAAAGGAAAGCAGACCAGTTGTTGATTTGTCTACACAGTAGGCCCTCCCTTATCCTTGGGGGATCCTTTCCAAGACCTTTCCTATACATTCATACCTATGATAAAGTTTATAAATTAAGCACAATGAGAGATTAACACCAATGACTAGTAATAACAGAACAATTATAACAGTACACCAGCATTACTCTTGCACTTCGGTTTGTTGTTTTTTTTTTCTGAGACAGAGTTTTGCTTTTGTTGCTCAGGCTGGATGGAGCACAGTGGCATGATCTTGGCTCACTCCAACTTCTGCCTCCCAGGTTCAAGCAATTCTCCTGCCTCAGCCTCCGAATAGCTGGGATTACAGGCGCCCGCCACCACACCCAGCTAATTTTTTGTATTTTTACTAGAGATGGGGTTTCATCATGTTGGCCAAGCTGATCAAAAACTACTGACCTCAGGTGATCCACCCACCTTGGCCTCCCAAAGTGCTGGGATTACAGGTGTAAGCCACTGCGCCCGGTCACCTTTTGGGGTCATTTTTAGGTAAAACAAAGGTGACTTGAATACAAGCATTGCAATAACAGGACTCATCTATCAGCCTCCTAAGTGACTAACAGGTATGTGACATCTATAGCATGGATCCACTGAACAAAGGGATGATTCGCCTGCTGGACAGGATGGCACAGGACTTGAGATTTCATGATGCTACTCAGAATGGTGCACAATTTAAAGCATGTGAATTGTTTCTAGAATTTTCCATTTAATATTCTTAGACTGAGATTGACCATGGATGGGTTACTGAAACTACAGAAAGCAAAATCGCAGACAAGGGGTGACTACTACAGCTAACAAGTTTGATTTCACTAAACCATGCTGACAAGGTCTTACATTTTGTGTTTTGTTTGATTAGAACTAGCACTTCAGGGACATCAGGATGACTTAAGTTTCGGTTATGTGGCTATGGGTGGTTGGCCTTGGGATATATCTAAATGGTGGCCTCTGTTTTTACTTTTCTTTAACATATACTATCTATCAAACAGAATTCCCTAAAACCAGAACAATAATTTCAGACTATCCATATAGAATCAACTTTCTCCTACAGAAAGCTTTTGTTGCAAAGCGAGTTTACATGTGATACATGACTTGCAAGCAGCACAAAAAGTTAGTAGTTTTTATCAGCTGCAGGAGCGACTTTGAAATGGTTACCTGAATAGTGATCAAAACCTGAGAAAACTTTCTCTTCATTTTTTCTGACCAGACAATCCCACCGTTCAAAAATCCCAACCAAAAATAAAGTGACAAACTAACAACAGAGTAAAATGTTAGTTTCTGGAATTTTATTATTTTTAATACATACATTTCACAAACAGAAACCCTCTAAAACCACATACAATTCCACAACCAAATGTTTCAACTTTATCAACATTCTTTAACTATTTACACTGTCTTTCCTCAACAAAAGTGCAATCCAAGACATCCTGACAAGAAATCTTTACTGACAGGAATTTATTTTTGAGCTGGTTTTAATGAAGCCCATCCATTATATTTACTTTCAATTACCTGGAATATTCAGTCAACAGGACATGGAGATGAACTGGGTTGGGCAGCATCCTATTATAGGAAATAAACACTAAACAAGAACACTTTCTCCTCACTTCCTCCCCAACCTCCAGTGAAAGTTACTCAACAGCTGCTACCAGGACACTAAACAGAAAAGCAAACTGGAGTTCTCGACCTAGACACAGGAGAACAGGCTGCGTGTTAGGCATCAGTCTTGCAGGACTAAACAGAAGACTTTAGCAAATTAGTTTTGGTGCTCTAATAAGGTACATATCAGTCTTATCTGTTAGTTTTAGAGTTCAAATACCTAATAAGATTATTTTTTGATGAGTTAATTTTCCACCAACGTATATGAAAATAACTTTTACTCAGAAAATGAACTTCTTGCACAAAAACTAGAAGTTACAGGGCATCTGAGGAAAGCTCCTCTGCAATTAGAATGGGATAATTTACTCAACTCCTCAACTTCATGGCAACATCTTTTAAAGTATAAACTCATTATACTGACTGCTTCAAATGTAACAAGAGAGTGAAGAGATGAGATAGCCTGAAGAGAAAACAATCAGAAATTGTCCTCTCACTAAACTAAAGCAAATCATTGTACTTGCTCAAGGTATAAAACTCTTAAAAATAAATAATTAAAAAATACTAAGAGTAGATGAAAAATCACTTTGAAATTATTAGTCACTCTTAAGACTGCTTCATGTTACTGAACAGTATTCATCAGAAAAACAGTAATTGGATTTCTTGGACTAATATCCTTTTAGTATCCTAACCACAACAAAAATAATATTCCTTTTTTATATATTCCAATTCCAATTATTCAGGAAAAGTCTGGGGTATTAAGGTCAGTAGATGTGCAAAATAAGATTTATCTTCATGGTGTTGAATACTCAATTATATTTTATTCCCACATCAGCCAAATTTTCCCTCTAGACAAGAATGAATCATCTTAAAGGCAAAAGATATTCTCAGATACGCTTCATGCTCTTCATGCTTTTCTCTTTATGTAACTGAATATATCCACAGAATCCTAACTTTATCAATGAAATAATGTCCAAGAGTGAATTTTACCCAATGACCATAAAACCTCATTATATTTATTTTTTAGCGGGTAGAAAGCCATCTAAAAAGGCAACATGGAACACAGCATATACTACACCGACAGCAGTTCTAAATTCAGGAGCTTGTATAGGTCAACTGTAAGCTTCAGAACAACAATATAAAGCAGGTTTCACTATAAAATTTTAGGTGGGTTAAAGATCAGCACTGTAAATATTTTACTATTTATTTTAAATTCAGAAGTAAAATCCAAATGGTGTTACAAGGACAAGAGAAACTTAACACTTTTTGTATCTGGGTACATGAGAGAATCAATAAGGAAATAGTTAATTCACAACTACAGCTTTGTGCATTAAAGACAAGTTTGCAGGAAGCTATGTCCTACAGTCCTCTTTTAGTTGCATCAAACACTGTCAGTTCAATGACCTACTACTTCTTACAGGCATTTTATGCATTTCTTCCTACTGAAATATTTTTCAGATGATCAAATACCAACCTAGATGTAGCAAAGCCAATCATCCAAACTGAAAGATGAAAATTATTAGTCAATACATTGGTTAATGCTGTGTTGTTTCAAACAAAACATCAAATACTTCATATAGAACTGAAGCTCACTTGCAATATTGCCTAAATGCTTCTGAAAAGAAAAACTATACAATAAAAAAAAAAGGTAAATGAGTAATATAAAATGTTCACATCAACCCCAAATTTGGCTATTCATAAAATTATTTTCAGCATTATTTTAGCATTCTCTATGCATATCATACATGAAATTATCAAATTCACTTTTGAGAAATCATACTCCAATTCTCTAAGAGTATGGGATGTCAGTCTATTCAGTGCATCAAAATCTACTGAACCAAAGGCTGTATTTTGGAATGCCCAATGCTTTGACTAATCAAGTTCTCTCTCTATATATGATCATCTTTTTTCATCAAGAGTAAGGTATCATGGGCTTTTTGAATGGTCTATTTTTCAAACATACTGCTGTACATTACAATCATTGATTTTCCCAAATAAAACATACTTTTAAAAGAAATAGTACAATGATTATTTTCTTCATCATCCTTTCGCTTTTTTTTCCTTCCCTCTTAAGGTCAAATCTTTGCTTTTGGAAACTCAGAATTAAATGGGTTAAAAATGGCCATAAGCAATTTTGAGGACAGTAAGTGTGCAACTATTGGTTCTGAAGCTCACCAGTTAGATTCTGTGGCTGAGAGATTTACCTCTGAGAAGAATCTGACACCAAATGACACTTCAACAGGGCAACCTGTAATAAATCATCATTGCCCAAATCATGTTATTCATGGATTCTCCTTAAGAGCTATTTTACCAACTTCAAGGACACAATTCAAATGATTGAGTTCTGCCTTCTTGCATTATTTCCAGATCCATTTCACATATTCTGTTATAGGTCAGTTTACCAATAACTGCAACACTAGTATCTTTCATATGTCTTACAATTTGGATATTATTTTCAGCATGAAAAATGGATTGGCAAATTACAATAGCAATAGAAACAGCACTGGTGCCACTTTCAGGTCATCTGTCAGTGTGAGTAAACTGCCTGCCCACGTGTGCTGCAGAACACTAGGCTGAGATAGACTAATGGCTCTCCAGGCACAGACTTACATTCACTTGTCACATATTCTTCCAAAGACCCAAGGAAGATCTCAAAGTAGGTTTTTAGGAAGTTAACATTGTAGTAAGCATTTCCTTCCAACTCCTATCAAACTTTTAGTTTATAGCCACATAATTCCTTTCCTAAGTTCACCCCATCCTCCCCATCATCTTAAAGCTGCATCGAATATTCTTAGTAAGAGTGAACCCCGACCGAAATGCACAGGATTACCCATCTGGGCTCTTGTCAAAACCACAGACTAACACTCGGGAATCAACACAGGGCAAGGGCAGCCCCTATTTTAGTGGCACACATACAACAAAGTAACTCTCCTTTAAATTAGAAAAGAAATTAATGTCACAGAATGCTTCCCTATAAAAGATATGTAATAAAGTAATAATATCAATAAAATAGCTATTACTAAAGCAAAGCTTTCATCAATAAGCTTCGAGAACTTTGAAGGAGGAAAATGGCTTCACGAAATGGTAGTCCAGGTTCCCACAGTGTGGACACTGCTGGACGTTGCTATACTCGGAGAAGTACTGCATCCCGATCCTCACGTCGATCACTGGCTTCCCACAGTGCTTACAGTTCAGGCGGGCCTGGGGGAAACAGACACCATCAACCACAACACCCCTTCGCTTCCCAACACTTGTCAAAGTCATCCAAACCAAAATGCTGGGAAGCTAAGCAAGAGCTTCATAAAGCATCCCTTTTATTACCAAAAACAGAGAAATGGGGTATGCCTGAAAGACCCTCAACTTCTCTCCTGAGATGCAGCACTGCTAGCTGTTTCACCTACTTATGAGAAGAAAATTCTAAACTGGTACTGCCTAAACACTCTCCACTGAAGTTCCCTAACAATAAGAAACCCCTCCCCGCAGGAAGCTGACTTCCGTCACCCAAACCTCCATGAAACTTCTTTGAAGATTCTGGGTTTATTTTAAAAAAATTCATACACACTTTTTCATTCTACTCTATACAACAACTGGGTTTTGACGTAAAAAGAAATTTTCCCAAAATATGTAAGTAAAGTTAGTAATCCAAGAAGTGCGGTGCTGGTCTGAGGCTTCTGGAGTTCCCAGCCCTGCATCTTCACTCTTGCCTGGCCTCTCCTGTTAACAGCACAGTCCTGGAACCTTTCAGCAATGGCTCCAGGACTTAAGTGAATAACCAGAAGTTATAAATAAAACAGACTCGATTTAGACTCATTTCTAAATGTACTTAGAAAGTATAATCTCAATTTGTTCTCAAAATATTCCTAGGAGGTAGATAGTATTAGCTGACTTTAAGATAATGCAACTGAGGCACATGTGATAAAGCACCATGCCCAAGACCACGGTTAAAAAGCAGCAAAGCAGGGAGTGAACCAAAGCAGCCTGCTCACCCTCAGCCACAGCACGAACTACTTTTCTGTAACCTGAGATAAACACTCTTTTAACAAAATCAAGAGAGATCTGAACAACATTAAAAGTGTGATTCTGAGCAAACCCATCTTCACCCTGTTATGCTTTTCTAAGAATCAATTATTGCTTATTTTTGGCTCCATCTTATTGAAGACTTCTCTTGATTCATTAGTAGTGTCTAAAACTTGTATCCTCACAGTGAATACTGTCAATAGATTTTTAATTTAAAAATGTAATCAAACCTTTAAATTTAAACATGTAATCAAACATGTTTTCCATTTCAGTAGGGGGCCAGATAAGAAAGGTCTGGGCTCCAATTATTTTAAGGAAAAAATATAGTGCATGGTGAATGCCAAGAGGCTGGGTGTGGCAGGATGCTATTCTGTTTTTCTTCCTAAAGACATGGAAATAATCTCGTTGCCTTTCAGTGGTGTATTAGAGAGAACACCACAACAGGAATTACAGGGTGCAGGCATGGCTGTAACACTATGTATGTAGACCTGGATAAAATATCCCAAGGTTTTAGGCCTCCATTGTATGAGGAAATGAGGAGGCTGGTCTAGATCCCAGGCCCTTTGCAGTGCTAATCTTCTGAGTTAACAGGCTCAAACATTCTTTCACTTCCTTATTTAATTTAAAAGATAATCCTCCCTGGTGTGTATGCAGAGGGAAGCCACTTCCTCTGGTTTCTCTCAAGAGCTGGCATTAAGGCACAATAACTATCATAAAATACTACAGTGAATATCTACTAACAGTAAAAATATTCTCTTTACAAAAATCAAGCCATAATGCTAAAGACATAAAACTATACAGTAACTAATGAAGTATGTATCAGCGATTTGTATTAAAAAAACAGGCTGGAACACTTTAGAGCAAAGAAAAATTTCTCTCCTGCCCATGAAAGTATCAAGGAATTATATAACAAGATGCTCTATTCCCCAACACTTGGAAGTAAAGAAAGATATTTCCAAGGATTTTGTCTCCTGTGATTCTACAGGTTATTTGTGTTTTCATATGTGAATACTTCCTCTTTTTGATGACAGCTAAATTTCAGATGTTCTCATAGCATGAGACAATGCCTCCTTTTAGTAGTGCTTTAAGGATTACAACAACCGCTAACACTTTACAAGGCAGGCAATTCCTGAGTAATTGTACTATCCCACAGCAAGAAAACAACAAGAAAATCCTGTCTATTTAAGAAAGTGACTTTCTTTCTTTGAGTAACTTTTTTCTTATTAGAAATTTAGTATAAGTTAATCATACAGAATCTTAGAAAATATATTCAAGTAGCTGGACACAGTGGCTCATGCCTGTAATCCCAGCACTTTGGGAAAGGCTGAAGTGGGTGGATCATGAGGTAGAGGATCGAGATCATCCTGGCCAACATGGTGAAACCTTGTCTCTACTAAAAATACAAAAGTTAGCTGGGTGTGGTGGTACACACCTGTAGTCCCAGCTACTCAGGAGGCTGAGGTAGGAGAATCGCTTGAACCGGGGAGGCAGAGGTTGCAGTGAGCCAGGATCACACCACTGCACTCCAGCCTGGCGACAGAGCGAGACTCCGTCTCAAAGAAAAAAAAGAAAAAAAGAAAAAAAAAGAAAATATACTCAAGCAAAAAGAAAACTAAAGGAACCATTCAGCCTCCCACCACTGAGACCATCTGGTAACAGGTTAGTAGTTCACTTTTCATGCTCACTTACTTACAAATGCAAGCATATTATTGTGCCATTTTATAACCTGTTCTTTTGACCTAATATACTAGAAATGCTTCCCATATAATTATGTATTATTCTACACTATCCCTTTTAATGACTGCATAATATTCCACTGAATGACTACATTACAAGTGGTAACTCAGCCATCATTGCTGGACAGAATTTCTTGTTTATTATTGGAAGCATCTTCTCTACATTCACTTGGGGATGGAGGCCTAATATCACCCACTGCTCTCTCAGTGTGTTATACCTACCTGACAACATGGAGAGGCAGCCAGGATGTCGTAGGTGTACATAGTGCCCAGCTGGTGCCAGCTGCCATCCCACCGCGACTTACACTTGATGCAGATGATCTTGTGAACCCCCTCCAGGCAGTCCACGCACACCGCATACAGGTGCATGAGTCTCCCTGTGCACAGAAGACACAAGGCTCAGAGTGGCCATCATGGAAATCATGTTTCATCTCCAAGGGGATAAAAAGTGTTTCATCTACCAATTATAAGCAAACATTTTATCATTTGGATAAATATTAAAAGAAAAATCAGTATTTATTACACAAGCTGTCCTTTCAAGATAATGATGAATTACTATTGTCAATAAAACATGTATTTTAAGTTCAAGAATATTAAAAACTTGGCTTCAATTCACTTTTCCAAAAAGTGCTGCTGGGTTTACATTATAGGTCCATCCAAATTCAAATAACAAAGTCACATATACTCAAAACCAGTCTTTACTGCATTCATGCCTTCCTCATCAAAAGTTTATGTTTAGCATATGCAACCTTGGTCTTGTCACAAGCTCTCTCACCCCCTGACAAGTCTCAACATAAAAAGTCAAAAATCTGCCTTGGGGATGGATAGCCCAGAATTACACCACAACCAAAATTACCATGTTAACTGTCCTTGTTCTCAAAATGTTCAGCCATCACCACATCTAATTTGGGAAACAGAATTGTATTTCACTTGTAAGTAACGTTTTAAAAGAAGTTCAATGTCTTCTTATTCATTGGGCCCTTAAAAGTTACAACACCATTCCCCTCCATTATTTGATAACATCTTAATGTTTATAAAGGAAAGATGTCTAGTGTATATGGAAGCATCACAGTTCAAATAATTAAAGAGTCAAAATGTCCAGAATCTGCCCAGGCAACATATACAACAGCAACAATTCTGCTGTGTGTGGGACCCAGGGTGCCCCCCCATATTAAAAACTACCATCAGGAGAACACAAAATCCTAAGTAGCCTTCTATTCAGAATGTGCTGCTCACTGCCATCAGTCAGACTATGGCTCTTCAGCACTCAGTGATAAGGGCCAACCTGCTCCCTACCTGATGGAAGGGCTTATGTTCTATCTATAGTACTTAGGGGAGCCCTTCATTTGCATTTGCTTGTATGACCCTCTTCCTCCTTGAGGGCAAGAACCATGTCTTATTCATCCTTGTAGATTAGCTGACTAGCACATTGTCTGGGATGTGGAAAGCATTTTATAAGTGTAAATGGATGGGGCATGTTAACAGCCAAAGACAGCATAACCTTGGGGGCCTTTATAGGAAAACGGGGAAAGATGACAAGAGCTTCTTGAAATACTGCCTGCCCACCTCTGCTCTAGGGCACTGAAAATAAAAGGGTCTCACATGCCACATCTACTGGGGCCTCGGGGCATGTCAGGAAGTCCGTTCAAAGATCCAGGAGCCACTGGAAAAAACCTGAGTTGCACTCTCCATCCTGCTTACTCAGTGCAATTCCCAAACATTCACAGGTACAGAGGCCACAGCTGAGAAGGGTACCAGCAGCCATAGACACAAAAGTCATGCGTTGCTAACAATGACCAGAATGATGAAGACAGAGTAACTTTTACAAAGGGTTAACCAAGGGTATGGCACTATGCTACCAGCTCCATGTGAATCACTTCATTTAACCCTAACAGCAACATTATAAAATAGGCATTACTGTTGCTCCCACTTCTGATAGTAGGAAGTGAAGTTCAGAGAGTGGAGCAGCTTGCCCAAGTTCATAAGATAATTAAGTAGCAAGTCCAGACTGATTCATGTCTCTCTGATCCATAACCTTCAGGCAAACTCACTGGAACACCTGGTCTGGACTGAGTCTAGGTTTGTTTCAGTTCTACTACACATTGTCCTGGGCACAGAGAATTTTGAATTTCTAAACCCTCTGTGAATTTAAACAAAAAATCGATTCCTGGGAGAACAATCACATGTGATTCAAAGTGGTAAAGAAGCCCAATAAGAACTTCCTAATTAGATCAATCTTAATAAATTATTAAAGCTAAACGAAACTATCTTCAGAGGAAAAGAGAGCAAACAGAGTCCAGAGACAGAGTCTGGAGACGGCAGAGAGGGGTAAGGGCAGGGCGAGGGAGTAATACTCCAGAGAGGGCCACTGAATATAGCAAGTACTGCAGCAGCAGGTCAGCCTGCATGCTGTGCAGTCCTATGGCCTGCAGTGTGGCCCTTCTATTAGAGTTGAAAATACTTTAAAAAACACATGGCCAGGCTAAGCACAGTGGCTCATGCATGTAATCCCAGTACTTTGAGAGGCTGAAATGGGATGATTGTTTGAGGCCAGGAGTTCAAGACCAGCCTGGGCAATACAGTGAGACCCCATCTCTTTAAAACATTTGAAAAAACTAAGCCGACTGGTGGCTTAAGCCTGTATTCCTAGCTACTGGAAAAGCTAGGGCAGGACTGCTTGATCTCAGTAGTCCAAGGCTGCGGTAAGCTATGATCACTCTGCTACTTTCCAGCCAGCGTAACAGAGCGAGATACTAAAAAATAAACATAAAGGGAAAGAAAAAAGAAAAGAAAAATAGAAGAATGCATGATCAGTAATTGGTGATTAAAGACATAATTTACACTTTCTTACTACAAATAAAATGGCATGGATTACTCAAAGATGTGGCAATAAAAATGTTGATATGTGGTCAAGGCCTCACTTGTGGCAACGATGACTTCTCTGTAATGATTAAACACCTTGATCCTCAGGTTTTATATCAAACATTCAACTTCTCAATATCTTTGTGGTGCACATCTAATGTGTGCATTATCTATTTATATGTCTATGTTTTGATGTATACACACGCACTCAAGTACTCGGGCCTAATTTTCACCTCTTTCTCCATCTGCTCCCTGAAAGGTACCCTCAAGATTTACTTAACGGTTTATCATATCCTCCTTCATTTTCTTTTTCTTTTCTTCATATCCAAGAGCTCTTCTACCCTTAGGATTTTAACCACCACTGTTATAAACTCCTCAGTGTTCAATCCAAATGCTTATTTTTAACTGTATTTGCTAGACATCTCCACACAAGTCTCAACATCCCTTCAAACCCAACACACACAAACCTCATCTTCTGTCCCCTAAAGTCAGGCCCTTCCTTTCCCCACCTTATCTACCCGTCTCCTTTCTCTACTCTTGCACCATTTATCTGGTCTAGAAATAAAGTGAATTTTGTTTCTAAATTCACAAGCTGCAAATTTTCTTTGAAATAACCTCTTGACGATATCCCCTCCCTTCCATTGTCTCCACCTTAGCATTCTTTTCTCCTTGTATCTAGACTACAGACTGTAAAGTCTCAACTCTGTCTCCAGATCCCACCCCTTTCAAACCCCTTTCCTCCATGTGATTGCCTGCTTTAAAATAAAGGTTGAAAATCTTTCCATTCACATTCATGAAGAACATGTAGCAAAGCTCTTTATTATGGCTTGAAAGTACTTCTGCTATCCGTTCTCTCCCTATCCTACTCCTTTCCCCCTCTAGAACACCCTTGTCTCCAACCAAACAGTCCTCTCCCTATCTCCTGATCACAACCTGCCATTCTTTTTCTTCTTAACCATCCTTCCTTTGCTTGCAGGCACTACCTCCTCCTCGACAAACACCTGACCTGGGTAGACCCTCTGCTTACCAAGATCCAGCCCCTTTTGACATCATCTTCATGCTGCCTCTTTTTATGAACCAAGCCAAAGTGGTCCCTTTCTCTGGAAATTACATGATACTTAACATACATCATATCCAGGTGTGATACTAGAATCTTAAGCCTGGTAAGTTAGTTGCATTTTATAAAAGCATCTTATCCTAAGATTATAAATTGATGACAAGCAAGAACTGATAGTACTCAGCATGTGTAAAATCTGTAAGTTTGATCAATTGATTACACAAATAGAATTTGTCCAACATGGATAGAAAAAGAACACTACTATTCTCAAATATGATGTACCCATATTATCTTCATAAAAAATGTTTCAAGTTTTACAATGGAGAAATAAAGGTGTTTCCATCCACTTCCCTCTAAAATTACCCAACAGAAAAAAAAAAAAAACCCTCCATCTTCCGTGAAACAATGAGGTTATTTCAACCCTGAATCAAATTATATGAGGTCAGAAAGCAGACTGAGGAATAGTAAATGGTTAAGCTCTGAAACTGGACAAGCACTGGGGAGGGTGGAAAGGGAGATCATAGGGAGCAATAAATTTCAAACCACCATAAATTGTATACAACACTTTCCATCAAAAAGCAGAGTATTTCAGCATCATCTGAAACTGGGCTAGTCTTCGGACTTACGCTAATGAACAAAATGTGATAGGAGTGATGTTACTCAGTTCTAAGCTTAAGCCTCTAGACAGAGACTCTGCAGCTTCCACTCACATCTCTTAAATGCCATCCTGAGAGCACCACGTGAAAAAGCCCAAGCTAGCCTATTAGAAGGTGAAAGAACACAGACAAGCCATTCTGGCTGAGGTCCCCTAAGCCAACCTAACTGTCCTAATCAATCTACCCATAGAATTGTGAAAAGTCATTAAATTATCCTTTTAAATCACTAAGTTTTGGGATGCTCTCCTTTATAACAAATGCTCATAGAGAGTTAGGTACAATTCTCAAAATGAATGAGACTACTCTCTGAAATTTCAGCTCCCTTTCCTTGCTCAGAAAGGTAGCACAAGAAATTACATACATGAAACAAGAAAATGCTATTAAGAAGAGCTCTTGTAAATTAAAAATGTAAGAACAGAAAATTTTAAACTCTGTAAAAATACCAGAATAAAAAGTCAAGGAAATTTTCCATAAAGCAGAATAAAAATATAAAGATGAAAAGGTCCATGTATATATTTATTAGATATCCTTTATTATATATAAAATAAAGAAGTACTCTACTCTGACAAAAAAATAATCTAAGAGGTCTAATATCTGATTAATAAGAGTTTGACAGACTTTTTTTAAAAGTGAAAATAGGGTGGAGGAAATTATCAAAGAAATAACACAAAAGCAAATTTCTGACCAGGCGTGGTGGCTCACGCCTGTAATCCCAGCACTTTGGGAGGCCTAGGTAGGCAGATCACGAGGCCAAAAAATCGAGATCATCCTGGCCAACATGGTGAAACCCCATCTCTACTAAAAATACAAAAATTAGCTGGGCGTGGTGGTGCATGCCTGTAATCCCAGCTACTCAGGAGGCTGAGGCAGGAGAATTGCTTGAACTTGGGGGGCAGAGGTCACAGTGAGCCGAGATCGCGCCACTGCACTCCAGCCTGGTGACAGACCAAGACTCTGTCTCCAAATGGAAGATGGTAAGTTTATAGAGCCAAAGAGCCAAAACAGTACAGAAAGCATAACAAATAGAGAAAACTTTGTAAAAGACCACATCATGGTGAAATTTCAGAACATTAGGGATATATGAAGAAAATCTTAAAACCTTTATGGAGGGGTGGAGGTGGAGGCAAAGACAGGAATAAGACTAGTATCAGACTTCTCAAAATAGAGGCATTGTAAGATAGGAGACAGTAAAGAAATGCCTTCAAAATGCCAAGGGGAAATATGTATAACTTAGAAGACTAGACCCAGCTAAATAGCAATGGAGAGTGAAGATAAAATCAAGACAGCCTCAGACGTTCAAAGTCTCAAATCATCTATTCCCACGCCCCCTTTCTCAAAAAGCTCCTGGGGGATGTTTCCTAAAAGCTGAGAGAATAAACTAAGAAAAAATAAAATATGAGATCTAGGAAAAAAGATTTTTAGAAATACGACAGAAATGAAGGCATTCCTAGGACAGCTATGTGGTATATCAGGTCCTGAGTGCACCAGGACAGGTAGAAACAGGTTAAGAGTCTCTACAAGAGACATTTTCAGGGGAAAAATATTTTTTCCAAAAGAATCTGACAGGTATGTGGAAGAGAGTGTGTGTGTGTGTGTGTGTGTGTGTGTGTGTGTGTTTGTGTTTGAGATGAAGTCTCACTCTGCTGCCCAGGCTGGAGTGCAATGGCATGATCTCAGCTCACTATAACCTCTGCCTCCCGGGTTTACAGTGATTCTCCTGCCTCAGCCTCCCAAGTAGCTGGGATTGCAGGTGCCCGCCACCAGCCTGGCAAATTTTTTTTGTGTTTTTAGTACAGACAAGGTTTCAACATGTTGTCCAGTCTGGTCTCAAACTCCTGATCTCAGGTGATCTGCCTGCCTCAGCCTCCCAAAGTGTTGGGATTACAGGCGTGAGCCACTGCAATCTTTTTAAAAGCTGGTTTGTAAAGCCGCTGGAGAGTCAGAACAACCAGCCAAAGTTTAAAAAAAAAAAAAAAAAAAACAACTATGCAAATGAAAACAATAATCAATTAACCCTAATAAAAACAAAAGGTGTTCTAGGATATACTGTTCTATTTAACAAGAAAAAACCCTATACTTCTTGGTTCAATATTAGTATGTATTCACGATAAGGAATACATTAAGGATTTAACCAAGAATTGTGATATCTCATCCTGAGGAAGAAGGGGGATGCACAGTCATCCATCTTCAAAGCCAGTCAAAAAACAGACAATATGTAAAACTGGAGAATGAAGACAGCAGTATTTACAATAATGATGTTAAAAACATGAAACATCGGCTAAGATTTGAAATGTTTGGGTACTGACACAGTAGGGTTGGTGAGAAGGAGACAGGTGGGGATATATCATTTTTACAACAAGTTTTTTAGCACACATTTAAAGTATAAACATGTTATATGTGATGTGTCTCATCTTTATGGAAATTCAGTAGTTGTACATGAGCTGACAGATTTCTTACCTATACTAACCAACCTCCTGTCATTCAATTTATGGCTGAAACGTACCAAGTCCTTACATCCCACCGTCCTGCCTTCCACCACCACCACCTGGCTAACGCCTGAGCTTTCAATAATCCTGTTTTCCTTTTGCTGCTATCAAGACAGTCTCATCTTTCATAAACTTCAAAATTAACTCAACTAATCTAAAAACACCTTGGCCCTTTCTGATCCCTGCTTTTCCTCATTGTTGTTTATAAGGATCAAAGAGAATACATGGCTAGCTGGGCCCATTAAACAGGTTTACAGTTAAGTGACATATATGGAACAACTCCTCTAATTTCCTTCCCCATTATGCAAAATGATACATCAGCAATCCTCTCTTCAAATTACAGCAGAACAAGCACACAAAATTATTCACTAGGACAATGGTCCTTGGTACAGCAACATCAGAGTAAAAATCACCACATCACTGGGCAAAGGTGAAATATTCAAATGTTACCTAGCATCTGACTAGAACAAAAAAACAACATTGGTGAAAACGAAGCCAAATAAAGCAATCCATCTTGTTTGCTATTTGGTTTTAACAAATGGAAAGCAGGCAAGGTGAAGTAACACCTATACCTTGAAGGTGACAAGGAACATCATATTCGATCTCATCATGTCTCGACGGGCTTAGGAACAGAGTTCCGTCCACCAGTGGGAACTGTTCAAACACTGGGAGTGCCCGGTGGCACAGGGCACAGTTTACCACATTTCTGTGGCTGGCACTGAGCGCGGCCAGAATGAACTTCCGCAGGTCCTCCCCCTGGCCCACTTGGGCATCGTCTTCCATGCGCACGTGGAAAGTGTTCAGCTTATGCCTGGGGATGTGAGTGAGGAGCTCAGAGAGGTCCAGCCGCCGCAGGAACTGCACAGGGGTGTCAAAGTGTCCCCCCCTGTGAACTGACAACCCCGAGGGGCTGTAATCAAAGTGGGCATTTCTGAACACATGGCCCCCAGCCATGGCCTTCTTGTGAGGCTCCAGATGGATGGCATTCTTTAAGAACTCCCCGAGGTATCTGGAGGAGCGGGGGCCGCTGAAGTGGGCAGGAGAGAGGATGGAGTAGCCTGTGGGTGGTGACTGGCCTGGGGAGCCACCGGGAGAGCGGGCACCATAGGCCGAGGCACCTATTGCCTTCTCCTGGGAGTTCTGCCGGTCCATGGAATGCCGGCGGGGGAGGTCGTGGCTCGGCCCTTTCTGGGGCTTATTTGGGGGCCTGCACTTTTTTGCCTCCTCCGCTGCCTCACCAGGAGGCCGCCCTGTGTTCTTCTCAGAGCCAGACTTCTTCTTTTTCTCGTCCTGCATCCGCTTCACCTGGTACCAGTCTGTGTCCTTCTTCAAGTGGCCCTGGCCACAGCGACAGGAGCAGAAGCGGAAGGCCAAGTCGTAGCCCTTCTTTGTCCACATGTTCTGGCGGCACTGCTTCTCATTCCAGCTGCGTGCACGGCCGATGCAGTTGAACTGAACAAGGATGCTGCTCTCCCACTCATAGAAGCACTGCAGGTGCATCCAGGTGCTGCAGGGGCAGTGCTCATTGTTGCACACCACCTTCTGGTAGTCATCCTTCTCCAGGTCCACTGGCCTCCCGAAGCTGCAGATCAGGGGAGTGGCACATGGGGCTTCTGGGGGAGGAAGAGAGAGAGAGATGGCAGATTTCAGATGTCTGGATTAGAGATAATCTCAACTGTACTTGCAACAGCATGGTATGAGGTTTTTCTAAGACATGGATATAATGAAAGGCAGTTCCTGGGTTCCTTTAAAGATGAATCACTCCAGTGAACCAGGGAACAATATGATGAAGCTACTTAACCAATCAGTCCTGGTGGAATCTCTAAAAACGGCCTTCAAAGTCCTTCATCGCAAGCTTTAGGTTGTCCTGAATACCAGAAAGAAGCTGGAACACAGACAGCCTCATGCCCCATTCTCTTCAAAGGTGGTCTGACAGCTAATGGCAGGGATACTGGATCAAACTAATTGTTGGTCTACACAGAATTACAAAGCCAGGCTGTGAAGGAAAAAACCAGAATTCTTCCAAAGCTAGCAGGACAGGAAGTGGGAACAACAACATATTTGTACTCTATCTTAAGTATATGTCCCCTACACACAGTGCAAATAGCCAAGTGGGTTCCCAGAAAGGACAGAAAACATGGTGACAGAAACTAGAATCCATTAACCCAATTCTTAAGAATTAAACATGATTCATGGATATGGGAACTCCACTGATTCCTCATAGCTATTCAATGATAACTGAACATCTGAGCTTAGAATCTATTTCTAAAATGTCAAAAAGACATGATAGAGCCAGTTAAAAAAAAACAAGTGATTGCCATGGGGTGTGGGGGATGAACAGGTGAAGCACAGATGATTTTTAGGGCACTGAACCCATTCTTATGATACTATAATGGTAGATACATGTCATTATACATTTGTCAAAATCCATAGGATCTATAACACCCAGAGGGAACCCTAATGTCAACTACGGAATTGACAATGATGTGTCAATGCAGGTTCATCGATTGTAACATATGTACCATTTTGTGTTCATAGTGGGGGAGGCTGGAGGAGGGCAGGAGGTATATGAGAACACTCTATACTTCCAGTTTTTCTGTGAACTTAAATCTGTTCTAAAAAATAAAATCTGTTTTTTTAAATTAGAAAAAAAGGACATGTATGTGTAAGTCCCGGTTCCATGCGATACTAGCTATGTGAAAGTGAACTGGTTATTTCATCTGTTTAACCCTCAATTTCCTCAACCATAAATGGGCATAATTATAGTAGCTACCCTGTAGAGATTTTTTGAAGATTAAATAAAAGATGCTTATAAAGAGTTTAGCACAGTACCTGGCACATAAAGGATCATCAATGTTGTTGCTGCTGTTCTTGTCGTTAGTTGACTGTGATGAGAGAGAGTGCGCGTGCACTAGTGTGTGTTTGTGTGTGTGTGTGTGTGTGTGTGTGTGTCCATGCTGATAGACAGCAATGTGGGAGCGGGGCAGGGAGGATGGAAGAAGACTTTCGGCTGCTCTAGTTAGGAACCACTGAGTTGGAAGTGCCTGTGCACCACTGAGGTGGAGAAGACATGAATTTTACTGGAGCTCAAGCAAGCTAGAGCTGTGAATACAGATGTGGGGTCATTCACCCAGAGATGAAAGTTAAATCCCTAGGACTAATGAGATGCCCAAGAGGAATGTGAGGAGTGGGCAGACACCAGAGGCCAGGGAAAGAATCCTGGGATGCACAGATTGGAACCAAGGCTGGAGGAGAAGATCCCCCTAAAGATTGGTAAGAAATGAACTGAGAATTTACTGAAAAACAAGTCAGGAGAGAATTACGTGCAGGCAGTCAGAGGACAGTTTTAGGAATGGAGAACTGTGACCGGGCATGGTGGCTCATGCCTGTAATCCCAGCATTTTGAGAGGCCAAGGCAGGCGAGAGCACGAGGTCAGGAGTTCGATACCAGTCTGGCCAACATGGTGAAAGCCCTTCTCTACTAAAAATACAAAACTTAGCTGGGTATAGTCATGCACACCTGTAATCCCAGCTACTCGGAGGCTGAGGTGGGAGAATTGCTTGAATCAGGAGATGGAGGTTGTACTGAGTCAAGATTGCACTACAGCACTCCAACCTGGGTGGCACAGCGAGACTTCCTTTAAAAAATAAAACAAACAAAAAAAGAATGGAGAACTGCAAAATGGCCATCCTGTAAGATGTCTAGCAGCAACTTCATTGTCTATCCCGTAGAGGCCAGCCCCTCTCAATGTCTCCAGGCACAGCCAGGTAGCCCCTAGAGGGCAAAAATCACCCCGGTTGAGAATAAACTGGATGCGATAAGCCTGAAAAGTCCCAGTCAAAATAAGCAGTGAGCCAGGCACTGTCTCCTCAGGGAGAACAGCTCCAGTGGGATGATGGAGGGCAGGTTAGAGGTGGACAGTGAGGTGAAAAGGCAGAAACAGGGAGACTCCAGGAAACTATTTCCAGAGAATAACTGCAGGGCAGGGAAAGAGCATGGGTAGGTGACAGAAGCAGCAGAGGCTAAGCTTTAACCATGTTCAGGGAATGCAGGCCAAAACCTCAGGACAGCTTAAAGACACAGGAGAGGGAACAAACCATGGGACTCCTCTACTCAACAACCTTCCCAACCTTATCCCTGCACACTGAACCACAGACTCAACGTTCCACCAAATCAATCAGCAGAGGTGGTGGCAATGTGGACCCATAAAGCCTGTACAAATATTAGTTCTGTCATATATTACAATTATCCCCTTCAGGTATGGGATTCCAGAGCCTCAGCAAAATGGCCCTAAACCAATTTGTCTACCTCCATGTTAATATTTGATCACCGTGGCTTCCCCTTTATCTTCATTTGTCCAAATCCCATTCAGCCATTCATAGTTCAGACTCCACAACCAGACTGCCTGAGTTGGAATCCAGGCAGGATCATTTATGAGCTGAGTGCTCTTGGACAAGTTACTTAACTTCTCTTTGTGTCATCTGTATAAAACACAGAAAACAACAGAATGTACCTTAAATGGTTCAGAAGAATGAAACGAAAAAAACTATATGCATGAAGTGCTGAGAACAGCACTGGGCAGCTAGTCAACTTCCTCCCCACTCTGATCCTTCAAGGCCAACCTCTCTACACACCAATTTTACCAGATTGCCCCCATCCTGACTCCAACCCTCCCCTCCCCTCCCCCCATGGTCTGGCCCTAGTCTTACTTGAGTCCCTCATCATGGATCCCCACCAGCTGACAACTCCGGAGAGGAAGCCTCTTACTCATCTTAGTGTTCCTGGCACCACTGGGCCCCCCAGTATTGAATAAAGTCGCATTAAAGACACTGGCTCACCAAACCTACACAGGACAACAGGAGCAGAAGGGAAAAAGAGAGCTGTAATCCTGGACAGAAAGACTTGAATGTACTGAAGCACACCAAGAAGAAGTAGAAGAGTGGTTTGAAACTGAGTAAATTAACCAGTCACCTAGGCTGTGACCTTTAGAGTCCTTTAAAATGTTAATTGGTCAATTATTAAGTTTAGTTGTTTTTATCTTATTCCTTCATATGAAGAGCCTTGAAGTGAACATGACTGAAATGTAACCACAGTAACCAAATTTTACTAACCCAAGAATAATAAAATCAAATTAGATCAAAGGAAGATCTAACTAATCTTTGCATTCACAATATTCCAAGTGTAAATGCTGAGAGTGACTTGGTATTTATTTAAAAAGTATTTTCACAGCTGGGCACAGTGGCTCATGCCTGTAATCCCAGCACTTTGGGAGGCCGAGGCAGGCAGATCACGAGGTCAGGAGTTCAAGACCAGACTGGACAACATGGTGAAACCCTGTCTCTACTAAAAAATACAAAAATTAGCTGGGCATGGTGGCTCGTGCCTGTAATCCCAGCTACTTGGGAGGCTGAGGTAGGAGAACTGCTTGAACAGGGACCCGGGAGGCGGAGGTTGCAGTGAATCAAGATCGCGCCACTGTACTCCAGCCTGGGCTATAGAGTGAGACTCCATCTCAAAAAAAAGAAAAGCATTTTCACATTAAAGAAAGGTAGATTAAGAGAGGAAAAATTCTGTATCTTTTCAAAAAGCAGCAAATACAGCATTGAACCAATACTGAGCACTTCCTACATATCAGGTCTTAAGCTAAGAGCCCTAATGATCTAACAGAAGTGCATGCATGGAACACAGACGAGGAACCACAGCTGTGCTCTGTTCCTGCCACTTTAACAGTGTCATGTTCACAGCTACGCTCCACTGTTTCCTAACCAGCAAGCCTCTTCCTTGTAAAAAGAACCCCCACTCCAACTTGCCCGCCCTGCTTGTTTACAGTCAGCCACTTTGATGTGGCCTTGCGGGTAGGCTTCAAAAACAAATACAAGGCCAAGAGTATGTGAAATACCCAGTAATATGCACAACAGACAACTCACCCTATTACACACGAGCAGGGCGAGGCTCCCAGGGAGGCAGGCAAAATGGGTAACAGGGTGGGCCTCGGGAACAGTCAGAGGATGTCTGACAATGCTTTTGCCGAGGTGTCTTGGCCTCTAAACTCGGACATGATTTCCTTCAAGGCTCGGTTCAA
This sequence comes from Aotus nancymaae, assembly GCF_030222135.1. Lineage (NCBI taxonomy): Eukaryota > Metazoa > Chordata > Mammalia > Primates > Aotidae > Aotus > Aotus nancymaae. The sequence continues at coordinate 28,541,540 of NW_026988454.1, forward strand.
ACATACTTTCCTCCCTCATTCACACCCCCGCCACCACACACACACACTGTCCAAACTGGAAAAGCAGCAGAGAACAACAGAAGAGAGATGTTTGGTGCCAGTTCTGCTCCTGATTAGTTGTTTGACTCTGAGCAGGTTTCCTCATCTGTAAAGTGGGGATAAAATGCTTGCCCTATTCAGCTCATGTACATGGAAACACTTTATAAACAGTAAAGCTCCGTAAAAATATTTACTCTTATATGCTACTTCTACCATAATTTTAAACCTGTGCTTTTCACTTCCCAGATAAATGCAAACTACTCTAATGTTTTCTACTTTTTCTAATGTTCTGAACATGCCATACAGCAGCTGTTTAGAAAATAAGTAAGTATGGCCGGGCACAGTGGCTCACGTCTGTAATTCTAGCACTTGGGAGGCTGAGGCGGGAGAATCGCTTGAGGCCAGGAGTTAGAGAACAGCCTGGACAACACAGTGAGACCCTGTCTCCACAAAAATTTTTAAAAATTAGTTGGGCTCAGTGGCATGTGCCTATAGTCCCAGCTACTCAAGAGGCTGAGGTGGAAGCATCAAGTGAGTCCAGGACACTGAGGCTGCAGTGAACCTAGGCAATAGAGCAAAACCTTATCTCCAAAGAAAAAAAAGAGAATAGCAGTCCCACAAAGGTATAAATGGAACACAGATTGATCTGATACAACTAAATCTTCAACAGGAGAGATGGGAGAAGCGTATCCCACACTTGTGCCACCAACTTCCCTTGGGGCAATAATCTAAACTGTGATAACTTAATAAGCAAAACAGAAAAATGCTCCTTTACACAGAGTTAGCATTGTTTTTAAAAAGTATATAAACCCTCCAAGGCCTATATTTTAGGTTCATCATCAAGTATTCAGTACCCAGCTTCTATTTTTTCCTGCTCAAGTTAAAATAAACAGGGTTTATGTGATTCTGGGCACAAATCTCAGAGTTTCAAGTCTGGACAACAGGGTAGCCAGGCTGAGGTCACCTGGGCCAAGCCTATCTTCTCTCTCCAGCTTTCTTACCTTGCATCCTACCCTCACTTCAGAACTCTGTGCTCACCATCTATTGAAAGAGGATCTGACAGCAGTCATTTACACAGACTGCCCAATGAGCCCAAGCCCCCTGACAAACTCATTCACACTGAGGAGCCCCATAAACCAGACATTGCTATTTTCAGCTTCTTAACTGTGAGTTAAATAATTTTATCCCTCTTAAAATAGTTGCATCATAAGCACGTGGGGAGTTGGGTGGAATGAAGGTAAGGAGAGTCTTTTTAAGTCCTAAGAGGCTTTCCAGGCAAAATCTAAATTAGAGACTTAGTCACATTCATCCTTATAAACCCACTACTATGTAAATAAGTGTTTAATAAATCTTCTGTTGAAGAAAAGAATGATCCAACCAGACTTAGTCTTCTGATGGTGACCATAGTGCTAGAGAGGGTGAACCCTGGGGAGAACCAGCCCAGTTGCTGGGAAGGCAGCCACAGAGCTCCAGCCAGGTCTCCTAGATTCATCCAGGTCTCCTCTGTCAGGGCAGAGCCTGACCCTCACCCTCACTTCCTCAAACTAATATCATCCCTGCCTCCTTTTGGCATCTAGGTCACAAACAGAAATGTAGGGTTTCAAAACTTTTATTATATTGCTGATTATTCCTCTTATGTGGGAACAAATACCCTTGTTTGCAGAGAGCATGGCCCCCTTAGGGTATGAATTTCTGGCCAGTGTCCTCCATCTCCAGCTTCCCGACCCAGATTGTGGTATATGACATAGAGCCAGCCTGCCTGGATGTGACTCAGCTCTGCAACTTATTAAAGACCTTTGACAAATCACCTAACTTCCCTGTGCCTCCGTTTCTGTACCTGTAAAATGGCAAAAATAATAGTATTAATGCTTACCCCAAAGGGTTGCCATGAGGAATAAATAAGTTATTAAAGTGGCCAGATGTGGTGGCTCATGCCTGTAATCCCAGCACTTTGGGAGGCTGAGGCGTGCAGATCACGAGGTCATGAGATCGAGACCATCCTGGCCAACATGGTGAAATCACATCTCTACTAAAAATACAAAAATTATCTGGGCATGGTGGCGTGCACCTGTAGTCCTAGCTGCTCAGGAGGCTGAGGCAGGAGAATCGCTTGAACCTGGCAGGCAGAGGCTGCAGTGAGTCGAGACCACTCCACTGCACTCTAGCTGGGGAACAGAGCAAGACTCCATCTCAAAACAAAAGAGAGAGAGAAAGAGAAGTTATTAAGGTAGTTAGAACAGTGCTTGACACCTAAGAACCAATTTTTTTTTTCTGAGCCAGGATCTCACTCCATTGCTCACACTGGAGTGCAGTGGTGTGGTCATGGCTTACTGCAGCTTCAATCTGCCAGGTTCAAGCCATCCTCCCACATCAGCATGGGACTACAGGTGCATGCCACCACAGCCAGCTGACTTAAAAAAAAAAATTTGTAGAGGTGGGGTCTCACTCTGTTACCTAGGCTGGTCTTAATTCCTGGGCTTAGGTCATCCTGCTTTGGCCTCCCAAAGTCCTGGGATCACAGGTGTGAGCCACAGTACCTAGGCGAGCTCTATTTAACTATAAGCAATTGTTAATAAGTGCCATATCACTTTAGATTACTTGTCATAAAAATCAAGGGATTTCTGAACAAGTTCAGAGGAAAGCCACAACCAGGAAGTGACCACTCATCCTCCTTTCTCCATGTTAAGTGCAATGCTGGCCAAGCCCACCAGGAGATGAGCACTTCAGTGTTATATTCACCCCTTCTCATTTGCTCCTTTCACTACATACAGGCATACACCCTCCTTCACCTGTGCCTCTCCTCAATCCTGTCCCAAGCCCAAATTTCCACAGCATCCCAAGCGCAGAGAGGTGCCAGCCTCTCTTAACTGGGAAAGTACCATTCCTCTCTCTATAGCCCTCTATATCAACTCTTGGGCCAAATGTTGCCACTTGCATGCTCTCCCAACTTACATTTTTGTCAGTCATTACTTTTTATGTGTACTTTAAGCTTATGAAGGGCAAGAAGAAGATTTCTTCTTCACCACAAAGCAGTACTATGGCAAGCATAAAACAATTCACTCAATACTTACTGACTAGTTTCAAAGAAGTAGAAGGAAAAGGAGACCTTCAAAAGTATCTTCTTTTAACCCTGTAAAGATGTTCTTCCCAGTGTCAAGACAAATTTGTCAGACAAATACTGTCAGAGGCACGTGAACCAGAGCAACTCTATCTTAAATAGGAGCTGGGTAAAATGAGGCTGAAACCTACTGGGCTGCATTCCCAGACGGTTAAGGCATTCTAAGTCACAATATTAGATAGGTGGTCAGCACAAAATACATATCATAAAGACCTTGCTGATAAAAACAGGTTGCAGTAAAGGAGCGGGCCAAACCCATTAAACCCAAAATGGCGACAAGAGTGACCTCTGGTCATTCTCACTGCCACACTCTCACCAGTCCCATGATAGTTTACAAATGCCATGGCAATGTCAGAAAGTTGCCTTATATCGTCTAAAAAGAAGAGGCATGAATAATCCACCGCTTGTTTAGCATATCATCAAGAAATAACCATGAAGTGGGCAACCAGCAGCCCTTGGGGCTGCTCTATGAAGGAGCCAATCTTTTATTCCTTTACTTTCTTAATAAACTCGCTTTCACTTTGCACTGCAGACTTGCCCTGAATTCTTTTCTGCGCGAGATCCAAGAACCCTCTCTTGGGGTCTGGATCGGGACCCTGTTCCATAACAATATGTATTTTTAATCCTAAGCCATCTTTCCCTAACATGGGTAACAGAGATTCATAAAGCATGGCTGCATTTTATTCATGGAACATGGTCCTGAAGAACTTACATAATTCAGAACAGATTATTCCAGTCTAAGGGTAGAGTTTGGGGGAATGTACGCTCAGAACATATACACATTCAGTTATTGAGCTGTATTTTTGCTTTACTCATACTTTTTAATTGTATCAGCATTAACTCGAATACTTCTGAGTTTTATTTCATAAATAGTATGTCATGTCATAGTATCTTTTATCACATCTAATTTCTGTTCCGAAGTTACTGATTTTTCAGGATGTTTTTCAGTATCAGTATTAGCACACTTAGATGATATTTTGAAAGCTATAGGCTGAGTGCAATGGCTCACATCTGTAAGTCCAGCATTTTAAGAGGCTGAGGCAGGAAGGCCACTTGAGCCCAGGAATTCAAAACCAGCCTGGGCAACATGGTGAGATCCCATCTCAATCAAACAAAAAGAAAATACAAAAATTAGCCTGGTGTGGTGGCGCAGGCTTGTAGTCCCAACTACTTGGGAGGCTGAGGTGAAAGCATCTCTTGAGTCTGGGAGGCAGAGGCTGCAGTGAGCCAAGAGCATGCTACTACACCCAGCCTGTACAACAGAGCCAGACTCTGTCAAATTAAAAAAAAGAGAAAGCTATAATGAAGATTTTAAATTATAATACTGAATGTAAAAATAGTAATACAAATGTCACCAAAATCCTTACAGAAATTCTAGCAACAAGAAGAGTTCATGTAATATTGCCACAGTTAGTAGATATTTCCAAGAAAATATAAACACATTTATAAAATATTAAAATATAAAATATAAAAAATATAAATGGTACCACTGGGTAAGAAAGCATTTTTATAATTCAGTTGCCCCGACAGCTTTGAAAATATGAAATAGCTTCATGCCTAATTTGAGAAAACATGCTTATTGAAATTTTGCACACAATGTGAAGATTTTATTAATACTATTTATATGGGATTAGTTGAAATTTAAATAATATAATTTGCATATAATGGGATCACACTGTACTAGAAAACAAATTAGCAGGCTGCCTTTTCTCTTGTTTGAGATTTAGATCTTGAGGGTACTAAATCATTGAAAACTACACAGCATCCTAGCACATACATACGTGCACTGCATAATGTGCTCTGAAGGAAATGAAGATCCAGGAGTTCTTGGAACCAAATCACACTATCATAAAATGGGAAGAGGAGTCCAGATGAAGCATATGTGTCAGTATATATGTGTGTATATGTATGTGGGCATAGTCATGTGCCATATAATAATGTTTGATTCAACAATGAACTCCATACACAACAGTGGTCCCATTAGATTATAACTGAACTGACAAATTCCTATTGCGTAGTGATGTCCTAGTATACCTACCTCATTTTTCCCCACATTTAGGGAAGCCTAAGTATAGTGTTTATAAAAGTCTACAGTTTCATAATGTCCTAGGCCTTCAGATTTACTCACTGACTCACCCAGAGTACCTTCCAGTCCTGCAAGCTCCTTTCATGTGTAGTGTCCTACATAGGCATACCAGTTTATCTTTTGTGCTGTATTTTTACTGTGCCTTTTCTATGTTTCTGTATGTTTACAGAACATACAGAAATACCATTGTGTTCCAACTGCCTACAGTATTCAGTACAAACCTGTTTACAGGTTTGTAGCATAGGAGCAACAGGGTATACCATCTGGCCTAGGTGTGTAGTAGGTTATACTCTAGTACAGGTATACCGTATGACGTATGCCTGATGATGAAATCGCCAAATAACATACTTCTTAGAATGTATCCCTGTCATTAAGCAATGCATGACTGTATATGTACAACTACAAAGAAACTGTCCAACCAGTTGTTAAATGATATTATTTTTAAAAACTTCATGTCAGTCTTTAGTATTGTATTCCAATATTATCCTTGTTTGATTTTGTACAATAAGCTTGATTTTGATTATCCATATTAATATCCTCTTTTGTCAGCACAAATATGCAAATTGTGGCAATAGTCAAACCTCCTTATTTACATTTTATCTATGTGATTTCCATTTACCATGTAAGTTACAATGCAGTGTCCCCAAATGTTGGACCTGCTTCTTCTCTCTTGATAAGGCCCAAAATGGTGCTTGGAGGCCAAAGGCCCTGGCTGATTTGGCCCCTCCTTCCCCTTACCTCTGCTGAAAAGACTAATGCCTTTACCCCTTCTCTAGTCCACCCAACAGGTAAAGCATATGACTGCATGATTAACTGGCAATATGAGTCATCTGTAGACCACCTGTTAGAAAACACAACCCACAACACCCTGCTTTCAAAATCTTCTAAAAGCTCAACTAATAGGTGATATGATATCTACATATCCCCTAGATCAGAGTTCCAACGGGGCAGTTTGGCCTGCACTGTGCCTTATTAAACCAGTCAAGAGTTTTTGTTATGGAATGTGAATCAGAACGCTGTTTTGGTGCAGCACACATTCTCTAGGTAGCTAGGACTCCCTCTCAACCCCATTCATATGCAGTCTGTCTTCCATATCTGTGGGTTCCACATCCATGGACTCAGCCAACTGTCAATGGAAAATATTCAGGGGGAAAAAAAAAGATGGTTGTTTCTGTACTGAACACACACAGACTTATTTTTCTTGTCATTATTCCCTAAATACAGTATAACAACTATTTACATAACATTTACATTCCTTTGAAAGATACCAGGAGCTAGGGAAAGGGAGTGGGACCAACACAAGTTAAAATACCACAGGTCACTTGTTATTATGATTTAGTCATTTTTCTTGAAAGAAGACTCTTAGAATTACTACAAGCCTTTGGTTAATTTCCAAAGTTGTGAAACAGTTGATTTTGGTAATTCTTGTCAGTGTTCTCATTGCTTTTATGGAAGAGCGAATTTCTGGAGGCCCTTACTCTACCATCCCAGAAGTTCATCTTAATAAAAATTTAAGCTTATATACATATTTTGTTATAGAAAAATATACCATGATTAATAAAAGGGCAATACCCTGTCTTAGTATCAAATTCTGAATGGAAATAGTGGCTCATGCCTGTTAATCCCAGCACTTTGGGAGGCTGAGGCAGGAGGATCACCTGAGGTCGGGAGTAACCAGCCTGACCAACATGGTGAAATCCTATCTCTACTAAAAATACAAAAATTAGCTGGGCATGGTGGCACATGCCATGGTAATCCCAGCTATTTGGAGGCTAAGGTAGGAGAATCGCTTGAACCTGAGAGGCGGAGATTGCAGTGAGCTGGGATTGTGCCACTGCACTCCAGCCTGGGCGACAAGAAAGCAAAATTCCATCTTGGAAAAAAAAAATTCTATTTTTTTAAATGGATGATAATGGTTACCAAGTTACTATGATAATTAGGATTTTGTTTGCATAAAGGTAAATTACAATGTTTACAATAAACTGGAAACTGTATCCTCAGCATCTATTTAAGCCTTTAAAAAACCAGGTGTGACAACTTAAAAATGTACAAGAATGCCGTTTTTTTTTGTTTGTTTCTAACTCTCTTAGGAGATACATAGCAAAAAAGTTTGACTGAAACCTTCAAAAGGACATTCTGAAAACTTCTTCTGAATGTGTATATGATCATGTCACATACACATTCAGAAACCTCAGAAACTCAGACTAATGCTCCACTTCTTGGATCATCTTCAAGGAGCTCCATGATTAGGCTCCAGCCTTGCTTTTCCATCTGATCACTGGGTAGGCCACAAGTAAAGTCTCTGCTTCAGCCTTGGCCCATCCCTGTGACTATAACATGGAAATTAGATGAGAAGAGACAGGGGCAGACAAAGAGGTTAACTGCAGCCCACTGATGCTCCACACTGTACCTCAAATTCACAGGGTATTTAAGAATCATTTCCTATACACGACTATGTACCCACAAAACTTAAAATTAAAAAAAATTGTTTTAAGAATCATTTCCTGATTAACTGGCAAGTATTATTTAAATGAAAACTCAAAATTTTACTATAAATTTCCTTAAATATTTTTAAGACGTTTTCTCTATGAAAAATAAAGACACTAAGCACTACACATAAAGGAAGGCTAGTACTTACAAAAATATTTTGTCTACTTGTTTTAATTAGTATAGGAGCTACAAAGAGCTCAATGAAGCTTATCTGTCTTAACCTTTGATTTAATTTAACCTCCCTTATGTTATTTTAGTGTGTGAAACTGCTCCAAAGTGAGTAGCAAATTGAGCACAAGGCAATTACATTCAGTTAAACATGTTTTTCTTTGCTTAGATTAGGATTTAAACACAAAACTTTTACTTAGGCAAACCACTCTGTCAAAATAAACACGGAAGCTTCACACACACACACACACACACACACACACACACACACACCCCCAGCTCTTCAACTGTAGTTAACAACTTGGGCTTTTTAACATTCTCTTAATATATTTAGTCTACTCTCCTAGACCCACCCTTTCCTTACTTTGAATTAAAACCCCCAAGTCTACCCAGCCTCAGATTCAAACTAATAAAAAATTACAGGTTTCTGGCTGGCTGCAGTGGCTCCCACCTGTAATCACAGCACTTTGGGAGGGCGAGGCAGGTAGATCATGAGGTCAGGGGATCAACACCATCCTACCCAACACGGTGAAACCCCTTCTGTACTAAAAATACAAAAATTAGCCAAGCATGGTGGTGTGTGCCTGTGGCCCCCAGTTACTCAGGAGCCTGAGGCAGGAGAATTGCTTGAACCTGGGAGGCTGAGGTTGCAGTGAGCCGAGATCACGTCACTGCACTCCAGCCTGGGCAAAAGAGCAAGACTCTGTCTCAAAAAAAAAAAAAAAAAAAAAAAAAAAAATTACAGGCTTCTATTTTACCTGTTTTTTCCATTCTGGTTCTGATACTCTGATATCAGTAAGAAATCATGTCATTAATGGCTATAAAGTAGAAGAGTCATAATTTCCTTGTCTAATAGAAGCCATGTCAAGACCCAAAAGAACATGGACCCAGAATATGCCTGGTTTAGGCTGAACATCAGGATGAAGATAATGGTGTCATAGTTTATCCTAAATGCTCCTTAAAAGTATCAAAGTTTCACAGAATAGAAATAGGACAATCACTTTGGTCCAGATGCCACAAGCTCTTTTTGAGCACAAGGAGGCTCCTTCAGTGATGTGTCCAATACTACGTAGCTAGTAAGTGGCCTTCTCTCTTGCATTTCCACTCATACTGCACACAGGACAATCAAGAGCACAGAGCCAGCTTATTTGGAGAGATGGTGACCCCACAGCTTTGTGTAACCAGATTGTAGTATAAGAATAGTGTCTTATTCAAAATGTTCAATACTCATATTAATCCTTAGAGTACTTAAAAAATAGGTAAAAAGTAGCAAAAACTGCAAATTACTTTTGCACCAACCTAATATAAGTATTCAAAAAATTACTTAAACTCAATTACAGTATAAAGGTTTCCTGACCCCAATCTTTGCACTCCTTAAAAATAACGACAAGGAGGTCAATCTGCTTTAGTTAATAGAACTGCTAAACTCAAAAGAGGAGGATTTTCCTTGGAAAGAATGTAAAGAAACACCATTCTCTCATATGGAGATATTAAGTAGCAGAAAAATCATTGCCAGGGAGAAACAGAAGTTCAGCCTGCCTTGCCTGCATTCTGTTTGGGTAAACGGATTGAGTTAACATACCAACTCCCAAGATGATTTTAAGACCACTGTATTTATATCAATAAAATCTCAGCACGAGGTAGCTAAATTCACTTCTTTACCCTATCCATACCCTAAAATAAATGAAATCCTTATACTCCTTTGTTTTCCACTAGCCTTTTCTGCCCTGCTGAACTTCCTGAAATATACTCTTTCTGCTCCCTGCTTTCCTTCCAAATAACCTGGTAAAATGCTTTATAGTGATTACCCTGGCACTCATTCTGCTAGGTTCTGGGGAGAAAAGACAAAGCTTTTGCCTGGGGCCACACTGCCCAGCCTATTTCTGAAAAGCTGCATCAGCAACCAACAGGCAATGAATCTGTTGCAACAAGCAACAAGGAAAAACTTGTCAAAGAAGAGGGCATGTCTAAGTCTTATCCATACCTCAGTAAAAATGAAAACTAGACTCAACAGTCAGTCATGACTATGTCTTAGCCTAGCAGTTCACCACATATACAAACTTGAAGCAACTTACTATAATATGATTTGATTTCAAGAGACTATCTCATAAAATTTTCTAAGGAAAACTAAGTAAACTTACAATTACAGACTCCCATTGATAGTTTAAGCTAGTGATATTTTAACTAAACATTCATTCTTTTTCCATTTACTAACTTTTGTGGCACAAAATTATAATTTTATAGTATGACCATTCTCAAAGACTCAAAACTATTCATTTCAAAACCAGAAGGGAAGAATAATGTAACATTTGCGAAAAGAGTTACCAAAAAAAATCTAAAACTGATTTCTGAACATAAGAAAATTTGTTATATTAAATATGATTATACTCAACATATGTATTTATATTCTAAATGAATTCTAACTCATATGGCCAAAATTCATCAAGAAAAAAATATTTAAAATTAATTCTATAAAAATTATTCAAAGCCATCTTTTTTATTATCTTTTTTCTTTATTTTTTAAGCGCCACTCCCACCCTAAAAGTTATCTTTAGATCACATGTATCGCAGAACATTAAAACAAAAGTTGAGGAAAACTGATTTATTCTAAAGTCAAAAATTTCAAATTTGAGTATCTCTCATGGATGAAGCTAACAAATTGTTTTTTGTCAACCTAATCCCAAGAAAGATCATGATTCCATATAAAGTACTGATACATACACATGACTGGTATTTCATACCCACAGAAACTGTTTGGATAAAATCCACAATATAGTTTGATAAATTCACAATTCTATCATCTAATTGAAAATGCAAAACCTTAAAGGGAAGTAAGGAAATCATGAAAGTCTGGTGAACATTTCAAAATGCTTTTACGACAACATGCAAACTTCTACTCCACATGGTCCTAGAGGCAGGTAAAGAGGAGAAAGCAGAAAAGCCTGAAATGAATCAAAATATAAACTATGTGAAGCATAATTACAAATCCAGATGCACACTATAAATCATGCAGTACAACAGGCCAAAAGCAAGGCTCTGCTAATCAAATGGTTAAAATCTAAGTGAACTCTGCTGTTATAACAAAATCAGGAGAGCTTGGGGATAGGATTGATCCATAGATCACAACGGAACAATCCCAAAGTCAGCTATACTCACACTGGTGAAAGAACCCTCCCCCAGGCTTCTGTTGCCTCAGTTTCTCCCCACTATGGGGTCAGAAAGGCTGTTTGCAGCATCAGCTCCAGAAGGTCTCATTCAAAAAACTGGGCTTGCCCTGAGACCAGCAGGAGAATGAATACTACAGATTCCCTGGGCAAAATTTGCACAGCAAGAGCTCCCAGATCCAAACTTGCAGAGAAAGCAAAGGCTCCCCCAAAGCAGCAGAATACAGATTTGGAAGACCAGCATTCACTGCAAACTCCCTGGGGGAAAGCCAAGGTCTGCACTGGTTCTTCCAACAAATCAGTGTGTGCATTCATCACTAGCTGGGAAGCAGCCACACTACCACATCACAGAGAACCAAAAACTCACCTAGAAAAAGCTAAAATCCCCAAATGATGGCACGACGATTTGCTTTTCCAAACAGCTCTATGGTTTGCAAAGAGCTTGTCATAAACAATATCATGTTATCTTCACTTTCTGCAGATACAACTTGGACTTAGCAAGGTTCGGCGGCCTTGCAAAACCTGTGTCTTCCAAATCTCACACTCTTTAGAACAGGAATGAGTTTGGAAGCCTCTTCCAAATCAGACATCTGAGAAGGCACAGAGACTGGCTGGATCAGCATGATGCATGGTGTGTGAATAAACTCTTGGTTCAATTGAGTGCTATGTTTTCATTTTATTAATATACACATGTAATTTCAGTTCAAGTGCCAGAAGGAGGAAAATGAGAACTTTCTTATGATTCAGCATTTAAGTTTGTTATCATGAACAAGTTATGGGCAATTTAGCCTTAAGAGGCCTCATTTTGCAGCCTGGTTCTTGAGAAGAGGTAATTACAAGTAAATAATAAGTCTTTATCTATAAGCGTCAAAGTCCTATATAGCTGGAAAAAAACTACAAGGGATTTTAGAAATGTGCAAGAGACGGGTATTGAGCACTGGAGCTCAGCTTTTGACTGGACAGCAGTCAGTGGGCAGAGACTCAGAGAGGAGGTAAGGGAGGGCAGCAATTTTTTTTTCTTTTTAAGACAGAGTCTTGCTCTAACGCCCAGGCTGGAGGTCAGAGGTGTGATCTCAGCTCACTGCAACCTCTGCCTCCTGGGTTCAAGCAATTCTCCCGCCTCAGCCTCCTGAGTAGCTGGGATTACAGGCACGCTCCACCATGCCCAGCTAATTTTTGTATTTTTAGCAGAGACATGGGGTTTCATCATGTTGGCCAGGTTGATCTCAAACTCTTGACCTCAAGTGATCCACCTGCCTCGCCCTCCCAAAGTGCTGGGATTACAGGCGTGAGCCACTGTGCCCAGCCAGTTGCAACCAATTTTGAGAAACAGAGCCTTCCAAATGAAAAAGTAAACACAACCTCATAAATATAATAGCATTACTGTAAACTGGTATACAAATGAACTCAAAGCTGCTAACTTTATGCCATGCCCAAACTGCTTCGCCTACAAGCAATTTCACAACTTTCTTCACGCTCCCTTACCTTTATTGAGGTTCTACTTCTATGTAGATGTTAATGTAATAATACAAAACCATAAAATTTCTAACCAGTAAAGACAACGATAAACAAGGCTGAAAAACAAACAATAAACTAGGGAAAGTATATGTCAAAAAGTATCCTGAATATACACTTTGTGAAAAATCAGTAAGAACACAAACACCCTATAAGTAAGATGGACAAAAATCACAAACAAGAAAAAAACACAAATGATCCATATATATATAAAAAGATATTCACTGACAATCCAACAAATGCAAATATAACAATGAGATGTGATTTTTCATCCATCTGATTGGCAAAGATTAAAATGGCTATCAAATCTTACATTACAGAGTGTGAAGAAACTGCGTCACCACTAACAGTGTAAACTGGCAAACCTTGTCCTTAGGAGCAGTTTGACAATATGTATCAAAGCAGTGATCCTACTTCTAGGACTTTATCCTAAAGATAATCACATGTTAGTCATGAATTCTGGTCCATTAAGAACAGGAAGTGCCAGTTCAAATGTTCACAATCTCCCAAGCTGACACCAGGAAGTCTTTCTGTGATAGAAGGATTAGATCAACATACGTGTACAATGTGTGAGTAAAGTGCTTCCCTGGTCAAGTTTTTTCTTGTTTTACAAATTTAATTTCAGTTCAAGTACCAGAATGACAAGCATAAGGCTTTTTTCTTTTCTTTTTTTGAGATGGAGTTTTGCTCTTGCCCAGGCTGGAGTGCAGTGGCGTGATCTTGGCTCACTGCAACCTCTGCCTTCTGGGTTGAAGCGATTCTCATGCCTCAACCTCCCGAGCAGCTGGGATTACAGGTGTCCACCACCATGCCCAGCTAATTTTCGTATTTTTGGTAGAGATGGGGTTTCACCATGTTGGCCAGGCTGGTCTCGAACTCCTGACCTCAGGTGATCCACCTGCTTCGGTCTCCCAAAGTGCTGGGATTACAGGCATGAGTCACCGTGCCCAAAGAGCTTTTTTCATTTTTTTAGACAGCATCTTGCTCTGTCGCCCAGGCTAGACACAGCTCACTGCAACCCCTTCCTCCTAGGCTCAAGTGATTCTCCCACCTCAGCCTCCCGAGAGCTGGGACTACAGGCATGCACCACCATGTCTGGCTAATTTTTGTATTTGTGCAGAGGTAGGGTTTCACCATGTTGCCCAGGCTGGTCTCGAACTCCTGGACTGAAGTGTTTCACCCACCTTAGCCTCTCAAAGTCCTGGGATTACAGGCATGAAACACTATGCCTGACCCATAAGACCTTTTAAAAGTAATGTAAATGTCCCTATATTCAGTATTAAAACAGTATTGGTGTAATAAAAACAGTATTGATGTTTTCATATTGAATTTAAGTCCTCTCCTTTAAAAACCTGCACATAGTTTTTCATTATTTATGTACGTGTATGTGAGTCAAGATAGACCCAACATCAACAAAAATCCAACTATATAGCATGGGGGTCAGGCACACTTCCCTACAGCCAAGCCTTTTCTGCAAGAAGGGAAGGCCATCTCTGAAGCTTAGAGTCCTCATACTCAAATGTAGACTGCAGACCGCAGATGTCACATGTGACTCCTATTAAGCTCTCAAAAAGGGGAGCTGTGGCATCTTTACTGTTCCTGTCACCAGGAATGGCTGCTTCTCCCTTCTGTGAGTTCTACAGCCCCAACACACCAATCACCCAGGAATCTTCCCTAATTTGCTTCTGCACTGCAGCACATCACCTTCACTACTAAAAGTAAATGCCTAACATAGTGGGACTGTATCATTACTGAGGTAAAGAAAGTCACTGTGGCAGGTAGGCACTGCCTAGTAAGAACAGATCCAAGGAGCTGGAAACCATATGGAAGAATGATTTGAGCTTCCCTGTGTTTCAGGCATGTACAGCTCTGTCTCTGCAGGGCAATTCTTATTTCTCAATGCCAGGCCCTATTCATGGCTTCTGGCAGCACTGCTCTAGGCTCTCCATGTCTGTTCATTGACGACACCCATCACCAGCCATCTCAGGTTCCCACTCTCAGATTACAGACTGCACCCACTGCCAATTAAAAATAGCCAGAACTTAGGCCAGGTGCAGTGGCTCACGTCTGTAATCCCAGCACTTTGGGAGGCCGAGGTGGGTGGATCACAAGGTCGGGAAATTGAAACCATCCTGGCCAACATGATGAAACCCCGTCTCTACTAAAAATACAAAAACATTAGCTGGGCATGGTGGCGCACACCTGTATTCCCAGCTACTTGGGAGGTTGAGGCAGAAGAAATGCTTGAAACCAGGAGGCGGAGATTGCAGTGAGCTGAGATTGAGCCACTGCACTACAGCCTGGGCACCAGTGCAAAACTCCATCTCAAAAAAAAAAAAAGAAAAAAAAAATAGCCAGAACTTGTTTTTGTACATTTCTGTTTCCACTTCTGCCCACAGCTGTGTTAGGCATAACAACTAGTGTGTTACTTTAATAAGAAGTTGTGTTATACTAAATATTATACTGAAATAAGCACCACACTCAGGAGTGCTCATTTATAAAACGAAAACAAACCTTGTGATTCAGTTTCAACATTAGTGTCGAAAGACTCTCCTGAGATGACTTTATAACCTGAAGGGACATGATCTAAAGTATAATCAAACCTATGCTTACCCCTAGGGACAAATATATATTTTAAATGTGGCAAGTAGCTACTTAACTTACATGAGCAATTTGATACCTTACTAACTTTCATCTCAATTCATCCTCTTGATCAGTGTTATGAAGGAACAGACCTTAAGGCATTCTATTTTTAATTTCCAATAAAATGAAACAAAAAGAAATGTGAATTACAACACCTAGGCCATCTTTTCCTATCTATCTGTAATTGTTCTTGGGCCGGGGTGGGGGGTAGTAATATGATTTGAATGGCAATATATTTTTGAAGGGGTCCTGAATATGCCACTGTGGCATAAAAATGAAAGACCTGAAAGTGTTTAAGCTCCTGAAATCTCTTACTGGCCTAAAAGCAGACGCTCCCAAAAAGAATTCAATTAACATAAATCCCCTCCCCAAGAGCAACCAGGAAAACTGACTCATCACCAGAGATGAGAAGTCTTTACACCACACTAAACTGCTATTACCACAAAACTATCGTATCTTCCATCTATTCTCCTAAAGGCCCATTTATCTTTCCAAAAAGTCCACTATTTTCCCATAAGCTCCTTTTTCTCCCCTCCTCTTCCCCTATTAAAATAACATACAAGCCCCCACTTCTAACCACGCCTTTGAGTCACATTTTTCTATGATCAAATGTCATTTATCTTGTAATCTGTCTCTTGCCAATTTAATTTGCAAACCCTCAATCACTAAGCCTAAGAAAGCAGAGAAAGTTTTTTCCTCCCTGACAATTTAAATCTATGAAATACACTGTATTATGAGTATATATGAGAACAATGCTTTCTTATTAAATGCAATCTAAGCAATTATATGACTACATTTAACACTTCATCGTCCTCTTTGCACACTTTACACTTCCGCTTAATATCTTATTTCTCACTCTTAGACCTTTCAAGTATTATCCTCATCTGTATAATCTAGCAAAAATAATTTGTCTGAAAAATCAGAACATTTTAAAGTATTAAAAATGCTACTCACTTTTTGCTAGTTTATAAAAAGATCTCAAGTACAATTAAGCTGAAACATCCTGTTGATCAAATAAAGCAAGTTGTTACTTCAGTAACCACTGAAAACTGGAAGCTTTCTGAAATATACAAAATACACACAGTCACTCTGTACAAAACAATAGCATCTCCCCTCACCAAAATGTATTGTTTTAAAAACTGATAAGATGTTGACAAAAATAAAATGACAAAACAAGATAATTAGTACAACTAGGCACAGAGATATACACTTTCTACCAAGGTATGAAAAATAAACCACAGGGACAAGCCCCTACCTCTAGAGAAAATCTCATCTGCTCAGATGGTCCCAATCCCTCCCCTTGGCATCTAGTTCTCTGATGTTAACCTCAATTAGTAACCTCACATGGCTCGGACGGCACAGGGCTGCTGCTGCCCACAATTAAGACAGGCTTTCCATACAGCAGTCTTGGATCCTGCAACACTGTCATCCTGCTGGGCAGAAAAGCAGCATGTGCCATGTGCCCACTGCTTCACTGAAAAACCACAATTGAGGGTCCATGGCAGGCTCCACCTCCAATCCTTTATTAGCTGTATTAAAAGATACTCATTCTGTAAAAATATATAATTTTACAAACTTGTCAACAACCTATGATTACCCCCTTTTCAAATTCAGCTGACCATGTCCTTGCTTATAAACCTAAGTGGACGGTTCTCCACTTGCTACAAAACATCCAGCTTTGACTGGCCCAGCCCCCTTTCCAGCCTCCAGTACTGCCATGGCACCTCATACTGGCCACATCAAACTCCTGGACCAACCAAAACTCAAAGCCCTCTCTCATCTCCCTCTGTTTGCAACACCCTTCCTCTATCTTTAGAATTCACTGTCTCTCTTCCTTTAAGATTCAGCTCAAAAGTCCCTCCTCCAGGAGACATCATTTTCTCCAATGGGTACCAACAGTCCATTATCATGGCTCCTGTTGTTCCCATGTCTCTCTGCCAGCTTCACAGTGAGTCCTTGAGGGTGTGGATTCTGATGCCCCCAAGTATAATTTAACATTGTACTTCTCAGTCATAGGAGACAGTAGGTGCATAACAAATGTGCAGTAAACGGATGAGTGCATAAACAATGAATGAGGATCTAATGGATGAACTCTCCAGTAGTTGTCTAGAGAAAGGGAAGGGTCTTTTGCTTAATTCTCAGTAACACTAAGCCCTGGCTGATCCCCCAAAGTACATCCTAGGCTCCTCACCTCCTTTCAGCTACACAACTCCACATACTCATTTGACTTCTCCATCTTCAAATCCAATACTTACATTTAACCCAATATTTTGCCACTCATACACTCCTGCTGTTTCACAGCTGTCCTTGTTTAATACATGTAATAACTTATTTACATTTATTTCTATATAAGGAAGATGTACCCATTTTTACAGGTTGCTTTTTGTTTGCTGATTTTTAGCTAAATCATCTGATTTTTTCCCCAGTAAACTATGATAAGAAAGAGAAGATGGGGGAAGAGTAGATAATCATTTTGAGTCAAAGTAGTCCTTGAATAAAAACTTGCACCATACTATAGTCTTTTTCCACATTAACCTAATGTCTCTCAGAGTCTGTTCTTAACAGCACAATGGCTTAACAAGTTTTTTAGTTGGATAAAGTTGAACAAACCACAAAATTTACAAAGTTGTTGCTGACAGGGCTCATTTCTGCCAGGCCCTGTGCCAAGGTCTTTCAGATATATTATTTTCCTTCAAAAAAAACACACCAAAGGATTGCATTTAGAAAATGGAGGTGGAGAAAGCTTAAATAACTTGCCCCAAAGTCACTTTGCTAGTAAGTTATGGCACCTAGGTTTACACCCAGACCTGAAGTACCCAGTCTTTCTCACTAAAACTTTAAAAACTCCAGACCTTACTTCAGTAGATTAGAATCATGATACAGACAGAATTTCAAAGGTCTATGCTTTCATCTTCACTAACTCTATCACCAGTTACTAAAACATTGTTTACCATTACTACTATTTCTTTTTTTGAGACGAAGTCTCACTCTGTCACCCAGGCTGGAGTACAACAGCGTGATCTCAGCTCCCTGCAACCTCCACCTCCTGGGTTCAAGTGATTCTCCTGCCTCAGCCTCCTGAGTAGATGGAATTACAGGCATCTACCACCACACCTGGCTAATTTCTATATTTCTAGTAGAGATGGGGTTTCACCATGTTGGTCAGGCTGGTCTCGAACTCTTGACCTCATAATCCACCTGCCTAGGCCTCCCAAAGTGCTGGAATTACAGGTGTGAGCCACTGCGCCCGGCCACCATTACTACTTTTTAAAATCTCTGTTTACCACCAAATCAGTAAAGACCACGTAAGTCCCCAGCAGAAATACATCCAGCCTTGCAAACTCCCCCTAGGTATGACAGCATCTGCTCCAGATTCTGGATGCAAATGGGGCCCTCCAGTTGCTGAGACATTTTGGGGTACCAGCAATTCTCCAGCATGCCTTTAAAACAACCAGGAAATGAAGAAGCCATGGGGAAAAGCACTCTGACCACAGAAATGTCAAACTGGTACAGTCTTTCTATAGGGCAATCTGTCAGCATGTATTAAAAGTCATAAAAAATATGCATATCCTTTGACGCAGCAAGTACACAGGGAAGAATTTTTCCTAAGTGCATGCTATGGTTTGAATGTTTGTGTCCCTCCAAGATTCATGCTGAAACTTCTTCCCCAGTGCAATAGTTTTAAGAAGTGGAGCCTTTAGAAGGTGTTTAGGCCAAGAGGGTTCCCATGAATGGGATTAGAGCCCTCATAAAGTGCTTAAGGGAACAAGTTCATCCCTTTCACCTTTTCGGCCATGTGAGGATGCTGTGAGAAAACACCATCCATGGAATAGGCTCTCACCGGCTACAGAATCTGCTGGCGTTGTGACCCTGGACTTCCCAGCTTCTAGAACTGTGAGAAATACATTTCGATTATTTATAAATTATCCAGACTGAGGCATTTTGTTGCAGCAGCAGAAACAAACTAAAACACGAACTAAGTAAGTAAGTGGACAAATGCCCAGAGATATATGAATAAGAACCTAAAAGTAAACAATAGTGGAATGATCAAATTTCCGAGGCACAGACAAATGATGATACACCTGTATATTTACTGCTTTGCTAAAACGTCCACGAAGTATTCTAAGTGTAAAAATTGGATTATAAAATATATGATCTTCTTTTTGCAGAAACTATACATGTACTTTGAAAAGTTTTGTGAGAAAAAAATTTAAAGGCTCCAAGAATATATATCAAAATATTAATAATGTTGATCTCTAAGTGGTGGAATTATGTGTTTAACCAGAAAGGCAAAGAAAACTTTTTTTCTACAATGCTTATTACTGGTAAAATAATAAAATAACACAATATTTTCAAATAAATAAAGCCGTTAAAATGCCAAAAAGTTGGTGATCAAAATTAGGACAGATTTTTTTTTCTGTAAAGAATCTCTTCTGATACCTTCAAGTGTTCTAAATTATTCATAGCTAAAAGCCTGAAGTAAACTCATAGGAGGATTAAGCTGCAAGAGATTTTCCCATTTTATCTCCCGTTTTCAATTCTCCATGGAATAAAATATATTCTTGGACTTACAGGAAAACTGACATTGAAGATTTAGTTTCTAGAACTTAAGGACAGGTCACAGGTCCTGTAACAAGTAGAGAATGAGAGAAAGACAAGACTCCGCATAGAGTGCCATGAGCAGAGCACAGAGAGTTCTTCACTTTAATACACAAAGTGTACAGGAAGAATCTTCAATGCATGAGGCAGCATTTTCAATAGACAATATCCGAAGGTGGCAAATACTTCTTGAGACCCTAAAAACTAACTTCTAGGTAAGGCAAGAAAATGTTTTCTAAGATCACAATGGTGCTCTATATACCTTACATCCTCAACAGATGCTCCTTGATTTGAAAATAAACAGCAAACATTTTTCATTTTCCTTCTGATGGATATACATAATTTAAATATAGTAGAATTAAAGTAAACATCTAAAAAGAAACTATTTAAAATATACTACAAACCTAGGTTATAAAAACTGTGTTTAGTGGCCTAAATATGCAACAGAATACAAATCCTGTGCATAGGGAACAGGTGATACTCCAAAAAAATCTACTTGTAAACAGATATATGGAATGCAGAATGCATTTTCCCATGGAAACATTGCTATAGTGGTGGTTAATTCCCAGTTTCCTCCACAATGCCTATTTAGTTGTTAGTGAGAAACATTTATCCCACATCTGAGTTTTATGTGAATGGCACTGGTGGTCTAAGTGAAGACACTCATAATGCTAGGGGAATAAGAATGGCTCTTTCACTCAGAGCTGAAGCCTCTCAGCTGAATCCCTTTCCATAAAGGTTTCCAAGTAAAGAGATGCCATCCTCAAGGTCATACTCTCTTCCTGGGGGGAGCCCAAGTCCAAATGACCAGTCCACTGGGAGTCAGGGGAGTGTGTGGAAGAAGGTCCTGCCCCTATTATTTAAGGTGAGATAACTCTGAAAGGCCATTCCACCTCCAGAGCTCCCCAAGAGAGGATCAACTGAGGTCTCTGTTACAGAAGCATCACAGTTCAACTCCTGCCTCTGCCCAATCCTGCTTCCTACCGTCCTCCACTAGGAATGATGCTAAGAGCACCCTCCAGTAAACCTCCAGCACATGTATCTCTGCTCACACTATTTCCAGGATCTAAGACAAATAGCTAACACTTCATAAGCTGGTAGTATAAGTTAAACACTGTTCTAATGTATGTAATCTATTTATTTTAAATACATTGACTAGATAGATAGAGATATTTTACTACATCTGTAGGAGTAGGTACACTAATCCCATTTTACATAAGCAGAAACAAAGGTTCAGAAAAGCTAAATGACTTGCCCAAGGTCATGTGGCAAGTAATTTGAGGAGCCAGGATTTGAATCTAGGTCCACCAAACGCAAAGCCAATCACTATGCCAATGAACTCCATCTGTAGAAACAGTTCCACGAATTAAGGCAGACTCTACAGCCCACAGGTTCTGGTGGCAAGTCAGGAATGAGTGGAATAATGAACCATGGTCATCCAATAACAGGAATTTATAAAAATACTTAAGATCCAGGCCCATCGAAAACTAGATATACTATAATCAGGGTTTCAAATATTTTTAGGCCTGAAGCAAAAATGTAGAGGCCTAATGGAACCACCATGAAACTACATATCTACCTGTTGATTATTAGATTCTAAATATAACCATTGGCAATCTTGTCTACCTACAGTGAAAATGCAAACAATATGGGCAGACAGATGTTTACTATGTAGGAAGAGGATGGAGTGCTCTTTTACTCCAATCCCTGAAAAAAAGCCTCATAAACTAGTATCTAATAAATTTCTTATTAGCGGTACAATATCCTTATAATTAATAGTAACTTAAGATACATAACTACAACCAGTTCAACTTCTTCAACTACAACTATACCATAGCTTCCCCAAGCTCTCCCTAGCTGGTCATCTTCTTTTATAGAGTATTTGTTTATGCCCACTTGACAAACTGAACAGCTAAAAGCTAATATTGCCCTGCCCTGGTGACCACACTGCCCAAGAGCTACAAGACACAAAACCATTCTATAAACTCCAAACAACTACAAATAAACACTATTAATTTTAAGTGAAATCATTAAGTTTGCATGTTTGCGGATATATATAGCTGACTTGAACAGTGAAAACAAACTATTTAAAAGTTTTCAAAGAATACTAAGTACCTCCTTTCTGGGAATAATTACTTGATTTGTTTGCAATATTCGTAATTACAAAATCTAATGTCACAGTTAAGTAAAAAACTGAAATACACTTAAAATGCTACTAATAATAACGTTAACACTAAAAATTCAAACATTGGTCCTCAGTTGATTTTGAAGGTTTACACGTCTCTTGTGCCTTCCTTTAAAAATGTACCAATAATACCTCTCCCACACCTTCCCCTTATAAAGTATAGCTTTAAAGAGCCAAACAGAAACAAAGGGATTTGTAATTTCCTTATTCACTGATCTTGCACACAGGAGTCCCCAGCATCCAAGTTCAGTTATCATTAACCGCAGAATTGCAGTGAGGCGTTCTTCAAATTAAGGTGAATCATTCAGGAAGACTTCACACAACCGGGCATCATAAAATTCGGCTCACTCCTCTTCATGTACGTTATATTCTCTGACCCTGACTATAGGAATTTTGGCCCATTCCTTTTTCACCCCACTTTCACTTGATAAAATAAGCTCCTAATCAGAAATATAGCGTCACACAGACATACACTTGCTGTGCTGCTAAATATTCTTGAGTTTGTCACTTCAGAGAATAACCCTTACCCAGTTTGATATGTACAAACTAGAAAATACAAGTAGTCTAAGAAAAAAATTTCCTCACGCCACCCTGAACTGGTCTAATCTTTTGGAGCAAGAAAAAAAGGGAAAGGCAAACTTGAATCAGCTTCACACAGGTCAAAGAAAAAGGGGGCAGAGCAAACCAAAACCACCACCAGAACAAGAATGCAAGCTCCCTGAGGACCAGGATATCTCCTCCTGATTACCGCTGGATCCCTTAGTATTGAACACGGTACCTGTAACACTGCAGGTGGTTAATCTTTTTTGAATGAATAAATGAAAGCTGTCATCATTGTTCATGCACTCTGTGAGAAACTTTAAGCTCATTATATATGTAACCTTTAAAATAACAAGAACTAGGAGCATAATAGGGAAGGGGCACTCCAAGCCTCTCAATAACACTAGGAGAGAGCCAGGGTAATTTCTTTTCAAGTTTAGAAACAAGGAAATTGAGGCTCAGAAGACTGACCTTTCCAAGATGACAAAGCTCTAAATGGCTGAGCCACGAGTCTGTCCCACCCAGTGTGAGCACCTTTCTCTTGCCACATCAATACCAAAATGAAGGTTAAAGCCAGGAGAAAAACAAAAGAACCTGAAGAACACAGGCTGCCCAAAACTTGTATTCTCAAACATTCTCAAATGCGGCAAGTTTGTTCCCAAAAATAAGTAAATAAATCTCCCTATTTCAATATTGCCAAGACACAGCCAACGGGGCCTACAGTTCTAACAGGCTACATTCAGCCGCCTCTGTTCAGAGCACTGTGGGCTGCTTATAAGTGCAGGTGTCCTGTTTAAAAAGTGCCTCATCTACACAAAGAATGGCTTCAAAAGCTGAAGCTGTAAATTAAAAGCCAGATATAAAAATTCAAATCTCCCTTCATTAAAATACCTACATCGTCTTCCCGGAAAAAGTGCCTGACTAAAGGAATTCAAAGAACTGTCCAAATAAGTAAAAGTGTTTGCCCAGCACCTTATAACGAAAACCGTGTCTCTGTAGTGAGAACAGAAATCCTGTCACATCTTGGCCAGTTCTTAAGTGCCCCCTCAAAAGGAGCATTCAGGCACTACCTAAGACTATGAGGCTTCCTTCTGAAAATGTTAAGCAGAATGACACAGAGAAAGATTTTTTTTTTTAACTCCAGGCTGGGAACGGAAGTCAAGTTCAGATTCTCTTCCTTCCTCAAGCAAGCCAGAGAATTAAAGAGCAAACACACAGGCCCTAAATGTCTCAAGGCCTTTTCACCTGTGGCAATCGACGCAGCAAGCCTGGGTGTGCGGAGAATTAAGGATCTCCTTCTCTCAGGGGGTTACGGGCGGCCTGGGAGCACCAGGAAGAATGAACCGGTGCCTAAGTTTTCAATCGGATCATTCTTCTCAACTTGGGCGGCTCTTTCCTCCCTTCCTTCCTCCCTTCAGCCCGGCACACACGGCGGGGCAGTGCCAGCGCGGGCAGCAGGCTGGGCCCCAGGGCAGCGCTGCCGCCGCCGGGCGCCCCTCGGAGTGTGGGTCGCGGGCTGCCCCCCGCGCGGACACTGGGCAGGGGTCGCAGATCCTTCTCCGCCGCCAGGCGTGGGGACCACGAAGGGGCAGCCGCGGCGGGGCAGAGGGGCGGGGTGAGCACTTCCTGACTCTCGCATTGTCCACGCACCACCCGCGCCACCCAGGGCCCCGCCACCGCGCCGTCCCCGTCGGGGAGGAAGTTGGCGCTCGCCCTGCCAGCCCCTTCTTACCGTTCTTGGCATCGCCCGCGGCTGCAGCCCCCGCGGCGGCTGCGGCGTTGGCGGCGCCAGTCCCCGCGCCTCCGGCGCCCGCCGCGCCCCCGGTGCCCGGCGCGCCTGCCGCCGCCGCCCCGCAGCCTGCCGCCGCCGCCAGGGCCCCCCCGGCCGCCGCTCCTGCCGCACCCGCCGCTGCCAGGGCCCCGGCTCCATTTTCCTGCTCGTCGCCGCTGCTGTTGGCGCGTTTGTTTTTGCGGCCCCCTTTGCTGTTTTTGGGGTTGGGCATCTCGCTCGCGGGCGTCCAGGTAGGTGCCCGGCGTCAACGAAGGCGGCTCCCAGCGGCGCGGCCGCTCCCGGCCCTGCGCGGAGCCGGCTCCGGGAAAGAACGGAGGGCGCAAGCCTGCGGTCCCTCAGCGTCCGTCTAGCCGCGCGGCCCGTGCAGCGCCATGCGGGCCGCCGCGCCCTCTCCGGCCTCCTGGAGCCGGCGCGCGGTCACCCGAGGCTCGCAGCCGCGCGGGCGCCTCGGGCCCGGGGCACGAGCTAGACGCTCCCGAGCCGGAGAGAAAAGGCGGGTCTCAAGCTTGTTTTGATTCGGCTGCGCTGACACGCTCTGGGCCCACCCCGTCTCGTGACGACACTGGGGATTCAGCCTGGCCGCGCCCACCAGGTGACCTCACGGCGGGCGGCACCGCCCGCGTGACGTCACGCCATGCGCGGGGCCGGCCCACCTCGAGTGACGTCATCCAGGCGTTCCCCATCCCGGGCCTCCTGGGTTCCCCAGCGTTCGTGGCCACCCTTCTTCACTTGCTCCACGCGCCAGTGCGGTGGCATGTGGAGTTCTTCGGTGGCCTCCTGACCTTAATGTAATTGAGGCTTAGAACAGTATGGTCTGGAAAAATAAGCTGTGTGACTAGAGCAAGAATGTAAAACAAAGGTTTGGATTAATAACCCATTCAAAGGTTATGCCATTCAGTATCAGTAATTAAAGAAACAGGGTGAGCCGGGTGCGGTGGCCCACGCTTGTAATCCCAGCACTTTGGGAGGCTGAGGTGGGCGGATCACCTGAGATCGGGAGTTTGAGACCAGCTTGACCAACATGGAGAAACCCCGTCTCTACCAAAAATACAAAATTAGCCGGGTATGGTGGCACATGCCTGTAATCCCAGCTACTTGGGAGGCTGAGTGAGGAGAATCGCTTGAACCTGGGAAGCAGAGGTTGTGGTGAGCCGAGATCGTGCCATTGCACTGCAGCCTGGGCAACAAGAGCAAAACTCTGTCTAAAAAACAAACAAACAAAAATAACAGGGCGGCGTTTCCAGACAATGGAGATGAACAGCAGGGCCCTGAATGTGAAGATGTGAAGCCTTCACAGTCTGGTCGTGAAAACAGTTCATTCAAACAAGACCCACCATCCAAGGATGTAGCTAGATGCCCGGACTATGAAGCAGTCCCTGCTTGGGTGGAACCCATTCCTGTGGGTAGGACTGAGTGGTCCTGAAAGATAGGTGGCCACGTTATGAGCAGGAGTTAATGAGGTGACACCTGTGAAGAAAGGCAATGACCTGAGGGCAGTGGACCCCTGGGAAGAGCTCCACTTGATCTCTTTCTGCAATTCTGTTCTGCCTTTTTGGCCAACTCCTTCCCTTCCCTCAGGTCTCAGCTCAGATACATCACTTCCACAGAGACCATCCCAGGAGACCTGTCAGAAGTTCCACCCTGTTATGTATCTCCTCCATCTCTAATTATGTTGGCAATGTACGTGTTTACTTATTTCTTGATATCTCCCTTTCACTCAAATGAAACCTCCATAGATAGAT
Source organism: Aotus nancymaae (assembly GCF_030222135.1). Lineage (NCBI taxonomy): Eukaryota > Metazoa > Chordata > Mammalia > Primates > Aotidae > Aotus > Aotus nancymaae. The sequence goes on from NW_026988454.1 coordinate 28,567,621, forward strand.
TTTATCTGCCTTGGGCACATCAGAGAACAGCTAGCACGAATTTGTTGAATGTATAAATTAGGTTCTTTCCTCAGGAACTGTGGAGGAAAGACTAGTTTAGCTGACAGTTTTGCAGTGTCCCCTTTTATAGTCTTTAATTCAGCCCTTCAGTAAAGGCTCTGTCATGGTGGTGTCGTTACCATTAGAGAGTTTTGACAGCAAGTTGTTCGGTTCTTGGAGTTTTGAACAAACAGCTGGACAAAACGCCCAGCAAAGCAAGGAAAGAAGAAAGCAGGGATTTACTGAGAATGAAAGTACACTCCACAGTGTGGAAGAGGCCCCAGCAGTGGCTCAAGGGCCCGGATACAGAATCTTCTTGGGTCCAAATACCCCCTGGAGGTTTCCCACTGGCCACTTCATGCTCACCTCAAGTAAATGAAGTGGTTGCCCACAATTGGTCTGATTGGTTGCGGAAAGCAACCAATCAGAGGCTGAATTGGAGTTACAAAGGTTACACTTCTGTGCAAACATCTGATTGGTTGCAAGAAGGTGAGGGTTTGCAAAGGGAGTAGCTTCTGGCCCTTTTGCTACTTAGGTTTGGAAAATTAGGGTTTTCCTTTCAATGTAGTTGTAGGAAGTCGGAGTAGAAAGGGCCTTAGGTTCCCTGCCTCCAGACCCTCTTCTCCTGCCGCATTGTGAACTATAGAGATATAGACAGGAAAGTACAAGACACAGTACCCTCTCCACATTCAGGTAATGGAGAGGGAATTCTGACTGAGTGCTCTGGGCAACCGTAGCAGAGTGCATAACAGAGCCTGGAGCAGCAAGCAGAAGCCCTGGATAGGTTGGACTGTTTAGTAGGAAAAAAAAATGATGAAACTTTTAATTGTCTCATATATATTAGAGGATAGTGAGCCTTTAGAAGGCCCTATTGATGGATATTTTGTGCTTATATTTTCATGTCTATTTCTCCCCCATCTTGAAATCCTCTAAGTGCTAAGAGAGCAGGGATTGTGCCTAGCTTTCTAATGCTGCAGAATCTAACATAAAACTTGACCCACAGTAAGTATTCAAAAAAATTTGTTGCATGGAGAATACCTAAAGCACTCTTCTTCTGGCTACATTTTTCTGAATCTTAAAGTCTCAGCTAAATCATCAATTCTCTAGGAAATCTCTGACAACCCAAAACTAGACTTGTCCCCATATGCTCCCTGCACCTTCCTCACCACAACAGCTTACACACTGGGATATTGCTTTGGTGGCCACTTGGACACCAAAAATGAGGGATGAAAGAGTGAAGTCAAGAAATTCTGAAAATCAGAGGAAATGATGATGGTAGTTCATTAAAGGGAGACTTCCGAGGGAAGACAGTGGAGTTGTGGAGGAAGCTAATGAGTTACTGTTGCCCATTCAGACTTAGCTTAATTTCATTATTGATACCACTAGAGGTCTCAAAATATGTTGGTGATGTTAGTTTTGGTGTTTCTTTTTTTTGTTTGTTTGTTTGTTGTTGTTGTTGTTTTCTAAGTTGTGAAGATGACGACATTTTAGGTTAGAGTACAAGAAAATTGAGATAATTATTTTCTTGAATAAGCACATTGCTATCATGCCATATTGGATCAGAGTTAGTATGCATGTACTCTGCAGACAGACATTCACACCAGCTGCCTCCCACCTGTACATAACTGAGACTTAAGAATTGGAAACTTTCCACAAAAATATCCTAATTGGCTCAAAGCACCCAGATATCCAGCCAGTTGCTGTTCTGGTTAATTGTGTGAGCCACCTCCTTCTATTCAAACTGAAACAAAATGAAAAGAAGGAAGGAGAAGCTTGCCACTTCTTCCATGCTCAACCTCGCTAATCTATTTTTAGCTTTAGACAAATTTGATGCAGAGTCAATAGTTCCGATTTTATTGCTACAAAGACAATATACTAAAATTAAGTTGTTAGGAACAAAATTTAGGTGACGTTAAAGGACTTCATTTCCTATGTTCTATGTAAGGTGTGGAATTTCTCAGGAATCCTGCTGTCCTACCTCTTTTCCCACCATTTCTGAAGGTGAGAGAGAGAGAGAGAGAGAGAGAGAGCATATCAAAAGACAAAAGGTGGCAGATGGTACAATGGAAACCCTCTCAGAAGCTTCCGTAAATATAAAGAACTCCAAAGAAATGAAGAAGCCACTCTGTTCTGCACATCTACACTTGTCTTCTCATTCTTCAATTTCCCTGATTAACTCATGCTCTGAAATAAACTTCAAAAAAATTATACCTCTATCCTAGGTTTCCTTCCCCCAAACCTCACCCACCCTATAGCTCACTTCTCTGGAAAAACAAAATAAAGCACAGCAACAAATCAAGGGCATCAAAAGCAAACAGTTTACACCTTTGGGAAAGGGGTGGGCTAATCTTCAGGGCTGAAACTGGAATAAGCAGTCATTGTTTCTGTGCCCTAGTTTTGTTCGTTTGACATATTGTGCCTGTCCTCTGAGCTCCTGGGGTCAGCTAAGTTTGGATCAGGTTTAAAGTACAAAATATATGTGTTAAGGATACTTGAAGACACAGAACATAGGTAAGAAGCCAAATATCAAAATACACCTTGATCAAAAAAATCATATAGGAACTCAGAAGGAATTCTGCAGATAATACAGTAATACACACAAGAATATGTCCACAATTGAAAGATAAGCTGAAAGGTACTAAGGCCTGATCTGCCAAAAAGTCACTTCAAATAAATATACCTAGAGCAACGTATTGTCTTTATGCATCAGTTTTTTTTCCTATGGAAATAGCTTCTTCTATGGCCACAGGCTTTCTTTGAGGAATAATGACAATTGTGATTATAAAAACTTTGAAAAAATGGAATATTAAAGCAAATAATATTGATTAATAAATTCCATAGATTCTCCTTTAGGCTGTTCCTGATTACCAATATTAATAGTTTTTTCAAATATTTCCCCTTAAAATCTCTTTTCCATCCTTTAGTTGTGACTTTTACATTATTTTCATGATCTAGAAAAGCAGTCATAAAAAAAGAGTCAGAATTTTGTTCTCAGTGACCTGAACTTGCTGCTTACTCCAACCTCTGTGCCTTCCTTGCTCATACTATTGTCCTAGTTCAGCATCAATGCTGTCTTAGACCCCAGTAATCCCAAAAGGATGTTTCCTTCAAGAGATTTATTTATTTATTTATTTATTTTTGAGACGGAATCTCACTCTGTCCCCCAGGCTGGAGTGCACTGGCTCCATCTCGGCTCTCTGCAACCTCTACCTCCTGGGTTCAAGTGAATCTCCTGCCTCAGCCTCCCAAGTAGCTGGGATTACAGGCACCTACCACCATGCCCAGGTAATTTTTGTATTTTTAGTAGAGACAGGGTTTCACCATATTGGCCAGGCTGACCTCGAACTCCTGACTTTGTGATCCGCCCACCTCAGCCTCCCAAAGTGTAATCCAAAGGATTACAGGCGTGAGACACGGCATTCAGCCTAAGGGATTTATTTTTATGTTTATTAACTTTGTTTATTGTCTGTCTTTCCACACTAGGATGTAAGTTTCAAGAGGGTGAGGATTTCTCTGTTAATCTTCTATATCTAAAACAGGACCTGCCATATAGTAAGTGCTTAATGTATATTCATTCAATAAAAGATAATGGAGAGGAGCACCTAAAAGGAATAATTCCAGCCAGACCGCAAGAAGAAAAAAATTCTTCTAAAACCACATTTCTGTGTTCATCTAGCATAATATTTAAACCAAAAAAGGATGACTCAGTTTGATCTGTATTTGCATAACAAGGAGCCATATAATAGTAATAACTTTATCAGCAATTGTAGTGGCCGTAGAATTATCAATTTCTACACCTTGTATTTCTGATATCTCCTCTGGAGTAGCACTGAAAACTCAAAAGATTTTTGTCACCTAGTTTTTATCAATATCCCCTATGTTTCTGCCCAAGTAAAATCAGTACTTTTCTATTCTGCCATTCTAAAGCATGACTTAACCACAGTGTTCTGTAGGCTGTCTGCAGGATTTGGCTTAGATTATACAGCATTGGCCCTTTCTAAATGCCTCTCAATAGGAGCAAGTTATCTATTGCTGCATAACAAATGACCCCACAATTTAACAGCTTAAAACAACAAACATTTATTATCTCACAGTTTCTGTGAATCAGTAATCTAGGTATGGCTTAGCGGAGTCCTCACAAGGCTACAGTCAGTCAACTGGGGGAGGATTCATTTACAAACTCACTCCTAGGGTTGTGAGCAGGATTCAATCCCTTGTGGGCTGCTGGCCCGAGACCTCCCCTCAGTTCTTTACCACAGGAGCCTCAGCCTGGGGCAGCTTACAACAGAGCAGCTGGCTTCATCCAACGGAGCAAGCCAGGGAGCATGAGAGAGTAAACAAGACAGATGCCAATCTTTTTTGTAATCTAATCTCACAAGTAACATCAATCATTTTTGCTGTACTCTGTTTCTCGGAAGCAAGTCACCAGGTTTAGCCCAAGCTCAGGTGGAGGAGATTACACAAGGACATGAACATGAAGGGGTGGGGATCATTAAAACCCAGCTTAGAAGCTGCCTACCACAAATATGTTAATATACTGCTTGCACTCTAAGTTCCCCTTTTCAAGGGCTTCAAGTTTAGTTTATAAGACGGAAAGCATGGAAAAAGGTAAGAACTTATTCCAGTTCTTCCTTTTCACACTGCTGTTTCAACTCATGAATCTTTGATGATCTTGGATGATAAAATTTCATGAATTTACAATAACTTTTGCAAAAGATTCTTGTCTTAAGTGTTTCAGGCCTCTGTAGTTAAAGAACTATTGACTTTTAGAACAAACACAATCACTGTACTCTGTACATTGTTGGATCTGAGGATCTACTTCAACGACACCTATTTTCTTCTAAGTGCTAAGGCTACTGCTTGGCTGGTTTCTGGAGTTAATTTTGATTGATCTTGGCTAGAATTTTCTCTCAAGATTCTGCTTCCTCCTTTATTTCTACTTGGAATGATTTCTACCAAGAATATTCTGAGGAACACTAGTTATATAAGACATGCCTCTATTTCTGTGGTAAAATAAGTCTAGGAAACACTGTATATTGTATGAGTCACAATATATATTAGCATAGTAAAGATCCTAACAAGTCCAGCAGTAAAGAAATCTGTTTACTCTCAACTTAGAATTTCCCAAGTTTATATAACCTATAAATCCTTTTACATGTAATGCCCATTAACATTCTGTGGAAGTAGAGTCCTGCTGAATATTTTTTTGGGAAATAATGCGTTGGAACAACAACAACAAAAAAAATCTACTTCTAGCTGGGCACGTTGGCTCACAGCTGTTATCCCAGCACTTTGGGAGGCTGAGGCAGGTGGATCACTTGAGGTCAGGAGTTTGAGACCAGCCTGACCAACATGGTGAATCCCCATCTCTACCAAACATATAAGAATTAGCTAGGCGTGGTGGTGCACGCCTGTAATCCCAGCTACTTGGGAGGCTGAGGCAGGAGAATCTCTTGAACTTGAGAGGCAGAGGTTGCAGTCAGCCCAGATGGCGCCACTGCACTCCAACCTGGGCAACAGAGTGATCCATCTCAAAAAAGAAAAGAAAAAAATCTACTTGTGACACTAGCAATCAGGTAAGTATTGATACAAGGGTGAAAAGACACATATTGGATCCCTTTAGTAAACAACCAGTTCTTTGGAAAATTTCTTGGGAAATATCTTCAAAACCATAAAACTGAAACTGTCAGAAGATATAATACATTAAGTGCTAATTCTAAATCATATAAACAGTTAAACATTCATGATAATGCTTCCATTTTAAGAAATTTCAATTATGCTATAATGGTTATATGGAACAAAAAGTTACCATCACTGATTATAGTTTCACCTTTAGTCCAGTACTAAGGACTGCTATGTCTGGTTCTGGAGTTAATTTCAGTCAATCTTGAATAGAACTATGTCTTAAGATTTCCTCTCCTCCTGCAGAATATTTGTTCTAAGTCCTTAAATGAAAACATGGTACTGTATGTATTAAAGATGAACACAAATTTGCTACTCCTCTCTTCAAAAGGTGGAGTCTATTTGCCTTCCCCTTAAATCTAACCTGGCCTTGTGACTTGCTTTGACCAATTACAAATGCAGCAAAAGTGCAACTGCTCTAGTTTGGACCCTAAATTTGCTTTTGCTCTCCCAAAAGCCAGCCACCATGCTGCAAAGAAACTTGAGCCAGACTACAGAATGATGAGAGGCCACATGAAGAAGGTGACAAAGGCTCTCTTGTTGGCCAAACTTGAGTCGTGCCCCTCTGATTCCTCTTTTTGACTAGGCCCCAACCTTGCTTTGTCCTTGGCCTGCTTAGTTCCATTTTAGCAAGAATCTTGCTGGGCCAATTTCATAAAAATCCCCAACTTTTGGTATGAGGTCAGCCTGGCCTGCCTTCACCAAGAATCCTCTCAAGTGTTTGGCCATGATCCCCCAACCTTGATGTTTCCTCTTAGTAATTTTCCATCCACTAACTCTCATCCCTGCTCCTTGGCTACAAATCCCCACTTTTCCTTGTATTTGGAGTTGAGCCAATCTCTCTCTCCTAATATAAAACTCCACAGTAGTAGTTCCCCTGAAAAAAGTTGACCTTATCATCTCTAGCTAGTGTCATGAATAACATTTTTCTTTAATAAAGATCATGGACACATGGAAGATAAGAAGGTATATTCATGTTCCAACCCCCGCCAAGTTCTTAGCTCAGTGGTTCTCAATCCCTAGCAATTTTGCCTTCAGGAACATTTAGCAATATCCAGAGATATTTTTGGTTGTGACTTCTAGCATCTCTTAAGTTGAGGCCAGAGATGCTTCTAAACAGCCTACAATGCACAGGACACAACAACAAACAATTATCCAGCCCCAAATCTAGTGCCAAGCTTGAGAAATCCTATCTTAGCTGAATATAGCTGTATGAGTCACCATGGCTTTACCACATGGAACAGATTGCCCGGATGAGCCTAGTCAACCCACACAATTGTGAGAAATAATAAATAGTTGCTGTTTTAAGTAACTCTTGGGGTAGTTTTAGTGCTGTGCTGTTGCTAAACTGGCTGGGAAGGGAGGTGGAAGGGAACCCTGATTTGTAGCATTTCCAGTTGCCCATGGTATAAATGCTCCTACTGTGGCCAATTTTAGGTTATCAACACAAGCCACTGAACTCAAGGTTGGGAATAGATGTGCACAACTAGCTCTTGTGAGCCAATGGGAAATGAATAAATTGTTATATTAAATAGGCAACGGAGGCAACAGCCCATGTACAAGATCTTCTTATGCCTGAAATTCTAGGTATGGCCATTTCCTATATGCTGTTGATCACCTAGTCATAGTTCTCTACTTGTATATTGTGTTAACATTTCTACTAGAAGATTCTATTTTAAATGCCAAGATATTGATTCTGCAGTCTTCCTGGCTTGGGCCATTTTTTTTTTTGCACCATTAAAATTGCCAAGTTGAGTTTAGTCAAGAGTCTCCCACAGAGGATCACAGCATGAACTCTACTCTGAACCAATCCTACCACACTCTCCAATTTGTAATATTGTATTGAATGGTCTGCTTTGGGTTAAAACATTGTCCTCGCTAATCTGTGGGGTTTCTTTGTAAAATGAAACACCTGAGCAATAACTAAAGGAGCTGCTCAAAAGTGGAAGCAAGGGTGATAAGAGTACATGGTCTTGTTTGGACCCACACTATAGTGTGCTTTTGTTAAGTTAAAAAAAAAACAAAAAAAACTTCCCTTCAAGATAGGGGAAATTCCTTCTAGCATAGAAGCAGAAAACATTTGTTATTTCCTACAGCAGGCACTTCTCAGGTTTCAGGGTAGATGCCAGCTTTAGATCCAATGAAGAGTTATTATAGTTTTTTGGTTAGGGGCCTGTGTAAGGAGCCAGACTCCCGGGTTGCAGTTCTGGCTTGCTAGCTGTGTGATCTTGGGCAAGATATTTGTGAAATGGGGATAATGGTATCTATTTCAGAGTTAAGACTGATAATGTATGTGTAGTGCCTAGTACATTGTAAGCTCTCAGTAGTAGTTGTTATTACCAGGAGCATTTAAATTTTATATTCTTTGCCTGTTGTTATTTGCCTTTCTTCCTTTTAACTGTAAGTGCTATTTAACTGTCTCCTTTTTAACTGTAAACAAGATTATTTTTTTCTAAAAGCAATACTAGTTCTAGGTCAAGGATAAACCCTTTTTGACATACAACTGTAGTCTCATCCCAGAAGAAACCACAACCCACTTCCTGTTGCATGCAGATACAGATACCTTAAAGGGACAGTTTGTATCAAGGACCCGTGCAGGATGCTAAGATTGCAACAGAGCGCACTCTGGTGTACAAAGCTGGGAGCCAGGATGGGAGGAGATTGCGAGAAGCAGTGCTTTGCCCAAGTTTGAAGTTGATTTGTACAGCTCTAAGAAGTTATTGTAAGTTACTAGGTAAGAATGATACGATGAAAACATCGTTTTGGAAGAATACTCTGATCGTAACATTCAGGATTGATTTGATAGAAAAAGCGGTGACATGGAAGCCAGCTGCAAATCTATTATATCATTGTTGGGATGAGATGATGAGAATTTGGGGTTAGGGAGTTAAAAGGAGAACCAAAGAAAAGGATGAATATTGGAGACATTTTAAAGGGAAAAAAAATCATAGAACTTAAAGACAAAAATTTGATCTTAAGAAAAGCTGGAACTCATGCAGTGGCTCACAGGCCTGTAATCCCAGCACTTCGGGAGGCCGAGGCAGGTGGATCACCTGAGGTCAGGAGTTCAAGACCAGCCTGGTCAACCTGGTGAAACTCTGTCTTTACTGAAAATACAAAAATTAGCTGTGTGTGGTGGCAGGCGCCTGTAATCCCAGCTACTTGGGAGGCTGAGGCAGGAGAATCACTTGAACCCAGGAGCTGGAGGTTTCAGTGAGCTGAGATCACACTGTTGCACTCCATCCTGGGTGACAGAGCAAGACTCCATCTCAGAAAAAAAAAAAAGAAAAAAAAAGATTACCATAAGTTTCAGCACCCACAAATAAATTGCTAGCATTTTCTACTCTAGTAAAGCCTGTAAGTAGAAAAAAATAACCCAATATTTGCTATGTTGGTTTGTTTTCTTTTAAAGGACAAAATTAATCTACTATAAATCAAGACTTGAAAGTTCTAGGTGAAATGGGGCATTTTGTCTTTAAAAAACATTGCCCAGTGAGCTAGATGTCTTTTGTATGACTCTGGATTAAGTTAACAATCCTGAGTCAATGGTTTCCTGAAATGTTTTTAGGTTTCAATCTGAGAAAAAAGAAGTACCAGACATTTCCTGTCAAGCGTTCTAAGTGACTCTGTTTTCCAAACCAGTATTCAGAGAAACTGGGTACAACATGTGTTTATCCAGTACCAACTATGTGCAAAGCTCTGTGATAGATAGATAACAAGCATCTTTCATTTTCCTTGGTTTATAAGCCACAAAATTGTCATGATCACAACATTAACAGGTTAAAAAACAAGGAACTTTTTATTGAATTCATTTATTTATCCTCGACTTAAGTAAGGAATATCTTCTGCCTTCTTGTTTGTAGGTGACAATTGGATTCTTAGTCTTTTACTTTTGTCTTCTCTGAAAGAGAAAACTGGCATTGTTCAAATTACCAGATGATTCCTTCTTATTTTCCAATGGCAACTTCATTTAGTTTACCTTCAAAAATATTTACTGAGCATACAGTGAAGTCTGTGCCACATCCAAATGCAAAGTGATAGAGAAACAATCCCAGTACATTCTCAAGGAGCTCATAGCCTGGTAAGAGAAAGATACAGATACAACTAGAGGTAGGGTAATACACAAAATAAATGCAATGAAGATCTGGATGTATTTGCTAAGGATCCACCAGGAATTTGTCTGTAAGCTTGGCAATCTCCGTCAAAGGAGAGAAAATCCACAGGTTCTGTTACCAAAACGCTGGGGTTTTAGTCTAGGTCTTGCTGCTTGCCACACAGAAACCCAATCACTGAGACAATGAGTATTGTCAGGGAAGAAGGCTTTAATTAGGAGCTATGGCCAAGAAGATAGGAGATCAGTCTTAAATCCATCTCCCTGACTGACGAAAACTAAGGGTTTATACAGCTGGGAAGAATTTTAACCAGGTATGGAAAAACAGGAATTAGGAAGGGATAAGGAAAGGGAGTTGGTTCACAGGAAGCAGGTGGTCAGTTAGGCCAGTGATGATGGGTGAAGGGTCCTGTGTCTCATTGTTCAGATGTGGTGATCTGATAAGTTTCAGTTCCTTGATACTATCTGGGAGCCCTCATGGTTAGTTTCCTGAGAAAGGAACTCAGATCAGACAAATGTTAACTTTCTCAAGTTTTAAGGGAGGTTAATTTTTATGTTTATTAAAAGAAACCATAAACATCAGTTCCATGGGACAATTGGGATGGTTTCAGTTCCACCAGATAAAAGCAGACCAGTGGCTCAGGAATAGCATACCTATTCCTTACATAAGGCCAAACAAACAAAAAAAACCCTCAATGATCATTCAAAGGCAAATACCCTCTTTTTTTGCTTTGTTTTGTTTTGTTTGTTTGTTCGAGACAGAGTCTCAGTCTGTTGCTCAGGCTGGAGTGCAGTGGCAGGATCTGGGCCCACTGCAACCTCCGCCTCCCTGAATCGAAACAATTCTTGTGCCACAGCCTCCCAAATAGCTGGAACTACAAACACGTGCCACCACACCCAGCTATTTTTTTGCATTTTTAGTAGAGATGGGGTTTTACCATCTTGGCCAGGCTGGTCTCTAACTCCTGACCTCAGGTGATCTGCCCACCTCAACCTCCCAGAGTGCTTGGATTACAGGCAGGAGCCACTGCATCTAGCCCAAAGGCAAATACTATGTGATATACTGAAGAACATTTTCAACACTATCCTTATGGTAAATGTTGTGGGGCTATTTTTTTTTTCTTTTCTTTCTTTTGACCTCTTTTTTTTGGTATAAATGTAAGGTGTACAATGCAATTGTATTACATGAATATATTTAGTAATGGTGAAGTCTGGGTTTTTATTGTTTATTATTCTATTACCTAAATAATGTACATTTTACTCATTAAGTAATTTCTCATCACTTGTGCCTTTCCCACCTTCCCAGCCTTCTGAGTTTCCAATGTCTATCATCCCACACTCTATGCTCATGTGCACACATTATTTAGCTCTCACTTATAGTTGAGGATATGTGGCATTTGATTTTGTTTCTGAGTTATTTCACTTAAGATAATGTTCTCTAGTTCCAGCCATCTTGCTGCAAAAGATATGATTTCATTCTTTGTTATGGCTGAGTAGTATATATAAATACATATAATTTTTTCTTCGTCATCCATCAATGGACTTTGGGTTGATTCCATATCTTTGCTATTGTAAATAGTGTTGTGATAAACATATTAGCGCAGGTGTCTTTTTGATATAATGATTTCCTTTTCATTGGGTAGATACTCAGTGGGATTACTGGATCTAATGGCAATGTTATTTTTAGTTCCTTGAGAAATCTTCATACTGTTTTCTATAGAGGTTGTACTAATTTACATTCCCATCAACAGTGTATAAATATTCCTTTTACCCCACATCCTTGCCAACATCTGTTATATTTTTACCTTTATTTTTGTTTTTAAGACAGAGTCTCGCTCTGTCTCCCAGGCTGGAATGCACTCGTACAATCTCAGCTCCTTGCAATCTCTGCCTCCTGAGTTCAAGCAATTCTCATGCTTCAGCCTCCTGAGTAGCTAGGATTACAGGCAATTGGGTGTTATCCTATGCCAACACACCCAACTAATCTTTTATATTTTGGTAGGGAATGGGGTTTCACCATATTTGCCAGGCTGGTCTTAAACTCCTGGCCTCAAGTGATCTACCTGCCTTGGTCTCCCAATATGCTAGAATGCATGAGCCACCACATCCTGCCTTTACTTTTTAATAATAGCCATTCTGACTGATGTATGATGGTATCTTATTGTGGTTTTAATTTGCATTTCTCTGATGATTAGTGATGTTGAGCATTTTTTCATATGCTTGTTGGCCATTTGCATGTCTTCTTTTGAAACATGTCTATTCATGTACTTTGCTCACTTTTTAATGAGGTTATTTGGTTTGCTGTTGTTGAGTTGTTTGAGTTCCTTGTATATTCTGGATATTTGCCCCCTGATGGATACATTGTTTGCAAATATTTTCTCCCATTCTGGAGGCTATCTGTTCACTGTGTTGATTATTTATTTTGCTGTGCAGAAGCTTTTGTCTAATTAAGACCCATTTGCCTGCTTTGTTTTTGTTGCTTGTGCTTTTAAGGTCTTACTCATGAATTCTTTGCCTAAACCAATATCCAGAAGAGTTTTCTTCTGGTATTTTTATAGTTTCAACTCTTACATTTCATTACATTATATCTCAGAATGGGCTGATGCCTTGAAACCAAACCCCAATTCAGTAAAAGCAAGTCTACAGAGTTTACTTAAGCAGACAATTTCATTATAATGTGGCAAGTACAATGACAAAAAATATGCTGAAGGTGCTATGAGATAACAGGACACAACTGTGGTTCTATTTTTCAGGGTTGGAGCAGAAATATCATTGAGAAGAGATTCTGGAAACTTCTGTTCAGTTTCTAAAGGAAAGATATACATTTTGTTGCAAACACCTAACTTTCTGCAAATATTTATTATGGATGGGATATTGTGTTTAACAGGCTATTCCATCACAACAAACAAGCTTCACTTGAAAAAAAATCGAAGCAGGTTTTAACTGAAAGATTCTCTCTTTTTACTTTGCATATCTTGGCTTTCCCTTGATATTAAATATAAGAAATAATAAATTAAGAAAGTAGAGTCTATCTATCTGAGAAGTGGTTGTCTAAAGAATCAATAAGGGGTTAGAGTTATAGCAAGTGAAAGCAGATTTCCTCAGAAATCCAAGACCACAAAATGACAGATGTTCTTTGGAGAATGGCTCCATGTCGAATTGGATTTTTAAAAAATGATACGGTCAAGAGTTATATTTCTACCTAATAACAGAAGGAAAAGAGTAAAACAGAAAGGGGAATTTTAACATAAAATAACCCACATATCTGGTGTCAAAGAAAAAGTCTTAGTTTTCCAACTCATTTAATAAAAAGGGGTAACGAGATTTGCCTTCAAGCAAAAGAAAAATAAAAGGAAGGTAATATGCTTCTATAGTTGGTTTCTTCAGCATTCAGCCAGGTATGAAAGGAAAGTAGCATGTTCCAATCTTTTCGTAGCATGACTAGCTTCCTCATCAACAGATACAGAGGAGCCTCTGTGCTCAGTGCAGGTATGTGGCAGAAGAGACCTCCACAGCAATGTGATTGGCACTAACACCAGATAACTAAGGATAATGTTAGGTTTCCACAGATAAAAATGCACAAAATGGCTGGGTGTGGTGGCTCATGCTTGTAATCCCAGCACTTTGGGAGGCTGAGTTGGGTAGATCATGAGGTCAGGAGTTCAGGACTAGCCTGGCCAACATAGTGAAACCTATCTCTACTAAAAATACAAAAATTAGGTGGGCATGGTGGTGGGTGCCTGTAATCCCAGCTACTTGGGAGGCTGAGGCAGGAGAATTGCTTGAACTTAGAAGGTGGAGGTTGCAGTGGCAAGACTGCACCACTGCACTCTAGCCTAGGCAACAGAGCTGGACTCTGTCTCAAAAAAATTAAAAATTAAAAATGCACAAAATGAGAATGAATGGCACAGATGAGAAATCTGAGATCCCCCTTGCTGACCACCTGAGGACCTTTGGAAACATTTGAATAGGCTCCTCTGTCTCAGAGTACTTGTAATTATTTGCTGAGATGACAAAACTATATTTAATATCTTTACCCAGCAGTGCTTTAGATGCCAAGGTTGACAACATTTGGGGGTGTCCCAGAAATAAATTCCAGAAATAAATAAGTGTTTAAAATTCATCTGTCACTCCATAAAGGGGGTGGATCATTTAGTGAAAGGATTTTTTGTTTGCTGAGCACACATGAAGTCATCCTCAGGACTGTAGACACTTGAAGACAGCATGAAGTGATGGGTGAGGAGGAGATGGGATAAGACACACTTCTCTGCATATGAGAATGGAAAGGTAGGTGGGGAGAAAACCAGGAAAAAAGAAAGAAGCTGGAGATTGTATGAGGGGGAGGGAGGATGAAAGAGAATAAGAGTCCCATCAACTGCAGGTGGGGACAGAGAGATCTGGGGGAGGAAATGGATTTGGAGGAGGAGACCTGTCTCTGGTAGTGAAACGTATTGCCCTGTAACCACTTTCTACCCACCCTAGTCTCCACCTACTCACACATAAATATGTAAAATCACAAGTCAAATACCAACTTCTCAACACTGGCTTATGAAGTAGATTTCCTTTTGGGAATCAATAGTAATGTTCAATCCTACACTATGTGTGAGGAGAGACACATTCTTCCTTTATGTTTTCTTAACTCTGGCAAACTAGTAAAAATAATTGAAAAATGGCTGTCCTCGTTGGCTTCACCTCACTCTTGCCAACTTTAGCCATCGAAAGCCCAGGCCCTGTGGATTCTGTGTCCACGGTCCCTCATATGTGGACTGCCCTCTGTTCCGTTTCCATTGCCAGTCCCCCGATGTGACCTTCCCTGGCTCCTAGCAGAATGTGGTCTCTTTACCTCTCAATATCCATCACACTATTCTCTACTTCTCTTAACCTGTTGTGCCCATTCCAGCTTATATTTGAATAATTTATAAAGATGTTGTATCCCTTAGTGCAGCAACTGCTATGTAAGAACTGCTTTTTTCTCACCTTTGTAGATTTGAGATGACTTTATATGAGGATTTTAAGTGTCTTAGGAAATCTATGTGAAAGGAAAGGAGAAAAAAGGACAAAGGGAAGGAAAAGGGAACCAGAAGGACACAGGAAGGAACAGAATGGAAGAGAAGAGAAGGGAAGGGAATGGAAGAAATTCCATAGTGTCTTTTTATGTGGAGTATATAATAGACCTTCAGAAAAAGTCTAATTTTATTCCTGTTCAAAATAAGATTTTTCATATCTTTGTTTTTCCATAACCAGATCCTCATTTCCTTTGGAATGAGTGTCTTAGTTGTACCTTCTCAGAACGTAAGTCACACAACATTTACACATATCCAAATACCAATGTTTAGTGCTATATTTTTCTCTTACTCAAATATCTCTTCTATTTTGTTTTTCTTTAGAATCAATGTTCTTTATTCTTAAGATAATAGAAAAGTGCACTAATAGATTGGAGACTGTTCAAAATAATCATATTTTACTCTTTACTTCATTTATCCTTCTTTAATATCCGAGGTATTTCATGAAGACGAGTATGTCATAGATCAGAATGATTGTTTTCTCATTTCCGTGGCTCAGAAAAATCTCACAAGAACCTCTGCAGCTGCACTGGTTATAGTCTCAGACTGTGATCCCCAGCCAGGTGCAAAAACAATGGCTGCCTATTAATATCCCCATGCCAGCTGTTATGCCTACATGTGCAACACCCGGGTGCTGAGGGGGAGGACACTTTTATCTGCAGCCTCCCTCACCTTTTTTTTTTCCGGTAAAGGATAAACTTTGCCTTCAACTTTTAAATGGCTCCTAATGAGTTAAAAGAAATAAATTATGTTTTATGCAATATATTTTTCACTCAAGGGACTAATGACAGACCCTTTCAGGGCCATCCTTATGTTTGAGGCATATACAGAGCACAGGACTTCCAGCCACAAAGATTATTGGTGGAAATGATATATCATTTCACTCAGGTCTACAATGGAAAT
Source organism: Aotus nancymaae (assembly GCF_030222135.1). Classification (NCBI taxonomy): domain Eukaryota; kingdom Metazoa; phylum Chordata; class Mammalia; order Primates; family Aotidae; genus Aotus; species Aotus nancymaae. Next base: position 28,583,419 of record NW_026988454.1, read on the forward strand.
CAATCTTCCATGAAAGTACCCTGTAATCAGGTATAATTGACATAATGAATGGGTAAAACATGAAACAGAAGAACACATTGGCAGGTAAGAGGTAAGGGGGACCAGAGGAACATATGTAAATGGAGCCCAAAATCATAAACTAGGTAATATTTCAGTTTTTGAAAGTTACTAAGAGTCATCTAATGGACCCCCAATGAAATGTGATGGGCTCCAGCTTAAAAATAAGCCATATTCTTTATTCTTGATGAGCCGAATTATCTAAAATCATAAATGCAGTACCAACCAAAGTATTCAGTGTCAGATTTGTGTTATTCAAAGTCATATAATTTTATATTGGGAAGAGACCTTGCAATCCAAGGTTTCATCAAGCACTAGAATTCATTCCACAATATCCCAAGCAGATGATCATTTAGTCTTAGTTTGACTCTGGACTTAACCTGATCATTTAGACATAGCTTGAGCTCCTCCTATAATAGTGAGCTAAGCACTCTGTAAGGCAGTCTACTATATTATTGGACATTTTTGGTTCCCAGAAAGTTCATTTTTCTGTTGAGATGAATCTTGCATTTCTATAATTTCTGTCCATTGATCATGGTTTTGCTATCTGGAAGATGCTGTATTATAATTTATGGAGCATCCCTTCGGTTGCTTAGGTTAGATAGGGTGATGATTTAAGATACCCTAGATCCAAAGAGTAGGGAATTAACAGAGGTGAAATAAGTACATACTTTTAAATCCAACAATTATTTTTGGACCTAAGTAAATAACATAGGTCATTATTATAACTTATATTTAAGGTATATTCAGAGTTAAGCATATATAGTTAAGATGTAAAGACCTGTAACACTTAAGTAGAATGCAATACTTTCTCATCATTTCATTTTTTATGTTGATCTAATTTCTGTAATCTCCTCAGCCTAAGATTAAGCAGGTTAAAAGTTTTGGGAGTAGGAGAGATAAGGGAAATAATTCTTTTTTTAATTTCAAAAAAATAATAATAATAATGGCTGGGCGTGGTCCTCACGCTTGTAATCCCAGCATTTGGGAGGCCGAGGCTGGCAGATCTCTTGAGGCCAGGAGTTTGAAGAATTTTTTTGGCCAGAATTTTTTGAAGAATTTTTCCCCAAAGTACATTAGTGAATGGAATTTACTTTTCAGTCCAAAAAACTTGATGTTGAAATTGTCACTTATAATCAGAGGTCTTGGTAGACATCTGCATTGCTCCAGCCTTGGGTAGAGCTTCCGGATTCTGCAAACAGCACTCAAACTCTACCACTTCCCCTGCTTCTGAGGTTAAAAGCAAGTGCCTGTCCTCATTATGATAGTTAAGATCTTATCTTCTCTTGTTTTTCTACCTCTGCTAGGCTGTTCTGGTATTTATCCTGGAGGCAAAACAGAAAAGTAGTTGATATTTGCTTTCTTCATGGCTCAAACTGAAAGATCAGCAGGAACATGCAGAAAACACACACACAGGCATGCATGCACACACGTACACACACACACACGTGCACACACACAAGCATTAAGCTCCCTGGGGACTTGAGGCCCACACTGTCACTGCGTTTCTTTCTTTCTTTTTTTTTTTTTTTGAGACGGAGTTTTACTCTTGTTGCCCAGGCTGGAATGCAGTGGCGCAATCTTGGCTCACTGCAACCTCTGCCTCCCATGTTCAAGTGATTCTCCTGCCTCAGCCTCCCAAGTAGCTGGGATTACAGGTATGCGCCGCCACCACACCTGGCTAATTTTGTATTTTTAGTAGAGATGGGGTTTTGCCATGTTGGTCAGGCTTGTCTCGAACTTCTGACCTCAGGTGATCCACCCACCTCAGCCTCCAAAAGTGCTGGAATTACAGGCATGAGTCACTGTGCCCGGCCTCTCATTGCGTTTCTGAGTCTCCTTCTTCATTGGTGATGGATAAATCACCATGTCTTCTATCTGCTTTGGGGTTTTTCTTCTTCCTCTAAACAAATTTTTGAAAGAGATATATTGTAAACAGTATAGATTCATACTTTTGCTTTCTTCTTCTAAACAGATTTTTGAAAGGGATATATTGTAAACATTATAGGTTTGTTCTTTGATAGGTAACTAATATGCTAAATTCCTTCTGGACAACAGTGGAGCTTATATTTCTTTCAGATGCTTCAAAGAATATAAAAATGTAAGCTCTAGGAAGCATGCCAGAAACACGTTTGAATCCAAATGGCTGGGTCGAGCCAGGTTATGCTGAGAATTTTGAGATATTAAAAATCTTCAGAACTGACTAAATAATAAACACCTATTCAAATGCAAAATAGTTTTTTCTCATTACCTTTTAAAGTCAGTGAAAGAAGGTTCTCACAATTTTATAACTGCTAAAAAAATTAACTATATGTCACCCACTTTCATAAATATTTACCCAATTTAATACTTAAATAAGCCTCGAAGCATTACTGTCTGCATTTTTGAAAATAAGGAAACTGACTTAAAGAGGAAGAGTTGAGACATGCCTGACAATCCCAGGAGCTGAAGTTGAAGGAGTCGCGTGACTTCAGAGCCCAGGTGTGTTCACTCTATCATGACTATTCCAGTGATCTGTGGGCTCACTTTGGTCTGCTATTACAAATAAAACAGACCCTTGAATTTGCTTTCTAAATAACTATCTTCTGGCCAGGCACAGTGGCTCACAGCTGTAATTCCATCACTTTGGGAGGCTGAGGCAAGAGATTGCATGAGCCCAGGAGTTTGAGACCAGCCTTGGTAACATAGTGAGACTTTGTCTCTACAAAAAATACAAAATTGGCCGGGCATTGTGGCACACACCTTAGTCCCAGCTACCCCAGAGGCTGAGGTGGGAGGATCACTTGAGCCTGGAAGGCTGAGGCTGCAGTGAGCTGTGATCTTACTACTGCACTCCAGCCTGGGCAACAGAGCAAGACTCTGTCTAAAATAATAATAATCATCATCATAACAATAATCTTCCAAACATCTTTAGCCTAGTACATCTTCATATTTTGGTTCTCAATCTATGGGCTGGGTAAGATATGTCCTTTGCTGGAGATTTCCACAGGTAAATTGGAAGAAATGACATATAAGATATGTTTTAACTCTTATGATGGTTAGTTTTATGTCAATTTCACTGGGCTAAGGCATGCCCGGATAGATGGTAAAACACTATTTCAGGTGTGTCTATGAGGGTACCTCCTGAAAAGATTAGCATTTGAATCTCTAAACCAAGTAAGGAAGGTCATCCTCAACAATGTGGGTGAGTACCATCTAATCCATGGAGGGCTCAAATAGAACAAAAAGGTAGAGGAAAGGTGAATTTGTTCTTTCTGCTTGAGCTAGGACTTCCGTTTCTCTCCTACCCTTGGACGTCCGCATTCCTGGTTCTTGGAGTTCTAGGCTCAGACCAGGACTTGCACCATCCACCTGATTCTCAGACTTTCAAACTCCAATTGAATCACAGCACCAGCTTGCCTGGTTCTCTAGCTTGTAGACAGCAGGTTCTGGGGGATAAGCCAACTCCCATGATAAATCTTTATATATATGTGTGTGTATATCTCCTGTTGTTCTGTTTCTTTGGAGAACCCACATACAACTTTAAAATGTGATTTTGTGAGATTACATGTAACAAAAAAGCAAGAGAAATAAAGAAACATATACTTAAGTATAGACATAGTAAGGTAAATAAGAGTCCTGCTTTGTGTAAGACAAGCCTCACCTGTGAACAAATCTTTACGTAACCTAAAAACTTTAAAAAACAAATTGTGGGAGCCTTGTCTTCAGAGATTATGATTTAATTAGCCCAGAAAAGGGCTCCCCATTTTTTTCCCTTTAACAGCTTCCATTTTCCCAATTTTGTTCTTTTATTTTGTTTTGCTTTTGTTTTGTTTTACAGCTACTAAGGATACCAGATTAAACATTTTTCTTTGGCTTCTTAAAAGTAAGCTTTTCAGAGCTCCCCAGGGAATTTTATTGTGCAGCCAAAATTGAGAGCCACTGATATGGGATGTACAGGGAGGACCTGTGGTGCGAGGTGCTGGGGAACAGGATCTGGACCGAGGATGGCCCTCTTGAGGGTCTACATTTCCACCACAACAGGCATTCATCTGCCTTGTCTGCGGATGCTAATTAAAGGAGATGAAGCTTGAGCAGAATTTTGAAAGAAAACAGAGTATAATTCTATTACAAGAAAAAAGGAGGCAAAATTAGGTCAGAAACTTAGACGTGTAAGAGTGAATTATGTTCAGAGTTGGAACAAAGCTTTAAGCTGAGAGCAGTTAAAGAATACCAAGAAACCCATACCCCTACTTGGTTTCCTTTAGGCACTCAGTGAGTAGTAATTAAATTTCACTGTAGTTGAATTGAAATAATCTTAGTGGAAAGCCATCAAGTGGCTCAGATTAACTTTTTGTATTTATCACTGTATCCATTTAATCCTGGGTCTGCTCTCTCAGCTTTAGAAAGACCAAAACCCAGGAATGATTCTGTTCATCTGCTCTTTCCATAGCATGACATCTTTGCAGCAGCACAATGAATGGAAATAGATACGATTAGCAACTTCCACTTCCTGTCTTGAGCAGATCAAATATCTCTCTAACTCCATTCAATGAAAGATAATGAGATCTTTAAAATGTCCCAATATCCACAAACATAGTGCATCATTGCTCTTAAGGGTCTTGTGATGATGGTCCCATGACTACAGGAGAGAAAGATTACATTTTAACAAAACATTTCCACTGAATTTTATAATTTAATATTACCTTAAGAATTATGTCTAGTTCCTTTTTTTTTTTTTTTTTTTGATGGAGTCTTGCCCAGGCTGGAGTGCAATGGTTCGATCTCGGCTCACTGCAACCTCTGCCTCCCAGGTTCAAGTGATTCTCCTGTCTCAGCTTCCCGAGTAGCTAGGATCACAGGTGCTTGCCACCACACTCAGCTAAGTTTTGTATTTTTAGTAGAGACGGGGTTTCACCATGTTGGCCAGGCTGGTCTCAAACTCCTAACCTTGTGATCCACCTGCCTCAGCCTCCTACAGTGCTGGGATTACAGGCGTGAGCCACTGCGCCCAGCCCAAGAATTATGTCTAGTTCCTTTAAAAAATTTGTAAAATATTTTCCATCCTGTTTTAAATATTACTTTTTTGTTCAATAGAGAAGTAAGTCAAAATATGGATAGTTTATCAAATACATAAAGGAACTATTCATTAGCTAATGAATTTAGAGTAAAATTTTAATACTTACCTGAAAATCAAACATGACCTTCCTGTTATGTTTGTCCTATGTATTAATCTGTTCTCACACTGCTATAAAGAACTGCCTGAGACTGGGTAATTTATAAAGGAAAGAGGTTTAATTGACTCACAGTTCAGCATGGCTTTGGAGGCCTCAGGAAACCTATGATCATGGTGGAAGGGGAAGCAAACACGTCCCTCTTCACATGGTGGCACAAGACAGAGGTGTTGAGCAAAGGGCTAAAAGCTTCTTATAAAAGCATCAGATCTCCTGAGAACTCACTATCACAAGAACAGCATGGAGGTAACTGCCCCTGTGATTTAATTACCTTCCACCCGTCCCTCTCCTGACACGTGGGGATTACGGGAACTATAATTCAAGATGAGATTTGGGTGGGGACATAGCCAAACTATATCATCCTGTCTTCCCTTGGGGACTGTGCAATCAATGCTTAAAGATCAGCAAATGGTAGCCTAGCATCCAATCAATGCAACAGGCTTTTATACTATTCACAAGTAGCAAGGCATGGCAGAACAAAAGATCCTAACTGTCTTTAGGTGGAAATGTCATAAAGTATGCTGGACTCAGTTAATATGATTTGTGAAAATAGTATAATATCTGATCTTGAAAAACATGGAAACAGTCACCGTTTGTCTTTAGTGCCACCATCTCTCAATCATAAATTAAATCATTCACAAAATCATTCATTCAACAAACACTTCCTGAGGCAGCACTAGGTGCTAGACACTAAGCAAGACAGGCTATTCTCTGCTTTCATAGGGTTTAGTGAGGACAACTAGCAATTAAGAGTTAAACAAATAAAAACTATAATTAAAAATGGAAACATAAATGGTATGAAGGTAATTAACAATGGGTTATATGAGAGATGTGTAAGAAGGAATCAACCCTGCACATGGAGAGAAGAAGGCTGTAGATGAGGCTGAAGAGTAAGGTGGTCACAGCCAGGTTTCACAGACGTCTTTTCTATTCAGCTTGGATCCTATTTGCTGCCCAGTGCCAGGAGCTGAGACCAGCCGAGGACACCTTCTGCAGAGCCCAAACTGAGCTGGAGCTTTCCTGTCTCCTTGGTGAAGACTCCCGCAGCAGACTCAGCCTCGCGTTTTGTATGCATGCATGCTTCTGTCAGGGGTGTGGGTGGAGCAGGGGCGGGGCGTGGGTTTGTTTCTCCACGTGTCTCTGTGTGTTGGTGGGGGTACATATTGCTAGCATAATTCACAGTTTTTAATTTATGTTACTTATTTTTAATTTTTTTTTTTTTTGAGACAGCCTCACTCTGCCTCCCAGGCCAGAATGCAGCATTGCAATCATGGCTCACTGCAGCCTTAACCTGCCGTACTCAAGTGATTCTCCTGCTTCAGCTATAAAGAACTGCCTGAGACTGGGTAATTTATAAAGGAAAGAGGTTTAATTGACTCACAGTTCAGCATGGCTTTGGAGGCCTCAGTATTTTTGAATAGAACTTGGAAATAGAATCTTTTAGATGATCAAGCTAAGTTGAGGTCATTAGTGTGGGCCCTAATTCAATATGACTGCATCCTTATAAAAAGGGGAAATCTGGCCAGGTGCTGTGGCTTACACCTGTAATCCCAACACTTTGGGAGGCCAAGGCGGGCAGATCACAAGGTCAGGATCTGGCCAACATGGTGAAACCCCATCTCTATCAAAAATACAAAAATTAGCCAGGTGTGGTGGCATGTACCTGTAGTCCCAGTTACTCAGGAGGCTGAGGCAGGAGAATTGCTGGAACCTGGAAGGCAGAGGCTGCAGTGTGCCAAGATCATGCCACTGAACTCCAGCCTGGGTGAAAGAACGAGACTCTTTCTCAAAAAAAAGGTGGGGGGGAGGAAATCTGGACACATAAGGAGAATGCCTTGTAAAGTTCAAGGCAAGGTGATGATTGACAAGTCAAGGAATGCCAAAGGCTGCCAGCAAACCACAAGAAACTCAGCAAGAGGTGTGGAACAGATTATCCCTCAGGCAGAACCAGCACTGCTAATATCTTGATGTTGGACCTCTAGCCCCCAGAACTACCAGACAATACATGTCTGTTGTTTTAAGCCATTCAAAGTAGTATCCCTTTCGTGCTGGTTTGTCACGGCAGCCAGAGCAAACTAATACATAACCCAACTATTCTATTTGAGATTTCAAAACAAATGGAAAAGAAACTTCCTTGCTTCTACTTTTTTTTTTTTTTAAGACAGAGTCTCACTCTGTTGCCCAGGCTGGAGTTCAGTGGCTGAATCTCAACTCACGGCAACCTCTGCCTCTTGGGTTCAAGTGATTCTACTGCCTCAGCCTCCTGAGTAGCTGGGATTACAAGCGCTTGCCACCACACCCGGCTAACTTTTGTATTCGGTTTTGTTTTGTTTTCTGTTTTTGGAGATTTTTGTTTTGTTTTTGTTTTGCTTATTTTTAAGACAGAGTCTCACTCTGTTGCCCAGGCTGGAGTGCAGTGGCACGATCTTGGCTCACTGCAACCTCCACCTCTCAGGTTTAAGTAATTCTCTGCCTCAGCCTCCCAAGTAGCTGGGATTACAGGTACCGGCCACCATGCTGGGCTAAAATTTTGTATTTTTTTTTTTTTAGTAGAGATGGGGTTTCACCATCTTGGCCAGGCTAGTCTTGAACTCCTGACCTCGTGATCCACCTGCCTCAGTCTCCCAAAGGGGAGGGGAAATTTGGGCTCCACCATGCCCAGCCCAAATTTCCCTTCTTACTAAGGACGTCAGTTATATTGGATCAGGGCCCATCCTAATGATTTCATCTTAACTTGGTCACCCGCAAAGACCTATTTTCAAATAAGGTCATATTCACAGATACTAGAGGTTAGAACTTCAACATGTTTGCTGTGGAGGCTGGGGGTTCATAATTCAGCCTGTAACAAGTACCAACTTGACTGTTGATACTGTGAGAGACTAAAGAGCATCAGGGAGGTTCTTGGATCAGAACCTGATCCTGAAGGCTGGGAACGGTGGCTCACACCTGTAATCCCAGCACTCTGGGAGGCCGAGGCAAGTGGATCACCTGAATTCGAGACCAGTCTGGCCAACATGGTGAAACCCCGTCTCTACTAAAAGGATGAAAAAAAAAAATTAGCCACGTGTGGTGGTGCATGCCTGTAATCTCAGCTACTCGGGAGGTTGAGGGAGGAGAATCAGTTGAACCCGGTAGGCAGAGGTTGCAGTGAGCCGAGATAGCGCCACTGTACTCCATCCTGGATGACAGAGTGAGACTCTGTCTCAAAAAAAGAACCTGATCCAGGAGGCCCATCTACTCAACCATTCAAAAGCTGCCAGGAGGGAGGCTGTGCATGCGCTCCCCCTGCTGGAAAAGTCAATGATGTAGTGAAACCACTCTCATGTAGCTGCAGTTGTACCTACATCCCTAGCTGAAATTACCCAGTAATTTTCCTTCCTTGTTTGGCCATTGGAATCAAGTAACCATTATTGGCATACCATGAACCAAGGAGTCGGGGGAGGGATTGTCCCTACTTCACTATTCTCTGGAATTATATATATAAGATGAGGATTATCTGTTCTGTTGCTTGAAGATTAAGTAGAACTTGCTTAGAAAACCACCTCGGCCTTAGGATGTTTACTTTTGTTTGTAGGCAAACTTTTTTTTTGACATGTTACACTTGTACATATTTATGGGGTACATGTGAAATTTGTTACATGCATGTAGTGTGTAATGATCAAGTCAGGGTAGTTGGGGAGTTCATCATCCAAGTATTTATCATGTCTGCGTATTGGGTATGTTTCATGTCCACTCTTCTAGCTAGTTAGAAAAATATAATACATTGGCCAAGTGTGCAGTGGTTCATGCCTGTAATCTCAGCACTTTGGGAGGCCAAGGCAGGTGGATCACTAGATCAAGAGATTGAGACCATCCTGGTCCACATGGTGAAACCTTGTCTCTGCTAAAAATACAAAAAAATTAGCTGGGCGTGGTGGCACGTGCCTGTAGTCCCAGCTACTCAGGAGGCTGAGGCAAGAGAACCGCTTGAATCTGGGAGGCGGAGGTTGCAGTGAGTTGAGATCACACCACTACACTCCAGCCTGGTGACAGAGTGAGACTCTGTCTCAAAAAAAAAAGAAAGAGAAAAGAAAAATATAATACCTTGTTGTTTGCTATAGACACCCTACTTTGCTATTAAACATTAGAACTTGTTCCATCTATCTAACTGCATGTTTGTACCCATTAACCAGCCCCTCTTTATCCACCCTTCCCTCTACTCCACACCAGTTACCCTTCCCAGTCTCTGGTTCTTCAGACAGAACCTCTGTACCTCCATGTGATCAATTTTTCTAGCTCCAAACTTTTTTTTCTGAGATGGAGTCTTGCTGTGTCACCCAGGCTGAAGTGCAGTGGCGTAATCTCAGCTCACCGCAACCTCCGCCTCCCGGGTTCAAGCAATTCTGGGATTACAGGCTTACGGCACCATGCCTGGCTAATTTTTGTATTTTTTGTAGAGATGGGATTTCACCATGTTGGTCAGGCTGGTCTCGAACTCCTGACCTCAGGTGATCTGCCCACCTCAGCCTCCCAGAGTGCTGGGATTATAGATGTGAGCCACCACTCCCGGCCCAGCTCTAGACTTCTAAAAATTGCTGTTTCAATTCCTTAAATGGTCTAAGGTCTCTTTGGAGGTTGTTTCTTTTTTTATTTAATTTTTTTACATTATGTTTTTCTAGAAAATGGACATTTCACCTATGTTCTCATAATTATGCACACACTTTTTCTTAATATTCTATTATAATTTAAAATACCAATTATATGTTGGTTATATCCTCTTTTGCATTTAACTTTTTGGTGTGACTCTACTTGTCTTTCTCACCAGTAGTTTATCTATTTTGTTAACCTTTTCAAAGAACCAGTATCTAATTTTTGTTAGTCCTCTTTATTACTCATTTTTTAAACTTCTTAATTTTAGTCTTCATTTTTATTATTTGGCTCCTTCTACTTTTTTTTTTTTTCTGGTTTACTATGTTGTTCCTTTCTAACATTTTAAGACTAATACTTGGAACGTTCATTTTGAAACATTTGTCTTTTTTTAATGTGTGCATTCAAGGCTACTTTCTTTCCCAAATAATTGCACACTCAAGTTTAATTCGTGCCATCATTGTTCTTTAAAAAAATATATTACTTGGGCCAGGTGTGGTGACTCACACCTGTAATCCCAGCACTTTGAGACACACACGGATCACCTGAGATCATGAGTTTGAGACAAGCCTGGCCAACGTGGCGAAACCCCATCTCTACTGAAAATACAAAACTTAGCTAGGTATGGTGGCAGGTGCTTGTAATCCCAGCTACTCAGGAGACTGAGGCAGAAGAATCGCTTGAACCCAGGAGGCAGAGGTTGCAGTGAACCAAGATCATGCCACTGCACTCCATCCTGGGCCACAAGAGCGAAATTTCATCTCAAAATAAATAAATAATTTTTTAAAATATATAGGCTGATGTGGTGGATCACGAGGTCAGGAGATCAAGACCATCTGACTAACAATATGAAACCTTATCTCTACTAAAAATACAATTAGCCCTGCATGGTGGCACACATCTGTAATCCTAGCTACTTGGGAGGCTGAGGCTGGAGAATCGCTTGAACCTGGGAGGCAGAGGTTGCAGTGAGCTGAGATCACACCACTGCACTCCAGCCTGGGTGACAGAGCAAGATTCTGTCTCAAAAAAAAAAAAAAATCATTATAATTTAAGCTTACACAGGTACATTATTATTTTATTTTTAATCGAATGGAGATTTTGATGATCTTTTTGTTAATTTCTAATTTTATTGAACTTACATCAGATCATGTAGCCTGCATGGCACTTATTCTTTGGTTTTTGTTGAAATATGTTTTGTAGTTGGTAGTCATCCAATTTTTGTAAAAGTGCTATGACAATTTGAAAAGCATGTATATTTTCTTTTTCTTTTCTTTCTTTTTTTTTTTTGAGGTGGAGTTTCACTCTGTTGCCCAGGCTGGAGTGCAGTGGCGTGATCTTGGCTCACTGAAACACCCACCTCCCAGGTTCTAGTGATTCTCCTGCCTCAGCCTCCTAAGTAGCTGGGATTACAGGCATGCACCACTATACCCTACCTATTTTTTTATTTTTATAGAGATGGGGTTTCACCTTATTGGCCAGACTGGTCTCGAACTCCTGACCTCAGATGATTCACTGGCCTCGGCCTCCCAAAGTGCTAGGTTTATAGCCATGAGCCACTGCACCCGGCTGAAAAGCATTTTCTAAATGTGTGCAGAATTCCATTTTTATCCATTCAACCAAGTTTTTAAATTGTATGGTATCAACCTTCTATTACTTTCCTTATTTCTTTTAGACTGCTTCATTTATTACTGAAGGAATTATAGGAAATTATCTATTTCTTGTAATTCTGTCAGATTTTGGATATTTATTTTAAGGCTATATTATATGAGGTATAGATTTAGAGTTGCTAATCTTCCTAATGAATGGTTCATTTTATTATTATGTAATTATCCTCTTTGTAACTAATAACACTCTTTTTTTCTTTAGAGTCTATTTCACTGGAATTACTATAGTTATACAAGTTTTTTTTGGATTGAGATTTTTCTGATATGATTTTTCTATTTATTTATTTACAGCGTCTCCATGCCTTCTGTGTTAGGTGTAATAAATGTGTAACAGTAATTTTTTTTTTTTTCAGACAGTCTCAATCTTTCACCAAGTCTGTTGTGCAGTGGCTCAATTTCGGCTCATTGCAACCTCTACCTCCTAGATTCCAGTGATTCTCATGCCTCTACCCCTGAGTAGGTGGGATTACAGGCACCCACCACCACTCCCAGCTGATTTTTGTATTTTTAGTAGAGACAGAATTTCGCCACGTTGTCCAGCCTGGTCTCGAACTCCTGACCGCAAGTAATCCACTTGCCTTAACCTCCCAAAGTGCCAGGGTTACAGGCGTGAACCACTGAGCCTGGCCCATTTAACTGGGTTTTTAAAATTCCATCTTTTAAATACTCTATTAATTCATTTATATTCAATGTATTTTAATACATTATATATTTAGATTTAATTTTAGCCTCTTATTTTGTGCTTTTAATATGCCTTTTTCATTTCTTCTTCTTCCTCCTTTTTCTCTTTCTTCTTTCCTGACTTCTTTTTGGTGAATTTGGTTTTCTACATTTCCTTTTATTCTTCAACTGTTTTAGAAGTCTTACTTTATAGTATTCCAATTAGTTTCATTTTGTTCTTAGATTTGCAACAAACTATGATAAGTTCTGGCCAAGCTTGTCTTAACCTAATGACTCTTCAGCTTTGCAACCCAGGAGATAACTAGCTGCATACAATCATAGCCTAGACATTATTCATAACTTGCGTACCCAGAAACAGAAGTTCAATGATACAGCTACCTAACCGCAGCTTTTGCAAACATAAAAGGTAGTTATGTTGTAGTGTTAGAAACCAGTGTATATGAGGCATGGTAAACATTGCCTTACCCTAAAAAGGTGGAAAACTTCTGCCCACTCAGGCATGTTTGTGAAGCTTTGCGGGGACTAGAAAACCATGCTCACTGCACATCTGCCTGTCTGATGTTCTCTGTAATGCTTAGAGCTTATCACAGTAAAATGCAACAGTACACAATTTATTTGTCAAAGTGCTCATTTTCATTAAGACCTAGAATCAGCCCTTGGTGGAACTACTTTGCCCAGACATTTAACAAAATCTAAATTCATTGAGCAGTGGTTTGTAGGTCTCCTTGAAGAGGTCCTTCACATCCCTTGTTAGTTGTATTCCTAGGTATTTTATTCTCTTTGTAGCAATTGTGAATGGGAGTTCATTCTTGATTTGGTTCTGTTTGTCTGTTATTGTTGTATAGGAATGCTTGTGATTTTTGCACATCGATTTAGTACCTGAGACTTTGCTGAAGTTGCTTATCGTCTTAAGGAAATTTTGGGCTGAGACGATGGGGTCTTCTAAATATACAGTCATGTCATCTGCAAATAAAGACAATTTGACTTCCTCTTTTCCTAATTGAATACCCTTTATTTTTTTTTCTTGCCTGATTGCTCTGGCCAGAACTTCCAGTACTATGTTGAATAGAAGTGGTGAGAGAGGGCACCTTTGTCTAGTGCCAGTTTTCAAATGGAATGCTTCCAGTTTTTGCCCATTCAGTATGGTATTGGCTATGGGTTTGTCATAAATAGATTTTATTATTTTGAGATACGTTCTATCAATACCTAGTGTATGGAGAGTTTTTAACATAAAGGGCTGTTGAATTTTGTTGAAGGCCTTCTCTGCATCTATTGAGATAATCACGTGGTTTTTGTCTTTGGTTCTGTTTATGTGATGGATTATGTTTATAGATTTATATATGTTGAACCAGTCTTGCATCCCCGGGATGAAGCTGACATGATCATGATACAAACCACTGCTCAAGGAAATAAGAGAGGACACAAACAGATGGAAAAACATTCCATGCTCATGGTTAGGAAGAATCAATATCATGAAAATGGCCATACTGCCCAAATAACTCATAGACTCAATGCTATCCCCATCAAGCTACCATTGACTTTCTTCACAGAACTGGAAAAAACCACCTTAAACTTCATATGGAACCAAAAAGGAGCCTGCATAGCCAAGACAATCCTAAGCCAAAAAAAAACAAAGCTGGAGGCATCATGCTACGTGACTTCAAACTATACTACAAGGCTACAGTAATCAAAACAGCATGCTATTGGTACCGAAACAGAGATACAGACCAATGGAACAGAACAGAGTCCTTGGAAGTAACACCACACATCTACAACCATTTGATCTTTGACAAAACTGACAAAAACAAGCAATGGGGAAAGGATTTCCTGTTTAATAAATGGTGTTGGGAAAACTGGTTAGCCATGTGCAGAAAGCAGAAACTGGACCCATTCCTTACACCTTATACAAAAATTAACTCCAGATGGATTGAAGATTTAAACATAAGACCTAACACCATAAAAACCTTAGAAGAAAACCTAGGCAATACCATTCAGGACATAGGCATAGTCAAGGACTTCATGACTAAAACACCAAAAGCAATGGCAACAAAAGCCAAAATAGACAAATGGGATCTAATTAAACTTAAGAGCTTCTGCACAGCAAAAGAAACTCTTATTAGAGTGAACCAGTAATCAATAGAATGGGAAAAATTTTTTGCAATCTACCCATCTGACAAAGGGCTAATATCCAGAACCTACAAAGAACTTAAACAAATTTACAAGAAAAAAAATAATAATAATAACCCCATTAAAAAATCTGAAGACCACAGATGCTGGAGAGGATGTGGAGAAATAGGAACACTTTTACACTGTTGGTGGGAGTGTAAATTAGTTCAACTCTTGTGGAAGACAGTGCAGCGATTCCACAAGGATCTAGAACTAGAAATACCATTTGACCCAGCAATCCTATTACTGGGTATATACCCAAAGGATTATAAATCATTCTGTTATAAAGGCACAGGCACACGTATGTTCATTGCAGCACTGTTTTCAATAGCAAAGACTTGGAACCAACCCAAATGCCCATCAGTGACAGACTGGGTAAAGAAAATGTGGCACATATATACCATGGAATACTATGCAGCCATAAAAAAGGATGAGTTCATGTCCTTTGCAGGGACATGGATGAAGCTGGAAACCATCATTCACAGCAAACTGACCCAAGAACAGAAAACCAAACCCTGCATGTTCTCACTCATAAGTGGGTGTTGAACAATGAGAACATATGGACACAGGGAGGGAAACATCACATACTGGGGCCTGTTGGGGGCTGGGAGAGCTAGGGGAGGAATAGCAGGTGGTGGTGGGATTGGGGAGGGATAACATTGGGAGAAATACCTAATGTAGATGACGGGGGATGGATGCAACAAACCACCATGGCATATGTATACCTATGTAACAATCCTGCACAATCTGCACATGTACCCCAGAACTTAAAGTATAAAAAAAATATAAATTCATTAGTACCTTGGACCTCACACATGACAGTAGGAGAACCTGAACTACCTATATTCATAAACACTCTCTCATCTCTCATGTAACTAGTTTTACATGTAACTATTTTTTGTTAACTCCCCCCAAAATCATCACTATTTGTGTTTTACTTACTTTTTAATATTGTATTTCCTTGTTCACTTTATATTTCAAATTTCTGGGGGTATAAATCTTTGTTGTATCTTCTCTTACCCATACCCATAGTTAACGATATGTTTTGTAACTTTCTGTGTATGCCAATAAACTTGTTTTATTCTGTGGGAATCCTATCAGCCTGGATTGTAGGATAGTGCTTCCAAGGAAGTTTCATATTTTTCTCTCCTCTAACTTGAAATCAATTTTTATTTAACTGCTAGATAGGAGGTTTATGTACCACACACACAGTAAGCAAAGAAATACAGATATTAGGTAGACACAAGATTTTAATGTGTGATAAAGCCTTACAAATTAGATGTTGAGGAAAAGAATTATTTTGTTAAAGTAGTGCTGGTAACAGAAAGAGTGAAATTATGTATGAAAATTAAAACAAAACTAGGGGGTCAGGGGAATCCCAGGATGGAATCCAGAATGTGACAAAACAATCTAACTATATTACAAATGCATGAAACAGCCTTACAAATGTTTCAGGTGCTGACCTCAAACTTTGGAAATGAGCACAGTCTGCAAAACTAAAGATGAAAGAAACTACATAGGCACTATACCTCTAGCTGAGAAAGTTGTTTCCCACAGAGTTTACCAATTCTGCTACTATTCTACATGTATACTGTATTTGAACAATGAAGTAAATACATGGCAGGTGGTAGGAGCCGGATTTCTCACTGTTGAAGTTGGAGGTTACAGATAAGCAAGGAGAGAGTCTAGCGTGATCTTAGCGGTAAAGGAATAAAGTTGGAGGCATCAATATGAATTCATTTTTAGCTTAATATAGCTACAGATGGTTACATATAGAAATACATATAGGGGTGTGTGTGTGTGTATACAGGAAATATACACACATATATTTCCTTGCATTGTTGGCTAAGAGGGCTAGAAACAATAAAACTGGAGTAACAAGCACACTTAGCACCCACGTCTTGCTTTCTAATATCATTTTCCAATAAAAGTAACCAGAGCACCTTGGTGAAATGGCTGATTCTAAGATTGAAACAGGAAACATACAAGATGGACTTGGAACATCTTGTAGTGCCAGAAAGCATTAAATAGGGCAGCCCCTGCCCGCCTCCCAACACGCACAATGAGGCTAGTCAAAAGGACCCAGGAGTCAAAGGAAAGAGCTTCCAATGGCCAAAGCTGGAACAATTTGTTCAACAACAACAACTAAAAGAAATAACATTGGATTATAACACAAAATATACAATAAATCTTTATGAATCCATACTGATGCAAGATTTTTCTAGGCCCCTTCACCAAACTTGCAGCAGGGGCACTACCTCTACTTGGCCCACCACGCTCAGCCCCTTGCGGCAGGGAACATGTGAGCAGGCGAGTGCGGAATCCAGATGACTGCTCTGGGTGTCAACACAGGAGCAAGCTCTGTGTGGGGCCTGTGGTCAGACCAGGTGTGTTGCCTTGAAGGGAACGTGGTGACGCCCAGGTGATGGTGTCCACTTACGACCCTGAAGGCCCAGAGGCGGTGTCACAGTGCTCTTTTAGTTCCACCATCTGCAGTCTGATGGACAGCACTGTGTTAGCAGCTCAGTTTGCCCCTTTCCTCATTGTGTAGGGTGACTGCCCTTCGCCGGTGAGGGCAAAGGGCCAGTGTGACAACATTTTCAGGGTACCCGTACTCGGTGGATCCCGAGCTCTTGTCCAGCATCCAAGAAGAATGAGGCCACATAGACAACTGAAGAAGGATAGTGACGACAGAGAATTTTATTGAGTGATGAAAATGGCTGTCAGCAGCCAGGGGAGCTACAAAGGGACCAGGAAGGGCAGGTCATCTTCACCGAAGTCAGGCCACCTCCACCTCCACTGACTGAGTCTGGGGTCTTTATAGGCACAGGATGGGGCATGCATGCTGATTGGCTTATGAGTATGCAAAAAAGGTTAAAGTGAAGACACCATTCAAAGGTGGGCCTGACAGTGTAGAAAACAAATTAGGAAAGGGTAGGTATATGTAAAATAGGTGAAGGGTGGGGATTAGAGGAAAGGGTGCCAAACGGGACAAGTTCTCAACCAAGTCTGGGGATTTAATTTGTAGTTTGGCTTTCAGGCTTTAAACTCTCTTTGGCTTGGAGGTGGGATTTCACTGGGAGCCTGTCGCTATCTGCCTAGTCATTTGGCTGCCTCCTGTCACTATCAATACTACATAAATAAATGATTAAATAAATAAATTGGGGGGAGAAAAGATAAAATTCTAGGCAGAACAATTCCAAACAATTTATGTAGAAGCTACACCCGCTGTGGGGGAGCATAACTCCCCAGTCTTTAAGTGTGGGCCGCATAAAGTGACTCCCTCCCAGAGAATATAGTACGGAAAGGGAAATAAAAGCAACTTCGTAGTAGGGAAACCTGACAAACACTACCTCAGCCAGCTGCTCAGTCATAATCAACAGGGATAAGTCACGCTGATATGTGTCCTTGAGATGACGTGATGAAATAACACTTGACCTCTACAGTTTTCCTCCCCCAAACCCAAAACCCCAGCTGAGACATGCATCAGACAAATCCCAGTAGAAGGACATTATACAAAATACCTGACCACTTCTCAAACCTGCCAAGATCATCAAAAACAAATTCTGAGAAATGATCATAGCCAAATGGAGCTAAGGAGATGATGCCTAAACGTAACACAGTCTTCTGGATGGGACCCTGGGACAGAAAAAGAACATTACATAAAATGTGAGTAAATACATTTGTTGATATGTCAGCATTGGTTCGTTAGTTGTATGAATACTAATGTAAGATGGTAGAATTAGGAGAAACTGGGTATGGAGTTCGTGGGAACTCCACGTAGTCTTTCCAATTTTTCTGTAAATCTAGATTTGTTCTAAAAATATAGGCTTTTTAAAAAAAGATAACGTTGCAATAAACTTCCTTTTATGAAAAAACGCTAATGGAAAATCTCAAAATCTAGAAAATAATTAGAACTTTTTCTTTTTTTTCTTTCCTTTTATAATTAGAACTTTTTCCTAACCTACAATATTATTATTCTGAAATAGAGACTGTTAATTTTTTAAATATATGGTGCCGGAAAATTAAATAACAATTTTTAAAAATCATAACAACTCCTACATCATTCCATTTAGCAAACAAATTAAAAATTCAGTATAACACAACAGAAAATCAAAAGAAAAATGTGTGATAAAAATATTTGCAATGATATTATGGCAGAGAGAAAATAACATTAATTCCTAAGTACTGTATAATTTTTTACAAGAAAAACCCCAAAATCCAAGAAAACAGCGAGTTAGAAGCATTAAAAAAAATGTACAAAGAAAGAAATACAATAGCTAATACATATTTAGCAAAACATTTTACCTTGGTTCCTGGAGTAATTGATAATTGGTGAAACTGGGTAATGAGCATACGGGATTCTTTATACAATTCTCCCTACTTTTGTATATGCTAGAAGTTTTTCCATATTAGAAAGATAAAAGTTTCATCTTACTAAAGATGATTGCACACTTTAAGCATATATGTCTATAAAATTAAATGTTTTATTTGTTTGTCTGATAAAACCCAACTGTGGATATGTTACAGTGAAATATTCTCACTGATACTCAGATTGTGGAAATGTAACTTTGTAAAGCTTTTCATGGAAAGCAAATTCGTTTTACACACACACACAGAAAGTTCTTGAATACTTTAAGATGGCAGACTGAGTGCACGTTTACCATCCTTTTACCACAGAGTCCATTGAATTCTTTAAAAAGGTACATGAAAAAGAAAATATGGATGAGTATCATTGGCTGACCACAAATTTTCAAAACTTATTGGAAAAGAAAGAACAGATAAAACCAAATTGACACAGTTGATTGAGAAGTATCAGATCTGTTTTGGAGTCTATGATTTCCCTAACCAACCTTTTTCCCCCCTCATTTTATTTTTACCAAGCTTTATACACTAATAAACCTCCTGCATTTAAAATAGCTTCTCAGCATCTGCTTCCCAGAGGACACAATGGCACAGCTGTACATATGATCACGAAATTTCTGACCTCAAATTATTTCTTTTAAATCCAAAAACATACTGGAAAAGAGAAGAATCATAGTGGCATCAGACTTCTCAGCTGCTAGACAGGTTGTTGAAAATAATATATCCTCAAACTTTTAAGGATAACAGATTTTGTGACTATGCCATAGTTCTATACTCAAACTGTATTTCTTAAAGGGAAAAATGATACACATACATGGAATCAAAGAGCTATCCTGCCACATCAACTTTTGGGAAAAAATATCCTAAGTATTTTATCCAGAAAAATGGAAAATAAATAATCATAAAAGACAGGTTAATTATTTTGTTTGTTTGCAAGTAACAGGAATCTATGTGAACTAGCCAGGCAAAAAGGTGAGTTTTTATAAGGAGACAAATCTATGTGGCCCAGCAAGGTGGCTCATGCCTATAATCCCAGCACTTTGGGAAGCTGAGGCAGGCAGATCACTTGAGATCAGGAGTTCAAGACCAGCCTGGCCAACATGGCGAAACCCCGTCTCTACTAAAAATACAAAAATTATCCAGGCATGGCGGTCTGTGCCTGAGGCAAGAGAATCGCTTGAACCCAGGAGGTGGAGGTTGCAGTGAGCTAAGATTGTGCCACCACACTCCAGCCTGGGCATCAGAGCAATACTCCATCTCAAAAAAAAAAAACTACTTTACAAAATCTGTCTTAGATTGGATTCCCTAGTAACCAAAGCCTGAAGCAAAAGTTCACGTGCTACTATTTTATTAGAACATACAAGCCTAGGAAGAAGAGAGCAGACAAAGAGCCAAGACGGGAAGGAGGGAGAGCAACAATACGAGTGTGTTACCAGGCGTGTCATCCTTTGGTATCCAAAGAGATAGACTACCAGATCTGACAGGAGCCTCTGTTTTCCAGGGAGCTTTATAAATTATTGAATATCAGGACAGTCTATCCAACAGCTCCTAACTCCACTGGACAGTGGATGGCCCCACAAGGAGTTGACTTCTTTGTACTTTTAAGTTGCACCATCATAAATGGGCACCACACAGATTCTGAAATTTCTCAATGCTTAGAATCAAAAGGGAAGCCCCAGAAAGGAGGTGACGGGGAAGGGGAGAGTCATGGTGTCAGGAGCAGGGCCCTGTCTGATTCTGCATATGAGAAAAAGTCCACCTAGAGCAACTTACTTGTTGGTCGCAACGACAATTAGCCAAAGATTCTTGAGACAGGCAGAGGTGAAAGGATCTGAAGTGCACTTTATTTATTTTGTTTTCCTTTTTGTTTTTGAGACGGAGTCTCTCTCTGTCACCCAGGCTGGAGTGCAGTGGCGCAGTCTCGGCTCACTGCAACCTCCGCCTCCCAAGTTCAAGTGATTCTCCTGCCTCAGCCTCCCAAGTAGCTAAGGTTACAGGCGCCCGCCACCATGTCTGGGTTTTTTTTTTTTTTTTTTTGTATTTTTAGTAGAGACAGGGTTTCACCATGTTGGTCAGGCTGGTCTCAAACTCCTGACCTCAGGTGATCCATGTGCCTCGGCCTCCCAAAGTGCCAGGATTACAGGCGTGAGCCACTGCACCCAGACTGAAGTTCACTTTAGAGTTATCTGAATCAGAGTTCAGGATGGAGTCAGGACTCTGTAATAGAGCAAATCTAGTGACTGAGATCCAGGAAGAGCACAGCTGCCCCTGTTTCTCTCCTGTTGCTACTCTCTCAATGTCAGATGTCCTCAGTCAAGGTCACCTTGATTCTCTACAGCTACAGATGGAATTCCTCAGACATGAAAAGTGATTTAAAACAAGCAAAATAAGAGAGTAGCTTTGTACAAACTAAAGAGGATGAGGATCATGTTTGACTCAACTCTCTGAATCTAAGTTTCAAATAAAAAGAAACAACTGGAGGGAACACATTGCATGAGTTGATGGAAGCCCAACTGTTACGAAGACGTCAATATTTTCAAATTAATTTATGGATTTATCATGATCCCAATCACCGCTGCAATGGAATTTGGAAGAGGATCTTTAAAAGTTATATTTTTAGCTGGAGAAATGAGTGAGATTAAACTTTTAAAATGAAAATCAAGGGTAATATGAAGAAATTAGACATTCCAGCTGTTAAAGTCAGTCTTCACGTAAGGACTTGGATAGGTTCTTGGAAACTGTGACTTTGAGTGAAACAATGTATAACAAAACCAATTTTGGCTGGGCGCGGTGGCTCATGCCTGTAATCCCAGCACTTTGGGAGGCCGAAGCGGGCAGATGACTTGAGATCAGGAGTTTCTACTGACCAACATGGCAAAACCCCGTTTCTACTAAAAATACAAAAATTAGTCAGATGTGGTGGAGCATGCCTGTAATCCTAGCTACTCCGGAGGCTGAGACAGAAGAATCACTTAAACCTGGGAGGTGAAGGCAGAGGTTGCAGTAAGCGGAGATCATACCATTGCACTCCAATCTGGGTGACAGAGTGAGACTGTCTCAAACAAACAAACAGTTTTTTTTCTCATCAACTTTATTACTAGCGACATTAAAGAAAATGATATTATACAAGGATCTGTTCCACATTATTGGGCTTAAAATTACAGTTTCCAAGAAGAACCCATCCATGACATTGAGGACTTATTATATATCCCATTATATCTAGGCTGGCATAAGAATAAACAGATCATGAGAGAGCAATGTACAAAACAGATAGACAAGAATAGGCGAATAGCACAGAATGTCTCTGGGCCATTAAAATTAAAATTACATTTAAGTTATTAAGCCAATACTAAATCCGATAATACCTCAACTTGGGACTGTCATAGTTTTTTAGCTTGTGCATATTGCTCTCAGTCTCTGCCATTTAGGGATTTCCTCTTCTTATGAACTCAAGATGACATGGAATTTTTTTATTTTTATGTCCACAGTGCCATAAAAAGACAGAGGCAGTGGCTACCCTTCCCAATTGCTTCTGCTCCATGATGTTGGCTTGTCAGGTCACAATAACTGCCATGTGCATAAATGATAACTGGTGCAAATCCAAGTAGAGATGTATGAGTTAGATGTGTTTGGTACCACTAGAGCCTATTGACCTTTCTCAATTGGAGTTCCGTGAGAAAATTAAGAGAAAATGATTTCGATGATGTCTCAATTGCACCCTTCCCCCCAAACGATACACTGCTACTGCCATTACAGACACATAAGAAAGAAGTTAATGCAGCCGGGTGCGGTGGCTCACGCCTATAATCCCAGCACTTTGGGAGGCCAAGGCAGGTGGATCACCTGAGGTCAGGAGTTCAAGACCAGCCTGGCCAACATGGTGAAACTCTGTCTCTACTGAAAATACAAAAATTAGCCAGGCATGGTGGTGGGTGCCTGTAATCCCAGCTACTTGGGAGGCTGAGGCAGGAGAATCACTTGAACCTGGAGGTGGAGGTTGCAGTGAGCCGAGATTGTGCCACTGCACTCCAGCCTGGGCAACAGAGCGAGATTGTCTTAAAACAAAAAAAGAAAGAAAGAAATTAATTCATTGTGTACATTGAATGCTTCCAAGCTTAATCCTCTCATGAAATCTTACTTTAGAAGAGGTAACATAAATAACACTTGAACAGAGCAAAATGGGCCACTTTCTTTGGGCAATTTGATGTTTCAACCTGTTACCGGACCCCACCACTTACCCAAAGCTAGCCGTTCGCTTGGGGCTTTCCTCAGTATTGTCCCTTCCATGGTCGCCAGAAAGATATTACTGGAAAGGGGTCCCAATTTGGACCCCAACAGAGCCTTCTTGGATCTCACACAAGAAAGAATTCAGGGCAAGTCCATACAGTAAAGGGAAAACAAGCTTATTAAGAATGTAAAGGAATAAAAGAATGGCTACTCCATAGACAGAGCAAACCCAAGGGCTGATGGCTGCCCATTTTTATGGTTATTTTTTGATGCTATGCTAAACAAGGAGTGGATTATTCATGCCTCTCCTTTTTAGACCATATAGGATAACTTCCTGACATTGCCATGCCATTGGTAACTGTCATGGTACTGGTGGGAGTGTAGCAGTGAGGATGACCAGAGGTCACACTTGTCGTCATCTTGGTCCTGGTGGGTTTTGGCTGGCTTCTTTACAGCAAGCTGTTTTGTCAGCAAGGTTTTTGTGACCTGTGTCTTGTGCCAACCTCCTGTCTCAGCCTGTAACTTGGAACGCCCAGTAGGTCTCAGCCTTATTTTACCCGGCCCCTATTCAAGATGGAGTTGCTTTGGTTCAAACACCTCTGACAAATCTACTAAGTACTAGACAGGCAAAATTATAAGACAAATAACCTATTTCAGCATCTGCGTTATGGCCTCAGGAAATCCTGTGGACTAAAAACTTTAATCTCCATCAGATTCTTATTAGTTTGCTGGGGTTGCTGTAACAAAGTATCACAAAGAGCGTGTCTGACACAAATGTATTATATCACAGTTCTGGAGACTAGAAAGTCTGAAATCCAAGTTTTGGCAGGGTTTCTTCCTTCTAGGGCTGTGAAGTGAAGAGCTATTCCAGGCCTCTCTCTCTCTGCCTTGTAGACGGCTATCTTCATGTTCCCATGGCATTCTCCCTGTATGGCTGGCTGTGTCCAAATTTCACCTCTGCATGAGGAGTTGGATTAGAGCTCACCCCAATGACCTCATTTTAACTTGACTACCTCTATAAATACCTTGTTTCCAAATAAGATCACCTTCTGTGGGAGTGTGGGTGGGACTTCAAGAGAGGAATTTGTGCGTGGCTCTGCTACTTAACCCATAACACAGGTTGTACAGGCAACTGTTAGTTTTGAACTGAAATCCTCTTTTCAGTAATCTTTTCCAGTAATCACCACTATTTCCAGGAATAGACATACAATCCAGACTTAAACAATCAGAGAAGCCTGTTGCCCTGGCATTATGATTGGTTTAGGGATGGCCACATGACTCAAATCAAGCTAATTAAAATCCTCACTAGGACTTTCACTATTAAGATCAGGAAAGATTGCAGGGGCTGAGAACTACCATGTAAGCCTAACTGCAGGTGGCCATCTTGGGTGGCACATGGACAGATGCTGCCCGAAAATAAAGTTAACTGTACTGGATGCATGGCTTGCTACCCAAATCACTCCCTCTGGACTGAGGCATTGATTTTCTCAGCTGCTTGGAATATTGGCAGCTGATGGCTCTCAGCTGAGTTGTTCTCCATGAATTGCCCTCAGCAAGAAAAGCCACCTCGCCCAAGGACTGATGGCTGCGGGGCTTAGAACTTATAAAGGCCCAGTCCCCTTCCCTCAAGACCAGACAACCCTAGCTGGGGTTATTCAGAACCAGAGCTCATCACAGAATCAGCTGCCTCCCACCACGCAGTCTTGCTTCCTTTACCCTTCTTAGCCATGCTTCTATTGAGAGCACTCCCCAGTAAACTCGCTACATTCGACAAATCTTCATCTCAAACCTATGACACCAGCACAGAGGAAAGTGGCATTATGGGATCCTGATTACTTCTCTGAGGCTATGGATTCAACCCTGGCACCTCTTGGCTATATGAGCCAATACATTTCTTTCTATTTTTTATTTTACTTATTTATTTTGAGGCACAACTTTTTTTTTTTTTAAACGGAGTCTTGCTCTGTTGCCAGGCTGGAGTGCAGTGGCGTAATCTTGGCTTACGGCAACCTCTGCCTCCTGAGTTTGAGAGATTCCCTGCCTCAGCCTCTTGAGTGGCTGGGACTACAGGCGCGCACCACCACGCCTGGCCAATTTTTTGTATTTTTAGTAGAGACAGGGTTTTACCCTGTTGGCCAGGATGGTCTCGATCTCCTGACCTCATGATCCACCATGAGGCAGGATCTTGTTCTGTCACAAAGGCTAGAGTGCAGTGACACTGTCTCGGCTCACTGCAACCTCTGCCTCCAGGCTTAAACCATCCTCCCACCTCAGCCTCCTAAGTAACCGGGACTACTGGCATGTACCACCATGCCCAGCTAATTTTTGTGTTTTTTGTAGAGATAGGGTTTCTCCATGTTGCCCAGGCTAGTCTCGAACTCCTGTGTTCAAGAGATCCACCCACCGTCCCCTCTCAAAGTGCTGGGATTACAAGCGTGAGCCACTGTGCCCAGCTAGGCTACATTTTAATGATGGAAAAAGAAAATAAGCAAATAAGAAAATAAACAGTACAATCTGAAGTAAAGGCTCCCCATTAAAGCTAGCCCTAGGGGAGTGGGCTAGGTTGGATGGCATTATATTTAAGTAGAAGGGGACATTCCCAGGTTCCATACTTATGCCACAAAGTCTCCTTGGAAGGCTACTGTGGCTCATTTAAAATCATCCACAGAGCCTGGGAGGGGTCTTGCAATCATGCTGCCCTCTGGTGCTACCATTGACCAACACCTAGCCAGGTAACTCCAGAGATGACTATCTTAACGTCCCTGAAACTCTATCTCCGTGAACTTCACCTCAGTCCTGCCCTTCTCAGATCATCCCAAATGCCTTATGTGGATTTTTTCACTTAGTACTCCAAAACCCCTGTGCGTGGACATTACTATCTTCTTTGATAGGTAAGAAATACGAGTCACAGAGAGAATAAGTAACTCCTCCCAGGTCAGAAAGCTATTGAGTGGTTCTGAGCCCAGGCAGTCTGACTCCAGAGACCTGTGCAGTCCCTTTGGAAGCCTGCACATTAGCAATACTTGGCCCATGGTCACACCTGTCAGGGTGCCTATCAGACTTTGAGTCTGTGGTTCTGCAATATCAAAATCAAGAGAAAAGAAACTAACATTATTAGCCACCTACCTCATTCCAAATGATTTTTTTGTATAAGTTCATTTAATCTTAGAATTGTTTAAACCTGCAAGGTTGACAGCATGGTTCCCAATTTGCACAGGTGGAATTAATGCCAGTACAATTTAATCAATGAGCCCGCAGTCCTTCACTTAGCGCTAGAGAGAGGTCTCAGACCTGAATCTGACTGACTCCATAAAACTGCAATTTAGGGTCAGGCGCGGTGGCTCACGCCTGTAATCCCAGCACTTTGGGAGGCTGAGGCAGGTGAATCATGAGGTCAGGAGATTGAGACCATCCTGGCCACCATAGTGAAACCCCGTCTCTACTAAAAATACAAAGAATTAGCCAGGCGTGGTGGTTCGCACCTGTAGTCCCAGCTACTTGGGAGGCTGAGGCAGGAGAATTGCTTGAACCTGGGAGGTGGAGGTTGCAGTGAGCTGAGATCATGCCATTGCACTCTAGCCTGGGCAACAGAGTGAGACTCCATCTCAAAAAAAAAACACACACAAAAAAAACCCCTGCAATTTAACCATACTGTTTTTTCAAGCAAATGGTCCTCTGGGTCTATTGAGATTCGCTTATTTAGTTTCATTCAGTTTCCTCTTTTATAACAACTGAATAGAATTCTTTATCTTGGATTGAGAGCATAAAGAGATTAATTGGTAAGAATCCAGGCTACGCTACGGATTTGCCATGCTGCTAGCCTGGACAAATATTTGTGTCCTGCTATTTATAAGGAGTAACAGGCGGGGTGATTTCCATGCAGTCACTACATGCTTTCTCATTAAAGGACTGGTAACTGTTTCTAGCCCCAGGTGAGCAGGGCCAGAGCCTTGTCTTTGTCCCAGTCCCTAGCCTCACCCTTTCCTCACTTTTAGGCCTGACTTTGTCAGATTACTCTTTTGAAGTAGTTCTGACTTTGCAAGATTCTCCCTGCAATTTCCTTAGGCCTTTTGCCTTCCATCAGGTGACGATAGTAAGTGCAGGGCTATTATCTTGAAGTTCCTATCACTCTTGGCATTTGTGTTCATTCATCTACAGTTTTAAATCCATCACTGAGTGCAGGATCCTTTGCTGTCAGGTCCTGACGATTTTTGGACTCCTGATTTGTTCTGTAATTTTTTGTTCTTTGCTCTCTCTTCTCAAACCAGTGATTTCTCTGTGCCCACCAACACCTGCAGATGATCTTCCAAGGAAATGCACCTTGGCTCCAGTACCACAAGGTCAGTAAAGCCTTTCTGGCTCTCTGCACCCTCTAGTCCATCCTTACTCTCAGGCTCAGCAGACATCTGGTCTCTTCCTGGGTGTCTACCGTTCACTCTACTTCTCAGCTCTCATGCTCCTATTGTCTTCCTGAATCTTGGGTCTCTGCTCACATCATGCTTGGAAGAGCCATTTCTACCAGCCCTGTGGTTTTTGGTGGAGAGGATTAAGTTCCTTAAATACATGGCTCTTTTCTGTATAGTTGCTTCCTGGATCCTCTTTGAAAAGATCTCTTCCACAGCTTCAGGGGAAGGGACAAAAAGATCTGTATTTAATATGCAGACCTTGCAACCAGCCTTGCAACTGCTTTTCCTGCAGGAAACCCTTACAGTACCTAAAAATTATTTTACTATTTTGTGTTCTGTCCCCCTTGCATATAGGTTACACATTTTTATCACCATGTTATAAATTATGTAATGTACTTTTTAATATAATTAATATAAGTACAGTATACTAAAAGAGCTGATGCTGCTCTTTAAGCATTTAAGTTAAGCTATAAAATACAGACTTGAGGCTGGGCGCGGTGGCTCACGCTTGTAATTTCAGCACTCTGGGAGGCCGAGGCAGGCGGATCACAAGGTCAAGAGATCGAGACCATCCTGGCAAACACAGTGAAACCCCGCCTCTACGAAAATACAAAAATTAGCTGGGCATGGTGGCGTGTGCCTGTAGTCCCAGCTACTTGGGAGGCTGAGTCAGGAGAATTGCTTGAACCTGGGAGGTGGATGTTGCAGTAAGCCGAAATCCCACCACTGCACTCCAGCCTTGTGCCTGGCGACAGAGCGAGACTCTGTCTCAAAAAATATATGTATATACACACACACACATATATATAGACTTGAACTTTGGGGCTGACAGTAAATACCATTTTCTGTTATTTTGTCATGAGATAGTTACAAATGCTCTGATAATAACATATTGGCATATGCTTATTACTCATGCCATTTCCTCCAAAATAAACTCTTTAAAAATTTAAACCCAAATCTAGTACAATAAAATTTCACAACATGGCTAAAAATCAAAGGAATTACATTTGATGAGCATTTACTATATGCCATGCTCTGAGCTAAGCACTTAACAGACATTATCTCATTTAGTTCCTCAACAACAAGAAGCTGGTACTATACTACTAATTGTCAGTGAGCTAGCTGAAGCTCAGAGGAGTTAAATCACTTTAGAGTCCCGAACAAGGCCACAGTGGAGCGTAACTCCAAAGACCAAACCTTAACTGTCAAGTGATATTGCTTCCCAAAACTAGATAAACATAAAAGGTATATTTGTGCATCTGGGGTGTGTGTGTGTGTGTGTGTGTGTGTGTGTGTATTAGAGAGAGGGAATAAGATACTCAAAACATAACAAACTGCAGGGTCTCTCCAGAATAGTTTACTGGGAAGAAATCCTCATTCTGGATTCAGAACACTTACATATAGTAAGCTAAAAAAAGGACAGTATTTTTATTATATATAACCTATCATTTATACAGTTTTATGGTGTGGCAGAAAACTTCTTAAGACATAGTACTAACAATCACATTTGTTTTCATTGTTTAAATGTGCCTCTTGAGAAACAAACAGCAGATGAGTCAGCTAATTGCCTAAGTCCAAACTGTGGTTAACGGTAAGGTGCACAGGAAGTTGAATTAAGTTTTTCTGTCTTTCAGCCTACAAAGTTACCATTTGGTACACTGCCACTTTAGAGTGACAAATAGGCAACCACTTTACCCAGATTTCATTGTAAAGAGGGTTGTGGTGTTATTGACTCACTGAGTCATTGTGGCAGCAGCAGCCGCCGCCGCAGTCATGGTACTGTATTCATGACAGGGAGATGGTGTTATTAAGGTTACAAAACCAGAACGTGCCATTTCTCATCTTGTCATCTTGCCATTAATCTGGAGAAAAGCAAATGACTCCAGTTCAGCCCCAGAGTAGGTCCAAGAAGTTCTAATTTGTCCCTAGATTGATGATAATGCGCCAGGGTCTCTTTAATTCCTTCCCCTTTTTGCCATTTCAGTCAATGCTGGGCCTCGAGAGTTGTGCTGGCACAGTCTGTATTGCCTGCCCTTGCAGGAGGACTTGGGGCATCAGCATTGCATGCTGACATTCACGAAGGGGCTCTGGGATTTAAAAACACACACACACACACAACACACTTAAGTTATAGGAAGTAAGGCCTTCTAACTGGACACCAAGATCTCCTAAATCAACATCGCTGAGACTTACAGTGAACTTACTTATCAAAATAGACACTCCTTTATAAACCTTGTGATGGAGACTATGATTTGGCTATCTCAACATGCAACCCCTCCTCTTTCTGTTTAGAAAGATTGGACATCTAGGCCAGGTGCGGTGGTTCATGCCTATAATCCCAGCACTTTGGGAGGCTGAAGAGGGCAAATAACCTGAGGTTGAGAGTTTGAGATCAACCTGGCCAACATAGTGAAACCCCATCTCTACTAAAAATACAAAATTATCTGGGCATGGTGTAATCCCAGCTTCTCGGGATGCTGAGGCAGTAGAATCACTTGAACCCAGGAGGCAGAGGTTGCAGTGAGCTGGAATCATGCCACTGAACTCCAGCTTGGGTAAAAGAGTGAGACTCCATCTTAAAAAAAAAAAAGGAAAGAAAGATTGGACATCTGAAAATAATCGTTCCAAAACTCCCTTATAGCTGGGGTTCTGGCTATGCATTATACTCTGCCCAGTACATGAATCTTGTGTGAAGTAGAAGGCAGAAATGAGATGGAGGCCATATTGCTGCCAATGTTTTGGTCATTTTTTCTCTGCAGCAATGTCCCAGGGCCTGTTCTCAGCTTCCTAGGTGTGGAGGGCAGTTGAGCAGCAATGGTCATGCCTTCATTCCAGCTTCCTGACAACTGGAACACAGCTGCAAAGCTGCACTCTTGAACTCACGGCTCTAGTAGCAGTCTCAAGAAGAGTACCTCCCCAGGGCGTCAGATCCATATTGTTCTTGAACCTGTAAAGCAACCCAAGCCTTTAATCCCGCATTAACAGAGGCAGTCGTAAAAGTTGTCTGCCACAGGAAGGGCACACTCTCCAGCACCCCATTCAGAGGCAGCCAGTGAGACTAGAGGACCAAGAGAGCAAAGACATGAGCTGTAGAGGACAGTGGACAGGAATGCTCCTTCCAGGAAGCAGATCTAGGGCTTAATCAAGGACCTCACTTCATTGCCAGGACTCAAGTTTTTTTTTTTTTTCATAGCCCAAGCTTTTAAAAAATTGAACAAAATAGAATGGACTATACCCAGAAATAAAATATTAGAATGTATTGTGAACAATATAGGTAAGCATTATTTTAGGGAAACATTGTAATGTACATACACACAAGACAGATGATAGAGAGAGAGAGAAAAATTGATCAATAGAAAGAAAAATAGAAAAACAGATAAATTGATAGAAAAATAGATTAGATAGATAGATAAATAGAAAAATTGGTAGATAGATAGATAGATAGATAGATAGATAGATAGATACATACATAGACAGATACATAGATACATAGATACAGTGTCCTAGGGCTGCCAAAACAAAATGTTACAAACTGGATGATGCTGGTAGGGGCATGTTCTCCCTGAAGCCTCTAGGGGAGAACCCTTGCTTGCTTCTTCCTGGCCTCTGGTAGTTGCTGGCAATCCTTGGTCTTTGGCTTGCAGTTGTATAACTGCAATCTCTGTCCTTGTTTCCACATGGCCTTCTTCCCTGTGTGTGTCTGTCTCTGTGTCTCTTCTCCTCTTCTTATAAGCACAACAATCATATCAGATTCAGGGCCCACTCCACTTCTGTATGGCCTCATCTTAACTAATTATATCTGTAATAATCCTATTTCCAAAAAAAGGCCATATCCTGAGATTCCAGGTGAACATGCATTTTGGGGGGACACAATTCAACCAAGCAAAACCAAAAGAAAAATGTATATATATGCTTTTTAAATATATATATATATGCTTTTTAATTATATATATATGATTTTTAAATATAATGTGTATGTATATCTACTGAGCCAATAAAAAAATGTAATTCTTCCTGTGGATCCTGATCACAAGTATGAAGTCCTTTGACTCTAGTTGAAAGGAACATGGCATCCACTTACCACAATATCAGCAAACTCCAACCACACGTATTGATCACATAAGTCCTAAGAGGATGCCAAGTAGACAAGTGAACTGAGCCATGTGTAGGCTCAACTTAACACCCACTTTCACATTTATTTGACAATAGATGTGTGGTTGTCTGGATCAGTAAGTGGAATGCATCATAAAATTTTGGAAACAGATGATGTCTAAATTACACTAGTGATAGTCTTTATAATGTCATTGAACATGATGAATCGTAATTATTTTGCAGCCACTCCAGTGATTTCAAGCCAAATTTGAACTGGTAACCTAGAAAGGAGTTTCTTGAGTGTACTGACAATACTTCAAGGATTTCAAACTTCAAGGTAGTCATAACGTAAACATAGAAAGTTTTAACAGTATATTATTATGAAACCCACACGACCAAGGACCAGAAACTGGTAAATTTCAAGGATATGATGAGCAATGCCTGTGTTTATTTTTAAAAATCTCTTTCACACCATAATATCATGTTTTCCTAAACTAAAACATTTCTGATATATTGCCGATACAGTTAGAAGTTCATTGCGAAAAGCTGAAGCAAATATAGCAGAATGATAACATCCAATTTTGGTGAGTAGAGTATGGATATTTCCCATAATATTCTCCATATTTTTCTGTATGCTAAAAACATTTTTGTCTTTCTTTTTTAAAGAAATGAGTTGTGCCAAACAATATCATTTTGCTTATTCAGGCCTCAAAGCCTCAACTCAGTGGCTGCTGGGTTCCGTTTTCAAAGCTCCTGAATCTTCCTAACCTGTTCTCTGGCCTTTGATGTCACATAGTCTTCAATTTCACCAGAAGACTTAGGCCTGAAGTCCCCATTGTGGAGTGGCATCCAGGGAGGTCCTGGGTTCTCTCCAGCAATCTGGTTAGTCTTCATAGTCTCAAAATGCCTTTAGGATCAGCTCGTGGGGAGCCCCAAAAGGGCTTACCACAATAACATCCCCTCCTAGGGAAAGCGTGGAGCCTGGGCACTGATTCCAGTTCAGGAGGAGAAACCAAGCACACAAGAGTGATGTGTGTGTTCAGCATGGCAAACTGACATGGGGACCTGTGCCCAGGGGCATCTAAAAGGCCGGCTTCAGCAGGGCCCCACAGCTCACACCTGTTATCCCAGCACTTTGTGTGGCTAAGGCAAGATCACTTGAGGCCATTCTCTAAAAAAAAAAAAAAAAAAAAAATTGTTTTTTGAGATGGAGTCTTGCTCTGTTACCAGGCTAGAGTGCAGTGGCACAATCTCAGCTCACCGCAACCTCTGCCTCCTGGGTTCAAGTGATTCTCCTGCCTCAGCCTCCCAAGTAGCTGGGACTACAGGCACACGCCACCAAGCTCAGCTAATTTTTGTATTTTTAGTGAAGACAGGGTTTTACCATGTTGGCCAAGATGGTCTCAGTCTCTTGACCTCGTGATCTGCCTGCCTTGGCCTTCCAAAGTCCTGAGATTACAGGCATGAGTGCCTGGACTCCAGAAGTACTTATTATTATAACTTTAAATACTTGCAATGGAGGTAATTTCAGGCTTGCGTTGCTCTTTTTAAAGTAGCAAAAGAATATAAATATCCTAGCACAGGTGTCCCCAATTCTCAGGCCACAGACCAGGACCAGGACCAGTCTGTGGTCATTTAAGAATAGGGCCGCACAACAGGAGGTGAGCGGCGGACAAGCAAGTAAAGCTTCATCTGTATTTACAGCCACTCCCCATCACTTGCTTTCCCGCCTGAGCTCCGCCCCTGTCAGATCAGTGGTGGCATTAGATTCTCATAGGAGTGCTACCCCTGCTGTGAACTGTGTATGCAAGGGATCTAGGTTGCATGTTCCTTATGAGAATCTCCAAAGCCTGATGATCTGTCACTGTTTCTCATCACCAGATGGAACTGTCTAGTTGCAGGAAAACAAACTCAGGGCTCCCACCGATTCTACATTATGGTGAGTTGTATAATTATTTCGTTATATATTACAATGTAATAATAATAGAAATAAAGTGGACAATAAATGTAATGCACTTGAGTGATCCTGAAACTATCCCCTCCCCCGATTCATGGAAAAATTGTCTTCCAGGAAACTGGTCCCTGGTGCCTGAAATGTTGACTGCTACCTAGAAGTTTGATACTCATACGTATATGTTTTTTAAAATACTGAACAAGAAGTTGCTTTTAGCAGCCAGAAATTTTACTTCGTTCCCTGCTAACTCCATTCTACCTCCTCCACATAAATTAATCCAAATGTAGTATCATTCTATGCTTTAAAATCTTTTATAGATCACCACATTATATGATCTGCACAGCTGTGTATCTACATTGAACATTTTTTACTTTATGTGCCCATAATGCTCTAATTAATGTTTTCTGTCATTACAATTGTGAATACACAGTTGATCAAAACAGATCAACATGCTGACACTTTTAATAGATAATTATTAAACATAAAAGAAAATTTTTTTTGGGAGTGTATTTCTTAATGAGATGAATATGTTTTGTTTTTTTAATCAATAATATGAAAATGATTTAACATCATTTTTGTTTTAATTTTTCATTTTATAAATGTCAGGGCTAAGAAATCTTGCTTATGTGAATAAATGGGGATAGAAAAGGTTTTGCTGAAACAAAAATAAGCCAATTCTTTCAACTTGTTCTAAATTTCATGTCAAAAATCACCTAGTGATCTATCATAACATTATTTTTCATGTTCTAGCAAATGACAACTTGATTAAGCTTGTCTTCAATTTTGTTGGAAGAAAAGAGTTGGAAACCACCTGGCTTGCAAAAGAGGTTTTTATCCAGGTATCAGGGTTTTCTCCAAGAAAGGCTTGCCAAGACTTATCAAATTGTTATTAATTATGTATGTTATTTTTGGCTCAAGGCATTTTCTAAAGTAAGATATATTCAAAGGGGTTGGGAAAATAAAAATTCCTTCTTTTAATGTACCTTAGTCAATTCACAATGTTTAATAAAATTATTTTTGTCTTCTCACATGTTTTCAATATATTTTATGTCAAAACTTTGATGAGCTAAGACGACAGATTTAGCTCACTGAATCTGTGGAAAATGTTTGCCGTCTAACCTGATTGACAAAGGCAACATTAGTCTAACATTCTTCAGAAAGACTTCAGTTTCCAATTCAAGTAAATAGGTTGATACGGATTTTAAGGAACATTTTTAAAAAACATAAAATTTAAATTTAATCATTTAAATTCTTTAAATTATGAAACACATTTTATAAAGTCTATTGCTAGAGGTCATAAAGTCATTATGTAGAAGTAATAGGATTTTTCATTTTTATAATAAATTATAAAACAAGAAAATAATGTGATTTCTTACAACAAATCTATAGTTAAGTGATATAAAATTCTAGCTTGGTAGAGGTCCCTGAAGTGGGAGAAGGAGTTCTGTGAAGTGGGCGACAATGAAGACCCTTCCTAAATATGGCAGCTGGTTCTCAGGCAGATCAATTTCAAGTAAGAGTATGTATGGGATTTGAGAACCTAGAAATTGATTCTGTTAAAACTGTCTGTGCTCACATGATCCTTGGAAAGTCCTCAGGTACCCCCAGGAATATTCTAGTTTGAAGAGCACTGCTATTAAGAACCAAATAACCCACCTGCTTCAATACCTAAAAAATACCAGACACATAATCAGTAACTATTATTATTGAGAAGGTCCAACTGTCATTTATAAGTCAAGAACCCCGCCCAAATTATCATTAGTCATACTTCTTCAACTGAATATCTCAGCTGGATAACTCACAGTAACCTCAAACACAACATATACATAACTGAATTCATTGTCTTTCCACGGAAGCCTGCTTCTCATCCAGTAGTTCCTGTCTCAGAGCATGAAACTAGCATCTCCATAATGATCTGTGGAAAATGCTGCTGTTGACTGCTCAGTATCCATTCTTCACTAACAGAACCACTGTTTAATTCATTCAGAGAGGCAGTCTACTCAGCTTAAAAACTTTCTTGCAAATATATGCAAGTTTTATTAAAAAAAAAATAAGGTAAACAAAGACATCTACAAAAAATAAAATAATTCAACAGCCAAAAAAAATAAAGAACCTCCCTTGCAACTAGGGATAGCTATACAAACTGCTCGGGCTATTGCATATCATAATGACATAGGTGGGACGTCCAGGAAGGTTTTTTTTTGTTTTGTTTTGTTTTGAGATAGAGTCTCATTTTGTTGCTCAAGCTGAAGTATAGTGGCCTGACCTCAGCTCACTGCAACTTCCGCCTCCTGGGTTCAAGCAACTCTTCTGCCTCAGCCTCCCAAGTAGCTGGGATCATAGGCACATACCACCATCCCCAGCTAATTTTTGTATTTTTAGTAGAGATGGGGTTTTACTATGTTGACCAGGCTGGTCGCGAACTCCTGACCTCAGGGGATCCACCTGCCTCAGCCTCCCAAAGTGCTGGGATTACAGGCATGAGCCACTGTGCCTGGCCTAGGAAGGCTCTTTTAAAAAGGGCTGTCTCTGCCTTTTGCCCTTCAACCCATCCCTTCATCCAGCCTGGACCAATGTGATGCTGGAAGTAGCACATGCTACTTAAATTAACAAGATGACAAGCACGAGGATGAAAAGCCATTCTAAAGAAGATTGAGCAGAAAGCTAGAAGAGGCATCACAAATCTGCAGAACAGACAACTTTTCTAGCCAAGTACAATTCTGACATCATAACCAATCCAGAAACCTGGACCGTTCTCCACGGCTCCTTCTCTCTCGCTCCCCACATCTACCTAGTAGCCAAATCTTGATTCTTTTATATCCCTGACATTCCTACTATCATTCCCACTTTCTCTAACCCTGTAGCTAACTGCCTTAGTTTTAAGACCTTGCTTTCTGGTTTTCCCATTTTTCTGATGGCAAGGTTTTCTTATTAGACTCTCAGCTTGTGCCAAAGCTTTAAATAACTTTTGTTGCCTGTGTCATGAAGCACCAACTTCTTCAAGAGAAACACTAGATCTTAGCATAAGCTCTGACTCTTGTTTGCCTTGTTAGACTGATTTTTGACCATATTTCTCCCATCCTTCACTCCAGACAAACTGAGCTACACTAAGTTGTCCTTTGTCTTTGGACCTTTTCTTTCTCTCCTCTGTCCCCTGAAGTAACTTTACTCTCTCACTTCATCATGGCAAATACCTACTCTTCTTTTTTTTTAGAGACAGAGTCTCACTCTGTTGCCCAGGCTGTAGTGAAGTAAGCATGATCAGAGCTCACTGCAGCCTTGACCTCCCAGGCTCAAGTGATCTTCCCACCTCAGCCTCCCAGGTAGCTGGGATTGCAGGCACATGCAACCATGACCCAATAATTTTTTTTTTTTAATTTTCTGCGAGACATAGTCTCCCTATTTTGCCCAGGCTGGTTTCAAACTCCTGGGCTCAAACAGTCCTCCCTACCTTGGCCTCCCAAAGTGTTGGGATTACAGGTGTGTGCCACTCAAGTTATATCACTCTTGAAGCCTTTCCCAGATTCACTCCTTCCTTGTTTAAACACATAACGATAATTATGGGATTAATAAAATGATTTAATTGTTGCATTCATTCTGAGACATGGGAATTTAAAACGCCACAATCTACTATATAGGTGTAGAAAAAGTATTGTTATCTATATCTATTGTATATCTATCTATCTATCTATCTATCTATCCATCTCTGCATGCCTTTAAATGACAGTTGGACCTTCTCAGCATAATTATAATTGTTATTGATTATGCCCCTGGCTTTTTTAGATGTCAAGGCAGTTTGGTTATTTGATTCTTAACAGCAGTGGTCTTCAAACTTGAGTACTCCTGCGCGTACCTAAAGACTTTCCAAGGATCGTGTAAGCACAGATCGTTCTAATGGAATCAGTTTCTAGGTTCTCAAATCCATATATACTCTTACCTTAAACTGATCTGCCTGAGAACTGCTGCCATGTTGAGGAAGGTTCTTCATTGTCATCCTCATTCCCAAAAGTCATTCTCCTACTTTATGGAGAAACATGGACATCCACCCAGCCAGAATTTTATATTATATTACTTAATTATTAAAATATATCACTTAACATATATGAAAGTTTAAGAATTTATAAATTTATGAATCTATCACTTAATGTACACTAATTTAAATTCAAACTGTGCCCTTTGAATTCTTCCCTAATTATAGCTGACATAATTGGTTACAGATTTCACAGTTTTACTGTGTTAGAAATAAAATCAGTTCAAAGTTTAAAATTATTCCTAGGGAAAGTATCTATTCAACTATCCCCTTATCGACCGTAGTTGACTGTCAGAACGGCTTCTGTCACCGGCACAGTTGCACTGGAAATCATGTGCAGTGTGTACGTTCACTTTGGATGTTTGGTTCTTTTGGGATTTCTTGTATAAGGCAACTTGCACAAATAATATTGTCCTGTTTTCTTTAAATATTTTCCTCCTTAAGCCATGACTTCATTTGCTTTGTTGGATAATAAACGTAACAGATGAAAAAAAAAAAAAAAAAAACTAACCGTAGAAGTTTATCGTGCACAAAAAAGAACATTGGAGCACAAGAAGACCTCAAGCGGAATGCGGAGAAACGTCCTGTGTGCGGCAGTTGCAGAACAGTTTATAGAGCATTAAAGGAGCAAGTATTTTGACTTTTTTCATGAATGGCCGTTAGACATTAACATTCTTTTCTTAGCTGGAGTTTCACTCTTTTGCCCAGACTGGAGTACAGTAGCACAACCTCTGTTCACTGCAAACTCCACCTTCCGGTTTCAAGTGATTCTCCTGCCTCAGTCTCCCGAGTAGCGGGGATTATAGGCGCCCCCCACCACGCCTGGCTAATTTTTGTATTTTTAGTAGAGGTGAGGTTTCACCATGTTGGCCAGGCTGATCTCAAACGCCTGACCTTGTGATCCGCCTTCCTCAGCTTCCCAAAGTGCTGGGATTACAGGCGTGAGCCTCCATGCCCAGACTTTAACGTTCTTTTTACGGGAAGCAGAGCTGTATAAGCTTATTTGTCTACAACTAATCGGTTTAATTTCACTGAATCATGTTCACAAGGATGTAAAGCTTAATATTTTGTGTTTTATTTATACATAGAGCTAGCATTTGGGAAAATCAGGATAACTTGAAATGTTGGCTACATGACTGTGGGTAGATGGCCTTGAGTTATATCTAAACTGTGGCCTCCATTTTTTATCCTTTTTAATAGTCAAAATTAACACTTTCATAGAAGCTAATGGTAAGACAGAATCAGCCAAAGAGTTTCTAAAAATTGCCTCTTAGACTAACATCATTATTTTGTATAGCTTATTAACATTGCTGTTAATTTTGAATAGTGAATGACGCCTGGGTGGTTACCTGCTTATTAATTTACTTTATATAGGGTCTGATCACAGCTCCACCAATATATCAGCATTTAATAAACATTTGGGGATGACAATTGTATACTAACAATGTCAATCTTTCATTTAGCCATCACAATACAGACACCATCATGCTTTATGTGTTGATTATGTACTCAGAGTTGAGAAGGGATAATGATACCCAGATTTGTGTTTGACTGTGTTAAAATAAACACTGAGTTTGAAACATCTGGCCGGTCTTTGTTTTTCTATAATATACATTGATTAGTAACTATTTTAAAAGACCCTTTCTATAATGTCTAAAAACCCTGGTATAATGTACCAATTAAAAAAAAAAAAAAAGGACAGGCATGGTGGCTCACACCTGTAATCCCAGCACTTTGGGAGGCCAAAGCGGGCAGATCACCTAAGGTCAGGAGTTCAAGACCAGCCTGACCAATATAGTGAAACCCCATCTCTACTAAAATCACAAAAATTAGCTGGGCATGGTAGCACACACCTATAGTCCCAGCTACTCGGGAGGCTGAAACAGGAGAAGTGCTTGAACCCAGGAGGCAGAGGTTGCAGTGAGACGAGATCATGCCTCCATACTCCAGCCTGGGTGACAGAGCAAGGCTTTATCTTTAAAAAAAAAAAAAAAAAAAAAAATACATGGGGTCAGGAATAGCGGATCCTGGCTCTTCCCCAACCTCCTCTTTCAAGACTGCATCCCAGAGCCACTACTCTAAACACTGTCCCAAAGCCCTAGCCCCAGCCTCTTGCCACCTAAGCGTAAGTGTAAACTCTCACCAGGAGATAGAGGTAGGGAAGACCTTCTCTAGCTGCCTTGCTGGTGAAAAAACTTGCAGCCAGGATGGCAGGAAGGAGAGAACAATAGAGATAAAGACAGGGAAAGGGGGAAGGGGAGGAGAAGAAAAGGAAAGGGAAAAGAAAAGGGAAAAAGGAAGAAAGGAAGGAAGAAGGAAAGGAAAATGGAGAAAAGAAGGGAAGGAGAAAAAAGACAGGTAGGCAGATGGGCAAGGAAAGGAAGGGATCCCGGGAGGTTTGAGGAGTGAGGCCTTCTTCTAGGGAGAAGGGGGTTTGAGGAATGAGGCCTTCTTCCTCCAGGGGGAAGGGGGTTTGAGGAGTGAGGCCTTCTTCCTCTGGGGGGAAGGGGGTTTGAGGAGTGAGGCCTTCTTCTAGGGAGAAGGGGGTTTGAGGAGTGAGGCCTTCTTCCTCCAGGGAGAAGGGGGT
Organism: Aotus nancymaae; assembly: GCF_030222135.1. Lineage (NCBI taxonomy): Eukaryota > Metazoa > Chordata > Mammalia > Primates > Aotidae > Aotus > Aotus nancymaae. The sequence continues at coordinate 28,623,490 of NW_026988454.1, forward strand.
TTGAGGAGTGAGGCCTTCTTCCTCCAGGGGAAAGGGGGTTTGAGGAAGGAGGCCTTCTTCCTCCAGACCTTGTGGAAAGGGATTTGGCAACTCATGTGCTGGGCATATGTCCCTTAGGGTAGTGGTTTCAGCCCACTACGTAGACGGTTTCATCTTGGTTGGCAGGAGGAGGGAAATAAAGGCCTTAAAGCCAATAGAAGACACTAGATCTGTGACAGGAGCTCTTGCAAGGCGATAGCTATGGGCTGTCTATGACAGAGGTCACAGTTCAAACGCCTACAGGGCCAGGCTGGTAACATATGACAGTAAAGCCGGCCAAGGGGTGGCTCTGGTGACCGGGGAGCCCAAGCCACAGCTGTTGTTACTTTCCTTCTTCTAGATCTCCTGTTTAATTTATTTATTTACTTATTTTCTTTTGAAATGGAGTCTTACTCTGTTGCCCAGGCTGGTGCAGTGGTGCAATCTCGGCTCACTGCAACCTCCAGCTCACTGCAACCTCCGGCTCACTGCAACCAACACCTCCCAGGTTTAAGCAATTCTCCTGCCTCAGCCTCCCGAGTAGCTGGGACTACAGGCGTGTGCCTTCATGCCTGGCTAATTTTTTGTATTTTTAGTAGAGACGCGATTTCACCCTGTTGGCCAGGATGGTCTCGATCTCCTGACCTCATGATCTGCCTGCCTCAGCCTCCCAAAGTGCTGGGATTACAGGCGTGAGCCACCACACCTGGCTTCCTGTTTTGTTTTTTTAAAAGAATCCAGGAATCCATGGTTTTTCTTAGCAATATCCTGATTTTTACATGTCAACAACTCATTCTTATTGTTTTTAAACATATGGATCAAAATGAAATACTTCTATGGGCCATACATAATAAATAGTTTCAATGTCAGCTAAACATTTTTCCTGTTCATATAACTTTGTGGCAAAAGACCTGATCACCCACTTTTTATATTTTCAGGAAGTCCGGGAAAGGGAAATAGGCACTCAGGAAATTAATTGTGAAAACAATTACCCTAGGAAATTGTTAAAATTATATAAATAGGGATACCATCTAGGTCTTTCTGTGCACCTGGGAACATAATAGCTCCCATTTATAGTGTTATTTTGGAGGGGGAGAAAACCATTTTTCAACTTCCAATAGCAATGACAAAAAGAAACAAACTTTTGGAATTCAACCCTCTCGTTGATTGAAGGTTACGTTTATATCCAGTAGTTTGATATAAGAGAAGGTTTGCTCTGTGATATGATCTAAAGACATTTTGGAGAATTCCTGAAGACTTAGCTTGCTATCTGATGTTCTTGATATAACATAAATATCTAGTCTCCGCTATAACTAATATACTTCAGCCAAGATTAGTATCATTGCCCACGGCGCATGCAACACTAAACCATAAGATCACATATCACTTGGAACAGGATATAAATATCTTCCAGAAGATTGATGTGTTCTGCCTAAATATATAGTGAAGGCCATTTAAGCTGGGTACAAAGCTATTTTAACTCTAAGCAGGCTTTACAGATGCTGTGATGGTTACTTTTATGTGTCAACGTGGCTAGGCTATGGTACCTAAGTAGATGTTGCTATGAAGGTCTTTCTTAGATGTGATTAATTTTTATAGTCATTTGGCTTCAGTAAAGAAGATTACCCTCTGTGATGTGTATGGGCCTCACCCAATCAGTTGAAGGCCTTAAGGGCAAAAAATAAGATTTCCCAGAGAAGAAGGAATTCTGCCTCAAGATTGTTAGAATTCCTGCCTGAGTTTCCAGCCTGCATGTCTGTCCTAGAAATTTCAGACTCACCAGCCCTGACAATCACGTGAGCCAGTTCATTAAAATCTCTCTCTCTTCCTGTATCTCCATATATACATGATCTCCATATATATTTCATATCTTAGCCATATATATAAAATGTATCTTAGCTATATATATAAAATGTATCTTAGCTATAAAGGAGACTAGATATTTATATCAAGAACATCAGATAGCTAGCTACATTTTCAAGAATTCTCCAAAATCTTGTTAGATAATATCTCATATATATGTATGTGTGTGTAGATACATGTATGTGTGTGTCTATATGTCTACATGTGTTTATACTATGTGTGTCTATACATATAGACACACATATACATATGCACACATATAGACACACACATACATGTAAACACACATGTGTGTGTACACACACACACACACACACACTTATTGGCTCTATTTCCCTGAAGCACCTTTACTGGCAAAATGCCCACCAGTGAGGTCTGGAAACTACCCTTCCTCCAGTTAATCTCTGCAACCTATTCGTCAGTTCTACTCTAAAGCATTATTTTTCTAGTGTAAGGCTTTTATCTCAGACAAAATGCAAACATGATGAAGTTAATACTTGGTAATGTGGCTGTTTACATGTTGCATTATAGGTTCAAATTTTACCATTGTCTGTATCTCTTACTCTACGGTGAAATAAGAGCAAAGGACCTAATCTTTATTCAGCAGATACTTTTTCTACTCTAGTCAATCAAACTTCTGAAGTAGATGTTATTGTTATTATTATCTCCATTTCTACAGAGAAGAAACCCATTTCTAGTGCACATATTCACAGGCTGATGAATTTTCAGTGTGAGCACATGTGTAGCAAGCACTTAGATCAAGGAATGGAATGGGACCAGTACCCCAAAAGTGTACTCAAGTACAACATCGTGTATGTGCATGTGTGCATATAACAATGTATGTATGTATATGAATATACATATATATACATACATATATATACACACATGTATGTATACATATATATACATACATATATATGTATATACATACAGATACCCACAGAAAACTGGCATTTTAACAGGATCCTCAGGTGGTGTAACTGCTACCCAGATCAAGACTGAAAACCCTTCCAGACCAGGCACGATGGCTTACACCTGTCATCCCAAACTTTGGGAGGCTAAGGTGGGAGGATTGCTTGAGCCAGGGAGATTGAAGCTACAGTGAGTCCTGATTGCACCACTGCACTCAGTCTTGAGAGATGGAGTAAGGCTCTGTCTCGAAATAATAATAATAGTTGTTATTATTATTTCCAGCACTCCAGAAAGGTCCCTTGAATCTCTCCTAGTCACTACCTCCTCTCAAAGGTAATCATGATCCTCACTTCCAACAGCAAATATTAGTTTTGCTTGTTTTTATACTATTTATAAACAGAATTATACAGTGGGTGTGCCCGTTTTGGATCCAGCTTCTTTCCCTCAGCCTACATTTTAGGATTCATTTACATTGTTAACATAAAATTGTAGTTCATTAAGCTCAGCCTCAGAGATTGCAAACCATCACTTAAATCGTATAAGTAACTTATTTAACCAAGATCACACAGCTGTAGTAAGCAACAGAGCCAAGATTCCAACCCAGGAGTGTCTTATGCCAAAGTCCATGGCTTCGTTCTGCTGTACCAATGTTTCCCAAAGTAGCAAATGGGAAATAGTTTTAGGAGGTGCATGAGTGAAAATTAATAGTTATGCTTTTCTTTTTTTTCTTTTTTTTTTTTTGAGACGGAATCTTACTCTGTTGCCCAGGCTGGAGTGCAATGGAGTGATCTCGGCTCACTGCAACCTCCGCCTCCCAGCTTCAAGGGATTCTCCTGCCTCAGCCTCCCAAGTAGCTGGGATTATAGCCGCCTGCCACCACGCCTAGCTAATTTGTTTGTTTATTTTGTTTGTTTGTTTGTTTTTGAGATGGAGTCTCGCTCTGTTGCCAGGCTGGAGTGCAGTGGTGTGATCTTGGCTCACTGCAACCTCCACCTCCTGGGTTCAAGTGATTCTCCTGCCTCCACCTCCCAAGTAGCTGGGACTACAGTCAAGTGCCACCACGCCCAACTAACATCTGTATCTTTAGTAGAGACGGTGTTTCACCATGTTGACCAGGATGGTCTTGACCTCTTGACCTAGTGATCCACCTGCCTCAACCTCCCAAAGTGCTGAGATTACAGGCATGAGCCACCACCCTTGGCTAATTTTTGTATTTTTAGTAGAGATGGGGCTTCATCATGCTGGCCAGGCTGGTCTTGAACTCCTGTCCTCAAGTGATCCACCTACCTCATCCTCCCACAGCGCTGGGATTACAGATGTCAGCCACCACGCCTAGCCTTACAGTTCCATTTCTATGAAGTTCAAAAGAGGCAAAACTAATGTGTGTGACAGATAGAAGTGAGAGAGTGATATTCACTGGGAAGGGGCATGAGGGAGCATTCTGGAGCTAAGAAATGTTTTCTATCTTGATACGGGTAATAGTTATCTGTGTGTGTGTGTGTGTGTGTGTGTGTGTGTGTGTGTGTGTGTGCAAGCATATGCCGGGTCATGTGGCTCATGCCTGTAATCCCAGCACTTTGGGAGGCCGAAGTGGGCGGATCATGAGGTCAGGAGTTTGAGACCAGCCTGACCAATATAGTGAAACCCCATCTCTACTAAAAATACAAAATTTAGCCGGGCGTGGTGGTGCGTGCCTGTAATCTCAGCTACTTGGGAGGCTGAGGCAGGAGAACTGCCTGAACCCAGGAGGCGGAGGTTGCAGTGAGTGGAGATCACACCATTGCACTCCAGTCTGGTGACAGAGTGAGACTCCGTCTCAAAAAAAAAAAAAAAAAATCATGGAACTATATACGTAAGACTCGTGCACTTGATCACATATTCTAGAAAAATCAGTACAATTCGAAACAAATAAGTGCATTTCCACTTCTCTTTTAAATTTGTTTTATTTTTTAACTTTTATTTTAGGTTCAGGGGTACATGTGCACGTTTGTCATATAGGCAAACTATGGGGGTGACACGGGGGTTTGGTGTACAGATTTTGTCACCCAGGTGCTAAACATAGCAACAGATAGTTCTTCCTTCTTCTTCTTCTTTTTTTTTTTTAATTGAGAGGGAGTCTCCCTCTTGTTGCCAGGCTGAAGTGCAGTGGGGCGATCTCAGCTCACTGCAACCTCCGCCTACCATGCTCAAGCGATTCTCCTGGCTCAGCCTCCCGAGTGGCTGGTATTACAGGTGCCCGCCACTATTCCCGGCTAATTTTTGTATTTTCAGTAGAGACGGGGTTTCACCATGTTAGCCAGTCTTGTCTAGACTTTCTGACCTCAGGTGATCCGCCCACCTCGGCCTACGAAAGTGCTGGGATAACAAGTGTGAGCCACCATCCCCGGCCTAGATAGTTATTTTTCTGATCCTCTCCCTCATCCCACCCTCCACCCACAAATAGGCCCGGGTGTCTGTTGTTCCCCTCTTTGTGTCCATGTGTTCTCAATATCTAGCTCCCGCTTATATTAAGGTGGAACATGTGGTATTTTGTTTTTTGTTCCTGATTTAATTTGCTAAGGATGATGGCTTGCAGCTCCATCCGTGTTCCTTCAAAGGACATAATCTTGTTCTTTTTTATGACTGTATAGTATAGTATTCCGTGGTGTATATGTACCACGTTTTCTTTATCCAGTCTACCAGTGATGGGCATTTAGGTTGATTCCATGTCTTTGCTATTGTGAGTAGTGCTTCAATGAACATTCACGTGCATGTGTCTCTACGATAGAATGATTTCTATTTCTTTAGATAGATACCCAGTAATAGGACAGCTGGGTCCAACGATAGCTCTGTTTTTAGGTCTTTGAGGAATCACCACCCTGCTTTCCACAATGGTTGAACTGATGTACACTCCCACCAGTAGTGTGCATTTCTTTTTCTCCGCAACCTCACCAGCATCTTTTTTTTTTTTTTAACTTTTTAATAATAGCCATTCTGACTGGTACGAGATGGTATCTCACTGTGGTTTTGATTTACTTTCTCCAACAATTAGTAATATTGAGCATTTTTTTCATATACCTGTTGGCTGCATGTATGTATTCTTTTGAAAAGTGTCTATTCGTGTCCTTTGCCACTTTTTAATGGGGTTGCTTTTTGCTTGTAAATTTGTTTAAGTTCCTTATAGATTCTGGATATTAGACCTTTGTCAGATGCATACTTTGCAAATATTTTCTCCCATTCTATAGGTTGACTGTTTACTCTGTTGATAGTTTCTTTTGCTGTGCAGAAGCTCTTTCATTTAATTAGATCCCATTTATCAATTTTCACTTTTGTTGCTATTGCTTCTGGTGTCTTTGGCATGAAACCTTTGCCAATTCCTATGTCCAGAAGGTATTTCCTAAATTTTCTTCCAGGATTTTAGAGTATTAGATTTCACATTTAAGTCTTTAATACATCTTGAGTTGATTTCCATTCTTAACAAGTGAATCTACTTAATCAAAACCCTAAATAAAGAATACTTCCAGCCAGGCGCGGTGGCTCACGCCTGTAATCCCAGCACTTTGGGAGGCCAAGGTGGGTGGATCATGAGGTCAAGAGATCGAGACCATCCTGGTCAACACGGTGAAACCCCGTCTCTACTAAAAATACAAAAAATTAGCTGGGCATGGTAGTGCGTGCCTGTAATCCCAGCTACTCAGGAGGCTGAGGCAGGAGAATTGTCTGAACCCAGGAGGCGGAGGTTGTGGTGAGCCGAGATCGCGCCATTGCACTCCAGCCTGGGTAACAAGAGCGAAACTCCGTCTCAAAAAAAAAAAAGAATACTTCCAGGGTTCTATAAGTACTATAAGAACTAGGAAGATGAGAGTCACTTTGTAAGAGGTATTTGGGACACATTGCCCTAGACCACAGCAGCCTCTAGCAACAGCAATGCCTGAGAAGGGGAAAGGGGATGTAAACTTGTTTCTCAAAGCATAGTCTAGGGGCCAGCAGTATTGGCATCACGTGGGAGCTTTTTAGACCTGCAGTATGTTGTGGTTCACTTCACACATAGTGAAACAGAACTTCCAGTTTAACAAGCTCCTCAGATGATTCATCTGCCCTGAATGGAAAACAAAGCACTGATAGAGACAGTAGGAAGACTAATTGTTTCGCTTTAGTCGATTTTATCTTCCTAACTGGATTGTAAACTTCTTGTGGACAGCACTGAACAGGATTGGGGCACTCAGACTCCCAGTTATGCTTCTTCCTAGCAGGATAACTTCGGGGTTTACTAGATTCCCTTAGTCTCAGAATATAAAGTGGGAATAATAATAACAGTATCATTATTAACACATACTTCATTGGGTGTTGTAAAGATTAAATAAAATTCTGTTTGTGGCCGGGCGCGGTGGCTCATGCCTGTAATCCCAGCACTTTGGGAGGCCAAGCCAGGCAGATCACAAGGACAAGAGATCGAGACCATCCTGGCCAACATGGTAAAACCCCATCTCTACTAAACATACAAAAATCATCTGGGGGTGGTGGCGTGCACCTGTAATCCCAGCTACTCTGGAGGCTGAGACAGGAGAATCACTTGAACCTTGGAGGCGAAGGTTGCAGTGAGACGAGATCGAGCCACTGTACTCCAGCCTGGCGACAGAGTGAGACTCCATATCAAAAAAAAAAAAAAAAAAAGTTTGTATTTAGTACATTGTCAAGTACATAGTAAAATCTTAATAAATGTTAGCCATTATTATCACCTCCATTCATGATGAATGAGGTGAAGGACATTTGTTCATTTATTCAACAATTTTTATTTAGCACCTAATATGTGCCTGGCATTGTTTTAGTCACTGAAGACACAACTCTGAACAAAACAGACCAAGAAAAGCCCTGCATTGTTGGGGCTCCTGTTCTAGTGTGAAGGGTAGTGGTGTGCAGCACATGGGATCTTCCAGAGAGAAATATAGGAGATTCTCAGGAAAATCTCCTAATTGAGCCTTGAGATATCTGGCATCACTGTGTACTGATTTTTCCTCCCAGATGGGCTGTGACCACCGTTAGTAAAAGAAGTGTGCCAAGATCTTTTCACACCTTCCCTAGAGACGGGCTGCACCAATGAAAGGAAATATAGCACCTGCAAATCTCTGGCTTAAAAATTCTTTTTAAATAAACCCTGCTTGTTCTTTTGATATTTATGTCTCTATAAATAAATTGGGGAAAAATGTCTCCATTTTGTATCTCAAATAAAGAAAAATAATGATAGAATGTCATATGGGCCCATGATTTCTGCCCCAAGGAGGTGATAACAGGGTCCTAATCCTCCCTGCACAGCTGGAACAGTTGCCTAGGTGGGCAGAACCACCCTGTGTTCACTTGCTGTCTAAATAAACCACACCTGCTCAGGAATGAGGCCTATCATAGCTATCCTCCTCTGGAAGAGGGCTGAAAGCAATGCAGGTAATACTGGAATATTTGGCATTTGATTTGATGGGGAATAAAAGGAGAAGAAACTCTTTCACACTTCTCTATCTCTTGCTCTTCTTCAATTTTTGTATTTGAAGGAAACCCGTAGTCTAGCCCAAAATGAAGCGTCATCTTGGATTTTGGTAGATCCTAAAAGGGAGGCTAGTAAGTTGCTCTGGAGGGCCTTTTTATACTCTCTCCTCCCTGCCCGTCACCCCTGTCTCCCATTACATGAGTCACTGCATCAAAAGCCACTGAGAACCCCTAAACCTGTCCAGAAAATCATTCCTGGGCTCAGACCTTCATTCCCAACATTCTTGTCCCTCTCTTCTCATGCTGTCACATTTAGATTTGGGTTGGGTTGAGCCCTGTAGAAAAGCTAACAGCAGGAAATAGTTAGATCTGGAATATAAATAGTCTAGGGCCATCTATGTTTTTGCTCAGTTAACAACCTAGGAATCTAGACTCAAATTCTGGATTCAAGTAACCTCCAATGTCAGACTATCTGGAATACAGGAATTGATATCCTAATTATCTCAATTTGATATTTCCCACCTACCCAGATATCATGCCACTTCTTAGAAACCCAAGCTACAAGGGTTGTGTGCTTCCTTAGCCTCAGACTTACCAGATTCTTGCTTTCTCGCTTTCCCTCCTGCCTCACACTGGTCTATCTGCATGCTTTGCAGTCAAGTCTTCCTGAATCATGACACCTACACTTCCAAGTATTTGATAATAAAAGTGAAGTTAAGACTTTTACAGTAACCTAATAATTTTCAATTTTTTTTTTTTTTTTTTTTTTTGATAGAGACAAGGTCTCACCATGTTGCATATGCTGGTCTTGAACTCCTGGTCTCAAGAAATCCTCTGACCTCGGCATCCCAAAGTGCTGGGATTACAGGCATCAGCCACCACACCCAGCTTAAACATTGTATCTCAAACTATTTGGACCATAATTCATTCAAGTAAGGAAAATGACCCCATTCTCCACCAAGTCCGATTTTTAGTAAGAGAAAGAACTGAGTGATAAAAAGAAACCATCACTCTATAAGCAAATGTAGTCAATTTTCTCTATACATCTACTGTAGCAATAGAGTATGAATTACTTAAATCTCAAGTTCTAGTTTTGGGAAAAATTAGACCCCAAACAGCACTGCTACAAATATGTGTCACTACTTCCAAATGTCTAATCAAACAACCAACAAATTTATAGTACCAAAGCTCAATTCAGTTAGTCATTAAATAGCCACAATGGTAGCAACCGAAAATCATGACCAATTCAAGAAAATGTTGATGATATACCGTTAACAAAGTACTCCTTCAAAAAAGTGTGAGAATTCCAAGCATCATCATTTGCATACGCAATGTAAGCTCCACAACATGTTCACATGTGGTATTGGGAGTCAACCAGACGCGTCAGTAGTCTATTGAATTAAATTCTTCATCAACTCTAATAGTACATTACTTTTAGCTTATAAATAGCTACGTTTAGCAATCCTTAGCTTTCTTAGTAGGTTACTAGTGAGCATCTCTTTGCCCTAAGTAAAATGAAAGTGACTTGTCCCTAAGCACCAAAGAAATACCTGGCATGTTTCGATCAGTTCTGAGCTCCTCAAGAGGACCCTACAGTGGACCCCATTTTGAAAACCATGGTACTAACTTAGAACATGCAAAAGTGATTCCTTGAGGCCACCTGCTGCGCTGTTCCTCCTTTATCTCTGCTCCAAACCTACTACATAAACTCCCCTTTCTTTCTTTCTTTTTTGTTTTTGAGACTGAGTTTCATTGTTTCACTCAGGCTGGAGTGCAGTGGTGGTCCCTCGGCTGACTGCAACCTCCGCCTTCTGGTTTCAAGCAATTTTCCAGCCTCAGCCTCACGAGTAGCTGGGGTTACAGGCGCATGCCACCATGCCTGGCTAATTTTTGTATTTTTGGTATATTTTTGTATTTTAGGTAGAGGCAGGGTTTCACCATGTTGGCCAAGCTGGTCTCAAACTCCTGCCCTCGTGATCTGCCTGCGTCGGCCTCCCAAAGTGCTGGGATTACAGGCGTGAGCCACCGTGCCCGGCCAAACTCCCCTTTCTTAATTTACTATCTAGTTCTCTCTTTGTTATCTAATCTCTCTCAACCCAGAGTTTGAGGCCTCTCTAAACTTCCACTTTTATCCAAATCTACCATTCCTTACTCTTAGTCTTTAATTACCTGGGGAATGTTCTGCTCAACAACAGCCTCATCAGCCAGACCTGTCCGTGGTGGAACCCCCTATCAGCTACAGCACTCCGGGAAAAGAGCTACCATCCTTTCTCCCCCTGCATCATACTCTGTGTGTGTATGGCTCTTGTTCCCTGATATGCACATACCTAAGACTAGATTGTTCTGTATTCACCCCCAAACTTCACTTTTGGCAAAGGTTTATTTTTATTTCTCTAACTATAAAACATTGCTTTCAAAATTCAGCAATAAGAAGAAAGGTTTGTTATTTCATAAAATATAGGAGACATGTGTTACCTTTCTGCAAGAAAGTAGTCATTTATCATCCATTGTATGATAAAAGGTGCCAAAACACCAATAATTAAAAAAAAAAAACTACAGCACACCCCCAATCAACAAAAAATAATTGCCAATCCATATGCCCTCTTGTTATTTCAAGCTGGAAGTAACCACGGCACATGCGCTTCTGATGAGCAAAACAGCAACCTCAGCAACCAAACTCTTCTACCTCATTCATGCTTCCATCCCTCCGTTCATTTACCCATTCGTTCAATAACTGTTTATTAAGCACCTAGTCTTTCTAGCGCTGTTGTAGTCATTGGAGATCGTCAGTAAACAAATAGTCTTTGTAGGATGGACAAAAGTACAGTGAGTTATGAGACAGAGATTTGGCCTTCAAACAAAAATCCACCAAAGGAGAAGCTAATGATTGTAAATTTGTCTCTGAACGTAGTCCCATAACTTTCAGTAACCTTTGTTTCCTCCCCTTGAAGGCTAATGTAGTTAGACCTTGGCCAGTGACTACCTCCTCCATTTATTATAAGTCACCCTCAAGGCTCAGGTTACCTTCAGAACTTCACGAAACATAATAGTAACAATTACAACTCCAGCAACGATTTTTCTACCAAAAGAAATAATAACTAACATTTATTGAGCAATTACTGTATATTAGACATTTAACCCCCACAATAATCCTAAGAGTTAGGAGTAATTATTTTCTCTACTTTATAGATAAGAAGAGAACAAGACTTAGATGTATCCACCATTCCAAGCCAAGGATCTATTTCCTTGATCTGCTCAATGCTTCCTGGCTGGTATGGAGAGTCCTGAATTCTGTGGTTGACTCCAGCTCCAAAAATACTTCATCGCTATCAGGACCCTTTGTACTAATACTCTTTGCTTCTCTCTGCAGCCAGCTGTCAATAAGCTCCTTTTCTTTTGATTACATCAACGGATAATAAATATTGAATATACATGTAGACTGTTTACTATTCTAATGAAATAGTGCATTCCTCAAAGTTAATTTGGTACCTATATAAGAAGATACATAATTGGTACTGAATTGCATGGCAATTAGATAAAGCTATTCCAATAAATTCTGTAATCGGCCCCCAAATAATTGTCTTGTGTTTTTAGTCCCATTTTTTTAAATTGCAAGATCTATTATCTTTCTGCTATCATGTGCAATTTCTTTACCTTTTCTTCCTACGTGTCCTCTTCTTCTGTTTCTTCAGAACACACGTGAAATAAAACATAACGAGCCTAGGTTATATTTGCCAGTGGCCTAAATCCCACATTTCCCAGTGACGAGATCTTCCTGGGTTTCTCCTGGCACACTATGCCTTCTTTCTTGATCCTCATCTCTGCCAGGATGCCCTGGAGGCTGAAGGATTGAGAAACAGCAGAAGTCAGGCAGAGCTTGCCTTGAGAGGGCTACAAATGTTTAGTATGCTGGAGAGTCATGTGACAGTGATCTCCACCACTGATGATGACAAAGTAGAGCTAAAAATGAACTCTGGATTGCCTGCATTTGCCATCTGGGAGTCAACGAGCAAAGAGATTAGAGAAAACATTTTGGACTGCAAAAAGGAAAGAGGTTTTTTAGATAAGTATGGCAAATCAATTATCATTTTAATATTCTCTTTTTCCTGAACAATTTTTAAATGCAGCAAATACATGAAGAAAGTCACAAATTCACAAGGACAAAGAAAATATGTGAGGCAACAATAGCTGATGAGCAACAGCAATAATCTTTTGAAGATAGGAAAGCAGACAGAAGAGCAGGAATAGACTTAAGAAAGCTGCCACCTAAGCACCTACGGCCCAGTGGGAATTGAGCCAGTCTACCCTCACAGAGGCCCGGTGAGGCTCAGAACCCTTGTATCCCTGGTATTTTCAGGGAACCCTGAAGGCAGGAAAAAGGTGTGTGATCAGAATTAGGGGGGTTGGTTGCTCATCTGTACACCGCACTGGTAGACTTTCCCTGGGTCCCATCACCCTTCTCTTGAATCCAGGCAACTCCTCCTCCTCCTGACTACACACAGAGATCATGGTCTCCACAAAAATGGAGAGGAAGTATTTCTATACCAGAGGATTCCAGGTACAGTACACAGCAAGGGTAGGGAGCAAAGCTGCAAACAGAGGAGTGAATAAATTTTGCTGATTGAACAGTAGGGCTCCAGTTTCTTCCCCTATCTGCTTCTAGAATGGCAGCACCCATGAGATACAACCAAGCGGAAATTAGCAGAGCTCTTATCAGAAGAAACTGAATGGCTTCAGAAACAACCCCAAAATCCTACAATTTTGATGTTTGGAATTTCCACGATGAAAAGCTTGCTTACCAACTGATTATCATATAACAAAGCTCACTACTATCTGTTGGCAGAATCTGCCCACCAGTACAGAGCCTCTGATCGGTTTCCTAGTGACTCACTGTTAAATACGAAGAGCTAGTCAAAGATCTCTAGATACTCGAGGAAATACTTCAGCATAAACACACAAAAACAGAGATACAAACAAATAAATTGACAAAAAACGACCTCATTTGAACAGACAGGAGGCAGCAGAAAACATCAATGAAGTCATGATTAATATCCTTAGGGAGATGAAACAAAGTATTATATTCATGAAACGGGAACAGAATGCTATCCTTTAATAAAAGTGATGGAAATGAAAATCCAAAAATGGAATTAACTCTTACTTTTTAACAAAAAAGCAAAGTAAAACTCTTAGAAAAGAAAACAAAAACCACCGCAACAGAGGGAAAACTTCGAATATTAAAGTACCAATTCAGAAGTGCCAACATCCAACTATTAAGAGTTCCAGGGAGAAAAAAGAAGAAGAAACTGGAGAGAAATAAATTATCAAGGAAATAACACAAGAAAACATCCCTAAACTAAAGAACATAAGTTCCATATAAGTAAAAGATAAAAATAAAAGAAAAAAAATGATGCATGCCCAGGTATAATATGGCAGGACATTAGAAGCTAGGGATTAAAAGATTCCAAAATTTCCCACAATTTTTAAAAGCTATATAAAAATGATGAGGAATTAGAATGCTACCTGACTTCTCAGCATTAGCACTGGGAGCTAGTTGACAATGGATTAATCTATGATTGCTCCTTTTTCCTCCTAGAACTTTTCTTTCTCTCTCAAATCTCTTTTCCTCTCTCCCTCTTTTTCCAAGGAGTCATGCTATCCCAGAAGTTGTTGGCAGCTATTTTTTGACCAGGAAGAAGGCCAGACTTAGAAAGAAAGAAAGAAAACATATTACAGATGGCAGAATGGAGAAAGAAGAAAATCAGGATTTTGGGCTAACATCATTGACTTGCATGATCAAATCATCCCCAAGGTCCTCCATCTCTCTCAACATTATATTACGTGTGCCAAATAGTTACTCTATAGCAATTTATGGCCCAGCCTCCCAAGAGGGAATTCATTAGATCAGTGGGAGGTTTAGGATTTTATTTTTGGTTTATATGTTTTCTGTAGATTGAATAAATAATGTACTTTTTATACATAAATAAATGTATTATTATCTTTAAAGTGTAAGTATTAACCTTATGATTAGCAACTCATGTAAAACCTTTGCTAGGCCGGGCACAGTGGCTCATGCCTGTAATTCCTGCACTTTGGGAGGCTGAGATGGGTGGATCACCTGAGGTCAGGAGTTAGAGACCAGCCTGGCCAACAAGATAAAACCCTGTCTCTACTAAAAATACAAAACATTAGCTGGACATGGCGACATGTGCCTGTAATCCCAGCTACTCAGGAGGCTGAGACAGGAGAATCACTTAAACCTGGGAGGCAGAGGTTGCAGTGAGCCAAGATTGTACCACTGCACTCCAGCCTGGGCAACAAGAGCAAAACTCTGTCAAAAAAAAAAAAAAAAAACCCAAGAAACAAAAACAAAACAACAACAACAACAACAAGAACCCTCTACCCTCTGCTAAAGGTAAAATAGCTTTTTGTATTATAGTATGTATTTTATTCATCATGGATACTGTAAGTACATCAAACAGGTGGGGGTGACATTTTTTATTTTTAAAAAGGGTGGTCATATCTTCCAAATTGAAAGTTATTGTCTTCATTTTCTACCATAAATCCCAGAAAACCTCTGAGAAGAGGCTTATTAGAATGCAATCACAATGCTTGCGGGTCCACAGGCACTGTGGAGGCAGCTCAGCTCCCTGATCCTGTTGCAGGAACTCTAGGCCGCCATGTTTTATGCCATTTGCCCACCTCTTCTGTCCCGTAACCACAACCATAACTGATTGGATCAGGAGTAGGCAGCTGACCCAGCCAGTCCTTGGGCTGGTCAATGAGCTGTCAGGCGGCTTGGTGCTAGTTCATATGCAGCGTGAGAAGGAACAGGCAGGGGAGGGGGCTTACGGAGACAAGACAAAGGTGGTAAACTATTAGTTGGCAGAGGTGTTTCCAGGAGGGAGCCTGGGCCATGCAGACATGGGGGCATGACCCAGTGCCAGGCTCCAGCTGGTAGGAATAACATTCATTTGCAACTCTTTCAAGGTTTACAGATAGCAGAGAGCTGGGAACTGAAAAGGGAGTCAACTTCCCAGCTCTTTGTTATTTTATTTGTTTTTTCTCTTTTTCACCCTCCTTCCCATCTGGAGGGGAGGGAAGGGAGGAGGTCAGGAAGCAGGAGGAGGGGAGGGGATCTCCCCTCTCAGGGAGGCCTCACAATCATGGTGGAAGATGAAAGTCACGTCTTACATGGCGGCAGACAAAAGAGAATGAAAGCCAAGTGAAAGGGGTTTCCCCTTATCAAACCATCAGATCTTGTGAGTCTTATTCACTATCATGAGAACAGTATGAGGGAAAATGGCCCCGTGATTCAATTATCTCCCACCAGGTCCCTCCCACAACACGTGGGAATCATGGGAGCTGCAATTCAAGATGAGATTTGGGTGGGAACACAGCCAAACCAAATCAAACTGGATCTGTGAAAAGAATAGAGTGCTGTTAACCAGGGGCCCCCATGCAGTAAAGGCTGGTTCTTCTCCAGAGCCACCTATCAGAATCAGCCTGGGAGATGCTTCTTCATGAAAATACTTGGGCCCCATCCAGATATACTGAATCAGAATCTCCATATTATTTTATTTTATTTTTGAGATAGAGTCTGGCTCTGTCACCCAGGCTGGAGTGCAGTGGCATGATGTCAGCTCACTGCAACCTCCTCCTCCTAGGTTGAAGCAATTTTCCTGCCTCAGCCTCCTGAGTAGCTGGGAATACAGACAATCAGCACCACGCTCAGCTAACTTTTGCATTTTTAGTAGAAATGGGGTTTCACCATATTAGCCAGACTGGTCTGCAACTTCTCATCTCAGGCAATCTGCCCGCCTCAGCCTCTCAAAGTGCTGGGATTACAGGCATGAGCCACCACACCCAGCTGCCACAGTATTTAGATGTTCAAAGAGCTACCAAACCCATTCTGCCACGTTCTGTTTGAGTCCTCAGTCTGTAGAGGTCCTATCATGGTAAATGGCCCTCTGTTGGCTTTCAATGGAGTCCCATACCTTCCTAGTTGTCCTGTATGATGGTTAACTCCTTTTACTTGGCTAAGTCAATCTCCATTCCTTCTAGCCCAAAGTGTCTAACCAAAACATTCCATACAAGGAGGACTACAAAGGAACCTTTTGTTGAGGCTGCTAGAGATAAAAACGACAGGAGAGGAATTTTCAGATAGATCCGTCTTCCATAAAAGTGTGGTTGTTTTAGACTTCTCCTCATAAAAGCCTCCTGAGGAGCTGGTTTTCTTTGAAGAGTTATTTATAATCTTTTTAAAGAAAGTGAAAACCAGAGATTATTTACCTATAAATAAATTAAAGGTACATGCATTTCTCTTGACTTTTTCTATATTTATGAGGCTATAAATTATTCATGCCACAAAGAAGCCAGCTTGTTCCTTTGGCATGACATGTTTGTATATTGTCTGTCAATTCATTGACCTTTTCCTCCTTATTGTCTGGAATTGTAGGAACTGTGCTCAGACACCAGGGAAATCTGGGATATTAGTGTTTCCTTATGACAAATTCCTCAGATCCACATTTCCGTAACTTTTTATTTTTTCTGGCTCATAAATGTTATAACTGCTGTTGATGGTAGAGTCCTGGATTCTGAAATAATTTCCTTTCAAAAGTTAATTTTACATTTTGCCATGGTAGCTTCAGTGACTCAGCCATTGTATTGAAAATGAAATAACAATGTCAGTCATCTTTAAATTATGTTAAATAGGCATTTGTTGAAGCCTCAGTTTATCCAGTTTGGAAATTACCTAATCCATTCCACCTTTTCAGCCCTGCTCAATCATTTGCCCCCTCCTCTTTTCTAATTTTGGCTATTGTAATGGCATATGGACAACTATCAGCTGATGGGAGGAAAAGACAATTGTACCAATATACTAAGTTACCTGGTCTGTAATCTATTTATTTATTTATTTATTTATTTAGACATAGTCTCGCTCTGTTGACAGGCTGGAGTGCAGTGGCACAATCTTGGCTCACTGCAACCTCTGCCTCCTGGGTTCAAGCCATTCTCATGCCTCAGCCTCCCAAGTAGCTGGGACTACAGGGGCACGCCATCATGCCCAGCTAATTTTTGTATTTTTAGTAGAGATGGGGTTTTACCATGTTGGCCAGGATGGTCTTGATCTCTTGACATCATGATCTGCCCACCTCAGCCTCCTAAAGTGCTGGGGTTACAGGCGTGACCCACTGCGCACAGCCATTAATTATTTATTTATATAGAGGCAGAATTTCACTCTGACACCCAGGCTGGTGTGCAGTGGCACAGTCATGGCTCACAGCAACCTTGAATTCCTAGGTATCCATGAAAGCCTCCCAAGTAGTGGAGACTGCAGTGGGTCATACCACCACGCCCAGCTACTTTGTAAAATTTCTTGTAGAGATGGGGTTTTGTTATGTTGTCCAGCCTGGTCTGAACTCTGGCACTCAAGTGATCCTCCTGCCTTGGCCTCCCAAAGTACTGGGATAAGCATGAACCACTGTACTCAGCCAGTAACTTATTTTTAAATTGTAACTCCAGGACACTAAGGTATACTTGGACTTTCTATGATAGGAATGTAAGAAAATTCAAGTATGCACACGTGGTAACTTTAATCAGTTTTCAATGAACAGTCATTCACTATGAAGATGATAAGCTATAATTACACATTGTCTTATATAATCTCAATACACAAAATAGCAATGTTACAGAACTTAATAATTAAAGTTTCTTTATAATTAGTGGTACTTATCAAATTATTTTATAAAAGATTTTTTACAGTTCTTTGTAATTCACCATTATTAAGACATATACTTAGAATTGTTTCTTCTGTCCTAAAGGTTCAAAATAATGTCCCAACCTCCCCTTCTAGCCTCAACTGTTGTTAAGCCTCTTGCCTTCCATACCTCAAATTACTTGCCTTTCTCTGATTTTCTATGCAGTAGCAATGCTACCCCTAAAGTCCTCCCCTATTATTCTGTTGCTTTACAACCTCAGGAAACTTTACTTCATCCATAAAAGCTCCCAGGTCCCCCCAGGAACGATTCATCATCTTTGCACCCATATCCCTATATCATTTACCCAAAGCTTCTTTAACACTATTTGTTAATAATATACAGTACTAATTGGAGCGTTTTGAGGACTAGAATCGAATTTTGTTAGTTCTTATTTTGCTTTGCTTTAGTCTTTCCTAATGCCTAGAACAGTGACTTGAACAAAGTAGATGTTCCATATTTTCATTGCATGAGTAAAGGAGTGTTGGTGTATAACTGTTGATAATCTCCAGCCAACAGTAGCCAATGGCACTTATTACTGAGATAATTAACTGGAACGCAGCTTATGGCCAAGAAAGAGTATTTTCACTGTGAATATAGCTCAAAATAATCAAATCTATGATTTTAAATGTTAAGACCATGATCCAAATAAAAGAACTATCCATGTGTGAAGTTAATACAAAGGACTGATCATCTTGAATCTAAAGGAAAATACATAAAATTGTATCGTGAATATCAATGGTAGACAGAAATGATATTCTGTCAGTTTTCTTAAAATAACTGAACAATCACATGAACATACCTTTTCTGAAGATATTCATTAAATATTAAATAGTGAAGGGCTTGAAACTAAACTTCATGTGATGCTCACCAAGAAGACAGTAAACAAATCATGACAAACTGAGTAACAATTTCAACTTCTATAGACTTTTTAAGAGTCTTTTTGATTACACAAGGTCAGCTGCCTCATAAAATTCCATTAGACCTCTTTGGGCTGTCTATATTGCTTCCATCTAAAGGTTGCTTCAATTTCTCAGCCTAGACTTTTACAAAGCCTGTAGATTGTTTGTCTTTTGTATTTTCTAAGTGCCTGATAATTAAATTTTCAATGTAATGGTAATAAGAGCAGCAGAAGTAGAATTATCTGTACAAACCAAAATTAAGGTGAAAATCAACCATGAGCCATAATTCTCAAGTCTCTGTCCACACTCCTAAGCCTTTACCTGGGTTCTAGAAGAAAATCCTCACCTACTTACTACACATTTCTACCTTAACCACGTCAAGTTCACCATGCCCAGATGACACTCCCTGAAACTAGCCCTCCTTCTACATCCAATTTTCTCACAGAATTTACTTAGAAGCAGGATTTCACTCTGACACCCAGGTTGGCATGCAGTGGCATGATTATGGCTCACATCAGTCTTGAATTCCTAGGTATTCATGAAAGTCTCCCAAGTAGTTGGTCATGCCATCACGCCCAACTAATTGGTTAATTAGTTCATTATTCTCTCAGTCACTGACGGAATGTATAATGGTAGTTTTGACCATCAATTCTCATTTATCTTTTCATTTTCTGGCACATAATTGTAAGGGTTCATTCTTCAAAAGGTCTCTTCTTTATTTTATTTATTATTTTTATTTTTTGATTGATTTTTGAGACAGAGTCTTTCTCTTGTCACCCAGGCTAGAGTGCAATGGCACGATCTCGGCTAACTGCAACTTCCACCTCCCGTATTCAAGCGATTCTCCTGCCTCAGCCTCCCGAGTAGCTGGGATTACAAGTATGCGCCACCACACCCAGCTAATTTTGTATTTTTAGTAGAGACGGGGTTTCTCCATGTTGGTCAGGCTGGTCTCAAACTCCCAACTTCAGGTGATCCACCCGCCTCAGCCTCCCAAAGTGCTGGGATTACAGGCATGAGCCACTGTGCCCAGCCAAAAGGTCTATTTCTACAGCAAACCTATCTTGCTCCCATGTAGCCAGCATCATTTCCTTTGGGAAACTACCCCTTTCTGATTCGAAATGAGTTTGTCAAGCACAGTATCTCACCCCATCCCCACTGAGAAACCAGCATGTGACCTGTGGCCTGTCAGTTCATGGTGTCTCATCCCTTTGGTAAATGCCATTGGTCAAAGGGCTAGGTTTATACTGCAGTGGGACCAATCAGAATTCCCTTCTTGAAATTCATAATTAGATATTAGAATAAATGCTCTCTCTACTAGAATTGCTAATCTAGGAATAAGTGAATTTGCAACTACCAGCAGCATCTTCCCAGCTATATGTGGGGAATCTGTTTAGAGTAGAAAGAGATCAAACCAGAGAAGGCATGAGAGCCAATATGGAAAGACAGAGTTTTGACATTGTTGAGTCCCTGGAGCCAGACAGGCTCAAAGTCTACGCCATCCCTGGAATTGCCAGTTAGATGAGTCAAATTTCAAAATTCAGACTCTGCAAGCTACTTAACCTTTCTGTGCCTCACTTACCTCATCTATAAAATGGAAGGTACATTAGTACCTACCTCACAGAGAGTTATATGAGAATTAGCATTGTAAATGTTCAATAAATATGAGCAATAACCATTAAGTGCCAGTTAATTATTATTTTTTTGAGACAGAGTCTCTCTCTGTTGCCTAGGCTGGAGTACAGTGGCGTGGTCTTGGCTCACTGCAACCTTCACCCCCTAGGTTCAAGTGATTCTCCTGCCTCAGCCTCCTGAGTAGCTGGTATTACAGGCACAAGCCACCATGCCCAGCTAATTTTTTGTATTTTTAGTAGAGACGGGGTTTCGCCATGTTGGCCAGGCTGGTCTTGAACTCCTCGTGATCCACTCCTCTTGGCCTCCCAAAGCACTGGGATTACAGGCATGAGCCACTGTGCCCTGCCACCAGTGAATTCTAATGTTATTTGATCTACTTTGAATTGGGGTCTTGTCACAGCAGAAAGAGTACAGATAAGAGGGCTTCGATTTTAAAAACATGCTTGGAGGTCATTCTTCCCCTGCCTTTGCGTTATCATCACCCCCATGAGATTCCTGGAACAACATTTCAGCTGGCTTGTCTGACCACTTCACACTCTACAATCCACCTGAATCACTAGTGTCAGGACAATCTGCATTAAGCATCACTGTCATCATGGAATGTCCTTGCTCCAATTTCTGTTCAGATTCCTCTTCCTGGTTTCCCAGGTTCCACTTTAATTGTCCAATGAACCACCTCTCTCCCTAGCATTCTGGCCAGCCTGATATCCTGCCTTTTACAAGATCATGCCTTGCCAATTCATGTCCTGCCTTTCCTTCAGTCATCACCCTATCAGTCCATCTTTTTTCTCCTGTAGATAATCAGCTGCAATCATTCCTTGATGCAAGTTCTGCCCCCTCCGTATCTCCCTGGCCATTGTGGCTTTCACTGCTTTTATTCTCCTTTTATTCCAAGTCATCTTAAATTCTGTAACATGCAATCATAGATTATCTCATATTCAGATGGGTGTAACCCAACTAGAATGTGAAGTTTTTAGGTTAGATTTTTTTTGGCATGTCTCCTAACTCAGCAGTAAGCACACAATCAGCCTCAAAATAAATATTTTTGTAGAAAGTCCAACCATAACGCTAACCATTCCTTTTTTTTTTTCTTTTTTTTTTGTAAGACCGAGTCCTGCTCTGTCACCCAGGCTGGAGTGCAGTGGTATGATCTCCACTCACTGCAACCTCCGCCTCCTGGGTTCAAGTTATTCTCGTGCCTCAGACTCCCAAGTAGCAGGCATTACAGATGTGTGCCATCATGCCCGGCTAATTTTTGCATTTTTAGTAGCAACAGGGTTTCACCATGTTGGCCAGGCTGTCTTGAACTCCCGAACTCAGGTGATCTGCTCACCTTGGCCTCCCAAAGTGCTGGGATTACAGATGTGAGCCATTGCACCCAGCCATTCCTGTTACTTAAATTTGGTAGTTTTGAGAGAGTTTGTTTCAGATTAACATAACTTTTACTGTAGTTACCTAATCTTAATTCAAAAACTCAATTCTGAGAAGCACCCAAATACTTAAGTGACAAAATAAGGCAATAAGGCAATTTTAAGACAGTTACATGTCTTTATTACATAAACATTGTAATATTTCTCATAGGAGTTGGTCTTCAGTTTGCTTGTTGCTTTTGCAGAATGTCAAGTATCTACAGAAAATGTCTAATTATTTATGAAACAAACATTCCCCTGTCCCCCCTCCAAAAAATCTCACTCCCTACAATTCTCAACCAGATTCCTGAGAAAAATAATAGGATTTGTTTATTTTATAGTGCCATACATAAATTTTCTCTCAAGATATAAAAAAGGACAGACTTCTAAAACATGAGTCTCCTTTTGTTTACAAAGTTCTATAAAAACACGTTAAGTATGTTCAAATGTTTGTTCTTTCACTTTATATCCAGTTTACCAGAAAGAAAAAATGGCAGTACATCAAGACATGTGAGCCACATTAATCTTGCAGCAATACAATGTCAACATCATCATGAACACCCTGCAGAAGCAGCTCTCCTGGATACGTTACAATCTTCCTTCGTTTTGCGGCTTTGAGAGTTCCTACCAACGCTTCAAAGAGGTTGGCACATTTGTCGTCTTGGAAGAGGACCCCAAATTTCACACTTAACTTTCCATCAGCATCTAATTTGAGAAAAGACATTGTTAGCAAATGCAAAGTCTGTTTCTTACCCTCAAGTATGGCATATTTACAAAGTCTTTACTACACCTCTAACAATGGGCTATCCACGATTACAGTTTAACACTTAACAGTCATAAATTCAACATATTCTTGGTCGGGGGTGGTGACTAACACCTGTAATCCCAGCACTTTGGGAGGCCGAGGCAGGTGGATCACCTGAGTTTGAGACCAGACTGACCGACAAGGAGAAATCCCGTCTCTACTAAATACACAAAATTAGCCAGGTGTCGTGGTGCACGCCTGTAATCCCAGCTACTCAGGAGGCTGAGGCAGAAGAATCACTTGAACCTGAAAGGTGGAGGTTGTGGTGAGCTAAGATCGTGCCATTGCTCTCCAGCCTGGGCAACAAGAGTGAAACTCCATCTCAAAAATGAAACAAAACAAACAAACAAACAAAAAACACATATTATCTTCCCAGACCCAAAAAGTAATGGAATAAATACAACATGTTATACACCTCTTAGCCTTTGGAGTCTCCAGACAAAGACTGAGAACCAAGAAACATTTACAAAAGTTGGAGGCGCTACAGTGCTAATACTGCAGATGGATTTATCTCTATTTTTATTTATTAATTTTATGTGAGTTTTTGAATCAATAAAGACTAAAAATAAAAGAGAAAACCAGGATCAAGAGCAGCGCTTCTCTAAGTGTGTTCTGAACACTCGGAATCCCTAGGGTAGGAGTAGGGGTGCCTTAAAAATGCATAATCATCAATCATTCATCAGGACCACCAAATCTGAATTCCTTGCTAGTAGACTCAGAAATCTGTATTTAATATGAGCCCTAGACTATCTTATTTGGAGGCCAGTTTTGAACATAGACATTGAAAGTTAAGATAGACCAAAAGTGGATCTGCTGCTAAAAATCAATAACCTGAAAACTTGGAGACAAGGGTAATCTGGGAGACACTTCCCTATCCTTGGGTGATTCCTTCAATTACTTGACTGAATCTCTGACCTCTTCCTACCCCTCTACTGCAGGTTCTTCCCTTCCAAAGCTACACCCACTCCCAAGAGGATGATCATCCAGTGAGGGGAGAACCATTCCTTGCCCAAAGGTTCCAGAGTTCCCATGCCCAAAGGCTCTTGAGTTCCCGTGGCTAGAACTTCCAACTGAACGTTTGGCAAACACCTACTGTGGGCATAGCACTGTTAGACACTAGAGGCAGATATAAGGAAGTAGAGAATCACTTTCTAGCTTTCAAAGCAATGACTTCGATTCCCATGGAGAAACAAGAAATATACACATAACAAGTAAAGCAACAGTACAAAGCAGTATGTGGTTGGATGCCAAATGAGTAGCAAAGAAAATACATCCTGGCTGAGTGCAGTGGCTCATGCCTGTAATCCCAGCACTTTGGGAAGCCAAGGTCGGAGGATACCTTGAGCCCAGAAGTTTGAGACCAGCCTGAGCAACATAGTGAGACCGTGTAAAGCTGGGTGTGGTGGAGTGCACCTGTGATCCCAGCTACTCGGCAGGCTGAGGCAGAGGATTTTTTGAGCTGAGGACTTCAAGGCTACAGTGAGCCATGATCACACTAGTGCACTTCGGCCTGGGCAACAGAGTAAACCCTGTCTCAATAAAAAAAGAAGAAAAACACATATATATGTTTTTAAATATATTTTAAATATATATATATTTTATAGTTTGGAGGAGCACAAGACATCTCTGGCAAGAATGGTAAGGAAGACTTCATGGAGGAGGCAGTACCTCTTCTGGACTTTAAAGGAGACAAAAACCTGGAGCTTTTTTCTTTTTCCTCATCTTCATTGTGATGATATACATGGAGCTTTTTGAAAACCTAACAGTCCTCAGTTGAAATCTCTGCCACCTACTAGTTGTCTGGCCTTGGGCGACTTGTTTAAAGCTCCCTAAGCCTTGGCTTCCTCTTGTGTAAAATGGGAACCTGAACATCCTCTTCTCAGTGCTGCCAGGAGACACAGTTGGAAAGCACTCAGCACCGTGCCTGGCATACACTGAGCACTCAGCACCGTGCCTGGCGCACACTGAGCACTCAGCACCCTGCCTGGCACACACTGATCACTCAGCACCGTGCCTGGCACACACTGAGCATCCAGCACTGTACCTGGCACACACTGAGCACCCAGCACCATACCTGGCACACACTGAGCACACCATCAGTGACCAGGGGCTCTGATGTGACTGAGACAAATGGGGAGCGTGTGCAAAGCCACAGGCAAAGCTGAAAACGAGTAAGGTGGCTGAGGGAACAGTGACCAGCATGAGTAGTTTACTTACCTGAAGTATATCATCTAAGATGAGAAGGAGGACGAAAGACGTTGTAAAGGGAAAACAGGGAATCTGACCATGTTTGGCCTGGAAAGCAAAGATGCAGCTCTCGGATTTTTAAACTTCTGCCTGCATGACATGCTGTGTGCAATGGGAACCTGTCACCGATTACAGACAGAAGTGGAGCTGCTGGTAAACTCAGGCAAGGCCTCCGAGCTCTCTGAGTTTCAGGTATTCATCAAATGAGGGTAAAATACATCTCACAGGACTGTTGCAAGGATTAACAGACATAGTAAAGATAAAGCCTTTTATAGAGTGCCCAGCATACAGTAAATTCTCAACTTTGATTAAAATTTTTAAAGGCACCAAAGGCAGAAACCTCGGTATAATCTTGGAGTTCTCATACCCCCTCACCCTCAATCTGACAAATGTTTGGGTGATTCCACCTTCTTTGTGCCTGGTGTAGCTATTGCCTCTCCTCTCCAGTGACAGTTAATCCCCTGGTTCAGGCCTAAGTGTTTCTCACCTGCATCACTGCAAGCTGCTGAGAACTCCGTACCAGCCTCCTTTTCTGCATTTTTGCCTCTCAATACATCCTCCACATGGGTGTGAAAGAAAAAATGTGGAAGAAATTTTATGAGATGCAAAGCTCATTGCTACTCTTCTACTTTAATCCCTCTTTCTTTTTCTTTGAGAAAGGGTCTCAATCTGTTGCCCAGGCTGGAGTGCAGTGGTGTGATCACAGCACACTGCAACCTTGAACTCCTGGACTCAAGAGATGCTCTTGAGCCTTCCAAGCCTCCCACGTAGCTGGGACTACAAGCATGCGCCACCACACCTAATTTATTTTTATTTTTAGTAGAGACGAGGTCTCGAACTCCTGGGCTCAAGCAATCCTCCCACCTTGGCCTCCCAAAGTGCTGGGATTACGGGCGTGAGCTACCTTATCAAGTCTACTTTAATATGTCAATGGCTCCCTATGACTTTCTAAATAAAGGAAACTCCATGGCCCCACAGAAGAGGCTCTTCATCCTCTGGCCTTGCATCCATCGCTTGCCTGGTCTTCTGCCATGTCACTCCATGTACCCTCTGATCCAGTCACAATGAACTGCTCACTGTGCCCAAGATGACATGACAGATCCTGCCTTTGTAACACTGCCCATGTTTAGTTGTCTGCCCAGAAACCCAGACATTTTTTCCTAAATTCTTTTTCTTCAGGAATGAATTCAAATGCCACCTTTTCTACAAGTCCTTCATGAGCCCCTCAGTTGAGTGAATAGCTCTTCTTATAAAACTGAGTATATATCTATCAAAGCACTCACCATCAATTATAGTATTAATAGCTAACATTTATTGAGTACTTGCTATGATCCTAGAACTGTTCAATGCATTTTACAGTCATTAAAATTCACTTAATCTGTATTTCATGGAAGATAAGACACAATTGATTGCAAGAAGTATCATTATTTTATATTATAATTAAACTGCCAATTTAACCATAGCATGCCATGTACTATAAGATGCATTTTTATTTTAGAGATTTTTTTTTTTTTTTAGACAGAGTTTCATTCTTATTGCCCAGGCAGGAGTGGAATGTTGTGGTCTCGGCTCGCTGTAACCTCTGCCTCCCAGGTTCAAGTGATTCTCCTGCCTCAGCCTCCCAAGTAGCTGGGATTACAGGCACTCACCATGAAGTCCAGCTAATTTTTGTATTTTTAGTAAAGGCAGGGTTTCACCTTGTTGGCCAGGCTGGTCTCGAACTCCTGACCTCAGGCAATCTATGCATCTTAGCCTCCCAAAGTGCTGGGATTACAGGCGTGAGCCACTGCACCTGGCCTATTTTAGAGACTTTTTAATCTGGAAGTACCTAGGTACTTCCAGTTTGTCTGTCTTTCAGCTACCTAAAGAGGACCTCAAGGACGGAGATGGAATTTTGTTTATTTTTGCATCGCCAGCACTTGAGCACAAAGGGGAAACTCGAAATATTTGGTGAATGAAAGAATTTAAATATCCAAGTGATCTCTCTCCATTTAATCTTTTTTCACTCTATGAAAAATGAGACGTTAAAGAATTTGACTTTGAATGAAACAGACAAAACAATTCATCAGTTTTCATCTTGAGCTCATATATCATATGTAGATTAAAGCAAAATGACTCCAGATACTACTTCAATAATTAACCATAACATGTCCAAAGATAACACATCTCTCTATATGCTTTCCAACTCAGTAAGTTATCTTTTGCCAGTAATGAGAAAGTCAAGCTGTACTGATGAAGCTGCAAAATTAAAAGTTATTTCCATGCTTATAGAAGTTATGATAATTATCTTAAGTCTTCTAATGTGAAAGCTGCTAATTTTGAAGTGGAATTTCAGTTTGCCTTGCCAGAATGATGACATTCTCTTAGCAGTATAAAGATTAGAATTTAAAAACTAATTGAATATGACCAATAAACGCTAGGCTGACATGGATAAAGAAAACAAAATCCTACAAATCTTTGGAAATATGCCTTTAACACCTAGAATGATCCAAACAATAGCAATGCTCAGCCGGGCCTGCTGGCTTATGCCTGTAATCCCAGCACTTTGGGAGGCCAAGGCGGGTGGATCACATGAGGCTAGGAGTTCGAGACCAATCTGGCCAACATGATGAAACCCTGTCTCTACTAAAAATACAAAAATTAGCCGGGCGTGGTGGTGGATACCTGTAATCCCAGCTACTCAGAAAGCTAAGGCAGGAGAATCACTTGAACCCGGGAGGCGGAGGTTGCAGTGAGCCAAGATCGCGCCACTGCACTCCAGCCTGGGTGACAGAGCAAGACTCTGTCTCAAACAAAAAAAAAAAAGGAAAAAAAAAAGAAAAAAGAAAAAAAACAATAATAATGCTGCCAAGAGTAAGATGATCTCACTGAGCTCAGGAAGAATCAGGAATGTGGGAGGAGGAACCCAAGGAAGGGCATCACTATTGAAAATAAGACTCATCAGGCCTCCATCAAGTGGATGTGGTGAAGAGGGTGGGAGAAAAATTGAGTTAGGGAAGATTGTTGATTTGTTTGATTAGTAAACTAAATATATTATGGCCAGACGAAGTGGTTCACACCTGTAATCCTAGCACTTTTGGGGGACCGAGGCAGGCAGATCACTTGGGGACAGGAGTTTGAGACCAGCCTGACCACCATGGCAAAACCCCGTTTCAACTAAAAATACAAAAATATATTTTTGTATAATATATTATACATAATATATTTAGCCATAATATATTTAGCCAGGTGTGGTGGCGGATGCCTGTAATACCAGCTACCAGGGAGGCTGAGGCATAAGAATCGCCTAAACCCAGGAGACAAGAGGTTACAGCGAGCCAAGATGGTGCCACTGCACTCCAGCCCAGGCGACAGAGCGAGACTCCGTCTCAAAGAAGAAAAAAAGAAACTGAAAAAATTACATTTTCCAATATCTTCTTGGTGTTCTCTGCAAACAACACATTCATTCCCATTCCAAAATCAACTCATGCATTTCCCCCTAAACTGACCTGCCCTACACTTCAAAGTCCGACCTGAGATGCAAGACTTAACTGAGTGCCCCCAACTGCTACAACTTCCAATAACTGATTTTGATGGGACCACACTGCATGTCAGCACTTTATAGTTCAGCATACCATTTCTTTTCGATAATTGCCTCATCAGTTTTTTATTGTTTTTGTTTTGAAACAGGGTCTCACTCTGTCTTCCAGGCTGGAGTGCAATGGCTTGAACATGGCTCACTGCAGCCTTGACCTCCTGAGCTCATGCAATCCTCCTGCCTCAGCCTCCAGTATAGCTGGGACTGCAGTTGCATACCACCATGCCTGGCTAATTTTTTTATTTTTTTGTAGAGACGGGATCCCACTTTGCTGCCCAGGCTGGTCCTGAATTCCTGGGCTTAAACGATCCTCCTACCTTGGCCTCCCGATGTGGTAGGATTACAAGCATGAGCCACGGCACCTGGCCTATGAGATTTTATCTATTTTCATCAACTAAGTAGTAAAATTCTTGAGGAAAAGGAACACACTTTATACCACTCGTACTATGCAGTGATTAGCATATATAGATACTCAATAAGTATTAACTTATATGATTTGACTCACTTGGTTGTTAAGTCCACACCAAATTTAATATGCCTCATTTATCTTTTCTTGGTACATTTTAGTAATGATGACTCAGGTTTGATATAAAGTGACTAAGACAAAAAGGAGGGAGTGGTAGGAAGAATAAAGGCCCCCGAAGATATCCATGTCCCAATCCCTAGAATCTGTGAGTATGTTACCTTACATGGCAAAAGGGACTTTTCAGATGCAATTCAATTAAGGACTCTATAACAGGGAGAGTATCCTAGATTATCTGGGTGAGCCCAGTGTAATCCAAAAAGACCTTAAAACAGAAGAGGGAGGCAGGGCAGGCACAGTGGCTCACACCTGTAATCCCAGCACTTTGGGAGGCTGAGGCAGGTAGATCACTTGAGGCCAGGAATTCAAGACCAGCCTGGCCAACATGGTGAAACGTCTATCTCTTTTTTTGTTTGTTTGTTTGTTTTTGAGACAGAGTCTATCCCTGTTGCCCAAGCTGGAGTGCAATAGTGTGATCTTGGCTCACTGCAGCCTCTGCCTCTCAAGTTCAAACGATTCTCCTGCCTCAGCCTCCTAACTGGGATTACAGGAATGGGCCACCAGGCCTGGCTAATTTTTTTTTTTTTTTTTTTTTTGTATCTTTAGTAGAGACGGGTTTCACCACATTGGCCAGGTTGGTCTCGAAGTCCTGACCTCATGATCTTCCCGCCTCAGCCTCCCAAAGTGCTGGGATTACAGGCATAAGCCACCATGCCCAGCCCATGGAACACCAACTCTATTAAAAATACAAGAAACTAGGCCAGGCACAGTGGCTCACACCTGTAATCCTAGCACTTTGGGAAGTGAGGTGGTTGGATCACCTGAGGTCAGGAGTTTGAGACCAGCCTGGCCAACATGGCGAAACCCCCATCTCTACTAAAAACACAAAAATTAGCCAGGCATGGCGGCAGATGCCTATCATCTCAGCTACTAGGGAGGCTGAGGCAGGAGAATCACTTAAACCCGGGAGGTGGAAGTTGCAGTAAGCCAAGGTCGCACCACTGTACTCCAGCCTGTGTGACAGAGTGAGACTCTGTCTCAAAAGAAATAAATACATAAAACATAAAAGGAAAAAGTGGAGGAGGTCAGAGTGATGCAATGTGTGAACTCAATCAGCTGTTGCTAGCTTTGAAGACAGAGAAAGGGGGCCATGAGCCAAGGCAAGGGAAAGGCAAGGAAACTGATTCCCTCCTGGAACCTATTGAAAGGAGTCCCCTGCCAACACCTTAATCTTACCCCAGCAAGACCCTTGTCAAACTCCTGACCCACAGAACTTTTAAGATATTAAATGTGTTGTTTTCCATCACGAAATTTGTGGCAATCTGTTACAGAAGGAACAGAAAACCATTGCAGAGGACATTTGATATTGATGGCTTAATGGAATTTTCCAAGTGTGTCCTGTTACTTCAAAGGATTTGTGATTCATAAATAGAGCTTTAAGAAGAATCAAACTATAATGACACAAATCTTGAGAGCTTGTGAGATACTTTCTAGAACTGTTTTTCACTCACATGATATAATTTTGAGTTCCATTATCCTAGTTGTTGCTGAATATGTCTATTATTCTTATTATTTTCAAAATGCTCCCCAAATTCTTGCATATCTTGTCTAAGATGTACCAAATACCTAAAGCCACAAGTATTACAGTAATTTTCGTTATGACTTAGGAAGAAGACACTAATATTACCAATTCTGCATGTCACTATCTTCAAGGAAGCTGTCTAGTTATTGCTGAAGAAGAAGAAAATTTTTCTTAAACACTACCTAAAGGTTAATTTATTTTAATTATATGTACTTAAATACCTGATTATATAAAACTCAAGAATCTGGAGAAAATAGACAATTTAGTATAATTTCAAGTCCCTAGTCATCAGAAGTTTGTAAAATGATGACATTTTAGATAAGACGATAAGAAAAAGAAGTTTGTAAGATGATGGCAGAACAAGGCAGAAAACATGAATTTTTATAGTATGACAAGTAAAAATTCAAACATGATTCAATTACCAAATTTCAATGCAGTCAGAAGAAGCTTGGTAATTTGCTTTCTATTGAAAAAATAATGAAATATCTCAATCATTCTCTGCATCAGAATCACAATACCCTGATAGCCCCATGTCTCCAGATGTCACTTCCTGGCTAAGGGCAGTTACCACCTGGGGCTGTGGACAGATTTGCCATACCAGTGTCCTGAAGCCCTGCGTGACCTTCCTAGGCTTCTCCAGCATGCCACTCTCACCAGTTCCAAGGTAAAGCCAGGAGAAATACTCTCTGTTAGATACTTACTTTTTGAACCCAAACGATGGATTTCCTCCACCAAGAGGTTAACCTCATGATCCACATTCATTGCTGCCTGGGAGAGAAAAAAAAAGTGTAAATTATCACCATTACATTCCATTAAGCACATCCAAATCCAAGGGCCCTTTGTCTTGTTCATGTCGCACTTGTCACTATTAATTTACCCTGTCCCTTTTCCTAAAAATATTTGTGTGATGCATGTGACACTGAAGTGTCCCCATTTTCCCTCTACCTTTGTGACCGCCCCCTTAGCTGCCTGCACACCTGTTCTCCATGTCTGTGGAGGAGAATACAGCCATTCTCCTTGCACCCACGATTCACTGTGAGCAGGTGTTCTTCGTGGTACCCTGCTAGGCAAAAATAAAAAAAAAAAGGTGTGTAGCACAGGATCTGCCCTCAGGGAGCTCATCTTCTAAAGGCAGACAAAGGCCTGCGATGAAGAGCAATGTGACAAATACTCTTTGAGTGGTGGGTCCCCAGCATATGGAAGCACAAAGGAGGAAGCAGCAGGAGGCTTCCTGGAGGTCACTGGGGAGAAGTGGACCAGCCAGGCAGGTGAAGGGCACTCTATACAGGAGGAAGTGCATACACAAAGCAAGGAAGCAAAGGAGAAAACGCAGAGCACACTTGAGGCAGGCCTAAGCTAGGGGCTGGGCACCCCAGGACAAACACACACACTCCCTGCCCTTTGGGAGCCTGTAGTCTAGTGCAGGAGGCAGATCAATACAACAATTGTAATACCGTCCCGTCAATGCAATGACATACAGGGGCATCGTGTTCTTCTCTGGGCAGTGCCCAGTAAATCCAATTGCAATAAATAGCTTGCAGTGAAGATCACTCATCTTCAGATAAGGAGGAGTTCAGAACGGAACAGAAGTTGAGCCTTATCTTGGCTCACTGAGTCTTCCACGAGCTGGGTTCTGCACACCGTCCCAGCTTCCTCCACTCCACCCACTTGAACTCTAGGTTGTAGCCACATGGGGCTTTTTAATCTCTCAAATGCCCGCTTGTTCTCTCACCTCCAGCCTTCATACATACTGTGACTTCAACCCAATTAGCTATTCCTTCTTCCAGGGGCTAATTCGCATACATCCTGCTCCAGCTTAAATAGAAGGCTTCCCTGGCCGGGCGCGGTGGCTCACGCCTGTAATCCCAGCTCTTCGGGAGGCTGAGGCAGGCAGATCACAAGGTCAGGAGTTCAAAACCAGCCTGGCCAAGATGGTGAAACCCCATCTCTACTAAAAATACAAAAAACAATTAGCCGGGCGTAGTGGTGGGTGCCTGTAATCCCAGCTACTGAGGAGGCTGAGGCAGGGAATTCCTTGAACCTGGGAGGTGGAGGTTGCCGTTAGCCGAGATCACACCACTGCACTCCAGCCTGGGCAACAGAGAAAGACTCCATCTCAAAAAATAAAAAAAATAAAAGCCTTCCCTGAAACCCTGGAGGAGGAGTTCTCCCTCACTGTGTGTTCCCATAGCACTGTGTACCCCTCCTCGGAATTACATTTCCAGACTTTCACTACTACACAGTAAGCTCTCCTCTGCAGGGATCTGACTGTAATGCTCACTGCTGTATCATGTCTGGAACTAAAAGTAGAGGGTAAAGAAATATTGACCTCATGAACTGAAAAGAACACGCAAAGGCATGAGAGGGATTGGAAGTATACCTACAGGATGTCAGAAAGTACGAGTAACTGGGTAGAAGATACATCGGTTCATTCTGTTTTCAAATCGTACATTTTCCAAATCAACTAAAGGACCAAAAAGGTAGAGTTGTGTGTATGGTTTCCTTTGGCGTGATAATTTGGAAGAAACAACTTTATCCAGATGGATTGTAACTAATCCTTGCTAGCTTTTAAAAACAAGAGTGACACCTATGACTATATACCACCTGCTTACAGGATATTGATTGGGACACTAGATCTTCTATCTGCTAATTATTAAAAGTGCCACTACCATCTGCTCTGTTGCTTGTGTGATTCTAATTTAAGAAGCTTGCATTGCAATAAAATGCAAAATATTCAATTAAAGCCATCTTCATAAAAAATACAAAAATTTATAGTGCTCAAATATTGGGGATTTTGTGCTGGTGAAGTCAAATAATTAATTTCATATAATCTATAACATTATATGCAATTCAAGACATAGTTTAAGAGAAATCTAAACAGCTAGAATATACTCAAGAGTACACAGCCACGATGCTGAAGGCCTGAACACCATGCCATGAGAATAATAGTAGGAAAAAATTATTAACAGCAGTACAATGGGCAGCTATTGTTTTGTCTGCCTGGCACCCATTCCCCATTCTGGCACCAGCAGTCTAAGTCTTGTCTGGATAAAGCCTTTCCCTCCTTATGCTAAATCCACATATCCTGGGTAGGGCCTTATCCTGGGCTCCAGAAGCAGCTCAGGGCCAGAATGATTGGTTGCGGCATGAGGTAGCTAAGCCCATCCAGAACAATGAGGTTCAGCCTTGTGATTTTGCTAGATTATAAAACGACACTCTCCTTCCACTGGGTTCTAAGATATTAGTTTATGGCCCCTGATGTCAATGGCCACCATGTGGGAAGAGCTTGCCAGGAATAAAGCTAACACAAAGAAACGTCCAGCCATACAACAAGGACTTGAGCCCATATATGACCCTTTCCAGCTACATGAACCAACATCTTTCCTCTTTTTGCTTGTGTTGGTTTGATTAAATTTCTATTACTTGCACTCTAAAGAATCTTGATCTATAAAGTTAGCTTAGAGAAGAACTGCTGCTTTAAAAACAAAACAAAAAACTAAAGCTCTTTTTTATGTACTTCTATGAATAATCTTTCTTTGTGTTACTCTGCTGGGTAGGACGGTAACAGAAAGGCAGATTTGAGAGCCATATAAAAAAGTTCTTTAACAATTAAAATTGCCTAACAATGAATAAAGTTTGCACTCTTTTCCTGGAAACATTAATGAAGAAGTAGTAAGGATCTGTGAGGGATGAGGAGGAAATTAGCTTTTGCTGGACAGAGGGAGAATGAAAATGTCCAAAGAAATTAAGGACCTCTCCAATTCTCTGATTCTTGAACCCCTGGAAAGATGTACCTCTTTAACACCTTTCTTCGTTCCTTCTCCCGTCACCAGCAACACACTTCAGACTTAGCTCTCATTGAATAATGAGAATCAAAAGGGAAATCCATCTATTATATATAGCACGCATACTTGCATTATATTAAGCAGACGTACATTCATCTAATTTTAAGCACAGAAGGCAACCAGCATTTCTTTATAATTAATTACATATCAGGTTCCTTATCCATGTTAATTCACGTAATTCTAAGAACCTTGCAAATTCTAAGAACCTTGGCATTTATTTATCCCCATTTTAAGAATAATGTAACAGGGGTTAATACCTCACAATTAAATGCTGTTTCTACCACATCTTGCTGGCTCTTCTTTCCCCCTCTTCCTCTTCCTCTTTTGCCATTATACAAATATGCTAAATATAATAGTAAGTGGTATTTGTATGAAATGTGACATGCTGAGCTCTTACAAACGCAAAACACTTACAAAGCAAGAAAGGCTCCCTGCCCAGAACACTATAAATAGGAAAATAGCAGGTTTAGAAACAATTGCTAGCATACATAATTTGACATGTTTTATTTATTTATTATTTAGGAGGGAGAGGGACTATTGGGGAAAAAATACCGATTGTGACACAATCCGCGAAAGACACGTGGCCTTTTAGGATAAGGACAGAATCCCAGGACTGCAGTGAGCAAGATGAAGAACAATGACGGGGGCAGAGGGATGAAGGAAGGTTGATGGGTACAAATACACAGAAGAAATAAGACCCGGTGTTGCATTGATCAGTGGGGTGACTACAGTTCACATTAACGGATGGTACACTTCCAAGTGGCTAGAAGCAAGTAAGCTGAATGTTCCTAGCGTAAAGAAGAGATAAATGTTTAAAGTCATAGATATCTCAAATACCCTGATTTGATTATATGAATGTAACAAATTCTCACGTGTACCATGAAACTATGTCTAGCTAGGGAAAAAACAAAACAAAACAAAACAAAAACAATGAGAAGAGGTGAGAAGCAGAACAAGTCTAAGGGTAAATGCTTGTGGGTGAGCGGCTGGACCAGAAGACAGGAAAAGGCTCCAGGGAAGGCGAGGCAAATGCCAGCCCGCACTCTAATTGTCGCAGAATCGATTTAGGCTTTGTGCATGGGAATCACAAAGGAAGCAGAATGTCGGAAGACTGGGCAGAACCCGAAACCCACCAACAATACACACTTTAGAATCTATTTAAGGACCCGGAGGGCATTGTTATTTTTCAAAAGTTTGGAGGCAATGCATGGAGGTTTTCGAATGTCCAAGGAAGTAAAGCCTACTGGAACGGGCATCTGTGGGATCAGGAACCAACACACACTAGGGCTGGGCACGTTTTCCCAGCCCGCCTTCGCAATCGCGGACAGGCAGCCGGCGCGGGTCAAAGGATGACTGGGCTCCTTCCTCCCTCCAGGCTGGCGCGCGCTCACTCCGTATCTGGCCATCCTGCTCCCAGATTGGGGTTCTCCTGGTAGAGGGCCCCAACGCTCCTGCCCTGCAGCCCGTCATCACACGGTCACCGCCGGCACCGGTGCAGGGCTGGGGAGCGCAGGGCTAGGGAGCGCCAGGCTGGGCCCCCAGTTGCGGGGCGGCACTGCCAGCGCCCGGGAAGGGCCGCGTCCCGGAAGCCTTTGTCTCCGCAGCTCCCGGCCCGGCGCCGCGAGTCCGCCTCCTCCACGAGACCTGGGCGTCCCGGCGCGCCGCGAGAGCGAGCGCCCAAACCCGGCGACGAAAACGGACCCTGCCCCGGGCTCCACGAGCCCATGGAGTCAGCTCACGACTCCGCACCCCCTGACCTGGAGCGCACAGAGCCGCACCCACCTCCGGCGCTGCAGAGTCCACCGCCCCGAGGCCACCAAGTTCCTCGGGGCAGCCTCTCCCCTGGCCCCCAGCCCGTCCCCACCCAGCTCTGCAGAACTGGCTCCTGAACCACTGCCAAGTGCAAAGCCGACACGTCGCGCCGCGGTAAAAATCGTTCCATTTCTGCCGGCTTCCCAGTCCGCCCCCGGCCGGCGAAACATCACGTGAGCCGAGTGCGGAAGTCGGACCGAGAGGCGTGGGCGTGGGCGGCCCGCGCCCCCCGGGACCCCAGCCCGCGCGGTCTCCGCCCCGCCAGTCGCAGCCTCTGTGCGCCCCCCCCGACCCCCACCCCGGGCCCGGCTCCCACGCAGCCCGCGGTCCCCGGCGGCTGCACCCCGGACACGCACCCCGGACACCCACCCCGTCCGTCCCTGCTACCTAAGCTGCGTCTGCCCGGCGCTCACGCACCTCTCTGCGCCGTTTTCCTTCCTGCGAGAGAACTGGCGCCGCTGGGTTCGGACCCGGCTACCTTCTTCAGTACACCGGGGAGGGTGAGGCCAAGGAAGGAAGTGGCTGAGCTAAGAGAAAGACCGCTGTAGGGGAGGAGCAGGGTAGGGGGAACAGTAAGAGTTTCTGCGCTCAAGAAAGGGGCCGCCCACACTCCCAGGGACAAGCCTATGAGGAGGAAACTCAGGGGAGGAGACGTCCGGGAAAGGGGCTGACTCCAGACAGGTGGCGCGGCGCCCCGGGGTTCCAGGTAAACGGGCCCATAGCCTCGATTACCCCACCTTTCCACCGTGCTGCCAGAGCCAAGGGTCCCCAGGATCTGCATCTGATTCCGGGCGTCTATTTCCTGCAGAATTTCACTCCCAACGAAAGAAACAGAGCCCCCAAATTGGTGAAGGCTGGGGTCTCCTAGAAAGAACGGGGCATTCAGGGGTTCCGGATGCCCGGGGCCTCTAGAAAACTACGACTCATGACTTGAAAATGGTTTAATTCGCAAAACAAAATGCAATCTTGAAAGCCAGTTTATTCGATTGAGAAAAAATTTCACTTGCACATAGCTAGTTGTTGACCTGGGTCAGTATGTTTCTTCCCTTGTTCATTATTTCCTACATTTAACTTCATAATTCAGTCAATTTATTCATACTCCCTTTGTTTTAATCACTGTTATTTTAATATATTCCTGTATGAGAGAGAGATGCTTAGCGTACCCAGAGTCCCTTTGGAAAGGAAACAGTTACCCAAACTATTTCTAGAGCAAGAGTTGCACAAATAACTACAAAAAAACGTTCATTACCCCCTCCTCACCCCCAGCCCAGCTAATTAAATTAAGACGTGACCCAAGAGGCACAATCTTTGAGGTAGTCATCATCCTGTGAGGTGACCTGGAACAAACGGTTCTCATCAAACACAGACTCTGATAATTAGCCAGTTAGACTCTTCCTTGAAATGGAACAGTGGAAAATGCAGAGACGGAGCCATCTGATATAATAGAAAGGTTGGAGCTAAGAAAGGGCAAGGCAGAGGGTCCAAAATGGGCTTCGGGATGCAAAACATCTGAGTAAGCAGAAACCAACAGAATGTAGCAGCAGGTTGGGTGGAGGCACAAGTGGTAGAAGCTAGTCAAAGACAAGCTGAGACCCAGTGGTGGAAGGAGAGCAACAAAGACCTGCTTCCCAGGGGCATGTGAGTGTCCAGTTCCCTGGGCTGCACTGGATCCATCCACTTCCCACGCTGCGTTCTAGTGAACAGTGAACACCTGTTCCTTGGGTGTGACTGAGTGAGTCTCTGTTCTGTAATCTTCAACAAAGGTCTGATTCTTCTAAGTGTCTCATGGCAGATAAAGTTTAAGGTGACTCCAAGATCTTTTAAGGCCTATTTTTTTGAATTTTACTTGTTACCAAAAGGATCGAGGCTTTTTTTTTCTCACCAAAAGGAGGCTGAGAAATTCTAGTTTATATCTTTCGAAGTCGACATAATGCAAAAAAATTATAATTCAAGAAAAATATATTTAGCAATTATCCAAGCAGGACCTAGCTATTTGTGCCTGTGACAGGGATCACAATTCATCAGTCAGATGATAGGAATAATGAATCTGTAGCGTACCACTTCTGTTATGATTAAGCAATTAGTATTGCCCTAACTGCCAACCAAAGAAAAAGAAATAGGTTATTTTACCTAAAGAAGTAAACATCCTTGTTAATATAAACTCACCCAAAAAATACTTCACATACACATATGCTAAACTAAGTATAACACAAGCTTTATGTTCATCCATAAGGAATTACAATTTAAGAAAGTTGTTTTAATAAAAGAAATATTGGCTGGGCGTGGTGGCTCACATCTATAATCCTAGTACTTTGGGAGGCCAAGGTGGGTGGCTCACCTGAGGTCAGGAGTTTGAGACCAGCCTGGCCAACACGGCGAAACCTCATCTTTACTAAAATTACAAAAATTAGCCAGCGTGGTGGCACACGGCTGTAATCCCCACTACTCAGGAGGCTGAGGAAGGAGAATTGCTTGAAGCCAGGAGGTGGTGGTTGCAGTGAGCCGAGGTTGCAGTGAGCTGAGATTGTGCCACTGCACTCCAGCCTGTGCAACAGGAGTGAGACTCCATCTCAAAAATAAAAATAAAAGAAATATTTAAAAATTTTAACTGTTTTTCATATCCAATCCTATTCCTTCGATTTCCATACAGACTTTTGTTATATTTTCTTATTCTCTGAGGAATATCATCATGTACAATGTAAGCAATGTCGAAATTTAACCTAAAAAGAAAATAATAAAATTTATCAAATTAGAGAATATTTAATATCTTTTAAATAAATGTGCCAGCCACAAAGTGCCAATACTAAATGGTGCAAAGTAGCCCTGACATATTCTTTGTCAAACAGAATTGAAAGTAATGTACATTTCAAATATTAAGACAATCCTTATCCATGAATTTAATTGCATAGTATGGACAGCCTGTCCAAAAGAAATAAAATTGTGAACAACACATCCAATTTAAAATTTTCTAGTAGCCACATTTTTTTAAAAAACAGGTGAGATTTATTTTAATAATATGTTTTATTTCACCCAGTGTATCCAAATTACTATCATTTCAACCTGTAATGGATATTTTAAAATTATTAATAAGATTGTACATTTTTTATTTCATACTAAATCTTGTAAGTCTATTCTGTAGTTTACAGTTACCCCACATTTCAGGTATTTGATAGCCTTCTACGGCATGTGGCTAATGTGTTAGACACTGTAGCTATAGACAATTCCAGAATAAAGCATTATATTATATGCTAATACTTTTACTTAAAAATTTATTACGTGTTCCTGGAATGAGAAAAATAACACTATGATATTTAAAGGCTTATGGAAAATCTAAGTCATTATTTTAAAAATGTATTCATCTCCATTGTAATGAATAGAAAAAAACTCTTCTATCCTAAAGAATCTCTAGGATGGCAACTCTATCCTGGGTACATACCTGACAGAACAACGAGATATATCCACCAAGAGACATGTACTAAATATTCACAGCAGCACTGACTGTGCATAATATTTCTTTCTTCTTTTCTTTCTTTCTTTTTTTTTTTTTTTTTTGAGACAAAGTTTTGCTCTTGTTGCCCAGGCTGGAGTGCAGTGGCATGATCTCGGCTCACTGCAACCTCAGCCTCCCAGGTTAAAACGATTCTCCTGCCTCAGCCTCCCGAGTAGTTGGGATTACAGGCATGCACCACCATGTCCAGCTATTCTTTGTATTTTTAGTAGATTCTTTGTACTCTTTGTATTTTTAGTTTTGCCATGTTGGTCAGGCTGGTCTCGAACTCCTGACCTCAGGTGATCCACCTGCCTTGACCTCCCAAAGTGCTGGGATTACAAGGCGTGAGCCACCTCGCCCTAATGTGCATAATATTTCTAAAATACAGCGACTCAATCCCCAAATAACATCAGAATAAATTGATAAATACAGTATATTCATATAATGGGCTGTTATCCACCAAGGAGAACAAACAACTAACAGCTGGACACAACATGATGAATTTCACAAATACAGTGTTGAGTGAAGTGAGCCTGACTATTATTCCTTTACACAAAGTTTTAAACGCAGGTTAAACTGGCCGGGTGCAGTGGCTCACCATTACCAAATGAATACAGTCTTTTAGAATCTTAATTCCAGACTTTTTTTTTTTTTTGAGACAGGGTCTCTGTCACCGAAATTGGAGTGCAATGGCACAATCATAGTTCACTGCAGCCCTGGGCTCAAGCCGTCCTCCTGCCTCAGCCTCCCGAGTAGCTAAGACTACAGGTGCACCACCATGCCTGGCTAATTTTTTATTTTTGGTAGAAATGAGGACTTACTATGTTGCCCAGGCTGGTCTTGAACTCCTGGGCTCAAGCAATGCTCTCACCATGGCCTCCCAAAATGTTCAGATTACAGCATGAGCCACCATGCTTGGCCTCCAGATTCTTTAAAGAGAGAACCTAACTGATCTAGTTTAGATGGATTACTAGTCACACTCCCTTACCCACTGTCAGATCTGCTATGCCCACTACTAGGACTGCTCCTTCCAAAAGAGATGCATGAGATAGTTTCTCTGTGAAGGAGCTATGGGAGAGGAGTCTCCCCTACATATGTCTAACATAGATAACAGCAACTTTATAAGTCTACTTTGTTCAATAAGTAGTTACCAGACCCACATGGATATTTTCTTTTTCATTTCTTTTTAATTTTTTAGAGACAGGGTCTTGTTACATTGCCCAGGTTGGTCTCAAACTCTAGCCTCAAGCGATTCTCCCATCTTAGCCTCCTGAGTAACTGGGACTACAGGTGAGATACATCACAGCTGACTCTAATTTTCACTTACACTTAAATTAGTTAAATGAAACAATATTAAAAATTCAGGTCCAGCTGGGCGCGGTGGCTCACACCTGTAATCCTAGCACTTTGGGAGGCCAAGGCAGGTGGATCACAAGGTTAAGAGATCGAGACCATCCTGGTCAACATGGTGAAACCCCGTCTCTACTAAAAATACAAAAAATTAGCTGGGCATGGTGGTGCGTGCCTGTAATCCCAGCTACTCAGGAGGCTGAGGCAGGAGAATTGCCTGAACCCAGGAGGCGGAGGTTGCGGTGAGCCGAGATTGAGCCATTGCACTCCAGCCTGGGTAACAAAAGCAAAAACTCCATCTCAAAAAAAAAAAAAAATTCAGGTCCTCAGTCACACTAACCACATTTCAAGTGTTCAGTTGCCACAGGGGATTAATGACTGTATTGGATAGCACAGAAATTTTCTACTGTCTCAGAAAGTTCTACTGGACAGAGTTGTTATAGAGAATTAAAAAAAAAAAAAAGTAACAGAAAATCTGGAAAATTGCTAAGAACTCTAAGATGATAACCACTATTTATTTTTCCAATTCATCCACCACTTTCAAATTTACAAATAACCTTTGTTCTAGGCCTTCTAATCTTCTAATAAGAAATCTAAACTATCACCCCAAAATAATCAATCAAAAAGCCACAATCTAGGACAGCCCTGGTCAGTTTGGAACACCTAGTCACCCCACCCGTGGTTCACCCTTCTTTTTTGTAAATGTCTTTCATTCAGTATACAGTCCTTCCACTTTCTTTTTTCTGAGTCTTTGTTGTAGCTCCAGTTAGAGAGGCTACATTATCCTTTACTGAGCTTCGGCCAAATGGTCAGTGCTGCCAGCTGAGAATAAAATGTCCAGATCATTAAATTCAGTCATGAGGGCTTAAGTGCTAGGTGCAAAGAGCAGCCAGACAGGCAGCTGTGGTGATCACAGTGGAGTCAGGGGTCAAGGAGGGCACCAAGAAACACAGTTTCTAACCAAATATCCAAGGTGCTGACTATGGAGTCTACAAAACCTAGAGTGGAAGGGGTTAATGTCACAAAGCATTGCAGTGGCAATTAATCTGACTACCCATTAGGATAACCCACCAAGCTTAAAAAGAAGTACCGAGGGCCAGGCACAGTGGCTCACTCCTGTAATCCCAGCACTTTGGGAGGCCGAGGCTGGTGGATTGCTTGAGTTCAGGAGTTTGAGACCAGCCTAGCTAACATGGTGGAACGCCGTGTCTACTAAAAATACAAAATTTAGCCGGCTTTGTGGCACACATCTGTAGTCCCAGCTACTAGCGAGGCTGAAGCAGGAGAATCACTTGAACCTAGGAGGCGGAGGTTGCAGTGAGCTGTTTCTTCCCTCACTCCTTCACTAGTTCCTTTCCTGCCCTGAGGCCCTAAACAAAGTCCTTGCAGCTCTAAATTTAAGTCTCCCGAGCCCATTCCAGCTTCCTTGTGTCGGAATCACTAGAGAGCTTCTTAGAAATGCAGAATGTTAGGCTGGGCGTGGTGGCTCACGGCTGTAATCCCAGCACTTTGGGAGGTCGAGGCGGGCGGATCACCAGGTCAGGAGTTCGAGACCAGCCTGACCAAAATGGTGAAACCCCGTCTCTACTAAAAATACAAAAATTAGCTTGGCGTGGTGGCATGCGCCTGTAATCCCAGCTACTCAGGAGGCTGCGGCAGGAGCATCACTTGAACCCAGGAGGGAGAGGTTGCAGTGAGCCAAGATGGCGCCACTGCACTCCAGCCTGGGCGACAAAGTTAGATTCCATCTCAAAAAAAAAAGAGAAATACAAAATGTTAGACTTAGAAATACAGAAATCCACATTATATGAAGTGTAAGATGCTCTGTTCTGGGCCACCCTTCAGTCTAATGCTGGGTTAATTTTCTGAAAGTACAGCTTCCAAACCTTCAAAGTATCCACATGGTCTATTAAATCAAATATAAGCTTTTCACTGTCTTTTAAAACCTTCTGCAACTTGACTACTATTACCTTCCAGAGTCCAGACCCTCCAGTGCCGTCTGTGATAA
Organism: Aotus nancymaae; assembly: GCF_030222135.1. Taxonomy (NCBI): domain Eukaryota; kingdom Metazoa; phylum Chordata; class Mammalia; order Primates; family Aotidae; genus Aotus; species Aotus nancymaae. The sequence continues at coordinate 28,666,683 of NW_026988454.1, forward strand.
ACCGTGGATTTATCAAACTACCCTACATCCTATTCCTACATCTGGTCCAGAGTGTAGTGAGGGCATGGGGTGGAGATCAGTTTTGTTCTGTAAATGTTTATTTAGTCCCTGCTTGCCTTCCTGCCTTTGCTCTGATTGTTCTCTCTGCCTGCTTAGTCCTCCCTTCCCACCCTACCTTCGCCTACTGAAATCCAAGGCCAAACTTGAATGCCAGCTCTGGCATGAAGCTCCATGTGTATGTACAAAGCAGAGGCGACCCAGTCATGCAGGCTGGATGTAGTTCTGTTTGTGTGTGTTCTCGGAAAAATTACAAACCTCTATGGGCCTCAGTTTTCTATTCTAAAAATTAGAGATAATGAAATTTGCTTGCAGAGTTGTTGTAATGGAAAAACAAAATTGTGTTTCTTTTTCTTGGAGATGAAGTTTTACTCTGTTGCCCAAGCTGGAGTACGGTGGCATGATCTCAGCTCACTGCAATCTCTACTTCCCAGGTTCAAGCAATTCTCCTGCCTCAGCCTCCCAAGTAGCTGGAACTACAGGCATGTGCCACCATGCTCGGCAATTTTTGTATTTTTAGTAGAGACAGGGTTTCATTATGTTGGCCAGGCTGGTCTTGAACTCCTGACCTCATGATCCACCAAATCCAAAGTGCTGGGATGACAAGTGCGAGCCACCGGGCCCAGCCAAAATTGTGTTTCTTATTTAATGCATTCTTCCTCATTGCAAAAGGGTTTGAAGAGAAATGAACTAATATACAAAGCATACCCAGACCTGATCCTTTTCCTCCTGCCATCCGCCTTGGTGTCATATGCCCCTCTTGGGATTTTTACAGCACTCTCAACTTCTTTTGGAACAGGTATCTCATGTCCCTTTTTTTTTTTTTTTTTTCGAGATGGAGTCTCCCTCTGTCACCCAAGCTGGAGTGCAGTCACATGGTCTTGGATCATTGCAACCTCTGCCTCCTGGGTTCAAGTGATTCTCCTGCCTTAGCCTCCCATCTCATACCACTTTATGTAATGCAAATGTCACCCTCACCTTGACTGTACTCAAGTTCGTGATTCCATATCCTCTAGGAAGTTCAATGCTCTTCCTTACATTTTTGGAAATTCTTGGGATGTATGTTCTCATGCTTTCTGCTGGTTCTGAGTTCTCTAATTCCAGTTACTTCTCACATTTCACAGTGTTCAACAATTTCCCCAAAAAAATCAACATGGAAGAGCTCCATTTCTTAATTTATTCCCCATATCAGCCTCCCCCTGCCCACCTGATAAAACAACTAGCATTTGGGGCTGAGCTCAGTGGCTCTAACCTGTAATTCCAGCACCTTGGGAGGTCGAAGTGGGCAGATCACCTGAGGTCAGGAGTCCGAGACCAGCCTGGCCAACATGGCGAAAACCTGTCTCTACCAAAAAAAACAAAAATTAGCCGAGTGTGGTGACAGGCCCATGTAATCTGGGCTACTCAGGAGGCTGAGGCAGGAGAATCATTTGCACCCGAGAGGCAGAGGTTGCAAGTGAGCTGAGATCACACCTCTGCACTCCAGCCCGGGCAACAGAGCGAGACTCCATCTCAAAACAAAACAAAACAAAATAAAACAAACAAAAAACTAGCATTTGGCCGTGTGTGGTGAATGTCAGACTTTCCCAAAGGTTTAAGGATGAAGGCAATTTACATTAGAGCAAAACAAACAATTCATAATGAAATATGAGATGTCCTGTTTCAGGCAGGCGCAGTGGCTCACACCTGTAATCCCAGCACTTTGGGAGGCTGAGGTGAGTGAATCTCTTAAACCCAGGAGGTTGAGGTTGCAGTGAGCTGTGATTGCACCACTGTACTCCAGCCTGGGCCATAGAGTGAGAACGTGTCTCAAAAAAAAAGAAGGAAGGAAGGAAGGGAGGGAGGAGGGAGGGGAGGGAGGGGAGGGAGGGGAGGGAGGGAGAAAGTGAGAAAGAAAGAAAGAAAAAGAGAAAGAAAAAAGAAAGAAGGAAAAGAAAGAAAGGAAGAAGAAAGAAAGAGAGCTGTCCTATTTCAAATCCCTTCAGCTGCGCCACCTGTGGACTGGCTCAGGGACCCCACTCCTCCCAGCTCCAGTGTCCTACCTGCTGCCAAGCCCTGTCCTCACCTCTCCCTGTCTGTTTCCAAGTTCCTACTCCTCAGGCCCGGAACCTCCGTTCTCTCCTTCGTTACACAGAGCAATTTAGCTTTCTAGTCCAAAATCCAAAGCCTCATTAATGTGCTCTGCTGGGAAAACAAAAACAAAAAACAAAAAACAAACACTTTTGCCTCTGACCCTTGGGCAGCTTGGAAGACCTAGCAGAGGCTTTATAATTTGTCTTTTTTCTCTTTGTTTCATTTTTCTTTCTTCTTTTTTCTTGCCTGTCTTCAGCACTAAATCTCTATCAGTGAAAGTAAACTTTATAGCAACTGATTTTCTCAGTGATGTGAATTATGACAACCCTCTTAGAAGACAAAGGTGCTAAATGTGTTGTCTTAAAAAACGTTTATTTAAGCTTCTATTGGAACTTGTACCATAGTCATTTCCCCTTAGCAGACTACCGTTCTGACGGTGAACAGTGTCTTATTCATTTGTGTCTTTGCAATACTTGGCCCCATGCCTGGCACGGAGTGGTGCTCAATAACTAGTTGAATAGACTTGAGGCTTGACTATCTAACCTCTTGACCCTTCTCAGAGCTATTCGAAATGAAAGATTAGATGCATAAATCAATTATCAGTCCAGGTGCCATAGCTCACGCCTGCAATCTCAGCACTTTGAAAGGCTGAGGCAGGCAGATCATGAGGTCAGGAGTTCAAGACCAGGCTAGCCAACATAGTGAAACCCCATCTCTACTAAAAATACAAAAATTAGCCGGGCATGGTGACATGCCCCTGTAGTCCCAGCTACTCGGGAGGCTGAGGCAGAAGAATCGATTGAATCCAAGAGGTGGAGCTTGCAGTGAACCGATATTGCACCACTGCCCTCCAGCCTGGGCAACAGGGTGAGACTCCATCTCAAAAAAAAAAAATGTATGAATCAATTATCTTAGCCATTATAGATCAAATATCTTTTTAAATTTTCACCAAAATTTAGACACATTTCTAGGGAAGAGGTAATGTTTTAAAATTTAGTATGTATTGAACACATACAATTATCTGCATTTATATTCCATTTCCATTGTCTTTTTAGTGAGATCAGTGTCTAATATCTCTGCCCATGCTGTCTCTGGATCATACTCAATTGAAGAAGCCACTAAAATTTGGAAAAACTAGTTGTATACATTTTTAATCGGCTAAAGTAGCAAGCAATCACTACAAGTTTTGTTGATATTCTAATTTCCAATATGATGTGAATTTTGAATATCATTAATTGCATGTAAAATCCTTCATAACAGCTGCCTTTTAGCTATCAGTTATTTAGTAAGTGGGTCATAATACACATTTATTAACTCTTTCTGAGAGAAATTACAGAGACAATGGAATTATGGGTTGATATTTTGTGAACATAAATTTAAAGGATCTACAAGAGTAAATTTCTTAGGTCTTTTGGCAGTCTTTTCTATATATTTAATTAAGGGATAAAACAACAAAAACGTGTGGGAGGAACATAGACCACATTCTTTTCTTCTCGGTCTTAGCAGTGTTGATTAAAGCTGTTTAGAGTGTTCTAAATAAGCCCCTGGAATTCTTTGATAGAGATTTTTTTTTTCTAGAACTAAGTCCAATTTCTTCACTGATTTCTTAAACACAACATGGTTTTCATTGCCACAAACTTCCTTAAAATAGCTGATTACCTTCCTTGGGCTTATGAAGTTCAATTGGGTTTACAGGTTATCACTCAAACATTTAGATTTCAATTTAAAAATTCAAACATCTAGATGTTTCTAGATGGCTTTCTCTTCTAAGTATTTAGGTGCCTTTGGGGTGCTCCTTCATACATACACATATCAAGAAGACTGATTAATGTTAAGCAAGTGTATAGAAGATTGTCTTTATTTATTTATCTATTTATTGAGACAAGGTCTTACTCTGTTGCCCAAGCTGGAGTGCAGTGGTGCGATTTCAGCTCACTGCAACCTTTGCTTCCTGGGATTAAGTGATCCTCCCACCTCAGCCTCCTGAGTAGCTGGGACTACAGGTGCATTCCAACACACCCAGTTAATTTTTTTTTTTTTTTTTTTGGTAGAGACAGGGTTTCCGCTATGTTGGCCAGGCTGGTTTCAAACTCCTGGGCTGAAGTGATTCACCCACCTTGGCCTCCCAAAGTGCTGGGATTACAGGTGTGAGCCACTGCACACAGCCAGAAGATTGTATTTGAAACATCAATATTACTATACAGTAAGAACTTCGACTGTATGAAAAGTTATACGTTATCCACCTAGGGTCATCTACGATCTATAAACAGCATTGTCATACGTGCAAAATCAGACCGTTTTCACCAAAGTGGTTTTAATAATCATAGAATTAAAAACAGAATAACTTGGATTTCCTAGTGGTCAATCTAATTCCTAGCACATTAATAAGATTTAAAGCTTATGAGAGAAAAGAAGGAAGATGAGTCAATTAGTCAATTGAATCAGGAAAATGTCAATTAGTCTTATAGTAATGCAAAAATTTAATACTAGTATTTTGGCAGTTCAGTTATATTTTTCAGGGATAATTATAACCATTAAACAACCATTTATTAAACAAATATTTATTGAGTACCTGCTGTAAACTTAATAAGTCACTTTTTCTCCCTAGTAAGGGTTTTTTAGTCTGATATCTAGGACCATTCACTCTCTGGTATCTACTAGATAATGCTTGACCTAAAATTGTCTAAGTCCCTTATTGAATTCTCTCTTCTCAATACTTTACAATGATCTTCAGAAGGTTATGTCAGGCTGTTAAACTATTGTTCTGTCCCTCTCAAAATGCAATTAAAAAATAAAAAAAGAGTAGAGAACCTCTGAGAGCTAGCTAAATCCAAGCTAATTTGCAAACCAATTAAGGCTAGAGATGCCTTGAATATATATGGGGTGAGGCAGCCATTTGTGTGGAGACATCTGATAAATCTTTCTTATGAAAGATCTTCTACTAAGAATACCAGTTGCTGGCTGAGTGCAGTGGTTTATGCCTACAATCCCAGCCCTCTGGGAGGTCAAGGCAGGAGAATTGCTTGAGCCCAGGAGTTTGAGACCAGCCTGGACATCATAATGCAATTCTATCTTTCCAAAAAATTAAGAAAAAAAATTAACCTGGATTGTTGGAGTGCACCTGAATTCCTAGCTACTTGAGAGGCTGAGGTTTGGAAGAGCCCTTGAGCCCAGGAGATCAAAGTTTCAATGAGCCTGGATTGTACTACTGCACTTTAGCATGGGAAACAGAGCAAGACTTCATCTCAAAAAAAAAAAGAATACTGGCTGCCATGCACCTATTTGCATTTCCACAGGCATAGAGTTGGAACTCTGACCATTCCAAAGAGGTCATTTTGTTATCAGTGAGATATCAGTATTATCCTGTGTTAATTATTGTTTTCAGTTACTCTTATAATACTTTTTAATAATCAAAATGTCTATTTAACTATGTTTATAATGAATTATAAATGATTTTAAGTACATAATTATTAATTGATTATATATCATTGTATATTTGCATCAGTTTTATTTGTGGCCCATGATTTTCCAATAAGCCACTGCCAAATGACATATATTGAAAAACACCTCAAATTTGCTGTAATGGTAACATTTAATTCATCATATGCTCCCTCCCAATGGATCTATACTATTGAATTAACTTTCATCATACTTACATACTTACTTATCATTCTTAAATGAAATATAATAACTTACTGTGCTATTTTGCCATTTATAGATATTGTTTTAAGACATATAAAATGTGTAGATGTCTTTATTCCTGCTATAAAGTAAGCTAAATGTTTCAAGCTAAAAGTTTACTGTAGCTTTTTTATTCTCTTCAAGTTTTTATTATCAAAAAGTTTTTTGGTATTTTTCCCAACAAGAAAAAGTAGGTCCAGAGAAGCCGATGCCTTCATCCAACGCTTATGAAACGTTAAAGCACACACTTTGGTGCCCAACAGGCCATTAATAAAATTCCAGCTCTACCACTTAATGTATGTCCTTGGGCTCAATTTCCCATATCCCTCATATATAAAATGGGAATAATAACACCTTCTGTATATGGTATTCGTAAGGCTTAAGTGTACCTTGACCTGCAAAGCAATTATTCAATAAATGGTAGTCATTATTATTGTGTACTTTGTGATTAAATGACAAACCTAACCTCACACCTGTAATCCCAGCACTTAGGGAGGCCAAGGTGGGTGTATTGCTTGAGATCAAGAGTTCGAAATCAACCTGGGCAACATAGTGAGTGAGACCCCTGTCCCTACAAAAAAATTTAAAATTAGCCAGGTGTAGTGGTGTGTGACTGTCGTCTCATCGACTTGGAAGGCTGAGATAGGAGGATTGCAAGAGACAGAGAGGTTGAGGCTGCAGCGAGTCATGATCACGCCGCTATACTATGTGAGAGAGCAATACCCTGTCTCAAAAATAAAATTAAAAAAGATAAACTTTGCCTGCCCAGGCCATGGGAGACACTTGGTCCAGGGTGAGGGGGCCAGGCAGACTGTTAGGGGATTGGTGGGTGGGATTGTTTGTTACAGCCTAGGTCCAACACAGGAAAGTTGGTGCCATGCTCCTTGTACTGACTTGCATGTTTTAGGGATTCAGGAAGCTGAAGGAAATTGCCATGCTGTCACAGCAGGAACTTCTGATCTTACACAGACATGGTAACCCAATTTTCTATTTAGTTAATATGGTGTATATAGGAACCCCCTCGGCCTTCTCTTCAACTGGATGAGACATTCCAGGACTTGCAAAGAGGCCCTTTCAAATAATATCAGGTGCTCTAGGGGATAAGTAAGAATGTGTATTAGCCCACCTTTTTGAGCTCTCATTCTTGTGTGCCAGAGCAGCTTACTCAAAGCCTGGTTTTCTACCTGCACAGCAGAATGCAGGAAGCTCTTCCTCAGAAATTGCTAGAAAGCTAGTATGGATCAGGAAATTAATGAGCATAGTAACTCAAAGGAACTTGACAGGTGGACCCTACAGGTAGGCTTAACTGGAAATGGGGTAGTGGTACAGATAACCTTGACTTTGTCCTCAAGCTCAGGGATAGAGCCTGAATCTCTCCCTTCCCTTTAGGGAAGGAGGGGAGAACTTAGCCTGATTAAGACACTGACCAAGGAGCACAAGGTAAGCTGCGGCTTCACTGGGCAGGAAACACAGAGGCTATAGGAGCAGAAAAAGTCAAAATTATGCAGGATGGCTGATATGGTATGGGTGTGTCCCAACCTAAATCTCAACTTGAGTTGTATCTCCTGGAATTCCATCATGTTGTGGGAGGGACCCAGTGGGAAGTAACTGAATCCTGGGGGCCAGTCTTTCCCATGCTGTTCTCGTGATAGTGAATAAGTCTCATGAGATCTGATGGGTTTATCAGGGGTTTCTGCTTTTGCTTATTCCTCATTTTCTCTTGCCGCTGCCATGTAAGAAGTGCCTCTGAGGCATTGCTTGTCTTTCTTCCTGTTGCCTTTTCTGCCTGGGACACTTTCACAATAGATCTTGATAATTTAGAAATCAGTTTACTAATTAAAAACTGAAAACTTCACTTTCCTTGAGGGAAGGGAGAGCTTAACTCCACATCCTCCCTGACAGTGAGGTGAAACATTGGCATTCCATCTTTCTACTGCAGACAAGCAAGGGAAGACAGGTTTCCATAGGAAGCAGTCTGAAATTTCATAAGCTACTGTAAAATGTTCACATGAAAGGAGATCTAAGGCCTTTAGAGGGGAACCAGACATCCTCAAACCAGGAACAAACCAAGTTAGGACTCAGAGCTGGAAGCAGGGGTGGGGAGCTGCATAGATAGGAAGTGCAACACAGAGAAAAGTTCAATAGCATGCATTTGTCTTCTCCACTGTATTCTAAGTTCCTCAATGGCAGGGATCATGTTATTTGGCCTTCTGTTCTCAGTATCTAGTAGTTATTAACACATAGTATTATGAGCATTGGTATTAGGCAAAAACAATCAGACAAACAAACAAAACACATAATAAATGCTCAATAAATGTTTGTGAAATGAATTAAATTGACCAAACTATTTCCATGGTAGGAATGTATACATATGTTCAAAGCCTCAGGCTGCCTTAAAATTTCTAGCATCTCAGATAACTTTTGGGGATTGAAGAGTTTATTGATATACATTTTATTTATTATTATTATTTTTGAGACAGAGTCACGCTCTGTTGCTCAGGCTAGAGTGCAGTGGTGCAATCTCATCTCACTGCAACCTCCACCTCCCAGGCCAAAGCAATTCTCACGCCTCAGCCTCCTGAGTAGCTAGGATTACAGGCGCACCCCACCATGCCTGGCTAATTTTTGTTTTTTCAGTAAAGACAAGGTTTCACCATGTTGGCCAGTCTGGTCTCGAACTCCTGACCTCAAGTGATCCACCTGCCTCAGCCTTCCAAAGTGTTGAGATTACAGGTGTAAGTCACCTAATAAACATTCATTTACTGTTTCAATACATCTTGAAACATTACTTGGGATTCCCCAACCTTTTGGGGATTCAAAAATGTATTGAAACCTTAAATGAATGTATATCAATGAAGGTCCTGAGAACTAGGAGAAAGACAAAAGGAAATAGGCAGAAAAGTACCTTGGTGTAGAAAAATTAAGTGATGACTGTTTTATTCCAAAGTCTGTGGTCTTTCTTTTTTTTTTTTTGAGACAAAGTCTGACTCTGTTGCCCAGGCTGGAATGCAGTGGCACATTCTCGGCTCACTGCAATCTCCACCTCCCAGGTTCAAGTGATTCTTGGGCCTCAGCCTCCCGAGTAGCTAGGATTATAGGCAACGGGCATTTGCCTTTTAATTCAACTCTACTTGAGCTAACTAGAGCAGAGCTAGAAGTATGGAATAAATAATGCTTATTTCCCCAAAGCATTTTTTTATCGAAATGATGAAGGCAATGGGGCAGAAACTACAAAAAAGAAACTGTCACATAGGTTCTGGGGTCTGACTGGTGTGGAGAATCAATCACTTTGCTAAGGCTCAGTCTGGTCAGCATAAGGATTTGTGTTGTGGGAATATTGTTTTGCTTTTCTCTTTCTTTCATCCTTCTGTCCATTTTTCTCACCCTCTTCCATTTCCCTTTGCTTCCAAGGCCACCTCTAGTTCTAGTCTCCACTTCCCCATCTTCAGTGACCCAATATGAAACGTCATCACTTTAATCTTGTTAACTCTCACATGTCCTGTTTAATCTGTCAGAGTATATATAGATAGTCATCCTGCAGTTCCTTCCGGAAGGAGGAGTCAAAAGATGAAACTGACCTACTTCTCACCATTCCAGGTCTGCGCAGGACAACTTTTCTGTATATTCTAACAGTACTCTGTTTCTCTCTGTTAGACCATGCACCATGACATATTGTAATTACTTGTTTACTTATAGTGAATGTCACCATCATTCGCTTCTCTGCTATTTAAAGGCAAGAAATGGTTTTTTTTAAATCTTCAAATTTAGCAGTGTCTAACATACAGTAAGTATTTAATAAATGATGAGTAAAAGGGATGGGGGAAGAGAGAAGGAGGAAGCAAAGAAAAAAGGAAGGAACAAAGGAGGAGGAAAGAAGTTAGTTGGGAAATTCTGTTCAAAAAAGAGAGTAAAATCCAATACTAGATTTGTGGAAAACAATTACTGATGGGCACTCTTACAATGAAATCACAGTAACTGCTCCTCCGTCTGGTCACTGGAAGTGACCTAATTAGGGAGCATGTCTTGCGTTAGGTGGGAGAGACCAGCATCGTAAGATCACGATATGTTGCAGCCTGCAGAGTAAGGTAGGAAATTTAAGCAATTATTTATTTTTGTTTTTTAAGGTTCCTCAATTCTACAAATACAACCATCAACAACAAACGCTAAGCCGAACTAACCAAATAACAAACATCATTTTGGTTTTCAAGCAACTTAAGGGAAATTTTATTTTTGACTTTGTAGCTGCATTTCTCTATCTCTCTTTCTCTCTTTGCACATAATAATGGTTATCTTGAAGACTGTTTTCCTCACAAATAATCCTTTGAAAATGATTCACTTTAGGCCAGGCACGGTGGCTCACACCTGTAATCCCAGCACTTTGGGAGGCCGAGGCAGGTGGATCATCTGAGGTCAGGAGTTCGAGACCAGCCTCGCCAATATGGCGAAACCCCGGCTCTACTGAAAATACAAAAATAAGCTGGGCATGGTGGCGTGCACCTGTAATCCCAGCTATTTGGGGCTGAGGCAGAAGATCGCTTGAACCTAGGAGTCGGAGGTTGCGGTGAGCGGAGATTGCGCCACTGCGCCCAGCCTGGGCGACTCAGTCTCAAAAAAGAAAAAAAAAAAAAAGAAAGAAAATGATTCACTTTCTCTTTCCTCCATCTTTGGGCGCCGCCACAATAGTGCACATGAATGTCCTGGCTGATGCTCTCAAGAGCATCAACAATGCCGAAAAAAGAGGCAAACGCCAGGTGCTTATTAGGCCGTGCTCCAAAGTCATCTTCCGGTTTCTCACTGTGATAATGAAGCGTGGTTACGTTGGTGAATTTGAAATCATTGATGATCACAGAGCTGGGAAAATTGTTGTGAACCTCACAGGTAGGCTAAACAAGTGTGGCGTGATCAGCCCCAGATTTGATGTGCAACTCAAAGCTCTAGAAAAATGGTAGAATAATCTGCTTCCATCCCGCCAGTTTGGTTTCATTGTACTGACAACCTCAGCTGGCATCATGGACCATGAAGAAGCAAGACAAAAACACACAGGAGGGAAAATCCTGGGATTCTTTTTCTAGGGATGTAATATATATATTTACAAATAAAATGCCTCATGGACAAAAGAAGAAAATGATTCACTTTAAATAAGTAAACTGATTTGTTGAATTAGAAGAGATTTCCACCCTCCCCCCACCCCAAAAATACTTTGGTAAAATAAATAACTTTCTGTCTTTAAATTAAAGTGTTGTTCCAGGAAACATGGGTATTGTGAATCCTGGGGCCAAGGAGACTAAGGATGTTTATTGGCTTCTTATTTGATTGATACCTTGGGTGTCTTTATTGTATGTCCCCTTCTCCCTCCCAATCAAGAAATCATGTAAGCTGATCTCAACCCCTAACCTCCATTGACCCCCATGACATCTGGGAGAAGAGCAAGGAAAAGAGGAAGTGCTGGAGGCTGAGCTATAAGTGAAAGATAGTGTGTTACCTAAATGATTACAAGTTAACAGAAAGATCCTGAGATAGGATTAGTGACAAAATTAAGTTCTACCGGGTTGCTGCTACTGAGGAAGATTATATTTCCTAAAGAAGATTTTTAAAGCTACATAGTGTTTAAAATGTTTGGTCCCATCACATTTATGTACCTGCATCAAAATAATTATTTAAAAAAGACAAGTAGATTTCAAGCACTAAATGCTTACAGGCTGTAACACTTGTTGATAGCACCCAAATTACTAGATGTCATCAGGCTTTCTTCGCGTGGTGGATTTACAGAACAGTAACAACTTAAAGACTAGGAGGAAATAGACATTATAGATGATGATGACATGTTGTAAATAATTGTTTATGTCTTAATAGAGGATCTCCTCTTAGTTGTTTAAATTATTTGAACAATAAGCAAGAACAAATATAAAGAATCCAAATATTCATTGATTATGTTTGTCTTTGATGATAGCTGCCAGCTATTAAACACCAGTTAGATAACAATTTTGACCACACATTATCTCTTTTGCTTACTCTGACCAAATAAGGCATCCCTTTTTACAGAAGAAGAAACTGAGGCTAAGAGAGATTAAACTTGCCCTAATTACTCAGCTAATAATGTCCAGAATCAGGCTTCAAACTAGGTGCATTTTACCTCAAACTAAGACCATTCTGTTTCTCTTTCAACTTGTTGCCTTCTTATTGTTACAGCCAACCAAGATTAATATCCGTTTTTACTTTCCACCGTTTTAGTTTTTAAGATTGCACAGAGACACTGCCAAGAGTCCTTGGAAATTGAAATGTGGACAACAGCAAAGCATGCCATGGATTTAAATGGAAATAGACTTTACAAAGCAAATAACCTATAGCTCTAAGCACCACAAAGTGTTATGAAACACATCACAGTGTAAATATTTTCATGGCGGGATCATGGGGAGTTAAAGAAAATAGTGAAGGTTATAGAAGTGGCACAAAGGTCAGGTTACTTTTTGTTGTTGTTAATAGTTTGATAAGTTTCAGTGTTTGGAGATGATCCTATCCAAGTGCAAAGTTTTTGCTTTCGAAGACACGACTGATGGTAAGCAACATGCCTTTAGCTTTTCCTACTACTACTTCTGCATGTTTCAGTCCCAATATTATAAAGACTAAGAAAAACCACTTTGACTTTTTTCAGGTTAAAACTTCGAAGTCCTGGCCAGGAGTGGTGGCTCAGCCTGTAATCCCAGCACCTTGGGTGGCCAAGGTGGTCTGAATACCTGAGGTTGGGAGTTCAAGACTAGCCTGACCAACATGGAGAAACCCTGTCTGTACTAAAAATACAAAAAATTAGCCGAGTGTGATGGTGCATGCCTGTAATCCCAGCTACTCAGGAGGCTGAGGCACAAAAATTGCTTGAACCTGGAAGGTGAAGGTTGTGGTGAGCCGAGATCACGCCATTGCACTCCAGCCAGGGCAACAAGAGCAAAACTCTGTCTCTAAATAAATAAATGAATAAATATTCAAAGTCCTGAAAGCACACTCAATTGAAAATATTTACAAAGGAAACTTAGAGGAAAACTGCCTTGCATAAAGTAGATCAGTCATAAACATTTGTTGGTTTGATTTTTATTAGAAGGAAAATTATTTTTTTAATTTTTGGTTAATCTCTCCTGATAATTTTATTTATACAAAAAGTTGATTTATTTTTGCTTTACCAACAGTTTCATAAAGGTTTCCATGCCTTTGCTCCTGATGAACCTAGTGCTAATATGAGATCTTAACTTTATCTGGCATTTTCTGTTTCATGATTAAACCACTGATTTACAACTGCAACATCCAAAAAATAATAATTTTATGATTCTCTTTTAGTTAGGTAATAAAAATATATCCCATTAGTAATATAATATAATTTGCCTCATGTGGTTTCTAGAGAATACTGTGGTTTTTCTTAAGTTAATCGTATTGTATCATTTATATTCATGACTTCAGAAGAGGAAAATAAGTAAGATTCATAGTTGAGAACAGAAGACTTGCTACAAAAGGTATAACAAAGCAATAAGCATCTAATGTCAAATAAATGGATGCATTTTATATACAAATATATTTATATAACATGTAATACCTATATATGGTAATATATACAATGCATTTATTAGACATATTTGATTATATGATATATAGCAATACATACATGTATATGGGATGTAATGTGTATCTATTTATATGTATAACACATCCATTTATTTGACATTGTATGTGTATATCTTTTTTTGTATTTTGAACAAATGATGTTAAGAAGGATATTCATTGAAATGTTAATAGAGGTTGCCTGTGGATTATGGGATTACAGGTAATTTTTATTTTTTATTTGCTAAGTTATTTTGAGTTTTTACAATAAACATGTTTATTTTTACAAGAGTAATAGATTTCTCAAAAATAAAAAGCAGAAATTATAATTACAGGTAAGAAATTACATTCCATCCTAAATTCTACATCAATCAAACAGGAAGCATACATTAAACACCTAGACACCATATTGTTCTTTCCAATTTAGAGTCTTTCTTTTTTTTTTTTTTTTTTTTTTTTGAGATGGAGTCTCGCTCTGTTGCCCAGGCTGGAGTGCAGTGGTGCGATCTTGGTTCACTGCAACCTCCACCTCCCAGGTTCAAGCAATTTTCTGCCTCAGCCTCCCGAGTAGCTGGGATTACAGGTGCCTGCCACCACCACACCCAGCTAATTTTTATATTTTTAGTAGAGACTGGGTCTCACCATGTTGGCCAGGCTGGTCTTGGACCCCTGACCTCAAGGGATTCACCTGCCTCAGCCTCCCAAAGTGCTGGGATTACAGGCATGAGCCACTGTGCCTGGCCCCAACTCCAAGTCTTTCTTTATGAGAAAATGCCACAGACAATTAAATAGAAACTATTCTTAGCAATTTACCATCGTGGTGTCTTCCCAAAGCATCATTCTTGATTTGTATAGAAACAAAAATCATCTTTCTGTTTGCATACTTAATTTGTTTATGTAATATTTAATACAATTATAATAATTACAATAATAAGTATAAGAGGCTGGTAAACACCAGCTAACTCAACTAATGGGAGCAGAAGTGTGTAGGTGGCTTAGATGGGGTTTTCCAGGAAATCTGATGGAGATTTGGAGATAGGAGGTTCACTGGTAATTGTCAGGAACAACACTCATAAGGAAGTGAAGAAAGCCCAGCACTGGGCAGAGGGAAAACTAATGTGGTAGCAATGGAGGCCCCCATCAATCCCTGGAAGATCTCTGAAGCTGAAATAACTCTTCGAAGTTGTCCCAAAACAATGCAAGGACCTTGAGGGTCCTAAATCCACTGACTAGTTATTGGATGTGGACTGGCCCTGTGGCAGGGGTATAACTTGAGTTAGACAACTTCCGTCTCCCAAGGGCAATTCCTGGAGAGGGATTCAGCTATGGGTCCTTGACATCTCAACACTTTTTGGCTAAAAATATGAATGGCTCCGTCCTGGCAGGTGTGGTAATGTGGGTTGCATGCCACAGCCAGCAGCCAACACAGCCAGTGCTTACACCACACAGATCCACATGCTTTATAGATTCACCCCATATGGGAACAACTCTTCTAGCATTCTAATTGGTCTCATTTCCCACAGATCCACATGCTTTATATATTCACCCCATATGGGAACAACTCTTCTAGCATTCTAATTGGTCTCATTTCCCGGAAAATTTTACAAGAGGAAGGTTAGTGGAATGAACTACATTTGCCACCCCTGCAGCTCATGGCAAGGCCACATCTGATCCTCATTGTCTCCTTTCTACTTCTCATTCTAGATCCCCCTTGTCCTTAGCCAACACCTCTGCTGCTCTAGGTGGCTCACCTTGCAGGGTGACGCAGACTCTTGACCCCCTGGTGGTCTAAGTCCCTTGTCACCAGGCCCTTCTCAGACTTTGGCAGTTACGCTTATCCATTTACCATCAACACTGAACAGGGGAGTGTTAAAGAAAAAATTATTCAATGACATTTGTTAAAGCACGGTCAGGCAGACTTTATTCGGAACCATTGAGAGAGGCATAGGAACCACTGCAATCAGATTTTGCATTAAGGCAGAGAGATTGGGCTCAACTCCAAATGCAGCATGGGCAAGTGGGAATTTATAGCCAAGGAGCAGGGTGGGGCTCAGTGGAGGGAAATTACTTAGAGGAAACATGAGGGGTCAGGGGGACTCTGGTTCAACCGACTGAACAGGATTCTTGCTGAAGACAGGGCAGGATGATTAGACATCACCTGGGGAGAAAGTAGAAGATGAGGAACAGGATCAGCTTTCCAGGTTGATCAGATTGATCAGGATCCGCTCTCCAGGTTGGTCGGATTTTCCAGGTTGATCGGATATTGAGGGTGGGGGCTTCTTGCTAAACAGACTTGGCAGGTTCTTTGCTAAAACTGGATTTTACAAGGAAGTGCACAGATGGGCCTAGGAGAAGTCTTAGGAGCCTGACTAAAGTTTGGCCGAGCCCAAAATTTTTGTCAAGGGTAATAAGAGATACCCACAATAGATCTCTCCGGTGTTTAACTTATTCTTTCCTGCCTCGATTGTATAAAATAAGTGTATTTCCTTCCTATGAGTAAGTTCAATTACCCTCAGGTGTGCTAATTATTTTGTTTCCCTGCTAAGGAGCCCTTAGTAACTGGACTGCATTTGTGGCTGAAAGTTTAATGGGACTAATAATAAGCCTCATAGTGGAAGCACTCCTCTTTGACAACTAGGACCTCTAGAGGCCCAAAGCCTAGGACTGAGGGGACAAGAAGGGGTCTCCAAGTGGGTCACTCCTAACAAAGGCAAGTGGGGCCAATCTAACTTTCACCCATTGGTTTCCTGTCTCATAGAGAGTCCACTGATCAGGGACATTGTAGCATATACAGTCATTAATTTAGGGTCCTCTCTGGGCAGAGTATCATCTTCAAACTGGCACATAGCTACACCTTCAAAAGATCATTGTATCACTCTCTCTGGTCAGCTGCTTCCGGATGCTATAGTGTGTGAGAGGTCCCGTGGTCACGTGTCCACTGAGCAGCAGAGGTGTTGGCTGAGGGCAAGGGGATCTAGAATGAGAAGAAAAAAGGAGACAACGAGGATGACTTGTGGTCTTGCCATGACCTTCCAAACTGTCTCCTTCCAAGCCCCTGACTACCCAACCACAAACTCTTTGTTACTGTCCCTGGGTTTAAAATATATTCTCATCTTGGGCCACCTCTCATTGATGTGAATGGGGTCTCTTGTTCTGAAGCAATATTACACAGATTTCAGGTTGGTAATATAAACATTCCGGAGAAACACCCTCCCATACTGGTGCTGGCCAAGGCCCGGTGGGCAGAAAAGCAGACATATGCCCAGAATATATTTGATTACAGTAAAGATAAATCAACTTGTCTCCAAGTATCCGATTGGTCTCCTTGAGGAATATGCTGTATCGGGAACTGAACTTGGGTCTCCTTGCTGGCAGGTTGGACATGTGGCCTTGGTAAGTGGGAATCTATGGTGTGGGGTTCATGCGTAGCTTCCATTGCTGCTACAGAAACCATTCAGTCCTGAACCCAGTGTGCCAACTTGGGGGTGGCGGATTGCAGGGGCTGCCT
Organism: Aotus nancymaae; assembly: GCF_030222135.1. Classification (NCBI taxonomy): domain Eukaryota; kingdom Metazoa; phylum Chordata; class Mammalia; order Primates; family Aotidae; genus Aotus; species Aotus nancymaae. The sequence continues at coordinate 28,683,586 of NW_026988454.1, forward strand.
GACAGCAACCGGCCAGGTCATTTTCTCTACTTGGTTGTCTTGCGCCTTCTCTATAGTGGATGTTTTCTGTTGGGTGTGAACATGTAGTACAAAGAGATTCCCACTCCAGTCCCTTCCATAGGCTCAACCGCATGCTTTTCCCCATACATCCTCCTCTCTGATCTTCCAAACTGTCTCCTTCCAAGCCCCTGACCAACTAGCCAAACCCTTTGTTCCTGTCCCTGGGGTTAATGTATATTCTTATCTTGGGCCACTTCTCATACACAAAGTGAATGACTAGGTGCCTTAACTGAAACCCTCCCCCATAAATTTCCCCTCACTAATGTTCTTTAGGCCCTGACACAAGTTGGGCTAACCCAAATTTTAACTCTTCTGTTCTGTAGAAGACACTTCTTTTTTTTTTATTATTGCATTTTAGGTTTTGGGGTACATGTGAAAAACATGCATAGGTGCATATGTGGCAGTGTGATTTGCTGCCTTCCTCCCCTTCACCTATATGTGGCATTTCTCCCCATGCTGTCTCTCCCCAACTCCCCACCCCTCGCTGTCCCCCGCTCCCCTGCAACAGACCCCAGTGTATAGTGTTCCCCTCCCTGTGTCCATGTGTTCTCATTGTTCAACACCCGTCTATGAGTGAGAACATGCGATGTTCGATTTTGTGTTCTTGTGTCAGTTTGCTGAGAATGATGGTTTCCAGGTTCATCCAGAAGACACTTCTAAGTGAATAAAAAGGCAAGCCACAGACGTTAGAAAATACTTGTAAACCACATGTCTGACAAAAAAAAAACTTGTATCAACAATATATAAAGAATTTTCAAAGCCAGGCGTGGTGGCTCATGCCTGTAATCCCAGCACTTTGGGAGGCTGAGGCAGGCAAATTAAGAGGTCAGGAGATCGAGACCATCCTGGCCACCATGGCAAAACCCCGTCTCTACTAAAAATACAAAAAATTAGCTTGGCATAGTGGCATGCACTTGTAGTCCCAGCTACTCAGGAGGCTGAGGCAGGAGAATCGCTTGAACCCAGGAGGCAGAGGCTGCAGTGAGCTGAGATTGTGCCACTACACTCCAGCCTGGGTAACAAAGTGAGACTCTGTCTCAAAAAAAAAAAAAAAAAAAACAAAGAATTTTCAAGACTCAACAATAAAAAAACAAAGAACTCAATACAAGCCAGGCACAGTGGCTCACACCTGTAATTCCAGCACTTTGGGAGGCCAAGGCAGGTGGATCCCTTGAAATCAGGAGTTCAAGACCATCCAGGCCAACATGGTGAAATCTGTCTCTACTAAAAATACAAAAAATTAGCCATGCTTAGTGGTACATGCCTGTAATCCCAGCTACTTGCGAGGTTGAGGTAAGAGAATCTCTTGAACCCAGGAGGCGGAGGTTACAGTGAGCTGAAATTGCACCACTGCACTCCAGCCTGGGTAACAGAGTGAAACATTGTCTCAAAACAAACAACCAAAACCAAACCAAAACAAAACAAATCCGCAATATAAAATGGGAAACAGTTTGAATAGACACTTAACCAAAGAAGATATTCAGATGACAAGTAAGTACGTGAAGTGGTGATCATTTGTCTTAGGGAAACGCAAATTTAAATTACAGTGAGATGCCGCTACACACCTATTAGAATTACATTAGAATGGTTTAAGAGATTGTGGAAAAAACTAAAATTCGGATGTACTTCTGGTGGAAATGCAAAATGGTACAGCCATTTTGAAAAAATAGCGTTTTTTAAATAAACATATGTTAAGCATTCACCAAACAATCCTACTCCTACATATTTTGTTAATAATCACCCCAAATTGGAAGTAACCCCAATGTCCTTTAACTAGTGAATGGATAAACAAACTATAATCGTCCATACAACAGAATACTATTCAGTGCTTAAACTACTGATACAAGTAAGAACATGGAAGAATCTCAAATGCATTAATCTATGTGAAAAAAAATCCAGACTTAAGAGACTGCGTCCTACATGATTCCATGTATGTGACATTTTTGGCAGAAGAATAGGAACAGAAAGCAAATCAGTGGTTGCCGGGGCACTGAGGGTGGAGAGCGGAGCTGAGTACGGAAGGGCAGCACAAAGGAATTGTTTCGGATCACGGAATTCTGTATCTTGATTTTGGTGGTGGCTGCATGACTGTTTGCATTTGTCAAATTTTGCTGTATGTAATTTATTTATCTTAAAAACTGTATTAGAGACTTTCAGGTAAACAGCTGATGCATTTGCTAACAGTAACCAACTAGTTGGTTTTGCCTGAAAACCAGCATTTTAAAATCTGCAGCTATATACTATAGACCACCTGTATTAAAATAGCGTTCTCATTATGTCACTTTTAAAAACTGATATTACTAAAAATGTGTGGGAAAGAAGTTAGACTTGAACTCAAAGGGCCAATGTGTTACATTGTACTTCTTTTCCTTTATATTTGGAAATATAAATTTAAGTTACAGATATAGAAAAAAAATTTCATTCATTGTGAAACTGTTACCACTCAGCCCACCCAGTATTCATCTGGGAACCGAGGAGGCAGCCTCCACCTCTTCAGGCTTCTTGTCTTTTTGAGTTCCTGCTTCCATGGAGGAGGATATATTTGTTCGGAGGGCTCTCACACAGACACATTGCTTTTCTTAGATTGATGATGTCTAGGACTCTGCCTGCATCCAGGGAAGTGTGCCTGCAGGCTGAGGCAGTGGTTGCTGGTAGTAAGGTTCATTCAGTTGCTTCTTAGTAAGCCCATAAGGAAAGGGGTCTGACTTTATTTTTTTTCTTTGGAATGTGTGATTCTTATGACTTTTGGTCTTCAGCTTGGCCTTGGTTGTGAATGAGAAAACTAATCCATGTCCTGTTAACATTAGGAGAGCCTCACAGAGCAATAGAACCACTGGAAGAGTCCCTCTCAAAATCTGACAATGCACATGTTGTGGCCAATTTAGTTATTTGGCCGGGGTAGGGGGTAGGAGTGCATGAAGGAATCAAGGGTGCTAGCAAAGTACCTTGGACATAATGACAACAAGGTCCCTGAACTGTATGATCCCTGAGGACAAGACTATGAAGTTTGTTTTACACGGCCACAAGATGCTCAAAGTACATTTTTGAATACACTAACTATGTGCTGATATTGAGGAGAACCTGAAGGTTATAAGGAGTGTATTAGTTCGTTCTCATGCTGCTAATAAAGACATAACCAAGACTGGGTAATTTATAAAGGAAAGAGGTTTAAATTATTCACAGTTTAGCATGGCTGGGGAGACCTCTGGAAACTTACAGTCATGGCAAAAGGGAAAGCAAACATTTCTTTCTTCACATGGTGGCAGCAAGAAGTGCCAAGCCAAAGGGGAAAAACCCCTTATAAAATCATCAGATCTTGTGAGAACTCACTCACTATCACAAGAACAGCATGGAGGTAACTGCCCCCATGATTCAATTACCTCCCACAGGGTCCCTCCAGCAACATGTGGGGATTATGAGAACTACAATTCTAGATGAGATTTGGGTGGGGACACAGCCAAACCGTATCATTCTGCTGCTGGCCTCTCTCAGATCTCATGTCTTCACATTTCAAAACACAATCATGCCTTTCCAACAGTCTCCCAAAGTCTTAACTCATTCCAACATTAACCCAAAAGTCCACAGTCCAAAGCCTCATCTGAAACAAGGCAAGTCCCTTCTGTCTATGAGCCTGTAAAATCAAAAGCAAGTTAGTTACTTCCTAGATACAATGGGGGTATAAGCATTGGGTAAATATAGTCATTCCAAATGGGAGAAATTGGCCAAAACAAAGGGGCTACAGGCCCCATGCAAGTCCGAAATCCAGAGGGACAGTCAAATCTAAAGCTCCAAAATGATCTCCTTTGACTCCATGTCTCACATCCAGGTCAGGCCGATGCAAGAGGTGAATTCCCATGGTCTTGGGCAGCTCTGCCCCTGTGGCTTTGCAGGGTCCAGCCCCCCTTGTGTCTGCTTTCATGTGCTGGCATCGAGTGTCTGTGGCTTTTCCAGGCACATGGTGCAAGCTGTCAGTGAATCTACCATGCTGGGGTCTGGAGGATGGTGGCCCTCTTCTCACAGCTCCCTTAGACAGTGCCACAGTGGGGTCTCTGTGTGGGGGCTCCCACCCCACATTTCCCTTCTGCACTGCCCTAGCAGAGGTTCTCCATGAGGGCATCACCCCTGCAGCAAAATTCTGCCTGGACATCCAGGCATTTCTATACATCCTCCGAAATCTAGGCAGAGGTTTCCAAACCTCAATTCTTGACTTCTGTGCACCTGCAGGCTCAACACCATGTGAAAGATGCCAAGGCTTGGTTCTTACACCCTCTGAAACCACTGCCTGAGCTGTACCTTGGCCTCTTCTAGCCACGGCTGGAGTGGCTGGGATGCAAGGCACCAAGCCTCTAGGCTGCACACAGCAGGGGCGTCCTAGGCCTGGCACATGAAACCATTTTTTCCTTCTAGGTTTCTGGGCCTGTGATGAGAGGGACTGCTGCAAAGATCTCTCTCATGCCCTAGAGACATGTTCTCCATTGTCTTGGTGATTAACATTCAGCTCCTTGTTACATATGCAAACTTCTTCCCAGGAAATGGGGTTTTCTTTTCTATTGCATCATCAGGCTGCAAATTTTCCAAACTTTTGTGCTCTGTTTCCTCTTGAACACTTTGCCACTTATAAATTTCTTCTGCCAGATGCTTATAAATCATCTCGCTCACATTCAAAGTTCCACAAATCTCTAGGGCAGGGGCAAAATGCCACAAGTCTCTATGCATAGGAAGAGTTACCTTTACTGCAGTTCCCAAAAAGTTCTTCACCTCCATCTGAGACCACCTCAGCCTGGAATTTATTGTCCAGATGACTGTCAGCATTTTGAGCAAAGCCATTCAACAAGTCTCTAGGAAGTTCCAAACTTTCCCACATCTGTGTGCTTAGCCCTCCAAATCTCTAGGAAGTTCTAAACTTTCCCACATTTTCCTATTTTCTTCTGAACCCTCCAAACTTTTCCAACCTCATCCTGTTAGCCAGTTCCAAAGTCACTTCCACATTTTTAGGTATCTTTACCGCAGCACCCCACTCTTTGCAGTACCAATTTATTATATTAGTCTGTTCTCAGGCTGCTAATAAAGACATATCCAAGACTGGGTAGTTTATAAAGGAAAGAGGTTCAGTTCAGCATGGCTGGGGAGGCCACAGGAAACTTACAATCTTGGTGGAAGGGGAAGCAAGCATGTCCTTCTTCACATGGTGGCAGTAAGGAGAAGTGCTGAGCAAAAGGGGAAAAGCCACTTAAAAAACCATAAGAGGTCCTGAGAACTCACTCACTAACAGGAGAACAGCATGGGATAAACTTCCCCCATGATTCTCTTACTGCCCAACAGGTTCTTCCCACAACACATGGGAATTATGGAAACAATTCAATTTGAGATTTGGGGGAGGACACAGACAAACCATATCAAGGAGTATTTTTTTTTTTTTTTGAGATGGAGTCTGTAAGGCCGGTTGCCTCGCTGGGAGCCAAATGGACACACCCTTCTCTCTCCACGCCTGAAAACTACGTCACCATTCTGAGCGCATTACTCAGCATCTGGCCTCTCCACGTGGGCTCCCCACACCCATTTCCGCATTCCAATCTCAGTCCTGCACTCATCAGCAAACTATGCACTCGGCCCCGCCAAAATTTTGAAAAATCCCGCCAAAGACCTGTCCTATGGCAGCTTGCCCCGTACATCCTCAACCAGCCCACTTACCAGTAGCCCAGCTTGGCTGCCAATGGCAGTTCGCCTCGTCCGTGCCCAGTCCCTTCATAACCAATGAGACTACCTCCGCTTTGTTTCCCCCGCAGCCGATCAACTACCTCCACTCCCTATAAAACCCCACACCCCAAGAAGAGAAGTGCGACTTCTTTGGCCCCTTTCCTGGACCATAGAACCTCTCCCGGGAGGTGCATAAATTGGCTTTTAATTTCCTTACTCTGGTCTCCGTTTCCTCATTTAACTCGGCAATAAACCTTACAGAGTCTCACTTTGTTACCCAGGCTGGAGTGCTGTGGTGCTATCTTGGCTTGCTCTGACCTCCACCTCCCGGGTTCAAGCGATTCCCTGCCTGAGCCTCCTGAATAGCTGGGATTACAGGCATACACCACCAGGTCTGGCTAAATTTTTTTTGTATTTTTAGTATAAACAGGGTTTAGCCACGTTGGCCAGGCTGGTCTTGAACTCCTGACCTCAGGTGATCCGCCCACCTAGGCCTTCCAAAGTGTTGGGATTTTACTTTATTTTTCAAAGCTAGCAGTGGGGAAATAGTCAGCTTACACCTCTGGAAACTGTTTCAAAAGTATGGGCTGAAGGCAGAGGTTTAAAAAAGGGAAGCTCGATATGAGAGATGTGCAGGAGTTATGCAGGGAGCAGGGGCTGTGAGTCTTGCTTTAATGGCTATCTTGAGCTATGGTCCACCTAAAAATGCAGGCTGGTGTCAGCTCGCCTGTGGCCAGGCTGCAGATTAACTATTTTGAGGCAATCTTTAAATGGGGGACAATTCTGCAGCTGGGCCTTTGTGCCTAGTTCATTTTAAATTAGCCCCTGGAATTTTTAAGAAGCATACAGTTAGATCAATGTGTATTGGGTAATGGAGTACATTGTGGGAAATGGAAGGGAGTGGAGTTTCAAAGTATGCTTCAAGGCTATATTTTAAGAGTAAAGAGAAAAGGTTTCTACGGTCTGTTTCAAGGTTCCATCTTTAGGCTGGGAAGAAAGGAGAAAAGAAAAAAGGTTTTGTTTTGAAGCGAAACTACTTGGTTACAATACCTCATTTTGCTTAAAATCAGTTTTCAAGTACTTATCCACAATAACATTAATTGAGGACTTACTGTATTGAATGGCTTATCACATCAATGTTGAAATTCACACTTCATTCATTTAACAAATTATTGTTGACACACATTATGTGTCACATACTGGGCTTTGGCACTGTGGCAATGAAGAAATATTTTCCCTCCCTCCCTCCCTCCTTCCGTCTCTTCCTTCCTTTTTCTTTTCTTTTCTTTTTTTTTTTTTTTTTTTTTTGATACAGAGTCTTGCTCTGTTACCCAGGTTGGAGTGCAGTGGTGTGATCACTGCTCACTGCAGCCTCTATTTCCTGGGCTTCAGTGATCCTCCCACCTCAGCATCCCGAGTAGCTGGGACCACAGGTGCACACCATCATGCCTGGCTATTTTTGCATTTTTGGTGGAGATGGTGTTTCACCATTTTACTCAGCCTGGTCTCGAACTCCTGACCTCAAGCAATCCACCCACCTCGGCCTCCCAAAGTGCTGGGATACAGGCATGAGCCACCATGCCTGGCCAAGAAATATTTTCTTAATAACAAACTTAATAAGGAAATAAGAAAGGCAATATAGGGTGGTGATTTTAGAGTTAAGACAGCCTGGAGTTTGAATCCCAGATCCGGATATTTAATAGCAACATGACTTACACAATATTTAACCCATTTTGCCTCAGTTTCCTAATCCGTCAAAGAAAACAACCTAATAGTACCTACTTAATAGGGTTGTGATTAATGTGGTAATTAGTATAAAGTTTTAGAACAATGCCTGAAACTTAGTAAGTATTCAATAGTTATTAGAAATGTAACAGACATATATGTAACGTCAGGTAGTGAAAAGTGTTATAAAGATAAAGAATTCAGGCTGGGTGTGGTGGCTCATACCTGTAATCTCAGCACTTTGGGAGGCTGAGGTGGGTGAGCCCAAGAGTTTGAGACCAGCCTGGGCCACATGGCAAAACTCTGTCTCTACAAAAAACACACACACACAATTTAGCTGGGCATGGTGGCCTGGGCCTGTGGTCCCAGCTACCTGGGAGGCTGAGGTGGGAGAATCACCTGAGCCTGGGAGGTTGAGGCTACAGTGAGCCACGATTATGCCACTGCACTCCAGCCTGGGCGGCAGTGGGAGACCCTGCCTCAAAAGAAAAAAAAAAAGAATTCAGATAAGGGGCTGGTGTGTGGTGGGACTATTTTAGAGCAGCTGTTGTGGGAAGGCTGCTCTGAGGAGGTGACATATGAACAGGGACCTGAAATCATGTGAGTGAATACACCATGCCATAGTTTGTGGAAGGACTATTTTAGATGGCAGAAGCAAAGGCCCTGGGGCAGACAAGAGCTGCAAGGCCTAGCAAAGGTGGCAGAGAAAAAGATGCAAAGACAGTTGTGAGCCAGTCCCTACCTCGTTGTGCTCTTCCCGTTTACACCTTTGGAAGGCAGCTGTCTGGAGGGCTCTGATCACTTTCTGCAGTTGCCCTAAAAGGACATACGAGGGGCTGGCTGTAGCAAACTGAAAGTCTTAGAGATGGAAAATAAGCTTAATGGATAGTATATACTTACCTTTATCAAATGCTAATAGTCAGGTCAGAAGATATTGACAGGTCCACAATCTCTTATCTTTTTTAAAAATAGATAATACGATGCCTGTGACTGTGCACATATTAACATTCCGTGAAGGCCTGGAGTGAAATGAATAAATATTGACACTAAGCGGCATCCACAAAGGCTAGAAATAGCTTCATGCAAGCTTAGCTTAGATTTTGCCTCCAAATGAGGCAGGGCAGGTTTTACTTCCAAAGGGTTACAAAAAAGTCTTTAGGTTTTCAGTGCTCTTTGAATTTGCTATTACCTGTAATAATGTCCTCATATGTGCCATCTATAGGAACCGCACTCTGGGAAACAACTTGTAGAAGACAAAATAAAAACCAAAAATCTGTGTAATTCTGCCTTAGCTACTGTCTTTGAAATATTTTATATTTGCTAAGTGTAATTTCTTAAGATATATATTATTATTATTATTATTATTTTTGAGACTGAGTCTTGTTCTGTCACCAAGGCTGGAGTGTAGAGGCACTTCCTCTGCTCACTGCAACCTCCATCTCCTGGATTCAAGCGATTCTCCCTCAGCCTCCCGAGCAGCTGGGACCGTAGGTGTGTGCCACCACGCCCGGGCTAATTTTCGTATTTTTAGTAGAGACAGGTTTTCACCGTGTTAGCCAGGATGGTCTCGATCTCCTGACCTCGTGATTCGCCCACCTCAGACTCCTAAAGTGCTGGAATTACAGGCGTGAGCCACCGCGCCCGGCGAAGATATTCTACTTGAAATAGCTTAAGAACCCCCTCTCTGAGACAAGTATAGATTAAAAGAGCACCACTCCATGATTTTCATAAAGGAGGAAATAAGGGATGGCAGCCCCTGTGGGCAGCCCGGGCCTACATGAGTTGATAGAGTTGATGATATAAGTGTATAGTATTGCCCGGGCGCGGTCTCTCTCGCCTGTAATCCCAGCACTCTGGGAGTCTGAGGTGGGCGAATCACGAGGTCAGGAGATGGAGACCATTCTGGCTAATACGGTGAAACTCAGTCTTTACTAAAAAATACAAAAAATTAGCCAGGCGTGGTGGCGGACGCCTATAGTCCCAGCTACGCGGGAGGCTAAGTAGGAGAATCGCTTGAACCTGGGAGGCGGAGGTTGCAGTGAGCTGAGATCGTGCCACTGCACTCCAGCCTGGCGACAGAGCGAGACTCCGTCTCAAAAAAAAAAAAAAAAAAAAGTATAGTGTTAAGTTTCGTGACCAGAATGACTTTGTGAACAAAGTGGACAACTTTGCCAGTTTTCCCCTCTACTCAGCGAATTTTGTGTCTCAGGTAAATAGTGGCTTGAAGCACGAATGAGATGAAGCCTTAAAGTTGGTGTCTCTGCATGGAGGGTTCCCGGATAGACTGGATGTCCAGAGTCCTCCAGAGCGGATGGAAATACTGCATTTACCTTCAGTTATACCTGACACCAAAAAGGTACAGATAGAATGGTAATAACCTGAACAAGCCTCCCCTTTCAATCCAATATTTATTTTAGACGCTTAGGACCAGAAGCTGCGAAACATAAAAACTGCAACTCGTATGTATCTAAGTTATCTCGGTCTTAGTGAGCTACTGGCTGTTCTCCGCTGCACCCCGCTTTCCGGGGGTCTTGCTGCCCCGGTCTTCGCGCAGAGGGTGGCGCGGTCATCCCGCCGTCGGGCGCCGGCCACCAGGGGGCGCTGCGGCCCCCTCCCTCTCCCGGGAGCGGCCAAGCCAGCCCGGTGGGTGTTTCTCTCTCCCTCTCGCGCTCTCTCCTCCCGGCCTCACATCCGGGTCTGGAGCGCGGCCGCCGCTGTCACTGTTGGTGCGGGCGCGTCGGGGCCGGGCCGGGGCGCTGTAAATGGCGGCGGAAGGAGGCGGAGCGGTGGCCACGCTTAGCCTAGAGCCTCCGAAACTTTAGGTTCGAAGCCCCACAACTTTCCGGGAAGCGCTGCCGCTCACGAGGCGTGTACAGAAGGGGAAGCTGAGGCGGGAAGTCTGGGGGACTCGGCGGGGAGCCGGGGAGACTCGAACCCGCGGCGGGGGCGGAGTCCGCCAGTGCCTCGCGCCTCCGCAGCCCCCGCCTCTTTCTCCACCCTCTCCGCGGCCGCCGCCGGGGCCGGGGCCGGAGCCGGAGCTACAGCCGCCGCCGCGCTGTGCGCGGACCCCAGGACTGCGCCGGGCCTCGCAGGCGGCGGCGCGCGGAGCTCAGCGGGGCCCTCTCCTCGCGACCTCTGGGCCCTGTTGCTCGGGCGCACCTGGCGCGTGTGAGGCCGGGACCGACGGCTTCGGGAAGCGAGGAGGAGGCCGGGCCACGCACAGCCCCCGCCGGCCCAGGGTCCTGGGGCCGGGCCCCTGGTAGTGCATGCGGGGCGGGGCGGCCGTGAGCCGGAGGCGAAGATGGAAGGCTTAACGCTGAGCGATGCGGAGCAGAAATACTATTCAGATCTCTTCTCCTACTGCGACATTGAGAGCACCAAGAAGGTGGTGGTCAACGGGCGGGTACTGGAGCTGTTCCGGGCCGCGCAGCTGCCCAACGACGTGGTCCTCCAGGTAACGCCTCGTCCGGGGTCGGCGGGCGGCTCAGGCCATCAGTGGCCGGCTTCCGGGAGTGGGAGTGGGAGTGGGCGCCGACTCCTTGGTGCCCGGCGCGGGGCTGGTTCCTCGGGGTCCCTGTTGCGGGCCGGGGCCGCAGGTGCCGGGGCGGCCTGGACTCGCGCCGCGGGCGAGGGAGAGGGGGTCGCCCTTAGAGGACGGAGCTCCTGTAGTGGGGGTCTGAGGAGCTTCAGCCGGTATCCCCCACCACCCTGAGAATCCGTGCTCTACCCTGCAAGAGCTATCTCACGTGAAGGATCTTACGTTGTTAATGTGTATGAATTCTAGAACCTGGTATACACAGAGCTCTTGGGATCCTGCAGAGTAGTGAAATTATCAGTATGGGCAAAAAAAAATTTTTTTTTAATTCTTGAATTAACTGAGAAGACGCGATAAAGTGAGTTTTATAGATTTAGGAATCGAAGAAGCAGGTTTTTTTAAAAAAAAAGGAAGCAAAATTCGTAGGGAGATTTTAAAAAATGTGAACTGGTTAGTAGTTTTACAGGTAGCACCTAGGAACTTGTAGTTTTCTATAGAACATGTGTGTGAGATGAGACTGAACAGTGTTTTTCAACGGGCATTCGAAAGCATTTGTGGAACTTGTGGATTTGGGTTGGGAGATGAGCATTCAACAGCTGGAAGGCAAACGTGCGTGTTTGCCCTAATCTGAAGCTCTGGAGGAGCAAGCCCTATCGGTTTCAAGCCTTCTTTATCATATCTTCTTTTAAAACAGAAGACTTCCTAGAAGTTCTTACCTCATATGTGTGGTGAGCATTAATGCTACTCTGTTTAATGATTCATAGCTGCTAGTAGGAGTCTATCTAAACAGCGTATTGGGAAGAGGTCCCTTTCATCTTTTATACTGATCCAAGCTAGTTATCCACATCTGCAAAACTTAAAGGCACATGTAACAGCGTATGCAGTGGATTGCAGAGCATTGGACCAGGGTTTTGAGGGCTGAATCCTTGACCCTGCTCTGCTGTTAACCAGCAGTGTCACTTGGGATCAGGCACTTTCCCTCTTCAAGCATAAGTATGTTCATCTACAGAATGAAGGCAAGTTTCTTCTAACAAGAATTCTGTGAATATGAAAATGTCCACACATGGGCCTGTTAGAAGTTACATCTGCATTAACTATGACTGAGTTGAACGAGTTCAATCTTTTTACACGTTCTTGTGTTTTATATTGCTTTTTTAAAACCTTGGGAGGAAAAGGTGGGTGTCTTATGTGCCAGTGAAGGGCAGCGAGGAGTCCCAAATTCATCCTGTTGAAAAGAGACAGATAGTAAATATTTCAGGCTTTGCTGGCCGTATATGCTCTCTGTTGCATATTTTTCTTTGTTTTTGTGTTTACAAAACACAAAAATGTGAAACCATTCTTAGCTCTGGGACATATAAAACAGAGTTTGTAGCCTGCTAAAGAAGGGTGCTGGTGGTGTGGGCTGCCTCGTATATAGCTTTGGGGTAGGACTTAAAAGATCTGGTCAGAACATGCTCATTAGTGATACTCTTTTTGCTCCTTTTGAAGAAGTAACAAAACATACCTTCAAGTTAGGATCTAAATAAAATTAAGGAAAAGTCTTCTCTGTTCTATTTTGGTTTGTCTTTGAGATGAGAAAGAGTTGAAATAAAACTGACTAAATCTTTTTAATGATACAAGAAGACTTTAGCACTTTAAATGTAATTTTTAGGACAGACACATTAGCATTAATGAATCCTTACTTGAAACATGTTTAATCCAATGCAAGTTATTTTTATGTTTTCCTCAATTTTACTAACATTCAAAAAATAAATTTCTATTGTCTTTTGGCATAAAGAGCTTAAATATTCAGGGTTTAGTTACAAGTTAGAAACTGCTGGAACTCCCAGAAACAGAACTCTTACAGTAATGTATACTAAATAGCAATCTAGGTATCTTTTTTTTTTTTTTGACATGGAGTTTCACTCTTGTTGCTCAGGCTGGAGTGCAATGGCGTGATCTCAGCTCACTGCAACCTCTGCTTCCTGGGTTCAAGCGATTCTACTGCCTCAGCCTCCTGAGTACCTGGGATTACAGGCACCCACCACTACGCCCGGCTAATTTTGTATTTTTAGTAGAGACAGGGTTTCTTCATGTTGGTCAGGCTGGTCTACCTCCCCACCTTAAGTAATCTGCCCGCCTTGGCCTCCCAAAATGCTGGGATAACAGCCAATTTAGATATCTTAAAGGCAATTTACTTTAAAATTGGTCTAAGATATACAAATAAGAGACAAAAGGAGAATATGTGCTTAATTCCCTTAAGGCAGTTTGGGATTGTCTGAAAACACAGTCCTCTATTGCTTTCTCAGCGGGAAACATTTGAGGCAACTCATATCTAATGCTGCATTCTCTGCTTAACACTGGGCTAGGCATTGCAGGCATCAGAAGAGGAGTAAGAAGCTCTTAAGGATCTTGTGTCAATTATAGGAGTACTCATATATATCATAAGGTAGATTGTATGCCATAGGAGAAGTGCCAAGTGTTATGTAAATACAAAAGAGGTGTGACCAAGAAAGGCTTTTTGACTTAATTGAAATGGACTTTAAATTAGGGTGGAGTGAGGGGAGTGGAATTATGACGGCTTCCAAGCAGAGAAAAAAGTAGAAAGTGTAGGAGACTTCTCAAGGACTAGTGTTTTCAGGATAACGGAACATAGAATTAGAAAGAGGCTATATTAGGAAAGACCTGAAGAAGGGCAGCAGATAAGATATTTCAGCAGGCAATGGAGACCCATTGAAAAATGTTTGAGTGGCGGAGAGGGTAGGGAAGGAGACTCATTGAGTGATCTGGATTGGATACTAGGTCATGGACATCCAACCAGGGTGACAGCAGTAGAACAGAAAGGGAGAGACTGAATATGTTACTGAAGGATTGCTGGGTAGCCACTGTATCAGGTGCTTTGTGGAATAATGTTTAATTGTGGCCAGATTATCAAGGTTGGATGGAGAGCTTTGAACTAATTATGAAGGTAAAAGGGAGTAGTAGATTTCAGAGAAACGACTCATAAGGCAGTGCGTTAGGAGTCCTTTGTCAGGGCCACAGGAGTTAGAGGAATAAAACTGTAGACTTAACTTGGGGGCTGATTTTGTATGGCAGATATGAAGTGAGAAACTAGGCCAGTGATACTAAAACATGGAAATGAGGGTGACAATGGGGAAGGGGCATTTGGCAGTGTCTAGAGACATTTTTGGTTGTCATAACCAGAGGGGAGAGAGCGATTCTACTGGCATCTAGTGAGTAGAGGCCAGAAATGCTAAACACCCTGCAGTGCACAGGACAACCTCCACAAGAATTATGTGCCCAAGATGTCAATAGTGCTGAGACTGAGAAACCCTAACCTGGACTATAGTGGTGGCAGTGGGACAAAAAATTAGATATGGGTTGGGTGTGATGGCACATGCCTGTAATCTCAGCTACTCTGGAGGCTGAGACAAGAGAATCAATTAGAACCTGGGAGGAGGAAGTTGCAGTGAGCCGAGATCATGCCACTGCACTCCATCCTGGGCGACAGAGCAAGACTCTGGTTCTCCGCCTGCCCCCCCCGCCCCAAAAAAAGAGAGATGGTAGAAATTATGAAGGTAAACTTGATAGGCCTGGGTTACTTGGCAGTGTTTTGGTGAGAGTATAATAAGGTAAGGATTACTCGCCATTGGACACCACTCACAATTAGAAAAGGGGCAGAAAGAGGACTTACTTTTTGTTTTTTTGAGACAGTCTCACTCTGTCACCCAGGTTGGAGTGCCCAGGTTGGAGTGCAGTGTTGTGATCTCAGCTCACTGCAGCCTCTGCCTCCCGGGTTCAAGCCATTCTCCTGCCTCAGCCTCCTGAGTAGCTGGGACTACAGGTGCCCACCACCACAGGTGACTAATTTTTGTATTTTAAGTAGAGATGGAGTTTTACCATGTTGGCCAGGATAGTCTCAATCTCCTGACTTTTCGATCTGCCCACCTCGGCCTCCCAAAGTGCTGGGATTGCAGGTATGAGCCACCGTGCCTGGCCCGAGGGCTTACTTTTTTAAAGAGACAATGATGAGTTTGGTTTCTGGCATTTTTAGATGGCAGTTCAAATCTCTTGGAGATAGTTGGAAGTGGGTGGAGATTTATCCACCCTGACTGCTGGTTCTTACAACAGTTCAGGTTTAGGTGTTCAGAGTCTATTCCTCTGTTTTGCTCACCTAAGTGTTTAGGGACAGGAGACAGTGTCACATAGACTAAGCATGCGCATACATATCAGCACCTTGGTTGGTACAGTAATTTTTAGTGTTTGTTAATAAAAGTTAATGAGGGGACTGAGTAATCTGGGAGAATGACCATAAAGAACAAAGAATACTGAGCCCAGAGCCGAACGAGGAAGGAGCTGGCGTTTATCGACTAGCCTATTATGTTCCTTTGACAAGGCAAATCATTTTTATGGAAGAACTCATTTGATCCTTGCAACAACCTTGTGAAGTGGGTATCATTCTTGTTTATTAACTAAGATCTTGATAGCAGAGAAGTTAAATAATTTATTTGTGAATAGTTCGTATCTCTCCCATACCATTATTCATGTCCCAGCTCTTACCTTCACTTCACTGTTTGTGTAGTTTGGGGCAAGGAGAGGAATAAAATTTAATTGGTCTGATTTTGACTTGCCCATAGGTCTTATGAACAGTAGGGATTTTAGAATATTTGATTTTGAGTTATGTATCAACTTCCTTCTTTGCATAGTAAGTAGTTTAATGTATGATGATGTCTTGAAACACAGCCACTTCAGAGAAAGAGGGAGATTTCTTGTAGTTGGTATCCAGGGCACACACAGATACAATTTTTCTTTATTACAACTGTCAGATTTTAAGGTGTGTTCCATTACTCTTGCTTTGGAATAGCAGAGGAAAATCTATTCTGAGTTTGTTTGTTTTTGAAGACAGAATGTCAATAGACAAAGTGAAGGAGTGGATGCTTTGTAAAATTTTCTCCATGCCACATAAGAACAAGACGAGGGGGAGAAAAATCTGGCTCCTAGGATTTAATCACGAGGAATTTTGCTATCTGCTGAGCAAGAAAATATTCAGTGTTGTGGCTTAATAGTCAGCTCTTCGCGAAGCAGTTTATTTTATTTTTTGAAGATTAGGAAAGATATACTCTTACCACACGAATCAGAATGTTTTCTTAGCTTTCACCAAACAGATATTTCTGTTTGGGGAAATCTCTTAACACTTCATACAGACTTTGAATGCATAATAGGTTAATAAAAAGTTCTAGTACTAACTGTTCTTTCATTGATGTTTGTAAGCAATGCACCTTATTAATGAAGCTGAAAATCTTTAGATCATTTGTGTTGAGCAATATCTTGGTAAAATATTTGAATAACACACATAAATTTAATGAGGAAAAGCAACAACAGTGAAACAAAGCATTTTGTTTTTCTCTCAAAACTTGTTTAAATCAATTACAAGATCTGGCATTAGTGATAAGTTTAAAAATAGGAGAGCAGAGCTCATTTGTGTGTTGAAAGTTATAAACTTAATGAATCTCAGGTTTGTTATTCTGGAGTAGTGGTTTTTATTGTGATTTCTGAATCACTAAAATAATTGTAATGAACTACAGAAATAATCTTGCCTTAATCACTTATCTATACACAGTTGAAAAAGATACTGTTTGTGAAAGAAGTCACAGTTAATGTCTTTCTGTAGTGTCCTATTTATTTACTTTTAAAATTTCTGTCTTCTTGAGTTTCTTATGTTAGTTTTAGTCATTTTGTTTATTTGGTTTTTTAATCAATAGCCCAGAGTTAGAGTTTTAGTATATTGGGAATTCATGCCAAACATTTGATGGAGTGACACGAGAGCACGAGAAGCTGGTATGAAGAGCACTAACTGTGGGAGGCAAGTTTCAGTCCTGGCGTTCGCTAACTTTGTGACCCTGAACAAATCACAGAATGTCTGGTTTTGCTATGGGATTGGGTTTTCATGATTTCTGACTCGAATGAGAGTATCTTTGTGTAGGAGTGGCTAATCTATTCCAGCCATACCCCTTAAAAAGTAGCACAGTCTTGTGATTAATTGCTCCACTATCTTGACACTGGAACTAGAGTATTTTACATTCTTTGAGGAACATAAAGAAGAGATAGATACAAGAGGAAACTGATGAAAAGGTCATAAATCCATGGGTGCTTAGTTCTTCAAGGCCATGAGAATTTGAAATGGGTGATAAGACTGGTCATTTCTGATGTTTTCTCTTATATATGTTTTATTTTCTGTAACCTTTTCTATTACAGATGCATCTTCACTCATCTTTTCTCTCTGTGTAAGAGATTTGTCTAATGGAAGTTAAACCATATACCACATTTCATTGAGATTTGATAAATTCTAAGACTAAGGCTCTTTAAAATTAAAAATAACATTTCTTCTCCATTTTGTTTCAAGAATTAGCCATGTATTGAATTTGGGGTCTATCTCATTAAATAATGAAGAATTTATTAGTCTGTCTCTTTTGGGTTGTTGATTCCTTTGAGATTCTGGTGCACATACTGGACATCTGCTAAGAAAACATCATTCCACAGAATTTTGCACTTAATTTGTGGTTTCTAGCCTTCCCCTAATTGAGTCAAGCCTATCTTATGGACTTCTACATTAATTCAGTTTTAAGGAAGAGCAGGCTGACCTGTGAAATGCTAAACATTTCTCTGTCTTAAATTAGTTTTAAATACTTTCAACAAAGACTTCCTTGTGGCTGTTCTTTGTATTGGGGATATATATGCAGTGGTGAAGGATCAAGACATCTTCTCTGACTTGTGCCAGTGTCAGAAAGATCTGGCCAGGCATGGTGGCCCACACTCGTAGTCTCAGCTACTCGAGAGGCAGGAGGATCACTTGAGCCTGGGAAATCGAGGCTGCATTGAGACATAGTAGTGCCACTATACTCTAGCCTGGGCCACAGAGTGAATCTCCAAAAAAGAAAGAGAAAGGAAAAGAACTGTGTACCATAATAGAGAATTATTGGGTGAAGAGGTAATGGGGACCTAGAGGAGGCCTGGATGGGGGTAGGGGAGGAATAAGATGTTTCATATAGAGAGAACTGGGAAGGGCCTGAGGCTGTGAAGAGTGCAGTGTGTTTAAGGAACTGAAAAATGGACAAGAGGGGAGAATAGCAGGGACTGCATAAGGCGGGCCCTTGTACTCAGTGATAAGGAATTTGGATTTTAGTGGAAATATACTAAAAGTTTTTATTTGAGGGTGTAGCATCACCTGAATTATATTTTTAAAGATCACTCTGAATGATATATCAGCAAAAAGAATACTGGGGGCAAATAGAAGAGATAGGCCAGTGAGTATACAGCAGTCAAGGCAGGAGACAGCAGCGGTTTAGATTAGCAAGGTGGCAGTAGGATTGAGAGCAGTGGACGTATCTGAGAATGTTTTGAGGTGGTAGAAATAGGAAGGCATAGTAATGGGTCGGATATGGAATGTAAGGGAGGGGAAAGAACTCAAGGATGTTGCTGGAAGTTGCCACTATTGGATGGTTGAGAGAGGAATGAATTTTGGGGATGTTGTTTCGGTGGGAGGGGTAAGGGTGAATTCAGGAATTTCTTCACCTTTTGTCTATCTTAGTTCTCAGAAGCCTGTGAGGTTGTCGGGTAGGCCTGTTAGAGAGATCTATAAGTCTTGAGGGATTCAGAGATACTTGGCTTAGAGATGTCAGTTTGAAGATTATCACTATATTAGTGATATTTAAGGTAATGAAAATGAATGAAATAATTGAAGAAGAGATTATAAAGAAGAAAGAAAGATTGGCTAGAATTGGAATCCTTAGAAATGCTGAACATTTCTCAAGTTGGGTAAACTGGAAGGCCTCTTGGAAGAAGGCTAAGAAGCCAACAGCCAGGGTAGTACAAATTGGGAATGTGTAATGTACAGTATTATGTTCTAGATGCCAAATAATGCAAGTATTTCAAGGCGGGGGTAGTCAACTGTATTGAGTTTCACTGAGGGGCTGAGAAGATGTAGGCAGGAATGTGGCCATTGGATTTGGCAGCCTGGAGTTTATTAGTAACTTCAGTGAGCCAGTTTCATGGACTAGTGTAGATGGATGCCAGATTTGAGTGGTTTGAGGGATAAACGGTGGCTGAGGAACGAGAGATAGGGTATACAGATAGCTTGTAAAGAATTTTGCCTATGAAGGGGAATAGTACAGTGTGGAAGCTAGAGGTATATGGGAATGTAAAGAAAATATTTCATTTCTTTCTTTTTGAGTGTGAGAAATTCTGCAAAATGATTTTAGTTGTTAGGATTGCTAAGATAAGGAAGGGAGATAAGAAGTCCTTGAGAAAGCAGGAATGGTCAGGATCCTGACTGCACAGAATCCTTTGATTTAACAGTTTTAACAGTAGCGAATAAAGAACATGGTTACAGAGGCAAGTAGGAATATAGATTTAGTGAGCAGAATATAGATTTAGTGGGAGGATGTTCTGGGCTAATGGCTTTTATTTTTTCCTACAGACTGAGGCAAGATTAACAGTTTAGTAGTGACATAAAAATCTTAATATGAAAGTAAGAAAAAGTACATTCACATAAGCTTCAAAGAGGCTTAACATACTTAGGAATAAACTTAAGAGTCACCAAGATTTTTATATTAAAAACTACAAAACAGGGATAGGCACAGTGACTTATGCCTGTATTCCTAGCACTTTGTGAGGTCGAGGCGGGCAGATCACTTGAGCCCAGGAGTTTGAAACCAGTCTGGGCAACATAGGGAGACCCCTGCCTATAAAAAAGATGAAATAAATTAGCTGTGTGTGGTGGTGTGCACCTGTAGTTCCAGCTACTCGGGAGGCTGAGGCAGGAGGGTGGCCTAAGCCTGGGAGGCAGAGGTCAGAGAGACCTGACATTGCACCAATGGACTCCAGCCTGGGCAGCAGAGCGAGACTATGTCTCAAAAAAAAAAAAAAAAAGAAAAGAAAGAAGTAATTGGACTTTATTAAACATTTTAAAAACTTTTACACTTCAGAGGATACTTAAGAAAGTGTGAAAAGAAAAGCCACGGACTGGGGAGAAATATTTTCATATTATTAACATCGTAAAGGTCTTTAGAATACATTTTAAAAATCTTACACTTACTTATAAAGGGAAAAAACATTAAGAATAGGTAAAAGCTCATTCTTAGGCTTAAGCGGTTAAATAGGTATTTCACCAAATACAATAATAAGAATGACCAATAAGCTATATGAAAAGATGTCAACATCATTAGTTATTAGGGAAATGCAAATTAAATCACAGTGATATACTATCACACACTGACCAGAATGGCTATATTTTAAAAGACTGACAATACCTAGTATTTATATTGTTGAGAAACTGGAACCCTTAGGCACTTCTCTCGGGAATGTAAATGGCACAGCCACTATGGAAAGCAGTTTGGCTTTTTCTTAAAAAGTTAGGGCGAGTTGACTCACGCCTGTAATCCCAGCTCTTTGGAAGGCCGAGGTGGGTGGATCACGAGGTCAGGAGTTTGAGACCAGCCTGGCCCAAATGGTGAAACCTCGTCTCTACTAAAAAGACAAAAAAAAAATTACAAAAAGTTAAGCATAAATTTGGTATTTCCACTTTTAGGAATCTGCCCAAGAGAAATGAAAATACATGTACAAATAAAGAATGGTATGTACATGTCTGTTAGCATTATTCATAATAGTCAAAAACTGGAAAACAATTCAAATATCCATCAAATGGTGTTTGAATACATAAAATATGGAATACTGTTCTGCAGTAAAAAGGAACAAATTAGTGATAAATGTTATAACAAACATCAATGTCAAAAACATGGCTCTGGGCAACATAGCAAGACCCCATCTCAAAAATTAATTAATAAAATTAGCTGAGTGTGATGGCACCCGCATACAGTTCCAGCTACTCTTGGAAGGCTGAGGAAAGAGGATATCTTAAGCCCAGGTGTTTGAGGCCGCAGTGAGCTGGGCTCATGCCACTGCAGTCCAGCCTGGGTGACACAGCAAGACCTTATCTGTAATAACAACATACTAACAGTCAAGCCAAATACAAAAGAGTATGTATTGTGTGGTTACATTTATATGGACTGTAGAGATATAGCAGACTAGTGGATGCCTGAGGCCAGAGCAAGAGCAACAGGTCTGGAGGAAAATACTTGGGTCATAGAAAAAATTCTGAAATTAGATTGTAGTGATAGTGCTCTATACACTCTATAATTTTCTTAAAACTCAATGAATTGTTCATGTACCATGGTTGAATTTTATGTTGTATAAATTATACCTCAGAGCTACAAATTAAAATTATAAAATAGTCATCTTGGAGAATGTAAAGGTTGAGAGTGGTGCAGAATGGCCTGTGTACTGCTTATACAATTTTAATTACAAAACTTCAACATAATGTAATCTGGCATTTGATAAGGAACTTAAGTTTTGAAAGATGATATACTGATAGATTTTTATGTGTAGAGGAGATTCCTAGATCTCCTTTTCCAAGATTCATTAGAACTGACTATTAGAACTGACTATATTTACATGAAGCGTCAGGCTAACGTTTATTCACTGTTCTATGTGAAGGGGGCTGCTCTGCATACCTTATATGTGTTAACTTATTTTACAAGTACATTATTTGTTGACCTTAGAAGGGGCTAAAAATAATATGATTTAGAATGAAGACCAGTTTCCATCTACTGACCTTGGGTGGTATGCTGAATTTATGTACACTTAACTCAGATATCTTGATTAACATTATGGGAAATTACAGAAATATAATACCTCAGAAAATAATGCGAGTTTGAAGTGGTCATGCCTGACAAATAATAATTTTAATGAAATAGCGTTTTCAGTCTACAGGACTATTTTGGGTTGCTTTGTCCACTGGAATAATCACTGTCACTATCATAAATCTTTTTGTGGGCTATTCTCATGTTACTTAAAGGGATTGATTTGGTGTCTTTGTATTTTGAAATAGCTGTAGTCAATCTGGGTTTGCATAAGTAGCTAGATATTGGGCCAGTTTTTACAATTATAATAGCATGTTCCTTTGACGAAAACAAAAAAAAACAGTTGTATAGAGTGATTATTGCTGCTTTTTGCCCATGGGTTATATAAAATGTGACATGTGGAAATAGAAATAGCTATATCCTTGAAACAAGAAATCATTGTCTAGAAACTTAAGAGTATACTAGTTTTTCTTGGTGTCTCATTTGTGACTAGAAGGATCAGAGGTTTGTCTTCAGAGTGTTTATTGATACTGTATATTATTAATAACTGATTTAGAAGAATGCATATTTTTTTCTAAAGCACTTCATTATATTCCATAGAGAAGTAATTACAACACCCTAGTAATTTTCTGTGTCAGCAAGTATTGAGTTTAGTCAAAATAGCATAGACTAGAATATGACAGCTCCAGATTTTGAATCTCCAGTTGGTATGTACTAATTTCTCACCCTTTGCATGTACTTAACCTCTCTTGAGTTCCGCAGCTGTAAACTGAAGCTAGTATCATTTTTGAAGTAGTTTTTTTTTTTTGAGACAGAGTCTTGCTCTGTTTCCTAGGCTGGAGTGCAATGGCGCAATCTCGGCTCACTGCAATCTCCGCTTCCCGGGTTCAAGCGATTCTCCTCACTCAGCCTCCCAAGTAGCTGGGATTACAGGCGCCTGCCACCGCACCCCGCTAATTTTTATATTTTTTAGTAGAGATACGGTTTCGCCACGTTGGCCAGGCTGGTCTCGAACTCCTGACCTCAGACAATCCACCTGCCTCAGCCATTTCTGAAGTTTTAATAATACCAAACTGATAGTGCCTGGTTTTTAGAAGGTGATCAAGTAAGTTTCACTCACTCAAGCTCTACTGTATATGAGAAAACTCAGAATTCGTAGAATCTTGGCTTTAGTACTAGAGAAAATTGTCTGTTTTTCTTCAAACCTAGCTTTATACCTTTTTGTTGTTCTTGTTGTGTGAACTTGATAATGCTTTCCCAACCAACCCTTTGATTCTGTCAGTAAGCCTTTTGTTTTGTCCTTTTACTGGATAATTAATTTGAGGGTTTGCTCTCTTGAAGTGAAGTTTACCACTAGAGGACTCAAAGAATGATTCTGAGGTTTTGAGCCTGCAGAATGGTGATGCCATTAACATGGAAATAAAGAAGCAGAGGGCAGGGTGAGGGGTTTGGGGAGAAGATAATGTGGTGGATTTTAGATGTGCCATGTGATGCCATGTTCATTCCTTCTGGGCAGCAGAGTTAGGTGGGCATTTGAAAGTTTGAGAGTGGCAGCTGTGTGGCTTTAGAAGCATGTGCAGACTTGGTGGTTCCTGAAAGAGGCCATACACTAAAAATCAGGAATGCAAGCTTAAATTTTTTTTTTTTTTTTTTTTTTCGAGACAGGATCTTACTCTGTCACCCAGCCTGGAGTGCAGTGGCATGGCATGATTACTGCTCACTGCAGCCTCGACCTCCCAGGCTCAAGGGATACTCTCACCTCAGCTTCCCCAAGTAGCTAGGATTATAGGCACATACCACATGCCCAGCTAATTTTTGTATTTTTTAGCTGTTAAACTCCTGGACTCAAGTGAGGATTACAGGTGTGAACCACCACGTCCAGCTTTAACTTCTTCATATTTGAAATGTCCTTTCAGAGTTAATACTAAATTAACTCTAAAATTGTCCCAGAGATTTAGGTTTCTGTTTTCACTTCAGACCCCAGGAGTTTTCTGAAACTTTTCTTGAAACTGTTAGGAAGGACTTGTGGGTGTGGAAATACAATATCTCTTCACCTGAAATTAGGCCAGCCTCTAAAGACTTGAATCTTGCATGTTAAACCCCAAAGACACCTTACATTTTAAACCCAAAACACATTTGCACATTTAATGTAAGAGGTTTTAGCTATTTGTAGGAGCAACCCCTAAACACCTGGACACATAGTAATTGTATGTAGCTGAGGAGTGAGCCTAGGAGCTGAAGAATCTAGCCTACCTCTTGACATCAGCATCTCATTGCAGCTTTGTGATTTGCATTTAACACAGAATCTCATTTAATTCTGGTAATGAGTGTGCCAGATATTGTTATCTCTATTTCATTAATAGGAAAATGTGTGTTCTTATGATACTCAAGAATTGGTAGATTCTTGATGATTTATAGACAGATTCCTTGAGATTTAGTTATCCTGTGGCATTGCTGTACCATTTGTTAAGGGGATGGTCCCATTGAATTCCTGTTCTCCATATAGTCAGAATTTGTTTTCAATTTACTGTCCTCTAATTAGACCTTTAATTAATTCAACAAACACCATTAAACACCTGCTGTGCCACAGGGTATGCATGAAGGGCACTGAGTATTCAGAGATGAGTGAAGACACGGTTCCTGCCCTACTGGAAAACCGAATCTTCTAAGCTCCAAGAATCTAGCAGGGGTCACTGTACCTGTCTGGTTCATGACTGTGTTCCTGGCACATTGTCAGTAGTGAATATTTGTTGAATGATTGAACATGATTTATCTTTTTTCCCCCAAAAATATGTTTGCTTATCTCTAACCTTAATATACATTGCCAGCCAATTCAAATGATAGTGATAATTAATGCTGATATAGTGCCTACTGTATCAGCATTGTTTGTGGCTGATACAGTGGATACAGTTTATTATCCCTATTTTTAAAATGACACAAGATAAGTAACTTTTCTAAGATTTCACAGCTAGTAAGTGGTAGAGCTGGGATTTAAATAGTCCTGCTTTTAACTACTACACTCTGTTTCATGGAGGCTTAAGAGTGAAAGTCAGATTACTTTCTGAGAAGCTTGTGTATTACGCCTTCAACAATGTTTATATTCAGACTTTGACCGATTCCCAGTAGAATTTTGTTTTACAGTCTCTACATTATTGCTCAGGGTTTATTAAACTTACTGTATTTTATTCTTGGGATCCAGAACTAATCCTTCCTATGATGAATTCTTTTCTATATTAAGATATTTACAGACTAATTCATTTTACAGTCCTTTGGTTTCCTTTATAATTTTTATCAAAGGCTTACTTATCTAAATGTGAATCATCAAGTTATATCTCTAGAATGTTGTATCATCTTTCATGGAATTAGAAAGGTCTTTGAAATAATTTTTAAACTTTCACATAAAATACCGTATGTTTTTTTGTTTTTTAGTTTGACATCCTACTTGAACTTTTTCCTGATCATCTCAACCAGATAACCCCTCCTTCTGTAGTCTTCCAACAGTGTTCTGTATGTTTGTACTTGTATACAATCTGTACTTTAAGTTATTCTTCCTGTGTATGTGTTTCCTTTGATAGGTGGCAAACAACTTAAGGGCAAGTTTTAACACTGATGGATCCTAGCCTAGCCTCTTCATTTTATCATACCAGTTAAAAAATTCCAAATGATAAATTAATGAGTTTTTTTGAATAGTAGAGAAACTCTGAGACCAGATTGCGCAGTGCTTTCAATTAGACTGAATATTCTCGTTAATACTTTTAAAGTTGGTCAGGTGACACTAGTCAAATACACCGACCATGCATGCTAATAACTTTTTTTTTTTTTTGAGATGGAGTTTTGCTCTTGTTGCCCAGGCTGGATGGAGTGCAGTGGCATGATCTCGGCTCATCGCAGATTCACGGCAACCTTGCCTCCCTGGTTCAAGCTATTCTCCTACCTCAGCCTACCGAGTAGCTGGGATTACAGGCATGTACCACCACGCCTGGCTAATTTTCTGTTTTTAGTAGAGGCAGGGTTTCTCCATATTGGTCAGGCTGGTCTCAAACTCTCAACCTCAGGGGATCCGCCTGCGTCGACCTCCAAAGGTGCTGAGTTACAGGCGTGAGCCACCATGCCCAGCTGCATGCTAATAACTTTAAGGAATTGTTAGATCAAGGCTGTTCTCTTTTTTATTTTATTTTATTTTTTTTAGTGGTATCATGGACTTTAGTAGTAAATTCATGAGTTTCTCTGCCCTGCAGAGGCATAATTTTCCATTGTTGAACTTGACAGTGAGCAAGTAGTGGTAGACAGGCATGTTATTTAAATAAGAAAACAGGTCAGTGGAGTTTCTCGTTTAATTTAGTTAACTCTGGTGATACAGAGAGCATTTCAAATCTGAGTGGTCGTACCTAACCAGCCCTAAAAGCTTCTACCAACCCACTGCTACATGTCACTGGCTTCTTGCTGATTCTTCTCCTAGTAGGAACTTTGTGTTCCATCCCAGCAAATCTGTTTTTCTGTTTCTCACACAGCTTACTTGTTCTTTATCTGTTCTTTTTCATCATGTTACTTCCCTCATCTGCAGGAGTCTCTCCTTACTTCCATGCTTATTCCTCCCCCCCTTTTCAAAACATGGCTTAATTGACTTTTGTAGGTTTTGGAAATTCATTTGAACAACTTCACTCTCACTGAGATTAATTTCCTTCCTGCCTGTCCTTTTATATGTGTTTTGCACCGTATTGATTTTTGTTCATTTATGCTATTGCTTGGCATGTTTATGCCATTGCTTGGCTTCTTCTCTAGTATATCTATATCCCAGCAATATTATAAGCGAGTTGTGAATAAAACTCAGGATTCTTTCCTTTCATGATGTGCAGAACAGCAAAAACACATAATAGATGTTTAGAAAACATAGGCAACTTTTTAGGGCAAGCCATTTGCTTAGCCCTGCTTTGCTGTGCATTCATAGATGTGATTGGGATGATGACTTAAGAAGGCAGTTCTGGGCTCCTCACTCAGGGAAGTGAAAAGTGGGGGTAGTGAAGCTTAAAGCCTTGGATGTTCCACTGCCTAGCATTATGAGTACTCTCTCTCCACCCCAATCAACATTCTGGGCATGAGAAGAGAAGGAGGCAGTAAGAACAGGAACAATAGCACAGAATTCTCTGAGCTCTGACTTTGCTGTTTTGCTGACAAGACATTGCTGCTTTCCCCTTCCTCCCTTTCAGGATCTTTTTACCTTATCTACCCCCACTTTTAAAATATATAGCAGAGTAATTGTAAGAAAATTTTTAAAAACTGGGAATTTATTGGCAACTAAAAAAAAAATAAATTATGGTAAAATCTGGATGCCTTGGCACTATAGCATATACTCTTTTTCATAAAATTTAACAAAGCACAACTTCTACAGAGTTCCAGTGTGCCTGGCTGCAAGTGGAGGCCCACAGTCAATTTAGAAATGAGGGTGCTGGGTTGGCACTCACAGGATTTCACACATTCCCTAGCACAGGCACTGAGACATGCCACGTCAGAATTACAGATCGTACCACTTGTCATTATCTCATAGGAATAGTAGAAACTGCGGATCTTAAACCTTTGAAAGCTAATGGCCCACTGTATTCTCTGCCTTCATTCAGAACACTGAAGATTTAATGGCTGGCAGAAGGGAGCTTATGGTTAGATTTTCTGTTTACTATCCACAGTTTAGAACCCTGAGAGATAGAAATCTTTTACTTCCCTAAGTACATTTCCCTCTAAGATTTGATTCTGGAGTGGATCCAAATGTAATGTTTCTCACTAGCACCTAACAAATGGCAAAAAGGGAATTGTCATAGTTACTAAATGTATTGCATCATGGTTTTTCCTTTTTGCTTCTGGTGTTATTCATTTGACCTTGCACACCCATCTAGCTGCCTTCCTATTTTCTCTTTCCTTTTACTGCCAAATAACAAATGACCTGATTTCTTCTCCACTGCCTGTACCCTGGCCTATTCTCTTTAAGCACTAGTAATCTGACTTTTATTTTTATTTGCTTATTTATCTTTTGAGATAGGGTCTTTCTCTGTCATGCAAGCTGGAGTGCAGTGGCACATGATCTTGGCTCACTGCAGCTCTATCCCCTGAGCTCAAGTGATCCTCCCACTTCAGCCTCTTGAGTAGCTGGGACTACAGGTGTGTACCACCACACCCAGCCTTCTTCTGGTGTTTTTATTAGAGACAGGGTTTCGCCATGTTGGCCAGGCTGGCCTCGAACTCCTCCACTGAAAAGCAATCTGCCTGCCTTGGCCTCCCAAATTGCTGGGATTTTAGGCATGAGCCACTGTGCTTGGTGTAATTTAACTTTTATATCTCCCCTTTTTTTAAAAAAAAGATATTCTTAAAGTTCATTTTTATTCTAATCACCAAATCCAGTGACCTTTTCTTAGGTCTTATTTTGTTATATCACTTTCCTTGCAATTGGCAATGAATCACTTTCCTTGCAATTGGCAATGAATCACTTCTTGGTGGATATTGTCTCTTCTTGTTCATCACGGTGCTGAAATATTGTCTTTAACAGCCTGATTGTCTTCCTGCTGTCTTGTTTGGAGTTAACTTTGACTCATCCTTTCCATTTATCTAACTTACAAAGTTTTCCAGTTTCTCTTTGAAAGGTCTTAGCCAATCATTCTTTTCTGTTCTTAGTGTTGCTCTTATCCCAGCTCTGAATGCCTTGTTGATAAACTACTGTAGTGGCCTCCTAAATCTTAACAAGCTTTTCTGTAATTACTAAAGAATAGATTAGTGAATTAAAAATTATATGATACTCTTTAGTAGTGTTCAGTGAAAATGAACGTGGCATTTAGAGCCTTCACCATCTAGCTCCAGCGTACCACTTAGCCACCACTGTAGTCCTTGCATTGCCCAGTTGACACCCTGAATTGGATGGCCTCTTTTGTTTTGACTGATCAAAAACCTGCCCATTCTTTAAGGTCTAGAGATTAGGTACTTACTAAAAAAAAAATCCTAACCCACAGTAACCTCTCTTTAATTCTTATAGTGGCCAAGTGCTAATTATATAGTACCTACAATTGGCCAGGCATCGAGCTATTTGACATATATTTAACTTTACATTTAGAGATAGGTATTATTTCAGTTTTTCAACTGAGAAACCTGAAGCTCCAGAGAGGCTACATGTGCAACATGAGCTAGGATTCAAATTCAGTTTTATGTAATGGCAAAACTTGTGCTCAGATTCCCAGCTATTTTGATGCTTAATATTACAGCCTTGCTGGGTACAGTGGCCCACGCCTGTAATCCCAGCACTTTGGGAAGCTGAGGCAGGAGGATCACTTGAGCCCAGGAGTTTGAGACCAGTCTCAGCAACATAGTGAGACCCCTCTCTCTACCAAAAAAAAAATACAAAAATTGGCTGGGTGCAGTGGCGCGTGCCTGTTAGCTACTCAGGAGGCTAAGGCAGGAGGATTGCTTGAACCCAGGAGGTTGAGGATGCAGTGAGCCAAGATCGTGCCACTGCACTCCAGCCTGGAAGACAGATCTGGGAGACAGAGTGAGACCTATCTCAAAAAACAAAAAAATTACAGCTTTATATCATAAATTGTGTGTTTTTTGCAGCTAGAACAGAAAGTTCTCGAGGAAAAGAGTTGTATGTTAAAATTTTGTTTTGGTCCTAGGGCCAGGTATATATTTTCAACATTGTATGTTAGTACTTAAGAGGAGAAGATTTTGATGAGATGTTTTTATAATGCTACTAAGTATAATAACCAGTCTGCCACTCAGTGTTAACACATTCTATACAATATTGAGAATACATGAAAGACTGCAGATATGGCTGCATACTTAAATCAAGGAGAGGCAGTAGAGCAGCCTTATGTTTTGTTCCCCAAGTGTGAGATGTGTACCCAACAAGACGTGAATGCACGTAGTGAAGAAGCTGTTCTCTTTTTTGTTGTTTTTCACATCTGATTATTTATGGAGAAAGTTTCAGCTTGGAACTAGTAGATTTTTTTTTAAACACTGTTCTCATATTATTTGCTCTCTTCTTTTAATAAAGGACAGGTAGGCTGTGATGTGGCTGTAAGCACATTAGCAGACAGTAGTATTTGGCTGAAATTACAGTTTTGTTTTCATTGAATATATTATTTTTTTGATCTCTATTTCAAGTGAAATAGAATTTTCCATTTATACATCATACAAAGTTTCTTTTAGAATAAGTTTATTAATCTAAAGCATCTCATTTAAAGAAAAAATACTAAATACGTAATGGTGCAAGGAGTTCATGAACATGGCAGAATTTGTGGAAGTAGTACCAGACTGTGCTAGTATTGTATACTGGACTGCCAAGTAGTTTCACTTAAGAGTGCCCTTTGAGTAGCAATAAAAATTACTGATTTTTTAAAAACTTGACCCTAAGCATACATCTTTTTGTTTTTTTTTTTGAGACAGAGTTTCACTCTTGTTACTCAGGCTGGAGTGCAATGGCACGATCTCGGCTCACCGCAACCTCTGCCTCCTGGGTTCAGGCAATTCTCCTGCCTCAGCCTCCTGAGTAGCTGGGATTACAGGCACGTGCCACCATGCCCAGCTAATTTTTTGTATTAGTAGAGACGGGGTTTCACCATGTTGACCAGGATGGTCTCGATCTCTTGACCTCGTGATCCACCCGCCTCGGCCTCCCAAAGTGCTGGGATTACAGGCGTGAGCCACCGCGCCCGGCCGCATACATCTTTTTAATACTTGTGTCATAAAATGCTAAGTGTGCATAAACCACTTTGGTTCCATAATGCCTATCTTGAGAGGTACTTATATTATTGTTTATGTTGAGAGCTAAAGTAACCACTTTTTTCATGAACATCATTTTTCTTGAAAGAATAGCTGACTTAGGTATTGGGCAGATAGTTTCTTGAAAATGAAGGAAGTGGGACTGCAGTTTAAGGTAAACAACTGATGCTCTTTGTAGCTAATGATAAAATTCAAGCTTTCCAATGAAAATTATAATTTTAAAGAACAAGTATCTGCTACCATGTACAGATACTTCCCAATACTTAATGACTTTTCTGGTGAGATCAGTGGTGATATTAACAAATGTGATATTTAAAATATTTTATAAGCAAAATATGTCACATTTAGAAAAGTTTGTTGATGTGGTGTTGGATTTTACATTGAAGCTAACCTTTAAGTAACTGCCACTTGTTGAATTTTGATGTAGTGTCAAAGAATAATTATCAAAATTACCTAAAAAGCTGTCTAAATACTCCTTTTCCAGCATGAATCTGTGTGAAGTGTGAATTTTCCTCTACACTTTAAACAAGCAGCATATCACAATAAATTGAATACAAAGGCAGATATGAGAACCTTAACTAAGCTAGACATTAAGGAAATTAGCACATTTGTGAAATAATACATTCTTCTCAGTTAGTTTTTTTTTTAATTTTTGGAAAACAGTTATTTGTATAAAACTATGTTATATGTGATAGGATTATTGTTTCACATGAATTTATGGATACGTTTTTTATTTCCCATTTTAAATTCTCATATGGTAATATTAATAAATATAACCCACAAAAACAAAAACTTAAAGGGGTTTTCAATAGTTTTTTTAAAGCATGTATAAGGGATCCTGAGGCCAAAATTACTAAGAATCACTGCTCTAGAGTCTACAACATTGAATCCCAAAGTGTTTTATGTAGAGCATCTGATACATGGACCACTGGCTCTAAAGCATTTTTGTAGGTATTAAACCACAAGGAGGTTTGTTTCTAGATGGTAGGATTTTTTTTTTTTAATTACCTCTTATGGGCTAAAAATGCATTCTGAAATCTCCAGAGAGGCTGTTATATACCTCAACTTACTTGACTGCAGAACCTTTAACTGAACTGGTGTTGTTTAGAATACGTTTTGAAACTACTACTCCATAAGCAAGCCATGGTTGAAGTTCTGTGTAGCTATGTCTTGGAGGCATGTGGGAACAGGGAGTCTTCAGACTACCCCAGCATTGAACCCTAACTCTGCTGCTTACTAGCCTCAGTTTTCTTTCCAATGAACTGGGGATAATGCTAGCTGACATTAGAGGATTGTTCTGAGCATTAAGTTGAATAACAAGTATAAACACTCCTAATAATAGGTTCTTGCTGTAATTGTTTTCTCCTTTATTGTAGATGTGAATCTTCATTACAACAATTCCCGTGTTACTTAAGCTAGTGAGTCAGAATTGTGGGGCCTAGTCTAACAAGTTAGTAGAACAATAGAAGTTATAGTGATTGGCTAGCCAGTGTTGTACTTTTATAGGCAGGTCAAACCAGGCTTTTAAGCCTCCAAACAATGTAGCATCCCCACTGACCCAATTCCATTTACACTGAAGAATTTTTACAAAAATGAAAGCAGTAGAATAAACTTCTCATTTTTAACCTGTTAATAACTGAATAGGGAAGATCCTAATTTTTATTACATTTTATATTAAATTCATTCATAAAATTTCATTTTGGAGAGGATATTGGCTGCTTATCTCAGTATTATGTATAGTTCCAGTGCATTCGTCATTGTGTCTTTTGAGGTTTTTTGTTTTGTGATTCAGCTCATGGATTCAGGTGCCTACATGTAATTGGGCGTCTACTTGACTTTGGTCTTTTCTCACCTGGAATAAGAAGTAACTTCCTTGTACCTTTATTGTTCTTAGCATTACCTAAAGCCTCATTATGAGCATAGGAATAGAGAGCCTCCCTGTGCACTTAACTACTCTTGCTGTCACTATGTGCTAGGCACTGTGGAAAATAAAAACATGCTTCAGGACTTTTTGAGGGTACTTCCTCTGAGGAAGCCGATGTTATCCTGGCAGAAAGACCAGGTACAGCATGTCATGGTGAAAAAAGAAAGGCATACATTTGAATTATAACTCTGCCCTCCATTGGGTCCTCTGGCCATAGGTGAGTTACTTTTCTCTTTTTCCCTCTGTAAAATGATAATACCAATTCTACTCCATTATTTTTAAGAATTAGACGGGAATACCTTGAGTGTTTAGCATTGTGTATGCTTGATAAATGTTGACCTCCCCCCATAATTGTATATTTGGAAGTAAACATAGATGCTCATGTAATCTGCTCCTTGGAGAATTCTTTGGGTCCTTATAAAAGAACTATTCTTGTTTTATAGTATTAAAAACTTATTTCTGTTTCTAAGCCTATGGCATACAAGGCAAAAGGGCAACAACTAGAGACTGCTGATAGAGCGAAAAATGATAGTTTGGCAACAAGAAAAAAGTCACATTATTACAAAGAACAAAACAAAAACTCTGTTAATAGTGTTAATTATGTGAAAGAGAAACATTCTACTTTTTTTTAAAGGCCCTGAATACATAATTGCAGTATAGAACAATGTACTAATATGTTTCCAAAATCTGCATTGTCAAAAATATATATGCTTTTATTCTCACTCATAAGTGGGAGTTTAACCCTGAGAACACTGGACACAGGGAGGGGACCAATACACACCAGGGCCTGTTGGGGATTGGAGGGTGAGGGAAGGGAACTTAGAGGACGAGTCAACAGGTGCAGCAAGTCACCATGGCACACATATACCTACGTGACAAACCTGCATGTTCTGCACATGTATCCTGGAACTTAAAGTAAAAATGGCTTTCATAAAAATAATTTCTGCTCATGGTTTTAAAAAAATCAAATAGGTCACAAGAACTTACAATAAAAAGCAATGTCCTCTACCGTCCCCTTTCCTTAATGTTTCCTGCAAAAAGCACTTCAAAGTTACTAAACTCTTTCTTCAGTAATTACTTCCATATCTCTTAAAACCCCAATTTATCTAGGTTATAGACATTATCCAAATATAAACAATAAATGAAGATTTCATTCAAGTTACTTCTCTGTATTCCCTCAAATTTCATGTCAGGTTCTCTGTTACTTTGGAAACTTTCCTTACTTCTCATCCTGTTAACACTTTTCTAAGTTAAGAATGTGAACCAATGCGTTTTCCTTTCACCTTTCTTATACTTCTCCCTCTTGGTTTCTTAGCAGTACTTTCACATATTTAATATTAATAACATTTATATTGTTCTGTAACCATAATTAATAAATATGTTTTGACTTCAGGTTGAATCTAAAAGTTGAAAATGAACCAATAAAATTCATGCGCTGACTATATAAGTATTTTCACAGCAGAGCCAAGTATTCAGTATTGTACTATGAGTACAGCTTTTCCCCTGGGGTTTCTTAACTGTCTTTCCTTTTTTTCTCAGTATTTGCCTTAATAGCCGTTGAGTTCTTTCCTTTTCCTGAAAGCTTCCTCCTGGAGACTTCTGGCATTGTACTTTGATCCGGACTAGTTGCTTTGTAGACCGTTGCATAGCTGACATCCTGCAACTTTATTTCTTTGTTTTCTTGGCATGTCTCTACTTTTTCCTGGATGCTCCATCTTCACATTTTGCTGAATGACATCCTTCAGTCCAAGAATGGGTTCATAGGAGATAAACTTTTAAAAATTTCTGGCTGGTTGAAAGTGTCCATTCTTTCCATGATCTTGATGATAGTTTGGATATAGAATTCTAGGTTGAAAACTATTTTTTTCTTTGAAACTTCTAGATATTGCTTTATTGTTTTCTAATATTCAGTGTTACTGCTAAGTCTATTGAAATTTCTTTCTCTCACTGCTATTCTGGATCCTTTTAGGATCTTTGTTTTCTCCTTGCTGTTCTGAAGTTCACAGTTATGTGTTTAGGAATTTTTTTCCCATTGGGTTGAACACTCAATGGAGCTTTACAATCTGAAAACATGTGTCCTTTAGCTTTGAGCAAAACCTCTTACTTTAATTATTTACTCTTCTGTTTTCTCTATATTCTTTGTAGACCTTATTTTAATTAAAATTTGGTCCTAGATGAAATTTTTTTTTGTATTTTTTCTAATTTACCTTTAATCTTCCTACTTCTGGAGACGTTTTTCTCATTTTTATCGTCTAATACTTCTGTTGAGCTTTGTATAGTTCAAGATATCTTGTTCTCTGATTGTTCTTTTAATGTAGTATCTTGTTCTCCTTTTACGAATGGAGTGTTTTCTAAAATCTGTCAGAGGCTACACTAGAGTATTAAGGTTCTTTCCGTGTGTGTGTGTGTGTGTGTGTGTGTTTGTTTTCTGTTTGTAAATTTGGCAGTCCATTTTAACTTTATAGGCTTTCCCTAGGTGCTTATTGATCTTTGGTAAGCTGTTCATATTTAAAGATGAGGCAATAGAAAAACTGACTTAAGTTCTGTGTACTTGGGTGTAGCTTATCTTTTTTCAAAGGGGTGGGAAATAGCTTCTTAAAAGGCAGTCTTACTTTAGGTGGGCTGGGTCAGCTGCTGATTCTTAATTTGGATTGGTAAATTTTGGAAAGACTTAACAGGGGCAACAGCAGCTGTCTATACCAGCTGTCCTAGTTTTTCTCTAGTATTTCATTCTTTTAGATACATTTCCAGTGCTTGTTTGTCTGTTTGCTTTTGTTTGGAGGGTTGGGTCTGGTTGCTAGTATCTGTGAGCAGCAGTAGAGATGTGGACCTTCATTCTCTGTCCCAGTCCCATCCCTAATCATACCTAGCATTTCTGGGTGAGTCTGGATTTTGTTGGGCATATTGGTTTTTCTCCATGAGTATTCTTGGCACTCATTTCTTCCACCTTACTTCATTAGTCATTATTCTGTTTTCTAATTGCAAGAGTTTATTGAAATTTTCTGTCAGCTAACTTCCCCTTTATTATTGTAGGTTTATTCCCTTACTGCCATTTTAATGAGAGTCCTGAAAGGACAGCAAGTAAAATCCTGGGCTCAGAGTGTCGTCTTAAACCAGAAGTTGCAAATACTTAGGAAGACATGAGAGCATCCTATTATTTTAGAAGGCTTTCCATCAGAAGTTATAGCATTCATCTTAGTGCTTACAGGCATTAACTCTTGGCTCTCAAGAAAATGTGGTTTTCAAGAACGACTTAGTCTTTGAAGTTTCTGACTATATAAAGTCCACTATGATCAGGGGAGTAAATGGAAAGTAATAATGATATTTCTGGACCAGATACTTGTTGAAGTGTTTTATTGAATACAGTTTTCATTGAATGCTCACAGCAACTGAATGAGATAGTGTATTATATTATTTTCCTCAGTTAACATATGAGGAAACTGAGGCACAGTAAAGTTGAGTTCTTGCTCAAGTACTATATGAATGGCATAAACCATAATTTTCTAGCTGTGTTGATCTGTACAGGTGTTACATGAACTACAGTCTGTCTTTTTTCCTAGAAGTTAGTGGCTTTTTGGTAAATATTGTGGAATGAAACATTTAGAAAAGAAGTCAATACTGACTTCTCTAGGCTGATATTCCTTGGTAAAGCCAGTAAAGTTAAGGAAAACATTAACTTCCCTCTCAGACCACACAGCCTTTACTTTAAGTTTAACCAGGATTTAAGATGTAATTGTCACTCATAGTTTTTAGTACTTCACTGTTATTTACTCACACACACACACACACACAAACACACAAACACACACTTAAAAAAAAGACAGGGTTTCATTCTGTTGCCCAGGCTGAGCTCCTGGGCTCAAGTGATCTTCCCACCTCAGCTTCCCCAGTAGCTAGCACTACAGATATGCCATCACACCCAGCACACACACACACACACACACACACACACATGTGTATGTATATATATGTGTGTATATATGTACATATGTGTGTGTGTGTATGTATGTATGTATTGTAGAAACAAGATCTCACCACATTGCCCTGGCTGATCTTGAAATGGTCGCCTCAAGCAATCCTCCTGCCTCAGCCTCTCAAAATATTGGGATTACAGGTGTGAGCCATCATACCTGGTGGACTATATTATATATTTAAAGCATATTCCATTTCTAGAGATTTGTTCTATAGTTGTACAAGTGCACAAAGATTAAGTTTACGATATTATTTGTAATAGAACGCTGGAAAAAACTAAATATCCATCAGTAGGGGATTGGTTAATTTGTAATAGGCACATCCATCCACACGACAAAATGTTTTATTAAAAAATGAGATGTATGTGTGTTAGAAACAAATTTTCCGTGCTACAAAAGAAATAGCACTTGAACATAAATCTTTTCAGCAAGGCAAATTTACTTCTATAGAAGAGTGCATCTTGTGGATGGAGCAGTGGTGAGAGCACCATGAACAAAGGAAAGCAGAGGTTTTTATTCCTAATGCAGTGGGTTTCCACTACTCTGTCTTGTTTCCATTGGCTGGAACTGGACCACACAATGGCTGATTTGAAGGGTTCAGGGAGGGGGTTATACTGGCAGGAAGGACAGTTTCGGAGGGAGGAACTGTTGCAGCAGGAGGAGTAATTGGCAGAGTGAGTGGAATGTGAGTCCTATAGATGCAGACTGGCGGGGAAGTTGCTTACTGGGACCAGGGCAGGGAGACACAGAGTAAGGAAGTCTGGCCTTGAAAGCAGGAAACAAAGAACAAGGAAACTTAAACAAGCTAAACCTTTGAAGAACTTCTTACCGTATTTAACAATG
This sequence comes from Aotus nancymaae, assembly GCF_030222135.1. Classification (NCBI taxonomy): domain Eukaryota; kingdom Metazoa; phylum Chordata; class Mammalia; order Primates; family Aotidae; genus Aotus; species Aotus nancymaae. Next base: position 28,720,774 of record NW_026988454.1, read on the forward strand.
TGGATATGGAAAGATCTTTGAGTAATATATGAAAAAATCATATACAGTGACCCTGCTTGTGTAAGATTTATGTATTATGTGTGCTTGCGTGTTTGTATACATGTAGAAAAAAATTAGAATATATGAAAGGAAGTGTTACTTTAAGTTTACCAATGTGGTGGCTTTATTAAAAGTTGATTTCAGATTTATATTGCATAGCTAATAGGATACCTTGGGATTAAAAAGTTAACCTGTCTTATGTAATCACCTTTTTAGAATTTTATTTAAAAGAATTGGTCAATAATTGTACATATTCTGGGATACATAGTGATGTTTCAAATATATAATGTGAGCTTGTCCAGCCTGCAGCCCAACACAAATTTGTAAACTTTTTTAAAACATTGTAAGATGTTTTTAAATCTCATCAGCTGTCATTAGTTTTAGTGTATTTTATATGTGGCCCAAGACAGTTCTTCTTCCAATGTGGCCCAGGGAAGCCAAAAGATTGGACACCCCTAATAATAATGTATAGTGATAAAATCAGGGTAATTAGCATATCCATCATCTCAAACATTTATCATTTCTTTGTGTTAGGAACGTTCAATATCCTCCTTCTAGCTATGTGAAACTATATATTATTAACTGTGGACATCCTAGAGTGGTAGACGTTATTCTTCCCTTCTGTCTACCCTTCCCAGCCTCTGTTTTCCTTATTACTTCTATGAGATCAACTGTTTTTTTTTAAACTTCCATATATGAGTTTAACTTTCTGTAACTGGCTTTTATTTCACCTAACATAATGTCCTCCAGTTCCATCCATATTGCTATGAATGACAGGATTTCATTCTTTTTTATGGCTGAATAGTATTCCATGGTGTGTATTATATAGCATATTTTCTGTATCCATTCATCTATTGTTGGACACCTGGGTTAATTTCATATCTTGGCTCTTGTGAATAGTGCCACAGTAAACATGGGCGTGCAGTGTCTCTCTGACATAATGATTTCCTTTCCTTTGGATAAATTCTCAGTAGTAGGATTGCTGGATCATATGGTAGTTCTATTCATAGCTTTTTGAGGGACCTCATAGTGTTCTTCAACTAGTTTGCATTCCTTCCAACAGAATGAGTTCCCTTTTTTCTGCATCCTTGCCAGCATTTGGTTTTATTGTTTGTTTTTTTGATAATAGCCAACCTACTTGGGGTGAGATGGTACCTCATTGTGGTTTTGATTTGCATTTCCCTGATGATTAGTAGTGGTGAGCATTTTTTCATATATTTGTTGACTGTGTGTCTGACTTCCTTTGAGAAATGTCTTTTGAGATCATTCGCCTATTTTTAAATCAGATTTTTTTTTTTTTTTTTTTTTTTTTTTTTGCTTTTGAGGTATTTCAGCTCCTTATATATTTTAGGTATTAATCTCCTGTTGGATGGTTAGTGTCCAGATACTTTCTCCCTTTCTGTAGTTTGTCTTTTACTCTGTTGATTGCATTCTTTGCTGTGCAGAAGTTTGATACAATCCCATTTGTTTATTTTTGTTTTTGTTGCCTCTGCTTTCGAGATCGTTTTATAAAATATTTGCCCACACTGATGTACTGAAGCATTTCCTATGTGTTTTCTTCTAGTAGTTTTATTATTTTGGATGTTATATTTAGGTATTTGTCCATTTTGGGTTGATTTTTATATAGGGTGCGAGGTAGGCATTTAATTTCATTCATATATTATATAATTCATATGGATATCCAGTTTTCCCAGCACTGTTTATTGAAGAGGCTGTCCTTTCCTCAATGAGTGTTCCTGGTACCTTTGTCAAAAATCAATTGGCTGTAGGCTGAGGGCAGTGGCTCATGCCTGTAAACCCAGCACTTCGGGAGGTTGAGGCAGGCAGATCACTTGAGATCAGGTCAAGACCAGCCTGGCCAACTTGGTGAGACTCCATCTCTACTAAAAATACAAAAATTAGCCAGGTGTGTTGGTAGATGCCTGTAATCCCAGCTAATCAGGAAGCTGAGACAGGAGAATCACTTGAACCTGGTGGGGGTGTTGGGGCGGAGGTTGCAGTGAGCCTAGATCATGCCATTGCACTCCATCCTGGGAAACAAGAGTGAAGCTCTGTCTCAAGAAATATACATATTAGTTGGCTGTAGATATGTAGATTAATTTCTGGGTTCTCTTTTCTGTTCCATTCATCTGCGTGTCTGTTTCTATGCCTGTATCATGCTGTTTTGGTTACAAGAGCTTCATCGTATATTTTGAGTTCTGGTAGTGCGACACCTTCAGCTTTGTTCTTTTTGTAGGACTGCTTTGGCTATTTGGGGTCTTCTGTGTTTCCATACAAATGTTAGGATTTTTTTTTTCTCTGAAGAATGTCTTTGGTATTTTGATAGAAATTGCATTAAATCTGTAGATTGCTTTAGATAGTATTCTCATCTGAACAATACTAATTTTTCAATTCATGAGCATAGGATGTTTTTTCATTTGCTTGTATCCTTTTCATTTTCTTTTGTCAGTGTTTTGAAGTTTTCCCTGTAGACATCTTTCACCTACTTGGTTAAATTTTTCCTAAGTTTGTGGGGTTTTTTGTAGCTATTGTAAATGGTGTTGTCGTTTTGATTTCTTTTTAAGCTACTTTGTGGTTTGTGTATAGAAATACTACTGATTTTTGTATGTTGGTTTTGTATCTTGCAACTTTACTGAATTTGTTTATCAGATCTGAGAGTTTTTTGGTAGTCTTTAGATTTTTCCATTTATATAAGATCATTTCATCTGCAAACAGGGACAGTTTGACTTCTTCCTTTCTAACAGTTTGAATGTCCTTTCTTTCTTTCTCTTACCTAGCTGCCCTTGCTTGGAGAATTGTTACGTCTGATGGGGAATGTAGGGACTTTTAATTCTATATCCTTAACTACCATTTCATTTATTTTACCTGAGCATGTACATTTTATAATGTTTATAAAACAAAGCATGATAGTTTTCAGTAATTATCAGTATTATAGCAGCAATCACTAACTGGCCTTTGGTGATTTAGATTTCCTTGGTGAGTTAGAAGTCTAATGGGAGCAGTTTGGGAATCTGTATCCTAACAGATGTTTCAGGTGGTCGCCATGGTCAGATAACTGTACTAGAGAAAGAGTGAACTGCATAATTAAGTGAAATGCATAATTAAGATTAAGAAGAAGTTATCATAGAAAGGAAATTTAAAAAATGAGACTGCTTTGAATGATGCTCAACTAAGAAATTATAAAATTTGGAGATGATAAATGATTCTCTAGGAAATTATCAAATCTTAGAGATAGAAAATCTAGTTTATTTCAAATAGAATGGAAGAAACTGAGAAACATATGAGAGCTATTGCCTCATCTGTATCACAGATGAATTACTTCAAATCATCATGAAACACGTTAATTCCTAATCTATTTAAAGTATATCAGAGCAGAGAGAAAAAAGTAGTTTGCTAGTTCTGCTGAAAAAGCCAATATTACACCAACTCCAAAGCACGGCAAAGATTATATATGCTTTAAAATTTAATTGTTCTAAGATTGTGGTTAAAATATTTTATAAATATTATTTGAAAAGTCATACACCATGTCTAAATGAAATTCATTCCAGGAATCAAAGAATGGTTCTGTGTTAGGAAATCTATTAATGTAATTACTAATATCAATGGACCAGAGAAAAATTATGATATTTAGTTTTCTGCCCAAAATCAAGATATGATAAAATTAACATCTTTATGTGGTTTTTGAAAATATAAAATCCAAAACAAGAGTCTTAAAAGAACAGAAGTAGCTTAATAGTTTCTTTAACAAAGGTGTTGGCAGAGTGTTAGCCAGTATCATGCTTAATGATAAAACACTAGAAATGATCTTGTTAAAGTTTGGAACAAGACCATAAATCAGTTGCTGCCCCATATAAAATCTCAGTTTATTCTGACAAATGATTCTTAGGATTATTTAGAAGAATAAGTATATGAGAGAAATTTTTAAACGGGAAAAAAATTGAGGGGTGGACTAATCCTATCAGATATTTAAATATTTTGAAGCTAAAGTAACTAAAACACTGGTTACAGGTCCAGGAATAGCATACAAAACTGTAACATAAGGAGCCCAGAAATAAGCACATATAAATATAGGAGTGACTTTTCAAGTTAATGGAGAAAAGGTGAATTTTTTAATAAATGATCAACTTTTTGTTTTTTGTTGGTGGGAGGGAGACAGAGTCTTGCTCTGTTCCCCAAGCTGAAGTGAAGTAGCACCATCATAGCTCACTGCAGCCTCGCTAGAGCTCCTAGGCAAAAGTGATCGTCCCACCTCAGCCTCCTGAGTAGTTGGGACTACAGGCATGTGTCACCACATCCAGCTACTTTTAAATTTAATTTAGTTTTTTATATAGGTGAGATCTCACCATGTTGCCGGGCTGGTCTTGAACTCTTGGCCTCAAGCAGTCCTCCTACCTTGGCCTTCAGAGTGTTGGGATTACAGGCATGAGCCACTGCACCTGGCCTCAGTAGTTAGCTATTGAGGAGGATCAAAAGGATACCTAATTTGCTTCTCATTCCAATTCCAGTTTGGTCAGACTTGTATGTTTTCAGTATTAATCATAGACATTCTAGAAGAAAATGTGTATAAAGACCTTTCTAAGTACAGCAAACCCAAAAGTCCTAAAGGGGTAAATGACAAACTTGTATAAAAATTGGTAAATTCTGTACCACCAAAACAGCTTTTTATGAAAAACAGATAATTTGGAAAGCAATATATACAATATGATCTGGCTTCTGCCTAAGTCATCCATCATCTCCATACACACACTTAGAGCTACATTCCAGTCTTTCCTTCCTGAGAGTGCTCAGTAAATAGTCATTGATTAAATGAATTAATTCCATGACAGTTTGCAGGTCAACATCTATAATGTAATAAAACTTTTTTTTTTTTCTGGAGACACAGTTTCAGCCTGTCACCTGATCTGGAGGGCAGTGACGCTATCTTGGCTCACTGCAACCTCCACCTCCAGGGTTCAAGTGAACCTCCCACCTCAGCCTCCTAAGTAGTTGGAATTACTAGTGCGCACCACCACACCTGGCTAATTTTGTATTCTTAGTAGAGTTGGGTTTCACTGTGTTGACCAGACTGGTCCTGCACTCTTGACCTCAAGTGATCTGCCTTCCTTGGCCTCCCAAAGTGCTGTGATTACACGTGTGAGCCACTGCCCCTGGCCATAATAAAACTTCTTAAAATGAATAAAGACTAACAATCCATTTAAAATTGGGCAAGTCAGGAAAAGAAATGCAAATGACTAACAAATAATAAAACTTTTAATAAATACCAATTAAAACAGCATTGAGATTCTGTCTCCCTTCTTGAACACTACCTCCTCATTTCTATCCATTTCCCTGATATCTTCCTGAAATGTCAACAAACTACATACTGTGATCTCCTTTTAGGTCTTCCCTTTGTCTAGCATATACCTGGCATATATTAGATGCATTGTTATGTAAACAGAAGAATCTAAGATGTGTAATGATCCTATAAGAGGTGTCAAGTGGGAAGAAAATAGTAGAGGATTGGGGTTGTGTAGTGTAGCCTTCCTTTTTTAATTGTCATATTCCTCATAGTTCCCTTAATGGTATTAACCTGCCTCTTTATTCTCTTTGCCCTTTTAAATTTCTTCAGAAGAACGTGCCCCTTAGTGGCAGGAACAGGAACTTATTCCAGTGCTGGTCAGTCAGCAAAAACGACTCTTTTTGTACATGTAAACAAATGGTTATTATTGTTGTGATACAACAACTTAATCATTAATAGGTGCTTTTTTTTTTTTGGAAGTTCTATGAATACTTTTCTTCAGACTTAATACCACAGCATCTCAGATACCTTATCTTCCTTTGAATGTTTTGGAAAAATAGACTAAAACTGCTTTCTCTATACACAAAGTAGTATTATTTGAAACAATGCAACAGGGATACCTAGTGCTTATTTTAAGATAAGATTGTCATATCTGCATAGTAGAAATCTCCAGCTTTTAGAGTTATAATTTTGTAATCTGAAATCCTCTTTTTTTGAGTCTAATATTTACTTGTGCTAGCAAGTCTAGAAATGCTTGTTGAAAGACTGGAATGATTAATGTAGATCCTTGAACACTTTCATGCTTAAAAAAAAGACAAATTTTGTTTGTTTTAAAGAGTAGTGGAACCATATTAAATACATTTGGAAAATAAAAGGGAAACATCCGACTCTTAATCTCACCTAAAAAACTGTGATAGACTTTAATAGTTTCCAAATTTGTATTTATGTGGTAAAAATTATACATCTTTCTTTTCTTCCCTACTCGATATATCCTTAGCATTTTACCATGTTGTTATATCATTTAAAGGCTACCACTTTAAATGGCTGCATAATAGACTCTTAGTCACATGGTCCTATTTTATGTGCAGTGCTTATGAAGAAGAGTGGGTGGTACGTTGTTTCTTTAAGAATGTGACTCATAACAAAAAATAATTATTTTAAGAAAATTGCTGATCATATGGATTTTGATAAGTAGGAAAATGGTGACCTTCTTATTGTAAAGCAGTGACTTTTTGTTTCTAAACATATGAACCTGAAATTTGAGGAAGTTAGTTGTCAGTTGAAAGAATTATACCATCTATTAGATATTTTGAGAAGTTCCAAACAAGTTGGGTAGCTGCTTATTTTTGAAGGGAGAATTTTGTCGTGAATCTTAATGTTAACATTGTGTTCTTTTATAGATCATGGAGCTTTGTGGTGCAACAAGACTTGGTTATTTTGGAAGAAGTCAGTTCTACATTGCTTTGAAACTTGTAGCTGTTGCCCAGTCTGGTTTCCCTTTAAGAGTGGAAAGTATAAATACAGGTAAATATGGAGTACACTAGTAACTGAAAGAAAATAGGCTTCTATTACAAATGAAGTCAAGTCAATAGATCTCTTGTGTCTTTCTGGTCTTATAATGGCTTGTGTGACCTTGAGTGAAGTGTCATGACTTTATTTCCACTACCTTGCATTTCTCACTTGAAAACATTAGAAAAATACGTCTGTTGGCCGGGTGCAGTGGCTCATGCCTGTAATCCCAGCACTTTGGGAGGCTGAAGCAGGTGGATCATTGGAGGTCAGGAGTTTGAGACCAGCCTGACCAAAATGTGAAACCTCGTCTCCACTAAAAATACAAAATTAGCCAGGTATGGTGGCATATACCTGTAATCCCAGCTGCAGGCTCAGGCAAGGGAATTGCTTGAACCTGGGAGGTGGAGGTTGCAGTGATCCGAGATGCTCCATTGCACTCCACCCTGGGCAACAGCAAAACTCTGTCACAAAAAAAAAAAGTCTATCTTCTATTATGGCATAGTATATGTACTTCATCCATATTTGACTATATTCACTGTTGAAATGGCAATTTTTTTAAGAATTACTAAAAGTTGTTTAAAAGTATTTTAGGTGAATAGTTTTATTAAGGTAAATAATAAATTATAGCTACCATCTTCGTATATAGCTTCCCTATTTTCTTCATTTCTAGTAAAATAACATTATACTTTGTATTTTTTTGTTTGGGAAGGCTTTGGAGGCTCCAGTTAAAATAAAGAAGTAACGGGTAACCTAAACTTTCTGGTTGATAGAGACAGTATTAAAATATTGGCAGACTAAAATCTAGATATAGACATCTGACCACATTACAAATTTGTATAAGTTTATTTTTACACTGCTATAAAGAAATCCTTGAGACTGGGTAATGTATAAACAAAAGAGGTTTAATTGACTCACTTCCACATGGCTCAGGAGGCCACAGGAAACTTTCCTACAATAACAAGAGAGGTTTAATTGACTCATGTCCACATGGCTTGGGAGGCCACAGGAAACCTACAATCATGGCAGAAGGTGGAGGGAAAGCAAGGCACATCTTACACTGCCTCAGGAGATAGAGAGAGAGAGAGAGAGAGAGAGAGAGCGTGAGAGAGCGAGAGCGAGTGCGTGCGCAAGGGGGAACTGCTACAGACATTTAAACTATCAGATCTCATGAGAACTCACTCTCACGGGAAACCACCCGCCATGATCTAATCACCTCCCATGTGGGAATTACAATTCGAGATGAGATTTGGGTGGGAACACAGAGCCAAACCATATCAAAGTATTATATCAGATAATTTGTTTTTCAAGTATTTAGTGGCTCATTCATGTGAAAGAAGATAGAAATTCTATAAAGATAGGCATTTAAATGCAGGGGGTTCTTTTGTTTTCATAGAGTAAAGGGGAAAGACAAAAATTAAGATTTTTAAAATCTGTGAATTACAGAAAAATTTTTGTAAAAATTCTGTAAATAACGTAATTTGTAGAAATAGTTTTAAGTACCATTTTAATTTATTGGTCAACGGAGGTTTTCATTGTGGACCTCTAGTTTGCCACACATCATTCTTCTAGTGTTGGGAGTTTACATTCTTTTTAGGTAATTTTGAATTCTTTTACATGTATATTAAATAAGCTTAATAGTTTCCCTCCTTCATATGGAGGTTCTAAAGAGAGACGAAGGTAATCATGTAATGGAGGTAAGTACGCTTTTTATTTTTATTTTTTTTTTGGGACGGAATTTCACTCTCGTTACCCAGGCTGGAGTGCAATGGCGCGATCTCGGCTCACCGCAACCTCCGCCTCCTGGATTCAGGCAATTCTTCTGCCTCAGCCTCAAGTAGCTGGGATTACAGGCACGCGCCACCATGCCCAGCTAATTTTTTGTATTTTTAGTAGAGACGGGGTTTCACCATGTTGACCAGGATGGTCTCGATCTCTTGACCTCCTGATCCACCCGCCTTGGCCTCCCAAAGTGCTGGGATTACAGGCGTGAGCCACCACGCCCGGTCCCAAGTACGCTTTCCTCTGAAATAATTCTGCACCTGTATTTGTTCTGGGCTAAAAGTATGGCTCAACGATTTACTTGCAAAGAATTTCTCAGTCTTTCATCTTTCTCCTGTATTTGAAATTGAATGTAGAATATCTGACTATAGGAGAGCCATAAGCCAGACTACAGTGGATAGATAGAATACTCTGTACTATGTTTTTGGTAGGTGAACAGTAAGATATGTTTAGGAATTTCTGCCATGAAAATTTGTAAATCTAGTCTCAGACTTAGTGACATTTCTGTGTTTTACTTAGAGCTCTAAAATCTTACTTTAGAGGCCCAGTGTGAGTAGAAGCAGCCTAGGCTTTGGGGTCTAACTGATCTAGGTTTATATCCTAACTGTCAGTCACTACGAGCATGAGCTTGGCATCACAGAGTCTCAGTTTCCTTATCTGTAAATAGGGATTTTGCAAGGGTACTATGGTTACGAGGTGAAATAAATATTCAATGACAAGTATAGGACCAAACATACATAAATATTTAATGTAGCTATTTTTATTATGCATTAGAAGGATCTTGGCATCATTAGAAGGACCTTGGCATCACGGAGCCTCAGTTTCCTTATCTGTAAATAAGGGCTTGGCAGGGGTACTGTGGTTACTAGGTGAAATAAATATTCAATGATAAGTATAGGGCCAAACATATGTAGACATTTAATGTAGCTATTGTTACCACTCATTAGAAGGGCAATTTGGTTTTATTACTTCTTTATAGGTAAGAGTCTCCCTAAATAATGTAAGGGAGATGATGGTCCAAATTTTGTGCCTGTTGTTTCTGTATCCATTTTTACAAAAATTCTAATATCTAATTCATGTCTTACTTTAGTTTTTAATGTATGTGTCCTTTTTTATTTTAAAGTAATAATTGTTTTTTGGTTAACAGTAAAGGACCTTCCTCTGCCAAGATTTGTTGCTTCAAAGAATGAACAAGAATCTCGCCATGCAGCCTCATATTCTTCAGATTCTGAAAATCAAGGGTCATATTCTGGTGTAATTCCCCCACCACCTGGCAGGGGGCAAGTGAAAAAGGGATCCATAACCCATGATACGGTTCAGCCTCGTACATCTGCAGATGCACAGGTAATCACATGCATGTAAATATTAGCAGTAGATGCCCTCTGCAAATGCTTACACTAAAACATTTATTGCAACCTTAATAATTAAAATGTCTCCTTAAAATTAAAATTTTAAAATAATATTCTTTTCTAGGAACCTGCATCCCCAGTAGTTTCACCACAGCAGTCTCCACCAACTTCTCCACACACATGGAGAAAGCACAGCCGTCATCCCAGCGGTGGGAATAGTGAGAGGCCTCTTGCAGGATCTGGGCCATTTTGGTCTCCCTTTGGTGAAGCACAGTCAGGTATTTAGCGATTGATTGATTGATTGATTAGAGTGTCATTGTGTTGCCCAGGCTGGTCTTGCACCCCTGGGTTCAAATGATCCTCCTGCCTTAGCCTCCTGAGTAGGTGGGGATTATAGGCTTGTGCCACAGAACCTGGCTTAGAGATTTTTTTTAAGTAACAATTATTTAGGATTGTAAATTGAAGGAAACTTGATAATACTTCTTCAAGAGTGGCCTCCAAGACAGTTTTTAATTGTAAGTTAAGTTAAATAGAAGCAGAAACCAACTATGGAAATTTTTAAGTGGATACATTGCTTTGAAAAGTGGTAATTGCATTTATGGATACCAGATTCTCTAAAGGTGTAAAACAAATAATTATTCTCCAGAATATTTTGTATATATTACATAAATTTTATTAGTATTGACAAGGAGAGCACAAAATGATTGAAAAGATTTAAATGAGGTATAATTTGTATTTGAACAGAAAAGATTCCATTTTGGAAATTGTTAGATTTCTTCAGAGTTAGAGTTTGAAAGAAAACTTCCTGGTAATGTAAGTTTTTTCTTCAAACATGAGTCAGCATGTTTACCCATTCTCCTTATAGGTTCTTCTGCTGGTGATGCAGTGTGGTCAGGGCATTCCCCACCTCCACCTCAAGAAAACTGGGTCAGTTTTGCAGATACTCCACCAACCAGTACTCTTTTAACCATGCATCCTGCTTCTGTCCAGGTGTGACATTTTATTGGTATTGCATTTTTATTTGCTTCATTCAAAGTATTGCTGCATTCATTGTTTTTATATTTTGCTGTTGCAGATTTTATAAATGCAAATTCACTCATTTATTTAAAAAAAGCAAAATTCTGCTCTGTGCATTTGAAGTCTGTTATCATTGGAATGTTTCAGCTGATTTTATTTCTGTTTCTGATTTCCTAGTGAAGTTTTGAAAGGTTTCTGCATCTGGAAATATATTTGCTTGGCTTTCTTAGCACATTTTCATAACTTTCTGTTGCTTACATAATTGCTATCATTCTACACATTTCTATAATCATTGCAAAAACATATCCAATAATCTGATTGTAACAAATATGTGGTTTTACATTTTAAATGTCCACAAAAAGCAAGTTTTACTTTCAAAGATAAATAACCTAGCAATCTTGGTCCATATAGTCATGTAGGTAGATACTGTACTGAGGAAAAAATGTTTCATTACAGGACCAGACAACAGTACGAACTGTAGCATCAGCTACAACTGCCATTGAAATTCGTAGGCAATCCAGTAGTTATGATGATCCCTGGAAAATAACAGATGAACAAAGACAGTATTATGTAAATCAGTTTAAAACCATTCAGCCTGATCTAAACGGATTTATTCCAGGTGAGTTTTTGAAAACAGAAGTTCTTCTAGATGGGACAGGACAAAGTCTCAATTTCATAATCCCAAAGACATTGTTTTATTGGTCATAGATTTTAATTACACAAGATAATTATCAAATAATTTTCTAAAAATTTATAATCACTGGGGACCAGAAACATTACATATTCACATATTAAAAATATCTTTCCCCAATTGAAAAAGTCTAAGACTCTTATATTCTGTTCATGGATCCATAAGTTTAGAATAACATTAAACAACACTGTTTTAATATTTCAGGATCTGCAGCTAAAGAGTTTTTTACAAAATCAAAACTTCCTATTCTTGAACTTTCTCATATTTGGTAAGTGTGGTATATCATTAGTTGGGTAACTGGGTTGCTTCTAAGGAGTTTCTAATAGATAGATTTTAGTACCTTAAAAAATAAACGACTAACCCCTTCTAGAATCCTGTCAAAGAACTTAGTATTGCCTTACAATAGCCAGCTTCTCTCTTATTCTGCCGAAAAAGAAATAAGTGATACTGATAAAGTAGTACTTCATAAAGAGCTAGAATTCTTTAAGCTGCATCAGGTGTTTTTTTGTTGCTAGCATAATGTGTGAGATAAAAGTTAGTTTGCACATACATGGTTATATTATCCCATTTGGTTTTTTGTCAAGTTAAATAAGTCCTATACCATGCCATAAGATTAGGAATGGTGTTAGCTTCCATTTAAACAGAGACTGAGAATAGCTGTGTTGGAATATTGTTGGAATTGGCCATAGAACACAAAGTGCAATCATGAAAAAAGCAACTGGGGCTGGATACAATGGCTCACGCCTGTAATCTTAGCACTTTGGGAGGCTGAGGCAGGCAGATTGCGTGAGCCCAGGAGTTTGAGAGTAGCCTGGGCAACGTGGTGAAACCCTGTCTCTACTAACAATACAAAAAATTAGCTGGATGTGGTGGCACATGCCTGTAATCCAACTGTTGGGGAGACTGAGGCATGAGAATCACTTAAACCTGTTAGGTGGAGGTTGCAGTAAACTAAGATTGTGCCACTTCACTCCAGCCAGGGTGACAGAATGAGACTGTCTCAAAAAAGAAAAAGGCTGGGTGTGGTGACTCACGCCTGTAATTCCTGCACTTTGAGAGGCAGAGGCACACGGATTGCTTGAGCCCAAGAGTTCAAGACCAGCCTGAGCAACGTGGCGAAACCCCGTCTCTACAAAAAATAAAATTAGCAAGATTTGGTGGTGCACGCCTGTAGTCCTGGCTACTTAGGAGGCTTACGTGGGAGGATTGCTTGAGTCCAGCAGGCAGAGTTTGCAGTAAGCTGAGATCATGCCACAGCACTCTAGCCTGGGCTACGGAGCAAGACTCTGTCTCAAAAACAAATAAATGGTTATCAGATAAATATAAATGTTAATTCCACTGTATATCAATGTATTTCTCTATATTCTAAATCATTTTTAATAGGTTTTTGGTACCGTAACATGCTGTAGTACGAGGTAGGTAGATAACACCTAAAACTGAAAACTCAAAAACTAGTAATATTATGTATGCTATTTATAATTTAAGGCAATAAAGACAAAAGTCGTTGTCTGTGTAGCTAGGAAAGGGTATAGACAGCAAGGTGGAGAGGCTGTATTTTTATTTTAAGCCTTGCAGTTCTACTCAATTATTTAAAGTACGTACATATTGGCCAGGTGCAGTGGTTTACACCTGTAATCCCAACACTTTGGGTAACTGAGGTGGGTGGATCACTTGAGGTCTGTAGTTCGAGACCAGCCTGGCCAACATGGTGAAAACCCATCTGTACTAAAAATATAAAAATTAGCCAGGTGTGGTGGTGCATGCCTATAATTCCAGCTACTCGGGAGGCTGAAGCAAGGAAATCGCTTGAACCCAGGAAGTGGAGGTTGCAGTGAGCAGAGATTGCACCATTGCACTCCAACCTGGGCCATAGCAAGACTCCGTTTAAAAGTTGGCATTGTAAATAAAACAACCTGCAAAAAAAAATAATAAAAATGAAAAATGAGATAAAGTATATACATATTGAATTTTGATAACATAAAAACATTTTAAAAATGTCACTAACTTACTACATATGCCTTCTAAAAATGCATGTGAGTTATAGGTCATTCTTTTTGGTGACCTTAATTATTGGGGCCACTTTTTAGAGAATTTCGAACACACAGGAAAGTTTTAAGAAAAGCACTATGAACACTCATATGCCACCACCTAGATTCTGCAGTTAACATTTTGCTACATTTGCTGTATTACACATCTTTTCATGTATGGGATTTTTAGAATTACTGACTTTTTACACTTTCTCATGGAAAATATTTCTCTTGCGTTTTTTCTTTTTCTTTTTCTTTCTTTTTTTTTTTTTTTTTGAGAAATAAAAGGATCCAAAGCGGAATGTGATTATATTCACAATAAACTTATCTTCTAGGGAACTCTCAGACTTTGATAAAGATGGTGCATTGACACTGGATGAGTTTTGTGCTGCTTTTCATCTGGTGGTTGCTAGGAAGAATGGCTATGATTTACCAGAAAAACTTCCTGAAAGCTTAATGCCCAAACTGATTGATTTGGAAGATTCAGCAGGTAAGATTGGGAGCTGAAGAAAGCTATTTGCATGCCTTGATAAATAATGATGCTTGATTCTGAAAGAATAGAATAGAGGTCAACCTTAGCTTAACAGCTTAGATATTTCATCAAGTGTACATAGATTTGTCATCAGAATAGGCTATATGGCTAAACTTGGATTTGTCTTATTCAGTCTACTTTAAAAAAATAAAGATAAGTAATATGTACCACTATTTCACCTTTATACTTTATGCTGAGATTTGAAGAGCCTTTCATTGTCTTACTTTGCTATTCTTTAATTGTGATATAGATTGTATCAAGTGGGTAAAGTAGCCCATCTTCATTATAAACATTTTTCTCTTTAACACATCTTAATTTGTTGAGGGGAAATTACTTGGTTCATCATTAGACCTTTATAGCTGTGAGCATTTTCCTTTAAAATGCCAAGCTCTCTTCTGCAGACTCTAAAGAAATCTGGACTTTTTGTGTTTGATTTTAGACAATGCTGTGTTGTTAATAAGAATGCTAAATGTTCATATTTATTGGGACCTTTTTTTACATGTGTGAGACCGAGTCTTACTCTGTTTCCAGACTGGAGTGCAGTGGTGAGATGCTGGCCCACTGCAACCTCCGCCTCCTGGGTTTAAGTGATTCTCCTGCCTCAGCCTCCTGAGTAGCTGGGACTACGGGTGTGTGCCACCACACCCAGCTAATTTTTGTAATTTTAGTAGTGATGGGATTTCACCATGTTAGCCAGGATGGTCTCGATCCTTTGACCTTGTGATTCGCCCTCCTCGGCCTCCCAAAGTGCTGGGATTACCATGCCCGGCCTGGACCTTTCTTTAAAAAGAAAAAGAAAATCAGGGCCTAAAAATTAGTAAATTTTTCTTAAATTCTGAGCGAATAAAAGGATATCTAATGTTTAATTCTTAATGAGCCTAATTAAAATAAATTATTGTCTTCAGTGTTTCTGTCTGAACTCTCTTTTGGATATGATGATGGAAGAAATTTTATACTTTTAAAGGGGAAGTTAAAATAGAATTTGGCTCTGAAAGGGGCATTTATCTATCAGGCAGTATTTAAAAATGTACATGGTCTGACTTAGTTGTCTAAATTACACAGAAGGAATCAGATGCATGAATTTACTGTCACAAAGAGAACAGTCTCATTGGAGTCCACAATCTGAATGTTCTTCTAGTTTTGCTGATTTTGCCTGTGACTTTGGGCAAGTTCTGATCATTTACTGTATTTTCCCCTTCTGTTTCTCCACCTGAAATGTGAATTTGATGCCATTCACATTTCAGGACCTGAATTGCACACTGATGTTCTATCAACCAGTAGGTTGATTCTAAAAATACAGCATTGATTTTAATTTTTTAAGCAAATTTTTCTTTGAGAATCCTAGGATTTTGGAATCATTTCAGGTAGTTGTGAAGTGTCATCCTCTAACTTGAGCTGAAAGCTAAGTGTCTTTATCAGGTAATTTTGCTTCAAAGTACTTTGATTTACCTACGTAAGAAAAAATAACAACTTCTTTGTTGTTTACGCTATGATAGTAACCAAAAGAAGAAAATGTGGTAACTTCACACTTTCAGTATCACTGATTTAAAAATTGGACTTGTACCTACAGCTTTTATATGACTTCAAGCCTTTGAAGACTGATAGCATAATAATATAAGAAAATAATTTAAACAAAGTTTAATCTGTTGTAGGTGATTTTGTAGAGGCTTGTCTGATTCTGTTGTCTGTTATATTCATTGATGAATCTGGCTTTTGCATATATTTAATGGGTTTCTTTTTCCTTTATTTAATTTAAATAAAAATCAAGTTCTTTGTAAATTTGATCTATAAGGTTGATGGTTCAAGAAGTTTTTTTCTGGACATTTCTCTTTTTGTCTAATTTTACACCTGTTATATCTGTTTAACAAAGAGAGACTGATTTTATTGCCTGTTTATATCTGTGTACTATTGTTCTAAATATAATTTGAAATGTATCACAGTCCCAGATTGTTTTTTCCCCCTCCCAACATATGGTTTTCTGACCAAACTTACTGTAAACATTGGGATCACACAGTATTACATTGAAATCTGCTTTACATATTTACAAATGATAAATTTTGGAATTCTGTTGATTCTGGGATGAGCCAATATAAATTATCATTTTTCTTTCACCTATCATAAACCTGAGATTCACATGACAAAAAGTCCTTTGAGTATAGAAATTATCTTGTGACACTGTGAGTCAGTCATAAAAATCATTGTAAAAATAGCTGTGTTTTTAAAGGTCACAGTTAAGAGGATAACACTCAAATAGTTTCTTTTGACTGATAATATAATTTATCGTAAATATTCCCTCTGTGGAGCCTTCCTGACCATGGCAGAGGCAGTTTCTCTCTTTTCTGATCTCTCATAGCATCTTCTACATGCTAATTACTGAAACGTACCACACTAACTCCTGTTTTTTCCCCCCTCTTTCTGTCACTATACTCTGAATTCCTTGAAACAAGGGAAATGTATCCTATTTATTGTAGTATGCTCAAAACCTATCACCTTGCCAGGCACTGCACTAATATTGGATGAATTAATTCTACATGTGTGCCATTTTCAAAGAAAGGTATCTTTCTTGACATTTTTCTACCTTTGAAAATATAGCAATTTGTTATCCTAAATTTATGATGTTGGGACATACTAAAGCATTAGTTCTACAAATATTCTGTACTTACATTTTAACTCTTAAAGGCAAATAGATGGTGAGCAGTGGTCACTTGAGTTACAACTCCTTGGAGTAACATGCTAGGCTTTCTATAGACATGAAAACATGAGTGGGTAAATGTGCATTTTTTCCAAAATTACTTGAACAGGTATACAGGGTTAAATCATAGATAAAATAGAACTATTAAGGATTACAGGTAGAAGTGCTTCTGTAGACCTGAATTGGAATATTTAATAAATAACATCAGCACTGAATTTGGCAGCTAAAATAAATAGAAAGGGAAACTTGATTTTTGTTGTCTTATAGAAGAAAGCATATAAAAATTCATCTGCAGAATGAGCTTTCTGAAGCTGAATTGAAGAATATTTATCTTTTTAAGAATGTTTATCTTCTTAAAAAAAAAAAAAGAAGAAGAAGAAGATTGGCCAGGTGCTGTGGCTCACACCTGTAATCTCAGCACTTTGGGAGGCCGAGGCAGGTGGATCACGAGGTCAGGAGATTGAGACCTTCCTGGCTAACACGGTGGTGAAACCCCCATCTCTACTAAAAATACAAAAAATTAACTGGTCGCAGTGGCAGGTGCCTATAGTCCCAGCTACTTGGAAAGCTGAGGCAGGAGAATCGCTTGAATCGAGGAGGCGGAGGTTGCAGTGAGCCGAGATGGCACTACTGCACTCCAGCCTGGGTGGCAGAGCATGACTCCATCTCAAAATAATAAATAAATAAATAATAAAAGATTAAGATGACCTGCTACAAACAGGTTGAGGTGCTATACATTTTAATGTCCAAAGAATCTTCTCCTTTGAAGCACAGTTGCAATCTTACATGGACTTTGTGATTGTTTGATACGTATCTTTCTCTCAAACTAGACTAGAGCCTTCTAGGAAGGTAAGAACTGGATCAGTTTTGTTCATTGTATCTCAGTGCCTGGCAAGGTGCAAATTGAATATAGGAATAGACAGACATTCAGATTGTTGAAATGATTAAGTGACTGAGCCAATGATTTCTAACTATTTTCTAACTCTACACCACACTGCTAACAAATGCAACTTGGCAATCTCTGTTGGAGATGCTGAAAGAAGGAAAGGGATGTGAGTTCCTTGTCTACATCTCCTTCTGCACGATCACTACTTTACACAGTAGATTTAGGCACATGTTTCATTGTTGTTTATAAGGTGCATTGCATGGATCCACAATCTCTCAAAGTATTTCCAACATAAATTTTTTTTAAGCCAGAGAAGAGAATTCTTGGGTCTTTCCATGAATAGTTTACTAGAAATCATGTAAATTCAGATTTGAGACTACCTTGGTGCAAGTAAATTACTGTTGAGAGTTTCTCTTACATTCATCCATAAATTTTTATCATATATATAAAGACCTACACACAGGTATTGGTGTATATACAGATACAATCATACTATACATCCATTATTTTTTTTTCTTATAATGTTGGACATGTTTTTACTTATAATTGATGCATTTTGGCCATGTCCCCACCCAGATCTCATCTTGAATTCTCACGTGTTGTGGGAGAGACCTGGTGGGAGGTAATTGAATTATGGGGGCAGGTCTTTACCATGATGTTCTCGTGGTAGTAAATAAGTCTCACAAGATCTGATGGTATTATAAAGGGAGTTGCCCTGAATAAGCTCTCTCTTTGCCTGCTGCCGT
Source organism: Aotus nancymaae (assembly GCF_030222135.1). Classification (NCBI taxonomy): domain Eukaryota; kingdom Metazoa; phylum Chordata; class Mammalia; order Primates; family Aotidae; genus Aotus; species Aotus nancymaae. Next base: position 28,739,322 of record NW_026988454.1, read on the forward strand.
CCATGTAAGATATGACTTACTCCTCCTTGCCTTCCGCTATGATTGTGAGGCCTCCCTAGCCAAGTAACTGTAAGTCTGTTAAACCTCTTTCTTTTGTAAATTGCCCAGTCTTGGGTATGCCTTTATCAGCAGAGTGAAAATGGACTAATACAATAATATATAGAGCTATCACATTTATCATTCAAGGTATTCCATAATACGATGTGTACCTTAATTTAACCATTTCTTATTGATAGATTTTGGGATTGTTTTCTGGCTTTGCCTTTAAAACACTGCTGCAGTGAATATGCTTTTTAATATATATGTATATATATACCTATCTTTGTTTTGAATAAATAACCCAGAATCTTTGCTTTTGAAAATTCATTATCCAGGTACCTTTAATTGCAGAGGAAAAAATAATGAAAATATGTACTAATACTTGTCATTAACTTTCTAATTAAGAAATTACTTCTCAAGCCACCCCTCTACTCCAGACATACTCTGTCCCTGTCTGTCTTCCCCCTGCCCCCCATCTCTTTCTGTTATGTGGCATTTCTTTCCAGATATCCGGGTATTGTAGCTGATAAATCAGTACAGTTGAATTACAGATATTAGTAAAGATGCACCATTTAATGAAATTGGTCAGAGTAAATAGAATTCAAATCCTGACAAAGACGTTGACAAGTAAGGGCAGATAATACTTGAAGGGCAAAAGCTCTATGAGGATGATGACAATAGTGGAGGCTTTAAAAGATTACAGTTTTGGCCGGGCATAGTGGCTCCCAGTAGCACTTTGGTAGGCCAAGGTGGGAGGATCACTGGAGGCCAGGAGTTCGAGGTTATAGTGAGCTACAATCCACCACTGCACTTTAGCCTAGGTGACAAAGTGAGACCCTGTCTCAAAAAAAAAAAAAAAGATTATGATTTCAGATTCAGTGGATTAGTAAATGTCCTTGGGAATAATTAATGATACTCATAATTATTTTTTACAGAAGTGACCTTTTTCCTTTGCAGCTGTGCTGTGAAAGTCAAAAGTGAACGAAAGATGAACGTCTCTGTCTCCCTCTGTTAGAAAGAGAACTCCATGGGATTGGGATTCTTGTCTTGCTCAGTACGAGATCTCGAGAGTTTGGAACCCTATAGGCCCTCAGTAAATGTTCACTGATCCAATTAGTGCTTTTTAATTTTGCCACAAAATTATATCCCCCAAAAAAGTAGCATTATCTTTCCTTTTTCTTTCCCCCTGAGACAAAGTCTTGCTCTGTTTCCCAGACTGAAGTGCTGTGGCACGATCTCGGCTCACTGCAACCTCTGCCTCCCAGTTCAAGCAGTTCTCCTACCTCAGTCTCCCAAGGCATGCACCACCACGCCTGGCTAATTTAGTAGACATGGGGTTTCACCATGTTGGCCAGGCTGGTCTCGAACTCCTGACCTTGTGATCCGCCTGCCTTAGCCTCCCAAAGTGTTGGGATTACAGGCATGAGCCACTATGCCCAACCTTTATCTTTCATTCTTTGTTCTTTATGCTCCATTTCCACTATTTTCTCTGTAAGTTTTTAAGATAAAGCTCCAATTAACTCTTTTTCTCCTTATAGAATTCTAGTTTTTATTTTGAATGAATTAACTTTAAATGGATTTTTTTTCCCCATGTTTACCTGTCTTTGGATAATGGGAACCTCCTATATATTGTAGGTAATATTCTTTGAACTGTAAAAGTTGAGTCAGATGTTGATCAGTACTCTAAGAAGTCAGCAAGTTCAGTTTAATTAGAATTTTGAGTGAATAGTTTTGTTTCTTTTCAAACCTTGTTGGACACATTTTTACTTTGTTTTTTTTTTAAACCTTTGGTTTTAATTGAAAACAGTCTTCTACATAGACCCTCTTTTAAGGTGGTCTTACTCAGTAAGTTTCCATTTTGTGAAGTGTTGGGGAAAAGTGGAGTTCATTTTGGAAATAAAACTTACTAGTTTTTTGATGCATATAATATTCAAGAAAAAACAAAGCGTATCTTAAATGTTGTCTTTCTGCATATGCGTTGCTATGCCTGTCTTTTAAATATGAATGAAAAAGTTACCATTTGTAGTTTTCCTTGAAGACTTAAAATTTATCCACACTTGTTTGTTTTTTATTTTACATATTTTTTTTCTTAGAAGAATAATACTCTTTAAACAAAAGTTACTTTTGCCTTTATGAAGTTATTTAATGAGGTTGGAACATTGAACCTTCATTATTGAATAACTTCCTAGATTTGTTTGCTGCTTAAAGCAAAATAAGTTCTTTTTTTTTTTTTTGAGATGGAGTTTCGCTCTGGTTACCCAGGCTGGAGTGCAATGGCGCGATCTTGGCTCACTGCAACCTCCGCCTCCTGGGTTCAGGCAATTCTCCTGCCTCAGCCTCCTGAGTAGCTGGGATTACAGGCACGCGCCACCATGCCCAGCTAATTTTTTGTATTAGTAGAGACAGGATTTCACCATGTTGACCAGGATGGTCTCGATCTCTTGACCTTGTGATCCACCCGCCTCGGCCTCCCAAGGTGCTGGGATTACAGGCTCGAGCCGCCGCGCCCGGCCGCAAAATAAGTTTTAAACTGTAAGACTTTAAGGAAGTACATATATTTCTATAAGATTAAAAACAGCTGGCAATCAACTTTTGAGATAATTTTTTTAGTATATCACGTATGATACTAAGAAAATAGGAGAAATTTAGGATGCGTAGGTTGCAAGGGTAGAATAAAACTAAAGCTCTTTGAAAAAGAGATTGTTTAGCAGGTACACTGTACTGAATTGAGTCTAGGAACTTTCCAGATTCTTTGAAAGGATGGAGAAGTGAAAACTTCCAGTGTTTGAAAACTTTAGAATAAACGTAGAATAAGCCATAGATCAGTGTGATCATACTGGGTTGTCTCTTTCAGACACACTTTTATACGTGGAAATACTTTTTGCATAACAGCCCTTTTGGGGTTAACTTTAACGAATAATTTAGGCTCATGCTCTTCTTTTTCAGCCCTGATGCTCTGATGATGTCAGGGGCAGAGCAGAACCCACAGGAGGGAGGCAGGGTTGACACAGTGTTCCAGCAGGAGGCTAGGTTGGAACACTGCATCAGGTAAGAGTAAAACTACACCCCTGCCTCCGGAAAAATACAGTCTTAAAGACTAACATTTGTGTGTGGGCAGGAAGCTCTTTGTTGGAGTACTTACGTGGAGCAGAGTTGAAGGAGGTATAGCTTATTTCCAGACTGAATGGTTGTCCACAGACTTTTGGTTTCTAGAACATAGGAAAGAAGCAATATGTAATTTTGCTAATTTATCCCAGAAATAATTTTTGGATGTTCTAGGACAGTAATTTTTCAAACTTTTAAATCATTTTTTGTTTGGTTGGTTTTTTTTGTTGTTTTTTGTTTCAATGTGGAACAATCTTTTAAATCTTAAAACTCCTTTAAACATTCATAAAAATTGTGGACCCCAAGAGCCTTTGTTTACATGGTTAACTCTATCAATAGTTACATTACTAGAAATTAAAACTGATTAATTTGTATGTTTTTACTTTATGTAATAAAGTAAATCTATTACATATTGGCATAAATACTTTTAGGAAAATAACTGTATTCTTCCAAGATTAAAGAAAAAATTATAAAAGGGGTGGCATTATTTTATATTTTTGCAAATTTCTTTTACATCTGGCTTAATAGAAGACAACTAAATTGTCATATTTGCTTCCACATTGTCTGTTGGATATGTTGTTTTCTTTGAGGTATATCAGGGGTCTAAAAACTAAGGCCTATGGGATAGATCCAGCCTACTGCCCATTTTTGATTAGCCTATAAGCTAAGAATTTTTTTTAACTGTGGAAAAGAAAAGAAGAGTAATATTTTATTACACATTGAAAATTGTATGAAATTCAAATTTCAATGTCTATAAAAATTGTATTCAAACACAGCAGTGCTCATCGTTTATGAATTGTTTAGGACTGCCTTTGCACCATAATGGTGGAGTTGGATTGTTGCAACAGGTACCTTACAGCCATAAAACCTAAAATAGTTACTATCCGGCCTTAAGTAGAAAAAAGTTTCCAAATAAAATCTAGCCCACACAATAAAAGAAAGGACTGTTTCATGGCTTTGTCAGATGATGTAGATATTCTTAGGTGCTACATCAAAGCACAAAGGTACTTTCTTAAAGCTTAGTTGCAGTGTGGAAGCTGAAGCCACTTAAGGCGTTTTTGTACAGTTACTTGGTTTTATGCAGTAATGCATTGAGTCTTTGTAAAATATCAGTTCGTTGAGTTATACACATCTTTCAGATGTTGATGTATTTTGTTATAAAATATTTAAGTGTATTTGCTGATTTCATAACCTATCTTATCAAAGAAGCCTTTAAGTGTTGGAAGCTCTTGAGATTATGGACATGGATATACATTTTCAAAAATTTTCAGTTTTACCTTGAAAGCTTGAACGTTGTCATTAGTAAACATTAGAAACAAATACTGAAAACGATTCTTTCCTTGAAATGACAAGCTCACTTCGTTCGTTTTTAAGAAAATACCTGCTCAATACCCAAGTCTGAATTATTATAATCAGCTATTCTTTCAGGAAAAATGGTATTCCATGAAAAAAGTGGCTTGTTCAGCTTACAACTGAATCACACAAGTACTTTTCTGTGAGACAACCATTTTACTTTTTTATGCAGCAGAAATGCTGTGTATATAATTTCCCATTTTGAAATATAGAGGAAGATGTGTTTTTAGGGCTGAGATTTAATAAAATTAATTTTTACTGCTTCATGAACATTCATCAGTGAGATCAGCATGCATGTTTATTTTCATTTATTTATATTTAATACTTATATATGTGGGGGGATAGGAAATACAATAACTCTAAGTGAGGAGTACAATAACTATATTTTGTTGCCACTGTATTTAGTGCAAATGTCAACATGGGAAAAGCATTATTACAAGAATAATTTTGACTTTTCAGATCTCTAAAAGAGTCTTGGGGACTCTCAGGGAGGAGTCTATGGTCCACAGTTTGAGGACCACAACTCTTGGAAAATAACTGTATTGGAATAGTTATAAAGTACAATTATTTGGATGACTGGCAATTCATTTCTTAGCTTCAAGTGGCTAGACCCACTGCAGCTTTGTACCAGTGAACCAGAAATATTCCCGAAATCTGTCCCAAATTGTAAGTGCCCTAAGGTGGGGGTGTGGTACAGCCTGGCCCTAAATTTATCAGTAGAAGAAATCATGAGAACCATGAACTTGAAAGCCCAATCAGGACCTCCAGATTGCCCTAAGATTGATGTTTAAAAATAAAGTAATAAGCCGGGCGCCGTGGCTCACGCCTGTAATCCCAGCACTTTGGGAGGCCGAGGCGGGTGGATCACGAGGTCAAGAGTTCGAGACCATCCTGGTCAACATGGTGAAACCCCGTCTCTACTAAAAATACAAAAAATTAAGTGGGCATGGTGGTGCGTGCCTGTAATCCCAGCTACTCAGGAGGCTGAGGCAGGAGAATTGCCTGAACCCAGGAGGCGGAGGTTGCGGTGAGCCGAGATCGTGCCATTGCACTCCAGCCTGGGTAACAAGAGCGAAACCCCGTCTCAAAAAAAATAAAAATAAAAAAAATAAAGTAATAGAGTTGTGCTTTAAATAAGTTCTTTTGAGTATTAGTCATCCTGTAGCTAATACTGTTTTAATTCTGATTATTTTTATTTTCTTCAATATTCATCTGCTTTGGGGAATCCCTTAAAGATACTTCTTTATTATTCTTCTAGTAGACTTTCAGTAAATTGTCAAATTTATAGATACTGTCCTCCTTTCCCCTTGTTACCACTGGGGATAAAGGTTCATAATTTTTTCCCCCACTGAAAACTATCCAGTGAGGAATTTGCTACTACTATTTATCCTAAATAATTTTTTTGTAAGTTCTTCTCTAAGAACTTTGAGTTGAGGTCTTCATAGGATAATATCTGAAGGCTTCCTACCTCTGTACTACCCGGAAGCTTCTATTGAGAAGATACAGGACTTAAGAAAGAAGTAATTTATGATCTTAGAAAGCAAAAATTAGATGACAATTCTGGACTGCAGACTAGAACTTGCAATTTGGTATAATTATAAAAGTGTAACGTCTGGGTAAGTAAAAAGGAAATATTTTGAGGGAGGCATGTAACAATAGGCAGAAGGGACATTTTGAGAACTTTTTCAACTATCAGTACTTAATTGTGGTTCCAGGAAGATGGCAGTAAAGGAGAATGAATTTAGATAAAAGAGAATACACAAGGCAGCTGATTCAGTAAATATATGAGTGCTCCTATGTATTAAGTCCTGTGTTAGGCACTAAAACTTAAAGAGTTTACTAATGAATAGACTGAAATGTTGAAAGCTATACATTGCTAGGTTATATGGCTGAGAATTTAGGAATCTGAAGTATAGTGCTAACAATTAATGGCAGCTTTCTGATGGAGAAACTCAGGTGCTGTTTTATTCAACTTGCCCGTGATCAGACAGTGATATTGGAATGGTGTAACTATGCTTAAAAGTAGAATATGATACCTCAAAATACTTCAAAAACCATTTTGAAATAGTATCATGGATTTGTAACTATCTCAGTTAAGTCTGTAAGTGCCAGTGATGTGAATGATAAAAGTTAAGTTTCATACGGGCTTATTGACTTTGCTTTTTTCCTGTGGCTGGGGACTCTCCTTTTGCTGTGTTCCTTGCAAGTATGTGCTGCTTTTTGTTAACAAGGGAGATTTGTAGAGAAAATGTGAGTGAATTAGTATAAATCAGCATATTCCAGGCGAATACTGAGGGATTCTATTTGATGAAAAGTATGTGTGTCTGGAAAAAAAATGATTTAAACAAAGCTTATTTACTTTGAGACATCACAAGTCTTGATATACAAATGTGCGTACGGATGCTCCAACAGAGAATTATATTGTTTCCCCAAACTTATTTGAGCAGAAAACCTAATTTTTCAAAGCCACCTTACTGATTAGTATTCCATGGAGTAGCATGCACTTTGGAAACTGGTATAAGTCTATTTCTCTTATCAGAAATCTTTAAAGCATGTGACCTATTACACTATTATTATGTATAACCTTTTTCTATTTATTTCTAAATAAAATAGGTTTTATTTTCATGAAAAGCTGTGGTTTCAGGTAGACCATAAGTAGCAGGAATAAGTAGTGTCTGATTGTTAAAATGCTAACTCTGAGAACATAAGGAAAGGAGATTTAGATTATATATTACTACTTGTGAAAGTCATCTTTTAGCTTTTTTAAATAAGTAAATATGCCTAAAATAAACTACAGTGTATTCTTTATAGAGAATTTCTCTATTTTTAAATTGCAGATGTTGGGGATCAGCCAGGCGAGGTAGGTTATTCAGGCTCTCCTGCCGAAGCTCCTCCAAGCAAGTCACCATCGATGCCGTCACTAAACCAGACTTGGCCTGAGCTGAATCAGAGCAGTGAGGTTAGCAAAGCTTTCCTTTTCTTTCATTAAAAGTAACTCTTTTAAGGTAAGATGTTCCAAAGAGGGTGATTTCAATCTATATCTGCATGCATAATTGAAAGAAGACCGTATCAATTATACTATGATAAATGTTAGTAATTATGTGACTTTTTTGAGGTTTTCAAAGTATATATTCTGTCATTTGATTTCCACCACTTCTCCCCATTAAAATCTTGTGAGTTTAAAGAGGCAGATTCAGAAAGTTTAACCATCAAAAGGTTAAACTTGGCCAAGATCTCATATCCAGTGAGGGACAAGAGCTAAGATTTGAACGTAAGTCCTTTGATACCTAATGAACTGCCACATCCACTATGTCACACTGCCTTCTCAGTCCTGTAAACAAGGTATGTAATGATACATTTGGAATCTTAGCACTGGAAATGATAAGAGAAGTGACTAATTCAGTTTCCATGTGAAGAAAATATGTTTTACAAACCCAAAGCTCTGTATAATTAGTTTTATTCAATATAGAATGTTTCACCATATTAAATGTGTTAAAGATGTATCATATATGACCAAGCACAGTATGCAAAATGGAATTTGGGACAAATGCAGTGTTCCCCAATTTTTTGGAACTCCATTATCTAAAATAACAAAAGAGCCACTGATTAGAATAAGTGAAGAGGACCTGAGGCCCTGCCTCCCCGAAAATACCTGCTTAGGCCCCATTGTAAAATTTTAGTGCTCTGGAGAACTCCATTTGGAAACCACTGCTCTAGCGTATTAGAGCAGTTTTCTTTGTGAACAAGTTACATTTTTTTCCTTAAGCTTTTTTTTTTCTTTTTGTAGCATGTAGGAAATGCTAAAAATATAAAAGTTTGTTCACTTTCAGGAAGAAGTTCTAAGCTTCTGTCCTTTCCACGTCTTAAAAGTGCTGGATTAAAGAGCATGCTAGTTATTAATAATTTTGGATAGTTGGAAAACAAAAGTAACTAGTGGTTTTACACTGCTTCCTGCTTTATGACATAATCAGAGCCAAGATACTTGTGTCTGAGACATTATAACATCACACCATCCATTCTACCATTGGATGCAAAACCATCAACATAAGTGTTTTTCTAGATGAGGGGATTAAACCTTGAAAGAATTTGCTAATAGAGAGGGTTTATGGAAAGTAAGGTAATTGTTCTTGAGACACTACTATTTATGCTGCATCTATTTATTTTCTTGTCATTTTTTAAAAAACAGTATTACATTAAAAGAATATTTTTATTCTATTGATATCAGTTTGTAAATAAAAGCAATTCTTTCTGAAGCATCTCAGATCTAAAGCCCATGTTCATTCTAAATAAAATCACATGTGATCATTAGAGAGTAGAGATGGAAGTCCCTTCTAAATTCAGATTTTAGTAGTTGCATTTTCCCTACTGAAATATTCATATCAAGTTCATAGTATTCGGTAATGATGTCATGAATAGCATAATTTTTTTCTATGTGTGAAAAATCAAAATACTTTTTATAATATTTCTAAAAATATCTAGTTAGGATATGGAATTTAGGTTACATTTTAATTGTCTTCCACAAAGCACTAGTAATCTTTCAACATAGATTTATTCCGCACTTGTGGTTATGGATGAGACAGTACAGGAGATGACACTGATAATCTCTAACCTTTATGGAGCACTTTTGATATGTCAGTTTTGTTTTTTAAAAAAAAGACAAACTATGTATATTAACTCCATTAGTCCTCTGAACAATCCTATGCAGTAGATAATTGTGATATAGCTGGAGAAACTGAAGCACAGAGAAGTTATGTAACTTGCCCAAGTTTGCACAGCATAACTGGGATTCCAGTAGCCTGGTTCCACAGCTGTGAGCCCTTAAAAATTAAGTCATGAAGATGATAGAGAGTGTCCCTTTGTCCTCCAGGTAGCTTACATGCAGTCTTGTGAAACTAAAACTTCATGCCACCCAAATGAAGTAAACAAGTAAATACCTTCTTTTTGGCAAGAATCTTCTATATCTAAACTTTTCTCCACAGTTAGATAATTAGGATTTTAAAATTTGCTTCTGTGTCCCTGTAACAATAATTATTGAGGAAAAAACTAATTATATTAAGAGATACTGATAAGTCACTTTGCTGAAGTGATGCCACATGATAAAAGTAATTATTGTGGGATTTTTAATTCACGAAATACTTTGAATGCAATAATATTTCTCAGAATATTTTAATTTTCATATGAAAACTGATCTGTAGGAAAAATTGTTGAATTACTGTGTTAGCCATTTATGTAGGTAATTTTCGCCAGTGTGCTCATTTGCTAATATTTCATTTTTACGTATCTTCTAAACTTAAATGCCACTATTTTAAATAGTAAGTTGAACTTTGAAGCATAAATATATATTCTTTCCCAAAGAGGATTTTGGTTTATGGGGTAGTTTTGTCTTTGTGTGAATATTCGTGTGTATACATTGTATGTGTGTAGATGTTTTTTCCTCTTTAGAGGATAACTGATAATTCTTAAGAATCAGATTTAAATGATAATTTTAATACAATTTTCATGTAAAAATTCTATACCATTTTATTACTAAGATCTCTAAAACAAATGGAATTTACTATCATTAATATTGACTTATCACTCCACCTGTTTTAAGAGGTATGATTTTTTTGTGTGTGTACCTCTTTTAGAAGAGTAGTATTTCATATCAAAATACATTTTCTGTATATAACTCATGCTCAGATGCTTGATTTGCTCTCATTGTGGCCGCATTCTGATTTTTCTAGCATGGGGTGGGGAGTGGGGAAGTGGGGGTGCCTGATTGGCAGTTCTGTCTTGTGGTCTGGCATGGCCCTGTTTGTAGTGCTGTTTGCCGGGGTTGACTTGCTACAGATTGACATAAGCTCAACATAATTAATTCCAGAATTCTTTGCATTTTATCTCAATTATATTTTATTAAATATACATACGTGTAAAATATATGCACGTACATAATAGAATCATCTTTCAGGGGTCGCACTGGCAAGTCACACTGACTTGCTTTGTTTTGACCAAAACTTTGATTCATTAGGATCATAAAATCAGTACATTAACATTTGAATGTTCAAAGAAGGATTTGATGCCTCTTTAACATTTTTACTTGGTAAATGTTTATATCACTTAGACTTTGTTCCTGTATTGTGTTTTATTTTAATTCTGTAAAGCTTTATATCTCTTCCATAGAGATTGCAATAAATTATGACTATACTTTTGATTGTGAAGCTCCTCACCTTACATTACGAGTTGACTCAGAATAGATAAATATAAAATGTTGATGGAAAAATAGAAATTACGGAATTTTGTTAAACCTGTGAAACACAACTTGCAGTGCAACCTCTGAATTACTTTGCTAAATCTTCTCCAGTGATCTTTTACTCCATCTTTCTCATCATGCTGACTTGTCTCTCCTCTGTCTGTTCAGCAGTGGGAGACATTTAGTGAACGCTCTTCAAGCTCACAAACTCTGACCCAATTTGATTCTAACATTGCACCAGCTGATCCTGTAAGTCAATCACTTAGCTTGCTTGTTTGAGATTAATTTTATTAACCCAAATTTCCATTCATTATCGTTTTTAGCTGATATGCATGTTTCAGTGGAGTACTTAGAGGGACGTGTCAGCAGGCTTTTCAGTTTTGTGTGCTTAATGGTGGGAAAAACATTTTTTGCCATTCCGTTTTTCCAGTTATTTTGTTGAGAGAAAACAACATTTTTAAAATCTGGTACATGTGTCTAGAAAAGCATTTTTTGTGACAATCTATTTGGTTAACCTTGTCATTTGCTAATTAACTATATATTTTATATACATACTATTTATTTCAGTGTAGTGACAATTTATGTAAATACTATTTTATTTGTATACTTACATATCATGTAATATGTACTACATATGTAACTATTTATGCAATGTCATCTTTTATTTTGACATGCCAAATGACATAGCTTTTATTTAATTAGTATGTTGAGTTCTGTTAGAGAGAATCAAGTTCAGCAATACAAGATGTTGGTCAAAATTCCCCTTTTGCAAAGGAGCCTCTGTCTTGTCTTCTTGTGGTTTAGTGTGTTGCTTTGAAAATGCTACAAAGTTCACATCCTGATTTAAAAAAAAAAAAATTCTGTCTCCATAGAGTTAATTTTATATATGCTCCACCTGTCCCTTGGGGTTTTTGAAAACCTTAGCTGTTAATCGTTCTTCTCCCTGTTCACTTCTCTGCTTCTTCTTTTTCTTTTTCTTTCTTTTCCTTTAAAGACAAGGACATGCTAATAAGCACTTTCCAAAAAGAAAAGAGGGAGTAAGTAGGAAGTGAAGAAGAGTGTAAAGGCAGAATTTTAAAAATGAGCTGAGTAGAAAGATATGGAAAAAATGACATAAGACATTCTTTTTAGATGTTTCTGATCAGAGAGAGCCAGCATTTATTAATTAAATGTAAAAATGGTCTTGTCATTTTTGAAGAAATGGCATTTAAAGTATCTTCAACAGTTTGAATTAATGGGCCTTTGATGTGTGTTTGTTTGTGTTTGTATTTTGAGACTGAGTGCAGTCTCAAGACTGTTGCCCAGGCTGGAGTGCAGTGGTGAGATCTCAGCTCACTGCAATCCTGGCCTCCCAGGTTCAACCGATTCTCCTACCTCAGCCTCCTGAGTAGCTGGGACTACAAGCACCCATCACCAAGCTGGCTATGTTTTTTTTGGTTTGTTTGTTTGTTTTTAAGTAGAGGTGGGGTTTCACCGTGTTGGCCAGGCTGGTCTCAAACTCCTGACCTCAAATGATCCACCCACCTTGGCTTCCCAAAGTGCTGGGATTATAGGTGTGAGCCACCACCTCCAGCCTGATGTGTTTTGTCATTGTAAAGAATTTATATGAAATATAGAGGCTGCTGTTGTATTTATTGAATTCAAGCAGATTTATATGAAATATAGAGGCTGCTGTTGTATTTATTGAATTCAAGCAGATAATATGTTTTTAAAATGTTTATTTTATAGTCTATTAAGTATTCAAGGACCAATTGATATGTAGATTATCTCTGCCTTTTGCTTCTCATTTCTTGCCACATTTAAGGCATTAATTTTTTATTTTAATCTCTGAAAAATGTAGGAGGAAATACAGGGCAGTACTTGAAAACTTTGCTGCTACTGGCAGCTATAATTAAGATCTCTTAGGATATGACAAGTTCTGTAAACTAAAAGTTTTGCCTTTATGTTTTTCTTTTTAAGTTTAAAGTTTTACCTTTAAACTTTAAGTTTTGCTTCTCTATATTATTCCTGTCTCATTATTATACAGTTAATATGAAAGTACTTTATATGGGAAGGAAGGTTTGATGTGACAATAAAGAACGATTCAATAACCCAAAAAAATAGTGACAATAATCACTCATAGTATTATGATTCTTTCTCAGGCCAGGCAAGAACATTATGTATAAAAATCTAGAACTCAGAAACAAAATAAATCGACCTATGACTGACAAGAAATGTATACAAATAGTTGTTTGAATAGCAGTGATATTCTCCATACTTCTTGGAAATAATATCCCAGTTTAGGAATGCCAGCTCTATATTTAAAATTATGTGGCTCAGTACTTTGCTTTGTTACCTCTAGTGTGTCAGGAGGCTTTAGGAAAATAGGGTGGTTAATTTGTGTTTAAAACTTCAATTTAGACCTCTGAACTTGATAAATAAAGTTGTCATTCTTAAATATTTATATTTATAATCTAATATCTAGAAATATCTTATTTCTTTTATGGTGGCAAACTTAAATCTGAACTTTGTTTCCCAACCAGTATTCTTACTTCAAATTTTCAGTTAGAAGAGTAGCCTGCTTTTTGTTCTACATTGTCTAAGTTTCTTAACCTGCAATACTTACCTGAAGTATTGCCCATCTACAGATCCACACAGACTATAGCCACAATCCCACATGATCCTTTGCAAGGCTTCATAGAAGTGAGGATTATAAGTAAGTCAATAAGGCACTTTCAGATTAGGAGGGAATCATCTGGCCAGGGGAAGGGAGGAACTACACTTCTAATAGGAATTTAACATTTCTTAGAGTATGGGAAATATTTAACGGACTGTTAAAAAGAAACCAAATTATAATAATTAGTCATTTGCTCAGTAAAAGTCCGTAAAAGGTTCCAAACTGGTCTGTAACATTTAGAGACAGCCACTACACAGTGCAGTGACCCCATTTGCAAACCAGATGGTTAGTTATTAAGCTTTCATAGTTCTGATGAAATTGAGATTCTGATGGTCTTGTTTCGAGAAACTTGATCTCTTTTCTTGAACTGCTTGTCAGTTAATAGCCTTTGATAGAATCTGCTTCTGCTAGGGTATACATGAATCGAAACACTAGGAAAATTGTAGATGTATGAGAAGTGTAACGTATTAGTTTTTGCCATGATTTATTGTACTGCAAGTATATGAAAATGCTAGTTAACATTCCCAGCTGTTCCAGGCTTTATAAATCTGATTTTATGTACACGTATACATACATAGAATACAGATTAGATGAATGTTATGAATTAAAGCATCTATAAAGTTTTCCTGTTTTTAATTCCTAATTTGCTTTGTATTTGGAATAAGAACTTATTTTCTCATGAACCATCATATTTTCCTCCTTTGATCTTGCCTTATAAAGGTAAATTATGATTTTCATAATTGTTATTTCTGATACTAAATGTAAATTAAGAAAATAGTAGAGTTGCTCCTAAAGCTATGTTTTTATAACCAAAATATATCTTAATATCATAAGGCATTCTTACAAATATTTTACTGAGAATGACTCATTATTATATGATAAATCTAAACTTCCATCTATAATGTTAATACTATTTGTAACTATAATTTTAGAGTTGTAGGGCAAATGTTAAGTTGATTGGTTAAGTACATGAACCCTGTCTAGATTCTCCCAGAGGAAAGAAATTACTTTAAATGAACTTGTTAGTATAATAGATGTAAAGAATTTGTTATAAATTGTTAGAATTCAGAGATTATGAGCATAAGCTAAGAAAATGTGTCAGATAGGAGAGGGTATGCTGGAACTTAACTTTCTCTAGCAAGAGAGCTTGGTGTTAGCACAGTACTGTCTCACCAAAACAGTTTCCAACTTAAACTTAAAGGACAGTATCCTCCTCACTAAATTATAAACTTAATTCATTGCTAATATTCAAAATTGGCCAGGTGCAGTGGCTTATGCCTGTAATCCCAGCACTTTGGGGCACCAAGGCAGGTGCATCACAAGGTCAGGAGATTGAGACCATCCTGGCCAACATGGTAAAACCCCGTCTCTACTAAAAATACAAAAATTAGCTGGGCAAGGTGGTGCGTGCCTGTAGTCCTAGCCACTTGGGAGGCTGAGGTAAGACAATCACTTGAACCAGGGAATCGGAGGTTGCAGTGAGCCGAGATCGCGCCATTGCACTCAGCTTGGTGACAGAGCGAGAGACTCTGTCTCAAAAATATATATATATTCAAAATTTAGGACCTCAAGTTCAGTCTTTAGTAGCAGCACATACAGAGTGTGAACTGACCCCTCATAGAAGGAGCTGAGCCCCCTTGGTGATGTTTCTCAGCCAGTCTATTGCTGTTAAGCCAGATGCTTCATCTGGTCTGGTTTCTCCCCTGGGAGTCTCAGTCCCCAGGACCAGGCCTATCTGTGTCCCAGGCACACCTCCCTTTGCCTTCTTTTTCTGGCAGGCTACCATTGTCTTCATTCTCTCATCCTTGCTTTTGTGCTTTCATTCTTTTCAAGTCTTTACTGTCAGTTCCTTTACTCCTCTAACTAGACTAGATTCTCATGAAGTTTAGAAATTTTAGCTGTATTACAGTCATGAAAAAGGTTTAAGAACAGTATTAGCGTGTTAGAATGAGAGTTTTACTTGTTCTGCTTTAAAAAAAATGGATTCCTTTGTGGCAGTTTGATGCTAAATTTTGAGACAATCAAATTTAACCACTTTGAACTAATCTGTAGGAAGTATGTATTGTGCCTACTATTGCAATGTAATAGGCATCTCATTAACTCTGTGTTATAGGTTTAAAAAGGTGTCAAATTTTCTTGAGCAGTTTACTAAAAATGAGTTTTCAGTCTCTTAGTTCTTGGGTTCTCATGAAATAGTTTAACATCAAGGCTCACATTTGCATAATTTTATCATATAATTCCTCACTCCCCTCACCCCCCATCCTAATAGAATGTTACTCTGTCACCCAGGCTGGAGTGCAGTGGCACAATCTCGGCTCACTGCAACCTCCACCTCCTGGGTTCAAGCAATTTTTCTGCCTCAGCCTCCTGAATAGCTAGGAATACAGGTACCCACCACCACACCCGGCTAAATTTTGTATTTTTAGTAGAGACAGGGTTTCACCGTGTTGGCCAGGCTGGTCTTGAACTCCTGACCTCGTGATCTGCTCACCTCAGCCTCCCAAAGTGCCAGGATTACAGGCATGAACCATCGCACCCAGCCCATTCCTCACTTATGAATGTTGTCTTGAACTGTGTTTTTATAAGAGCATTTTTAAAATGTAAATCTTTCTCTCTCTCTCTCACACACACACACACACACACACACACACACACACACTTTTTGAGATGGAGTCTAGCTTTGTCACCTAGGCTGGAGTGAGGTGGCATGATCACAGCTCACTCCAGGTTCTACTTCCCAGGCTCAGCGATCCTCCTACCTGGCAGGGCACAGTGGCTCATTCCTATAATCCCAGCACTTTGGGAAGCCGAGACGGGCAGATCATGAAGTCAGAGGTTCTAGATCAGCCTGGCCAGCATGGTGAAACCCCGTCCCTACTAAAAATACGAAAATTAGTTGGGCGTGGTGGTGGGCTACTATAATTCCAGTTACTCAGGAGGGTGAGGCAGGAAAATCGCTTGAACCCAGGAGGCACAGGTTGCAGTGAGCTGAGATCATGCCATTGCATTTCAGCCTGGGCGACAGAGCGGACTCTGTTTCAAAAAAAAAGAAAAAGGATTCTCCTACTTTAGCATCCTGAGTAGCTGGGACTGTAAGTCATGGGCCATGCCCAGATAATTTTTATATTTTTTGAATAGACAGAATTTCACTGTGTTGCTTAGGGATTATCTGGGCTGAAGTGATTCTCCTGCCTTGGCCCCCCAAAGTACTGGCATTACAAGTGTGAGACTCTGTGCCCAGCCTTCACATAAATCTTTAATCATTCCATTTAAAATGTGGTTTTTTAAAATTAAACAGATTGTTAGGCATGTATAGTGAGCTTGATTTTTAAATACAGTTTTAGAGCTTTTAACTTAACTTATTTTCATGCCTGCCTTAGTGTAAATGGGAAAGCCTGTCCACTGGTTTTAACAGTTTTGTTAGTTTTGATTATTGCATGGCATTAGCTTGACACTTTAATACAAATTCTGTATTTCCTCACATTTGTCTCTAGGATACTGCTATTGTTCATCCAGTTCCCATTCGTATGACTCCAAGCAAAATCCACATGCAGGAAATGGAACTTAAAAGAACTGGCAGTGGTAAGTAAGGAAGCTGTTGCTGGTTTGTATTTTAGTTTTGCAGCAAACTAAAATACATAAGTAATTATTCTGTTAAGGTACAAATTTATTTCATCATTGCTTATTTTTTAAGCTAGTACTTTATACAATTAAGTATATTTTCATGCATATTTATTTATGTTGCAGTTTTTAAAGGGAATTTGTTAATTTTAAATTATAAAGTTTTAAAATAAGGGCATTTGAAAATGTGACATTTCTAATACCCTGTGGGTTTTTATGGTCACCCTTGTAAATTTACATTTAAAATATGTTAAAACTTGAACTGAAGAGATACATGTTAAAATACATTTTGGCTTTGAAATTATATATTTTGCTTGAACTCTTGGAATGTCTCATTGTAGATGAAATGTTTTAGGGTTTCTCAAACATAGATTTATTTTCTGTATAAGTCAGCATTATAAATTAATTTATTTTATAGCTTATATATGTAGTGTTTAAGTAAGTGTGCTACAGGAATAAAATTAAGTGTGAACATGCAAATAAACTTTCATTATAAACTAGTTTCTATTATGGCAGAAAACAAAATTCTAAATAAACAATTTTACATTTGTTTTTATTAAAAATATTATTTTGTCTTACATTTTATGGATTTACCTGCCAGTTCTTTGGATATTTAAATTAAGTCTTATAGTCTGAGCTTTATGAATTTATCGATTCAAATACCTATATGTTATATTTTTACCTATTACTTCTCTATTAGATCATACAAATCCCACTAGCCCATTACTTGTGAAACCATCTGACCTTTCAGAAGAAAATAAGATAAATTCATCAGTGAAATTTGCTTCTGGTAATACTGTAGGTAAGTGAAGTATTACATCTTCCATTTGAAGTTTACCAAATCTGGATTTAGAGGCTATTTCAGATGTGTACCCATTTAATACTGTCTTCACTAGATAAAGTAGAGGAGAGTGACCCCTTTTGAACAGTTTGTCCTATCGATGAATAAATGGTTGCCCATTGACACCTGCTTCAAGGCAGGCCTCGTATTTGCCATCACTTTCAGTGTAGCCAGGTTTGGTCTTACGGCTCTTCCCCAGTGAGTTCCTTCCTTTTCTTTCTCACAAGAAATTCTATGTACATTCATTCAGCCAGTGTTAATTGGATACAATATGCCAGGATCTGTTCTAGGTATTGGGGATTTAACAGTAAAAAAGTCTTTGCTGCTATAGAGTTTACATTCTGTATGGGAGATAAAAGGGGGATAAAATATAACTCATATTAGAAAGTAATTAATATTGCGAATAAACATAAATCCGGGGAAGTGTAGGAGGAGTGCCGTTTTAAATAGGATGGTCAAGGAAGGCCTTACCAAAAAATGTCATTTGAGTGGACTTGAAGGAGATGAATTCAGCTGTGTGAATTCAGAAGGAAAATCAAGGCACAGCAAGCACCAAATGTAGAGTAGGGACTGCTTCTACTAGAATAGCAAACAAATACCTGGAATAGAATTGGTTGGCAAGTTTGGCAGGGAAAGGTAGCAGTGGTAGAACAGTAACAGGAGGCAGTGTCAGACTTTCTTTGACTTAGTGAGAGGAAAAGCCAATCAAAGGTTTGAATGGAGTAGTGACATGATCTGAGCCTCCTTTTTAATTGGGTCACTCTGGCCGTCCTAATGATAATAGGCCAGAAGAAGGCAAGAGAAACAGCATGCAATTTAGGGGATGGGGTAATCAGGCAAGTGAAGATGGTGACAGCTTGGTGTCTAGGGTGCAAGCAGTGGAAGTGCTGAGAAGTGGCTGGACTCTGGCTATATTGTGTATCTTGTGTAGGAAAAGACCTCAGGAGTAGTTGCTTTTACCTGTGTGATACAGGATGTAAGAGGGAGAGGAGTCAAGGGTGATTCCGGGGTTTTTGGCCTGGACAACAGGGAAATGAGGAAAACTGATAGCAGGTTTGTAGGGGAAAAAATCAAGTTCAGTTTTAGATACATTAAACTTGAGGTGCCTATTAAAATATCCAGATGGGAATATGTTCATTTTAATGTCATTCTTATATCAACTAGATGATTCTGTGATTTACAAGAAAAAGGAAAGAGATACATATTGAAATAAAACTAAAATAATCCCTTCAGCTTATGACTTTTGAACTTATGTAGTAATATTCCTTCAGATTGTCCCTAGAGTTTCTATTTTAAAATTTCTTTTTTCTGTCACAACTCTTAGTCTATTTCTGGGATTCTCATCTGCTTCATAAGACTTTGAGGAAACTGAAAATGAATGTTTCCTCTGCAGAAAAATATGGTTTCCTTGGCTAATTTCATAAATTTTATTATTGTATAAGCACATTTTATTCCCATGTCAAATTTTTAATTTTCACATTAACAATTTTAAAATTACTTTTCTTTATTTAAAATATTTCTAATTTGTTCTTTAAAAGTGACCTTTTTGTCCATTACAAAAGTAACTTATTATTTATTCTATAAATGTGTAACTGAGAAAAATGAAATAATCATATTCTCTCTATTCCATTAAAGTCTATGGTTAACAGATTCATTGTTAAGGTTAGTTTTCATTCTGCACATACAGAAATTATGTTTGTATGTAATGTGAACTTGTAATACAGTCATCCCTCAATATGTGTAGGGAATTGGTTCCAGGACCCTCATGGATACCAAAATCTGTGAATGCTCAACTCTCTGATGTGTAGAATGGTGGTATAGTATTTGCATGTAGCCTATGCACATGCAAATTTAAATCATCTCTAGACTACTTATAATACCTAATACAATGTAAATAGTTGTTTTATTGGGCCAAGTATGGTGGCTCACACCCTATAATCCTAGCACTTGGGAAGTCAAGGCAGGAGGATTGCTTAAATTCATAAGTTAGAGCACAGCAAGACCTCATTTCTACCAAAAAACAAACAAAAACACACACATATGCACACTGTATTTGAAAAAAAAATTGTCATACTGTATGGTTTTTTATTTTGTGTTATTTTTATTGTTGTATTGTTACTTTATTTTCTGTCTGCGGTTGGTTGAATCCTCAACTGTGGAATCTACAGATACATACCACAGATTTGGAGGGCCAGATTGTATATATACCATTTTGTGACTTATTTGGAATATTTCTGCATCATTAAGTATTATTTTTTCTAGACTATAACTTGCTTTGTCTACTGTGTAAATATGCCATGATTTATTTGATTCGTAGTTTTTACAGTTAATAACAACTGGAATGAACTGTTAGCCTACTAGCCAATCTTTGACTATCTCTGGCTTGAAACAGCATATCAGTTATATTTGTTTGGAGTAGATAGAGCAAAAAGTAAAGAAATGATTATTATTAAATAGGACATATCCCATTTATCAGCAGATGGTTACAGTAGTTCAGACTCTTTTACTTCTGACCCAGAACAGATCGGGAGCAATGTAACTCGTCAAAGGTCAGTATTTCTGTCAATGAAAAGCATGTTAAAATATCTTGCTGCATTTTAATGTTTAAAACTATTTAGAACCAAGCACAAATGATTTTGTTCTCTTAAAGCTGTTAGGTTACTTTTCGATTTATGTAAAAGACAGTAATTTTGATCCTTTCCAACTTGAATAGAAAAGAAAAAGAACCCTGATTTTCTAAGTAGTATTTTGTGGAAGGTCTAAAAAGAGGTGATAACTTCTTGGTGATAGAAGTTTTATATAGTCCTTTTTGTACCTAAACAGTGAGAGTCTATTAAGTAATACATGTATAACCTTATGGCAAGTACCAAAAGAATTCTGTGTTTTAAAACACCATCCAAAAGCACAGACCCAGTGGTGGGCCACCTTGAAGTTCTGTGTTACATAATAACCTTTCAGACACAAACAAGAAAGGGGTGGGATAGAGTGGAGGATGGCAAGAGATTTGTCTCCAAGGGCTTTACCATCTTTTAAAAGCTGTGTGCAAGACAGAAGCATCTTTCTCTTCTCACATTTTGCACGTGGTAAGTATCATTTTGCTGTACGCCTGGAGAATGTTGCGAGGATGCAGATTCTCCAGAGAGCTTAGAGTCAGAAGACTGCTTGTCTTCCTTTCTGAGTCTTCTTGTAGTTCTTCCTGTGTTTCTTAGCATTCTCAGTAATCTTGGATTTTACTCTGCTATTTATTCCCATATGTGAAGATCAGATTACCAGAGTCCTTGAGACTCTTTTCAGAATATGAAAGACTTTGGTAGCAAAGAAGTGAGTCTCTAGGATGAGTTGAGTTTGAGTATAGTCACCTCTAAAATGAGATGACCTATGCAGACACGTGAAGGGGTATTTCAACTTACTAAACTCCAGACCTTAATAGATTGAAAGCTAACCATTCCTGAAAGTAGATTTTCTCTTTTTATAATTAGTTTTTCAGACTATTACTACCTTTAATTGAATGGGAAAGCATTACACTAAATATGTAGTCTATTATGGTATCATGTTGACAACTAAGTTTCTTTTCAAAATTTTGAGGCTGGGCACGGTGGCTCACACCTGTAATCCTAGCACTTTGGGAGGCTGAGGTGGGCAGATCACCTGAGGTCAGGAGTTCGAAACCAGCTGGCCAAGATGGTGAAACCGTATCTCTACTAAAAATACAGAAATAAGCCGGGCGTGGTGGCAGACACCTGTAATCCCAGCTACTCTGGCGGCTGAAGCAGGAGAATTGCTTGAACCCAGGAGGCAGAGGTTGCCGTGAGCTGAGATCACGCCACTGTACTCCAGCCTAGACAACAGAGACTGTCTTGGGGAAAAAAAAAAGATTTTTTTGAAATTTTGCATATAACTTTATTTTAAAAATTATTTGCCATATAAAATAATCAGTTGTTTAGGGTACATCATAAACAGTGCTATCTTAATTTATTGTAACACTTACATACCTACTTGAGAAAATGTCATGCTAATAAGATCCTTTGCTGCTTAGCCAAGTTTGAATGCTTAAAAAGAAAAAAGCTCCAGTATCAGTAGTATGACCAATTATGATGGGGTGAATTTTTCAGGTCTCATTCAGGAACGTCGCCTGATAACACTGCACCACCACCTCCCCCTCCAAGGCCACAGCCCTCTCATTCTAGATCATCATCTTTAGATATGAATCGGACCTTTACAGCCACCACAGGTAGGGGCTAGAGAACCATAATACACATGATCATTTAATTTTAAAGTTAATCCAAGACACATACACATTTTATTTTTGTTTCTCTTAATATGTCTTTTAAAAAATATTTATCTGGCTGGGTGTGGTTGCTCATGCCTTTAGTCTCAGCACTTTGAGAGGCAGGCAGATCACTTGAGGTCAAGAGTTCGAGATCAGCCTGGCCAACATGGTGAAACTCCATCTCTACTAAAAATAACAAAAATTAGCCCGGTGTGGTGATGCACATCTGTGGTTCCAGCTACTCGGGAGGCTGAGGTGGGAGGATCCCTTGAACCTGGGAGGCAGAGGTTGCAGTGAGCCAAGATTGCATCATTGCACTCCAGCCTGGGCGACAGAGTGAGACCCTGTCTCAAAAAAAAGAAAAAATTATCTGAAGATAAATTTTGGATTAAAAAGATAGCAGACAAGAGGCAGTTTTTTTTCTTAATGACTACTTAAACTGTGTTTGAATACAAATGATGAAGATGGGAACCTGAGAGATGTCACAGGAAATTTTGAAAGAACGACGTTGTAATATCAAGAGGGGAAAACTGATAGGTCTCAATTTGGCTGATGAAGAAGAAGAGTCATAACTTACCTCAGGTTTTCAGTTTTTGGAGAGCTGGCAGTATTGTTATTACATTAGTTAAAATAGAAAAGTTAGGGCAGAGGATGATGATATGTTTTAGTCACTGTGAGTTTAGAGTGGTGAGGAAAAGGCTAAATAACACCATTGGCTAAGGAAGATTGGTGTATTATTTGGAATTTATTTACATACAAATGGGAGAGTGAAGTGTTAAGTGAAAGGGAAAATTTGGAAGTTTTCGTTTGATACCTGAAAGCAGTCAGAGATATGGGAAGAAAATCAAGATTGTATGCTATCACTGAAACAGGCAGGAGTATGCCAGGAGGGCTTTATGTAATAGAGGTAAGAAGCAAAACGAGATCTGATGAAACGCTGTGGGATTTGGTCTTTGGGTTACATATAGACTGTGTAACCAGATAGTATCTGTCTTCCAATACTTACCAGACATTCTTAGAAATCTTTATCATGTAGTCACATTCATTCAGCCTATTTCTTCTATTAACGAAGTGATTATACAGTTACTAAAAAGAAGACTTTTGTATTCATGCAGGACAACAACAGGCTGGAGTTGTTGCCCATCCTCCTGCAGTGCCTCCAAGACCACAGCCCTCACAGGTAATTCTCCAAGGTATTTATTACTAAATGTCCCATGATCAGTTTGTCTGCTAGGTCTTTAATTCTATTCTCAAATTATTTGGAAGGTCAGGAATGATCTGATGGCAATCCTTAATGAGCATTTAGTTCAGTGAGGCTAATTATTATTTTGAAAGATACACATTTCAAGAATGATCTCAGTTATTTTTTTGAAGGAAACTTAAAAGTGAAACAAATGATAATGTCTTGACAGAGAAGGGTTTAGTGGAAACAACAATGGGTTGGGAGATA
This sequence comes from Aotus nancymaae, assembly GCF_030222135.1. Taxonomy (NCBI): domain Eukaryota; kingdom Metazoa; phylum Chordata; class Mammalia; order Primates; family Aotidae; genus Aotus; species Aotus nancymaae. Next base: position 28,762,886 of record NW_026988454.1, read on the forward strand.
GGAGATATCCATTAACGTCCTGGGTCTAGCAGTGGCTCACAAAATAACTTCACTGGGCTGGGTGCAGTGGCTCACACCTGTAATTGCAACATTTTGGGAGGCTGAGGCAGTAGGATTTCTCAAGCCCAGGAGTTGCAGACCAGCCTGGGCAACATAGTGAGACTCCGTCTCTAAAAACAACAACAAAATACTTAATTAACTGGGCATAGTGGTGTACACCTGTAGTCCCAATTGCTTGAGAGGCTGAGATGGGAGGATCTCTTGAGCCTAGGAGGCTGCAATAAGCTGTGATTGCACCACTGCACTCCAGCCTGGGTGACAGACTGAGACCCTATCTCAAAACAAAACAAAATACCCCAAAATAACCTCACTGCATCTCTCTGGATGTGTTACTACATGAGTTAAGGAAGTATAATGACCTCTGCATCCCTTCCAGGTCAAAATTACAGTGCTGTAGTAGACCTATTTATAAAATGCTTTGGGACAGCCTTAGTGGCTAAAGTTAAGGATCACATCATATGAAAAATGAAGGAAGTGAGATTTAGCAGGGACTTGAAAGATAAAGTGAAATTTACTGGGGAGAAGGCATTCCAAACCGAAGGTGTGACATCCAGAAAGCCATGGAGGTATGTGTTAAGCCTGGTATATTCCTCAGGGGAAAACAAATTAGTTCAGCACAACAGGAGTAGATGTGTGGAGTGATGGGAAATGAAACTAGAGAGGGAGGGAGGAGGCAGAGCATCTCCCATATCATAGTAAAAAGGATAGAGTTTTTCTTAGAGGGGAAGAATTTTTAAAGGGAAGAGACTTCAAATTTATTTTTTAGTATACTTTACTTCCTTTGCCATAAATCATCTCACACTCTATTTTAATTTCTTAGATACTTATTATTTTATTCTGCTATGGACTGTCAGCTTTATTAGGATGTGAGTGGGCCTTACTTGTCTTGTTCACAAGTAGATATTCAGTAAACAAATTTTTAGACTGAAGATGTAGCAGCCTTGGTCTGGCAAAGGATTGGTAGATGAAGTGAAGGGAAGTGCTCTGACATGTTAAGAGAATAGTTAGAATAGTGTTTTTCACACTTTAAAAGAGCAACCTTTTTAAGAAACATAGTGAAACATTAAAAAAAAAATTAAGGAATAAACTATTGTGCATTAGCCCAATTAAGAAAAAAAATACTTGCAAGTGGAGAGTGACGGTAGGGCCAGACCCACCCTCTCCTTCAGTGTACGTTCTTTGCAATAAATTAATTTTTGAAAAAATATCTTTTTATTGGAGGTTATCTTAAATTTTTTTTAGTGTCTTAACTTTTCACTTATGGTTTAATCATTTATTTAGAGCTAAAGTTTACTGTAATACACCTCTCTGAACTTACAGATAATAAAACAGGGCATCTTTATATACTAAATTTTCAAAGAGAAGAAGAGTACTCTGTGACACCGATAGGCTGATAAAATGTGTGTTTCTCTGTTCTGAACCATTGCACAGGCTCCTGGTCCCGCTGTGCATCGCCCAGTGGATGCCGATGGCCTCATGACTCACACTAGTACCTCACCTCAGCAGATACCAGAGCAACCAAATTTTGCAGATTTCAGCCAGTTTGAAGTATTTGCTGCATCAAATGTAAATGAAGAACAAGATGATGAAGCCGAGAAACATCCAGAAGTCCTGCCGGTCAGTTTTCAAGGGCTTGGCTAATTTTCTGCAGGCAGTCTCTTCCCATACCATGTGCTGTCAACCTAGCAGATATTAAAGGGGACATCAGTAAAATATTCCCTAGGTCGGTGCTTCTCACCTTTTTTATTGGCCTCCAATATCTGCTGGTTGTAGTGTAATGCTTACTAAGTATCAGAGTCTGGTGGGGTGGGGGATTGTTACCACATGAAAAGATACCACAACCTGGCCATTGCTAAAACACTGCTTTGGGGATTTCCGTCTTAATGCTAAGCATCTGACTGCATGATTTGGTGAAGATTTCCATGTGATAAGAGGCCATGGTTACCATAGCTCCACTCATTGCAACTTTTTCCCAAGGATAATTTCTCTAGACATAACTTATTTTTCTAATTATAACTTAAACTAGAACTAAATCTTAGCCAGACTTCCAATTGAAGCATTTAAAATTTGTATGAGAGTAAGTTACTACAGGATACCAAAATTTAGTATTCACAGTGTTCTAGGAGATTCTATTGTAGTTCCAATGGCAAGAACTTCTCTAGGAATCTCTGACTTAAATCACTGAACATAAATACGGAGTTGGAGAAACCAGAGGAATGCTGAAATCTCCGTTATATAGCTCATAGCCATGGAAAATTTCCTACTAGCTCCCTTTTCAAACCTTCAACTTTCTGCCAGGCCCATTAGGGGACTGGGCTGCATCTAGGAGGGTTGGGGTGGGCATGTAGAGGTGTGCAGAGGGTACCGGACTCACTCCCCTGGGTGGATGCCTCCCCTCTCCCAACCATGAGGACTTACCAGACTAACCACTTAGAGATTCAGTGCAGTAGCTGCATCATCACCATGTCCTCCTCTCCCTTACACCTCTATTACCTGCCCTCCCCTCTGCCTTTCAGCATCAGAGAAAGATAATTTAATAAGGTTCCTTCAAGTTCCTTATCATCTCAGATTTCTTAACATTTTGCTCCGATTTGTTACATATTCTACATTTATGCATAATTATGTTATATATAATTAATAGTGATAACATATTCATTTCTAGGTTGAAAAAGCTTCTGATCCTGCAAGTTCTCTTCGAGTTGCCAAAACAGATAGTAAAACTGAAGAAAAGACAGCTGCTAGTGCTCCTGCCAATGTGGTATGCAAAATGTCTTTTATAATAATAATCTTGTACATCATAGGTTATGTGAAATAATGAAATAAGGTCAATCAGAAATCATCTAATCCATTTCTCTGCCTTTACCTCTAGGATAGTCAGTCTAACTCAGAACAAAGTCTGCCTATTTAATGGAGATGATATTCTGTAATCTTACGTTAAATATTTGTCACAGGCTCTCAGAATTTAAGTGGTTATCACATTCTTCCCCCTATATAAAGTAGGACTTCTTTATAGGTGAAATGCGGTTTCTTTTATTGCAGTGTTGAATATTATAGAGGAAAATTATCAACCCTCTAAGGTTATTGTTATTCTCTGTGCTAACTTTTTCTTTAACTGTTGTAGGGAAAATTTTTCCCCAACATTTTATTATGAAAACGTTTAAGCATACAGAAAAATTGAAGCAATTTTTTATTGTATATCAGTAAATCCACTACCTTATATACCATTATTATTTTATTATATTTGCTTTACTTCATATCTCTCCATGCCTTCCATTCATCTGTCAATCCTTATCTGTTTTATGTATGTGTTAGCCCGTCTGCATTGCTATAAAGGAATAGGTGAGGCTGGGTAATTTGTAAAGAAAAAAGACGTTATGCCAGGCACAGTGGCTCACACCTGTAATCCCAGCACTTTGGAGGCTAAGGCAGATGGATCACTTGAGCTCAGGAGTTCAAGACCAGCCTGGGCAACACGGCAAAACCCTGTCTCTACAAAAAGTAAAACAATTAGCCAGGTGTGGTGGTGCGTGCCTATAGTTCCAGCTACTCGGGAGGCTGAAGTTGGGGGATTGCTTGAGCCTGGGAGGTGGAGGTTGCAGTGAGTTGAGATAGTGTCCTACACTCCAGCCTGGGTGACAGAGTGAGACCCTGTCTCAAAAAAAAGCAAAGTTTATTTTGCCTCATGGTTCCGCAGACTATACGGGAAGCTTGGTGGCAGCATCTGCTTCTTGTGAAGACTCAGGAAACTTAGAATCATGGCAGAAGGCAAAGTGGGAGCAAATGTGTCACATGGCGATAGAGGGAGCAAGGAGAGGTGCCAGGCTCTTTTAAACAGCCAGCTCTTGCATGAACTCAGAGTGAGAACTCATTCATTACTGTGAGAAGGGCACCAAGCCATTCACAAGGAATCTACTTCCATGACCCAAAGACCTCCCACTAGGCCCACCTCCAGCATTAGAGGTCACATTTCAACATGAGGTTTGGAGGGGACAAATACCTAAATTATATCATTGTACTTCAGATTGCAACTATCAGCACATTTTCCCCTTGAGGGAATAATTTTGGTAACTTTTTTTTTCCTGTTATCTAGACATTCCAGTAGGTATAAAAACAGCATGTGTTTCTGAAGTGCTTAAATTCTGCTTTCTGGACACTCTCTGTGTATTAGTCCATTTTCACACTGCAATAAAGATACCACCTGAGACTGGGTAATTTATAAACAAAAGAGATTTAACTGACTCACAGTTCTGCATGGCTGGGGAGGCCTCAGGAAATTGACAATCATGGCGGAAGGTAAAGGGGAAGCAGGTGGCAGGATAGAGAAAGAGCGAGGAAGTGCCTCACTTTAAAACCATTAGCTCTCTTGAGAACTCCCTCACTCTCATAAGAACAGCATAGGGGAAACCACCCATGACCCATCACCTCCTTCCAGGTCCTTCCCTTGACACATGGAGATTTCACTTTGAGGTGAGATTTGGGGACGCAGAGCCTAACTGTATCACTGTGTTGTATTACATTAGTAGTCCTGTAAGTTTTTAAGTAAAGAACTTTTATTTTTTATCAACTCACAGCAACAAATTAAAAATAGCACTTAACTAAAGAGATGGTTTTTATTTAAGTAAAAACCAAGTAAATGCCAAAACACCATTTTTTATTCTGTTGGGGCAGATTCATAATCTCCAACAAAATGTCAATTCATTTTCAAAAGTTACAATTACTGTGCATATTAGTAGTGATGCTTTTTTTTTTTTTTAAAGAATTGCCTAGCTTTCCATTACTTTATAATGTCAATATATTCATTAAGATGTATGTTAGTATTTTTGAGTAAGAAATCCTGTGGTGATAATGGATAGATATTTCTGGAGACTGCCTTTGTTTATTGTTGAACAGGATTCTGTATCATATTTATGTTAAAACTGAATGTTACAGTCTTGCATCAATATGTTACTCTAAAAAAATTTATATTGCAGGTACATTCATGATTGTGGTGTCAACTAGAAACATCCTTTCCCATTGTAATTTAAGTTGGTTCTTGCCGCAAATACATGGCTTTAAAGTAGGACAAGTAACTTTGATTTTCCAAGAGCAAATGGCTTAAAGAAAGCAAATGGTGTTGCAAAGTGCTAACTAACTATGAATGTCTTCAGAAGTGCTCATTATTAATGGAATTCTTGTCTTAAAGAGCAAAGGCACAACACCTCTTGCTCCACCACCTAAACCTGTTCGAAGAAGATTAAAATCAGAAGATGAATTAAGGCCAGAAGTTGATGAACATACACAAAAGATGGGTGTCTTAGCTGCTGTTCTTGCATCACAACCTTCTATTCCCAGGTAATCAAAGCTATTCCTAGACACATTTAATTACTGGGAAGAAAAAGCACAGCAATTAAAAATAATCAAATGGGCCGGGCATGGTGGCTCACGCCTGTAATCCCAGCACTTTGGGAGGCCGAGCTGGGCGGATCATTTGTGGTTAGGAGTTGGAGACCAGCCTGACTAACATAGTGAAACCCCATCTCTACTAAAAATACAAGAAAATTAGCCAGGTGTGGTGGTGCACACCTGTAGTCCCAGCTACTTGGGAGGCTGAGGCAGGAGAATTGCTTGAACCCAGGATGCAGAGGTTGCAGTGAGCTGATATCGTGCCACTGCACTCTAGCCTGGGCAACAGAGCAAGACTCCGTCTAGAAAATAATAATAATAACAATAATCAGACTGAAAGAAATTATGATCAGACTAGTTCTTTAGTTAAGCAGAACCTTGTCATGTATGGGTAGGTATTCTTCCCATTTTTCCCGCTTTATTAAATTTAATTCCAATTCCATTTTAACACCCTGTTTCAAACCCTGTAGCAGTACATTTTTTAAACTTGATAGTTTATAGTAAAACTGGTGTTATGGTGTTCTAGATCAGGAATCAGCAAGTTAAGTCTTACAGGCCAAATTTGCCCTATGCCCTATTTTTGTGTAGCCCATGAGCTAAGAATGACTTGTTCTTTTTTGTAGAAGAGAGAAGAAAGAATAGAAGAGAAAAAATAAAAAACTAGAATACGAGACAGAAACTCTGTGGCCCACAGAGCCTGAAATATTTACTATCTGGTCTTTTACAGAAAAGGTTTGCCAATACCTACTTTAGACTCTTTTTCTTAAATTCAGGTGATTCTACAGAAGAGTAATTTATTTAGTAATTTATTTTTTGGTTTATCGCTGCAACTGAGCAAGTGAGGTTGAGATATACTAGTAAGGAAAAAGATGCTCCTTTTAACTTTTTATGTTTAAAAATATATCAGGGAGGAATAGAGAGGATTTAAGATAAGAAACGAAGGTTATGGGTTTTTTTGCCTTCTTTGTCTTCTCAGATCTATTGGGAAAGATAAGAAAGCTATTCAGGCATCAATTAGACGCAATAAGGAAACCAACACAGTTTTGGCCAGATTGAATAGTGAATTGCAGCAACAGTTAAAGGTAATACAGTTTCTGAATCTTTATAATGTTCCTTATCTTAGTAAAGAAACCTAAAGAGAAGAAATGTGACTTCAGATAACCTCCAAGATCACATACATGGTTCTCCACTCTAATTTTCTAAATGCTTTGACTATAGTTAGTTTACCTGCCCTACCCCCCTCCTTTTTTTTTTTTTTTTTTTTTTTTTATTAAGAAATCTTGCTCTGTCACCCTGCAGCCTGGGTTCAAGCTCAAACTGTCCTCCCACCTCAGCCTCCTGAGTAGCTGGGATTACAGGCGTGAGCCATTGCATCCAGGTTGTAGTTTGTCCTTTTATCAAAGACAACTCAGATTCCATTAAAGAGATTTAAACAGATCTAAAGAAGAGAGATGGCAGCAATTTCAATCATCTTGCATGTGGAAAGAGAAAAGGCAAGCTTATCATCTAATACCTGAGAGGAATGTGTGTATTTTCTATTAACTGTGATTTCTTTGCATCCCTAGAAATAAAATTACTCCTACTTACTCCTTCCTTATTGGGTCAAAAAAAAAAATTACTCCCAGAATCACTTATGGTTCCCCAACATTATTAGGTACTCATGTCTCATCAAAAAAAAAAAAAAAAAAAAAGTGGTTCTCAAACCTTAATGCATATATAGGTAACCTGGGGTAATGTATGTCTTTCTGAACCAGAGAAAACCATTAAAATAAGTATATAGAAACTATTTTGAAAAATTCCTTTTTTATTACTTCTGAGAACAGAAAATAGGAAGTAAGGTACAAAATAGAAAGAGGTAGTTCTGGTTAAAATAAGATACTGTCAGTATGATAGAGAAAACAAAAAAAGTAAGTTAGAATTTGGTGGCTGACTAGAAAGACTGTCCAAAATCAGCATTGATTTAAAATTCTGAATGCAGAGTTACTCTTTGTGAAACTAAAGCTCAAAATGAGATCTAGGAGTCAATATAGCCAGATGTCATCACTAAGGAAAAGAAGCTATATTAACAAATTCGTGTACAGTTAATTCAGGGGGCAGGCTTATTGCAAAATTCAGTTGTTAATACCCATTTGTTGCAAACATTGACTTTTCTAGTAACTAGACATTCTATTACCCTGCTTTATGTAATAAAATCTTTGAAATTACCAGGATCTTTTTTTAATATTAAAAACATATAAAGAATCTACCTTTCTAAAGTGACGTATACTTTTAAAATACGAATAAGCTCTCCCTTAGTCTTCTTGACAAATTTAAATTGCTTTCTTGAAGCAGAGATATTGTTAGATATTCCTTCATTTTTATATACTTTGAAACATAACTTGGCCTTTGCCTCTTTTTCAGGATGTTCTTGAGGAGAGAATTTCCCTGGAAGTTCAACTGGAACAACTTCGACCATTCTCTCACCTATAAGCCAATTGCCGTTAACTGTGAACATAGTCATTTTTAAGTGATTTTGGGTTCAAAGCCAATTTGGAGACCCAAACATTCAGCTCATTGCTTAATTCAACATTAAATTTTATGATTCTGTTTTGCCCTATATGTTCACCATTGTATTTAAGTATCTTTTATTTTTTAATTTCAACAATAAAAAGGTCAGGATGACGTTTTCTGGAGGGTATATTGTGTTTGTTGGGACACCCACCTTTTCTGTTCCATAGCATCCAGGATACATAATATTTCTATGGCTAAAACCACACACCGATTTGATTTATAGAATGGGCTCATTTACATCTCAGTCACATACTCAGAAATAAATTGTCAATTTGTCCTCTTTTATGTTTAATATTTTACATAAAGCATCTGTATTCCATAAAAAGTCTTTTAAAAGTTTCCCATTTAATTTTTTATTTTAAAGAATTATATTGGATAAGGCAGTTTTCACCATAAGCTAATTTACTCTCTGCAGTAATATGCATTCTTCACGAATCGTGGTTCTTCAGGCCTCTTTTACTTGTCAACTTGTGACAAATATAAACATGTTAGATTTTATATTTTCCTTGTGGAAATGTGATCAACTTCATCAGTAACTTAGAACTATTTTATGTGAGATTGAATAATTCATTAGTCTTGTAAACTTATGAAATAGGTATGAATGAATAATGACCTTTCTTAATTATTTTTAAGTATTGTTTTAAAACTTCTAAGGATATCGATTATTCACAAAATAAAGGGGAATTCCTTAAGATTTCTAGTTTACCTTCAGCCATCTTGTCATTCTTTTGCTATATAGACAAGTTTTTCCTATTAATGAGTTTCTGGAGTATGCCTTATTCAGGACAATACACTGTTTTAGATTTTGTTTAATATTATATATACATTTTGACCCATTGCTAACAGCAGATATTTCCTTTAAGATTTATTCTGTCTATAGAATCATAGATGTTGAACTACATGGATATATCTATTTACAGAATCAGAAGTGTGGTTTTACACAAATAAAACAGCATAATATTTTAACTTTTGTTCATTTTTTAAATAAGCATTTAAAGTTTTAAGAAATAGAGGATTTTGTATTTTCATTTCCGAAAGAAAAAATGTTTAAATACTGTAGGTTCACTATCCTGAACTGTACCAATAGACTGTATTACTATAAACAACAATATGAAGAACAAAGGAAACTGACAACCTTAAGCTTCCAAGATTAATGTAATTTTTATCTAGCAATATCTAGGTAGAAATATACATCAGCTAAAGTTTCCAAGTGGCTATCAGTATGCCTTTATTTGTTAAATAATCAGTTTAAAGGCCCAGGAAATTACTCAATACCTATTTTGCTGTTTCTTTGTTTTAAAAGAAACATTTTTACAGCTACATTTCATTACAAGCAAGCTTTGCTGTTTCCATTTATTTTTGTTTTTTAAAAGTTGCTTTTTAAAAATAGCCTTCTAATGTAACAATGTCAAAAATATTTTTAAAGCTTCTTAGTCTTGTAATAAATAACACAAAAATTATAGAAAAATTTTTAGTACTTTGTAGTGGTATATCTTTAATGTGCTCTAGAGGAGTACATTCATACTAAGGATATGTATGACGAGTTTTTGAGTAAATTGCCATTTGTATTTCTTACCTTTTTTTTTTGGAGACAGAGGTTCACTTGTCACCCAGGCTGGAGTGCAATGGTGCAATCTCAGCACACTACAACCTCTGCCTCCTGGGTTCAAGCAATTCTCCTGCCTGCCTCTGCCTCCCAAGTAGCTGGGGCTACAGGTGTGTACCACTATGCCTGGCTAAGTTTTTGTATTTTTAGTAGAGATAAGGTTTCACCATGTTGGCCAGGCAGAACTCCTGACCATAGGTGGTCCACCCACCTCAGCCTCCCAAAGTGCTGGGATTATAGGCATGAGCCACTGCGTCCGGCCTCGTGTGTGTGTGTGTGTGTGTGTGTGTGTGCGTGTGTGTGTGTGGCGATCTCAGGTCTCCAGAACTTCTGCCTCCCAGGTTCAAGTAGTTCTACTGCCTCTAGCTGGGATTACAGGAATGCGCCACTACATCCAGCTAATTTTGCATTTTTTGTAGAGACTGGGTTTCTCCATGTTGTTCAGGATAGTCTCGAACTCCTGACCTCAGGGGATCTGCCTGCCTCAGCCTCCCAAAGTGCTGGAATTACAGGTGTCAGCCACCACGCCTGGCCCTGTTATCCATATCTTAATTTCATGAAAATACTAAAAATGGTAAATCACCAACAAAATATTTTTCTAGACTGATCACTTAAGAAACACTTTAATTCTGCTTTTTTCATTAGATCAGAAAACAAAGCTTTACACAATGTGCTTGCTCTGTCTTAGGTTTCGTCACACCAGATTACTCTAAATAATATTACCCGTGAAATATAGCTACCAACAGAAGTAGTTCAAAATTTTGGACTCAAAGTGTTCTTATCCATTCTTCATAAGTGAGCACAAATGATAAAGTTTCAAAGTTGAAAGGATCCTGTGGGTCATCTTGATCCATGCCAGTTATTCTGTTTCTTACTGGATATTTTGGAACAGAAAATACATGTTGTCTGTCTTTGCTGGGGAGAATTGGTACCCTTGATGTTTTCAAGTTCAGTCTCACTTCTCCATCCTACTTTTGATTGCATTTTGAATTACTGACAGCCATAGGAACTTATCGTCCTCTGCTTCTGTAGCACAAATCCATTTATATTTTGGACCTTGAAGAATAAATGCATTCTTGACATCTGTAAAAGCATTTGAGGTATACTAATTAATCTTTGCAGGTAAAATCAAAATGAGAAAAAAGATTTTTTTTTTTTTACTTTTTTTTTTTTTTAAATGGGGTTTCACCATGATGGCCAGGCTGATCTTGAACTCCTGACCTCAGGTGATCCACCCACCTCAGCTTCCCAAAGTGCTAGGATTACAGGCGTGAGCCACTGCGACTGGCCGAGAAAAAATTTTAATAATCACCATCTTTAAGAATTTTTTAAAAGCTAAAAAGAAATACATATCTAATGTAGAATATAACTTCCTAAAATTACTGAATAATTCGAATACAATGTAAAATAATGTCTTTATATTACAGTTACTGTAATAGCAATTATTTTAAAAACTAAAGGATAGTTGATACGATGATAGAATGTTGTTTAATTACTTGTCTCAACTACTCCAGAAAGAACTGAAATCAGTAACAGTCTTTACTGATAGTTATTATAAATCAAGATGCTAAGAGCTAGACTAGACGACCTCAGTATGAGAGCCAGTGACAGAATCAAGCCAACTACCTAGTTGAATGCCCACTATTAGATTACATAACACTGTTTTGACACAGCTCGTAGCTGATTGTTATGGTGGGAGGGGTACTGAAGGAGACATGTTTCGTACACTAACCATACCCAATGATTATAGGTAACTAAGCCTTTTTAACCTGGGTTTGTTTTCTAGGTGATGATAATTTTTTCTCAGGCTCAGATTTGGAATAGGGCTGAAGCCATTGGGAAATAGCCCTTTTATTTAGTTTGGTATTTCTCTAAGGTCTTGGGTTCCAGCTTTAACCTTAGGACATGAGAATGAGAGATGTTACATTCAGATTGTCTTGCCTAAGAAATATAGGACTAAGATATAGATCCTTTTAAACTTGGGAAGTAAAGTATAGGATAATAACTATAAATATGTACAATAGGGTTTAAGTAGAATATCATTTTCATGACAAATTATATTTCTATTGGAATTACTGTGAGTGAAATTAATTTACTAAGCATCCTTTGCATATCTGTTGATTCATTTATTTAACTCCCAAGTTAGATGCAAACTTAAGGAAAAAAAGGTATGTGTCAAATATGTAATAATCATTTAATCCTAGTAGAATGGGAAAGCAATAAAAATTTAAAATATGCTTTTAGACTGTAGCATCTTCAGACAGTATAGAATAGTGGTTAAGAGCTCCAGATCTTCAAAGAACTCACAGTAGTGTGGAGCCTCGCTTCCCTTTGTGATTTTTGAAAGCTGTTTTCCTGCCTGGGCACGGTGGCTCACTCCTGTAATCCCAGCACTTTGGGAGGCTGAGACAGGCAGATCACCTGAGGTTGAGAGTTCGATATCAGCCTGACCAACATGGAAAAACCCTGTCTCTACTAAAAATACAAAATTAGGTGGGCATGGTGGCCCATGCCTGTAATCCCAGCTACTCAGGAGGCTGAGGCAGGAGAATCACTTGAACCCTGGAGGTGGAAGTTGCAGTGAGCCAAGATTGTGCCATTGCACTCCAGCCTGAGCAACAAGAACAAAACTCTATCTCAAAAAAAAAAAAAAAAAAGGGGGGGGGGGGGCGACTGTCTTCCTAAAGTGCAAGACTGAATGCCAGAAGCCCTGTCTTTAACTATTTCAGAGGTAGATGAAAGTTTACATTGCTTAATGAAATTCTAATATTGGGGGAATTATTTGCATCCTGGTAAATTATAATTCCAGTTCTTTTTCTACTTTTCTATTAATGAGCTTTACATTATGTAGCTTTTTGAAGGTATCTCTTGGAAGGAAAAGAATACATACACTTGGAATCTGGAATATTTTCTATGAGTAACCTATGAAGGGCCACTGATGCAATGAACTGGTAGGTTGTTTTTGAAGTCCTCTCAAATGGAGTATGAGATGTGCCTCGACTAGAAATGAGCAGTGCATCATTGAAGAGGAAAAGGCTGAGATCGCGGATGTGTTCATAGAGCCTGTGTTAAAATGGAGAAGGTGCAGTTTTAATACATACATAGGTGCTTTGTTACATAGTTAATCATCTTGAAATTGATAGTCAAGGCTTTTACCTCACTACTGACATTTTGAATGACTGGTTGAAGTTCTCAGTATAGTATTCCTTCTGATGTGATTTGCCCCTCCTGTGTCTCTGAGGTCAGTACTATGGGCCTTCAGGGCTCCTGGTGGAGTACTTTGAGTTTGTCCATGGAACAAGTATTTCATAATCCATGTGGGAAAAATGAACACTGACTTTCCCTTCTTTATGAAATGATTTATTTGATATCTGTGCTGTTAAATTTTTGTCAATGTTGGTATTTTGAAATACTTGGGCAATCTGAAGAAATTAAGTATTTGTTTCCCTTTTTTTTTTTTTTAATAGCTGGAGTCTCACTCTTGTCACCCAGGCTGGACTGCGGTGATGTGATCTTAGCTCACTGCATCCTCCACCTCCCTCAAGCAATTCTGCCTCAGCCTCCTGAGTAGCTGGGATTACAGGCACATACCACCACACTCAGCTGATTTTTGTATTTTCAGTAGAGATGAGGTTTTACCATGTTGGCCAGGCTGGTCTCAAACTCCTGACCTTTTTGTTTCACCTTTAAGGATAACAAGACTGGGCGCAGTGGCTCACTGTAATCCTAGCACTTTGGGAGGCTGAGGCAGTCGGATTACAAGGTCAGGAGTTCCAAGACTAGCCTGGCCAACATAGTGAAACCCCATCTCTACCAAAAATACAAAAATTGGCAGGCATGCTGGTGCACATCTGTAGTCCCAGCTACTTGGGAGGCTGAGGCAAGAGAATCACTTGAACTGGGAGGCGGAGGTTGCAATGAGTCGAGATTGCACCACTATACTCCAGCCTGGGCAACAGATTGAGACTCCATTCCCCCATCCCCGCCCACCCCGCAAAAAAAGGGATAACAAGTTGGAGTAGAGAGAAAGATAAGAACTGATGTGGCATGAAGTGTATTAATAGAAGGGAGAAAAAAGCATTTAGCTACTATGTAGAAGTAAATATAAAAATTTTACTTTTGATTAAAAAGTAGCAGATAACCCAATACAGTTCATCAATTTGAAAGGTAAAAATTAAACAGTTCTTTGTTTTCACTGAGGTTGCTACCATGGTCAACTGTAGGCGTTATTTATCAAGAGGCAAAATTTGGTGTCCTCAACCTCCCATCTATTATCCTCTTTGCTTTTCTGTCATTGGAGCCTGATTGCTGTGTTTAGCAGACCTCACTGTACTCTAGTATGGGTTATCTGTCCTGTAGGAGTGTTCCTGTTAGCTCTCCCCAAAGGGATCTACAGTCAGTTAGCAGAATGTGCATTGGAGAAAATGTTCCTAGGCTTCTCAAGGATACTAGACTTTGATCTAGAATTGATTCATTTTGGGGACCCCAAATGCCACTGTGATCCACCAGGCTAGTGTGATAAACAGTTTTGACTCAGGTCAACTCACAGTGGAGCTGATGGCCTGCTATTATCCATGTACTGAAACTTTTTTTTTTTTAGGCAGTTTCACTCTTTGCCCAAGCTGGAGTAGGGTGCTTTTCACATTTACTGATATCTTGTAAGAAATATTGTTCTAGATCAAGTCAATAGGTTCTTCTGAGAATAAAGGAGTGAATAGAACTAAGGATGAGAAAGAGAGGAAGCAAGAAAGGCAGGAGGTGTGTGATGGGCAGTATGTGGTGAGTGGCCGTTTTGAATAGGCAAAAGAATTCTACCATGATTGCTTTTTTGGGGGAAGGGGGAGCAAAATATATGTATACACATATATATAAATATATATATATATATTAACCCATAATAATTATTTCTCCTGTCATAAAAGTTTAGAAAACTGGGCCGGGCACGGTAGCTCATGCCTGTAATCCCAGCACTTTGGGAGGCCGAGGTGGGTAGATCACAAGGTCAGGAGATCAAGAACATCTTGGCCAACATGGTGAAACCCTGTCTCTACTAAAAATACAAAAATTAGGTGGGGGACATATGCCTGTAGTCCCAGCTGTTCTGGAGGCTGAGGCTGGAGAATCGTTTGAACCTGGGAGGTGGAGGTTACAGTGAGCTAAGATTGCACCACTGCAGTCCAGCCTGGGCAAAAAGAGCGAAACTCTATTTCAAAAAAAAAAAAAAAAGTTTAGATAACTGTTTAAATCTGTAATAGAACTTTGCTGTATCCGAATTATCAGGGAATATGCTAACAGAGTGGTTTGAAAAAGTAGCATTTAAAAAGGTACTTGCTTTGGTAAATTGATGTTCAGTTTTTTCCTTTGGAAGGGACAACACCTATATTAGAGGCAAATGACAGAGAATTCCAGTTTTGTGACCCACTTGGACCTGATAGATGGTTGGCTCAGGAAAGGCTGGAGCAGCCACACTAACTGGAGCTTAGAATTGAGCCTTTTGTAATCTGAGGACATGAGTGAGGGAAAGAAACACACAAAGAGGTTGTTATTTCAATCTGTTTCTGAGAGGGCTATTTTATATATGATTTTTATCTGGAAAAAAAAACTTTTCAAAAGCCGTTTACTGAATTAAGCCCCTCAAGATCTCCAACCATTTTTATCCACAGACAACACCAGAAACTCTAAAAATTTAGCAGTTCCTCTAGATAGGCAAAAGCTAATACAGTCATCCCTTGATACCCATGGGGAATATGTTCCAGGACCTCTTGAAAATACCAAAATCTGAGGATGCTTGGTATTTGCATATAACCTGCATATTATCTCTAAATTACTTATGGTATCTAATACTACATAAATACTTATACTATATTGGGGTTTTGTTTTTTTAATTGTATTTGTTTATTTTTTAATGTTTTCCATCCTCAGTGGAACCCATCAGTGCGGAGCCTGCAGATAAGGCTGTAATTTCACCTTTAGTGTTGACATAATGGAGCAGCTGAAGTGGCCCCTACTAGAGTTTCAGAAATCTGCCTCTGCTCACACTCAGAACCAACTCCAGTGGTGGGTTTTGTTCTGAACTTGAATAGAGTTTCTTTACCTACTTACAAATAGATTCAGTGATTCCACAAAATGGAACACAGCTACTATAATGTAAATTCTTAACTCCATTCTAGAAGTGTTTTGTTATTGTTATTAAACTACTGTATTAGCCAGCCCAAGAGACACAGAAAGGCAGGAAGTACCCAATTTATATAAATATATAAAACTTTAAAAGAAAGTTTTAGGCTGGGCATGGTGGCTCACACCTGTAATTCCAGCATTTTGGGAGGCCAAGGTGGGCAGATCATGAGGTCAGGAGTTCGAGACTAGTCTGGCCAAAATGGTGAAACTCCATCTCTACTAAAAATACAAAACTGAGCCGGGTGTGGTGGCACGTGGCTGTAGTCCCAGCTACCTGGGAGGCTTAGGCAGGAGAATCACTTGAACCCAGGAGGCGGAGGTTGCAGTGAGTGGAGATCGCACCATTGCACTCCAGCCTGGGCAACAAGAGTGAAACTCTGTCTCAAAAAAAAATATTACAGTACATGGACAACAGCAGGTCATCAGCTCCACTGTGAGTTGACCTGAGTCAAAACTGTTTTATCACCTAGCCTGGTGGATCACAGTGGCATTTGGGGTCCCCAAAATGTGTCAATTCTGGACCAAAGTCTAGTATCCCTGAGAAACCTGGATACATTTTCTCCAATGCTAAATCACTGTAGATCCCTTTGGGGAGAGCTAAGAGGAAAGTTTACAGTATGTCTTTTTGGCAGTATAATAGGGTATTTCCCCAAGGAAAATTAGTCTGGGAAGTCGATGGCTCTATTTGATGATCAAGGCCAGGCCTGTATTTACCAGTCCTGAAGGCACCACTTTTGTACCTTTGGTAAGACTCCACTGGAAGAAAAAAAGCATGCTTAAAAGTCAGCAAGTTTTGGCCACGTGCAGTGTCTTACTCCTGTAATCCCAGCACTTTAGGAGGCCGAGTTGGAAGTATCTGGGCCCAGGAGTTCAAGACCAGCCTGGACAGCATGGCAAGACCCCATCTCATTAAGAAAAAAAAAATCGTCAAGTTTAAAATCACAGACATGAAAATCAGTGTTTATGAAAAAAACAATACAGAAGTTCCAAGATACATAATATATTTAAAATGCTTGAAATAATGGCCCATGTCCCCAGAGGAACAAATTGCCCTCTGAATTTCCCAGCTCTTAAAATGACTGTATGACTTCATCTCTATTTTAAATTTTTTTCATTTAGAATGCAAACACTCATTCTTTCTGTGTCATAGGTCTTGTTTTTGGTATTTGTGGCCAGGTGCAATGGCTCACGCATGGCCAAGATGGGTAGAGGCCAGGAGTTTGAGATGAGCCTGGCCAACATGGTGAAACACCATCTCTACTAAAAATAAAAAGAAGTTAGCTGGGCGTGGTGGCACATCCGTGTACTGCCAGCTATTTTGGAATGCTGAGGCACAAGAATCGCTTGAACCCGGGAGGCAGAGGTTGCAGTGAGCCGAGATCGCACCACTGCACTCCAGCTGGGTGACAGAGCACGACTCTGTTTCAGAAAAAGAAAAGATATTTGTTTAGTAACTGTTACTATGTTAGTGAGATTATTATGAGGAAGGCTTGGTTCACCTTTCTACCTTCTGGTCTAATCACAGGAAACACCACTGCCTGTGCACTGAGATACCTGGTTCTAAATTCCAGACCAGCACTTATTCTGACTAGGCAACTTAAGCCAGATTCCCCACCCATAACGTGGTTCCTGTCCTACCTGCCTTATCAGGTAATTGTAATTAAATTTATCAAATGAGAGAAGTTAACATATATGGTAAAGATTAAAGCCTTATATAAGTTGGTACTGTATGTATAAATACAAGCAGAGTATGTTTAAGTAAAAATTCCTGGTAGAAATCACGGGGATGGTATTCCTTGAGTGTTACATGATTTTCTAAAATGACAGAAAACAAGGTTGCAGGCTAAGTATTGGGTGATAGCTTTTGGAATATGAGCCTGTTTGCATTTACCTAATTTCAAAAAAAATTTTTTTTCACCCTGTAGAGATAGGGTCTTACTATGTTGCCTAGGCTGGTCTAGAACTCCTGGCCTCAGGTGATCCTCCCACCTGAGCCTCCCAAAGTGCTGAGATTACAGGAACAAGCCACCACACCCAGCCAATTAATTTGAAATTATATTTAAATTTATTAGCAAATAATATAACCGTAATCACTGAGACAGTGTTGTTGACCTAAAAGGAAGAAGCTGAGGCAAAATCAATATAAGGAGAGTTTAGTTGGGCTAAGCTTGGGGACTGCAGCCCTGGAGCATAAATTCAGTTACCAGGAGTATACCCTCCAATAAGTAGCATTTACAAGTGGATTTTTAAAGAAGAGGCAGTTCCAGAGTTTATCAAGATTTTACACTAGCACAAGCTGTTGATTGACTATAATTGTTCTTTGTCCACAAATTCCAGGAATGTGAAGATAATGGATGAGGCAGCCCAGGAACAGTTGCCCCCAGGCAGGCATGGCTGGGAGGTGTGACTGAAGTCCTGTACTATTGTCTCTCTGGGCCTCTCATAGCTCAGAGCAGTGCCTATTTAAATATAAAGGTACCTCACAATCAGAGTGTAAAATAATTTTGGATTATCCTAAATCTTCAAAGTACTCTCATTTGCTGTCCAAATACTGAAGACAGAAGTCTGATTTCTAATAACTAGACCTCCAGCTTCCAATCCACATGTAAAGAGGTTGGAAGTTGTAGGCTGGATGCTATGGCTCACACCTGTAATCCCAGCACTTTGGGATGCCAAGGCGAGTGGATCACAAGGTCAAGAGATCAAGACCATCCTGGCCAACATGGTGAAACCCTATCTCTACTAAAAATACAAAAATTAGCTGGGTGTGGTGGTGGGTGCCTGTAGTCCCAGCTACTCAGGAGGTTGAAGCAGGAGAATCGCTTGAACCCTGGAGGCAGAAGTTGCAGTGATTCGAGATTGTGCCACTGCACTCCAGCCTGGTGACAGAGCAAGACTTCGCCTCAGAAAAACAAAAAATAAATAAAAATGAAAAAACACACACCAGCACTTTGGGAGGCCAAGGCAGGTGGATGATTTGAGGTCAGGAGTTCGAGATCAGCCTGGCCAACATGGTGAAACCCCATCTCTACTGAAATTTAAAAAATCAGCCAACATAATGGTGTGTGCCTGTAATCCCAGCTACCCAAGAGCCCGAGGCAGGAGAATTGCTGGAACCCAGGAGGCAGAGGCTGCAGTGAGCTTAGATCACACCACTGCACTCCAGCCTGGGTGACAGAGGCTGCTTTCAAAAAAAAATTATCAGGGGTGCTAAGAAGCAAAATACACAGACTGAAGAGACAGGGCAAGCATCAAAACCAGACTCAGATATAGTAGAGGTTTTGGAATTATTCAGACCAGAAACTTAAGGGCTTTAATGGAAAAAGTGGACAACATACAAGAACAGATAGGTAATGTAAGAATAGAGACCAAAACTCTTAAGAAAGAAAAGGTAATACCAGAAATAAATATAACAGAAATGAATGCCTTTGGTAGGCTCATTAATGCACTGGACACAGCTGAGGAAAGAATCAGTGAGCTTGAAGATATGTCAGTAGAAACTTCCCAAGCTGAAAATCAGAGAGAAAAAAGACCAGGGACAAAGTAGGGGTAACGGGTAGGGACCACCAGAGAAAGGAACAGAATATCCAGGTAATAGGGACAGTTACAAAAGGCAAATCATATGCATAATGGGAATACCAGATGAAGAAGAAAGAGAAGAAATATTTGGAGTAATAATGACTGGAGATTTTACAAAATAATTGACAGGAGGCCGGGCGTGGTGGCTCAAGCCTGTAATCCCAGCACTTTGGGAGGCCGAGGCGGGTGGATCACGAGGTCAGGAGATCGAGACCATCCTGGTCAACATGGTGAAACCCCGTCTCTACTAATGTACAAAAAATTAGCTGGGCATGGTGGCGCGTGCCTGTAGTCCCAGCTACTCAGAAGGCTGAGGCAGGAGAATTGCCTGAACCCAGGAGGCGGAGGTTGCGGTGAGCCGAGATCGCGCCATTGCACTCCAGCCTGGGTAACGAGCGAAACTCCGTCTCAAAATAAATAAATAAATAAATAAATAATAATAATTGACAGGAAACCATAGGTCCAGGAAGGTCAAAGAACATTAAGCAGGATAAATACTTCCCCCCACCCCCAAAAAGAAAAAAACTATACCTAGGCCTAATACATTCAGATGTAGAAAATAAAAGACAAAGAGAAAATATTTGTCATTTCAGAGAATAAAAAAACAAAACCCCAACTTACAACAAAAAGTCAAACTCTGTAAAATAAACAGGTTTATTCTGAGCCAAATACGAGTGACCAGGGCCTGAGTCACAGTCTCAAGAAGTCCTGAGAAAATGTGCCCAAGGTGGTTGGGTTACAGCTTGATTTTATACATTTTAGGGAGACAGAAGTAACAGGCAGACATCAATTAATACATGTAAGGTATACATTCATTCGTTCCAGAAAGATGGGACAACTTGAAGTAAGGGCTTTCAGGTCATGGGCAGATTCAAAAGCTTTTTTGATTAGTAATGGGTTGAAAGAGTTATTATCTAAAGGTCTGGAATCAGTGTTGAAAGGAGTGTCTGGCTTTAGATAAGGGATCGTGGAGACTAACGTTCTTATGTAGATGAAGGCTCCAGGTAGCAGGCTTCAGGAAGAATAGATGGTAAATGTCTCTTATCAGACCTTAGTAGATACCTTACTTTTAGTTGAATCTCTCCTGGATCAGAAAAAGACCTGGAAAGAGGAGATTCTCTACAGAATGGAGATTTTCTCCAAAAGAGATGACTTTTCAGAGCCATTTCAAAATATGTCAGAGAAATATATTTTGAGGTAAAATACTCTGATTTATTTCAGGGTCTGTTATCTGTCATGTGATACTATACTAGAGTTGGGTTGGAATTTGGTATCTTATTTCTACAGGGAGTTCATTTTGTCTTTGTTCATTAAGATCTTTGTTTTAATGTTAATATTGGTCAGTTGTGCCTGAATTCTTTTTTTTTTTTTTTCCTAGGCGGGGAAGCAGGGGAAGGATGGGGGAGGGGAGCTCCTGAATTCTTAAGGGAGGAGAATATAATGAGGCATGTCCAATCCCCACTTCCTATGATGGCCTGAACTAGTTTTTCAGGTTTACTTTGGAATTCTCTTGGCCCAGAGGAGTCCATTCAGTCGGCTGGGGAGACTTAGAATTTTATGGTTGGTTTACATTACCTATAGAGGAACAAGAATAAAAATTACACTGGACTTCTCTTCAGAAACCATGTAAGTTAAGAAAAGTGTGGAATGAAATAAGCAACGTGTTAAAAGAAAAAAAACCCAGCAACCTAGAATTCTGTATCCAACCAAATTTCCTTCAAACATGAAGAATAAATTTTTTACACACAAAAAAATTGAGGAAATTTATTGCCAATAGACCTTAGTTAGAACATTAAGAAAGGTTAAAAGAAGTTCTGCAGAGAGAAGGAAAATGATATAGAAAATCAAACTGACATAAAGAAAGGAAGGGTGTTTGAGAAGGAATACACAAATGTAGAATAATAATCAAAAACTGGAATTATCATAGAATGTCTTCTACCAAACCAGCATGTTTAGAATTGAGTTTGGTAGCTAGTTTGTTTCCATCATCGTAGCTCTATTCTATTGCTACTAACCAAAAAAACAAGATCAAAGAAAACAAAAATGTCATGACAATGAGAAAAGTGACACATTGTGTGATTTGATTTTCATTTAAGATCTTGTCTAGGTGAAGATGGAGGTGAGGGGACTGATTTCTTCCACCTACTCTGCTATCCTTGCCTTTGAGGAACATTTATTCAAATATTCATTGAAATAAATCAATTTTTATTACATTTATTGGAGTTGAACAAATTAGTTAATTCCTCTCCCTTTGATTGCTGTTTGTTGAGTCACTCTGTCATTAATACTGAAAATCAAACTTATGTAAAGACAGGAAGAATGTTTGAGAATAGGATTTTATTCTGTTAATTGTTTTGTTATTTATTTTATTTCTATTATTATTTTATTCATAGTTTGATGAACAGTTTTCTAAAGCAGAGATTATTCACACACTGTGGCCCACCCCTGTTTCTGTAAATGAGGTTTAATTGGAACATAGTCATGTTTGTTCATTTAGATCTTGTACTGTTTATGAATAGTGTATTACTTGTTACGTGTTGTGTCATTGATATAGCTGCTTTTGTTTTAAAATAGCAAAGTTGGGTAGTTACCACAGGCATCATTTGGCCAGCAAAATCTGAAATATTTACTACGTGAACCTCTATAGAAAAGTTTGCCCATCCTTGTTCTAAAGCAGTAAAGGGGATACTAATTTATAAAAATCAGCATCCTTCCATCTTTTTTTCTTATGCTACTCTGAGCATTGTACAAACTAGCCTAAGGTCATTTTAAAAACTGACCTCAGTAACTCAAGTCTGAGGATAATAAATTGGTTCTCTTTTTCTTACAGTTGAGCAGATCATTGGTGTTAAAATCCCACAACACTTGGAGCTTACCAAAGTAGAAAAGTGGCCAGGTGTGGTGGCTTATGCCTGTAATCACAGCACTTTGGGAGGCTGAGGTGGGTGGTCCACTTGAGATCAGGCGTTTGAGACCAACCTGGCCAACACGGTGAAACCCTGTCTCTACTAAAAATACAAAAATTAGCTGGTTGTGGTGGTGAGTGCCTGTAATCCCACTACTTGGGAGGCTGAGGCAGGAGAATTGCTTGGAGGTGGAGGTTGCAGTGAGCCCAGATTGCACCACAGCACTCCAGCCTGGGCAGCAGTGAGTAAGACTCCATCTCAAAAAAAAAATAAAAAAATAAAAAAAGTGACCAACCTTCGGAATGCCTGCTTATGTGGAGTTTGTGGTTCTGGCAGGAACAATTTATTTCTCCCATTCTACCCAGCAGCTGGCTAGAATGTGAACATGGTGATAAAATACCCTACAGTATCCCCGAGGGAGTTGTTTGTAACTTTTCAGTCCAATGCATAGATTTATCTCAAACCTACTGTGTCAGACATTGTACTGAATGCGGTGCTGCAGGATGAGTAAGACAGTCATTGCTTGTAAGGTGTTCACAGCCTTAGGATAGTTAACTGCTGTTTACCTTAAAGAGAAACTTATTTCTTCATCACAGCAATGAAGTTGGGCTACATCTTGGACCCTAATCAGATATCTGTTTACTTCTGATAGAGTCTATAAAATCAAAAACAAAATTAGAAGCACATATAAATTTCTTTTAAATAAAAAAATCTCACTACTACGAATCATTTTATATCCCATAATATGCAAATGTTAACTAAAACACAGTTCAAGTATGAAGACGTTAATGTTTTCACTGTTTATGAAACAGGCTTTCTTAGAATACTGACAAAGAAAACTATATTTAAGGGAAAAAATTTTTTTCAAAGTTTTAAAACTACTGAATTTATAGTTTTAGTTGTAAGTCCTTTCCTTTGTTGGTGGGGGATGGTAAGTGCTTTCCTAATATCAAAAACAAAGTTAGGGGTTGGGGGATAAGAAGGGAGTTATTGGCCAGGCGCAGTGGCTCACGCCTGTAATCCCAGCACTTTGGGAGGCTGAGATGGGCGGATGACGAGGTCAAGAGATCAAGACCATCCTGGCCAACATGGTGAAACACCGTCTCTACTAAACATACAAAAATTAGCCAGGCATGGTGGCACGCGCCTGTAGTCCCAGCTACTCGGGAGGCTGAGGCAGGAGAATTGCTTGAACCCAGGAGGTGGAGGTTGCAGTGAGCTGAGATCACGTCAGTGCACTCCAGCCTGAGGCAGCAGAACAAGACCCTGTCTCAAAAAAAAAAAAAAAAAGAAGGGAGTTATTAAGAAAAAGAAGTGATCAGGCTTAGTAGCTCATGCCTTTAATCCCAGCACTTTGGGAGGCTGAAGCAGGTGGATCACCTGAGCTCAGGAGTTGGAGACCAGTCTGGCCAACATAGTGAAACCCTGTCTTTATTAAAAATACAAAAAAATCAGCTGGGTGTGGTGGTGTGCACCTGTAGTCCCAGCTATTTGGGAGACTGAGGCAGGAGAATTGCTTGAACCCTGGAGGCGGAAGTTGCAGTGAGCCGAGATCATGCCACTGCACTCCAGCCTGGGCAACAAAGTTGAGACTCCATCTCAAAAAGATAAAAGAAAAGGAAAAGAAGTGAACGAATTGGTATGGAATAAGAAGTCAAGCCTTTATATTGATCTAGTCATGGGGATGATCTCTTGGTGTGAACAGTGATTCAGATAGAGAGTTTTATAGACTCTGAGAATTCCAAGAATTTGGATCTTTGCAATCCAATCAACCTCAATTATCTTTCCCTATAAAATGTGCATGCCAAAATTATGACAAAACAACTTCATCTTGCTTCCCCAATTTGACCAAATAAAAATAACATTTCTAATCGATTGATACTTTAATTCAGCATAACTCACACCCTGAGCTCCTCCTATGTGCCAGACACAAGAAGGCATGTAAATCATAGCTCACACATGATGGAGCTCCTAGTTTCGTGAATAAAGGATTGCAGTAAAATGTAACAGGGTTATTCAGGATGCAAAATCCCTAGGAAGAAGCTGCTCACAGATGGAAATGCTGGGGGAAACTTTGTAAAGGAGATGATGATTGAACTAGATTTTTATAGAATGAATAGGAGTTTAGCCAGTGGAATAGTAAAGGCAATTTCAGAGAAGAAAGAGTATGTGCAAAGCCCAGATGTGTGAGGAGAGGTTAACATTAGAGAATCATGAGTAGATCTGTGTGGCATGGTTATAAGGAAGTCAGAAACTGTAAGTGATAAGGGAGGGTGGGGCCAGATGATATTCTATAGGTTAACAGGTAGCTAACACAGGCCTTCTACAGCTTCTTCAGATACCATCAGTGTGCAGAATCCTGCACCAGGTACTATATACAGGGAGATAGAAAACAAGTAGAACACATGGCCCCTTTCCTCAAAGGGCATCGTGATTACAGTAGTAAAGGAGCAAACAATGCTGAAAAGTTATGGGATCCGGGCAAGCTCACTGTGCCTCTTTTTATAAAGCAACCTTGCAGATAAGAGTATGAAATGGAAGAGCATGGTAGTGCCTGGCACATAGCAGGCATTCCACAAATGGTAGCTGCCTTGGGATCTGTAGGTCTTCTTTTGCCAATGACTGGAAGTTGTATTCATGAACATGAGATATAGCAAGTTCCTAAGAATACATACAGGGCATCCCCAGATGGTTCTCTGTATAGCTGACAGATGATCCTTCATATTGATGTTTTGTTTCATCTAGGGAAGGAAAGTACTTTTAGGCAAACTTAAAATTGTGACATTTTTATTCATAAAAGAAATAGATTAAAATATTTTGTGACACTTGATATAGGACTTGGTATTTTCACATGTCATAATAGAAAGTTTCAAATTTCTGGGCCAGGTGTGGTGACTCACACCTGTAATCCCAGCACTTTGGGAGGCCGAGGTGGATGGATAGCTTGAGCTCAAGATTTCAAGACCATCCTGGGCAACATGGTGAAAACCTGTCTCTACGGAAAAAAACAAAAAACCCAAGCATGGGGGCATGTGCCTGTGATCCCAGCTACACGGGGGCTGAGATGGGAGGATTGCTTGTACCAGGGAGGCAGAGGTTGCAGTGAGCCAAGATCGTACCACTATACTCAAACCTTGGTAACAGAGCCAGACCCTATCTATCTCAAAAAAAAAAAAATCCAATTTTTTTGTACCCAGCGTTTTGAAACAATGGCAAGTGACAAAACTGTATGCAAAAAAGTATCTTCACGGAAAAAATGTGTTAGTAGTTTTTTACATTCAGCCCAGATGCCTGTTTACAGTATGCACAATAAAATGATATTTTCAGAATGATAGTACTGTACTCCAAAGTACTTAATTACTTCCTTAGAGAATAATTATGACCATTGTACTCACTAAGGCAGGAAAGCTAATTAATGCATTGAAAGTACTTTGAGAAACAAAGGATTCTATTTTTTTGCCTTTTAGTTATGTAAAAAAAAAATCAGTCCAAGTATTTCATTCTTCAAACTTACATAAAAATTTTATTGTAGGCTGGGCACAGTGGCTCATGCCTGTAATCACAACACTTTAGGAGGCTGAGGCGGGTGGATCACAAGGTTAGGAGATCAAGACCATCCTAGCCAACATGATGAAACCATGTCTCTACTAAAAATACAAAAAAATTAGCTGAGCATGGTGGTGTGTGCATGTAGTCCCAGCTACTTGGGAGGCAGAAGCAGGAGAATTGCTTGAATGCAGGATGCAGAGGTTGCAGTGAGCCAAGATCGCACCACTGTACTCCAGCCTGGTGACAGAGTGAGACTCCATCTCAGAAAAAAAAAAAAAAAAAAAAATTGTACAAAGATCTGAAAACATTGTCTCATGTTGCTTGGCTTAGAATAGATGCCCTTAGTGTTGGAAATCACTGAACCCAACTATTGATTTAGCATTAAAAGGATGAAAGACTTCAAAGCAAAGAACACCACAAGATAAGGTATCTAGGATCTCTGATGGGAGTACCACAAAAGCACTGTAACATTTTTAAGGACACAGATTCTTATCAGCAACCAACCTGATCTATATAAGCTTTATATTTTTTGATTTGGTCAATTGCAGTGGTCAAGTCCCCACGGTCAACATGCTCAGCAGGAGTATGAAGCCTGACAGCATAGAGAAGATTAAGGTATTCTTCAAATCTTCGTGATGGGTACAGCAGCAGCTCTGGCAGACTGTACAAGGCATAGAGAAGAGAACTCTGGTCTCTGAAGGCCCAAGAATCCCCCCTCTGGGGGCGTGGGGGGGACCTGCTCTGCTTTCCCTCAGAACATACCTCAGCATTTTGGTAGCAATAGTCTTATCATGCCTCTTCAGGAAAGTTCGGAAGGCTGGTATCATTTCTCTGCACTAAAAGATGAGGGTTATATTATCAAAACTTTATGAGATAGTTGTAAAGTCCACTGTTCCACTGAGCAAGTGTGATCTATGGAATGCCTGAAGCAAAAGGGCAACATCTATGTCTAACCAGTTAAACTATTAGTAGTGCCATTGGTGTCTTCCTAATAAGAATGTGTGTTAATTATACATAGACCCAACCCTATCCATTGAACTTAATCAGCATAGACAAATAAGAACGTACTTTACAAACAGGTGGCCCTGGATTTGAATTAGAATACATTGAGTATATAACCTTGTCAAATTACTTAACTTTTCTGAGCCTCAGCTTTCTCATCTGTAACATGGATACCATTTCTTTTTTTTTTTTTTTTTTTTTTTGAGACAGAGTTTTGCTCGTTACCCAGGCTGGAGTGCAATGGCGCGATCTCGGCTCACCGCAACCTCCGCCTCCTGGGTTCAGGCAATTCTCCTGCCTCAGCCTCCTGAGTAGCTGGGATTACAGGCACGCACCACCATGTCCAGCTAATTTTTTTGTATTTTTAGTAGAGACGGGGTTTCACCATGTTGACCAAGATGGTCTTGATCTCTTGACCTCGTGATCCACCCGCCTCGGCTTCCCAAAGTGCTGGGATTACAGGCGTGAGCCACCACGCCTGGCCCGTATACCATTTCTAATGCTTGTGGTGTGGGGAAAAAAAAATCCTACCCATAAAGTGCCTGTCACACAGTAAATGTTATTTCAGTATAGTAAGAGCTTAACTATTAATGGTATTCACTTTTAATATTTCTGTTAATTATGTTTTCCATAGTAATGTTTATTATAAGGTGTTCCACTGTCTTAATATCTGTTTTGGTTTGTTTGTTTTTGAGACAGAGTCTCGCTCTGTCATCCAGGCTGGAGTGCAGTGCGCGATCTTGGCTCACTGCAACCTCTGCCTCCCAGATTCAAGTGATTATCCTGCCTCAGCCTCCCAAGCAGCTGGGATTACAGGTGCCCACCACCATGCCTGGCTAATTTTGTATTTTTAGTAGAGACAGGGTTTTGCCGTGTTGGCCAGGCTGGTTTTGAACTCCTGACCTCAGGTGATCTGCCTGCTTCAGCATCCCAAAGTGCTGGGATGACAGGCGTGAGCCACCACCAAGCCCAGCCTTAATAACTATTTTATTTTACTTTTATTTTTATTTTCTTTGGTGCTGTGACTCAGATACGCTTAATATCTGTTTTAAAAGGTATTCATTTATCACTATTAGAACACCTCTGAAGTTACCTTTTTTTTCCATGCCTAAAAGATGTCGACAATCAATCCTAACTTCTAGAAATCAAATATTCACTGATTTCATTCTCAGACGTTTGGCTAAGACCAAGTAAGTATTCATGGATTAGACCAAGTAAATATTCATGGATTTCAGTCATATTAATATCTAACATTGGCTGGCATGGTGGTTTACCTCTGTAATCCTAGCACTTTAGGAGGCAGAGTTAGGTGGATTGCTTGAGTTTAAGACCAGCCTGGGCAACATGGTGTAACCCCATCTCTATAAAAATTACAAAAAAATTTGCCTGGTGTGGTGGCACACACCTGTAATCCTATCTACTTGGGAGGCTGAGGTGGGAGGATCACCTGAGTCTAGGGAAGTCGAGGCTGCAGTGAGCTGTGATCATACCACTGCACTTCAGCCTAGGTAACAGAGGGAGACCCTGTCTCAAAAAAAACCCACAACCAAATAGCTAAGATTTAAGCTAAGTTGTTTGCACACACTGTGCTAGTGAAATAGGCATCATTATCTGTAGCTTTAAAAATTCAGGCACCAGTTTGTCCCTGATACCATGTGATGCTTTGCTCCAATTCTTGTCTTCAAAGTCAGTTCTAAGAAATTACCTTATTTATGTAACTTTTGAATCATCAAGTAGTCCAGCAGTGACTAGACTCCCTGGGTGGGGTGGAAGGAGTACTACAAAGGAAGCTGTCCAAGGGCAGGAGCCCTCCAGAGGCCTCCCAGCCCGCAGGCCTTTCCTGCAGGGCCTCAGTGAAGACAAGGTCACAGTGGACTCTGGCAGAAGTGTGCTGCCATGTGACAAGGTAGCCTTTTGTAGGCTTTGAATACCAACTGAGGAGGGAAGAAAGAGGGATTTTATTCCCATCAGAAGATATCCCAACAAGAGCAGCAAGTGGTACAGAAGGGAATTGCATATTCCTGCTCAGATTAAATAATGGCAGAAATTAGCTGGGTACGGTGACTCACACCTATAATCTCAACACTTTGGGAGGCTGAGGCGGGCAAATCACCTGAGATCAGGAGTTCAAGACTAGCCTCACTAACATGGAGAAACCCCGTCTCTACTAATAATACAAAAATTAGCTGGGCATGGTAGCATATGCCTGTAATCCCCACTACTTGGGAGGCTGAGGCACGAGAATCACTTGAACCCAGGAGGCGGAGGTTGCGGTGAGCCGATTGCACCATTGCACCCCAACCTGGGCAACAAGAGTAAAACTCCATCTCAAAAATAAATAAGTAACGGCAGAAATCGCAACAAAGAAAACTCTTAATAATTTACTCTCTAGGAAATGTAAGACCAAGATGCTTCTTACTTCATAGTGACACTTCATAAATTGATTGTTCTTCCAAGAAAAATGTGGATAATTAATTTATTTTCTACATGAGAGAGTGAACTTGTCAAGGACACACAGTATTGTGTAGCAGAGTGGATTCCAAGCTCAATTGTTGAGCATTTCCTGTAAACTGAAGGTATCTGCTCAGGTGAAAGCCCGGGAAATTGTATGAGGATTAGTTCAGTTCAAGAACCAATTACTGGCAATACTGTGTGGCAAATATTGTGCTAGCCCCTAAGTCAGGGCTCCTGTCCTCAGAGGTCACAGTATATGGAAAGAGAGCTGGGAGCTAAGAGCAGAGAAGCCTTTCTTATTAACGCTAGTCTTTTGGGTCCCATGCATAACTTCATTTCTAGCTCAGATCTCATAGAATGATGGGATTGAAACTCATTTACCTTTTCAATAGTTTTCAGAATGACAGGGTAATTGTTGAAGAAATTGGTATATGTGTTCAATTGGTTTCCAAACTTTGTGACTATTTCTCCCATACAGTGAGCTGGGCCCCATTCCTGCAGTCTGTCTCTCAGGTTATCTAGAAACTGCCTGTGGTGTGAGAAGAGCATAAGTATGAAATATTAATTTGTGACAACTTATAAACCCAAATATCCATTGTCATTAGTGCAAGCATTTTCAGCCTAGTCCTTTACACTAGGGTTTTGGTCAAGTCATTTCTTCTTATCACAGAAAAGTGCAGATTTGACAGGAAAGGGGAACTGGGACAGGAAGGAGTAGGTTGGCTGGCTAGAATCCTGCCTCTTTACCTCAATTCCTTGAGTCAGAACCACACACTGGCCACAATACAGCTGCTGCCTAACGTCCCATTCTCTTGTCTCCAGATAGGCAGGTGGGTGAAAGCTCTTACAGTATTTAGAGGAGAGGGCTCCACTGTCTTCAACAGCTGAATGCCATAACCCCTGCTTGGCCCATTTCCCCATGGCTCTAAGAAAATCCCTCATTCATCCATCACAGGCCGTGAACACTGGAGGAGGCCTAGTTTAACCTCTTCACTTGGTAGGAGCTGGGGCCCTTTGAGAAGAAGGAACTTGTTCCAAGTTACCTAGAGAATTACCATCACAGAAGCACATATTCAGGTTGCCTTCCTTTACCACAGGCAGAAATGATCACTTATCTCTCTCATGTTATGCACTTGAAAATATGTTGTTATTAAACTGACTCCCAGACTTGGGCTTTCTAAGCTAAGTGTCCTGTTGGCTTAATCCCATTAAAGCTTTCTGTTTTTTTCTCATTGCTTAACTGAACATTGCTGATTAAGAGCGAACATATGGCTTTCCTCCTTCCTGCTGTCTTTTGCATGGAGAGTCTGTTGGTTACAGAAAGGGTTCCCAACCCCCGGGCCATGGACCAGTACTGGTCTGTGGCCTGTTAGGGACCAGGCTGCATAGCAGGAGGTGAGTGGCGGTTGAGAGAGCAAAGCTTCATTGATATTTACAACTGCTCCCTATTACTTGCATTACTGCCTGAGCTCCACCTCCTGTCAGATCAGCAGTGGCATTAGATTCTCACAGGAGTGTAAACACTATTGTGAACTGCAGATTCGAGGGATCTAGGTTATGTGGTCCTTATGAGAATCTAATGCCTGATGATCTGTCACTGTCTCCCACCACCCCAAGATGAGACCATCTAGTTGCAGGAAAACAAGCTCAGGGCTCCCACTGGTTTACATTATGAGTTGTATAATTATTTCATTATATATTATAATGTAATAATAATAGAAATAAAGTACACAATAAATGTAATGTGCTTGAATCATCCTGAAATCATTCCCCCCACCCCTGGTCTGTGTAAATATTATCTTCCACGAAACTGGTTCCTGGTGCCAAAAAGTTTGGGGACCACTGGGTTATAAAATGCCTAGGTCCTGAACTCCACTCCCTGCACCATGGCTATGAACGGGGGGAAGGGCTGTCCTTGGGAATCAATACTGCTGGCAGCCCAGTAGATAATGTAATGAGGATCTCTCCACTGTAATCAGGGTCCCCAAGAGGGGCAGAAAAATCACTGCACCTCCAGACCACTTTTGAAACAACAAAGCATGGGCTCTTCTCAGCGCACAGTGAATATTTTTAAAAATACATATTCAGGGTTTACCTGTTGAGATTTAAAATCTGCAGAATATCAGAGAAGAGGATCTGGATATTGGCAGCACTCAGAATTGCTCTGTTTGATGACAGTGCTGCTTTCAGTGGTGTGACATAAACATCTCTCACAATTTCCAGCATCTGCACGTATTTTCTCTCACTCTGTAAGAGTTCCCTGACAACTCTGGTTCGCTTTTCTGCTGAGTCCTTCTGGAGCATTCTCTCCTGTAGAGAAGCATTAAGAACTCATAGAAGCAGCACAGTGATTCTTCTCAGGCTTACAGCCTCAAGAAGCCTGAAAGTCAGTGATAGAGAAGTGGAAGTGCTGAGCAGTCAGGCAGCTACTTGGAGATCCCCTTTTGCTGGTTTGTGCTATGCAGGTTGAAGGGGACTTCACAGGGGGCTGTGGAGGACCCCACTGTCCATCACTTATCCCCAGGATGGCCAAAGAACCCCTCACATCAGGCCAGCCTGATGCCCAAGTGGAGAGGAGATTTTTAATCTTGGATATAAAGGAAGGCAGTTTGAAACTTTATTTTTATCCATCTGTCCATCCAAATCCATAATAGGTGTCTTATGCTGGTGCTGGCCATGTAATGATGGGAACAAGACAGAGTCCTGTCTTCATGGAGGTTACAGTCTAGTGAGGAAGCCTTTGGCTTGTCTACCCTTGTTTATTTTCCTATTTCTTCTTCCCAGTAGTGTTTTATTGATTATCCTGCAGACAGAAGAACTGAAATGAGCTAGCCCTCTGCTGCAGTTTGAATGTCTCCCTTCCAAAATTCAGGTGTTGCCAATGTGATAGTATTAAGAAGTGGAGCCATGAAAAGGTAACTGGGTCATGAGGACTCCTTCATGAATGGGATCAGGTACCCTTATAAAGGGGCTTGGCAGAGGGAGTTGGTCCTCTCTTGCCTTCCACCATGTGAGGACTCCAAGAGAAGGCCCCTGACAGATGCCAGCACCTTGATCTTGGACTTCCCAGACTCCATAGAGAATTTCTGTTCTTTGTAAATTACCCAGTCTCAAGTATTCTGTTGCAACAGCAAGAACCAGTGAAGACGCCTTCTCATTATTAGCTAATTTGCTTCCCCAACTGACATATGAAAAAACTGAAGCATATGCTCCTCTTTTAGTATTAGGATCTAACTTCAGTATTAAGGATAGGCTTTGAGCTATAAGCCCGTCTCTCCTGTCTAGCCGGGTTGCCAGATGTACCACTTTCCTATGTTTCCAACTCTTGTTTTATTTTTTAATGCAGAGGCAAAAACCATACACTGGCCTAAAGAAATTCCATACTCTGATGTTGTGTGTGCTATGTTCATATAGAGAGATAAATTTTTATTGCTGATACTGGGCAATTTTTTACTTTTATCTGTATAATTCAAAGGCTATAAAATGAGCATCTTTATACCAGAAAATTTATAATACCTAAATTTCAAAAACATAATGTCCTTCAATTTGAGCCTAGAATAATTAATATTTTCCCTCCAGCCCTAAGTATACCCCACACTGCTCCCAGTAAAATATGACAATACTGCTGCTGTCACTCCTGGTGCTACTTGTGTGCTCATTCAGTGTGGACCTGAGGTGACTCCAGCACTCACCATGGCGAACAAAAAGCTCAAGGAAGGAGTCAGAACTGCCCACATTAATTTTAAGGTGGTGGGCAGGATGGCTCCTTGGTGCAATTTAAGATTAACATACATACATCACTTAGTAAACTAATGAAAGCCTATTGGGAATAACAGGGCTTATCAACAGGGCGGATCAGATTCCAATTTGTCAGATGGCCAATCAATGAAACAGACACACCTGCATAGTTGGAACTGGAGGCTGAAGATACAATTGATGTGTTTCAGCAGCAGACGGGAGGGATCCACTAAAAAGAGAACCTGCTACTTTAGGCAAGAAGCTCTTCTTACAGACCAAGAGTGCATTCTCAACTAGAGAACTGCTATTTGATTCCACTACATCCTATCTATGACAGTATAGTTCTCTCTATTCTTTCATTTCCTTCCCTATTCCTTTATTGTACATAAGGTAACTGATGAATGTGCACAAGCATTTTTTTAAAAATTAGTGGCCAATGGTATGTGTTGATCAATGTCAAATGGAGCTGAGAAGGGGAAAAAGGCTTCTGTGAAAAGACCTCCTTGTCCAGGCACAGTGGCTCACGCCTGTGATCTCAGCACTTTGGGAGGCCAAGGTGGGCAGATAACTTGAGGTCAGGAGTTCGAGACGCCCGACCAACATGATGCAATCCCATCTCTAATAAAAATACAAAACTTAGCTGGGCATGGTAGCACACACCTGTAATCCCAGCTACTCAGGAGGCTGAGGCAGGGGAATCACTTGAACCTGGGAGGTGGAGGTTGCAGTGAGCTGAGATCATGCCACTGCACTCCAGCCTGGGGCGACAGAGTGAGACTCCCTCTCAAAAAAAAAAAAGCCTCCTTTCTCCCTCCATGCCATGCTGATTCAGCTGTTATCTTTTACATTCCAATCTGTTATTTTGCTCTCACTGTTTTAACAACAGCAATAACGTATACATATATATAAATCCTTGCATACTTTGTTCGATTGGAGAATGCTAATGTTTCTCATTTATCATGGTAACACAAACGGCAATTTTATAGCATTTTCATACATACCT
This sequence comes from Aotus nancymaae, assembly GCF_030222135.1. Classification (NCBI taxonomy): domain Eukaryota; kingdom Metazoa; phylum Chordata; class Mammalia; order Primates; family Aotidae; genus Aotus; species Aotus nancymaae. The sequence goes on from NW_026988454.1 coordinate 28,796,892, forward strand.
CTTATATGTAGGGCAATCTGTCTTTAAGTGAGGATCAATTAGTGGATAAAAGTGATTCCCAGATAGTTTTTCCTTCAAGTAAAACACCCTGTTGTTTAAATAAGTGTCTTGTTTAAAATGAAAAAAATGTGTAATGCTATGTGAGCTTCACCGAGATGAATTAACCATAATTTCATTCACTGGAATTATAATGTAAAAATAAGAGGCAAATGAGAACTCACTGTATTTGAAATGTTATAAATGCACTCTCTTTTTTTTTTCTTTTTTTTTTTGGAGACAGGGTATCCCTCTGTCACCCAGGCTGAAGTGCAGTGGTGCAGTCATTGTTCACTGCAGTCTCGACCTCCTGGGCTTAAGCAATCCTCCTGCCTCAGCCACCAGAATAGCCACCACAACAGGCTAATTTTTGTATTTTTCTTTTTTGTAGAGACAGAGTTTTGCCATGTTGCCCAGGCTCGATGAACCCGCCTTGGCCACCCAAAGTGCTGGGATTACAACCATGAGCTACCAAACTCTTGTTTATTTTCCAAACACATGGTCTGAATAGAATACCTATTTAGACATATCTAATGAAGTAACCACTTAGCAGTTGGCTTACAGTTCATATATTTTTAAATATTGTATGTGTATTTCTGTATGTATATATTTTTAAATATTGGAGTTATCCAACATTTATAATCATTTTGAACTAAGGTTTTCATTGTCAAGCCTTTTGTTGTTATCTTAAAGCCACTGTCAGGTATTATTACCGGCAGATGAGAAACTCTCATATTCACTGCTCGATGGAAACACGCTCTTCCTTGGTGTTCCTAGGGATGGGTTTGGGGTGAGTGAACACGCATGTCCTCGGGTTCACAGCCTGCACTGTCTGCAGCAGATGGACACAGCCAGGATGTCTGGGGCCGGGGTAGAGCCCCAAGTCTGAGCTCAGGGCTGTAGGACTTAAGATTTGTCTTGCCCAATTGTCTGGCCTTAGGGAAAACATTTAACTTTTTCTTCCCCCATGTAACTTTTCTTAACTCTAGTTCTTTGTAATGTGGCTAGAATATCTCCTTTATAGGATTCTGAGAATGAAAGGTGATGATAAATGTGTTTGTGTGTTGAAGAAAATAAAACCACATGCAGCCGTGGATGACACAGGATGGGACGAGCCTCTGCTGAGGCAGCAGCTTCCTCCACACTTTACACAGAAAGATGGAGCCTTAGACATTGGATTCATTAGACTCAACTTCTCAAGTCAGACTGTAAGTTGCTAGATTAATTAGAAACTGTGAGCCTTTGTCCATGTGCCATTTCTTTAAAAGGCATCCTAGTATCATCCAGGAAAGTCAGGGAGTAACACACAGATTGGCTTTGCTCCAATATGTTATACTGCTGTCCTTGTGGCTCAACTTTTCAATCTGGGGCTTATTTAAAAGAAAAGTCTGCCGGCTGAATTCTCCCTAATTATATTTGAGGGTTTTTTTAATCCCCCAAAGAGAAATTTTCAAGGAAAATGAAGAACTAACCAGAATAAAGGCTGAAATTTCATCGTCAGGAGCAAAACCAATGGTAAATTTACATTATGTAATAATTAGCTTACCAGATTAATCAGTGCTTCAAAATTTAAATCATTTTTGCTGAGTCTTGACTTTGTGTCCCGAGAATTGTCTTCTACACCATTTCTTTCCTGAAGATTGAATGGAAACTTGGTTATTGCAGGCAGGTCTTGGCAACTCTGAAAACTCAACACTGTGCTCACAGGAGGCCCTCAGAAGCTATCTGCCTTCAGCCCCAGCCACAATGTTCCCTGACACAATGAGTTCAGTGCTTGCAAATGGGATGCCACTCTTAAATTAAATTTTATGTTTTTTAAAAATAGCCTTTGCTTCCTTTGAAGAACATTATACTTGAGAACTAAATTCAGTGAAGCTCCCTCTTCCCTGGGGGCCGGGAGAGTGATGGTGTGCCGGGGCTCCTCCCAGGCTTAGAGGCTCACATACATTCTTGGGTAACAGGCTTCTTTTCTTTTTCTTTTTCTTGAGACAGAGTCTCGCTCTGTCGCCCAGGCTGGAGTGCAGTGGCACAATCTCGGCTCACTGCAACCTCCACCTCCTGGGTTCAAGCGATTCTCCTGCCTCAGCCTCCTGAGTAGCTGGCTTACAGGCACCTGCTACCATGCCCTGCTAATTTTTATATTTTTAGTAGAGATGGGGTTTTGCCATGTTGGCCAGGCTGGTCTAGATCTCCTGACCTGAGGTAATCTGCTCGGCCTCCCAAAGTGCTGGGATGACAGGCATGGGCCGCCACACCCAGCCGAGTAACAGGTTTCTGCCTGAGCTCTGCTCTGTTCCTTCTCAGTTGAGGGCAAATAGGTTATTTTATTTTTAAGATGCCAGAAGGAAAAGCTCACAAAACTCACTCTTTTTTTTTCACCAAGTGAAAATGTGTCATAAACAGTTCACATACCCTTTCTAGACCTGCACATTTAAATAAGTCTTTACCTTGTTAACTATTCTTGCTGTGGCCTTGCTAAAACTTAGCCCATTTTTCAAAAAAGCCCTCCTTCCCTACCCCTGCTGCCTGCAGCACCCCAGGGTCCATGCTAGCAAGGAGCAATGTCCTGGTCCTATGGTTATGTTGAGGGATGATGATGGTTAGTGGTTGTTACTGCTGCCTTCCTAATCAAAGATGAAACTATTAGTGGCAACCCTCAGATGTCTAGGGATTTGGCTGGAAGAATAACTTCAATTTGTAACCAAGACTCCTTTTATCTTATTTTACCCAGGCAAAAACGATTTTTTTTTTGGAGATGCCACATTGCTATGGCAGCCTGAGCCTCTGCAGAAGAGCCCTGATCTGCAAAGCTGCTGCCAGCGAGCTCTAGTCCTAGATGGCAGGAGGTCATGCCTGACCCCAAGTGCTTCATGTCTGCTCCAGGGAGTCTTCTAATGATTTGTTTTGTCCTCTGCACTTGTGGCTGTCTCAGACCAGCCTGGCATGTATCCATAAGTACGGCTTGGGCAAGGGGAGGAAATCTACTTTGTTTTGTCTTGTTTTGTTTTGAGACAGGGTCTCACTCTTTCACCCATGCTGGAGTGCAGTGGTGCAATATTAGCTCACTGCAGCCTCGACCTCCCACCTCAGCCTCCCAAGTAGCTGGGACTATAGGCACAAGCCACCATGCCTGGCTAATTTTGTTCATTTCTTTTAGAGACGAGGTCTCATTATGTTGCCCAAGCTGATCTCATTTTCAAGTGATCCTCCTGCCTTGGGATCCCAAAGTGATGGGATTACAGGCATGAGCCACTGTGCCCAGCCAGTATATTGCACTCCAGCCTGATGGAGTGAGGCTGTCTCAAAAAACAAAAAATAAAAACTCTCAGTTTGGGCCAAGATTAGGATAACCCAAACAGTACAGAATTGTATTGTGAATCTCACAGATAAGGGAGCCATCTTTCTCTGGGAGATCACCTGACTGCACAGGCTCACATGAAAATTTATGCATTAAAATCCAGGTGTCAGCATGGACCCCAGACCACACCTTCACTATTTTAGAACCTGCTCGCTTACAATTGGGCTTTGTTTCACATTCTGGCTCAGCAGCAACTTACTTTTTAAACTATATTTTTTTCCTTTGTGGAGAGGACATTGATTTGGCATAGTAATTTTGTTTGAACCTAAAACTGCCAAGTTCATTCATTTTATATTATATGTTTAATTGCCAGAATTGCTACAGCTTAATTTTAGATTCAGATGCTATCTCTTACTTGTTTTTATGGATGAATTCAGAGAAAGTAACAGGGCAGAAACTTTGGACATTTATAAGACAACTATTATTTTGGGTTGATGTGTCTTTGCCTTGGCTCCCCAGGATGTATGAAGAAGACCATAAAAAAATAAGCTCGCAGAACCAGGCTTTGATCACATGTTAGGAATTGCTCTCTAGGCAGACACTGTTTTCCAGAGACGTTCTAGTCATTGCTGATGCTTCTGCCAGCAAACACTCAGCTGCCTAGATTAAGGGGACAGAAATAGTTGTGAAAATGACAGGTAGAGTTCAGGAACAACTATAATTCTGGCTACCAGCCATCAGCATGTTTGCATGGTATCAGTGTAAACATTATAGGCAGACAAAGATCAAGAGTAAATAATGATTGGGCAACAAGATGATAGGTAGGTAGGTGGATGGATAGATACATGGATGGAGACACACACACACACACACACACGCCTCTCTGGAAGGGTTTTGTTGTTGTTGTTGTTTGTTTTTTTAAGCGTGAGTTTTGCTCTCGTTGCCTGGGCTGGAATGCAATGGCGCAATCTTGGCTCACTGCAACCTCCACCTCCTGGGTTCAAGTGATTCTCCTGCCTCAGTCTCCTAAGTAGCTGGGATTCCAGGCACCCACCACCATACCCGGCTAATTTTTGTATTTTTAGTAGGGATAAGGTTTCACCATGTTGACCAGGCTGCTCTTGAATTCCTGACCTCAGGTGATCCGCCCACATCAGCCTCCTAAAGTGCTAGGATTACAGGCATGAGCCACCACACCTGGCTGAAGGGTCGTTAAAACAATTACCTCAGAGAAGTTTTTACTTTCCCCTCTTTTGTCTCCTGAGTCTTCTGAATTAATATCCAGTTTTAAGAATAAACCCTGATGTAAGGAAAATCAGCTTTTCTATTTTTATCCTAATTCAACACTGACATTTAGCTGTGGTTTTTACCTAAGCTCTCTAGTGTTAAATTGTAGAGAACCAAATGAGAATCTAATATATATTTTTTCCTAATTCGATTTAAAAAAAAATCAAAGAAATTTCCAGGCATTAAGGAGTTTTACATTTCTCCAGTTTTATTACAGGCAGACAGTGGAGCAATAGAGGGCCTGCTTTCCAGCAATGAGCAACTTTAAGCCCACATTTCATGCATCATTATTATTATTATTATTTTAGACGGAGTCTCACTCTTGTAGCCCAGGCTGGAGTGCAGTGGCGCAATCTTGGCTCACCACAACCTCTGCCTCCCAGGTTCAAGCAATTCTCCTGCCTCAGCCTCCCGAGTAGCTGGGATTACAGGGATGTGCCACCACGCCCAGCTAATTTTTTGTATTTTTAGTAGAGACAGGGTTTCTACACATTGATCAGGCTGATCTCAAACTCCCAACCTCAGGTGATCCACCTGCCTCGGCTTCCCAAAGTGCTGTGATTACAGGTGTGAGCCACTGCACTCGGCCATTTCATGCATTATTTTTTGAACATGATTAGCTGTTCAGGTCAACAGCCTGTTAAAAAGATTTCATTCAGTGTGAATTTTATTTGGCAGAGGAAATCGAGGAACGTCCAGGAATGAAAGTGTCTCACTGGGCACGGTGGCTCAACCCATAAATGGCAAAGCAAAATGCAAATTTCTAACATTCTCCCATAATCCAATAGTGTTACTCGAGTTAACATGGTGTAATTTTATGCTTTTAAGTGACTTAAATGTTACTCATATTACAAAACTACGAAACACTCTTTGTTTTGAGACAGAGTCTCGCTCTGTCGCCTGGGCTGGAGTGCAGTGGCTCGATCTTGGCTCATTGCAACCTCCACCCAGGCTGGAGTACAGTGGCATGATTTTGGCTCACTACAACCTCCAACTCCCTGGTTCAAGCAATTCTCCTGACTTAGCCACCTGAGTAGCTGGGATTACAGGTGCATGCCAGTATGCCTGGCTAATTTTTGTGTTTTTAGTAGAGACGGGGTTTCACCATGTTGGCCAGGCTGGTCTTGAGCTCCTCATCTTGTGATCTGCCCGCCTCAGCCTCCCAAAATGCTGGGATTACAGATGTGAGCCACTGCACCTGGCTGAAACACCCTTTATAATAATACTTCATGAAAACAAAATTCTTAGGAGAAATGGTACATTAAATCTTCCCAGTAGAGCTCATATTATGGTTTATGAATTTCTTCATCACGTGTCTAACTCTACAGAAAAGCAATGGCATAAAAATTCAGCAGCATCTTTACCTTCATCAATAAGCCGAATGCTGTCTTTGGGTCACATTTTGTTGGAATAACATTTCCTTCAAAATCTTTGATCTTTTTACCACATTTCTTCAGCAGAAAATATGACAAAAATTCCAGAGGTTTGTCCTAAAAAAATGCCACCCCCCCAAGAAAAATTCCTGTTTAAAACATTCATCTGAAATACAGGTGTCAATAGTGCAGCAGAAGAGAGAAGAGACTTTTTAGCGGATTTTAGCTTTCTACTTAACTAATTTACGTGTCCAGAAAACAAAGTGACTAGTACTCAATTCGAGTCAGTACACAAGACTTTCTAGTTAATCTCATATTCCAGTTACCATACAATCGTCCCCATCCAGTTAAGACACCAGAGTCTGATAGGAGGGTCTCTCAAGATCTTTGGAACCAAAGTGGCCCACACCAACCTCTTGGCCAAATGAGGAAAGGGGACAGGCAGGATCTTGTTGTCTTTCATGGGAAAGAAGAAGGCCTGGGAGAGAGGCTGCAGTAGCAGAATTGCTGGAAAAAACATGCTGGGGCTCTCAAATTTGGTTCCCTCTCAGGCTACAGGTTTGAGCACCATCCAAATTATATCATACCTGGTTATTTTTAAATAATTAGCTGGAAATAAGTACACTGAACCTACAGCAAGCACATTGAGTAATCCTTTGTTGTTTTGGGAGACAGTGCAGGGGCATCTCTGTGAATATCCCTGCTCTAGATTTTTTTTTTTTTTTTTTTTTGAGACAAATTCCACTCTTGTTGCCCGGGCTGAAGTGTAATGGCATGATCTCAGGTCACTGCAACCTCCGCCTCCCGGGTTCAAGTGATTCTTCTGCCTCAGCCTCCCGAGTAGCTGGGATTGCAGCCATGTGCCACCACGCCTGGCTAATTTTGTATTTTTAATAGAGATGGGGTTTCTTCATGTTGGTCAGGCTGGTCTCGAACTCCCAACCTCAGGTGACCTGCCCCCCTTGGCCTCCCAAAGTGCTGAGATTACAGGAGTGAGCCACCACGCCTGGCCTATCCCTGTTCATTTTATCAGCAAGGCTCACCAAAGGCTGCCTGAGTCTCACTGCAGAGCTGAGACTTCACAGAAGACAAACTACAGCTAATGCAGCTTCGCAGCCACACCCAGTGCAGGACAGCTAAGCCCAGAGATGCCTGGTGCAGACGCAGACCCAGGAAGCCACGTTGAAGCAGGAGCAGATACTCAATGATAAGGAGAGAGAGATGTGTGCAGAGACAATGTTAAATTCACCCACAAAGTAGAATTATCATGGTGGAAAAGAAAGATTTGAGAACCTCCTTGAGAATTCCTTGGAAAACTAGAGAATTTAGATTATTGAATATGTTAACATCAACCCTATCTCCATCTTATTCCTGACTTCCCTCAGATAGAGAGCTGCTTGCTGCATTTTCTTTTCTCTTCTTTTTTTTTTTTTTTGAGACAAGAGTCTCGCTCTGTCACCCAGTCTAGAGTGCAGTGGCGCAATCTTGGTTCACTGCGATCGCCGCCTCCCAGGTTCAAGGGATTCTCCTGCCTCAGCCCCCCGAGTAGCTGGGATTACAGGTGTCTGCCATCACGCCCAGCTAATTTTTGTATTTTTAGTAGAGACAGGGTTTCACCATGTTGGCCGGGATAGTCTCCAACTCCTGACCTCAAGTGATCCATGTGCCTCGGCCTTCCAAAGTGCTGGGATTATAGGCGTGAGCCCCGTGACCCCGCCACATCACAGTTTTCCTGTAGCTATGCTGGCCTCTTTGGGGCTGGGAGAGCTGTCTGGAGCCTGGACTCTCCTCACCGTTTTCTGAAATGTGGACTGACCTTAATGAGAGAGTACCTTGGATCTGCGTCTGATGAAATTGTTTCATGGGGCTTCTCCTACAGCCATCCCCAACTGAATGACTGATTTGCTTCTTTCTGTTCTGTTGTGTTCTCGTTCCCTTCCTCTCTCATCTAGCCCCCTTTCCCTTCATCTTTTCACATCGGGGTCACACTTTCTCAGGCTTCTCCTCAAACTAGGAATTGATTTCACTGTTGAATAAAGTTTATGTGAAATATAAAGCCACTAACATGTTTTAAATATAAAAAAGTCACTTCTGACTGAAATTAAGCACAAGACAGAAAACAGGGCACAACGTAATAAACTTGAAATCACCTAGAAGATTTTCTTACTTGTCCGTTTTGTGTACTTAACACATCTTGGGCCAAGAATCTCTCAGTGGCTGTTATTAGAAACTGATGTAATTTATCTGAGGGATTGTGCCTGAAAGGGATAAACTGGTCAAAAAAATTAATAATAACTGCAAACAGAATTGATTTACATGTTGGTTTTTGTAGTTTACTTTCTTCAAAGAAACACTTACAGAATCTTCTTTTGACAGCTCCATCAGCCCATCTGCCAGAGCTTGTGCCATCTCTTGGTTGTTCAGAATGTCACTCATACCCATGGTGTCAAACATAAACTGCCCTGTCAATAGAAGGCCACATGCCCTGTCATCAATTTATGGAAGAAATGTGATTTAAAAACAACAACAACTTGGTCCTCACAATTCCTTTTTTTTTTTTTTTTTGAGGCAGGGTCTTACTCTGTTGCTCAGGCTGGGGTGCAGTGGCAAAATGATAGCTCACTGCAGCCTTGATTCCCTGAGCTCAAGTGATCCTCCCACCTCAGCTTCTCAAGTAACTGGAACTACAGGCATGCACCACCATGCCTGCTTAATTTTTTTTTTTTTTTTGAGATTGAGTCTCATTCTTGTCACCCAGGCCGGAGTGCAGTGGTGCTATCTGGGCTCACTGCAACCTCCGCCTCTCAGGTTCAAGCAATTCTTCTGCCTCAGCCTCCCAAGTAGCCATGCCTGGCTAATTTTTTTTTTTTTTTTTTTTTTTTTTTTTGTAGTTTTAACAGAGATGGGGTTTCATCATGTTGGCTAGGCTGGTCTCAAACTCCTGACCTCAAGTGATCTACCAACCTCGTCCTCCCAAAATGTTGGGATTACAGGCATGAGCCACTGCGCCTGGCCAATTTTTTTTAACTTTTTGTAGAGATGGGGTCTTTCTATGTTTCCCAGGCTGGTCTCAAACTCTTGGCCTCAAGCAATCTGCCCACCTCAGCCTCCCAAAGCATTGGGACTACAGACATGAGCCACCATACTGGACCCACAGTTGTTTTTAGTGGATAAAAATGCAAAGAATAGCAGTTAAAAGTTCTATTACACCATGAAGATTTCTACTATGATAAAATATACAATGAACCAAAGTAATTTAAATGTCTAGCATATAAAAAGTGCCCACTCTGGCAAAGCTGATATTGAATGAAATGTATAAATTGGACAATAAGGAGAGAACATGAGAAAAGGAGCTCAGTAAGTTTAAATGTTAGACTCTCGATCCTACCAAAAGTTCCTCTATATTCCCCTTTATCTTTGCTCTCAAACAATTTTTTTTTTTTTAATTGAGACAGGATATCACTCTGTCACCCAGGCTGGAATGCAGTGACGCAATCTTGGCTTACTGCAACCTCTTCCTCCCCGGCTCAAGCAATTCTCATGCTTCAGTCTCCTCGGTAGCACGTGTCACCGTGTCCAGCTAACTTTTATATTTTTCTGTGGAGACAGTGTTTTGCCACGTTGCCCAGGCTGGTCTCAAACTCCTGAGCCACCTATCTCGGCTTCCCAAAGTGCTGGGATTACAGGCATGATCCACCATACCAGGCTTCAAATATATAAATATTTTAAAGTCCAAAGTAAATAACATGCAAACATACATACACAGAAATCTGTTAATTTTTAAAATATTTTTAACTCCATGCGGTTATATAAAAAATTGTTTTTCCATTGACTTCTCATTGTCTACATATATTATATTGGGGAAGCTGAGGCAGTAAGATAGCTCGAACTTGAGTTCTAGGCTGCAGTGAGCTATGACTGTGCTGCTGCACTCCAGCCTGGGTGACAGAGTGAGAGCCTGTCTCTAAAAAAAACAAAACACACAAAATTATATCTTTAAAAAGTTTACCTTTCCAATTTTCTTTCTAGTCCTTATTATCTTTGAAAGAACTAGGAGAGCCAGGTGCGGTGGCTCATGCCTGTAATCCCAGCACTTTGAGAGGCCGAGGCAGGTGATCACTTGAGGTCAGGAGTTCGAGACCAACCTGGCCAACGTGACGAAACCCCATCTCTACTAAAAATACAAAAATTAGGCCAGGCACCAGTGGCTTGTGCCTGTAATCCTAGCACTTTGGGAGGCCAAGGCGGGTGGATCACTTCAGGTCAGGAGTTCGAGACCAGCCTGGCCAACATGGTGAAACTCCGCCTCCACTAGAAATACAGAGACTAGCAGTGTGTGGTGGTGGACGCCTGTAATCCCAGCTACTTGGAAGGCTGAGGCAGGAGAACTGCTTGAACCTGGAAGGCAGAGGTTGCAGTGAGCCGAGATTGCACCACTGCACTGCAGCCTGGGCAACAGAGCGAGACTCTGTTTAAAAAAAAAATTAGCCTGGTGTGGTGGTGCGTGCCTGTAATTCCAGTTACTCAGGAGGCTGAGGTAGGAGAATCCCTTGAACCCAGGAGGTGGAAAAATTCTAGTGGGAAAAGTACAGTAAGCCGAGATCACACCATTGCACTCCAGCCTAGGGGACAAGAGAGAAACTCCGTCTCAAAAAAGAAAAAAACAAAAAAACACAAAGAACTAGGAGAAATAATTTCTCCCTGTTTATAACTTCATAACTATTTTTAAATAATGGTTGAACACCTCCTAAATGTGACAGAGTGGGTAGGACAAATTAGCAGGAAGGCAAATCCCTGTTTTGGAGGCATTTATGTAAAGAGATGTAGGACATACATTGACAGCTAAGATATCTGCATGCACGCTTGTGTGTTGCAGCTGTTGTGTAGATGGTAACTATGTAAACAGACCTTAAATATGGAACTGGGCAGAGGGAAAGAAGAAAGGCATAGATACAGGATGATTTGATTGATATGGTGTTTTAGTCAGGTGGAAAGTATTAGGGGAAAAATTGAATAGATATTAATAGTTGCAGATGAGAAAAAGAAAAACTTTTTACCCAGAGGGTGAAATATACTTAATTTTAAAGAATGGACTACTTTAGTAAAGATGCAAAGTTGAGGCAGTAAGTTGTTTTCAAAGGGCTCTGCTGTGGTCATTCATTCGATCATGGGGATGGGGTGTGAATGGAAAAATTCATTCAGCCATGTCCAGTAGGCTCAGCAAAGGCCCATGGAACCCATCACTAAATTATATATTTTAGATAGAAAATAAATATAACTTAAATTGTAGAAGAATTTATGTAGTAAGTGCTGGGGTTTAAGAGGTGCTTAACTTTTAGAGCAAATTCTAGTGGGAAAAATACACAGCTCTCTGGCTTAGCAAACAGCAAATTGTGTCTAGGCAAATAATTGACAAACAAGAATTAATAAGGTGGTAAAATTTTTTTTTTTTATTGAGCCACAGTATTACTCTGTTGCCCAGGCTGGAGTGCAGTGGCACCGTATTTGCTCACTGCAACCTCCGTCTCCTGGGTTCAAGCAATTCTCCTGCCTTAGCTTCCCAAGTATCTGGGATTACAGGTGTCCACCACTACACCCAACTTATATATAAATTTTAGTAGAGACAGGGTTTCACCACATTGGCCAGGCTGGTCTTGAACTCTTGACCTCAGGTGATCCGCCTGCCTCGGCCTCCCGAAGTTCTGGAATTACAGGCGTGAGCCACAGCGCCCAGCTCAAGGTGGTAAAATTTTAAAATAAGAACCAGCTTCAGCATTTTGAACCTGAATATATTTGTTCTTAGGGGGTATTCATTATATTTGAAATGCAATGTGAGCAGCCTAGGAGATAAAGTTTTACTGAAATGTTCAAGAGTTAAATTTTACTTGCGCCATAACTAAACTTGTATTCACTCGGGATATGAAGGCAACTTCATAATTAACCTGCAACAGAAGTAGCAGGACTGCTTACCTATCATCCGGCCACTGATGCTCTTCTGCAGTTCCTTGAAGAGAGGACACAACTGCTTCCTGACCCCTTTCAAGGTGTCTTCTAGGTAGTCTGTGAAGCTGGACCATGTCTGTAGCTTCGATTCGCTGAAGTAGATGGAAGACGGGGCCTTTCCCCATTGGGCTCCCAGCCAATCACTAAGAACTGACATGATTTTCTTCTGTTATTCCTGCAGGCTTGAGCTCAAATGAAAGAATTCTATGTCTTGTTTAAAGTACAACAGAAACTTGGTTGCATTTTTATTGAGTTTATTATCGTTTCTCATTAGAAGACTAAGACAAACACCCATCCTCTGTTTTCAAAGGTACAGTTAGAAACTCAAAAAGGATTCAATGAATCATTTCAAATGCATTTCTACTCTTTGATAGATGAGGCTGACGTATCCCATTCAAAGTTTAAAAAAACAGCTGCTGGACTGTGCATTGGGAAGCTGGGCAGTCATCTAAGGAAGAATGCACTGCTTTACGTTTCCAGTCTAAAAGTGAAAACACAGGAAATCCCATGGTACACGGCTTCCCCATTAAACCATTGAAAGGCAACCCTGTCACAGCCAAATCTGTATCTTTCTTAAATTATGTCAAACTGCTACCTTGCTGTACAAATCATCTATGTGACTATAGCAGGTGCTACAGAAAGTTTCTCTTCTTAAAAAGCAATTACTGCTGAGGCGGGCAGATCACAAGGTCAGGAGATTGCGATCCTGGCTAACACAATGAAAGCTGTCTCTACTAAAAATGCAAAAAATTAGCCAGGTGTGGTGGCACACACCTGTAGTCCTAGCTACTTGGGAGGCTGAAGCAGGAGAATCGCTTGAACCTGGGAGGCAGAAGTTGCCATGAGCCGAGAGACTCCGTCTCAAAAAAAAAAAAGCAATTATTGGATGATGCAGTGGTATGTTAAATTTGATTTTCTGTCCTGGATGGAGAGAGAGCTTTGTTTGCTTTGTTTCCTCTACTTTTTATAGAGGAAAAGATAGACGTGAAAAGCTTCATAACAGGTTTTTGTTTGAGACCAAGTCTTGCTCTGTCACCCAGGCTGGAGTATAGTGGCGTGATCTCGACTCATGGCAACGTCTGCCTCCCGAGTTCAAGCGATTCTCGTGCCTCAGCCTCCCCAATAGCTGGGATTACAGATGTGTGCCACTACTGCCCGGCTAAATTTTGTATTTTTAGTAGACACGGGGTTTCACCATGTTGGCCAGGCTGGTCTTGAATTCCTGACCTCAGATGATCTCCCAAAGTGCTGAGATTATAGGTGTGAGCCACTGCATCTGGCCACAACATTTTTTTTCTAAATAAGGAGAATGAGAAGAAGAGAGGAGGAAAGGAGGATGAACAGGAGAAAGGGAAGGCAGAGGAGGAGAAAAAGAAGAAAACTCTGTCCCCTATTACCAGCAACAGTGTCTACGCCCTGCTATGCTCTGCAAGGCCAGTTCCTCTCTCCACAGAGCCAAATATGCTATCATTTGGTGATATTTCTATATTAACTAAAATTAGCAAGTGACCTCTGCTTCAAAACTATATTAGGTCAATGCACTTTGTTATATCTACAAAGAATCTTTTCCGTAACCAGTTTCACAATCGTACCTGTTTTCCCAAATTCTAAAAGGCCCTTGGCATTTGGGAGTAGAGAAGCAATGATTTATACAGTTTCTGCATCCCTCTCAGCCCTCGTTGATAGGAATCAAGGGTCTGTTCAAGGGGAAAATGACTGGCCTCAGTGTAACAAAGCAATTTGGTTCTCTTATTGGTCAGCCCATGTTACATTTTAATCCAAATTTGCAGTGTTAGTATCTAAATGAAAGTTTGCTTTCAGGTGTATTTTCTCTGATCATTTTTCCTCGCAGATAATGCTACTGAAATGGAAACTAGGCGAGCCTCTTTGCCATCTCTTCGTAGCTACAATTTATTTTTCCAAATAATACCATATTGACTATATTTTACTAAGAAAAGTTATTCTTTGTACTTATTCTTTTTCTAGATTAGCAACTTTGCTTAACTGTTAAAGACTATGTTTTCAACAGAGTTTTTGCAAATGATGGTTTGAGGCAAATATGTACAATAAATAATCTAAGCAAATGACTGAATGATATGAGATTACCTAGTTTGGGAAGTAATGGCGTTCCTTCAGGGGAGGAATGAAAGGGAATAATAATAATATCAGCCGTACCAGTACTATTGACTGGATTTTGTCCTTTGGTGGTCCTGGAGCTGGCCTGTGTTATTGGACGTGGCCGTCAGCTCCCGTAACACTTACTGTGCTGGTAGGAGCCAGTCGCAATCCCAGTGGGGGCCGTGAAGAACGTGCCAGTTAGTTGAGACAGCTGAGAAAGAACTTCAGTTCCTGCCTCTGCATAGTCAAAAATACTTTCGTTAGCTTACTCATATGTTTTGCCATGGAACATGATATAATTTGGATATCTGTTCCCTCCAAATCTCATGTTGAAATTGAATCCCCAGTGTCGGAGGTGGGGCCGGCAGGTGGTATTTGGATCATGGGGTCAGATCCTTCCTGAATGGCTAGTGCCATCCCCTTAGTGATGAGTGAGTTCTCACCCTGAGTTCACACAACATCTGGTTGTTTAAAAGTGTGTGGCACCTCCTCCCTCTCTCGCTCCCGCTCTTGCCATGTGACACACCAGCTGCCCCTTCACCTTCTGCCATGATTATAAGCTCCCTGAGGCCTCACCAGAAGCCAAGCAGATGCCAGTGCTGTGGTTACTACACAGCCTGAAGAACCCTGAAGTAATTAAAACTCTTTTCTTTATAAATTGCCCACCCTCAGGTATTTCTTTATAGCACTACAAAAACAGACTAATACAGAACAGTTAAATATTACTTAGGGGCACTAGAGAGATGGTCAAGAAAGGCCACTAGCAGCTCATCTTCTATTCAGATCTCTCCACTGAACAGTTCATGAACACTTTATAGTTCACCCCTAAATACTGAAGGTGGAACAGTCTGAGGACTAAACAACAGGATGCGGAAGGAGGACGTGGAGTTTGAACTGGGGCTTATTCCAGATTTGGAATACTCAGCCTAAAGATAGAGAAAAATCTATATATATTTACTAAAATAGTCTCACTTAAAGGAGGAGTCTCATTGTAAGAGGACAGATTTTAAAAGATTAAACATAGGATGGAATATGATGGTTAAAATTTAGCCCCTTCCATGGGCAAAGACTTCATGACTAAAACACCAAAAGCAATTGCAACAAAAGCTGGAATTCACAAGTGGGATCTAATTAAACTAAAGAGCTTCTGCACAGCAAAAGAAACTATCATCAGAGTGAACAGGAAACCTACAGAATGGGAGAAAATTTTTGCAATCTACCCATCTGACACACGTCTAATATTACAAGGAACTTAAACAAATTTATAAGAAAAAACCAATCACATCAAAAAGTGGGCAAAGGATGTGAACAGACACTTCTCAAAAGAAGACATTTATGTCAGTAACAAACATGAAAAAAAAGCTCATCATCACTGGTCGTTAGAGAAATGCAAATCAAAACCACAATAAGACACCATCTCATACCAGTTAGAATGGTGATTATTAAAAAGTCAGGAAACAACAGATGCTGGCGAGGCTGTGGAGTAATAGGAATGCTTTTACACTGTTGCTGGGAGTGTAAATTAGTTCAACCATTGTGCAAGATAGTGTGGCGATTCCTCAAAGATCTAGAACCACAAGTACCATTTGACACCACAATCCCATTACTGGGTATATACCCAAAGGATTATAAAGCATTCTACTATAAAGATGCGTGAACATGCATGTTTGTTGCAGCACAATTTACAATAGCGAAGACTTGGAACCAACCTAAATGCCCGTCAATGATAGACTAGATAAAGAAAATGTGGCACATATGCACCATGGAATACTAGGCAGCCATAAAAAACAATGAGTCCATGTCCTTTGCAGGGACATGGATGAAGCTAGAAACCATCATCCTCAGCAAACTAATACAGGAACAGAAAATCAAACACCGCATGTTCTCACTCATAAGTGGGAGTTGAGCAATGAGAACACATGGATACACAGAGGGGAACATCATACACTGGGGCCTGTTGTGGGGTGGGGAGAAAGGGGAGAGAGAGCATTAGGACAAATAGCTAATGCATGCAGGGCTTAAAACCTAGATGATGGGTTGATAGGTGTAGCAAACCACCATGGCACATGTATACCTACGTAACAAACCTACACACACTGCACTTGTAACCAGGAACTTAAAGTTAAAAAAAAAAAAAAAAAGCCCCTTCAGTGACACAACATATAGATTGAATTATTAATTCAGCATACAGATTGAATTACTTGGAATGAAATGGGTAATATATTTTAACTATTTGTGGTCCAAGAATAAATAGATACTCCGAAATGCTTCAATTACTGCATGAAACAGCATGACAGCAGCTGAAAGTTTGGATGTCTCTCACTTACTGATGTCTATAGTACTTTCATTGACAAATTAATCAATGGAATCAAATAGAGAGTCCAAAGGTGAACTTACACATACATAATTGATAGATTTCAACAAAGGTGCAAATGAAATTCATCGGAAAAAGGATAGTAGTTATAAGGAATGGTGATGAAACAATTAGCCATATGTTAAAAAAAAAAACCACCTTTATCTATATCTCATATATTACATTTAAAAAATAGTCAAGTGGATCACAGACTTAAAAGTCAAACTTAAAACTATAAATCATTTAGAAAAAACATAGGAGAAAATCTTAGTGGCCTTTGGTTAGGTAAATAGATTTTAGATATGATGTAAAAGCATGATCTATACAGGAAAACTTGACATGTTTGATTTCATCAAAATTAAGAACTATGCTTCAGGCCAGGTGCAGTGGCTTATGTCTGTAATCTCAGCACTTTAGGAGGCTGAGGTGGGCAGATCACCTGAGGTGAGGGGTTCAAGACCAGCCTGGCCAACATGCTGAAACCCTGTCTCTAAAAATACAAAAAAATTGGCCAGACATGGTGGCAGGCACCTGTAATCCTGTAATCCCAGCTACTCAGGAGGCTGAAGCAGGAGAATCACTTGAACCCAGGAGGCAGAGGTTGCAGTGAGCCGAGATCACACCATTGCACTCTAGCCTGGGCAACAAGAGTGAAACTCCACCTCAGAAAAAGGAACTGTGCTTTAAAAGAAACTCTTCAGTGAAGGAAAATATGTCATAGACTGGAGAAAACATTTGCAAATTACTTATCCAGTAAATATAAAAAACTTTCAAAATCTAAATAAGAAAACAACTTAGTTTTTAAGATGGGCAAAAGAAGGAGGTTGCAGTGAGCCAAGATTGTGCCATTGCACTCCAGCCTGGGTAACAAAAGCGAAACTCCGTCTCAAGAAAAAAAAAAAAAAAGGAAAACCACAATGAGATACCACCACACACCCACCTGAATGGCTAAAATTAAAAAGATTGACCATACCAAGTGTTAGAATGACAGGCAACTGGAGTTCTCAGATACTGCCTGTGAAAATGTAAAAAGGTAAAGTCACTTTGGAAATCAGTTTAGCTGGTGTTTTTATAAAGTTAAACATACACCTACATATAACCTTGCCACTCTACGCCCAGGAATTCATCCAAGAGAAATGAAAGCATAAGTTCATAGCAGCTTTATTTGTAAAAGCAGAAACCAGAAAGAGCTCAAATATCTATCAACAAATTAATGGATAAATAAATTGTGGTATATGTGTACAATGTAATAATTCCCAGTAGTAAAAAGGAGATATTGATACATACATCAGATGGCTAAATCTAAAATAATGATTGAGTGAAGAAAGTCAGACAGAGAATACATACTGTATGATGCCATTTATAGAAGACTCTAGGCCAGTGCTCACTTTGGCAGCACATATACTAAAATTGGAACAATACAGAGAAGATTAGTATGGCCTCTGTCCAAGCATGACATGCAAATTGTTGAATTATTCCGTATTAAAAAAGAAAAAAGGAAGGCCAAGCGTGGTGGCTCGCACCTGTATTCCCAGCACTTTGGGAGGCCGAGGCAGCCAGTTCACGAGGTCAGGTGATTGAGATCATCCTGGCCAACATGGTGAAATCCTGTCTCTACTAAAAATACAAAATTAGCTGGGTGTGGTGGTGCGTGCCTGTAATCCCAGCTACTTGGGAGGCTGAGGCAGAAGAATTGCTTGAACCTAGGAGGTGGAGGTTGCAGTGAGCTGAGATCGTGCCATTGCACTCCAGCCTGGGCAACAAGAATAAAACTCCATCTCAGAGAAAAAAAAAAGGAAGAAAGAAAAAAAAAAGGAAAATCAGGTGGGATGGTGCATACCTGTGATCCCACCAGGCTGAGGAAGGAGAATTGCTTGAGCCTACGAGCTCAAGACCAGCCTGGGAAACCTAGGGAGACCCTGTCTCTACTAAAAAAAAAAAATTAGCTGGGCGTGGTGTTGTGTGCCTGCAGTCCCAGCCACTCAGGAGGCTGAGGTGGGAGGATCGCTCGACCCCAGGAAGTTGAGGCGGCACTGAGCTGTGATTTCACCACTGCACCCCAGCCTGGGCAACAAAGCAGACCCTGTCTCAAAAAAAAAAAAAAAAAAAAAAAAAAAGGAAAATTCTAGAAGATGAAAACTAATATATGTGAAATAAGAAATATCAGTGGTTGCTCAGTTTGGGGGTGGGGAGAAGCAGGAGAGAGAAATTACAGAATTACAGAATGGCATGAGGAAATTTTGAGATTAATGAATATGTTCATTTTCTGGATTTTTTTAATGGTCTCATGGGGTAGGCATATATGTGTCAAAATTTAGTCAATTGTACACTTTAATTATGTACAGTTTATTGTATATTAATTATACTTAAATAATGCTGTTTAAAAATGTTTTTAATGCCAAAAAGAATAAATCTTAGATTCTTAGATTTTTGGCTTATGCAATAACTGTTGAATGATGATATTTTTACTGAGGAATTTGGGTAAGGGCTAGGTTTGGTGCTGGGGAGGCAATCAAGGGTTTGATTTAACTTTGAGATGTCTATTAGACATGAAAATTAAACATCCACCATGAAGGTGGTAAGTGGGAATTCGATATGAATCTGCAGCTCAGAGATTTCAGCATTGGAGACGTAAATTTGGGAGTCCTCAGCATATGAATTATGTGTACAGTCGTTGATATGGTTTGGCTGTGTCCCCACCCAAGATCTCATCTTGAATTGTAATAATCCTCACGTGTCAAGGGTGGGACCAGGTGGAGATAATTTCATTAAGGGGCACTCTCCCCCGTCCTCTTCTTGTGATAGTGAGTGAGTTCTCACGAGATCTGATGGTTTTATAAGTGGCTTCCTCCTTTGCTGGGCTCTCATTCTTCTCCCGCCTGCCACCACGTGAAGAAGGGCGTATTTGCTTCCCCTTTCGCCGTTATTGTGAATTTCCTGAGGCTTTCCAGCCATGCAGAACTGTGAGTCAATTAAATCTCTTTCCTTTATAAATTACCCAGTCTCAGGCAGTTATTTATAGCAGTGTGAGAATGGACTAATACACATAGGAAAATGAGACTGGCTAGTGGGGAGAGTGCATGTGTGGAAAAGGAGCGAGGCTAGGATCAAGCCCTGGGGAATATTTAAGGATCTTGCAGAGAAAGAAGAGCCTGCAAAGGAGACTGAGAAGAGGGCACTGGGGCAGGAGGAAACAGGGAGAGGGTGGTGTTAGGGACACCAAGAGAACGAGCATTTCCAGAAGGGGCTTTCCTCTGCATCAGATGCTTCCAAGAAGTCAAAGGTCAAAGTGAGGTGGGAATGGAGCAGGGACCACCGGATTTGAGCACATGGAAGTCACTTACAGTCTTCCAAAAGCAGTGTCAGTAGAGACAAACCAGTAGGAGGAGCTTGAGGAGAGAGTGGGAGGTAAGGAAGGAAGGCCTAGAAGCAGCAGCAGCAACATCACCTGGAAACTTGTTAGGAAAATTCTTCAGGCCCACTCCAGACTTAACTGAGTCTGAAACTCGAGGTGGGACCCAGCAATGTGTAGTTTAACCAACCCTCCAGTGATATGGCTGCATGCTCAAGTCTTGTCCAATTAAAAAGCGGTGAGGGAAAGTTTATTGTCCTTTTTCTTTTTTTAAAGACGGGAGATACTACAGGTGTTCCTGATTTGATAGAAACAACCCAATAAAGAGAGAAATGAGGCCACAGGAGAGGATTGGATGTAGAGAAGTGTGGAGAAGATGAAAGGCAATGGGATAGATTCCAAGTGCAGCATCTCAACTTGTTTGAGCAGGGGTGCTTCTTCCCTCTGGGCAGAAGGGAAGACAGAGAATAAAAAGTAAGAGGTGGAGCTGGTGGTGAACTGGATGATGGGAGGACAGTTAGGGCGTTTCCATGTGATTCAGTTTTCCCAGGGAAGTAAGAGGTGAGGTCAAAGCTGAGAGACAGAGTTATTTAAAGACCGTCTAAAGAAAAGAGATAAAATTGTCATCTCTAAGAGTGTGAAAATGAATTTACCAAGGAAATGTGGTAGGATGGTCATCAGTGTTGCATCAGAATTTGACAGTTATGTCACCAAAGTAAAGTTAGACCAATCAGAGCAGTTGTATCACTTATTCCAACAGTCTTTAGCTGCTCTAGTACCCACAGGTGTAGCCTGTGCAGAGCTGTGTTTTAACCAATGCTGGGATTTAGCCAAAAAACGGAGAAAAGGAAGTTCAGATTCTTTGCCAGGGAATGGTGATAAAGTTGGGCCATTAAATCCAAGTTTAACAAGGGAGCAAAAAATGAAGATGTGGTGATAGACAGTGAAAAAGTTGGAGTGTGTAGACTGAAGGTCTTAGGCAAGGAACTGCTATAGTGGGGTTATTTGAGTACATGATTTGAAAATGGTTCTCAAAGATAAATGCTTGAAATCAAGATTTTAGGGGTAATACAGCTACTGGGCTGACAAGCCTAAGAGGGATGCCCGAAGCGGTGGAAAAGAGGTATTTGGACTGAGAAGTCAGTGATCTCTGATGCATCCAGGTAGATATTACATTTGATGAGAATTTTGGGGCCCAGAATGGCGACAGGAAGTCTATTTTTTGAGTGTCATTAAGTTTCACTTGAGACGATTTTTATGTCACCAAACCCACTGTTCTTTTCTTCCTTTATTCTTATTCTGCCTTCAATACTTTCCCAAGTCCTTTCTTCTACTCCACTTAAAATATTTGCTTTGTCCTTATTATAAAAGTAATATTAGTTCATTACAGGAAATTGAGGCAAACAAAAAAAATTTTAAAAGGGAGAAAAAAAGAAAGGAAAACTCACTTATAAGTGAGTTTTCGACAACTAGTGTCGGTACCTTGGTATACATCCTTCCAAATCTTTTTCTATAAATACATACACCACCTCACACATATGCATGTTTTAAACAGCAAGATCACACCATCCACACTCTTTATAACCTAGTCTTTGAAAACCAATTTCGAAAGTAGAAAAAACATAAAACACATCTAGAAACAGATGTTGTTAATATTTTGGTATATTTCCTCCTACATTTTTCTAGGCATTTTTTTTTTCCTGAGGCGGAGTCTCACTCTGTCACCCAGGCTGGAGTGCAGTGACACAATCTCGGCTCACTACAGACTCCACCTCCCAGGTTCAAGCAATTCTCCTGTCTCAGCCTCCCAAGTAGCTGGGATTACAGGTGCCCACCACCATGCCTGGCTATTTTCTTCTATTTTTAGTAGAGATGGGGTTTTGCCATATTGGCCAGGCTAGTCTCAAACTCCTAAACTCAGTTGATCCTCCCACCTCGGCCTCCCAAAGTGCTAGGATTACAGGTGTGAGCCACCGTGCCTGGCCAGCATATTTTCTACACAGCTGAGATTTAAGAAATATATATTTGTATATAAATATAATTGGAATCACTTGGTAAAATTATTTACACATTTAAAAAAATTCTTTCCCATCCTTTTTTGTTTTTTCCTGTCCCCTGGTTGAAGCCTGCCAGGGCCTTGCTTTGCACATGTTGAACAGTCCAGTGAAATTTGAGGAGTAGAAAGAATTTTAAAACTCACAGTTCCCCAAGGAATGGCTAACAACAACAACAAAAAGAAAACAGTGTGAGAAAATTTAATTTCACACTCCCCCGCTCTGCCTGGTAAAACATCGCCCGTGAATGCAGAACTTTTATTGAATAGATCTCCGAAGAGTGAATTTGACTTAATGCTGCTGGAGTTTCTCTTCAAGCCTAGAAATCAACTTTGAATCACAGTTGCTGATCCTAGACAGGCAGGCACTTATAAAATGATATCAGCAACCTCAGTCATCATTAGCCATACTCATCTTTACAAAGCACTTCACTACTTTTAATATTATCTAAGAATTTACACTATTTTTAGTATTTAAATATTTATGCCATCTTGATTTTCACCTTAGCGTATTTAAGATACGCTAAGGTTGGCTGGGCGTGGTGGCTCAAGTGTAATCCCAGCACTTTGGGAGGCTGAGGTGGGTGGATCACAAGGTCAGGAGTTCGAGACCAGCCTGGCCAGCACAGTGAAACCCCGTCTCTACTAAATATACAAAAAATTTGCCAGGCATGGTGGTGTGCACCTGTAGTCCCAGCTACTTGAGAGGCTGAAGCAGGAGAATTGCTTGAACCTGGGAAGCGGAGGTTGCAGTGAGCCAAGTTTGTGCCACTGCACTCCAACCTGGGTGACAGAGTGAGACTTCATCTCAAAAGAAAAAAAAAAAAAAGATACACTAAGGTACTGTTTGTTCCAAATTTCATATGAGCAAATGGAGGTCCACAAGTTTGCCTAATGCCACAAAGCTAAACAATGACATGGATGGGACTCAAGTTCAGGTTCTTGGTCACCAAAGTTCATGCCTACTCCAGGTTCAGAAGGCAGCAGGGGGTGTTTTCTTAGATTGAATGATTATGGTTCCTATGATGGTCAGGCACCTTCCCTTATATCCTGGAGGCTGGTTTTACTGTGTTTTCCAGGATAAATATAAATCATGCTGCTGAGTCTTGCCATTTAGGGACTGTATTTCTGCAGACACAGGTCACTCTCATCACTATCCCTCACTCCTACATTCCTGAAATACCTGGATATGGGAAGTATAAAGAAAAAAGAAATTGAAGAGCGAAATGTGACTGAATCATTTGGCCCAGGGGCACTTCAGTAATCCACAACACGTCCTCATGAAGTGGCATTGGCCGCTGTCTCTCTATAAGGTGTCTGAGCTGACCTGATGCTCCAAGGGGCGCGAAGAAGTCCACGTGGCCCCCTTCTTCTTCAGTGGCCACGTAGCTTCCTAATTTCTCCCAGAAATCTCTCACTTCAGGCTTCAGTAAATTTTTAACACCAATTTTATACCCTGAGGAAAAAAAATCAAAATGTCATGTTAGTTTGTGACATAATCCTGAACAGAAATTATTAGCAGTTTGTGAAAATGTAAGCACAAAATCGAAACACCATCTGCCTTAAGACCAAGATACCCGAGGCACCTCTGCTTCCTTCTGCACCATCTTTCACATCCTGGGTACATTGGACACTGTGCACTCAGGATTACGACACTGCATTTCTCCCTCCGCTATGCAGCAGGGTAAGATACCACGCGCATGCAGGGTTTAGGGTGGCTGGCCAGAAAGTGCTGGGATTTTGCTACCAAGTTCCAAAGTAGAAATGTTTCCCATGATTGTCAATCAAAAAATAAGTAGTGCAGAGCAGAAGTAAGCCTCCCAGAGATGGTAAACATCAATGGAAACTCTCCTTTTCTCTCACTTCCCGACAATTCTGTGTGATGATTCCACTAAGCTGCATGGGTGTGGACCCATTTCTAAAGGAGTCCTGGAAACTCCACAATCCTAGCCTCCGGTGATGAAATGAAAACAGGCACAGAATTCTGGTGTTTCACTCCCTCCCACTGGGAAGTCTAGATATTTTCTAAATAGCTAGAAAGGACTTTTTCATGTGACAGAGTAGCAAACTTTGTTTTGATGATAATTATAAAGCAAAAGCTTTTGGGAAACCACCACAATTATATCGAAGGAAACTGGTTGTTTGAGGTATTTTGTTATTGTTACTGCTGCTTAAAAAAACAGAATAAGGACCGGGCACGGTGGCTCACGCCTGTAATCCCAGCACTTTAGGAGGCTGAGGCGGGTGGATCACAAGGTCAGGAGTTCAAGACCAGCCTGGACAATATGATGAAACCCCATCTCTACTAAAAATATAAAAATCAGCTGAGCGTCGTGGCACACGCCTGTAGTCCCAGCTACTCGGGAGGCTGAGGCAAAAGAATTGCTTGAACCAAGGAGGTGGAGACTGCAGTGAGCCGAGATTGTGCCACTGCACTCCAGCCTGGGCAACAGAGCGAGACTCCATCTCAAAAAAACAAAACAAAACAAAACAAAAAACCAGAATAGAGAAAAGGCAGAGTTTGAAAACTTTCTTACCTGGAGACCATAAAGGCAGAGATCAAGAAACCCTAATAGGACATTCCACATGAGATAAACTTACTCCCACTGTATAAACTTGCCAATATCTCTGCACCATTTAGAGAAGAGTTACCATGTAATTAATTGTAAATTTAAACCCCAGATAAGTAGTATCTGTGCTTTACTTTGAGAGGACATAGAAAACTGATCTGGAACACAACTTGCCCCAGGCAAAGGTAAGCTAAACAAGGAAAACAGAAGTAAGGTTAAGTGAAACAAAAGGCAATTCATTTCTGCCAATGAGAAATTTCACTGAAACTTTCCCAGTACATGAAGTCCCAGCCACAGAGATGGCAAGTTGATGGGTGACTCAGGGACTCACTCTGCCATTTTGCTGGTTTACTCCAGCCATATCCGGGACCAGCTTATTCCTTCTCTCCCCTCATCCCACAATGATGGAAGATTTCATTTGAGTAAGTTTTAAAACAATTTTACTTTAAGTATAAAAAAGGAAGAATGCAAGTTATAAGAAAAAAATAGAAACTAATACTTCTAAAACATTCGTCATCTCTTTCCCCCAAAAAAGGGTAACAATTGAGGTTTGTTTTGGGAGGGGGGGTTGGTGGATATATATATATATATATATATATATATATTTTAGATAGGGTTTTTCTCTGTAGCCCAGGCTGGAGTGCAGAGGCTCAATGGCTCACTGCAACCTCCGCCCCCCTCCCCCTCCCGCCCCGGTATCCAGGGATCCTCCCACCTCAGCCTTCCAAGGAGTAGCTGGGACTACAGATGTGTGCCACCAAAGCCAGCTACTTTTTTTGTATTTTTTGTAGAGACAGGGTTTTGCCATGTTGTCCAAGCTGGTATGGGTTCCTGGGCTCAAGAGAGCCACCTACCTCAGCCTCCCAAAATGTTGGGATTGCAGGTGTGAGCCACCATGCTCCGCCCCATTGAGGTGTTTGATAGCTGCCCTGTAACAAGGTGCTGGTATCAGCCATTCCTTTCCTTTGTAGTGTAAGTCAAGTAGGAATATAATAAATGTTGTTAGTATGCACCAATTTATAGATCTTGGTATTTACTATTAAAATTGCTGTACTTCCATCAAACTTAAAACTTTTCTGTATCAAAGCATACAATCAACAGAGTGAAAACAAAGCCTATGGAATGGGAGAAAGTATTTGCAAGTCATATATTTGATAATGAGTTAATATCTGGAATATATGAACTCCTATAACTCAACAGTGAAAAAACTCAACTCAATTTTTAAAAATGTGCAAAGGACTTGAATAGACATTTCTCTAAAGAAGATGTCCAAATGGCCAACAAGCATATGAAAAGATGCTTGACATCACTAATCATCGGATAAATGCAAATCAAAACCACAATGAGATACTACATCCATTAGAATGGCTACTATTTTAAAAAGAAGGCCAGGCACGGTGGCTCACATCTGTAATCCCAGCACGTTGGGGGCTGAGATGGAAGGATTGCTTGAGGCTAGGAGTTCCAGACCAGCCTGGGCAATATAGTAGAACCCCACCTCTAAAAAATAAAAATAGAAATTAGCTTGATATGATTGTATGCATCAGCTGCTCAGGACACTGAGGACAAATCACTTGAGCTCAGGAGTTTGAGGCTGCAGTGAGCTATGATCACACCAGTGCACTTCACGTTGGGCAACAGAGCGAGACTCTGTCTCCAAAAAGAAAAAAAACAACCAACAGGCTGGGTGTGGTGGTTCACGCCTGTAATCCCAGCACTTTGGGAGGCTAAGGCAGGAGAATCACTTGAGCCCAGGAGTTTGAGACCAGCATGGGCAACATGGAAAAACCCCATCTCTACAAAAAATACAAAAATTAGCTCATTGTGATGGCACACGCCTGTGGTCCCAGCTGCTCAGGAGGCTGAAGTAGGTAGATCACTTGAACCTGGAAAGTCCAGGCTTCAGTGAGCCATGGTCACACCACTGCACTCCAGCCTGGGTGATAGAGCAAGACCCTGAATCAAAAAAGAAAAAAAAGCTTCACTTTGTTCATAAAGCCCAAATCAATACATCTTAGCAACTTGGAACTGAAACAGTCCTCCAAAAGTCACACTGTGGACAAACACTGCATAGCACGAAGTTGCATGGTTGTTTGTCAGCAATCCCCAGGCCTACCTTGGACTAAATTGATTTCTCTGCTATCTCCATCGCTAAATATTCCCATGCTCTGTGTCTTCTGCCCATCCAGAGCTTTTTCTATGAGATAAAGCAGGCTCTCCAAGGTTACGCTGTGTTCGTATACCACAGAAATGACACCAGCCTTCACGCTCTCCACTACCATCTGGAAAATGAAACCAAAGCTGTAGGAGCTGAGACTCACTGTTTTAGAATATTTATTAGTGAAAGAAATAGAATGGATACAAAATATGCCATGATTTCTAAAGAATTTTCAGAAATTATGGAAGAAGATAAGCTTCCTCCTTCCTTGGTTTCTATTAAAATTAGTTTATTTCTAATTATAAGAGGAGAAAATTAAGTACACATGTAACTCCACTCAGAGATAAATACTATTAACAGTTTAGGCCAGGCGCAGTGGCTCATGCCTGTAATCCTAGCACTCTGGGAGGCTGAGGTGGTCAGATCACAAAGTCAAGAGATCGAGACCATCCTGGCCAACACGGTGAAACCCCGTCTCTACTAAAAATACAAAAATTAGCTGGGTGTGGTGGCACGTGCCTGTAATCCCAGCTACTCAGGAAGCTGAGGCAGGAGAATCACTGAGCCTGGGATGTGGAGGTTGCAGTGAGCTGAGAGGGCACCACCACTGCACTCCAGCCTGGGTGGCAGAGAGAGACTCCATCTCAAAAAAAAAAATCAGATTATTTTCTTCCAACCTTTTTATCTTTGTGTACACCATGCACAAAGACATATAAATAACCTTTTCTTTTTGCTGTCCATAGTTTACTGTCTTTATCTGAAAAATCCTCATAGAAAATTGTTTGGTTTAGCTCTCAGCAGCCCGCTCCTGAGCTCTGAGAAAGCTTGCCGCCTTTAGAGCTACCCGGTCTTTCTTCTGAGCAAGGGACATTTTGCGCCGGTTCCACCTCTTCTCTTTAACTTCTTTCTCGGGCTTCTTTTCATAGACTGGATTCCCTCGTATGGCAGCATGAGCTTTCTTATACATCTCCTCCATCATGTCTGGAGTTACGCTGTTCTTTATGCATTAAGAGAACTGTTTCTTGTAAGCATCTTCATCTTCCATTAAGTAGCGCATGTAATCTGCAACATTCTGGCCCATGATATGCTTCTGGTGTATTTCTGCATTAAATTTCCTGCTTTCAGAATCATAACCAGAGAATCGTTTGGTACTGTGAGTGTTAGACAAGCCTCCATCCACAGCTCCCTTCAGGGTGCCAAAATTATTGCCAGTGGTAGTTCTGGCAAGGCCTGCATCCTAATAGCAGATAAAGGCACCTGGCTGACCATCAGCGCTTTCCACATTGTATTCATCACCAGTTACCTCCACTTGGCCTTCATAGATCTTGTCCATGCCAAGCCTATTGAGAAGACTGCGGGCCAGCAGCAGGCCAGTACAATATGCTGCAGCAGAATTTGTCAGGCCAACCTTCATACCATATTTTGGCAGTTCGTGTGCATATGCTGCGCAGACTATCCCCCTCTATATGGGAATAAGCAATATGACAAATGATATCTCTGTTTGTTACATGAATTATCCTATATTTGGGTGTGTTGCATTTATTTTTATCTTGTATCACCAAGTGTTTCCCAGCATAGTAATCACTTTTACCCTCTGGTCGTCTTCTAAATTTCACATGGTATCCTTAAAGTAGGCCTTATTCTTTTTTTTTTTTTTTTGAGATGGAGTTTCGCTCTTGTTGCCCAGGCTGGAGAGCAATGGCTCAATCTCAGCTCACCGCAA
The DNA here is from genome assembly GCF_030222135.1 of Aotus nancymaae. NCBI lineage: Eukaryota > Metazoa > Chordata > Mammalia > Primates > Aotidae > Aotus > Aotus nancymaae. Next base: position 28,825,216 of record NW_026988454.1, read on the forward strand.
CCTCCACCTCCCGGGTTCAAGCGATTCTCCTGCCTCAGCCTCCCGAGTAGCTGGGATTACAGGTGTGTGCCACCACGCCCAGCTAATTTTTGTATTTTTAGTAGAGACGGGGTTTCACCATGTTGACCAGGATGGTCTCAATCTCTTGACCTCATGAACAACTTCAACAAACCCCATCCTGCACAACTAGACCTGTATACGCTGTTCGACAGAGACCTACCTGCAGGCCCAGCAGTGCTAGTGGGCAGAAAGGATAAATAACTTTTAAAAAGTAATAGAAGCCATAACGGTGGCTCACACCTGTAATCCCAGCACTCTGAGAGGCCAAGGCTGGCAGATCACTTGAGCTCAGGAGTTTGAGACCAACCTGGGCAACATGGTGAAACCCCAGTCTCTATGAAAAATACAAAAATTAGGTGGGTGTGGTGGTGGCGGCGTTCGCCTGTAGTCCCAGCAATCCTCCTGCCTTGGCCTCCCAGCATGTTGGGATTATAGGTGTGAGCCACCATACCCAGCCAGCGTGATGCACTGTTAAGCACTGGGAAACTAAGGCCCACATGGAGATCAAGGCTCTGATCTTGCTTTCATGTGGATCCACTGAGCTCACCAGTTGTCAGTGATTAGAGCTGACTCCTAGATGCCCAGAAGAAGTGAGTTCATATCTTGAAAGGAGCCATTTTGTTACAAATAGAAACTTTTCTAAGTAAATGTCCCTATGTGTGCATATTAATACATACAGGTACACGTATATACATACATATACACCCACATATATAAATAGTATTGTCCTCCAAGGTCTTCTTTGTACTTCCTTTAAATTTATATTATTCATATTAAAATTAAAATCTATAACTTCATATTATTCATATAAAATTAAAATCTATAACTTCATTATAGAGAAAGCATATTTTAGTTTAATGGTACCTTAATTAAATCATAAAACAGGATTTCTGAAATTCTTCTTTTGTGAGATGGTGGTTATATAGTACTATTAAATTATTTGAGAATTCCAGAGAAGTTTTAAAGTAATTCTTAATCAGCATGCTCCTTTTTTGGATTAAGGGCAACAAATTCAAAAATGTATTGGACATGCACACTGATAGGTGTGGCTTTGCATTCCCACCCAAATCTCATCTTGATTTGTAATCCCCATCATCCCCATGTGTCAAGGGAGGGAACTGGTGGGAGGTGATTAGATCATGAGGGCAGTTTCCCCCATGCTGTTCTCGTGACACTGAATGAGTTTTCATGAGTTCTGATGGTTTCATAAGTGTCTGGCATTTCTCTTGCTCATTCTCTCTCCTGCTGTCATATGAAGAAGATCCTTGCTTCCCCTTAGCCTTCTGCCATGATTGTAAGTTTCCTGAGGCCTCCCTAGCCATGTGAAACTGTGAGTCAATTAAATCTCCTTTATAAATTACCCAGTCTTGAGTATTTATTTATAGAAGTGCGAGAACAGACTAATACACAGACACATTCACAAACGCTCAGACAGAGATCCACACGTAGCATCAATGGGTGAAGCTAAGAGTGTTGAAATTTTAGGATTTTAGGTTCTAGTGTTTGAAACTTTAACACTTGAGTAAGTTGTCACCTCTCAAAAGGCTTCAGTTAAAAGTCTGAGCCTTTAATACTTTTCCAAATAATTTTGATTTATGATTATCTTCATTAATTCTGACTTTAAAAACTATTTCGGGTCTATACATTTTCACTTAGATGATTTATGTTTACTTTATTTAATTTTTTAATTTTATTTTAGACTGTCTCACTCTGTCACCCAGGCTGGAGTGCAGTAGCCTGATCTTAGGTCAATGCAACCTCCGCCTCCCAGGTTCAAGCAATTCTCATGCCTCAGCCTCCTCAGTAGCTGGGACTACAGGCCTGTGCCACCACACTTAGCTATTTTTTTTGTACTTTTAGTAGAGATGGGGTTTGGCCATGTTGGCCAGGCTGGTTTTGAACTCCTGACCTCAGGTGATCCACCTACCTTGACCTCTCAAAGTGCTGGGATTACAGACGTGAGCCACTGCGCCTAGGCTTTAATTTTCTGTTTTCTTTTTTTAAAATTTGTTATTTATTTATTTATTTTTTAATTTTGTTATAGACGGGGTTTCACCATGTTGGTCAGGCTGGTCTTGAGCTCCTGACTTCAGGTGATCCGCCCGCCTTGGCCTACAAAGTGCTTGGATTACAGGTATGAGCCAATACGCCCAGCCTAAAATGAAAATTTTTCTTCTTCTTTTTTTTTTTTTTTTTTTAAGAGAGTCTTGCTCTGTCACCAGGCACTAGGCTGGAGTGCAGTGGCACGATCTCAGCTCACTGCAACCTCCACCTCCCGAGTTCAAGCAATTCCCCTGCCTCAGCCTCCTGAGTAGCTGGGACTACAGGCACGTGCCACCACACCCAGCTAATTTTTGTATTTTTAGTAGAGACAGGATTTCACCATGTTGGCCAGGATGGTCTCGATCTCTTGGCCTTGTGATCCGCCCTCCTCGGCCTCCCAAAGTGCTGGGATTACAGGCATGAGCCACCGTGCCGGCTTTTTTTTTTTTTTTAATAGAGTCTCACTCTGCTGCCCAGGCTAGGCTGGAGTGCGGTGGTGTGATCACAGCTCACTGCAGTCTCCGCCTCCTGGGCTCCAGTGATCCTCCCACTTCAATCTCCCAAGTAGCTGGGACTACCGGTATGTGCCACCACACCTGGCTTGATTTTCCTTTTAGAAGTTGAATAATTTTTCATACACATGGTGGCCAAAAGACTGTCACACATCCTCTAGTCTAGAACCAATCAGGACAGGACTAGTCTCATAACATACTCTACCTCATATGCAGGAATCCGAGAGGATATTAATATGAAGTGTGGCCGGAGAGCATATGAAGAGCTGTCATCGTTTTTATACACTCCATGCCTATTTTTCTTTGATAATAAAGGGTAGGAATGGCTTCCAGAAATATTGCTTCTAAGGAGAAAAAGGAAATACATGAAGTTTTAATTTTCTTTTACCTTGAGTTTTGGTGAGTGAGCAGCGTATGTGCTCTGGGCATCAGCTCTACTCTACAAGGCATGTGGCCTCCATGCCTTAGCTTCTCCCTGTGTTTTGAGGGGCCAGTAGCAAATGGAGCTCCTGGGTCGGGTAGGCCAAATCTGCTCTCTGAGCCTCTCTTCTGCCACATGTGGGATGCAACAGTCTCTTGGAACTTACTTAGCTCTTATTGGGCATTTAAATGAATGTAATGACATATTTGGGGGTTCAAAAGATATTTAAAAAGTAGCTGAGAGATTCTGAATTTCCTTCTAGGCCTCAGTTTTTCCTGAATAATCTCTTCATACACACACACACACACACACACACACTCTCTCTCTCACATATACACTTTTTATGTGTGTGTGTATACACTTCGTGTGTGTGTGTGTGTATGGTCCCAGCTACTCAGGAGTGTATATATAGAAATATATATATATATATATATATATATTTCTATATATATATATATAAAATATATATATATATTTCTATATATATATATATATATATATATATATATTTCTATATATATATATATTAAGTGACAGGGTCCTGCTCTGTCACCCAGGCTGGAGTGCAGTTGTGTGATCACAGCTCTCTATAGCCTCAACCTCCCAGGCTCAAGCAATCTTTCCCATCTCAGCCTCCCAGGTAGCTGGGACCACAGGTGTGTGCCATTACACCCAGCTATTTTTTATTTTTTATAGAGATGGGGTCTCACCATATTGCCTAGGCTGGTCTCCAACTCCTGAGTTCAAGTGATCCTCCCACCTCGGCCTTGCAAAGTGCTGGGAATATAGGCTGAGCCACCATGCCTGGCTTCTTAAAATTCTTTAGGTGCCTTGGACAAGTAAATGTACGTGCACACATTCACAAATGTTCAGACACATAGAGATCCTATGTAGCATCAGTGGGTGAAGTTGAAAGACTGTTGGAATTTTAGAGTTTTAGGTTCTAGTGTTTGACACTTTGACATGTGGGTAAGTCATGTCACCTCTCTAGGCCTCAGGTTCCTCATTTGAAACATAGGTGAGTGAGATTACATGATCTCTAGAATCCAAAGTTAAAAGTTAAAAAGAAATTCTAAGTAGATGCACAATTGTGATGGTTATGAGAGTCAGATGGAATTGAATTTCCGGTAATTTCACTGCATAGTATGATTTGGTAACTGAATGCAGCTGATGTTTCTCTATTTTGGGTAATAAAATTATATTTGTACATACAAATATAAATGGAAGTTATATTTGGATACCATTTGGATACTCTTACTTCATAAAAAACACTTGTGGAAAAACGCAATTTTTGCTCAATCACTTTATTCAGAAAATATACTACATCCACAATATAGCTTCATTGCAGAGTTGAGAATATGTGAAGTCAGGCTCAGTGGCATGCATGTAATTGCAGCTACCTGGGAGGCCAGTGGGAGGATCGCTTGAGCCTACAAGTTTGACACCAGCCTGAGCAATGTGGCAAGACCTTATCTCAAAAATAAACAAACAAAAAGAATATTTAAAACGTAAGTTTTGGATGTTATATGTTTACCTCTTCAGAAAGCATGTTGAAGACCACTGTTCTAGAAAATTAATTATCTCAGCTAGGTGTGGCGGCTCATGCCTGTAATCCTAGCACTTTGGGAGGCCGAGGCGGGTGGATCACAAGGTCAGGAGATCAAGACCATCCTGGCTAACATGGTGAAACCCCATCTCTAGTAAAAATACAAAAATTAGCTGGGTGTGTTAGCACATGCCTGTAATCCTAGCTACTTAGGAGGCTGAGGCAGTAGAATTGCTTGAACCAGGGAGTTGGAGGTTGCAGTGAGCCGAGATAGCTCCACTGCACTCCAGCCTGGGTGATAGAACAAAACTCCGTCTCAAAAAAAAAACAGAAGAAAATTAATTATCTCTACCAATATTTCACAGGATATGAGCCACACAAGATTTCTGCATGTTAGCTAAATTATTGTAGAATGAATTATTGGTATCAGGGGATGGTGCTGAGCCTTCAGTAGATGGAATTTTACTTACTGCTTGGGCAAGGTTTCTAACGATGTCAAAACAAGCTGTTTCTCCAAAGCTTCATGTGATCCTGCTCGCTCCCTTACAGTCTGGGAGAGGCGTGGTTGGCATCTGGGCTTTAGCACGCTAGAGCGGCCCGTTCCACTCACCCAAGGGGGTCGAACTTTGAATAACTCCTCTGAAAAACAAAGAGCAGCAGCGGGGCTGGTTACTTCATACTTCTCCCAGCCAAGTCCACACAGAAAAAGGCATCAGAAATAAAGCTGTACCAGGGCAAGGTTCCAAATGGCAATAATTATAGCCATTTTCACACGCTCGGTTTGGATTTCTCATCCTTTGAGCACTGTGGCTGCGAGCTACCAGTCATTTCAGGTCAAGAAACAAAGCTCAGAGAACAAGTAACTCTTTTCTTGTGGAGACCAGTTAATCAATTGATAAGTGTCACATTCATTTGTGCCCTTTTTCTTGTCTTCAAGCAATTTCCTATGTATCACAATCTCACCAGAGGGTGAATTAATGGGAGGAAGGCATGGGAGAACTCAAATCAATTTTGCCGTTTTCTTTTATGTGCTGCGTAAAGCATAAGGCCTAGCCAAGGCTGGGCGTTGTGGCTCACATCTGTAATCCCAGCACCTTGGGAGGCCAGGGTGGGTGGGTCACTGGAGCCCAGGAGTTCAGGACCAGCATGGTGAAACCCCATCTCTACTAAAAATACAACAAATTAGCAGGGCATGGTGGTGTGCACCTGTGGTCCCAGATACTCGGGAGGCTGAGGTGGAGGATCACTTGAGCCTCAGAAGTTGAGGCTGCAGTGAGCCAGCAATCACGTCACTGCACAGCCTGGGTGACAGAGTGAGACCCTGTTTCAAAAAAAATAAAAAATAAAAAAGGGGCTTAACTGAAAGAGAGAGGCTTTAAAAAGATAGAGGAAATGGCTGGGTGTGGTGGCTCACACCTGTAATCCCAGCACTTTGGGAGGTTGAGGCGGATGTATCGTCTGAGGTCAGGAGTTCAAGACCAGCCTGGCCAACGTGGTGAAACCTTGTCTCTACTAAAACTACAAAAATTAGTTGGGCGAGGTGGCACATGCCTATTATCCCAGCTACTCGGGAGGCTGAGGCAGGAGAATAGCTTAGACCTGGGAAGCGGAGGCTGTGGTGAGCCGAGATTGCACCATTGCACTGTAGCCTGGGTGAGACTTTGTCTCAAAAAAAAAAAAAAAAAAAAAAAAAAAGGGGAAAGAGCTGTCTTCTCTTTCCTCTCTTTTTTAAATGCCATTTTTCCTGCTTCCATTCTTATTTTCATTTCTCCTCCTCCTTTCACCACTCCCAATTCCTCTGTTTTGGACCTATTTATTAGCTTTTTGCCCATGTTCAAACATCTTTCCCCTCCTTGTTTTTGGTCTTATGAGCCTCAGAGGAGCCAGAATAGCAATGGAGGCACTGATATTTCACCTTATTTTGTCTGAAATCTGTTTTTCTGTTTTTCTTGTCAATTAACTTGAAATACACAATAAAAAAGAGCTCATTCTGAAAATACTTTAAAGATTGCCACCCACAGAGTATTCTGAAAGATACAGCTGCCTTCCTCTGTGGGAATCTGTATGTGAATCCATTTGTTTCTACAATATTTATATAAGACACAAAGTTTTAAAATGCTACTTACTCCTACGTAGTGCAATTTTCTCCCAAATTCTTTTCCTTAGGCACTTTTCTCTGTGTCTCTCCAGTAGTTCCTCATCTTCTGTTTTGGGTTCGTTCAGCGTCCCGTAAGTAGCAGCAGCCTCCCTGGGTGTCAGCCAGTCTAAGTGGGACACACAAGCGATGTAATGGCGCTTCCAAGCACCATACTCGTTATCTGTTGGAGTATAGGGCAGAAACCATCCGAACTTGATGCATTTGGGCATCCATAAGCAATCCTTCAGAAACAAGAGGAAGAGGAGTCACAAATTGTTTTCAGACAGTTTTCCAGCAATAATATTTTCAGGTACACAGATACCTTTTTCATTACACTGAGATTTCTGGTACTAAAATCTCCTCTGTGCAAATTTGTATGCAAATTCATTTGTTTCTACAATGTTTATATAAGATACAAGGTTTTATTTATTTATTTTTTGAGATGGAGTCCCACTCCATCACCCAGGCTGGAGTGCAGTGGTGCAATCTCAGCTCACTACAACCTCTGCCTTCCGAGTTCAAGCAATTCTCTTGCCTCAGCCTCCCAAGTATCTGTGATTACACTTACGTGCTACCACCCCTGGCTAATTTTTTTTTTTTTTTTTTTGAGACAGAGTCGCGCTTTGTCACCAGGCTGGAGTGCAGTGGCATGATCTTGGCTCACTGCAACCTCCAACTCCCTGGTTCAAGTGATTCTCCTGCCTCGGCCTCCAAGTAGCTGGGATTACAGGCATGCACCACCACACCCAGCTAATTTTTGTATTTTTAGTAGAAATGGGGTTTCACCATGTTGGCCAGGATGGTCTTGGTCTCCTGACTTCGTGATCTGCCCACCTTGGTCTCCCAAAGTGCTGGGATTACAGGCATGAGCCACTGCGCCTGGCCATATTTTTATATTTTTAGTAGAGACGGAGTTTCGCCATGTTGGCCAGGCTGGTCTGGAACTCCTGACCTCAGGTGATCCACCCACTTCAGCCTTCCAAAGTGCTAGGATTACAGGTGTGAGTCACTGTGCCTGGCCAGAAACAAGGTTTTTATTTATATAATTTAATTTTATATATATATATTTTTTTTTGAGACAGAGTCGCGCTCTGTCACCAGACTGGAGTGCGGTGACGCAATCTTGGCTCACTGCTACCTCTGCCTCCTGGGTTCAAGCAATTCTCTTGCCTCAGCCTCCTGAGTAGCTGGGATTACAGATACCCACCACCATGCCTGGCTAATTTTTTTTTTTTTTTTTTTTTTTAGTAGAGACAGGATTTCACCGTGTTGGCCAGGATAGTTTCGATCTCTTGATCTGACCTTGATCTGCCTGCCTCGGCCTCCCAAAATGCTGGGATTACAGGCATGAGCCACCACATCCAGCCCAGATACAAGGTTTTTAAATGCTGTTACTGACTTACTATCTGAACTTGACTTTGAAGAAGCATACCTTGTTCCACAGGAAAAATAGTATTTGATGAATATATATATTATATGTGAATGTATGTATTAGTCATCGTTGTTAAACTTATCCAATATTCCAATTGCATTTGGTTACATTAACACTAGATTCTGATAATTTAGCTTCTAGCAATAGTGGAATAGTTTATTTCAGATTAACCCTCTCATTGACAATAATTTTGACTGAACCATACAATATTGCCAGTATGCAACCATTTTGACATATGAAGACAGAAAATTTCATGTGATTTGATCTAACAAAATATCTAGACCAACTATAATAAAAACAGTTATTTGAAGGCTATATTATAGAGCTATCAATGCAATAAGGACTTGTTCAACCAAGACCCTGGAAAGAAGGGAAACCCAGAGAAGTAAGAGCCTGATATTTGACATCAATTTTTATTTCAAAGCATTTGTCAGTTCCAAAGTAAAGCTTGTTATCCTGAGAAGCAGAACAGAAAGTTATGACTAAAAGACTTAGATGCTAAAAAAGAATCTTGGGCATTCTTACAGGGAAGAGAGGACACAAATGGAAATTTAGGGCCCATTAAGGAGAGCCTTGGTAATCATACCAGCTTTCAGCTGAGATTCTTTTCTGTTTTGGGAGGCCAACGTGGGCAGATCACGAGGTCAGAAGATCAAGACCATCCTGGCTAACATGGTAAAACCCTGTCTCTACTAAAAATACAAAAAATTAGCCAGGCATGGTGGTGCATGCCTGTCATCCCGGCTACTCGGGAGGCCAAAGCAGGAGAATCACTTGACCCCAGGAGGCAGAGGTTGTAGTGAGCTGAGATCATGCCATTGCACTCCAGCCTGGGCAACAGAGCAAGACTCTGTCTTGAATTTAAAAAAAAAAAAAATTATTTTCAGGAAGGATAATACTGAATTAGACAACTCTCACAAAGTCTGAAGCCAGCTTTGAAATATCTCATTCCTTGACTGGATTTGTATGATCTGTTCCTAGCAGTTAGGCCAGAAGCAAAAGGAAATTCTAGAGGAAGATAACATCACCCAGAGACTCAAAGGATTACATCAATTTTGTAAACTCAGTATCTGGTACTCAATCAAAATCAACTAGAACACACAATAGACAAGGATCTTTTGTTTCTTCTTTTTGGTTTTTAGTAACTGCAGAGAGATCCTCAGGTAATCCAAATGTTGTAATTACCAGATATGAACTTTGGGGAAATAAATACTCTATAATTAATATATCTAAAATAAATGACTAGGTGGAAAATTTTAGCAAAAGAATTAAATCAATATCCTAAAACTGAGAAATATATTAACTGGAATGTATAACTCAGTGGGTGGGTTTAAGATCATATTAGAATCTAGCGAAAGAAATAGTAAACCAAAAGATAGGTCCAAAGAAAACCCAGACTGAAATAGTGAAGGTCACAGAAATGAAAAATGTGTATAAAAGAATATGAAAGTTATGGGACATGGTGAATCTTTCCAACCTATAAGTATTAGAATCCTAGGAGAAAGAGAACGGGACAGAATCAATATGAAGAAATAACATCTGAGAACGTTTCAAAACTGATGAAAGACATTAAGTCTCAGACTCAAAAATCACTGCAAAACACAAAACAAGATAGATGCGCACACACACACACACAGGCACACACACGCCCCTAGGTATATCACAACGGCATTACTGAAAATTAAAGAAAGAGTCTGAAAAGCAGCTAGAGATGTTAGAAATGTTACCTTTAAAGGATCAACAATAAAACTTCTGACTTCTCAAGAAAAAAACCAATGGAATATTTTCAAAGTTCTGTTAAAAAATTAGGTGCCAACCTAGAATTCAAATTTCTTATTAAAATATCCTCTAAGTATGAAGATGAAATACTTTCAGACACACAACTAAGAGAATTTATCAGCAGCACACTTGCACTAGAGGTAATATGAAATAGAATGCAAAAGAAAAATGATCCCAAATGGAAACTCAGAGATGCAGGAACAGAAGAAAAGGAGCTACAGAAAAAATAAAACTATGGTTACATATAAATATTGACTACATAAGTCAATAGTAATAAAGATTTGTGAGATATGTGTTTGTGTTGTTTATTTTATACACTTAATCCTTGAACAATGGTTTGAACTGCATGGGTGCATTTGTACACAGTTTCTTCCATTCTGCCACCCCCAAGACTGCAAGACCAACCCCTCCTCTTCCTCAGCCTACTCAACGTGAAGATAAGGATGAAGATTTTTACAGTGATCCACTTCCACTTAACAGTAAATATATTTTATGAATTTTTAAATAAATCTCTGTTCTCTAGCTTGCCATATTGAAGAATACAGTATATGATACATATATCATACAAAATGTGGGTTAATTGACTGTTAGTGTTATCAGTAAGTCTTCTGGTCAACAGTAGGCTATCAGTAGTTATTAGTATATATAAAATAAAAAATTTTTTAATAAAAAATGCACAGAAACTGAGAGGAGGGTAAATGAATTTAAAGGGTTCTATGCTCCTTGCATTGTCTTCGAAATGGTAAGATAATATTAATATAAGGCTATATGTTGTAATCTCTATGGTAAGATATTAATACAAGGGTATATGTTGTAATCTCTATGGTAACCATGAAAGAACTGTTTTTTATTTTTATTTATTGCATTTTAGGTTTTGGGGTACATGTGAAAAACATGCAAGGTTGTTGCATAGGTGCATACGTGGCAGTGTGATTTGCTGCCTTCCTCCCCTTCACCTATATGTGGCATTTCTCCCCATGCTATCTCTCCCTGACTCCCCACCCCCTGCTGTCCCCCCAACTCCCCCCCAACAGACCCCAGTGTATAGTGCTCCCCTCCCTGTGTCCATGTGTTCCCATTGTTCAATACCCATCTATGAGTGAGAACATGCGATGTTTGATTTTGTGTTCTTGTGTCAGTTTGCTGAGAATGATGGTTTCCAGGTTTGTCCATGTCCCTACAAAGGACGCGAACTCATCATTTTTGATGGCTGCATAATATTCCATGGTGTATATGTGCCACATTTTTCCTGTCCAGTCTATCATCGATGGGCATTTGGGTTGGTTCCAGGTCTTTGCTATTGTAAACTGTGCTGCAATGAACATTCGCGTGCATGTGTCCTTATAATAGAGCGATTTATAATCCTTTGGATATATGCCCAGTAATAGGATTGCTGGGTCAAATGGAATTTCTATTTCTAGGTTCTTGAGGAATTGCCACACTGTCTTCCACAATGGTTGAACTAATTTACACTCCCACCAAGAGTGTAAAAGTGTTCCTATTTCTCCACATCCTCTCCAGCATCTGTTGTCTCCAGATTTTTTAATGATCGCCATTCTAACTGGCGTGAGATGGTATCTCAATGTAGTTTTGAGTTGCATTTCTCTAATGACCAGTGATGATGAGCATTTTTTCATATGCTTGTTGGCCTCATGTATGTCTTCTTTTGTAAAGTATCTGTTCATATCCTTCACCCATTTTTGAATGGGCTTGTTTGTTTTTTTCTTGTAAATCTGTTTTAGTTCGTTGTAAATTCTGGATATCAGCCCTTTGTCAGATGGGTAGGCTGCAAAAATTTTTTCCCATTCTGTTGGTTGCCGATTCACTCTATTGACTGTTTCTTTCGCCGTGCAGAAGCTGTGGAGTTTGATTAGGTCCCATTTGTCTATTTTGGCTTTTGTTGCCAATGCTTTTGGTGTTTTGGTCATAAAGTCCTTGCCTATGCCTATGTCCTGAATGGTTTTGCCTAGGTTTCCTTCTAGGGTTTTTATGGTGTTAGGTCTTACGTTTACGTCTTTAATCCATCTGGAGTCAATTTTAGTGTAAGGTGTCAGGAAGGGGTCCAGTTTCTGCTTTCTGCATATGGCTAGCCAGTTTTCCCAACACCACTTATTAAACAGGGAATCCTTTCCCCATTGCTTGTTTTTATCAGGTTTGTCAAAGATTGGATGGTTGTAGATATATTGTGTTGCCTCCGACGCCTCTGTTCTGTTCCATTGGTCTATATCTCTGTTTTGGTACCAGTACCATGCTGTTTTGATTACTGTAGCCTTGTAGTAGAGTTTGATGTCCAGTAGTGTGATGCCTCCCTCTTTGTTCTTTTTGCTTAGAATTGACTTGGCTATGCGGGCTCTCTTTTGTTTCCATATGAAGTTTAAGGTGGTTTTTTCCAGTTCTGTGAAGAAGGTCATTGGTAGCTTGATGGGGATAGCGTTGAATCTGTAAATTACTTTGGGCAGTATGGCCATTTTCACGATATTGATTCTTCCTAACCATGAACATGGAAGGTTTCTCCATGTGTTTGTGTCCTCTCTTATTTCGTTGAGCAGTGGTTTGTAGTTCTCCTTGAAGAGGTCCTTTATGTTCCTTGTTAGTTGTATTCCTAGGTATTTTATTCTCTTTGTAGCAATTGTGAATGGCAGTTCGTTTTTGATTTGGCTCTCTTTAAGTCTGTTATTGGTGTATAGGAATGCTTGTGATTTTTGCACATTGATTTTGTATCCTGAGACTTTGCTGAAGTTGCTTATCAGTTTCAGGAGATTTTGGGCTGAGATGATGGGGTCTTCTAGATATACAATCATGTCGTCTGCAAATAGAGACAATTTGACTTCCTCCTTTCCTAATTGAATACGCTTTATTTCTTTTTCTTGCCTGATTGCTCTGGCTAGAACTTCCAGTACTATATTGAATAGGAGTGGTGAGAGAGGGCATCCTTGTCTAGTGCCAGATTTCAAAGGGAATGCTTCCAGTTTTTGCCCATTCAGTATGATATTGGCTGTTGGTTTGTCGTAAATAGCTTTTATTATTTTGAGATACGTTCCGTCGATACCTAGTTTATTGAGTGTTTTTAGCATAAAAGGCTGTTGAATTTTGTCGAAGGCCTTCTCTGCATCAATTGAGATAATCATGTGGTTTTTGTCTTTGGTTCTGTTTATGTGGTGAATTACATTTATAGACTTGCGTATATTAAACCAGCCTTGCATCCCCGGGATGAATCCAGAACTGTTAAAAGAATCTATAACAATTTTTAAAAAAATTTAATTCATGCAAAGGAAGACAGGTAGAGGGAAAATAACATAAATAGGACAAACAAAAAATAGTAAAAGGATGAATTAAGCACATATGTATCAGTGTTAACAGAAGCATAAACAGACTAGGCCAGGCACAGTGGCTCACACCTGTAATCCCAGCACTTTGGGAGGCCGAGGTGGGTGGATCTCTTGAGCCCAGGAGTTCACCAGCCTGGCCAACATGGCAAAACTCCATCTCTACTAAAAATACAAAAATTAGCTGTGTGTTGTGGTGCATATCTATAATTCCAACTACTTGGGAGGCTGAGGTGGGAGGATCACTTGAGCCTGGGAGGCAGAGGTTGCAGTGAGCCAGATAGCACTTCTGCATTCCAGCCTGGGCAATAGAATGAGATCCTGTCTCAGAAAAAAGTATGTGTATCATTACATTTTTAAAAATATTTTACAAGAAAATGAAGAAACAAAGACACCAGAGGCAGAATTAATGGCAAAGGACGTTGATTTTAAACAGCTGCTGCTGTTAACAGCTTTCAACTGCTGTGAACCGATCTCAATGTACGTTCTTTAACATGTTAGACAGTAAGGGATCAGTTGAGGCAGTGGTCAGGTAGCAGTTTCTAGAGCTGAGTTATTAGAGATAAAATAATATACAAAACCTAAAGCATAAATAATTTTTCATGAAGAATAGTGAACTTTTTTAACCAAGATAAAATGTTCTCTAAATAATTATTCTGAGTATTTAAAGATTATTTTTTTGAGACGGAGTCTTGCTCTGTCACTCAGGCTGGAGTGCAGTGGCGCCATCTCGGCTCACTGCAACCTCCACCTCCCGGGTTGAAGCAATTCTCCTGCCTCAGCCTCCCAAATAATTGGGATTACAGGTGCCTGCCACTGCGCCTAGCTAATTTTTGTATTTTTAGTAGAGACAGGGTTTCACCATCTTGGCCAGGCTGGCCTCAAACTCCTGACCTTGTGATCCACCTGCCTCAGCCTCCCAAAGTGTTTGGATTACAGGCCTGAGCCACCACACCTGACTAAAGATTTTTTAAAGTAACATGAGTTTTTGGACTAGTCTATGTTCCTTCTTTATTTTCAGAAATACATTATTGTTTTTCACTTATCCCCATTTTTTCTCTCAAGGGTAAGTTAATGATGGATCGGGTACCCTCAGCTATTGTCTTCAGGGAAGGGAGCTACCCCGGTACCCTCGTTACAGATTACAGTTGTACTCGTGCCCTATTACTAGGAAGTGACAAGTAGTAAACCTGTTCAGTTAAAAACTTCCAGGCCCAGCTGACTTGGGCGGCTGCACACAGATCTTTGGGACTCAGAAAGGAAAAGACGTATAGAGAAATGAAGCGTGGTAACACTGTAGAGAAATCCACTTCGGCCACTTGCTTCCTTTCTGAAAACCAGTCTTGGACAAACCTAAAAAGAAAGAGAAATTTAGTTTGGAAAACTAATGTCTAAAATTGACTAAAAAGCCAGCATAAATATTGGTCGTTGTTCTCCAAAGTTATACCTATAAAAAATAATTAAATCCCAAAAAAACATAAATCTATATTTTAGAAAATATATTCAGGCTGGGTACAGTGGCTCATGCCTGTAATCCCAACACTTTGGGAGGCCAAGGCAGGCAGATCACTTGAGGTCAGGAGTTCAAGACTAGCCTGGCCAACATGGTGAAACTCCGTCTCTACTAAAAATACGAAAAAAATCAGCCGGGCATGGTGGTACATGCCTGTGGTCCCAGCTACTCGGGAGGCTGAGGCAGGAGAATCACTTGAACCTGGGAGGCTGAGTTTGTAGTGAGCCAAGATCACGCAACTGCACTCCAGCCTGGGCAACAAAGTGAGACTCCATCTCAAAAAAAAAAAATTGTATTCACTTTGAATGATTCATTATAAAAATGAAGACAAATAAGAATATCTAAAATTCACAGGAATAAAAAAATCTCGGAGTAAATCTAGTTTGCTGTGATTTTCAAGAGAAAAGCCTATAAAACCTTTTCACTATCAATTTAAAACAACTCAAGATTTTTAATGGAGTTGAAATTCAAAGCAAAGATATATTCACTGAGATTTTCTTGTGTGTGTATTTTTTTTTTTTGAGACCAGTGCTCCTAGAATAAATTTCTTTTTCCTTTTAAGTGGCTGCTTCTATTACAAGACTAAATTCTCTTCCCCACTGGAGCTAACACACTATATTATGTGATTTATTTAATCCTCCTTTTGACACAAAGCTGGCGGCATTCTGAAATGCCAGTCATTTCTCCTGATTGGGTAGCAGGTATAGAAGAGACTGCTCTAGTATGCTAGTCTAGTCTGGAAGAGTCTAACTAGTCTGCTGTTATGGGTCAGTAACAGGGTTTGCTCAGCCTGGCGTGGCCACAGGAGGAGTGTGGAGACACTCAGTAGGGCAGTAGCCATGTGCAGAAGGGGAGAAAAAGAGGTGGTGGCTTCTGAATGGCTGGAAGATTGGTTGTTTACAGGGGTTAGGGAAGGAAAAATCTAAAGATTGTGGGAGCCAGGTTTCTCACTTGTGGAAAAAGGATCTACAAACATGTAAAGGAGGAAGGCTAACACTAATCTAGATGGAGTTGGAGAGAAATTGGAGATATCACTGTAAAATCTCATGTTTTAAAATATGTATATAAATGAATGATATACAAATAGAGAGAGATGGCTGTATATGTACACGTGTGTACATGTATTTCATCTTCACTTAGGGCACCTAAAAGCAATGACATCCCAGAAGCAATGAACACACCATCAACTCAGATCTTGGTTTCTCAATTCCATTCCCTAATAAAATAAGCCAGAGCAGGCCAGGCGTGGTGGCCTGCACCTATAATCCCAGCAGTTTGGGAGGCTGAGGCGGGTGGATCACGAGGTCAGGAGTTTGAGACCAGCCTGACTAACATGGTGAAACACTGTCTCTACTAAAAAATACAAAAATTAGCGAGATGTGGTGGCACATGCCTGTAATCCCAGCTACTCAGGAGGCTGAGGCAGGAGAATTGCTTGAACCTGGGAGGTGGAGGTTGCAGTGAGCCGAGATTGCACCATTACACTCCAGCCTGGGCAACAAGAGTGAAACTCCATCTCAAAAAAATAATAATAATAAGCCAGAGCTTACTGGAGAAATGGCTGATGCCAGGGCAGGGGTAAGGAAAGTATAAGACGGGTCTGGAACATCTTGGGACACCAGAAAATAAGGAAATACTTAAAGAATCATGGACATACTAAAAGAATACAGAAGCCAATTTATTAATTAAGTTGCTCCCACTGGCAAAATATGGAATAATTTGGGTATCAAATAATTAATGTAATATAGCCTATTGAATAAAATAGGCATCCCTGAGTCTATACTGATATAAACATACCTATGAATGAATAAATAAGTAAGTAGGGGAGAAGGAAAACTATCTCACAAAATACCAATTAATACATGCAAAAGGAATTAAGAAATTAGGAAATCACTGCTTGGAGGCCATCATAGTAATAACTGCTTCAAATAAGAATTATCAATGAGTGGCTCATGCCTGTCATCCCAGCACTCGGGGAGGCAAGGTGGGTGGATCACCTGAGGTCAGGAGTTTGAGAGCAGCCTGGCCAATGTGATGAAACCCCATCTCTACTAAAAATACAAAAGTTAGTCGGGCGTGGTAGTGCGTGCTTGTAATCCCAGCTACTCAGGAGGCTGAGGCAGGAGAATCACTTGAACCCAGGGAGCAGAGGTTGCAATGAGCAAAGATTGTGCCACTGCACTCCAGCCTGGGTGACAAGAGCAAAACTCCATCTAAAAAAAAAATCAATGAATGCTAAAATAGGGGTGAAGGCTTGATAAGAAACAGAATATTTACATAGATTAAAATAGTTTTTGATTACTTTAAAATTAATCAAATACTTTTAAGTTGTTTATCAAATATAAATTAAGTACACAATACTTAATAATTATCTTAAAGGATATAGTCATCACCAGCTATGGGACAAATTGACACGCTATGTCCCCCGGTATGGTCCACTGAGAAGAGTACAGCATCATTTCCAGGCTATTCCTGCCAAGGCGGTATAACCTGAACATAATCTTGAGGAAGCATCACCCAACCAGAAATCGGGGGTCATTCGACAAAGCAGCAGGCTTGTGCTCTTCTAAAGTGTCAAGTCATCAGAGGCAAGGAAATCCTGAGCATTTGCTCCACATCAAAGGCAGATCTAGAGACATGGAAACTAAATACAGTAGATAACCCTGGGCGGAATTCTGGACCAAAAAGAAAAGGGTGGCCATAAAGGACATTGCTGGAGCAATCAGGAATATGGGAATGAAGTCTGCGGGTAGATGTAGTATTGTATCAGTGCTGATTTCTGGTAATGCTGGATATACATTGATTTTTCAGCAGCGTGTCCTTGTGTTTTAGGAAACACACGTTGACATACTTAAAGTAATCGGTGTCACGTTTGTAATGTACTCTCAAGTGATTCTAAATAATAAGGCAAAAATGATAAAATGTTAGCTATTAAACTGTTAACAGTTTTTTTCTTTGAGACAGAGCCTGGCTCTGTTGCCCAGGCGGGAAGTGCAGTAGCACGATCTCAGCTTACTGCAACCTCCGCCTCCCAGGCACAAGCAATTCTCCTACTTCAGCCTCCCAAATTGCTGGGACTACAGGCGTGTACCACCATACCCGGCTAATTTTTTTGTATTTTTAGTAGAGATGGGGTTTCACCATGTTGTCCAGGCTGGTCTTGAACTCTTTAGCTCAAGTGATCTGCCTGCCTTCGCCTCCCAAAGTGCTGGGATTGTGGGTGTGAGCCACTGTGCCTGGCCATAACTACTAAAATGTTAACTAAATGGGGAAGTCCAGATGAAAGGGATAAAAACATTATGTGTACTATTCTTCCAATTTTTCTGTAAGTTAAAAATTATTGCAAAATGAAAAGTTTTTCTTTTTTAAGTGGCTAAAATAATTTTTAGGCCAGGTGTGGTGGCTCATGCTGTAATCCCAAGACTTTGGGAGGCCAAGGCAGGCAGAGCATGAGGTCAGGAGTTCAAGACCAGCCTGGCCAATAAGGTGAAACCCTGTCTCTACTAAAGATACAAAAAATTAGCCAGGCTTGGTGGCGCACACCTATAATCCCAGCTACTCAGGAGGCTGAGGCAGGAGAATTGCTTGAACCCAGGAGGCGGAGGTTGCAGTGAGCTGGGATTGCACCATTGCAGTCCAGCCTGGGTAAGAAAGTGAGACTCTGTCTCAAAAAAAAAAAAAGAAAAGAAAAGAAAACATTTTTTTTTAAGTTTGCTTTAGTTCCAAGTTTTAACGATTGCTGATTTATTTTCTGTGTTCTTCCTCCCCTGGCCTTACGTCACTGCTCTTTTTTGATCCCTGTCCATGTAGCCTTGTCACATTCTGAGACAAAACAGAGTGGCCTAAAATGAACCTGTTGACATGCTGGTGTGAGGAGAGAGAGAGGGAGAGAGAGAGAGAGTGTGTGTGTGTGTGTGAGTGTGTGTGTAAATGGGGGCAAAGAATGGAGTGGGGCCTGTACGGGTAGCATGTAGTATCCACAGACAGAAGTGTCACTTGATCTTGTCAGTATCAACGATAAAGCACAGGTAATAACTGTCATTTCCTTAGATAGAGATTAACATCCAAGCTGAACCAGACTGTGACAATGCCAAGAACAGTTAATCTCTAGTGAATTACTGTCCTCATTGCCTGAGGTAGACTTCAGGGGCATTTTGCTAACCTTTGAGATAAGTTTTACTCTCATTTACTTGGAATTATAAGATAGATTTATAAAAGAAGAGGCAAAACAGAAATGTTTCCAGCCTCCTTTCCAAAGAAGGGTCCCAGCAGCTTTAGATTTTCGTGTCTCTTCTCTTCCCACCCTACAGCATCTATTGTTCCATCCCCACAGAGCAAAGGAGAAGAACTGAATATGAATTACTTCCAAAAGTAAACTGCAGTTATACATATTTTATATTTGTTCCTATTCTATGCTGCTACAAGGACACATTTGAGTATAATGAATCTTAAGAAGGAAGGAAAATGCTTCAGTCACATTAAAAAAACACCTCCATACATGAGCAGCAGAACTAAGGTAGGGTAGTCTGTAGCAATGACATTGCAGGGCTCATCACATTTTAGTTAATGTTGCAAAGTAAGAAATCCGTGAACAGAAATGACAACATGTAAGGAGACAATGAACGAAATGTGCTTTGCTCATTTATTGTGACGGGGATAGTTTCATTTAAATAATTCATGATAATGCTTTGCAGTGTGCCACTGAATGTACAACGTGTACTTTGCAAAAATAACAAAGCTTAGTAATATGGGACTTGAATTTAATTCTCTGCTCTTAAATTTCTGATAAGAAGTAGAATGAGGCTGCCAAAATTGTGATGAAAATGACTAGAGAACAGCTTGGAGAGAGGCCTGTGGAGGGGAGAGTGGATCTGGCAGAGGTCCCTGTTTTCCGGTTGCCTAGGTAGCACCTCTAAGGCTTGTCTGGTGGCTTCTTTGCAAACACTTTATGGCTCAGTCAGGGTCTGTGGTGCTGTTCATCCCCCAGTTTCAGTCCCTGGTGCATGGTGTTTTGTTTTTTTTTTTCAATTAGTTAATTAACTATTTTTGAGACAGAATCTTGCTGTGTTACCCAGGTTGGAGTGCCATGACACAATCTCTGCTCACTGCAACCTCTGCCTCCTGGGGCCTGGCTAATTTTTGTATTTTTAGTAGAGATGGGGTTTTGCCATGTTGGCCAGGCTGGTCTTGAACTCCTGACCTCAGGTGATCCCCTGGTGCATGTTTTAATGGGGCTGAAAGGAGATGACACAGGGCAAGGGCATCCATAGGTATTTGTGCAACTCCTGAGTTGCATAAAAAGGAAGAGAAGTTGGCAAATGACAAATACCAATGGCCATACAAATGTGCCTTTGGATCCAACAATTTGTCTTCTAGGAGTTTTTCCTAAAACAATGATTAAAGATATGTCTAAGGATTTAGATAAAGGATGTTTTTCTAAGGGTTGTTTATAGTAGCAAAAGGTAGGGAAAACAAGCTAAATGTCTGAGATAAGTAATGGCATATCTATAAAATCTAATCTTCCTAGAAATCAGTAGACTGAGCTGAAAGGGGAATCTATGTGATATGGTTTGGCTGTGCATCCCCACCCAAATCTCATCTCTAATTGTAATCTCCATAATCCCCATGTGTCAAGGGAGGGACCTGGGGGTGGGTGAGTGGATCGTGGAGGTGGTCTCCCCCATACTGTTCTTGTGATAGTGAGTTCTCACGAGATCTGATGGTTTTATTGGCATTAGACAGTTCCTCCTTCACACACACTCTCTCTCTCTCTCTCTCTCTCTCTCTCTCTCTGCCTGCCACCATGTAAGATGTGCCTGCTTCCCCTTCCATTCCATCATGATTGTAAGTTTCCTGAGGCCTCCCCACCCATGCGAACACTGAGTCAATTAATGCTTTTTTCTTTATAAATTTTCCAGTCTTGGGCAGTTCTTTATAGCAGTGTGAAAATGGACTAATATGCTATGAACTAATTTCAAACGGCTAAAAGTGCTGGGATTATAAAGCATAATCTCTTCAAAAGGAATAGTAATGAAAAAAAGGAAGCAGCAAGTTATAGAAATTTTTTTAAAAACACTAGGACAGTAAGTGGGAGCTGAAATTGAGAATTTCATAGGATAATTGGGCCCAGTCTTGATGATTAGTGCTAAACTTTCCTACTGAAAAGAGTTCAGACCTTGCACGGAAGAAGCAAGGAAGCATACCTTCTCCTGGGCTGCTAAAGAAAAGGGAGACTTAGGGGAAATCAGAACAGGCCTGCACCTTGCATAGGCTTTAGTCCATATCAAATCTTCTGGCACATTAGAGACCCTGGGCTACCACAGAAACATAAAAACTGGTGAGAAAATAAGAAATCTGAAGGGTTCCCAGAGAGGAAGGTATAAATGTGAACCATCCTGTGTGCCTCCACAACCCAGGGCAGCATCCTCCCCACGGAAAATAACCTCAGATTAAAACACCATAAGGGAGGGTCAGCAAATGAAATAAACAAGGGATCTGTCACCTCAAGAGGTGAAGGTAATGAAATAATCCAAGAGATTTTAACACAAACATGCTGAAAATACTCAAAGAGAAATCAAGGTAGTAACAGGAGTGAATGTTTAAAATGTTCATTTGGAAAAGAAGAACAAACAGACATTTGAAGTAAAAAATACATAGTTTTTGAAATTAAAAGAAAACTGAATGAATTGGATAATAAACTTAGAACCAAAGGAGGGAAAACTAGAGACTCTTAAGCAAAATCTGTACCATCAAATATTACAAAGTCATTAAAAATAATAAAAAATTGAAGACATTTCACTTGGTTTCATGCACTATTATCCATATGAGAGCTTTATGCAGCATACAAAGTTTCTGAAATATCTGGCAAATTTTGTATCTATGCACATACGTGTCTTCTCTGGGGAGATTTATAGTTTTTGGTAGAGTTCGAATACCTCTTTTCAAAGAGCTCATGACCCAAAATTGTTTAAGAACTAAATTGGTATGTGCATGTTTGCTGTGGTTGTACAGTTCATTGATTCACTTATTAAATCAACATTATTTTGAATCCCTTCTTATATTCTGGGGTTATGATAAGACAAAAAAGAAAACAAAAAATGGCACAATTCCTGCCTTTATGGAGCCTACAGTATGGTTAGGAAGACAGCTCCAATTTCTTAAAAAGTCTAATAAATGTAAAATTACAACAGTAGTTAATCTTCTAAAGAAAAAGTACATGTGTGGAAAGGCTTCCCTGCAGGAGCCAGGTGGGTTAAAGGCAACTGGGAGAAGAGGGCAGTGGAGGTAGAAGAGCCTCCTATGTAGACAGCAATGTCAAGGGCAAAGGCAGCATGGCATCCCTGAGGAGCTGGAAGAAGATGAGTTGGGCTAAAGCACCAGGAACTGGAGAAAGAGGAATAGAGAAAGCTGAAGGAGTGGGTAGAGCCATATCCCTGCAGGGCCTTAGATGCCATGTTAAAGGTTACAATTTTTAAGCTAAAAATGTTAAATGGGCATGATGACATGGTCGCAATGCCATTTGAGAAGCCAACACTGGCTGTACAGGGAGGGGTGAGGGAGTCCAAAGTGATGGGGAGACCAATTAGAAGGCCATGGCCATAGACCAGGCCAGAGATAATGGTGGACTGGCCTAAGGGGGTATTGATAGAGATGCAGAAAATTGAACACACATCAGAGATATTGGGGGTAAATCAAGAAGTGGCTGTTAGATGACTCTTGGGTTTCTAACTTTTGAAACTGGATGGCTGGTGGTACCATTTATTAAAATAGAGAATATAGTCACATTTTCCTACGATGATTATGTATACTTGTACATGTTGGTTTTGAGGTGTTTTCAAGACATCCAAAATTAAATGTCAAGCGGCTGGATATATAATTAGGAACTCAAAGGCAATGTCTGGACAAGAGATAAAAACTACCTGATCACTGTTACAGAAATATTAAATAAAAGCCTGGGTATGGATTAAGTGTTCCACAGAGAGAGCAGAGTGAAAAGAGAAGCAGAGTTCGCACAGGATGGAGGAATGCCCACATTTAACAAGTAGAGGATTTGTCATTAAATAAGGAACATGGAAAGGACAGGACTGAGAGGTAGGAGGAAGCCAGGTGAATCTTCTGTCATGGCATTCACAGGAAGATTGTTATTTTGAGGAATGAGTACTTGATCACACTGAAAACTGCAGAAAGGACAAGCAAGATAACTGAAAAAAATCCAAGAGTGCTTTGGATTCAGCCATATGGACTTTTAGGATGGGGTGAGTGGTGAGTTGAAACTGAGGATCTGGGGACAGTCTCTGCAGATGACTCTAGAGCAGGGGTATGGCTCATGGACTATATCCATGTATTTTTGACATCCTTTTTTTGCAAAATGTTATTGGAACACAGTCACATCCATTTGCTTACATATCGCCTATGGCTGACTTCATACTGTGTCGGTTAAGTTAAGTAGTTGCAGCAGGGATCACACAGCCCACGAAGCCTAAGATTGCTGCTCTCTGGCCCTTTAGAAAAAGCTTGTCCAGCCCTGTTGTAGAGAGGTTTGAAAAGAGGGAACAGAGCATAGAACGCAGTGGTAGAAGATAGATTTTTTGAACATACCTTGTTTTCTAGAGGTGACTCCTGTAACTATAGGTCTTTAATTAAGAAACAAAATTGAATTTGATAACAGTAATCCCTAAAATTTAAAAGCAAAAGGAAACAAACCTAATTGTGTATTGCGTTAGTTGCATAACCGTACAGATTGGAATTATTCCATTTTAAAACACACAAATTTGACTCACATCCCTAAATGTGGCATACCTTAAGGACGGCAAGAACTGCAAACATTATTTTTAACTGATTTCGGTAATGATATTGGGAATGGTAGTGATAGTTTTGTTATTTTGGGAATGTTGTGCATGTGTTATGGAACAAAGAAAAGCAGTAATTATGTTAATGTCATTGGGAACCAAGATTTCCTATGTGAGAGAAAGGAGATAGGGATGTGATACAGACAGGTTCAATACAAATCCTGTTGACTTGAATTTAAATCGAGAGTATGGATCTGAACTCATGATGCGTTGTCACTTTTTTAAAAAAGTTTTTTCTAATTCTGCATATTAAGAATTCCTAGCAACTATGAACAGCCTTGTAAGATACTTATAAGAGTGCTTTATTAGGGCAATACCTAATACTAAATATTATTTCCCACCAAAAGGAACCAGGGCTCCTTGGAGAAATGGTGATCTCAAGTCTGAGGCAGGAAAAGGATAAGACAAGCCCAGAAGATTTTATCACACCAGAAAGAAAAGAAATTATTAGAAACCAGCAGGTGTGGTGGCTCATGCTCTGTAATCCTAGCACTTTGGGAGGTCAAGGTGGGGAAATCATTTGAGGCCAGGCGTTTGAGACCAGTCTGGGCAACATAGTGTGAGACTCACATCTCTACAAAAAAATTTTTTAAAAAAACTTAGCCAGCACCCTAGCCTGAGTGACAGAGTGAGATTCTGTCTCAAAATAGAAGAAGAGAAATGGACGCATGTCAAAAGAACTCAAGAGTTATCTTGAGGAGCCTCCCCTGGCCAGGAACAGGACAATTTGAATACCAATAAGAAAATAACTGAAATGGATGGAAACGTAACAAGATACTTAAGTTCATGAGTTTATAATACTACAAAGAACTCAGTGATCAATTTTGGAGGATGACATAAAACCAAGTTATTGGTTAGAAAATTGATAAAGAAAATTAATATGTATCTCTCCTGTATGAACTGTATCTCGGGAAAGCGACTCGTTAATAAAAGAAAGTTTCTCTTTATAGCAGTATTCAAATTAGTAAACAAAAAAAGAATGACAAGGTAGTAGGTCGACGTTTTGCAACCCCTAATGAAACAGTAAACTCATGCAAAGATTGTCAACGGCAGCTAACAGCATACAGAAAAACCACTGGAAATTGCCAGCTTCTGAAAGAAGAACAAAACACCACCTTTGAAGTATTCTTATCAAAAAAATCAAACCTGAATTTAATCAGGCCTCAAACTACCAATTTTCAGGAAATGCAAGAGGCAGAAGGCTGCAATCAGCAAAATGCAGACTATGGGAAACTACAGGACAAAAGAGAAAGGAAAAAGAGGGAAGAAAACCTATATATTAAAAGAAATTTAGAAGTCATATTAATTGCAATGTGTAAACCTTACTGGGTCCTAATTTAAATAAATTATTATTATTTTGAGACGGAGTCTCACTCTATCACCAGGCTGGAGTGCAGTGGTACAATCTTAGCTCACTGCAACCTCTGCCTCCTGGGTTCAAGCAATTTTCCTGCCTTAGCCTCCCGAGTAGTTGGGATTACAGGCATGCGCCACCACACCCAGCTAATTTTTGTATTTTTAGTAGAGACCAGATTTCACCATGTTGGCCAGGATGGTCTTGATCTCTTGACCTTGTGATCCACTCACCTTGGCCTCCCAAAATGCTGGGCTTACAAGCATGAGCCACCACGCCCGGCCTTAAATAAATTATTTTTAAGTAAGAAGTTATAAGATCATTGAGGAAAAGTGATTACTGACTAGACATTTGATGATACTAAGAAATTATTGTTAATTTTTTTCAGGCTATTAATGCAATTGTGATTAGATTTTTTTAAATAGTCCATTTAAAAAAAGATATGTACTAGAATATTAAGGTATAAAATGACATGATGTGTGTAGAGTTTCTTTAAAATAATCCAGGGAGCTGAGCATGGTGGCTTATGCCTGTAATCCTAGCACTTTGGGAGGCAGAGGCAGGCAGATTACTTGAGGTCAGGAGTTCGAGACAAGCCTGGTCAACATGGTGAAACCCTGACTCTACTAAAAATACAAAAATTACTGGGTGTAATGGCACATGCCTGCCCAGCTTCTTGGGAGGCTGACAGGCAGGAGGACTGCTTGAACCTGGGAGGCGGAGGTTGCAGTGAGCCAAGATTGTGCTGCTGCACTCTAGCCTTTGGGACAGAGTGAGACTCCATCTCAAAAAAACAATAACAACAAAAATAATCCAGGGTATATGAGGTGGTTACAACTTTGGGAAAATAGATGAAATAATATGAACCATGAGCTGATCATTGTTAAAAATAGGTCCTGAATATACAGGGTCCCTTATATCGTTTGTATATGTGTTAGGTCCTTTTTGTGTTGCTATAATGAAGTACCTGAGGCCAGGTGCGGTGGCTCATGCCTGTAATCCCAGCGCTTTGGGAGGCCGCGGTGGGTGAATCACCTGAGGTCAGGAGTTCAAGACCAGCCTGGTCAACATGGCGAAACCCCATCTCTAGTAAAAATGCAAAAATTAACCAGCTGTGGTGGCACGTGACTGTAGTCCCAGCTACTCAGGAGGCTGAAGCAGGAGATTGTCTTGGCTATGCGGGCTCTTTTTTTGGCTCCATATGAAATTTAAGGTGTTTTTTTCCAATTCTGTGAAGAAAGTCCATGGTAGCTTGATGGGGATAGCACTGAATCTATAAATTACTTTGGGCAGTATGGCCATTTTCACAAGATTGATTCTTTCTAACCGTGAGCATGGAATGTTTTTCCATTTGTTTTTGTCTTCTCTTATTTCCTTGAGCAGTGGTTTATACTTCTCCTTGAAGAGGTCCTCCACATCCCTTGTTAGTTGTATTCCTTGATATTTTATTCTGTTTGTAGCAATTGTGAATGGGAGTTCACTCATTATTTGGCTCTCTGTCTGTTATTGGTGTATAGGAACGCCTGTGATTTTTGCACATTGATTTTGTATCCTGAGACTTTGCTGAAGTTGCTTATCAGCTTAAGGAGATTTTGGGCTGAGATGATGGGGTCTTCTAAATATACAATTATGTCATCTGCAAATAGAGACATTTTGACTTCATCTTTTCCTAACTGAATACCCTTTATTTCTTTTTCTTGCATGATTGCCCTGGCCAGAATTTACAATACTATGTTGAATAGGAGTGGTGAGAGAGGGAGTGGTAAGAGAGGGCATCCTTGTCTTGTGCTGGTTTTCAAAGTGAATGCTTCCAGTTTTTGCCCATCCAGTATGATATTGGCTGTGAGTTTGTGATATAGCTCTTATTATTTTGAGATACGTTCCATCAATACCTAGTTTATTGAGAGTTTTTAGCAAAAAGGGCTGTTGAATTTTGTCAAAGGCCTTCTCTGCATCTATTGAGATAATTATGTGGTTTTTGTCTTTGGTTCTGTTTATGTGATGGATTACATTTATTAATTTGCATATGTTGAACCAGCCTTGCATCCCAGGGATGAAGCTTACTTGATCATGGTGAATAAGCTTTTTGATATGCTGTTGGATTTGGTTTGCCAGTATTTTACTGGATTTTTGCATTGATGTTCCTCAGGGATATTGGCCTGAAATTTTCTTTTTTAGTTGTGTCTCTACCAGGTTTTGGTATCAGGATGATGTTGGCCTCATAAAATTAGTTAGGAAGGATTCCTTCTTTTTCTGTTGTTTGGAATAGTTTCAGAAGGAATGGTACCACCTCCTCTTTGTACCTCTGGTAGAATTCAGCTGTGAACCCATCTGATCCTGGACTTTTTTTGGTTGGTAGGCTATTAATTGCTGTCTCAATTTCAGACCTTGTTATTGGTCTATTCAGGGATTCAACTTCTTCCTGGTTTAGTCTTGGGAGGGTGTATGTGTCCATGAATTCATCTATTTCTTCTAGATTTTCTGGTTTATTTGCATAGAGGTGTTTATAGTATTCTCTGATGGTAGTTTGTATTTCTGTGGGATGGGTGGTGATATCCCCTTTATCATTTTTTATTGCATCTATTTGATTCTTTTCTCTATTTTTCTTTATTAGTCTAGCTAGCAGTCTACCTATTTTGTTGATCTTTTCAGAAAAGCAGCTCCTGGATTCATTGATTTTTTTTGGAGGGTTTTTCAAGTCTCTATCTCCTTCAGTTCTCCTCTGATCTTAGCTATTTCTTATCCTCTGCTAACTTTTGAATTTGTTTGGTTTTGCTTCTCTAGTTCTTTTAATTGTGATGTTAGAATGTTGATTTTAGATTTTTCCTCCTTTCTTTTGTGGGCGTTTAGTGCTATAAATTTCCCTCTACACACTGCTTTAAATGTGTCCCAGAGATTCTGGTGCGTTATGTCTTTGTTCTCATTGGTTTCAAAGAACATCTTTATTTCTGCCTTCATTTCATTATTTATCCAGTATTCATTCAGGAGCAGATTGTTCAGTTTCCATGTAGTTGTGCAGTTTTGAGTGAGTTTCTTAATCCTGAGTTCTAATTTAATTGCACTGTGGTCTGAGAGACAGTTTGTTTTGATTTCTGTTCTTTTGCATTTGCCAAGGAGTGTTTTACTTCCAATTATGTGGTCAATTTTAGGATAAATGTGATGTAGTGCTGTGAAGAATGTATATTCTGTTGATTTGGGGTGGAGAGTTCTGTAGATGTCTGTTAGGTCCACTTGGTCCAGATCTGAGTTCAAGTCCTTGATATCCTTGTTAATTTTCTGTCTCATTGATCTGTCCAATATTGACAGTTGGGTGTTAAATTCTCCCACTATTTTGTGGAGTCTAAGTCTCTCTGTAGGTCTCTAAGAACTTGCTTTATGAATCTTGGTGCTCCTGTATTGGGGGCATATATACTTAGGATAGTTAGCTCTTCTTGTTTCATAGATCCATTTACCATTATTTAATGCCTTTCTTTGTCTCTCTTGATTTTTGTTGGCTTAAAGTCTATTTTATCAGAGACTAGGATTACAGCCCCTCCTTTTTTTTGCTTTCCATTTGCTTGGTAAATCTTCCTCCATCCCTTTATTTTGAGCCTATGTGTGTGTTTGCATGTGAGATGGGTCTCCTGAATACAGCACATTGGTGGGTCTTGACTCTTTATTCAATTTGCTGGTCTGTGTCTTTAATTGGGGCATTTAATCCATTTACATTTAAGGTTAATATTGCTATGTGTGAATTTGATCCTGTCATTTTGATGCTAGCTGGTTGTTTTGCCCGTTGGTTGATGCAGTTTCTTCATTGTGTCGATGCTCTTTACCATTTGGTATGTTTTTGCAGTGGCTGGTACCGATTGTTCCTTTCCATGTTTAGTGCTTCCTTCAGGAGCTCTTGTAAGGCAGACCTGGTGGTGATGAAATCTCTCAGCAGTTGCTTGTCTGTAAAGGATTTTATTTCTCCTTCACTTATAAAGCTTAGTTTGGCTGGATATGAAATTCTGGGTTGAAAATTCTTTCCTTTAAGGATGTTGAATATTGGCCCCCACTCTCTTCTAGCTTGTAGGGTTTCTGGCAAGAGATCTGCTGTGAGTCTGATGGGCTTCCCTGTGTGGGTAACCCGACCTTTCTCTCTGGCTGCCCTTAGCAATTTTTGCTTCACTTCAACCCTGGTGAATCTGACGATTATGTGTCTTGGGGTTGCTCTTCTTGAGGATTATCTTTGTGGTGTTCTCCGTATCTCCTGAATTTGAATGTTGGCCTGCCTTGCTAGGTTGGAGAAGTTTTCCTGGATAATATCCTGAAGAGTGTTTTCCAACTTGGTTTCATTCACCCCATCACTTTCAGGTATACCAATCAAAGGTAGATTTGGTCTTTTCATGTAATCCCGTATTTCTTGGAGGATTTATCCATTTCTTTTCACTCTTTTTTTAATAATCTTGTCTTCTCACTTTATTTCATTGAGTTGATCTTCAATCTCTGATATCTTTTCTTCTACTTGATCAATTCAGCTATTAAAACTTGTGTATGCTTCACGAAGTTCTCTTGTGTTTTTCAGCTCCATTAAGTCATTTATGTTCTTCTCTATGCTGTTTCTTCTGATTAGCATTTCATACAACCTTTTCTCAAGGTTCTTAGCTTCCTTGAATTGGGTTAGAACATGCTCCTTTAGCTTGGAGAAGTTTGTTATTACCCACTTTCTGAAGCCTGCTTCTGTCAATTCATCATACTCATTCTCCATCCAGTTTTGTTCTCTTGCTGGTAAGGAGTTGTGATTCCTTGGAGGAGAAGAGGCATTCTGGTTTTTGGAATTCTCAGCCTTTTTGTGCTGGTTTCTTCCCATCTTCGTGGCTTTACCTACCTTTGGTCTTTGAAGTTGGTGACCTTTGGATGGGGTCTCTGAGTGGACGTCCTTTCTGTTGATGTTGCAACTATTTAGTTCTGTTCGTTATCTTTCTTTATAACAGTGAGGCCCCTCTGCTGCAGGTCTGCTGGAGTTTGCTGGAAGTTCACTCCAGACCATGTTTGCATGGGAATCACCAGTGGGGGCTGCAGAACAGCAAAGATTGCTGCCCGTTCCTTCCTCTGCCCGTTCGTCCCAGAAGGGTACCTGCCAAATGCCAGCCAGAGCTCTCTTGTATGAGGTGTCTGTCGGCCCCCTACTGGAAGGTGTCTTTTAGTTAGGATACACAGGGGTCAGTGAGCCACTTGAGGAAGCAGTCTGTCCCTTATCAGAGCTCAAACACTGTGCTGGAAGATCTGTTGCTCTCTTCAGAGCTGTGAGGCAGGGACATTTAAGTCTGCTGAAGCTTTGCCTAGGTGCTCTGTCCCAGGAAGGTGGGGGCTTTATTTATAAGTCCCTGATGTGCTGATGCCTTTTTTCTGAGATGCACTGCCTAGCAGGAGGGAGTCTATGCCCTGCCCTGCAGAGGTCTTGCTGAGCTGCCATGGGCTGCACCCAGTTCGAACTTCCTGGCGACTTTGTTTACACTGTGATGTTAAAACTGCCTACTTGAGCCTCAGCAATGGCAGATGCTCCTCCTGGCACTGATCTTGAACCTCCCAGGTTGAGCTCAGACTGCTTTGCTGGCTGCGAGAATTTCAAGCCAGTGGATCTTGGCTTGCTGGTCTTCATGGGGGTGGGACCCGCCAAGCCAGATCACTTGGCTCTCTGGCTTCAGCCACCTTTCCAGGGGAGTGAACAGTTCTGTCTTGCTGGCATTCCAGGTGCCACTGGGGTATGAAAAAAACTGCTGCAGCTAGTTTGGTGTCTTCCCAAATGGCTGCCCAGTTTTGTGCTAGAAACCCAGGGCCTGGGTGTTGTAGGCACTGGAGGGAATCTCCTGGTCTGGACGTTGTGACTACCATAGGAAATGCACAGTATCTGGGCCGGAGTGCAGGGGACAGTCCCTAATGGCTTCCCATGGCTAGGAGAGGGAGTTCCCCAGCCCTTTGCACTTCCCAGGTGAGGTCATGCCCCACCCTGCTTCAGTTCGTCCTCCTTGGGCTGCATCCACTGTCCAACCAGTTCCAATGAGATAAACCAGGTACCTCAGTTGGAAATGTGGAGATCACCCGCCTTCCGCATTGATCTTGCTCAGAGCTGTGCACTGGAACTGTTCTTATTTGGCCATCTTGCCAGCAATCTTCTTTTCCTTTTTTTTTTTTTTGAGATGGAGTCTTGCTCTGTCATCCAGGCTGGAGTACAGTGACATGATCTTAGCTCACTGCAACCTCCACCTCCTGGGTTCAAGTGATCCTCCTGCCTCAGCCTCCCAAGTAGCTGGGATTACAGGTATGTGCTACCATTGCCTGGCTAATATTTTTGTATTTTTAGTAGAGATGGGGTTTCACCATGTTGGCCAGGTTGATCTCAAATGATCTGGCCGCCTTGGCCTCCCAAAGTGCTGAGATAACAGGTGTGAGCCACCGTGCCCAGCCTTAACTGTATTTTCTAATGCTTCTACAAAAGCCTGGTATTGGTGTTGAGCAGGCAAAGAAGAACCAAGGCTCTCTCACATGCTGTCACCTCCAGATAGAATAGTCATTCTCCAAGTCTTGGCTTGTCTGACTCCTACTCATCCTCCAGCGTAAATATCCCATCCTCAGGGCAGCTTCCCCTGACCCTCTGGACTAGGTGAGGTCCCATTACTTTTCCTTTGTCAATTCTCCCAGTCATAGCTATTTCTGTGATATGTCAGGCTAGCCAGGCCGGCCTTGGATCATGGGAATTGAAGTATAATGCACGCACGCAGACATATTGTTGTTGCATAATTGCAGTTTGACTTCCTATGTGTGATACTTCAGAGTAACCTAGGGCCAATGAGGTGATGTGGTTTTAGTGGGTAGAGCCAGAAATAGCTGGAACTAGTATGGTGGGTCAGAGTATGGTGGCTGGTGAAAGCTATTTTGGCAACAACACAGGCAACCAGATCAGGTGCTGATCGTGGAGTTTTAGGGTGACATGGCTAGGGTACAGCCAGAGTCTCCCCACCTCAACAAGCCAACCATTCCTGCTGCCCAAACACGTCCCTATGGCAGGCTGACTGACACTGAGCACTCGTGCTTCATGCCATCTCATACCCTTGGCTGAAACCTGTGTCCTTTACACTTGATGTGCACTACAGTGTAATCTAAGCGCTGTTTTTGTGTTTTTATTCTTGCTGACTCAGTCCTTTAACAGACTCCACTTTTTTTTTTTTTCAAAGACAGGGTCTCTGGCTCTGTCACTCAGGCTGGAGTGTAATCGTACAATCTTGGTTCACTGCAACCTCTGCCTCCCGGGCTCAGGCAATCCCCCTGCATCAGCCTCCTGAATAGCTGGGACTACAGGCATATGCCACAGCACCCAGCAATTTTTGCATTTTTTAGTAGGGACGAGGTTTCACCATGTTGCCCAGGCTGGTCTCGAACTCCTGAGCCTCAGCCTCCCAAAGTGCTAAGATTACAGATGTGAGCCACTGTGCCCGGCCTCCTTCACCATGTAATGTCTGTCTCCACTCCTGTCTTCTTCACTGCTCTGTCCTTGGCAACTGGCAGAGTGCTTGCAGCCTGGCTGGGACTAAATAAATGTGTATAAACTAAAATAAAAAATGAAAAAAGAATAGAAGTTGAAAAATAGAAAATCACTGCTTATTTAAGTTTCCTGTTGCTGCTCTAACAAATTTGTACACAAAGTGACAAAAAATATAGTGGCTTAAAACAACACAGATTGATTTTCTTATGGTTCTGGAGGTCGGAAGTCTCAAGTCATTTCTCTGGGCTACAGTCAGCCCCTGTGCCTTTTCCTGCTCCTGGCAGCTGCCTGCCTTCTTCCTTGGCTTGTGGCCTCTTCCTCCATCTTCAAAACCAGCAGTGGAGGCTCTTTGGTCTCCCCATCAAGGGGCTAGAAGCTTTGATGTCTGGCTGCTTCCAGGATTCACCCCTTTCCTATCTTAGTTTTATTATACTAAAATATCACTGCAGTGAACAGGACCTTTTCACTCTGTCACTGTTGAATCCCAGGCACCCAGAACTGTGCTTGGTCCATGGTTGGCTCTCTGTCAGTATTTATTCAATGCTAAGTAAATAAACTAGCTTTTGTCATGCTTCATTTATTTACCCTTCTGTAGGTGAAATAACCCCAACTTTTATTTGGCGGTGCACATAATTCTAAAGAAGCTCACACCACAGCTCTGAAAAGCACATGATTAAGGTACAGGCCACTCCCCGGCCACAGCAAGTGGCCAGAAGTAGGCATGGACTTAAGCACATCTAATCAGAGTAAACCCCAAACAAATTTTTTTTTCTCTTCTGGACACATCTGAGGGAATGGCAGGATAAAGCTGTGGCTACAGAGGCAGAGCAGAGGCACAGAAAGAAACAAGCCATTGGTTTCACTACAGAACCACTGCAAGAAGCTTCCACTGCAGGAAGACCCATGTCTGGAGTTTTCAATGATGTGAGAATAAGATGTTTCCTTCATTATTCATGCCAACCTTCAGGCTGCCCACAGTGAAACGCATTCTAAAGCCAGTAAGTAGCATCACAATTGCAAGATGAAAAAGGCACCCACAGAACTGGAACAAATCATTTCATTTCACCACACTGAGACTAGAAGGGACAAGATAGCTCATGTGGTCTGTATTCCTGATTCCAAGGAGGAGTAGAATCAAGTGATGGAAGAAGCCTTGGGGCTTTCGGGTCACCCACGCCTGTGTCTGACCCTTGGCTGTACACCAGATTACCTGGGGAGTTTTGTAAAAACAGCTTCCTCCACCCCATTCCATTGTGTTGAGCCAAAATCTCCATTGCTCATTATCTGTTTCACAAACTCCAAGTGATTCCAAGGGACCATCCCTTCGCAACAGCTATGAACTTGACTTCCCATTGGTAGGAGGTCGAAGCATAGCAGATCCTAATGCTAATACCAATGTCAAATTCAAAGCACTGAATGTACATGTCATGATCTTAGAGGCAGGTACAACTCATTTCTGAATCACTTCATTGAACTCCCCAATTTTTGTTTGTTCTGTTTTTGTTTTTGTTTTTGTTTTGAGACTGAGTTTGACTCTTGTTGCCCAGGCCGGAGTGCAATGGCATGATCTCAGCTCACTGCAACCTCGGCCTCCCGGTTCAAACAATTCTCCTGCCTCAGCCTCCCAAGTAGCTGGGATTACAGGTGCCCACCACCATGCCTGGCTATTTTTTGTATTTTTAGTAGAGAAAGGGTTTCACTATGTTGGCCAGGCTGGTCTTGAATTCTTGACCTCAGGTGATCTGCCCGCCTTGGCCTCCCAATGTGCTGGGATTACAGGCGTGAGACACTGCGCCTGGCCTTGAAGTCCCAAATTAATGAAATATCTGGGCTATGCATGAGAGTCTGAAGGCCTTTCTCCTGTGTTAAAAGGAATGTTTCACTGCTTTTCTTTTTTCCTTCCTGGTTCTCAGATAAAATTTGGAGAGCTAAGATGATCAGAGAAGTGACTACTAGATATATGGACTGTTATGGACCATTTTCAACCCATTTTTCTTCCTTTCACTGCAAACAATTAAGGGCAGCCTCAGAGTTAGCAAATTGGAGGAATCAGTGATGCCATCCAGGGCCGAGGATTTTTTTTATGTTTTCATTTCGCCATCTTCAACAGTTTGCTTTGGTCCTCAGGCTTGTCCCAAAATAGTTCTCAAATAACTAACTGCTGTGAGCGTTGGTCTTCACATAACAGTGACCACTGCTAGCAGCCTGGAAGAGAAGATGTTCTTCCTCAAATCTTTTTAAAGTTTCTTTCAGCAAGAAGAAAACTCTCCACCCTTATGTCTACTTGGGCAGAATTAATATCTGTATGCCCTTTCCTAAACCAGACACCATCCAGGGGAGGCAATGATCATGATGAATTCAGTCCAACCCTGACCCACCCTTGGTAGGGTGGGGTAACCAGCCACCCCTGAAGCACAGAATACCTGGTGGTGGGGGGAAACAGGGCTTTTGTCAGGGAGAAGGAGAGGAATGTGGAATGGCTTGGCTGGGCCGGTAATCAACAGTGTCTAACCCTGTAAGCAGGAATTGAAGAAAGACAAGGGGAGAGATTTCTCCAGCCACCTTGAATTAAATAATGAAAACTCAAATGAAGCAAAGTATTTAGTAGTCTCCTATATTCTAACACTTGGATTTTTTTGTTTGTTTGTTTTTTGAGACTAAGTCTCGCTCTGTTGCCCAGGCTGGAGTGCAATGGCGTGATCTCACCTCCCATGTTCAAGCAATTCTCCTGCCTCAACCTCCCTAGTAGCCTGGGATTAGAGGTGCCTGCCACCATGCCTGGCTAATTTATTTTTTAATTAAAACTTGGAATATTTTTTAAAACTCCTTCCTCTTAGAGAGCTACCAAATGAAAATTATTTTCTGATTATCTTTTTGTCATTTTTGGAATTAGAACTGCTTTAGATATCTGAATTCATTCAACAAGTATTTATTGAGTGACTGCTATGTGCTTGGTATGGCTCTAAGAGCTAGAGATGAAAAGAGTCACCAAAGTCTTTGCTGTCATGGAGCCCTGATTCTAGTGGGTTAGGCAGACAGCAAATAAACAAGTCCTGCATGGCACATAGTGTGAGATGGTGCCAAGCACTAGACAGAGAAGCTTAACATGAGAAAGGCGGAGAGAGCAGCTCCACGCACTCACAAAATGAGAGTGAGAACTTCAAGCCTGCATTGGACAACGTTGCCTGATATAGGCCAATAATCTTCCCTCCATCCACACAATCAAAGAGCTTTGGCTTTTACTTTCTCATTTCCTTTTAAAACTTAATAATTTTCTTTTTGAGCATCATTCACCTCTAAAAACCATCCTAATTGCAAATGCTAATATTTCATATGGTTTTCCTTAACCAACCCACCTGGGTAGAAGGGCAGGAACATGTGCCGAATACTGCACTAAGGG
The DNA here is from genome assembly GCF_030222135.1 of Aotus nancymaae. NCBI lineage: Eukaryota > Metazoa > Chordata > Mammalia > Primates > Aotidae > Aotus > Aotus nancymaae. The sequence continues at coordinate 28,861,095 of NW_026988454.1, forward strand.
GAGGGAAGTCAGGGTGCTCGAATTTCCAGACTTGCCTTGGATATTTAGAAAACAGTCATTTTAGATACAAGTATACACTTTCGCTTTGAATACTCCCCTCTCCTGTCTGACAAAGATTCTCTGCTTGACCAAACTTTAGTCAGGCTTCTGAAACTTCTCCGTGGCCCACCTATGCACTCCCTTATAAAATTCAGTTTTAGTAAAGAGCCTGGCTAAGTCAGTTTAGGAAGAACCCCCTGCCCTTTATCTTATCAGGTTCCTCATCCTCCACCCTTCCCCAGGTGCTGTCTGAGCACCCTGGCCTGTCTTCAGCAAGAGTCCTGTTGGGTCAGTATATCCAGATCCCTGCTTGCCCCTGATGTTTCCTCGAGTAATTTTCCATCCACTGAGCCCCACCCTGCTCCTTGGCTATCCATTCTGACTTGCCCATGCTGCATTTGGAGTTGAGCCCAATCTCTCTCCCCTGACCCCAGGCAGCAGTCCCATACCCAGCTCCATGGTTCTGAGTAACAACTACCTTGACTGTCTTCAGCAAGTTTCATTTGATGTTTTTTTACCTTTTATTTTGTTTTGTTTTGTTTTGAGACAGAGTCTTTTCCTTATTTATTTATTTATTTATTTATTTATTTATTTTTTAAGACAGGGTTTCACCATGTTGGTCAGGCTGGTCTTGAACCCAACCTCAGGTGATCCACTTGCCTTGGCCTCCAAAGTGCTTGGATTACAGGTGTGAGCCACCACGCCCGGCCTTGAGACAGAGTCTTGCTCTGTCCCCTAGGCTGGAGTGCAGTGGCGTGATCTCGGCTCACTACAACCTCCACCTCCCAGGTTCAAGAGATTCTCCTGCTTCAGCCTCCCAAGTAGCTGGGATTACAGGCACGTGCCACCATGACTAGCTAATTTTTGTATTTTTAGTAGAGAGGGGGTTTTACCATGTTGGCAGGATGGTCTCGATCTCTTGACCTCATGATCCACCCGCCTCGGCCTCTCAAAGTGCTGGGATTACAGGCGTGAGCCACCACACCTGGCCGATGTTTCTTTTCTTTAACATCTTCACCATCTCCACACAGAAATACCCTCCTTTTAAATGGACATTCAGTAACTGTGTTTACTGTTCTGTTTCAGTAACTGTGTTTACTATACTGAACTGTGCTGTTCTGTGTTTAAAATTAACCTAGGAGTATGTTGTCTCTGAAAAACTGCACATCAGATTGCCTCACAGATCACAGCTGAGGCAGGTGTCCTCAAGTGAGCTCTCACAGGCTGCTTGGGGAGAAGGGAAGGGGTTACTGCACTGGGAGTGGGAGCTGTTCTCTCTTAATACACATGGGTGGATATATTTTTATTCCATCCAACCCCATTTCCAGTCTGCTTTGATGGAGACGGGTGACGAGCGAATCCCTCATGGGCTGTTTATGATCACACACACACACGTGAGCGCACACACGCGCACACGCACTTACATACCAAGATCAATGCATCCCCCGCTAGGGAAAGCAGTTGTATGAATGCTGCCCCACCCAGGAAAGCTGCAAGTTTGAGCAGCTCTGCCTCTGGAACCAAAGGCCTTTGTATGAGGAATTATCAGGCACTAAGCAGAGGCAATTCCAAACCGGTCCCACCAGTGTGGCAAGGAGACTGATTCAGACTCCTCAGAGGTTTCTCCAAGTAAAACAGACACAAGCAGCCCAGTTTCCTTTAAGGAGTCATAGGAAAGGTCAGCCTAGTCAAGCGATAGGGGAAAGACATCACTGGGAACCTTTAGTCATGTGGACGTGGGGCCATAACATACCAGGGAAAAGCCACGATTGAGGTATAAAAGTTGCTGGGCACGAGAGACAAGCAGAGGCTTCCCAGGAGAAGGGACATTTAAGTTGTGGTGAGAAGGAGAATTTGCTAGAAGGATGGTTTAAGAAGCTGAACCTTTAAAAAATGTCTTAAATATCATATAATTCCATTTAGGACATCATCTTAAAACTTAATAGGGAATATTTATTAGGACAGAAAAGAAACTCTAAGATATTTGAGTATATCTCATAGAAATTAAGACATTTTTAAAGAAAATTGTGAGAACAGTTCCCACCAATATTGCAATACCCTGTTTATAACTGACTGAATTAAAATTATTTGGAAATTATAAAACATCTAAAACAATGGCTTCTCTACCTTGAAAGAAAAAGTACTGAAAGAAAGGTATTGCACGAATATAGCCTAGTTTACGTAGAAAGATTTCAAGCATTCAAATAATACTAATTTCTTTCATTTTTTAACAAGCTTATTTACAGTTATTGGGTAAGTGAGACTACAGGAATAAATGATTCAAAAGAAATGCCTAAGGGCCAGGCGTGGTGGCTCATGCCTATAATCCCAGCACTTTGGGAGGCCAAAGTGGGCAGATCACAAGGTCAGGAGTCCTAGACCAGCCTGGCCAATATGGTGAAACCCTATCTCTACTAAAAATATAAAAATTAGCCAAGTGTGGTGGTGCATGCCTATAGTCCCAGCTACTTGGGAGGCTGAGGCAGGAGAATCGCTTGAACCTGGGAGGCAGAGGTTGCAGTGAGCTGAGATCGTACCACTGCACTCCAGCATGGGTGACAGAGCAAGACTCCATCTCGGAAAAAAAAAACTTCATAATTAAAAATCGATTGCACTACCATTGGACCCAGCAATTTCACTCCTGTATGTATATGTAAGAGAAATAAAAACATCCCTTTGCAAAAACATGGACACAGATGTTCATAGCAGCATTATTTATACTAATTATTTACAATAACTATTGTAAATAAAGATGGGAAACAGCCTGCATGTACATCAACTGATGAATAGATAAATATGGAATATCCATACAATAGGATGTTTGGCAATTAAAAGGAAAGAAGTACTGTTACATGCTACAAAATGCGTGAACCTTGAGAACATTATAATATTGCGAAAGAAGCCAGTCGCAAAAGACCACATACTGTATAATTTCATTTATATGAAAAGTCCAGAAGAGACAAATTTATAGAGACAGAAAGTAGACTCATGTTTGCCCAGATCTAGAGGAACGGAGCTGGGCGGTTACTGTTAATGGCTATGGGGGTTCTTCGTCTGGTGATGAAAATGGTCTAACCTTAACATGTGGTGATGACCACACAACTATGTACTAGAACCACTGAATTGTACCTGTAAATGGATGTTTTTTATTGTATGTGAGTTAGATCTCAAAGATGTTTAAAGGCAAGTTGATTGCATTAACTTTCATGGAACTATGAAATACAATCGTCTGCTCTCTGAAGAAATGCTGCTGTCATCAAAAAAAAAAAAAAGGCAAAGTACTTTCACTGAACAGATTAGTTTTATATTTTTGTCTCCCAGAAAAAAGAATTCAGTTACCACAAAAGGATGCCATTTCCAGCTACAAAATGTCAGGCCTAATGTTACGGGGCTTCAAAGTTTGCCAAGATCTCTAATGACCTCCAGTGGTCATGACTGACATTGCCGGGTTTATGATACACAAGCCTAGAACACGATGCACAAAGTTAATAAATGTGAAGTCTGGTCTGTGATTTTCTTATCTTGAAAGCTGCAAAGCTGAAGCAAAAGGAAACCTCGCCAATGACTATCATAAAATGTCCCTTCTCCCTGATTTTTCAACATTGACGGAAGGTCCTGTTTATCTGTGCCCTGTCTTTGTAGCCTCTTTCAACAGAGCCAGGAAGATGCCTGTCTCCTTCCAGTGACGACAATCTGCTTTGCTATGTGCACTTGGCTCTTGAAAAACAACAACAAAAGTTTCGCTTTGTACCCACAGATGCAGGAGTAGCTGACAGGTGGAGAGAAGAGAAAAAAATGGCTGATCAAAAAGGATCGGAAGGAAAATGTGTAAGAAAGAACAAGAAGCAAGTATTGCAAGATAAAATAAGCCAATTCGATCAGGCACAACTCTCAGATACTTTCGGTAGCTGTCGAAGACATCCAAAGGTTCGCCTCCCCTGCAACCTCACCACCAAGTTCTAGTAAAAGCACCTAACACCAAATGATGCCAAACCTAGAGTTTTTCTAAACAAACATTAGTAAATACGCCCAAACAACTTCATACAGTCTCCTCTGCGGCATGATGAAGTCCCAGCTCTCTCTCCTCTGGGTAAAAGATTTATTCAGTTGAGGAAGGACGATGTTTCAGAAATAGTATTCTATTATTATTACCCTTGTTGTTGGTCTCAGGCTACCAGAAATCCTCCAGACTAACATAGGCTATTTATTTAGCATTGAAGGCTAGAAAACCATCCTGCCACGTACCCGCTACCAGCCTGGCTGGATTCTTCAGCCACACCCAGGCAAGCTGGAGGGCTCTCTAGAATCTTTCAGTCAGTCCATACATACCTTGAATACCTTTAATTTCACAAAAGAGAATTCGTTTCTAACATTCATCTGGCTAGTTAACAAGCCACTGCTTGTTTTGAGAATAATGTCTGATATTTGTTATGCTAGTTAGCAAAGTATCTGATAACAACTCAGGTATTACGACCTTCCAATCTGGAGCTGGCTGATGACCCCTAGGGTATATTCATTACTGACCGGAACACAGGCTGCCCTGGGTGTAACTTCAACTCACAGATGTCATACTCGTCTATGCTGAGTGTTTTAAAGTAAATTACAGGTCGGGCACAGTGGCTCATGCCTGTAATCCCAGCCCTTTGGAAGGCTGAGGCGGGCAGATCACCTGAGGTCAGGTGTTCGAGAACAGTCTGACCATCATGGAGACACCCCATCTCTACTAAAAATACAAAATTAGCCAGACGTGGTGACACATGCCTGTGCTCTCAGCTACTTGGGAGGCTGAAGCAGGAGAATTGCTTGAACCCGGGAGGCAGAGGTTGCAGTAAGTTGAGATCGCACCATTGCACTCCAGCCTGGGCAACAAGAGTGAAACTCTGTCTCAAATAAATAAATAAATAAAAATAAAATCAATTACGTAACATGAGGGAAGGATGAGAATAAGAAAGAATGAGAAAAAGAACCCTCCTGGCAATCCTTGACTATGGCTGTGTAAGTCTTGCCCATATTCCTAAATGTTTCAACCACTGTCACTTGTCATTATATATTTTTAGATCCATCTATTCATTTAATGATTGATGCCTACCTATGTCCCAGACATCCATATGCAATATATTGTCTGTCTGATGGTTCCAAGGGAAATTTAATATGCTAACAGAATGTTAAAAATTCACTGGCTGAAGCCACTGAGTTTTTGCCAACATGAAACAGTCACACCATGATATGAAAGTGTTAAATCGGCCAGGTGTGGTGTCTCACGTGTCCCACCATGATATGAAAGTGTTAAATCGGCCAGGTGTGGTGTCTCAAGTGTCCCAGCACTTTGGGAGGCTGATGCGGGGGGATCACGAGGTCAGGAGACTGAGATCATCCTGGCCAACACAGTGAAACCCCATCTCTACTAAAATACAAAAAATGCTCCGGGCTAATGGTGGTGTGCGCCTGTAGTTGCAGCTACTTAGGAGGCTGAGGCAGGAGAATTGCTTAAACCTGGGAGGTAAAGATTGCAGTGAGCCAGGATCACGCCACTGTACTCCAGCCTGGTGACAGAGCGAGACTCCATCTCAAAAAAAAAAAAAGTGTTAAATCACCCCCACTGCTGCACTTCAGCCTCAAGGAGGAAGCAGGCACTGGGGGAGTCTGTTTATAAACCTTAAAATATCGATCACTTTTTTTTTTCTAAGAACAAAAAAGAAAATCTCTTAAAGGTTATATAAACATTTATATATGGTTTCTTTAAGAATCAATGATAATTACATAATTAGGCTACATTTACCTTAATTGTGATTTAGTGCATCGTAAAAAAATCGCGAATAAGAATTCTTGACGTTGCTTGTTAGTCCAGAGGTCAAACCAATGACTTATAAGAGCCACTCTTTCCTGAAAGAGCTATAAGGGGGAGAGGAGGAAGTGACATTTTGCTGTACAGTTCAACATGTTTTTAATTGCTAAGCAATCTTTAGACAATGTACCAGCAATCTTACAGCTAATATTTGCAGAGTGCATTACAGTTCACAAAGCTCTTTCACAGATAGAAAGCTCTCGCCTTTCAGGTTAAATTTTTAACCCAGGGATACTGACAGGCCCAGGCTTGCTGGGAGGGCTGGTGGGAAAGGCTGGCAGGGATGTAATTATAGAGGGGCCCAAGAAGGACCTCTAGAAAACAAAGAGGTAATGATTCCTGGATCTTGTTTCTACCTAGGCTAATGTGGCCTAGAGAAACAGAGTCCATACATTTCATCCGGAACACATTGGCCGGGCGCGGTGGCTCACACCTGTAATCCCAGCACTTTAGGAGGCCCAGGTTGGCAGATCACCTGAGGTCAGGCAACAAGAGTGAAACTCTGTCTCAAAAAAAAAGGAAACATATACGGGCTACACTCATTTGATTGTGAAAACAGGACCATCTGAGGTAGGTATAACTTCACTAACCCACAACCCTGGATCTTCATAGTACCCACCAAGATGAAAGTTAAGTATTGCTAAATAGCCAACAGAGACAGGCTGTCTCTAGGGAAGAAATACATTAAGGACCAGAATCCTGCAAGCCTGGGTTTCAGTCCAGCTTTGCTCAGATAGAGATAACAAATTCATTGTTATTTTCATAGGTCAGGCTTTAGTCGCAGCTGGGTCTAGTCTCCTTCCTCGGTAAATGAGGCTGAACTCACAAGAACACCCACGAGAGCTCTGAGCACCCAGTTCACCTTCTCTATTGCCAGAGCCACCATAGGCCATTAAATGACAACTTCCTGAATTACCTTAAAATGGGAGTGGCATCCCCAGGCCACGTGGAACCATCCAGTTGGCACAGGAGGGAAGAGGGATTACAGAAATGCCCAGGAACACAGGCATCAACAGTCCCAGCCTCCACCACCAAAAGCACACCCTTCCCGTCTCCTCCCCTGTCTATAGCAGCCATGTCTGGGAGGTCTCTATTTTATCCCTGGAGGTACTGAGTGAAAACAGAGGCCATCTGGAGCGTCCCTTAAGGTAGGAGATGAGGACTGGGGTGAGAAGAGACTGTCTTTGGGACAAAGTTAGGTTTATTTTTGTTTAAACTGACTCAAAAGCTAAATTCTCTAGAGAGTTTTTCTTTAAAAAATATGGCAGCATGAGATCCAATGTATCACAGTAAAATTAACCTTCCAAATTAAACTTGTTCTATTCTAAAATATGTAACTTACCTGTCTATTTAATGACTTGTTGTTAAAAGGCGTCCAGGCACTAAATCTCGTGTGGAAGCTCTCCATTTCTGGGGTTCTCCAGAAAGAATCCCCAGCTGACATCTCAGCAAATTTTCTTCCGCTTCTAGAAACTACAGGTTTATTTCAATAGGTGTGCAATTAAAATCACCTAGAAATATCCAATATGTTAATGTCCTTATAGGAATTACATAATTATAGAAATTCACATACAACATATAGATATACAGAGATTATAACAATTCATGTGTGTGTGTGTGTGTGTATATATATGTATATATAATAAACCATACAAATATATACAAAAATCCCCTGAACTTCAAATCATCGCAATTATTCTATTCTTGCATACTTTAGCCCACATCTGAAATCTCACTTCTGTTGCTCAGACTGGAGTGCAGTGGCGCAATCTTGGCTCACTGCAACCTCTCCTCCTGGGTTCAATCCATTCTCCAGCCTTAGCTTCTCAAGTAGCTGGGATTACAGGTGTGAACCACCATGCTTGGCTAATTTTTGTATTTTTAATACAGATGAGATTTTGCCGTGTTAGCCAGCTGGTCTCGAACTCCTTGACCTCAACCGATTGCCCACCTTGGCCTCTTAAAGTGCTGGGGTTACAGGCAAGAGCCACTGTGTCTGTCCAAAAGCAAGAATTTGAAGTGCTGGAAGATGACATTCCACCTGCCCATCTTTTCAGGGCAGAGGTCAAAGAGGATATAAAGAAAAACAAAATAGGCTAATGTATTATTTATTGCTGCAAAGCCAATTACTCCAAAAAATTTCAGCTTAAAATAACAAACACTTTTTCAAAGCTTCTGTGGTTCAAGAATCCAGGCACAGTTTAGGGGAGTACTGTCTTAGCCTAATAGGCCTGCCATAACAAACTACCGCAGACTGGGTGACTTGAACAGAAATTTATTTTCTCACAGTTCTAAAGGCTGTAATTCCAAGATTAAGATGTCAGTAGCGTTGGTTTGGGGAGGCTTCTCTCCTGGCCGCCTTCACACTGTGTGCTCACGTGGCCTTTCTTCCTCATGCATGCAGAAACAGAGATCTCTGGTGTTTCTTATTCTTTCTGCTTCTCCTTTTCCTTCTTTTGAGACAGTGTCTCGCTTCTGTTGTTCAGACTGGAGTGCAGTAGGGCAATCATAGCTTACTGAGCTGGGTGCAGTGGCTCACGCCTGTGATCCCAGCACTTTGGAAGGCTGAGGTGGATGGATGACTTGAGGCCAGGAGTTTGAGACCAGCCTGGCCAACATGATGAAACCCCATCTCTACTAAAAATACAAAAATTAGGGCCAGGCACAGTGGCTCATGCTTGTAATCCCAGTACTTTGGGAGGCTGAGGCAGGTGGATCACCTGAGGTCAGGAGTTCGAGACCAGCCTGGCCAACCTGGTGAAACCCCATCTCTACTAAAAATAAAAACATTAGCCGGGGATGGTGGTGGGCTCCTGTAATCCCAGCTACTCGGGAGGCTGAGGCAGAAGAATCACTTGAACCTGGGAGGCAGAGGTTGCAGTGAGCTGAGATCATGCCCTTGCATTCTGGCCTGGGCAATGAAGTGAGGCCCCATCTCAAAATAAATAAATAAAAAATAAATTATCTGGGCATAGTGGCACATGCCTGTAATTCTAGCTACTTGGGAGGCTGAGGCAGGAGAATCACTTGAATAGGGAGTGGAGGTTGCAGTGAGCCATGATCATGCCACTGCACTCCAGCCCTGGGTGACAGCGGGACTCCATCTAAAAAAAAAAATCATAGCTTGCTGTAACCTTAAACTTTTGGGCTCAAGGGTTCTTCCTACCTCGGCTTCCCAAAACACTGGGATTACAGATGTGTGCTGCACCAGTTGGCCGGGCGCAGTGGCTCATGCCTGTAATCCCAGCACTTTGGGAGGCCGAGGCAGGCAGATCACGAGGTCAAGAGATTGAGACCATCTTGACCAACATGGTAAAACCGGTCTCTACTAAAAATATAAAAATTAGCTGGGTGTGGTGACATGCACCTGTAGTCCCAGCTACTCGAGAGGCTGAGGCAGGAGAATTGCTTGAACCGGGAGACACAGGTTGCAGTGAGCCGAGATCGTGCCACTGCACTCCAGCCTGGCACCTGGCAACAGAGACTCTGTCTCAAAAAAAAAAAAAAAAAGGACACCAGTCCTCTCAGATTAAAACCCCATGACCTTATTTAACCTTTATTATTTCCTCGTAGGCACTATCTGCAAATACAATAATATTAGAGGTTAAGGTTATAACATGAATTTGTGTGAAGAGGGGATACAATTCAGTTCATAACCAGTACCTCTGTGTCAAGGGCTCTTAGAAGGCTATGGTCAAGGTGTTTGCGGGGATCACAGTCTCACTGAAGGCCCTGCAGCTCATTCGTGTAGTCGTTGGCAGGATTTCATTCCTCATCCTCACTGAGGATGGCAGTGCTCACCAGCTGTTGGCTGGAGGCCTCCCTTGCCTTCTCTGCTACATGGCCTTCTCCATAGGGCAGCTCCCATGGCAGCAGGCTTCCATCACAGTGAGCAAATGAGAAAGCAAGAGAGGGTACAGCAGAGGGAAGCCGCAGTTTCTTTGTAACCTAACCTCAGAAGTGACATTTCATCACTTTCGCTATGTACTGTTGGTTAAAAGCAAGTCACCAGGTCCAGCCCACATTCAAGGGGAGAGGATCAGATGAAGCATGAATAGTAATAGAACCTATCATAGTTTACCATTTGGATCAGTTCCCTTCCTTTCCCACATGCAGAACATACTCACACATTTTTAAGGAAAACAACCCCAAAGTTCCATCTCATCAATATTTTTAGCACAGAATTCATGAGCTAAGAATGATTCACAGGAGTCTCTCTGTAGATACAGATGTAGCTCCCTTCGATCCAAATATCTTTGAACTAAAAAATAAGTTTTCTGGTCCTTGCCTCTGTAAACAATATAAATCATGGTAGAACAGGGACAGACAACTGCAATAGATAGTCCCATTCTTAAAGGATGACATATTCAACGATTCATAACAATCCTGAAATGCAGCTACAGAAGGCTGGGGCCCAGTGATCATTTTGTCTCCCACAATCACATTCTCTTTTAGACCATGCCAGTGATTCCCTTGACGATGCCACTTCTCAAAATATATCCCAAATTACGTATTTAATTCTAAGCAGTGCTATGTGTCACAATTGTTTAGAGACATTTTTGGAGTGTCTCTCTCTAAAGATGGAAGCCTCTCTAAAGTTAACTACAGATATTTTGAGCCTATCAGGCTTCCTTAGAAAAAGCCAAATTCTAAGTCTTTCTTCCCTGAGATGTTTTTCCAGCTGAAAGTGTTTGCTGGGCACCACCTTGTTTCATTCAGAGCTTCTAACAATGGTGTGACAACCACACTTTTGACTTGGTCCTTGCCAATAAGCAGAGTTTTCAGCATCATTTAATGCTCAAAGTCCTTCTCAGTCTTTTCTTTACTAGTTGAAGATGTGAATCAGTTATTCCTTCCAACTGTGCAAATCCCTGAGTTTTGAGGCCCTCTCTAAATTCTTTTACATTCCTGATTGCAAACTAGTCAAATATTTTCTGAGCTCCTCTATTTCTTCTAGTACTTTGGCAAATGTGGCCTGTAGAATAAACTCATTCTAATAACATTTATTTTCTACCTCTTTGCATAAAGTACAAGCTCATTAGGTATATGATAGGCCCTTTAATCTACTCCAGGCTATAGTTTTACAAATTTTTCCCACTTTATAACATGGATTGCCATCTTTTCAGGTCTTCAACAATTTCATGCTGCCAGATTGGATGTTAATGCCACATAATTTAGAATGTGTTGCTGTTGTTACGGCAACATCCTACTCCTAGAACCAATTTCTGTATCTACCAAACGTTCAAGGAAGAAATGACACTACACTTACACAAAATCTTCCAGAGAATAGAAAAAGAGGGAATGATTCCCAAGTTCTTTGATGAAGTTGGTATAAACTTTATATAATCTTAACACCAAAACTTAAGGACTTTACAGGAAAGAATTATTACAAGTATATTACCATAAATATGGATGCAAAAATCCTACCAAATATTAGAACACAAAACTCTGCAATATATATAAAAGATCATATATCACCACCAAGTTGGATTTATGTAAATTTTGTTTGACATTGCAAAATCAATGTACTTCTCATCATGAACAAAAGAAAAAGGAGAGAAAATTATATGATAATCTCAGTATATACAAAGAATTTTTGTTTGTTTGTTTGTTTAGACGGGATCTTGCTCTGTTACCCAGGCTGGAATACAGTGGCTTGATCTTCGCTCATTGCAGCCTCAACCTCCTGGGTTCAAGCAAGCCTCCCACCTCAGCCTCAGCTGGGACCACAGGCATGCACCACTGTGCCTTGGCCTCCCAAAGTGCTGGGATTTCAGGGAAGAGCCTTGCAGCTGGCCCAAAAAGTGTTTTTGATAAACCTCAATACCCCTTGATGACAAAAAGATCTCAGCAAACCAGGACGAGAAGGGAACTTCCTAATCTGAATAAGGGCAAATAAAATAACCTATAGCAGACATGACAGTAATCGTAAAATGGTAAAACTTTCTCTCCATTCACTACCACTATCTTTATTTAACATTGTTCTGGAGGGTCTTTCTGATGTGATAAACCAATAAAATAAAATGTATAATTTTTTTTTTGAAAAAAAGGTCAGGGGCGATGGCTCTCGCCTATAATCCCAGCACTGTGGGAGGCCAAGGCAGGTGGATTACTTGAGGCCAGGAGTTTAAAATGAGCCTGGCCAATATAGCAAAACCCCATCTCTACTAAAAATAGAAAAACATAGCTGGGCATGGTGGTGCATGCCTGTAGTCCCAGCTATTCAGGAGGCTGAGGCAGCAGAATTTCTTGAACCCAGGAGGCAAAGGTTGCAGTGAGTCGAGATCAAGCCACTGCAATCCAGGCTGGGTGACGAAGTGAGACACTGCCTCAAAAAAAAAAAAAAAAAAAAAGGGAAAAAAGTAAATTGTCATCATGTATTAATAACATAATTGTATGTAGAAAAGATTAAAGAATTTACAGATAAATTGACAGATTTTATAAACAAGCTTGGCAAGGTCGCTGCACACTAGGCTTCCATACAGAAATCAATTGTTTTTCTGTATACTAGCAACATTTAATAAGCAATAATATATCATTTATAATAGCATTTCAAAATCCAATATAGGCAGAGGCAGGAGGGTTGCTTGAGTCTGAGAATTTGAGACTAGCCTGTGCAACGTAGCAAGACCATGTGTCTACAAAAAAATTTTTTTTTAATTAGCCAAGAATGATGGTGCATGCCTGTAGTCCCACCTACTCTGGAGGCTGTGGTGGGAGGATCACTTGAGTCCTGGAGGTTGAAGTTGCACTGAGCTGTTATCTTGCCCCTCCACTCCAGCCTGGGCAACCAAATGAGACCCTATCTTGAAAAAAACAAAAATTAAAAACAAAATTTGATAAAAATCAAGGTGGGACAAGTATTCCACACAGAATACTAAAAATTTTATCCCGGGAAAATTTTTAAAGATCTAAAGAAGTGTATACATCTGGGAAGATATTGATTCTTCTAAGTTAATCAATTACTCAATACAATCTCATGAAAACCCAAGGTGTAGTGTGTGTATGTGTGTGTGTACATGGCTGTGTGTGTGTTTGACAAACTGATCATAAAATGCGTGGACAAATGTAAAGAGTCAAGACTAGCAAAGACAACTTTAAAAAGAACAAAGTGGTTGGACGTACTCTACTTGATATCAGGACTTACTTTTCATAAAGCTAGTGTAAATAACAGCATGAGATATTGGCACAAGAATAAACAAACCAATGGAATAGAGCAATTAGTCCAGAAATACTCACATACATATGGACACTCGACCTATGACAAGGGTGGCACTGCAGAGCAGTGGGATAGATGACTCCAGTCAGTAACACATGGGGTAGAACGAGTGCCCAGCTGAGCCCAGTTGTCCCTCAGAACCATAAGAAATAATAAATGATTGTTGTTTGAAGCCATTAAATTTAGGGATGGTTTGTTATCCAGCAATAACAAAAAATTGGTACCTGGAAGTAGATTATTGCCATAATATAACTTAAAACATATGACACTGACGTTGGGACTGGGCAAGTGGAAATTAAAAGGGTGTAGAGGAGACAGTTTAGTGGAGTTTAGAAAAGCAGTGACATTGTTACGAAAGGCTAGTGAGATGACCGGCATTACGTAGCAGTGGAAAGTTTAGTAACACTGTTACCTGCACTAATGTGGAGGATAGAAAATGTGTCAATGAATTTATAGACATGGCTAAAGAAATTGTGAGCAGAATATAGAAAGTGCTGATTAGAGACCAGGCGTGGTGGCTTATATATGTAGTCCCAGAACTTTGGGAGGCTGAGGTGGGCAGATCATGAGGTCAGGAGATTGAGACCATCCTGGCTAACATGGTGAAACCCCATCTCTACCAAAAATACAAAAAATTAGCCAGGTATGGTGGCAGTTACCTGTAATCCCAGCTACTCATGAGGCTGAGGCAGGAAATCACTTGAACTTGGGAGGCGGAGGTTGCTGTGAGCAGAGATCACACCACTGCACTCTAGTCTGGGTGACAGAGTGAGACTCCATCTCAAAGAGAAAAAAAAAAGAAAGTGCTGATTGGCTTCTTTAGTTGTCCAAAGTGAGAGACATGAATTAATCTGAAAAATCTATTTAGTTTTGGGGCAAATTTTAGTGATAAAGAATACCTAGGCCAGGTGCGATGGCTCATGCCTATAATCCTAGCACTTTGGGAGGCTGAGGCAGGTGAATTGCTTGAGCTCAGGAGTTTGAGACAAGCCTGGGCAACATGGCAAAACCCTGCCACTACAAAAAATACAACAATTAGTGGAGAAAAAAAAAAAAGAAAAAAAAAATTACCTCTGGGACAGCAAGAACAACCTTCCTCTTTCTCTTCTTCCTCAGCCCACTCAACATGAAAATGATGAGGATGAAGACCTTTACGGTGATTCACTTCCACTTAATGAACAGTGAATATATTTTCTCTTCCTTCTGATTTTCTTAACAACATTTTCTTTTCTCTACTTTATTGAGTGAATACAGTATATAATACACATAACATATATTATGTGTTAATCTACTGTGTTATTAGTAAGACTTCCAGTCAATAGTAGGCTATTAGTAGCTATGTTTTGGGGGAGTCAAAAGTTACACGTATCCAGGCACAGTGGCTCACGACTGTAATCCCAGCACTTTGGGTAGCTGAGGTGGGCGGAACGCGAGGTCAGGAGTTCGAGACCAGTCTGGCCAACATGGCGAAACCCCATCTCTACCAAAAGTACAAAAATTAGCCAGGCGTGGTGGTGGGCACCTGTAATCCCAGCTGATTGAGAGGCTGAGGCAGGAGAATTGCTTGAATCTGGGAGGTGGAGGTGGCAGTGAGCCGAGATTGCACCACTGCACTCCAGCCTGGGAGACAGAGTGAGACTTCATCTCAAAAAAAAAGCATGAATTTTCAGCTGTACAGGGAATCTGTGCCCCAAACCCCTACACTGGTCCAGGGTCAACTGTAAGAGAGTTTCAAAGAATCTGAAAGTCTTTGTCCCACAGCACCCTGATCCACAGCCCACCTATGGATATAGTTTTTGTCTAATATAATAAATTACAATTAGATACATACAAAGCCCATAAAATTGTCAAGAGGCTTGTTCTCATGAAAGCATGGCCAGCTTGAAATAAGAAGGACCAAGAAATTTTGAAATATAAAGTATCTGAGCCACCATTTTAAGCCGAGTGTCGAGGGAAACAGATAACGTGTCTTTTGAGCCCAGAGGTCTCCAGATTGAGAGGAGTTATGAACAAGAAGCCTCATTTGCAACGGGACCTGATAGAGATCACAAGACTGGGCTTCAAGCCTCATACCATAATTGGAAGACACTGGTGGTGTCTTGGTGTGAAGTAAATGTATTCTGTGTGCTGCCAGTGTGAATTGTGGCCAGAGGGAGGAACACAGCATATTGTCTGTGCACATGCCCAGGAACAATTGCTCCCATCCCTGTACCCATAGACCAGTTCTCCATCAAGAGGTAAAGTCTGTTATTCTCCCTCTCCTTGAATCTGCACTAGCACTGGCTTGTTTTAACCAATGGATGTTGCGGAAGTGACGATGTGTGACTTCTGGACATGGACCTTAAGAAGACTTGCAACTTCTATTTTTGCACTCTTGGAATCCAGCTGTCATGTAAATAAGCCTGGGCTGGAATACTGGATGACAAGAGACCATATGGAGAGAGCCTGAGTCAGCCCCCAGCTGTTTCAGCCACCTCCGTCAAAGCCCCAGATGTGCAAATGAAGTCATCTTGGATATTTCAGTTCCAACCAAGCTCCCAGGTAAGTGCAGCCACGTGAATCACCCAAACTCCCAACATACAAAGCAGAAGGACTGCCCAACTGAGGCCAGGCAACCCATAGAATTGTGAAAAATAACACGTGATTCCTATTTCAAGCTACTAACCTTTGGAATGGTTTGTTATCCAGAACAGACTGACAGTGCCACGTGTTGGTAAGCATCCAGAGTTCTCACATACAGCTGGTGAAAGTGCAAATTGGTGTATGTACTTTCAAAAACTATTTGGCATTATTTCCTGAAGAATGCCAAACTTGATCCAACCGAAAAAAAGGATACATATGGACTGAAATATATCACCAAGAATATGCACAGCTGCACTGGATAGTTCCCAACTGGAGAGAACCCAAGCATCCACCAATAGTCCAGTGGAGAAATCTACTGTCATGCATTCATGTGATAGAACACTATACATCAATGCAATCAACAGTCTGCTGCTACACAAAACAGTAAGGATGAGTCACACACAGAGCACATTACACAGAGGAAGCTGGGAACAAAATAATGCATATGGCATCGGTTCATTTACCGAAGTTCTACCCTGTAGTGTTAGACGTCAATATAGGGTTTACGTGTGGGGAGGAAAGAGAGCGTAACGATTGGGAGGGGAATCAAGAGCTGATTCCATATGCTGGTGCTGACCGAGAAAGGGAGCCCTAGACTCCCCTGCATGCTGTGATTCATTGAATGCTACACTTATGATCCGCATGTTTTGCTACATCCTGTATTTCATCAAGAAGTTTATAAAATGATATCATTTACAATAACATCAAGTTCTATTAAGTACCTAGAAAAAAATTAAAAAGGGCAAACTTTATGAAGAAAATTATAAAACTTTATTGAAAAATATTTTTAAAGTCCTAAATAAATGGAGAGATACATTTTACTCATGGATTAGAGGACTCAGTGGAGTGAAGAGATTAACTCTCTCAACTTGATCTACAGATTCAACTCAATCTGAGTAACAAATTGTGGGGGGTGTGTGTGTGAGTGTGTGTGTGTGAGGGGAGCATAAAACTTCAAAGCTGATTCTAAAATACTGATGGAACTTTAAAGGGCCAAAACCAGTCAAGGTAGTCTGGATAAACAAGGAAGGGAGACGTGTTTCTAGATATCAAGACTTACTAAAAAGCCGTAGTGATAAGATGATAAGGTATTAGTTTGGGGACAGACAATAAACCTGTGGAACAGAAGAGAAACTCCAAAGTAGACCCAGGTATAGAGGGGCTCTTGTTAGATGACAAATCAGAAGGAGAAGGGTGGCTTGTTTCATTTACAGAAAATAGATTATCTGTTTTAAAAAAGAGAGAAGAGGAATTGGACCCCTTTCTCACACCATGCACACACACATCAACTATCTAAAGTTTTTTCATATATATAAAATCAATTACACATGGTCTGTGAATCCCCAGAAGACAAAATTAGGAACAGTGGATGATTTCAGAGAAAAAGATTTTGGCTCAATCTAAGTGGGAAAAAAATCACTTCACAGCTCTAGCTGTCTCCAGAGATTGTCCATTACTGGGATTTGTAAAACTCAAGGTGGACAAACACTTGTCAGTGCTGCTCTAGCTGGGATTAAAGCATCACAAACATCTAAGTTTCTAAGCAACTCTCTGTTGCTGTAAATTCTAAGAGAGAGAGTACAGTGTGGCTTGGTATAGCCGAAAAACTTTATTTATTTATTTTTTTGAGACAGAGTCTTGCTCTGTCACCTAGGCTGGAGTGCAATAGCACGCTCTCAGCTCACCGCAACCTCCGCCTCCTGGGTTCAAGCAATTCTCCTGCCTCAGCCTCCCAAGTAGCTGGGATTACAGGTGTGTGCCACCATGCCTGGCTAATTTTTGTATTTTTAAGTAGAGATGGGGTTTCACCATGTTGGTCAGGCTGGTCTCGAGCCCCTCACCTCGTGATCCACCCGCCTCAGCCTCCCAAAGTGCTGGGATTATGGGCTTGAGCCACCATGCCTGGCTAGAAACTTTATTAAAGAGTCAGAATAATTCTAGAATATGACAGACATTTGCAGTGCCTCTGCTCTAATCACACTTCAAGAGAAGAAGCACATTTTTTCAATGAATATATTAGGCGCATATCATATTAGGAACAATTTTAGAAATGTTACAGAAGACCAGCATAACAGTGAGCACCAGATTTAGGTCTCTGTTCTGACTCCCCAAAATTGAGGCTTTACAGTGATTTAGTATTTGGGCCTCAGTTTCTTCATGTGTAAAGCAAGACAGTGATGTGTCTTGGCAAACTATATATAATAATGTGTTATTCAGACAAAAACCTCTTGGCAATGTGGGAAATTAAATACCTCCTTCTGAATCAACACTAAATGAAAACAAATTCCTAGTTTCATAAGATGCCCAGCTGTTAGTATGTGAAATCTCTCCAAGAGCCAACATATGGGATTTTTATTTAGCAAGTTCTCAAAATTGTTATTATACTCTGTGTTAAGGGATTACTGAGTTATATAATGAGCTGAACATTACAGAAAGAATAATTGCTGTCTCTGCTGGTGGGCTTAAATATGTGAGCATAGTATAGTATATGGTTTGTGTGTGTATACATGCATATATGTACAAATTTGAACAGGATTATTTTCTTTTTCTCTTTCCTTTTGTTTTTTTAGAGTCGGGATTTCACTGCAGTAAGCCATGGAGTGCGGTGGCACTAATCATGGCTGACTGCAGCCTCAAACTTCTGCCTCAAGTGATTCTCTGGCCTCAGCCTCCTGAGTAGCTGGGGGCTACAGGTGTGACAAACTGCTCCCAGCTCAAGATTATCATTATCATTATTATTATTAATTTGAGACAGAGTCTCTTTCTGTTGCCCAAGCTGGAGTAAGTGGTGTAATCTCAGCTCACTGCAATGTCCGCCTTCCGGGTTCAAGAGATTTTCCTGCTTCAGCTTTTCAAGTAGCTGGGATTACGGGTGTACACCATCATGCCTGGCTAATTTTTTTATTTTAGGTAGATATAGGGTTTCACCATGTTGGCTAGACTGGTCTTGAACTCCTGGCCTCAAGTGATCTGCCCACCTCGGACTCCCAAAGTGCTGGGATTACAGGCGTGAGCCACCATGCACTGCCTGTCTTAGGATTATTTTGATTATGTTAAGACATTACTTTTGTTGACTAGCAATTCAATCCAGGGAGAAATGGCAGGCTGGCAATTACTAATTCTTTAGTGGAATAATTTCTTTTCTTATTCTAGCATTTTATATTCCTCCAAATAGCAGTCGTATAAGATATCAATGAGTATTTCCCCTGAAAACAGAATCTGTGATTAAATGATTGGGATATTAAGCTTATTTCTTTTTTGTAGAATGTTTTTGATGTTTTAATATGCTTAATGGTAACAATGAATCTCCAAGAGGGAAAAATAATATGCAGGGTTTTCCTTTTCTCGTTGTTATATGCAGACTATCATAGTGGGTATTGATTATCTAATGGGGTTATCATACTGTTTAATGCTGTGTAACATATTATCCCAAAACTCAGTGGCTTAAAATAACAAACACTTATTATCTCACAGTTTCTGTGAGTCATGAGTGTAAACATAGCTTAGCTGGGTCCCCCAGCTCAGGTTCTCTCACCATCTACGTGTCAGCTGGGGATGCTGCAGCTGGACTGGGGAAGGATTAACCTCCAAGCTCACATCAGTAGTTGCTGGTGGGATCCAGTTCCTCCCAGACAGTTGGAATGAGAGACTCAGTTCTTGGCTGGCTGTTGGTCAGAGGCCCCCCTCCTATGTGGGCCTCTCTCTAGTTTAGCTCACAGAATGGCAGCTCACTTCCACCCAAGTGAACAAGCAAGATGGCAAGAGGGCAAGAGTAGGCAGGCAAGATGGAAGCCAGGGCCCTTGCGTGGCGTCACCTCAGAAGTGACAAGTGACACACCATCACTTTTTGATTAATCAGAACAGGGGTTAGCAAACACAGTCAGCAGTCCACATCTGTCCCACCACCAGATTTTATAAAGTTTAATTGGGGTACAGACAATCTCATTTATTTATGCGTTATCTGTGGTTGCTTTTTTGTTTTGTTTTTCTGAGACGGAGTCTTGCTCTGTCACCCAGGCTGGAGTGCAGTGGCACAATCTCGGTTCACTGCAACCTCCATCTCCCAGGTTCAAGCGATTCACCTGCCTCAGCCTCACAAGTAGCTGGGACTACAGGTGTGTACCACCACGCCTAACTAATTTTTTTTGTATTTTTAGTAGAGACAGGGTTTCGCCCTGTTGGCCAGGCTGGTCTCAAACTCCTGACCTCAAGTGATCCTCCCACCTCAGTCTCCCAAAGTTCTGGGATTACAGGTGTGAGCCTCTGCACCTGGCCTCTGTGGTTGCTTTTTTTTTTGCTATAACAAAATTAGGTAATTGGGAGAAAGACGATATAACTCAGAAAGCAAAATATTTATTATCTGGGCCTTTCTGAAAAAGTTCGTCAACCCCTGCATTATAAGCAAGTGTAGCCCACATCTAAGGGGAGGGGATTCACAAGGGCATAAAGACCAGGAAGCTGGGGCCACTGGGAGTCATTTTGGACACTTCCTCCCACAATAGTGTCTGCCATAGAATAGGTATTTGGCAAGTATTTGCTGAATCAATAAATGGAAAATTGTTCTATAATTGCAATTCAAACCATAATTGCTACAGTTTCAATGTGTCACCTCCAAAATTCAGGTGTTAAACCTTAATGGCCAACATAATGATATTTAGAGTTTGGGCCTTTAAGAGATAGGTTATGAGGGCTTCTTCCCTTGTGAACTGAAATTCAGACCCTTACACAGCATTGACCTCACTTGCCCTTCCACCTTCTGCCATGTGAGAGCAGTGCATTACTCCCTTGCAGAATTTGTAACAACAAGGCATCCTTTTGGAAGCAGAGAACAGCCCTCACCAGCCAACCAGACCTGTCACCACATTGACCTTGGACTTACCAGCCTCCAGAACTATGAGAAATACATTCCTATTCTTTATAAATTACCCAGTCTCAGGTATTTTAGTATAGCAGCACAAACAGAGACATGCATCTGCCAATTTTCCAAATTCAAGGACTAAAAAGCAAATTATTAGTAAGAAAAAAACAAATTCCTTCACTGTTAGGGTTTGACAACTGTGTCACAACTGTGACAATTTATCAACTCTGTGATCATCTTACTAGCAATTTCCATCATTATGTGAAGTGAGTCATATGGTAAAATAAGCTTAGAATTGAATTAAATGTAGATTTGACAGATTATTCTTTATGACATCAGCATATTAGAATAAATGGAAGAATTTTAAGGCACTCATTTGAGATGAGAATTCATTCTGGGGCAAGAATAGTTATTGTGCATTATGATTACAATACAGCAGTCACCAGCATCTTCTAATACCAAGAGAGGCTCGAAACCTTAGGGTATAAAACCAAGCTGTGAACTATTTTTCATCCTTTCTGTGTGTCTTTTCTTCTTATTTTTTTTTTTGAGATGGAGTTTTGCTCTTGTTGCCCAGGCTAGAGTGCAATGGCATAATCTTAGCTCACCGTAACCTCTGCCTCCCGGGTTCAAGCAATTCTCCTGCCTCAGCCCCCTGAGTAGCTGGGATTACAGGCATGCACCACCACTCCTGTCTAATTTTGTATTTTTAGTAGAGATGAGATTTATCCACGTTGGTCAGGCTGGTCTCGAACTCCTGGTCTCAGGTGATCCGCCTGCCTTGGCCTCCCAAAGTGCTGGGATTACAGGCATGAGCCACTGCATCCGGCTCTGTATGTTTTTTCTATGGAAGCCAGAATACTGTGCCATGAAGACCTTCCTTGATCATTTAAGAATGATCCTGGCTGGGCGCGGTGGCTCACGCCTGTAATCCCAGCACTTTGGGAGGCCGAGGTGGGCAGATCACGAGGTCAAGAGATGGAGACCATCCTGACCAACATGGTGAAATCCTGTCTCTACTAAAAATACAAAAAAATTAGCCAGGCGTGGTGGCACATGCCTGTGGTCCCAGCTACTCGGGAGGCTGAGGCAGAAGAATCACTTGAACCCAGGAGGGGGCAGTTGCATTGAGCCGAGATTGTGCCACTGCACTCCAGTCTGGGCAACACAGTGAGACCCTGACTCAAAAAAAAAAAAAAAAAAAGAAGGGGGGAAAAAAATTGGAAAATCATCCAAGGTTATACAGGTAGTAATTGGCTATCAAGTTTCAAAATTATACTAGATTTTTCCTGAAGTATGAGTTTAACTTGAATTGGATATAAAACTGTGTTAAAAGAAGAATGTCAACTGAATTAAATTTAAAGCAGTTTAATTGATCAATGAACGATTTGTGAATCGGGCAGCCCTCAGAATCACAGCAGATTCAGAGAGACTCCAGGGGGTGCCTCATGGTCAGAAGAAATTTATAGACAAAAAAGTAAAGCAATGTTCAGAAATCAGAAATGAGGTACAGAAACAGCTGGATTAGTTACGGCTCGGCATTTGCCTTATTTGAACGCAGTTTGAACACTCACAGTGTATGGGTGGTTGAAGTATGGCTCCTGGGATTGGCCAACACTCAGCGATTGTTACAGGCACATACACCTAAGTTAGGTTTTCAATCTTGTCTGCCTATTAAGTTAGGTTGCAATTCATCCACAAGGATTCAAATATAGAAGTATGGAGTCCATCTCAGGCCATATTTAGTGTGCTTTAACAACTGCTATGGATGTGTTTGGAAATACATTTCTATGTCATGGCCAATTATCCATTTGGCATATTGATGAGGAACTCAGCAATTGACACTGGCACTTCTATGCTTAGTCAAAAGAAGGATGGGGCCTGTTGTGTTACAACCTGTGATATGGTAGAATAATAAGAAATAGATATTTGTCTCTGGCCTTTGTCCCTGGTTCCTGACATAGAGCTCCTAAACTCTTGTAGACAGGGATGCTAGGTGAATCTTTTGTTCTAATATTTGGTCTTTGACCCCAGTTCCTTACACAGAGCTCCAAAATCCCTTAAAATTCCCTGGGTGATAGGAGCATCTTTTGTTTAGATGAAGTGAATCTTGATGGACCCCTAGGCAGCTTCAGGATGGGGGCTGGTTACCAGGGAAACCAACCATGTGATTATAGAGCTGGAAATTTCAGCTCCATCCCCTGACCTCTAGGGAGGAGAAAAGGGCTCAAGTTGAGTGATCACCAATGGCCAAAGATGTAATCAACTGTGCCTATGTAATGAATCCTCCATTAAAATCCCAATGGACAAGATTCAGAAATCTTTGGGATAGCTGAACACACGGAGGCATGGAAGCTCTGCACTCTCGCCCACATGTCTTTCTCTGTGCACCTCTTCCATCTGGTTATTCTTCTGTATCCTTTGTAATATCCTTTATAATAAATGGATAAGTAAAGTGTTAACTTGAATTCTGTGAGTCGCTCTAGCAAATTAATCAGACTGGAGGAGGGGCTTGTGGGAATCCAGATTTGTAACTGGTTGGTTAATTATAAACAACACATAGTCACAACTTGTGATTGGCATTTGAAGTGGGGGGGCAGTCTTTTGGGACTGAGCCCTTAACCTGTGGGATCTGACACTAAATCCAGGTACACAGTGTCAGAACTGGGTTAAATTACAGGACATCAAGTTGATGGCCACTGGAGAATTGGTTGTCGGTGGGAAGAAATTCCCACACACTTTGGTGACAGGAGGTGAAGGGTTGTACTGAGTGTATGAGAGTACAGAGAAAACAAGTTGTTTTTGTTTTTTCCACTCAGAACAGCCTGAGCCAAATTAAAAGATGAAATAACTGAACAATTGCCAGCCCATACAGAGAGCTAAATCCTCACTGGGATCACACACAAGAGCCATAATGTCAGTTAACTGTGATTCCACAGGTGATCTGTTATACAGCTGGAGAAATGCAAGTTAGTCTGGTCCTACTCCACTATAGTAGACAGAGTGGATTAGAAATTAAAACATGGTTACTTGGCAGAGATACGTACCTACATTCAAGTGTTTCGGCAATTCACAGGTACAAATTGTGCAATGATTCCTTTATTTGATTATCTAAAATTTACTTCCTGAAATATGCCTCCAAAAAGGTTATCTGGCTCTAAAGATTGCAGAAAAGAACTGGAGTAGAAGAAAAGTGAGTGTGATTGGTGAAAAAAACAGAAATGAAAGACAATTCCAGTTGAGTTAAATGTCCCACATTTACGGCATGTAAAAATACATGACAATATATAATTTTTATTAAGTACACGCTAAGCAATGGGTAATGAAAATAATGTGTTTTGAGGAAACCTGGACTATTGACAGTACAGGTGGTGATAGAAAATACCATTTTGGATCTTACAGGAGGAAAGAGGGTGAGAACCGTCAGAAGGAAGAAGGGCGTTGGTGTGAACCTATGAAAATCAGCGTTTACAAAGTGTTCAAGAACTTCGATCCCAAATCAATTCTCTGGAGAGGTAAGAGTTTTCTTGCCACGCCCAGAGCAAACCCTACCCTCCGCGTGGATTTTGTTTCTCCCCAGAGCCTCTTGAGAGTCTTGGTTAATTCCAGAGTTGCTAAGGAACTCCAGAGTCCTGGAGAGAGGGTCTAGCGCCCCTCAGCGCTGCTTAGAGTCGCAGGGCTGGTATTTTCAAATGCTGGATATACTCACTGATGTACAAGCTTAAGGCTATGAAATTAAAGCTGTAACAAACAAGAAGCGATTGCTATAAAACTTCCAAGTCCACCGCGTGCCTGTAATCCCAGCTACTCAGGAGGCTGAGGCAGGAGAATTGCCTGAACCCAGGAGGCGGAGGTTGCGGTGAGCCGAGATCGTGCCATTGCACTCCAGCCTGGGTAACAAGAGCTTAACTCCGTCTCAAAAAAAAAAAAAAAAAAAAAAACACTTCCAAGTCCTTAACGCTTCTTTCTCCCACTGCAATCATTGCTTTTAGAGCATGATTTTTGGGGTTTCTGAGGAACACAAATGTCAGTTCCTGCAGAACAGACTGTAACGAGCTTGGATACAATTGCATAGGTTGCAGTGAACTTTAATACCGATGATGTCAGGATCTGTTCTGATACATACATCGAGATTATTAATAAGCGCAGCATCAGTACTTTTAAATCGATAAATATTTTCAAGTACTACTGTTTTATTTGTCCTATATATCAAATCTTAGTATATTAACGCTTAGAGCTATAGTTATAACCACGACCTGTATTCATAGTAGATTTTTTGTATTTCTCCTTCATTCCCCCAACCTACTCCCCACCCTCCTCCCTATATTTTTGGACCTTATAGGAGGAAAGAGGGTGAGAACTGCCAGAAGGAAGAAGGGTGTTGGTGTGAACCTATGAAAATTAGCGTTTACAAAGTGCTCAAGAACTTTTTACTTCAATCCCAGATCAGTTTTCTGGAGAGGTAAGAGTTTTCTTGCCATAGCCGGGCGCAACCCCTACCCTACGCGTGGATTTCGTTTCTCCCCAGAGCCTCTTGAGAATCTTGGTTAATTCCAGAGCTGCTAAGGGAGGGCCCAGCGCCCCTCAGCGCTGCTTAGGTCTTCTTGGACTGCATTGGGAAACAGCCAGCCCAGGCGAGGTGCCCCGGGCGCCCCCAAGAAAAAAAATTGCGCGGCCCAGAAGTCACAGGCTTTACCTCTGGGAAGTGGTCACAAGGCCCGGCACAGTGGCGGCTGTCTCCTCTTGGAACTGCGCAGTGAAAAGCGAGTGCGCCCTCTCAGCCCGCAGCTCGGGAGAGGGGTAGGGTAGGGACAGGGTCATCTCCATAGGGATCCTACAACACTCGGAGCCGCCACCCCGCCCCGCAGGCCCGCAGCCCCGCCCGCCGCCGGAGAGCTGCCCGCCCCATGCGGGCCACCGCCCTTCTCTCCGCAGCCTCAGTGCGAGACCCGCTAGGCTCAGGTCCCAGCGCCTTTCCCTGCCTCCATGGAGCTTGCGGTGGAAGAAGGGGGTCCCTTGGGTCGCTGCACGTCCCGGAAGCCCTGTGAGGTGCCCAGCAAGGGCAAGGCCGTGGGACCCCAAGAAGATACTTGGACACTGAAGCCAACGTTTGCTTGATTGCATATAAAGCCATTGATGTTAAGGCTGTGTGATGGGGAAAGTGGAGCTTCTTCATCTTTGTCATGTGCATCTTCAGCAGATCCTCAGAAAATGTTAATATTATTGCCGAATTGCCAATTTCAGCATTATACAGGAGGCACAAAAACAAAACAAAAAAAACCCTTCCTCATTAGTTTCTGGTCAAAATGTCTTTAATTATTTGTTGTGAAGCCTGCTTTTTTCTTTGGTATGTAATATTATGGCCAGGAAAAGACGCTCACAATACATTACGTACAAAAAGCAGCTTAGAAAAAACTATCAGAATGGTATAATCTATTTTTCACAACGTGTTTAAGAAATCTGGGAGTATGTACACAAATAGGTGAAATGGCTTGCTCCAGTAGAGTTTTAAAAATCATCTGTAATTCAATTTTTTTCTACAATGAATATGCAGCATCTATGTAATAAACATTGTTTTATTCTAGTAAAATTTCTTATGAGAGATAGGCTCTTGCTATGCTGCCCAGGCTGCAGTGCACTGGCTATTCACAGGCCTGGTCATTGTGCACTATATTTTTATTTTAAATATCTTTTTCATCTGTATGCCAGTAAAATCATCATAGTGCATTATAGCCTAGAGGCTCAAGCAATCCTCTTGCCTCCGCCTCCTGGCTGAGGGAGGGGGTGGAGCAGAGACAGGGTCATCTCCATAGTGATCCAACAACAGGAAGTCAGCCTGCTGGCCCACAGCCCCGCCCACCACTGCACCCCTATGGTTACACAGGCATCGTATTTTTTTCCTGTTGCCTTGAACATGTGTTTAAGGAGTGTGAAAGGATACAAATTAGATAAGCTAAAATTTTGATACCTTGGACCCCTCTGGGGCCCTGTGACAAAAAGGGAAGATGGACCAAGCTAATAAATAAGGTAAATCCACTGCTCTGTCATAACCCACAGGAAACGGTTTTTGCTTTATTCTCTCTCAGGACCGATCTATGAAAAATGTGTCACACAACAAAGTGTCCTTTCACCCTGTCAGATCCTAGAGTACTACATTTTCCCCTTAAATCCCTATTCTCACAACCCAAATGAAGTTTCCTCCGAAACGTAATTTTTAAAATGGGTATTAAAAACACCAATTAAATAAACCGATCAAAATACTTTGAATTCAAAAAGCCAAAGATTATTACAATCAAAATTAAGAAATATTCAATAAGTCCTTCTCCTCCCTCCCCCAATCAGGTGCTGCTTTCTGTGGCCTGGAAACAAGGAGACAGAACATGGACATCTTCCGCAATGCAAAGGTAACTGAGCTATAAACAGACAAAATGTGTTCTATCCACACCATGGAGTATGATTCAGCCAAAAAAAAGAAAATGAAGTGCATGCAATAACATGAAGCTTAAAATCTTGAAAACATCATGCTAAGTAAATGAAGCCAGTCACAAAAGGCCACATATTGTATGATTCCATTTATATAAAATGTCTAGAAGATCCAGACAGCTGGAAAGTAGATTAGTGGCTGCCAAAGGCTGGGGGGCTTGGGGGACAAGGAGTGACTGTTAATGGGATTCTTTTTAGGATGATGAGAATATTCTAGAATTAGATAGATTATGGTGATGGGTATATAACTCTATGAATCTACTAACAACTGAATTATACACTTTAAAAGGGTACATTTTATGACATATGAATTATTGTTTCGATAAAGGTGTTTTTAAAAGGTGATAAAATGAATGTTTACTGAGCATTACTGGTATCAGCTATTGTGCTAAGCATCTTTTTTTTTTTTTTTTTTTTTGAGATAGAGTCTTGCTCTGTTCACCCAGGCTAGAGTGCACTGGCACAATCTTGGCTCACTGCAACCTCTGCCTCCTGGGTTCAAGCGATACACATGTCTCAGCCTCCCAAGTAGCTGGGATTACAGGAGTCTACCACCATACCCAGCTAATTTGTGTGTATGTGTTTGTAGTGGAGATGGGGTTTCACCATGTTGGCCAAGCTGGTCTTAAACCCCTGATCCACTGCCTCAGCGTCCCAAAGTGCTGGGATTAAAGGCGTGAGCCACCGCGCCTGGCCTGTGCTAAGCATCTTATATGCACTTTTTCACTTTACTCCCCATACAACCACTGCCAACTTGGTTACTGGCCTCATTTGCTAGATTGCCAAAAACAAAACAAAACAAAACAAAAAAACACCTAACCTGAGTAAATGTACATTAACACAAAGCTAAGGGGCAGAATGGGGATTCAAGTTAAGGTCTAAGTAACTTTAAAGCTCACATTCTTTCATCATACCAGTATTTAAATATCTACAAGGCACAGAATTTGCAAGGAAGTTCTAGCACCTCAAATTTTACAAACACAGTTTACATTTAGGAATGGAACACTTGTATTGCCCAGATTGAAGACTACATGTATTTCTTCAAAACAGACAACAGAGACTAACTTAAAACGATTACTTTATTAAAAAATAGCAAATCTCACAAACACATATTTAATTTCTTATCACTGGCCATTGGAAAACACACCAGCGTGTGTACTGATTGTCTAACGTAAACTGAAGCTGGGCTGCCACAAGACGCCTTTGCATCACCAACTTGCAATCAACACTGGAATAAGTTTGGTGAGCTCGGGAAAGACAAATCCCTCAGCCCTGTCAAGAACATTAGTACAATGTATTTCAAGTATAATCCCGTAAGGCAACAATACGAAGCATAGCAGCACAATCTCTGCATCACATTTCCTGATTAAGCCTTCAAAAGGCCTAGGCCTCCAGTTATGGTGAATTACAGTGAGTCACATTTACTAAAAGCAGTATGTGAAAATGATCATTGCACTTGCACTTTAATTACTTTAATTCCTTGTGGAAGATGATTCTGCTACTGGATTTGGCTGGAAAAGTAAAGACTGCTGCTTCTCTTCAAAATCACAAGAAAGCAAACTGCATTTCATTTCAGCTAGTAGAAGTGTTTGGAACATCTTGTGCATCTGCCAAATGGAGTTTTTGTCTGCATTCATCAGTTAAGAAGATTTTCATTCTATAAGGGGTACTTCTTTTACATTTCTGAAAACTACATTCAGAAGCAAAGAGAAAGAGGTATTTAAAACAGAAATATGCTCTAAGGAAAAGCTCTGTGTTGCCACTGAGAAACTAAGATGTGGTAAGACAATTTTTAAATTTACTACATTATACTCTGTCTAGAATTTGAAGACTTTTTTTTTTTTTTTTAATTTTAGAGACAGGGATTCACTCTGTTGCCCTGGCTGAAGTGCAGTACTATGTTCATACCTCACTGCAGCCTTGAACTCCTGGGCTCAAGCAATCCTCCCACCTCAGCCTCCCAAAGGTACGTACCAGCACACCTGGCTAATTTTTCCATTCTTGGTTAGAGATGGGGGTCTTGCTGTGTTGCCTAGGCTGGTCTTGAACTCCTGTTCTTAAACAACCCTCCTGCCCTGGCCTCCCAAAGTGCGTGCTGGGATTACAGGTGTGAGCCACCACAACTGACCCAGAATTCTTTTAATGTATCAATAATCATATTCATAGTAAGGAGCTGATTAGAGACAAATATGTCAAGACACTAGATTAAAAAAATCTTTTGAGAAGACACCACTTTATCATCTTTGGGAAAACAATTCTGTGTATAAGTCCAAAAATAAAATCATTACAGGTCTAAAATCTTTTCTATAATTATCTTAATTGTTCCTCAAGAAGACTGGAAACAGGACGGGAATCTTGCGTGTATTAGTCCTCCTTTCTTACAATCACTGTCTTTCATTTTTCTCATTGACCTGTATTTATCCACCTGTTACTTATTTTTCAAGACCCAACTCAATGATATGAATATACTGAAAGTAACTAAATACTTGCAGTACATGTATGGCAGAGGTTGCAAAAATGTACAGACATAAGCATTGCCATCAAAAACATTCTTGTCCAGTGGGAAGGCTGAGATTTAACACATGTAAAAATCAACAGAAAATAAAATAATGCAGAACGCTAGGCTGAGGTACAAATGAAATTCTTTATGGAAGTGGTCATGTTGAATGTAACATAAGGTGAACAAGGAGGTGAAAGTAACTCTAGGTAGGAAGTACGACCTGAACAAAGGCATTATGGTGAGAATGAACATGATGTGTTCTTGGGCATCCAGAAAACCAGCCTGAGGGGAATGAAAAGAATAAAAAATATGTGATCCAATTATTAAGAACCTTTAAAAGGGTTGACATGGTTTTAAAAAATTGATAAAAAAATAGAAATGACAGGAAGAAAGTGATGTTTCAGGAATATTAATTTTGTAGCAAGGTCTAAAGTTTAGAGCAACACTGCCAATAGAAATACAATGAAGGCTGGGAGCAGTGACTCGCGCCTGTAATCCCAGCACTCTGGGAGGCTGAGGCAGGAGGACTGCTTGAGCCCAGGAGTATGAGACCAATCTTGGCAACATAGCAAGACCCTGTCTCTTAAAAAAAGTAGATTAGCCAGGCATAAAGTATACCTGTAGTCCTAGCTACTCAGGAGGTTGAGGTGGGAGATCAACTGAGCCCAGGAAGTCAAGGCTGCAGTGAGCCATGATCCTGTCACCGCACTCTAGCCTGGGTGATGGAGCAAGGCTCTGTCTCAAAAAAAAATATATAATATTTTAAGAATTATTTCAACATGTAATCATTGTAAAAATTGAGATATTTTATGTTCTTTTAAAAATATTAAGTCTTTGAAATGGTTTAATGGCTACTGTATTGAACAGTGCAACTCTAGAACTGGAACAGAAAATTGAAAAAGTATAAGCAGGTGACGAGGTCCTGGATTATGTAGAGAGTGAAGGAAGAATAAAAGCAGAACTGATGATACTGATGATGACTGACAACTGTAATGAAGAGATGGCAAACAGACTTCATATCCACATCCAGGCTCAATGGCAGAGAATGCCATGCCTGATTAGCAGTATCTGCCATGGTCCTTGAAAGCATCTGAAAATATTCTTGGAGACTGAATTGACAGAGGCAGTCATGACAGAGAGGGAAATAAGGAGGGGAGAGTTTAAGTACTGAGAGAACACCTATTACTGGTGAGGAAACTATGGTGGCCAGATTTTGTTCAAGGTTACACGACTGCTTACCAAGCATTCCAAAGCCTACACTCTTGTATTATATAGGATATTCCGCTGCTTTGTTTGTGGTGGGTAAATTCCACCACAGGTTGAGTCACAGAAAGTGGTTTAAAAAAAAATTCTAAATGTTTAACAAAAACTCACAAAAAAGGGCCGGGCATGGTGGCTCACACCTGTAATCCCTGCACTTTGGGAGGCTGGGGCGGGCGGATCACCTAAAGTCAGGAGTTCAAGAACAGCCCGGCCAACATTGTGAAACACCATTTCTATTAAAAATACAAGAATTAGCCAGGTGTGGTGGTACATGCCTATAATCCCAGCTACCTAGGAGGCTGAAGCACAAGAATTGCTTGAACGAGGTGGAGGAGGTTGCAGTGAACTGAGATCACACTACTGCTCCAGCCTGGGTGACAGAGCAAGACCCATCTCAAAAAAAAAAAAAAAAAAAAAAGACACAAACAAGGATAGGAGATATTTAAGTGTCATAGCAGAGAAAGAATATAAAACATTGAAGGAATATAGTTAAAAAGAACTTTTTGCAAGAAAAACCCCTTGATTAACTCAAATCTTATCCCCGTTTTAACTCTTTCTTGACAATGAAATATTACATTAATCTCTCCCCACAGTTTATGTAACACCTTATTTTCTTTCTCTGCAAAATGGGGGCATAACACCATCTACTTCCAAGTAGGGCCAAATAAGATAATGGACATAAAATC
Source organism: Aotus nancymaae (assembly GCF_030222135.1). NCBI lineage: Eukaryota > Metazoa > Chordata > Mammalia > Primates > Aotidae > Aotus > Aotus nancymaae. The sequence goes on from NW_026988454.1 coordinate 28,892,610, forward strand.
CTTTATACAGTACTGAGAAAACAGTAAGTATTCATGAAGAGTAGCTATTAACTGCCATTATAGAACTTGTATATACCTCCTGATTTCTTTTGCCCAGGCTGGAGTGCAATGGCACAATCTTGGCTCACTGCAACCTCCGCCTCCCAGGTTCAAGCAATTCTCCTGTCTCAGCCTCCTAGGTAGCTGGGATAACAGGTGCCTACCACCATACCCGGCTAATTTTTCTATTTTTAGTAGAGATAGGGTTTCACTTTGTTGGCCAGGCTGGTCTTGAACTCCTGACCTCAAGTGATCTGCCTGCCTCGGCCTCCCAAAGTGCTGGGATTACAGGTGTGAGCCACCGTGCCTGGCCCTGATTTCTTAATTGTTGTTACTGCACAATTCAGCAGTTACTAACAGTATGAATATAATCTTATAGTAATAATAGTAATTTATATATATATAGTTTGGAAATTTTCACATACACATAATCACATGTAGTAATTACCCTATATTACAGAGAACCCTCTGAGATGTTAAACAGTTTGCCCAAGGTTACATTATCAAAATGTAGAACCAAATTTAAAACATCAAATCTCTACAACCAGTATCCTTTGTATCTTAATAACTGGTTCAAAGAAGGTATCTTACCTCTCAGATTATTTTATGGGCAAGACCATGCCTCATTGTTCTTTTGTACCTTACCATTGTGCCTATTGTTATGTTCAAAAATACATTTTGAAAAGTTCTTAAAATAATTGCTCTAAATTGAAATGTCAAACCTGAATATTCTACATGTGTCTGGGTGATTTCTTTACACTAATCCTGTAATACACTAACTACATTTAATTATGAAATGTCATTTCACAAGCTATGTTAAGCATCCCTCAAAGGCTTCATTTTAATAATATCTAGTTTTCAATTTTGTTCACCTAAAATTTCCTATGTGATGATATTAAATTAGGTATAGTAGATTATCTCTGAATTTCTCACTGCCAGTTAGCCTCAGAATCTAAGCTTCAGAATAACTTATATAGCAACTAACCTAATCCTCAATTTTCATGATTAAAAATAATAATTTGTCTTAAACATTCAAAAGCAGTACAAAACAAAGCAGAACAAACCAGAAACAAAATTTCAGCATAGAAAACAACAAGAAAATTCCATTTGGAACCCAAAGTGGGCAGGGAATGGTGCCTCACCCCTGTAATCCCAGAACTCTGGGAGGCTGCAGTGGGAAGACTGCTTGAGCCTCAGAGGCTGAGGCTGTGGTGAGCCGTGATCATGGTACTGCACTCCAGTCTGGGCCATGGAGTGAAACCCTGTTTCTAAAAAAAAAAAAAAAAAAAAAGAGAAAGAAGAAAACAGCAAAGAAAGGAAAGAAAACTAAGGAGGAAGAGTGATACCTCTAGTGAATAATACTCTCTTTTTTCACCATATCTAAATAACACATCTTTCTAAAACTTGATTGAGACTATTCACCAGAAATTGTAAGTTGTAAACTTTTCACTGTTGAGAGTAGGCAAAGGATACATGGAAGAATTCAATTCTTCTAACTGCAAAACAAAGAAACAAATTTATTTTTAATTTTTATAAGATCAATATAAATAGTTGTTAATTATTTGTTTTTAAATACATTATTTTTCATTTAAGGTTTCTTGTGTTGGGCACAGTGACTCGTGCTTATAATTCTGGCATTTTGGGAGGCCAAAGCGGGAGAATTGCTTGAGTCCAGGAGCTCCAGACCAGCCTGGGCAAGATGGTAAGATCTCATCTCTACAAAAAAAAAAAAAAAAAAATTAGCCAGGCATGGTGATGCACACCTGTGGTCCAGCTAGTCAGGAGGCTGAGGTGGGAGGATTGTTTGGACCCTGGAGTTTAAAGCTGCAGTGAACTCTGTTAGTGCCACTGCACTCCAGCCTGGGCGACAGAATGAGATTCTGCCTCAGAAAAAAAAAAAAAGCTTTCTTTAAATGAAAAGGCAAAAAGTATGAAAGAAGAAAACTTTCAAAAAATTTTCAGGCCGAAAAATTCCTTTTTGCAAAAATAATTATAGCATTAACATGTATGAAACAAGAATATGAGAAGAGCGGCCAGGCGTAGTGGCTCTTGCCTGTAATCCTAGCACTTTGGAAGGCTGAGGGGAGAGGCTTGCTTGAGCCCAGGAGTTCAAGACCAGCCTGAGCAACATAACAAAACCCTGTCTCTACAAAAAAATAGAATATGAGGACAGGTGATAAAAACTGGAGTTTTATAAGTATTCCTAAAACCAGGCGTAATAACAGTCATCTCTAATAGTTTTTAAAAGAAAAAAAGTTGCCATTTTAATGATCAAAATCTTTAAAACTATCATAGATTGCAAAGAGGTTTCATGTCACTCAATTTTCTATATGAGATAGAATTTATCTCGCGTTGTCTTAGGCTGTTTGGGCCGCTATAACAAACACCATAAACTGGTGGCTTATAAACAACAGAAATTTACTTCTCATAGTTCTACAGGGTGGAAAGTCCAAAATTAAGGAGCTAGCAGATCTGGCATCTGGGGAGGGCATGAACCTCTTCCTGGTTCATGGAACAGGAGGGTTTTCTCCCCATGTCCTCACATGGTAGAAGGGATAAGGGGTTTCTCTCGGGTCTTTTTTATAAGGACATTAATCATATTCTTGCCCGAATCACCTCCCAAAGGCCCCATCTCCTCCTACCATTACCTTCTAAGTTAAGATTTCAACATATGCTTTCTGGGGAGGACATAAACATTCAGACCACAGCATTTTTATCTTACAGAAGGAAAAATCTGAATTACAAAAAATGTTAACTAAATGGCTCAGTGTTGCTCAGTTATAACCCAAATGCAGACCCTGAACTCAACAAAGGCTTTCTGGTTTCAAATGTAGTGTTCTTTTCACTATACCATTGTTATTCTCCTAAATGTATAGCAAATTATATTTCTATCTGTTAAGAGGGAAAAAAACATAAAACATGAACTGGTAAGGCTGGGCACTGTGGTTCACACTTGTAATCCCAGCACTTGGGGAGGCCAAGGTGGGTGGATCACTTGAGTTCAGGAGTTCGAGACCAGCCTGTACAACATGGTGAAACCTCATCTCTACTAAAAATACAAAAATTAGCCAGGTATGGTGGCTCGTGCCTATAGTCCCAGCTACTTGGGGGTGCTGAGGCAGGAGGATTACTTTGAGTTCAGGAAGTTTCTGAGGCTGCAGTGAGCTGAGATGGCGCCACTGCACTCCAGCTTGGGTGACAGGTGAGACCCTGTCTCAAACAAACAAACAAACAATGAACTGTAAATGGAAATACTTGCAAGACTGAATATGACAGACTTGAAATACAAAGATTATAGACTGGAAATAGTGAAAGTGTTATTTCACATTTACTTATTCAGAAGAGAGAAAACAGTAGAAATAAACCCTTTTTGTTAATAGGGAATCTAAAACTAAAGTGTATTGAATTCAATTTTTATTTATTTTAGTTCCAAAAAAAATTTAGAGGCAAATTCAATTAACATTTCTCAGTGTAACAATCATACCTCGGCCGGGCGTGGTGGCTCACACCTGTAATCCCAGCACTTTAGGAGGCCAAGGTGGGTGGATCACCTAAGGAGAGGAGTTTGAGACCAGCCTGGCCAACATAGTGAAACTCCATCTCTTATTAAAAAAAGTAAAAAAAAGTAAAAAAAAGTTTAAAAGTAAGTAATTAAAAAAAAAAATCATACCTTGTGTTATGTGCTAAACTGTGTACCCTCCAAAATTCATGTTTCAGTCCTCACCCCCAGTATCTCCAAATGTGAGTAGATTTTTTTTTTTTTGAGACAGAGTCACACTCTGTTGGCCAGGTTGGAGTGCAGTAGTGCGATCTCGGTTCACTGCAACCTCCGCCTCCTGGGTTCGAGTGATACTCCTGCCTCAGCCTCCTGAATAGCTTAGATTACAGGTGCACGCCACCACATTGAGCTAATTTTTGTATTTTTAGTAGAGATAGGGTTTCACTGTGTTGGTCAGGCTGGTCTCAAACTCCTGACCTTGGGTGATCCACCCACCTTGGCCTCCCAAAGTGCTGGGATTACAGGTGTGAGCCACTGCACCCAGCCTGAATGTGAGTAGATTTGAAGACAGGGGTTTTAAACAGGTAATTAAGTTACAATGAGGTCATTAGGGTGGGCCCTCATCCAATGTGACTGGCAGGAAAAGCAAAGTTGGACACTTGGCATAGAGGAAGAAGCCATGAGAACCTGATGGCTACCTACAAACTAAGAGGCCTCAGAAAAAAAACAAATCTGCCAACTTGAGCTCCAACTTTTAGCCTCCAGAATTGTAAAAAAATTAATTTCTGTTGTTAAAGTCACCCAGTCTGTGGTACTTTGTTTTGGCAGCCCTAGCAAAGTCATACATATGGCAGTGTACTAAATTAGCAGAAACACCAAATGTAGTTCTCTATTTAAAAACAAGTAACCACCACCTGAGTAAATAACACAAAATGTATTATCATGTCAGAAAAGGTCTTTTTGACTACTATCCTCTGTATCTTAAGATTTTATTATATCTGTACAGAAGCAAATGTTTTGCTTTCAGATTTGCCAGTATCTGTATTCTGAGAATACATGCTTAGATGTAAATATGATAACTTCCTTGGAATATGTTTCTTTTAAAAAAGAGGAAAGTTTTTACAACATGTATGAAACTTGAACATTAAATAAAATTATCCACTTCGGCCGGGCGAGGTAGCTCACGCCCGTAATCCCAGCACTTTGGGAGGCTGAGGCAGGCAGATCACGAGGTCAAGAGATTGAGACCATCCTGGCCAACATGGTGAAACCCCATCTCTACTAGAAATACAAAAATTAGCTGGGTGTGGTGGCGTGTGCCTATAGTCCCAGCTACTTGGAAGGCTGAGGCAGGAGAATTGCTGGAACCTGGGAGGCAGAGGTTGCAGTGAGCCAAGATTGCGCCACTGCACTCCAGCCTGGCGCCTGGTGACAGAGCAAGACTCTGTCTCAAAAAAAAAAAAAATTTCCACTTAGGCCACATACTGTCAATTCCATTGATATGAAATGTCCACAACAGGCAAATCTATAAAGGCAGAAAGTAGATTAGGGGTTGCTAGGGGATGGGGAGAGGAGAGAATGGAGAGGTACAGTGTTTCTTTTTGGGGTGGTGAACATGTTCTGCAGTTCAACAGCAATCTGTACAGCATTGTGAATACACTAAAAACCACGTAATTGTATAAATTAAAATAGTTCAAAAGCTAAATTTTTTGCAATAAAAAATATTTTTTAAAAGAACAAAGCAAAAGAATGATACTTACATCTGACAGCAGCCTATCCAGATTGGAGTCACTGGCTATTTTTCTCTTATCCTCAGGAAGCTCCTCTAACTCCCCATAGAGCTCCAGATTCAAGCGAGCTAATTTCTCCTGCATCCCCCGAACATGTTCCATCTGTTCAATGGAACATTCATTTCCTTGGGAACATTCCAGAACATTAATAATCATTAGGACAGTTCAAAATAACAGGCTTGAGTCAAAACACTTAAACTCTAGGCCCTCTAAAAGAAACAAGTTTTCTTTCTTCTGTAAATTAGATAATCATTAATATTTTCTGTGTTTAATAACAAATCAAATTTCTGACCAGGAAAACAATGACCAACCTAAGAAATAACCTTGGGTACTGAAGCAAATCATATAGGAAATATTTCTTTTTAAAAAGCAAAATCAGGCTGTGCATGGTGGCTTGTACCTAAAATCCCCACACTTGGGAGGTCGAGGCAGTAAGACTGTTTGAGCCCAGGAGTTCAAGACCAGCCTGGGCAACATGGCAAGACCCTACCTCTAAAAAAAATTAAAAAAGAAACACATTAGCTAGGCATGGTAGTGCATGCCTCTGGTCACAGCTACTTGGAAGACTGAGGCAGGAGGATTGCTTGGGCCCAGCCAGCACGTGAAGGTGGCAGTAAGCTGTGTTTAAGCCACTGTACTCCAGCCTAGGTGATAGAGTGAGACCCTGTCTCAAAAAAAAAAAAAAAAAGAAAGAAAAGAAAAAATCATCCCTTAAGTAGAGAAAATATATTTTCTTCAACAGTAATATGTAGAAGCAAAACAGCACCATTTAATCATGTCCAGTTTGACAACTGCTGTTTGAACTGAGTGACCCAATATTTTATAATAATTTGAGTGAAATTAAGAGTTCTAGGCCCGGCTGGGCACAGTGGCTCACGCCTGTAATCCCAGCATTTTGAAAGGCTGAGGTGGGCAGATCACTTGAGGTCAGGAGCTGGAGACCACCAGCCTGGCCAACATAGTGAAACCCCATCTCTACTAAAAATACAAAAAATCAGCCGGGCATGGTGGCGGGTGCCTGTAATCCCAGCTACATGGGAGGCTGAGGCAGGAGAATTGCTTGAACCCAGAAGGTGGAGGTTGCAGTGAGCCAAGATCATGCCATTGTACTCCAGCCTGGTGACAGAGTGAGACTCTGTCTCAAAAAAAAAAAAGGAAGAGTTTTAGGCCCAGTGAGGTGGCTCATGCCTATAATCCTAGCATGATGGGAGGCCAAGGCTATGGATCACTTGAACTCATGAGTTCGACACCAGCCTGGGCAACATGGTAAAACCTCATCTCTACAAAAATACAAAAAATTAGCCAACTAGCTAGGCGTGGTGGCACATGCCTGTAATCCCAGCCACTTGGGAGGCTGAGGTGGGAGGATCACATAAGCCTGGGGAAGTTGAGGCTGCAGTGAACCATGATTACACCACTGCACTCCAGCCTGAGTAAGAGAGCGAAACCCTGTCTCAAACAAAAAAAAGAAAAGAGTTCTGGCTGGGCACGGTGGCTCATGCCTCTAATCCTAACATTTTGAGAGGCCAAGGTTTAAGAACTGCTTGAGTCTAGGAGTTCAAGATCAGCCTGGGCAACGTGGTGAAACCTCATCTCCACAAAAAAAGTACAAAAATTAGCCGATGTGGTGGTCTGTGCCTGTAGCCCCAGATACTTGGGAGGCTGAGGTAGGAGGATGGCTTGAGCCCAAGGAGGCCGAGGCTGCAGTGAGCTGTGATCATACCACTGCACTCCAGCTTAGGTGACAGAAAGAGACCCTGTCTCAAAAAAAAAAAAGTTCAATAATGACTTCAAATGTGAATCATTTTGCCAACCAACTGTGTATTCTTCCTTTAAGAAATCTAAATGAAAAGATTTATGAAGCATGAAAAATATTATGAAGCATGAGCAACACAATGTAGTATTTTTCATTGTTACACAGTTGTCAAGACAACTTAACTGCTAATGGATAGGTCTTACATTACGTTGTGACCAAGAGTCACTCTGAAGTGACATTATCTGCCCAGAGTAACTAATTTATACACATAACGTATGATCTTTTCCTTCAATTTTAAGTACAGAGTCTGCAATCCCTTGATAGTATATTTTTTTCCAAAAAAACCTTTTTCTTTTTCCTAAAGGTACTACAAAGGTAAAATATACCTCAGCTAAAGTTGAAGTACATATCCTGAATATGAATTAATATAAATTATACTAGTTTCCTCTAGCCAGCTTTATAACATTTTCATAAATGGACTATGGTACATTATGCTAAGGACTACTAATGTTGAAGCTAGTTATAGCTCTCTCAAAATCGTCCTTTCTTCACAGTAAAATGTATTTCCTCTATTTTAGTAATGTTTTTCAACATTAGTAACTTGGAAGGTCAAGTGGAAAAAACAGAAATATCTCCAGATATGTGTTTGTGTGTATGTCTGTGTGTATGTATGCAAATATACAGTAAAAATATAAAGAGGTAGAAATCATAGGGGAAAAGATGGGAATCAGAGGACGGATCTAGGTGACCTACCATGAGAACAACAGAAGCTTCAGAGGCGAAAACAGAAGAGATGGAAGATAAATAATAAATAATAGAAAATATGTTATGTGACATGAAAGATGAGTCAGCAGATATAAAGGGCTCACGGATTCCCAGGCAGATTGATGAGAAAAGACACAGTCCTAAGCATATCCTGGAAAATGCCTAACCTTTAAAGATAAAAGAAAAACATCTTTTAATCATCAAGACAAAAATATAAATTACCTGGTAAGAAAGAATCTCACTGGCAATGGAATTCTCATCTGCAATACTTTTATTATAAAGAGTAATCAGTAGGATAACAGATAAAGACAAGAAAGGATTTCAATCCATAAACACAAAGGCAACATAGAGTAGGGGAGGAAAGGTGCTGGGAAAAAGCAAAGGCATGGAAGTGGTCCCAAGATTACATCTCAAGGGTAGGAGGGAAGAAGGGAAGAGAGGGGAAGTGAAAGTATTCTGAAGATACCGCCTTACTGGGATGGGCTAAAGCAAGGAGGTAGGGATACAATAAAGTATTTTTGTGAGATAAATAATGTACTTTTAATGTCTTCTTTTCAAATATTAACATAACCAAGGCTGGAAACCCAGAAACTATGAAAGAAAAGATACAGACATGTTTGAGAATGCAAAAAGTAAAAACTTTTACAAGGTTAAATATACCATAAAAAAATGCACAGACAGAATAAATTCAGTAAACAGCAATAAATACATAATAGAGATCAGAGGGCTAGTATCTAAAACACAAAGGGCTCTTTACAACGGACAACTAAAGGATACATAACCAAGTAGAAAACTGAGGAAAGGTCCTGAAAAGGACCTACCAAACAGTCTAGCAAACACACATGGATCTTCAAACTCAACAGTAATAAAAAGACATCTCACTTTACACCAAGAGACTGGTAAAAATTAAAAGACAAATAATACCTACAGCTTGGTGGAAATTCAGGGAAAAATGTTCTTTCATAAATTGTTGATGGAACCTAGAAGTGCAGTATTTTTTTTTTGCAAAGCAATCTGTATACTTCTATTAAAATTACATATATGCTTTGACCCAGCAATCTCACTCATAAGACTCAATCCCAAAAGAATAAAAGCACCGGCCTAAAGATATATGTAAAATGATGTTCACTACACCATTGTGTTTGGTGGCTCAAAATGAGAAACAAAGTAATGCCTTTCAATAGGGACATGGTTGAATAAACTAGAGTATATTCACAACTTGGAATATTATGTTGCCATTAAGAACTAGAGCCATCTGAGGTGCATTAGAGAGATTTCTATCAGATACTCTTTATGCAGGAAAGCAAGATATAGAATATCTTATATAAGATACCATTTGTATTAAATAATGAAAATAAAAATATGAAAAGATATATACCTGGATTGTTAACAAATGGTTAGGATGAGGGGAAGTGGAAGTAGCAGAAGGGATAAGGGAGGGAATAGGGAAGTCAAGTAGAAAAAACATGGGGAAGGGAAAAAATATTTAAAAGAATCAATATGTATGTGGACATTTACACATTTGTATAAGATTATGCATCTTCTAAAAATTGGAGAAGTTAAAACATTTGTTTAAAAGATTATATATATTCAACAATATTGAAATTACTTTTTAAAATATTGGGAAATAATTTTATCATTAGAAAAAGCTTACAAATAAGTTTCAAACTGCACATGAAAAATCTGACTATATCTTTTGTGAACTCTGTGTATATAAAAAAATACCTGTTCAGAATTTTTAATGGGACAATCAGTTAACTATTCTTATGTCTTCATGAAGAAAACAAGAAAACTGGATTCTTTTAATTTCTAACTTTAAATCAGGAATCCTGGGCAAGAAACAAGTTTAAGCATAAGAGGGTAAGGGAAAATAATCTTGATACTTTCAAAATGAAGATACTAAGTCTACAATATTTTAACTGACCAAGACTGTCCCTCTTATTGGTTAAATGTGCAAGATACTTACTTCATTATAGCAATCCTACTTTGACTTTCAACTAACCCTTCCTCTTAAAAATAACTTTTTCCTAGAAGTTTTAGAAGGCAAATTATGTTCTAAGACAAAATCTAGGATGATTGCCTTTTATGCCTGTGGGCTATTTTTTTCTTAAGAAAGAAACTGACACTTTGAAAAGGAGAGTAAAATACACACAGAAAATAGGTTACAAACATCACAGAGAAAAATACAGTAGAGAAACATCTATTGCTTACCAAATGCTTGAAGTTTTCCAGAGTGGAAATCATTCAAAAGACTTAGCAGCCCTCTCTCCATCTCCTGTACATCTGAGACATCTGTGAGGAAGGAGTGCTGAATCGGAGTTGACTGAGCGCCTTTTCCCTCTCCACCCTGAGGTTTGGTCTTCTCTTTCATCACTCTGTAAATATGATGCAATTAACATTAATTCTATCTTTTTAGGCTATTTTAGATTAATTTTTTAGTGAAGTAAATGGAATTTCCAATAAATCAAATAAAGTCAATACTAAATAGAAACTCCAAGCCAGAAAACAAAAGAAAAAACAGGTTGTACTCGGGAGACTGAGGCAGGAGAATCACTTGAACCCAGGAGGCAGAGGTTGCAGTGAGCTGAGATCACGCCACTGCACTCCACCTGGGCAACAGAGTGAGACTCCATTTCAAAAAAAAAAGAAAAACCAGGTTGTGAAAAACCTCAAACAAATGTATAAAATATTACTATGAAGGCATATAAAAAGTTTGATTAATACATTTATATAATATGCTAATTCTTTGGACTGCAGAAAAGAAAACGTGTCTTTATTATCCTATGCTTTACACTTCATTTCTCAGAAAAAGGTATTACAAGTTTCCCTTCTAAACGTTATTTGTTCCTTGAACTATCAGTAGTTCTACAAGTGGTTATGGGGTCCCTACTCTGTAGCTGACATTATCCACAAATGCCCAGTCTAAGGGAAGATATTTAAATTCATAATCACCATGTAATGGAATGCTAAAAACTTGTTATCATCCTTGACTCCTCCAACTTCCTAAGGCTCCTACATGCAGTCATGAAGTCCTATCAATTCTACCCACAAAACATCTAATCTCTCCAGTTTTCTTTCTCCCCGCCACCATTCCATCTCTTAACCAAACAGCTTCCCAACCAGTCTCCCTATCTCTGTGTGTGATCCCTGATCTCCCTCTCTCCCCACAGGGCAGCCAAGTCCATTTCTGGGAAAAAAAAAAAAATCAGATTATATAATTTGCTTAATTAAAAATGCTTCAGTAGGCCGGGCATGGTGGCTCACGCCTGTAATCCCAGCACTCTGGGAGGCCCAGGCGTGGGGATCATCTGAGGTCAGGAGTTCAAGACCAACATGGCCAAGATAGTGAAACCCTGTCTCTATTAAAAACACAAAAATTAGCCAGGTGTGGTGGCGCACACCTGTAGTCCTAGCTACTCAGGAGGCGGAGGCAGGAGAATCCCTTTGAACCCAGGAGGCGGAGGTTGAAGTGAGCTGAAATCGCACCACTGCACTCCAGCCTGGGTGACAGAGTGAGAATCTGTGTCAAAAAAAAAAAAAAAAAAAAAAGAAGCTTCAGTAGCAGTTTTGCATTGCCTGCTGGATATAATCTTATATCCCTAAGAAACCCTATTCTCCCTGTTTATGCTCTAGCCACTGAATCTCTTTCGTTTCCTAGAAATCCATTCTCTTATCTTCTTACATGCTAATCCTCTGCCTACATTAGCATCCTTCCACTTACTGCCATCTTTGCCAGGCTGCCTCCCACACATCTTCAAGTCTCAGTTTAAATGCTATTTCCTCAGGAAGGCCTTTTCGGAACCCCTAGACTAAATCAGTCCTTATTACACATGTCTGGCATATACCAGACTCTCAAATATTTGAGTGATGATGTTATGCATACTGTGACATAGGAAGAGAGAGAAACAGCAGTTCGCTCAGCCTGGAGCCAGCCAGAGAAGGCTTCCTACAAGTGATAAGTGACCGAAGCCTTAAAGAACAAGTAGGGGCTAAACAGCCAAAATGGGAGAAGGAGTAATTTATCTTTATAATCCAATGCACACTACAAATCCTGACATGGAAGTATATTCAGTACTCAGCTTTAACATAATGTTGAATGAAGACATCTTCCCACAGCTGTCCTCACCATAATAAGGATAAGATAAAAAGGGTGTGTGTGTGTGTGTGTGTATATATATATATATATACACACACACACACACACACACACACACACAAACACAAACACACATATGCCCAGGGAAGGCAGGGGAGGGGGCACGCAAGAAAGAGACTAAATTCTTTTTTTTTTTTTTTGAGATGAAGTCTCACTCTGTTGCCCAGGCTGGAATGCAGTGGCATGATCTCGGCTCACCACAACCTCTGCCCTCTGGGTTCAAGCAATTCTCCTGCCTCAGCCTCCAGAGTAGCTGGGATTACAGATGCGCACCATGGCACCTGGCTAATTTTTTTTGTATTTTTAGTAGTGATGGGGTTTCACCATGTTGAACTCTTGACCTCAGGTAATCTACCTACCTCGGCCTCCCAAAGTGCTAGGATTACAGGCATGAGCCACCGCGACCAGCCAAAGCAACTAATACTCCTAACATGAAAGAAGTTTAGAATATGTACATTGTTGACAGTAGGTCAATAATAGTTCTTCCCAAAGCAAGGTCTGCATTTTACATATATTACATACATTATGTAATACCTTGTTACTCAAAGTGCTGTCCATGACCCATAGAAGCAACCTCACTTGTGAGCTTCTTAGAAATGCTCATCTGAGGTCTCATCCCACACTGATGTGGAATCTGTATTCTAAAAAAAATCCCTGAGAGATCCATATTCACATTTAAAATCTGAGATAAACTATTACAGAGTGTGAGGTTTCAGCATGACAAACGTATTTTTTCCTCTCAAATTTGGAAGTGTTCTCCAAGTAAAGGTTTCACATCAGTACATCATTTAACAACCCTCTCAGAAAACAAACACAAAAGATAAAACAAAAATCTGTTTATTCCTGCTTCAATGTTATGTCACACTCTCACTTTATGTTAACACAATTCAACAATAAAAAAGCACATAATGAAATTGCACTATGTGCAAAGCCGCACTGAAGTGCTGTCAGGCACACAATGATGATGCATATAGTCCCAGTCCTCAGGAAGCCTACATCTAGAAGACGGTGTGGAAATTAAACCACCAGTAAAAATGACAATGACACAAAGAAACTGCTTTTAAAAATATAGAGAAAGGAGTGATTATTTTAAAAATCTCTTGGTTTTCTTTTTCTACCAACTATAAACCTATTCAAAATCTGACTTTAAATTAAACTCCTCCATGAGGAAAACCCCTTTTCATTCTGATACTTTATTCAAAGGAAACCCTCAAAACTCTTGTTTATAATTTGCTGCTCATTGGAATACTTCTTCCCAATGTTCTCTTGTCTTTGGCTATATCCCTTCTGCTTTCATAAAGAGAGATTATCATCAAGGCAGTAATCTCATCTTTTACTAGGTGTAAACCCAGCAGCTATAGAATGCAACAGGCATTTCCTTAACTAACTCAGCAGGATGAGTTTGGATGTGAGTACATTTATTTAATAATTAGAAAGAAGAGCCGGGCATGGTGGCTCATGCCTGTAATCCCAGCACTTTGGGAGGCTAAGGCGGGCAGATCAGGAGGTCAGGAGATCAAGACCATCCTGGCTGGCATGGTGAAACCCCATCTCTACTAAAAATACAAAAAATTAGCCAGGCGTGATAGCCAGCACCTGTAATCCCAGCTACTCGGGAGGCTCAGGCAGCAGAATCACTTGAACCCGGCAGAGGTTGCAGTGAGCTGAGACTGTGCCACTGCACTCCAGCCTGGGCAACACAGTGAGCCTCTGTCTTAAAAAAAAAAAAAAAAGATTGACATTATATGACACTTTTTTCTATAAAGCTATAATCTTTCCTTCCAAATACCTAATACTACAAAATACTTACAAATATGTAACAGTAACATATAATATAAACTTGTCATTTCTATTTCCTTTAAATATCCTGTATGCAAAAGATGTTTGCCAAATATAAATAGTGATTAATTCTAGATGTTAGAATTTCTGCATTTTGAATTTTTTTTCCTGTTTGAATTTTTATAAAAAACAGAAATTATTTATGCAAAAACAATGACATCATTATTTTTTAGAAATAAAATCTGCAAGCTGGGTGTGGTGGCACACACCTGCTGTCACAGGCCCTCAGAAGGCTGAGGAAGGCGGATCCCTTGAGTCCAGAAGTTCAAGGTTGGCCTGGGCAACACAGTGAGACCCCATATTTAAAATACATACATATGTAAAATTCAAAATAAATTTTAAAAAACTACCAAGGCAGCCGGGCGCGGTGGCTCAAGCCTGTAATCCCAGCACTTTGGGAGGCCGAGGCAGGTGGATCACGAGGTCAAGAGATCGAGACCATCCTGGTCAACATGGTGAAACCCCATCTCTACTAAAAATACATAAAATTAGCTGGGCACGGTGGTGCGTGCCTGTAATCCCAGCTACTCAGGAGGCTGAGGCAGGAGAATTGCCTGAACCCAGGAGGCGGAGGTTGCGGTGAGCCGAGATCGCGCCATTGCACTCCAGCCTGGGTAATGAGCGAAACTCCATCTCAAAAAAAAAAAAAAAAAAAAAAAAAAACTACCAAGGCACAAACATTCAGCTTAGTGGAGAGAGAGAGAGAGAGAGAGAGAGAGAGAGAGAGAGAGAGAGAGAACGAGAGAACGAGAACAAAAAACCCTGAAGACTTTATTTCACGTTTTCACTTTTCCCATTTCTGACTAGTTCATCAACATGGTCAACAAGTTTTCTTGTTCTGTATATTTTAATATGAGACAAAGTAAGGGCCTTCAAACCAATATTTCATTTTGCATTTTCTAATCTCTATACACAGTAACTTTCATATATTTTTCTTCTAAATCACATATAATAGATGCCTCGACTGTTTTAAAAGTCAAGCCAAGACTAAAAAAATGTTTTAAGAAGTAGTTGAGTCAGGATTTACTGTAGCGACATTTTACTGTGAACATGTAAAAAGAAGAGAATTCACCTTTTTAACTTTGGCCGCTGTGAAGCTGCCTGTGATGCAGGATTGGAAAACCCTGTGCTTTTACTCACTGGAATGGCATTTTTTTTGGCATTGACAACCTGAGTACAGTGGGCACTAAAAGACTTAGGACTCTTCCTCTTCACTTTCCGCTCTTCCATTGTTTTAAGTTCCTTATTGCACCACGGCCAGCTTCTTAAGACCTAAGTAGGGAAATACAACAATTATATATGTATACTATACTATACAAACATGGAAGAAATTCAAAGACCCATTTCACAGGTCAAAAGAGGATCACAAATTCCAGAGGGCACAAGAAGCTAGAAAATGGGTCTCTTAAGTTTAATCTACTCTACTATGTACCCATAAGCCCCCAGCAAAATTGTCTGGTAGACAAGTTTTTGTTTGTTTTTGTCATTTCTTTATTCCCTCATCCTACAAATATTTACTGATTCTCTTCCACAAGCCAGACCTATTGTGGGTACTGGGGAGACAGCACTGAACAAAACAAAGTCCTTGCCCTCAAGAAGCTTACATTTTACAAGGAGAACAACATATAAACAATAAACAAATGATTCACGTAATATTCCCAGCCTGATTCAAGCTTCAGATGGCCTTTAGGTCTGTCTTCCAAAATGTATGCTCAAGAAGAACCAACTAGATTCAAACAGGTGTAAAATTGTCAGGGAAATTTTGCTAGCATTTTAAAAAGCAACTAGAAGCCTTAGTTTAACTACTAAACAGAAACTCAGTTTCTAGCTAGGGCTAATACTGATTCTAGTTTGGTAATCAAGTGAAGTTCTAGAAAATCAAACTTGTTCGTTGCCTATTTTGAATACGCCTTCTCTAACCATTTCCAAACAAACATGAATTTTATTATATATATTTGGTTTTGTCCACATCAAAAAAGTTAACAATGTGAAGTTACAGAGGGCCCTTCCATGTGGAATATGTGTAAGGCCTCCTGTTTATCTCTATACAGTCCCCTTACTTTATGTATTAATCAGCTCTATTTTTCTAACATCCATCTATTTTAAAATACCCTCCATATTTTATTTGTGCATAATGTTAAATTTTTCTTCATTATTTTATGTATCATAAGATGAGGAATTTATATGGCTATCTACCTCATCAGACTGTAAATTGTCTTAAGAAACATTAGGCCGTATTTTGCATGTTGTGTTTAATTTAAGCATGCCATGACCATTCAAAAAGATTCAAACCCATTGTTGTCGCTTACAATAATTATTTGAGAAATTTAATGAAAATAGATTTTTTTTTTTTTTTTTTTTTTTGCTTTTGCCTGGACTCAGCCCCACTGGCACTGGAATTGAAACCACTGACCTTAAATTGGTTGACGCTAGACAATCACAACTGAAGCTACAATACCCCCAAAGAAGAGCTTTCTGGGAAAGGCTCCAATGCCCAGTCTCTAATCCCAGATGCCAACTGTAAATCCACTTAAACCTTGGCTAACAATTTTTCTTTTAAGAAGCATTTTTGGGCCGGGAGCGGTGGCTCACGCCTGTAAGTCCAGCACTTTGGGAGACTGAGGCGGGCGGATCATGAGGTCAGGAGATCTAGACCATCCTGGCCAACATGGTGAAACCCCGTCTCTACTAAAATACAAAAAATTAGCCGGGCGCGGTGGTGCACGCCTGTAGTCCCAGCTACTCGGAAGACTGAGGCAGGGGAATGGCTTGAACCAGGGAGGCGGAGATTGCAGTGAGCCGACATGACGCCACTGCACTCCAGCCTGGCGACAGAGCGAGACTCCGTCTCAGGAAAAAAAAAACAACAAGCATTTTTGGTAGCAGAACAGTAATTCTGGGGTTGTCTCAACATGAAGCACAAATTAAATAGAACTTTGAAAGATGACTGAATAGAGACGATGGGTTATTAGATCTCTGAAGAGGCAAGGATCCGTAAAAACTTACGATACGCATAAACACGCTGGCCTGAAATTTAACGATGCTAATACACACTTGGTGGTATAAGAAAAAAAAAATCTAGGAAGTAAAGCAATGCAAGTAAACTAATGTTGATCTAAACCACAATGTTCTGGGGAGCCAGCATTTGCGATTTACTCGTTTTTGGAAAGTCACATCTGTCACAAGAGCACCGAAACCCTTCTTGTATATTAAACAGCAAAGAATGTTTTAAAGAAGGCTTAAGTAAACTGCTCATAGTTACTTATTCACACGCTGGTTTTAAGTGCCAGATCTTGCCTCCAAGCAGGACCACTGGGGATCCCTCTTGACATCACTTCATTCCCCTTCCCCAATCTGCCGAAGCGATGACCCTTCACCGCCCAGTACCCAGCAGTGACCACAGCTGTGGGAACGGCCTAAAGGGGCAGGTTGCAGAAGTTTCTTTGCTTCCACTACATACCTGAAGAAGAAAGGGATTGGGGCCCCCTTCCGCAACCCTCAAAGATCCGACAGCTTCAGACGCCACCGCCGCAGCCCCAAGTAGGGCCCGGGTCACATCCCGGGACCCGCGCCTCCGCAGCTCCCTTTGTTTACGGAAGTGACGTAAGGAGGCGGAGCCGCCATACACCAGGCGGAAGCCCCGCCTTTTCCTGCTCCCCCATTGTCACTTGTGTCTCCGCCCTTGGCATTTCATTGCTTCTCCTGTCCTGCCTTCAGCTGTAACTCTGGCGCGCATAGAAAGGAAGACTCATGGCTGGGAGTGTCGTTTTAGGCTCTGTGACACAGAAGCAAGACGCAATAAACGGGTGCAGTGGAGGTAGAAACTGGAAATTCAGTACCCTTCCCGGAAGCTACTCCGCCCCTCGGTGAGTGTCAGATCCCATGAACTACAATTCCCAGAATGCTGTTTGAGCAAACCTGAAGGCGGAACCTGAGTGTCGGCTTTCAACTGTTCCTTGGTTGTTTTCCATTGGTTGCCCGGACTTCTCGCGGCTAAACTAACTTAGGCTTCAAGGCAGTGGGAAAAGTGTGATTCTGTTCAGCGACTATGATACTCAGCCCCTAAATGAGAGTCTGTTATCACTATTAATAGCTGCTCTGGTCGGGCCCTAGACATAACGTTATATCTAAACCTCTCTACAATTTTATGAGTAGGTGTTATAATCCCCGTTTTAGAAATGGGGAATTTGAGGCTGAGAAAGTCTCGTTGATGCAGGTGTGTCTCTGTCACCAAAGACAGTTCTACTTCCACTATGCTTACAGCCTCTGGAGAAGGAATTGCAGGCTGAGAGAAAGAGCTCTATCTTAAAGGAGGGAAGAAATCCAC
Organism: Aotus nancymaae; assembly: GCF_030222135.1. Lineage (NCBI taxonomy): Eukaryota > Metazoa > Chordata > Mammalia > Primates > Aotidae > Aotus > Aotus nancymaae. The sequence goes on from NW_026988454.1 coordinate 28,910,781, forward strand.
GTTTCATTGCCTGGTCTGGGTAGCCTTCCCGGTGTGGGAGTGGAAGGTGGGAAGGTTTTAGATTTACAGGGCCTTGGATTGAAGAGACTGAAGGAACACCACATACTCCCCCCGCATTACTAATGGGAAACTGTGTCTTGCGATTGTATACATGCTAAAAAAGGCAGAGCAAAGACAACTCCAGTCTCCTGGCTTCTAGGACAGGTTGTTCTTCCACCACCCGCGAATTTTTTTTTAAATTCTGAAATATTTTAAAAAGAAAAGCACAGAGTGAACACTTACACACCCACTATCCAGAATGAACAGATTTATGAATGAAAGAAATAGAACATTACAGATAGGCAGGTGTCCCATATTCTCAGTTCCACTCTACTACCACCCTCAGAGGCAACCAGGATCATGAATTTGATAGGTATCTTGCCAATCTAGGTTTCTATACTTAAACTGTTACTGTGTATTATAAACAATATGTAGAATGGTTTTGGGCATTCGAAGTTTTACATGAATGCTATTATATTTTGTGTATTGATCTGCAATTTGATTTTTTTTTACCCATTGATAAATATAGCTAGACTTAATCAAATAAGATTGCCACAAATTATTTGGGAATCCCCACAGTGATGGATGTTCAGGTTGTTTCCCATTTTTCCTCATTACACATACTACTGTACAGTCTTCTCAGTATTTTTTCTCAGTTTCTCCTTTTAATTAATCTCAAATTGTCTTATTTGTATGAACAGAGCTTGCAACTGGTGATTCACATGCTACTTTTTTTCCAATTGGTTGCTAACAGTTAAAATTGAAAGAATAAAAAAATGAATCTGTGGCATCTCATGAATTAATGGGAAGATCTGACCGCATTAGATCTGCATTGTAGCCTGGCAACAATGGTTCAAGCTGAAAAGCATCTGCCTCCTTTAGATCAGTTCAAGTGCTATAGTTTTTCTTTGCCTTTAGTACTCATCTGAGCCCTGTAGCATTTGTGTTTACAGCCTGCAACATGATGTAGGGACACAGGAAAGTACCCTTCTAAATGTACGTATTTCAGATATTCAGAAATAGGTATTCAGGTTTTGAATACCTATTTTTTTTAATACCTATATTAGCTAGACCCTGTGATAGGAGGTTAGGATGCATCTATCAACAAAAGGTACAAGAACTTTATAGTCAGATATCTTATATTCCTGATATAAGAGATTGACAATAAAGTAGTATACAAATAAAATAGTTTTATTTAGTGAGATAAGAGTCCTGAAGTAACAGCTTAAGGTCAAAAGGAGTTTGTACTGAAGAAGTATCAGGGAAGGCCTTCCTGAAAGTGCAGCTTTGAGGTAGAGGTAAGAACGAAGTGTATGAGCCAGCAATGGAATGATCTGAAGGGAAAGTGTCCTTGAGTGCCAGGCACAGTGGCTTATGCCTGTAATCCAGCACTTTGGGAGGCTGAGGCAGACAAATATCTTAAACCCAAGAGTTGAGACCAGACTTGGCAACATGGCAAAACCTTGTCTTTACAAAAAGTAGAAAAATTAGCTGGGCATAGTGATGCAGACCTGTAGTCTCAGCTACTTGGGAGGCTGAGGTGGGAGGACTGTCTGAACCCAGGAGGTCAAGGCTGCAGTGAGCTATGATCATGTCACTGTGCTCCAGCCTGAATTACAAAATGAGACCTTGTCTCAAGAAGAAAAGAAAAGAAAAAAAGAGAAAAGCATCCTTGAATAAAACATATGGTACAAATGCAAGCCGTTAGGCAAAATGAACTTTAGCATGCTTGAGGAAGCAGAAGGTTAGTGTGGTGAGATTGTACTGACCTAGGCACAGGGTGACGTGAGATAGAGTTGTTGTGGAGATAAATTTCAAGTGTGATTTCTTCAATCTAAAATCTAGAGTTCCTCCCTGAAAGAAATGGTATTTCAGATTTTCTAATTTCCTTTAATTCCTTTAAACTGAAAACATTCGTCCTTTAGATTAACTGTTAAATGCATACCTTGTGTAAATGACTCCAATCAGATACTTTCTTCCTAAGGATGATATTTAGAATGGGAGCTTTGATTAAAAAGCCCCTTCCCCTGCCTCCCAGTACTAATATATCCTATAGTATAGGTAGGTAAGGAGGAGTACTATTGGAGAATTTCCTAGTAATGACAGTGGAGAGCCATTGAGAGAAAAATCTGCTGGGGGCCCAGAAATCTTTATTTTAAAACAATATATATTTTTTTTCTTATGAAAAATTTCAAACATATATACTGAGGAAGACAGAAGAATACAATGAACCTCTCATCCAGCCATTAACCCCTGGCCAATGATGTCAGTTATCCTTGATATCAGGGATGCTGACTCTGACCCTTTGTGAAATGGAATTTTTGTTCTGTTATTTCTTAGGGTGCTATGAAGATAAGAAGAGACACAGGGATTTCAGAAGAAAATTATAACAATGTATAATTACCAATTTCTGATGTAATCTCAGGTGATTCACATGGACACACATAAACACACCCACAAGTGCAGCTAGAAGTAAATCATGCAGACACTGTCATTGTCCTTGTACATTGTATATACAATGCATTTGTATACTTTGGTCAAAAAACTGTGATTCCTAGTCTTGCAAAGCTGTATGTAGTTAGATAATGTGATGACCTGTAATATTTATCTGATAAATATGTATTCACATGAAACCTGTAAAAAAAATGCCCCTCTCCTGATATTTTTTCCTCTCTAGTATTATTTTGAAGTAATCTCAGATATAATTTAATCCCTGCTATTTTAATATAGATTACTAAAAGATTAAAACTTTTAAAGATTTCACCACAATGCCTTTATGATTCCTAAGCAGTAACAGTTGATTAATGTTATTAAATATGCAGCAAATATTCAAATTTCCATTGGAATAAAAAATGTCATAACTTTTTTTTTTGAGACAAAGTCTCGCTTTGTCACTACAGCTGGAGTGTGCAGTGGTGTGATGTCGGTTCATTGCAATCTCTGCCTCCTGGGTTCGAGAGATACTCCTGCCTCAGCCTCCTGAGCAACTGGGATTACAGGCATGCGCCACCACGCCCAGCTAATTTTTGTATTTTTAGTAGAGACGGGGTTTCACCATGTTGGTTAGGCTGGTCTCGAACTCCTGACCTCGTGATCTGCCCACCTCGGCCTCCCAAAGTGCTGGGATTACAGGCGTAAGCCACTGTGCCCAGCCATCATAAGTTTTTTCACATTTTACTTGAGTCAGGAACCTCTCTTTCTGTAAGGTCCTCAGGTGACGAATGGGTTTGGAAGCCTCTGTTGTGCAGCCTCATTTGTTGAGCTACAAACATGCATTGTCCTTTCCCTTGAGAAAGTTAGGGTGCTCTGAAAGCAGGGGTCCCCAGCCCCCAGCTGTAGACTGGGACTGGTCCGTGGCCTGTTGGGAACTGGGCCACACAGCAGGAGGTGAGTGGCCAGTGAGTGAGTATTACTACTGGAGCTGGCAAATCAGCCTGCTGTCAAATCAGCCTTGGCATGAGATTCTCGTAGGAACCCGCCCCCTAATGTGAATACTGTGCATGCGAGGGATCTATGTGGGCGGTGCTCTTTATGAGAAGCTAACTAAAGCCTGATGATCTCAGGTGGAACAGTTTCAGTTTCATCCCCAAACTACCCCCACCCCATCCATGGAAAAATTGTCTTCCACAAAACCAGTCCCTGGTGCCAAAAAAGTTGGGGACTGCTGCCATAAAGGGGAAGGCAGGTTTCTCAAAGCAAATGGATACTCTACCTCAGTTCCTGAAGCACAATCATTCTCTTATTGTCCTTTGTTTTTTCTTTTTTGTATTTTTCTTTTATATATATATATATATATATATATATGAAATTGCGTTTTAGGTTTTGGGGTACATGTGAAGAACATGCAAGATTGTTGCATAGGTACATACATGGCAATGTGATTTGCTGCCTTCCTCCTCATCACCTATATCTGGCACTTCTCCCCATTTTATCCCTCCCCAACTCCCCACCCCTCGCTGCCCCTCCCCTAGTTGCCTTGCACAGACCCCAGTGTGTGATGCTCCCCTCTCTGTGTCCACGTGTTCTCATTGTTCAACGCCCCGCTATGAGTGAGAACATTCGGTGTTTAATTTTCTGTTCTTGTGTGAGTTTTTGTTTGTTTTTACCTGGAAGCCTATCCATCATCTTCTAAGTGTGCCTCCACCTCCATTTCCCCTGATGCCAGAATGCCTTGGACAAGATAATCACTGCTCAATGCTTCTTTGCATGTCTGCTCAGGAAACAGCTAAGAAAAAAGAAAAGGAAGTCCTAAAGCAGAAATGAGCTTGGCATGTTCACGGAACTGAAAGAATGCCAGTGTAGTGATCTGCAGTGCAGGGGGACAAGGAGAGGTAGTATGAGATGAAGTCCCCAAGGTTGGCAGGGGGGTCAGTCAGGAAGGATGTTTTTGTTTGTTTAAGATGAAGTCTCACTCTGTCACCCAGGCTGGAGTGCAGTGGCACGATCTTGGCTCACTGCAACCTCCGCCTAATGGGCTCAAGCAATTCTTCTGCCTCAGCCTCCTGAGTAGCTGGGACTACAGGCTTGCACCACCATGCCTGGCTAAGTTTTGTATTTTTAGTAGAGATGGGGTTTCACCATATTGGTCAGGCTGGTCTTGAACTCCTGACCTCGTAATTCACCCACCTCAGCCTCCCAAAGTACTGGGATTACAGGCATGAGCTACCGCTCTCAGCCAGGAAGAGTTTTTTAAACCAATGTAAGAAATCTGTATTTTTTTCCTAAGCACAATAGGCATTGGAGAGTTTTAAGGCATGACATGGTGCAAGTTACATTTTTAAAAGATTGTTCTATTGAAGAATGGAAACAGGAAAGCCAGTTAAGAGAAACAGGCCACAGTGTAGTGTTATATACACTGGCTTTACAGCTGAGATTAGAAAGGATAAGTTATTTCAAAGGCCGTGCTGTACTATGACTACCATTATAAAGCTTGGCAAGATTCCTTCTTTGAGGCACCCTTTAAAAAGGGTGCCAAGAGATTGGATCTGAACTATCCAGCACTGAAGGTCTTCGGAGAGCTGTACTACTGTGGATGAGTGAGTCTTTTGGGAATTGTAGGGAACTGCTAATACTGAAAGGAAGAATGACCTGGTGAAGAGCCATGAGCCACCATTTCTGGAGAAGCATGGTATGGTGTCATGGAAAGTGCCCCAGACCAGGAGCTGGGAGAAAACCAGGCTCTTGTCTACTCTAGGCTGTACATCATAAGCATTAGTGAGAGGCCTAAAAATATAGAGGCTCTTAACCATTTTAAGTATTTTGTTGTTGTTGTTGTTGTTAATGGTTTTGGAAAAACAAGGGGCAAAAACAGACCTTAAAAGTTACATGGGTCGGGCATGGTTTATGCCTGTAATCTCAGCACTTTGGGAGGCTGAGGTGGGTGGATCACGAGGTCAAGAGATCGAGACTATCCTGGCCAACATGGTAAAACCACATCTCTACTAAAAATACAAAAAATAGCTGGGTGTGGTGGCACATGCCTGCAGTCCCAGCTACTCGAGAGGCTGAGGCAAGAGAATCACTTGAACCCGGGAGGTGGAGGTTACGGTGAGCCGACATTGCACCACTGCACTCCAGCCTGGCGATAGAGCGAGACATCGTCTCAAAAAAAAAAAAAAAGTTATACAGACAGACATTTACAACATTCCTACATGCGTGTTTTTTTTTTTAATATATATAAACTTGCCTTCATCATTAGGCTGTAACTTCCTTGAGGGCAAATATGTTTTATTTGATTTTTGTATCCAAAGCACATTGCATAGAACTTGACATAAAATAGGTGCTCAATAAATGTGTGAGGTAGGAATGAATGAAGCTTCCTGATTTTATTTCTGAAAGTAAAGTGATTCAACCAATCCCCCTTAAGCCCAACTAGGCTCAGTCCTAATGCTAATCAGATGGCATCACTACTGCCCAGGCAGATGCTCCTTTTTTCTTAGTAGAGCAGTTCCGGCTACACCAGCCTTTCTGCCAAGTGGTTTGAAGAAGGAACCAATCCTAAAGCTTAGGGGAATCGTTGACTGATGGTTTTTTTTAAAAAAAATGAATATTTCAGATAGCTTCAGGTTATGACTCTAGAAAATTTACTTTTAATCCAGTTTCAAGTTCAGACTTCCTTTTTAAGGCCGAGAGTAAACAGGATTAGAGGATGGTTATCAGCGAGATATGAGGATGATTCATCCTCCCAATATCCTGTCTCCAGGTTCTTGATTCTTGTCGTAGGAACACTCCGGCTTTAGAAGGTTTGTGTTACAGACTTAACCAGAAAGCAGAGTATATCATCGGTCAGCAAACTGGCAATAGTGCTTTACAACCCTTCAGTTTTCTCTCCTTTTCCTGAATTTTAGTCCTAATTCAGCGGTATTATCATAGAGAACCACAAGACTGCTACGAAATATGTGTACAGATAGCTTACAATATAGCAGAGGAAGAGGAAGGAAGGGAGGGGAGAAAGAAGAAAGGAAAGAATAAGAGAGGAAAGGAGGAAGGGAAGCAAAGGGAAGGAAGAAGGGAAGCAAAGGAAAGGCTTCCATAATGCTTCATTTATATCTCTATTTTAAAGTATTTATTTAAAACCTAAACTGCTGCCACTCGATTTGTAAGAAATTGGCATAATTCCTGTCCAGGGGGAAATATTAAATATAGGGTCAAGAGAAAAGATGAGACTCTAGGTAGAAGACCCATTGTGTTGTGAGAGTTGGAGAGAGTTGGATGTGCACAGGTGGAAAGGAAGCTGGGTTTAAGGGTATGAGATTGAGAAAGTTGAATTATTCTGCATAATAAAGTGGGAAGAATTGTTCACTGGGGTAGAGTTTGGGGATAGGGATAGTTGCTAACAGATAGCCAAAAAAAAAGTTGGAGGGCAGAAGGAGAAAGACCTGTCAAAATGGTGGGAAGGAGGAGGACTTTAAAAAGAGCATGAAAGTCTGTTATTCAATTTTCAATTGTTAATGTTAATGCACACGCCAACACACGCACACACGTGAGTGCACACACACACACACACACATGCACACACATCTCCCATGCTCCCAGACATCAAGATAAATCCTCTACAAGCTCACAGCTTGTCATGAATGAATCATTATGATAATCAAAGAAAAGGGGTTGTGTTCCACATCTTTGGGAGATTTTGTGGAGAACGAAGATGAAATGTGTGTAACAGTAAGGAAGTCCAAAAACTGAACTATGTCAGATGAAGCAGGAGCTTAGACTAAGTCCAAGTTAAATGGGGAAATTACAAATCACTTGAAGGAAGGAAGTAGGTCATATGCATCTTTATATTCTCCAAGCTTGGCATAGTGTCTGGCATGTAACAGAAACTTAGCAAATGTTCATTAAATGAATGAACAAATGAGGAAAAATTAGATTCATATGATAGCAAGTGGCAGAATGACATTATTAAATCAAGTGTCAACATAACATATTTCTTATTCCAGAATTGGAAATCAGGTTGATCTTAGTCATGCCTGCCTCTGATCTCTAGGTGGCAGTATTTTATCATATTAAATTGTTTTCAGACAACAGATTCCATTTACTTTTTGAGAAAGGAGAACGTAAATGTCTTTAAAATAAAAATTCAGTTCTTAGCTCATTTCTATAATTGTGCAGAACTAAATAAGAGATAAAATATGGTTACATGAGATTATAGATTTATTCCTCAATTTCAGTATAAATGAGAATTATTGGTGGTTCCTGAATTCAACCAGTTTCCTAAACCTTGAAGGTAAATACAAGTTGGTGGGCTTTGTTTATAAAATGTATGTATTCAAAGTATGAAAATCTGTGTGTGTGTGTTAGAGAGTGAGACAGAGAGTGAGAGTGAGAGAGAGAGAGAGGGAGAGAGAGAGAGAGACAGACAGACAGAAACAGAGACAGCAGTAATATGTTTAGAAGTAATTCACTTCCAGGCCAAGCACAGTGGCTCATGCCTATAATCCTAGCATTTTGTGAGATGCAACATAGCATCTCACTATGTTGCCTAAGTTGGTCTTGAACTCCTGCAGTGGGCAACATAGTGAGACTATTTTTTTTTCCTTAAAGAAGTAATTCACTTGCAACAAACAGGGTAACCAGATTAAGTAGAATAGCCAGTCAAATCAAAATTTCAGATAACAAGGAATACTTTATTCATATAAGTGTGTCTTGTGCAGTATGTAGTACATACACTAAAAAGTAGTCCTTATTTTTCTGAAATTCAGATTTAACTGGGATATCTGTAGTTTTCTTTGCTAAATCTGGCAACTTTACCAACAAATATTCTGTTGTTACTGTTAATTCCAAAATAACAGAACTCCAAGGGAGACCCCACTTCTACCAAAAAAAAAAAATTTAGCCTGGCACAGTGGTGTGCACCTGTAGTTACAGCTATCTGGGAGGCTGAGGCAGGAGTTGAGCCCAGGGGTTCGAAGTGATAGTGAACCACGATGGTGCCAGGCACTCCAGCCTGGGTGATAGAGTGAGACTTTATCAATCAATCAATCAAGCAATACAGAACAGAACTTCAAATCTGTAAGGCAAAAAATGGTGTTTCCTTATTTGGAAAGATAAAAAGGAAGTAGCAGGCAGGGGCGGCTTTCTTGTAAGTCTAACTTGATTGCTGTTTGTACTCAGTCCATTCAGAGTCAAGCCCCTCAGCTGAGTAACTTGTCTTCGGGAAACCAAGCTCTCTAGCAAGTGCAGATTGTAAAGCCCAATTATTTGATATAAATGCAGTGTTTTATAGCACCTGTGAGTCTGGTTGCAAAAGCCAGACATTGTGAACAACTGAAAAAATCCCAGCCTCCTTCACCCTCTGATTTATCTTTTCCACAAGTACCTGATCCATAGCAGCTATGACAACAGAAATAGATGAATTGCTTAGGAAGTAAATTCTCTTTCAAAAAAGTAAAGGATTTTCCGGTAAATCAAATGAGATGCAGATTTATACACATTTGGATATTTAATATAAGCATTCAATCTTCTGGGTAAACTGTGCTTCAGAATTTCATTCGTAAATAAATTCCTGAACTCAAATAAATTTTCTGTAGAAACAATGTGTGAGTGGCAGTCAGGTCTTTTGGTTACCTAGTAAAGGTGTATAATTGATTGATTATATGATTGAAACACTCACTGTATTTGCAGTTAAAAATACAGTTTTTTAAAAAAGTTTGTAATAGTATTTTTTAAGAGTGAAAATTTAAAAGGCTTTTTTTTTTTTCTTTGAGACAGAGTCTCACTCTGTCTCCCAGGCAAGAGTGCAGTGGGGTCATCTGGGCTCACTGCAACCTCCGCCTCCCGGTTTCAAGCAGTTCTCACTCCACAGCCTTCCAAGTAGCTGGGACTACAGGTGCGCGCCACCACACCTGGCTAATTTTTGTATTTTTAGTAGAGACAGGGTTTTGCCATGCTGGCCAGGCTGGTCTTGAACTCCTGACCTCAAGTGATCCACCTGCCTCAGCCTCCCAAAGGGCTGTTATTACAGGTGTCAGCCACCGCATCCACCCATTGAAAAGCTTTTTAAATATTGAATGTTCATGTTTGAAAAAAATCAATAACCTGTGTTTGTTTTGCTCTTGCCTTGTTCCTGACCATTCTAAGTGCTTATGTGAATTAACCCTTTTAATTCTTATAACCTTAGGAGGCAGATTCCATTATGATCCCTCTTTATAGATAGGGAAATTGGAGCAAAGGTTCAATAGCTGCTCCAGATTATACAGCTACTGTGTAGTAGAACTGGGATTTGGACCAATCACAGGCACATTAACCACTATACACCACAGTTTCATTAGCTTAGGATAAAGGACTGAACTGTCTAAGAAGATTCTGAAGGGGACATCTGATCACCGTCTAGGATGGTACATGGTGGTTTCTCTGAGCCTAGAACAGTTCAAGGTAAATGGCTGGTCTTTCCCTTAATTTAGGTAAATGATGAATGGTACTTTTGTGCTTGCCAACTGCAATGGAGTTGGTTTGGAGTTTATAACTGGAACAAAGGCTGTCAGAAAGAGAAAGATTTACTTGAGGCAACTGGATAATGGTTAATAAAAGGTGGAAGAGGATTAACGAGTACATGCTTGTGAGGTGTGAGAAGGAGATTGCTGAGGTGGAAATAACTGAGCTGAGACCTGAAAAGAAAAAAGAGGGAAGAATTTAACTTTACGTAATTATCTACATGAAAAGGAAGGGAAAGTGGGAGGGATGTTGTCCTGCATTATGGTTCGTTCTAACTTGTTTAGATGTATGATAACTCAGTGTGGTTCATGTACCACAGCCATGGCAATAGTGGATTTACCACAGGCCCCTACTCCAAATGATAGCCTTACGTCCTTAAGAAAGAGTCCAGGCTGGGCGCCATGGCCCACGCCTGTAATCCCAGCACTTTGGGAGGCCAAGGCGGGCGGATCACGAGGTCAAGAGATCAAGACCATCCTGGCCAATGTGGTGAAACCCCATCTCTACTAAAAATACAAAAAGCAGCCAGGAGTGGTGGCATACGCCTGTAGTCCCAGCTACTCAGGAGGCTGAGGTGGAAGAATCGCTTGAACCCAGGAGCTGGAGGTTGCAGTGAGCCGACTCCAGCCTGGTGACATAGCAAGACTCAGTTTCAAAAAAAAAAAAAAGAGTCCAATTTCGACCTCAACATAGTTGTCTTTGAACACCCCTTCCACCCTGTTTCCTCTCCCAGAGCATTAGATAAGAGGTCATGAACCTCTTATCTAATGATAAGGGAGGGGAATAAGGGATAAAGAGAGAGGAAAGAGTCCTGGACTTATTGTTGGGGGCACAGAGTTCTGACTCTGCTACCTAACCAGTCCTCTAACCTTTTGTGAGTTAAAGTCTTTGAGTCTCTCTTTCCTAAGCTGTGAAAACAGGGATAATTTTACCTACTTCATGGTTTTGTTGTAAGCATTAGGTGAGGTGCTGTGAGAGCATTGAATACAAAGCATGACTCGGGGGTCAGGAGGGGCAAGGGTGACCCTTCCTGTGATCCATACTCATCTGTGGCCATGATAGGGGCCTCTCTAACTTAACCACCACTAAGTGTTGACGAAGGGAAGGATCTGGATATTTATTTACCATCTACTATGTATGCTATAGAATGTTAGTGTCAGCCAGGAGCTTGGGTTCAGAGATGGGCTGCCTGGGTCCAAATCCTAGTTGTAGCTGGATTTTGGGCAAATAATTTGAACTCTCAGAACCCCGTTTCTTTTTTTTTTGAGATGGAGCTTCACTCTTATTGCCCAGGCTGGAGTACAATGGTGTGATCTCAGCTCACTGCAACCTTCGTCTCCTGGGTTCAAGCAATTCTCCTACCCCAGCCTCCTCTGTAGCTGGGACTATAGGCATGTGCCACCATGCCCGGCTAATTTTGTTTTGTAGTAGAGACAGGATTTCTCCAGGTTGGTCAGGCCGGTCTCAAACTCCCTACCTCCCATGATCTGCCTGCCTTGGCCTCCCAAGGTGCTGGGATTACAGGTGCCCGGCCTAACCCCATTTCTTTCCTGTGAAGTTGGAGTCATAATGAGGCCTTCCTCAAAGGTGAGCTGTGAGGTAGGAGGCAGTCTGTAGGAGTTCGTAGTCTATTGGGAGAGACAGGTTTGTAAACAAGTGATCACAATGCACCACGTGGTAAAGAACAGTAACGGAGTTAGGAGTAAAATGCTTTGGTAGCATGGGGAGGGGGAGGGGAGAAAGGGGAGACTAACCTGGCATAAAGGTTCAATGAGAGATGTGAGACGTGTGTGTGTGTGCGTTCATATGTGTGTATAGACACATACGTGTGTTTGGCCAAACAAAACCGTTCCTGTCTTCAGGCCTAAGGCTGAAGCCAAACTGGCTGACCAGGTCCTTTACGTGTAGGCTCTGTGATCGCCATGCCCCTACTCTGCCCTCACTTGCTATTCTCTGTCTTTGGAGGCTCTTCATGACTCTCTGTTTTCGTACATTCTGTTCCCTGACCTAGAATGCTTTTTCATATCTAAACACCTCTCCAGAGCTTAACAGAAGCAAAAATATCATCAACAGTATAAGAATAGTCAAATAAACGATACAAATAATTTCGGCATCTTAAAGTTAATAAATACTCATGATTTACATGCACAGTCTCATCTAAGCCTTTTCGTTTTTTCTTTTATCTTTTTTTTTTGAGACAGAGTCTCGCTTTGTTGTCCAGGCTGGAGTGTAGTGGCGCAATCTCAGCTCACTGCAACCTCTACATCCCAGGTTCAAGTGATTCTCATGCCTTAGCCTCCTGAGTCCTTGGGATTATAGGTACCCACCACCACGTCTGGCTATCATCTAAGCCTTTTTACAACCTTAGAAGACAAGTACTGTATTTAACCCTATTTTAAAGTGAGGATTATTGAAGGTAAAATATACTAACTAGCCTTTCATAAGTCACACAACCAGCCAGTAGCACAGCTAGGATTTTTACCTAGCTCTGACTAATCCTAGAACTCATGTCTTAACTTCTGTTGTCTCTTAAAATTAACTCCTCAGGCTAGGTGCTGTGGCACACACCTGTAATCCTAGCACTTTGGGAGTGCTAGGGCGGGGGTGTGTGGACCACATGAAGTCAGGAGTTTGAGACCAGCCTGGCCAACATGGCAAAACCCCATCTCTACTAAAAATATAAAATTACCCAAGCATGATGTTGCATGCCTGTAGTCCCTGCTACTCAGGAGGCTGAGGCAGGAGAATCGTTTGAGCCTGGGAGATAGAGGTTGCAGTGAGCCAAGATTGCACCAGTGCACTTCAGTCTGAGTGACAGGGTGACACTCTCTCTAAAAAAAAAAATAAAAAAAAAAAACAAAAATTAACTCCTTAGTGAAGTAATTCTGCAACTTAAATATCAAAAACAAAAATTGTCCTCATATGTAACCTATTAGTTTTATTGCCTTTCTTATTACGATACCCACCATAATTTTTTACTTTTATTTTTCTAAATTGCAAAAGTAAAGTTTATTATAGAAAATTAGAAAATAAAAATAACCAAGATAACAAGAGTAAGGAAATTATTACCCATAATTTCACATTCTAAAGGGGAAGACCCCAATTTTAATCAATAGTGTACATCCTGTATGATTTCATTTATGACATTCTAGAAAAAGCCAAAACTGTAGGGAAAGAAACAGTGGTTGCCAGGATCTGGGCTACAATAAGCATCAGGGCTAGCGGAAATGTCCTATATGCTGATTGTGGTGGTAGTTACATGAGTGTGTATCTTATTAAAATTAATAGAACTGTATATGAAAAACAATACATTTATTATATGTAAATTATACCTCAATAAACCTGATTAAAAAAATTAACACCTTGCCGTATATCCTTCCACACCTTTTCCTATGCATATATAATAAATATGTATCTTCTTTTTTTTTTTTTTTGAGACAGAGTCTCACTCTGTCACCCAGACTGGAGTGCAGTGGTGTGATCTTGGCTCACTGCAACCTCCATCTCCAGGTTCAAGCGATTCTCCTACCTCCACCTCCAGGTCGAAGTGATTCTCGCACCTCAGCCTCCCGAGTAGCTGGGATTACAGGTGCCCACCACCATACCTGGCTGATTTTTGTATTTTTTGTAGAAGCAGGGTTTTATGTTGGCTAGACTGTTCTCGAACTCCTGACCTCAAGTGATCCGCCCACCTTAACCTCCCAAAGTGCCGGGTTTACAGGCATGAGCCACAGCATCTGGCCAGTAAATATATACATCACATTAGTATGATACATTTGTTTTAATTAATGAGCCAATATTGATGCATTGTTAGCTGAAATCCATAGATTACTGTGATTTCCTTAGTGTTTACCTAATGTTATTTTTCTGTTCTAGAATCCCATTCAGGATGCCACATTACTTTTTGTTGTCATATCTCCTTAGAGACCTTGATTGTGACAGTTCCTAGACTTTCCTGTGTTGATGACTGCTATAATTTGGCTTTGTATCCCTATCCAAATCTCATCTTGAATTGTCATCCCCACATGTCGAGGAGGGAAGTTACTGGATTATGGGGTTGGTTTCCCCCATGCTGTTCTCATGATAGTGAATTCTCAGGAGATCTGATGGTTTTATAAATGGTGGTTTTTCCTGCACTCTCACACTCCCTCCCTCCTGCTGCCTTGTGTACAAGGTGCCTGCTTCATGCCCTTTGGCCATGATTGTAAGTTTCCCGAGGCCTCTCCAGCCATGTGGCATTGTGAGTCGATTAAACCTCTTTCCTTTATAAATTACCCAGTCTCAAGTATTTCTTTATAACAGTGTGAAAACAGACTAATTACAGAGAACTTGGCAATTTTGATGAGTACTGGTCAGGGATGTTGTACGATGCCCCTTAACTGGAATTTACTTTTCTGACATTTTTCCCAAAGTCAGACTGGGGTGATAGGTTTTGGGGAGGAAGACCACAGAGGTAAAGTTCCATTTTCATCATAACTATTTTATGCTTTGTAACCTTTTTTCACTCAAAAGTGTGTTAAAAGCATATTTTCTACTTGATATGTATGAATCTGTAGCCTTCTTGATGGTGATAATCGTATTATGTTATATAGATGTAGCATATAATCACCTGTTACTGGACACGTAGCGATTCACTGTGACGTTTTCACTATTACAACAAATGCTACGATAGATATATTTGTGTGAACATCTTGTCAAAGTTGTCCAATAATTATTATTATTTTTGGACACAGATTCTGACTTTGTCACCCCAGCTGGAGTGCAGTAGAGTAGTATGATCAAAGCCCACCATGGCCTTGAACTGCTGGGCTCAAGTAATCCTCCCCCTCAGCCTCCCAAGTAGCTGGGCTCACAGGTGCATTCCACCATGCCTGGCTTTTTTGGGGGGACTGAGTTTTGCTCTTCTTGCCCAGGTTGGAGTATAATGGTATGATCTCGGCTCACCGCAGCCTCCACCTCCCAGGTTCAAGTGGTTCTCCTGCCTCAGACTTCCGAGTAGCTGGGATTACAGGCATGTGCCACCACGCCCAGCTAATTTTGTATTTTTGGTAGAGACAGAGTTTCTCCATGTTGGTCTGGCTGGTCTTGAACTCCTGACCTCAGGTGATCTGCCCACCTCAGCCTCCCAAAGTGCTGGGATTACAGGTGTGAGCCATCACACCCAGCCACCTGGCTACTTTTTAAAATATGTTTTGTAGAGATGGGGTCTTGCTGTATTGCCCATGATGGTCACAATTGTCTAATTGTTTTATTAGATAATCCTGAGTGATGTAGAGTGACTGAAGCAAACTGCATTCACTTTTTTTTTTTTAAGGGGCTTTTGGTACATAGTACTAAACTGTCCTCCAGAAAAATTCTTACCTACTCAGTGCTCTGTTTCCTCAAATTCTAGCTAATACTGGATATTATTTTTCATTTCAAGCTTTGCTAATTGTAGTACAAAAATGTATTGTGTTGCATTGTATTTAATTGTTTTCCTCTTGGTATCTTCTTCCAGATAGTGAGATCCTAAAGGAAAAAGACTATATCCTATTCATTTTCAGATACCTAGAGTCTAAGTTACTGCCTGAAAGAAATAGGCACTCAGCTGAAGGGAGAGAGGGAGCAAGAGAGAGAGGGAGGGCCTGAATCCAAGAGCGATTGTGTGATCTGACAAGATAATTCATGCTAGGGAGAGGAAGAGTTTTCACCATCACAGGGTGCAATTATATCCTTCTAGGCCAGTGCCCCATATGTGTTATGTAATCTGAAGGGGTGGCGCTACTAGTGTGAGCTTCAGACCAGGTACCAGAGAAATCTACACTAGACCAAAAGAAGGTAAACAGGATCTTACCATTTTCCTCAAATAGCAAGAACAATAGCTAGGGATTTGTTTGAACAGCTCTGAAAGGGAGGATCACCTTATAGTCCCTTTAAGCTGTAATGCCATTCATGTATTCTCTCTTACAGGTTTTTGAAACAATTAGGTACATTTGTGATTTTCAGATATTTTGCTATTTTCCTTCTTTCTGTCAATACCATCTTAGATATGTCACCTTGCTTATTTTCAGTCATGGCTGCCAAAAATTTTATTGTTTTCTTCCTGTACACTTCCCCAATATTTTATTTATATATTTTCTATAAAATGTTGACTTTCTCTTCTTCTACATGCTTTGCTCTTCCTAAATCTTGATGTCATTTATAAATTTGTTATACTAAGATAGTGATAAATGTTACTTTTTCAACTTATCACCAGAAGAGTGATAAATTATTTTCAGTGTATCACTGGAAATGTGATACATTGAAACAGTATAGAAAAGGAATATGTGTTTTTGGCCTGGTGTAGTGGCTCACACCTGTAATCCCAGCACTTTGAGAGGCAGAGGTGTGTTGATCACCTGAGATCAGGAGTGCAAGACCAGCCTGGCCAACATGGTGAAACCCCGTCTCTACTAAAAATACAAAAAATTAGCTTGGCATGGTGGCAGGCACCTGTAATCCCAACTACTTGGGAGGCTGAGGCAGGAGAATCACTTGAATCTGGGGGGGTGTGGTGCGGAGATCATGCCATTGTACTCCAGGCTGGGCAACAAGAGTGAAACTCCATCTCAGGAGGAAAAAAAAAAGAAAAGGAATATGTGTTTTTATACTAAATATTTTAGTTTTACTTTCCAGTATGGCAAGGTTGATTCATTTAGTAGGGTCTGAAAAAAGAAAAACGTTCTTGGAATGCTGATGGTAATTCAGTAATTGTTAAATTTTTCAATTTTCAGTGGGGGATTTTTTCAAGGGGACTCTGTTTAGAGTACACTTCATATCTAAGAATTCCTGTATGTGCTTCACAGAGGTTTCACATCCCTGCCAGTTACCATTTACTCCCTCCCTGTAGTGTGGGAGTGCCCTTACTGTTCCTCCCATCTGGCCTAAGAGACTAGACCCCCACTTGTAAGACAGAACTTGGTTCCTGCTACATAAAACAACATTTTTTCACAAATTTGCAAAATGATAAAAAAGAGAGCATACCATACACTAGGACATGATAAAGAGAAATTCGAAGAGCCAGACATGTTTCTGGAGTAAGAAGTTCTGCAGTGTTAAAATTCATTTGTGCCTTTTTATGGCCTATGATGAATCTCTTTATTGATTGGTTGATTGATTGAGACAGGGTCACACTCGTCTCCCAGGCTGTAGTGCAGTGGTGAGATCACTGTCTATTTATATTTATCTTATACAAATTAAAAACAAATTTGTTTCTTTGTTTTGCAGAATTGAATTTGTCCATGTATCCTTTGCCAGCTATCAGTGGTGAAAAGTTTACAATTTATAATTTCTGATGAATAGTCTCAATCGAGTTTTAAAAAGATGTGTTATTAGATATGGTGAAAAAGACATAGTATTATTCACTAGGACTATCACTCTTACTCTTTGGTTTGTTTTCTTTCTTTTTTTTTTTTTTTTTAAGAGACAGGGTCTGGCTCAGTGGTCCAGGCTAGAGTGCAGGGGCATGATCCTGGCTCAAGGCAGCTGCAGCCTCCTGGGCTCAAGTGATCCTCTCACTTCAGCCTCCTGAGTAGCTGGGACCATAGGTGCTGCCACCATGCCTGGCTATTTTTTAATTATTTGTAGAGACAGAGTCTCACTATGTTGCACAGGTGTGCCTCCAACTCCTGGCCTCAAGCAATTCTCCTGCCTTGGCCTCCCAAAGTGCTGGGATTTCTGCATCCAACCTACAGTGAATCTCTTAATAGCTAAATCTATTAGCAGAGGGAAATAATTGATGCTACCTTATTACGTAAAAGAGATAATTAATAGGATGCTGATAAAATTAAAAGAAGCATTTCTTAGTGAAAGAAAACATTGTTCCTGATTGTTCATCAGGTAGTTTACCATAAAATTATTTTTCCTTTATACACATGCAGAGTTACAGACATTTAAGTCGCATGCTTTAAAATTGTCTTTAGTTTTTTCTCACATCTAGTAATTTCTCATATTGTCTTATTTAGATTACTTAGAAATTATTCAGTACTTTCTTTCATTAAGACATTAATAATAATAATATGATATTTGAAAACGTAATGTATTCTCTCTTTGAGGTAAAATTAGTTTATGTACTCACAGCACATTTTTTGTGGATCTGAATAAGTTATGTTACTTGGCTAACAATGTCTAGACAACCTTACTAGTTACTCTAGTAATCTGGGACGTAGAATTCTGTTGAGATAAATAGAGGTTAAAAGAAATAGAAGATGGGAATCAATGAAGAAATTAAACATCATTTAAGTGATCAGTGTGTCCACCTGAGACTGTAATTGAGAAGGAAAAAAGAGGATCAGAATTGAGTTTCAAGAAGCAGCCTCTTACTTCTCCTATCTTTAAAGGATCAAACTTGATAAGGAATCTAGAGTGTTTCCTTGACAATCTGAGGGAAGGAACTGTGGGCTCCTGGCCTACTCTGTCATGCTAGAGTTTAGGCATTTAATAATCTATTGATAATCATCAGGCGTTTAGGGGAACAAAAATGAACATATCTGCCTGAATCCCATTACTTCATTTCAGATCTTAAATCTTTTGTAATATCCAGAACATTGCAACAACATTAAGCCTTTCATATATGAAGTAATGTATTTCAGTAAAGGGATTTCCTAGGCTCTTGTGGAGTAGTGTGCAGAATGACTTCAGCCTTGTCTAATGTTTGGATAAAACAGAATCTTCAAATGGAATAAGTTCCGCTGTTGTATAAATCAGTCAAGACTTTTTTAAACAACTATCTAAGCTCAAGATGGTGGAGGCAAAATCCTCCACATAAAACATTAAGAGAACAGTAAGAGGTATTCTCTGTTCTTTACTCTGCTTCCATCATATCTGTACTCTGCTCAGAAACCTCCCGTCCTGAGCTGCAGTGTGGTGCCATATGCCTGGACTCCCACCTACCTGGGAGGATGAGGTGGGAGAATTGCCTGAGCCAGGAGTTCGAGGCCAGCCTAGGTAATATAGTGAGACTTTGTCTCTAAAAATAAAATTTAGACAAACAAAAAACACCCTAAAAACTCTTCTGTCCATCCCTCTGTTTTAGAGAAGCATGTCCCCAAATCTGTGCATGGAAGACATGTATTCTATAAGATAGTAACAGATCTTGCTGAAAAATAAATGCCTGTATAGTTTTTCCAAAATGTATTTTTAAATCTATGTAAGAAAAATTCTAAACACCTTTAAGAAGTAATTAACAGGCCAGGCATGGTGGCTCAAGCCTGTAATCCCAGCACTTTGAGAGGCAGAGGTGGGCAGATCACAAGATCAGGAGCTCGAAACCAGTCTGGCCAATATGGTGAAACCCCGTCTCTACTAAAAATACAAAAATTAGCCGGGCATGGTGGCGGGCGCCTGTAATCCCAGCTACTTGGAAGACTGAGGCAGGAGAATCACTTGAACCTGGGAGACAGAGGTTGGCAGTGAGCCGAGATCATGCCACTGCACTCCAGCCTGGGCATCAGAGTGAGACTCCATCTCAAAAAAAAAAAGAAGTAATTAACATGAGATAATTTGTCTTTAAGAAGTGGAACTACTGTGCATTAAAAAACCACTTTTAAAAAATTATGAGAGACAATAATAAACACTTTAGAAGGTATGTGCTACACAGAAAACCGACAAAATGTTGGTATCCAGAATATATTAAAAATGCTGGCAAAAATATGAGCAGGCAATTCATAGGGAAGAAAGCCAAAATGACTAAAAAACACACAGTGTTCAAACTCACTAGTAACTGGGTCAATGCAAATTAAAACTAAAATGAAATACCATGTTTTATTCAGATTGGCAAAAAATTAAGTTTGATAATGTTAAGTAATGTTAAGGTGAAACAGGAGTCACATACCTTGCAGGTGGGAAAACAAGTAAGTACCACTTTGGAGAATCGATTGGTAATAACTAGTAAATTAAAGATGTGCTTAATCCATGGTACAGAAGTTCTACTCCTAGGTAAACTCACGTGTACACAAGGAAATATATACAAAAATGTTCATCACATCATTGTTTGTAACAGCAAAAATTAGAAACAATAACACGTATAAATGTACCTAAACAGGAGAATGGGCATATTGTGAAACAGTCATTTGTTGATTCAACAGATATTTATTGAGCACCTGCAGTATGCTAGTGCTCTCTGAGTATTAGAAATATATCAGTAAACAAAATGTCTGCCCTTGTAGAGCTTATGTGTTATTGATAGGGGAGAGAGTGACGGGTGGGTAGACAATTCAGGCTGGCCGTAGTGGCTCACGCCTGTAATCCTAGCTCTTTGGGAGGCCAAAGCAGGTAGATTGCTGAGCTCAGGAGTTGGAGAGCAGCCTGGGCAACATGGCGAGACTCCATCTCTACCAAAAACATACAAAAATTAGCCAGGTATGGTGGTATGTACCTGTAGTCCCAGCTATTTGGGAGGCTGTGGTGGGAGAATCACTTGAACCTGGGAGGTCGAGGCCACAGTGAGTTCGTGAGAGATCATGCCACTGCACTCCAGCCTGGGTGACAGAGCCAGACCCTGTCTCATAAAAAGAAAAAGAAAAATATGACTTATGAGATGGTGACATGTGATACGGAGAAAGGAAAGACAGAGGAGGAGGAAGAGGGAGCAGTTCTTGGTGGTAATGGAAGATCCCACCGTGAAGGTGGCATCTGAGGAGGCCCTGGAGTGGTGAGGGAGCCAGCCATGCCGATAACGGGAAGAGCACTGGGGACCTAGGAAGCTGCGTGTACAAAGATTTGAGGCAGAAGGATTCCTGGCATGGTTGAGAAAAAGCAGGGGGGCAGGTGCCTAGAGCCAGGTAGGCCTTAGCCCATTTTGAAGACCACTTCTGTAATCCATGGGGCAAACATTTATTGAGTACTCACAATATGCCACACATCATTCTAAGCCCTTTTTTACACATATTTTTTCTTTCTTTTCACTCCAGCCTCTGCCTCCCGGATTCAAGTGATTATCCCACTTCAGTCTCCTGGGTAGCCGGGACTACAGGCATGTGCTACCACACCCAGCTAATTTTTTTGTGTTTTTTTTTTCTTTGAGACAGAGTTTCACTCTTGTTGACCAGGCTGGAGTACAATGGCACGATCTTGGCTCACCACAACCTCCGCCTCCTGGGTTCAAGCAATTCTCCTGCTTCAGCCTCCCAAGTAGCTTGGATCACAGGCATGTGCCACCTCACCTGGCTAATTTTTTGTATTTTAGTAGAGACGAGGTTTCTCCGTGTTGGTCAGGCTGGTCTTGAACTTGTGACCTCAGGCGATCTGCTTGCCTGGGATTATAGGCATGAGCCACTGCACCTGGCCCATATTTTTCAGTTAATGCTTAGGCACTAATAGTTAGCTTCATGTCATAGATGAGAAACTGAGTCACAGAGTAACTCATTCCAGATCAGTATACTGTGATGTGCTGATTCAACGGCACTTGACTCCATAGGCAAATCTGTTAGTTACTGGTGAGCTGCCTCTTGCATTTGTTCTCTCTGGAGTGTTCCCCCTATGCCATCTGTCTTTCCCACCATCCCAAGCTATGCCTGGGGTCACCTACTGGCTCTGTCCACTGTTGTCACCTAGAGTTTGGGTAGCCTTCTGTCTTAGTCTGTCTTATGTTGCTATGGCAGATTGCCATAGTCTGGGTAATTTATAGGGAACAGAAATTTATTTGGCTCCCAGTTCTGGAGACTGGGAGGTCCAGCAGCATGGTGCCGGCACCTGGTGAAGGCCTTTGTGCTGTCTCCACTGACCCCCCTCCCCGTGGTGGAAGGTAGAAGAGCGAGAGTACACAACAGTGCAAGAGCAGAGGGGGCTGAACTCACTTTGTACTAGGAACCTACTCCAGTGATAACAGCACGAATCCATTCCTAATCACTTCGTAACACCATCACGATGACGATGAAATATCAACATGAGTTTTGGAGGAGACATTCAAACCATAGCACCTTCTTCTTGGGAATCTTGGAAGAGATGAGGTGGGACAGTCCTTCTTTTCCCTGGCCTCCTTATCTTTTCCATCTCTCCAACAGGCTGTACAGGTCTATGCAAATTTCCTTGACGAAGAACTGGAGCAATTTCACAAAGGAATTCAACCAAGTCAGACTTTCTCTTGAGTGTCAAAAGAGAAGGCAGATTAAGACGTAGGCCATTGGCCAGGAGCGGTGGCTCACACCTGTAATCCTAGCACTTTGCGGGGCTGAGACGGGCGGATCATGAAGTCAGCAGATCAAGACCATCCTAGCCAACATGGGTGAAACCCCGTCTGAACTAAAAATACAAAAATTGGCCGGGCATGGCGGTGCATGCTGGTAGTCCCAGGTATTCGGGAGGCTGAGGCAGGAGAATTGCTTGAACCCGGGAGGCAGAGGCTGCAGTGAGCTGAGATGACTCAGGCCATTACAGGAAGAGGGTGCCTGCTGAGTACTTTCACTATTTTTAATAGGAGAATGTTAAGATGGCTTGTTTGTAGCCCTCCTTTTAAGCTCCTTCTTCTGTGGAATCTTAATTATCTGGGCTTGAGCTTCAAACTTGATTCAATTATTTTAACTCACTAGTTCTTTTCTTCCTGCTTTGGTAGCAGTAGTGTTTTCCTCTTTCTTCCACCACACGGTTATGATGTTATTCTATTTCTATTGTAACTTAAACTTTTGTGGCCACACTCACTCCCCATGAATTTGTGGCTGAAAGAAGCCAATTTTCAAAGAAAAGCCTTCTTGGGTTTCTTATGTTATGCCTGAATCCAAATGCAGAGCTCTGAATACTTGAAAGTGAGGCTGAACAATGGCACCAGTAGTTTCTAAAAAGCTGGGAGGAAAGTGACAACACAAGGCCCAGTGCGGTGTTTATGGTGCGTGCCCCCGTTTGGGTGTACGGATATTCTCTCTGCAAGGACACCTGAGACACAGAGAGCAGCGGGTGTCTCTGGGGAGGTGAGCTAAGATATTATAGCTTGAGGGGAGGAGAAAGGGAAACTTGCTGTTTACTCTTTACTTTTTATACAATTGGACATTTAGGGGTTTTTTTTGTTTGTTTTGTTTACCGTTACACATAATACATTTTTCAAAAAAAGGTAATACAAAACTCAAATTAACATTCTGGAGGTGAGCTGTTGAAAATATTACAGTAATTTTTGGAACAGCCTATTTCAGAAGTACTTAAATATTGCAAAATATGCTTTTTGCTTTTTCCGTTTGGTACAATGAACCTTGTAAAATGCAATTTTTATACTATACAGCAGTGAAAAGAAATTGAAGGAGGAGGCCTGATACAGTGCTTGATATAAGAACCTGGCCTGCCGTGGTGGCATGCACCTGTAGTCCCAGCTACTTGGGAGGCTGAGGCAGGAGAATTGCTTAAACCCGGGAGGCGGAGGTTGCAGTGAGCTGAGATCGCGCCACTGTACTCCAGCCTGGGTGACGGGTGACAGAGCGAGACTCCGTCTCCAAAAAAAAAAAAAAGAACCTCACCCTCAACATTACTCTTCACATCAAGTGGTCACATTATGGGGAAAGAGATCCCCTTCTCATGTAAAAATGGTAAAAATATTTTTGCATTTGTTTTGTATAATCAAAATGCAAAATGGGTGAGATTTAGCATTATATTTAATTAGTTATTACTAAAATAAGTGTTTTGATTTTTGTGTGGGTTAGGTGTGTTAAAATTGGGGAAAAAACAAATTTTGATCATTATCTGAGGGGACATTTTTGGCTGCTTGCTTTAATCCAGGCAGGCACTGTATGTACTAATCTTCTGATGGTGTTTCATCAAGATGTTATATTCAAAAGGTTTTAATTTCTAATGGTCCTCCAGTCAGTACATTATAAAGTTTCAAACCATTCTGGGGTCAGTTAGTTTTGAAAAGGGATAGGGATCAAACTCCCCAGCCCTTATTCTGGCTCCCTTTCACACTTCTTCCTTATTTTGTGAACCTTCAGCCAAAATATTCTGCTCTTTGTCCCCTAGTCTCACTTTACACCTTACATTTTCCAGGCCTTGTTTCTTACACCTTCTCTCACCTGAATACCCACTCTTCCCCATATTTGATTTTTAAAACTGAATCTATCCTTTAAGGGCCAGAGTAAATCTACCTTTCTCTTTCGGCATTCCCTGACCATCTTGTTACGAGAACCTGGCCCACCGTGGTGTGCGCACCTGTAGTCTCAGCTACTCAGGATGCTGAGGCAGGAGAATTGCCTACAGTGACATTAAAATCCACAGAACCTTCATGTACCTTTTCTTGATCTCACTTGGTCTTTATCATGTACTAGGTGAAGTATACGGAGTAATGGTCCTGGTCATAGTCCATTTGGGCTGTCATAACAAAATAGTATAGACTGAGTGGATTGTAAACAACAGAAATTTCTTTTTTGCGGTTCTGGAAGCTGGGAAGTCCAACATCAAGGAACTGGCAGATTCAGCGGGTGGTGAGGGCGCAGCTTCTGTTTCATAGCCATCTTCTTGCTGTGTCCTTAT
The DNA here is from genome assembly GCF_030222135.1 of Aotus nancymaae. NCBI lineage: Eukaryota > Metazoa > Chordata > Mammalia > Primates > Aotidae > Aotus > Aotus nancymaae. The sequence goes on from NW_026988454.1 coordinate 28,935,216, forward strand.
ATGGCAGAAGGGAGAAGGGAGCTCTCTGGCTCCCTGTTTATCCCCTTCATGAGAGCTTTGCCCTCATTACCTAATCACCTCCCAAAGGCCCCACCTCCTAATACCATCACATTGGGGGATTAGGTTTTGATAAATAGATGGATTTTGGGGTACAAAAACATTCAGTCCATAGCAGCCCCCAAAGATGTCCACATCCTGTTTCCCAGAACCTGTGCATATGTTAGCTTACATGGTAAAGAGAAATTAAGATTGCAGATCAAGCCAGAGTTGGTGATCAGCTGATCTTAAGGTACGGAGATTATCCTGAATTATCCAGGCTCCCTAATATAGTCACGAGAATTCGTAAAACTGGAAGAGGGAGGCAGAAGACAGAACCAGAAAGATGCAGCATGGGAGGACTCGGCACAACATTGCTGGCTTTGAAGGGGGGCCACAAGCCAAGGAATGTGAGTGGCCTGCAGAAGTTGTAAAAATCAAGAAAACAGTCTCCAAGCCTCCAGAACATATACAGCCCTGCTGCTTCTTTGATTTTAACACAATGAGTTTCATTTCAGACTTCTGACCTCCCAAACTGTGAGATAAGAAGTGTGTTTTTTTAAAGCCACTAAATTTTTGGTAATTTGTTATAGCAGCAATAGAAAACTAATATACTAGAATCACCTAGTTATCTTATGTATTTTGACATCATCTTCTTGAGTGATTTTAAATTCTGAGAAGATGAATACCAAGTCTTACATATCTTTATAGGCCAATATCGTAACAGTGTACTGAGCATAACAAGTGTTGCAATCTGATTCTAAGAATCAGGAAGGAGAGGTGAGAGTTAACCTACTAAGAGATTGTATACTGATTTTTAAATATGATATCTGTACATACAGGCTACCCAGGAGGGCAGTCGTTCTCAACTTTGATGGTTCTAATAGTAGCTGTAGTGTTTGTACTTGTATGACACAGTCTACTGAACCAAACCTGAAGGAGAGGAATGTAGCATGTGCGCAGCTTCGTGCCGAGTCATTTATCTGTACACATTGATATGCAGGGCTTCAGATTGCTCTTTAAGGATGTGGTTCCATTGCTGCACTGATGTTTGCAAGGCCCATAGCTAACATTTACTGCAAGCTTATTACAAGCCAAGTATGGTTCAGAGTGCTTTACATGTATTACATCCCAAAAGGTAGGGTTATATCATCCCCGTTCTGAGGAATCTGAGGGACAGAGAGATTAAATTGCCCAGTGACATAGAGCTTGTGAGTAGTGGAGCTGTGATTCAATGCCAGGCAGCCTATTTTCAGAACCCCAGCTTTGAATTTTAACTTGTGTTCTCCCGGCAGTGGATCATAAATTCTTTTATGCCTCAGGCCTGTAGTGTTTAGTAAAGGGTCAACAAATGTTCAGTGTAGGTGGCTCTTGTTCCATTCATTTTTCCTACTTCTTTCCAGTCAGATTTGTTTCCTGATCAGAATTTGGAAAATTTACTCAACTTACATCTCTATGCTTTTCTGCATAATTTGCTCTTTTCAAAAACTACTCCTTCATGAACATTTGGATTAGAAATTACGTTTGACCAGCAGAACCAAATGGCTTTCCTCATGGATTATATTCCTCATTCACACGAAACCTGCTGTAGTAGGTCTAGGTAACTTTCCAGCATGACTTTTTCCATGACTCGGTAATGCAGCCTATGTTATGTCTCTACTATCTCAATAAAAGACCTCCTGGATCACTGAGGAGGAGAAAAAGAAAAAAAAAAGAAAAAGAAATTACGTTTGACATCTGGATTCCCAGAGTATGTTTTATTCTGTTTGTTAACATTAGATTCTCATCTATATAAAATACATTATATATCTGGTTGGTGAAATTGTGGGTGACTTTTGTGTTCTTTGACCTTTATTTTCCAGATTTTTTCAATGAATGTGAAACTTTTATGATTAAAAATGCTATTAAAGGGCTGGGAACAGTGGCTTACACCTGTAATCCCAGTACTTTGGGAGGCCAAGGTGGGTGGATTGCTTGAGCCCAGAAATTTGAGACCAGCCTGGGTAACATAAAATACTTAACCTTCTCTACAAAAAATACAAAAATTAGCTGGGTGTGGTGCTGTGCACCTGTAGTCTCAGGTACTTAGGAAGCTGAAGTGGTAGGATTGCTTGAGCCTGGGAGGTAGAGGCTGCATGAGCTGTGATCACATCACTGCACTCCAACCTAGGCAACAAAGCGAGACCCTGTCTCAAAAAAAAAAAAAAGAAAAGAAAAAGGCTAGGCGCAGTGGCTCATGTCTGTAATCCTGGCACTTTGGAAGGCCAAGGTGGGGAGATCACAAGGTCAGGAGTTCAAGACCAGCCTAAGCAATATGGTGAAACCCCGTCTCTACTAAAAATACAAAAATTAGCCGGGCATGGTGGTGCGCACCTATAGTCCTAGCTACTCGGGAGACTGAGGCAGAGGATTCGCTTGAACCTGGGATGCATGGAGGTTGCAGTGAGCCCAGGTCGTGCCACTGTACTCCAGCCTGGGTGACAGAGCGAGACTTCATCTCAAAAAAAAAAACCTATTAAAGTGTTAAATCACGAAATGGGTCATGCTATGTAAATTTTGTTGTTTTCCGCCTTGCTATATTTTAAACACATTCCCATCTTATTAATACTACTTCAGTGACACTATCCTATTTTATATGAGTATGTTACAATTTCCTTTGCCAATATCTAATCACTTTTCCCCCACATTTCAGTTGTGAGAAGCAATGTCACCATAAATATCCTTGTAACTAAATATCCATATACTTTTAAATGTTCCTTAAGATATATTTCTAGACCTGAAAATGCCGTGCCAAAGATTTGTAGGTTTTTAGAGCAGATTTTTATGGCATTTTTAATACATGCTAAATTTTCCTTCAGAAAGTTTGTACCACATTTTTTTCCCACTAGTGGTGTTTGAGAGGTTAGATTTTCCTCTCCCATGATAATACCTGATATTTTATTTTACTTGTGTATCTAAAAATTTTCTTTTCATGTATTCATGTCTTATTAATTACCTGCTTTCAGTTTTTTACTTTAAAATATTTTTCTTAATTAATAAAATCTTATTATATATTGAAGATATTAGTCTCCCACTCCGTTTTTTTTTTTTTTTTTTTTTTTGAGACAGGGTTTCTCTATGCAGGGTTCAAGCAATCCTCCCGCTTTAGCCTCCCAAGTAGCTGGGACTAAAGGTATGCGCCACTGTGCCTGGCTAATTTTTGTATTTTTAGTAGAGACAGCGTTTCACTATGTCACCCAGGCTGGTCTCAAACTCCTGAACTCAAGTGATCCGCCTGCCTCGGCTTCCCAAAGTGCTGGGATTACAGGTCTGAGTCACCGTGCCTCACCTGTTTTGTTTTTGTCTCTTAAAATAGTTATTTTTCATAGTTTTAAATTTGCCTTTGTGGCCAGGTGTGGTGGCTCATGCCTGTAGTCCAAGCACTTTGGGAGGCTGAGGCAGGAGGATCACTTGAGTCCAGAAATTTGAGATCAGCCTGGGCAACATAGTGCGTCCTCATCTCTACTAAAAATGAAAAAAGAAAAATAGCTGGATGTGGCGATGCGCACCTGTGATCCCAGCTACTTGGGAGGCTGAGGCAGGTGGATTACTTGAACCTTGGAAGGTTGAAGCTACAGTGAGCTGTGATCTGGCCACTGCACTCTAGCCTGGGCGATGGAGTGAAACCCTGTCTCAAAAAAAAAAAATTGCCTTTGCATTCTGTTCATGGTAGAGTTTTTTGGTTTATTTGTTTGGTCTTGGATCAGAGAAATGGACTACATATACTTCTTGGTTTATGATGCACTATTATCACTGTTTCATTTAAGGCACCTCTCATATATTACAAATTTTTTTTTGTATTTTCTAATATCCTCTTCCAGGAAGTTCTCTTGTCCTTTACCTACTCCCAGTCTTGGGTTCCTGCTCTAAATGTGATACCATTAATACATATTCTTGAACGTGTATATATTCTTTAAATATATACATATAAAATATATATATAGATAGTGTTTTATGGGCATACCCTTCACATATTAATTAATTATACCATGCTGTAGATCTTGCTGCATTCTTTTTGTTTTTACCCAATGTATCATTTTAAGATCAATTCATGTTTTAGATGTATATTTATAGTATTTCATAATGTGGAATAAACGTTAGCATGTCACTTATTCTTTCTAATGATGAACACAGTTTACCACTAACTCCCCTCTGTGATTGACAACATTGGCATAAACATCCCTGCATGTGTCTAGGCACCCCTGTATGAGTTTCTTTGGGACAAGGTTCTCAACCACATTTGTGTTATGACTCCTTTAGCAGTCTGCAAAAACCAGATGGATCTTGCTGGCTAATGGTGACATATTAAACTTAACCACTTAGTGAACCCTCTTTATTACTGGTATTGAAAAGAACATGTTTGGGGCAGGCGCGGTGGCTCACGCCTGTAATCCCAGCACTTTGGGAGGCTGAAGTGGGCAGATCACGAGGTCAAGAGATGGAGACCATCCTGACCAACATGGTGAAACCCCATTTCTACTAAAAATACAAAAATTAGCTGGGCATGGCAGTGCATGCCCGTAGTCCCAGCTACTTGGGAGGCTGAGGCTGGAGAATTGCTTGAATCTGAGAGTTGGAGGTTGCAGTGAGCTGAGATTGCACCACTGCACTCCAGCCTGGCGACAGAGCCAGACTCCGTCTCAAAAAAAAAAAGGTTTGTAAGATCAACAGTTATACATTGTGTGCCAGAGCTTGTACTGATCTTTTCTATTAAATTTAGCCATTTTGTAAAACTCTTTTTCAAAATAACATTCTTAAAAACATAAGATAAAATATATAGAATTACAAAAGAAACAATTTATATTAATATACAGTAAATGTTTACTTTATTAATTAATTAAATAACAAGATAGCATCACTGTGACAATTTCAAAATGATAATAGCCATAAGTAATAATGTAAAATGAAAATATTTATGATTTCTATTAATCACAATGTCAGTATTACTGTGGTTTATTGTCTACCTATATAATTAAAGAAAATGCTAAATTTCATTAGCACACATAGCTCTGCCTCTGGAAGGATTTACTCTTGCTGCTACCTTTGACACCATTCTTGGGTAGAGTCGTGTGTTCCAGTAGTCCATCTGTGGCTCACAACAACATCTTGAGTGAACCCATCTGACGATGAAGCCTAAGTCATATCTTCCCCCATCAGTTGGTCATAGATGGCAAAGTGAGGCTTGTTGCAATAGAAATAGGAGACATAGGACCAGGTGCTGTGGTTCACGCCGGTAATCCCAGCACTTTTGGAGGCTGGTTTGGGTGGATCACCTGAGGTCAGGAGTTTGAGACCAGCTTCGCCAATATGGTGAGTCCCCATCTCTACTAAAAATACAAAAATTAGCTGGGTGTGGTGGCGGATGACTGTAATCCCAGCTACTGAGGAGGCTGAGGCCGGAGAATAGCTTGAACCCAGGAGGTGGAGGTTGCAGTGAGCCAAGATTGTGCCATTGCACTCCAGCCTGGGCAACAGAGCAAAACTCCATCTCAAAAAAAAAAAAGAAAAAGAAAAAGAAAAGAAAAAGAAATAGGAGACACGGGAACTTGGGCCACCTGCTTATGTAATTTGCTTGTGCCCCATGGACATCCTGGACTTTATTTTGTATGCACCATTTACATTTTATAAGGAATTGCTGTTTCACTCATCTGAATATATAGTTTAATGGCTCTTATCATATCCATGTTGGGTAGCTCTGGTCACATAGTCATTTGGAATGAAGTCAATGTCAGAAGCTCAGTCTCTATTAGGGCCTAGTAGCATACCAGAAGTTGCTTTCCAAATGACAAGTATCATCTTCTCTGTTCCCATAAGGCATCACATTCTGTCAGAATCCTAGGGTCTGGGTGTATCTCTTTTATTAAAGTTTGCCTGCAATCTACAATATACTTAAATCCTTAAATATCAAGGGTACCGCTAATATCATTGATCCATAGTTAACATATGACCCAAGTGGCCTAAAGCTGCTGATGTGCCTTGTCTTCCTCTTGGATCCACGCAAAGCTGGCAGCCTTCTTAATCACTTAATAAATGGGTTGGATCAATATTCCCAAATTCAGTATATGCTGAAATCTAAAGAGGCCCACCAAGCTCTGTGCCTCTTTCTTAGTGGTGGTTGTGTAAGGTGCAACAAGTTTTCCTTAGGACTCTCCATGACTTCTCAGAATTTTGGACCTCCAAAACCTTTGTACTATTTATCTGCCATCCTCTGGCATACATGAGTCCTACTTGGGCATGCAGAGTACTTGTCACTTTTTTTTCTGTTTTTTGAAACAGAGTCTTGCTCTGTCACCCAGGCTGGAGCGCAGTAGCACAATCATGGCTCACTGCAGCCTCAGTCTCCCAGACTCAAGTGATCCTCTCACCTCAGCCTCCCAAGTAGCTGGGATTACAGGCACACGCCACCATGCCCGGCTAACTTGTCACTTTTTATTCACCAGGTCTACCTAGTATGACATCATAGTGGACCAGCTTGATTTCCTAGAAAATATCGAGATCATCAAGAACTTTGTGGACTGTATTATGAAGAAAGTAGAAGCGTTTATTGACCCTGGGTTAAGATAGTAAAATGTACTTCTGACTTTCTTATGTAAAAGTAAAGATTTTTGATCTTCTTTATAGTGAGATGTTGAAAAGAACATGTTTGTAAGATCAAGAGCTATACACCATGAGCCAGAGCTTGTGTTGATTTTTTCTATTAAAGATACTACATTCAGCTCCGTCAACTGCAGTTGAAGCCACCAGGTGGTTAAATATAATATACCACCATTGCTTCAGGTGGTAGTAGGTACCTCAAGGGCTAGGAGAGCTCCTCCAAGGACTGGCCTATCTCTCTCCCTGCTCTGAGCCCCTGCCTCCAGACCATTTTCCATCATTCATTCACTCATCCATCCATCCATCCATTCATCTGTCCCTGCCACCAGCTCTACATGGCTGGCCCAGCATCAGAGGAGGGGTGGGGGAGACAGAGCCAGGTACAGACACTGCCAGCAGGGTGCGGTCAGGACCTGGTAGAATGAGTAACTGGGGAGGGGCACTTACCTGGGAGGAGAGAGGGAAGCCTCCTTGGAGGAGATGGTCTTCTTTTTTTTTTTTTTTTGAGTTGGAATCTCACTCTGTTGCCCAGGCTGGAGTGCAGTGGTGCGATCTCAGCTTACTTCAACCTCTGCCTCCCAGTTTCAGGTGATTCTCCTGCCTCAGCCTCCTGAGTAGCTGGGACTATAGGCACACGCCACCATGCTCAGCTAATTTTTGTATTTTTTAGTAGAGACGAGGTTTCACCATATTGACCAGGCTGATCTTGAACTCCTGACCTCATGATTTGCCCACCTCGGCCTCCCAGAGTGCTGGGATTACAGGTGTGAACCACTGCACCCAGCCGGAGGAGATGGTCTTAGACCTGAACCTTGCAAAGCTGTGCTCTGACCCACGAAGCCTCCCATGCATGGGTGAAATTTGGCAAAGGAAAATGTGGGATTGTGAAGGTCTTCAAATGCCAGTAAGGGAAGGTGTGAGACAGATCTGTGTATCTGGAATATTGCTTAGGAACTGGTGAGAGGGCTGGACCAGATGGGGAAGATTGAGGGTGGGGAAGTCTCAAAGGAGGATGAGCATTGTCCAGGCCATAAACAATGGGGCTCAAGTCCATGCAACTGGGAGGAGCAGATACACAGGGTAAGTACAAAAGCAGGTTTGGGACATGTTCACTCCAAGGGGGCTGGACCCTGGGGGCATCTCATGCGCTAAAGACAAAGATGGCCCAGGAAGCATCAATGTGTGGTGGGGAGTGGAGACACTGAAACTGGGAGAGAGGATGAAGTCGTCCCAGAACACAGTGGAGAACAAGTCCTGAGACAGAGCCCTGGAACAGAGGCAGGCAGAGAACACAGGCCACAGGGATAGGAGGTGAACCAGGTAAGGATGGTGTCCTAGCAATGGAAAAAGGAGAAGCATCAAGGAGCAGGGATGTAGTTCTTGATGTCAAAAGCTGCTGAGATGTAGGAAAGGACTGAGCCATGCAGCTCCCAAAGTCATGAGGGAGGAAAGCTGAGAGTGGGGGCTGGGGACAGAGGGCTTGGCTGCTCTGAGTAAGGTTAAGGAGGGATGGGGAGGGAAGATGGGGACGCTGGCTGGGGGACTGGGGATGGATAAAATGAAAATGAAAAAAGTTTATCACTGTTAACCATCATGATCCATCCTGTATTTGCAGGAGTCATGTAGGTAAATTAAACAGGGATATGATGGAAACCAGCACCTCTGCATCCTTTAAATACCTGAGTTGCGCTTATTCCCAAAATTCCTCTTGGGATATGCTTCTAATATGGTATCTTGGCACTCTGGTGGCAGAAGGGCATTTTTCAGGGTCGTTTTCTAGCTATTTTTACCATAATAACTTCTATACAATAGGACTGGGACTGTAAAAGTTTGGCCAGCTGGTAAGTGTGTCTATTCAAACTTCACATCTGAGAACTGGGAATATAGCCATAGAATAGGTTATTTCCTGTTCTTCAGGATTCTGTTTTGCAGAATTTTTGGATGCACAATGATATGGCTTGGCTATGTCCCCACAGATGTGTTCTCGTCTTGAATTCCCACATGTTGTGGGAGGGACCTGGTGGGAGGTAATTGAGTCATGGGGGCAGGCCTTTCCCATGCTGTTCTCCTGACAGTGAATAAGTCTCACAAGATCTGATGGTATTATAAGCGGGAGTTTCCCTGCCCGATCTCTCTCTTTGCCTGCCCCCCTCCACATGGGATGTGACTTGCTCCTCCTTGCCTTCTGCCATGATTGTGAGGCCTCCCCAGCCATGTGGAACTGTAAGTCATGAAACCTCTTTCTTTTGTAAATTGTCTAGTCTCGGGTATGTCTTTATCAGCAGCGTTAAAATGGGCTATTGCACACAGTAACGAGGACTAGGGCTGGAACTGCATTTATCACCTGGCCTCCGTAAGTCCGTCCTCTACTCAGTGGTCTATGATGGCATTTTGGGTTTGCTTGTTTTGGTGGCAGTTCAGACCCTGTTATGTAACAGTCCTCAAAATGCCTGGAAAATGCCTTTCCCCAGTGTACAGTTTTTTTAGTAAATGACTGCGAGAGCTTCTGGGGAATGATTGGGGGAATGTTTATGGTACATACTTGAGCAGGTTTTAGATGGTCCTTTCTCAATGAAACATATACTCCCCTTTAATCATGGGCTCTTACCTACGAACTGGCTGAAAACTGGATGAGAGACCACAATATTTTTCCATTTTGCAGCTGATGTCAGTCTTCTCTTCAATTGTTTTGTGTTTTATTTTATAAGGTAAATAAGTAACATCCTGGCTGGGTGCAGTGGCTCATGCCTGTAATCCCAGCATTTTGGAAGGCCAAGGCGGGAGGATCACAAAGTCAGGAGTTCAAGACCAGCCTGGCCAACATGGTGAAACCCCGTCTCTACTAAAAATACAAAAATTAGCCAGGCGTGGTGGCACGTGCCTGTAATCCCAGCTACTCGGGAGGCTGAGGCAAAAGAACCACTTGAACCTGGGAGGCAGAGGCTGCAGTGAGTCGAGATTACGCCACTGCACTCCAGCCTGGACAATAGAGGGCGACTCTGTCTCAAAAAAAAAGTAGCATTCTGATTGATTGGTACCCATCTCTCTTGTTCCTAGAAACAGCATGATCTCTTAACCATCACCACAGATGTCTGTAGGTCAAGCCACTTAGATCGCCATTCCAGCCTTGCTATCTAATACCAGTGATGTCTGTATTGCCTTTGTCAGTTAGGTGCCACTCCCTGACCTCTGCCATTCCAGAACCTTTTTATGTCCATTGATACTAGAGGACCCGTGTCAAGGCTGCATCTCTTCAACATATAGAATAAATGTGACATCGAGTCTCTCAAAGATCCCAGTGCAAACTTCCTGAATCGATTCCTTATTGCTTTAGTGAAGCAAATACCTTTCAGGGATTCCTGGGAAATATAGTCAAGATAGTGGGTTTTCTGATCATATGTAATAAGTGTAATACATATATTTTAACATTTTCACTGCCATGAGCCTTATTATGCCTTCCTCAATGTTCTGCCAAAGTAGTTCTGGCATCTCCACCTCATTTGCAGTAGGACATCAACATGGCCAAACGTCAAGAGCAGCATATTAGAATGACTCTGGTGGGATGCAGTGGCTCACACCTATCATTCCAGCACTTTGGGAGGCTGAGGCAGGAGGATTGCTTTTTTCGACAAAAAATAAGAAAATAATTAGCTGAGTGTTGTGGTGCACTTCTGTGGTCCCAGCTACCTGAAAGGCTGAGGCGGGAGAGTTGCTTGAGCCCAGGAGATGGAGATTGAAGTGAGAGCTATGATCGTACCTCTGCACTCCAGCCTGAATGACAGAGTGAGACCCTGCCTCAAAAACATAAAAATAAAAAATAAAAAAAAAGGATGACTCCACATTTTTTTTTTTGGGAGGCTAACCCCCAAGTCACAGGAGAGTGCTCCAGTGTCGACAAGCTTTTCATTTTTTTTTTGAGATGGAGTCTTACTCTGTCACCCAGGCTGGAGTGCAGCAGTGCAATCTCAGCTAACTACAACCTCTGCCTCCCAGGTTCAAGAGATTCTCATGCCTCAGCCTCCTGAGTAGCTGGGTTTACAGGCACCCATCACCATGCCCAGCTAATTTTTGTTTTTTGTATTTTTAGTAGAGACAGAATTTTACCAGATTGACCAGGCTGGTCTCGAACTCCCAACCTCAAGTGATGCACCTGCCTCAGCCTCCCAAAGTGCTGGGATTACAGATGTGAGCCACCACACCCAGCCACTACACAGATTTATGTTTTATCCCCTCATCACTCTCCTGGTTTGATACCCTGAGATTCACTCTCACGCATTTGTCCATCGTTGTTAGTACTTCTCATTTTGGTCCTGTAATTGTTTTGATTGTGTAAGCTGTTTCGGGCCCTTGCTATTCCTAAGGCAATGAAGGATGTGGTGGCAGATTCTGGACAGAAGACAAGCATTGTCTTCCAGGACACCTGACTCAGGTGAGGTTTCTGCAAAGCTTCCAGGGATTGGCGAAATTTTCGTCTCTAACAAGAAGGAGAGGACATCTTCTTCTGTCTGAAGATTCAGGGGAATTTGTGGGTTCCAGATACTGAGGTTTATCTACCCAAATGTCACCATGTCAGCTTTCAGGAAATCACTTTTCCTCTCAGGGCCTCAGCTTTGGCATAGACTTTTTGAGGCTATGCATTCAGTCTGCTTCGCACTTTTGCTGCTCTTACCATTGAATCTCGGGCCTGGTTTTTCAGCATGTATTTCCCTACAGCTACAGGAAATGAGGATCATTTTCTTTTCATTTTTCCCCTTTTTTGGTTGATTTACTTTCCCCCCATAAAGTATAACTCACATGCGGCAAAGTACACACATCTAAGTCTTGAGCTTTTATATGTTTATGGCAAACTCATACGCCCTTATAGCTTACTGCTCAATCAATATGCAGACCATTTCCAGCATTTCAAAACGCTTCTTCATGCCTCTCCAAAATCAACATTCTCCCCACAACAGTATCACTGTTTTACTTCTTTCACCATAAATTCATTTTCCCTATCATTTAACCTTATCCAAATGGATTCGTGGCTTGTGATCTTTTGCTCATCATTATGTCTGGGAGACACATGCATGTTTTTGTACAAAGCAATAGTTGTTTTTTTTTTTTTTCCTTCTGAGACAGAGTCTCGCTCCGTCACGCAGGCTGGAGAAAAGTGGTGCAATCTCAGCTTACTGCAACCTTCACCACCTGGGTTCAAGTGATTCCCCTGTGTCAGCTTCCTGAGTAGCTGGGATGACAGGTGCACACCACCACACCCAGCTAATTTTTGTATTTTCAGTAGAGACAGGGTTTCACCATGTGGACTAGGCTGGTCTCTAACTCCTGATCTCAAGTGATCCACCCACCTTGGACTCCCAAAGTCCTGGGATTACAGGCACGAGCCACCATGCCTGGCCCAAAGCAGTAGTACTTGTTAATTGCTGTTTAGCATTACATGGTATGTCACTATTTATTTATCCATTCTCCTACTGATGGACATTTGGGTTATTTTCAGTTTGTGCTATTATGATAAAACGACTATGAAAATTCTTTTTTTTTTTTTTTTGAGATAGGGTCTCACCCTGTCGCTTAGGCTAGAGTGTAGTGGCACAATCTCGGCTCATTGCAACCTCCACCTCATGGGTTCAAGCAATTCTCTCACTTCAGCCTCCTGAGTAACTAAAACTACAGGTGCTCACCACTACACTCAGCTACTTTTTGTATTTTTTAGTAGAGACAAGATTTCACCATGTTGCCTAGGTTGGTGAAAATTCTGATATGCAACTTCTGGTGTATATAAATACTCATTTCTTTTGGGAGTAGAATTTTCTAGGAGTAGAATTTGCTGAGTCATGTGCATATAATTTTAGATTAAAATGGCCAGTTTTCCAAAGTGGTTGTACTAACTTAAACTCCCCCTCCACAACATAAAATGTTCCAGATGCTCCACATCATTGAGTACTTACTTCTTGTTGACAGTCTTTTTAATTCAAGTCATTCTTATGAGAGTATAATAGCATCAAATTATAGTTTGAATGTGCATTTCCTTGATGAATAATGACCTAATTACCTTTTCATATGCATTTTTCATTTGTTTATCCTCCTTGTGAAAAGAGTTTTGGGGACAGTTTTTTTAAAATTGGGATTTTTCTTAGAAAAATGTGGATTTTTTTCCTTAGTGATCAGTAAGAATTTTTTTATATTCTAGATCTAAGTATTGTGCTGATCTATGTTCCAAGTTTTTGGCTTGCCTTTTAACTCTTCCGGTAGTGTCTTTCGATGAACAGAAGTTCTTCATTTTAATGAAGTCCAATTTATCAGTCTTCTCTTATGGCCAGTGCCCTTTGTTCCATTTGCTCTCGATGAGGTCATAAATAGGTTCTCCTGTGTTTTTTCCTAGAAGCTTGTTTTGCTGTCTGCATTTATGTCCATGATCCATCTAGAATTAATTTAGGGGTATAGAGGAAGTAGAGGTCAAAGTTTGTTTTCTTCATATGGCTATCTAGCACCAATTATCAAAAAGACTGTCTTTATTTGGGAGTGTCTTTTTTTGAGACAAAGTCTCACTCTGTCGCCCAGGCTGAAGTATAGTGGCATGATCTCAGCTCACTGCAACCTCTGCCTCCCAGGTTCAAGCGATTCTCCTGCCTCAACTTCCTGAGTAGCTGTGATAACAGGCAAGTGCCACCACATCTGGCTAATTTTTGTATTTTCAGTAAAGATGGGGTTTTGCCATGTTGGCCAGGAGGGTCTCGAACTCCTGACCTCAGGTGATCTGCCTGCCTTGGCCTCCCAAAGTGCTGGGATTACAGATGTGAACGAACCACTGCACCAGACCTGGGAGTATTCACTGCCATGGAGGACTCTATTTCTCTAGTGGGTGTTGAGTTGATAGCTACTTGACGTGAGTATGTTGATTTCTTTTATCAAGACTTTAAAAGCAGCTAACCAAAGCCGAGCCATTCTATAATTCCTTTTAAAAATAATTTTTATAATTACTCTTGCTACCTCTTCCAGTGCTAGAATACCGTATAACCCATCTTTGCCTTCTGCCTCCATTACATTCCAATCAAAAGTGAACAATGGCAATCATGGAAGCCATTTTATGAACCAACCAGAGAGTGTAACCCTCTCACATGCTATCAGTGAGTGATAGGGCTCTTTTTGCTGCCTGACCAGTGGGTAATCCCGGTTTAGAATCCTGTCTTGAGGGTGTTCTTTCTATGGCCACACTCGCTGCTTCTGGGTTTCCCCCAAAGCAGAGCCTGGGCCTAGGGCTGCGTGCAGATGCTTGATTTGGTATGCGATTCCCGGGAACAGGAGTGAGGAGCCAAGGAAAGGAAAGTAGGGAAGGAGAGACAGGCACCGCTAGACTGCATTGTGGGGTTGGCCCTGTTGCAGGAGATTGGCTTTTGTTTCTGCTGACACCTGGAGACCTCTATCTGAGGGACAAAATAGGAAGCCTTCTCCCTACTGGTAGTGAACACTTCTGGTATCTCAGTCAGTCCCAGCGGGCTCCTGTTTTATACTACACCAAGTACCACTGAAGCCCATAGGCAGGAAGCAAGAGCCTGTGACCCACTCTCTCTCTCTTTTTTTTTGAGATGCAATTGTGCTCTGTCACCCAGGCTGGAGTGCAGTGGCACAATCTCGGCTCACTGCAACCTCTGCCTCCTGGGTTCAAGTGATTCTCGTGCCTTGGCCTCCTGATTAACTGGGACTACAGGCACCTACCACCACACCCAGCTAATTTTGTATTTTTAGTAGAGACAGGGTTTCGCCATGTTGACCAGGCTGGTCTCGAACACCTAACCTCAAGTGATCCACTTGCCTTGGCCTCCCAAAGTGCTGGGATTACAGACGTGAGCCACCTTGCCCAGCCTGCCCACTCTTGGGGTGAGATACCGAGAGAGAAAATGAGTAAAAGCCTGTGTGGTATCATTTGCATCACAGTCAGATGTGAGAAAGGAGAGGTACGCAAAAGCTTTCCAGTGCGTATATTGATACATGCAACTCCTTGCACTCAAGGACAACAATGCAGCCACGCATCAAAAAATATCTGAAGTCAAGTGCCTGAAATCCTATCAGGTGCTCTCTCCACATCTGTATTTCTATGTGTTTCTGCTTCATTTTTCTTTCTCGACAATACAGCTTTCTTTGCTTCACAAGTACAAGATGGGTAGAAAACGACCATTTCATCTCTTTTGTGTTTACCTGTTTCCTACTGAATATAGCAACTGAACAGAGCTCTGTGTTCCAAGTCCAAATACCCTGTAAGGAAGTCTGCTTGCTTCAGGTTGAGTCCAGTATCAAGGGCTAATGGAATAGAATCATGTCATTCTAACACAGTTGCTAAGAATTTGGTTCTATGGATTGGGTATAGAGCAGGGTTTTTGGCCCCTGAGCTAACTCCCTTGGCGGGGGGACTGCCTTTTAAGGTACCCACCACGTTAATCAAGCTCGTCAAAACCTTCTTTCTATCTCCTTTCTATCTTTGGTGTAATGCTAAGAAAGTCTACTCCATAATTGTACAAACTATTCATTTTACATTTTCTTCGTGTGTGTTTATTTATTTATTTTTTGAGACAGAATCTTGCTCTGTCACTCAGGCTAGAGTACGGTGGGATGATCATGGTTCACTGTAGCCTCAAACTCCTAATCTCAAGCAATCCTCCTGCTTCAGCCTCCTGAGTAGCTAGGATTTCAGGTGCCACCACCACACCAGGCTATTTTTTAAAATATTTTGTAGGGACAGAGCCTTGCTATAGGTTGTCCAGGCTGGTCTCAAGTCATCCTTCTGCATCAGCCTCCCAAAGTGTTGGGATTATAGGGATTAGAAGGCTGAGCACGTGAACCACTGTGCTCAGCCTTCTAATATTTTTATGATTTTTTTTTAAGTATTTAATCCATCTGGAATCTATTTACGTACAAATTATGAAATAAGGACCCAACTTTTGAAAATATGATTAGTTATCTCACCACCAATTATTTAATAATTCATTTTCTTCCCACTGATTTAAAATCCCCAATTTTTTAATACACCAAATTATTTATATATATATACACACACACACACACACACACACACACTCACTCACACATGCATGCATGTGGCAGTGTGTGGGTAATACTCCTTCTGATCTTTTCCACTGCTTACTTCATTACTGCTTTAATTATATATTTCATATAACTAGTAATACTTCATAACTAGTTTGAAAACAAGTACTCCCACTGGTTTTAAATTTCTTTAGAGGGCCGGGCACTGTGGCTCACACCTGTAATCCCATCACTTTGGGAAATCGAAGCAGGAGTTTGTTTGAGCTCAGGAGTTTGAGACCAGCCTGGGCAACATGGCAAAACCTCGTCTCTACAAAAAATACAAAAATTAGCTGGGTGGGGTGGCACACCTGTAGTCCCAGCTATTTGCTTGAGCCTGGGAAGTCAAGGCTGCAGTGAGTTATGATTGCACCATTATATCCAGCCTGGGTGACAGAGCAAGACCCTGTCTCAAAAAAATTTAAAAAATTATTTTACAGGAACAACTTACACACACACACACATACATGTAATCTAGCAGTTTCTTATGCATACTAGACAATGATAATAATTACAATTTATATATAAGAATACAGATGCATGGTTAAATATAAGATATATATTACTTTATAGCTTTCATAAATTGCATATCATCTGGAAAAGATTATATCAATCTATTGATACATGTTTCTGTTTGATAGTTTCCATGGTAACCATGGTAGCTTTTATTATTGTTTTAAGTAATTTCTCTTCCTGAGAGAGGATTACACATATCTCTGCCCATAATAACTCACAGTGCCTTTGATAAGGTTTGGCTGGGTCCCCACCCACATCTCATCTTGAATTGTACTCTCATAATTCCCATGTGTTATGGGAGGGACCCGGTGGGAGATGATTTGAATCATGAAGGCGATTTCCCCCATACTGTTCTCGTGGTAGTGAATAAGTCTCATGAGATCTGATGGTTTTATCACGGGTTTCCGCTTTTGCATCTTCCTTATTTTTTCTTGCCACTGCCACATAAGACATGCCTTTCACCCCCCGCCGTGATTCTGAGGCCTCCCCAGCCATGTGGAACTGTAAGTCCAATTAAACCTCTTTTTCTTCCCTGTCTCAGATGTGTCTTTATCAGCAGTGTGAAAATGGACTAATACAGTAAATTGGTACCAGTAGAGTAGGGCATTGCTGAGAAGATACCTGAAAATGTGGAAGCAACTTTGGAACTGGGTAACAGACAGGTTGGAACAGCTTGGAGGGCTCAGAAGAAGATAGGAAAATATGGGAAAGTTTGGAACTTCTTAGAGAGTTGTTGAATGGCTTTGACCAAAAGCCTAAAGTGATATGGATAATAAGATCCAGTCTGAGGTGGTCTCAGATGGAGATGAGGAACTTGTTGGGAACTGGAGTAAAGGTGACTCTTATGTTTTAGCAAAGAGACTGGTGGCATTTTGTCCCTGCCCTAGAGATTTGTGGAACTTTGAACTTGAAAGAGGTGATTTAGGGTATCCGGAGGAAGAAATTTCTTTTTTTTGTTTCTCCCTCGAAACAGAGTTACCCAGGCCGGAATGCAGTGGCGCCATCTCAGCTCACTGCAACCTCCGCCTCCTGGGTTTAAGCAACTCTCCTACCTCAGCCTCCAGAGTAGCTGGGATTACAGGCATGCACGATGACACCCTGCTAATTTTTGTATTTCCAGCAGAGATGGGGTTTTACCATGTTGGCCAGGCTGCTCTTGTGCTCCTGGCCTTGTGATCTGACCGCCTCGGCCTCCCATAGTTCTGGGATTACAGGTGTGAACCACTACACCCGTTGGAGGAAGAAATTTCTAAGCAGCGAAGCATTCAACAGGTGACTTGAGTGCTGTTAAAGGCATTCAGCTTTATAAGGGAAGCAGAGCATAAATGTTTGAAAAATTTGCAGCCTGACAATACGATAGAAAAGAAAAACTCATTTTCTGAGGAGAAATTCAAGCCGGCTACAGAAATTTGCATAAGTAAGGAGAAGCCAAATGTTAATCCCCCAGACAATGGGGAATATGTTTCTGGGGAATGTCAGGGGTCTTCACAGCAGCCCCTCCCATCACAGGCCCAGAGGCCTGGGAGAAGATGGTTTTATGGCCCAGGCCCAGGGTCCCTGTGCTGCGTGCAGCCTAGGGACTTGGTGCCTTGTGTCCCAGCTGCTCCAGCCGTGGCTGAAAGGGTCCAACATAGAGTGTGGGCCATGGCTTCAGAGGGTGCAAGCCCCAGGCCTTGGCAGCTTCTACGTGGTGTTGAGCCTGTGTGTCAAGAATTGGGATGTGGGAACCTCTGCCTAGATTACAGAAAATGTATAGAAACACCTGGATGCCCAGACAGGAAGTTTGCTGCAGGGGTGCCTCTGCTAGGGCAGTCCAGAGGGAAATGAGGAGTCAGAGCCCCCACATAGAGTCCTTCCTGGGGCACCACCTAGTGGAGCTGTGAGAAGAAGGCCACCGTCCTCCAGATCCCAGAATGGTAGACTGACCAACAGCTTGCACTGTGCACCTGGAAAAGCTGCAGACATTCAGTGCCCGCTGGTGAAAGCAGCTGGGAGGGAGGCTGGACCTGTAAAACCACAGGGGCGGAGGTGCCCAAGACCATGGGCACCCACCTCTTGCATCAGCATTACCTGGATGTGAGACCTGGAGTCAAAGGAGACCATTTTGGAGCTTTAAAATTTGACTCCCCCACTGGATTTCAAACTTGCATGGGCCCTGTAACCCCTTTGTTTTGGCCAATTTCTCCCGTTTGGAATGGGTGTATTTACCCAATACCTGTACCCTCATTGTATCTAGAAAGTAACTAGCTTGGTTTTGATTTTACAGGCCATAGGTGAAAGGGACTTACCTTTTCTCAGATGAGACTTTGGACTGTGGACTTTTAGGTTAATGCTGAAATGAGCTAAGACTTTGAGGGACTGTTGGGAAGGCATGATTGGTTTTGAAATGTGATGAGATTTGGAGGGGCCAGGGGTGGAATGATATGGTTTGGCTATGTCCCCACCCAAATCTCATCTTGAATTATACTCCCATAATTCCCATGTGTTGTGGAAGGCATCCGGTGGGAGATAATTTGAATCATGGAGGCAATCTTTATCAGCAGCATGAAAACAGACTAATATAGCCTTCTATGGAAAAACCACACATTCCTGCTCCATTGATATTGGTCTTAGCTGTGTGGCTTGTTTTGGCTAATGGCATGTGAGCAGATGTGACTTGCATTATGTCAAAATAAAAGTGTTGATTGTTCTTGTGTGTTTTTGCCAGTTCTCTCCTCTTTTCCCTGTGCCCTGAGAATGGCACATCTCAGATACTGAAGAACACACATAGAGCAAGAGAAGAGTTGCCGTCAGCCCATGACTGATGAGCAATATGAATGAGAAGCCATCCTTCATTGTTTAAAACCATGGTGATTTGGGGGTTGTTACTGCAACCTTCCTAGTAAACACTGACGATGACACCTGGCATGCTCACTGTTGACAGTCACATTTTGACTGCAATTATCATTTGGGTCAATCTGGCTGACATAGCTATCTTTTATAATAACCCAAAGCAGGTTTTTAACTCAAGACTTCTTATAAATATAGCAAAAAAAAAAAAAAAGATTAATTAGAATAACTGAGACCTCAGTGGGCATACAGCACATAAATTTTACTCAACAATTTTCTTAAATATAGTCAAGCTGGCTGGGTGCAGTGGCTCATGCCTGTAATCCTAGCACTTTAGGAGGCCGAGGTGGGCAGATCACCTGAGGTTGGGAGTTTGAGACCAGCCTGACCAACATAGAGAAAACCTGTCACTACTAAAAATACAAAATAAGCCATGCATGGTGGTGCATGCCTGTAATCCCAGCTACTCAAAAGGCTGAGGCAGGAGGATCACTTGAACCCAGGAGGCGGGAGGTTGCGGTGAGGCGAGAATGTGCCATTGCACTTCAGCCTGGGCAGCAAGAGCGAAACTCCGTCTCAAAATACTTATGTATATATAGTCAAGCTGTTAAGCTCTTTAGGTTGTAAGTAAAAGAGACATCCTTCAGCAAGACCTAGCAACAGTGATTATTATAAATATATATTTGGCAAAAAGAGACACAGAATCTTAAAGAAACTTAAGACCAACAGATATCTTCAGAATCTGGACCAATTCCATGGCAGCTAAGGGACAGTGCTTTATCACTGTCACTTGAGTGCTGTGGTATTATTAACATGGCTCGGATACTCTTGATCTCTGTTCCTCTTAGTGTCTTTTTGCTTCTCTTTCTGCTACCAGCTGACTTCCTTATGGTCTATTCTGCACCCTTTCCCTTCTTCAAAGCTTCTTCTCTAACTACCATTTCTGATTTTTCATACGTTCCAGGCTTCTCCTGCCCCTTCCCTTCTTCTAGGATATCTTTTTGTTTTGTTTTGTTTTTTGAGATGGAGTCTTATTCTTTCATCCCAACTGGAGAACAGTGGCACGATCTCGGCTCATAGCAACCTCTGCCTCCTGAGTCCAAGTGATTTTCCTGCCTCAGCCTCCCGAGCTGGGACTACAGGTCTGCGCCACCACGCCCAGCTAATTTTTGTATATTTAGTTGAGACGGAGTTTCACTATGTTGGTCAGGATGGTCTCGATCTCTTGACCTCATGATCGGCCCGCCTTGGCCTCTCAAAGTGCTGGGATTACAGGCATGAGCCACCGCGCCTGGCCTGGGATATCCTTTAAACTTCAACTCCCATGATTAATTGCCTCATGTATACTCTCCCATTTCAAATTCCTGAGAGTATGATTTTGTTGAACCCAGCTCTAGTGGGTTAAATAGTCTCTCCCTCCAATATTCATATCCACTTGGAGCCTCAGAATGGGGATTTTTTGTTTTGTTTTGTTTTGTTTTGTATGTTTGTTTTGAGACAGTCTCGCTCTTGTCACCCAGGCTGGAGTGCAGTGGCGAGATCACATCTCACTGCAGCCTTGACCTCCTGGGCTCAAGCAATCCTCCCACCTCAGCCTCCTGAGTAGCTGAGACTATAGGCACATGCCATGACACCCGGCTTATTTTTGTATTTTTTGTATAAATGGAATCTCACTGTGTTGCCCAGGATGGTCTTGAACTCCTGGGCTCAAGCAGTCCTCCCCCCTTGGCCTCTCAATGTGCTGGGATTACAGGTGTGAGCCCCTGCACCCAGCCTAAAACCCAATCTTTATTGCATCTCTTTCTGCTAACCAACTGGCTCTTTTACAATAAATAATTTAACATATTACGATAAATATTTATAGATTGACATACATTATTTTCTTATTTACTAATGATTATTACTGATTAACTGATAGTAATTTGAGCCTGAAAATTAGTGGGCTGTATAAGAACAGACAGTAGGGGCCAGGTGTGGTGGCTCACGCCTGTAATCCCAACACTTTGGAAGGCCGAGATGGGCAGATCATGAGGTTAGGATATCAAGACCATCCTGGCCATGGTGAAACCTCGTCTCTACTAAAATACAAAAAATTAGCCGAATGTGGTGGTGCCTGTAGTCCCAGCTACCCAGGAGGCTGAGGCAGGGGAATCGCTTGGATCTGGGAGACGGAGGTTGCAGTGAGCTGAGATCATGCCACTGCACTACGGCCTGACGAAAGAGCAAGACTCCATCTCAAAAACAAAAAAAAAAAGGAACAGGCAGTTGGATAAGTCTAGCCCATGCGCCATAGTTTGCCAACTCCTGCTATAGAAAAGACTTGTTGTTGCTTGTTCACCAGAAATCAATCTTGTTTTCCTAATAGGACACTAATTTCCTTTTGGGAACCTTTCCCCTAGTCCTACCTGTCATTGAAAATGATCAGTGTGCACACTTGCGGTAATGCTACAGAAGCATGGGGCCCTCGCTACGGTGATTGGCTCCATCTGAGTGAATATTACAGTTACATGGTATCTACTTTTCTTTTTTCTTTTCTTTTCTTTTTTTTTTTCTGAGACAGGGTCTTTCTCTGTCGCCCAGGCTGAAGTGCAGTGGCGAGATCATGGCTCAGTGTAGCCTTGACCTCTGAGGCTCAAGCAATCCTCCCACCTAAGCCTCCCGAGTAGCTAGGACCACAGACACATGCTGCTGTACCCGGCTAATTTTTAAAATTTTGGGTAGAGACAAGATCTCTCTAGGTTGCCCAGGCTGTTCTCAAATTCCTGGGCTCAAGCAATCCAACTGCCTCGGCCTCTCAAAGTGCTGAGATGACAGGTTCAGCCACCCTGCACCCGCCTTGTTTTTCTTTTTCCACAGGAACCTGTGGTGATAAGGAAGATGTGAGCCTGGAGATACAGAAGCTAGCACGTGAATGCTAAAAATGAAGCTGACGCAGCAAAAGGCAGTGCCAAGGAACTAAAAGAAAACAAATTCTGATTACATTTTTGGAGTTCCTGGGTCAAGCAGTTCATGACACTGAGGCTTTTCTGCTACATTGATAAATACTTTTTCTTTCCCACTAAAGTGAGTCTGTGTTGGCCTCTCTATCACTCACAACAACTGGATACTAACTGAAGCAACCCTTCTTACCTCTTACACTCATCACACCCGTAAAACAGAAACAACATTTAAACTCGGATCTCAACACAGCTACCAAAGCAGAAAAGTTCAAATCAACAAGTCATTCATGGATAATGTTTGACTGAAACTGCATTTCTGCTCCAATGTGAGTACGGTGTTGGCGAAATGTTGCGTGTTGATTCTGCATGCCTTTGTGTTCTACACGTAGGGTGTGTGCTGTGTAATGAATCGTTTCTTTATCATTTTTCTTGGCTTGAATGGTTGCATCACCTCCATTCACAGAGCTCACTGTGACGGCATTCAACCTTGTCTCGGTACAAGTGTGTAATTTACATAATAGTTGCCTCTGTACTTCCCTTGGTAACTTAAACAAAGAAGACCATCACTCACTGTGCTTGCCTTTCAAATTATATTTGATATCTAATTAAAGTCTCATTTTATTAAATTTCTGAAGCCAAAGTCTTTGACCTATGAAAACATGTTTCAATTATGAATGGAGAAGAGAAGCTTTGTGTTATTAACAGGAAAAGAATTCAAGTGTGATGGTTGTGTCAATGCCATTGGGACATGCCAGTGCTCCGTAACTCAACAGGCAAGCCTACTAGACCTGCTTTACTCATTTGTGGCCTTGTTTCTTCACTTTCTACTGACTCCCACCTGTGTGTCATAATTCTCTACATTGGTGTGGTTTATTACTTCTAATAGGGATCTGAAACTCATTGTGCAACCTGTCAGAGTCTCTTTGTGTAAAATACATAAAGTCTTCCTATTAGAATGCTGTACTCTGGACCTACCAACCTGAACAAGTGAACAAATGTGCTGTTCATTTTAACCAGCAGTGGTGTTTTAGTTACCTATTTATCTCCCAAATCTCAAAAAATCAGTAGCTTACAACATGAAGCATTTTTTTTTTCTTACCAGTCTGTGGGTCAGCTGGGGTAGCTCTGCTTCAGGCTGTGGGTCATCTTGGCTTGGTAGATTTTAGTTTAAATGTAAGACTGTTTTTTTTTGTTTTTTTGAGTCAGAGTCTTGCTCTGTCACCCAGGCTGGAGTGCAACAGCACGCTCTCTGCTCACCGCAACCTCCACCTCCTGGGTTCAAGAACTTCTCCTGCCTCACCCTCCCAAGGAGCTGGGATTACAGGTGTGTGCCACCATGCCCGGCTAATTTTTGTGTTCTTAAGTAGAGACAGAGTTTCATCATGTTGGTCAGGCTGGTCTCGAACCCCTGACCTCGTGATCCACCCACCTCAGCCTCCCAAAGTGCTCGGATTACAGGTGTGAGCCACTGCACCCGGCTATAAGACTGTTTATATGTTTCACTCTGGGGTCCAGAGTGAAGGGATAGCAGCTAGCTGGTGCATGTTGTCTTCATGGCAATCACAGGGGTGCGAGAGGCTGAGTCAAAGGATGCAAGCACATTTAAGTCTTTTGTGTATGTCATGTTCACTGATATTCTGTCCAGAACCAGCTACATGAGTGGATCATGAATAGAGGGGAGAAATACACCCCATCCACTCCAGTGAGCTTTACATGGCTAAGGGGTGGAGGGAAGAATTTTGGACAATAATCCCATCTAGTACATATGGCTTCAATTTGTATGAACTCTGTCTCTACTCCTCCAACCCTCTGATCTCAATTGCTGTTGCTAATATGCCCTGTGGGAGCGAGAGGGCTTTCTATAACTAGGCTGAATTTTAAAGGAAGAGAATGACTTCCAGATAGCTTACTGGCCATCAGTCTAGGAGCTGTTACAGCTGAGAAACATTTTAACCCAACCCTCTGGCTTCTTTGTTGATTTATTTTTCTGATAAAATTCATATTTGTAAATATTAAGCTTTAATGAAGTAAATGGGTTTTAATGCAGTTTTAATAAAGCATATATGATTTATGTTACCATTTGTAAATATACAATATAACTAGTAAGAAATAAGGGGTCTCAGTCACACCCAGATTTATAGGACCCAGCACATAGTACTGGGTATATAATAGAAGCTCAGTAAATATTTGTTGATTGAAGTACCTTTTCTTATTTACTAATGATTGTTACTGAAGAACAGACAATAACTTGGGCCTGAAATACACATTTCCTTTTTTAATTATGTATATATATATACAACATGATATATATACACACACATATATATATCTCTCTCATCAATATCCTCTGACTTTATTAGTGTCTGTTAACCATGTTGAGAAGCTAAAAGGTAGTTATTTATTTATTTATTTAGAGAGGGAGTCTTGCTCTGTCACCCAGGCTGGAATGCAGTGGCATGATCTTGGCTCACTGCAACCTCCGCTCCCATGTTCAAGCGATTCTCCTGCCTCCGCCTCTCAAGTAGCTGGGATTGCAGGTGCCCGCCACCACACCCAACTAATTTTTGTATTTTTAGTAGAGATGGGGTTTCACCATGTTGGCCAGACTGGGCTAGAACTCCTGACCTCAGGTGATCCACCGGCATCAGCCTCCCCAAGTGCTGGGATTATAGGCATGAACCACCACACCCGGCCAGTAAAGGTGTTTATAATGCGTGTATAGAAAAATGATATGTTTGTGTTTGCTCTTTTTAGGACCAAGAAAAAAGTATTGGTTGTTGTTTTTCCCACTTCTGGTATTTTTTAAAAATAAATTTTACTGTGCATATTTGAATTTTACAACATCAACATCATGTTGAGAGATACATATAGATAGTAACATGATTACTATATTCTCAGTTTTGTTTTAAAAGAATACTTGTTTATATATCCTTTTGATGTGGTAAGAGACCTTAGGAGAATATCTAAATGGATAGTTAGAAATATGTGTCAATATAAGCAAAATCATATTTTCAAGGTTATAAGTATCAGCCAATGAAAATGCCAGTTACAATTACCTTTAGCACTTCAAATTATATATGATATAGATATAAAAGGATCATAATGCATGAGAAAGGCAGTAAAAGGACTAGGTAGTGCTTAAAAAATTGTTTTCTTCATGAAAGGAAATAAGTTAATTCCTAGAGTTGATTTTTTTGAAAACCAAATGCATCATAAAACAAAAAGAACTTAATTGAAAGATAGTTTGCTCTGTGTCATAGGTCATCTGTTTAAAAGAGCAATACTAAAGTAACTAAATGCCTTCTTGGGTTTCCTTCAATATTTCTGAAGTTTCAGGCTATTTCCTTTGCTTTCTTCTAGGAAACATTTATTATGGCTTTAATATGAACTAATGTTTCAAGTTATAATCATCTTGCCAGATATACTTATGGCAGAAAGACAGGAAGGAAACTAATACTCATGCAATGTCTACTATGTATCTCTGGTAAGGTGTTAAAAGCAATGCCTTGTTGAGATGAGAAATATTCCCATTTCAGAAGAGAGAAAACTAGGCTTAGAAAGTTGAAATGACACAGTTTTTTTTTTACTCCAAAATCGTGTTCTTTGGCCTGAGCCAAAACCTGAGAAAACTGTCCATAGGATAGTGTAGTATGCTGGTGTGAACTCCCCTTGCAAGCTCAATAATTGCAGTGTAGTAAAATCAAGTTTTATTTAGAAATAAACAGCTGTATGCATATGTTTTGCAATAGACAAATCACAATAGTCCAAAGTCCTGCAGTCGATATTCCCCAATGCCACAGAAGAGGCCCCCCATGAAATGCTCCCCAGGCGTGGGTGGCCCCTCCTGGCTGGAATTTCTCTTCTGGTTATTCCTGCAGTGTCTGCAGCCTTGACCTTTTTCCCGGCCTCAAAATCCACTTCCTCTTCTGGTGAATATCTTCTTTTTCTTATGCTTCTAGACCCACTTTCCTAGTCTGGTGACACCTCCAGACATTTTTCTTTGACATTTCTTGATTTGTAAGAATGCTTCCACACTCCTACACCAGGTAGGAGCTACCTCTTTGATCAAAATACTTTTCCCTTCTTGTCTTATCAGTGACAAACATTTAGCAAATATTTGTTGCCTTCACAGTCTCCTTCTAATCTGTGCATCCTATCCTCAAAGAGTTTATAATCAACCTAAGGAGAAAAGCTATTCCCATAAAAATAATGAGAGCTGAAGATAAGAATAGTTTTGTTACAAGGCTTCATAGGAGGGGACAGGCGTGGTGGCTCATGCCTGTAATCCCAGCACTTTGGGAGGCCGAGGCAGGTGAATCACCTGAAGTCAGGAGTTCAAGAGCCACCTGACCAACATGGTGAAATCCTGTCTCTACTAAAAATACAAAAATTAGCCAGGCATGATGGCAGGTACCTATAATTCCAGCTACATGAGAGGCTGAGACAGGAGAATTGCTTGAACCCAGGAGGCGGAAATTGCAGCGAGCCGAGATCGTGCCACTGCACTCCAGCCTGGACAACAAAGCGAGACTCTGTCCCCCAAAAAAAAGACTTCATAGAAGGAAAGGATGGACATGTGCTGAGGGAGTTGAAAGTTGATGGAGCCTTGAAAGCATATGTTGACCACAGCATGCACGCCACCTCCCTGCCCCCATAATCTGACATTTTGCACTGGCCAGCATTAAAGGACACATCAAAGATGTCAGGAACACAGGGACACAATGAGGCCATCACTCTGGAGGAACAAAGGTATCAACACATGCTTTTTTCTGTGCTGAGTCATCTTCCCTCTCATAAAGTTCCCTGCAGAGCTTTAAGAGGGTTTGTTTTCTCTTTGGACAGTGACTTTACTCCCTAAGCCCCGAGCTTATGAGAAAAGATGCCCTGACTTTGCTCTAGGCCTAAAGGGAAGACATACTTGTGGTTTCTACCTTGTCTAGCTCAGCTCACAGAGCAGATGAATATCTGGCAGAAACTCTATTCCTATAATAAATGTGCATTTCCCTGGAAAGGGCTCTGCGTCATATTTTGCTAGGGACCTTTATGCTATGCCAAGACAGTATAGTGACAGTAAATGGCTAAGGGCTTGGTGTTTGAAGTCAACAGATCTGTTACATGTCTCTGAGATGGTTGCAGTAAGGATAGCAGTGAGAGCTGAGAGAGCCCCAGAGGTCTTCAACAGAGCTAACAGTAGAATTTGGAAAAATACCGGATTATTATTCTACTGCCCTAGAATGAGTTAGCAGATCTTGGTGCTCAGGATACCTGGGATCAGAGACTTCCTGTGTTTCTATGTGCTTCACACATGCTCATGTGAACAATCACCTGGTGAGGTAGGAGCTCCATTTTTACAAACTAGACAAGTTAATTTGCCCACACGTATGAAACTATTAAGTGACTGATTGATAATACTTTTTGGGATGCAAATATAAGTTCATGGGTTGCACTAGTTTTTATTTAATGCAATTAAAGAATTAACATCCTGAAAGTCAAATGAATAGTTTGCTCCACTGTTCTAATTTACTAATCCAAGTAAACTTTAAAGTGCATGAGATATTGCTGAATAAATGTGTTGCCCCTCCCATGTCATATATTTGCACTTATAACTGGCACTAGGATGTATCTTAATCCAGTTATTACTTTTTAAAAGAAAAGCAGTTTAAACTTCCTGCAGTGAATTCTTTCTCCAAAGTCCCTTAAATATAACTGCATGGTGGCTCTAACTCAAATGTTGTGGTGCAGGGCGGAGGTGGGGGTTATATGGGAGTGAGATGATCTTACAAGGTCTTTTTTTCCTCCATTTCTGTGTTTTTTTTTCCCCTGAGTTAGCCCCTGGGTGACCCCACCCTATCCCCTAAATTATACATGTGATGATCAACTACTAATTTAATCCCAGGGGGATGAGAATTTTGATCTGGCAGGTGTACAGAGGCTTTAAAATACCCAGAGATGGGCTTATAATCCCAGCACTTTGGGAGGCCAAGGCTGGTGGATCACGAGGTCAGGAGATCAAGACCATCCTGGCTAACATGGTGAAACCATGTTTCTAGTGAAAATACAAAAAATTAACCAGGCGTGGTGGCGGGTACCTGTAGTTCCAGCTACTCAGGAAGCTAAGGTAAGAGAATCACTTGAACCCAGGAGGCAGAGGTTGCAGTGAGCAGAGATTGCGCCATTGCACTCCAGCCTGGGCGACAGAGCCAAGCTCTGTCTCAAACGAAATAAGACAAACAAAAAGAAAAACATTATGTAATTGTTATGATGTGATATTTCAACTTAGCAGTGAAGAATGTTTTTACCTTCTTTAGGAAAAGAAACTGAAAAGATGTTATAGATTCACATTACAATTTCATTGATACTCTCTTTAAATTATATACAGTCAGCCTTCTGCTCTCATTAGTTCTATACCCGTGGATTCAATCAACTGGAGATTAAAAAAAAAAAAAAAAACTTTTTAAAATCACGTCTGTATTGAACATGTAACAGGCTTTTTTCCTTGTCATTATTCCCTAACCAGTTCAACATAACGACTATTTACATAGAATTTCCATTGTATTAGGTATTATAAGTAATGGTATTATAAGATGATTTAAAGTACACAGGACATGTGTAGGTTACATGCAAATAATACTATGCCATTTTATACCAGGGCCTTGAGCATCCCTGAATTTAGATATCAGTGGGGGTCCTAGGACACATCTTCCACAGGTACTGAAGGATGACTGTATTCATTCTACATGTCAATAAAAAATTTTAGGCCAGGCTCAGTGGCTCACACCCATAATCCCAGCACTTTGGGAGGCTGAGGCTGGTGGATCACCTGAGGTCAGGAGTTCGAGACCAGCCTGACCAACATGGAGAAACCCCGTCTCTACTAAAAATACAAAATTAGCTGGGTGTGGTGGTGCATACCTGTAATCCCAGCTACTTGGGAGGCTGAGGCAGGAGAATCTCTTGAACCCAGGAGGCAGTGGTTGTGGTGAGCTGAGATCGCATTATTGCACTCTACCTGGGTGAAAGGGCGACACTCCATCTCAAAAAAACAAAACAAAACAAAATAAAAAACTTTCAGCTTTGTTTTTTCATTAGAGTTGTTTCTGGTAATAAGCACAGGAAAAAAAGTTCACATTGCACACCATGTAAATCAAGTTTCTCAGGCATTCCTAGCGAAATCTGATGAAAACATCTTTCCTTAAAGTGCTTTATAGTCTCTGGAAAAATAAATTGCTACTTTTTTTAGTGACAGGTTGTGGCTGTGTCACTCAGGCTGGGAGTGCAGTGGTGCAATCATAGCTCACTCTAGCCTTGATTTCCTGAGCTCAAGCGATCCTCCTACCTCAGCCTCCTGAGTAGCTAGGCTCATGCCATCACACCAGCTAATTTTTTTTTTTTTTTTTTTTTTTAAGGGAAAAGTTCCCATTATGTTGCTCAGGCTTCGTCTCCTGTCTTCAAGTGATCCTCCAACTTCGGCCTTCCAAAGCGCTGGGATTTACAGGGATGAGCCGCTGTGCCCAGCCTACTTTTATCAGTCACAAGTGTGTTTGCCTGAAAGCAACTGAAGACCCAAGAAAGGTAGGTTTATTTACTTATTTTTTGAAATGGAATCTCGCTCTTGTCACCCAGGCTGGAGTGCAATGGTGCTATCTCGCCTCACGGCAACGTTGGCTCACTGCAACCTAGGTTCAAGCGATTCTCCTGCTTCAGCCTCCTGAGTAGCTGGGATTACAGGTGCCTGCCCCCACACCTGGCTAATTTTTGTATTTTTAGTAGAGATGAGGTTTCATCATGTTGGCCAGGCTGGTCTCAAACTCCAGACCTCAGGTGATCCACACACCTTGGCCTCCCAAAGTGCTGGGATTACAGGCGTGAGCTACCAATCCTAGCCAGAAAGACAGGTTTAAATAAGTAAGGAGTTTATTTGCCTCAAGTGCAAAGATATCTAAAGACAAGTTTCCAGGGCTGAGATGGTGGCTCAACCATGTCTTCATATGGCTATCGTTTGTGTGAAAGATAGCTTCACTTCAGGCATCGTGTCAGCATCCCAAGTGGGAAGAAAGAGGAAGAAGAAGGTACAAAGTGTGCTGGGAGTTGCCAGCCCAACCTTTATTTGATTTTTTGTTTTGTTTTGTTTTTGAGACAGGGTCTTGCTCTGCCACTCAGGCTGGAGTGCAGTGGTACGATCACAGCTCACTGCAGCCTCCACCTCCCAGGCTCTCACGATCCTCTTGCCTCAGCCTTTCGAGTATCTGGGACCATAGGCTTGCACCACCATGCTTAGCTAATTTTTAATTTTTTTTGCAGAGGTGGGTTCTTCCTGTATTGCCTAGGCTGGTCTTAAACTCTTGTGCTCATGTGATCCTCCTGCCTTGGCCTCTCAAAGTGCTGAGATTACAGGCATGAGCCACCAGGCCCAGCCTGCCCAGCCTTTAAAATAGTGTTTCTAAGAAGCCTCAAGCAGAGACGTCTGTTCATACTTCATTGGGCAAAACTGGGCCACATGGCTATTCTGCCTCCATCACGTGGAGTTTATCTAGGAAAGCGAGTGTCTCGCTTTGTAACCTGCATATGTGTAGAGAAGGCTAGTTAGAAAGGCAGTGAAGTGGGTGGTCAGAAAGCCAGCTCTTAATATGCCATCCCTAATGTGGGATTCTTCTCTTACTGATTTCTTGTCATGTGGAATTACTTTAAATAAACAAAAAGTTTTCAGTTCAGAAGTTCTAGTTTAGGAATGCAATGTCCTCACCACTTATTTCCTCTTTTAAATGATAGATTTGAGCTGTCTTGTCTTGAAATAGCTACTTATTGTAGCTTGTGTTTTGAGAGCAGCCTATCTAAGATCAAATGACAAAATGAAGGGAAACATCTTGTGACCTTTTTGGTTTTAGTCATTTGGGATCTATTTCTTGCCAGGACAGACAGTTCAGTATTATGAAATATTCTGGTGTTTATTTGTTCAAGACCGAGATAGAACCATCATGAATAATGAATATACGAAAAAAGAACCAAGGCATGAAATATACATTTTGGAAACTCACTTGGATCTGTTGAACTAAGTCAGTTCCAATTAAAGAACTTTATTATCTTTTTCTTTGGAGGCAAAAGTTGTATTAATTTACATGGGTAAAATTTCCTTAATTGTAGTTCTTAAACTCTACTAAAGACAACTGAACATTGTCAATTGATCATAAAAATATCTGAGTAGCAGATCATACTGTAATTCTAGTCATCAGATTATTGCAACTCAGACCTTTAAAAATATTTCTCTTTACAATCAGAATATAATGCTCTTATTAGAGAAACGTTGTAAACGATGAGAGATGATCCTTTTATACGTGCCCTATTATGAACATTATGAATGTTATTAACATTTTGATGTGTTTTTGTTTATGAAAAGAAAATAATCAGAGTTATTATTAATTGAATATATATTCTATGCCAATAATTCAACATGTAACTTAATCCTCTCAAAAAGTCTAGGAGCTAGGTACAGTTTTGTCCCCATATTTACAGATGAAGATAGTTACAGTTAAATAATTTGCTCAGAGTCACATGGCAAGTGGCACAGCTGGATGTGAACTTAGAAAGTCTTCAAAACTTCAACATTTTGAGAACTTGACCAGCCAGTTTCAGGAATCCAGGAAGCTGAAATAGACAGACATAACGGTTTACCAATACTTTTCTTGTATCACTTGATTCAAGATTCTGAATTTCAGAAAAGACTGATAACCCATCTGTTCATTAGTAGCCTATATCTGAGAGTTACGTTGGTTCTTTTCTTTTCTTCTTTTTTTTTTTTTCTGCTGGTGTTCAGACCCCATACGTTGGTTCTTGTTCTCCCAAGGGCTGAAATTTCATGTATCCCTAGATTCTGTGAGCTCTTCTGTAGCATTCAACAATTTTTTTTTTCTCGGTTCCAATGCAGTATTCAACCAATTTTTTTGCCTTAATGTCCAGAATGTTTCTGATGTGCCCTGTTAAAGAACACCGATACAACAGATTTTGTGACTTGGAAATCTAAACATCTTTTCTGTGGGAAAATGCATTGAGTTTCCAACAAGGAACCTGTAGATGAGCTTCTGAAAAACCATCTATTAGTCAGATATTCCATTCATAAATATAAAGCATTGTCTGTTCCTTATATCCTATCCTAATTGATCTTTTTAAAAAAGTCTCTTTTTTTAGTACTACATGATCACTTTATTATTGGATCTTATAAGCATAAGTCCCTAATATATTGACTCTAAAACTGTGTACATTTAGTCATTTCCATTTGGCAGAGACCTTATCTATTTTAAATAATAGCTAGTACACCATTTACACTCAGTGAAATTATTCATACTCTTTCATTTGTTTTAGTTAAACAAATTCTAGTGTGTTTATTTATGTGCAAAAATTCAAACAAAACAGATGTAGTGAAAGCCTCCTTTTAACTGCTCCCAATCCCCATCCCTGCAGAGGTAAACCCAATTACCAGTTGGAGGTGGAAACTTCCAGTTCTTTTGTATACATTTACCTATATGTGCACGTCCCCATATAGAAACACAGAGGGCTTTTGGTGTGTTTTATTATTAAAACTCAAATATGCTAATTATTTGATTTGCTTATTTTACATAACAATGTCTTGGACTTCTTTCCATGTCAGTACAAACAGATCCATCTTATTCTTTTTGACCATTGCCAGGCATTGTATGGTATGAATCTTTATGGATGTGTGTATGTATGTATTTATGAGACAGAGTCTTACTCTGTCATCCAGGCTGGAGTGCGGTGGCACAGTCATGACTCACTGCAGCCTTGAACTCCTGGGCTCAAGCTCTACCTCAGCCTCTTGAGTAGCTGGGACTACTGGTATGTGTAGTTTTTTTTTTTTTTTTGTAGAGACAGGGGTATTCTTACATTGTCCAGGTTGGTCTTGAACTCCTGGCCTCAAGCAGTCCTCCTGCATTGGCCTCCCAAGTGCTGGGATTATAGTCATGAGCCACCTATCCCAGCTACAGTATGAATCTACAATGGATTACATAACTAGTCCTCTTTTGATGGACAACTCAATTGTTTGTAATTGTTATTTTTACAGTGACGCTGTAGCCAATGTCTTTACACATTTCTCTTAGTGCACAGGTTTATCTAGGGTAAAATTCTAGTAGTTAATTTTTTTTTTTTTTTGAGATGGAGTTTCGCTCTTGTTACCCAGGCTGGAGTGCAATGGCGCGATCTTGGCTCACCGCAACCTCCGCCTCCTGGGTTCAAGCAATTCTCCTGCCTCAGCCTCCCGAGTAGCTGGGACTACAGGCTTGAGCCACCATACCCAGCTAATTTTTGTATTTTTTAGTAGAGACGGGGTTTCACCTTGTTGACCAGGATGGTCTCAATCTCTTGACCTCGTGATCCACCCGCCTTGGCCTCCCAAAGTGCTGGGATTATAGGCGTGAGCCACTGCGCCCGGCCGCCTAGTTAATTTTTTTTGATTGAAATATGTGTGTTTTAAAAATTTTAGGAAGAAGGAAGGGAGGGGGCTGAGGGCTGAGGGGCTGCCTGTTCGGTGCTGTGCTTACTGCCTGGGTAATGGGATCATCCATACCTCAAACCTGAGTCATGCAATGTTTCCATGTGACAGACCTGCATATGTACCCCCAAATCTAAAATAAAAGTTGAAAATTTTTTTTAATGTAATACATACTCAGTAAAAAATGAAGCTGACTGGGCACGGTGGCTCATGCCTGTAATCCCAGCACTTTGGGAAGCCAAGGCGGGTGAATCACTTGAGGTCAGGAGTTCCAGACCAGCCCAGTCAACATGGTGAAACCCTGTCTCTACTAAAAAGCAAAAATTAGCCAGCCGTAGTGACACATGTCTGTAATCCCATCTACTCGGGAGACTGAAGTAGGAGAATGGCTTGAACCTGGGAGGCAGAGGTTGCAGTGAGCTAAGATTGTGCCACTGCACTCCAGCCTGGGTGACAGAGACTGTCTTAAGAAAATAAAAATAAAAACCAAACTCATAGCCAAGTGTATGATCAAGTTAGACACCAGTTCCTTGTGATCACACCAAATCTTTTGTTTCTCAACAGTTACTCTTATAGAAAATCATTTTTACATTCCATCTTTTAGATCCTTTTTCTCATACTTCTATTCCTCTAAATGAGGTTGTATATTTGATGACAAGTAATAGAAACCTTATATGAAACAGACAGAAAGGGTAATTTATTGGCTCATGTAACCAAACTGTGGGGAAGCCCCCGTCTAGCTACATCTCAGGGCAACCACCACTTAGTGTCAGAATGCTGCCAGGACTCATTTTGCTTCTCAATTTCACTCTTTTACTGCAGGGCAAATTCTGTTTTTAAGAGTTCTTTATATTCTATACAAGTCCTTTATTAGATATGTGCTTTTTTATTGGATATGTATTTTCTCCCAATCTGTGGTCTGCCTTCTATTTCTCTTAACAGTAATCCATCAAAGAGCAGTTTTAAATTTTGATTGTCTAATATATTAGTTTTTTAAAAATAGATTATAATTTCGGTGTTATATCTGAGACATCATTGCCTAACCCACATGCCACAAAGTTTTTCTCTGTGTTAGCACCTAGAAGTTTTTTAGCTTTAGGTTTTACATTTAGGTCAATGATCAATTTGGGGCTAATTTTTGTATATGGTGCATGGCATGGATAAAAGTTATTATTATTGCATATGGATGTTTTATTATTCCAGCACCATTTTTTGAAAAGATGATCCCCTCTACACTGAATTGCCTTTGCACCTTTGTTGAAAATTAGTTTTCCATTTATGTGTGGGTGTATTTCTCCACTCTCTGTTCTGTTTCATTCTTTGTCATACCTGTGCCTCTTGAACACTGCATCCTTATAGTAAGCATTGAAATCAGATAGAGTTAGCTCTCCAACTCTGTTTTGCTTTTTCAAAGTTGTTTTGGCCAATCAGGCCTTGATATGGTTTGAGTCTGTGTCTCCACCCAAATCTCATGTTGAATTGTAATCCCCAGTGTTGGAAGAGTGGCCTGGTGGGAGGTGATTGGCTCATGGGGTTGGACTTCCCCCTTGCTGTTCTCGTGATAGCGAGTTCTCACAAGATATGGTTGTTTAAACGTATGTAAACTTCTCCCTTCCTTCTTTCTTCACATGCTCTGCCATATGAAGATGTGCCTCCTTCCCCTTCACCTTCCACCATGATTGTAAGTTTCCTGAGGCCTCCCCAGCCATGCTTCCTGTACGGCCTGCAGAATTGTGAGTCAATTAAACCTCTTTTCATCATAAATTACCCAGTCTCAGGTAGTTCCTTATAGCAATAAGAGAATGAATTGATACGGAAAATTGGTATCGGGAAGTTGGGCATTGCTATAAAGATATCTGAAAATGTCGAAGCATTGTTGGAAATGGGTAATGGGCAGAGGTTGGACCAGTTTGGAGAGCTCAGAAGAAGACAGGAAGATGAGGGGAAGTTTGGAACTTCCTAGAAACTTGTTGTTGTGATCAAAATGCTGATAATGATATAGACAATGAAGTTCAGGCTGAGGTGGTCTCAGACAGAGATGAAGAACTTACCGGGAACTGGAGTAAAGGTCACTCTTGCTATGCTTTACCCGAGACTGGCAGTTCTAGGGATCTTTGGAATTTTGAACTTGAGAGAGGTGGCTCAGAGTGTCTGGCAGAAGACATTTCTAAGCAGCAAAGCATTCAAGATGTGCCATGGCTGCTTCTAACAGCATAGACTCATATGCATGAGCAAAGAGATGCTCTGAAACTGCGACTTAGATTTAAAAGAAAAAAGGAAAGAACTTCAAAGAAAATAACTTTCTCAAAATTTAATGAAGCATCTGTGCACCAAATACCATCCTGTCACAGTTTTCCAGAGATTCTGTTTCAAACTTTGGGAAATGTTGACATGATGTTTCCCAGCTCTTGAGTCCAAGTTCTTGAGTCTGGAAGGCTAAGTTTAAATCCAGGTGTTCCCCTCATGTACTAGCTTTTTGCTGCTATACTTCCCCTCTGAAACTGTTTCCTTATCTACAAAACAGCAGTAAAAAATTAGCAGTAATAAAATTCCCTGTTTGTATATATAAAATGAGATAAGGCATAAAAAGCCCTTGGAATAATCCCCAGTAAATGGTAGGTGCCTTGAAAATGTCAGTCACTTTTAAGCCAGGAAATCACTGTTATAACTCAAAAATCTGGGCCCTTTCTGGTATTGTCAGCTTTCTACTCTCCATTCTTACCCTCAAGTTTGAGACACTTGTCAGGCGTGCATGCCTGTAGTCCCAGCTACTCGGGAGGCTGAGGCTGGAGGATCTCTTGAGTCCAGGAGTTCTGGGCTGTATTGCACTATGCTGATCGGGTGTCTGCACTAAGTTCATCATCAATATGGTGACCTCCCGGGAGCGGGGGACCACTAGGTTGCCTAAGGAGGAGTGAACCGGCCCACGTCGGAAATGGGAGCAGGTCAAAACTCCTGTGCTGATCAGCAGTGGGATCGCACCTGCGAATAGCCACTGCACTCCAGCCTGGGCAACATAGCGAGACCCCGTCTCTTAAAAAAAAAAAGTTTGAGACACTTGGCCTCGACATAATCTCTTCGCTCTCAAGGTGCAAAAGCACTGCACCAAACCTTTTATTTCAACAATAGAACCAGGACCATGACTCATGTATAAGTGACTGTGCAAGTTGATCTGGGTGGGATTGTGAGCAAGACCATCCAGAGTCAGTCTTGACTTGCCATAATCATCATGGTATCATTACCAACAGATATTTAGCAGTGATCACCCACTATGGGTACAACTCCATGACAGCTTCTGGGAGTACTATTCTAGATAGTCATAGTGAGCTTTTGGCTGGATGTCTGCAACACACTCTAAGAAGCCAACTGGAAGCTGTCGACCAGGCAGACCAGAGCCACTTTGCAGTGGAGAGGCACAAACTACAAGGGATGAAATTATAGCTTGCTGGAATTGTAGTCTACATTTCCCTTTGGCTGCCTGTTTTGTTTCTCAATATAATTTGAGGTGTTGACTATAGAC
The DNA here is from genome assembly GCF_030222135.1 of Aotus nancymaae. NCBI lineage: Eukaryota > Metazoa > Chordata > Mammalia > Primates > Aotidae > Aotus > Aotus nancymaae. The sequence continues at coordinate 28,972,264 of NW_026988454.1, forward strand.
CACAAAAACCTAGGTGGTTTTGGGTACCAAGCTGTCTTATGAATTACCTTTCTCTCTTTCTAACTTCCTGGTAGCTAAGATTAGCAAGCATGGCTGGGATTATAATTGCTGCATTTAAACTACAGAAAGAATGTTCTTTGATGAAAGATTCTCATATTTCATAAATGTTCTAATTTGATAAAACTTTAGTGTCCTTACCAACAGGTCATAATGGACATGTAATTTTTTATGTTCTTCCTACATTGGTTATTTTTAAAGTATACTGTGTTCTGAAAGAGGAGATGCTAGGGGTATTATGTCAAATCTTTAGAGGCACAAATTTTTACAAATCTGAGCATGTCTATGACCAGATCAGTTGTATATTTGAATTATAGCCAAGTTCCCCTAGTTTACAAGATAATGTGAATTATGGCTACATTATTAATATAAGTTAAAAGATAATTATTGAAATTACAGTGGGGCTTGAGTATTTAAAAATCCTGACTGGAGCATGGTGGCTTATGTCTGCAATCCTAGCACTTTGGGAGGTTGAGGTGGGCAGATCACCTGAGGTCAGGAGTTTGAGACCAGCCTGATCAACATGGTGAAACACTGTCTCTACCAAAAATACAAAAATTAGCTGGGCATGGTGGTGGGTGCCTATAATCCCAGCTACTCAGGAGGCTGAGGCAGGAGAATTGCTTGAACCCAGCATGTAGAGGTTACAGTGAGCTGAGATCGCGCCACTGCACTCCAGCCTGGGTGACAGAGCAAGACTCTGTCTCGAAAATAAAATAATAAATAAATAAATAAATAAATAAAAATCCCGGTGGGGCACAGTGGCTTACACCTGTAATCCTAGCACTTTGGGAGGCTAAGGCAGGAGGATCCCTTGACCTCAGGAGTTTGAGACCAGCCTGGGGAACATGGTGAAACTCCATCTCTATTAAAAGTACAAAAAATTAGCCAGACATGGTGGTGCACACCTGTAGTCCCAACTACTTGGGAAGCTGAAGTAGGAGAATTGCTTGAGCCTGGGAGGTTGAGTCTGCAGTGAGCTGTGATTGGGCCACAGGACTCTAGCCTGGGCAAATGAGTGAGACCTTATTGCAAAATAATAATAATAATAATAATAAAAGCCTTTTCTCTAAATTATATTTTTATATTACTTTAATAATAGCTTTATGTAAATGAACCAAATAGATGCATATTTTTCTTCAGTCTTTTATTTTATTTATTTATTTTCTTTCCATGCTGTCAAGTTCAATTTCTTTTTTTATTCAGTCTTAAGCAATTAAATGGTATTTTATAGATGAGAGCGGGCTTGCTGTAGTTACAATCTTACTTTGGAGAAAATACACTGCTGAATTGCTTTTCATTGAGATGAGCATAAATCTAGGTTTTTTTGTAGCCTGAAGCTTATACAATTTTAGGGTCCCTCTTTAAGGAAAAAGAATACTGGGCTGAGTGTAGTGGCTCATGCCTGTAATCCCAGCACTTTGGGAGGCTGAGGCAGGGTGATCACTTGAGCTCAGGAGTTGAAGACCAGCCTAGGCAACATGGTGAAACCCCATCTCTACAAAAAATACAAAAATTAGCCAGACATGGTAGCACATGCCTATAGTCTCAGCTACTTGGGAGGCTGAGGTGAGAGGATCACTTGAGCCCAAGAAGTGGAGGCTGCAGTGAGCTGTGTTTGAGCCACTGCACTCCAGCCTGAGTGACATGGCAATGCCTTGACACACACACACCGAAAAAAAAAAAAGAAAAAAGAAGCCGAGCATTGCGGCTCATGCCTGTAATACTAGCATGCTGAGGCAGGAGGACTGCTTGGGACCAAGAGTTCAAGATCAACCTGGCCAAAATAGTGAGACCCGGTCTCTAGAAAACAACAACAACAAAAAAACCCCAAACAGTTGACTTTTGTAAATTTTATAAAAATATGTGTTACAGTGATAGGGCCTCCTTGCAGGGCCTAAGGAAAAAAAAAATTGAAGTGCTTTGAGGCTTCATCTTCATCATCTTCGCAGTAAAGCCACTTCTGGCTAAGGAATAGTATTGAGGACATTTCTGAGAATGCTCCAGTTTCTCGAATTAATTAAAAAGCTTTTTAGGTTTGATACTTGGAGATGGGAAATATTACAAATAATCAAGTACCTGCACAAAATGATGGATTATTCTGTTACTGGCAGCATTCCCTTTTCAAGTTTCATTTGTTGAAGCATGATCGTTTAAAAATTCCAACAGTTTGCATTGTTCAAAAGAAATAGCCCAAATTATGATAAGCCACTTTCATGGGGTGTGAGAAATGGAAACAAAGGATTATACTTATCTGAAAGCATTTTTTCTTTCCCAGTGTAAAATTTTCTCCTGGAGACTTAATAAGTAAGAAAATAATATCTTACTTGTGTTTGTGTACTTCCTCCAAGAAAATTACATACAAATATTAGGTTTAATTGGTGGTTGAAAATAAGGAAAAAAATAGTAAAGCAAAGAGCCTAAACTTGTTAGAATAACTTCTCCAAAACTAGGAAAAAGCCATTTTTTCATGCCTTGCTTAGATTTCCATGGTCAGTAAGAAGTGTACAATTTAGATAATTACTGAAGGTAGGAAATATAGTCTCTATAGATAATTCTAGAAGAAACTTTTTTTTCAGAACTTGACAAATCAAAAAGAGAATTTCCTTAATTTTCTGCTTTAACTACAGAGCACTGGTCTTTGATTTTTTTCCCTGTCTCAGGTGTACAATTTTAGCAGTCTAATATTTGGCCATGTTTTCCCCACTTCCTTCTGAGGATAAAGAATGAAATAATTAAGTGGCCAAAAGAGGGATGGAGGAGAGGTACAGAATGAGGATTCTCAAGAGAAATTGGAGAAGAAAGAGAATATGAATTTGTGGAATAATAAATTTGTCTGGTGTGATGGTTAATATTGTTAATTTGATTGGATTGAAGGATGTAAAGTATTGTTCCTGGGTGTGTCTGTGAGCGTGTTGTCAAAGGAGATTCACATTTGAGTCAGTGGACTGGGACAGGCACACAGACCCACCCTCAATCTGGGTGAGCACCATCTAATCAGCTGCCACCATAAAAGCAGGAATGGAAAGAACAGACTTGCTCAGTCTTCCGGCCCTCATCTTTCTCCCATGCTAGATGCTTCCTGCCCTTGAACATCAGACTCCCTAGTCAGCTTTTAGACTTTTGGACTTACACCAGAGGCTTGCCAGGGGCTCTCAATCCTTCAGCCACAGACTCAAGATTGCACTGTCGGCTTCCCCTATGTGTGTGTGTGTGTGTGTGTGTGTGTGTGTGTTTGTTTTTGTGCGAGGGAGTCTTGCTCTTGTCACCCAGGCTGGAGTGCAGTGGCTCGATCTCAGCTCACCACAACCTCCGCCTCCCAGGTTCAAGCGATTCTCCTGCTTCAGCCTCCAGAGCAGCTGGGATTACAGGCATCCACCACCATGCCCGGCTAACTTTGTATTTTTAGCAGAGATGGGTTTTTTTCATGTTGGTCAGGCTGGTCTCGAACTCCTGACCTCAGGTGATCTGCCTGCCTTGGCCTCCCAGAGTGCTGGGATTATAGGCATGAGCCATTATGCCTGGCCCGGCTTCCTTAATTTTGAGGTTTTGGGACTCAGAGTGACTTCCTTGCTTCTCAGCTTTCACTTGGCCTATTGTGGGACTTCACTTTGTGATCATGTGAGTCAATACTCCTTAATAAACTCCCTTTCATGTATACGTCTATCCTATTAGTCCCATCCCTCTGGAGAACTAATACATCTGGGCCTACCCCATCATCTTTTCAAACTGTCTTTGGAATATGGATCCTAGGAGAGAGAGGCCTACTGTTTGGATAAGATGCTCAGACATCATTCAGGGACTTGCTTGGTCTGTCCAGTCTGGGCAGTAGGGTGGTCACTGCATCTGTCAGGTGGGCTTAATCAGTTCAGCTGCCTCCTGTTGATAATGCATACACAATGTTTGCAACCTTCGATCATTAAAAACAATCTGAGAGGTTAATTGGGAATAATGGTACCTATAATAAATAATTGATTCACCAGTAAACTAAATGTAATGCACACTTCACCTTCTTCACCAAGGATTTGAGGCAGCTCGCCAGATACACTTGTAAGAAAATAAATAAAAATTTTAAAGAGCATGGCGATGGAAAATAGAATAGTAGGTTAGTAATCATGCTGGTGGAGGTATTGGGTATTGGGCAAATAATAACATAAACATTCCATCCAGGAGGGCCTGCCCAGTCACGAAAATACAATGAATTTGACTCAGAAACCAAATTTGTTATCAAAATCAGTGATAAGAGAACTAGGGTTAGTTTAAAATTTTAGTTAATCATGAGAGGAAAATAAATACCTACTCTAGGAAGGAATGCTGTTCCTATTATTATTTTAAAAAGGAATTTATCAGGGAAATTTTCATAGTAAACAAAATAATAGATTTCTAAGTGTTTCTTGTATTGTCAGTTGACAAAGGCCAGCTGAGTTTTCAAAAGGCTACTGGGTAAAAACAGCTCTTTAAGGAGTAATCCATACTATGGCCCGAACTAGACACAGTTTACTAAACAGTTCACCCAAGCATACACAGGAAAATAACAAACTAAAAAGAACACATACTATAATTCTGGTACTTCTGATTCCTTTTCAATATGGTGCTGGTAAAATTGACTAAGAGAAATACTTCTGCTCTAATTCTGATTCAGGTTTTCTTTTCTTTTCATCCATATTCTTTATAAACATTATGTATCATAGTTGAATAACTACAGAAAACTTGTTTCTAATTGCTCGAGTTGAGATTTTAAAGGATACTTATTTGCTACATTTTATTTATTTATTGAGACAGAGTTTTGCTCTTCTTGCCCAGGCTGGAGTGCAATGGTGCAGTCTTGGCTCACTGCAACCTCCGCCTCCTGGGTTCAAGTGATTCTCCTGCCTCAGCCTCTCGAGTGCCTGGGATCACAGGTGTGTGCCACCATGCCCAGCTAATTTTTTGTATTTTTAGTAGAGAGGGGGTTTCACCATGTTGGTCAGACTGGTCTTGAACTCCCGACCTCAGGTGATCCGCCCGCCTCGGCCTCCTAAAGTGCTGGGATAATAGGCATGAGCCATTGTTCCTAGCCTTTTATTTATTTTTTTTAAGACAGGGTCTAGGCTGGGATTACAGGCTTATGTCTGTAATCCCAGCATTTTGGGAGGCCAAGGCGGGTGGATCACTTGAGGTCAGGGGTTTGAGACCAGCCTGGTCAACATGGTGAAACCTTGTCTGTACTAAAAATACAAAAAATTAGCCAGGGGTGGTGGCACGCCCCTGTGATCCCAGCTACTGGGGAGGCTGAGGCAGGAGAATCATTTGAACCCAGGAGGTGGAGGTTGTAGTGAGCCAAGAGATCACACCACTGCACTCCAGCCTGGGAGACAGAATAAGACCCTGTCTCAAAAAAAAAAAAAAAAAAAAAAAAAAAAAAAAGACAGGGTCTCACTGTCAGGCTGGAGGGCAGTGGCACAATCTCGGCTCACTGCAGCTGTGACCTCCTGGGCTCAGGTGATCCTCCCGCCTCAGCCTCCTGAGTAGCTGGGACCACAGGCATGCACCACTACACCCAGCTGATGTTTTGTATTTTTTGTAGAGATGGGGTTTCGTCATGTTGCTCAGGCTGGTCTCGAACTCCTGAGCTCAAGGGATCCTCCCACTTAGGCCTCCCAAAGTGCTAGAATTACAGGTGTAAGCCACCATGCCCAGCCTGCATTTCATTTTCTATAGCTATTTTCTCTCTTTGGATCACAGAACCTTAGTTTCTTTTTGAGCTGGTAACTTGTAGAACAGAAGAATGGCAACATGATTTCAATAAGGTTAATAGACTCCCAATACTTTTATAGATAAGATGGAGGAATATAACTTGGGCAGCTGATTTGTAACCAATTGAATAACTCTATCCCAAGGATGTAGGATGTCATTCTGCATGGAGGACTCCTGCATGCTGTGAGGATTAGTTCAGGTATAAGAAATGCAGAAGGAGGCCGGGTGTAGTGGCTCATGCCTGTAATCCCAGCAATTTGGGAGGCTGAGGTGGTGGATCACAAGGTCAGGAGATCAAGACCATCTTGGCTAACATGGTGAAAACCCGTCTCTACTAAAAATATAAAAATTAGCCTGGCATGGTGGCATGTACCTGTAATCCTGACTACTTGGGAGGCTGAGGCAGGAGATCGCTTGAACCTGGGAGGCGGAGTTTGCAGTGAGCCAAGATTGTGCCACTGCACTCCAGCCTGGGTGACAGAGTGAGACTGAGACTCTGTCTCAATAAATAAATAAATAAATAAATAAAATAAAATGCAGAAGGAAGGGTAGTGGAGCAAATAGAGCTAAATTTTCGATATATATATTGGAGATTCAGGTTGAAATGCCCTTTATTAGTTGAATATATTGATTTAGGGACAGACAGAGAGAGAGAGAGAAGGGGTAAGAGGGAAAGGGAGGGAAAGGGGGAGAGGAAGTTATCTATTGATATAACAAACATTTATTAAATATAAACCAATTACATAGCAAGTGATATCTAAGCACTTTACATGTTGTAACTCATGAGACCCTCACAACCAAGTCAGGGTTATCTCATTACAATCTCTATTTCACAGATGAGGAACTGAGATATGAGTGGTGAACTACTTTTCCCAAGCTGGTAAGTGTTAAGAACTGAGATATGAACCCAGCTGGAAGATAGAGATTTTTGGCCATTATCAGTAAGTAAGTGATAGCTGAAGTCATAGGCATGGCTGAGTTGCTCACGTCACCTGAATGAACTGAGGTACATCAATTCCTAGAGGACCCATGTGTTGACTTTAGAGGTATAGAAAAAATAAAGGCCATATTTTTAGAGACTGTGTTCATAGGCTTCAGTCTCCAAAGCTTGGAAAGTGTGACATAGAGTGGGTAAATAAGAGTGTGGCAGACACCTGGGAACGAAGTTTCAAGAAAGTGGGGATGCAATTGACATCCAATGACCAAAGCAAGTAAGAAGGCCCCAGAGACAGTAGCAGAACATTTCAAAGCAAGGAAGGGTGAGAAAGCAGATGGCAGTGGATGGTTGTGCAACTGGAAACTTTCAATGCAGTCTATTTTAGAAGCTTGGCCATAAAGGGGAAGGAGAAAGTGTTGAACTAAAATGAAGAGAAGAGTTGTAATCTTCCTTCCTTTCTTTTTTTTTCCTTTCTCTGAGTCTTGCTTTGTCACCCAGGCCAGAGTGCAGTGGCACAATCTCAGCTCACTGTGACCTATTCTTCCTGGGTTTTGAGTAGCTGGAATTACAGGTGCACACCACCACACCTGGCTAATTTTTGTATTTTTAGTAGAGATGGGGTTTCACCATTTGGTCAGGCTGGTCTTGAACTCCTGACCTTGTGATCCGTCCTCCTCGGCCTCCCAAAGTATTGGGATTACAGGCATGAGCCACTGCTTCCGGCCAAATTTTAATCTTTCAATGAAGGAGGCTTGAGTGTATTTTAAATATTGTTTGGCAAATGGAGAAAGAAAAGGTGAAGATGCCAAAAAAAAGAGGGTAATACTTGGTGAAAGGTTGTGAAGGGTGCAGGAACAGATTCCTAAGCCCAGGTGCCGAGAACATCTTGTATGGACTTGCGTTCTGCTTTAGGATGGAGGAAGGAGGTCGTGATGAATGTATGAACACAGCTAAATGTATAGGTAGAGTGCCCATGCTTCTGACAGCTAAAAACAGAAATTAAGGCCGGATGTGGTGGCTCATGCCTGTAATCCCAGCACTTTGGGAGGCCGAGGCGGGCAGATCACAAGGTCAAGAGATTGAGACCATCCTGGCCAACATGGTGAAACCCCGTCTCTACTAAAAATACAAAAATTAGCTGGGCATGGTGGCGCGTGCCTGTAGTCCCAGCTACTCGGGAGGCTGAGGCAGAAGAATTGCTTGAACCCGGGAGGCAGAGGTTGCAGTGAGCCAAGATCATGCCACTGCACTCCAGCCTGGCACCTGGTGATGGAGCGAGACTCTGTCTCAAAAAAAAAAAAAAAAACCCAGAAATTAATGTATAGGTAGAGGAGAAAACTATGCTTTTCATCATGCGGAAATGGAGGCCCAGACAAGCTAATGAATTGGTGTAGGGTCAGTCTCACAGCCCTTTGTAGCAGTTCTGGAACTAGAACCCACTGTGTTTTCCATGACATAATACCCTCTCCCAGTGAAAAACTCTCTTTTCTTGGCTTGGTTATTTTGGACCTCTTCATACTTTTTTTTTTTTTTTGAGATGGAGTCTTGCTCTATCACCCAGGCTGGAATGCAGTGGTGTGATCACAGCTCACTGCAACCTCTGCCTCCTGGGTTCAAGTGATTCTCCTGCCTCAGCGTTCCTAGTAGCTGTGATTACAGGTGTCCACCACCACATCTGTCTAGAGATGGGGTTTCACCATGTTGGCCAGTCTGGTCTCGAACTCCTGACCTCAGGTGATCCTTCTGTCTTTGAGCAACTCTTTTCCCTTTCTTTTTCTGCATCTTCCTTCTCTTTCCTTTAAATATATTCTGGGCTCCCTTGCAGTGTGGTGTAGTTGAACAATAAGGATCTTGGTGCCTGACTTGGGCACAAGGTGCCACACACGTTTAAACAACCAGATCTCGTGAGGATTCACTCACGGTTGCCAGGATAGTACCAAAGAGATGATACTAAACCATTCATGAGATATCTGCCTTCATGATCCAATCGCTTCCCACCAAGTCCAACCTCCAACATTGGGGATTACATGTCAACAACAGGTTTGGGCAGGGACATACATCCAAACTATATCAATAGCTCAATAGCCATAGTTCTTTTTTTTTTGAGATGGAGTCTCACTCTGTCACTTGGGCCGGAGTACAGTGGCATGATCTCGGCACACTGCAACCTCTGCCTCACAGTTGAAGCAATTCTCCTGCTTCAGCCTCCTGAGTAGCTGGGATTACAGGTGCCCACCACTACGCCCAGCTAATTTTTTTTATTTTTAGTAGAGATGGGGTTTCCTTATGTTGGCCAAGCTGCTCTCGAACTCCTGACCTCATGATTTGCCCGCCTTGGCCTCCCAAAGTGCTGGGTTACAGGCATGAGCCACCGTGCCCAGTCCTCATAGTTCTATTAAATTGAAAGCTAAGACTCTTGGTTATTTGGGGCTTCTTTTGCCACTGTATGTACTAGCAGATTACTAAGGGGAAATTTTTGTTTCTGCCCTCTTCTCACCACTACATCTATTTTCTGTTGTGTTTTACCCCAGAAGGCTGATTCCTGTGGGTTACGTCACCCAATGGCTACCACCAATAGAAAGTCTTGGCAGGAGATAGAGAAGTGGGAGAGGAGAGGCTGAGATCTTTCTTCCCTACTCACTGCTTGCTCAAAGTGGAAGCCCTTACAGGGCTTGGATGACACTTTCTTCACCTTGGCCCTTTCTCCAGGCAGGTTCTGTACGAAGCAGCCCTTGATACTGTGCCATAGGTTAGCTGGGGAGTGTTCTTGGGATGACCACTTGGGGTGGGGGAGTGAGGGAATCAGAATGTAGCAGAGTGGGCTAGTATGGCCCTGCAGTTAGTTGTTCCAATTTGGTGCAAGTGAGCTGGCTCTTCACACCTCTATGTAGACCAGTCATTGCATGAGGCTGCCCCGGGGAAAGGGGGCATGCTTTTGGGTGAGGAAGTTCCCCTTAGTCAGGGACAGGTCCCAGAGAGGAATTTGGTTGAGACCTCTTGGCCCCAGCCCTTCCAACTGCTAGTGGATGACTGCTCCAGGCCTGGAGGGGAATTGAGGTGGTGCTCCCTTCCACCCCTTTGAACCAAGGGGTCATAAAGCTTTCCTGCTGTTGCTAGTTCCTGAGTGCTTCAGCACCTCTGGTTTTTGTTTCTTCATTAAATTCTCTTAATTGAACCATCTAAGTTGATTTTTTCTTTTCAGGGCCCTAATATGGATAATAATCAAAAATTATATAAACATATAAATACAAACACCTATATGGGTTCAAGTTTAGTAGTCTAGAATAGGGAGATTTGATCTGGCCTGGGAGGGGAGGGCAGGTTTTGCCAAGGAAGTGACATTTGAACCAAAATCTGAAAAGCTAACTTAACAAAGGAGAGAAAGGAGAATAGAGGAAGCACTGATTCCATATGGCCTGGATAACAGGGTGGGGGAGGCAGTAGAGGAGGAGGGAGACAGGAAACAGGGCTGGAGAGAAAGGTAGGGACAACACTCTCTGGGCTTTGTGGACTTCATTTTTGTTAATCCAAAAAGTAGTGGAAAAGCTTTGCAGATTTTTGAGCTGGGGGAGGGGGACACAATCAGATATGCATTTTAAGAAGCTCTCTCTGGGTAATCAAAGACTAGGGTTATTTTTTGTTTTGTTTTTGTGACAGAGTCTCACTCTGTCACCCAGGCTAGAGTGCAGTGGTGCAATCTCAGCTCACTGCAACCTCTGCCTCCCGGGTTCAAGTGATTTTCCTGCCTCAGCCTCCGGAGTAGCTGGGATTACAGGCGAGTGCCACCACACCGGGCTAATTTTTTTGTATTTTTAGTAGAGACGGGGTTTTACCATGTTGGTCAGGCTGGTCTCAAACTCCTGACCTCGTGATCCACCCACTTCGGCCTCCCAAAGTGCTGGGATTACAGGCGTGAGCCACAGTGCCTGGCCAGACTAGGGTTATTTTTAAGTTGGTGAGAAATTAGCACTTGCCTATGTCTGTTAGAAGCAGAAGTCTCTTTTTGGTTTACTGGTCTCCAGACTGGCTGGACTGAGGTTTCTACCACTTGGCTAATCCCCCATATAAACCACAGTATGTCACGGACAGAAGACTGTTATACACTACACCCCGCGGTGCCTGTTGCATCTTTTTCACATCATGGTAATTTTTTTTTTCCCTAGCAGTAAGATAATATAAAAAAATGTATCAATCATTAGACTTTTAATTCAGGAACAATTTGTACTATATATAAAAAACCTGGGAAATAATATAGTCTATGTGAATGTTCCACTTGTTTTTAGAGTCTTTAAAAAAGACACAAATGTCCACAACTTTTGGTCTTGGCATTGATTTAACAGAATTTCCCTTTAGATGTTAATGAAAAACAGAATGGAGAGTGTTCCTCATAATTACACACACACACACACACACACACACACACACACACACACACACACACACGGCTTAGGCCCTCAGGGCTCCTTTCTTCTTTCTTAGATCTTGATGACCATTGAGCAGAGATGAACAGGCATGGGACAGGGCCCAGCCACTGAACTTAGGAAGTGACATTAAATTCTTCTTGGAAGAAGCTGGCACAATGTTTTTGTTCTGTTTTATATATTACTTAATGGGATGTTAGATGGGAAGTTGTGACTGATGCACCAAGAAATGACAGATACCAAAATCACTTATGAAATTTCAAGTAAATAGTTGAGGACTGCTTAGATGCTCAATCATACAAACTACAAAAGACTCAAATGTAAGAGGGCTTTTGAGGATTTGGACAGGGCTGCCCTGAGAGTCCTACCCTCACGCCACAATGGGCGGGGGCACTGGCATCAAACACCAAGCTGAGTGAGAAGGGCTTCTCCAGGCCTCCCAGGGAGCTTGCTGGCTGCTTCTGGCCAGCAGCAGACTGGGCCCAACTCTCATCGGAGGAAAGCCGGCATCCTAGGGCAGCTGGCAGAGGGCTGTGCCTGGGAGGTCACTGTGCTATCTTCCAACCACACTGTGTGAGACTCAGATACCATTTGTAGAATCTGCAGCAGGAAGGTCAGCCTGAGGTCATTTTAAAAGGGATTCTTCTGAAAAAGTCTCACTGGAGGGTTGACAGGACCCTGATGGTGAGAGTCTGTGTGGAGGGGACAGAAGGAAAACCAAGGTTGGGGTAGAATAAGCAGCTAGAGAAAATTCATCGCCAGTGTCAGGAAGCATGGCCAGACATTCCCAGAGAGGGCTCAAGACAGTGTTCACAAAAGAGTCACTTTCAAATACCCACCAAGCCCAGTGTGGGTGACACTTTTCCACCAGAGGACCAGTTCAGTACCTGCCTTCCTGCCGGCCTCTACCCTTCCCTCCCCTTACCGTGGTTAGCAAGTGGGCTGGGGGAGGGTGACATGGGGGAGGAACAAAGCTCCTTGCCCACAGTTCTGCCCACAGGAGGCCCCCAAGATTTTAATTGCTGAATTAAGAGCAGGGTTTTTCTCTTAAAATAACAGGATTTTCTGTTATCTGAGAGAATAAAGTTATGGGACTGCTGAGTTTCATTCTGTGAAAGAGGAAGAACTATCCTCACTATGCTCATGGAACAAACTATTAAAGGGACAGTAGAAGACTAAAAATTAAGTTGCTTTCATGGATACACCAAGAGTCCTATTAATTACATGTTCTGGTTATGTATAGAGTTTACATTCAGCTTCTGGAGCAGTGAAATCATTTTATCAAAAAAATTTTATTGATAGTGCCCCAGGATTACAAATTTACAAAAATATGCTTGCCCTCTTTTTATTAGTCTATGTGGCTAAACCATAATTCTTTTCCAACCAGTGGGAAAGTCTCAAGGGAACAGAAGATGGAATAAACTACAGAACAATGCTAGACCACAATAGACTGTTAAAGCAATTAGGAAGGAAATGTTACACCTAAGGTACTTGTATCTAGAACATTCAAGGAACTATTACATCTTAATGATAAAAAATGGACAAAAATTTTATTTAATAATGGCCAAGAATCTGAAAAGACATTCTACAATGTTATATTTTTCCACAGGTAGCTGATAAGGTCATGAAAAGATGCTCATTATTACTAGCTATCAGGAAAATCCAAATCAAATCCACAATGAGATAATATACCCACTAGAATGGCTGGAATAAAAAAAGACATAAAAATTAGTGTTGCTGAGGATGTGAAGAAACTGGAACCCTCATACATTGCTGGTTGGGTGGTAAAATGGTGTAGTCACTTTGGAAAACAGATTGGCAATCCCTAAGAAAGTTAAACATAGGGTTACCATGACTCATCAGTCCCACTTCTCGGTATATACCCAAGAGAAATGAAAACACACACGTCCACACAAAAGCTTGTATACACATGTTCATAGCAGCATTACTCATGATAGCCAAAAAGTGGATACCCAAATGTCCATTAACTGATGAATGGATAAACAAAATGTGGCATATCCAAACAAAGGGATATTATGCAGCCTTAAAAAAAGAATCAAAACTGATCCATGCTACTCCATGGATAAACTTTGAAAACACTGCACTAAGTGAAAGAAGCCAGTCACAAACAATCACACATTGTATGATTTCATTGATATGAAACCTCTAGAATGGGCAAATCCATAGATACATGAGTGGTTGCAATTGGCTAGTGATGGTTTGGGAGGGAGGGAACTGAGTACTAAAAAGAACTGTTAATTTTTGAGACCGGTGTGATTAAAATGTTCTAAAAGTGATTATGGTGATATTTCCACAACATTGTAAATATACTAAAAAGCAATGAGTTATATACTTAAAACAGGCAAATCATATTGCAAAATTTTTTTAAGACAGAGTCTGGCTCTGTCACCCAGGCTAGAGTGCAATGGCATGATCTCAGCTCAATGCAACCTCCGCCTTCCGAGTTCAAGCGATTCTTCTGCCTTAGCCTCTTAAGTATCTGGGATTACAGGCGCCCACCAGTATGCCCAGCTAATTTTTATTTTTAGTAGAGACTGGGTTTCACCATATTGGCCAGGCTGGTCTAGAACTCCTGACCTCAGGCGATCTGCCCTCCTTGGCCTCCCAAAGCGCTGAGATTACAGGCGTGAGCCACGGCGCCTGGCCATATTGTATACAATTTAAAAATGATATGCATGGTCCACTACACAGGAGTCTCAAAATGGCAAGGACAGAGCCAGCTCTGCACATTACCTTATCTGTAGCCAGTGCCCAGCACACAGCCACTCAACTAGTATCTCTTGAGGAAGCAGCACGCTTTTATACTGTTCCTGGTGTTTATCAAGTGCTTCATAAATTACAAAGCATGTTGTTTTGCACAGAGAGCAGCAGTTCCTTTGTGCCTCATAACAACCCTGAAGGTGGTCAGAGTAGGTGATAAGAAATTGTTAGTGGCCTACATTGTAAAAAATAAGCCGCTGTACAACAGGGTAAAGACCAAAACAAACAAACAAAACCGCATCTGTCCACTAAGTTTTATCTGGAGGAGCTCTGTCCCAGGCCCATTTGTCTCCCACTGCTCCTGTCCCCCAGAGACGGAACGCACTTCTCATTACAATCCGCGCTGCTCTGGGAGACTGATTCCCAAACTGCCGGGAAACAGAGGAGAAACCAGGGTCGACTGGAAAGCAGAAACCAAAGAACCCAGATTCCTTTTCTGAGCAAACATAGCGATGGGCCAGTGGGATTTTAGCTTCGGGATATTGGACCCAGTCTTCTCAAATACTTCCTACCAGAAGGTTTGAGTTAGCGGGTGTCCCATGACCACGATCTCAATAGCATGTAACTTACATGTCTTCCAGGCTCCGAATTCAGGGTTCTAGGTTCTAGTCCCCCACCCCCAACTCACATGCTTTGGGGAAGAAACTCAGCTGAGGCACATTTCAGCTTGGACCTTTCCAGCTGTAGTGGCAGGCAGCCACAGGGGCGTCACCTTGCTGAAAGAAACTCACTGGACGCCCCCTGAAAAGAGGTCTTAAGAAGTTGTTCCGATTGGGACGTGGACTCCCACTCGGCGACAGAACCCCTGCCACTGGACGATTTAAAGACGTTCTCTTTTAGGTCCACCGAAGCGGCCCAGGAGTCCTGGCCACCTTCCAGAAAGGAAGTGGGAGAGACCAGGGGGACCCTGAGGGGCCCGGGGGCGGGGCGCGCCTGACTGCGGAGCGCCGTGGGTAGGCGCGCAGGTGAGCAGCGCGAGCGGTGCTGGCCGCGGCTGTCCTGGCGCCTCCGCCTTCGCGGCGCCCGCGCTGCGCTCCACCCCGGCCCAGGGGGCGGGCGAGGGCTCGGCCGCACCGCTCGGGGGCTGCCAAGGGGAGTGGGGCAGCGACGTGGGCGCCCCGGGACTGTGCGCTCGCGCCCGCCCCGGCAGGGTGCGCTGAGGCGCCGGGACAGCCACTGGCTGCGGGCGCAGGGCGCGGCGGCCGCTGGAGCCGCAGGTGGTTCCCGGGCCGGCCCTTTTCTCCTCCCCCTTTCCTTTCTTTCGCCTCCCCTCCCTCTCGCCCGGTGTCGGCGGCACTTCCCCCGCTTCCTCCTCCCTCTCCAATCCGGAGGGAGGGAAGGAGCCGCCGGCGCTTTCCTGCCCGCCTGCAAACTTCAGCGGGACTCGCGGCTTCCCTCGCCGCCGCTGCCCGGAGCTGCCCCTGGGACTTCCTCTCGCCGCGCGGCCCGGGAAGCCCTACGGGTGGTGGGACGCCGCCGGGCGCCAGACAGCCGCGCCTCGGACCCCAGCCCTGCCCCGCGCCGCCGGGTGCCCGCCCGCCTGCCCGCGCGCCCGTCCGTCCGTCGGTCCTTTCTGCCCGGCCGGCCTCTCCCCCGTGGGCAAGGGCCGCCAGGCTTCCCTCAGCTCCCCGCCGCTGGCCGGGACTTCCTTTGTGTGTTGGATGCAGGCTCGCGCCCCGCGCCGACGGGGGGCGGACTGAGGGCTGCGCTCGCCCAGGCGGCCCCCGCGCCGCCGGCCGGCCCCCGCGCCGCCGGCCCGCCCCCGCCATGCCCTTCCACCAGAGGACCCTGGAGCCCGCGCGGCTGCGCCGGCCCGAGGCGGCGGGGGCCGGGGCCGCGGGCGCGCCGCTCTTCCGCTCGCTGGAGCAGGTCAGCTCGCACGCCCTGGGCTGCCTGCTGGCGCAGCTGGCCGACCTGTCGCGCTGCGCCGGGGACATCTTTGGCGAGCTCGAGGGCCAGGCGGCCGCGCTGGGCCACCGCACCGCTGCGCTACACCGCCGCCTCGACACCCTGCACGCCGCCGCCGCGCGCCTGGACCACCGCCGAGTGAAAATCCGTGAGTGGCCGGAGGGCCGGGGGAGGGGAACCGGCGGGGGAGGCACCGGGACAGCTGCTCCCGCCTGCCCCCTGGCGGCCCCGGGTCGGCGCGGGGGCCGCGGCGCCCCGCGATGTCGGGGTCTCGAGTGGGGACCGCCGGACCCCAGCGGGAGGCTGGGCAGGTGGCAGGCGCTCGGAGCGCTCTGTGACTTTCGGACTCCTGGAGGGTCTTGGCTGCCTCGAAGGAGCGGGCGCAGAGGGTGGGAATTGGGCTGGCCCAGTCCCCCGTTCGTTCCTTCTGTCTGTCCCTGTGTGTCTCTGTCTGTGTGGGAGGCAGAGAGGAGACCCCGGGGCGCTGTCGACAGAGGAGGAGCCAAGGTCGTGGGAAAAGGGTCACAGGCAGGTAGCCTGTTGGAAAAGCCAGGGGAGAATATACATCTGGGCACAGAGTAGTTATAGTTTTGGAGACTTCAGGAGGATCCGTTTGTAAAAGCCTGGGGATCTCGGCAAGTGTTGAGGCTGCTTGCCACCTCTCTTCCCGCCGCCTACCTGTGTTCTTACCTACAAGCAGAACTATGCAGACTTTGAGTTAAGGGTTTTCCCATTTGGCCTGAATCTTCTTTCTTCCCCTAGACTGACCCACCAACTCTTAGTGATTCAGAAGTCCCTGACCTTGAGTTCAGGCTCTGAATCCCGTTCATCTTTGTCTGGCTTCCTCCAACCCCGAAAGTCAAGTCTATGTCCTGACTTCGTGATCTCTCCTATCACCCATTTCATTTAAGCAGCTTAACTGGCTCCGGTGAATGAAGCAACTGGAATTTCCTGCTGGCCTAAAGCAGAGAAACTTTCAGTGAGATGTCTATGTGGTTTCTCCCTTTTAAATCCGTGAACTTGGTCATAATCTTATGTGTTAAGAATAAATTGGAGATAGTTGATGGGTTGCTGAGTGGGAGGGGAGATGTTGGTGTAACACACGCATAGGTTTCAGCACTTGTGGAGGAAATGACTTTTTCTCCTAGAATCACTTCATATGCAATCTCAAATAGCTCATTTTCCAGCTAGCTGGAAAAACTTAGCTATATTTTAACCACCTTACAACCGGAGTTCAAATTTTTCAATTATTTAATTCCAGTGAGATTGTTTGCTATAATACATCTTCAAGTTGTGCAATTATCATGTGGCAGTTTTACATTTTTGGGTTCATCTTTTTGATTGTGCTGTCAGCACATTCACATGAATTGTGGACAGTTCCCAACCTGGGAGAGCCTCCCCCTCCAAGAAAAAAAAAGTCAGAGGGGAGAAATCAAAGTGATTTCATAAAGTTGTTGACATAGGGCTGGGTGCGGTGGCTCACGCCTGTAATCCCAGCACTTTGGGAGGCCGAGGTGGGTGGATCATGAGGTCAGGAGTTTGAGACCAGCCTGGCCAATATGTTGAAACCCTGTCTCTACTAAAAATACAAAAATTAGCTGGGCGTGGTGGTGTGTGCTGTGTGTGCCTATAGTCCCAGCTGCTCGGGAGGTTGAGGCGGGAGAATCGCTTGAACCTGTGAGGTGGAGGTTGCAGTGAGCTGAGATCCTGCCACTGCACTACAGCCTGGGTGACAGAGTGAGACTCCGTCTCAAAATAAAAAGTTGTTGACATAATCAGGATATACCTACTTAATGTGATTAATGACTTCATGTATATACTAGGATATACTGTCCTAGTAGGATGTCATGATCTACATGGCAATCACGAGTTGCTTCTGGGTGTTTTCTGTGTAGGGTGTAGGTGCGTGAGAGAACCAGAATTTCACCCTTGATAAAGAATGTGATGAGAGATCTGACTGATAGTTGAACTGATCTGTTGTGGGAATTAAAGAAAAACAAGAGAAAACTCCCTGAAGGTCAAGAACCTTTACTGGTTTGGTTTTTATATTTAAATGTACCACTTTTCTCTATTCTTTAGTACATATGCCCCAAAGGCTACTGTCCATAGCCAGAAATCCCCCAAATTCTCCAGATTAACTAAGGTTGTTCTAATTACAGTGACTGAAGTAACTCTTTTCAAAACGTCTCACAAGTTCGTTTGAATCTTCAATGGCTGTGATTTCATATCTGTCGTCCAGGCTGGAGCACAGGGGTGTGATCTCATCTCACTGCACCCTCTGCCTCCTGGGTTCAAGCTATTCTCCTGTCTCAGACTCCTGAGTAGCCAGGATTACAGATGCATGCCATTATGCCAGGCTAATTTTTGTATTTTTAGTAGAGATGAGGTTTCACCATGTTGGCCAGGCTGGTCTTGAACTTTTGACCTCAGGTGATCCACCTGCCTCCACCTCCCAAAGTGCTGGGACTACAGGCGCATCCCGCCCCATTTTCCTTTTTTTTTTTTTTTTTTAAATCATGCAAGAAGGCTTTTTATTGAATAGAATTATGCCTCAGTATAAGTGCACAAGTAGAGAAGAAAGCTGACTATAAAGACATTAATTTTTGTGGTTTCTTTCACCTTCACACACTTCACTTTTTTATATGCTAAAAAGCAGTGAAATGCCTATGCATTACCATCTGTTAGGATTCTTTTAAAACAATGCTTAAAACCTTGTTGCTGTATAAAAGTTACAGTTTGAAGTCATTTTGGTACCATTTTAGGCAGGTCTTCAGAATAACATACTTCATTAGTATGGACGTCTAGACTTTTAGACTTGGAATTGACCGTAAAGGCCATCCATTTTGTGAGCTCTTACCCAGAGAGGAAATCCAGTCCAAGAGCATTGCAGTAATTCACCCCAGGTTAGGCTTTGGGTTAATGACACATGTGGGCCTGAAGCCCAAACCTTCTGATTGGCTTGCCTGTCGTCCCACAGCCTGTGTTTCTTCCCTTTGGAAGAGTGTGGGGCCAGGCACAGTGGCCCATGCCTGTAATTGCAGCACTTTGGGAGACCGAGGTGGGTGGATCACTGAGGCCAGGAGTTCAAGAACAGCCTGGCCAACATGGCGAAATCCTATCTCTACCAAAAATACAAAACTTACTGAGACTGTCTCAAAAAAAAAAAAAAAAGGTGTGTGGAAATGGGGGGCAAAGTTTAGATACATTCCTTAAACAGTCCTAAGGATAACTGTAGCTGTTACTTCCATCCTTCTTGTTAGATAAACCTTTTACTGAGTCTCCCCAGGAGCAATTAACAGAATCCAGCAGTTTACCAAAACCCTCTAGCAATTGAGGACAGCATATTTTAGTGACGGATGGCCCTCTACAAAAGAAAGGATGTGAGAATGTCAGTGGAACAATTAAAAAAAATGTGGCCGGGTGCGATGGCGCACGTCTGTAATCCCCGCACTTTGGGAGGCTGAGGTGGGTGGATCACGAGGTCAGGAGATCGAGATCATCCTGGCCAACATGGTGAAACGCCGTCTCTACTAAAAATACAAAAAAAAATTAGCTGGGCATGGTGGTGCATGCCTGTAGTCCCAGCGACTCGGGAGGCTGAGGCAGGAGAATTGCTTGAACCTAGGAGGCCGAGATTGCAGTGAGCCGAGATTGTGCCACTGCACTAGAGCTTGGGTGACAGTGTGAGACTCTGTCTCAAAAAAAAAATGTGTAGACACTCTTTGCAATACAGAGACAGTATTTTAGTCCTGCGGGCTGGCCCTGCTGTCCTCAATGATTCTGAGAAGTATTTCATCAAGTTTGCCATTCCTCAAAGTCTTATGGGTAGAAAGTGATCCAAAATAATTTTTTGTCATGCTTTGGGGAGAGTGCATGTTATTACTCTTATGCTCATTGAAGACACCCCTGCTACTTTCTTTCCCTGATGCCCCCAGGTTGAGGGGATGCTCCCATGGCCTTGGTTCACCTCTGTCACCACATTTACCAAGGGGACTTCTGTACCCCTTGGCCAGATAGCAGAACCTTTTAGGTCCAGGATGGCTGAATCTTTGTTTTTCTAGAGCTTAGAACAATGCCTGGATATGAGAGCTCAGTAGATGTTTGAATTGAATTAATAGTGACTTCGTGCTTACTGTCAGGAAGAATAACTATAAAAACCTTAGGGAGGGAGGCGGACACATCCTTTGAGGCGGGTAGATCAGTTGAGGCCAGGAGTTCAAGACCAGCCTGGCCAATATGTCAAAACCCCATCCCGACTAAAAATGCAATACTATTACCATTGTAAGTGATAGAGACAATTATTTTTAAAAAATGAAAATGTAAACTTCCTACCTTTAATGTTTAATGCATAACTACCAGTCTCTGCTCCTGTCTGTAACTTTTACAGACACTTCATTAATTTTGCTGACATAGTAAGTTCTCATGGAAAATAGTGACAACAGCCAGCAATGGAATAGTTACATCTTGGCTCTAAATATCAAAACAGACTTTGCTAAGCAGAAATCAGTAGACACTCAACCTAATAGTCCTGTTTTTATTTTCAAGCTTCCTTTCTCCTTAAAAGCAGTTTTGTTGAAATAATATTTACACACCATACAGTTCACCCACTTAAAGTGTACTGTTTGGCCGGGTGGGTGGCTCACACCTGTAATTCCAGCATTTGGAGAGGTTATGGTGGGTGAATCACTTGAGGCCAGGAGTTCAATACCAGCCTGGCCAACATGGCAAAATCATATCTCTACTAAAAATACAAAAATTAGCTGGGTATGGTGGCACATGCCTGAAATCCCAGCTACTTGGGAGGCTGAGGCATGAGAATCACTTGAATCCAGGAGGTGGAGATTGCAGTGAGCTGAGATGGCAAATTGCACCCCAGCCTGGGAGACAAAACAAGACTCTGTGTCAAAAAAAAAAAGTATACAATTTAGGGAGTTTTTAGTGTATTCACAGAGTTGTGCAACCATTACAACCATTACAGTTTTAGAACTTTTTTTGGGGGGGATAGTCTCGCTCTGTCACCCAGGCTGGAGTGCAGTGGTGCAGTCTTGGCTTACTGCAACCTCCACCTCCCAGGTTCAAGCAATTCTCCTACCTCAGCCTCCTGAGTGGCTGGGATTACAGACTTGCGCCACCATGCCTCGCTAACTTGTGTTTTTAGTAGAGATGGGGTTTCACCATGTTGGCCAGGCTGGTCTCGAACTCTTGACCTCGTGATCTGCCTGCCTCGGCCTCCCAAAGTGCTGGGATTGCAGGCGTGAGCCACTGCTCCTGGCCAATTTTAGAACATTTTTGTCACCCCAAAAGAAACCCCATGCTCATAAGCAGTCATTCCTCATTTCCTGTGAACCCTCTCACTCCTAGGCAACCACTAATCCACTTTCTGCCTCTCTAGATTTGACTTTTCTGGACATTTCATACAGGTGGAATCATGTGACTGGCTTTTTTAACTTAGCACAGCGAACTTTTCAAAGTTCATAATTTGTTTCTTTTTATAATTAATAGCACTATTTTATGATTGAAAAAGTATTCATATTACTTGATTAAAAAACCTTATGAGGTAGGAGGGAAGGGCAGGTTGTATTATACGCATTTATTACTCTTTTTAATTGATGGGTAACAATTGTACATATTGATCATTGTACATTTGTGAATACAGTCTTTGCATAAACAAGTCTGAGAATTTGGCGGACACTGTAGGCTCATACTTCTGAGTAGTGTTTTAGGTGTTGAGATGCATTCTCATACCTCACAACAGACTGTCCCCTCACCTAACCAGAGGGTTGGCTGGTCCTGATGTCAGAGTATCTTTGCTTTTTCCTCAGATGCAAGTCACCTGTCAGAGTTCTAAAGACAGAGACTTCCCTGTACTACTTCTTCTTTTTTTTTTTTTAATTAAAAAAGAGATGAGGTTTCCATATGTTGCCCAGGCTGGTCTGGAAGTCCTGGGCTCCAAGTGATCCTCCCTCCTTGGCCTCCCAAAAGAGCTGGGATTACAGGTGTGAGCCACTGTGCCCGACTGACTACACTTCTAAGAATAGGCTGTGTGGCTGTTTTTGTGCCTGACTGCTCAGAAATGTTTGGTGAAATTGGCGTAAGATTTGCTTTCATTGACACATATCACACACTAGAGAGGATGCTGGTGGCGGTGTGGCCCTGCACCCCCCCAGTCCCAGTCCCTCAATTAAGAGAAACTGACAGGTAGCTGAGTGATCAGATTGCACCCTCAGGTTAAGGAGGCCAGATGATTCCTATACTTGACTAACTTTAAGAACTTCTTGGAACTTTTGTTAAAATTAGAGATTCTGAGACCCTTCCAAAGCCTTGTTGAGCCACAGTCTCCAGTGTGTTTAACAAGTGCCATGCGGTCCTTTGGCCAGGCAAATTGAGGAGCACTGCAGTAGTCTAGAAAGCTCATTGGATTGGGAATTGCGAAACCTGAGCTTGGCTTCACCTCTGCCATTTCCTAACACAAATTTTGAGCAATTTATTCAACATCTTAGGGCCTTAGTTTTCTTATCTGTAAACAGAGACCTTGACAAAAATAATCTCTACTAGCCCTTACAGTTTAGCATTTTGTGATTCCACTGAGGGATTTAAAAAGTTTTTATTTATTTTGACAAATAGGAAAATTAAAATTGCATATATTTATGGTAAACATTTTTCCCCCACATCAGGGTCTGGCTGTTGCCCAGGCTGGAGTACCCAGGCTGGAGTTCAATGACTCAAGTGATTTTCCCACCTCAGCCTTCCTAGTAGCCTGGACTACAGGCACGTGCCACCACACCAGGCTAATTTTTATATTTTTGATAGAGACAGGGTTTCACCGTGTTTCCAGGCTGGTTTCAAATACCTGGGCTCAAGCATCCACCCATTTTGGTCTACCAAAATGCTGGGATTCCAGGTGTGAGCCTCTCTGCCTCACGAACAAGATAATTAGATATATGGATATATATTGTGGCATGGCTAAATCAAGCTAATTAACATGTGCATTACCTCACATACTTTTTTTGTGGTAAGAACACTTACAAGTATACAGTACATTGTTATTAGCTATGGTCCCCATGTAGATTATAGATCTCTTGAACTTATTCCTCGTAACAGAAATTTTGTATCTTTTGACCAATATCTCTCCAGTACCTTCTTCCTGTAGTCCTTGGTAACCACCATTCTACTCTGTGCTTCTGTGAGTTTCATTTTGACTATTTGCTAATGATATTTGAGGTGGATACCCTTATTATTTCTTTGTGACAGATGATATAACACTAAGGCACAAATAATTTGTTGGCCCACGTTGACAGCTGGTAAGCAATGGAGCTGGGCTTTGAACCCAGACAGGGTTCAAGTTCATGTGAATTTGTAAATACAGCTTTGATAAATAATCCCTGTGGTTCTCTTGATGGGGGATTGGAAAAAATCTTTGTGTATGAAATGAACTCTTCGTGACCATGTGGACTCTTTTTACATTTTAAAAAATTATTTGTTTATTTACTTATTTTAAGAAATTGGCATCTCACTATGTTGCCTAAGCTCATCTCAAACTCTGGCCTCAAGCAATCTTCCCACCTTGGCCTCTCAAAGTACTAGGATTGTAGGGGTGAGCCAGCACGTCCAGACTGTATGGACTCTTTTAGCTAATATTTTATTCACATAGAGTGCATGGATCATCACATGTTGAGGGATTAGTCACTTGCCAAACAGATCAGGCAGGTACTTGTTTCTAATTTGTGTATATTCTGCCCACAATACATTCATAGCTCCCTCCTCATCTTTAAAAAGTGCCATGTCATTATGGAAAGAGAACTGTGTTTAAATGCATTTGCCAAACATTCAGATTTCTAGGAGAGTTATTTCTTGAATTATGAGAGTATATCCTTTAAATCAAAACATCAGTCTCCTCATTGATTCTTGGGTATTCGGAAAATAATAACCTGGTTTAAAAAGCTACCTACATTTAGGTTGAAATTATTTATCTAGCAGTAATCTGGTTTTCTGCTACATTAGAGAAAACCCTAATATTAACATTTCAGCTGTATAAATTTTAAAATGGAGACTAGCAAAATGAAAAAAAATAACAAAAGAGAAACATTTGAGTTCTTTAATATTTTGGAGAGAGAATTCAGAAACAAAAATAATGCAGTGTTTGCCTCTGGTAGTCATTTTAATATCTTTAAAAAACCAAGTTTTTCCAGCTGTGAAGGTGTAGAAAGAAAAAAAAAATCAGGTTTTAAGTGTAAAATAAAATGGCTAGCACCTAACTAGGCCCCTAGTAACTTATTTAATTCTGATTCTCCTCAAATTGGTTTATGTCCTGGAATGAATGACTCCTGTGGGAACTGAAGTTCAGATGCAGCAGGAGAGTGCTGATGGCCATCTTGTTCCACATGCCAGTTTCACTGGTGGTCTCTACTTCTCACAGCGCACGCTTCAGTGTCACTTTGCGCAAAGGTAGAAGAGCGGGAGCTTCTGTCTTTGAGGAACTCTCTGAGAAAAGGGAGCTTTCAAGCCCCCCACTTTTTGTTTACTCTGTCTCAGGCTGGAGTGCAGTGGCATGATCTTGGCTCACCGCAACCTCTGCCTCCCAGATTCTCCTGCCTCGCCTTCTGAGTTGCTGGGATTACGGGTGCCTGCACCATACCTGGCTAATTTTGTATTTTTTGTAGAGATGGGGTTTCACCATGTTGGCCAGGCTGGTCTCGAACTCCTGACCTCAGGTGATCGATCTGCCTCGGCCTCCCAAAGTGCTGGGATTACAGATGTGAGTCACTGCGCCCACAGGCCTCCCCTTTTCTTTGGACAAATGATGTGTCTGTGAAAGCCTTTGGCATTGTTCAAACAAAATGTCATTACTGTAACCAATATCAAGGCAGTAGCACAATTCTGCTTTCTGATGTCAGACTGTCTTCACAGGGATTTTTTTTTTTTTTTGAGAGGGAGTCTTGCTCTGTTGCCCAGGCTGGAGTGCAGTGGTACAGTGTCGGCTCACTGCAACCTCCACCTCCCTGGTTCAAGTAATTCTCCTGCCTCAGCCTCCCGAGTAGCTGGGACTACAGGTGTGCGCCACCATGCCTGGCTAATTTTTTGTATTTTTAGTAGAGATGGGGTTTCGCCATGTTGGCCAGGCTGGTCTCGAACTCCTGGCCTCAAGTGATCTTCCTGCCTTGGGCTCCCAAAGTGCCAGGATTACAGGCATGAGCCACCGTGCTCAGCCCTTTCCAGGGATTTTGTATTGCCTGATGATGTTGTCAACAAATGCTGGACATTTGCCATATGCCAAACACCTTAATATGAGGTGAATATTATTTCTGTGTGACAGTGATATAGTGAAGGCAGAAATAACTTGTTTCCCACATTCACAGCTGGTAAGCAATGGAGCTGGGCTTTGAACCAGGCCAGGGCTGTCTCCAGGGTTAGTCTGTCCAAACACTGCATGTCACTGTCTGTCTGTTACCTGATCTAACTTCAAATCATGACCTTCCCATACTCATATAAGGGAAAAGGATGCCAGGAAGATACAGTGAAAACCTGTCAAATATCTGAGAAAAAAACAAGAAGGCTTTTGGGCTTTTCCCTTTTCCTTCTCTTTGTTTAGAAACCTCTCAAACTGCTAGCAGATGGCAAAGAAATTTGAGACATGCATCAAAAGTACTTACTTAGCACAGTGCCTGGCACATAGCTAACATTTATTTAACATTTGCTGCTGTTGTTTTGGTGACATTGAAGGCTGTGTTAGCATGCGTGTGTGTCTGTGTCCCTGTATCACCACAGATGGCCAGTCCACAGGAGGCCATGCCCCTGAAGTCTGGAAGATGAAAGCTGACCACAGCTAGATAAGAGCTGGTGTCAGAGATAAACACAAAAATACCTCTGGTTGGAAAACCATTGAGTTCTACACAGGCATCTGAAAGTCTGTGTGGTTCCCGACAGCAGTGTGTGGAGGGCTGTTTCTCTCTACCTCACCGGGGCCTGGGAGCCAGGCCTGCTCCCGGGGCCTTTTTATGGATATGGACACTGGCTTGCTTTCTCAGAGTCCCCTTGCCCCCATTTCCTCCTGCTGTGGGAACCAGACGGCCGCTCAGCTCCCACCTCGCTTCCTAGCAATGGGAGAGCTGTCCCTTTTGCCTCACTGGTCCTGGGGATGGCTGTCCGAGCCCCCAGTGTCACATTTTCACCCGGAACTTGGCGGGCTCAGCCTGGACCTTGGCTTTCCTCAGGCGTCTTGGAACCCACAGCAGCTGTTCATCTCTGGGTTACCCACACTTTGTGAATCATCGGAGTCGCTGGGGGCTTGGTAAAAAACATTCCCAGGCGGCCCCGCCCCTGGAGATTCTGAGTCAGCACAGCCCCCAGGTGATTCCGATGAGGTGAATTTGGGAAACACCCGTCTACACCGTGTGTGGGGCAGCTTGTTTATTCAGGGCGGCAGGACATTCATCCACTCAAAATTCCTGAAGTGTATTTTGAGTTACTCTGTTAGTGCTAAGTGCTGAGGATTACACAGGGTCCTTCCTTGAGGTACTTGACAGTTTCATGTGGATGATTAGATATGTAATAATAAGGGATAGAATGACCATTTATAACACTGTTTCTAGAATAAAATCTGTTTTGAATTCCAAATCACCAATTTAAATTGCATTTTGAGAAGACATCAAACTTAGAAAATCTGTGTGTAAGTTTCTGAGCTGGTGGCACTCCTACACACATAAAATAATGATTTTAAATGTTTACAGCGTATTTTATTTAAAAATTAAACTCTGGGAAACAAATATAAACCTTTCTGGAATAATTTTATTTTTCCTTTGGGATGGTGGAAATTTTCTTCTGTTTTATTTTCATTTGCTCTTCTGATTGGTTTCACAAGACATTTCTACCCATGTAGAAAAGCAGTGTTACCAGCCTGGCCAACATGGTGAAATCCCGTCTCTATTAAAAATACAAAAATTAGCTGGGTATGGTGGCGGGTGCCTGTAATCCCAGCTACTTGGGAGGCTGAGGCAGGAGTTTTGCTGGAACCTGGGAGGTGGAGGTTGCAGTGAGCTGAGATCACGCCACTGCACTCTAGCCTGGGCAACAAGATCAAAACTCTGTCTCAAATAAATAAATAAAAATAGAGAAGCAGTGTCTTACTTTGGAAGGATAGACAATAGTTTCAGATTATTTCTGCAGAGAAATCCTTTATTATAGTTTACTTCCTCCTCCCGCTGTTATGATTAAAAATTGATAAAGGCTTTATCAGTAATATGCAGAGGGCTGTGTAGTAACTAGCTGATTTAAATTACAGTAACACAGTAAAATATGAGGGCTTCCTGCATGACAACATTACACATCTGATAAAATGCTCTGAGGACTCAGAGACCATGAGGTGTAAAAAAAAAAGGTAATAGAATTAAGTGAGGGCATGTTATGCATAATCCAATTATACCTGATTATGTTGGCATCTGAGAATTGCTGTCGAGGTGCACTGTGGTTTCTCAGCTGATGGTCTGGCTGCTGGGACCACCATCCAGGCAAGGGCACGAGGCTGCTTCTCCCAGGATATTCCAGGTGTGCTCATTAGCTAGTTGGTGGGCCCTCAGAGAGCTCCAGGCTGCCTGACTCTGTAGCCTGTGTTCCTTACCTTTATATTACATGAGGACTAAGGTCAGTGGAAAAATCATGATGCTGCCCAAGTAACCTCAGGATAAATTTTCATGTAATTTATTGAATAGGCAATAATTTACATTGTTAAAAAAATGTACATGCATGGCTGGGCGTGGTGGCTCATACCTGTAATCCTAGCACCTTGGGAGGCTGAGGCAGATGGATTGCCTGAGTTCAGGAGTTTGCGACCAGCGTGGAGAACACAGTGAAACCCTGTCTCTGCTAAAAATATAAAAATTAGCTGGGCATGGTAGCATGGGTCTGTAATATCAGCTACTCGGGAAGCTGAACTGGGAGAATCACTTGAACCTGGGAGGTGGAGGTTGCCGTGAGCCAAGGTTGCACCACTGCACTCCAGACTGGGCAACACAGTGAGACCCTGTCTCAAAAAAAAAAAAAAGAAAAAGAAAAAGGAGAGGCTTCTGTTAAATGTCGGTAATAACATAGTTGAGTTTATTTAAAAGTAGGCATTTTCCGCCTTTTAATCTAGATATTTATATGCTAACTGTGACTTACTTTCTGACTTAGGAGGATGTTCATATCTAAGCCTATGTTTGAATTTTAGTGTAGAATGTTTTACTCTGAGATGGTGACTTCATTTGCTAAGTAAATGCAACTGGTCATGAGGTCAGTTTGGTGTATTTAATTTCACCGGGTTGGTTTTAACTACCTGATTGCAGTGTATTAGGTGGTGCTGCGACAGTGCAGAGTGCCTCTGACAGACATTTGAATAGAGCAGCCGTGGTCAGTGGAGCTATTTTTCTCTAGTTGTTAACCTGTTTAAGACCAAAGATTTGTGCTGAATTACTACAGAAATGACTTAACTAGAGCATTATTCATGAGTATAGACTCAGACACATAGTCATTGAATTACATAACCCACCATATAAGTGTTGTATAAATAAAAATACATCAACAAGTTTTCAGACTTACAAAGTATGCTGTAAAATCTTTCTGATGATAAAATTAAGGTATATTCATCCTAAATTCCAAACTATGTTCATGAGAACAGAGAAATTTGTGTCCTTAATTTTGAAAATGTAGCTTATATCGTGAGCATTTCCCCCATATTGTAAATATCTAGAGGCTGTTTTAAATAGGAGAGGCATTGGGTGCATCTCTCTGACAATCTATTTTGTTTTGAATGTCCAATAAAGCCCTTTTGATGTTTTCAAGGGTCTGTGTGTTCACACAAGAGTTATCAAGTAGACGGAAGTTTGTTATTCTTCTGGGACGTCCTAGGGTCTCTTCTTCAAGGATTTAGTTTTTTGTGAACCTTTAAATTTTAGTCATGACGTGGTATTTAGGAGTGGATGTGTTTTTCTATCAATTAGTGTAGTACTAATATATTGCTAAGACTTAGAAGTGACCACCATCAGCTTCCAAAAAAAAAAACCCCGTATTTTATGCCTAAGATTATTTACCTACAAGAACAGTTCTCTATCATTATAGCTAACAAACTGGAGTCAAAAAAGATAGTTGCCTCCTTACTTCCTTATGGTTCTTTAGTTGAGCAGCATGACTATTGGACTAATAAATTATTATGTTGCTTTTTTTTCTTTGAAGTTATGTTTCTCTTTTCTCCTTAAAAAGCATGTGGAGTTTTCCCTTTCCCCTTCACCAAAATGGCAATCAGACATCTGTCTCAGCTTTTCTCACCTTGGCGGGTGCCTGCTTTTGGCAACATATGGGGTCTGTTTAGATTTAGCCCAACAAGATTTTAAAACAAAGATCTGTTGCATCTCTTACTGCAAATGTGGTTCTTGTCTTGTGGAAAGATGAGAATTAAGCTTAGATCTGTTCCTCTTATTCTAAATGTCGGATGGTTTAATTAAAAAACATAGTGTATAGAAGAATTGGGGGTCTCTGGGCTAATTCACTCATGATAAAGGTGGCAGGTGATGAAGGTGTGAAGTGGAGTGAGAAAAATATCTTTGAGTGCCTTTAGTACTTTTTACATAATCTAAACATTGTTTTACAAATTTGCAAGTTCTGGTTAGTAATATTAATAATTTATAGCAATATTTATAGGATAACATTTGTAGCTAACATTTATAGGATACTTATTATGTGCCCATTTTATTTAGTCCTCACAAAAACTGTGTAAGAGAGGCACATTACCTACCCTCCGTTTTACTGATGAGGAAACAGTGGCACAGATAGGCAAAGTAATTTGCCTCAGATCACACAGCTGGTCAGTGATAGAGATAAAATACGATATAGGTGAGTTCTTGCCTCTGTAATGTGTTGAAACACTTCATCTGCATAATTCATCTGTTTTAATGTTTGTGAACTTTAAATTCATTTTAATATTGAAAATTTCTGAGTTTGGCTAGAGGTTAGTGGGTGTTTTCTATCTTATTTTGGTTATTTTAAATCATTGTGCTGCTAGTCCAATGGGATGAGTCCTGGAGTTAATGGCCCATGTGACAATGCTATTAAGAATCTGTAGAGAATTCAGAAAGTTTCTCTGGTTCTTTGAGCTTCACCGATGAAAGGTCATGTAGTCTCTAAATATAAAGTCTTTTTGTTAGTGTGGCCTATCATTCTGGCCTCTTTTGTCAGACATTCATGATCAGTGTCAGAAGATAGGTGAGATAGGAACAAATTAAATTTTTGACTTATTTTTATTTAGTGATAGGGGAAAAAATGTTCTTTTCCTTTTTTCCTCTTTTCCCTAAATTTGCTATATTTAAATACTGTGACACTGTAAAATGCCATCTCAAGCCTACATTTCAAGAAAATTGCCTAGTTTTCCTTGCTAATGAGTGGAGGATGAGAGCAGCAATGAAACTAGCTAGTTGTTACTCTACTCTCCAACACTCAGCTCTCTCTCTACTGGTAGAAAGCACCTTTAATTCTGTGGTGCTTGGTGGTGGCACCAGCCAAGAGAATTGTGACCCATACCCCTTAACTTACATCAGTGGTTCTCAAAATGTGGCCTCAGGACCAGCATCATAAGCATCTCCTGGGAACTTGCTAGAAATGCAAAATCTTTTCCCCCACCGCAGACCTACTAAATCAGAATCACTGGGTGTGGGCCCAGCAGACTTGGTGTAAAGAGTCCTCCAGGTGATTCTAACACACGCAGCAGTTTGAGAATGCTGTTTGCGGTATCCACTGGGCCAGGGCCAGAGAAGTGAATTTGCGTGGACACCTTTGCATGTGGGCTCTGCTTGAGGCAGTGAGCAGTGATTGGAGTTGCAAACACTAAATTTCCAGAGGGTTCTTTAAAAAGCTTTTGCTTCTGGTCAGGACAGTACTTTAAATGCTTATGAACTAATGCTTCATTACCTTGCAACAGTGAGTCTTGCTTTTAGAACCTGTTTGTTCTTGGGCCGGACGCGGTGGCTCAAGCCTGTAATCCCAGCACTTTGGGAGGCCGAGGCGGGTGGATCACGAGGTCAAGAGATCGAGACTATCCTGGTCAACATGGTGAAACCCCGTCTCTACTAAAAATACAAAAAATTAGCTGGGCATGGTGGCGCGTGCCTGTAATCCCAGCTACTCAGGAAGCTGAGGCAGGAGAATTGCCTGAACCCAGGAGGCAGAGGTTGCAGTGAGCCGAGATCGCACCATTGCACTCCAGCCTGGGTAACAAGAGCGAAACTCTGTCTCGGAAAAAAAAAAAAAAAAAAGAACCCATTTGTTCTTTAGAGGTACACTTGGTAGCAGGCCTTCACTGGAGATTAGTAACATGGCCACTGGCTTGTTCATGGGCCTCCGGGTTTAGGGCCACCTCTCTTGATTTCCTTTTTCCTAGAACTTTAAACAGCATCTAGAGAAATGGGAGGTGACTCAACGCAATCACAGGGTAGGGACATAAACAAAATTAGAGGAGAGAGGATTATGTTCTCTAAATACTGATTACATAAAACCCTCATTTTGATATTGTAGAGAGAATGCCTCCTAAAAAATGTAGCTAGGAAAACTTGAGGCAGACGTAGGAAATTTTGCTTGTGGATGGGACATAAAAATATTTGAATAAACATGAGAAAAATTTACAAGCACAAAATTTACTGAGTAGTTGGTGTTCGTTTACTTTTAGTGGAATCCTGTTTTTCTTTACCTAGTATAATTCAGCTTTATAATTTATTACTTCATTCTGTAGTCTGTCCATCAATTAGCTGTTACTACAGTATAATCTACTGTAATTTGGAGAGGTCAAGCGTAATTGAAACAGTTTGATAAAAGGCAGCAGATGGCCGGGTGCAGTGGCTTACTCCTGTAATCCCAGCACTTTGGGAGGCTCAGGAGGGTGGATCAACTGAGGTCAGGAGTTTGAGACCAGCCTGGCCAACATGGTGAAACCCCATCCGTACTAAAAATACAGAAATTACCTGGGTGTGGTGTTGTGTGCCTGTAGTCCCAACTAGTTGGGAGGCTGAGGCAGGAAAATCACTTGAACCCAGGAGGTAGAGGTTGTAGTGAGCTGAGATTGTGCCACTGCACTCTAGCCTGGGTGACAGAGCGAGACTCTGTCTCAAAATAGAGTGGGGAGGGAGGGGCAGTAGAGCATGGCATGTAAGAGATAAAATTTCCTATCGGTGTGACCTTGAATATATTACTTAACCTCTCTGCTTAAGTTTTCTCCTCTGTAAAATAGGCATTGTACTAATACCTGAAATGCTAATTGTGTGAGTAAAATGAGATATAGAACAGTGTCTGGTCTATAATAAACAATAAATATTAGCTGATATTTTGGATTGAGCCTCACTATTTTTTTAGACTAGTTTTTTTTTTTTTCTTAGTGTATTTTAAAATCTAAGTGTAAATAAAGTTAAGATGTTAGAATAAAGGATTGGACCTGTTTTTTTTTTTTTTTTTTTTGGACAAAGTCTTCGCTCTGTTATCCAGGCTGGAGTGCAGTGGTGCGATCTTGGCTCACTGCAGCCTCTGCCTCCTGGGTTCAAGTGATTCTTCTGCCTCAGCCTCCTGAGTAGCTGGGATTACAGGCATGTGCCACCACACCCAGCTAATTTTTGTATTTTTTAGTAGAGACAGAGTTTCATCATGTTGGTCAGGCTGGTCTCGGACTCCTGACCTCGTGATCCACTCGCCTAGGCCTCTCAAAGTGCTGAGAATTATAGGCCTGAGCCACCAGGCCCAGCCTAGGATTGGACCTCAATAATGTAAGGTTTCCCAGCGAGTGTCCTTATGTTCTGGATAATTGAGTTTTCTAGATAGCTGATGGTTAGATTTGTTTGTTGGGTTATTTTGAGGTTTTTGGATCTTTTTTTGATATCATGATTCTCCATTCTGAAAGCATAGAATATTGGATTAAATTTATTTAGCATGTTCTCTAAAATGGTGTTTTGATTACGTCTCTGATTTGAATTTAGTTTGATGTCATTTTCTTCTTTTTAAATTGAGATCCAGTAAAATCAAGTTAGTTAGGATTTTGCTTAGTTGGGTTCCAATTAGTTTTATTATATGCAGGTAATCTCTAATTTAGAAACCTGTTGAGATACAGAAGTTAATTTGTCAGTTATTTTGAACTTGTAACATAGTTCCTCTTAAAAACCATGTTTCCAAGGCACGACCAGGCATAGGGCAACCCCCCAAAGCCTGTTCAACCTCAAATATAGATATGTAGACCTACAGTGCAATGAGATATAATCATGTAAAAATTCTAGGCCAGGTGCGGTGACTCATGCCTGTAATCCCAGCACTTTGGGAGGCTGAGGCAGGTGGATCGCTTGAGGTCAGGAGTTTGGGACCAGCTTGGCCAACAAGGTAAAACCCCATCTCTACTAAAAATACAAAAATCAGCTGGTGTGGTGGCACGTGCTTATAATCCTAGCTACTTGGGAGACTGAGGCAGGAGAATCACTTGAACCCAGGAGATGGAGATTGCAGTGAGCTGTGATCGTACCCCTGCACTCCAATCAGGGTGACAGAGTGAGACTCTGTCTCAAAAAAAAAAAAAAGTATGTAAGAATTTTCTGTGGGAATGGATTATAGGTGATAATCAGGATACCAAGATGATGTGTTCCTACTCCTCTCACCCCCTTCCCTAAGCTGTGTGACCCTGACCTCATCTATAACATGAGTGATTTGGGTTAGGCCTCCACTTGACTTTTGGAGTGTGAAGGGGCTTCCTGTGGTATCGCGGTGGCAAGATATGTGAGTGTGAAGCTTTGGAAGCAGGAGATAGGGAAGTTTCTAGGGTGCTTGGGCTTATGGAACTCAGAGCCTAAAGTCTTAGAGTCTCAGCTGTGGGTATTCATTATAGAGGAGAGCCCCGGGCCAGAAGAGGGAAGGCGAGCCACCAGCAGCCTGCAGATCACTGTGAGGCAATTGGCGACTATATACAGAACATTTCTATCTGAGTGTTTGTAAATAGGAGGCTGGTTGTAGTGCTTCTTTTAATTTATTTCCTGGGGGACTTTTTTTTTTTTTTTTTTTTTTTTTTTTTAAGAGACTGGTGGCCTAGGTTGGAGGGCAATGTTAGGATCATAGTTCTCATAGCTCACTTAACCTTGAACTTCTGGGCTTAAGTTATCCTCTCACCTAAGCTACTGGAGTAGCTGGGACTACAGATGTATGCTACCTTGCCAAGTTTCTGGGAAACTTTAAATGGATGAGAGCCAGAAGTTTTATCAGTCTTTACCCAGCAATCCTATTACTGGGTACATACCCAAAGGAATATAAATCATTCTATTATAAAGATACATGCCACATGTATGTTCATTGCAGCACTATTCACAACAGCAAAGACTTGGAGTCAACCCAAATGCCCATCAATGATAGACTGGATAAAGAAAATATGGTATTTTTACACAATGGAATACTATGCAGCCATAAAAAGAAATAAGATCGTATCCTTTGCAGGGACATGGATGAAGCTGGAAGCCATTATCTTCAGCAAACTAGCAGAGGAGTGGAAAACCAAATGCTGCATGTTCTCACTTATAAGTGGGAGCTGAACAATGAGAACATACGGACATAGGGAGGGGACCAACGCTTACTGGGGCCTTACAAGGTGGGGTAGGGGAGAGCATTAGGGAAAAGAGCTAATGCATGCTGGGCTTAATACCTAGGTGATGGATTGTTAGATGCAGCAAACCACCATGGTACATGCTTACCTATGTAACAAACCTGCACATCTTGCACATGTACCCTGGAACCTAAAAAAAAACACAATAAAATAATTTTAAAAATTATACTCTCTTAAAATTTTTTTAAAAAAAGTATATCAACAGATGCAGAAAGAGCATTCAGTACAATTCAACATCCTTTTCTCATAATAACTCAGTAAATTAAAAGAATTTTTACCTAATAAAGGATATATTTTAAAAATTGAAAATTTTTTTGCTCTTTTATATCTAGCTCTATTGCTAGAAATGGTTATTTTCATGTGTATGTAGTTTTATCCTTACTTTGAATATCATACCTTAGTCTATAGCTTTGTATCTATAATCCTATTTATCTACTGATAAAATACAAGAAGACATTCAATTTTTTTTTTTTTTTTTGAGACAGAGTCTTGCTCTGTTCCTAGGCTGGAGTGCAGTGGTGTGATCTCAGCTCACTGCAACCTCTGCCTCCAGGGTTCAAGTGATTGTCCTGCCTTAGCCTCCTGAGTACCTGGGACTATAGACAGATGAGACCACGTCCAGCTAATTTTTGTATTTTTATAGAGACAGAGTTTCACCATATTGGCCAGGATGGTCTTGATATCCTGACCTCATGATCTGCCCATCTCGGCCTCCTAAAATGCTGGGATTACAGGCGTGAGCCACCATGCCCGACCGAAAACATTCAATTTTATGACGGCATGCGTTTACCTTTAATCTCTGTTTAAAGCTTGTGGTGTGTATGTGTGTTTTAACAAACAGTGCAGTAACCTTTAAAAGCACTTCCCACTTGCACTATGCAGTCTTTGTAAAAGGAACTGAATTGTTTATAGAATACTGCAAGCTTTTGGTAAAGTACATGTTTTTAAATCGTGTTAATTGTGTAAAGAAAAGAGAGTCTCGAGCTTGTTAAAAATTATTCCTGTCAAGTGTCATGTAGCTTCATATGTCAAACGTAACTTGAAAATGTTTTTCCCAAGTGGCCATGTCTTAACAATTTATGTTCCAGAAGGAGTTTCTTGGAAGGAGTTAAATAATGAGAGGTCACATTTTTCTTTCAAGTTCGATTTCCAAAGTGAAAATGAACTTCTGTTTCTTAACTTAAACTTGAAAAAAATTCAATGAGAGCCTTTAGCATTGTGCAATGACTGTGTTATATGGAGCTGGGCTTCCCTATCTCTGTCAGCAGAAATGAAACTTGACTTTTTTTTGTAGCTATAAAAATGAAGAAATAGAAGAAGTAAAAAATGCTGAATCTGGGAAACTGTTCTAGTCACTTAAATCTTAGCTACATAAATGTGTGTTTATATTCATGGGGCAGGACAAAATAAGAAGAGTCTTTTTTTTTTTTTTTTTGGTTAAATGCCACCCCCTGCCCAAATATTCCTTTGCAAATTCCTCATTGAAAACATATGAATAGCTAAAAATGAATATTTAACGTGATTAGAAAATATACAGTTTTTACAGTGAAATTCCAATCAGGTTACTGGAATCCAAGTTATAGGAATTCCAGTTGGTTATTCATTTCTTCTTGATATTTGAGCTAATGGAGAAGAGATAATAGACATAATCTAGAAACATTTTTATTAGAAGTCCTCAAAAAGGAATATATTTCATGTTTTAGGAGACAGTGTAGTATTTCAAGTTGAGATATGGTCAATGTCTATTTCAGAAAGAACTGGAAAGTGTTCTTAATTACCTATTACGTTCCTTTTGCTCAGATATTCTGCTTGTACCTGATTTCATGTTAGAATTAGATCATATTGCCCCTCAGATGGCTTCACAGGTCTAAACCGAGCTGATGTATTCTTTCAGTATACTATGGCTTTTTAAAAGATTTTTTTTCCTGGTTTATAGAGAATACTTACCTAATTCCATTTTAAGTCTTATTGTTGAGTGGTGGGTGGTCAGAGGAATAACTATGAAGGCAAAAGAAAACCGTAGGGAGGAGGTAGTGATGAAATTCCTTCTTGACTGATAGTTATCGCACACTTAAAAAAAACCTTCAAAGTTGTAACTGTTACGAGATTGTTAAGCTGCCTTCTTTGACTTTTTCCCCATTGGCTATAGAGGATTTATGATGAAAAAGTTTTCATTTCACACCGTATACAATTTCTCTTGATGAGTGAGCTGACTTCATGGCCATGGACGTGAGCACTGGGCATTAGCCAGTGTGAAAAACCTATGGTCATGAGTAGTCATTCAGAAATTTTAGCTGATTTTAAAGAAATTTTCTTCTGTATCTCCTAACATCATGCTGCTTTTGCTCTTCTGTGTTTTTTTAGTTTTAGGTATTGTTATCTATTGACTTCAAGTTGAGGATTTAGCCCTTTTTTCCTTCCCTGAACCCACCCCCGCATAGGTATACCTCCCATCCCATTTCTTCTCTATCCACTTACATTGCTTTGTTTAGTTCAGCTTTCAGTGTGTACAGTGTTAAAGCAGCGTCCACCATTTGAGCAGAGACACATCATCAAACATGGCTTTTCCTTTATTTTACAACTTTTGTCTCTCCTGACCTAAATAATGGCTTTTTGGGGTGTGTATGTTTTTGTGTGTTTGTTGTTGTTTCAATTTCCAACTCTACCCTATCAGTATCTTTTTACCTTAAGAACTCAGTCAGTTTTATCTTCCAGAGCCTTCCAATCTGATTTAATCTAATCTATATGAAAGTTCCTCTCATCTTAGAAATTTCCTTTTTCTTCTGATGCCTGTCTCCCCTGATAACTTTCTTGGTTTACTTCTTCATTTGATGGAGCCCTGCCTCTGATATCTTTTTTGTTTTTGTTTTGTTTTGAGACAGAGTGTCGCTCTGTTGCCCAGGCTGGAATGCAGTGGTGCGATCTCAACTCAACCTCTGCCTCCTGGGTTCAGGTGATTCTCCTGCCTCAGCCTCCTGAGTAGCTGGGATTACAGGTATGCACTACCACATCCAGCTAATTTTTGTGTTTTTTTTAGTAGAGATGGGATTTCATCATGTTGGCCAGGCTGGTCTCAAACTCGTGAGCTCAAACAGTCTTTCTGCCTGGGCTTCTCAAAGTGCTAGGATTACAGGCTTGAGCCACCGGCCCTCTGATATCTAAGAAAGATTAGTAGATGCATATTTTGTGTATGTCTCCTCTCTCATTTAATGGATAGCTTTACTGGCTAAGAAATTCTAGATTAAAAATCCTTTACCCTTTCTATTTTGAAGATATTGTTCCTTTAGCTTCTTTAACCATTTAGTTTCCAGTGTGTTGGTATTGAAAAGCTCAAGATGTTCTGATTCCTGATCATTTGTATGTAACTTTCTTTTCCTTGATAAAAGCTTTTGTGATTAGCTTTTTAATCCCAGTGTTTTGAAATTTCACAGTGATGTCCTTTGGGGTGTGTATGTTTTAATTAATATTTGTTGGGTACTTGATGAGTTACTTGAATCTAGAAGCTGTTTTTCTTTAGGGCTGAAATTTTTTCTTATTTAATTCTTAATTTCTAATTATTTTTCTTTTTTTATATTTTCAGATGTTAGATCTTCTGGACTGATACTTAAACTTCCTTTTCTCTATGCTTTTCTGTCTCACTGTCTTTTAGTTTTACTTTCTGGACCATTTAAAAAAAAATTGTTTCTGTTTACATAGCAAAGGCATTGATATTTATTTTTATTTTATTTTTTAGAGACAGAATCTTGCTCTGTCACTCAGTCTGGAATATAGTGGTGTGTTCATAGTGCACTGCAGCCTCGAACTCCTAGCCTCAAGTGATGCTCCTGCCTCAGCTTCCTGAGTATCTGGGACTCCAGACATGCACCACCATGCCTGGCTAATTTTTAAAACATTTTTTATAGAGGTAGGAGTCTCACTATGTTGCTCATCTCGAACTCCTGGCCTCAGTGATCCTCTCTCCTCAGCCTCTCAGGGTGCTGGGATTACAGGCATTGAGCCACTGTGCTTGGCCTATCTGGTCCATTTCTTATTCTTTCTTTTTCAGTCTTTCTACTGAGCTTTTCATTTCTGCTATCAGGTTTTTCATATGCAAGAGCTTTTTCTGTTGTCGTTCTGGGTATTCTTTTATATAACATCCTGCTTTTAGTTTATTGATATACTGTCTCTTCTTATCTCTGAGACTAGTGAGTTTTTAAAGTTTTTTTTTTTTTTTTTTACCTTCCCAG
The DNA here is from genome assembly GCF_030222135.1 of Aotus nancymaae. Lineage (NCBI taxonomy): Eukaryota > Metazoa > Chordata > Mammalia > Primates > Aotidae > Aotus > Aotus nancymaae. The sequence goes on from NW_026988454.1 coordinate 29,010,967, forward strand.
GTGTTTGCTGCAAGTTGCTTTTTTTCCTGCTTGGATCTCTCTTCCATTTGAATGATTTTCTGAGGTGTCTAGTAGCCTCTGGCTGTCTCTATTTGTGTAAGAGGGTGGGGGACTCAAAGGCTGCTTGGAAAGTTTGAGTGTTTGAAGGGGGCTTTTGGCTGGGTGGGCAGTGTTGTGGGGAAGAGCACCTGTCAGTAACTTTATTGATTGATCGATTGATTTTTATTTCATATTTTGAGACGGAGTCTTGCTCTGTCACTTAGGCTGGAGTATAGTGACACAATTTCTGCTCATTGCAACCTCCACCTCCCAGGTTCAAGCAATTCTCCTGCCTCAGCCTCCCAAGTAGCTGGTGGATTACAGGAACATGCCACCATGCCCGGCTAAATTTTGTATTTTTAATAGAGATGGGGTTTGACCATGTTGGCCAGGCTGGTCTCGAACTCCTGACCTCAGGTAATACACCCACCTTGGCCTCCCAAAGTGCTGGGATTACAGGTGTGAGCCACCATTCCTGGCCTGTCAGTAACTTTATTTAGGTCATCTTAGGCTGCTCAGTTTCACCAAAGAAGACCCTTTTAATCTCTTGGCTGGCTGGTAAGGCCCCACTGTCAGCTTTCCAGAAGTTGTGTCTCCTGGAAAGAAGCCTGGGTCTCAGCATTCAGAACACATCTTTTTATTTAATTCCTCTATGTTTGGTAGGTACTCAACTATGCTTTGTATTCTCAGACTAGAAACCTTCTGTTTTAACCTTTACTGAGAGTTAACATCCAGTTTTCTGCCAGGGTGGGAAGGGTGGCCACTGGTGGCTAGGAGTGTGGTCAGGAGATGTAGGGTTCAAACTGCTTAACATTTTCAGCCAATTCTTATTTTAGCTGTTTCTTCTTCCCCAAGAAAATCAATTCACCTTTACTTTCAGAAGTCCAATACCTGTGCTTTGGGAACTCGGCAGCATAAATGGCATAGGTTCTTAGCTTTCCCCTGAGCTGATTTAGGATTGGCTTCATCAAGTCACCAGTCTGTTATGACTCAACCTTTTGTTCTCCAGCTTCCAAAAATTTTCTTGTCACCTCTTCCCCATTCTCTCTATCTTCTTAAAACAATATCTTTGCTGCAGTTTCAGTGGGGCTTTGAGAGGGGTCTAGATTTGACATCTGTGTTCAGTTTGCCCCCTTTGCTAGAACTCCAGGACACTTTTTATGTGTGTTTTCCTATCAAGCAGAATGCCTTTCCCTGCTTTCCTGCCTGCCCTTTTCTGTGAAGGGTACCACCATGCTTTTAGCCATCAGACCAGAACGTAAGGGTCAGCTTTGACTTCTCCATTTCCTTTGCTTCCCCCATTATGTATGCAGCCAGAGAACAATTTTTCTTGTTTTTAAATTCTTTTTTTCTTTCCTTTTTAAAAAGTTCATTTCATTTTTAATTGACAGATAATAATTGCATGTATTTATGGGGTGCAATGTGATGTTTTGATACATGTGTGTATTGTAGAATGATGAAATCAGGCTAGTTAGCAAAATAATTTATTTTCTTTCTTTTATTTGAGATGGAGTTTCACTCTTGTTGGCCAGGTTGGAGTGCAATGGCACGTTCTCGGCTCACTGCAATCTCCACCTCCCAGGTTAAAGTGATTCTCCTGCCTTAGCCTCCCTGGTAGCTGGGATTACAGGCATGTACCACCATGCCCAGCTAATTTTATATTTTTAGTAGAAATGGGGCATTTTGTATTTTTAGTAGAGATGAACCCCTGACGTCAGGTAATCCATCCACCTCAGCCTCTTAAAGTGTTGGGATTACGGGCATGAGTCACTGCACCCAGCCACAAGTTCTTTTCTAACAAGGTCTGTCTGTTTGATAAATCACCAGGTCCTCATGTTTCTGGAGGGGCTACCCATGCTGGTTTAACATGTGGTGTATATGTCCACTAAAATAAATTCTTTCTGAGTGGTCCTAAGTGTACCCCACAGTCAAAAACAAATATGTTAGAATATTTTTTTCTGATTTCAAAGGAAGTTTAATATTAACTGTTAAAATTATAGGACTGTGTAAAATTACAGAACTAGGAAGAAAGTCATGAACTTTTTTCATAGTCCTAACCCTCAGCTGTAATTACTGTTAGCAATTGTTACATAACGGAAACATTTGAAAATCAAGAATATTTTCTAAGTATCAACACTTAATTTGATATTTCCTTGTCTACATTAATGTTAGTGAGAAAATGGAAAGGACATGAAAGAAGAGAAGATAATGAACAAAATATACATTCCTTGAGCAGGCAGTTAAAGAGTCTGAAATTCTTTCTGTTAGCTGTTCTGCATTTTGATTTACTTGGAATTTGGTGAGTGAATGAAATTCTAGAAGAGAACTGAAAACATTGTGGTTGAACAAACATTGACATTTTATCCTCCTTTTCTTTCTCTCTGTAGAATAATGTCTCAAGTATATGCATTTCCATTCAGTCTTTTCTAGAGAAACTATGTTATGCTGAGTGATGGTTATGCTGTCCTCCTTAATTTTTTATATACAGCTCAACAGTAGTTTCACTGACATGATTTTTGCATTGTCTCAGATTATGGTATAATATATAAAAATCCAAGGTTTTGGTGTAGACTAGAAAGCAGTTCTTAGTGTTGAAGTTTTCTGTGACTTCAGGTTATCTTTTAATACTGAAAAATTTTTACTTTGGTTTTTGTTGTTATGCTTGTTCTATTAATAAAGGTAGAAATGGGACTCCTTGTCTTTCTACATTTAGAGCTGCTACTGGGGTTGCAATTCTAGTTCTTTGCCTTTGCTAAGGAATTGCCATATTTTAGGAATATTGACAGCAGGTGGTATTGAAGGCCCCAAATTATCTGGTGGAACACAGCTCTGGAACGCTAATGGTTGCAAGTGGAAAGATGCAATTGGACATTTAAAAAAAACCTGACAAATATTCTATACATTTCAGTGAAAGCATTCTTTTCATAAGAGAGAGTATGTGTTTAATTCAGTATTGTTGGTGTTGCTAAAAACATTATTGGATTAAAAAAAATTCAATGTGGAATCTGTTAATACATTTATATTTTTAGTCTGTACTCTTATTAGTGGTGTGATTAAATTCCCATGGAAAAGATTCCAGTGTTAGAGAAGCTATGCCCTGCCCTCCCCAGTCCTGCTCCTCTCTTCAGAGTGAGTCATTGTCAACATTAGAGTGTCCATCTTCACATTCTATGTTACTGTTCCCCTCCTGTATATCAATACACATATATACATTCCTTTCTTTAAGAAAATGACCAAGATCATATTATATATAAATTGTGACTTGAGTGTTTTTTCTTTTAACAATATGTCTCTCAGTTTTCTGTATCTGTTCATACGAATTTGTCATTGTCTTCTTTTGTGATTACCTAGTTTTGCATTGTGTGAATGTCATCATTTGTGTTGTTGTCCTCCTACTGAATAGACATTTGGATTGCTTTTAGGTTTTGGCCATTTCAAATCCTGTTGCAGTGAACATCCTTGTACATACCTCATCATGTGGCACTGTCATAAAGACATCTAGCATTACCATAAAGCTGTCCTTTGAAGAGTATGGATTTGATTATTTGGAGCAGCCTGTATAGGGCAACTATTCTGGTAATCAAGCTCTCTGGGAATCCTAATTTTGGCATAGAAGGAGAGTTTTCAGATTTATTGCCGGAATAAGTGTCTCAAGATTATTCATTTGAATGATGATACATAAGTCATAAATGTCCAGCAGTAAATGTCTAGTAATAAATGGTGTGTGTGTATGTGTTGTCAATTTATCTCCTTATTTTATAGTCAACCATATTGGATATAACTTGTGAATTTTATTTAGTTATAATAGATGATTTTTCTGAACCTTTAGTTAAATAAGCATATTTCTATTCCTCATTGTCTTTTTCCCCAAGTCATAATTGCTTTTGACTGGATTGCCTATCTTCCAGTTTGTCAGTCTGGATAAGCCTACTTACTCTTTCAAGGAAGTTGCACCTGAGCTCAGTTGTGAACTCTCGCCTGTTCCTGTCCCTCTTCAGTCTCCTGTGTGGTCTTCATGGTGTCTTGTGCCTACCTGCCCTAGAGCATCCGAAGGTTGTATTGTGGTTCTTTCTTTACTGTGTGTGTCCTTATGGATTAAGTGCCTCAAGAGCTAGCATTGTCTTTGGATAATTTTATTTTCAGTAGACAAAGTGGATGTCAAATACATGACTCAATATAGTAGTGGGCCTAACTACAGAGTGAGCCTGGGGCTTAAACTGGGGAGGAACTTAATCACTAGGGAGTAAAGCTTGTGGTTAATTCAGTGGGAAAATAAAGGTTTTTTATTAGAGGGGTGATAGGATTATAGCTCTAATTAGAAAGAGTGCCAGTAATGTCTAGGATGCTATAGAGAACTGAGACAGAAGTTGAAAAACAAATTGGGATATGATGAAAGTGGTCTGGCGTATATTTGTGTAGTGATAATGGAAAAAAGGGAGCTAGTATTAATAATTTGGAATAGAATTTACCACAATTGACAAGTGATTGTGTTCAGCATTCATTCATTCATCCATCCATCTAGCTAACTTGCTGAGCAGCACTGAGTCAAGCAGTGTGCTGGCCATTGATAGTAAATTGCAAAGGACTGGCGTAAACCAAAGGTGCTGAGCAGGAATGGAGAGTAGGTGGCCTCTATGAAGATAATACCAGCCATAGAAGTTGTAAAGTCGGGAAGAAGGAACTGGTTTTGTTCGACTTTTTTTTTTTTTTTTAGCTTTTAGACTCATAGATGTTAAACTCCCCGGGGATATTCAGCAGAATGTTGGCAATATGAATTTTTTTGAAATAGATTTTGAGTTTTGTCTGTGTGGTTGAAGCCACAGAAGTGAAAAATGGCAAAGAATTAGATTTAGAGTTATTGGAAGGTTAAGTTGATCTGTGTTATGACACAGCACATAAGCCAAGCATTACTAGAAATAGAAATAAAAACTGAGCAATTAACACTGAATTTGGGTGAAAGAAGGGAAGATGGAAAATAGATAAAATGAATGAAGATGAAGGGCCAAATAACTGCTAATTTTATTGCATCTTCCTCTTTTCTGACTTGGCTTCTCTGATGGTTGATATGATGTGTCTACTTGCTAGGCGATAGTGTCCAGATAATCTAATCTGATGTTTGACCAAACATCTGGGCCTAGCAACTTTCTGTGAAGTTTTCACGAAAACTTGTTTCTGTGAAGGAAGTTTTTTTTTCAGATGTGATTAGCATTTAAATCAGTAGACTTTGAGTAAAGCTGGGTGGGCCTCATCTAATCAGTTGAATGTCTTAAGATAAAAAATGAAGGTTCCCCACACCCTGACCCCAGGGAGAAATTCTGTCTCCACACTGCCTTCTGAATTGATCTGCGACTTCAGCTCTTTCCTGGGGCTTCAGCCTGCTGACCTGCTTTGCAGATTTTGGATTAGCCAGCTCCCACAATCGCATGAGCCAATTTTAAAAATAAATCTTTTTCTAGACTGATCAGTAGATAAAGATATAGCTATAGATTAATCTCTATGTTTGCCTGTATCCATCTGTTGATATGTATCGTATTGGTTGTGTTTCTCTGGAAGACCTTGACTACTACAGATTTTCACATAACTAGAGTCAGAGTTGTGCTTTATATTTATTGAGCTTGTTCTTTAGCATTTGGCTCCATCCCTGATTCTTTGAGTCCTTTGACAGACAATTCTTCTCTTTCCAGGCAGTTATCTGATTTTCCTTTTGTTCAGTAAGTGCCCTGTGTGTATCTCTCTTATGCCATTACCATATTGTCATTCTTAGCCTATGTGCTTTTTCCCCCAAACTAATCTGTGAACTTCTTGCAAACTAGGACTTGCTCCTACTAGCTTGTGTGGCTTGGGTACCCAGCCTACTTGGCATGTAAGAATTTGTCACTGTGTGTCTATTGGGTGAAAGGTTAGCTCTGATCTGACTCTTAAACACGATACTAGGGAAGAAATGAAAAGGAGAAACATTAAAATGTAAAGTTAATGTGACCAAAAAGCCAGGAGAGGTTAGCAAGCACATGGTGAATATCTTCTGGATATTACCCTGGAATACAGGTGTGAAATTGTGGAAAGTGGGAAAGTTCCTCTTCAAAGTTTCCTTTCTTGTTAAAGAATAAATTTGCTAATAATTTTTTGTTAAGCCCTATTCTATGTAGCTGTTAAACATGCCATGCTTACGTGCACGTAGTACATTCTGTGTCCTTGTACTTTAACCAAGATATCTGTGCTGGACGTGCTCACAGGCATGTCCCAGCTCTCAGCCTATGCCCCTTACCTGTTTTAAAAAGTTTTAAGTTGATTAGCCAATCAGGTTTTAGTTTAGATTGTAAGGTCTAGCTCCAACCAAGGGAGATCAGACACAGCTGTAAGGACGACCCCAAATGTACAAGGAATAAATATGTTTCTTTTCCTTTGTTCGTTGTACTCTCGTGGCAAGATGGCTAGCGAGGGTACTCTTCTTGCAGTCCAGGAAGCAAAAATCGCTTTGCTGAGAGATCCTTTGTCTCAGTCCTGATTTTTTGTTGTGGCATAGAGCTTCTGTTTCCAAAATAAATGTATTGTGGTGATCTCTGGAACACCACAGTGACCATTATCTAATCAGCATTTGTTTATTTTTCAAGTTGTCAATCTTCATCAAGACTTGACTTTGCCCAGTGATGGCCAGATAAAGCCAGACTTTAAAATATGTCAGAGACATTTTCAAGAAAACACAGAAGTATCAAGAAGGACAAAGAAATGCTTGTAACCTCATTAGCTGTCGTTAACTATGAACATTTTGTGTAGATTTTCCTAAAATTTTTTTTTCGAGTCGGAGTCTTGCTCTGTCACCCAGGCTGGAGTGCAGTGGTGCAATCTCAGCTCACTGCAACCTCCTCCTCCCAGGTTCAAGCAATTCTCCTGCCTTGGCCTCCCAAATAGCTGGGGCCACAAGTACATACCACCATGCCTAGCTAATTTTTGTATTTTTTAGTAGAGATGGGGTTTCACAATATTGACCAGGTTGGTCTTGGACTCCTGACCTCAGGTGATCCACCTGCCTCAGCCTCCCAAAGTGTTGAGATTGCAGGCATAAGCCACTATGCCTGGCCTAGAATTTTTAATATGCACAGACATATACAGTGATAGCATATCATATATGCTGTTTTCTTACTTGCTTTTTTCAAGTAAATGTTGTAACATCTTTTGTTGTTATTAACTATACATTATTTTGAATACCTGCTTAGTATTTCACTACGGGGAAATATACATTATTTGACAAATATATGATTATTAGACATTTAATATTTTTCTTTTTTTTTTTTGCTATTCTAAATGTGAGTTTGGTGAACATATTTTCACATGTAGCTTTGTGTACTTAGCTATTATTTCCTGAAAATTGATAGTTAAAAAATAGAATTCCTGGGTCACAGGTAACCAATTTTTTTAAAGGGTTTTTTTGCTATTTGATACTTAAGTGCCCTCCAGAAATGTTTTACCAATATACATTAATTCCAGTAGCATATGAGAATTGAAATGTGTTCTTACAACAGATGTAGGTACATGACTAATATCTTTTTTTCTGAGACACATTGTTTTTTCCTAAGTCTTGAATATTCTGCATCAGATCTTGTTCAACCTGTTAAGCCTATTAGTGATTTTACCGGGATAAATTAATAGTCATCATATATCCATGCTTGTTTGAACAAAATACTCAAGCATCCAAAATATGAGTAGCCAGTCTTGCAGCATTTGTGAATGACTCACTTGTTTGTTTGAAATGAGAAAACATAGGAGGAGGCAAGTAAAATGACCATGAATTTTCTTTAAAGGAGCTATAATACAGTATGTAAGACCAGAGGACTAGCCCCAATCCCAGCCTTTGGGGGATATAGTGTTGCACATTCAATCATGTTACATTTATTGCCATAGAATTGCGAACTAAAACAAATGATACCACTATCCGTAAAGGTAATGGCTTCCCAAAGACCAGGATCCTGACCTTTCAGTTTGTACTTCAATGTGCCTCTGAGAAGAAATGTTAAAAGAGTAATATTGTAGGCTCATTGGATTTTTCTCATGGATTATGGTTAAACTACACTTGTAATGTTATTTAATAATAATCCAGGAATCTGTTAGAACAGAAAGGAATCTGTGAAAGCTATGGTGCTTATTCTTGTTTTTTTTTTTTCTGTTGTTGTTTATAAAGATTAACTATTTAGGGCAAAGGATTATCATTTATTCTAAGATTTTTTTTTCTAAAAAATAGGCTTATTCTAGAATTTGTTTCTAACTGAAGTGAAATTATTATTTTTATTATTATTTTTAGAGATGAGTCTCCATCTCTTGTCCAGGCTGTAGTGCAGTGGTGAAATCATATCTCACTGCAGCCTCGAACTTCTGGGCTCAAGTGATCCTTCTGCCTCAGCCTCTCAAGTAGCTGAGGCTAAAAGTGTGTGTGCCACCACGTCTGGCTAATTATTTTCTAATTTTTTGGAGAGACAGAGTCTTACTTTGTTACTCAGACTGGTCTTGAAACTCTTGGCCTCAAGCAGTCCTCCCACCTTAGCCTCTCAAAGTGCTGGGATTATAAGCATGAGCCACCTGCCTGTCCCAAGCTGAAATTATTCAAGAATCTTTTTCCTACTTAGATTTACTTCATTCTCTATTTAATGAAGACATGCTTTAACAGAATTAGTTGTGGTGTTTCTTTTTTTTTGAGACAAGGTCTCACTCTGTCACTTAGTCTAGAGGGCAGTGGCACAATCATGGCTCACTGCAGCCTTGACTTTCTGGGCTCAAGCAATCGTCTCACCTCAGCCTCCTGAGTATCTGGGACTACAGGCGTGGGCCACTATGCCCAGCTAATTTTTGTATTGTTTGTAGAGATAGGGTTTCACCTTATTGCCCAGCCAGGTCTCAAATTCCTGGGCTTAAGCAATCTACCTTCCTGGGCCTTCCAAAGTGTTGGGATTATAGGTGTGAGCTGCCGTGCCCAGCCTGGTGGTGGTATTTCTTATCTGTCTTTACTGCTGTTAAAATAAGGAGGTATAGGAGATGGAATAAATATTGCTTTCTGTGTTTTTGGTCAGGTTTCATATTTTTCTCTCCCAGATTTCAAGGGAGGAGTACTTTTATTATAAAAATGGTTCTCGACTGGGAGCGGTGGCTCACGCCTGTAATCTTAGCACTTTGGGAGGCTGAGGCGGGTGGATCACCTGAGGTTGGGAGTTCAAGACCAGCCTGACCAACATGGAGAAAACCAGTTTCTACTAAAAATACAAAATTAGCCGGGCTTGGTGACGCGTGCCTGTAGTCCCAGCTACTCAGGAAGCTGAGGCAGGGGAATCGCTTGACCCCAGAAGGTGGAGGTTGCAGTGAGCTGAGATCACACCAGTGCATTCCAGCCTGGGCAACAAGAGCAAAACTCCGTCTCAAAGAAAAAAAAAAGGTTCTATATAATCAAGTCTGAATTTGATTCCTTAAATATTCAAGTGGAAGTACTGAGACGTATGTTAACCTTAGACTCAAGTTGTAGATCACTGACACCTTAGATGTCCCAACACAGCTCAATTAAGTAGAGGAAGTATATAAAATGAATAAATGATTTAAAAGCACTGCTGATGCTGGGTATGCTACTGCAGAAAAGGAACTATGTAGGTGTAGTTCTTCCTGCTAGCTGGAGTTAAAACTGCTAGGTTAAACCCCTGGGGCTCATGGGTCTTCAGAGATGCAGTGTTTTGAATCAGCCAAGGAGTAGGAGGAATGAGAGGTGTTATTTGAAGAAAGGACATCATACAGGTGTTTTAGAAAAGCTGTGGTAGGAATGGCCCGGTGTGGTGGCTCACGCCTGTAATCCCAGTAGAGGGAGGCCAAGGCGGGTGGATCACTTGAGGTCAGGAGTTTGAGACCAGCCTGGCCAACATGATGAAACCCCATCTCTACCAAAAAACACAAAAATTAATTGTGGTGGTACATGCCTATAATTCCAGTTACTCAGGAGCCTGAGGTGAGAATTGCTTGAACCTGGGAGGAGGAGTTTGCAGTGAGCTGAGATCACTCTACTGCATTCCAGCCTAGATGACAGAGTGAGACTCAAAAAAAAAAAAAAAAAAAAAAAAGTGGTAGGAAAAATAACTCTTAATTAGCTCATTATGTTAGTTGCTGGACTTAGATTATATTCAATTAATGTAATAAGCAAAACATCATGAAATACTTTTACCACTGGGTATTTTTTTAATTCCTGTGCTCTTCCATCCCCAAAGAGTCAACTGTTAGGTGTTAGAACCCCAGATACATAACTTGGCAGGAGGTGCCCAGCGTTTTCTTGGCTATTCTTTGGTTGTGGAGAAATATTAATTCTCCTTTACAGCTGACATTCAGAAATATCTTAAATTTTAAAATGTGTTCAGTAGTAGCCAAGAGGAGTATAAGGGTGATTTTTACAAATGTTAAGAATTATAGTCCAGGCCGGGCGCCATGGCTTACACCTGTAATCCTGCACTTTGGGAGGCTGAGGTGGGTGTATCACCTGAGGTCAGGAGTTTGAGCCCAGCTTGGCCAACATGGTGAAACCCCGTCTCTACTAAAAATACAAAAATTAGCCGGATTTGGTGGCGGGTGCCTGTAATCCCAGCAACTCAGGAGGCTGAGGCAGGAGAATCACTTGAACCTGGGAGGTGGAGGTTGCAGTGAACCGAGATCGTGCCACTGTACTACTCCAGCCTGGGAGAAAGAGCAAGACTCCATCTCAAAAAAAAAAAAAAAAAAAAAAAAGAATTATAGTCCACATCTCAAGCATGTTATACGTAGTGACTTCCTTGTTCCCTTCCCCTTTGTCAGCGTATGTCAATGTTTGGTTGGTGTCCAGCCCTGTCTTGGTATGAGTACAGGTCACTTGACCAGGCTGTAGACATAAGAATGGGGGAAACAGGGGTACAACTATACATTTAAAAGAAATGAAATATTAAAACGTCATTCTCCTTCCTACTAGCTCCCAGAAATTCCTTTTGTCGAGTGGATTTTGTTATTTGTAATTCTTTTAATCTCAATTTAAAATTAGAAGGATTTGGATGGTCTCATTTATGGACCCAGCAATCCCACTACAGGGTATATCCAAAGGAAATGAAAACATCACCATGTCAAAGAGATATCTGCACTCCCATGTTCATTAGAGCATTATTTGCAATACCAAGGTGTGGAAACAACCTTTGTCTGTCAGTGGATGCACGGATAAAGAAAATGTGGTGTTTGTCTACAATGGAATATTATCCAGCCTTAAAATAAGAAAAGCCTGCTATTTGCTGCAATATGGATGAGGCTGGAGAGGATGTTATGCAAAGTGAAATCAGCTAGACATAGAGTCATATACTGCACGTTAGCACTTATATGTGGACTTTTAAAAAAGTCGAACTTCTATAGAGAGTAGAGTGGTGTTACCAAGGACTCAGGTGTGTGTGTGGGGTGGGTTACGTGAGCCATAGGAGATGTTGGTTGAAGGGTATACAGTTTCAGTTATGCAGGAGGAATACATTCTGGGGGTCTAACGTACAGCCTGGTGACTATACATGATAATGTATGAAATTTGTTAAGAGATTACATCTGAAGTGTTTCCATCACACACATACACAAAAAAAGTAACTATGGGAGGTGTTGGCTATGTTAATTAGCTTGATTGTGGTAATCATTTCTTTTATATACAAATGTATATAAAATCATCACGTTGTACACCTTAAATATATACAATTTTTATTTGTCAATTACAATTCAGTAAAGCTGGGGGCAGGGGAGGAGGTGGAGAGTTAGAGAGACTCTTACAGCCTCATTTATGGACCATAATAGAACTCAGTGACAGCTAGAGACTTCACTTTTAGGAGATGGCTGTAGATAGCAAAAAGTTTCTGCCAAGATCATTTTACAATTTCCTCATCATTGGTTTTATTATTTTATTCTTTCAAAAACTAAGAACATGTTCAGGAGTTTTTTTCTTTTAATATATATATATATATTTTGAGATGGAGTCTTTCTCTGTTGGCAGGCTGGAGTGCAGTGGCACAATCTCGGCTCACTGCACCCTCTGCCTCCTGGGTTCAAGCGATTCTTCTGCCTCAGCCTCCCGAGTAGCTGGGACCACAGACGAGTGCCACCACACCTGGCTAATTTTTGTATTTTTAGTAGAGACGGGGTTTCACCATGTTGGCCAGGATGGTCTTGATCTCTTGACCTTGTGATCCGCCACCTCAGTCTCCCAAAGTGCTGGGGTTACAGGCGTGAGCCACTGCGCCCCGCCCTTCTTTTAATATTTTAAAATATTAAATCTTATATTTAGTTATATCTTAAAACTTTTTGGCAGTTGTTTTCTCATTGAAATTATTTATAGACTCTTTTTCCTTACCTATATATAGTTCATTTTTCGAATAGTTTAGGGATGTTGTAGAAGCACCCAACTTCCAGACAGAAATTGAAGACGTGTTTCATACAGACAGGGTGAATCAGCCCTGGTGTTGCTTCCCTCTCTCTTCTGTGTTAACAAGTGTAATAAAACATAAATCTGTAATAGGAAAAATGAAATATAAATGTTTCCGTGTTTGATCATTCTTGTTATTTAAAAAAAAAAAAAGAAAAAGCATTGGTTTTAGGGCTGACAGTCTGTCAGGAACTGTGGATCTTCTAAAATAGGAGGAGTCAGGTCCTGAATGACGTCGTTGAGCAGCTGCGCTAATCCTGGACGGATGGACTGACTGCAGACTGGACATTCTGTTACACGAGGGAAAAAAATGTCTGTTTACCCCAGTGCAGGGTCTTTTTGTTGTGAGTGAAAGCATTCCTAAGGATACATTATCTATGGGGAAAAATTAGCACCACACTCCACATTGATCCTGTTAGTGAGACTTAAAGAGCATCTAGAATATTATGGGGAAATGGAAGCTGTGATCTAGATAATAAATCCACATAGGAATGAGAAGGGAGAAACAAAAGTTGCTAATGTGTAATGAGGTGATAGACACAGGCACACTGAGGACTGGCGTTTTCAGTTGACCCCTAAATAAAACTGACATTCCATCTCCAGGCTTGGGTGTACTTAGGCTTCCCTTTTTTGGCAGCTTCTTTTGAAGCTGAATGCTTTTTTAGATCACATCAATAGCACATCCTAATTATCCAGCTAGGAAAACATTATTAAGAAACCCGAGGCAGGTTCTCAACACCACAAATTATCCTGTGAGGACAACCACAAAGAAAACTTACCCTTCCTTATACACCATGTTTTAATTACTCATTTCCATGTTTATCAGCTGCAGTAATCGATTCTCATTTATAGAAGATTTAAACCTGACATATTATTGCTTTAATCCGTCTTCACTATCCTCCCCCAAATAAAATACACATGCACATTTCAACTCACAGGTGGTGATCTGCAATTTGAACTGGATTTCCGTGCTGACCGCACTCATGCATAATTGGGCAATCACACTCACAAATGCATTACTCTGAGAGGGCCGCATGATTTGTAGCCAGAACAACATCTTAGGCAGGAAGGAGCCTATACCGAGGCACCTGAAAAATCAACACGGATTTTGTTCTGTTGAAAAACCAGATTTTTAAAAATTGGAGTTAATGCGTTTTTAATTCACACTTGATCTTTTCTATAATTTTGTAAAAGAAACTCATTCATAAGTTTTCAGAAAAGTTTTATAAGCAAATTATCAGAGGCCTTGGATGACATTAGAAACTCAGTGCCAAAGATTCCTCTTTATAAAGATACCAGAAGTCATTCCTTTCATTGAGGACCAATTGAACATTTTAGATCCACAGTTTGTGTCTTTGTCACATGGGTTCCTCCTCAGAGTCACGAGTTGCCTGCTGCATCTCCAGGACCTATTTAAGGTAGAAAGAAGAGGAAAGAGGGAGGGCTTTCTCTGAGTGAGGTTTTTTTTTTGAAAGGTAAACTCTTTCTGGTGACTTCTGCTTTCATCACATTGGAACTGTGCATGTCTACTTCTAGCTGCCTGAGGGTGTCTTGTGTATTTCATCAGGACACATGGCTGCCCTAGAAAGTAATTGGTGTTGTATTAGTAAGAAAGAGAGGCCAATGGATACTGGATTGGCACAGAGTATATGCCACAGTATGCTGTTATTATTTTGCTGATTTTATTTGGATATAATTGTTTTGAAATAATTGCTCCCATTAAAATGGTAGTACTCTATGTGGCTTTTTTTAACTTTTTTTAGTTTCAAAGTTATAAACATAAACTTAGTACTCATTGTATTAGAAAGTAAATGACAATTATAATTTTGTTTTCGACTATTGCCATTGAATGGGATCCATTTTTCTCTGACTCATCTTAGTGTTGTGAACTACTTAAAAGTCATGCCAAGTTAGGTGTCTGTTTCTCAGATTTTTAAAACATTCCACAGCCTCTTATGAAGCATCTACTTTTCTAGGAAGAATGGACAGCAAGAGATCAGTGGATGAGAATGATAAGAAATACCCTCTGACCTCATAGAGCTTCTAATCTGCTGGGCCAAGTCGGGAGAGCAGTTGCTAACTATAATGAAAGGAAGCATGAAATACAAGCTAGATATGGAGGTTAAAGGTTAGAGGAAACATTTCTACAAGTCCTGTGGGAAGAGAGTGACATTAGGGACATAAAACAAAGGTAGTGTTATTGTTTGATTTCCACGTTTTTAATTGTATTTTTATGAAACTAAATTCATATATTACAGAAAGATCTTGTCACTTTAGTGAGGAAGGAAAAGGGACTTTATGAGTCAAGGATGTCATTAGAAACACGTTAATTTCTTAGTCTCTTTTCCCTCCTTGTTCTAGAGCTCTGCCAACTCCCAGTGCTTAAAATAACCACTTAAGGTGTGTGAATATATTATGGATTTTAGTTTCCCCAAATAAAATACTGTAACCTAATCAAATTATCCACCAGTATGGAAAAAATTCTTAAAAAAAAAAAATCGAAGCTCATAGAGCAGACATTGTCAATCTCTTTCCACACATCCTCTGACTCATATTCATGTGCACACCCACAGATTGTGGTTGGTTTCTTTTCACATAATTAGAATCATACTATATGTATTGTTCTGCAACTGGCTTTTACCAACCTCATAACATCTTTTAAAAATTCTTTTCTCCTCATTACACATGGAATAGTGGGTTTTTGTTTTGTTTTGTTTTTCAGTCAAGGCTGATACCACCCTTACCTCGGGATTAAAATACACACACACACACACACACACACACACACACACACACACACAGGAGCATTTTATGAAGAAATAGTTGGCCCAGAATACTAATAACATCTCATTGAGAAACAGTGATATGTGTACTGACAAGAAACTGAATTTGTCACATAAAAAAAAGAAAATGATACGGAAATACCTGTTGTTCTTAATATTTCTTTTAAAAAATTAAAATAATTTTAAAAATGTGATTGTACCATAAGTATTTTCTCATCAATGGCCAATGTCTTTACACATCTACTGGTTTGCATGTGCAAGAGCATAGCACAAACTAGAAGAATTGCTGGGTCAAAGGATATGCATGTTCAAAATTTACCGATGCTCCCAAATCACTCTCCACAGTGGCTGTACAAAATTGCAGTCCTAATAACAGCATACACATTTTCCCACATGTTTTTCAACATGATAGTATCAGTTAATTTGTTTTGCAAGCATAATAAGAAAAAATAAAGTCATGTTTAAATTTCCATTTTCCCGTCCAAAAAAGTCTGCAACAGAGTACCTTCAGTTTCGTGATAAATGACTAATTTGCTCTTAGATATGCAGTTTGTGCTCGTCTGCTCTGGATTCTCTGCTGCCTATTTCATTCATGTATCAAAAGCAGACTCATTTACAAATCAGTCACCTCTTTGGAGTGTGTTTTTAGTCCCATCTGCACAGAGTGTCACACTGATCCTGATTGGCAGGAGTAAATTTTATGAAGCACTATGAATTGGTGTTTGTAGAGAAAGAGCTGTATTTTCCAAACTGTGGTTGCTACTGCATCATTGGGTTGGTGAAACCAAATTAAGGACATGAGCAATGTAAACAAAGCAATAGAATATAAAATATTGGAGAGTATCATACAGTAACTGGGTAAGACATGTTTCGTGAAACGTTTCATATTTATTTGTGTGTTTTCAATATGTGTTTCTATGTACATATATATGCACATATAATGTGAGTACTGCGTTTTGATGTGAAATATTTCTGAGTTAAGAAATGCCTGTATGGAGAATCTCAGCTTTAAACATTTATTCAAAGCACAGTTTATTACTGCCCTGCCTGAGGCAACAGTTTCATACTTGATGGTGGCATTTCAGAAAATAAGTTGTCAATCATATCAATACTTTGTGAAGGGTTAAAGACTAAGCCTTTTTTTTTTTTGAGACAGAGTCTCGCTCTGTTGCTGGCTGGAGTGCAGTGGCACTATCTTGGTCCACTGCAACCTCTGCCTCCCAGGTTCAAGCGATTCTCCTGCCTCAGCCTCCCAAGTAGCTGGGATTACAGGTGCATGCCACCACACCCAGCTAATTTTTGTATTTTTAGTAGAGACAGGGTTTTACCATGTTGGCCAGGATAGTCTTGATCTCTTGACCTCATGATCTGCCCTCCTTGGCCTCCCAAAGTGCTAGGATGACAGGAGTGAGCTACCATGCCCAGCCAAGACTAAGGCTTTTTAAGAGGAACTTAAATGCTTAGAGATACATGTCACCTATTTGGACTTGGAGATATAATAGCTATGAAAAGTCAAATTGTCTTGGGTGCAGAATGAAGAAGTGTTATGCCCTACTAAACTTAAATTTCACTGAGCAATTTAATTTTCCTTGCTCCAGTGCAGTTACTGAACTTGACTCTGTGGTAGCTGTTTTGCTCTGCAGGCAAGAGAATGCAGAGGAAATCCTTGAATTTCAACAGCTTCGCCTTGTGAGTGGGCAGAAGTGCAACTGATTATCCAAAAGTAGTTGCTTAAACTAATTTAGACTATTTAGCTAACCTTAATCCCAATGCCGATCTTATGTTGCTTAGAAAATTACCTGTTGGTGATTATAATAAATGGAGGCAATTAAAATTTTAAAAAGTGATGGAAGATTCTGCATGTGGGTGTATTTAATTATCTGGCAGGTGTTCATATTCTTACAATGTGAAACTTATGGGTAAACAATGGCCTTTCTGTTAGAAATTCTATTCGCACTTTTGTGTTTCTCCCCTTTTAGGGGTAGGTATTTTCAATTGCTTAGAGAATAACAGTGATGATTTAACTAATTTGTTTTGCATTGTGTGTTTCCTAAGTGGTTATATATATTTTTTGCTTGTTTTCAACTAATTCTAACTTTCTTACTTGAATTATTCTTTTTAGCAATTGTATCTTCATAAAAAATGATGTGAATGGAAATATGATTTTATTTTCTAGATTTAAAAATAATGTTAGAAAAATGGTCTTTTAAAGTTCTGTGATATAGCCATACCTTAATTTAAATTTTATGAGGTATTACTGATCCATTTTAGCAAAGGTGAACACAAAATGATAAATATTATTTCATCGAGCAAAGAAGATGAAGTGAAAGTTCTTTAAGGACTATCAACTAGAACATAAAATTATTGAATACTGATGTTCTGATACAGTTTCATGGTCTGTATTGTTAGTAAGAAACAGAAGCAATGAGTATTTATTGTGTTACTTTAAATTTAGGTAAAAGTATTTAATCCCAAAAAAGTGTGAAATAATTTTGTATATATTCAGTCTAATCATATCTTTGAGATGGTATTTTCTGTTGATCTCATTTGTGTGTGGTCAGTGGTAGCACGGTGTCTGACACCTATTGTGATTTCTAATGGGCACTCCTGTCAATGTAACTTTGCTCATGTAAGAGCTTTGAGCTCTTTGCTGATGGTGAATGTAATGACTGACATTTCTGTCATGTAGCTTCTGGAACGTTCTTAGGAGATCCTTCAGTTGAGTATATAGATAGTATATATGCTGTGGGTCCATGTTATTACTACTATCCTCTTCCCCTTGTAAACATTCCTTTCCATTCACCTTTCATCTAAAGAAGAAGCTGCTGCATTTGGAAAGAGGAGATAAGGTTAGGGTTAGGTGATTTCTGAGTAAGTGGTTTTGTTGTTTCTACAACTGTTTTATTTTGTTAATGTGCGTCATAACTTAAAATGATGTAAATGCTAATTAAACCAATTGGCTTGATGAAAGAAGCTTGCAGATTGCAAAAAGAAAGTCTTATGAGTAGATGTTTAGAAATACAAAGGAAAACTGTCATACCACAGTTTGTGCTCCAAAATTTATTTTGTGAGTTTCTTTGAATAGAATTCTTTGTGTTCCTTAACCGTTTTGCTTATTTAAATAATAAATGGAAAAAAGCTTGTCAACATTTAGATTACACTGAAGAAATATCAGTAAAGGTCAGTTGTAATACACATGAGTTTTTTATTTGAAAAATATTAGATATACATTAAGTTGGCTGGCATGGGTAGCTATTAAAGCTTAACAGATGAGTTTTATGGCATGTTATCAAAATACGAGGTAATTTAGAACAACTTTGTTACAATCAGATCGAACTTGCTTTAATTACGGAAGACCCAAACACAAAGCCTTATGTGCTGGGGAGGAAAGCCCTCTATATCCCAGTCTTCTTCACCTACACCAAGTACATTGTGCAAGTGGATGCTAAGATAGGGCTTTTCCAAGGCCTGAAACCCTGGCTGATGTCCAGTGCCCTTTCCACTGTGACCTGGGGTAGCTTGAAGAAGGTTTTCCCTCTGGATGAGATTGAGCAGGTTTCCTACAAGGATGATATGAAGACTTTGCTGAAGAAAGTTGTGAAGAAGACCTCCTACGAGATGATGATGCAGTGCGTGTCCGCATGTTGGCCCACCCGCTGCATGTCATTTCAATGTGCTGCATGGTCCAGTTTGTGGGATGGGAAGCCAAATACAGTGGTGTGCTGAGCTCCACTGGGAAGATTTTCAAAGAGGAAGGTTTGCTGGGATTTGTTGGATTAATCCCTTACCTCCTTAATTTGTTGGGCAATGTGGTTTTTTTGTGGGGCTGTAACCTGCTGGCCCACTTCATCAGTGCCTACCTGGTGGATGACAGCTTCCGCCAGGCCCCGGCCATCCGGGGCCACACCAAGTATGTGATGGGGATTGCAATAAGCATGCTGACCTACCCCTTCCTGCTAGTCGGCAGCCTGCAGGCTGGGCTCCCCTGTTACTCCCCGGTGTTCAAATCCCGGATTCACTGCTGGAAGTACTTGAGTATAAAGGGCCAGCTCTTCTGAGACTCCAACCTGCTTCTCCCCTGGGTGTCATCAGGATCATGTTTCACCCTGGAGTAACTTGAGCCATCTAAAACATGGTCTCAGGACCTGGGCACCACCAGTGAGGCCTGACCATCTTGGGATACCTGCAAGATGACTCCAACCCAGCAACAACCAGGTGTGTTCCAGCCCAGTTGGGCTTCAGTTTCCGTATTTGCCATGTGTCTGTCCAGATGTGGAGTTGGGTATGGGTGGGGCTGCACCCAGTGGATTGGGTCACCTGTCAGACCTGGTGAAGGTGGGGAGAGATGGGGATTTGGCAGAATCTCTGTGCCTCCTGGATTTGCTGAGTCTGTCTTGTGCAGAAGGCCAGAGAATGGCACATGGGGGCCCAGGTTGGACAGGGAAAGGCTAATGGGGTCAGACCACACCCTGTCTACCCCTCCAGTCAGCCCAGTGCATATCCTGCAGCTCAGCTGGGAGCATCATTCTCCTGCATTGTAAATAGGG
Organism: Aotus nancymaae; assembly: GCF_030222135.1. Taxonomy (NCBI): domain Eukaryota; kingdom Metazoa; phylum Chordata; class Mammalia; order Primates; family Aotidae; genus Aotus; species Aotus nancymaae. The sequence continues at coordinate 29,030,769 of NW_026988454.1, forward strand.
TGTGATTCCCTGGCACGCGGCCACCATCATGTCTAGGCCTATGCTAGGAGGCGGATGCCAGGCTCTGCCTGCGTTTTTCTCAATACTGCTCTTCTGATATGAGGGCAGCTCCTTCCTCTGAATGGGAAATCATATGACTACTCAGAATATGTCCTCCTCATCTAATGCTCATCTGTTTAATGGTGATGCCTTGCGTATAGGATCTGGTTACCTGTGCAGGTGTGAATACCCAGAGGCTGGGCAGATCAGCATCTCTAGTCCTACCCAGTTTTAAAGTTCGTGGTACAATTTGACCCCATCTCCTGCAAATATATGTATTGGTGTTGAAAAAAAACAGAATTCCCTGGGTTTTTTTATGGCTTTATAGAAGGAAATAAAGATATTTTTACATATAGGTCCAATATAAGGAAGATCCATAGAGGATCAAGTTTCAGAATGGCTTCATTGACTTGAGGAAGTAAAGCTATTGAATATAAAGGGTGTATGAATGAGAGTATTCACTTCCTTTCCCAGGGAGAGACTGACTAGATGAAGTGTATAGAACCCACACGCTCCCAGGCCAGTGGTCTGTGAGAGGTTCTGGATGAAAGGTTAAGAGATTGCTTGCTGCTCTTATCTTTCCACTGATTCTACTGGTTAACCTGACACTCACCCTATTGGTGGATGAAGTGTAGTGTATACACTTTCCCATAATAAACCTGGTGTATCATTTCCCTTGTTCAGCTTCTTGAAGATTATGTGTTACATAATAATAACTAAGCCTCTATATACAACTCCTTTATAATTTTACCAATACACAACTTACATTAAAAAGGTATATGAAGGTCTTATATGAAGGTCTACATTTTTATACTAATGCTATTTAAATATACTATTTTTATAGTTGACTGTATTCATCTTTCACCCCAATCTACTACTCATCTGTTGACTTGCATTCAAATATTTTCCCAGAAATTAAAAAAATTCTTGCCTCTCCTGTGCTGATAGCCCCCAGGAATACAATATAAGTTCTGAAGATGAAATATAAATTGGTCTTATGACCTGTTACAGTGAGGGCTCCAAGAAAAGTACTTCTTTCAGTATTTACACCATTGGGTAGGCCCCTCCTGTTTGTGGCATAAGTCTGAGACTTTAACTGATAAAATCAGCAGAATCGATACTGGGCAAGTTTCAGGCCTAAGCTTTGAGAAGTCCCAGCAATTATATCTGAGAAGTCCAGCTATTTTAGTGGGAGGTCACATGAATAGAGAGAGGCCCTAGGACTACATGGGAATGGGGAGTGGGAGGCTTGGCTGTCCAAGTATCCTAGCTGGTCTCCATCAGCTAAATGCAGCCTTATGTGATGACTGGGGAGGTGAGCAGAAGAACTGTTCAGCTGAGCCTTGCCATAGATTGCAGAATCTTGAGCAAAACAAACAAGTACTTTTTTTTTAAGCCATTAAGTTTTAGGGTGGTTTGTTATACAGCAATAGATAAATGGAAACACTCCTATGTTGATATTTATTGATAGGTGCATTTTAATAGCTACTTAGCAACAGTGTGTATGTATGATCTGAAAAGTTAAAATATAAATTACTGCTAATCAGCTATAAAAATAGCTTTATCAATGTATTATGTGCTATTTACTAATATAGTTACACCAAGAGGGAAGGAAGCAAAGAAATTAAAGAGATTTGAATGTCACTCAGTGCTATTGTAATTAAATGCAAGCTTCCACACCATGATTCATTAAAAGTAGTGGCGACTTTGAAAAATTTGGCAACAATTTAAATTGCAAAGTTGAAAGAGAAATATATGTGAGAAAATTAGATACTGGTGCAGGGGCTCACACCTGTAATCCCAGAATTTTGGGAGGCCGAGGCAGGTGGATAACTTGAGGTCAGGAGTTAGACCAAGCTGGTCAACATGGTGAAACCCCATCTCTAGTAAAAATGCAAAAATTAGCCGAGCATGGTGGCGGGTGCCTGAAATCCCAGCTACTCACGAGGCGGAGGGAGGAGAATCACTTGAACCCAGAGGTGGAGGTTGCAGTGAGCCAAGATTGTGCTACTGCACTCCATCCTGGGGGACAGAGCAAGTTTCCGTCTCAAAAAATAAATGTATAAAATGAGAAATATTTTTTGATGGGATCAGTTTTGAAGTTCTTTTTCCTCATAAAATTGTTTTCCATTGACATTTCAAGAAAAATGCCTCTGTAGGTTGATTGATTACAAATGTTTTCCCTCAAGTACACCAGCTTCTAAATCTGTCTGTAAGCTGCTTTCTTAAAAAAGTGAATAAGCTTAGGAAATAATTATTCCTCAAAGTACACAAAACTCCTGAGCAAGCTTTTGTTCTGTAGACAGATCTGATTCATCAAGAAACATCAAGATAATTGTCACGATTTAAAATTTTGAAAGAAACCCAGGAGTCTTTGGCTTAAATATAAAACTTCCTGTTGCTTTCTTGGCATGATGCCTCTAGTTGAATATTTTGTGCTGTACGTTGCTCCATTTTTTGTTTTGTTTTGTATTTTCGCCCCCAGGACAGGAAACTACAGAACAAAATATATTCATTTTGGTAACCAATGCTGGTCCTTTGGTGACTCACTGTGTTTGGGAGATTAGTTCAGAAACGAGAAGCTGAGAGTTGGATGCTGTGTCCTCTGGATGCAAATGATGACCGAGATTTTATGCTTCCATCACTGATATTTGTAAAACTGGGAATCAAAATTTAGACACATGGAGAACAACATTCACATTAAAGTACTCCCGTCTCATAGTTCATTTATTTCAGGCAGTAATTGAGCCATTATAAGTAAAATTCTTAATGGCCTCTAACAGTTCTTATTTGAATACACCAGTGTTTCCTCCCTCTTGGGACTGTGTGATTGTGTAAAAGTAGAGAAATGTTTTCTTACTAGGTTGTAAGCTGCAGGAGAGCAGAGTCATATTTTATTTGCTCATGAATGTAAACCCAGAATGGAGAACAGACCCTAGCATTTGTAAGTACATACTCAAATTTTGTTCAAATTAATGAATTTAGCTTTTTAATCAGTTTACCCCTCATTCTTTACCCTCAGGAGTTGCTGATTTAGGTAGAACTTCATCAATTTTAGATTGCCAGATTGTATTGAGGGAATTGTTTTCCTATTTCTTCCTCAATGGATAGTCACTGATTTATTCTACCACCCAAGACTAGAAGCATTGGTAAGATTCTGCTCCCCCCCACAGAGATGGTCTTGCTGTGCCGCCCAGGCTGGAGTGCAGTGGTGCAATCTACAGGGACTCACTGCAAACTCTGCCTCCCAGGCTCATGCTGTCCTCCTGCCTCAGCCTCCCAAGTGGCTAGTTGATAAGAATTTTTAATTCAAGTACCTGTATATGTTAAGTCTTTTCAATATATTATTTCTAATCCTCACAACAGGTTATTTGGAGTTAGGGGTTAAAAATATTGGTGTAGTTAATTTTCTTATAATTCCATATTGAAAACCTATAACAAGGGATTTATGTGGTATGTAACCAGGGATTTGTGTGGTATGTTAAGAATGTTAAGATGTTTCTGGAGTTACTGAGTTGGAAGATGCTTGAGTAGGAAAGATGCATTGGAAAGGCTGCTGTAGTCCTATAATTACATAACAAGAGGAAATTTATAGGTTCTTGAGAACTTGTACTAAGAGTCTATGGTAACTGCCTGTATTTAAGTTTTTCTCCCACCTGAAAAAGTATAAAGAAATGTTGGCTCTAGGTTTATCTTTTTGCTGATTATATCATACTCTCATTCATTTAAAATGTTTTTTAACAAATATATATATATATGTTAAGCACTTATTTTCTGCCAGACATCTTTTAAATTCTTCAGGTTGCTCAGTGAATAAAAGGTCCAAAATTCCTGCTCTGGTGATGTTTGCGTGGGCAGATAGAAAAACACTACAATAACAAAATCCATGTTATAGTAGGTGGTTAGTGCTATAGAACAAATAAAGCAGGCTAACGGACATCTAGGAGAGAGAGTGGGTTATAATTTTCAGTAGCCGGCAGGCCTCATTAAGGTGACTTTTGAGCAAAGATGGGAGAGGAATGGGAGAACCTTTGTGGCTGAGGGAAGGGCTAGAGTGCTGAGCACCTGGGGCCCAGCTGCTCGGAGAAATGGGTTGATGGTTCAGTGTGGTCCACCCTGCTGCCAGATTGTGCTGGTGTTCATGGACTTATTGAAAATGATTATCATATATAACTCTATCATCCTGTCATCAAATCATACAATAACATTAAACGGAGACATCATTTAGAACAGAACCACATAGTAAGATGTGACCTGGAAACATTTCTTTTGCCCTTTGTGGTTTTAAAGGTTTATACACATCATGCCGTGCCTCAGTGACAGATGACTCTTGTTCTAGAATTCATGGTCAGGCCCCTAGAGGGCTTTTAGATGTTTAGGTTTCAGAATTATTGACTCTGTATTCAAGGTTAGAGACAATATATATTAGCTAATTAGGATAAAGGAGTTGAAATAAAATTCCTTAAATCTGTGTCTATACATAGTAAGTACTCTACCAATATTAATTGACTCTAGGACAAACATTTTAAGTTAGTAGATACATTTAAAATATGTACCCATGTAGAAAACACATCAATCAAGTTGACTTTTATTAAGAAATAATTTATCTTTTTTCTCCTTCATTTTGTTTATCACCCTGTTTCCTTATCTCATAGTCCATGCTTCTTTTAAGTAAAAACCAGATTTTCAGATAATAACAGTATTAATAACACAGCAATGCCTGTTTCTCTTTTTTGAAAAGGTGGTTTTGTGTGTTATATGTTTTTAAGCTTTTCCATACAGATCACTTTTTCAGCTGTTTGATACTTTGGAAGAAATTGCTTCTTGTTGAATATTATAATTTAAAAGTGTTTTTGAGAATTTTGCAGTCTTGTTCAATGATTTCCTTTTTTAAATGACTAATAATATAAATTTGAGAAATGTTTTGTTTATAGTAAAAAGATACAATTCTCAAATAGCCAAAATACTTTTCTGAATCCCAAGATAAAGTTTGTTTTGAAGGCATTTGAGCTGCTCAGTTTTTTGTTTTGTTTTGTTTTGTTTTGGTGGAGTGTTGCCCTGTTGCCCAGGCTGGAATGCAGTGGCACAGTCTTGACTCACTGTAGTCTCTGCTTCCTGGGTTCAAGCAGTTCTCCTGCCTCAGCCTCCTGGGTAACTGGGATTACAGGCTCCTGTCACCATGCCCAGCTAACTTCTGTATTTTTAGTAGAGACGAGTTTTACCATGTTGGCCAGGCTGGTTTCAAACTCCTGACCTCAGGTGATCTGCCTGCCTTGGCCATCCAAAGTGCTGGGATTACAGGCATGAACTACCAAGCTGCTTAACTTTTATTGAAAGTGTAAGTCCTCCAATTCTGTTAAAATAGTACATAATTTTGATGACTGAGATTTATTTAAGCATACTATTTGTCAAAGGTTCTAAATGCTAATTCAGGTATGTTTCCATCTTATGCAACGCATATAGTATGTATGGGTTCGAATATTGGCTCTGCTAGTTTTAAAGATGTACCCTTCTTCAGGCTGATTATTTAATTGTTAGACTGAGTTTAATGGTGGGTACACATTATTATGTGTTTGTCCAGACACACAAAATGTCAACACCAAGAGTGAACCCTAATGTGAATGATGGACCTCTGGGTGATAATGACATGTCAACGTAGGTTCATCAGCTGTAACAAATGCACCACTCATGGGGGATGTGGATGATGGAGGAGGCTGTCCAGGTGTGGGGGGTAGGGAGGTTGGGATCTGTATCTCCCTCTCAATTTTGCTGTCAACCTAAAATTACTCTAAAAAAATAAAGTCTTAGAAAAGGAACTAATAATATTTATACCTGCAGAATTGTGAAGAGGAAAAATGATGTTGGCAGAGGACCCAGCACAGTGCTGGATGCATAGTAAGCCCTCAATAAATGGTAGCTGCTGCTGAAAAATATCATCTCACTTACTATATTATATTGACTTGATCTGTTTTCTTTAAGACATCTTTAAGATGTCTTCTACCTGGTGTTTAAGCTCATGGTAGGGATAGGTAAGCTTAAAATACCAGCCTTTTGAAAATAACCACTTGTGTTTGATGAGGACGTTTATGAAGCAGATCCAATATTTAAAGGCATCTTAGAGTGAAATACTTTGGGAATGGTTACCCTTTAATTATGGCGTCTTTCTTTGAACTCTTAAGTTTCCTTTTTATGATCGTCTCCCCCCAGCAACCCACCGCCCTTATCTCCGTGTGCCTACATCACAGTCTGAGCCTTCTTTTGGCTCTCCCTACTAATTACCACCTGCCTCTGCCACTGGCCTCTTACTGCTGTTCTAGTCTTTACATTATTGCCAGACTCAAGGCTCTAAGATATCACTCTACTCTTTTATTTTCTTAAAATTTATGTTGTCTTAGAAAAACAAAAACAAAGAAATCAAGCCTGAACTCCTTTGCCTAGACTTCATGGTTCACTACAATCTGGAGTAATCATATTCTTCCTTTATTCAGTTTGACCTTCCATGATTTCTAAACCATTTAGTGGAGACACACAACCAACACTATACATTTCGCACGAGTTCCTTCAAGCTTTTTCGCCTGTGCCATTCTTTCCTCTTAGATGGTTCTTCATCTTCTCTGCCTTCATCTTCTCTGCCTTAAGTCAACATTTTATAAGGGTGTAGTCAAATTCTGTGTTCTCTTCAAAGTCTTGTCCTGACTCATCCAGGTTTTAATGTTTTTTTCCCTCTGTGTATAAAATTGTAAATTAATTAGAGAATGTATACAGCACTAAGTGCTCATTTGAGGAGAAATACAAATTTTTAAAAAATTTCTAATTTTTATGGGTGGAGAAATATAAATTCTTGTAGAATTAGGTATTTTTTTTTTCTTTTTTTTTTTTTTGAGACGGAGTTTCGCTCGTTACCCAGGCTGGAGTGCAATGGCACGATCTCGGCTCACCGCAACCTCCGCCTCCTGGGTTCAGGCAATTCTCCTGCCTCAGCCTCCTGAGTAGCTGGGATTACGGGCACGCACCACCATGCTCAGCTAATTTTTTGTATTTTTAGTAGAGACGGGGTTTCACCATGTTGACCAGGATGGTCTCACTCTCTTGACCTCGTGATCCACCCGCCTCGGCCTCCCAAAGTTCTGGGATTACAGGCGTGAGCCACCACGCCCGGCCCGAATTAGGTATTTTATAACAGAGTCTGGCCAAGTATTGACAACCCAAAAATTTAAATGATTTGATTCTCAACTTACTTTTAAAAATTTATTTTTTTGTATGAATTTGGGAGCATAATATAATATGATATAAGGGAAAGTTTAATGAGATGTCAACTGAATTTTAAAAAAGAATTCATTTGTAATAAAGTAAGCATGATACCTTAATTTTTTTCTTTCCTCTTATAGTCTGAAATGATATGTTAGAGAACATGGAAATTTGTTTCCACTTCAGAAACTTTTTATGTGGAAGAAGCATTGAAATATTTATAGAAATCGAAGATATAGGAGACAGAGAGAAGGTGGGGACTGAGAGTGAGAGAATATCTTTTCGGATGGAACTAGAAAGGGGCTTTGTATCTTCACAGGCCAGAAGAATTTAGCAAAGAATAAGGGACACTTGATCGTGTAAGAGAGGAAGAAAGGTTGGGTCCGGTATTCCTGGGAAGGCAGTTCATGGGTTTGGATAGGGCATGCTGAAAGCAGAGGAGTTCCACTGACTGCCATGATTTATTTATTTTCTTTCTTTCCTTCTCTCTCTTTCTTTCTCTCTCCTTCCTTCCTTTCCTTTCCCTTTCCTTCTTTCTCTCTCTCTCTCTCTCTCTCTCCTCTCTCTCTCTCTCTCTCTCTCTCTCGCTCTCGCTCTCGCTCCCCTCCCCTCCCCTCCCTTCCCCTGTCACCCAGGCTGGAGTGCAGTGGCGTGATCTCAGCTCTCTGCAACCTCCGCCTCCTGGGTTCAAGCAATTCTCCTGCCTCAGCCTCCTGCGTGGGTGGGATTAAACACATGTGCCACCATACTCAGCTAAGTTTTGTACTTTTAGAAGAGATGTGGTTTCACCATGTTGGTCAGGCTGGTCTCAAACTTCTGACCTCATGATCTGCCCACCTCAACTAAGAGGGGCAAGAATCTTCATCAGCTGAGATTGGTTTTGGGGTAGGAGGACTGTTTTGTTTTCCATTAGTTTTTAAATTCTGCCTTTAACCAGGTCTACAATATTGGAAACATTATTTGTCAGTTGTAAAACCATTGCCCATTGATGTCAGCAAAGCTGACAGTTTGTGTATGTTCAGAGAATTCAGTCTGGTAATGGATCAGCTCATGTGCTTGAATGGGTTCAAGATTGAAGGTGGCCTCAGTTTAATCAACCAGTAAATACAGTTGACCCTTGAACAACTGGGACTGGGGATTAGGGATACCAACCTTGTGCATTCGAAAATCGATGTATAACTTTGACTTTCTGAAAACTTAACTACTAATGACCATCTGTTGACCAGAAGCCTTATTAATTACATAGTCAATTGACACATAATTTGCATGTCACATATATACTGTATCTTACAGTAAGGAAAGCTAGAGAAAGGAAAGTCATAAAGAAGAGAAGATATATTTACTATTCATTGGTGGAAGTAGATCATCCTAAAGCTTTTCATCTTTATCATACTCTGATGAGGCGGAAGAGGGATTGGTCATGCTAATTCAGGGGTGGCAGAGGCTGAAGAAAATCTGCATGTAAGTGGATCCATGTACTTCAAACTTGTGTTGTTCAGGGGTTATTTGTATTTTTGAAATGCATGCTACATGCTAGACGTTTTGAATGGTGCAATGAAAATGCTGAGAAATACTAAGAAGTTACAGAATAAGTTTGTTTTCCATAGCCTAAAAGTCAGAATAGTTGAGTTCCTTTCACTTTCTGGCTATACCACTTTGTAATGTAAGGGAACTTTTGCCTTGGGGTTTCCATAACTGTATAATAGAGGGTGCAGACTAGATGGGCACCAAGATGCTACAAGATGGAGAAAAACTAATCCATACTTGGTATAGACAATAAGACCTCTAGATTATTCAGAAGGGGGAAGTGTTACAGAAATGTGCAGGGCTTTACCAATTTGCATGTAACACAAAAAGTTCAAAGATAGGGTTGTTTGCAGCTCTCCATGAGATTATAGTCTGTGCAATACAATGATGAGAATTTTGAAATTCTGATAGAACTTTGTCAGGTATTTATGATGAAATACAGCATTCTGGAGAAAAAGCTGCATTTCGTAAAATAAAAAGCTAAAATTTGAAAATGGTTTGTAAGAATGAGAAGGTTAAACATCAATTTTTAAAAAGTCCATGAGGAAAAGTTGTTATAGGGGAATTATTTATTTGTGGTGAATGAAATATACTTTATACCAAATTCTCAAGTTTTTAGATAATGTGTTTTATCTTTAAGATATTTTCATGGAATATCCATAATTGTTCCCAGGAGTAGGTACAGAAAAGAAGTAATTTGACAGTGCTTCCAGATGGCTCTTAAAAAAATAATAAATTCCTTCAAGTTCTTGATTCCTAACACTATGCATTTTGTTATCTCTCCAAACAAATCAAGTAATTCTGATGTAAGTATGAATCTGCTGTAACCCAGGTTTAACTTTATTAAAACAGATGGTACAAAAAAAGAAGAAAACCATTTTACCATCCCCTGTGGGCAAAGCTCAAACTTACTTATCCCTATCCAAAGGCAGTTTCTCTCTGTTTTGGCTTGACTTCTGGGAGCCCAGAACTCTTGAAAGATGTTTTCTTGAAAATAGTGAGCTCTTTTCTTGTCTGTCCTAGTATTCTTGGCTGAGTTTCCTATATTCTGGCTGCTCCTACTCATTAATATGCAGCTTGATCCATAGTGGCTGGGAAGACAGCAGAGGGTTGGAAGTTAGTGCAATGAAAGCTCCTATGCGGGCTTTCTGAGGAAAGATGCAAATGCACCCAGGAATAGTGTAACCAAGTTTCATTTTCTCAGGTCAGTTGAATAATTGAAGCTTTCAACAAATTTAAATAGAAAGTTTCTTTTTCTCTTTTTCTTTTGATGTAGATTCAATTAGGACTTAACTTTTCTGCCTCCTTGACAGTAAGTATACTTTTCTTGTTGAAAATGAAATGATTAATCAAGTTAAGATAAGCATTGCATGTATCTTTTCTTAATTTTTAGTTTTTGTGGGTGTATAGTAAGTGTATATGTTTATGAGGTATATGAGATGTTTTGATACAGGCATGCAATGCATAATAATCACATGATGGAAAACGAGGTATCCATCCATTCGTCAAGCATTTATTCTTTGTGTTACAAACAATCCGATTATATTCTTTTAGTTTAAAATGTACAATTATTGACTATAGTCACCGTTGTGCTATCAAATACTATGTCTTATTATTTCTGTTTTTTTGTACCCATTAACCATTGCCTACCCACCCCACTGCCCTTCCCAGCATCTGATACCCATCCTTCTACTCTGTATCTTCATGAGTTCAATTGTTTTAATTTTTAAATCCCATAAATAAGTGAGAACATGTTATGTTTGTCTTTCTGTGCCTGGCTTATTTCACTTAACATAATGACCTCTAGTTACATCCATGTTGTTGTAAATGACAGGATCTAATTCTTTTGTTTTTTTTTTTTGAGACAAATTCTTGCCCTGTCACCCAGGCTGGAGTGCAATGGGGTAATCTTGGCTCACTGCCACCTAGCCTTCAAGTGATTCTCCTGTCTTAGCCTCCCAGGTAGCTGGGATTACAGGTGCGCACCACCATGCCCGGCTAATTTTTTTTGTATCTTTAGTAGAAACGGGGTTTTGCCGTATTGGCCAGGCTGGTCTCAATCTCCTGACCTTGGGATCTGCCCGCCTCGGCCTCTCAAAGTGCTGGGATTACAGGCCTGAGCCACTGCGCCTGGCCATGGATCTGATTCTTTTTAATGGCTGAATAGTACTCCATTGTGTGTAAGTACCACATTTAAAAATCCATTAATCTGTGGATGGACACTTAGGTTCCTTCCAAATCTTGGCTATTGTGAATAGTGCTGCAACAAATATGGCAGATATCTCTTTGACGTATTTTCCTTTCTTTTCTTTTGTGTATATACCTAGTAAGATTGCTGGATAATATGGTAGCTCTATTTTTAGATTTTTGAGGAACCTCCAAAGTATTCTCCATAGTGGTTGTACTAATTTACATTCCTACTAACTGTACAGGGGTTCCCTTTTCTCCCCATTCTCTGTAGCATTTATTGCCTGTCTTTTGGAAATAAGTCATTTTAACTGGGGTGAGATTGATTTGCATTTCTCTGATAATCAGTGCTGTTGAGCACCTTTTCATATCCCTGTTAGCCATTTACATGTCTTGTTTTGAGAAATGTCTATTTAAATCTTTTGCCCATTTTTAAATTGGATTAGATTTTTTTTCTGATAGAGTTGGCTTCCTTAAATATTCTGGTTATTAATCGCTTGTCAGATGGATAGTTTGCAGATATTTTCTCCCATTCTGTGGGTTGCCACTTCACTTTGTTGATTCTATCATTTGCTATGCAGAAGCTTTTAAACTTGATGTGATCCAACGTGTTCTTTTTGCTTTGGTTGCCTGTACTTGTGGGATATTGCTTAAGAAATTTTTGCTCAGACCAATGTTCTGAAGAGTTTTCCCAATGTTTTCTTGTAGTACTTTCCTAGTTTGAGGTTTGAGATTTAAGTCTTTAATCTACTTTGATTTGATTTTTTTATATGGTGAGAGATATGGCATCTAGTTTCATTATTCTGCCTAGGGATATCCAGTTTTCCCAGCACCATTTATTGAAGAAACTATCCTTTCTCTAACATGTTCTTGGCACTTTTGTCAAAAATGAGTTAACGGTAGATGTATGGATTTATTTTTGGTTTTTCTATTCTGTTCCATTGGTTTTTGTGTCTTGTTTTTATGCCAGTACCATGCTGTTTTGATTACTCTGTAGTATTTGGAGTCAGGAAATGAGTTTCCTCTAGTTTTGTTCTTTTTGCTTAAGGTAGCTTTTGCTATTCTGGGTCTTTCATGGTTCCATATAAATTTTAGGATTGTTTCTTCTATCTCTTTGAAGAATGTCATTCATATTTTGATAGGGATCGCACTGAATCTGTAGATTCCTTTGTGTAGTATGAATATTTTCCAATGTCGATTTTTCCAATCCATGAACATGGAATATTTTTCCATTTTTCTTTTTGGTGTCATCTTCAATTTCTTTCATCAGTATTTGATTGTTTTCGTTATAGAGATCTTCCACTTCTTTGGTTAATTCCTATGTATTTGTTTTGCAGTGTGGCTATTTGTGAATGGGATTACGTTTAAAATTTCTTTTTCAGATTGTTCACTGTTGGCATATAGAAATGCTACTGATTTTTGTATGTTGATTTTGTGTCCTGCAACTTTACTGAATTTGCTTATCAGGCCGAATTGTTTTTTGGTGGTCTTTAGTTTTTTCCAAACATAAGATTGTATCATCTGCAAAGACGGATAATTTGACTTCTTCCTTTCTAATCTGGTTGCCCTTTATTTCTTTCTCTTGTCTGATTGCTTTAGCTAGGACTTTCAGTACTATGTTGAACAACAGTTGGTGAAAGTGGGTGTCCTTGTCACATTCCAGATCTTAGAGAAAAGCCTTTCACTTTTTCCCTGTTCAGTATATTAGCTGTGGGTCTGTTGTATGTGGCTTTTATTATGCTGAGGTATGTTCCTTTTATAGCCGTTTGTTTGAGGATGTTTATCATAAAGGGATGTTGAATTTTGTCAAATACTTTTTCAGCATCAATTGAAATGACCATATGGTTTTTGTCCTTCATTCTGTAGATCTAAGGTTGTTTTTTTGGAGACAGAGTCTCAGTATGTCACCCAGGCTGCAATACAGTGGCACAATCTCGGCTCATTGCAACCTTTTCCTCCTGGGTTCAAGCAATTCTCCTGCCTTAGCCTCTTGAGTAATAGGATAACAGGTATGCACCACCACACCTGGCTAATTTTTTTTCTTTTTTTTTTTTTTTAAGAGAGATGGGGTTTTACCATTTGGCCAGGCTGGTCCTGACCTCAAGTGATCTGCCAGCCTCAGCCTCCCAAAGTGCTGGGATTACTGGCATGAGCCATTGTGTTTGGCCTCTAATGTATTGCTGTGGTCAGCTTGCTAGCAAAAATCCTTCAGAGATATTGTCCTGTAGTTTTTTTGTTTTGTTTTGTTTTGTTTTTAATGTATCTGTGGTTTTGGTATTAGCATAATACTGGCCTTGTAGAATGAGTTTGAAAGTATCCCCTCATCTTCTATTTTTCAGAGTTTGAGAAGGATTGGTATTAATATTAGTTCTTCTTTAAATGTTTGGAAGAATTCAGCAGTGAAACCATTGGGTCCTGGGCTTTTCTTTACTGGGAGACTTCTTTTATCTCATTACTTGTTATTGGTCTATTCAGGTTTTGGATTTCTTCATGGTTCAATCTTGGTATTGTGTATTTCTTGGAATTTGTCCATTTCGTATAGATTTTACAATTTATTGGCATATAATTGCTCATAGTAGCCACTAATGATTCTTTGAATTTCTGCAGTACCAGTTGTAATGTCACATTTTTCATATCTGATTTTATTTGGATCTTCTTTCTTCTTTTCTTAGTCTGGCTAAAGCTTTGTCAATTTTGTTTAGCTTTTCCAAAAAACCAACTTTTTGTTTCATTGATCTTTTGTATTCTTGATTTCAATTTTATTTCTGCTGTGATCTTTTATTATTTCTTTTCTTCGAGGAATTTTGGGTTTGGTTTGCTCTTGCTTTTCTAATTAAGAGGTATTGTTAGGTTGTTTATTTGAAGTTTTCCTTTTTTGATGTAGATACTTGATATAGCTATCAACTTCCCTTTTAGTACTGCTTTTGTTATATTCCATAGGTTTGGTGTATTGTATTTCCATTATTATTTCTTTTAAGACATTTTTCAATTTCATTCTTAATTTCTTTATTGACCCACTGGCCATTCGGCAGCACGTTGTTTAATTTGCATGTGTTTATATAGTTTCCAAAATTCCTCTCTTATTGATCTCTAGTTTTATTCCATTGTGATCAGGGAAGATGTTTGATATTACTTCAGGTTTTTTTTTAATGTTTTAAGACTTGTTCTGTGACCTAACATACGGTCTATCCTTGAGTATGATCCATGTGATAAGGAATAGAATGTGTATTCTGCAGCCATTGGATGAAATGTTCTGTAAATATCTCTTAGGTCTATTTGGTCTATAGTGCAGATTAAGTCCAGTGTTTGTTTTTCTGTCTAAAGAACTATCTAATGCTGAAAGTAGAGTGTTGAAGTCTCCAGCTATTATTGTATTGGGATCTCTTTTTAGCTCTAATAGTATTTATATATCTGGGTGCTCCAGTGCTGGGTGCATATTATATGTTTAAAATTGTTATATCCTCTTGCAGAATTGACCCCTTTATTATATGGTGACCTTCTTTGTCTCTTACAGGTTTTGGCTTGAAATCTGTTTTGTCTGATATGAGTATAGCTACTCCTGCTCTTCTTTTGTTTGTTTTCATTGGCATGGAATATCTTTTTCTGTCCCTTTATTTTCAGTCTATGTGTGTCTTAATAGGTGAATTGTGTTTCTTGGAGGCAACAGATGATTGGGTCTTATTTTTTATCCATTCAACTGGTCTGTGTCTTTTGATTGGAGAATTTAGCCCATTTGCATTCAATGTTATTGATAAATAAGGACTTATTCTTGCCATTTCGTTGTTTTCTGGTTGTTTTATGGTCTTCTCCTCCTTTTCTTCCTGTCTTCCTTTCATTGATTTTTCTCTGGTGATATGATTTAGTTTCTTGCTTTTTATTTTTATTTTTGTTTTATTTTATTTTTATTTTTTGAGACAGAGCCTCTCTCTGTTGCCAGGCTGGAATACAGTGGCACAATCTGGGCTCACTGCAACCTCTGCCTCCCAGGTTCAAGTGATTCTCCTGCCTCAGCCTCCCGAGTAGCTGGGACTAGAGACACGCACCACCATACCCAGCTAGTTTTTGTATTTTTAGTAGAGACAGGGTTTCACCATGTTGGCCAGGATGATCTCGATCTCCTGACCTTGTGATCCACCCGCCTGGGATTACAGGCGTGAGCCACTGCACCCAGCCTATTTCTTGCATATCTGTTTTATGTTTTTTGGTTTGAGGTTGCCACGAAGCATGCAGATACTATGTTAAACCCCTTAACACACTGCATAAACAGATAAGCAAGAATAAAACTAATAAAAACTCTATGTCTTAACTTTATCCCCCTGTTTTTTAACATTTTTATTGTTTCTATTTATACTTCATTATACTCTGTGTCTTGAAAAGTTGTTGTAATTATTTTTTGATTGGCTTATCGTTTAGTTTTTCTACTTAGAAAAAGAGTAGCTTACACACCACAATTACAGTGTTATAATATTCTGTTTCTCTGTGTGCTTACTATTATCAGTGAGTTTTGTACCTTTAGGTGATTTCTTATTGCTCATTAACTTCTTTTTTTTCCTTCTGATTGAAGAACTCCCTTTAGCATTTCTTGTAGGATAGGTATGGTGTTGATGAAATCCCTCAGCTGTTGTCTAGAAAGTCTTTATTTTGCCTTCTTGTTTGAAGAATATTTCAACAGATATACTATTCTAGGGCAAGTTTTTTTCCTTCAGCATTTCAAGTATGTCATGCGACTCTCTCCTGGTCTGCAAGGTTTCCACTGAAAAGTCCACTGCCACATGTATCCGAGCTCCATTGTATGTTGTTTCTTTTTACTTGCTGCTTTTAGGATCTTTTCTTTATCTTTTACCTTTAGGGGTTTGATTATTAAATGCCTCGTGGTAGTTTTTTTGGGTTAAATCCACTTGATGTTCTATAACCTTCCTGTGCTAGGCTGTTGGTATCTTCATCTAGGTTTGGGAAATTCTCCATTATTGTCCCTTTGAATAAACTTTCTGTCCTTGTCTCTTTCTCTGCCTCCTCTTTAAGGCCAATACGTCTTACATTTGTCCCTTTGAGGCTATTTTGTAAATCCCGTAGGCATGCTTCATTGTTTTTTCTTTTGTCTCCTCTGTGTATTTTTGAATAGCCTGTCTTCAAACTCACTAATTCCTTTTTCTGCTTGATAACTTCTGCTATTAATAGACTCTGATGCATTCTTCAGTAGGCTAATTGCGTTTTGTCATCTCCAGAATTTCTTATTTCAGTCTTTTTGTTAAATTTGATAGAATTCTGATTCCTTTTCTGTGTTATCTTGAATTTCTTGAGTTTCCTCAAAAAAACTATTTTGAATTTTCTATCTGAAAGGTCCCATATCTCTTCTTCCAGGCTTTCCAGATGTTCAAAAGAACGAGGGTGTTGTGCTCTAAGCTGTGTCTGCTTTAGGGGGCATCCCAAGCCCAGTAAACTGTGGTTTTTGAAGACTCGCAGAGGTACCACCTTGATGGTTTTGGACAAGATCTGAAAGAATTCTCTGCATTACCAGGCAGAAACTCTTGTTCTCTCCCCTTACTTTCTCCCAAACAAAATCTCTCTTTCTGTTCTGAGTCCCTCTTTCTGTTCCACCTGGATGGGGGTGGAGTGACACAGCACCCCTTTGGTTACCACCCACTAGGACTGCGCTGGGTCAGACCTGAAGCCAGCATAGCAGTGGGTCTCACCCAAGGCCTATTGTAACTACTCCCTGGCTACCACCTACGTTCACCCAAGTCCTTGGGGTTCTACAGTCAGTAGGTGACAATGTGGGCCAGGCCTGTTCCTTGCCTTCAGCGTGACAAGTTTCCCCAGGCCGTGAATGGGTCCAGGTGCTGTCTGGGAGCCAGAGACTGGAGTCAAAAACCTTACCAGTCTACCTGGTGTTCTAATGTACTGTGTGGCTCAAGTGGCGCTCAAACCACAAGACACAGTCCTTCCCATTCCCCTGCTCTTTCCAAAGGCAGAGGAGCTTCCTTCCATGGCCACTGCCTCTACAGGCCCATGGACAGTACTGCCAGACTACTGCTAATGTTCCCTTAAGGCCCAAGGGCTCTTCAGTAAGCTAGCGCTGAATGCTGCCTGGCCTAGGACTTGCCATTCAGGGCAGTGTGTTCCTCTCTGGCATAAGGCAGGTCCAGAGATGCCGTCCAAGAGCCAAGTTCTGGAATCAAGGACCCCAAGAACCCACTTGGTGCTCTACCCCACTGTGGCCAAGATGGCACCTGAGATGCAAGTCAGCCCTCTTTAATTTTCCCTCTGCTTTTCTCAAGCAGGAGGAGTCTTGCCCCTTAGCCCCCACAGCTGGGAATGTGCTAGGTCGTACATACCTGAAGCCTGCGCATCTCAGAGGCTCACCAGGGCCCTCGATGTAGTACCTAGGTATTGCTGCTGGTTGTTTAGGGCCTAAGGGCTCTTCAGTTCATAGGTGATGAATTGTGCCAGGAGTAGGTCCTTCCTTTCGAGGCAACAGGTTTCCGTCTGGCCCAGGGTGTGTCTAGAAATGTCTTGGAGCTGGGGCCTGGGAAGGGGCCTCATGACTTTGACCATTGCCCTCTTCTGCTGTAGCTGAGCTGGTATTCAAGATGCAGGACAGTGTCCTCCCCACTGTTCTCTCAACTCCTCAAATGAAAGGAAGGGGTCTCTTTTGGAGCCATAAGGTGCAGCCTGGCATTACGGGAGGGGTAATGCCAGCACTCTTAGCCTCCCCAGCTGGTGTCCCAGTAGATCACATGCCCTGCCTAGCCCTCTGGCTCTGGGCCTAGTCCAGCAGTAGGACTTGCCTAGAAGTTGTAATCTTTGTGGCCTAGGCTGCCTTAACGTTTCTGGCGAGCCCCAGAGCACTTTAGCCCATTGTGGTGAGGCTTGCAGTAGCTCAAGACCTGACCGCTGGAATCAAGATTCCCCTCTGTCTAGGGTTGGTTTAAATGTTCCCTGCGTGGGTGGGCATCAGCTGAGTTTGGTCTGGTTTTTCTTTCTGCTTTAACAGAGCAGCACTGAGTTCAGTGCCTCACAGTTGCTAACTTTCCCTCTCCCCAGAGAATGGGAACACTCAGCAGCATGCTGTCACTGGGGGATGCTGGAGGGGGTGGCATCTGCGATTCAAGACTTTTTCCTACCTCCTCAGTGTCTCTTTCTGCGATATAAAGTTAAGATCAGGTACTGTGGGCGCTCATGCGATTTTTGGTTCTTACGAAGGTGCTTTTTTTGTATAGATAGTTGTTAAGTTGGTGTTTTTGCAGGACAATAGGTGGAGCCTTCTGTTCCACCTTTTTGCCTTGCCCCTCTTCCTGTTGCACATTTCTTAGCTCAGCATATTTACAGGTGACAACTATTAAGTTGTTTTAGGAATTGTCAGCAATTTAGCTAAAATGAAATTGATTAGAAAAATGGAAACTTAAAACTTCAGAAGGAGTTCTTTTCCTTTAAGCATATTGAACAAAACACATTTAGATACTCATCCAAGGATAAATTACTTCATTCAAAGGTGGTTTTGAAAAAAACAATATATGTTTTACAAGGCTTTACAGTGTAGATTTTTTGGGGGGGCAGGGGAGACAAGGTCTTGCTCTTCCGCTCAGGCTGGAGCTGCAGCATGGCTCACTGCAGCCTCTAACACCCAGGCTCAAGTGATCCTCCCACGTCAGCCTCCCAAGTAGCTGAGACTGCAGGCATGTGCCACCATGCCAGGCTAATTAAAAAAATTTTTTTTGTAGAGACAGGGTCTCACTGTGTTGCCCAGGAGGTTCTTGAACTTCTGGACTCAAGCCCAGCCAGTCAGTGTAGAATCTTTTAATCAAAACTTTGGTTTGTCTGTTTTGGAGAAAGTGATTGTGTACTACTAAAAACATACGAAAAATATGTAAGTAAAAATGTGTTCATTATTTCTGCTGACCATACAACTTTATGAAGCCTGGTTTTGTAGAAATCAATTTCTACTTACTCTGTGTTTGCTTATTAAGGTTTGGGGGTTCTCATATGGTTAGAGAGAAATCCACTTATTACAAATGCTTTCTGTAACAATTGCCTCAATAGCTACATCTGTGCATTAAAAAATTCTGGCATTTGCTTTTCTTTAACTTTAAGAAATATTGATGTGAAATTATTGGGCTACAAATAAATTTGGTACTTTCAAGACATAATAGGATTTGGCCTTCATTGAAATAATTAGGAATGAGGAGTCCTTGTTTCCTCATTTCCAGTTCAGTTGTCCAACATAGTAGCTTCTGGCAGAGCTGATGGGAAAGAAATAGATACCATTGTCTCCCTCTCTGAGGATAACTTTATTCAGTCACATTATAAGGAGAATATTCCTAAGTGACAGGTGGCAGAGCTTAAGATTATTTGAATTTCAACACTTTTTTTGAGATTGCAACCATGAAGAAGACTGTGCTTTATTGGAATTCTACATGTGCCTCTCAGAGGCTGACATGGAATGATTGAAAGTAGTTGAGCTCCATAGTGACATGTCTGTCTAATGTTTTCTTCTCCATCTTGTCAGTGTTCTGATAAAAATTATTGAATTTATTCAGTATTTATTCAGCCCATTGATATTTACTAAATGCCCAGTTATGTACCAATGACCAAATTTTCTGGGAGTTATTTGATTCTGTAGTAAACATTTCTGTTAACAAGTGTGGATTCAAATAAATTCTAGTCTTGGTTAGTGGCTACTGTGGGAAAAAAAGTGGAGGAACTTTTAAATTTTCTTTTGAAACAGGGTCTCACTTTGTCACCCAGGCTGCAGTGCAGTGGCGCATTCTCAGCTCACTGCAACCTCCGCCTCCCAGGTTCAAGCGATTCTCCTGCTTCAGCCTTCCAAGTACCTGGGATGGAACATTTTTAAATTAATAATCCAAAACCAGTATTTCTGGTCACATAATTGAATAATTCTTCTCATGAGTACTCAGGGTACATTAAAGTACTGAAATGGAATTTGCTTAACCAGGGTAGGATGTGGTATTACAAAGTGTGAAGATAAAGCTATAGTCATCAGCTCCATACAGTAACTCAAAATGGCCTTGCCAAGATATGCATATTAAAGATGGAGTATAGGAAATCAATGAATATGGATCATAATGAATCTATGGATGTACATGTTTTATGTAAGTGTATGTATTTGAAAACTTAAAAGTAACTTTGAGCTTTTCCAGATAAAATATGTTGACAAGAATATTTTAAATAAGCTGTAGAGCTCATAAAAATGAATTTCTTATATCTGGTATACTACTGATATATTTGAATGCTTTGAAAATTTAGATTTCTTTTCTCTGATGATTAAAGAACTTTTAGTTTATATATCCAAAATGTATTATGTATGTGAGAGACTGATGTTTTGTCCTAATATAAATCCAACAATGTATTAATAGTTAAATCACTATCCCAATAGTAGTCTATAGTGTTAATATAGTGGATATTACAATTATTTACAAATAATAATACATTTAGGAACATTCTATTAAGTGCTGTTGTTGGTACATATCAAAAAACTTTTTGTATATTAATTATTCATCCTTAAAATATAGGCCAAAACCAGTGTTTTCTTGATTATGGTAACCTACAGAAATTGACAGACTGCATATGGGTAGCTTGAGAGTTTAATTTTCTAGGTGTAGAATTTTAATCCTGTTCCTCTTGGGAACAGTTTTGACATTAGTTTGGTATTTTTGCAGAGAGCAGTGTTGCATAGAGAAGACAATTTCTCATCAACATCTCATTAATCCTATTTCCCTTAGAGTAGAAAGAAATGGCAAATGCTCTAAATTGTTTTAAGTATTTTATGTGCAGCAGAATTTTAGACTTTCAAATAAGAAGGTATATATGATGTACAGTAATGTTTTTGTTTAGTCTTGGTTACTTATAGTGGTAGTTACAATTTTTTTAAGCAAGTTTCTTTGATTATATAAACAATGTTTGCTAATGCTGAGAATTTGGAAAATGTAGAACTTACCATGTGGACTTCAGCCCTCAATCCCAAAGGGCTTGAAGAGGTGTTTTTACTTTTTAAATTCTTTCAGTGGATGCAATTGTCTTTTTAATACTTACTTAGTTAAAGGCATGCCTTCAGAGAAAAGTCAGGTGATTTAGTAAAATTTATGGACTACATAATCAACCTATTTACCACTGTCAATGGTGAGAAAATGACTGTGGCTCTTTCAAGATTTTTGCCTTGTGAGGGAAGAGATTCCTGTATTAACATTCTACCTAAAAGAGTTTGTTTCCAAAAGCTGAGTGAGTTTTTAGAATTTAAGTAAGTGGACTGATCAGGTAGGACTGGATGGTTGTTTCCAGATGTTGCTTTCACTGATCAACATTGAATTGTTGGCCGGGAAGTCAGGTAGAATAATTTGGACACCTCAGTGCCAGGGATAATTTGATCAATTATAACCAGGCTGTCTGGAGACAGCCTTCTGCCTGTTCTTGAGTCTAACAATGGATTTTTATAGCCAGTAATGCCTCAGTGCACGAACAAGCTGGACTGTTGCTGAAGGCAGAAGAAAAACACTCTTCTCAGCAGTAATTTTCCATTGAGAAAAGTTAAGGAAACAATATTCATTCAACAAATACTGGCTGGGGATAGTGGCTCACACCTGTATTCCCAGCACTTTGAGAGTCCTAAGCAGGAAGATTGCTTAAGGCTAAGAGTTTGAAACCCGCCTGGACAACAGGTGAGACCCTATCTTTACAGAACATTTTTAAAAATTAGCTGGGCATGGTGGTGTGTGCCTGTAGTCCCAGCTGCTCGGGAGACTGAGGTGGGAGGATCTTGAGCCCAGGGGTTTCAGGCTGCAGTGAGGTATGATCACTGCACTGCACTCAAGTCTGGGTGACAGCAAGATTTGTTTCTAAAATGTTCTTAAATTAAAAAAGCACAAAAACAAGTACTTTAGAGCTTATACTATATTCATGGCACTATGCTATTCTTCAAGAATATATATAGAGAAAATAAAATTGCTATTGGGGAGTTTACTGTCTAGAAAGAGGAGACTAATTACCCAGCAAGGAGTGGTGATAAGTTCTAGACCAGAAGTATAAAAAAGAACTAAAATTTGGAAAAGAAATGTCCAGCTGTAATCAAGAAACATAGCAAATTAACAGTTCACACTTTGGGAGGCTGAGGTGGGTGGGTCACTTAAGATCAGGAGTTTGAGACCAGCCTGGCCAACATGGTGAAACCCCGTCTCTACTAAAAATACAAAAATTAGTCTAGCATGATGGCAGATACCTGAAGTCCAAGCTACTCAGGAGGCTGGGGCACAAGAATTGCTTGAACCTGAGAGGTGGAGGTTGCAGTGAGCTGAGATTGTGCCGCTGCACTCCAGCCTGGGCAGCAGAGCAAGACTCTGTCTAAAAACAAAATAGTGTTAATTGACGATTTAAGTCAATAATTATAATATCTTCTTTGTAAATTAATATTCACTGTATTAACATTTTAGTTTAATTACTATTATAAGTAGAATTTTCAGTGCTGCAAAAGAAGTAGCACTGAAATGTAAATTTCCTCAGCAAGGCAACTTACTGGTATAGAATGGTGCAGCTCACAGATGGAAGTATAGCGAGCACACACCAGGAGAAGGAGGGGAAGGGGTACTTACGCCTGATGGAGGTTGCCCCTACTGCTCTGTCATTCCGCTATTGGCTAGGGTTAGACCACACAGTCTAGTCTAATTTCGACTGGCTATTTTAAAGGGAGCAGGCCAGAGTGGCGGGGTGGGTAGTTTGGCAGTAAGGACAATTACGGGCAGGTCAGAGCAGGTAAGCAGGGCTCAAAGCAGTTGACCAGAGCAGGTAACTGAAGCAGGTGACTGGGACGAATCAGGATGGCGCAGGGGACTGGGGAAACAGATGTGAACTACTAATTAGAACTGGTGGAAAAGGTTGTTTACTGAAACTACAAGGAAGTTAAATTTTAAAATAGAGAATTAAAGAATAAGAATGCTAAACAAACTGACATACTGATTCTTTGAAGATAAACTTGGGGCTCACTATATCTAACATTATTAATACAGCTGATTTTATATTAGGACAAAACATCTCTCTCACACTCACACTATATATTTTGTATATATAAACTAACAGAGTTCGTTAATCATCAATTCTGACCTTTTATGCCGTGATGACCTTGCAGAACTTCAGGAAAACCTGTAAATGAAAGCGATAGAGACAGGTATAGCTATTATAAGAAATTTGGTTCTGATGAAGAATCCTTCCAGGGAACTGCCAAAGTTTTTGTAAACACCACCTCTGCTGCAGTTTCGGATGCTCAGCAATACTAAGTTCATCCGTTCACTTACATAAGGAAGAAATGTTAGACGAGGTTTGATTTTATTTAATTCAAGTGGGTGAAGTGTCAGAAGGATTTTTTTTTTGTTTTTGTTTTTGTTTTTTTTGAGCAGGGCTGAGAGCCTCAATGATCTGAGTGTCACTCAGCAAAGGTTTCTGAGAGATTTTAATTGTCCATTAAGGAAAAATGGCACACCCATTTTTCTGCCTTCACATTACACAATTTCCCTAGGTAATCTAATTTCATTCTTCCTTTTTTTGTAGTGTATATACATAAATTATTCTCACCTCTCTGTCTAGCTCCAGGCAGAGCACCAGACTCATCTATCCAGCCTCAGTGACCCAGAGTCATCTGTGTCATACAATGAACTCTTAACACTTGCCCTCCTTCCCTTCTCTTTTCTCTGATTCTTGGTGCTTTCAAATCCTTGCTTCTCAAAATGTGGTCCATGACACATTAGCGTCACCTGTGCTTGTTAGAAATGCAGAGGCTCAGGCACCACTCCATACCTACTGAATTAGGATCTGTGTTTTAGCAAGCTGTCTAGGTGATCCTGTGCATGTTAAAGGTGGAGATGCACTCTCTTAGCTGCCACCATCGCTGCCACCTCCTCACAGACAATAACATCAAAGACTGAACCTCTTTGATTACCTCTCATATTAGTCTGTTCTCACACTGTTACGAAGAAATACCCAAGACTAGGTAATTTATAAAGGAAAGAGGCTTAATTGACTCACAGTTTCACATGGCTGGGGAGGCCTCAGGAAACTTACAATCATGGCGGAAGGCAATGAAGCAGCAAACACCTTTTTCACAGGGCTGCAGGACAGAGTAAATGCAAGCAGGGGAAATACTAGATGCTTATAAAACCATCAGATCTCATGAGACTCACTATCATGAGAACAGCATGTGGGAAACCACCCCCATGATCCAATTACCTCCACCTGGTCACCCTTGATACTTGGGGGTTATTGGGATTATGGAGATTACAATTCAAGGTGAGATTTTGGGTGGGGACACAGCCAAATTACATCACCTCTATAATCAGGATTATGAGTTTGGCTGGTGAACTATTAAACAAAGGGAGAGATTGGGGAGGTGTTGGTCAAAGAATACAAAATTTCAGTAAGGAGAGCTATTTTACAACATGGTGACTATAGTTAATAACAATGTATTCAAGATTGCTAAGAGTAGATTTTTAAATGTTCTCATCGCAAAAAAATAAGTATGTGAGGTAATATGTTAATTGGTTTGATTTAGCCATTCTATAATGTATACATATATCAAAACATCATATTGTGCACCATAAATATGTATGACTTTTGTGAATTAAAATAAATAAATGAATAAACAACCAGACAGACACTGTAGAGGGATAAGCTCCCGGTATCTCTCTGTTGCACTCCAGGCCCTGACATTCCCTGTTGTCTCTTTGTCTCTTTCCATCATTTACCTGCCTGCCTCTCAGTTTCTGAACAGTCCACCCCGTCCACCCTCACTTCACTACACCAGTGCAGGCCTTAATTTTCTGTGCTCGGAATGACTGCCAGGGCCGCTAAACTGGCCTTTTGCCCACACTCCCATCTCATTGTTCTCAGATCCACATCATTAATGGAATGATTTTGCAAATCCAAATTACACACCTGCTCAACATCCTTGGTGACTTCTCATCACTTGCTGCCCTTTTTTCCTAAGTGAGTCTCTGAACATACCTGGCTGTTGCAGGGCCCTGTATTGTGCATGTGCTGCTTTCCCATATCCCCTTTCCTCCTTTCCTTCCCCTTCCTTAGAACTCACTGTAGTATTACCTGCTTTATCTCCTCCTGACCACCTCTCTGCCCTGCACTCCATTACTTCTGTAGCACCCACCCAGAGGAATGCTTAGTGTGTGCTGTGCCTCCCCCACACTAAAATGTGAACCCCTTGGGAGCAGGAACTGTATTTATATTTATCTCTGATATCTGGTGTACCAAGCATAGGCTCTGATAATTATAGTGAGTAATAAATAGATGTTTGTCAACTCTCATTGTTTACACTGACTAGGAAATCTTGTTTGCTTTCTTGGAATTACTAAAAGATAGCTAAGTAATTTTTCCCCCTTCTGGAATTCAGATACACATAATTAGATTAATTGTAGTCCTTGGCTTATGACAGATTTTTATCATTGGCCCATACTTGCCCCCACTTTTGTTTTATTTAATACCAAATTAATGTACCCTCATGAAACACCCCCCAGATGGAAACTGAAAGGTTATTGTTAATCTTTACCTATGCACGTCTTCTTTATATCATTCCCTCCTTACCTTTTTCCTCCCTCATTCTTCCCTTCCTTGATGACTTCTTGAATTTCCTGTTTGCTTTAAGACACACTAAAGTTCGATTTCATTATAGCTTGCTTTTTTTGAACGCCCACTACATAGGAGGGTGGTCACTTTCACATACCTTACCTCATTTAATCTTCACAGGATCCCTGCAAGTTAGGTGGCATTATTCTTCTCATTGTGCAGAGGCAGAAGCTGAGGCACCCAAGCTGGGCATGTTTCTCTGAGTCACATACATGGCAGGAGAGGGCTCTGGACCTAGTGCTGTCTCCTTGCTAGGGCTGGCCCTGAAGCGTGGCCGTTCTGTGACAGTGACAGCGGGATTGTTCCTTTACTCTGGGTTTTGTACAGACTGGGTGCATCTGGGACTGTCCCCTAACTTTTGGTTTGCATGCATTTTTTTTTTTTTTGGTTAGGTAATCAATCATATTAGAGGCGGGCAGATCATGAGGTCAGGAGCTGGAGACCAGTCTGGCCAATGTGGTGAAACCTTGTCTCTCTCTACTTAAAATACAAAAATTAGGCCGGGCATGGTGGCTCACACCTGTAATCCAAGCACTTTGGAGGCCAAGGCGGGCGGATCACCGAGGTCGGGAGTTCAAGACCAGCCTGACCAACATGGTGAAACCCCATCTTTAAAAAAAAAAAATACAAAAATTAGCTGGGCGTGGTGGTGTACACCTATATTCCCAGCTACTCAGGAGGCTGTGGCAGAATTGCTTGAACCTGGGAGATGGAGGTTGCGGTGAGCTGAGATCGAGCCACTGCACTCCAGCCTGGGCAACAGAGCAAGACTCTTATCTTGAAGAAAAAAAAAAATCAACGATACTTTCTAAAAATAGGAAGTTCATTCTATTTTAATTTTTTTTTTTTTTTTTTAACATTTGAGGTATTTCATAACATAAGCGACGAGATATAATGGATATCTTTGTGTTATTCTCCACTATTCTTTCAGTGTGTGTGTTTTTTTGCTTTGGTCCTTCTGGAATGGACTTAAAGCTTTGACTTTCGACGGAACTAAATTGGATGATAATGAATGATACCTACTTATTGTAGACAGTTTTGAACTGTCATATGTTTGACTTGCATACCATATGTAGCGAAACTAACCCTTTTCAACAACCTCTTTATTCAGAATTCTGTCTTCAGGCTTCTCAACCAATGTTAATATAGCAGCAGTGTCTGGGGGAAGCCAGCAGGAGGGCAGGAGCCAAGCACCGTGGTGCCACTGGGGCCTGGTCTGTTCAGATTTCTCCTCCTTCTTATCCCCCACACTAGCACCTTGGAGTCCTACAGTGTGTCCCTTCACTCAACCCATCTGTCCCTCCCAGCTGCAGTTTATGTGTGCAGCCAGGTGGAATTGCTCTCTCTTTATTCCAGCTCTAGAGTCCCAGCATGTGGGATGGTGTTTGAAGACTGGAGACGGGCTCACAGGATGTGGGAGGGACGGGCAATTGGGAGATCCACCTACTATAGTCTCAGTAAACATTGCCGCGCACGGCTGGGGCTGACGGAAGTTTTATTTACAGGAACAATTGGAAATATTCTTATATGTTTTTTTAAATTCTGGAATTCTCTCCTTGCAGAATGGAAAAGTATGTTTGTTCTAATGTTAGAT
This sequence comes from Aotus nancymaae, assembly GCF_030222135.1. Taxonomy (NCBI): domain Eukaryota; kingdom Metazoa; phylum Chordata; class Mammalia; order Primates; family Aotidae; genus Aotus; species Aotus nancymaae. The sequence continues at coordinate 29,057,998 of NW_026988454.1, forward strand.
ATTTGTTTTTCAACATGCTTTTGGATTAATGTTTTATACAGAAAAAAGAAATGCTTGAATTTCCATGAACATTTTTAGTAAAATTGTTTAATTCTTCCCATTTTATATTAGCAACCACCGTATTGTCCTATTTTCTAGAAATAATGTAAAGTTTAGCTTTTTGAATTAGTCATTTTCCATCACAGTAGTAATAGAATCCTTTGTGAAGCTCTGTCCTTACTTCCTGCCCTTCTCAAAAAAAAACAACTAATGTTAGAAATAATTGTATTAATAACATTTTGCTCACATTGAATTCTCTTTGGGGAAGGCCTGAGTTTCATTCATAAACACTTTCTACTTTATTGCTTTTGTTACGCCCTTCTCGGATGTTGATCTTGTTGAGAAATTGTTTCATATCATTTAGGTCATGGAATATTTTTCTTGTATCATCAAAAAACAGGGCTTTGCCTCACTGCTGGCCAGTGGTGACTACTTACCTTGTGCAGATTTTCTTTCAACCTCTTCTTTCTCTTTACCTAAATCTGAAGGATTCTTTTGTTTGCATCTTAAATGTTATCTTGTTATCTCATCTTCTTTCTTGGCAGGTGCTAAGGAGTATCTTTAAAAAAAATTTATTAAGACGGTTTAAAAACTGACTACGGGCCGGGCGCGGTGGCTTAAGCCTGTAATCGCAGCACTTTGGGAGGCCAAGGCGGGTGGATCACGAGGTCAAGAGATCGAGACCATCCTGGCCAACATGGTGAAACCCTGTCTCTACTTAAAATACAAAAATTAACTGGGCGTGGTGGTGCGTGCCTGTAGTCCCAGCTACTCGGGAGGCTGAGGCAGGAGAATTGGTTGAACCCGGGAGGCAGAGGTTGCAGTGAGCTGAGATCGTGCCACTGCACTCCAGCCTGGCACCTGGCGACAGAGTGAGACGCTGTCTCCAAAAATAAATAAATAAATAAATAAATAAATAAATAAATAAATAAATAAAAACTGACTACGACGTTATGGTTGTTTTGCTTTTGTTTTTGTTTGTTTGAGTGGTTTTAACTTGGAGATTGCTTCTTAATTATGTACTCTTCCCCTTCAGTTCTTGAGAATTGAAAAAAAAATTCTGAGATTTTTGACTTATTGTTCAGTTTCTCAGACCTTTCCAATCTCTGTGGTTTTCTTGGTCAATGAATTTATCTTTCCTCAGTATCATTCATTTGTGCATATTATACTAATATATCTTCAAGTTAGTTAATTCTTTGGAGTTTGATCTGTTTTTTACTTTATCACCTCATTTGTACTTTTTGTTTTTTTCTAGGGGAATAGTTTTTAAACATTACTGAACCATGGACTCCTTTCTGGACTTGAACACAACTACTGATGGGTATCCTGCAGAAAAACTGCAGTCCCTTTCCCCAGAAAAAGGGGAGTATATAATTTCAGAGCTTCAGCGATCCCATGTTTCTCAATGATTCTCTTGCCTTTTAAATTTTTGTTTATTTATTTATTTGTTTATTATTATTTTTTAGAGATGGGGTCTCGCCATGTCACCCAGACATGGCATGATTATACTCACTGCAGCTTTGAACTCCTGGGCTAAAACGGTCTTCCTGCCTCAGCCTCCTGAGTAGCTGAGACTACAGACATGCACCACTGCACCTGGCTAATATGTTATTTTATTTTTTTTGTAGCGATGGAGTCTACCTGTGTTGCCCAGGCTGGTCTCAAATTCCTGGCCTCCCACCTTGTCCTCCCAAAGTGATGGGATTACAGGTGTGAGTCACCATGCCTGGCCTCTCCTTTTTAAAAAACACCATAGAGAATGTACTATTTGTACGCTCCTCAAACTTGATCTTCCACTTAAACATATATTGTGAGTATCTTTAATTCGGTGGGAATAGTAGGTATGAAAAGTAACAGTCAACCAATCTCTCTTGTAACTTCTGGATTTAACAATTTTTTTTTCTTTTTGAGACGGAGTCTTGCTCTGTTGCTCAGGCTGGAGTGCAATGATGCAATCTTGGCTCACTGCAGCCTCTGCCCCCTGGGTTCAAGTGATTCTCCTGCCTCAGCCTCCCGAGTATTTGGGATTATAGGCTCACACCACCATGTCCGGCTAATATTTTCTGTTTTTAGTAGAGACAGGGTTTCACCATGCTGGCCAGGCTGGTCTCAAACTCCTGACCTCATGTTCCATCTTCCTTGGCCACCCAAAGTGCTGGGATTACAGGTGTAAGCCACTGCATCCGGCTGATTTAATGATTTTTGTTCTGTCTCTAAATTAACTAGCTTTAATCTTCTCACATTAATGATTATGTGATACTCCTATAAGTAGATTTTGATCTTGGAAAATTTTGATGAACCAATTGTTACTTACACTTTTTTTTTTTTTTGCGACAGTTTTGTTCTTGTCACCCAGGCTGGAGTACAGTGGTGTGATCTCGGCTCACTGCAACCTCTGCCTCCTGGGTTCAAGCGATTCTCCTGCCTTGGCTTCCTGAGTAGCTGGGATTACAGGCTCCTGCCACCATGCCCAGCTAATTTTTGTATTTTTAGTAGAGATGGGGTTTCACCATGTTGGCCAGACTGGTCTCAAACTCCTGACCTCAGTTGATCTGCCTGCCTCAGCCTCCCAAAGTGCTGGGATCACAAGCGTAATCCACTGCGCCCAGGCAACATTTTTCATTTTATTTTAAGTTACCTGTGTCCTCCTCTTTCTTGTTTTCCTAGAAGAGAAAAATGCAGAGGAAATGGTAGGAACTCCTGCATCAGGTAGAGTGACACCTAAGGCCCAGGGGCTAAGGCAAATGACTCAGAAATGAGAGGGTCATGACATGTGGACATTAGTTTCTTAGGTGATAATTTGCATAAATAAATTGCCAAATGTGATAAATTAGACTTAATAAACAATTATTGCTCGGCTCTCTGGATGTGTTGAAGTGCTCTCTGGATGTGTTGGGAGTGATCTACTCACTGGCAGATCCCTCTGTACAGGCCATTATTTCTTTTATACAAAAGTGTTTTGAAACAGCAGACGATTCTAGATAGGCAGAAGAAAGAAGAAGGAAAAATAGTCTTCCCTTCCATAAAGGTGTTTCTTTATTCCCCTTTCTACCTTTCTGTTCTGAATATCATAGTTAAAAATGTGTTCATTTTTCAAAAGCTGATTTTGTGTCTTGTTTGCTAAGATATCATACATATGTCTGGTCATATTAAGCAGGTGAATGGCTTTTCTGCAATGACCTAAACAGCTAGTCAGAAAAACAGTTGCTCTCGGCTTAGTTTATTTATTTGAAAGGTGCTTCCCCTTTTAGATTGCACAGGACTTGAACACAACTACTGATGAATGTCTACAGATTGCCTCAAGTGTTCTTAGTAATTCAAGACAGTGGTTTTTAATCAGGTTTTAACTGTGTGTCACAACCAGTTGGAGGAGCTTTTTTGAAATATACATATCTGTGCATCATTCTTGTCCCACTTAATCAGACTCTCCAGGGGCCGGGGCCTGGGCAGGTAGCTCTTAGCAAAATCTCCTTGGGTAGCTGATGTATAGCCTTGATTAGGAAGAACTGATCTAGCAGGTGTCGTTCCTTTAGCATTACTAAGAATGTTTGCATACTTTTTCCTTGCAGGAAGGTCTCTGTTACAAGTTTCTGTAAATTAATGCTTATAAAATCGTGGCATATAAAATTATATCCATATGAAAATATATGTATACTCTTAATGAATTTGCTAATGGAAACTTTCTATTTTTGACACTTCTTCTTAGCTGTCCCTCTGTTCATCTCCTCAGTGCTTCACAAGAAATGTTTGGTGGTGAGATCCAACCCTTCTGCATTGGTGACGGCTGCAGATGTGAGAATGAAGCTGCTGTCACCTTGCAGTTCGGTGCACCCCACTGGGCACTAGTCAGTTGCAATAGTGATGGACTGTGTTGAGATCTGATAGGGAGAGGGACACACATTGTTCCATGGGACTCAGCTTGTTCTCCAGGAGTAATAGGAAGGCAGTACCTGCAGTTCTGTAGAATCCTTGACTTTCTCAGAAGCTCTGTCAAGCTTAGCTAATAGCTGTCTAGGATCTTCATCTTTGTGTGTGTGTGTGTGTGTGTGTGTGTGTGTATGTGTGTGTGCACATTTTTCTCACTGACTGTTTCACAAGCATGAATTCCTCTTGTCAACAGTCCTTAACATGGAGGACTCATGTTGTTCTAGAAAACAGTGTTTGCTCTATACACAACTACTGGACAGAGGGAGGGATAGTTAATAGCTGGATGAACAAATGAAAGTGTACTTGATGCCTTTGAATTAGTGGGGGGTGAAAGGGGAGAGACAGAGTGAGACTAAGAAACTGACTGACCTGGCTGGGTACGGTGGCTCACGCCTATAATCCCAGCACTTTGGGAGGTGGGCGGATCACGAGGTCAGGAGTTTGAGGCCAGCCTGGTTGATATGGTGAAACTCTATCTCTACTAAAAATACAAAAAACAATAAAAATAAAAATAAGCCGTGTGTGGTGGCGAGCACCTGTGTCCCAGCTACTCGGGAGGCTGAGGCAGAATAATCACTTGAACCTGGGAGGCCAAGGTTGCAGTGAGCCAACATCACACCACTGCACTCCAGCCTGGGTGACAGAGTGAGACTCTGTCTCAAAAAAACAGAAAAAAAAAAAAAAAAAGAAAAAAAAAGAAACTGACTGACCTTTTGAGTGAGTCTAGGAAGTAATGTGAATTTCATTAGGGTGTGGAGAATGCAGTTTTTCTTCTTCCCTGTGAGGTTTCTCTTTTAGCAAATAAGAGCAATGACAACTTCACGTACATGTTACCGGTGTCCCTTCCCATTGCCTGAAAAATCTCCTTTCCCTCTCAGATTAGCCAGCATTTTCCCTTATGTATAAGTCTTGTCATTTTTATATAAAAGTCCCATTCTGTGTGTCTCACTGTTGCCACGTGGTCACCTTTCCCACTAGTCTCTAGTCTTCCTCCTCACCCCTTAGTTATTGTAGTACTTGAGTGGCCCTACCCAGCTTTTGCACTTAATTGTAGTTGCTCATGGTTTGCTTATTGCTTCATGTGAACCATATAATTTATCTTCCCAAATAGACGATAACCTTTTAAAGAATAGTGCTGCATTTTAGGCTACTTCTGCATTCCCTGTTGCACCTAGGAGAGCCATGCCGGTGCTTCTGGGTCCTTCTGAGAGCTGTCAGGAGTACTTCCTTTAAGCTGGTGTCTTAATGGGTGGTTGACAGAGTAACCTCCACCCCTGACTGCTCAGCCCTAGCAACATAACTTGAGTCCATTGTTTCTTTGACCTGGTTCTGGCAGATTGGGCTCTTTTCCTAGAGAGTTTACTTAGAGTCTTGGTGGGAGGAGGTGGGGATATAGACTGGTTTCCAAAATTCTAAAGATCTAGCAAGACCTGTTCTGGCCTCTCCCATTGGGTTTAGGTGTTGTCAGGTGGGCTGTGTGGTCTGGTTTATCCAGACTTGCTGGAGCATCCCTACATGTGCTAAATGCTGACCCAAATACTTGGGATGGGCAGGTACACCCAGGTCAGCTTTCTCCTTTGTGCTCTCTTCTCTCTCTCTCTCTCTCCCTGCCTCCTCCCTTGTTCTCTCCCCCTTTCTCTCTTTACTTGTTCCTACCACCAGCTGAAGAATTTGTAATATCACAAACTGCCCTGTACTGCTCCTACTATAAATGTTGCTACTCTGCAGAGTGAGTATTCTCTTGAATTAACTGTTGTTCATTGACTAATATCTTGGTGTTCAAGGAATATACAATGTTGTAGGCTAGGTATGTACTATTTATGAAGTCACACTTTGAAATTTCAAACCATAAGTCGCTGTGCAATAATAATTTAGCTGTACCACAATGTATATAGTCTACATGTGGTCTCTTAAGCTTGTATTTTAGACATAATATTGATAAAAAATTTCTGTACGAATTTTTCATTATTTGCTCTGGTTTCAAAAGAGTAACAAATCAGAATAGATTTATTATTTCTGGGACATTGGTAAATTTGTTTGGAGCAGATGTTTTGAAATAGAGTAGCAATTTTTTTCTTTTCTTTTTTAAAAAATAGAGACGAGGTCTTGCTATGTTTCCCAGACTAGTCTCAAACTCCTGAGCTCAAGCGATCCTTCTGCCTTGGACTCCCTAAGTACTGGGACTTCAGACATAAGCGCCTGGGGAGTAGTAATCTAAGTCAGTACACTTATAACCAGGAGTTGCAGGTATTGATGTAAACTTGGGCATTATCCCTCAATTCAGTTAGTATCAGTTTGAATTTACATATTCCTTCCTCTTCCTGCTCCTCCTTTTTTTTTTTTTTTTTGAGATGGAGTCTCACTCTATCGCCAGGCTGGAGTGTGTGGTTGCGATCTCAGCTTACCACAACCTCCGCCTCCCGGGTTCAAGCGATTCTCTCACCTCAGCCTCCCAAGTAGCTGGGATTACAGGCATGCGCCACCTTGTCCAGCTAATTTTTATATTTTTAGTAGAGACGGGGTTTCACCATGTTGGCCAGGATGGTCTCGATCTTTTGACCTTGTGATCCGCCCTCCTCGGCCTCCCAAAGTGCTGGGATTACAGGCCTGAGCTACCACGCTGGGCCTCGCTTCTTCTTATTTTAAGAACCTGATTTGCTTGCTTACTTGGGTTATTTCTGTATTAAAAAAATGGTTTCCTAAACTGGTGTCTCCATTCATAGATAACCTGAATGTCTTATCGTAGCCAAAGAAGGTTGGGAGTATGTTTATGAATAGAATCGTAATTTCCACCAGCAAAATAGCAACAAAGGGTTGGAAAGCAACATTCTAAACGTATAAGAGTGCCTTGAACAAGCAATAACAAAATTTTCCTCAAGTTGCTTCCTGGAGGGTGTGGGCTGGAAGGCTCTCCTGGCTGGGGAGAAAATATGGATGATGGCACTGACCTGCCTCACACCCTGCTGCACCTGCGGGGCTGAGGTTTCCATAATTTTGCAGGCTGAGACCTGAGGAGGGCTGGGCTCTCTTATTCTTTCCCATAGCCTTGGTGTTCGAACTTAAGTTTCAGCTTTGCCATTTGTCAGCTTTGTGATCTAGGGCAGTGGTCGTCAACCTTTTTGGCACCAGTGACCAGTTTCTTGGAAGACACTTTTCCCACAGACCTGGGGTGGGGTGGAGTTGGGTGGGTGGTGGTGGTGGTTTCAGGATGAAACTATTTCAACTCAGTTCATCAGGCATTAGATTCTCATAAGAAGCGTGCAACCTAGATCCCTCGCATGCACAGTTCACAGTAGGGTTCGTGCTTCTATGAGAATCTAATGCTACCGCTGATCTGAAAGGAGGCGGAGCTCAGGCAGTAATGCTTTCTTGCCTGGTGCTCACCTCCTGCTGTGTGGCCATTACCAACAAGCAATAGACCAGACTGGTACTGGTCCGTGGTCTGGGGGTTGGGGACCCCCGACATAGAGTATTTTATTTAAATTCACTGTGTCTCAGTTTCCTTGGTTGAAATGGGGATATGGAGTAGCTACTTTGTAGGGTCATTGAGAGGATTCAGTGTTAGAACAAGGCCTGCTTGTATAGTGACCACTTATTTCCTTGAGTTACTATGCAGCTACAAGCAACAGATCCCAAACACCGGTGATTAACACTCGTGGGTGTTTATTTTTCTCAAGTAATGAGAAGTTCAGAAGTAGGCAGCCCAGGGCTAGGACGGTTTCACGAGGCCATCATCAGACTCCAGTATTTCCACTCGGCTTTCCTTAGTGTGTGTTTTGTCACCTCATAGTCACAAAGTGGCTGCCTCGTCTCCAGCACCATCCTTGCATTCCAGCAGGAAGAAGATGAAGGTCAGAGAGCAAATGGTGAGCACCAGCTGAATTGCCTCTCTTTATAAAGAGATTTCCCAGAAGCCCACACATCAGTTACATCATATTGACCAAAATTATATCTTATGATCTTATCTATAAGGAAGGAAAGGAAATAATAGTTTTTAATTGAGCGTGTTATTATTCCCCCAAACATCAAGGTTGTTATTGGTAGTAAGGAAGAATTAGAAAAGGGATATTGGAGGCTGGGTGCAGTGGCTCATGCCTATAATCTCAGCACTTTGGGAGGCCAAGGAGGGTGGATCACAAGGTCATGAGTTTGGGATCAGCCTGGCCAATATGGTGCAACTCTGTCTCTACATTTTTTAAAATACAAAAATTAGCTGGGTGTGGTGGCTCATGCCTGTAATCCCAGCTTCTTGGGAGGCTGAGGCAGGAATCGCTTGAACCCAGGAGGCGGAGGTTGTGGTGAGCTGAGATCATGCCATTGCACTCCAGCCTGGGCAGCAAGAGTGAAACTCCATCTTAAAAAACAAAACAAAACAAGAAAAGGATATTGGGTAGGCAAACCAGCCATAGCTGCCACAGCACTCAACGTTGTTACCATAGGAATCATGGAAATTTGCAGAAGCAGCAGCATTCATTTCCAGGCCATCCTGCGCTAAATGTGGGCATACCATTTTACATCTTTTTTTTTTTTTTTTGAGACAGAGTCTTGCCCTGTCACCAGCTGGAGTGCAGTGGCATGATCTTGGCTCACTGCAACCTCCACCTCCTGGGTTCAAGCGATTCTCCTGCCTCAGCTTCCTGAGTAGCTGGGAGGTGTCTGCCTCTATGCCCAGCTAATTTTTGTATTTTTAGAAAAGATGGGTTTTCACCCTGTTGGCCAGGATGGTGTTGATCTCTTGACCTCATGATCCGCCCACTTTGGCCTCCCAAAGTGCTGGGATTACAGGCATGAGCCACTGCCCCCTGTCCCATTCTACATCTTTCTCCTGCTTTCTCAGCCTAATCCACTTCCTCTCTGCTATTACTGCCCAGGGACTTAAATGTCTTATCAGATGTCCTTATTCTGTTGCCCATAAATTCCAGGGTGCTTTGGGGGAGCACCAGGAGGCAGTGGCAGTCTGGTGGCTCCACTAGCACTGAAGACAGGATGCAGGGCAGTCCGGTTATCTGCAAGATGTGGAACTGGACAGGTGGCATGGCCATGGGGGATTTGTTCAGTGTCCAGCTCTCTACTTGCTGCACTTTTTCCTCCTCTATTCAGACTCTTAGGTGCACATACTCCCTCAATTTTACTGGCATTCCATTCCCATGCTGCATGTTGATGAAATGGAAAAAGAGCCTTTGCTTGCATTTGTCACCGCGGAAAAACTTGGCTCACACTCTCAGACCCAGGCGTGGTGTTTCCCATCTGTGATGGCCACCACTGACGAGCTGCCTGCTTCTAATACACATCAGTTAGGGTTTCTAAGCTTGGGGAAGGGCAGAAGGCCAGGTACCATCATCTGAAACTCCACTTCCATCAGAAACAGTGAAAACTTTTTCAGGATGGGCACAACTACCTCATGTTGGCTTAGGCTTTGTTATAGGATGGTTCACTGATAGCCAGTATTTTGGCCCACAATTAGTTAAAAGCATAATACCAGCCAACCTTGAAGCAGTGTTCCATACCTGCTTCCGTCATCTTATTTCCACTCCAGAATCAGCACACTTTCCATTAAGAAAATGGGCCTGGTGTGGTGGTTTCTCAGGGTTTGCTTCAAATCTACTTCTACTTCCATTAGCTGTCAATACAGAGCTACTGCAAATTCAATAAATGATGGCTCATTATGAAGGTGCAAATGCTTTGTGGTCTGACTAAGACTAAAAGTGGTATCTCCATGCCCTTTCCTTAAAAAAGAGGTAGTTTTCTTCAATCAAAGAGCTTTGTAAATGCAGTAAGATCAGCAAGGGAAGTTAATTTTTGAAAAAGCTAAATTTATTTAGTGCTATTTAAACTCCACAAACCCACTCATTTTGTAAAAGGAAGATAGATTTTTAAAGTTCACAAATAAAAGGTAAGTGCTATTGTGTCAGGTTAGTTAAAAGTGAAGATGATTGAGAGGGTAGTGTGTCAATTTCTTTTTTTTTTTTTAATGTAGAAGCTTTCTCAGAGAAAAATGCTCAAATATTAACAATTCTCCTTGTCCAACCCCTCCTCAGAGGTAACCAATATTTTCACTCTCTCATGTATCTTCTAAAACTTTCTATGCATTTATTTATTTTCCATGGAAATTATATTTAAAACTATATATGGTATTATACTGTGCATTATACAACTTTCAGCTTTTAACAATAATATGTCTTGAAGGTTATGACATACCAGTACATTTCTATTTCTTTCTTTTTCATTGTTGCATGGTATTCTGTATTATGGATATATCATGGTTTTAATCCTCTCCTTAAGAGGCGCTTAAGTTGTTGCTAATGTTTTTGATTCTGGCTTTGTATTTTGGGTATTACAATTATGCAGTTCTTGTATTAGTGTTTCTTTACATATGTGTGAGTATTTCTCCAGGATAGATACTAAGAAGTAAAATATTTGAGGCAAACAGTATATGCATTTCAAATTTTAATAGATACTTCCAGATTTGCTTCCAAAGTGGCAATGCTAATATACTCTCCCATCAGCAGTATGCATACGAGAGTTTCAACATACTTTTTTTTTTTAGATGGAGTGTCACTCTGTTGCCCAGGCTGGAGTGCAGTGGCATGATCTTGACTCACTGCAACCTCCACCTCTTGGGTTCAAGGAATTCTTCCACCTCAGCCTCTTGAGCAGCTGGGATTACAGGCAGCTGTCAGCATGCCTGGCTAATTTTTGTATTTTTAGTAGAGACGGGATTTCACCATGTTGACCAGGCTGGTCTTGAACTCATGACCTCAGCCGACCCGCCTGCCATGGCCTCGCAAAGTGCTGGGATTATAGGTGTTAACCACAGCGCCCAGCCCTAATGTATTTTTTAGTATGACATTTATTTCTATGTTTTTAAGCAGCCTTTAATGTTTAGCTTTTGGATACATTTTGATTACATGGCATGTTCTGGTACTACAGTTAGCACATACATATTTAGTAATGCTTTTAATTTGAAATAGTGGTAAATATTAAATCATTCCTGTACCACTGAAGCAGCAGCAGCACACTGAGAAATTGTGTCACCCTTAAGTCTCTCTCCTTTAGTGAGTGTGAATGAAAAGCACTATTAAAATGCTGCCTGTTGATCGTTACTTATAGTTGACGTTGATGATTTACTACCAAGCATTTATCTTCCCTATTCTTTTCTTATTAGCAGAAGTCCCCACCCTCTTTTTTCTTCAAAAAACAGACCCCAACTCAGAGATAAATTTTTGAAATACCGTTCTCCTTGCCACTTGCCTTTTTTTTTTTTTTTTTTTGAGACAGAGTCTCTCTCTGCCACCCAGGCTGGAGTGCAATGATGCAATTTCAGCTCACTGCAACCTCCACCTCCTGGGTTCAAGTGATTCTTCTGCCTCTGCCTCCTGAATAGCTGGTATTACAGGCATGTGCCACCACACCCGGCTAATTTTTGTATTTTTAGTAGAGACAGAGTTTCACCATGTTGATCAGGCTGGTCTTGAACTCCTGAACTCAGGTGATCAACTCATCTCAGCTTCCCAAAGTGTTGGGATTACAGGTGTGAGCCACTGTGCCTGGCCAATAATGCCTTTATTTTAGGATGGGGGGTGGCCACCTGTCTCATTCTTGGTTTCTCTGGCTTTTGGGGTAGCTAAGTGTGGACACATGCCCCAGGTCTACTCATAGTTACCTATGAATCTTTGGGTGGAACTATCTAGATAGGATGAAACTAACACGAGGGAAAATGGAGCTGAGAGGGAGTTCTGTGATCAACTGTTTTTTTGCTTTCTGTCTCTGGACTCTTCACAGTTTTTGTTTGTCTTCTAAGTTGTGATTTTAGTATTTGCTACTGAATGCCTAACATATTGCCTCCAGATCTAGCTTTTCTTTCTCCTCAAGTCTTGGTTGGTTCAGAAGGGGACACATTGGGATGAGGCATTGGTGAGGCCCTGTGGGAGCCGACTGCCAGCCTCTTTCTTGTGCAAGTTGAAACGGGTGAGGGTGATGTGGGGAAGAAATGTGAGAATTTCCTGTAAACCCTCAGGCTCGGTATAAAGGAGGAGTGTGGCAGGGGGCCTAAGATGCATCATGCAGCTGAGTTCATCTGTGCCTTAAAATGGACATTTCCTGGGAGGATGATGTTGATGGTGGTCACCGTATACTACTATAGCCATATTAGCAGTAGTAACAACAATGGAAATTATTGAGTATTGCTACTGGCCAGGTGCTGTGCTAAGCACTTTACATTCAGGATCTCATTTAATCTCTGTAATAATCATCTGAGATAGATGACATGAATAGCACTATTTTTTTTTTTTTTTTTTGAGGTGGAGTCTTGCTCTGTCATCCAGGCTGAAGGGCAGTGGTGCGATCTCAGCTCACTGCAATCATCACCTCCAAGGTTCAAGCAATTCTCCTCCCTCAGCCTCCTGAGTAGCTGGGATTACAGGCGCACGCCACCATGCCCAGCTACTTTTTGTATTTTTAGTAGAGACGTGGTTTCACCATATTGGCCAGGCTGGTCTTGAACTCCTGACCTTGTGATCTGCCTGCCTCAGACTCCCCAAGTGCCGGGATTACAGGTATAAGCCACAGTGCCTGGCCGGGTAGCACTATTTTTTAGAGGAAAATGAAGTTAGGAAAGTTGGTCAAGGCCACATGGTCAGCGGTGATGGTGGGGCTGGAGCAGCCTGATTTTTGGGCTGCGTGTTAGTCCCAGCAGTGCATTGCCAGCTTGCCTGAGCAGCCTCGACTCTGCGTCCCACGTTCTTCCTGACACTCATTCCTCCATAGCTTTGGTCCCAGCTCACCCTTGCAGTATGTCCAGCACCATTTCTATTTGCTTTGAGCTATGCATTCTGCCCACCCTTGGGGGCTTATGCAGCATCCATTTGCTTGTCTGCCTTTTTTAGCCACTTTATTTGTAAGTAATATTTTTTGGGAACAAGCCAGCGCATATTGTATCAGCATTTCTTAATCTTTTTTTTTTTTTTTATTTTTTTTTATTTTATTTATTTATTTTTTTTTTTTGCCACTCTTTTTTTTTTTTTTTTTTTTTTTTTATTGCATTTTAGGTTTTGGGGTACATGTGAAAAACATGCAAGGTTGTTGCTTAGGTGCATACGTGGCAGTGTGATTTGCTGCCTTCCTCCCCTTCACCCATATCTGGCATTTCTCCCCATGCTATCCCTCCCCAATTCCCCACCCCCCCGCTGTCCCCCCCACTCCCCCACAACAGACCCCCATGTATAGTGCTCCCCTCCCTGTGTCCATGTGTTCTCCTTGTTCAACACCCGCCTATGAGTGAGAACATGTGGTGTTTGATTTTGTGTTCTTGTGTCAGTTTGCTGAGAATGATGGTTTCCAGGTTCATCCATGTCCCTACAAAGGACGCGAACTCCTCGTTTTTAATGGCTGCATAATATTCCATGGTGTATATGTGCCACATTTTTCCTGTCCAGTCTATCATCGATGGGCATTTGGGTTGGTTCCAGGTCTTTGCTATTGTAAACTGTGCTGCAATGAACATTCGTGTGCATGTGTCCTTATAGTAGAACGATTTATAATCCTTTGGATATATGCCCAGTAATGGGATTGCTGGGTCAAATGGAATTTCTATTTCTAGGTCCTTGAGGAATCGCCACACTGTTTTCCACAATGGTTGAACTAATTTACACTCCCACCAACAGTGTAAAAGTGTTCCTATTTCTCCACATCCTCTCCAGCATCTGTTGTCTCCAGATTTTTTAATGATTGCCATTCTAACTGGTGTGAGATGGTATCTCAATGTAGTTTTGATTTGCATTTCTCTAATGGCCAGTGATGATGAGCATTTTTTCATATGCTTGTTGGCCTCATGTATGTCTTCTTTTGTAAAGTATCTGTTCATGTCCTTCGCCCACTTTTGAATGGGCTTGTTTGTTTTTTTCTTGTACATCTTTTTTAGCTCGTTGTAAATTCTGGATATCAGCCCTTTGTCAGATGGGTAGGCTGCAAAAATTTTTTCCCATTCTGTTGGTTGCCGATTCACTCTATTGACTGTTTCTTTTGCTGTGCAGAAGCTGTGGAGTTTGATTAGGTCCCATTTGTCTATTTTGGCTTTTGTTGCCAATGCTTTTGGTGTTTTGGTCATGAAGTCCTTGCCTACGCCTATGTCCTGAATGGTTTTGCCTAGGTTTCCTTCTAGTGTTTTTATGGTGTTAGGTCTTATGTTTAAGTCTTTAATCCATCTGGAGTCAATTTTAGTGTAAGGTGTCAGGAAGGGGTCCATTTTCTGCTTTCTGCATATGGCTAGCCAGTTTTCCCAACACCACTTATTGAACAGGGAATCCTTTCCCCATTGCTTGTTTTTATCAGGTTTGTCAAAGATCAGGTGGTTGTAGATATGTTGTGTTGCCTCCGATGCCTCTGTTCTGTTCCATTGGTCTATATCTCTGTTTTGGTACCAGTACCATGCTGTTTTGATTACTGTAGCCTTGTAGTAGAGTTTGATGTCTGGTAGTGTGATGCCTCCTGCTTTGTTCTTTTTGCTTAGAATTGACTTGGCTATGCGGGCTCTCTTTTGGTTCCATATGAAGTTTAAGGTGGTTTTTTCCAGTTCTGTGAAGAAGGTCATTGGTAGCTTGATGGGGATAGCATTGAATCTGTATATTACTTTGGGCAGTATGGCCATTTTCACGATATTAATTCTTCCTAACCATGAACATGGAATGTTTCTCCATCTGTTTGTGTCCTCTCTTATTTCGTTGAGCAGTGATTTGTAGTTCTCCTTGAAGAGGTCCTTTACATTCCTTGTTAGTTGTATTCCTAGGTATTTTATTCTCTTTGTAGCAATTGTGAATGGCAGTTCGTTCTTGATTTGGCTCTCTTTAAGTCTGTTATTGGTGTATAGGAACGCTTGTGATTTTTGCACATTGATTTTGTATCCTGAGACTTTGCTGAAGTTGCTTATCAGTTTCAGGAGTTTTTGGGCTGAGATGAGGGGGTCTTCTAGATATACAATCATGTCGTCTGCAAATAGAGACAATTTGACTTCCTCCTTTCCTAATTGAATACCCTTTATTTCTTTTTCTTGCCTGATTGCTCTGGCTAGAACTTCCAGTACTATATTGAATAGGAGTGGTGAGAGAGGGCATCCTTGTCTAGTGCCAGATTTCAAAGGGAATGCTTCCAGTTTTTGCCCGTTCAGTATGATATTGGCTGTCGGTTTGTCGTAAATAGCTTTTATTATTTTGAGATACGTTCCATCGATACCTAGTTTATTGAGGGTTTTTAGCATAAAGGGCTGTTGAATTTTGTCGAAGGCCTTCTCTGCATCAATTGAGATAATCATGTGGTTTTTGTCTTTGGTTCTGTTTATGTGGTGAATTACATTTATAGACTTGCGTATATTGAACCAGCCTTGCATCCCCGGGATGAATCCTACTTGATCATGGTGGATAAGCTTTTTGATGTGCTGTTGTAATCGGCTTGCCATTATTTTATTGAAGATTTTTGCATCTATGTTCATCATGGATATTGGCCTGTAGTTTTCTTTTCTTGTTGAGTCTCTGCCAGGTTTTGGTATTAGGATGATGTTGGTCTCATAAAATGATTTGGGAAGGATTCCCTCTTTTTGGATTATTTGGAATAGTTTCAGTAGGAATGGTATCAGTTCCTCTTTGTATGTCTGGTAGAATTCGGCTGTGAACCCATCTGGGCCTGGGCTTTTTTTGGGTGGTAGGCTCTTAATTGCTGCCTCGACTTCAGACCTTGTTATTGGTCTATTCAGGGTTTCGACTTCTTCCTGGTTTAGGCTTGGCAGGAGGCAGCTGTCCAGGAATTTATCCATTTCCTCCAGGTTTTCTAATTTATGTGCATAGAGTTGTTTGTAATAATCTCTGATGATGGTTTGAATTTCTGTGGAATCTGTGGTGATATCCCCTTTGTCATTTTTTATTGCATCTATTTGGTTATTCTCTCTTTTCTTTTTTATTAGTCTGGCTAGTGGTCTGTCTATTTTGTTGATCTTTTCAAAAAACCAGCTCCTGGATTTATTGATTTTTTGAAGGGTTTTTCGTGTCTCTATCTCCTTCAATTCTGCTTTGATCTTAGTTATTTCTTGTCTTCTGCTAGGTTTTGAGTTTTTTTGATCTTGCTCCTCTAGCTCTTTCAATTTTGACGATAGGGTGTCAATTTTAGATCTCTCCTTTCTTCTCATGTGGGCACTTATTGCTATATATTTTCCTCTAGAGACTGCTTTAAATGTGTCCCAGAGATTCTGGTATGTGGTGTCTTCATTCTCGTTGGTTTCGAAGAACGTCTTTATTTCTGCCTTCATTTCATTGTTTATCCAGTCAACATTCAGGAGAAAGTTGTTCATTTTCCATGAGGCTGTGCGGTTCTGGGTTGGTTTCTGAATTCTGAGTTCTAACTTGATTGCACTGTGGTCTGAGAGACTGTTTGTTATGGTTTCCGTTCTTTTGCATTTTCTGAGGAGTGATTTACTTCCAATTATGTGGTCAATTTTAGAGTAGGTGTGATGTGGTGCTGAGAAGAATGTATATTCTGTGGATTTGGGGTGGAGAGTTCTGTAAATGTCTATTAGGTTTGCTTGTTCCAGGTCTGAGTTCAAGTCCTGGATATCCTTGTTAATTTTCTGTCTCGTTGATCTGTCTAATATTGACAGTGGTGTGTTGAAGTCTCCCACTATTATTGTGTGGGAGTCTAAGTCTCTTTGTAAGTCTTTAAGAACTTGCCTTATGTATCTGGGTGCTCCTGTATTAGGTGCATATATATTTAGGATCGTTAGCTCTTCTTGCTGCATTGATCCTTTTACCATTATGTAATGTCCTTCTTTGTCTCTTTTGATCTTTGTTGCTTTAAAGTCTATTTTATCAGAGATGAGAATTGCAACTCCTGCTTTTTTTTGCTCTCCATTTGCTTGGTAAATCTTCCTCCATCCCTTTATTTTGAGCCTTTGTGTATCCTTGCATGCGAGATGGGTTTCCTGGATACAGCACACTGATGGGTTTTGGCTTTTTATCCAATTTGCCAGTCTGTGTCTTTTGATTGGGGCATTTAGTCCGTTTACATTTAGGGTTAATATTGTTATGTGTGAATTCAATCCTGTCATTTTGGTGCTAGTTGGCTGTTTTGCCCTTTGGTTGATGCAGATTCTTCATTGTGTTGATGCTCTTTACCTTTTCGTGTGTTTTTGGAGTGGCTGGTACTGGTTGTTCTTTTCTATGTGTAGTGCCTCCTTCAGGAGCTCTTGTAGAGCTGGTCTGGTGGTGATGAACTCTCTGAGTTCTTGCTTGTTCACAAAGGATTTTATTTTTCCTTCACTTATGAAGCTTAGTTTGGCTGGATATGAAATTCTGGGTTGAAAGTTCTTTTCCTTAAGGATGTTGAATATCGGCCCCCACTCTCTTCTGGCCTGTAGGGTTTCTGCTGAGAGATCTGCAGTGAGTCTGATGGGCTTCCCTTTGTGGGTAACCCGACCTTTCTCTCTGGCTGCCCTTAGTATTTTCTCCTTCATTTCAACCCTGGTGAATCTGATGATTATGTGTCTTGGGGTTGCTCTTCTAGAGGAGTATCTTTGTGGTGTTCTCTGTATTTCCTGGACTTGAATCTCGGCCTGCCTTGTTAGGTTGGGGAAGTTTTCCTGGATAATATCCTGAAGAGTATTTTCCAGCTTGGATGCATTCTCTTCGTCACATTCAGGTACACCTATCAAACGTAGATTAGGTCTTTTCACATAGTCCCATATTTCTTGTTGACTTTGTTCATTCCTTTTTACCCTGTTTTCTCTGATCTTGCCTTCTCGTTTTATTTCATTGAGTTGATCTTCGACCTCTGATATCCTTTCTTCTGCTTGGTCAATTCGGCTGTTGAAACTTGTGCATGCTTCACGAAGTTCTCGTGTTGTGTTTTTCAGCTCCATCAATTCGCTCATATTCCTCTCTAAGTTGTCCATTCTTGTTAGCATTTCGTCAAGTCTTTTTTCAAGGTTCTTAGTTTCTTTGCATTGGGTTAGAACATGTTCTTTTAGCTCACGGAAGTTTCTTATTATCCACTTTCTGAAAGCTGATTCTGTCATTTCATCACACTCATTCTCTGTCCAGTCTTGTTCCCTTGCTGGTGGGGAGTTGTGATCCCTTGTAGGAGGGGAAGTGTTCTGGTTTTGGGTGTTTTCATCCTTTTTGCGCTGGTTTCTTCCCATCTTTGTGGATTTTTCCACCTGCTGACTTTGTAGTTGTTGTCTTTCTGATTTTGGTAATTTTAAGTCTGCTGTGGCAGAACTCATAAACCCCCTGCTCTTCCCCCGAGGTGTTCTGTCCCAGGGAGTTACTGTTTTATGATGTTCCCCTGTGCGGTTGCTGTTTTCCCTGCCCACAAGGTGGCAGCCTAGTCACACTCAGGTTGCAGAGGCTTCGCTAAGCTGCTGTGGGCTCCACCCAGCTTCCGTGTGAACTTCTGGGTGTAGTTAGAACTGCTTCCGCTATGTTGGCCCGCCCCTGTAGTGACGGAGTCTCTGTAGTGGCGGATTGCCTTGGTACAGAACAGCAGGGTGCCTATGGAGAACGCCCCTCCTCCACAGAGCTGGACCGTCCCGGTTTCAGTTGTGTTTCAGGTCTTCTTGCTGGGTAAGAGGGGACACCGTCTCATCTGATCTGCCTCCGGAGCCGCTGTGTTGGCTAAAGCCGCGGCTCTGAGATTCGTGGCGCTGGCCTGGCTCCCCGTTTCAGCTCCCCTTGCTGGCTTATAGGGGACTCAGACTCTCTCACTTTATACAGTGAGCCGTTGCCTCAGGGTGCCGGCCCAGCGGCTGCGCCGTTCAAGCCAGCGGCGCCAGCGGCGCTGGCGACCCGTGTGGCTTCTCTGCGTGTGAATCTCCTGGTCTGTGGGCAGTAAAAATCAGTCTGGAAATACGGCGTCCACTCACCCTCTGTGCTTTCTCTCGGAGCTGCATTCCCGAGTTCCTCCTAAGCGGCCATCTTGGATCTCCCCCGCATTTCTTAATCTTTTGGGGATTGTGGACCCTTTAGATAGGCATTATTCTCCCTAACAAAAAAAGTATATATAGCGTGTGCATGTAAATTTGCATGCAACTTCATGGAGTTATAAATGCTCTGCAAACCACTGTTTCTTTTTACATGCTTACCATCTTCTAGTAACCAGCAGAGTAGATGAGCAAGACAGTGGGGTTGAATGAAATGTTCCTGCCGTGTAAATATCTTTCCTGTGTTTAAGGTTTCTTCCTAATCCCCTAAAAGGGAGGGATCATCTCAATCTTTGAATATATTTGTATATTATGTTGTAACTAGCACAGTTGTTTGTCTTATGAATTATGGAGCTTTGTTTGCAGTGGCAGTTGAAGGAGGCTGCTCTGCTTTATTTTTTGCCAAATCATTTTTATTACAAGTAGTTACTGCAGTTCGTAGTTAGTAGTCATTGATCAGGAATTTTCTTTATGGGAAGTTAACTGGACAAAGTAGAAATAAAATTTTCAGTATGGATAACAACTTTTATCCAACTTTATAGGCTCAAGAAATGATTTTGTGCCACAGATCCTACTGCATTATAATGATGCCTATTTTGTAGACAAAGCAGGAATTCTTGAGTTCACAGTCAGTTGAAACTCATTGAAAATTTTCAACTGCATATTTTATCTATTTCAATTGATTTGTACATAGGGAACTTGAAAATGACCTAATTTCTTCCAAGGCCAGCTGTTAAAATTCTGCTTCATGTATGAATTACAGTTTTTGTGTTTGGATTATTGGTGCTAAGATTTAAAATCTTGAGGCCGTCTTGTTGGAAACTGACTTCTTTATCTTAGAAATTACTCAGTATGAGAAACATGTCATTCAAAGTAATTTTCGTGATTTTCTGACAGGCAGACATGTTAGTGCCTTTCAAACAAACTAAAGCCTTCATTTAGTAAGATTAATCCTCTTGCGAGCTAAAATATGTCCTTTGAGAAAGTGTTTTCTTGGTCTAGAATTCTTTTGTTGGGACTCACTGTTGCAGAAGAGTGTTCCCTGCTGCGCAGTTCCGCTTGGTCCTGCGGTTAGACAGTGAGCGGAGCTGACGGGTTGAAGGTCAGCATCCTGGGACTTGGGGGAGCTCAGCCCTTCTGTTGGGGTACATGAGAATGCCACAGTATCTCCCAGGAGGACTCTAAGGTCCAAAAGAGGCACTCTGTCCCCCTCCTCCTGTCACTAATTTTTGGAGCCTCAATCATGAAACTTTTGATTCTGTTTCTTAAGAGGTATGAATTTGAAGACATTACAGAGCACCCATTTGGGCTCCTGAATATAATTCCTTGGATAGTTGTCCTTGTGAAACAGGCCTCAGCATTTAACTTTAAAGCCTCATGGGAAGGTAGGAAGCCGACTCTGTGATTATGACCCCTGCCGGTCCTCACACAGATGCCACAGCTTTTGTTCCATGTACCACAACTTGTTTTTCTAGAATTCCCCAAGCTTTTGTATGCTGAAGAAAGAAATCAAAGCATCACAGTTTTAATCCCGATTATATTCCATCTCTCTTCCAACTCAACTTCAAAAAAATATCCACAGTTTTAAGGTATGGTATGCTAAATTGAAAATCACATTGCTATAATATTCTTTGTTAGCTTTTTTGTTATGAACCAGATGAAGTAGTTTGACCTCTCACTTGTTTCAAGGCTAATCTGGGTGAATCCTTCTGGTTTTGTTTTTTTGGTTGGTTTTGTCCGATGATAGTATGTTTAGAAATAAGCTTCATAGCAATAATATCAGAGATTTGTAAGAGGGAGAATGGCTGATTCGTCTTTCTCTTGACAGCATTAACACCATAGCTTGTGTTCAGTGAACGGATGCGTTTATTACTCGAGCACTTAAGAGTGTCAGGCATGACCGGGCACGGTGACTCACGCCTGTAATCCCAGCACTTTGGGAGGCCGAGGCAGGTGGATCACGAGGTCAAGAGATCGATACCATCCTGGTCAACATAGTGAAACCCTGTCTCTACTAAAAATACAAAAAATTAGCTGGGCATTGTGGTGCACACCTGTAGTCCCAGCTGCTCAGTAGGCTGAGGCAGAAGAATTGCTTGAACCCAGGAGGTGGAGGTTGTGGTGAGCCGAGATCACACCATTGCACTCCAGCCTGGGTAACAAGAGCAAAACTCCGTCTCAAAAAAAAAAAAAAAGAGTGTGAGGCGTGATGCTAATTTCCAGAGATTCAAAGTTGATCGAAATGGAAAAGGGAAATAAAGAGGAAATAATTCCCAAACAATGTGGAATATTACATACAGATGCATAGGTTTTGATGGAGAACCTGGGGACACCTCTTTGAGGATGTCTGTCTTAGCTGATTAAAGAAGTAGCACAGGTAAGCCAGATGAAGGTGGGGTAGGGACACTGCCAGTCATAAAAAGCACAGAGGCAATGAATGGCATAATTTTGCTGGGGAATATGGGCACTGTGGCTGGTGTCAAGAGACCTATGAAGTGGGTCAGTGATAAGGGCCCTTGTCATAGATGGCTTTTTAAAGCATACAAAAGAGATTTGACCCCAGCCTTTTTAATTGATCAAGAGCGACATGGGCATTATGCCGAAGATGCTGTTGATTCTGTAAGCTTTCAAAATGAGTAGACATTTAAAAAATCCATTATCATGGATGCCGTGGGACATAGTATCATTTTGATATTTTGAAATGTTGTGATGATAGTTGGTGCAATTAATTAATCATACTCCATCACAGATGGAAATGACACAATGGTAACAGTTCTTTCTCTGTGGGAAATGAAGTATTTTGGTTGCAAGAAGAGGAGGAAGGTGCAGGCTCTTTCCTTTGCAGCCTCTTCAGGCCAGAGGAGCCTGTGTGGGTTGTCATTTGTGGGTGGCTTGTCATTCTGTGGGTGGTAGGCACAGCAGGGGGCTGTGAGAATGCAGGAACAACTTGTATGCACAAAGCGCTTTGCAGTTTTGAGAAGCCCCTTCATCCATGTTATTGATTCTGAGCTCACAAAACCCCTATTTAAATTAGAACAGCAGGCCTCTCCAGTTATTCCTTTAGTTGAAGTTCAGAGAAGTTAGGTGAGATGTTCAAGGATATACAATTAGAAATCGAAGGATATTACATAAATCCCAAATTTATGACTCTGGAACTCATGTGTTTTCCACATTGCCACACTTCTGCCTTGCTTGACAGCTATTCAAAAGACCTGGCCATTTTCCTTTCAGAACTACAAGTAGTTCCCTTCAGCAGAGAGACTGTTGCATGGACAAATTCTTAACAGTGTAGAGACTTACCTTAATCGAATGAATATAGTGTTGGGTCTGTTCTCTGAAAGCAAAATTATTTTAGTCATATGATGCTTCTCTCTGATGAATTTTTGCCTTTATATTTGTGCCTAATGTCTTAGAAATAGCCTTCAAATCAAAGTCAGGTGGGGAGACACAATGTGGGTGAAGCTGGAGCTAGAACAGTTTTAAGATAGCTAACACCTTTGTCTTTTTTATGCTTTGAGCTGATGAAAATCGGTTCCATTTTTGACTGCCACAGTATTTTAATTCTGGTAAACCTTTTTTGTAAGGGGTGAGAATGTGAGAGTTTGTATTTTTATTTGCTTATATAAAAAGTTAATTATACAAAAAGAAAATTAGCCAGACATGTTGGCGTGTACCTGTTGTCCTGACCACTCTGGAGGTTGAGTTGGGAGGATTGCTTGAGCCTAGGAGGTTGAGGCTGCAGTGAGCTGTGATCACATCCCTGCACTCCAGCCTGGGCAACAGAGCAAAACGCTTGTCTCAAAAACAAACAGAAAAGGTAGTTAGATGAGTACATGCAAAAAATGGTGAAATCCAACTCACTTAGCAAGTCAGATCTGTTGTCCAGTTAACTTGCTTTGTGCTGGTCAGTTTTCTGCTTCTGATAATGCAATGCAGGTTATGTAAGATGTTACCACTGGGGGAAGCTGAGTGAGGAGTATACCAATCTCGGCACTATTTTGGCAATTCCTTGTGAGTCTATAATTATTTCAGAAGAAAAGGTAAAAGAAAAGTAGTTAGGATATGTCAGTAAAGTTAATATTAAAGAAGTCTTATATTTTCCTTAAATTTGACAGATTTTGTCATGACTAAACTGTAGTTCAGGTTGGGTGCAGTGGCTCATGCCTGTATCCCTACACTTTGGAGCCCAAAGTGGGTGGATCACTGGAGTTCGAGAGTAGCCTGGCCAACATGGTGAAACCCCGTTTCTACTAAAAATACAGAAATTAGCCAGGTGTGGTGGCACATGCCTGTAGTTCTAGCTACTCAGGCAGCTAAGGCAGGAGAATCGCTTGAACCCAGGAGGCGGAGGTTGCAGTGAGCCGAGATCACACCACTGCACTCCAGCCTGGGTGACAGAGCAAGACTCTGTCTCTAAATAAATAAATAAATAACAAATAAATAAATAGTAGTACAAATAACATACTCATAATTCATTCACCGGATATTGGTTATTTACTATCTGCCAGGCATTATTATTTTAGTTGCAGAATCAGAGAGCTGTGCCTTACTGTAAGGGGTTAACTAGAAGGATCCTTCCCTCCTTGCTTCTTAGTTGTAGAGCAGAGCTTCTTAACCCTAAGCTGAGGATTTCAGGGATAACATTTGTGCTTTCTACAGAAAGTATCCTTAGTGTTCTTTAGATCTTTGAGGTTTAAGAACTGCTGCCTTAGATGTTGACTTCTTTTACATGGATTTTGAAAAGAAATTTCAGAATACAGGGAAGCCTCTGGCATTCCGAATGCATTAGCCTCCTGATTAATTGTCTTTGGGAAACTTCAGCTATGAAAGGTTCCTATCAAACTTCTTTTTCTTTTTAGTTGACCGGTGGGAAAGGTGTTGGATACTAAGAAACAGTTTGACTTCTGAAACAAAACCATTTAGAGCTACTTAAGTTGATGTATGTTAGCTGTGATTTTTTTGGGGTGGTCAACTCACTTAGCAAAACTTACACTGATGATGAAAGTTCTAAAATGTTTCTGAAGGAGTTCTTGTGTGAAGTGTCATCCTGAACATGTTTTTATTGTCCCCTCCATTCCAAGGGGCCAATGTGCCTGATACATCTCTTTTATGTAGACTCTGTGTGGTGTTTAAAATTAGTTCCAGGTAAGACTTAAAATTCATGATATGTTTTACACATTCTCTCTTTAATATGTGGTTGTACAGGTATGTGATTTTTCTCTTAAAGAAAAACTGAAACCAATCATAAACTTCTATCAATTACATTGCCCTGCAACTCTAAATATTTTTCTTGGTATCATTTAGTGTGCCTGACATGCTTCCATGTTTTTTTTGCTGTATTGAAAAGTCTTCTGCCAGACATATTAACATTTTAAAGGGATGAGATGCTCTTAGAATAAGAGACTTAAAGTACGAGAAGGGGAGTTTGAACTAAAATAAGTCTGACTATATCTACAATAATTTATAATGGTAATTTTCAAGTTTGTCTCCTGTCGTTAGACTTTGATCCCCTTGAGGGCAAGGCTGAACTCATTTATGTCTGTTTATTCCTCGGCTCCTAGTGTGGGATCTAGCAGCCTGTAGGTGTCCAGGAATTGTCTGTTAAAAGACCTTCAAAACATTATTTACAGGTACCACCAAACCTCATAGTGCTCACCCAGGAATGTATGGGAAATCTTTTAATTAATCAAGGATCCCTGCTGGCTAGAGCATTGAGTGTGGTGGTGTTTTAAAAATGCTCAGAGGCCGGGTACGGTGGCTCATGCCTATAATCCCAGCACTTTGGGAGGCCCAGGCGGGTGGATCACAATGTCAAGAGATCAAGACCATCCTGGTCAACATGGTGAAACCCCGTCTCTACTAAAAATACAAAAAGTAGCTGGGCATGGTGGCGCACACCTGTAGTCCCAGCTACTCGGGAGGCTGAGGCAGGAGAATTGCTTGAACCCAGGAGGCGGAGGTTGCGGTGAGCTGAGATCGCACCGTTGCACTCCAGCCTGGGTAACAAGAGCAAAACTCCGTCTCAAAAAAAAAAAAAAAAAACATCAGAATCTAGGCTGCCACAGTTGTCTCATGCCTGTGATCCCAGCACTTTGGGAGGCTGAGGTGGACGGATCATATGAGTTTAGGAGGTCAAGACTAGACTGGGCAACGTGACAAATCTCATCTTTACAAAAAATTAAAAATTAAAAAGAAAATCCTCAGAATCCTCAAATGGTATAAGTATTTCTCTTTCAACACACTTTTTCACTTTAAAAGCTTAAAACTGATAGTTATATTTGGCCATTGCAAAGTAGCTAATTTTGAGAGTGGAAGGTATCTTCTTTTCATAAAAGAAAACCAGCAAACAACGTGAGCTGAATTAATTTTTGTTATAATGTAATTTCCCTGTTTGGAGGGCTTTCTCTGGGGTGCTTCATAGATTTAGCCGTGATGATTTCCATTTTTGATTTATGAACTGTCCAGGAAGGAATTCTGTTTTAATTTGTCACAACCCCACAGTCCCTTGAAGGTGGCATGAATTCTTTTTTTTTTTTTTTTTCCTCTGAGATGGAGTCTCACTCTGTCACCAGGCTGGAGTGCAGTGGCATGATCTTGACTCTCTGCAACCTCTGCCTCCCAGGTTTAAGTGATTCTCCTGCCTCAGCCTCCTGAGTAGCTGAGATTATAGGCATGCACCACCATACCCAATTAATTTTTATATTATTAGTAGAGACTGGGTTTCACCATGTTGGCCAGGATGGTCTTAATCTCCTGATCTCATGATCCAACTGCCTCAGCCTCCCAAAATGCTGAGATTATAGGCATGAGTCACTGTGCCTGG
This sequence comes from Aotus nancymaae, assembly GCF_030222135.1. Classification (NCBI taxonomy): domain Eukaryota; kingdom Metazoa; phylum Chordata; class Mammalia; order Primates; family Aotidae; genus Aotus; species Aotus nancymaae. Next base: position 29,083,743 of record NW_026988454.1, read on the forward strand.
CCGGAGGCATGGATTCTTAATGCTTCTGATGAGGAGAATGTAATTCTAAACACTAATACCTACCAATGAAGAAAAGAACAAAAGGTGTGCTATATTCAGTTCCAAGTGGATTCTCTTTATCCCTGGGAAATAATACATGCCCCAAATTGTTGGGAAAAAAAATAAAATTGGGTGGAACAAACATTTGTAAATCTAACAAAATTTGCATTTCCCTGGAAACCGAAATTAAAAATGCAGCAACCAGCTGGGCACAGTGGCTCATGCCTGTAATCCCAGCATGTTGGGCGGTTGAGATGGGCAGGATCACTTGAGGTCAGGAGTTCAAGACCAGCCTGGCCAACATTGTGAAACTCCTTCTCTACTAAAAATACAAAAATTAGCTGGGCGTGGTAGTAGGAGCCTGTAATCTCAGCTACTCCAGAGGCTAAGTTAGGAGAGTTGCTTAAACCTGGGAAGTGGAGGGTGCAATGAGCTGAGATAGTGCCACAGCACTCCAGCCTGATGACAGAGTAAGACTCTGTCTCAAAAACAAAACAAAAAACAATAACCGTTAATTGCGCATAGGAAAGTGAAATACTTAGGTGTAAATCTAGTAAAACATATACAAAATCTGTATGCTGAAAATTACAAAATCCTGATGAATAAAATCAAAGAAGACCTGAATACATGGAGAGACATACCATGTTCATGGATTGGAAGACTCACTGTAGTAAAGATGTCAATTCTCCTGCAAATTGTTCTATAAATTTGACACAACTTTTTGCAAATTGATAATTATATCAAAATAATAAGCCTAAAAACATAAACCTGGTATTTCATCTTCACATCTTAGAAATTTTAACTTAATTAGTTACCATTTTTCTGTTTGCTGCTATCTCATTGTAGTCCTATGAAATAATGATAAACTTACCGGCTTAATAGGTTTGCAGCCTGATAGATCTTTTAATAAAAAAGTTAAAGTATGTACATTTTCTTGTACTTCAGCTTTAGTTTTTGTTTTTGTTATTGTTATTAAATAAATTCTTGAGTTTTTATGATATTATGGCTGGATTTAAGAAAAACTCTTTTTTTTTTTCTTCGTGAGACAGAGTTTCACTCTATCGCCAGGCTGGAGTGCAGTTGCACAATCTCAGCTCACTGCAACCTCTGCCTCCCGGGTTCAAGTAATTATCCTGCCACAGCTTCCTGAGTAGCTAGGACTACAGGCGTGTGCCACCAGGCCCACCCAGCTAATTTTTCTATTTTTAGTAGAGATGGGATTTCACCATGTTGGCCAGGATGGTCTCGATTTCTTGATCTCATGGTCTGCCTGCCTTGGCCTCCTAAAGTGCTGGGATTAACAGGCATGAGCCAGAGTAAATTTTTAAAAGTAATACTCCTCTCTCATGAGTTTTCTGCATGACAGGTGCAGTTGAGCAATAGACACACAAGTGTCTAGGGATGGTGCTGAATGTGTAACAAAAGGTTAAAGGGTTTTCCAACAGATTGCCAACAGTGTTTTACATTTCCTGAATGATCTAAGTGTTGGTTTAGCTTGGAATTGGCTGTAAATACAACTGAAGAACATAACAGATTTAAAAAATAACAATGAATATGGTTGCTATGTCAGAATTAAAGAGTTATTTAAATAAAGTCAGGCCATGGAGTATAATCAAGAGATTCCCAACAATCCTGGTGAGTTTTTCTTTAGAAAAAAGTTCTGGGATAAGTGATTCAGATTTGTAGTGGAACCAGATTTTATATTAATTTCTTTCCAGTTACTCTAGATTCATTTTTGTACATTTTGTTCCTTAAAAAGTAAATGAAGGCTCATAATGTTTGAATAGAATTATTTGTTTTCTATTGAATTTAATGCTTTCATAATCATTATGAGAAAATATTTTCAGATGATTTACACATGATTTGGAAATGCAGGCAGCCCTTTCCAAGTGGTTACTGTATTCTGACACACAGTGATAAGTGTAGATATATCATGTTACAGAATGAAGTGGCTGTTTTGTGGGATGAATTTTCTAAATAACATTTTGAAATATTGGAGATTAGGGTTTTTTAAAACATGATTTTCTCCTCTCACAAATTAAAGTGTTTCATCCCTACAATTACCAGACTATAATCTCTAATAGGGATAGTAAGATCTAAGTGTCTGTTTACCAAAAACATTAAGAAAATTTTAAGTATAGTTCTGAATTTTAAAAAGTATTAAAATTATTTTTTAATTTAAATTTATAGTAATTTAGTAAGAAACAAATGGCTTAAACCCAAGAAGGCAAGGATTATAATTGATTTTGTTGAGCAATGTTCTCTTTTGGTTACAAAGTAAAAGGTAAAATAAAAGTTTAAAAGCATTTGGAAAGAATGTTCTTTGGTTTTTGTCACTCAGCAACCTGAAGTTTAATGACCCTTTACAGTCCTGATAAACACTGAAAGTTTGCAGTAGGCATTGCTAGTTTAAATTGAAAGAAGGTTGCCGGCCTCATGCCTGTAGTCCCAACTACTTAGGAGGCTAAGGCAGGAGGATCTTTTGAGGCCAGGAGTTCAAGGCTGCCATGAGCTATCATCATGCCACTGCACTCCAGCCTCGGCAATAGAGTGAGAGCTGGTCTCAAAAAAAAAAAAAAAAAAGGCAGTGGCAGTGAGTGGACCTTAAAATATCTAATTCATTATCAATTTTTTTGAGACGGAGTCTTGCTCTGTTGCGCAGGCTGGAGTTTGAGCAGCCTGGTTTCAAGCAATTCTCCTGCCTCAGCCTCCCTAGTAGATGGGGTTATAAGCTCATGCCACCACACCCAGCTAATTTTTGTATTTTTTTAGTTTAGATGGGATTGCATGTTGGCCAGGCTGGTCACAAACTCCTGACCTCAGGTGATCTGCCTGCTTCTGCCTCTCAAAGTGCTGGGATTACAGGTGTGAGCCGCCATGCTCAGCCTGCTGCATTTTAAAGGTACTTCATTCTTCCCTGTATGCTGAATTCTCTCAGCACCAACAGGGAAGGCATTTGTATGACATTGGACAGTTACTTTCTGATCCCTTCTATAGGTACTAAGCTGACCCCACCTGAGAACTTGCCTTGAGATCAGATTGGACTTAACTGAGCATTTGTCTTTTGATCATCTTAAGATATCTCAAGCACTCAATGAGAAACTGGAGGTTTCTTGTGTATTCAGGTTACAGACTTGGTCCATTCTAATTTCAGTCACACCATTATTTCTATATATGTTATATACAGAAAAAGACCTTAAAGAGTTCTAAATCTTTTTGGTTTTCTTTTGAGACAGAGTCTCACTCTGTCACCCAGGCTGGAGTGCAGTCTTGGCTCACTGCAGCCTCAGTCTTGCACGTTCAAGTGATTCTCCTGCCTCAGCCTCCCAAGTAGCTGGGATTACAGGCGCCTGCCACCACACCCGGCTAAGTTTTGTATTTTCAGTAGAGACAGGGTTTCACCATATTGGCCAGGCTGGTCTCGAACTCCTGACCTCAGGTGATCCACCCACCTTGGCCTCCTAAAGTGCTGGGATTACAAGCATGAGCCACTGCACCTAGCGTTCAATCTTTTTATATAGTACAGGTTACCATAAAACATTGTATTATGTAGACTTTGTTTTGGAAAAATATGTAATAGTATTCAAAGCAATTAAGTAGCTCAGAATGTTTTCTTAGGTTATACTCTGTCCCTGGGTCAAGAGGTAACAAGACAAATAGGATCCAAATTTTACAGCTAGCTGACTTGGACACACAGAGAGCAGGTGACTTGGTGATGATTAAACAGGGAATCTGATGGGTCTCCAGGCCCTGAGTTCTGGCCTTGGACTCTTGCACTTTTTGCAGTCTAATGTTTGGAAACAGGAGTGACCTGAATTAAAGAGAAATACATATAGGTCCATTTGCTTTAATTTCATCTTCATTATTGTACTTAGAGCGTGAGGATGCTGTTGTCTTAGAGTGAATGAAGGCAGGATTCGGTATTAGTGGGATTGTATAGCTTCTCCTACCCTACTACAAAGAGATGAGAAAAGCTGGATGTCACTTTGGTCTGGTCAGCAAATCCAAATCTGTGAGCATGGTGGAGAAAGAGTCTATGTTCATGTATTTTTTTAGTAGTTCTTAGAAGAAAGACAAATGCAGATTTTTTTTTTTTTTTTTTTTTTTTTTATGAAGTCTTGCTTTATTGCCCAGGCTGCTGGGCATGGCTCACTGCAGCCTTGAACTTCTGGGCTCAAGCCATCCTCTGACCTCAGCCTCCAGACTAGCTGGGGCTACAGGTGTGAGCCACCACACCTGGCCAATTTTTTTTTTTTTCAAGACCTAGTCTTGCTCTGTCACCCAGGCTGGAGTGCAGTGGCATGATCTTGGCTCACTGCAACTGTCGCCTCCTAGGCTCAAGCGATTCTCCTGCCTCAGCCTTCCAAGTAGCTGGGACTACAGGTGCCCATGACCATACCCGGCTAATTTTTGTTTTTAGTAGAGACAGGGTTTCACCATTTTGGCCTGACTGGTCTTGAACTCTTGGCCTCAAGTGATCCACCTACCTCAGCCTCCCAAAGTGCTGGGATTATAGACGTGAGCCACCATGGTCAGCCTAATTTTTTAAAAAATTATTATTTGTAGAGATTGGGTATCACTGTGTTGCCTGAGCTGGTCTCTAACTCTTGGGCTTCTATGATCCTCCTACCTCAGCCTCCGAAAATGCCGGGTTACAAGCGTGAGCCACTGTACCCTGCCAAAAACTGATTTTTAAGGTGGGAGACAGTTTCACTTGTACCGCCTTCTCTGCTGGGAATCGTCATCAAGGTTTGGAAGAATTGGGGCAGGTAGGCAGCTACACTGGGAAAGTGCTGGCACAACCTGTAGGTCAGTGCTTCTCACCCATAAGAAATATTTTTAATATCTTTTTTCTACCCTAAAATGAGAATTGCATAGGCAATATAATACATCCTTTCATGTATGCTTAAAAAGTCAATATAATGTCCCACCTGCAATGTAAGGAGAAAGTAAAGAAGGTATTTCTTTAATTTCTACCTTTTCGTATTCATTTCTACCTTTTCAAATAATTTCTACATTTTCATATTCATTGCTCAGACAAAACTATACTTGCTGGGAGATGGAATTAAACCATTAGATGCTTACATGTGTGTGGAATTACCACGATGAAAAAGCTAGTGACTGAAACACTACACGTGGTTAGGTGGTCAGTGATGTGATTTTTCAGAAATGATGAACAATTCTTGACAAAATTCCAAAGAAAGCAAACGAAAGTGATCTTTCTATTCAGTGTTAGCTGTGTTCCTGGAAATTTTGGCGTACATTAAAGTCAAACATAAGTGTTGTATTTTCATGTAACAAAAATGTGATGTGAGAGGTTTTTTTAACCAACATAAACATCTAAAGCCTTTTAAATCTATCAGGACATAGGACAGTATACTGTCACACACACTGTATGATGTCTAGTAAACCTGCTGCCTGCCCACCAAATGTTGGTGGTTTTACCCAGATACCCTGATGACCTAGAATGCCCCACACATTTCCAAATGCCTGTCTGCTAGGGTGAGGCACTACTCTCGTTGAGAACTTCCTTTCATTTTCTCCTGCTTTTTGATCGTTTGCTTACTTTTTAGAAGTAGGCACTCTGTCATACCTTTTCATTTTTCTTGCTCTCATAAGGTGTCGTTGTGGGGGGGGTGTGGTGAGGGGAGAAGAAAAAAAACTAGTTTGTAGTGGTGGGGAAGGGTCTGTATCAAGTATTCCAAAGATTGCTTTTTGCATTAATTCACGAGGGAAGGCAAACTCTATCCTTAATAGTGCTTTGGCACCTCAAAGCACTATTTGATGTGAAGCAAAAATTTGCTTTTTGCATTTTTTCAAGCAAATGGGAAATTATTTGCTTGATCCCATTTTCTTCCTAGTTAACCTGGAGATTATGTTAAATACTATTGTGAAAGGAGTGTGAATTGGAATGTTTCTTAGGAGCACCTAACTAATTAATATTATTGATTGTAAAATGTCAAAGCCTGGCAACCACCAAATTTTGGGCATCCCAGTAGAATCAGTCATGACAGCTGGGTGTGACTCTGTCACTTATAAGAGTGTTGCTATGTTTGACTTGTGTGTACCAGCAATCAAGCTGACAGAGTTTAAACAGTATTTGCTCTGACATAATGGCAGGGGCTTTTTATAATATTGCCTCCAAATTATGGCAATTGTGTTGCATTTCAGATTTATACCTTATAAGGATGTACTTCTCTGCATGCCTCATCCCTATCCCTGATGCCCAAAGCCATGTTTGTTCAAGAATCCCGTTTCAGGGGAGTAGATGAGGTTGAATAGCAGTCCCAAGATGACAGGGTGTCCTTCTAGGAGCTGCTATTGAAAGGGAGGAGGAAGAGAGAGGAAGAAGGAGAGAATGAATGGGAGAGAGCAAAACTGAGAGATCTATTTCTCTGGGTAGTAGATTTGGGTGCTTGGGCTGAAATCAGCATGTTGGCCTGGTTGAGTCCTTCTGAGGGCTGTGAGGGAAGGATCTATTCCAGGCCTCTCTCCTTGACTTGTAGGTGGTCATCTTCTCCCTGTATGTTCTCACACTGTCTTCCCTGTATGCCTCTGTCTCCGTGTTCATATTTCCCCATTCGATAAGGACCAGTCATACTGAATTAGGACCTACTCTGATGACCTCACTTTAACTCGATGACTTCTGTAAAGACCCTATCTCCAAATATGGTATTAGAGTTTAGGATTCCACCATATCTTTTTTTCAGAGGACACAATTCAACCCCTAGCTGGTGCTCTAAGCTACTGCCCTGCTGTGTGGACTGGGAAGTACAGGAAGGTGATTTGCAGAGAGAAAGAGTAAGGCACAAACAAGACATGGAAAGAAATGACTTCACAGATTGTTGACTCTTCCCCATTTCTCCTGGAGATCAGCTGTGTTCCTAATCTTGGATTCAGTGAACTACCACTGTGGGCTTCTAACATGTTCCCATTGCTTAAATGTAGTTGCTGTTATGTTTAGCTAAGGAATGCTAACTAATAGAACGAAATTCGGACAAGCATTGTAATATGACACTTTTAAGTATCTGGGTGTTACCTTCGGGTCTTGTGAGGCCATCACTGGTTAGATGGACTGGAAAAGGGAAGCAGGAAGAACTATTAGAAGCCCATTCTCATGGGATTATGAGGTGAGGGAGAATAAGGAGGAATGAAGCCCATAGATTGTGGTTCTTTTCAGAGTACCTATTACTGTACAGGCCCTTTCATTTAATTAGGGCCCAAATTAAGGACATGGATTAAGGAGATTCAAAGAGGGAGAGGGAGGAACCCACGTTGACTTAGAACTTTCTACCTTAGGCGGTGGGGTTGATAGGTTTGGTGTTAACTTGACAGAGACTGTTTGAGGAAAGACAGAATTCTGATTTGGAAGTGTTGAGGACACAGACAGCCAGGAAAGCTGCGCGTGGTGACTGAGGAGTTCGTGCTGGAAGCAGTTTTGGAGAGTCGGAACATGTTCTGGTGGTGGAAGCTGTGTTGACTGGAAGCTATCACCAGGGAAAAGAAGAGAGAATCCCAGAAAGGGCCATGTATAAACATCACCTTTGGAGGTGCAACTGAAGAAAAGGGTCAGCAAAGAAGAGGAAAGCAGAGAAGCACTCACCTGATGTAGCAGTGAGGCTTAAACACTCAGCAGGCATTTTATAATTTATCAGCATAGTGGGGGCAAAAGTTGTGAAGTTGTATTGCTGTGGGTGGAGGCAAGAATTGTGCATTAAAAAAATGGAGGCATGGCTGGGCATGTGGTCTTGGCATTTTGGGAGGCCAAGGCAAGAGGATTGCTTGAGGCCAGGAGTTTGAGACCAGGCTGCGAAGCATAGCAAGACCCCGTGTCTACGGAGCAGGGGCAGGGAAGTTACTCTGGAGGCTGAGGTGGAAAAATTGCCCAAGTCCACGATTTCAAGGCTACAGTGAGTTGTGATCGCACCACTGCATTTCAACCCGGGCAACAGAGCAAGACGCTGTCTTTGAAAATAAAAACACAAACAAAACAATAATAACAACAACAAAACAAAAATAGAGGCAACAGCATAGATTGTTAAAATTTAAAATTCTTCTAAAAGGAGAATTGAGAATGATTGCTTAAAAGGAAGGCAAGATGGAAAAACTATTCCCACAGGAAGGGGGAAGTCCACATTCCTCCAAATATATGCTACTTAAAATAGCTGTTATTTGTGGAGGCATGCATAATGTGCAGCACCAGCTAAAAGCTTTAAATACATCTAATCTGCCCCTTCCACAAACGTGTGGGACTTGAGAGGAAGCATCAGGCAAGTTACCAGATCATTCTGAGTCCCTCAGATTCATACAGTTTATACAAGATCAAGTCAATAAAAATTAATTCAGAGTATCAGCTTAAAAAAAATAAAGGATTTAAGTTCAGGCCATCTCTTGGAAGTTTTTAAATGGGATTTGCCAAGCATTTTGCATTATTGAATTAAGTGAATGATAATAGGCTAAAAAAATAAATGTAGAAATGCCAGTAAGAGGCACAGGGGTTCTGCTTGGTCTGGAGGGAAATTGATCTGGGGTTATATGTGCCAATGAACTAACAGAAGTGAAACTTAAGACTTACTAGGTGGCAATTTGGGGAAATATATAAGGTAATAGAAAGCTAGGCCAGCACTTTTCGATAAGGTCTTCAATACTTGTTAATACCAAAAGGAGAACAACTAAACAACATAGATATGACTGTCAGAAAGCAAGAAGGATGTGAGTTTGAAACCAGACTAGGAGATGAGAAAGTCAAAGATAAATGTAGGAAAAAAGAGAGTTAAAGAAACCCTCCAACCCCTTAAACGATAAATATCCGTAAGAATGAAAGGTTCAAATTCCATTTATTTTTTAGTGAATTCCATAATTAGTTCTCGTTGGGTAACGTTAATACATGCCACATCTTTTATTGCATATATAAAAGGGTATGTGCAAAATAAAACCATGCATTTCGGCCAGGTTCGGTGGCTCACGCCTATAATCTCAGCACTTTGGGAGGCTGAGGCGGGCAGATCACAAGGTCCGGAGTTTCAGACCAGCCTGACCAACATGGCAAAACCCTGTCTCTACTCAAAATACAAAAATTAACCGGGCGTGGTGGCATGTGCCTGTAATCCCAGCTACTCAGGAGGGCGGGGCAGGAGAATCACTTGAACCCGGGAGGCAGAGGTTGCAGTGAGCCAAGATTGCACCACTGCACTCTAGCCTGGGCCACAGAGTGAGGCTGTATCTCAAAAACAACAACAACCCCATGCATTTCACAAATTTCAAAGTTACATACCATTTGCTGTAATCCATGCCTACTCACTCACGTTCCCCTGCCTTCATGTTTGCCTGACAGTTAACCCCACTAAGATCAGGCTATGTGTTGCCCTCCTTCACCCCTGGGTCCTTAGCAGTTCCCTCTCTACCTGGTATATGGTGGCCCTCAAGAAATACGCGTTCATTCTATGTGTTAATTTATTTCCACTTAATGCAGGAAAATTAAGAGATTAAGGTCTTCATTAGGGGATTTCAGATACCAGTCAACAATTCACTAGCTAAATAAAATACATACTTTTGTTTAATCTGGAGTTGAAACTAAGAAATATGAAATGGTAAGTTTATATTAGATTTTTACATTATTAGAATGTCTCTTAGCTTTTGATTACAAATCATATTTCTCTTTTTTTTTCTTTTTCTTTTTTTTGAGATGGAGTCTCACTCTTGTTGCCCAGGCTGGAGTGTAGTGGCGTGATCTTGGCTCACTTCAGCCTCTGCCTCCTGGGTTCAAGTGATTCTCCCTGCCTCAGCTTTCTGAGTAGCTGGGATTACAGGCATGCACCACCACGCCTGGCTAATTTTGTATTTTTAGTTGAGACGGGGTTTCTCCATGTTGGTCAGGCTGGTCTCAAACTCCTGATCTCAGGTGATCTGCCCGTCTCGGCCTCCCAGAGTGCTGGGATTACAGGCGTGAGCCACCGCGCCTGAATTTCTCTTATTTTTAATCCCGAATGACCTATTGGTAAACCTATTAGATAGTTTTATATTTAAGTATAGCTGTCAAATTGATATAAGGCTATATGTGACATAAAAGAACAATGTTTGTTTTTGTTTTTGTTTTTTTGAGACAGGGTCTTGCTCTGTCACCTGGGCTGGAGTGCAGTGGCACGATCTTGGCTCACTGCAACTTTCGCCTCCCAGATTCAAGCTGTCCTCCCACCTCAGCCTCCTGAGTAGCTGAGATTACAGGCATGTGCCACCACACCTGGCTGGTTTTTGCATTTTTTGTAGAGAGAGGGTTTCACCTGGCTGACTAGGCTGGTTTCCAATTCCTGAGCTCAAGTCATTCTCTTGTCTTGGCCTCCCAAAGTGTTGGGATTACAGACATGAGCCACTGTGCCCGGCCATAGCAATTTTTTTTTAAAATTGTTTTCTAACTTTTAATTGAAAGATAACATGCATACAGGGCAGTGTGAATTCTTCACTGCTTTTGGCTGTGCAGAGGCCTACTTTTCACAGCAGAGGGTGATCGGTTTGTCCTGCTGCTTACAGGTACTTTACCAGCTCATAATGTTCACTTCTTGGTCTCTTTAATGTGCAGCTGCTAAAGGAAGCAAGGAATCCACACTAAAATAACCAAAAAGGAACATCGTGTACCTAGTACCTGGAAGTGAGGCATAGGATGGTGTTCGGTTTGAATTTTGGACTGAAGTTCTGTGACAATAGCACAGGCAACCAAATGAAAACTAGTCAAATCAATAGTTACGCAGATTTTACTATTAAAGGGAAATAATAGTATCTGAGATGGAAGTAAAATTTCCAGCCTCCTGAAATAATTTCCTGTAAATTCTTTGTTCCTTATGCTGTATGATGCCAGATCAAAACTTCAGAAACAAACCAGCCATTTTTATGGATCGATGGCTTCATATGCCAGCACTTAATTAGACTTTTGTATTCTATTTGCTATTTGGAGGACTTAACTTTTTTTTTTTTTTTTTTTTAAAGACAGAATCTTACTCTGTCGCCCAGGCTGGAGTGCAGTGGTGTGATCTTGGCTCACTGCAACCTCCGCCTCCCTGATTCAAGCGATTCTCCTGCCTCAGTCTTCCGAGTAGCTGAGATTACAGGTGTGTGCCACCATGCCTAGTTAATTTCTTATATTTTTGGTAGAGACGAGGTTTCACTGTGTCGGCCAGGCTGGTCTTGAATCTTGGGAGGTCTTAACTTTTTGATTGCAAGGCGGGAAGCCTGAGCACTTGGAACTTTGCTTGAGAGAGTTTTTCTGTCCCGCTTAACTCATGCAAGGTAAGAATGAATAATTTGCTGCTGCCATTGCCTCTAGAGACTGATTTACAGGATTATCTCATGGAAGCTTTCAGGGCTTCCCCCCTACTCCGCCAACTGAATGTGGGTGAGAAACAGATGTGAACTTAAAGACTTAGAAAGCTTGGTTAACCTCTTAGGAGCAGCTCTGCTTAAATTAGCTGCAGCGAGCTCCTTGATGTCCTTTTGTGGTGCTGCTGATTCTTTCAAGAGCCTTGGCTACCTTGCCAAGTGTATCACTCCTTTATAATCTTAAGCATTTTAACACATGAAATACAGTTCAGTTTCTGCACTTGGTTTTAAATGTCATGATGTTTCAACAATCCACTTAGTCCATCAAAATCACATTTTGACTTGTCCACATAATCCTTTTAGTCTGTTTCTGGATTTATTAAGTGCTTTTCATGCAGTTGATGAGAAAGCATTCATTTTAAAAACAATTTCCACATGACGCTGAAGGCCTCCCATTGTAGTTTAACAATAGTTGAGATGTTGTATTGTTTATTCAGAACTGCCAAGTAGAGTGAGTGCTGGCGGCTGGGAACTCTGGTTGGAGTGCTGGGAGAGCCCTGGGGAGGTAGTTTAACCTCTTTGTTGCACAGTCCTGTTGGTCGGTGGGTTTTAGCAGTGTATCTAGGTTTACTGCATTGCCAGGCAGAGGTAGATTCTCCCTCCTCCACCCTCTTGCCTTCCTTGGAGGCACTGAATACTGGCAGACGTTCAGACCATTACCTTTCTATGCCTTTGCTAGTTGCTTTGCATAAGACCTGCAAAGGAAAACATACTTTCATCCTGGATATTTTTTGGTTTTAGCTTCCAAGTAGGGGTTTATGGCCTTTTTTTCTCTTGGGGTTGGAAGAAGGGCAGCGTTGGAGGGGAAGAGACCCAGAAATACCACCATGCTAATAATGAAAGTCAGCCATATTGGATTCCCTCTGTCTGCTAATTATATAGATCATGGAGCACAGGTGCAAGGATGGCATGGCAGCCTCTGGACCCCTCACTTTCCACTTTCTCTTACCCATTGTCTCCATAGGACTCAGTGTTTTGTTTCAGAAATCTTTCAACTTTACCTGTATGCTATGCTATTCTTGCCCATTCATTGTACATAAATATCTTTTCTGCTGATTAAAAAAATTCAGAAAGGAAAGAGGGAATCTTTTTATAATAGATTCCAGGTTCCCCTAGGATATTGAAGTTATTGAAATTCACTTTTGTAAAAAAGACTTAATATAGCTTATTTTAAAAAAGTGATAGGGTGTCAGTCACTGTTGCCTAGGCTAGAGTACAGGGACAGGGTCACAGCTCACTGCAGCCTGGAACTCCTGGGGCACAAGTGATCCTCCCACTTTGCCCTCCTGAGTAGCTGGGACTATAGGTGCTTGCCACCACATCCGACTAATTTTTAAATATTTTTTGCAGAGACAAGATCTCATTATGTTGCCCAGGCCGGTCTCAAACTCCTGAACTCAAGTGATCCTCCTGCCTTGGCCTCCCAAAGTGGTATGATTACAGGCATGAGCCACCGCACCTAGCCTATATATTTAATTTTAACTCTCTTCCTCCTTCTAGTGCCTGTTCCTTTTCCTGATACATACTGCCTAGAGACTATATGCATAAAACAGCTCAAGGAAATATTATTTAGGAAGAAAATAGTTTTCAAAAATTACTTTTTATCTTCTGTGGGTGATTGATTGACTTACTTAGAAGACCCGGAGAGGCCTACACCTGGTTGTGTATTGTACAATAGGCTTGGCTTCAGCATAGTGGGAATTTCTGGTTTGGAATTTCTAAGGTGACTTGCAAAGGTCCAAGACATACAGTGAAATGTTGAGTTGCAAAATTAGGGTCATGTGCCGGATGGGGCTGGTGTGGGGGAACAGGGTCTGGGCTCACACGTGAACCAGCAGCCATGTGACCACAGCAGTCTGCTCCTGAACAAGTTTTATGGTGCACTCCTGGTTTTAAGCACTTTGCTTCTTTCAAAGTACATTTTTCTTTCTTTGTGAAAATCATCCAGAAAAGAAAAAGTCCACTTCTGAGTGAGTGATACAGATTTCTCTGTAAACTTGGGGACTCATTAAAATCTTGCAACATAGCCCTTTCCTTGTCGGTGTCAATGTGCTCAATTTAAAGTACATGCACTATCAATTATATGTCTGTTGTCTTGATCTTCCTAGGAAGCAGAAGAGTGGTTTTTGGCTCTGGCTGCTGCTTATTGGGAATCATATTGGATTTTGTAGATTTGGCATTGGGCCCATACCTCTGTAGAGTGAAAAGCTCCCTAGGTGATTCTGATGTACAGCCATGGTCAAAAAACATTGAAATAGTCAAGTGCATACAGATCAAAGAGTTCAGGAAAAATAACGACTTCACGTCAGTCCCCAAGAACAGGTACAGGGGCTGTTTTTGCTTTGAGCCAGGGAGTGGTTGCAGGAGTCCAGCGAAATTGACAGTCCTATTGGCAATAAGTTAAACTCTCAAGGATTTAGTTCTACTTAGGTCCGTTCTCCCAAGTGACTGACTAGATATTCCCACCTTGTCCTGAAATAGTTGTGAATGAGAGTCTAACTGTTCTTTGCTACTGAATACCAACAACACCGGTGCTTTAGCAGAACCCTTTCTCTGTTGCTTAGAAGCTGCTGAATCAGTGTAGTTCATTTCTCCTATTTTATCCCCACCCCCCAACCAAATAATTAATGTGACCGAAATAAACGGACCCCCACCACATCCCTGGAAATTTACAGCAACATTAGCATGTCAAAGGCTGGGAAAGTACTGTTGTGATCAAGACAAAAAACCTTTTAAAAACTTTGCCTTAAACTTATTTGCACAGGAAAATACTTTTTGCTCTTACACCTACAACTGAACAGTTTTTCCTTAACACCAATTTGGGAAAAACTGTCCAAGTCACTTTTTGATTCAGTAGTGTTCTTAGGGTTAATTTCTGACAGCTGAACCTCTCTTTAAAATCCCCTTTGAAGTTGGACTGAATTAACAAATGGAGGGCTTGGCAAAGCAGTTGACTAATTCATAACCCTATCCCTCAGCTTTCTTTGTGTTGCTAAATACTATAATCTTTGACCTGAAAGGAAGAATACTGCTAACAAGTAAATATTTAAAAGGTCCCATGAAGTATAATGTGCACGCGTTTGTGCCTGGGGAGACCGTCTACTGGATTAAAGAAATGACTCACTTTTCATCTCCTAATGAAAGTGAGCTTGTTGTTTTACAGTGGGTTGAAAGGAAGTATTTTGAGTGCTAAGGGCTAGATTTCCTTTTATTTTTAAATTTAGTTAGCCATTGGCCCCACTGATTTGAGGGTTGCGTGTTCAGTCATCATTCCTAAGTGTATTAGCAGTCTCTATGAGAGAATTAACATTATTGTGAATGAATGAACTCTGTGCTACAAAGCCCAGCGTTTGGAACAGTGAGAGGAAACGGAAACGTGACTCACTGATGTACTTGAAGACTGTCAAGGGGGGATCACGAACTTCAGAGCCAGAGCTGAAGCATGGTAGAGTGGGCAGAGCCTGGACTTGGGCAAGGACAACGGGCTTCTAGCCCCAGCAGTGCTATTGACTCCTCTGGGACAGTGGCGGAATCACAGAACCCGTCTACCTCTTGTGAATAATAGGAGATGTGAATTATTTGTCACTTGGATAATTTACGGCTTCAAGATTCAGTAAGTCTTTGAATTCTCCTGATTCTCTGGTTTGTGTGGAAGTGGGTGTGTATGTCTTAATGGCTTTCAGATGGGATTCATCAAGGCTCCATTAAATAAACTTTATTTTTAAAATTTGAAGTGAACTGCTATGACAGAGTTTGGGTTGGAAAGTCCATAACAGAAAATGAGAAAGCAAGTCAACTTTGATTTATAAGGCTGCAGACAACCGATTTCCTGTGGCAGTGGCATTTGATCTATAGCATGATATATATGTGATGCTTTTGGAGAAAGGTTAATTGTTGTCTACAGGCAAAGTTTTGCTCCATCAGAATTTCTTTTAAAAAGCTGAAATAGCTCCTAGCTATCCTGTTTCATATGTCTTACTGTATTTAGAAAATATTTAGAGCAGCCTACTAAAATATATCACAGACCTGTTTCCTTAAGGGCAACTACCTGCATACCTGTCAGTTTTCACTTTTTAGTTCTGGATATGTAGTTTTTCTTTTTCTTTTTCTTTCTTTTTGTTTTTTTGTGAGAAAGTCTCACTTTGTCACCCAGGCTGGAGTGCAGTGGCATGATCTTGGCTCACTGGAGCCTCCACCTCCTGGGTTCAAGTGATTCTTGTGCCTCAGTCTCCCCCAGTAGCTGGGACTACAGGCACATGCCATCATGCCCAGCTAATTTTTGTATTTTTAGTAGAAGTGGGGTTTTGCCACACTGGCTAGACTGGTCTCAAACTCCTGGCCTCAAGTGATCTGCCCACCTCGGCCTCCCAAAGTGTTGGGATTATAGGCATGAGCCACCGCACCTGGCCTGTGTAGTTTTACACAGTCATTTTTGTATATGAAGAATCTCGTGTTCTACTTTCATTCAGTTGTTGTCTTTCATGGAGGCTAAATTGACAGGTACTTTAAAATGTGTGTGTGGGACCTCTTAGTAATTACCTATGCAATCTTGACTAGTGATAATGTTGATTTCACTTGAAAAGTGAAGTTTAATGTTATGTTTTGGGGACCAGGAAGCAGTGTAGTTTTCTTGAGGGTGATATTTTCTTTAGTTTGATTATGGCTATGATAATGCATTTATTGTCATGGAATAATTGAGCAAAAAACCCCAAACAAACCCAAAAAACATTTTCAATTGGGAACTTCTAAAGTTACAGTAGTCTCCCTTTATCCATGAGGGATAGGTTCCAAAGCCCTCAGTGGATGCCTGAAACCATGGATCCTATGGAACCTTATTACACTATGTTTTTCCAGGAGAGTGTGTGTCTACAGCGTGGATCCACTGTACGAAAGGATGATTCACGTGCACGTGCAGGGCTGGACAGAGCAGGACGGTCGGCGATTTCATCATGTAGCTTAGAACTGCACTCAATTGAAAACTTAAGAATTAGCTGGGCAGGGTGGCTTATATCTGTAATCCCAGCATACTGGGAGGCTGAGGCAGGCAGATCACTTGAGCCTAGGCGTTTAAGACCAGCCTGGGCAACACAGGGAGATGTCTCTACCCACCCCACCAAAAGCAAAACAAAAAAAACCCCAAAATTAGTCAGGCATGAGGGCATGTACTTGTGGTCCCAGCCACTTAAGAGGCTGAGGTGGGAAGATTGCTTGAGCTCTAGAGGTGGAGGTTGCAGTGAGCTGTAATGAACATGCCCTGCACTCCAGCCTGGGCAATATTGTGAGACTCCATCTCAAATAAAAAAAAAGAAAAAAAGAAAACGTATGAATTGTTGATTTCTGGAATTTTTCATTTAATGTTTTAAGACCATGGGTGACCTCAGGTACCTAAATTCAACTGCAGAAAGCAAAACTGCAGATAAAGGGGAGGGACTACTTTAAATAGTATTTGAAAGCGTTCATAATTCTATCCCTTTTTTTTTTGCAACTTAAGCCACAGTATAATATTTACTACCAGTGTTTCCCCCCTTGATAACTGGTATCAGTAGTCCCTTACTTATCCCTTTTGCTGATTATATTCTGCAAATTCTCAAGTTCAGAGTTCTGAGTGCCTCCTGAGTGCTCTGTGCTTGCCCCATACGGTCACTAGATGGTGGTATTGCTGTTC
The DNA here is from genome assembly GCF_030222135.1 of Aotus nancymaae. Taxonomy (NCBI): domain Eukaryota; kingdom Metazoa; phylum Chordata; class Mammalia; order Primates; family Aotidae; genus Aotus; species Aotus nancymaae. The sequence goes on from NW_026988454.1 coordinate 29,100,817, forward strand.
TTTTTCCTAGAGGCTTGCCCGAGATCCAGTGGTTAATCAATACACAGGCCTGCTGAAATCAGGATTAGAACCCAACCCTGCCTCATTCAGATATTTCTGCTATCTCCTCTCTCTGTTGTTCCAGCATATTTTTGAGAGGGGAAAGGAAAGGACTAAAGCCTTGCTTCTTACATTATCTAGTAAAATTTTACTGAACCATCCTCAAAGTTAAATTTTTTCTTAAGGAATTGATCATCACTGATGGACAGAAGTATCAGTGGCCTGAACTCAGTAACCCATGGTGCAAAGGAGGGAAATGCTATATGATCAGGCTTCCTGGGGCTAGGCCAGTTCTCCGAATGGAGAGGGTAAAAGGCCGCTTCAGGGGTCAGGGATGATGCTGAAGAGGATGGAGAACTAGGAGTCCATACAGACAGGCTGGCCTCTGTTGGGGGGGATGAAATGGAAAGCAGAGGAGCTTGGGTTTGATGAGGTACAGCCACAGACAGCAGTTTGACAAGATCAGGGCTGGGGTTGGTGGTTGATGGGACAGGACATGTAGACCAGAGGGAAGAGGGGTAGGGGCTTTCCTCAGGGAGTGAGGTGGAAAGGGAGTAAGGAGGGGCTTGCTTCTTGAAGTTTTGTGCAAAGGGAGGTTATCTTTGAATTTGGGTGTGAAGGTGGGAGTATAGGCTTCAGGGAAAACCTAAAGGCTTGGAACAACCAGGGCAACAAGAAAGGTATGAGTAGGCAGAGGCCAGTGGATCACCTGAGATCAGGAGTTCGAGACCAGCCTGACCAACATGATGAAACCCCGTCTCTACTAAAAATACAAAAATTAGCCGGGCATAGTGGTGCGCCCCTGTAATCCCAGCTACTCGGGAGGCAGAGGCAGGAGAATCACTTGAACCCAGGAGGCAGAGGTTGCAGTGAGCTGAGGTCGTGCCACTGCACTCCAGCAACAGAGTGATACCCTGTCTCAAAAAAAAAAAAAAAAAAAAAAAAAAAAAAAGATAAAAGTAGAACTATAGTAGGCCGGGCGCGGTGGCTCAAGCCTGTAATCCCAGCACTTTGGGAGGCCAAGGCGGGTGGATCACGAGGTCAAGAGATCGAGACCATCCTGGTCAACACGGTGAAACCCCGTCTCTACTAAAAATACAAAAAATTAGCTGGGCATGGTGGCGTGTGCCTGTAATCCCAGCTACTCAGGAGGCTGAGGCAGGAGAATTGCCTGAACCCAGGAGGCGGAGGTGCGGTGAGCCGAGATCGCGCCATTGCACTCCAGCCTGGGTAACGAGAGCGAAACTCCGTCTCAAAAAAAAAAAAAAGAACTATAGTAGAAAAACACTGGAGGCTGGTGATCAGGCTCAGAGCCAGCCCGGTCAACACATTCAGAGTCTTCATTTCTGAGGTGGCCGGGGACCCATGGAAGGACCAGCGTGGATACCAAGGTGCAAGGGACGAGGAAGCTGTGCCGACTTGGAGGAGCAGCTGGCTAAGGAGAGGCGATTTGCTGTAGAGGATCAGAGGTTGTCAGCAAAGGGAAAGGAACACATTATCTAGAAAAAGAGATTGAAGATGCAGAGGAGGAAGCCAGTTCATTTCTGCTGCAAGAAGAAGGTGGAATGAACAGGACAGGGAAGCATCGATGAAGGTTTGGGGTAAAAGGAGGCTGGGGAGGGTGCAGGTGGAGAGGCTGTCACAGGCAATCCTACTGAACTACAGCCTTTGTGTGCTGAGCAGTGAGGGGTGAGCGAGTCTCTGCCAAGCCTTTACTTTGCCGCCTACCCTGACTATGTGGTGGAAGGTGACTCCTTACCTGTGGCCAGGTTATGGCAGTGCCATAGTGCACAAGCCAGCTGGGCCCCCACTTGGCTGGTGAGGCCCCCAGGTAATTCTCGGGCCCTTTCCTCACATACTCTGGTTGTCTGGGGTGGGCCCCAGATCTGTATTTTAATAAGCACCCTATTTCATTTGGGTATCAGGTCATTTGATAAGGTCCCTTGGAATGCTGGCACGCCCTCTGTGCTTTCTCCTTCACTCCTCACCCATACTATCCTGTGAACACACAGGACACACTTCTGAGTGTTAAACTCCAGGTTGTTGAAGGGAATAGATACTTGACTGCTTTCATTTTATGAGCCACCCTCAGGTTTTAGTTGGATGGAGGATCCTTGGCGGGTTCCTAATGCAATCTTGGCAGGTGTTAGGATGCAAATACTCCTTCCCTGATGGTCTACCCACCAGTTCTCTTCCACTGCCTGGGGCTTCCTTGAGGATGGGTTGTTCTGTTCTGCCACCTGCTGGTCAACTCCAAGCACTGCATGTCGTGTTCTTAAGATGGCTCCATATGGAAAACAGGATTTCAAACCTGATTTTCAGTGTGCTGTGCGGGTGAGGTAAAAAGTCTTATTTTGGACAGGCAGGGATACTAACCACTATACTGACAAGAAGCCATTTAAAGGTCTTATTTCTAATAGAGCCATCTGCTGTAAGTCAAACCGTTTCTTCTTCTTCTTTTTTTTTTTTTTTTTTTGAGATGGAGTTTTGCTCGTTACCCAGGCTGGAGTGCAATGGCGCGATCTCGGCTCACCGCAACCTCCGCCTCCTGGGTTCAGGCAATTCTCCTGCCTCAGCCTCCTGAGTAGCTGGGATTACAGGCACGCACCACCATGCCTAGCTAATTTTTTTATTAGTAGAGATGGGGTTTCACCATGTTGACCAAGATGGTCTCGATCTCTTGACCTCGTGATCCACCCGCCTCGGCCTCCCAAAGTGCTGGGATTACAGGCTTGAGCCACCGCGCCGGGCCCCAAACCGTTTATTCTTAATGTTGCAGTCTGACAGTTAATTTCCTCTTCTCTAGAGCTTTCTTTTCAGCCAAACTGTTGAAATTTAATAAAAACACATTTTAAGAGATCAGCTTGCTGTGTTAATTTCAGAAGGAATGTTTTCTAATATGCCACGTGTCTGTTCTATGGACAGATGATTCTGGTAATTCAAGGCAGTGGTGAAGACAGGTAGGTTCAAGCTCCATGCTGTTGGAGGGGTATGGCCTTGGAAAATGGCTCTACCTAGGCTCAGTTTGTTTTCATTGTAGTTGCAGTGTCATTATTATTTTATCTTTTATTTATTGTTATTTTTGAGATGAAGTCTTGCTTTGTCACCCAGGCTGGAGAGCCATGGTGTGATCTTGGCTCACTGAAACCTCTGCCTCCTGGGTTCAAGCAATTCTCCTGCCTCAGCCTCTGAGTAGCTGAGATTACAGGTACACAGCACCACACCTGGCTAATTTTTATATTTTTAGTAGAGATGAGGTTTCACCATGTTGCCCAGCCTGGTCTTTGAACTGCTGACCTCAAGTGATCTACCCGCTTGGGCCTCCCAAAATGCTGAGATTGCAGGCACGAGCCACCAGGCCTAGCCAGTTATTATTTTAAACTGTGCCTGGTTCTGGGTCCTAACTTTGCTGATGACCTAGCGCTGAGAAAGAATTTCTAAAGATTTTATGGAGTACCTGCTGAGTGCTGGGACACACAGTGGTAGACTGCTGAGATGTGATTCCTGCCGCCAAGGGGCAAGCATCACTGGTAGCACGTGACTTTTCTGGTTCCGTTTCCTCATCTGTACGATGAAAGTGTATGATGGGATTAGCTCTAAGCTCTCCTTGGGCCGCAAGCTTCTGTAATGTAAACAAACAAACAAATAGTATAAAGTGTTTGACTTAGTTTTCCTAGTGACCATGAACCACTGCGCCAGGTGCATGAAGCTGTTGATAAACACAAGTGCCACCAGGTGCAGTGTCTCATGCCTGTAATCCCAATACTTTGGGAGACTGAGGTGGGCGGATCACCTGAGGTGTCAGGAGTTTGAGACCAGCCTGGCCAATGTGGTGAAACCTCGTCTCTACTAAAAATACAAAAATTAGCCAGGTGTGGTGGCACATGCCTGTAATCCCAGTTACTCAGGAGGCTGAGACAAGAGAATTGCTTGAACTCAGGAGACGGAGGTTGCAGTGAGCAGAGATTGTGCCACTGCATTCCAGCCTGGGTGACAGAGCGAGACTCCATCTCCCCTCCAAAAAATCACAAGTGCCAAACAAGAAACCCCAAACCCACTCTACTCATAACCTATTGACTAAGAAAGAATCTTTATGAAAGATGGCTCTGATGTTCAGCCGTGTTGAGAATGAAAGGGCTGATGCAGTTTCAGTTGGGCCTGACCCGTCCTGTGTCATTTGTCTTTGAGCAGCACTAGGTTGCCAAACACAGGGGACTCACAGTGTTCCAGGCCCTGTGCTTGCTCTGGATCCTGAACCTACAGTGCTTACTGATTGTCCTCTCCCTCACATTCCCCCACTACCTTTATTAGGCTGATGGCAGAACATTTGATGAGACTATTGATTTCTCTAGGTAGACTTTATTATGAAGCTCTACCCTAGTTAAGTAAATTAGATTTTAATCTTTCCTCTGACCTCATTGTAATCTCGGTTTTGTTTTTGTTTTTTGAGATGGAGTTTCACTCTTGTTGACCAGGCTAGGGTGCAGTGGTGCGATCTCGGCTCACCGCAACCTCCGCCTCCCAGGTTCAAGTGATTCTCCTGCCTCAGCCTCCTGAGTAGCTGGGATTATAGGCATGCATCACCACACATGGCTAATTTTGTTTGTTTGTTTTTTTGAGACAGAGTTTCACTCTGTCACCAGTCACCAGGCTGGAGTGCAGTGGTGTGATCTTGGCTCACTGCAACCTCTGCATCCTCCCTCAGCCTCCCGAGTAGCTGGGACTACAGGCATGCACCACCATACCCAGCAAATTTTTGTATTTTTTAGTAGAGCTGGGATTTCTTCATGTTGGTCAGGCTGGTCTTGAACTCCTGACCTCAGGTGATCTGCCTGCCTCGGCCTCCCAAAGTGCTGGGATTATGGGTGTTAGCCACTGAGCCTGGCCTGTAATCTTGTTCGCAAAGGGTGTCTTTTCTGGAAGTGCCTGAGCATATACTGACATATTAATTCTTAAGCGACTTTGTTACTTCTTAAGTGATATCACTTATTGTACCTCAAGTATAGGCTGTACCCTGCTATAATTTCCTATGTGCTGAATAACTGGTGTTATACTATGTTATAAATTAAGAATTTGGGGCCTGGCGCATTGGCTCATGCATGTAATCCCAGCACTTTGGGTGACCAAGGTGGGTGGATCACTTGAGGTCAGAAGTTCGAGACCAGCCTGGTCAACATGGTGAAACCCTATCTTTACTAAAAATACAAAAATTAGCTGGGTGTTGTGGCGGGTGCCTGTAATTCCAGCTCTTTGGGAGGCTGAGGCAGAAGAATCGCTTGAACCCAGATAGTGGAGGTTGCAGTGAGCCAAGATTGAACCACTGCACTCCAGCTTGGGCAAGAGCAAGACTCCATCTAAAAAAAAAAAAAAAGATTTTGACACTATTAACTTTTTTTTTTAATTTGTTTATTTTTGTTTTTAAAGTTGAAGTCTTGCTCTGTTGCCCAGGCTAGAGTGCAGAGGCGAAATCACAGCTCCATTGCAACCTCGAACTCCTGGGCTCAAGTGATCCTCTTGCCTCTGGCTCCCTTGTAGTTGGAAATATAGGCATTCACCAGCATATTCAGCTAATTTTTAAGTTTTTTTTTTTTTTTTTTTTGGTAGAAACTGGGACTTGCTGTGTTTCCCAGTCTGGTCCTGAGCTTCTGTCCTCAAGTAGTCCTCCCACCTCAGCCCCCCAAAGTGCTGGGATTACAGGTGCGAGCTAACATTCCTTGCCTTTCCCCCTACTTTGAAATGTAACTCACTTTAAGGATTTTGTTTTCTTTGAGTCAGAGTTTTGCTCTTGTTGCCCAGGCTGGAGTGCAATGGCATGATCTCAGCTCACCACAACCTCTGCCTCCTGGATTCAAGCAGCAATTCTCCTGCCTCAGCCTCCGTAATAGCTGGGATTACAGGTGTGCACCACTAGGCCCAGCTAATTTTTGTACTTTTTTTTTTTTAGTAGAGATGAGGTTTCACCAAGTTGGCCAGGATGGTCTTAATCTTTTGACCTCATGATCTGCCTGCCTCCGCCTCCCAAAGTGCTGGGATTACAGTCGTGAGCCACTGCGCCTGGCCTAAGGAGTTTCTTGTCAACTGTAACCCATGGTATGGATGTTATGGAGAAATTCAGTGCCTGGTACGTTTTTCTGTGTTCATTTTTTTTCCTAGAAAAATATATGAGTGGAACAAACTTTAGGATGGAACACAAGAGAGAGAGTTTTGACCGAATTTGGAGTTTTCAATTTTTTAAAAAATTTTTTCAGTCATTTAAAATAACTGACATTCCTTATGAGGTAAGGTAGCTATACCTGTACTATTTTTGTAGTAATTTCTTTTAACTTGTCAGAATTTCACACTTTTCTTTGAACCGTTCATCACTTCACATCCTTTAGTGAAGAAAAATATGCCTCACAAGTAGGTGAAATCACACAAGTGTGGTTACTTTTAGAATTGTATGATTATAGGTGAGACTTGGGTGCTCACTTCTTTTCCTCATAATTCTGGCATGGGCGAAATATTTCCCTGATGGAAAATACTTTCCTGATGGGAATCTGACTTTCAATCACAGCTCACCTTCCCCTCCCTGTACATACACACCCCACACACCTGGAATTGGTTACACCTGGAAGCAGGTACTCACCCCATGCACCTGGTTCCAGGTGTAACTAATCACCTGCTTCCAGCCTTAGCCAGTCAGCCACATCTATTTCAAGGACTGTTCCTGCTGTTGCTGAAAATAACCTATCAGTTACCGAGTGCTCATAAAGTGGGCATTTCTCACTTAGTTTTCATAACTACTCTAAGAAATAAAGGCCCGGGCGTCTGTAGCGTGCCGGGGTTCAAGCAGAGAAATGACAGTCAAGGGTGAGTACAGCTGTTAGGGCCTGTGTTCCTTACCCACGCAGCTGCATTTTGCGGCAGCTCTGTTGTAGTTCTTCTGTGCTTCAGAGAAACACCCGTGTGGCTGGGCTGGGAGGAGGACGATCAGGAAGGAGTATTTCTGGAGCAGATGCCTCCGTTTGTGCTTGCCAGTCTCAGTCCGTCCCCTCCAGTCTGCCGTCAGTGGAGAGGGCAGGGTGTTTACTTTGTAGAGGTACTTCATCCTTCTTTGAAGTTCTTCTTGGTGGTGTATCTTCAAGTAGCATATTACGGTAATAGAAGTTGTCTCGATTTAACATACCCAGTTTTGATCCTGGGGAATGAGTGTTTCACCCTCAAATTTCTGAGTGTCTTAAGTGCTCTTTAAGCTTTTTGTTCTCTACATTTCTCCTTATCAAATGAGTTCATTACTTTAAGACTGTAACAAAAGTAATTCCCAGGGGCCACTGAAGTAGTCATTATCAAATTGGATTCCCCTTCTCGAAATAGCCCTTCTACTTGGGGATTTTGATGGTTATCGGGAGAGTTGGCAGTGCATATGGCTGTAAAAAATTGTTGAGCTGAAGAGAACATACAAAGATAAAGTCATCTTAAATTCGTTAAGTTTTAAAAGGTGAAATTTTAATAGTACGTGAGAGAAACATAAACAGCTATGCCCTTAGTCAGATTTGCAGATTGCATATATAGAAATGTAGAGATCAGTTTTTAGATCTATCTGGCTGTGAAGTGTTCATTTAATTAAACAAACAAGATTGTAGGGAAAGAATCAGGTGAATTAGTTTATGAGAGATACCACGTCTATGGTTCCTTTAGTTGCCGAGTGAGTGGAAAGTTTTTAACATTATTTTATTTTATTTTTTTGCTTAGCGTATGATAGAATATTATTATTTTATTTATTTACTTACTTGAGATAAAATCTGGCTCTGGCGCTCAGGCTGGAGTGCAATGGTGCATTCATAACTCACTGCAGCCTCAAACCTCTAGGCTCACGTGATCCTCCCACGTCAGCTTCCCGAGTAGCTGGAACTATAGGTGAGCACCACGCGCCAGCTAATTTTATTTTTTATAGAGACGAAGTAGAGTTGGGGTGTGGGGAATGTCTCACTTTGTTTTCCAGGCTGGTCTCCGACTCCTGGCCTCAAGCGATCCTCCCACCTTAGCCTCCCTAAGTGCTGGGATTACAGGTGTGAGCCACCGCACCTGCCATGTTTCTGTAAGTAAAGTTTTATTGAAACCCAGCTACCCTCCTTTGTTTATCTGTTGTCTGGCTGTTTTTTTGTTACAATGGCAGATTGAGTTGTTGTAGCAGGGACTATAGAGTTGGCAAAGCCTTAAAATATATACTGTCTGACTCTGTATCTAATCAAGCGTTTTATGTGGGGGAATATCAAAGGAGTTCTAGTAAAGAAACTTGAGTTCATCTGTCAGGAGAGAGTTGAACATGACAATGAACAGCATGTGATGGGCCAGTGCAAGTTAACAAACATCGATTTAGTGCTTATTGTATGCCAGGTTCTGGGCATACAGTGACAGAAGCCTCAGTTCTTTCTCTCCAGTGGTTTATAATCTGGAATGGCAAATGCGTGATGCAACTGAAGTGCAGCATCTCTCTGTGTGGGGTGTTACGGGAACACATAGTGGGGGTACCTCACATAGCCTAATCCCCGAGGGTCAGGAATGGTGTTTTTGGTCTTTAACCTGTGGTAGCTTGCCCAGTAGGTGCCTGTGGTAGATGCGATTCAGAAATATTCACCCCCAGCCCCCACTTCCTTGGGTGAGTGGAGTTATTTCCCTGCCTGGTGAGGCTGGGCTTGGGCACGTGACCTGCTTTGGCCAATGGAATGTGAGCAGCCCTCCTGCCTAGGAAGCTTCTGCAGCTGAGCTTGTGTGCTCTGCCATGAGCTTGTGCCATTGCCATGGAAAAGACAGGCTTGGATTGGCCTGCTGGTCCTAGGACAGGGAGGGACACCTGGAGGTCACCACCAAGGTGACCAGCCAGCCTGGTGGACCCAGGACAGCCCCCATTTAAAAACTGCAGTTCCATGTCCCAGGAAATTCCTCATTCTCAGGCACACAGAGACAGCTACCTTGGAGCAAAGCCACCCTCAGCCGAGATTCACTGACCTCCAAATGACCCACTGGCTTGTGAGAAATTGTAAGTGATGACTGCTTTAAGCCACTGAGTTTTGTGGGAGTTTGCGAGGAGCAGTCGTTAAATGTTACAGTGCCCAATAAACTTTTGCTTATTTGAATTGAGGCAGCTCCTGGCAGAAGTTTTGAAAGGTAAGTAAAAGTACAGCTGGTGGAAAAGCTGAGAAATGCACCAGAGATGGAGAAGATAGAGTCAGGGGCCTGGAGGTGTAGAGTGAGGTGTGCCTGGTGTTAGGGAGGACAGATGGAAGGTGCACAGCCAAGGGCAGGCCGTCCAGTTCCAGGGCATGGCAGTAGCCCAGGGGAGACAGCGCAGGCAGTGGCCCTCAGCATAGTGGAAGGGACGGCTCCTGACTTGGAGTTGGGTAGATGCTCAGCTTGGGACCTCAGGTGACATACTGCATCATTTTCTTCCTCAGTATCTTCACCTATCAAATACATCTACACTACCAAGATGGCAGCAGTGATCTGTCTAGAACAGATGACTAAAAGCAAACGGGTCATTAGGACTATTTGCTTACTGGTTTTAAAATTTTTCAAAGCTTTTTTTGTCCCATCTTTTTCTTTTCTTTTCTTTTTTTAAATATGTTACATTCTCATTCATGTTCATCCAGTTACTCCCCAGGGGAAAAGAGATTTTTTGATCTTGAAATGGAGTGCCCTGCAATTATTGAAGATTATTTATTGTATTCCCTTTCCATATGCCCAGTGATTTAAAAACTGCTCTTCAAATTAAGGCCACTTTGGGCCAGGTGTGGTGGCTTATGCCTATAATCTCAGCACTTTGGGAGACAGAGGTGGGCGGATCACTTGAGTCAGGAGTTCGAGACCAGCCTGGCCAACATGGTGAAACCCCCTCTCTACTAAAAATCCAAAAAATTACTGGGTGTGGTGTTGCATGCCTATAATCCTAGCTTACTCAGGAGGCTGAGACAGGAGAATTGTTTGAACCCGGGAGGTAAAGGTTGCAGTGAGCTAAGATTGCACCATTGCCCAGCCTGAGCGACGGAGTGAGACTTCATCTAAAAAAAAAAAAAAAAATTTAAGGCCACTTTGGCTAAAAAAGTAGCACTTTTCATCATGTCATGACCTGCCTGAGACAAACCTCCAAATATTTTCACACACTTGCAGCAGGCATTATTGGCTTAACATTGAATTTTTAAAAAGTGGAACCTGTCTGGGCACAGTGGCTCATGCTTGTAATCCCAGCACTTTGGAGGCCAAGGCAGCTGGATCACTTGAGGTCAGGAGTTCAAGACCAGCATGGCCAACATGGTGAAACCCCGTCTCACTAAAAATACAAAAATTAGTTGGGCATGGTGGTGTGCGCCTGTAATCCCAGTTACTGCAGAGGTGGGGGCTCAAGAATTGCTTGAACCTGTGAGACAGAGGCTGCAGTGAGCCGAGATCATGCCACTGCTCTGGTCCAGCCTGAGCAACAGAGCAAGACCTGACTCAAAAAAAAAAAAGGAGAACCTCAAAACTTCTAATTTTCTTTTCCTCATTCAGAGCATTCTGATATGACAGAGACTACAAGATTGAGAAAGTAAGAGCCTGAGGCCACACCAACCCTGTGTCACTGCCTTATAACACTTGGTATAAATGCTTGCAGATCCTGCTTTGATTATTTTTCCTGTCAGTTTTTTTTTTTTTTTTTTCTTGAGATGGAGTCTCTCTCTGTCACCCAGGCTGAAGTGCAGTGGCACGATCTCGGCTCACTGCAATCTCTGTCTCCTGCGTTCAAGTGATTCTCCTGCCTCAACGTCCCAACTAGCTGGGATTACAGACGCCTGCCTCCATGCCTGGCTGATTTTTGTATTTTTAGTAGAGACAGGGTTTCACCATGTTGGCTAGACTGGCCTCGAACTTCTGACCTCAGGTGATCCTGCCCGCCTCAGCGTCCCAAAGTGCTGGGATTATAGGTGTGAGTCACCATGCCCCGCCTGTGAAAAATTTCTCTAAATTGCTAGTTTTTGACAACTTAAACCACCTCTACTCATTCCCTATTAGGCCAAGTCTTTTCAACTTTGGCTTTTATAAACAACACCAAAAAAGGACAAGAGTGCAAAAAAAAAAAAAAAATCAGAATTCTTACAAAATGAACAGAAATGCTTAAAGATACAACAGGTGGCAGAACTCCCATTGGTACTCCACTGCGTCAGCTTCCTACAGCTGCTCTAAAAACTACCACAAACTTGGTGGCTCAAAACAATGGGAGTTTATTCCCTCATCCCTCTGGAGGCCCGAGGTCTGAAATCAAAGTGTTGGCAGGGCTGCATTCCCTCCACAGGATCTAGGGAAGATCCTGTTCTTTGCTTCTTCCAGCTCTGGTGGCTGAATCACTGTGATCTCAGCCTCTGTGGTCACATTGCCTTTTCCTCTTCTGGTGGAAGTGTCCCCCTGCTTCTCTTTTTTTAAAGGACACATGTGTTTGCATTTGTAGCCCACCCAGCTAATCCAGGATAATCTCCCCATCTCCAGACCCTCACTGAATCACACCTATGTGTCTTTTCCCGTGTCAGGTAACGTTTAGAGATTTCTCTCCCTCCACCCATGCTAATACTTAAAAAATTGGTAATTGTAGGGCTATTAATTTTCTACCAAGTCTCTGTGTTTGCCAAATTCAATGGTATGCTGGAGCTAGCATGTACTGACTGTGGGAGCCAGTTCTTAAATTTCAAGATTTTAGCAGGCTGGTTGTTACATTGTTGGTATCTTGAAAGTGGCCATGGTGGGAGCCTTTATGTCATGGAAATTGGCAAATATGTATTATAAGTCATGATTTCCCACCCTTCTCCCCACCCGAGAGAGCCAGTTTACTAGGACACCCATGGTTGGCTAAATCTCCTGACTACTAGAAAACTCAGCTAGAGAGTACATCTCATCCCGAAGAAATTACTCAAGCCCAGAGGCTTGACTCAGGCCTATTACTTGTTTCTTTAATTTCCTTTTTTGTAGTATGTTGAAAGTATCTATGCATATCTGTCTCCTACAACAAATTTTAGACTTCCTAGGGCAGGGCCCTATCTTTTGTGCTTTAGAATCAGCCTGCCTGGCCCATCTCCTACCAAGAGATCAATAAATATTTGAACTGATCTCGTAACTGGGCTCTTTTTCATTTCTGGAGGTGACACACATACTGATGCCTGGCTGCAATAATTCTAAATATATGTATTTGCATTTCTGTCTCTTTCCTTGTTTGGAAACATACTCAGTATTTTTGCTTACTGGGTGCTCCTGATTAAAGAATTTTAGTTCCTTTATGTTCAGTTCTGTTAATCATTAGAAGTAAGATGTATCTGCTTCACTGGAAATCACCACTTATGTCAAGCAATGTGTAACATGTATAGCGTGGAGGAGTAGCACAGTAAAAGGAGGCTGAATTGATAAAATGTCTGATCAAAGTCAGATCTATTCAATGTAAGCACTATAGAGCCATAGTGAGTATAGTTTTAAAGATAGAGTTAAATAGAATAATTGCTTTAGAAGGGCACTGAAGGTTGATTGGAAAATTCTTTTTAATTTTTAAAATATCTACTAGGAAAAACTGATGTAAATTTTTTTTTTCCACTGGCATGGAGCAATTAAATTCACCTAGTAGAACCCAGCAGGTCCCAGCCTGTGTGTGGATTATCAGGTAGAATCTGGGCTGCATTTTGATTTGGCTATTGATTGCACTGGGTTCTGGGCTGGATCATTGGATTCTGAAGTTTTGGTGGATGGAAGCAGTGAAGATGTCCTGATAAATGAAGAAACGTGTACGCCTGTCAGTTAATAACCTTCTTTCTTCCCGAAGTGAAACAGTATGGCTGTATGAATAATGGAGTTTTATTATTAACTCTTTAATTCAGATTATATACTTTTTGCCAGTTTATACATTTTACTTTTGCAAATTTGTGATTTAGTGATAAAGGAAAGATTGCTATAAAGGTCTAATTATCTCTTTACCCCGAAACTTGTTAAGATCAAAAGAAAGAGGTAACATGGAAGTGATGGATGGTTCCATTTTTCACCCTGTCAACCAACATTGGTTAAATGCTGGCTGTGTGTGAAGTATTATAAGACTGGGGTCCCCAAACCCTAGGCCATGGACTAGTACCAACCAGTTCATGGCCTATTAGGAACCAGGCCTCTCAGCAGGAGGTGAGCTGTAGGCAAGTGAGCATGACTGCCTGAGCTTCACCTCCTGTCAGATGAGCAGCAGCATTCGAGTCTCATAGGAGCACAAACCTTGCTGTGAGCCACACATGGCAGGGATCTAGGCTGCATACTGAGAATCTAATGCCTGATGATGAGCTGAGGTGGAACAGTTTCATCCTGAAACCACCCCCTACCCTGCTGTCCATGTAAAAAGTATCTTCCACGAAACTGGTCCCTGGTGCCACAGAGGTTGGGGTCCGCTGCTATAAGGGACAGGAAGATAACAGATGAGCTCCCTGGCCTCAGGGGGGATTATAATCTAGCACTGTGCTAACTTAATTAAACACGGTCTGTGTACTGGCATCACGTGGGCACTTCAAGGAGCTCAGAATTTCAGTCCCTTCCCCAGACACACACTGCATGTCAATAAGATCTCCTATGATTTTAAGTGTTTAACACAATTTGCTAAAAATACTGGTTGAGTGGATAGAAACAAATAATAACCACAGTGATCACTGGAGAAGCTACAGGAAAGGTAGCAAGAACAAAGGAAGTCATGATTTAAAAAAAAAATATTTATTTGGGCTGGGCACCATGGCTCATGTCTGTAATCCCAGCACTTTGGGAGGCCAAGGCGGGTGGATCACAAGGTCAGGAGTTTCAGACCAGCCTGACCAACATGGTGAAACCTCATCTCTACTAAAAATACAAAAATTAGCTGGGCATGGTGGCATGTACCTGCAATCCCAGCTACTCAGGAGGCTGAGGCAAGAGAATTCCTTGAACCTGGGAGGCGGAGGTTGCAGTGAGCAGAGATTGCATCACTGCACTCCAGCCTGGGCAACAGAGCAAGACTCCGTCTCCAAAAACAAAAAAAAAAAATTATTTATTTGGAATTTTCTTTTGATCTCCGAATAAGTTTGCCCTTGGTCGTCTTATATCAGAAGAATCTCAAAGTTGGTGCTGTTTTAGGGTACCTTGTAATCTGAATGCCTTAGATTGGGGACATTTTCTTGGTGAAGTTGATACAGATGTCACATTCTTGGTTATTGACTGCTCACCAAGCCTCTGACAGTCCATATTCTCTGTCAGTGGCAGCTTCTGTACCAGGGACATCCTTTATCCCCTTGCCCCTCAGGGGAATGAGAACAATAATCTGCCATATTGCTCCTGTATCAAGTGATCCCATGGGGACAGTGTGGCTAAGGCTTAGGATGTCAGATCTGTAGGCCCTTTTCAGACATGAAGACTCTGAATGGTGGGAGTTGGGCTGGTGGTGACATATGCATAAATGTTTGTGTTTACTCTTTCCCTTTGAGGAGAACAACACTATTAATTCCACTGAAGGCGCTTATGGCATTTAAAGCCAGGGTTTCATGAAGTCAGTGCTTTTTCTTCTTTTAAGTATTGAAGCACTGGTAGTTGAGGGCAACCTGAAAACGAGACCGGCTCTGAATAGGTGATTAGCTATGTTTTGTCTCTTCCACCACTTCCTTCTTGAATACAATTGCTTGTTTGATTCCTTGGTGGGTGGAAAGGTGGATAAAGGAAGGAGGATTGAATGTACTATGGGGAGTGTGTTTGCTATGAGCCTGGGGGTAATATGGTTTGGTTGTTTTGTTTTTCTAGTTATAAAAATCTGGCTCAGAGTATTTACTTTTGATATTGAGATAAGCTTTCATCGTTTGTGTGTACAAATTACCTCATAGAAAGATTTCCATTTAAGTCTACTCTTGAATTATTCACAGGAGATGACAGTTGGAAAACCTACTGCACCCTGTCCTAAGCTAAAGGTCCCTATGGGTTGTCTGGGTGATTCATGTGGTAATCTGATGAGAGGCACACTTCACTGCTCCCAGCCTAGGCAGGGCCGCTTCAAAACGTGACACCGCTTAGAGCAGTCCTCCTCTCTGCTGTATGTGGTTTTCTTTGCACCTTTGTCTCTGTTCACATGCCTTCTGTTGATGCGCCTCACTCCCAGCCAAACCAGCCATCCCCAGCAGCTCTCACAAGCCAGCTGTGTTTTCCCACTGATTTCTAACTTCAGGGTGCTGCCTCTCTTGTTCTCTTTCCTAGGTTTCACAGGGCAAGCAAGCTACACATGGAAATGAAAAGTCACAGTGCTCATTGGTGGCC
Organism: Aotus nancymaae; assembly: GCF_030222135.1. Taxonomy (NCBI): domain Eukaryota; kingdom Metazoa; phylum Chordata; class Mammalia; order Primates; family Aotidae; genus Aotus; species Aotus nancymaae. The sequence continues at coordinate 29,116,147 of NW_026988454.1, forward strand.
TGTGAGGCCCAAAAACTGATGGCACTTGAAATTAGTTCCTATTTTTGGCTGGCGTTTTACACAGATGGCGAGTAGAGTAATTACATGCCTGATTGCATTGAGAGGTTTGTCTAATCCCATATCCTGTCCTCTTTAACACTTTTATTAAGTCTCAAACTTTCATTTATGATGAACTCCTTTTTAAGGATGCCAGTATATGCTGAAATATAAAACACTGTGTCTTACAGCAAGAACCTTCCAAACATATTCATTCTATTCCTTTGATTCTTGGTAGAAGCATAAATAAATCTTTCCAAATTAATGGGCATTTGACTTAGGAATTCCCAAAGGAGATGATTCTAGAACTTCCCTTAGTAATTTATTCTGGTACCTCTAGTTTTTATAGTTAACTCTTCCTTAACATATTACTTAAATTGTTTCTGAAATATATAGAGTAAGATTGAGCAATCTCTTGTCCCTTTGTCAGCAGTGATGGTAAGTAACCCTCAAGTGCGGAGGCCTTAATATAAAAGACGCGATCAATCATAAACCTGGTAAAGATCTGCCTGGGGGTCATTACACAGTGTCTGCTCCTCCAGCCATTTCAACCCTGGGGCTTCCGTCCAGCTGGTGAAGGACAGGGGTGCTGGCCAAAGGCAGCTGCGACAAAACCCTTCCACTGAGACTCTGCCTTTTATTCCGTGAGCCCTCATTAACTCCCACTAAACATGTAATTTAAACAAGCCTGTTTATGTGATTCCTAATGCCTGAATCTCAGCAGTGGCAAAGTGGTAGGAAGGGAGCAGTTACTGGCACGTGTGATGACAGCAGAAGTTTGAATTTGACAGCCTGACAGTGAGAGGGGAGGGGGCAGCCCAGCGTGGTTAGGAAGGCAGATAAAATCTGTTCAGCACGTCTGTCTCACATGGGGACAAGGCTGTCTAGTGTAGATTTTCATAGGGAAAAATGATTACACTAAGATATTTTTATTACTTTGAAGACTGTAGCTTAAGTTATTTTTTAAAAAAATTACTGTAAAAGTGGGGATTTTCAGTTGGGGAGTGGTGGCTCATGCCTATAAACCCAGCACTTTGGGAGGCTGATGCGGACAGATCCCCTGATGTCAGGAATTTGAGACCAGCCTGGTCAGCATGGTGAAACTCTGTCTCTACTTAAAATACAAAAATTAGCTGGGTGTGGAGGCACATGCCTGTAATCCCAGCTACCTGGGAGGCTGAGGCAAGAGAATCACTTGAACCCGGGAGGCGGAGGTTGCAGTGAGCCAAGATCGTGCCACTGCACTCCAGCCTGGGTAACAGAGCGAGACTCCATCCCCCTCAAAAAATTAAATAAAAAAAATAAAATTAGGGATTGGCCATGGCAGGGTTATTGTGAAGATTAGGAATAATATACAGGAAGCACAAAGCAGCCTTGGCCCTGCTGCTGGGAGGGGCTGATTTGTATGGCTCTTGGGTTGATAGTCCACATAACTAAAATGAGGCGTTCTTCGTAGTTGCTAAATAAATATAGCTTGAGTGAATGTAGTAGCTTCTTAAGAAGCCCACTTAGGATGTTCTAAGCTAAAATAGAGTATATATCTAACATGCATAGTTAAAATCTAAATATTTCCTGCAAAGCTGATTTAAATCATTATATTCTCTCTTGACCAACAGGAACTCTGATCTAGTTGTAAAAGTAGTTAATTTATTTGACTTTCTTAGATAAATGAAGATTTAATAATCAAGGCCCAATATAACAGAAATGTGGACTAGCTAGTTGACAGAGAATTGATTATTAAATGCAAACGTATCCTCAGGTCTTATGATTTGTGGGTGCACAGTTTCTGGAAATCTGGCATGAGTGAGCACTTACTTGGAGGGAGAGTCATGAGTCTAGTCCCTGAATGGACTAGTTATTTTTGGTTGCTGGGTAGGAAATGTTCCTTTAGCTGCTCCTATTTGTCCTTTAGCTGCTCCTGTTAACCCTTTCCTTGATGTATGCAGGGATGGGGGCACTGGAGGAAAACACGCCAGTTACTAATGACACCAATTCATCTTTGCTGCTGTGTGAGGGTGAGTTGAGGAAAGCACTCAACAGCACTTCTGGTAAATAAAGAACACCACTTGGGCTGGGTGTGGCGGCTCACACCTGTAATCCCAGCACTTTGGGAGGCCGAGGTGGGTGGATCACCTCAGGAGTTTGAGACCAGCCTGACCAATATGGAGAAACTCCATCTCTACTAAAAATACAAAATTAGCTGGGTGTGGTGGTGCATAAGTATAATCTCAGCTACTCGGGAGACTGAGGCAGGACAATGGCTTAAACCTGGAAGGTGGAGGTTGCGGTGAGCCCAGATCATGCCATTGCACTCCAGCCTGGGCAACAAGAGCAAAACTCCATCCCCCACCCCCCCAAAAAAAGAACAGCACAAGTTTTGAGCATATATATCATTTTTTAATTTTTATTTTTAGTGCAGTGGTGCAACCACAGCTCACTGAAGTCTCAATTTCTTGGGCTCAAGCGATCCTCCTACCTCAGCCTCCTGAGTAACTGGGACCACAGGCAAGTGCCACCATGCCTGGCTATTTTTTAAAAAAATTTTTTGGTATTATTTGTAGACCGGATTTTGCCATGTTTCCCAGGCTGGGCTTCAACTCCTGAGCTCAAGCAATTCACCTACCTTGGCTTCCCAAAATGCTGGAATTACACAGGTAAACCAGCATGCCCAGCCAGATGTTTTTAAATTAAAAATACAGCTGCAGGTTGTAGAGAGTAGGGAGAAGAGAATTGTGTTCATTGTTTGGGTTCCATGGATCCTTTGAATGTGCACAGATGAGTGTCTGGGGGTCTCATGAACCAATGAAATGGTAAGCAGCATTTGGGGCATTTATGGATTTTTCTAGTGAGATGGTCTTTTTTTTTTAACTTGTATATTTTGAGACACTTCTTTCTTTTCTACTTAGAAAGAATAGAGTAGATGTTTGTTAGTCACTGGTTTTATACATAAATACTTTACCGTTGCCTTCACTATAGTAGTCAATGTAGAGATGTGATTCTGATTAATAACTGGAACAGGCCCAGGGCATTTGGTGATATATCAGGCATTCCTGGTAAGTGTGTGAATCTCTGATCCCAGTGGTGTCTGATGCAGCCTGGTCCTCATGACTGAACTCCTCTGTGTGACATTGGGTATGACATACTTGCTCTGGGTCTGAGCTTCCCTATCTGAAAATCAAGGAGTTTAAATTACATAATCTTGAGGACCCTTTTAGCTTTTAAACCGAGGCTGCTGTGTAGCTTCTCCCTTAGTAGTACCTGTTCTCTGTAATTATTTACATGGATGGTGTAATATGAACTGCCCATCCTAGAACTTCTAACTTTCTTCTACAAATATTCCTGTCCCTGTAAGCTTGTAGAGCCTGTTTCTTAAAATCTCAGTGAATTGGAGTAGATGTACGATGCAAAATCCTGGTTTTAAAATTTTTAATCAAAGTTTACTTTCTATTGCCATTTGTTAGTTTTAATATATTTGATAGATGCTGAGGGAAGCAAAATGCTGCAGACCTACTCTATTTGTTGCTTATTTGCCTTACTTCAAATAACACGTGGGGGAAGGAGATGCCGACCCAAGTCTCTGTGATGGAAAGTTGCAGGGACTTTTAACACTCTTAGGACCATGGAATTGCAGTAAGTTAGCCTTGGGTGAAATGCTACACCCAAATGTATTGCAAGTTGTGGCTCTAGATAGTTCGCAGAGGAGGCTCAGGGCTACAGCCTGTAGCTAACTGCCACTAGCATAGCTCTCTGATGACTCTTTGTGATAGGTTGATCATTCGAGGCTGGAGAGGATCGAGACTGGGAGCCAAGGGGCTCCCAATGACAGGGCAGAGGAGAATCCTCAGCGCCATACACTGGCTGCTGGTGACAGGCAGGAGTGGCAATAACAGGTACAATAATGGCTTAAGTTTTACCTTCGCTGGAAGCTGAGAGTGAATAGCTGGGTCAGTTACTTTCTTTGGAAGTATATTTCCTTAAATGACGGACGTTCCTAAATCCATCTAGGAATGTTGGATATATTTATATGTACTGTATTAAGCCCCTGTCAAATTTGCACATTCAGAGGTATGGTCTGATAATTAATAATCAAGTTCTTTTTCTTTATGCCCAGAAGTCTGTATTCTGCACAGACTTGCAGACCCCGAGCTGCGCTAAAGTTCGGAAGTTTGAGCTGCCACTGAAGTATTGACTGCGGAGAGGCGGGGTTTTCTGTCTCCAATGAGGTGCCTTTGGTGTCGGGAAAGCCTATCATCTTTCGCAGGAGTGCTTGCTCCGTAATCCAAGCAATAGCCACGCAGCCGGTTTTATTGTTTGCGGAGTCTTGCTGCTCTGAGCGAGCGCTTCCCAGACAGGAAGGAGGACAAGTGGGCGATTTATGATTCTGCCCTGTGTTGGGGCGAGTGAGCTGAGCTCTTTGATTTCTCCCAAGTAACCGTGTGGGTGAACTGTAAGCTGGGTGCCTGGCTTGACCCTGAATCTTTTTCTCTAGGGTGAGGAGTGACTTCTTTCTGCAACCGACAGCTGACTTTCTGCCCTGGTGGGGAAAGATGCCCGGGAGAGGAGTAGGATTACAATTTGGGATGCTAGAGACGCACCAAAGAGTCAGAGTGCCTTGGCTTTGTGTTTTGCAAAGTCCTGACAAGTGTTCCTGAAATGAACACCCTGCTTCAGTTTTTAAATTACACTTTTATTAATCTATTATTTTTTGGCCGTGGATATCGCTGATCCAGAAATGGAGTCCACAGTGTGGCTAGGGTAAAACATTTGTCTTTTCTTTCCTAACCCCTCCTTTTCCCTTTCTTTGTAATTGGGTGACACAGAAGCCGTCTTTTTGGATAATGCCATGCCTGACTGTCAACGTTGTCTAAGTGGGAAATAGCAAGCGCCTGGAGAGGACCTGGGCCAGTGTGAAAGACCCAGCGTTTCCTTTGCTGGGCTGTTCTTTGTCTCTAGTCGATTTTGAAAAGAAGATGAAAAAGGAAGGCTCTTCAGGTTCCTTCAGACTCAAGCCGAATGCAGGTTCTCTCTCACGTGCTGTGAGTTGGATAAATTTCTCCTCCTTGTCCAGGCAGACAAAGAGGCTGTTTCGCAGTGATGGAGAGCTCTCGGTTTGTGGGCAGCAGGTGGAAGTGGATGACGAAAACTGGATATACAGAGCCCAGCCCAGAAAAGGTGACTTGATTTTTAAAAAATTTAAACGTTTGAAAAAGTTTATGTAGAATTCTTTGTTTTTATCACTTACCCTTCATGACTTTTGCCCCCCATTGGGAGTTTGTTTTGAAATGTTTGTTTTTGTATTGGAATTCGGCGCCATTTGTTTGCATGTCTAAAATAAAAATGCTCTTCCAACTAGATTCAGCTTGAGCTTGTATCTTGTATCTTTCAAAGAAGGATAAAATAGCTGTTATTTGTTCTCAGCGGTCTCCCTCCTTCCATCAGAGCCACATACTCCTGTGACTTGTGAAAAGTTCAATGGTAAACCACCGCCCTAGAGAGAATCTTCTGCCCTTATAGCAATCTGGGGCTACAACATGGAGCTCTTGTGAAACTGCACTGAGAAAACTTTGGGAATCATAGATAGTCTTCTTGCGTCTTTCTTCTAAGATTGATGCTTGAATTAAACTGGTGTTGGGCTGTGACATCAAGGAAAATGAACACGCAAGGGGCTTAACCTGATATGTTAGTCTCAAGGAGTTTTTGAATTTATTTTTTTTTCTACTTTCCTTCTTTTAACCAGAGTTTTTAGATTTCTATCAAGTTTCTTTTCAGACCGATGTTGGCTCTGTTCTCAGGATTAGCATGTTTTGCCTCCAAGATGGAAAAAAAAAAAAAGTCCTGCTGGGAGAGAGGGAAACAGTTCAATATTTCTTAACACACCCCTATTTTGTATTTAGAATTTCTGAGTTCTTCCTCTTAGTGTGTGTAGGGACTGAATTGTTAAGCTCTAAAATGGTTTCTCCATTCGGTGCAGTGGGCAAAGCCCAGTAGGGGAGTGCTATTTAAGTATCACAAAGGAACCAAGTGCAGACATTCCCTGTGATTGTGTTTTCCCTGTTTATCACTTTCTTCCCCCTGCCAAGAGAAATCGTGCTGGAGTCTTCCAGGGACCTGTATTTCCCCCTGTTTTGGGAAGCACAACGACTGAAACATGAGAGAATCAACTAAGTTAAATATGTGCTTATGAGTACAGTAATTATATCACACAGGCTGAGAGTTAATGCAGCCTTTCTTCAGGGTGAATGTGTGTAAACTATTTGTTCTTGTCTATTAACTATGGCACAAGAGGGACTCATTAATAATCTTTGAAGATATCAGTTGTTTATGATATCAACAAGGTGATCAACAGTGACCCACTGATTCTGAGCTTAAAAATGTGAGTTTTCAGTTCAAATGCTGTGTAATTGCCAGGCTTAGTGCATTTGTGCTTTCTGGCTGGAGTTGTATAGTTTAGTAAGTCCGTGAACTTTACTTTTCTAAATCAGGAATAAGCTGTGGTTTCGGTAAATGATTGGGTTGTAATGTTTGGAACAAAAATGTTTGAAGGGTGGATACAGTAGTGCTGTGGTCGCAAGAGGGTATAGTTTTGATTCCTTTAGACTTTGCTGAAGGTTGCTTTTTAGGACTTGTTTGACTTTGAGTTAACCACTGTTGAGTTTCTGTTAAAGATTGTGTACATGAGAGCATAAGGCTATAGGATTTCTACTATAGAGGCTTCATCTGACTTAACATTAAAGGAAAAGAGACTGAATTTGTGTGTATTAGTTTTAGTTGGGAAATAAAGCAAATACTGTACACGTGACTTGTGGAAAATAAAGAAGTCATTGTAAAGGACAGGGGTGACTTGTGAAGGGAGGACTTGCTTATGTTACAATACAAAAGATTGTGCCCTTAATGGAATAGGGGATACAGTAGCCTCATGAAGATAAATGGAAGCATAATATAGGGTGTAAGTTTATGTGTTTTCTTAAAATAATTGGGCATGAATAATATGGTTTTTGACATATGATGTCAGAGAGAGTCCTTAAAAGCTGCTTATACATCAAAATTCATGGCGTTATATTCTGTTTTCACATTTGACTTACAAAAGAAAATTGGCTTCCAACTGACATCTTGTCTCAGGGGCATGTTATAACAGTTGATCTTTATTCCACACAGTTCCTTCCTTTGGAGAAATACAGAAGTGACGTTTGTTTATGCGAGCAGATCAAAAGAGGAAAAGTCTTTAAGAAAAATTATGCAGGAATGAAGTTTTTTCTTAGAAGCATCAAATAAGCTGAAACTCTAGCAAGGATTATCAGTCAATAATAAGAATACCCAATGGTCACGTTAGGAGTTGGTTGCAAATAAATATGCACTGGAAGACACATTGTTGTGATGGGAATGTGTAGCATCTTTTCTGTTTCTCTGCTCAGGTCACGCACAGCCTAATCCACCTTCCTTTCAGTTTACTTTGCAACCCTCTAACTTATATTAACATTTTTTGATTTACAGATTGCCAAAAACCTGCTCTGTCTCCTCCCCCACCACCTCTCTCTCTCTCTCTCTCTCTCTCTCTCTCATACACACACACACACACACACACACACACACACAAGCATCATGTAGTGACAGCTAGAGGTAGGGCAACTGTAGCTTAACAAACCAGCCTTACATCAGCGGTCCCCCTGTGGGATCTCTGGTTGGTGGGAGTCTGGTTCTGCAGCTCCTGGCGTTCTCCCTCCCCTCCAGCAGCTGTTGAGAGGCCACATTGCTTGCCTTTTCCCTGCCTGCTGTCTCCAGGTATTGCTTTGCCCCATTAGCCTGCTGAGCTCCCACCATCAGTGTGGATAGTGTGTTGTATGACACACGTTCAATTTCTGAAACTGAAGATCTCTTAATAGGGAATTTCTATGCTGGATTGTTATCAGGAACATCAAAATAAAGTTTTTAAGTGGTTATATGGATATCTTTCAGTACAACAAACCCATAGCTTTATGATTTAATATCAAGAAACTAAGGATAAAATTATAGTGCTTGAGATTCTCTTTCTTTTGAGAATCTTTTTATAAGATTGGAAGCTACTAGTATGCATTTTTCTAATTAGACTACTGTTTCTGAGCTTAAAAAGTAATTACAAGATACATATTGATAGGTCCAAAGCAGCTACCAGTAAGCATCTTTAGGTTTTCTTTTGTATGTATGTTTGACAGCACACTACAAGTTTCAAAACTCTCTCGTATACCCGTTTATACTCAGAGAGCTAAGAATGAATTGGGTAACAGCAATGATCAAGTCATATTCTTAGTATGGTATGACCCACTACAGTAGTAGATGATGTTTTGACTTAATTAACCATACAAATCAAGGGTGTGAATCAGTGTTTTCTTTATAGTGAAAAGGTAGAATGCAGTGGTAGATAAGACAGTATGTAATTTTTCATGTGAAGTCGTGAGAGCATTTATTGGTGAAATTGTTACTGAATACTATGTGTAGGATAAAAAGAAAGATAGCCCTCAGGTCCTAAAGTCATGGAGTTCATGCTTAAATGGAGAAGCAGATAGGACATCTAAAGGTAGAGTGTAAAGAGAAAATGCAGGATAATTGTGAAAAAGTGCAACACAGTGACCTAGGTGAGAAGGTCCAGATAAAGGGATTTAATCTGGAACATTTTCATGTTCTGAATGGTCTTCTGATTGTTGGCATTTAACGGAACAAGATTTAATGAGTACCTGTTTCTTTTCTAGCACTGTGGAAGGTCCTTGAGGAAAACTCAAGACTATTAGTATTTATTCTGTGCTTCCCCTTACTTGCTCACTCAAATAAAACTAAAAGAGGTGGAATCATAATGGGGTGTCCGTCCTCTCACTGAGCAGAGCTTGTTTTGTTGTATCCCCAGCTCTCCATTTAGCTGGGCAGAAGCGTGATTGATGATCCTGGTATTGGCAGGTCAGCAGATAGGGAGGGTAATTGACATACAAAGCCTTGTTTTAAACAATGTTTCATCCTTTCCTTCTGGACTTTATCATACAGGCTAGTAACATTACCAGCTTTGAATTATTTGAATGTCAGTGCCCTCCCTTCTCAGCCACGACAAAAATGGCCAGAGAATGGCCGTACTAGGTATCAAGGGTAATGAATAATCCATATACTAGATAATCAATTTTTGAGTGTAGGAGTTGAATCTATTTAAAGTAATTTCATCCCAATATTTCTCCTAATAAAATAGTTGCAGAAAGCAGGATCCTTGTGCATAATTAGATTACCAGTGATCAGATATTACAATGGAGAAAAATGACCTGAAAGACCAAAAGCAGCTAGGTCAAAACTCAAGATCCTGTTTCCATGTAAATAGCTGTGATTTGTTTCTGATAATAAAATCCTTAAAATGGGATTTAGGCATAGCTTCCTCGGCCAGGCGTGGTGGCTCATACTTACCATCTCAACACTTTGAGAGGCAAGGTGGGCATATCACTTGAGTCCAGGAGTTGAAGACCAGCCTGGGGAACACGATGAAACCTCATCTCTACAAAAAAACAGAAAAAGTAGTCAAGTGTGGTGCTGCGCACCTGTAGTTCCAGCTACTCAGGATGCTGAGTTGGTAGGATTGCTTGAGCCCGGGAGGTCAAGTTTGCAGTGAGCCGAGATCATACCACTGCACTCCAGTCTGGGTAACAGAGCAAGACTAGGTCTCAAAACCAAACATAAAGACTAGGTCTCAAACCAAAAAAAACTTCCCTAAAAAATAGCTTCTTTATGGCATTAGGAAAACCTAAGAAATATTGACAAATGTTGTCAAGCGGCATCACAAATTTAAGAGTGAAACAACATTAGTAAGTTTTATTTATTCTGAGGGTTACTACATAAAATAGCCAAATACAGTGTATGTCAGTTTCTTAACAAAAGAGATCAGTGAATGTCATGTTTTTCCTCTTACTTCCTACTGAAGTTGATATTCTGTGAAAGAGACACACAGTGAGTGCCACTTAATATTTTATCTGGTCCATTGAGACTGCCCTTTATTGACCTTTGATTATTATTATTTTTTCTTCTGATGTTGGGACTCTCTGTTGTCTCACTGCCTTGCTTCATTGTAAAATGTGTTTATTTACCAATTAAATTGTTGAAGTTCTGTTTAAATGAAGTTTTATGTAGTATTCTTCCTTTTTTAGTTTAAAAACTTTGTAGGTTTGTTTTAAGAAGAAACACTTAAATTATGAAAAATATATTTATTTTTTAAATTACGAAAGCTGTCTTAAGAGTGGTAAAAGAAGCAAGTTATTGTCAGGGCTTGGGTTTGTAAGTCAGTAACCTGTGTTCTTTTCCATTGCAATGCCTTTGCTAAGTTACGAAAACCTTCTTTGAAATTGATCTTTACAGTTTACTTTTAATAATTTTAAAAGATCCTGCACATTATTTAGGGTTAATTTTTATGTCTCTTGCAATTATTATAAAATATATTTCCATGTAATTTCAGGGTTTTTTGGTGTAACTATAACATGTTCTGTCAAATTACAGGGATTTGTTTGCTTTTTTAGAGACAGGGTCTTGCTTTGTTGCCCAGGCTGGAGTGCAGTAGCACAATCATAGCTCCATGTAACCTTGAACTCCTGGGCTCAAGGGATCCTCCCCACTCAGCCTCCTGAGTAGCTAGGACTACAGACATAGGCTACCATGCCTATCTAATATTTTATTTTAATTTAATTTTATGTTATGTTATTATTTTTGTAGAGATAGGGTCTCTCTCTTTTGCCCAGGCTGATCTTGAACATCTGGCCTCAAGTGATCTTCCTGCCTTGGCCTCCCAAAGTGCTGGGATTACAAGCCTGAGCCACCATGCCCAGCCTAGAGTTTTTTTTGAAAACTACAATATTTTCTTTCAAATACTTCAGTTTATCTCCTAAAGGTATGCTGTGTTTGCACCTAGATGTCTGTCCTCATAGACTTTAGGCCCATCAGCTCTTACTTGGACTTCTGAATGGTCTTCTGTCCTCTCTTGCTGTCTCCACTCTTGTTCCCATTGATCCATCCTTGAGTCCACACTGTTTCCAGAGTGATCTTCCTAAAATACAAACACTGGCTGGGCCCAGTGGCTCAAGCCTATAATCTCAGCACTTTGGGAGGCCAAGGTGGGTGGAGCATTTGAGCTCAGGAGTTCAAGACCAGCCTGGCCAACATGGTGAAATGCTGTCTCTACTAAAATACAAAAATTAGTCAGGCATGGTGGTGCACACCAGTAATCCCAGCTACCTGGGACACTGAGGCATGAGAATTGCTTGAACCCGGGAGGCAGAGGTTGCAGTGAGCCGAGATCGTGCCACTTCACCCTAGCCTGGGTGACACAGCAAGACTCCATCTTAAGAAAACCCCAAAAATCAGAAAAACCCACAAAAACCCCAAAACAACTGAATCACCTTTCTGTAGCTCCTCATTGCCTACAGAATGAAGCCCACCACTTAACATGGCATGAAACCTTATGAGATCTGCCTCCTTCCTCTCCCCTGCAGAAATATCGTACAGACTTGCTGCTTTTACACAACTCCAGAAACTTGCAACTCTCGTTCCCTCTTATTCCCTGTGCCAGGTGCTATAGTCGCCTCCCCTGCCTGTTAGCCTCCTACTTATTCTTCTAGACTACTTTAAAACTGTGAAGTCTTCTCTAACATCCTCAGGCAGAGTTAATTGCTCTTGTTTCTGTTATTTCTCTGCCTTCTTCATTTCTCTCTAATCTTGTTTATTGTACACTGGATTATACTTACTTGTTTACTTGTCTGTGTCTTGAACTAGACTAGACTGACCTGTTTTAGGACAGAGACCCAATCTTACTTATCTTTATTTCCAAGGCTAAGTGCTTAATAAATGGTTGCTGAATGGATGAACTTAACTTATCTGGGACTCAGTTAAATGTGCACAGGCTAATGTGCTAAGCAAATGCTTTCTGAATTTCTCTTAGTCTGGCTAATTTTTGTATTTTTGGTAGAGGTGGGTTTCACTGTGTCGCCCAGGTTGGTCTCGAGCTCTTGGCCTCAAGTGAGCCACCTGCCTCGGCCTCCCAAAGTGCTGGGATTACAGGCTTGAGCTACTGCGCCCAGCCTGTTTTTGTGTTTTGGGAAGACCATTCTAGAAACAGTGTAGACTCCAGGATAGCTCAAAGGGGAACAAGAGTGAAGACAGCAAAGAAGGACGGAAGACCATTCAGAAGTCCAAGTTATAGGTAGCATTTATGCTTATTACCAGTGCTCTCACCTCTGGACTTTTTTGAGTGTAGTAAAAGAGAGGGTTCCATTTGTGGGAACATAATTTCGATGGCATGCTTTTGGTGTTTTCTGTTGCTCCACTCAAACTATGTACGTATCAAGCACTTTGTATAATAATAAAAAAAAAATTGTTCATGGCTGTTTTGACCAATTAGTAAAGCTGGCTTTGGTAAACAGAGAGCAGACATGGAATGAACGATGCCAAGCCTGATAAGGAGAGGCTCCATGGTGCTATTGCAATCTTTTCTTAACTGGTTTCCCTGCTTTCACCTTTGTACACAATGCTCCCCTCCCCACGGATTGGGCTGATCGTCAAGCTAACGTCACTAATTGAAACCCCTCAGGTGCTTTCCTTCTCCACTTAGTTGAGTAGCTAAGCCTTGACAATGCTCCCTAAAGCCATACATCCTGCTTCCCTTACCCCATTGCCTTCTCTTGCTTCCGCCTCACTCACTCCTCCACAGCCACACTAGCCACACTGTAAAATGGGCTAATACCTATTCATCATATATTATCAGTAGCAGGTACAATTTATTCATTGAATAAATGAATGTTTGTTTATAGATATGCTGTAAGCCTACAAATTCAATCTATTGTATTTAATGATACTGGCCATTGGATTGATAATCTCTTCACTATCAATAGTCAATTGAGTCAAAAAATGTCTTGATCCTAGTGTAGACTATACTAGTACATAGAATTTCCAGTTGTACAAGTGTCTTTGGAGTGCTTGTATAACCTAGGCAACTCAAGTAGAACCTATCACTTCCTTTATATAATCCTTCAAGGAATTTGTATCTCAGTGTTACATCAAATCCTGAAATGATTAAAATACTAAATTGAAAGTCATGTCTGAATCAGTGACCTACCCATAAGCTTAACAATAGCAAATTTACAGTGAATGTTTACCATGGCTAGGCACTATTATTAACACTTTACATGAGTTAATCATTTAATAAACATAGTCAGGACATCATAAGTGACCAATAAAAATAATAGTTGGTTTGGTAAGGAAGAGTCAGATCATTAGAGAGAATTGAAAACTGGGCAGAGAAACAGATTTGGGGAGACAGGGAACCAAGTGTGATTCTTCACAGGGAGAAATGACATTGAAAGCACCTAGGGTGTTTTGGCGTCAAGGACTTAATAACTTTTGATTTAAGGGCACATACTCTGCTTTGAGAATATTTGAGTATGTGCTTTATATTTCTCCTAGATTTGAAGCTCTTCGAAGTCTAGCCTGTGTCTTTATCAAGTGCCTGGCACTTTGCTGACAGTAAGTAAATACCTGTTGTGAGTACTCAGTCAAAGCTGTGTTGGAGGGAACCTGCTCTGGTTATGGCAGGCAGAAGGGATTGAAGCATTAGGGGCTAGAACCAGGTCATCTAGGGGCTGTTGTAGCTGAGAAAAGACAAAGTCTGGTTGAAGGGATTATATAGGCACATGAGGAAAAGTAATAATGAAACCACAGATTTTCATATTAGGCTACCTTTTTTTTTTGTGAGACAGATTCTCACTCTGTCCCCCAGGCTATAGTGCAGTGGCGCAATCTCGGCTGACCGCAACCTCCGCCTCTAGGGTTCAAACAATTCTCATGTCTCAACCTCCCCAGCTGCTGGGATTACAGGTGTGTGCCACCATGTCCAGCTAATTTTTGTTGTTGGTGTAGTATTTTTAGTAGAGACAGGATTTCACCATGTTAGCCAGGCTGGTCTCAAACTCCTGACTTCAGGTGATCCACTGGCCTCAGCCTCGCAAAGTGCTGGGACTACAGGCGTGAGTCACCACGCCTGGCCATGTTAGAGTATCTTTGTTAAGAGAAGTCACAGATTTTCATAATTACTTGTTCCCTTAGCAACAGCATGTGTGATTTTTTTCCAATGTATAGGTACACTTTTTCTAGCTTTGTGAACTATGGGTAGTCTTTACCTTATATTTCCAATCTCCTAATTAAAGATTATATTTATGGCAATCACTGCCTTAATAAATGTGACTGGAAAACTTACGTATAATCAACATACACACTGTTCATGTACATAAATGTGTGTAGTGTGAGGCTGGGGATGCCTGAAGCTGGATGAGTGATGTAGCTGTGGTCCACCCCTTTTCAGGCAGTACCACATCTCTTCTCTGTTCCATTGAATTCAGCATCTCCGAGCATTCTCTGTCAGTTCATTGTTGACATTTGATGACTGGCTAGTAGTTATCATAGACATTAAACCAACAATTATTCATTTAGTTTTTGATAAAACTTGTCACTGTGCTGGCTGCATCACACTTTGGATATTTAGGCTGTAAGAGAAATGGTGAATGTGTGCTTAGGCAAGTGGTTGTCTGAGACCATCTTCCCCCTGGGGTTGTAGAGGAAGGAATTGTTGGCCAAGTCTCTCAGCCAGTGCTTCTCCTACCAATACCGTCATTTACTGGGCTCATTTCTAGTGTTTGGGTGCATGCTTGGGTGTGCACTTCACGTGCTGGGCACATCGTGGGTTCTCATGTTTGGAGAGTCTTCTAAGTCACACTGAGTGACTTAATGTGCACAACTGCACAACTCTGTACACAACTGCATACAAACTACATATGCACAACTGCAAACGACGACTCAGTGTGCACAACTGCATGTACATGATATAAAGCAACCCTCTGAGTAAGTCACACTGAGGAGCGACCCTTTCCCAGAGTCAATGTGAAAATAGCTTGAATTGTGAGGTTAGTGGGAGCAACCTGGCCCACTGGGCATTTCCTAGAGCAGGTGCTTATTAGGGTTGGTGGAAGGAGGAGGGACTCGACTGTACTCTCCCATTTTCATGCTCTCTTATTTTTGAAAAAGACTGTATTGGGAGTGGTAATGAATGGAAGAAGGTGGCAGTAAACTGGAGGGAAGAGGAGGGCATAAGCCATAGGGAAGAAGAGATTACAACTCCCATACTGATCCGGTTCCGCACAGGCCTTCCCCTGCCTGCGATCGCCCCGCTTTGCTAAGACTTTGTGGATGCCATCCCCTAAGTAATCGTGGTTTGTGGGAGCTTGGTCAATTTTCTGAATATGCTACTTGCATTGCTAATTGTACACTTGTAGTATTTTAGGTTTCTTTGTTTTTATGTTTTTAAGACCACTTAATAAATTTTTGTACATCATTGAAAAAGGTATAGAACAAGGATAAAGGCTCATCTGTTCTCTGGTTAAAATAATTTTATGGTACAAGTAAATTGTCAGGTTTGGGCTTGATATATGTTTAGCTTTCCTGATGGAAAACTCACAAGTATTAATAAGAGCCACAGGCAGTTGAGATTTCCTTAAATAGTATCACTTGAGTTTTGTGTTTTCCATAAACTTGAATAGAGAACATGAGAATAAGCATATTTTATTGTCGGTACAGTTCCCTTGCCTCTGTTCCCTAAGCTTCTCTTTCACTTTGTAACTAGAAACGCCTCAGCTAAAGTAGAAACTTGGTATCTGGTGTTTCTGGATTGCCTTCTGAGATAAACCAGCATTCCTACCCGAACACAGGTGGGTATTGCTTTAGTCTTGATTGGTTGGGGATTCTTTTACAAAGCAGACACCAGACAATTTGTGAATTTACCTTGTGGGTGGTTGTGGCTGTGCTTGGTTTGGTTGCTGTGATCATCTTTCCTGGTAGTTATTTATTTACATGATTTTTTTTTACCAGCAGAAATTACATAGAATGATTTGACTTCCTGGAGAAAGAACTTTGATTTCTACCTCGAAGTCATTTCATTGCTGAGTTCTTCAACACACTCTATTCCCATTATAAAAAGATGTTTTAAATATTGTTTCCTTGCTAGCTTCCCAAGTCCAGTTCTTTGTCCTTAAGTCTGCATGCCTGAGAATTGTCAGGTCATAAGGATCTTAGCTCTGTTCTATTTGCAAGCCGCTTTTGAGCCATTGTGTCTCATTTGTGTGCTATTGATGCTTTATGAAACTGGCGAGGTTGGGGCTTCTCTCCTTAGACATTCCTCTGGATCAGCAGACCTTGGTTACATCCCCACTCTGGAGAATGTGTTGGTTTATTCAGCGGATCTGTGTTCTTATGTCACTGTAGCCAGGGGAAGGTTATGCCACTGACTTTAGAAATCTTGAAGGTTATGTTTCAACTCCAACTAATTAAGGTTTGAACAAAAATCCAATTAGTAAATTATTCTCTAGTTTCTGAGAAAGTTGAGCTTGTTTTCTCTAGAATAAGTGTTTGTTTCAAGTGAGGGAAAGAATCCTTTACAGGAACTATGACATGAGTGTTTTGGGGTTTTCTGCACCTGAAAAGTGTAATTATAGTTTATTTTTTAAGTCAGAGAGTTTAAAAAGTTTTGTGTCCAAAGTGATAAATACACTTCACATTGTTTCCCAGGCCACACATGGCATCTGTGCACAGCATGCACACATGGAATAGCTTTGTGAAGTGATTTACCTTTACTGCATGTCTACATATGATACTGTATTTTCTCTGTTTATTCTGTGTTATCAAACAGAAAATGTCAGCCCTGACTTACTACTTGATTTTATGACCCTCAAAAATGGTGTTTTCAGTAGACTTCACTTCTTTCAGTAGACTTCACTTCTTTCAGTAGGGTATTATTATGCATGTGTATCATGTAGCTTTTTTTCTCAATATGTAGAAGTTACAAGCTATGATGGAATTTCTGTGGATAGTCCACTGTTGTCTTGGTGTTGGAGAAAGGCTGGCATACCAGGAGTACTTTGAGAAACAGCGCAGAGTAGTGGTGCCTCTCAGAAAACTGTCTAGTCCAAAACCCAGCTTGTGACTCAGAGCCACCTACATATTCATCGACCATAGGAAGTCCTTTTCTGAGTTCCCCTCTGCACCCCTAGTCCAGGACCCTGTTGGTGTATAAGCCTTGAAAATTGGCAGCAGGACTGAGTGATTTCCAACGGGAGCCTGGCTGCCTGCTGCAGGGCAGTGTAGAAGAGCCTGCTAATGCACTCAGGCAGATTCCCTGCACCTGCTGACTGGCCCAAGGGAAAGCCCATGAATAGCAGTGTCTGGCCAGTTTCTGCCCTGGTCCTGTAGATTTCTCTGTCATTATGCTTACCAGCCTGCTGTCCTTCCCCTGAAGGGGAAAATTAGTTGTGAAGTTTAGTCCAAAACTCTAATTTCAAATTGTTGGTCTCTAGCCTGTACGTATCAGAGATCCTATGTCTGAACCGGAAAACAAAAGCAGTGTTTTGGTGGTTTTCTTTTTATTTCTTTCTTTTTTTGTTGTTGTTGTTTGTTTGTTTTTAAGAGATAGAGTCTCCCTCTGTCATTCAGGCTGGTGTGCAGTGGTGCAATCATAGGTCACTGTAACTTTGAATTCTTGAGCTTAAGGAATTCTCCTGCCTCAGCCTCCCAAGTAGCTGGGACTACAGGGGCTTGCCACCATGCCTGGCTAATTTATTTTATTTTGTGTTTTGTGGAGAAGAGGTCTTGCTATGTTGCCCAGGCTGGTCTTCACTCCTAGCCTGAAGTGATACTCCCACCTCGGCCTCCCAAAGTGCTGGGAATATAGGCGTAAGCCACTGCCTAGCCATAGTGTTTTCTTCCAAACAGTTATTGTAAAAAGCTGGTAATTGGTTAGAGATACTTTTCTAAATTGTGATCATATGGACTAGATGTTAACTTGTATAAAATATTAGAGGAGCGTGCCTTTTACTTATTTATGGTTCCATATACGTTGCCTCGCTTGTCTTTCAGAATTCCAAAAAAAAAATTGAAAATATTTTTAATAAACGTCTTTCTAAAGTATAGTTTACATCCAGAGCCTGTTGACAGGTCATGGCTTTGCAGTATCATGCATGGCCTTTTTTCATGATGAGGATAGTTCTGTGGGAGTGGCAGGACAGTTGGCATTGCCCCTTTTTGTTGTGAGCAAGCAGTTCCTGCAAGATTAAGTGACTTGCCCAAAGCCATAGAGATAATTGGTATAGACCGGATTTGAATCCACTTCTTATGACTTAGTCCCATACTCTTTCCATGCCACGGCAACAACTCTGCTCAAAAAGTACAGTTTAACCTCGTTGTAATGCCTTAGTGTCATTGTGACTAGTCATTGGACCTTGCAGTAATCTGGTGATGCCCTGGTGGCCCCTGAATGTTGTAGGGATCTTTGCTTTGGCTTGAAATGGATCTCCGCACTGTTCTTTAACTTCTAGTGACTGTTTTGTATTTCACTTTTGCTGGAAGGCTTTCTCTTTCTACAGTGTACTTGTACCTGCCTCCTGTAGAGTCTCCACGACTTTTTGGCTTGGTGTTGCTCATGTGTTACTTTGTGTGGGGGGTCTGGGTAACCCAGTGTATGTATTGCAACAGTATTGACTGGAAGGTGCATGAGATCCCGAGCCACAATTTTGTGAGCAGTGCTGCCTGGCCGGAGGAGGCAGTTTTGATCTCTTCTTCTTTGCCATATTTTGAGTGGCTGAATTTGTCAGAAAAGTGATCTGCAGATAAGTAGATGCTGCTCTGATATGTAACTATGTTTTTTACATGTTTATCTTCTGTTGGCTTTTCTTTTTGGTACAGTGGAATGAAGTACATGTTTGTGTTTAATGTTACGGACTTGTGACTGTATTTGGGCATCCCAGTGTTTTCTGTAGATGTTACATTTTAAACACTTCTGAAAATCACTCTGAGTTTTCAAGGAGGATTCCTATCTACTGCTTTGTTTCACTTACTAAGCAAGTATAACTTTTAAACCTCGATTTCACCATTAACCACTGTCTCTAACAACATGTTGATTGTTACTCTCTTTTCTCCATCTGCTATTTAGACACCAAGTCTATTTACTCATTTCTCATATAGTTGAAATTGTGTCCCCCAGATTTCTATTTCATATTTTTTATTCATATCCTCTACATTTAAAAAGTCAAGAAATAGTGAAGGTAAGACATATTTCAATTATTTTAAACCATTTCTACTCTACTAAACAATTTTGGCCAAATACTTTAAATGATATTTGAGCCTCATTAATATGAATGGGAATTACATAAAATGTGGCTGCAAAAGCTGATCTGACCCTCTGGTTTTCCATGAATTTGTTAATGAACTGCTAATATCCCAGTACAGAGAATTCACATGACATTTTACTAGTTCGTGTTGAAATGCTATAATCCCCATTTTGCATCCTAGATGCACAGTGGTTGCCCAATGAATACTTTGATTTGCATATAGGAGACCTACAAAAATGTTTAAATGCAATTTAAATTAATTGAAAATAGAGATTACAGAAAATTCTGTGACTCAAGAAACGAGGCTCAGAGAAAAGAAAAATAGTTTCAAAAAGCATTGTTCTCCAAACATTGAAGAATTGACAGAAGAGTCTCACTCCTGATAGGAAAAGCTTTTGGTACCTCATATAGTTACTCTGTTTTGGTTGTAAAAGTCAAAGATAGTGACAGTTTTAAAGATATCTTTCTTTTCCAATAAAATGAAAACTCAAAGAATTCTGTTTTGTGTTTACCTAATGAGAGAAATCAACTTTAGTAATTATTTAGAAAGTGCTCTTATTGAAGAAATGACCACACATTTTCTTCTCTCGGTGCCATTTGAAGCATTTTAGTAAATGTTTGTACACAGTCTCTAAATTGGACATGTGAAGGGATCTAAATAGAGTCAGCTTAACAACAAGGCTAACTAACATGTCGGGGCTGGAAGGAACCTCTGAGATACCCTGCCTGCTCCCTAGTTTGGCAGCTACGAAGTGAGGATGCAGAGAAGTGAGTTAGCTTGCTCAAGACCTGCACCCAACAGGGCCCAGTGAGGCTGTGTCCTTACATTCCTTTGTCCCCTCTTAAGGTATTGAGAGTGTGTTCCTTTCTATTCGTTTCTTTAATTTTGAAATTCCTGACTGCCCTGTGAGGGTCAAGTGACAAATTCCTTTTTTGACCTTACAGAGCAGGTTTTGGAAGCTTTTTATTCACTCTGTATCACACAGAAAGTTTTCTAAGCAGATGTGCAGAAGACAAGCAACTTACCATAACAAAGGCAAAAGGGGAAGAACGTCAGTCCTGAAAACAGGCTCTCTGGTGTCACTTTTATTCCACTCAAGGACAGAATTCATTTAGTTTTCAAAGAATGAAGGAGGAAAAAGAAAAGAAAAACCAAAAACCCAACCCGAGGGCACAAGGCTGCAGCCTTTTTATGAACTGTAGTCCCTAGAGACGGTTAAGTTAATAGAGCTGTCAGAAGCACACCTGCCTCAAAAGCAATAGATGCATTTTAAAACTTTAAGCTTAGCATTCTATTTTTGACTTTTAGCTTTTTCCCTCTTGAGTGGCTGTCAACTTATAATAGTTAATAGCTGAATTTACAAAAATATATTAAATAAAGATAGAACACAAAGTAAATCTCAGCCATTACCATTAACAGAATGGTAAGTTAACTTCTACTAGAACTTTACTGACATTAAGGTAGAGAGAGAGAGAGAGAGAGAGAGAGAGAGAGAGAGAGGTAAAAAATAAAATAAAATAAAAAAGGAAAAGGCTGAGATCATGTTCGGCGTGATCAAGAGGAGGATCAGAAGAGCTGTTTTTTGTGGCTGCGCTGTGCTCTGTGGATCTTGTAACTCTGTGATTATCATGCACTGTGGCAAGACTCCACCCTTGAAGATGGTCTGCCAACTTGAAGAATCATTTTCTTGCTTATTTTTAAACTCTTAAAGACAGGGAAAAAGACTGAAGGAGCCTAAATGCTGTGGTTTCGTCAAACCATTATTGTAAATCCTATGGGTCCTGAAGTAACTGAGGATCCCTCAAGTTTCAAACTACCTTCCTGCTCAGAAGGCTGGGCAGGGGAAAGGGGAACCATTAGCTTCTTCCTCGAAATGTTGTCACTGATGTTAAAAGGGGCCGAAAGTTGGGGAATATGGTGAATTTCAGAAGTAAACTACCTTTTTATAGAAATTCCATAGTTCTTTATAGAGCTTTGAGTTTTTCAAATACTTAGTTGATTTCAAAACACAATATTTTAAACAAGTAAGTCTTAAATAAATTAAATATTAGAATAAAGTATTCAATTATCTATGCAGAAATTACCAGAAGCCTTGACATTTAACCTGGTACACCTTGCTCTTAATATCTTAACGTGTCTTCTGGAATTTTATCTTTTTGCTTGATGATTAGAAGTAATTATAGTTCAGTTACTCTCTGATTATGTTTTATTAACACATACATTGCAGCAGAACTGTGGTCCACCTGGTTGGTTGCTACATGAACTTGAAGAATTCTCGATTTTGTGGGTAGAAGAGTTGCACCTGTTTCTGTAGTTGAAGGTTGGTTATGGTTTTTACTTCCTCAGATTATTCAGATGCTTAGGAGAAAATGACACAAATGACTTTTTTGGTAAGTGGAGGGTCCCGTTGATCTGTATATATTGGGAGTCAGTTTATCAAGGAGCACGTTGAAGAAATATACAACACGAAAGGACCTACTGTTAACATCTTTCCTACGAGGTTATTTTTATGTGCTTTAACCTAGACCTTCTGAAATATAACATGCATATGTTAGGCATAGATGTGATGGCAAAGAGAAAAAGATTTAGACTCTAGTGGTTTTGTTTTTCTCTCCTATCATACAGTTCCTTATAAGTTTACTAAGAAAGGGAATTTGGGGTCATTATTATGACATCTTTTGGTATCCTCCCTCCATCTGGACATACTGGCATTAATTCTCTTGTAAGAGATATTTCCAGAAAATATTTTTCTTCCTTTTTCACTTCCATCACCCTTCAAATATTTAATTCAGGCAGAATGAGAGTAGGAAAAACTGCTTTCTGAATTTGCTGTGGTGAAGTTGCCTGGAGAAAGAATGGTGTCTGTGTTTGTGTGTTTGTAAATGAGACTTTTTCAGATGATTAATCCTTTAAGGAAATGATGGTTTATAAAGATTTCACCATAAAGTTTAACTATTAATGATCAGTGACTTTCATTTAATAATGAGTTTTAATACAGCTAGCTGTGTGTAGGGAAAATAATATCTATTTAATTTTAAAGAAAATATTAATTATGACTTTTCATAGGAATCAATATGCTGGTGGTTATGTGTCTTATCTAGGTTTTATATAGTTTTCACTATTTGCTTTTTGATGAAATAGCAAAGTAGTAATAATTCTGGCTTTACACATCTATGCAACAAACATGGATCACCTATCATGTTCCAGCACCTCGAAAAGTACCAGAAGTTAAGTGTGAATGAGCAAGTCCCTGCTTTAAGGAACGCTCACGTTGTGTGGGCAGAATTGTAATGCCATGCCAGTCACGGGAATAAAGTGCCATAGGACACAGTGCAAGCTTGAGATTGATCCTGCTGCTGGAGAGGAGCATGGTTAAAGTAGGCTTTAGAGAAGTAAAAAGCAGAGTATGGGGGTGAAGGCTGCATTCCAGACAAAGGGGGCGGTAGACTGATCCAAGACAGCAGAGGTACAAGACCCTAGGGAATAGGACGCAGAGCCTACTGCGGGGGTCACTTAATGGGATACATCCAGAACAGTTTGGAAAAAATACTGAGTACAAATCCAGATGGGCCTTCATTGCTATATGAAGAGTTTGGGATTTATCCTTATCTTGTGTTTTGTAAAAAAGAAGATTTCTACTTCTGTAAAGAAGTAGAAATATGATTTTTTTTTCCCCCTCTGGAAGGAAAAGATGGTGCTATTGGAGTTCTTTTGGAAAGATATAATAGGTGTGAAGGTGGAGTAAAAGGTCAGATTTCAAAAGAAAAAAAAAAAATCAACTACAAAGATACCAAGGAGTACTCTGTCTTAAAGAAACAGCTCTGCCATAAGTACTATGCTTTGAATCGACATCAGTGCTGGATAAATGGCAGAAGGTTCCATAGTAAAGACTCCTTTCTGCGCTGCTGCCCTTGAGGTGTCCCTGTGCTTCTCAGGAAATGAGTGGAGTTACAGACTGGAGCCCGGTGGACAGCAGTGGGAGTCAAGGCAGCTTGCCACAGCTAAGGGCAATTGAAAGAGGCTGGAAGGTTATCTAAGCTAAGAGCCCAGGTCAGCTTGGAAACTCATCATTACCTTCCCTTGGAAGATGAAACCAGAAGGACCTAAAGGTTCTTTAGAAAAAAAAATAAAAGAGAGAAAAATCTAACCATTTGGGTGGTAGGGAGAGCTAGCTAGCGTGCCATGAGTGAAGATTCAAATTTCATGAAAAGGAGCCAAATGAGTTGGCTACTTTCTTTACTGTGATGTCAAGAGATCTATGCTTGGCTATGAAGGAAAAAAAAGTTGAAATAACCTCAAGAATTGGCTTAGGAGGGTATATTTTTAAAGGGCAAATTAGAGCAGAGCTCCCATGATTCAAGGAGGAAATACAGTGATGTGAATATGCCTACCCAAGTCCAGAGGCCATTGAAGAATCTCCATGAAGCATTTGTGTAGTTGCCTTACTGCTCCATGGCTAATTTGAATCCAGCACAAAATACCCCAGGATTCAGCTATTTCCTAAGAGAAAAGAAAATGAAAAGAGGATGAAGGTTGCCCTTGGGACCGAGTAGGTCAGGCCTGGATCTGGAGTGGAGAAAACTCAAACAGAATACGGGCTCAGATGATGTTGAGAAGAGGAAGTGTCCAGAATGAAAACCTGGGTTCCATATTCCCCTGCCTACAGAGTTGGACAGACTGGGGCACTAACATGGGAATTGATTTCAAATTAGTTTCCCTGGTTAGCCAGGAGAAAGTGGAATTAGCCGGTTTAAAGTTATAATGCTGTAGTTTTTTTCTTCTTTCTCTTGTGCCTGAGGTAGTAATAAATAATAGACAAACTCAGACTAAGTCTCTTGTCTGAGAGATTCAGAATATTGGTGAAACGAAATATTCTAGAATAGTAGAGGAGCGAGGAGTGACGAAAATTTGGGTAAAATGGTGTTAGTCACAGTCATGGGTGCCACCAGAGTGGATTCATTCTTCTCTAGGGAATTGGCTTAATCTGGTCATTCTCATCTTAAAAGTATCAGAGGGTTTTAGCATCTCCAATCTCTTGCATCCAGGGAGAAATGGAAAGCACTGTGATGGGAAATATGTCTACAGGCTCCTCTGACTTCACAACCTTCTCATGCTTTAAAAGCATGTCTAGAGATACAGCTATGAAAATAAGCATTGCCTGTTTGAATACAGTAGCCCCACCTTATCCTTGGGGGATACGTTCCAAGACCACCCAGTGGACACCTGAAACCACAGATAGTACCAAACCCTATAGATGCTGTATTTTTCTTATACATACATACCTATGATAAAGTTTAATTTATGAATTAGGCACAGTAAGAGATTAACAACATAACTATAATAAAATAGAACAATTATAACAGTATGCTGTAATATAACTAATATAAATGTCGTCTCTTTCTCTGTCTTAATATCTCTCTCTCTCTTTTAATATTTTTGGATCTAAGTTGACTTGGGGTAACTAAAAGTACCGAAAGCAAAACCTCGGCTAAGGGAGTACTACTGTACTTTGCAGTCAAGGTGAAGCAGACCTGTGAATGGGTATGGAGAAGGATTTTTCCATCTTTATCTGGCCTTTTTGTCAAGAGTAAGAGTCAGGATGCATAGGGAGAAGATATGACTTGCCTCTTTTTCTTGTGTAATTTTGCTTTGTGTTTTGCCAGGAATGAAGTCCAATTTTGAGCTGAGCTAGACGCACTAATTCTGTGTTAGTCAAACGAATTTCTAATTTATCCTCATCCCCACTATTTTATGGAAATCAAAATTAAGCTTGAAGCACACAAGTGAAATCACGCTGGAGTGGTTTGGAAGACATAATTATCTAAATATTTTTGGCTGCATATGTGACTACCACTCCCTCTTGTAGAGATAATAAGATTAAACTTTAACATGATGCTAGATGTTGTAATCCTACAAGGGAGAGAAGTGGTTGCCGCCCTAAGGTCATGGTTGGCAAAGGCAAGACCTTTGTGCTGTCCAGAGGGCTACAAATCCTGTGAGCGTGCATCATCTTGGACCTACTCCCTTTCACAAAAGCTTCCTAGGTTTTTACTTTTCAATCTCAGTAGCAATGATCAATGGTGGCAGACAATCATAATTTTAATGGATAGAACTATCCGTTGTTTTTTTCCTAGTTTGAATGGTATGCCTTTTCATGTTTTCTTCTCAAACATACAGCTGTAAACACAAGGGATTTTATTTTTTTATTTTTTTATTTGGAGACACAGTCTCACTCTGTCTCCCAGGCTGGAGTGCAGTGGCGTAATCCTGGCTCCCTGCAACCTCTGCCTCCTGGGTTCAAGTGATTCTCCTGTCTCAGCCTCCCGAGTAGCTGGGATTACAAGCGGGCGACACCACCCCTGGCTAATTTTGTATTTTTAGTAGACACGGGGTTTAACCATGTTGGCCAGGCTAGTCTTGACCTCCTGACCTCGGGTGATCCGCCCACCTCAGCCTCCCAAAGTGCTGGGATTACAGGTGTAAGCCACCATGCTCGGCCTACAAAGGATTTTTAAATATGATAATCTTATATTTGACATTAAGAAAAACTCCTTTCATTGTCATTGCTTGAGATTAGTGCTGTGAAGTTTTCAGATAGTGATACCTATAATTTCAGTAATTTAACAGAAGTTGGTATTTGTGCTGTTTAGAAGTGCTATAACATTTTGCTACTGTAAGTACAAGGGTATGAAAAACATAGGTTTTAAGCCTATATAAACATAAATTGAAGATAATTTAAAAAGAAAAATAAATCATGCCATCTCATGTAATTGTTACCTTGCTAAATGTATAAGTTTCCTAGGGTCACTGTAACAAATTACCCCAAGTGTGGTGGCTTAAAATAACAAGCTTATTCTCTCCCTGTTCAGGAGACCCAAGTTCTGAAATCGAAGTGCTGACAGAGTCTTGCTTCCTCCAGAGGCTCTCAGGGAGAATCCTATCCTGCCTCTTCCAGCGTCCGCTGGTGCCAGGTGTTCCTTATCTGTGACAGCACCCCTCCAGTCTCTGCCTCCATCTTTTATGACCTTCACTGTATCTCTGTATATCCTTTTTTCCCTTTTTAGGATACTCTTAGTGTATTTAGGGCCCACCCTAATGCAGTATCATCTCATCTTGATTCTTACTTTCCTTAACTTATGAAGATCTTATTTCCAAATAAGGCTATACTCTGAGGGTAGACATGAATTCGGGGTGGACACTATTCAGCCCACTACATTAAATTATATATGCTTTAACCTTAGAAGTATAGCTTAGTTAGATGGCAGTAGGCAAGAACTGCCATTGATCATTATTAATTTTGTGTATTCTTCTGTCATGTGACTTACCACATTGAATTATAGTTATTTATTCCTCTCATCTCTTGCACTAAACCACAAGAAGGCAAAGATTCTTTTCCTGTGCCCTGACATAATGTACCTAAACGTATGTGTGTGTATTCATACCAAAAAAACAATGAATGAGGTAAGATGGAACCTTGGAGTTAGTTTAGTCCCCTTGTTCTATTCAATGCTCACATTTACAGGCCATGAACTGCTATAGAGACCAACTATTGAGGCATCCAATCTTTTGGCTTTCCTGGGCCACATTGGAAGAAGAAGAATTGTCTAAATACACCAACACTAACAATAGCTGATGTACTTTAAAAAATTACAAAAAAACAAAATCTCATAATATTTTAAGAAAGTTTACGAATTTGTGTTGGGTCACATTCAGAGCTGTCCTGGGCTGCATGTGGGCCGCAGGTTGGACAAGCTTGAACTAGATAGTGACATAGATATGACTGGAACGAGATTCTCTTTACTTTCAATCCACTGTTCTCTCCAGCATATAAAGAAAGTCATCTCTATTTAAAAAGGCTTAAACTGTGAGTATTCAGAGTGCTGTTAAATATGCGTAATCCCCCCAGACCCTGTGTACTAGCCTGTGTTCAAAAGTCTTAAGTCTCCAAGGTAGGAGTTCCTCTTTCTCTCGAAAAGTTGAATGTAATCCATGAGAATCTTTTCAGGAATACCGCTGCAATTCATAAATTACATGAGAGAGACTACTCAGAACAGGAGAGGACAGAGAATGACTCAGATCAGCTATGGAGACAGTCCCATGGTGAGATGGAAGAGGCTAGTCAGCTGGTCTGATTTTGATGTTGTTTGTTACTCTGCACTTATTGGTAGGATATTTTTATTTTGATCTTGTTTGTTAGATGAATGAACCACCTCGTGGTTTACCAAATGAAATGAGCTATGAGGTTCCTGCTCATTCTGTTCTAAAAGTTAATATCACTGTTCATCATTCCCCATGCAGTTTTTTTTTAAATTCTAACTAGCTTCTGGCCAGAGACCTCTTATATATTCTTGTGATCACAGAAACTAGTACAATGACTTCCTTATGGAAGATAACATATTTATTACCCAGGTGCTGTTGGTAATTCAGGGTGACAGGAAGCAGAAACCCAACCGGGATATGCTGAAGCATGTATTGAAAACCAAAGAACACAGAGCATCCTTACTGTGTGGCAGTGAGCACCCCAGGACACAGACAGATAGGTAGATTGGTTCTGTGAGTCAGTTTCCTGCATCCTGTGGAGTCAATAGGAAGACCTGCAAACAGCAATGGGTCCTGTGAACAATGGCCACTTCCTGAGCTGGGAGACTCTAACATCTCTGTGGGAAGGACCACGGGGCCACTTAGGGTTCAGACGGTACTTTTCAAGCAGGGTGCTCCTGAAGCAGTATTTGTGGACTGTGTCTCTAAAGATCTGTCATAAGATTCCATCTAACACTTCCACCTGTGTTTGAGAATTTGCAGTCAAGTAGTCTTGAACTCGCCAGAGTGAATTTAGCTTTCCAGTAGAGGGGAAGAAATGTAATGATCTGATTATGGCCACAGTAGAGTTAGAAATTTGCATACTGTAATGCTGTCTTTGTTTCCTCTGAAAACGTGACAATGCCATAAAAGAACATGCTTCACATTTTTATCCTAATACTCAAGTCGTTTTCTTGTTTGTTTGTGTTTTTTGTTTTGAGATAGGGTCTCACTCTGTTGCCCAGGCTGCAGTGCAGTGGCATGATCATTGCCCAATGCAGTCTCGACTTCTTGGTCTCAAGCAATCCTCCCAACTCAGCCTCCCAAGTAGCTGGGACCACAGGCTCATGCCCAACTAATTTTTTGTTTTTTTTTTTAATAGAGATGGAGTCTCACTGTGTTGTCCAGACTGGTCTCAAACTCCTGGGCTCAAGTGATCATCCTGCCTTGATCTCCCAAAGTGCTGGGATTATAGATGTGAGCCACTATGCCTGTCCTGTTTTTAAATAATAGTATGTAGTAGTATTGATAGCACTTACTTAGTGCTTATGGTTTGTCTGAGACTATTAAGAGCATTTCACATATATTCACTCATTTACATAGACTCAGACAACTGAGTGCAAAGTCCTATTACAGTGTACAGTGTATCAGTATATGGTTTGTTCTATATCAGAAAAAAAGGGGAGCATGTGAACAGAAAAGGAATAATGAAGTCAATGAATAGTAAGTGATAATTAATAGCAAAAGGTTAAACTGAATCGAGTGATTTCTTTTTTGTGTCGTTGGTCACGTGAAGAGCTGCATCCACCACAGTGGAAAATGCTGAGAGAGAAGCACAAACAAATGGGCTCGCCCTTGGGCTGGACTGTATGGTGATGACTGCTAACCCCTGGCTCCCCTCCCCTTTCAAGATGATCGTGGGCTGATTCCATGGTGTGAAATATCCTAGGAGAGATAGGGAGGTGTCAGCAGCACAGCCCAGCAGGCTGGGGATTGGGCAGTGGCTTCCTGGAGTAACAGGCGCTGGCTGGCCGCCCTGCTCTCTGGCAGTGAGCGCTGGGGAGGTGGGCTGGGAGGCAGCTGTGCCTAGTACTGCAGGCTTCATCAGACCACAGAGCGCAGCCCCTCCATGGAACTGCTGCAGAATGTTCTGCCTGAAAGGTGAGGGGGCTTCCAGCCCATTTGGGTGGCAGAGTTCTACTTGGGGAAGATTGTCATTTAACATCAGAGTCAAAATCACAGAGCTAGTTGCAGTAAAAATCAAAGTTTGAGAGAGTTTTGTAAGTATGAAAGTGAAAAAGTCATTGTTCTTTTTTGTTGCAAACAGGAAGAAAGACCTCCTGCTGGGGAGACGGAATTCTTTTCTAGAAAGGATATTTCTGTGTTTGAATGTGTTTTATATGTGTTTTGTTATAGACAAAAGTAGCTAAAAGTTTAAAAGAAGGTTTTTGAAATCAGCTTAATAAATATAGGAATAGTTTACAGTGATGTATGTGTCCGTTTGAGAAGTTTTCATGTAAGGAGTTGTTATGTAAAGGGTTAGAATGAGTAGAAAAGGGTAAAGGATTCTATTGCTTTAAGCTTTACTGTGTGAACTTAGGAGTGAAATTCATTTTACTATGGAGCATACTTCCAGGCCAGACACTGTGGCTCATGCCTGTAATCCCAGCACTCTGGGAGGCCAAGGCAGGTGAATCACCTGAGGTCAGGAGTTCGAGACCAGCTTGGTCAACATGGTGAAACACTTGTCTCTACTAAAAATACAAAAAATTAGCCAGGCATGGTGGTGGGTATCTGTAATCTCAGCTACTTTGGAGGCTGAGGCAGGAGAATCGCTTGTACCCAGGAGGAGGAGGTTGCAGCAAGCTGAGATCGTGCCACTGCACTCCAGCCTGGCCAACAAGAGTGAAACTCCATCTTAAAAAAAAAAAAAAAAAAAAAAAAAGAACATACTTCTTGTTCTGGCCCCGTATGGATTATAGTACTTCCTAAGTACTATAAGATGGTGATTATGAGTATATGTTGTCATTCCCTGATTAGTCAAGAAGGATTTTCTCTCTTTAGGCATTTATTTTTTCCTTCAACTCTATTTTTCTTCCAACTCTTGTCATAATGTAATTAATGTAGGCATGTGAGAGTGTGTTTGTCTGTGCGATTGTTGAAATGGTCAGGAGTACAGGGGAGATGAATTTCCTTGGAACTGAAGTAGGCTCTTCTGTTCATATTTTTCAGTGTATGTCATTCTGTTGATGGGAAATTCTTGATGTCTTTTCAGTTTTTGGAAATAAAGTGGTCCTGGCTTACTTGCTTTGTGGATTGCTCCTTTGTCCTCAAAGTCTGTTTGTGAGGTATAGACATGGATTTTGTAGTCCCAGTCTTTGCGGTCTTAACCTTAATTTGACACCTTAAAACCCACCAGTCTTTAATATTGAATTTGGAGTTTGGGATATTTCTTTATATAGTAGATGCAAGTTTGGTGAAATTGAGGGGGTAAGAACAAAAAGGAACATCACATTTTTCTCTCCTCAAGCATTCAATTGATTCTTACTACAGACAGTATCTAGTTGCCGTGGACTTCCCAGGAGTCATGGGCTGATGTGAATTTGAGTATTTCCAAAAAATAATTTTAGGTGAAAAGCATTTTGAGTTCTTATGACACTATCTCTTTAAAAAATTTTTCTCAAAAAGTTTAGGTATGAAGAGTCAGTGGTATTATTGGATGAATGTACATTCTACCTAGTGTAATTTCCACAGTGCAGCTGAAATCATTATGATCCAATGATAGCTTAAGGTTTACAGTTTTTAATTGAATATGGGTGTGGAATTGTTACTGTGTGGGACATCTGCAGCTTCAACTTATTTTTCTCCACCCATTCCCATAACAGCCATTCCATTTTATTAAAGAATATCTCACTTTCATGGACTCTTAGTTTCTGTGGTAACTCAGAAAACTTAAAAAACTCAAACGTATGGCATGTGATGACAACTGAGTGCTTTTATGCTGAAGTGTGTGTTCTAATCAGGAATCCACAGTCGCATAGTTTTAAAGCCCGCTCTCTGATCTCCCAGCAGCTAGGACAAACAATTGATGTTCTGCTCTCTTCCTGTGACTTATAGCTTTTTGATTTACAATAATGATTTTTAGGTTGTCCTTTGCCCTCCGTATTGAGGCAAACCCATGATAAAGTAAGGGTAACTGAGATTAAGCAGAGGAATAGTAAGAGCTACATGTTGATGCTTTGTCTTCTTACTTTGGAAAAGTGGCTTTCATTCATTGGTCTGTGGCTAGCTAAGGTCCTAAGGGCTATTGCTTAGCATTGATTTTAAAGGAAACATGATTGCTCTTCCTTTAGTTTAAATCATGTTTCTGTGTATTTCTTGTAATTGCTGAAATAAAACATTTAAATCAGATCGCTTCCCACATTGATGCAGGATTTCCTTTTCTCTACTTAGACTGTTTCTTTTCTGAAGCCAGGTCTACTCAGCTTTTGGTCAATTTGGCCTTCCTTGAAGAAGGATGCCATCTTTCTCATTACTGTCACTATGGTAACTCATATAGTTGCAATCACTCTTTGCTGTTGAAGTATCTCAGATACATCAGTTCCTCTCAACTGCATTTTGTATGTGCAACATTTGAGTACTCAGTCTTTGGGAAGATTTCTGTAAAGTTCAGCTAAGGTCTCTGTGCCTAACAAAGGCATGGTATGTTCCTTCACTGTGTAACAAGTGATCCATTATGGTCTGGGAAGTGAATTCTGGCTAATCAAATAATATGATTAATAGCAAATAATGTGATTAATAGCAAACTACCATGTGTAACTTTCACAGATTATTCTAAGAAGTAGAATAGGCCAGGTGCCATGTCTCATGCCTATAATCCCAATGCTTTAAAAGGCTGAGGAGGGAGGATCACTTGAGGCTGTGAGTTCGAGACCAGCCTGGGTAACATAGGGAGACCCTGTCTCCACAAAAAAAATTTAAAAATTAGCCAGATGTGGTGATGTGGAACTGTAGTTCCAAGCTGCTTGGGAGACTGAGGCAGGAGGATTGCTTGAGGGGAGTTTGAGGCTGCAGCGAGTTGTGATTATACTGCTGCACTCTAGCCTGGGCAATAGAGTGAGACCTTGTCTTCAAAAAAATTTTTTTTAAATAAATAGAAATTAGAATAAAATGTTTTACTACTAAAGCTACGTGAAACATAATTATACTTCTCTGAAATTGTTCTGAATGCAAATTTCTGAATTATAGTACATCAACTTTAACTTTATAAATACTAGTTATCTTTGTAATGCTTCTCTAACTTTGGTGAAGACTTTTTAAAAGAAATTTCCAAACCATTATGGACCGATATTTTGTAAAACAAAATCATGTGCTTATGTGATATCACCACATTGTCAAACAGCTATAAAAATTCTTAAACATTTAATCTCATTTCCTGTACTAATCTTATTGTGGACTGGTAGCAAAGTATTGACCTACTGGCACTGGTGAGTAGACAAATCTGCATTAGTTTCCCAGAGCTGTCATAACGAATTACTACAAAGTGAGTAGCTTACTCAGAAATGTATTGTCTCACAGTTCTAGAGGCTAGAAGTTTGAAATCAAGAAGTTAGCAGAGCCATGCTCTCTCTGAAGGCTCCAGGAAAGACTCTTCCTTGCCTCTTTCAGTTCCCGATGACTCCAGGCATTTCTTGGCTTGTGGAAACATCACTTCAGTTTCTGCCTCTCTTCTCACAACATGTTTCTCTGTGTCTCTGTGTCAGAGGTTTTTCTTATAAGGACACCACTCATTGGACTTAGGGCCCACCCTTAATCCAGTATATAACTTCACTTTAACTAATTGCATCTGCAAAGACGCTATTTCCAATTAAGGACATATTCCAGGGTTGTGAGGGACATGATTTTGGGAGGACGCTATTCAACCCTATCCATTGGACCTTGCGTAAAATCACATAGCTTGAGGGCAGCTGCGTGGGAGGTGTGTTTAATGGAGAACTGTAAGAATGACATCCAACATGGCTGCTTTGAGAATGCCTTTGATACTGTGGCAACGCAAATTTAAGATGAGTTTGTGTGTGTAGGTAGAAGAGTTGAAAATGTACATGCCCATTATGACCAGTCATGCAAAAGAAAATGTTGCCTTTTTATTTCCTTTAATCGATTCAGCTTCTTTCATGAACTCTTATCCCGCTGAGAAGGGGAAAAACGAAAAACAAAATTGAACTTAGTTCACTGCAGTCAACTCAGTGTGAGCCAGAAATTTAAACGGTTGCATTAGATAGCTCAGTCTGTTGGATGACTCAGTCTTTCAACATTCTCCTGCTTATCCTCCTCTTCAAAGGGGATTCTGTTGGTAAGTCTCCCTTATTAGTATAACAGAAGTGAACCATGCTAAAATATGTACTTTCAAAAATCATTGGTTTGATTATTACACAATGTTGAAATATTTAAGGCAGACTCTCTGCTGTTGTGTTTTTTAAATGTGGTAATATTTTTTAAATGATGTTGCTTTTATTTTTATTTTTTGAGACACAGTCTCGCTCTTTTGCCCAGGCTGGAGTGCAGTGGTGCCATCTCGGCTCACTGTAACCTCCGCCTCCTGGGTTCAAGTGATTCTCCTGCCTGAGCCTCCCGAGTAGCTGGGACTACAGGCACGCACCACCTCACCTGGCTGATTTTTGAATTTTTAGTAGAGATGAGGTTTCACCATGTTGGCCAGGCTGATCTCGGATTCCTGACCTCAAGTGATTTGCCTGCCTCAGCCTCCCAAAGTCCTGGAATTACAGGCGTGAGCCACCATGGCTGGCCTGATGTTGCTTTTAATATGGGCAGGATGCATACATATATCCTTCTGTGCTCCAAGAATAATTTCAGTATGTTTTATGAGCATGATAGACCTTAAGTTCCTGAATTTGATAATGGATTTTACCTGATTTTGCATTCTCTCTAGGGACTTTAAACCTGGCTTGTGTTGGACTAGGTTCTTTCCCTTTCTCAGCCTTTATGTGTCTTTCAAGAGATAGAAATCTAGTTTCATGGAGTGGAAAAGTGGTGAATTCTGTGGAGTTGGGTGTGTCCCAGCTGCCTGCATGCCCTCAACAATAGAGTCCTGTCTATATTTTTTTCTCCTTCACAAGTTACTGATTTAGGAAGGCCTTTAGGTTGTCTAATAATAGCAAAGAGTTATGTTGGAGATTACAGCTATGAACAATCTCAGGCATGTGCTTCTGCTCCCGCAAGGGCAGTTCACATTAGAAACTAACTCTATCCTTCCTCATTGTGCACGCTGGAAGAGATCACAGGCCTCTTTCCAGTTGTCTCGTGTATGTTGTGTATGTAAAAGAATTCCTTAGATTCTTTTCTTGGCAGCATTTGGAAAATAATGTTAGGAATCAGAAACAGATTTGTTATTTCTGTGCTGAAACAAGTGCATTTTTCAAGTGAGCTAGCAAGCAACCATTTGCTCTGGAAGGTCCCTAGCCCCTTCTTAAATCTGGTAATAGGCTGTCAGATAATCAGTGAGCAAAGTTTCTGCTAGTTGATTGTGAGCACCATTTTGAAAGACTTTTAAAAGTCACAGTGCAAAGCAACCCTGTGAATATTGCATCTGTATGACTCTGGACATTTTACTATCATACATTTAGATGTTGAGTTTTATATAAATTATCAGTGGCTTTTAGAACCATTGTTCTATAATTCTTCCTTGTTCTTTCCTCCTCCTTTCATTTAAAATTGCTTATAATTGTTAGTGGGTAATCTACAGCTATCATGGGGAATTCCCATTTGCTCAATCTGCAATTTAAAGTAGCACTTTTAATAAACACAGTGGTAATAACATGCATTTCTCAAACTGATGGGGAAAGCCCTTGGAATTTAATAAACGAAACAAAGCTGGTTAGCCCTTTGTTTGTTTTGTCTTTCCTTTGAAAATGTTATCATGCTTTTTAGTTCTCTTCTTTTCCTTCCATGAATTGTCAAAATCTGGTTTTTAAATATGTTGCAGTAGAAGCCAGATTACCATGTTAAGTAGGTTATGCAGTCCTATAAATTGAGATGCTACCCTTATGGACTGAAAGAGCAGTTGACAGAGTTTTGCTGCCTAAAGCGAGAACTTGGGGTCTGCTTGTTTCTGGAGCAGGCTCTGTGCAGGGATTCATGCTCGGGGTAGTTTGGTGGAACTGAATCAAATGACTTGAATTACTGAAAGCACTGGCAAAGATTTCAGCTAAACTCTCCATTTTAATATCTCCTGTTCCATTTCTACCTATTGTTTCTTTTATTTGCTGATTTTCATGTCTGTCTTTTTTAGGCCTCCTAGCTCACCTTAACTGTCCTCCTCTGTGGTGGCTCATTGGGGAAGCAGTATTACACCTAAGCCATATTGAACTCCTTCTAGTTACAAAGATGTGATCAGTAGTCTGCACATGTGTTGGTAAAGGTGATAGTTAATAGGCAAGGCAGATAGATCCGTGTGAGAAAGGCAGTTTACCTCTCAGGACATCATGTCCCCACCATTAACCAGGTACAAAAGGGTATGTATTTTTCTGTGTTGAACATCAGAAGAAAATATTGCTGAAAACAACCTGAGGGTCTTTAAGCAATTAATAGGTTTTGCATGAGTAAACAGTTAGGCAGGATATGGTATTGGTGATGCGGGGTGGAAGATGGTTAGTCTTAACTAGGAAACATAAATTATTTATAAAATCATATGTAGTAGGCCAGGCACCGTGGCTCATGTCTGTAATCCCAGCACTTTGGAAGGCTGAGGTGGGCGGATCACCTGAGATCAGGAGTTCAAGACCAGCCTGGCCAACATGGCAAAACTCTGTTTCTACTAAAAATGCAAAAAAAATAGCTGGGCATGGTGGCGGGTGCCTGTAATCCCAGCTACTCAGGAGGCTGAGGCAGGAGAATCTCTGGAACCTAGGAGGTGGAGGTTGCAGTGAGCTGAGATTTGCCATGGCACTCCAGCCTGGGTGACAGAGCGAAACTCTGTCTCAAAAAAAAAAAAAAATTATATGTAGCAATTGCATTTAAAATTAAGAGATCTTAATTGGACAGTCAACAGAATGACAAACTATTTGGTTTAATGTCAGCAGCATTCATCTTCTATCTGGTGATTAAGTGAATTTATCAGTCCTTGTTTACTTAGATTATGTTTAGAACTTTTTTTGTTGTTGTTACTGTCAAAATGTGGTTAATCCTGAGAGCCATTGAGACAAAAGACCAGACCGACTTGACTGTGGGTTTAACTTGGGGGAGGAGTGCACGATGAGAGAAATATGAGTGCTCATCACCACTTTTTCTTTGGAATGTCTTCTTGTAACATAAAGATATAAATAGCATAAAGTGAACTATTTAGGAGCCACAAGTTGCAGCATACTTTAAGTGCGTTTATATATACACAGAATCATTTTCAAAAGGTCAGATGATAACATATGTTTGTACTTGTGAAACTTTGCAAGACAGCATTTGAGAGCAAAAGAGAAAATCTCTGCTTTGCTGACCACAAGAGGCCATCTATGTTCTTCATCATTTTGTTTCACTGAGTGAGCTATGCAAGGTTCATTGTTGCTGGAACTTTCAGAATAAAAATTGGGACAGATGCCTCTGTCTGTTCGAGGTCTTGAGCATTGGGAGCAGGGTCAGGGGAGGATGAACAGTGACTTGATGAGTGGTCTCTTAGGAAAGGGAAGGGAAAGGGGCCCACAGGAGCCTGGCCAATGAGCCTGGCAGATGCCCAGACGATGCTTGACTTGGTAAAAGATCACGTGGGGAAACTGGGTTGTACCAGACATTGAGAGTAGCAACTTTTCTGTTTCCAAACGATCAAATGAAAAAGGGGCCTCGGAAAATGCCTTGGTGTTAGCTACATAGGATGGCTTGGCAAAAGAAAATGGAGTATATGAGCACACCTCGCCCCCAGTGGTGGCACTCCATTTCTCCTTCCTTAGCCATCTCCTACAAATTTGCACTGTGGCTTTATCTAGACCCTTTCCTAATTTTAAGAGGACAAAGGAAGCTCTAGTCCTTTCTTTTTTCCTGGAAAAGTTTTGCTGTAACAAAATACCCAGTATTTTATGCAAAAGAGGACAATATTGTCCCAAGGTGGCTCATTTATATGTCAAAGGGTGTCCAGGATTTGTTGATATTTTGAAGTACCTCTGAAGTTCATCAACTCTGACCAAAATATTTTGATAGAATTTGGGGTGTGTTATTTCACTGCGTGTTGATGAGCATTTACCATGCAGTCACCGTTCGTACCCCCAGAAAACTCTTCCTCTCTGATGCTCTGGACTTCTCACCAGCCTGAGTCTCTGCAGCCTCGAGACCTCTGGCTGTTTTCCTGCCCACAGTAAAGGTGCTGCTGCTTTGCCAGCTTTTGGGGGTTCCTCTTTCCCCAAGATTGACTTTGGGTACAAAGCAAAGCCGGAGACTTTTTACAGGGTTTCCTTGCTAATCATGACCCAAATAATGAAAATAATTAATACAGGTTTGTAAAGAATATTCGAGAAATCCCAGCTCTAGCCATTAATCATATCAGCTTACTCCTTGAGCAAAGATTTCCTTAACACTAAGAATGGATTCTGCCTAATAAAATATTGAGGATTAAGTAATAACTTACATAAGATGCTGGTATTTTCCCTGTAATATATAGTGATGTTATTTAAATTTGACCCTCTAAGGGCCTAATTTGGGCTTGTGAAAGTAAAGACCGATTTGTCCCCTAATTTGCAAATATGGTATTTCTACATAGTGAGAAAGGCAGATGTATTTCTCAGTTTTCATCACAGCATATTTACGCCAACTTTTAAAAAGTTTTCTGGACCTACACAGTTGTATAAATACATCCAGATGAATAAAAAAGTGTTACAAGTCACATATATTGGCAAAGGAGTGTGGTAGCAACACAAATATTTTGAAAGCTATGTAAGCCAGTGAGAGTATCCTGATACTGCTCTAACAGCTCCAACGGAAGTGTTCGCTGCCACAGCAATTGAGACAAAACCTTTCCTTTTTGGAAATGTTTCCTGGCAGAACAAATATTTGATACAAATTTAAAACAAGATTTGAACTGCTCAAGATGGTGCCTTTCATAAAATTGTTTTATTTTTACAAACTCTCTCCACATCAGGATGAGAGAAATCTTTGGATGGGTGGTTTTATCCTTATATAGGTGGAAATCTCCTTATTTTAGGTTGGCTGCTGTACTGAGGAATTGGGAATGAGCTCCCCTTAATCATTGGGTTATTTCTTTTCTCGTTGTATTTCTTCTTTTGTCAGTAATTGGCAGCCTACTTTTCATCTCAGAGAGAATAGGCCAGGGAGTTGTCCAACTGAATGGTCAGGCGGTAAATTATGATGGAAGTTTAAAACAAGTAGCATACTCAGAAGATGATACATGTCGGGAGTGGGGGGAAAGGGGAGGGAGAGCATTAGGACAAATACCTAATGCATGCAGGGCTTAAAACCTAGATGACAGGTTGATGGGTACAGCAAACCACCATGGCACGTGTATACCTATGTAACAAACCTGCACGTTCTGCACATGTATCCCAGAACTTAGAGCAAAAAAAAAAAAAGATGACATATGTTCATGTCTCCAAAAATGTGGAGTCTATAAACACTGAAAAGATTGAATGCAGATGAGTAAATTTGGGATGTCTGTAAGCATGATTTAAATATAAAACATTAGTTTGATGTTTGCCATGGCTTTTAGGTTTGCGTTTACAGGGCTGCTCCTCTAGAGACAGCTGATAGAGATGGCAGCTTTTCTGTGTCCAGTGAGAACTTCTAATGCTAAAACAGCCAGTGCCATTTCTGCTTACCACAGAAAGTCAAGTTGATTGGTATGGCAAATATCATAAATCCTTATTTGTATGGGGTTATTTGACTTAGGATAACACACTTTTGGCTGAAAATGAGTTTGTCTTAGTTGTTCCCCAGTCCTCACTTACCTTCGCAAAATCATAAAATGGATCCATTGTTGGTGTGTTATCTGCAAAAGATAAAGTGTCCATGAGCTGGGGGATAACTGGAGCCTCTAAAATAAATGAGATTCCTTTAACACATGCCATGCCACAGGTTTCTCCCAGACTGCTGTTTTGGACTGTGTTTGACTGGATTTCCTTTACTTTAATTTTCCTTTGTCCTCTGTTTAATTTTGGAAAGCAACCTTCAGCCTCTGTGTGTGAATAGCTACCCTCCTTTGTCTCTTGCTTGACGTTGGCCCCCAGTAACTAGCTCAGTGTGATGTCTAAAATTAGATCAGTCTGTATGGATGCCCCATAGGGAAGTGAGAGAACAGGTTCTCTCTGCCAGAGTAGATCCTCACTGCACAGTGAAAATTCTCATTTAGATAATTCTCTAGTCAATATCATGAGTCCTTTGCTGTTTTACAGTAAGGCAGTCTGGTATTTGGTGTATGTTGGTAAGTCCCACATTTTTATCTCTAGCCTAGACCCCTCTCCTGAACTGCAGATATGAATATCCAGTTTCCACATTTTCACCTGAATGTCTAATTGACCTCATGAACATATCAAAACTCCTGTCCCTCACCACTATCTAGTCCACCGTAGACTTCCCCATTTCATGGCAAATCCATCCTTCTAGTTGCTTAGGCCAAAAACCTTGAAGTCATTTATGACTTCCTTTTTTGGGAACATGGTGTTGGGGAGGGGAGACAGGGTCTTCTTGTTCTGTTGCCCAGTCTGGCATGCAGTAGCACAATTACGGCTCACTGCAGCCTTGACCGCTTAGGCTCAAGTAATCTCACCTCTGCTTCTTGAATAACTGGGACTACAGGCATGCACCACCATACCTGGCTAATTTTTTTATTTTTTTGTAGAGGTGAGGTCTTACTATGTTGCCCAGACTGCTCTTGAATTCCTGAGCTCAGGCAATCCTCCCACCTTGATCTCCCAAAGTGCTGGGATTACAGGCGTGAGCCACTGCCCCCAGGTAACTACCTTTTTTTCTTATTCCCCACGTTAAGTTTGGCAGAAAATTCTATTGACTCATTTAAAAAAATTTTTTCCCCATTATCTGACTACTCACCACCGAAGCTACTACTTGCTTGGCCTGAGTCTCACCTGGATTATGATAATAGCTTCCCTTTACAGCCTGCTTTCAACCTAGTAGCCAGAGTAAATCTTTTAAGACAAGTGATATCACACCAGTCCTTTGCTTTAAAGCCTCATTTCACTTGGAGTAAAATCTCGTCTTGCAATTTCTCTTGATTTTTGAAATATCAATCACAGGCCAGAAGTAAACCTAGGAAGAGAGAGTCTGTTTTCTAAGCTACAGAACTTGCAGATGCGTCAAACCTTTAGTCTGGCAGAAAAGGAAAAAGTTTCCCTGCTGGTAACTACAGTCCCAGGTGAGTCGTGTTCTTGTTTGATGCTCCTAGAAGGTATGGACTTTAATGAGACTCCTCCATCTTTTCCTTAATGCAAGTGAGGATCGTTCCACCCCATCTCATTTTATCATTAAAAGTGGCAATCTGTGTACTAAATGCAGCCACAGAGATTTACCTTTGGGCTTTATTAACAAAGTTTGATAGAGTTTCTGTTGGAATTTTGGAAAACTGATTCCCATGGCTTTATTGATAGGGATTAAGTTAGAAATAAACAGCAGGGAGTCTATAGAAATGACAGAACTAAAATGTTGAAACAGGTTAGTTTTTATTTGTATGCATATATCTGTTGTGCTGAGATTGACGTGTGATGAATTCTGTCAAAAAGTCCTCTGCTGGTTCGCGCAGGGTATTTTACCCTTTCAAAGTGCTCCTTTTCTTTCATAGCATTATTAAAATGGAGAGTAGGATCCAATCCAATTCATTGAGTAGGATTTGCATGTTCTATGGGACATGAACCCCCTTCTGTTGTGTGGGCATCATGTACCCAGGGTCCTTTGGTTTTCCTCCTGGATTGTAAGCTTCTCGAGGGCTAAGTCCATTAACTTGATCCAGAAGGATTCTAGTAGATAATTGCTGATTAAAGGAATGAAATATTAATGTTTAGTCTGGTAAAAATACTTTAACCATCACTCTCTATGAAAACAAATGGACTTCTTTGAGAATAACTTAAAATATAAAAGTGGATTGTCCTGCTTTCAATGGGACTGAAAATACGCAGGCTATTAATTACCAGGGCAAGAAAGATTTCCAACAGAAAAATCTGATGAAACAATTTCAATCATTAATGGCTTGTAACATGTGGAAGCTGGTCATAGAGGAAGAGAAAAGTTAATGTGTTTCTAGAAATTTAAACATTCAGAACAAATGAGTCTCAGCTTCCTGGTGACTGGAAGGGAGAGAAGTGTCCCATATAGCTTCTTGGTCTTAGAAGTGGCAGGTCACCATTTGGAAAATGGCCCATTCCCTGCTGGCCCTTCTCAAGCATCACTCTGAAGTGGCTACACTTCCTCTTGACTAAAGGATTAAGGATTTACTCACCAAGGAAAAACACGCCCTTTATCTAAGCACTTTCCTTGCTCTTGTGTCTTCATTGTTTTGGAAAAACACTCCAATGCATAGTCCCATGAATGGACAATTGATCAGAAATATGAGGTTATTTCTCTTAGCAAATCATTATTTAAATATATATTTTTTTCAAATAATCATATTCACTGGACTTGTATTTCATTTGGTCTTTCTACTCTTCGTTCTAAATTTTTAGGTCCATTGGATCATTTTCTGGGGTTCCACTGTATGCATTTCATTCCATTGCCATTACATTTGTTCTCCATTTTCTTTTTTTTTTTTTTTTTTTGAGACGGAGTTTCGCTCTTGATACCCAGGCTGGAGCGCAATGGCGCGATCTCGGCTCACCGCAATCTCCGCCTCCTGGGTTCAGGCAATTCTCCTGCCTCAGCCTCCTGAGTAGCTGGGATTACAGGCACGCGCCACCGTGCCCAGCTAATTTTTTGTATTAGTAGAGACGGGGTTTCACCATGTTGACCAGGATGGTCTCGATCTCTTGACCTCGTGATCCACCCGCCTCGGCCTCCCAAAGTGCTGGGATTACAGGCTTGAGCCACCGCGCCCGGCCTTGTTCTCCATTTTCTATAAATGTGTTCACAATCAAATCATTGTGTGTCTTTATCTGTATTAGGTACTATTTGAGCAAGCTGGTTATTACTCAGGACCCCACGTCAGAGTGCACCTAGAGGTACTCTGTTAATCTGTTAAGTAATTAAGTGCTTAGCCACATTAAGGACTTCATTCCTTCCC
Source organism: Aotus nancymaae (assembly GCF_030222135.1). Classification (NCBI taxonomy): domain Eukaryota; kingdom Metazoa; phylum Chordata; class Mammalia; order Primates; family Aotidae; genus Aotus; species Aotus nancymaae. Next base: position 29,158,409 of record NW_026988454.1, read on the forward strand.
CTTTATTTCTGTGAACTGTTATGGTTATTAAAGGTTATAAGAAACTTGACCTCTGATAGACTGCCTTTTCAGCTTCTGTCTTGTAAGTGGGCTCATCATTTTAATGTCCAGTTTAGATCTTACTAGATTACACATTCAGGATGAGCCTGGAATCTTACATGATGCTATTAGCCATGAGTAAAATTTCTGCATGTGAGACAGAAAGACCCTTAACCTAGGAATCAGAGTTTCTGATCCTGAGTCTAGCGTTTATTGACTGAAAATAAGCCACTTAGCAACTCCAAGCCATTTGTCGCCATCTAATAAACAGAAGTGATTGCCCTGCTTGCTTGATGGGGTGATTTTTGTGGAGGGTCAAATGAGATAAAATACCCAGAATGTAGCCAGAACTAAGAATACTCTTTCCTTCTCCTCTTCCATTCTCTTGTACTTCTTGTCAATTCCGCCTGTTTAATATGTCCTGGAACCCATCCCTTCTCTCCAGCCCTTGGGTCACCACTGCCTCAGTGAGGTGACTATTAGCATCTCAGGCCTTTGTTATGAGGCTCCTGACTCACGATTCCTAGGCTAATTACCTAGCATTCTTTCTCCAAACTCTATCCAGAATGAAAAGACAGATCATAACTGTTTCTTCTCTGGTTAAAAATTCTTCAGTTCCCCACCACCCCTGTACCATTGCCTTCAGGATGAAGTGTAAATTCCCTAACATGATATAGAGGAGCCCTTCATGGCAGGATGCCTCCTTCTTTTCCTCTTGAGCTTCAATTCTCAGTAGCCTCTTTCCCCATCCGCATTCCCCATTTGTGTTCACCTTCCTTTGCACATGCCGGGACCCTCTGCCTTCAAGGAATATCTGCTTCTCCCCTGTTCCTTCAACCTGATGTTTAGATTAGACTTACAGGACTCAGTTCAGATATTACCTCCTCTTGGAAGTTCTCTAGAATATTCCAGCGCTGGTTAGTAACCCCTTCTCTGCATTGCCTATCACAGTGCCATGCAGCTGTCTGCTTTCTTGTGCTAGGCAGTAAGAACCTAGAGGGCAGGGAATGTGTATTGTTCATTGCCCTTGATGCCAAGAATCACATAAATATTGGCTAAATTACTTCATTAATAATTGAAAAAAGAATTAAAATATAAAGGAAAATTCTGGTGTATCAACTGGTTTAATATCAGAAACAGATTTGGCCAGGCATTTTGGCTCACACTTGTAATCTCAGCACTTTGGAAGGCTGAGGCAGGCGGATCACTTGTAGTCAGTAGTTGAAGACCAGCCTAAGCAACATGGCAAAACCCTGTCTCTACAAAAACAAAAAACAAGAAGATAAAAAAGTTAGCCAGGTGTGGTGGCACACACCTGTAGTCTCAGCTGCTGTGGAGGCTGAAGTGGGAGGATCACCTGAGTCTGGGAGGTTAAGGCTACATTGAGCTGAGATGGTGCCACTGTACTCTAGCCTGGGCAATAGAGCAAGACCCCGTCTCAGAAAAAAAAAAAAAAAAAAAAAAAAAGGTTGACAAATGAAGTAGATCTAAGAAAAACGAAACAAAATGGAAAGCATTACCTTGCCTCCTTATTTGAAGTTACGAACTAACTATTCATACCTGGAATACCATGGTTTGCCCCAGCTTTTCTCTCGAAATGATTTCTGTGGAGTTGAAATGTACAAAGAATTCCAAGTAAGATTATCTGTGGAGGAGAAGTAACTATGCCAAGAAATCCTAAAATAATTAGAATTTTATCTGGAAAATTATATTTAAGATGGAATACCACAATATTCTGTAAGAGTAAATTAACTTGGATATTGTCAACCAAAGGCAGTTATTCAAGACTAGGAATGATGCTATCTACTACCTGGAATGGTGGTGAAAACTAAAAATATGAACCCATTCAAGAAAATACAGACAAACAGTTTAATGATTGATTCATATCTTAGTTTGGACTGCTATAACAAAGTATCATAGACTGGGTGACCCATAAACTACAAATTTTATTTCTCACAGTTCTGTAGCCTGGAAGTCTGAGATCAAGGTATCGGCACGAATTCTGGTGAGGTTTCTCTTCCAGGTTGCAGACTGCTATCTCCTCATAGTATCTTCACATGGAAAAAGAGAGGAGAAAGCTGTGGCATCTTTAAAAAATAAAATATTTAAATTCAGTAGTCAAAAACTATTGAACAGGTGGTTTTTGGTTACATGGATAAGAGACTTACCAGATGTCAAAAAGGGACTTTTCAGATGTCATTAAAGTGACTAGTCAATGACCTTATCACAGGAAGATTAGTGTGGATTATCCAAGTGGGCCTAAGTAATCATGGGAGCCTTGTAAACAGAGTTCTCACCGGTTGATAGCAGAAGGGGAAGTTGAGAGATTCTGTGGGCGAGGAGTCAGTGTGCTGTTGCTGGCTTGAAGATAGAGGGAGCAGTAGGAGACTGAGAAGGAACTGAATGCTGTCAGCAATGAGCTTGGAAGCTGATTTCTGCACAGCTTTCAGATGAAAGCCCAGGCTGTCCGACACTTAAGTTTAGACCTTGTGAGACCCTAAGCAAGTCTCCCTGCGAAGCTTGCTGGACTGCTAACCTACAGAACCGTGAGATAATAAATGGGCATTATATGCAGGTGCTAAATTCATGGTAAGTTGTTATAACAGCATGTGACTCTCATAAAGGCAACGTTGAGAATGAGCTTTTAGAAAGGCTGTAGAAAACTACATCATTAAAACAAAAAAAGAAGTTGAGGGACAGGAGTGTCTTGCTTTGGGAAGCTTTCTAAAAGAAAGATTTGATTTCCAGTAGACCTTAGTATTGGACTATGTCTGACAAACACCAACATTGAATGACCTTTCTGACACCTGCAAGGGAGTCTTTATTTCTGGCTGATGCAAGATCTTTCCCTGACCCCTGGAACATCATAGTTGACCCAGCACAAGCTCCGGAGTATGTCTCAGACTTCTAAAGGCCCCATTGGAGACATCAATCAAGGGAATCTTATGCTGTTATATGCTGACTTTGTGCAGGAGAGGTTAACAATAATAAATTCAAGGAATGAAGATTGTTTTGGGTAGTAGAATATCAAAGGCTCATTCTTAATTTTTCCAAGTGTTTTGTAGAAAATAGGACATTTGAGATGTTTACTTCTTCTCCGCTCTGTTTTTCTAATGTCGCCTTTATGAGGGCCATGCTCTTTGTCAAAGCCTCCGTCCAACCTCAAATTCTGGAAACATACTAATCTTGTTAATGAAAAGAGAGGATTTGATCTTGACTTCATTCCGGAAATACTGTATTCTCTTACTGCAGTTCTAAAAACCATTCATTTTAGTTGCCGTGTACAGGATAGGCAAAGACTGAAGTCTGGTCTGTGTTTTGCCAATGTGGCGAATCTATCCGTATTAAATTTTAAAACAGTTGACTTGGTATCAAAATAGGAAACAATTGTGTCTGTATAGGATGATAATTAACAGCGGTTAGAAATTAACAGAGTTGATAATCCTGTTTAATCCCTCACCTTTGTAGAAATTAAGTGGTTACTGCCTACATTTGCCTAGAGAACAAATCATGAATTATATATTCATCCCTCTCAAAATACCAAATAGCAAGATTATAGATAACTTCTTGAATGACTAGTCGAAGAATGAAAATTTAAAAGGCAGGCTAGGTTGGCAGGTAAATTGTCACTCTCCACTTCCTTTCTTCTTGGACTCCAGAGCTTGGCACAGTTGTCAACCCAGATCTTGATTTTTTTTTTTTCTTCTAAAGATGACCTCATCCCTTCCTTCTGAATGGAAACCTTTGGCTCTTTCACTCTGTTCTGCAGCTCTCCTTTGCTTCTCTATTACTCCAGCTATTCTCTGAGTATTAGGAATACATTTAAAAAGTAGTACAAGAAATAAAACCTTGGTATTTTAGGCTTATCTTGTAATCATCTGGAATTATACTTACTTATACAGCTTTATAATTATATCGAATAACTTGCTTTCTCTCCACAGTCACCCTGAGTTTTATACGTATAATTTACCAGCTTCCAGTAGACTACAAAATATTGATTGGACTATGGCCCGCTTACCTCAGAGGAGGCATGTAAGAGGCATAAATAAAAAGAAAGGTCTGGCATTCCGTTCACAGGCTCTTGTTTGAGGCTTTCTAATCACTAATGACTTTGGCTCAGCCAGTAGAAGTATGTGGCGAGCCACTTAACTTCCTGGGGTCCCATCTCTTTCATCTCTACCACACAGATGGTAATTCCCTAACTCATAAGAGCTTCATGAACTTTAAATGGGGCAACGCATGCAAAGCTTGCCTGGAACCTGGCTAGACCCAGGAACTGTTAACTACTATTTTTCTTTCTGTCATGTGTGTGTGTTCAATGCTACACAGCCTCTGAAACTCTAACTGGTATTTGTCACGCTGGAGCCTCAAAGAGGATCTTTTCACTTTGGGTTTTCAGTCTCCTAAGTGGATTGGTAAGGGGCGTAGTATGTACCCACTTCTTTCCACTGTTCATATGTAAATACTTGCAACAAATGCCTGGACACTGGTAATCCGGCTGCTCTCTGACTTGCCATTTATCTTGAGCTATAAATTCAGCCGCTATTCACGGATGCAAATGAGGGGATTTGTTTTCATGGCGCTGCAAGCCTCCTAAGCCTTATTACTCTTTTGTCATTTCAGATTAAAAAAAGGAACAGAGACTTTTTTTTTTTTGTAATTTTTGGGGCAGAGGGCACTTTTGCCCTCCTTGTTTTAGACTCCCAGACTGTCATTTGTGAGCAAACTCAGAACGATCCTCTAAATGTCTGTATGATTTCTGGTGTTTTTTAGTGTTTTTTTTCTTCTTCTGTACTTAATCTCCGTTTCCCAAATATGTAACCATGAAAGAAATTCTTATCTGTACAAAATCCAATGCAGCCTCCCAGCACTGGTCTTGACCTCATATGTCAATAGGATAAAGAGGAGGAGACTGAAGAGCGGCGGGCGGATTTGTGTTCTGCCTACACAGCTGGCTCAGTTTGCTTTCTTGTGTAAGCGCTGCAAAGCAAAGACAAAGATGCTAATGTTAGACACATGACAGGGTGGAGTGCCGTTCTAAAGTGTATCTTCAAGCCGAAAGAAGCAGGAGAGATGCTGGTGGAATTCCAAAACTACCGAGAATGACAAACTTTTTATGGTTATTATCAAGATGGATTCTGTTCAACTCAGACTGTGTGTCAGCTAATTTTGAAATTCATTAGTATAGTGACTCAAAATATAAGGAAAAGAGGATATTTAAATTTCAAAAGCAGAAGTTTTTAGAAATTAATGATATAAAGTTACATTTTCAAACTCACAGGATGTGGCCAAAACAATATGCAGAGGGAAATTGGTAACCTTATATGTTTTTTAAATAAAAAAGAATAAAAAGCTCCCAACTCGAGGTAAAGTGTAAAGAAACATTGAAAAAAACTTAGAAAAATAGGAGAAAAATGGCAAATGCCCTGGAGTTTGTTTCATACATTTACAGGTATTCTGGATAAAAGTAGAGAGGGCAGGGAAGTGGCAAGCACAGTATAGAAAGGGAAAAGTGGGCGCTGTATATGGTAAAATAGGAAGTTTTGTTTGTTTCTTCAGACAGAGTCTCACTCTTATCACCAGGCTGGAGTGCAGTGGTGCAGTCTTGGCTTACTGCAGCCTCGACTTCCCAGGCACAAGTCATCCTCCCACCTGACACTTCCTAGTAGCTGGGACTACAGGCGAGCACCACCGGGCTCGGCTAATTTTTGTATTTTTGTAGAGACAGGGTTTTGCCGTGTTGCCCAGGCTGGTCCTGAACTCCTGAGCTCAAGTGATCCACCCATGTCGGCCTCCCAAAGTGCTGGGATTACAAGTGTGAGCCATTGCTCTGTTGCTCAGGATGGAGTACAGTGGCATGATCTTGGCTCACTGCAACCTGCTCCTCCCAGGTTCAAGCGATTCTCGTGCCTCAGCCTCCCAAGTAGCTGGGATTACAGGCACCCGCCACCATGGCTTATTTTTCTACTTTTGGTAGAGATGGGGTTTTGCCATGCTGGCCAGACTGATCTTGAACCCCTGACCTCAGGTGATCTGCCCACCTTGGCCTCCCAAAGTGCTGGGATTACAAGTGTGACCCACTGAGCCCAGGCAGCCCAAATATTTTAAAATCATTCTTTTTGCTAAAAGACTTCCTTATCAGATCTCCAAGTATTTCTTAAACACTTAAGTTGTCATTAAAACTCCCCTGTGTGCCCTCATTGTTTCAGCCCAGCTAACCTTCATTTTTATTTTGTTTTTTATTTGGCAACAAAGTACATCCTGATTTTATGGATTTTATGTATTCTAGCTTTGGATACATTATAGAATGAGCATATAGGACTAAATCCTTCCCCTCTCCCCCTTTTTTTTTGAGTCAAGGTCTCACTTCATTGTTCAGGCTGGAGTGTGTAGTGGAATGATTTCAGCTCACTGCATCCTCAACTTCCTGGGCCCCAGTGATCTTCCTACTCAGCCTCCCTGACTAGCTGAAACTACAACCGTGTGCCACCCCACCTGCTAATTTTAATTTTTTGTAGAGACAGAGTCTTGCTATATTACACAGGCTGGTCTCCAACTCCTGGGCTCAAGCAATCTGTCCACTTTGGCTTCCCAAAGTGCTGGGATTATAGGCGTGAGTCACTGTGCTCAGCCCCTTCCTGTTTTTGATAGGGCAGAGACATTCTCTTTTTTGTCTCTATGACACAATATTGCACCCAAAATTGAACTTATAGCTCAACTAGTGCAATCCTACCATTACAGAGGTGAAAAATCCAACACCCAGAGACATTAAGCTTCCAGATCTCACACGGCAAGGTACGGACTAGAAATGTCCGTGGTGGGCCAAAGGCTCCTCTGCCTCTATCATGGTCCATAGCCAGCCCATTTGCCACTTACACCTCCCCTTTCAAGATCCTTTCAGCCAGATTTTTCTTTAGCTTTTATTACATGAAATGTTGGCAAGCCGGACTCCCATCATTCAGATGATTTTTAAGTATTCTTTTTAATTTATTTCTGATGTTTAAGAATGGGCTTCTGATAACGTCTTAAGTTATCCTTCAGTATTTCTTTGTGTGCCCATTTGCTAGGGAAGAAAACCTTTAAATCACTCTATTAGTGTTTCCTATTTGGGAAATGTTTTGGCAACATCTCCTGAAGCTGACCACGTGCATACTCTCTTGACCCAGCAAATTCCCCTTCTGGGATTATATCCACCATAACGAGATACTTAATGTTTACCAAATGACATGTATGAGAATGTTCATAGTGCACTATTCCTAAAAGCCCCAAACTGGAAAAAAACTAAATGTCCATCAGTAACACAATAGATAAGTAATTCTCTTACCATACCAGTAAGAATAAACATATTACTGCTACACACAACCACATAGATGAATCTCACAAACATAGAAGAGCATGACTCCAATCATATAAAGTTCAAAAGCGGGCAACACTAATCCATGGTGATTATATTACGGTAATGGTTATGTGTGGGGATGGGGCTAGTGGCTGCAAGGAGGGCATGAACAGGAGGTCTTGGGAGCTGGTAATGATCTCTATCTTGATCTGGCTGCTGGTTACATGGGTGTTCACTTTGTGGCAATTTGTTGAGGTGCATACATAAATTTGTGCACTTTTCTGTACCCAATGAAAAATCTGCTTAACACCAGGCTTAATTTTAGCTTTCAGGACCCCTGTTTTGTGTGCATCTTTGTGGGACTTGCTTTCTCTATTTACTCAGGTGAGTGCTCATTCTATAGAGATAAATAGGAGGGAACCTTCAGGGCCCCAGACCTGGCTTGAATTCCCACCCCACCACTTGGCAAGCTTAGGGCCTTTGGAAATTACTTAGCTTCCTACTTAGTCTTCATTTCCTGAACTCCAAAAATGGGCATAATCACAACTCACACATCTCAGGGTGTAATGTGAGTTCAATGAGATCATTCACATAAAATACCCAGCTCGGAGTAAGCCCGATTAACTTCTTGCTATTATTTTTATTTTACTTCCCTAAAGACTTTTCTGTGCTTTTATGACACAAACAATCTTGCCATTTGGCCCCAGGCTAGACATACAGCATGGACCTATAGCATAGAATTTGGACTTTTTCATTCTTAAATCCTCAAAGGAGATGTCACATCCTAAATTACTCATCTGCTTGAGTACTTCAAATTCATGATGATTTCGTGTTAGTAAAACCAATCAAGAATTCCCATCTAGGTCTCCTGTCTTCTATTCCTGGAACTTTTAGCTGTTTTTTATTTTCTCTTTGAAACATCTATAGGCTGGGTGTGGTGGCTCATGCCTATAATCCCAGCATTTTGGGAGGCTGAAGCAGGACGATATCTTGAGCCCAGGAGTTTGAGACCAGCCTGGTAAACATAGCGAGACCTTGTCTCAACAAAAAGTTTAAACAGTTAGCTGGGTAGTGGCTCGCACTTGTAGTCCCAGCTACTCGGGAGGCTGAAGCAGGAGGATTGCTTGGGCCCAGGGGTTCCAGGCTCCAGTGAGCTAGGATCTCACCACTGCACTGCAGCCTAGGTGACAGAGTGAGACCCTGTTTCTAAAATATAATAAAATTAAATTAAAGCAAAATTTAAAAACTTTTCGTTAATCCACTACCTTCTCCGGCTCCCCTTCTGTCCCCCTATTCCCTTGTCTCACTACTAATTTTTTCCTTATAAATACAGAAAATACTCGGTGTGCAGTAAAACTTTATGTGCCTGTCTTCCCCTAAGGACCTTAATGGATATCTTCTTCCCGAATGAGTGATTTCTCCCAGGAATGTTCTGGAATCTTCACGAAGCCAGTTAGTTGATGGTAGGCTACAGAATGTAATACAGAGAGATATGAAAGGGTGGAGGTGGGGGGGATGGAGACCCTCCCTTTTATTGTATTAACGAAACTCATTCATTCAGGAAATAATTCCCTGCCTTTCCTCCTGAAGATTATTGTCCTTCATTAACCCAGATTGTTAAATCTTGTTTTGTTATGTAAATCTAAAAGGCTTTTCATTTTCAGTGCACCATGGACTCAAACACACTAAGAGAACTCAAAGAGAAAGTAAACTTTCTTTTTGAGGCAGGGTCTTGCTCTGTCACCAGACTGGAGTATAGCGGCACAATCATGGCTCACTGCAGCCTCTGCTGCTTGGGCCCAAGTGATCTTTCCAGCTCAGCCTCCTGAGTAGCTGAAACCACATGTATACCACCACACCTGACTAAATTTTATTTTATTTTACTTTATTTTATTGTAGTTTGAGATGGAGTTTTGCTCTTGTTGCCTGGGCTGGAGTGCAATGACATGATTTTGGCTCACTGCAACCTCTGCCTTCTGGGTTCAAGTGATTCTCCTGCCTCAGCCTCCCAAGTACCTGGGGTTATAGGTGCCTGTCACCACACCTGGCTAATTTTTATATTTTTAGTAAAGACAGGGTTTCACCACGTTGGTCAGGCTGGTCTCAAACTCCTGACCTTAGGTGATTCATCCACCTTGGCCTCCCAAAGTGCTGGGATTACAGCATAAGCCACCATGCCCGGCCTAAATTTTATATTTTTGTAGATGTGGGGCTTCGCTATGTTGCCCAGGCTCCAAACATTCTTTGAAAAAGGAAGTTCCAGTGACGGATTTCCATTTATGAAATTACTTTCTTGACTTCACATATCCTTTAGGGGCCATCCATTTTCCTATTTATCTTCAGAGCAAGATTTAATAATAAAAAAGTCTGCATCTGATCTTCTGCTTTCTCACCCCCACTTCAGTGCATCTGACTCTGGATTTCTGGCTCCACAGTATGATAGGATTCTCTTCTAGGGTGTTCACGGTTTCCACGTGGCCAGGCACAATGCTCACTTTTCTGACTTTGCCACAGTTGTTAGCATATTCTAGGGAGCTGAAACCATTTCCTCTGTTGGATTTCCTGAAGTCATTGTCGACACTTCTGGGCCTCCTCCAAGGCTTCTCCTCTTCTTTCTAAGAGCCTTCCTCTTTTCTCTTTGTGTCCTCTTCCCTTTGATGCTCTCTTTAAGTGGCTTTAAGTGTTTTTTATAGGCTAATTTTAAAGTTTTTTTTTTTTTTGAGACGGAGTTTCACTGTTGTTACCCAGACTGGAGTGCAATGGCGCGATCTCGGCTCATTGCAACATTTTAAAGTTTTTAAAATCTCCTGCCCTAACCTGTGTTGTGGCGCAGACTCTATGCCCATGTGAGGTGTTTCACTTTGCCCATCTAATTGTCTTCCAGCAAGTCTTTTCTTTTCTTTTTTTTTTTGAGATGGACTCTTGCACTGTCACCTCAGCTAGAGTGCAGTGGTGCAGTCTCAGCTCTCTGCAACCTGTGTCTCCCAGGTTCAAGTGATTCTCCTGCCTCAGCCTCCCAAGTATCTGGGATTACAGGCACCCGCCACCATGCCCGGCTAATTTTTTGTATTTTTAGTAGAGATAAGATTTCACTATGTTGGCTAGGCTGGTCTCAAACTCCTGACCTCGTGATCCGCCTGCCTCGGCCTCCCAAAGTGCTGGGATTATAGACGTGAGCCACGGTTCCTGGCCTCCAGCAACTCTTTCTTCCAAGTTCCGCTCTCATAAATAGCACCACCAACCTGCACTCAGAGACCTTCAGCAAAAAACTCTAATCATCTTTGATTCCTCTTTCTTCTGTCTCACATCTAATCCTTTCCAGTGCCATCCTCAAGTGAGTGACCAAGACCAACTCTTCCAAAGCAAAGAATTTACTTGAGAATAGCAGGGGATTGCAATCCAGAATACTCATGGCAGAATACCATAGGCACATCCCAGGGGGGTGGGGCAGGGGGGAGCTGTTTTGTTTTGTTTGAGGCAGGGTCTCACTTTGTTGCCCAGGCTGGAGTGCAGTGGTGTGATCATGGCTCACTGCATCCTCGACCTTCTGAGTTCAAGGGGTCTTCCCGCCTCAGCCTCTTAAGTAGCTGAGACCACAGGTGTGCAGTACCAGTGAATTTATTTATTTATTTATTTGTTTGTTTGTTTGTTTGTTTATTTAAGCAATGGGGTCTCACTATGTTGCCCAGGCTGGTCTCAAACTTGTGGGATTACAGCTATGAGTCACCATGCCTGGCCTGGGGGAGGCTTTTAAAGACAAAAAGGAGAAGTCCACCTAAGCTGTTTTGAAACAAATACTGTTGGTTACAGGGATCTGTTGTAGACGTTGGCATTAGCTAATTGCTGGAGACAATCACACCTCTTAGGTGTGAAGTTGTGCAGAAGGCTTATCTGGAATACTGTGGTTTTGAGGAATTCCTTGCATAGCTTCCATTACAGGCGTGCCTGTATGAGGGCCCCACCTTCATGGTCTCCCAGCTTCATTCTGTTAGAGTTTGACCATTAGTGGCTCCATTCTGATACTGATAACTTTCACCCTGATCTACCTCCAAATTATATCTTGAATCCACCCATTTGCCTCATTTCCAATAGTGGTTAAGCCACTGTATTTTTCCCTAGTTGGTGACAGTAGCTTCCTACTTTTACTTACCCATACACAATCTGTTCTCCACACAGTGGCCAAAGAGATCTGGTTGAAGCCCTTGTGTTTGTTGCAAAAAGTATAAATCAGTTGTTCTTTCAGGTTCTGTCATAGTCAGTATCTGTGGTAAAATATTTGAAATGTTTTGTTTTTGTGACAGAGTCTCGCTCTGTCGCCCAAGCTGGAGTGCAGTGGTGCAGTCTTGGCTTACTGCAACCTCCACCTCCTGGGTTCAAGCTATTCTTTTGTTTTAGCCTTCCAAGTAGCTGGGACTATAGGCACGTACCACCACACCCTGCTAAGTTTTTTTTTTTTTTTTTTTTTTTTTTTCAGTAGAGACAGGGTTTCACGATATAGAGACGGATCATGAGGTCTCTAACTCTTGACTTCGTGAGCTGTCCGCCTTGGCCTCCCAAAATGCTGGGATTACAGACATGAGCCACCGTGCTGAGCCTGGAAAATATTTTTGGGAAGTATCATCCTCATTTTTACCAGCAGAGGGAGATTAACTTGGTCAAGGTTATATACAAGTGTGAAAATAATTAAACCAGGCAACGTACTCCAGCATTTAGTGTTGGGAGAGCTGTGCCCAATTTTGAAATTTTATTGGTTAGTTGTTAATATTTATTTTGGTATGGTTTTGTATGCCAAGACTCTGTAGATTTATATTCTTTTAAAACAATCTATTTTGCCATATTATTATTGTCAGTATTCTTTGTCATTAACCTTAAAGAACACACAACAATGGATTTGTGCAAGAATGAATTGTATGCTGAATGCCAACATGATGGAAAAAACCCGGTATTCCCCTTGTTTCAGAAAGGATTGAAGGCAGCTGGGAAAATAGGAAATGTCAAAAAGGTTGAGAGGGAGTAGGAAAATTTTTGATTAACTTGTCTTCATCTTTATTAACTTTTTAAGGTATGGCTCTGAGAGAGTATTTCAGTAATATAAATGTGGAGCAAAGAGTTGCTAATCAACTCTGTCTGTATACTGTAATGGAGGGAATGGGAAATCCTGCCCGTGTCAGTGTTCTGGAGCTTTCTCCAGCTACCTTGCTAGAGACCCCTAGGGATGTGTGAAGAAGTATCCTTTCTGTTGTGCAAGAAGAAAATAGCAGCAGAAAGCAGTCTGTAGACACTGTGCTTGTTTGTAAAAATTGTTCACAAGATTTTCCCTGCTCCCCTGTTGATCTAACAGGGTCGATGTATCATAGACAATGGAAAAAAAATCTTGTGCAAATGTCATTCCAGCCTTGCACACTAAATTATTCATGTATTGTGATGGTAGCAAATTACTTTCTTCATCCAAGATATTTCTCTGGTTTAAAAAAAAAGATAAGAATGTTAATATTTAATGCTTTTATTATAGTATTTGGGTGTTTATGAAGAAATAAATATTTTTGAGTTATGAGAGACATAAAAATTCCATTTGTTTTTGATAACACATTTTTAAGGTCATTGCTTTATCAAAAGGAAAATTGAGTGGCAGAGTGGAATTTTTTTTTTGAAGATTCACTTTCTTTTAAATTTCTACTAAATTATGCTTTGAAAAAATACTATTGAAGGTGTTACTATATACATGGTGAGGGTTGTTTTTTTTTCTGTCTCATTCAGAGGAGGCTTGTTTATGCAGTGGTGCTCAGAAAAGTTATATTTTCCCATTATATTGGTATATATATGCTTAGCTGTGGAGTGTTTTATTTTTCAGTGGCATTTTATTATTTTTATTAATTTATTTTTGAGACAGTTTCTTGCTCTGTCACCCAGGCTGGAGTGCAATGGTGCGATCTTGGCTCACTGAAACCTCTACCTCCCTGGTTCAGGTGATTCTCCTGCCCCAGCCTTCAGAGTAGCTGGGATTACAGGTACGCACCACCATGCCCAGCTAATTTTTGTATTTTTAGGAGCATTTTCACCACATTGGCCAGGCTGGTCTCAACTCCTGACCTCAGGTGATCAGCCCACCTTGGCCTCCCAAAGTGCTGGGATTACAGGTGTGAGCCACTGCTCCTGGCCTTCAGTGGCATTCTAGAATGTTCTATTGAAGTTACTATGTCAGTTCTTGAATTTCTTACTATCTTCCCCGTGAGAACATAGTATGTAGTGAAGAATTAAATCCAAACATAAACATTTCTAGTTTTGCTTCCCCCCTCCCCAACTTTAATTACATAGGCTAGCTGGAAGAGTGAGTTAATTTAACTTGTTTTTTTGTTGTTGTTTGTTTGTTTGTTTGTTTGTTTTTTGAGACGGAGTTTGACTCTTGTTGCTCAGGCTGGAGAGCAATGGCAGGATCTTGGCTCACTACAACCTCCGTCTCCCAGGTTCAAGTAATTCTCCTGCCTCAGCCTCCCAAGTAGCTGGGATTGCAGGCATGCGCCACCATGTCTGGCTGATTTTGTATTTTTAGTAGAGGTGAGGTTTCTCCGTGTTGGTCAGGCTGGTCTCGAACTCCTGACCTCTGGTGATCCGCCTGCCTCGGTCCCCCAAAGTGCTGGGATTACAGGCATGAGCCACTGTGCCTGGCCTGTTCTTTTAATTTCTGAAGTGAGATTGCAACAATCCATGAAATGCTCTGGGTTTTTCTGGGAAAAAAAAAAAAAAAAATCCTTCCTGTGGACTTTCTACCCTCACTTCTATTATTTTTCTTATATAATGTGAGTTTGTGCATGTCTTAAAAAAAAATCTGCTGTAATTTTTTAAAGGTAACTGGTAAGAGTCTGTGGAAATAAACTAATCCTGGACTGCGTTGAGTTGATAGACTTAGCAGGTGACACTGTTAAATGCTGCTGGGTGAATTCTTGTGGGTCACTGATACAATTTGAGTCAAAGAGTTCTCTGACATTCTCAGTTTCTGATTCAGGAAGTTCAGATGTATTTTTGGATTTGAAGCAAAACTGAAATAAGAGACTACAAATCTCAGGTGACTGGAACGTTTATTAGTAATTACTCTTACTGAAGAACTTGTCCAGAAATCTTACAGCAGGTTCTCACCCTACTCCTGTCACACTCCCCACTGCCCCTCCCCACCATCTGATCTGACTGTCTCCCCTAACCAGCCACAGAACTAACAACGTTCACTTCCCAGACTCCCTTGCAGCTACAGTGCAGGTATGTGACCTAGGCTCTGCCACCCTGACCCACTCATTAAATGGGGATGCCAAACTGAGGGATGTTAGGCAGTAGCTGAGTAGTTTTCTGGAACTACTGGCAAGCCCAGCAGCACTGACTGGCCTTCTGCTCTGGGAGTTGCTTCTGTGGGCACTAGGCATCCACACTTGCACATGCTCTATGATGACCAGCAGGTGACAGGAGCAGAGGTGTTTGGCTATTACAGACCTGGCTGTGTGGCAGGTAAACTTCTCCTCTGGCCCTCCTGGAGATTCTGAGAGCTCCTTAATATCTCTTAATAAATAGGATTTGCTTAATTAATATAATGAGAGTAGATTCCGCTGTTTACCTCCCAGTGCTCAGGCATTGCTTGCATATCCATTTTAACAAGGCACTGGCTGTGTCTTTCAGTTATCTGATGCTCTTTCCCTAAATACCGATAGCGGTTAGATCTTACATGTTCTTTATTAGAATTTATGCAGTACTTCAGAACTGTATATAATTAAAATTGGAGAAAACTCAGGATTTAAAAACTGAATACAGAGAAAACTTTTTATGTCATTGTTATTTTTCGTTCATGGGGTTTGATCGTGACCATACAGTTTCTGCAAACCCTACTCGTAGAAAAAAATCAGTCTGACAAGGCAGGTAATAATCAGGAACTGAAATATTCACCCAGAATTCTCCAACAACATGAAATTGAATGAGAGTCTGGTGAGAACAGAGGCTAAGTAGAGTCAGAAGGTGACAGTATCCTACCCCCTGGACTATTGGTATTGTACCTGGACTAGGTAACACATTTAAGAGAGGCAGAAAGTGTTATGATACAGCCAAATAGTAGGCATGGGGGAAATTATCGTGTGGAAGATAGATGTTTACTTCCATTCCTTTCTCATCAACACTATAGTTCACCTTGGATTTAAACACTTTGTCTATTTTTTTATATTTAGTTTTCTATGTCTCTAATGTTTTTCTAAAACATGGAGGACTATTTTGTGTGAAAACTTTCATGTTGGCCAGACACAGTGGCTCACACCTGTAATCCCAGCACTTTGGGAGCCTGAGGCGCAAGGATTGCTTGAGCTCACGAGTTCAAGACCAGCCTGGGCAACGTGGTGAAACCCTGTCTCTAAAAAAATAATAATAATACAAAGATTAGCCGGGCATGGTGGTGTGCACCTGTAGTTCCAACTATTTGGGAGGCTGAGGTGGGAGGATGGCTTGAGCCCAGGAGGTAGAGGTTGCAATGAGCCAAGATCATACCACTGCACTCTAGCCTGGGCAATAGAGCCAGACCTTGTCTTAAACAAACAAAAAAATAAATTGCCTATTTTCCCAAATTAAAAAAAATAAAACCACTTTGATGTTCAGCCATTGCTAACTGAAAGTCTTTGACTTGACACCAGTGGTGACGTAACTTTTCCAGCCATATCTCCCACGGCCATTGCCACAAACCCCACTTTGTCATCCCACCAGGCCAGCAGATTGTCTCAGACAGGTTCAGTTGCAGAGCATTGTAAGCAGAGGGGATTTAAAATAGGGTATATGGTATTTACATGATCATTGGAAAAACCTTTGGGAATAGGTCCAAGCTGAACACCCAGGCATGACCCTCTCGGAACTGGCTATTATCTCTGCCGCAGTCAAAGCTGGCACCCAGGTTTTGACTCCAGGACCACACAGCCTCAGCTGTGTACCTTACCAGCAAAATGATCACCACATGCCTTGCCTCCCACCTCCATGAAAGTAGGGACTGCACACTGAGACTTCCGTTACCTCAATAGTCAGACTTAGCAGCAGAAACAGTTGAAGCGGCAGGAGCGCAGAAGTGAGGACTTGTGTCATCAGCCACGTGCATCTGCTTTGCAAATGCTAGGCTAGACTTTTCCTGTGTAAAAGTCTGGGAAATGTGGTTTCCAGCTCCTCCCAGCCTCTCACTGTGGGGCCCTTGACAAGGAGGTGGCTTGCCTGGGACTGTGGGAGGCAGTGTGCACCATCATCACACACACTACTCAGTGTTCCCAACTCCAGACAACTTACTCTCTTCTGTATGCCTTCTTGTTGAGTTGGAATGTGTTTCATATCCGTTTTCCTCTAGCAAACCCTTACCTACCCATCCAGGCCTAGCTCACATGTCACCTGGTATGTCAAGTTTTCCCTGATACTATTTCCTTCCAGCTGTTAGAGTTATGCACTTCCTAATTTAAAATTTACCTTATTTCCATTTTATTGAATCTGACTTCTTCCATCCAGCAGAATGCCTGTTGGACAAGAAATAGATCATTTATTTATTGCATCATTTGATCAACCAACTTACTGGCATCTCCAAAGCCAATATGGCCCAGTTCCTGTCCTCCAGGAGCACAGGTCCTAGCAGGGGGGACAAATGGACACAATTATGGAGCAGATAAGCCACAAATAAGTGAATAATCCACTCTTCCGGAGAGAGGATGTGGGAGATGAAAAGGTCAAAGAAGGCTTCATAAGAGAAGGTTGTCTTTGTTTTGGTGTCTCCAGTGCCTAGAGTATTGTTTGGTGTGTTGAGGCCTTTAGTGAATGAGATGAAGCTGAAGATGAATGAAATGATTTCTGTGAATGAACTTTTGTCTCTGGTTAAAAGCTCCCTGCTGATCTGAGCAGCTGCGGATACTTTACAGTGGTCTCTCCTTAGCCTCAGTTTTGCTTTTCGTGGTTTCAGTTACCCGTGGTCAACTGAGATCTGAAAATATTAAGTGGAAAATTTTAGATATAATATTACATAAGTTTTGAATTGTGTACTGATCTCTGAGAAGTGTGGTCTTCCTGCCCCACCTGCCCGGGATGTGGCCCGCCGATCCACGCTGTAGACACTGCCTGCCCATTCACCGTTGTCAGATCTACTCTCGTGGTGTCTCATCACGTAGACGTTTTTTCATCTCATGTCATCACAAGAAGGGTAAATTCATTACAGTAAGATTTTTGTTGTTGTTGTTGTTGTTTGAGACAGGGTCTTGCATTGTCACCCAGACTGAAATGCAGTGGTGCGATCACGGCTCACTGCAGCCTCAAACTTCCGGACTCAAGCTATCTTCCCACTTCATCCTCCCACCTCAGCCTCCCAAGTAGCTGGAACCACAGGTGTGAGCCACCACACCTGGCTAATTTGTATTTTTTACTTTTTGTAGAGATAGAGTCTCCCTGTGTTCCCCAGGCTGGTCTCGAATTCCTAGGCTCAAGCCATCTACCTGTCTCTACCTCCTAAAGTGCTGAAATTGCAGGAGTCAGCCAGCATGCCTGGCCACAATAAGACATTTTGAGAGAGAAAAAGAGAGGAGATTGCATCTACATAACTTTTACTGTAGTATACTGTATTATTGTTGTTGTTAATCTCTTACTGTGCCTAATTGATAAATGAAACTTTATCGGGGGTATGTATGTGTAGGAATCAATGTAGCATATGTAGGGTTTGGTACCATCCGTGGTTTTAGCCATCCACCGGGGGTCTTGGAAGTGTATTCCTTGTGGATAAGGGAGAACTACTCTATTTTTTTTTTTTTTTTTTTAATTCTAAGAATATTTGTGGGGTTTTTTTTTCTTTTTTTTCTTTTTTTGAGATGGAGTCTTGCTCTGTCACCCAGGCTGGAGTGCAGTGGTGCAATCTCAGCTCACTGCAGCCTCTGCCTCCCAGGTTCAAGCGATTCTCCTGCCCCAGCCTCCTAAGTAACTGGGACTACAGGTGTGCACTACCATGCCCAGCTAATTTTTGTATTTTTAATAGAGACAGGGTTTCACCACGTTGGCCAGGCTGATCTCGAACTCCTGTCCTCAGGTGATCCACCCATCTTGGCCTCCCAAAGTTCTGGGATTACAGGTGTGAGCCACCATGCCTGGCCAAGAATAAAGTCTTTAGAGTTGATAATTTAAACTGTTTCTTTTCTTACTATATTAAATTCATTCATTTAATAAAATAATATTAATTGCATGCCTACAATGTATCAAACTGGCATTGGGCCCCTTGTTGCTGTAGGCTTAGTGAGCCATGGCCTCTGTGTCATGGTCCAGATCTTATGTTTAGTGGGAGACTGAACAAATTAGTCACTGAACAAATCACTACACAGGAACAAGCAGCAGTGATATGGAAGAACAGTATAGGTTTCGATGAGAGTAAACAATAGGTCTAAACAGGGTCAGATTCATACCATGAAGAAATGGCAAATTAATCTGAGACCCAAAGGATGGGAAGAAAGCGAGTAAAAGGTCAACCCACTGGCCCTCTGTTTCTTTATATAGCAACTAAGAAGAGAGATTTTTTTTCCTTAAATCTTGTTTCTTCCTTTGCCTACCAGCCTCTGTAATCATTTGATTGCCAATATATCTGGTATTCAAGAAAATAAAATTCAATTTCAACACACAGGGAAACTTTTCAAAAAGTTACTTATCCCAGCTACTTGGGAGGCTGAAGCAGGAGGATTGCTTGAGCGCAGGAGTTGCAGACTACAGTGAACTAGGATCTGCACTCTAGCCTGGGCAACAGAGCGAGACCCTGTTTCTGGAAGAAAAAAAAAAGTTACATACATTCATGAATAAATGTTAGGTTATAGCAGCCAACGTCTATGTGGACATTTTTGTTTAGTATTTGCAAGGTGTTTCTGAAGGAAGATTTTCGTAGAGGTTAGAAGATTGTGGCACTATGAGACAAGAATGCTTTAAAGTTCTCCAGGCTCTTTTTCCTCCCAACCCATTTCCATGAATGTTATCTGTTGTCCCATTGTATCTATTTCCACAACAGCTGGTTTTGCATGGCACCAACGCTGGCACTGTGTAAAGGGAAGGGCATGGCTTTGGCTCTGGCCCTCCAGGAGCTTCCAGAAATATTGGAGGGGGCATCTGCCATGTGTACAACACATAGCACATTGAGTACAAATTTTAAATAACGTTTTAGTTTAGGTGTGGGTAATCGAACAGATTGAGGGTAAGTGCATCTTATTAGGAAAGCAGTAGAAAAAACACATTCGTTGCAGGGAGAAGGGAGGTAATATTAGGGAAACCCCCATGTAGACAGGGCAGGCTGAGGGGCATTAGCGATTCCTCCTTTCATCACTGTGGGAATCTTCTGAAACCTTTCTCTCGCCATTTGCATAGACCTGAGAAGAATTTGCAGGCGAGGACTGAAAGCGGTCGTCTGCCCCAAGACTTCTTAATGATCCCCTTTGCCACTGTGATGTTTTTAGGACATTCTACACATTTTGTTTCTCTCTGAATGAAGCATTCACGTTGCCATTGAACACATCTAGTTTGGGGTGCATTCTAAGTCGAATTATACAAGAAGCTATTTGTGGCATTCAGCAGCTGCAGAAAGAAGAGACTGGATTTTTTTTTTTTTTTTTTTTTTTTGGTGGGGGAGTGTTAAACACAATTCAAGTAAAGCTAGAAAGTTCGGAATGTAGAGTTACCCTGTTGAGCAGTTAGAATTGTACTGACAAGAAGAGGGAGGTTACTGAGCAAAGAAGTGAATTTTATCCTATTTTAACATGGGATATCCTGCCGGAACAAGTTCTCCATAGATGCTCTGGGATTTATTTTGATAATGAATGTAATATATTGTCTGGAGTCTGTGGCCGATTCCTCTCTCCCGTGGGGTGCAGTTGGTGAGTATCTCTCTTCAGAAAGCAGTTGTAATATGATAATTAATTTTGTCTGATTAAAAATGATTGTGCATAAACATTAAGACAAGCATGGGAAAGTGCAGGTATTTTACAACTGCCCTCAGTAGCCTAAATGTATACTTAAATAATTATGGTTTGCTAATGGGAATTGATCGTGGCAGCTTTATTTAAACTTGTTTTATCACATAATGATTTATATGGATCGCAGCACATAAAGAGATAGGTGTTTCAGATGAGGTGATGAAAGTTGATCCATCTGACTCTTCTGAGAGCTGCTATGCAATTTTAGAGAGGTTTGGAAAAGTTATTTGGCATTGGAAGACCCTGTTTATTTTCTCCCTCAAATATTTTACTTTTCAAGACAGGATCTCGCCCTGTTGCCCAGTCTGGAGTGCAGTGGCTTAATCTCTGCTTATTGCAACCTCCGCCTCCCGAGCAGCTGGGATTACAGGCAGGCGTATGCCACTGTGCTCTGCTGATTTTTGTATTTTTTGTAGAGACAGGGTTTTGCCATGTTGCCCAGGCTGGGTCTTGAACTCCTGGGCTCAAGTGATCTGCCCACTTTGGCTTTCTAAAGTGCTGGTATTACAGGTGTGAGCCACTGTGCCTGGCCTGTTACTTTTCTTTTATACTAGTTCAGGAAGACATTGATTGTCTTCATTGTTGGCCAAGTTCTCATAGTGGCTGGGTACAGTGGCTCATGCCTGTAATCCCAGCACTTTGGGAGGCTGTGGCAGGCAGATCACTTGAGCCCAGGAGCTGGAGACTAGCCTGGGCAACATCGGGAGACCCCGTAGACCTAATTTCTTCAAAACATACACTCTCTCTCTCCCACTCTCTCTCTCTCTCCCCCTCCCTCCCTTCCTCCCTCCCACCCCCCCCCACTCCCCGCTCCCCCTCCCCACCCCCGGGATTTTTTTTTTCCACCTTACCTTTTTTCTTTAGTAAAAAACAAACATTGGACCAATTTATGAAATCTCCATACCTGCCTTCAATGCCAAACTTCACTTCTGGCTGCAAGTTAAAAATATTGTTAGGTATATGAGGAAGCCTGCTGATCTTAATCCTTCCAAATACGATTTTATTTGCTAAGATATGAATAATTCCATTGTTATTTTTCTGCTTTCTATTCCAAGCCTCCATGATGCTGATGAAGAGGAGCTAAGGGGGTCATTTTTACAAAGTCAGTGCCATTACCTAGAATTAACATTATTGTTTCAATTTCTGGTTGATTTTTTTCTCAGATACTGTGTGGGCCAAATTATGTGGGATCTGCAATCAGTGTACCTCCCTTCGCTTCCAGCTGTACCCTAATTGTGTTGCCCTCTAGTAACAGGGAATGCCCACAGACCTGGAGGTACTTTTGTGGCATCAGATCAGAAATCTACATTGTGACATCCTTGCTTTAGAAATACCAGGTTACTAGAATTTAGAGATACTAAGCAATGTGTCTCCATGTAAGGATCGATGTTCTGTTCATGTCCCTTGCTCTCATCTGATGTTTACTTGCTAAAAATGGTCTTTTCAATATGAATTGAAAAGAAAAATCAGTGAATGAATATGCAAAATTGAGTTTATAGGAAGGTTTTTATTTACTTAAAAAGTCTTTGGGTAACTGACATTAATGGAAGTTCTGTACTTTCTAGGTGAATTCAAATATCATCTTATGTCAGGCTGACCTTCTTTGCTCTTATGCACCTCTTTTGCTCCTCCACCATAATTACAAAACCCTTGTGGCACTCAGGCATCATAAGAAGCTGTGATTTTGCTGTTTGGAGAATTTTGCTGCTGTGTATTCTGTAGTTTAGGACAATGAAGAAAATGTTTTGAAAACATCAACGCTAATCAAATAAAATATTATCTTCATTTAGATTAACCTTTACCATTACTAGAAAACCAAGTACAGCTGGAGACTTAACTGTAGCTCTTGCTATTGGTTTATCATCAGCAAACCAAAATAGTCCAATTTGTCTCATTACCATTTTGCATATGAACCAGCTGTCCTCTTAACAAAAGCAGTTGAGCACACCAGCCGATTAATTATAGCATTCGTCTTAACCATATGTGAAACAATATTAGAAATAGCAGGAAAGAGAACAGAAAAAGAACAGCCAGTTAATCTTCAGAACACAAGTTCACAGAGATTGTTCCATGGCTTACTAAATAATTAACTCTAGTTACCTGTTTTCTCTAAATCTTTATACTTACTGATTATTAATTGGGAAGAAATTAGGCAGTGATAAATCTGATTTGCCTTCAGTCATTTTACATTGTATTTTGTATTCTTGGATCGAGTGATTTCAGAATCTTCATCTGTCCAAATGAAAACGCTTTTTGGATTCCTTTGTGTAAGGCTTTACCTTTTGGTTATAAATTGATGTAGATGTTTTTCTTAACTGTTATTCAGTTAAACACAGCTGCCCCCTTACTGATTTAGAAATATTTTGTATAACTCAGGTACTTCCTTAATGTGAGCTTGGTTGCAGACACTAGGTGGTTTATGAATATTCACAAAGCTTTCTGAAGGTGTGATGTCAATGTTGTCCAAATTGAGGCTCAAAAGGACACAGAAATCATAGAATATTTCTTTCTCTGGTGGAGGAAGTCAAGGATATTCGTTTGAGATGTGACCATGAATGAGAGCATGTTAAACCAGAGGACTTTCTTCCCAGGTCTTCTGTGACAGCTGGGGGAATCATTTTCATGCACCAGTGTGTCATTCAGTGTCATGGTGTCCCCTGTAGGTGGCAACCTTCTACTTTATTTTGTTGGTTTCTCCTGGTAGTCTTTATTAGGAAGTCTTCCTTTGCTCTCAATTTTTTTCTAAGTAGAAAATTCCTTTCAAGTATGGATTCCTTGTACATTTTATAACACCATCAATGAAGCAGGTCCTTGATATTATCCAATTTTAAAAATACAAGAGAGCTCAGAGTATAAAGCACTTAGCTAATCACAATTCTTTTAAATTAGATCTCTACGATCATCATATTACACTTTGGCTTTTCATTCCACAATGAGATTTCCTTCCCTGATGATTTTAGAATAAAGTTTGCATCAGTTTCTTTTTCAAATTTTGATTCATTGTTTTCTGAATTATTTTTATTGTAAAAGTATGATTAAGTATAAATAACACAAGAAATAAATTTTAATTTCTAAGTGATTGAAAAGTATTTTCTTCTCTGAGATGTTGTAGACCCTTTATAGGCATTCAGAAAGTGTATTTTGAATGACTGAATTGGGAAAGGCTAAGTGATTTAACTTTACAGTTGAGTTCTTCAATATGTAGCTCTACTTATATACATTATTTCTCTCCTGAAATGAGCCTTTATATACCTAATATAGCCTTTGAGAATGAATTAGATGAATTTGTACTACTTGGGTAGATGGATTAGGGCTGTATAACATGTCACAAAGAATAATTGGTTCAAGAATAAGAGGTTACAGTTAATGAAATTTCTCTTTCTGCAAGAAAGACATAGTTCACTTTGGGGGAAGTTATCCTTGAAATAAAGTGACATATTTTTGAAATAAAGAGTTACAATCTGTCAAGGAATGCTTCTTAAGAAAGGTTAACATTTGAATTATAACTTGAAAAATGAATAGTGATATACCAAGTGGATCAGTGGAGGATCAAGCGTCCCAGCAGACTAATAGCATGTGCAAAGGCATAGAGGCAGAACGAGTGTGGACAGTTGGATCCTTCACGTCACTGGCCCTTACTGAAGGCAGCAAGTAGCATGTCGAATTGAAAACTGGACCACAAGATTGAGGTATCAGTGCAGATGCTAAGTGGCTCTGATCATTGCAGGTCACTTATTTGTAAAAGAGAGTGGCTTAACTGTTTCTTATGACTTTCTTCAGCTCTAACTTTCTAGGGGCCTATGAAATCTCCCTTTTTGTGATTTGCCTGTGCTATTTCCCTACTCACCAATGATTCCAACATCAGCACCCATCCCTTTCACAAAGCTCTCCCCTGTTAGCCTGACCTCATTTCCAGCATCTCAGGACAGTCTCTGGATGATCCCAGCCATGTACTAGAGAGACTTTGCAGCCTTCCATTCCTGCAGGCATGGCTGAACTTTGAATGCGGTGTCAGCAGGCCTCCCTTTGTGTTTCGGACTTTTGATTTGGGTTTCTTTTTTTTTCATAGCATGTTTTCTGTCTGCCTCGCCTTTCATTTGTTCAACATTTGTCACATGAATATTGTGGCTTGACTAAACTAGTCACAGTGATAGCAAACGTTTTGAAATTGACTAAGCCGATGGCAGCAATTATATTGGATTAAATTATTAACTAGGATCCACAGCAGAAGCCTTTAGCTTCAGCACATGCAGAGTAAAGGGTGTTTTCTAGCATTAAAATTAACTGGCAAAATGGAGGCCAGATCGAGTTTCTCCTAAACAATTGATACATTACCATCTCCTAAGGTTCCCCCTTTTGTCTTCAACCACTTCCCCTACCCCAATTGATAGAGAGATTTCCATTTGTCTTTTTTCAGTATGTCATAGGAGTCATCATTAAAGATTAATTCAGAAACAGAAGAAAGAAAAGATCATTGTGCCAATGAAATTCTAGAATATTGGTGATTTTTAGCATGCTTTTGTGAAATAGCATTCATGGAACAGTTAACTCTTCATGAGTATCTGTTACCAGATTCATGTTTTCATTCTGTGGACAGTGTCTCTGCATGACCGTTTAAATGTGTGTGTGTATGTATGTCTGTGTACCTCATTATGCAGCTGTAAAAACTGAGAACATAGGGTAAGATAACACTCAGTGTCTATTCCATTTTTTTTTTTTTCATTTATCTGTAAAAGGCTTTATAGCTACCTTATCCAAAACTAACATCCCATCCAGGATCATGTTGTGATGTTCTTTAAATCCCTTCTAATTTGGCGTATTCCCATTATTATTATTAGTGGTGGTGGTATAATTATTTGATAAGTTATTGGAGAGGCCAGACCAGCCTAATGTCCCATTTTAAGACTGATTGCTTTTGCTTCTAGCTCTTTTATTTCCTGTAACCTGGGAGAATGTAACTTATCAAAAAAAAACTTTGATTTACCTTAGGTGATATTTATACTTGGTATTTCATCACATCAGTGGACATACAATACCAGTTGCCCACCATTCATGTTTGGTGGATTAGGGAGATGCCTGACTTGTCCTTCCACTGTGTGGTTGCTGTAATATTCCTCTTATGTGGCCGCTCTTCAGTAAGGAGTTAAAACTGACAAAGAAAGGTAGAAGGTTTAAATACCTAAGATTTAGACTACTAAGAAATGAACAGTAGTAATCTGTAAGAAAAATGCCTGATGCAAAAAAACAAGAGATCGATTCTTAAGGCGCAACTGACCAATTCGTCTTTTGGTTTGTTTCTAGTCAAAATAAATGCCCTGCAGCAGGAACTTCTAAGTCCACCCAATTTGTCTTGATTAATCTTAAGTAGTTTTTTAAACCTGCCATATCAAATACTTAAAGCTATTTTTATTATTAAAAATTATAATTGTATTAACAGATGACTGCTACTGTAGATTTTTTAAAATTCCTTTAATAATGTCAACTCTTGAGGAGTAAATCTTTATTACTAACCAATGATGTTTCTACTCCCATCAGACTCTTACTATTCCATGCCCTTAGATAATTTTTTTAAGTTGTACTTTAAGATTTCCAGAATAAGCAAATACAAGATGCCCAATTAAATTTAAATGTCAGATAAACAAAACAATGAGTTATATATTTTTTATCTATCTGAAATTTAACTTTATTTGGACTTTTTTTTTTAAGAGATGGAGTCTTGGCTGGGCGCAGTGGCTCACACTTGTAATCCCAGCACTTTGCGGGGCTGAGGTGGGTGGATCACGAGATCAGGAGTTTGAGACCAGCCTGACCAACATGGTGAAACCCTGTCTCTACTAAAATTGCAAAGAAAAATAGCCAGGTGTGGTGACATGCGCTTGTAATCCCAGCTACTCGGGAGGCTGGGGCAGGGGGATTGCTTGAACCAGGGAGGTAGAGGTTGCAGTGAGCTGAAATCACGCCACTGCACTCCAGCCTGAGTGACAGAGCGAGACTCCATCTCAAAAAAGTAAAAATTAACAAAAGAGATGGAGTCCGGCTTTGTCACCCAGGCTGGAGTGCAGTGGGTTGATCTTGGCTCACTGCAACCTCTGGCTCCTGGATTCAAGCGATTCTTTTGCCTCAGCCTCCCGGGCAGCTGGGACTACAGGAGCATGCCACCACACCCAGATAATTTTTGTATTTTTAGTAGAGACAGGGTTTCACCATTTTGGCCAGGCTGGTCTCGAACTCCTGACCTCATGATCCAGCTGCCTTAGCCTCCCAAAGTGCTCACAGGTGTGAGCCACTGTGCCTGGCTGGACATCATATATTTTATCTGGCAGCCCTGTTTTTAAAATTTGCTGCTTTATTTACACATTTATTGACTGTATTAATTTACCTACCTATGTTATTGGTTTGCTTTGCGGCTTCGATAATTCAATAATAATTGTTCGAATAATAATTCATAAATGTTATTTTGATAGACAAGAATTACAGACTGTACATAATTGCTCCCAGTGTGAAAGTATTCATAAAAACATGAAACATGATTCTTACCTTTAAGAGTTAACATTGGCCGGGCGCGGTCGCTCACGCCTGTAATCCCAGCACTTTGGGAGGCTGAGGTAGGCAGATCACGAGGTCAAGAGATCAAAACCATCCTGGCCAACATGGTGAAACCCCGTCTCTACTAAAAAATACAAAAATTAGCTGAGCATGGTGGCACGCACCTGTAGTCCCAGCTACTCGGGAGTCTGAGGCGGGAGAATTGCTTGAACCTGGGAGGTGGAGGTTGCAGTGAGCCGAGGTCGCGCCACTGCACTCCAGCCTGGTGCCTGGTGACAGAGCAAGACTCCATCTCAAAAATAAATAAATAAATAAATAAGAGTTAACATTACAGGAAGATTTTGTTCCTTAATAAACAGGATAGACCGAAACTATCTTTATCTATTGGTAAAACATTATGAACGTTTATTAAGTAGTTGATGATGTTAACTTGTAGAAATGTCTATAATCCTTTACTACTATGTTTGTATATTTTATTCTGTTGACCCAGAAGGCTTGTGTTGTACTTTGTGCTGTGATGTTTTCCAGTGTTTCAATGAGTCTGAAAAGCATACGAATGAATGGGTGTGTCTATGGATTTAAAAATTGTATTTGAAGTATTTTAACCATGCATAAAGATGAGTACATCTAAATTACCTTAGTCATATACAGTCTTCTATGTTAGATGTTAAACTTGATTTTTAAAAATACCCTAAAATGAATTAACAGTCAGTAAAAGTACCATTTATAAAAATAAGGTTGCCCTGAAAAATTTTCTATTTGAGGAGCTAAATTCCTTTGAAAGCACTTCAAATGATCATTTAATACGCAGCCCTGAGCAGAACTCTGTTATGTCTGATTTTTCTTTCCCCTTTCTCCTCTTCAGCCTGGAAGAACATAATGATCTTTATTGATTGTATATTTCATTTTAAATTGCTCAAAGATTGAAATTTAATCTGAAAATAATCCTTTTTAATCAATATTGTTTAACAGTATTTGTGAAAAAGGTTTTGGATTTCAAAGAAAGACTTTTGGTGCCCTACCTGCGTTTGATACACTGAGGAGGGCCTGTGGATTTGTGTAAATAGGGATGGGGGTGGGGATGGGTAAGGCTATGTCCATGAGTTCTAGAAGCTGTAGACAGCTCTGCTCTTAAGAAGCTTTTAGGTTTAAACATATAATCTTTGGCCTTCATAAAAATAATGAGGTTGTACTAAAGATAAAAGCATGGGTGGTAACAGAGTCATTTATTTAAATGGCCAGGTTTTCATTTTTTGAACTTCGTACTTTAGGTTTATTGGGTTCCTGAAACATGTTACAGACAATGAAACTCAGGCTAATAAAACCAAGTTGTTCTAGAGAAAGAAAGTTGTTCTGAGCTGAGGAATTCTGACCCCTTCACCTTTTGTGTGGATTGTGGCACCATTCTGGTCAAGCCTATTCAAACCCATTTTCATTTGGCATCAGGGTTTTAGTTAAAACGCAACACTGGCCCTACAGCTTTCCCTCTGACCCTCTTTCTGGGACCCCCTTGCCCACCGCCTGCCACTCACCCACGGTGGCAAGCAAGACCCTGCAAGGCCTGCCCTGCCTCTCTCCATCTTCCTCACCACCTTTCCCCACAGGGCTGTCCCATGACCTTTCACCAGAGTGCCAGCATATCTCCCCACGTCCCAGGACTGTGCTTTACACAAGATTCTCTTCTCTGTACTCTAACAGCAGGTGGTCCTTTAAGTGAGGTGGGTATGTGTTATCATTTTTCCTAGGAACTTCACAGTCATCTCTCTCGCTAGACTTAATCTTTATGTCGTCGTTTTTATCTGTGTGGGTGTGTCTTTTCCTGTGGACTGTGACCATGTTTGATTCACTTGTAACCTGGACACCTAACACAAGGCAGCAAATACATTCTCTCTCTCTCTCTCTGTGTTTCTTTTAAGAGAGAAGGTCTCATTCTGTCACCCAGGCTGGAGTGCAGTGGTACGATCATAGCTCACTGCAACCTCAAACTTCTGGACTTAAGCAATCTTCCTGCCTCAGCTTTCTGAGTAGCTAGGACTACAGGTGTGAACCACCACACCCAGTTAACTTTTTAGTGTTTTTACGGATAAGGTCTCTCTGTATTGCCTAGGATGGTCTTAAACACCTGGCCTCAAGCATTCCTCCTGCCTCAGCCTCCCAAAGCTCTGGGATCACAGGTGTAAGCCATTGCATCCAGCCTCAGTTTTTTCTTTTATAACTGGGGATTAAATTTACCTGTCTGGTTCATGGGGAAAAAAAGGACAATAGTCCTAAAAGAAGTAAAAATAATTCCTGAGAAGCAGTTTGGGGGAAAAGCAGATTGTCTGAACAGATATGTTGAACTTGAGATAATGTGAAATCTGAGTAGAGGTTAGCAAATGGAACTGAGGGCAGACAAATGAAAGATAATAGAAATGGAGGTTGATCAGGTTGTTTAAAGGCAGTAGCTTAAGCCCATGGGTGAGCCGTTGTTTTCTCTAAAGATCCAGATAGTAAATATTTTTAGTTTTGAGGGCCATACAGTCTTACTTGTAGCTGCTTAGCTCTGCTGTTAGAACCCAAGAGCAGCCTTAGACAATATTTAAACAAATGGGTGTGGTGGTGTTCCATTACAACTTTATTATTGGACATTGAAATTTGAATTTCATGTACTTTTCACGTTATGAAATATTATTATTCTTTTACCTAAAAAAATGATTTAATGGTTGGATTTGGCCAAAGGATCATCATTTGCCGACTATTGCCCTATACTAACAAAATCATTCAAGTTTCAAGGGGAAATAAGTAAACAGGATAGGACAGAGGCTTAAAGACTAGATCTTTGAAGCTTGGTTAGAGTTCGTTGGAATTCGGAGAGGAGTTAGTAGGAGAGGAACTAGTGCGTTGCAGCGTCAAGGCAGAGGAGTTCAAGAGCTGAGTGGTGAGAAGTATATGGTTAAGAAGATCATTAGGAAGATGAGGAGAAAGAGAAAGACCATTAATAGGAGTCAGAAATTCACTGATGACCACTGAGAATTTTTTAAAAATTGAAATAAAATCTTAGGCAATCGAAAAGATAATACGTGGATAAAAACTGGAAGCAGGGGGTGCAGAGCAATTATTCGAGGAGTTGGCAGTGTAAGTCAGAGACAAGGAGGAAGACAGCTGTGGGGTGTGCAGCACTGATTGCCTTGCGTGAAAGCAAGGTCCTTTATCAAGCGCAAGGCTGTGCAGCTGTCTCTTGAGATTTTATTCATTGATTAACATACACTTATATATGCTTACATGGCAGGTACTGTTCTAAGGACTTTATCAATAATAACTCTTAGTTCTCATCAGGACCTGCTGATATAAACACTGTTGTTACCCCATTTTACAGATGAGCTAACCTAGGTATGGAGGAGTCACTCCTCTAGCAAGTTGCTGGTAACCTGGGTAGGATGGTTCCAGAGAGGGACTGCTTTTCACTATTATGCATTAGTGTCAAGTTTTTCATGTCTAGTTCATTAGAAAGTTTCTTTTTCTTTTTTAGCCCTATACGATGGCCCTTGCCTTAAATCCAAACACGTTGGGAGGCTAAGGCGGGAGGATTGCTTGAGGCCAGGAGTTGAGAACAGCCTGGGTAACATAGTATCCTATCTTTACAAAAACTGTTTTTGTTTTTTTTTTTTGGCTGCTGTCATATATGGCTGAAGTTGGAATCTGAAGTACCATGGATTTATATCTTTTCTGTTGCACATATAAATTGAACAATTAAAAAATAAACTTCCAGAAGAATATGGCTCTTCCATCAACCACAGCATTAAGGCATGCAAATTATATGATGAAAACATTTCCCTGTGCCCATGCTTATATGAAAGATATAAAGTAAGAGATGGCAGTATGATTGGGGAAAATGTTGTAAGTGCTTCCAAAATACAACTTAACATAGAATGCAATAAATGTGATAGTTTATTTGGTTTATTTCCTGAAGATCTGGATTTTATGGTATTATGAGGCAGTGTGGAATAATGCACAGAGGATGAGTTGTCTTACCACTTACTTGTGTGTAACCAAGCACAGTTGGCTCTCCATATCTGTGGGTTCCACATCCGTGGATTCAAGCAACCAAAGAGCAAAAATATTTGGGGGGAAAAACATAATAAAAGTAACAATGCAGCAATAAAAAATACATATTTTTAAACCAATACAGTATAACAACTATTTGCATAGCATTTACATTGTCTTAGGTACTATATGTAATCTAGAGATGATTTAAAGTGTACAGGAAGATGTGCATAGGTTGCAGGCAAATACTGCACTATTTTATGTTAGGGACTGGAACATCCAAGGATTTTTGTATCCAAGGGGCATCCTGGAATGGATACAGAGGAGCAACTGCAGCCACTTAATATCATGCTTAATATTGAGAGAGAAGGGAAATTACTCCATGCCAGATTCTTCCTACAGTTCATTTTCTGAGAGGAAAGAGCACTTCTCTAGTCCTGGTGGATGGAAATATGTCTCACAGCCTGAAGAATCTCTCTCCCTCTTTTTTTTTTTTTTTTCAGACGGAGTTTCACTCTTGTTACCCAGGCTGGAGTGCAATGGCGCGATCTCGGCTCACCGCAACCTCCGCCTCCTGGGTTCAGGCAATTCTCCTGCCTCAGCCTCCTGAGTAGCTGGGATTACAGGCACGCGCCACCATGCCCAGCTAACTTTTTGTATTTTTAGTAGAGACAGGGTTTCACCATGTTGACCAGGATGGTCTCGATCGCTTGACCTCGTGATCCACCTGCCTCGGCCTCCCAAAGTGCTGGGATTACAGGCGTGAGCCACCGCGCCCGGCCTCTCTCCCTCTTTAAAATGAGAGCAGTGAGATTCATTTTACCACGTTTTGTTTTATTGCCATTGCCTTCTTCAAGGTTTTGCTCAAATCTCACCTTTTCATGAGGACCACCCTGACTCCTACAGTCCTGCAGCCTGGCCACCCTCAACCCGTCTTTTATGTTGCTCAATTTTTAAATTTTGTCTATTGCACTCGTCTCCTCCTAATATACCATAAAATTGTAGTTTAGTGTCAAATATTTTAAGCTCCATGAGGGCAGGGATCTCACCTATTTTGTCCAATGATGTATCGCAACTAAATGAAAGAGTGGCGGTTAGCATCGGTGCTCAGTATTTATGTTTTTGAGTAGTGATTCTATATTCACATGCTGTTTTTGGGCACATGGAAAGCTACAGGTTATGGAGGATTGAACATAATCAGGGTTTCTCGAAAGAACAGTTTCTGTTTTCAACTGGACATTTGCATGGTAACATTTAACCTCAAACACTTGTGGATTGTGCATATGAGTGTTTTTGCCCACAACTCTCCTTGTGTCTAATGCAATGAGCAAAGGGAGGTCACTCTTGCAGATTAATTTGTTTTCCAAAGGGGAACTTTGCCCGCTAATTTAAGGCAGCCACATAATCTGACTTACAGGCTCAGTCGTTTCTCATTTGCCATCTGGCAATTTAATTACTTCAAAATAAAGCTATATAGAATGGGAGAACACAAGTTGGAAATCTGTGATAATATGTATGATAAGTAGTAACATTTTTATTTGTTTTTTGTTTTGTTGTTGTTGAAAAATAAAGGGCATAAAAAGACTTGAGAAGGAATCATTTCAAAGCTTTCCCTAGACAGAGCCCCTTATATAAATTTTGTTCTTTGACTAAGAGCCTTTGTTATAAACTAAATGTTTTGAATTAGTGGATTATTACATTTTTCCATTGAGTTATAAGTCTGGCCCAAAGCTATGAAATAAGAGGTTGTCTAAATCGTTTCAAAAGTGTTTGGCCATGAAGTGGAACTGGGCTGAGATGTGAGGAAGGTTCTTTTCCTTTTTCCCTTTTCATAGTATTTCCTGATCTATATTCTCCCTTTTTTCCTATCCCTTTATCCCTGGAATATGTTTTCCCAGTGCCTTCTTTTGCCCTATTTCTGATTTCTCCATTTCTGCTTGTGCTTCCCTAGTTCTCTGTGGTTAATTGCAAATGGGCAAAAAAACAGAACTCCGGATGGTATATTTAAGTTAAAGAGTAACTCAGATAAGTTTGTTTGAGACTTCTGTGAGGGAAGGGCGATTATGGAATTCTGAAAACCAGGAGCTTAGGTGACAATTGCATTTAAAATAAACGTTAAAGTGATTAGGGTACTTTATCTAATTTCTCGTTTGGAGTGGGGAAGTTGTATTTTATTGGTGGTTTAAATTTTTTTTTTCTTGATTGTTGTGGCAGCTAGATGCAAATAAGATCACGCTTTGGAACATATAATGCTGATTGTCAATCACTAGCAAAGAGGGGTGAGAAGACAGGGCATCCTAATTTGCACAAAAATGCAACCAAGTCATCATTTGCAACTCCTTGGAGAGATTCCATTCTAAAGTTTTACTGCTTGTGCAAGTTCCTTTAGTATGGGAGGCAGAGCCTGGGGCGTGGTTGGGAAACAATAATTTGGCTTTTTTCCCCGTAAATCAGTTCAAATCCCATACACCCTGAATTAACTAGAATTGCTCTCAGGCTTGGCAGTTCCTGTAAGAGATCTGGATATTCATAGTGGCCTAGCGAAATGGGGAATGCATTTGTTTCACCTTGACTTCCATAGAGGAAAATCTGCACTGTTTTTGTGGACCCAGAGAGGGGGACCTTCTGATCTGTTGGAGAGAAAACTGAATGAATGGGCACTGAGGCAGAAAGCCTGATGTGGCTATCATGCAAATAAGAACTGTGATTGGCTTTCTCTTTCTACGCACGACGTCACTGGCTGCTTTCAGCCTTAAAGATTAGGTTTCAGTAGGAGTTTTTCAGGTTCAAGGACTGTTAATGGTTTGTAACTGCCTGACAATAAGCTCAAGCTCAAAGTTACATCGACCTGGGCAGATGTCTAAGGATATGAGACCGGGGGAAGAAAAGTTAGAATCTGGAGCAGAAGGACGAAGCTTGCCACCTGCCTACCGGACTGAGCTTTTAATGTGATTTACATTTCTAAGCTCTATGTAGGTGCCCTGGAAATGGTGGTCTTCATTAATGCAAAGATTAAGTCTTTCATTAAACTTTTTAAGAAGAAAAGTAAGTAGTTCTTTTTCCCTGTACTACCTATTGTGTGCACATGTTCCCGTATGTGTATTTGTCCCCGTGTGTCTGTGTGTGTATGTGTCCGTGTGTGTTTTAGGTCCTACTTTGTTCTTTTGTGTGATGAAATTAGAGTGTGAAACAGCATAACAGGCATGAGTTAAACTCTACACTATACCAGGTTGTTTAAACACCTCAGACTTTTGTAACTCTAGGACAGTATTATGCGATCTTAGTATGTCTTACTTATTTATGATTGGGGTTTTAAGTGAATTCATTTCCTTGTGCTTTTCAAAAGACGTCCTTTGAACAGGGGAAAGAATTCTTGTGCTTAATTTATGTTTCCCTTGATATGTAGTGTATGATTTTTTGATTGTTTGACTAAATATGCAGCTGAGGTAAGGGAGCCTCTGTGTAATGTATCACATATTTCTGGTGGAGATAATCCCCCAAAACTCCCTGGCACTCTTTGTTATGGATTTAAGAGCTTGAACACAAACTGTCTAGACTGATCGGTGATTGTTGTTAGGTACAGAGCTTTCGTGGTGTGGCTTTGTTGTGTGCTTAGCGTTGATTTACATATCTTATCTAGGCGCCTCTTCATTCTCTTGAAAATAATAATTTTTATAACTACTTGGCTTTGTTTTTACATAGTTGGTGTTTATTTTAGTTTAATTTTTGGACCAATGACTTAAACTGGATAAATGTGCATGGGTAGGGGAATCGGGAAGAGGAGCTCTGGAGAAAGCTACAAAGAGCAGCACTGTGTGCTGGTTTTCCGCAGCTCTTGCCGGAGGCTGCCTTTGGATGGACGGATTAAAAGTGGCCCTGGCGAGAATGAGGAACTCCAGGGAAAGAGACTCTTTCACAGGAGCCTGTTGGTAGCTGTGCAGTGGGGCTGAACTCCAGTGGGGATTTCACAGGAGCCAGTTGGTAGCTGTGCCGATTGATGGTGCAGATACGAATGCCATTATTTGGATTTGATTTGTAATTGGCAGATAGGAAAAGTTTACATTTTCAATAGTTTCTAACTCTGAAGTGTGGTAACTCAATCTTTAAAATAAATGGACATCAGCACAAAACATTGTGGTGAACTTTGGCTACACTTTGGGGGGACATATGGTGAGTCTGGCCCAGCGTTAGATTCTTCTGAAACACAAATGAGGGTTGAGTCAGGTCTTTGTGGATTTTGTGTATTAAGACTGATAGTTGTATGCACTGTGCAAAACATTTGCTCAACAAGAGTTTATGTGAAACACTAGGTGTGATTCACATACCGCTTCTGTCAAACACTAAGCAGAAAGCACAGTGGACACTTCTGTTTTTAACTTGGCATCTAGTTATCTGTGTTTATTTTCTCATTTAGCAACTTATGGGGAAGGTGGGATCCTTTTGAAAATGAGTTATCTATGCTGTTCATATTCATAAGATTGTAAAATTTAGTAGCGATAGAAAAGACAGTATGTAAGATGAGAGCTAACCTGTGGCCTAGGTTTACAAGAGACAGTAACGGTTCGACGTTTGGGGCCTCGTTAGAACAATTTTTACTGTTCCTGCCACAACCATGTTTTACCTGAGTCATTTCTTGAGCTAAGTACTTTATATATATTGGTTCATTTGCTCTTTAGAGTAGCCCTAATAACTGTGCTATAGAGTATATTTAGTTAACTTTAGATATGCTCAAATGGATTTAATAGTTTATGCATGCTTTCTCACATGACTATGAAAATTCATTTTATGGTCTAGTTTCCAGGTACATGTTATGCTGGGGACATGGATACGCCCAGTGTGAACTCTGTAGCGTATATCAGAATCAGGAAGACTTGCTCCTCACTCACAATTCAATTATCTGCTGGCTTTACAGGGGTGGGTTAGACTTGCTACCTCAAGCAAATCCCTCAACGCAAAGACTTTCTCCATTACCTCTCCAGTCTCTCCTATGCCTGGGTTACGTGGCAGATATATAGAAAGTATTAAAAAATTGTTGATGAATTTGTTTTGGTGCTGTCAGCCTCATTTTGGGCTCCACTGATGCCCTAGCTTAGTTTGTATTGTCAGGAAAAATGAACGAGAGGGGTCCCAAGCCTCAGGGGAGTTAAAGGAATATTATTGTAGAGATTTATCTAAGTCTCAGGATTACCTATTATTTTTTCCTCTAATGTTTTGGTCCCTTCTGTGCTGGGAAAATTTAGTTGAATTGGATTGTGTTGGGAAGAGTCAATTGCATTGTAATTTTTAAAAAGTTGATATAAAAGGGTTTCATGAAAGCAAGAAATGCAGAGAAAATTTTGTAACACAAATGGATCCCCACATCTATTAGATATGTCATTTACATATCTAATATAAATGGAATGTCTATGCTTAATTTTTTAAAAATGTAATCGAGTTTATAATAGTGATGCTCTTTAGTGCTGTAGAAGGGGGAACATTTGTTATAAACCTCCTGGTAGGAAATTCATTTCTGTCAGGACAGTCTAACATTTACTGTTGCAATGGCATTATACAGTTGAGTAACTGATACTTGTTGTGTGTGGCGGGGGGTTAAGTAGGAATTGGAGGTCTCTATCAACTTTGTCAATTGTTTTCAAACAGTGGAGTAAAGGGAGGACCTAAAATGCTGGGAAGCAGTTAACTGAGCAAATGATTCTGTGAAAACATTATTTGGAGGGTGGACACTTTCAGCTTTTGCTTTATAAATAAAACACTGGGAGCAAGACCCCTTGAATCTAAGATTAAATCTAATTTAGAATTTGCTCCATTTTTCCCTTGCTGGCCCTTACCCGTGGATGTGTTAGGCATGGAAACACATCATGATGTAATAAATTTGTAGTCAATGAAGCCTAAGTTGACACCTGAATGTATTCTCTTGTTTCCTATAGCAGTTTCCAATCTAGATGAGGAGAGCCGATGGACAGTCCACTACACTGCCCCATGGCACCAGCAGGAGAATGTGTTTCTTCCCACCACAAGACCCCCCTGCGTTGAGGACCTGCACCGCCAAGCCAAGCTCAACCTCAAATCCGTATTGAGGGGTAAGATGGCATCCTCTGTGAGCTTGTTTTCTTGGATTACTGGCTGCTGAGAGTATAAATTTGTTATCTATCTATAAAACCAGATCTACTTTTATTGAATGTATAGTATGCTATCTCTTTATAAGATTTCATAAATACAATCAAATACATGCTGGTATGGTTTGGCTGTGTTCCCACCCAAATCTCACCTTGAATTGTGGCTCCCATAATTCTCATGTGTTGTGGGAGGGACCCAGTGGGAGATAATTAAATCATGGGGGCGGTTTCCTCCAAACTGTTCTCGTGGTAGTGCATCCATCTCGCAAAATCTGATAGTTTTATAAGGGGAAACCCCTTTTGCTTGGCTCTCATTCTCTCTGCTGTCATGTAAGACTTGCTTTTTGCCTTCACCATGATTCTATGGCCTCCCTGGCCATGTGGAACTGTGAGTCCATTAAAAATCTTTTTTTTCTGTAAATTACCCAGTCTCAGGTGTATCTTTTTCAGCAGCGTGAAAATGGACTTAATACCCATGCCTAAGATGTTCTGGTCTCTGCAGAAACTTACCTACTTGCAGATATGCAAATCTGTCTTCTAGGAACCCATACCTTCTTAGAAACACTTTAGCATGCTTAAACCACCAGTATTAATTTGATCCAAATAAACCCCTGTCGACATGGGCAATTTTGCCACTGCCTTTTTAAACCCATTGTAAGAATTCAAAACCAATTTGTTTTTTTGAGCACATTTGTTTGTTCTGTTTAGTTCAAGCTGGGTGGAAAGAGGACCTATATATAGCCTTCGAAGATGTGCTAAATGGTTTGATTGATCTGAACTGGGGTAGCATCCAACTGGGCTCCTCTGAGCTTAGGTTCTGCCAGCAGATGGGCAAGGTATACTTGGTCAAGTAGAAAATATAGGAAGAGTGTATTCCTGTATCTAGTTTAAAGTTATCATTTTTACTTCAATTTATTGTGGTTTGTTTTTATTTTTGAGATGGAGTCTCACTCTGTCACCCAGGCTGGAGTGCAGCGGTATGATCTCGGCTCACTGCAACCTCTGCTTCCAAGGTTCAAGCAGTTCTCTGGCTTAGCCTTCTGAGTAGCTGGGATTATAGGAGTGCACCACCATGGCTGGCTAATTTTTATATTTCTAGTAGAAACAGTGTTTTACCACATTGGCCAGGCTAGTCTCGAACCCCTGACTTTATGTGATCCACCCACCTCAGCCTCCCAACCTGCTGGGATTACAGGCATGAGCCACTGCACCCAGCCCAATCTATTGTTGGTGTTAAAAAGTAAATATGTGGCAAGGAGGGCATCCTAAAGGTCATAAAGAAGGAAAGTAGTTCTTCAAAGAGGAAGGAGTAACTTGTAAAATTCAGAGATTTTTTTCTTAGAACAACAAATCAAACTTCTTAATTCTACCAGATGCTGGCTCCTACCAGATTTCTCCTACCATACAGTATTTGGGACAATAGTATACCAAAGAAGTATTTGTTATTTATCTGAAATTTAATTGAACTGGACCTCATATATTTTATCTAATTGTGGAAGACTTAAATTTGGGAGAAATTCTGTGATTGATTCAAGGAAAATCTAGCATTAAAACCCCTCTAATTTTTATGATAACTTTATCTTGTATATCAATCACTTATGAAGTGATTTATTCTTTAATATACTACCAGTATGAATGCTAATAACATTTATTAAACACTTAACTATAATGCTAGGTACTGTTCTAAGACCACTAAAGTATTACATCCTTTAATTTTCCTGATAATCGTACAGCTTACTCTAGAAAAATAGAAGCACAATGATTAGAAACTTGCCCACGATCTCCAAGTTAATTAGCAGTAGAACCAGGATTTAAAGTTGGACAGTCTGAAGCCTTGAAGCTCATATTCTTAACTGCTACACTATGCTGCCTTTAACAACGATTTATTTATTGGGAATTTGTTATTCTAGCAGAAGTGCAGAGTACAAAGGCAGGGTCCTAGCTCTAAAGAATTTATGCCTGCATCCTTGTACAAATCACAATGTGAAAAATACTGAGGAGACAAACCAAAAATTGCTTTATGGGAATTAAATAGGGCAGATAATTTCTGCTTGGAGAGAGAAGGAATAGCTATCCATAGGTTCACCATAGATTTGGTGTTCAGAACGGAACTGTGCAAACATTTCAGATCATGGCCCTATATTTTGTTCCTTTAATCTTTTGTAATGCTTAGATTATCTCATGTATCTTACAGTATCTTGTATCTCACAGTCTTGCTATTGGACTATCCAGAAATGAGGGCATTGTTGGGTTCCCTTTTTATTTAGCCTGAGTAACCTCTACCTCTAGTGACTTCAGTGTTAAATGAGAAGAATGGCATTCGTTTGGCTCATTTGTAAATAGCCTTGGAGTTGTGCTGTGAGCTTTGTTGCTGTCATAATATTGATCCCTGAATGTACCTAAATCCAACCAAAGTTTCCTCCAGATCCCTTTAGTTCCTGCTGATTTATCTTTAGTAAACTGTGACCAGGAACTTCTCTACTTATAGCTCACCTTCCTCCACCAAATAATTAATAAGAATGTTAAATGGCACCGTTCCCAGGACAAATCCCCGAGGCAGTGCCTGGTTAGCATTTCTCTGCCCAGCTTCTAAGCAACAGAGCACTACATGGTCTGGCTTGTAGAAAACGCTTTCATGAAGGTATGTGCAAGTTTGAATATTCAGGCTCGACTGTTTTGATCACTCTCCAGGAAACTGTGCTTCACTCCCTAGTTCATGTATTTTCAAGTTCCAGATCAGAACTGGACTTTTCTCCCCTTGAAAAATTGAACATCTGTTTATAGACATTTTTGCTTTTCTTTTTGAGTATGCAGTACATCTATATGAAATATCATCTAGCCCCACTGGTTTTGCCTAAACTTGAATTTTATTTTGAAAAGATAAATGCTTTCATAATTGTTTTAATGCTCTAAAATGGTTCATCAAAGGAATTTACTATTAATAAAATTAATAACTTTGGAAAATTTCTGGAGCGCAACGTTTGAAGTCTGGATTTTAAAACTTTGTAAGAGATTTTAGATAAATTATAGACTTAGGAACAGTGGTAGGAAAAGATGAAATGAGAAAGATTATCTGCGTTCTTTTGTTCTCTGTTTATTTACTTTTAACCACATATACAGAACTTCATGTACCTCTTCCTCTATATCATCTTAGCAACCTGAGATAAATACAACTTGAGTGCAAGGTATTTATTACCTCATTATCAGTGAAGATTAAAATAAGTCTCTGAATATGTGACCCTATTTGATGTTATATAAATTATCAGTCTAAGTTCATTCAAGCTCAGCATTCTCTACTTAAAAATATAGAAAGGTAGCTAATTATTCACAGTGAGTAATCTATTTTGTTTCATCTTCTGTTCTTACTGTGTCCATAATTTTAAGAAAAGAATGCCATTCTTTAGTATTAAATGGGTTGCTGATTTTTTATTACCATTAAATGCTTATTGTATGAATTATTCCGTCAGTTTTTATGGGGAGCTAGAGTCTACTCTTGAGAACCATAAAGCTTGGAGGGAAATGACACAGC
The DNA here is from genome assembly GCF_030222135.1 of Aotus nancymaae. NCBI lineage: Eukaryota > Metazoa > Chordata > Mammalia > Primates > Aotidae > Aotus > Aotus nancymaae. The sequence continues at coordinate 29,198,975 of NW_026988454.1, forward strand.
GAGCATCAATAAATGAATAATGAAATGTAAACATATACTTTTTAAAATTCGGTTCTATGCCAGGAGTGTTTAAATGAACAGATGAAAGTTCCTGGGTCCTCAACTTTAAAGAGCCAGGCCCTGCTGTCTTGGCAGCAGCTTGCAGCAAAGCTTGTCCTGAGGTTTGCTACTGCAGGCTTACTGTCTTCCAGTAGTAAACAGGCCGTAGTGTGATGGAGGTGTGCATGAGGTACACTGTGCACATAGGGAGAGAGGGCTCAGTCAGAGGAAAAAGAAAAGCACTGGGAGGTCCCTCCACTCGCCACTCCCTCCTGCTCCCATCCCCACATCAGAAAGGAGATAGTCTTTCAAGATGTGTAAAATGGCATGTGGAACAGGCTCTTGTCCGTGTATAATTTTTCTCTACTTTGATCTGAATATAGCAGATATCTTTTGTATTTACAGTTGGAGAGTCTGTGGAGACTTTGATAAAATTTGATGGTCACAGGCTTAGGTTAAACGTCTTGGTTTTGTTTGTTGATTTGTTTTGTTACTAGAGATTTAGGTAATGATTCACTGCTAATGAAGATATAAACATGTATCTTCATTATTCAGATTGAACATCCCTAATCTGAAAATTAGACATCTGAAATGCTCCAAAATCCAGTACTTTTTGAGCATGGACATGACGCTCAAATTTGAGCATTTTGGGTTTTGGGATTAGGGATTCTCAGTCAGTAGTTATAATGCAAATATTCCAAAATCTGAAACATTTCTGGTCCCAAGCATTTCGGATAAGAGATACCCAACATTTACCCACATTTTAAAATGGCGTTTTAGCATGTTGGCGCGCACCTGTAGTTCTAGCTACTCGGAGACTGAGGCAGGAGAATTGCTTGAATCTGGAGGCAGAGGTTATGGTGAGCCGAGATTGCACCACTGCATTCCAGCCTGGGCAACAGAGCGAGACTCCATCTCAAACAAAACAAAACAAAACAAAAATGGCATTTTGATATTTGCTTCAAAAGACATCTGGTAGCAACAAATAATAAATTTTTGAAGATGGATCCCATTATCTGTGAAGAATTCACTCAACTTCTTGCGTTTCCAGAAGAAATCTACCTTTTTTACGTCCATCATTGTTTGAATCCTTCATGAACTTCATTGGAGATAGCTGTGATGATAAGTAACCTAAATCTAGCGAAATTTTTATCTGCATAGTTTTTAGCTTCATGGAAAGGGCTACAACTAAGTGGAAAAGAAATCAGGAAACAGGAGTAAGCTCAATGAGAGGTTCAGATTTTGGTTTTTTGTAACCTGTAGACCTCATTTGACAACTATGAGCATATTCAAGGTTAAAATAAAGACATGTCACCTTTAAGCCTCCATCCCCAAAAAGCCCAACTTAGGAGAAAGAGAAACATATTTTCTCACACGGTGTTTAACAGGCACCTTAGTTACTATCTCTGTGTACACTCCTGCCTGAATTAGTTCACAGGGCAGCTGTTGTTGGTATCAGAAATGTTCTCTAGTCACAACTCTTTCCTGTAGAAATGCATCTTAGCAGGTCAGCATGCTCTGTGGCTCTAGGATTAGAAGTGTGAGCACAAGGAGGCGTGCTGAATCTGGCCTATGTCATTCAAACTCAGAGGGTTATACTGATTATACCTGGAAGGATAGGAATTGAGGATTTATTACACAATGTGAAAAAATAACTACTTATACCAAGTGATGAAAAACAATTGGTGTGCACATTGACTTGTTTAACATTAAAGAATGATTTACCTTTCTTAAAATTATGGACTGGATTTCCAAGTTGTTCTAGCCAGATTTCTCTACAGCTACCGCCACCAGACTTTGAGGGTAACTGCATCCACCTTTCAATGTCATGAAGCCTCCTAGCTCCTTTTTAGCTTAGACAAGTATGTTTGTCTTGGGAGAGATTGTGGGCCTCTTTCTGGTTTTGCTGAGGATGCTTGGCTGTCTTTATCGGCCTAGAGCCCATGGGTCCCTGAGATACCGCAGTCGCCCCTTATCTTTCGCTATCAGTTCTCCTCTTGAAGGTCCTGTGGCACTTTCCCAGGGCTGTCTAGGAGATCCCTTTGCAGAAACGGCCTGTGGACATTGATTGAAAGCTTGCCCTGATGGCATGCTGCACCTGCCCACCACCTCAGACAGGCCCAAGATGGACATCTGCTTTGTCCACCTTGTGCTAACCACATTGAATTCTTCATCTTTTTTTCTGTAATTAAAAAAATATATATATGACATATAACACAGAGAGGTACATAAAACGTATACGGCTTAAGAAATAGAGTGAACACCTGTATAACCATTACCTAGGTTAAATGTGACCTAAATTTTAGAAGCTTCCTGTTCCTGCTTGCTTTTCTTTTCTTTCTTTCTTTTTTTCTTTTCTTTTTTTTTTTTTAAGACAGGATCTTACTCTGTTGCCCAGACTGGAATGCAGCAATGTGATCGTGGCTCACTGCAGCCTCAACTTCCTGGGCCCAATCTATCTTCCCACTTTAGTCTCTTGAGTAGCTGGTTACAAGGGAAAGAAAGAGAAACATTTAGAATTAATAAATATACTAATGATTTAGTACTTGCAGCTATACACCTGTATAACCATTACCTAGGTCAGATGTGACCTAAACTTCAGAAGCTTCCTGTTCCTGCTTGCTTTTCTTTTCTTTTCCTTTCTTTTTTCTTTCTTCTTCTTCTTCTATTTTTTTTTTTCCTTTGACAGGATCTTGCTCTGTTGCCCAGGCTGGAGTACAGCAATGTGATTGTGGCTCACTGCAGCCTTGACTTCCTGGCCCCAATTCATCCTCCCACCTCAGCCTCCCAGTCCTCTGGTCGGTTCCCCTTTCCATTTTGTAGATAAGCAAACCAAGACCCAGAGAAGTTAAGAGTTCCTGGTGCTCACACATGCTGGCCTATTCTGATCTCAGACCTCAAGAGCACCGAGGAGACCTGTCCCTTTGATGCCCTTTCAGCTGCCCTCAACTTTCTGGAAATTCACAGCAACAAACAAAGCTCACGCTGGGAATCTTATGGCCAAAGACAGATTTGGTTTCTTTAGCCAGTTAATTTAGGAAATGCAGATTGACTCGTTGCCTAAAGGTGGTGACTTGATGGTTGCTCCTGAAGTCTCTTCACTCACCTCTGATTTCATTAAAATTCAAATAAGTCTAAGAGAAATAAAGGAAGCATCATGTGACATGTTTGATTAATATCTGTAACCATTCTTTCATCTTAATGGCATTTGGTGCTTATTTTTAGGGTTATAATTGGTCATTAGTAATTCAATAGACTTAAAAAAATAGGCATAGGTGACAAGGAAAAGAAAGATAAACATTTGGAATTAATAAATATACTAATGATTTAGCACTTGCAGCTGAGTTTACAATTTGCCTAGTTTGCTACTTCCTAAAGAATACAGTAAAATTGATGTGCAGAAGGAGAAGGTCAGATGTCTCTGGCTACAGCAAAGATTTTGTTCTTTTAGTTTTTTAAGTCAGAGTCTTGCTCTGTTGCCCAGGCTGGAGTGCTGTGGTGCCATCTTGGCTTACTGCAACCTCTGCCTCCTAGATTCAAGTGATTCTCATGCCTCAGCTTCCGAAGTAGCTGGGACTACAGGTGCGTGCTACCACGCCCATCTAATTTTTGTATTTTTAGTAGAGACAAGATTTTGCCATGTTGGCCAGGCTGGTCATGAACTCCTGACCTCAGGTGATCCGCCTGCCTCAGCCTCCCAAAGTGCTGGGATTATAGATGTGAGCCACCCGCCCAGCCACTTAAGTATTTTACAAGCAAGAAACTTTCGATTACTTATTTATACAGTTTTAAACCATTTTCTAGTTGAAACAAATATTGACATAGAATTAGGGGGCAGGAGGAGTGCTATGTTATTCTGAAAAAGTCCCTGAACAGATGAAGGAAATACAATTACCTCATATTTCCAAAAACCACAGCAGCACTGACATCTTCTTTCGTTGTCATTAACGATTCCAGAAAATGAGATGAGAGACCAGAATTCTGGTTGCAGTGCCGTCAGTAGCAAGCCGCAGGATGTCGGGAGTCACGTCCCATCTTCATGCTTGGCTCCCTCCTCTGAAAAACAGTTTATGATTCTGTGTTCCCTTGTAAGCTCCAAAATTCTGATTGGGTTTTCAGTACTTAACTGTTTAAGGGTAATATGTGTGAACTTCACTGACGCAAAGATGTTACTGACGGCTGAGCATAAGTCCTGACAAACTGGGTTGTGTAATCTCAAGTTCATATGGACGGAAAAATTTTCTAAGTGCATACTGCAAGTGAGGTGCTGGGCTGGATGTTATAGTGCAATCAAAGATGAATGACATTGGTGCTTTCCTCCAGGAAAGGTAGCCAGAGATAAGATGGATGTATGACTAGCTTATGTACAAGGTTCATAGCGGTGGTATTATCAAGCCTCACCCTGGGTGTTGTCTTTAAAACAAACTTGGTCAGCCTGTCCTAGTTAAAAATTCTTTAGCAGCTCCCCATTACTAACAGAATATAACCTAAGCTCTTAGCATCTGAAAACCTTCCTGAACGCCAGCCTCTTTGTCTCATCTCATCTTCTGGATCAACTTTGCTTTCCAGACATCTCTACCCCTCCACCTAAGGTTTTTACTTTGTGCCTTCACAAGTCATTTGGAATCTAAAGTCAATTGGAATCCAGCTTGCCTCGTTCTTCTTTCTCTCCACGGCATGTCCCAAGCCATACTTTTTCCCTTCTGAACTACAGCCTCTCACACGTGACCAACTCCTGTTTCCCCTTAGAGCGTCATCCTTGGGTGCTGGAGTCCCCCACAACCTCTCCTGGATTCCCCTGGGCAGCCTCAGGAAGCCCTTCTCTTCTCCACCTTCCCGTGGAAGCGTACACTCCTCCGTTCCACTGCTTGTGGTACACTATGTAATTGTGTTTGCACGTTTGTCTCCCCACTTGACAGTAACATCCGTGGGAGCAGGGCCTTGTCTTTTCACTTGTGTGTCCCCAGCACACAGTCCAGTGACTGGGACTGCAAATACGTTGTGTTTGTAGAGGGCCTGAAAATGTTTGGAAAAGTCACCTAAAACTCAGGAGAGAGATGGGAGTCAAAGCCAGGGAACAAGTGTTGAGAATGTGGAAGCGATGAGATTGGGGATGGAGAGGGCAAGGGGCAAGGAGGAGCAGGAGGGGGAGGGGGACCACTGAGCCTTGGAAGCTTTATTTTAGGGCGCTGGGAGGGAGAAGTTTGCAAAGTAGCACAACTGGGGAAGAAGAGAGTCAGCCAGGATGAGGCAGTCATCAGGGCACTCCCAGACTGGGAGAGAGTCCTTGGAAGAAGAGGCTGTTGAATTGGTTGTTAGGTGATTGGTGACCTTTGAAAGGGCAGTTTCAAGGAAGTCTTTAAGAAGCCAGAATTTCTGAGATAAGAATGATTTTTATAAGCAGAAAAACAAAGTAATTTTTTAAAAGAAATAAAGGTGAGTGAATGATGCCAACAGAGCAGAGATGGAAGGGCTAGTGTTTTGAGGTAGTGGCAGGGTAGAACTGATATTACATGTTTCAAAAATGAGAGACTATGAAAACAGGGCCGCAGACAAAAGGAGTCAGCAGGCAGGGAAAGGACTGCACATATGGAAAGAGAATGGGAGCATGTTCGCTGAAGAGGCAGGAGGCAGTCAACTCGGGAAAGTGGAGGGTCAGAGGTTACAGCCTCTGTCTCCTAGAGGGAATTGGGGAAGCATGTTTTGAGATGGAGCCAGAGATTGAGGCTGCTCATTACATGGTGTGGGAGCCTTGATTGAAATGTGGCCCCTGCCATATTGGTAGTTCTTTGGTGAAAAGGATGGCTTTATTTAGCGTGCTTTTGCTCAATTCTCGTGAATTTAATTAGGTTGACTTTTCAAAGGCAAATGATGTTATTAAAGGCTTTAAAAAAATATGTGTGGTATTTCATTAGGCTCTTTTGGAATTTTTGTCCTGAGGGAAAGTTGCCCAACCGAATGAAACCACCGATTAAATGCCCCATTGAGAAAAAAGAAAAGAGCAGACAAAAATACGGGATTAACAGAATGGGAATTATATACAGAAGGGGCTATTTAACTTCTCCTATCAGATTTGATGACACGGAATTTTCTATAATACTAAGTACTACTCTGGGTATGGCAACCCGGAAAGAAGTGCTTTCCTCCATGTCCTTAACCTGGGAGAGGGAAGTCAGATGCACGAGCAAAGGAAAAATAAACAATCACTGCTTTTCCAGATAGTTAAAGAGACGTGTTGCCCACACCCGCCCCCCCACCCCTGTTTTTATTTAACCGTAAGCAACACACAAAAGATAGAATGGCAAAGACAGTTATTTAAATGATTCAGGTCTTAACAAAGCACTACGGATTGTTTAAACAAAAGGCTTTTTGTTTTGTTTTTGTGTCTGTAGCCAGTCTGCTGTTTCAGCAATTCTATTTTAACTCCTGATAAAGTAAGTAACTTGAGTGGCCTCTATATTTCACTCAGGGCAGCAGAAAAACGCTACATTGAAGGTACTGTGGATAAGGTTTGTTATCATTCACCTTACAACCGTAGTCTCCGGTGTTGGCTTAGAATCTTTGCAGGCTATTTGATCTTGAGTAACCTTGGTGATGCTCCTCTGCTGCCAACGATATAAGTCTAAAGTGAAATGAGATCACCTCCAATTTGGCAGCACTCTCTGGTGGTGCTCAACTAGGACCTGCAGACTCTCAGCACAGTCACATTAATCATGGCACCAGAAAGCTTTCACCTTAATTTAAATCAGATTTAGTTCTTCCAGGCTTCTTAAATTAATTTGGGCATGTGACTAGAAGAAATGTGAAAAGCTGGTTTTCTGCAATGGCAAATGACATTTTAATAGTGATTCTTGCCATGGTGTACAGTGAAAAACAAAGCTAACAGTTTATCCAGTGGCTCAAGTTTTAATGCTTAATTCCTAAGGTTTTTTCTTTTTTTGGAGGTTTTAATTTCACTCTAATAGGAATTAACCACAGAGCAAGAATATTAATCAAAATGGCCTTTTATTTTTAGCCCTTCTACATCAAATGAGATCGTCTATGGTGTTGAATGTCAGTGACAGAGATATTGATCCCAAGACATGGGGGAAAACCAGTCTTTCTAAAATGTGTTAATGCATTGTTAACAAATTCATTTCTAGTTTCACTGTTGAGCCAGTGACCACAATTAGTAGTGTATTTTCCCTCTTTGGTTATCCCTAACCTGGTCATTTTATTTTGCTAAATATACAATGTAAATTGAAATGAGAAGTCATTTGGAATTGTGCTATTAAAAATAAATTTTAGGCAGTGTGCTCATCATTCCTTTTTTTTCCCCTCCCCTGGCAAAGAAACCTGTCCATTTCAAAGGTGGCCTTCTATCACCACCTCCCCTCTTCCATCTTCCTTCTCCCCTAAACTTGACTGCAAGCTTTTTCTGAAAATGCAGCTTTCCTGTGGTGTCTGTTCTGCCTGACCAGAAAGCTTTGCAGTTAGCTTTTTAATCCTAGATTTGGTCAGTTTCCCTGAAATTCTACTGAGGCAAAATTTTCTTGGATAGAATAACCATGATGGTGCACCAGACGTCATCTTCCTTACTCATTCTATTCCACCTGCTCTCCTTCCATCCTCTTACTTCTCAAATATGTGAGTTGTGAATGGGAGAAGCAGCCCATTTAATTGGAGGTCAGGTCATATGCTTTGGGTTAATTAAGGCAGAAAGTGTGGCCGAGGATTAAATTTACCTGGGTGAGCAGTGAGGCCATCACCTTTGTCATATAGTTACAGTACCCTTTCAAGTACGCTGCTGAACAAATACAGATCATTCATTCGTTTAAAGAACTCAGTGAGCACCTGCCAGCCACCCACATTGAGCCAGATCATGTAGGGCTTAGAAACCATTAGGGGGACTTTGGCTTTTACTTTCAGGGCATGGAGAGATTTGAACTCAGAAGTGACATAATCTGACTCATTGTTTTGAAATAGATCAATCTGATTCTGTGTTGAAAGTTCACAGTAAAGGAGACGGGGTGTCAAAGTAGACCAGGTGGAGGTCACCATCAAGTGAGAGATGGTGGTGGCCTGATCAGGAAGCTTCCCCTGCAGTTACAGCTGGAGTGGAATGTTAAAATAAATGTAAGAACCTTCCAAGCATTTTAAGGAAATCTTGACATGTAAGACACACTTCTACGGTAGCAAAACTAAAGCTTTTCCTGAAACAAAATGGCATTCTTTAGGGACTAAAAGTAGATACCAGACATAGCATTTCCTGCCCGTTGATCTGTACCGTATCAGCTAAATTCTTTATCCTATGTTCCATTTTAAGTTATTTGCTTGGCAAGTGTGGATCATTTGTGACATAATAAAAAGAACAGACCAACCCTCTTTTCCTTTGGACTTTTTTATCATTTCTCATATGGAATATGTAGGAAGCAACATTCTATTGCCTTCTTTGGGAGCGCCACCTAACACCTCCTCTAAATAGAGAAGACTTCTCTTTTACTTTCACCTCCACGCTAAATGGATATTATGTTGATCCCTTTTAATTTTATTTCTGCTTCTCTTTAGGTATTTGCCTTACTCTGAAACAGTTTTCTCATAGTGTGGCTCACAGGACAGCTGCATCAGCATCGATTGAGGACTTGCTAGAAATACAAGTTCTCCGGCTCCACCCCAGACCTACTGAATCAGCTATGGGAGTGGACTCAGCAGCGTTTTTATAACAAGCCCTCCAAGGGATTCTGGTGCACCTTAACTTGAGACGCCACTGCTCTGTACATTGGCCTGTGAATTTGTTTAATCAGGCAGCTAAACTGTAAGCACCTTGAAGGCTGGAATGTAACCCTTCAGTCCCACTACCGGTTACAAGCTAGGATTTGAACACACAGCTACCCAGTTAAAGAGTTGGAGCTCTTGACTGCTGCTGCTCTTCTCTCTGGTTGGTGGCAAAGGTGACCTGAGAAACTGGGTGTTGATGCCTCTGCATATTCATTCTATGTTTTCTCCAAGTTAGCTCTGCCTTGACTGTCTGGAAGAAGAGTATTCAGAGGTTTAGAAAGAAATGGCTGGCCAAAGCACAGGTCAGGAGAATCACTGAACCTGCAGGTTGTGAAGTAAACAATTGTCACCAGCTTGACTTTGCCTTTTCCAACTTTCTGCTGCTATAAGTCTAGATAACTTTCATCCTCCTTTTTAAGGCCAAGTGAGACTCATTCCTTTCAGGAAATTTCCCTTTTCCTTGACACCAGGGTGATAGTTGGCTGTTTTCAGATTGGCCCTTTCTTTCTTGCTTCACTTGCAGCTAAGCACATTGTACTCCATTATCTGGAATGTTTTGTCTTTCTAGGCTCCATTAAGAGATAAAATATTTACTTTTAGAACTTTTAGAAAGGCTTGGGCTTAATCATTAAAGACATATATTTTCTCTTCTTTATGTTTTATGTTGCTTTGAATGCTAAGTGTCACCAAAGTGATAATTGGTGGCGAAGTGGTCTTATGGGCTCAAATTTGCATTTATTAGGAGGTAAATTTGAGTTTAATACTTGAAATGTAAAAGCATGCTTTTGTTCCATTATATGTTTTCCTTGCTGTACAACTCTTGCTCTAAAGAGAGGGGAAGGGAGAAAAGTAAATTATTAGTCTAATAATAAACCAAAAGGGCATGTTTATTTGAAACTTATTATTTAAAACTACTATAAATTATAAAGGAAAATATTTATTGAAAAAATCTGTATTAAATACACAATGTCTTTAAGATTTAAAACAGCTTTTCACTCCTTTGATATGCTACACACAATTGAGCAACTTTTTTATATGTTTGAACATCTATTGTCTTTTAATTGTGTTCTAGTTGGTTTATTGTTGAAGACAATTTAAATAAATTGAAGTTTAATTGCCCTGAAGAATTTTTGGAAAATCTGACTATATTTTTGGAAAATTCATTGTGCATGAGTGACAAGGGAGAATCTTCACTACAGTATGATTTCTTTCTCTTTTCCAGTATTGCCAAGCCCAATACATTAATGAAGGGGTAGGTACATCCCTTCTATTTTAAATGCACTTTGGTTTGATTTTTCATTAAGAAAATACATTATCTAATATTCACAATATGTGATATTTAGGTGCAGTCAGTTTTTTTCTACCCGTTTATTTGAAAGCTCAAACTAGATTATTTATCTCTACAATGCTTCATTCAGTTATTGGACTGGAGTTTATTTTCTTCTAAACATGAATGTTTATAGTTTTATGTATTCTCAGTCCTTGTGAACTAAGATGAAGTTTTGTGATAGAACTGTCCTTTTACCCTGTTATTAATAATCTGGTGGATTATTAACTGGGATAGAAGTTTAGAAACCTCGATCTATCAGACATTTTGTACCTGGGCTTCAGAATCTGTAAGACTGATATAATGACTACTTTCCTTCAATTCTCAGAGAACTATTGTAAACACAAATTAGATAATGATAGCAAGGGGCTTTCAGTTTAGAAAAGTGTCAGTAGTATTGGCTTTAAAAATCAGTGATCTGAAAAACGGTTTTTTAGGCTCTAGATCATCGTAGGACTTTCTCACTGAAGCGGTACATCATGACCACTATTTTTATAATTAACTTTGGAATTGGAGTCCTCCCAATGTTTAATAACCTTGAATTACAGTAGGAAGGTTGCAAAAGATTTAATACTGTTAAAAAGAAACCACATTCAGATTTTAAAATATGGTATATGTAGAATATTATGCTAAAAATACCAAAATTATGCTTTGACCTGAATGTTTCAAAACTTTACTAGGAATTCATACACACGTCAACACTGCTCATGACCTGAAAAATGGTAACTGGCCTACCGAACTGGTCCTTCTGGCTTTTCACACTGCAGTGCTTCTTTTAAATACAGTTGACCCCTGAACACAACAAGTTTGAACTTGGAGGGTCCACTTATATGCAGATTTTTTCAACACAGTCAGCTCTCCATAAGTTCTGGGTTCTGCATCTGAAACCAAATGTGAATGGAAAATAAAATGCTCGGATATTTTCTGCATCTGAAACCAAATGAGAATGGAAAATACAGGGTGCGAATCCTGCATTATACAGAAAGCCGACTTTCTGGGTCTGTGATTCGCTGGAATTTAGTATGCATGGATTTTGGTATTCTGAGGTCCTGAAACCAACCCCCTTCCGATACAGAGGAATGACTGCTTCTTCTGTCAGTTCTTTCCCTTTCTCACACAATCTAAGAAGTCAGCAAACTTCTTCCTTTTTTTCTTTTAGCATCTATCTTTCCATGTCATTTCCTTGGGAAATAGAAAAACAATCCCATCTTATTCCACTTTGTACTTAATTTCTGTTTCTTCTTCTATTTTTCCATCTCTCTCATTTAAGCAGGTCATACTTTGTAACCATCTATTTAAGAACTTTGCCCTCTCAGATTACATTTCAGAATCTTTCTAATAAACTCAGTAAAATTTTCACTGCATCGTATGCTTTCTCTTGTGGAATTTGACATATGAAGAAATCAATTGTGACAAATGACACAAGTCTGCTAAAAACGTCCCTGTATTTTTATCAGCATCACTAAGGACCTTGCTTTTTCCTTATGTGTAGATAACATGTTTTAAGTAGTCCTCTCTTATATGTGGTTTTACTTTTCACAGTTTCAGCTACCTGCAGTCAACCATGGTCTGAAAATTTTAAATGGAAAATTCCAGAAATGAACACTTCATAAGTTTAAAATTTTTGCCATTCTGGGCAGTATGATGAAATCTCACACCAGCCCCCTCCATCCTGCCTAAGACATGAAACTTCCCTTTGTCCATCAGATCCACGCTGCAGACACTGCCCACCCGTCAATCACTTTGTAGCCAGCTTGGTTATCACATTGCCTGTCAGCATCTCAGTGCTTGTATTCAAGTCACCCTTATTTTACTTAATGATGGCCCCAAAAGACAAGAGGAGTAATGCTGGCCATTTGGGTATGCCTGAGAAGCTAATGGCCCCAAAAGACAAGAGGAGTAATGCTGGCCATTTGGGTATGCCTGAGAAGCTATCAGGTGTCTCCTTTAGGTGAAAAGGTGAAAGCTTTTGACTTAATAAGGACAGAAAAAGAAAATAATATGCTAAGGTTGCCAAGGTCTATGGTAAAAATGAATCTTCTGTCTGTGAAATTGTGACAAAGGGAAAAGAAGCTCATGCTAGTTCTCCTGTCATACCTCAAACCTTATCATAGGTATTGATGTCTAGGAAAAAACAGTAATATATGGGTTTGGGACTATCTCTGGTTTCTGGCATCTACTAGGAGTCTTGGAACATACACACTGAGGATAAGTCAGGAACTACTAGATTAAACATCGAATGTCTAAAGAGTAGCTTGATGCTTGCTGGGCACAGTGGCTCATGCCTATAATCCTAGGAGGCCGAGGCAGGTGGATCACATGAGGTCAGGAGTTCGACAACAGCCTGACCAACATGGTGAAATCCTGTCTCTACTAAAAATAAAAAAAAGTTAGCTAGTGGTGGGCGCTTGTAATCCCAGCTACTCAGGAGGCTGAGGCATGAGGATTACTTGAACCTGGCAGGCAGAGGTTGCAGTGAGCTGAGAACACATCACTGTACTCCTGGGCAACAGAGTGAGACTCCATCTCAAAAATAAAACAAAACAAAACAAAACAATACCTTAATGCAAAAAGATTTGGAGGCCGCAGCAGCAATAAATTCATGTGAGAGTCAGATGACCACCTAGCACTACAACATTATTTTTTTCTTCTATATTGAAAACTGTGGTCTACCAAGAAATATTTGTCCATTGTCCTTGTGCTAAAGAAAATGGATTGACATGAAGGGAAGGAGGAGCAAATTTATGGCTGGGAAACGAGGACACAACCCACAGTGATACCTTTATCCAAGCAGTACTGTGAGAACAGTAACACAGTTTTACTCTAAATTTCTGATGCAAAGAGAGTATGTGTGAACGGTATGTCCTCTTTTACATTTGGGATCTTGTTTCTAGCCTGTGGTTGCAGGCATTACCTGGCTTTAAATTACGCTCTGCTTTGCAGTTACTCTCTCAGTTCAGTGTTTAAAAAGTCCTTGCTTATTCACGATGGCTTGCTCTCGCTTTGGTTTCACTCCATTTGTAATGAACAAAACCATGGTTTAAGAACCTGAGATCTGTTGCAATTTGACAAGGAAAATTTCCTAAATTTCTCCTAGAGTTGGAATAAATGACAATGGAATTTGATGAGTTTACTAGATTTCAGAAATTTGATAAGAGTAAAAAAGTCATTGGTCAGCTGCCATGAATTTATATTGTCTAGTCTTAGATCCAGCATCATATTTCATTTGTTATACTAATATTTGTTATACCGCTATTAAAACATTTTTATGACATAAATTTCACAGTGAAGGAAAGATGTATTGTCTTTTAAACTGGGCTTAAAAAGGTGACACACACTGGAAGCACTAATAATTGCCAGGCTTCCATGCTTTTAACTTGTAGATGATGATTTTACAGTATTTGGTCTTTTACAATCTAGCATGTGTCAAGTCATTTTGGCTATTTTCAATGTTACGGCCAAGAATATCAAACTAATAATCACCTTTAGAAATGATCTTGCCCAGCAGTCTCTTCTTATTTCCCAAGGAAATGTCCTTTTGAAACACAGTCTTACATGGTATCCAATACATTAAATAGATTTGTAAAAGTAATGTTTGAGTAGTGTTAAGTTTTAGAATTTAAACTTTTAAAACATTATTATTATTTTATTATTAGTCATATTACTATTATTATAATTTTAGAGTCATGGTCTTGTTCTGTCTCCCAGGCTGGAGTGCAGTAGCCTGATCATAGCTCATCACAGCTTCGAACTTCTGGGCTCAAACAACCCCCCTGCCTCAGCCTCTTGAGTAGCTAGACTACAGGCACATTCCACCATGCGTGGCTAATTAAAAAGAATTTTTTTTCTAGAGATGGGGACTCCCTATGTTGTTCAGGCTGGTTTTGAACTCCTAGCCTCAAGCAATCCTCTCACCTTGGCCTCCCAAAGCACTGGGATTACAGGTGTGACCCACTGTGCCCAGCCCTATAATTTAAACTTCTTATAGGGTTCACTAATAAAGCAAAGAAGACAATGTTGAACAACAAATTAAAAGTTTAAAAGGGCTTTGGACTCCTCTTAATATTTGTAAAGTATTTGAAAACGCTGAGTTACACAGATAAATAGCTGCAAGTGGTAATAGTTTATATTGGTTTATTTTACACGTTGCACTCTGATCTTTAGGAGACTTTAGTTTTACAGAGATAGTAGGAATAGTTTTATTTCTAGGACCACAGGAAAGTTAATTTAGCAGCATAAGTTAATAAATTAATTCCGTCATTAAAATTTGGTATGTGAAACTGTTGAACTTGAGTCTTTTTTTTTTTTTTTAGATTTAGGGAGTATATGTGCCGGTTTGTTACATGGGTATATTGTGTAATGGTGAGCTTTGGACTTTGAGTGTACCCATCACCCAGTGAACATTGTACCCAATAGATAATTTTTTTTTTTTTTTTTTTGAGATGAAGTTTCGCTCTTGTCCCCCAGGCTGGAGTACAGTAGCACAATCTCGGGCTTACTGCAACCTCCACATCCCGAGTTCAAGCAGTTCCTTTCCCCAGCCTTCTGAGTAGCTGGAATTACAGGTGCCCGCCACCACGCATGGCTAATTTTTGTAATTTTAGTAAAGACGAGGTTTCACTATGTTGGCCAGGTTGGTCTCTAACTCCTGACCTCAGGTGATCCACCCGCCTCGGCCTCCCATAGTGCTTGGATCACAGGCGTGAGCCACCGGCGTGACCCCCCCAATAAGTAATTTTTAACCTTCACCACCCTCTTCTACTTTCCCTCCTTTTGGAGTCCACAGTGTCTATTTCCATCTGTGTGACCATGTGTACTAACTAGTTGTTTGGCTCCCACTAAGAAGGTGAGAGCATGCACTATTTGATTCTCTGTTTCTGAGTTATTTCACTTAGGATAATGGTCTCCAACTCCATGCAGGTTGCTGTAAATGATATGACTTAATTCTTTTTTATGGCTGCATAGTATTCCATGGTGTGTACCTACCACATTTTCTTTATCCAATCAACTATTGATGGATACTTAGGTTGATTTCATGACTTTGCTATTGTGAATAGTGCTGCGATGACCATATGGCTATAGCTATCTTTTTTTCTATAATGATTTCATTTGGATAGATGCTCAGTAGTGGGATTGCTGGGTCGAATAGTCATTCTATTTTTCGTTCTTTAAGAAATCTCCATACTGTTTTTCATAGAAGTTGTACTAATATACATTCCCACCAACAGTGTGTAAATGTTTCCTTTTGTCTACATCCATGCCAACATCTGTTGCTTTTTTTACTTTTGTTTTGTTTTGTTTTTTTGAGACAAGAGCTGAGGCTGGAGTGCAGTGGTGCAATCTTGGCTTACTGTAACCTCTGCCTCCCAGCTTCAAGCAATTCTCCTGCCTCAGCCTCCAGAGTAGCTGGGATTACAGGAGTATGACACCGTATCTGGCTAATTTTTTTGTATTTTTATTAGAGACAGGGTTTTGCCATGTTGCCCAGGCTGGTCTCAAACTCTTAGCCCCAAGTGGTCCACCCTCCTCAGTCTCCCAAAATGTTGGGGTTACAGGTGTGAGCCATGGTGCCTGACCTTGCTCTTTAATTATAGCCATTCTTGAGTGTTGTTCCTTTTTTTTTTTTTTTTAAAGACAGAGTGTCACTTTGTCACCCAGGCTGAAGTATGATGGTGCGACCTCGGCTCACTGCAACCTCCGCATTCTGGGTTCAAGCTATTCTCCTGCCTGAGACTCCTGAGTAGCTAGGACTATAGGTGTGCATCACCACATCCAGCTAATTTTTTGTAGTTTTAGTAGAGATGGCGTTTCACCATGTTGGCCAGGATGGTCTTGATCTCTTGACCTCATGATCCGCCTTCCTCAGCTTCCTAAAGTGCTATGATTACAGGCATGAGCCACCACACCCAACCAAGTGTTATTTTTTAATCTTAGCTTTAAGATAGCTATTTAAAGAAGATCTAATCCAGTATTTACAGAATCCTAGAACTCTGCAGAAAATACTGTTTGAAACTACTAGTCAGGCTGGGTGCGGTGGCTCATGCCTGTAATCCCAGCACTTTGGAAGGCCAAGGTGGAAGGATCGCTTGAGTCTAGGAGTTCAAGACCAGCCTAGACAACATAGTGAGTCCCTATATCTTAAAAAAAAAAAAAAAAAAAAAAAAAAAAAGCTAGGTGTGATGACATGTCCTTGTAGTTCTAGCTACTCAGGAAGCTGAGGTAGGAGGATCACTTGAGCCCAGGAGGTTGAGGCTGAAGTGAGCTGTGATCATCATGCTACTGCACTCCAGCCTGCGTGACAGAGTAAGACCCTGTCTCAAAAAAAAAAAAAAGAAGAAAACTACTAGTCATGCTTTATGTAACATTTTCTCTGTAGAGTGAGAATATAGATTCTAATTATACTATTTATTTCAGGAAAATTGTCAAATGAAGATAATGTGAAAATATTTCTTACAAAGTATTAGATTAATATGAGTATAGTCTCATTAAAAATATGATGTGTCCTGAAACTTTCAGACATTTTTTTAAATATCAGTTTTAATCAATATTACAAGTAGTTGCCAGCCCAGACAACAACATTTTTAACCTCTAAGTAACTGAAGTAGTATTAGTTAGCTATTTTATGATTATATATGCATTTTTTTCATTAGCTTGCCATTCTAACAGATCCTCATTTTTGTCTGATTTGCAGTTCCAAATTGTAAACTTTGTCCTTCTACTCCCACTGTGAGGTAGCAAAGGAAAATGAGGACTTTTTTTTTATCCCCTGGCTTATTTAAAATTGGCCTACTATTTTTAGCCCTCTACTGAAGTGACTGCCGTCTCCTCTTTGAGGAGGAATCGTGGATGCTGATGTCAGAAAGGAGCCCTGAAGGTGCCCTAGTTTAGTTCTGTGCCTGTAGGTGCATGGTTTTCTAAGCCGTGCCAAGGGAAAACTTTTCCAAAACCACACACATTTTGTGCCCCTTTAGAAAGCTGCATATTTAAAGGAACCCTGTGGTAAATCCTTTTTTGAGGCAAACGCTCCTTTGTACATGTGGTGCTTGAAGGAGCCATTGGAAGTTTTCTTACGGCTCCGTCCCCCACCCACGAGAGCTGCCGTGCAGTGCTTTCCCCTCGAAGAGGATCCTCCTTTCCACGCAGTCAGTGGCCTCAGTACCCCTGAGATTCAGGGCACCATGGCCCTGGTACCGTCCACTCGGTGGTGCCAGGCATTCCTCTGGGGACTAGCGGATGTCTTAGGCTGGCACCCACCTTCTATTAAATTCCACACAGCATTTACAGGCTATTTGACATCAAAATTAAATTGAGAAATTAAAATAAAATGAGAGCCTTATAATCTGTGATCTCGTGTGTCACTTCCAGCTAGCGAGCCTAGGAAACAAGCATAGCATGAGAATTGCTTGGTTTTTTTTGTTTTTTTTTGTTTTTTTTATTTTATGTGGAATAATATCATCACATAATCTAGTAACTAAGACCCTGGGTTAATATTCCAAGTCCACTGCTCACTTGCATAACATTATAGAGTGAATAATATAATTACCCTAAACTTCAATATTCTGTGAGTAAAATAGAATTATTGATGCTGTCTACCTCACAGGGTGGTTGTGAGCTCTGAATGCTATCTTATCAAGTATTATTTAATATTAATGTTTAATTAATTTAAATATGCAACGTAGTGTGTAGTAGGTACTTTAATATTTCTTAGTTTTTATCATTTTAATATCCTATTAATGTTTAGAAAAATACAACTTTAAAAAGTAAGTGAAGAGGAGTAAATATAAAGTAGCAAAGAGGAGTAAAGGTTTTTAATGGACTTCTTCTTCTCCCTGTGTGGCCCCTCTGCAGAATGTGATAAGTTGCGGCATGATGGCTACCGGAGTTCTCAGTACTACTCTCAGGGACCCACCTTTGCAGCCAACGCCAGCTCACTCTGTGATGACTACCAAGACGAAGATGAAGAAACAGATCAAAAGGTAAGCGTCAAAGTTCAACAGAGTTCTGGGGACTGGATCCCAGAATAGAAAACGAATATATTTGGAAAAACTGGTAAAATCAAAATCAAGCCTATATTTTAATTAATAGTATTGTCCCAAGGTAATTTCTTGGTTTTGACAAATGTGCCACAGTTATGTAAAAGAGTAATGTAAGTGGAAACTTGGTAAAGGATACACCAAAAACTCTCAATACTCTTGGCAGCTTTTCAGAAAATAGAAGATTATCCTAATTTTTAAAAAGGTAAGATTAGAATTGAAGGAATTCATTAAAGGAGGCATAAAATCAGTGTATTTGTGCATCTCAAATATTCTTTTTTGGTTAGAAAAATAAAGGGCTTATTTCTGTTGTTTGATTTTTCGTATGACCAAGAACCCAGTGATATGACAAAGATGAACTCTGATGTAATAGCAAGACCCACTGTTTTACGGTCATTAGTATTATTAATGGAGATAGGATGGAAGCAGTGCATTTACTTAGTATTATTGCACTAGCCAGTTCATTTAGTGATGCTATTTTATATTGGGGTTCCTTTTCCTCTGCCATTTCTGGAGATATGCACGAACTACCTAAGAGAAGTAATTTTCTCAGTACTAAATACATAGGAAAGAGTAAAAATGTATGAAGATTTTGATTTATGTAGTTTTATTTTCATTTACTAAGTAATGTGGATTGACACTGGAATTACTTAAGATTTGATGAATAGTGTTTGGTTTCACAACCATTTTTAATTAATTAAAAACTTTCAGTGGAATTAGGCCAATTTATAAATGCCTTATTGATTGAAGAACATTATTCAAAATTTATTATCCTTTTCCTCAAATAAGTAACTTCAGAGAATAAAATAAGATAATAGTTAATCAAAAATGTGAAATGAAGCCAGACATTGTGGCTTGTATCTGCTGAATCAACTACATGGAAGGATGAGACAGGAGGATCCCTTGAGTCTGGGAGTTTGAACTGTAGTCACTCCATTGTACTCCAATCTGAGCAACAAAACAAGACCCTGCCTCAAAAAACAAAAGGGAAATGACTACCTTAAATTTCTGATCTTTAAATGAATATTCACCCAAATTTTTTTTTTTTTTTTTTTTGAGACAGAGTCTTGCTCTGTCACCCAGGCTGGAGTGCAGTGACGCAATCTCGGCTCACTGCCACCTCCACCTTCAGGTTCAAATAATTCTTGTGCCTCAGCCTCCCAAGTAGCTGAAATTACAGTGGCACACTACCACGCCTGGCAAATATTTGCATTTTCAGTAGATACGAAGTTTCACCATGTTGGCCAGGCTGGTCTTGAATTCCTGACCTCAAGTGATCTGCCTGCCTCAGCCTCCCAAAGTGCTGGGATTACAGGCATGAGCCACCGCACCTAGTCTTCATTTTTTAATTAATATTTTAAATTGACAAATCATAATTGTATACATTTATGAGACACAATGTGATGATTTGATATAGGTATACAATATGGAATAATTAGACTAACATATCTGTCACTGTGCTTACCTATTTTTTTATGGCAAGACATTCATTTCTGGAAGAACATTTTAGAAACAGAAAGCAGCCGATGCAATAAATGTTGCTTGAGAGCGTATGTGGAGCTGGGTGCAGCGGCTCACGCCTGTAATCCCAGCAATTTGGAAGGCTGAGGTAGGTGGATCACCTGAGGTCAGGAGTTCAAGACCAGCCTGGACAACATGGTGAAACCCCATCTCTACTAAAAATACAAAAATTAGCTGAGTGTGGTACTTGTAATCCCAGCTATTTAGGAGACTGAGGCAGGAGAATTCCTTGAATCTGGGAGGCAGAGGTTGCAGTGAGCTGAGATCACGCCATTGTACTCCAGCCTAGGAAACAGAGCCAGAGTCCATCTCAAAACAACAACAACAAAAAAGAGTGTATGTGATATATCAGATGCTGCAAAATGCAAAGACTGGTAAGATATCTGTACATACCTTAAGGATTTTACAGCTACAGGGTAGGGAGAACTAAGTAGAATAAAGAGTAATATATATAACCTGCTGTTGTAAGTGTTGGGCATATAGTACTAGGTGAAAAAGAAATTCCTTTGACTTGGGTAGTGAGGAAATGGGGGAAGGATTAGGTCAAGGTAAAGTATGTAAGAAGAATAGTTATGGGGCTGTTGCAGCAGGCAAAAGGTCACTGAGGACTGAGACCAAAAGAACAGTTGTGTGAATGATGAGGAAGAGGGTAGTTAAGAGATAGTGGCATTCTGGAGTTAGGAGACCAACTGCAGGTTTTAGTTCTGCCACTTGCTGTGTTTCTTTGGATGCATCACAACCCCTTTAAGGCATTAATATCCTTATGTAGAAAGTGGGGAGTGGAATAAGATTGTTCTCTGTGAGCTTTTTGAACAAGCAGTTTATTCATTCTTTTTTCTTTTGAGGCATATACATTTTTTTATTTAAAAAATATGTTGAAGAGAGCCAGGCTCAGTGGTTCATGCCTATAATCCCACCACTTTGGGAGGCTGAGGCAGGCAGATCACCTGAGGCCAGGAGTTTGAGAGCATACTGGCCAACATAGTGAAACCCCGTCTCTACTTAAAATACAAAAATTAGCTGGGTGTAGTGGCATGCACCTATAATCCTAGCTACTCCAGAGGCTGAGGCAGGGGAGTTGCTTGAACCTGTGAGGCGGGGGTTGCAGTGAGCCGAGGTCGCGCCACTGCACTCCAGCCTGGGTAACAGAGCCAGACTCCATGACTCTGTCTCAAAAAAAAAAAAAGGTGAAGAGAAAATAATCTAGCTATTTGAATGTAACTATTCCAAACAGAAAACACACAATAAAAACAGGTGAAGAGAAGCTACTATAAAATAACAGCTTAGATACTTTTTAATGATCACTTATAGTGAATCTAGAAATGGAAAGAAAATCACAGAGAATGTGTTTAGCACTAAGTGCAAATGCCACTGAGATGTTAGTGGACCGACGCTCAGCATTTAAGCACTGCAGCTGTTCTCCAGCGGCCTAGGCCTGCTCTCCTCTCCAGCTTTCCCATCCTGGGTCTTCCTGCCCTGAGCCCTCTTCAGAAGCCCCTGGCGAGGGCAGCGATGGACACCACCTGCAAGATGGCCTCCAGGCCATGGAGCGCCAGGAGCGTGGTGCTGAGGGCCCAGTCCGCCCACAACACCAGGGTCTGCCAAAGCAGGAAGTAGACAGACAGAAGGGCGATGCTGGCTGCGGCAGCCAGGCTAGTGGCCAGCAGCCTGTCATCCTCTGTCAGGTTGCCCCTGGTGCCTAGGTATAACTACTGCTTCCAGAGTCCTCATCAGAAGCAAGGAGTGAGATTGAGGACCAGGTAGCGGTAAGGAGGGCTGAACACCCGACCTCACTGCGTGGCTGCCATCTTGCCCACCCTCTTATTCATTTACTAAGTAAATATTCAGTCCTACCAAAATGTCAAGCATTGTTCTAGGTGCTGAGAAGCCATCGAGTGAACCAGAGCCCCTTCTATTGAAGGGCAGATCATGGGGAACAAACAAGCATCATACAACACCAGGTGGTGACGAGTGTTATGAAGGTCAATAAAACAATGGTAAGGAGAGTTCTAGAGCAACAGGACTGTCATTTTAGATTGAGTGTCCAAGAAGGACTCTGAGAATAATCATTAGAGCAGACCATCAAGTGACATATGAGAATGTCACACAAGTGGGAGTTGAACAATAACATATGGACACAGGGAGGGGAACGTCACACACTGGGGCCTGTCGGGGGGTGGGGAGAAAGGGGAGGGAGAGCATTAGGGCAAATACCTCATGCATGTGGGGCTTAAAAACCTAGATGATGGGTTGATAGGTGCAGCAAACCACCATGGCACATGTATACCTATGTAACAAACCTGCATGTTCAGCTCGTATATCCCAGAACTTAAAGTAAAATTTAAAAATTTAAAAAAAAGACCATCACACATGGAACTGCCTGGAAACCTTATTCTAGTTATCCTGTGAGAGGAATAGCCACACACCAGAGCAGGTGGACACTGAGCAAGGGGAAGAGTGGCTATGACTTTGGAGGAAATAACCAAGAACCAGATCACATAGGACCTAATTGGCAACAGTAAAGATTTTGGATTAGTTGCTCCTGGGTGATAGGAGGAGTCACTGGAGGAGCTGAGCAGGGAAGTAATGTGATCTGATTTATTGTTTAGTGGAATTTTTCTGTAGGAAAGTTAGGCCATAGAGAGTGGAAGACAGAAGCACAGAGACAAGACAATAGGCCATTGCAGTAATCCAGGCAAGCGAAAGCCAAGGGTAGCTGGGCCCACAGTAGTGGTGGTAGGGTTTCTAGGTTTATTTGGGAAAGTGAATCCTGAAGGATTTGCTTAAGTTACAGGACAAAGAAGAGTTGAGGATAACTCTGTTATTTTTCTAGCTTGGTTTTTCTAGAATCTTATTACAAAAATTATTTGACCCTCCGAGAAATTCTCACCCATTAATCCTTCCCTCTTCATGTCCACACTCATCCTTCCCCAGCTTATATTACATGGCCTGCGAGCGTACTCACTTCTTTGCACACATTTTCAACTCTGCTGGCTCCTTTTTCCTTCTGCCACTTTTCTGGCAAAGTACCAACTCCAGTTTGATCCAACTTTTCCCTGATTTGCACTAAAACCTAAGGCTAGAGAAGAATGCCAGAGTATGTTTCACTGCAAATGTATGACTTCAAGCCTCAAGTGCTGCCTAGCAGTCCTATATTAACTCATCAGTTCATTCTTCCACTCTCCCAAGTAATATTTCACACCTTCTCAAATCTCCAAACACAACTTCTTCTGCTTCACTTGCAGATCCTGTCTGCTTGGTTTGGATATGGATTGAGTTTGTCCCCACCAAAACTCTGTTGAAATTTGATCCCACTGTGGCAGTGTTGGAAGTTGGGACCTAGTAGGAAGTGTCTGGGCTATGGAGGAAGATCCCTCATGAATAGCTTCATGATGTTCTCTGGCTTGGTAGTGAGTTTCTGCCCTCTCTCTTGATGGGATTGGTTCTTGTGGGAATAGATTAGTTCCAGTGAGAGTCAGTTGGTATAAAGCCAGGAGCCCCTCAGGTCTTCCCCTCATTGCGTATGTCTGCTTCCCTTTTCATCATCTCCACCATGTTGTGACACTGCATGAA
This sequence comes from Aotus nancymaae, assembly GCF_030222135.1. Taxonomy (NCBI): domain Eukaryota; kingdom Metazoa; phylum Chordata; class Mammalia; order Primates; family Aotidae; genus Aotus; species Aotus nancymaae. The sequence goes on from NW_026988454.1 coordinate 29,222,225, forward strand.
AGTCCTTGCCGGAAGCAAGGGCTATGCCCTTAAACTTCTCAACCTGCAAAACCATGAGCTAAATAAACCTCTTCTCTTTATAAATTACCTAGTCTCATATATTCTTTTGCAGCAACAAAAAACAGACTCATTGGCTACACTAGGAAAACAAAAGCAATCAGGGGTCGTATTTTTCAACACCAAACCCATCAAACTTCTTGCATCTCCTCCTTTACAGACTCACCCTTTCCCGCCATTGCGATGGGTAATCAGTCCTTACTCCTCTTCTGCCCTGCTGTGATGCAAGCGCCTAGATCAGGGTCAGGCATTTCCAGTGGGATGAATAAGGCCAACCTCTCAAGGACTTTGTATTTGCAATTTATTCTTCTCTTTTAGCCCTAATCAATTTTATGTCTTGATTGCATCATAACTACCATTATATAAACATGTTGTATTTTCTTTCATCTTGAAGAAACCCTATTTTGACCTTTCATCCCCCTCAAATTTCTACCACATTGTTCAGTTCAACTTTATAATTAAACATGTCCAAAGAGCTGTCTAGACTTGCCATCTCCGCTTCCTTTCTTCACAGTCTCTTTTGAAGCCCCTCCAAACAAACTTTTATTCCCAGCGCACACTTAAACTACTCTTGTTAAATCTACCAGTCACCTCCACGTTGCCAAATCTAATATTTATAGTTAATTCTCAGGCCTCATCTTACTCAACCTCTCAGCATTTGACATTGTTTATGATTCTTTTCTTCTAAGAGTACTTGGCTCTCATGACACGACACACTCCTGGTTTTCCTCTTCCCTCACCAGCCATTGCCTCTCAGTCATTTGTTGGATAGTCCTTTTCTTTCAAATATCTAAAAGTTGGTTTAACTCTGGAGCTCAAACCTTGTACCCCTGCTACTCTGTAACAGGCTCACTCCTTGGGTGATTTTACTGAGTCCCATGGCTCTAAGCACCATGCATTGATATTTCCTAAATTTATGTCTTTAGTCCACACTCATGCAGTTATCTGCTTACTGTCCATCTCCACTGAAATGTCTTACAGGTGTCTCACTTGTCCAAATCCAAATATGTGATTTTCACATTTCTTCTAAAAGAAAAAACAACCCCCCTCCCTCCTTTCATAGTTTTCCAAAACCACCTCAGTAAACCACAACTCCATTCTATCAGTTACTTAAGTCAGGAACATTGGGCATAGTCGATTCTTTTCTTTTTCTTGCGCCTTCAGCAACTTCTGTAGGATTACCAATTTTTGAAACACTTTGAAAACCTCAATTCAGGCATCCTGCAATGGATAGGTCAGGGTGTATGTCCATGGAGTAGGCAGCCGAGGCAGGTTGGAAGTGAGGCTGTGAAGGATTCGGGCAGGTGTTAGACGGGCCATGCTATGGATGAGTTCACCAGGAATGATAACAGGAGTGCTGGTCGAGGGAGGTTGAGGTGGGCTCACGAGGGGCAGTGCTAAGTGAAGGAATTCTTTTATTGCACAGCTAACGGGAAATCATTAACACATTTTTTAAGCAGAGAATTTTGTGATTAGGAATAAAAATTGTATATAGTAATCCCTCAGTATCCATGGGTGACTGATTCCAGAATTTCTCACAAATGCCAAAATCTATGGATGCTCAAGTCCCTTATTTAAGATGTAGTATTTGCATATAACCTATGCATATTCTCTCATATACTAAATAATCTCTAGATTACTTATAGTAACTAATATAGTGTAAATGCTTTGTAAACAGTTATACTGTATTGTCTAGGGAATCATGACACAAAATGTCTGTATATGTTCAGTTACAGACACAGCCATTCTTTTATTTTTTGTTCAAATACTTTTAATCCATGGTTGGTTGAATCCACAGATTCAGAGCCCACAGATATAGAGGGCTGATATATATCATATTTTGATAGATGGGAGATACGTAATTTTGACACTGATTTTCCAATTTATGCAATGTATCAAAACTGACCCTAGAAAAGAGTAAATATTTTACCAGAGTGATTACCATGGAAAAAGAAATTTTATCAAACATTTACATTCAATTGAAAAAAATGCCAAGCCCAGATGGTCTCATGTGTGTTGGGTGAGGGTGGTCTTCTACCAAAGATTTTTAAGAGTAGATAAGTCCAATGCTTAAAACTTTTTCAAAGCAAAGGGAAAAAAGAGAAAAGTGCAGTTCTTTTTAATAAATTAGTTTAACACTGATGCCAAATCCTGGCAAAGATAGTACAAAGCAGAAAATTAACTGGCCAGTCTCACTCATGAATATTGGCATTAGAGATCAGAAATAAAACATTAGTAAACATAATCTAACAGCTCATTAAAAGAAATATTCCAAAATCAACCTGGGTTTATTCCAACAGTAATGCAAAGATGTTCGATACTAGGTAATCTAATTATAAATTAATAATATTAATAGATCTGAAGAGAAAACTTTTATATAGTCAAAACTGTAGATATTGACAAGTTATTTGGTACAATTTAACAGCCATTCTTGATTTAAAAAAATACAATAGAACAAAGTTTATGTGCCTTGTCCTCCAAATCCAACAATTTTTAATGGGCTGTTCCCATTAGATACAAGAGAAGGACATTCACTATCATTATAACCACTTAGCATGGTATGGGAAGATTCCCATACCATGGGAATCCGACACAATCAGAAAAGCTATAGAATAAAAGGTGCAAAGGTGAGAAAGATTGAAATTATATTATCACTCTTTGTCCATGGTTAAGTCTATATACTAGATAAATCCAAGAAAATAATATTACAAAACTTCTATAAATAACAGAGTTCAATGATATAGTAAGGTATAAAATTAATATGCAGAATTCAATAACTTTCATATCCACAAAGTCAAATTAGAAGATACAACAGGAAAAATCTATTTAAAACAGCTATTACAAAGTACAGATAAACTTAATAAGAAAAGGGCAAGTTCTATATGAAAGAAACTTTAAAAAATACAATATGCGGCCGGGCGCGGTGGCTCACGCCTGTAATCCCAGCACTTTGGGAGGCCGAGACGGGTGGATCACGAGGTCAAGAGATCGAGACCATCCTGGTCAACATGGTGAAACCCCATCTCTACTAAAAATGCAAAAATCAGCTGGGCATGGTGGCGCGTGCCTGTAATCCCAGCTACTTGGGAGGCTGAGGCAGGAGAATTGCCTGAACCCAGGAGACGGAGGTTGTGGTGAGCCAAGATTGCGCCATTGCACTCCAGCCTGGGTAACAAGAGCGAAACTCCATCTCAGAACAGCAGCAACAACAACAAAATACAATATGGCCAGGAATGGTGGTTCATACCTGTAATCCCAGCACTCTGGGAGGCCAAGTCGGGTGGATAACTTGAGGTCAGGAGTTCAAGACCAGCCTGGCCAACATGGCACAACCCCATCTCTACTAAAAATACAAAAAGCAGTTTGGTGTGGTGGTGTGCACCTGCAATCCCAGCTACTCGGGAGGCTAAGGAAGGAGAACCCAGGAAGTGGAGGTTGGAGTGAGCCAAGATCGTATCACTGCACTCCAGCCTGGGCGACAGAGCAAGACTCTTGTCTCAAAAACAACAACAAAAACTATAGGACACAAATAAGATTTGAATAACTGAAAAGACATATCACATCCTCAGAGGAGTTAATATCAAAAAGCTATCAATTCTGCCTAAGTGCCCAAGTTAATTTATAAGATTAACACAATACCAATAAAAATGTGAGTAGATTTGTTCTGTTTTGTCTTTCTTTTTTTGAGAGGGAGTCTCACTCACTTTGTTGCCCAGGCTGGGTGCAGTGGCGTGACTTTGGCTCACTGCACCCTCTGCCTCCTGGGTTCAAGGAATTCTTGTGCCTCAGCCTCCCCAGCAGCTGGAGTTACAGGCATGTGCCACTACGCCCAGCTAACTTTTAGACTTTTAGTAGAGATGGGGTTTCACCATTTTGGCCAGCCTGGTCTCGAACTCCTGACCTCAAGTGATCTGCCCACCTTGGCCTCCCAAAGTGCTGGGATTACAGACTGTTCTGTTTTGTCTTGATCTGAGGGTACTTTGAGGGGTGACAGGAGGAGAGAGAAGACTAAGAGAGCTTAATCTAAAGTTTGTAGCTAGGAAAGCGGTAAAACGAAAGAGCAGTAAGGAAGAACTGCCTTGATCAGGTATGAGAGCATAGAGTCAGAGATTCCTCCCGTGTGGCAGCTGAATGTACAAACCAGTAGAACAAAATATTTAAAACAGAGTAGAGGTCTACAAATAGACCTAAATCTTCATGGGATTTCGTAGATCATCAAGCTATCATTTGAAATCAGGTGGGAATCCAGTAACTGTTGAAAGGGGCTCCAAGCCAGCAGTATGGTCTTCCATGTTAAGACTAGGACCTCTAACCATGATTCATGTTCTTAAGATCACCCTAACAGTTGGGATCATTTTAAATACACAGTGCATAAAAGTCAGCTTGGAGGGGAAATTTGATCTGGAAAATCTTTTGTATTTCCTAGTAGGTGTTGAGGGGAGGGGTATGGTACAAAGAGCAATGACTGTATAGAAGGGATGTGTGAGTTAACAAATTAATTGACATCTAAAGAGGTATTTCTTACATAAAGCATCTAATTTACATTCAATAAATATTAAAAATCCATTATGTGCTTAAGACAAGTTGCCGATAAGGCAAAGGTTAAGGACATACAAATTAGAAAAGAGAACCTAGAGGACATCTATTCTGGTTATTTACTCTGGCTAATTGTTCTAGAGTAATTATCCTCATTATCCTAATGTGAAACACCAAGTAGGACTCTATGTATTATGGTATGAAGAAAGGTGTTTTGCTAATGAGATCCACACATATCTTTGATGTTCAAAGTGGGAATATAGTGTAGCAAGAAGAAAATTGTTTGAAGTATTTCCAATTGTGTATGTTATGCTTATCATCTAAATGTAAGTATGATGCATGGAAAAAAGAAGTGCTATTGGCAAAGCAATTTAGAAATTCCAGAAAATAAGCCAGGCATGGTGCTGCATGCCTGTAATCTCAGCACTTTGGGAGGCTGAGGTGGGCGGATCACTTGAAGTCAGGAGTTCCAGACTAGCCTGGCCAACATGGTGAAACCCTGTTTCTCACACTTTCCCCTGTTTTAAATTATAAAAATTAAAAAAAAAAAAAAGAAAATATAAAAATTAGCTGGACATGGTAGCATGCACCTGTAGTCCCAGCTACTCAGGCTGAGGCAGGACAATTGCTTGAATCTGGGAGGTGGAGGTTGCAGTGAGTTGAGATTGTGCCACTGCACTCCAGCCTGGGTGACAGAGTGAGTGAGACTCTGTCTCAAAAAAATAAATAAATAAAAGAAGAAGAAGAAGGAAATTCCAGAAAATATCTTTTTCTTCAACTCTGAAATGAAAGAGTATGCCATTGCTTTGTGTTCTATTTTTGACTTTTTTGTCTTTTCAGTTTTCAGCATATACCAACTACTGCCAAAGAGGTTCTTGCATTTGAAGGGAGGTCAGTTATCAGTGCCAAAATACTTACTCTGAGTTGACAGGGAATTTTTCCACCTGTCATTATTGGAGGTTATATTTGATGGTATGTTCACTGAATCTGAGAAACATTCACAGAGTCCCCATTGTCGTAGCAGAAAGGATAGCAACCATGAGTTATGCAATCTCTTGTATAAAATTCACCCTAAAGAGATGCATTTTTGGCAGTCAACAGTTGGCTTTAACAGTAGTGATAGAGATAGAAATTTCCATATTTCCTGTTACTCTTTGAACTGGCATGTCAGCTTCTGTTTTCGGCTTTGTTGATAAGAAATATTTAAGTCAAAGGAAGACTTTGAAGAAAATATAGTAACCTTGCTGCCATACCTGTAAACACAGGAGGCTTATTTAACATGATGCTTGGGAGTGTTGGTTTGGGGCAGCTTTTCCACCTGTCAGAGCTCAGTGGCCTTGGATAAGTTGCTTTCGTCTGTGAGGTTCAGTTTCCTCAACTGTAAAGAGATATAAGCCACATGTTCTGGTTTGCTTAGGACAGCTCTGGTTTACAGCTGTTATTCTGACTAATTATTAATTGCACACCCTTTCACTCTCAATGTGTCTGGTTTTGATAAAATTACTTAGTTACTCTACCTGTCTTGGAGAGTTGGTGTGAGGTTGAAGTAAATTAATGTTTGTGAAACCCGTAGCACAGTGCCTGGCTCACAGCAGGTGCCCAAATGACGATGATGAGTATTATTAAGCTACTTGGTATTTCAAACCATACTTCAAAGAAAATGATTCAATAGACAATGTCTGTTTTTATAAAAATATGGCCACTCTCCCAAACATCATGTCTTTTGTTCCACCCACATAGAATTTCCTGCCCAAGGCAATAAATTTGAGAGGTAGCAGCAGCTACTGACAAATCTCTGATTGTCATGCCTTTACAGGTTATCTGTATGTAGAACTACCAGTGATTATGCTATTGCTAACTTGTTCATCATGGAACACGTTAAAATATAGAACTTTTTTACAAATTAGATCTTATTTTCCATAAGAAACCCCATGAAACAGATTATTTTAATAGCTGCTTGATATTTCAAACCACACTTCAAAGAAAATGATTCAATAGACAATGTCTGTTTTATAAAACTTTGGTTACTCCCCCAATCGTTATAGTAAAAGATTAAATAGTTAATCTAAAAGTGGAGACTCAGAAACATAAAATGGCTTTCTCAAGATCACATAGCTCGAAAGCACCAGGGAGCGTGCGAATGTGGGCTCTTTGGAGCTCTTTTCTTTTCACTGCACCATGCTGGTTAAGCAAAAGGGCAAGATCACTAAATTACCCCAGTTCCTCCTTATTATGCCTGATTTTGTCCTCTCTTATTCCTCTTTGACTTGTCTGGTACACTCAATTTTTTCTTCCCCTCAAAAAAGTTTTTAAGCGCTACTTGGTCTCAGTATATGGATTCCGTTCTTGGCCTAGGGTAGCTTACAGTCTAGAAGTGATTACTCTGTATGCAATCATATGTTACTGGGTCTCTCAATTTCAGGACACTGTAGAAACACAAATGAGTTGATGCTCACTGCTCTGCAGTTATGGCACCTTCTCACTCTATGCCATAACAGGCAAAAATAAGAAAATTGGAGTCTGTCATTCCCAGGCCTTTTTGCCTGCAAACCAGCGAGAGTGTCTCTAGTGACCCGTTCCAGTTTCTCTTGCTATTTACGTCCCACTACTCTATAATCAGGGTCTATTCATACCTGCCTTCTCTTCCAGATTAATGGGCAGCATCCCTATCTTGTTGATCTCTGTTTCCAGTATGATGCCAAGCACCTGGCACATGGAAAGGCTCAGGCGCCAGGGACTGTGCTCAGTGCTAGATGTGAATATATTCAGTATTTATTGCAACCATGCAAGGTAGCTTTGATTATGCCCATATCATGGATGAGAAAACTGTATCTTGGAGAGATTAGATCACTTGCCTAAGATCACATAGCTTTTAAATACTGAAACAAGATCTTTCTTTTTTAAAACACTTTTATTGAAGTGTAACTTACATAAAATAATCTGCATATATTTAAATATATACATATTTAAAGATGTAACTTAATAAATTTTGGCATATGTATACACACAGGAGACCATTACCATAATCAAGATAGTGAACACATCTGTCACCCCTAAAAGCAAAACCAGGATTTAAACCTAGACTCCAGAGCTCATGTTTTCCTTCTAGTAATGAGTGTACAGGGAATAGAGCCTTTGCCACAGCCCTTTCCTCCTAACCATTCTCTTATAGGGAGTTTTGCGTTGTTGAGATAATACAAAGAGCATCTTTTACAACATAATCGACCATCAGTTAAAAAATGAATAAATAAATGTAGTACTGGTGTGGAATGTGTACCCCAGCGAAATGAATGAAGTATAGTTTCACACAACTGGCTGTGTCTTAGAAAGATAATAGTAAGACAAAAACACAAAGAGAATAATACTGTTTTTATAAAAGTCAAAGCAAATTTATGCACAGACACACATACATGCACACATATACCAAGAGTAATTAGGAACACAAAATTCAGGCTAGTGGTCACCTCTGGGGAAGTAGGGAGATGGGATGGGGGCATGAGATGCAGTTTATTAGTAATATTTTAAGTCATGGGTTGGGTAGTGAGTTCTTGAATATTCATGATGTTATATAATTTTTATACATAATCTGTTATACCAATATATGATTACAAATAAGACATATATGTTCTAATTAAGTATTTTCATTAATTTGAGGAAAGGATCACTTCATATGGGACAGTTAAAATCCAAAATATTTTAATTTGCTGTGTGATAAGAAAGTTTAGAGCTCTTAGGGCCTGGTGCGGTAGTTCAGACCTGTAATCTCAGCACTTTGGAGGCTGAGGCAGGAGGATGGCTTGAGCCCAGAAGCCTGAGGCTGCCATGAGCTATAATTGCTCTGCTGCACTCTAACCTGGGCAAAAGAGCCAGACCTCATCTCAAAAACAACAGAAAAGAAAGTTTAGAGCTCTTGATAAAGCAATTAGATTTGAGGTAAAGGGACTAATATAATATTTACGAAAGAATGAACAATGAGGCTAGGCACCGTGACTCACATCTGTAATCCCAACACTTTGGAGGCCGAGGCAGGTGGATCACCTGAGGTCAAGAGTTTAAGACCAGCCTGGCCAATGTGGCAAAACCCCAACTCTACTAAAAATACAAAAATTAGCCTGGCATACCTGTCATCCCAGCTACTTGGGAGGCTGAGGCAGGAGAATTGCTTGAACCCAAGAGGCAGAGGATGCAGTGAGCTGAGATCACGCCACTGCACTACACTCCTGCCTGGGGAACAGAGTGAGACTCCGTTTCAAAAGAAAAGAAAAAATGAACAATTAAAGTGACTTAATAATATGGATGTGGAAGTCACCTGTAGGCCATTATGGAGTTGCTAGATGAACCATGAACTGTGCTTCTGTGTGGATTTATTTCTACTACCCCCACTTTTTCTGTTGTTGTTCACACCAGGAGAAATAAACAAACAAACAAAAAGAAATGCACAGAAAACAGAAATAAGTCAGGGTCTCTCATATCTAAGTCTGCTAAAGGCAGAAGAAGGACATAGCCACAAAAGGCTGCAGACGTTTTGGGACTTTATTAAACTATTAAAGATCTTGAAAACCAAGAGTCAACACAAGAGATTTGATTCTAGGAGGAAGAGCATCAAAGACTAAGTGTCTTCCAAAAAGGACTGGAATGTATGTTGGTGTCTTTTTAAATAGTGTTCTGTATGGTTTCATCTGTTCTCCATTTTCATGTAATAATTCTAAATGAGTGCTAAGTTTAGCTCTGGCTATAATTCCGTTTTCTAACTTTTACAAACAAATCAAAACAAAAAAGACTGCACTAATTTGTGTTTCTTAGTTAATCCCACTTTTGGATCAGTTCACTGTTCTGAGAAAGAGAGCATATTTCATATGAGACGATATGGGAAAGAGACCCTATTTCAGGCCCCACACTGTCTATCTGGTGGGAGCTTGTTTGATTTCCAGGCAGGACCTAGCAGTCTGTAAAATGCAGGTCTTCCAGCATCCAAAACTACAAAGTAACTGTCGGTGTTGCCTGTTTCTCTCCCTTTCTAAATGAAGCAATCTGACACAAGGAATCAGGGCTTACGTTTCATTTGTGACTCTCCATTCCTTCCAGGACCAGGATATGAGGTATTGGTGAACATTATTAACCAATTGACAGATCCCAAAACTGCATTTAAGTTCTGGGACTAAAGCAATCTTAAACTCAATTTTTTTTAAAAGTCACCCTATATTGAGGGATTTCATTAACATGAAGCATTTGAAAGCTACTTGGGTCATTCTGTTCTCTATATGGGGAGATTGAGTTGATCAAAACATACAGCTGGTAAATGACAGTGCCAAGATGCTGGGACACACTGTTTTTTGCTTGTATAGATTTTCAAAAGGTTTTGTTCTTATTTACAGATAAAAAGGGAGATTTTGTTTTGAGACCAGAAGACCTAGTAATTTGTTGTAAATATTGCCGCAACCTTGTTATTTTACACTGTTTCACAGGAGAGACTTTGGAGTCAGTTCTGGCTCCTAATCTCAGCTGCCCCCTTATGAACTTTCCAAAAGTCAAGTTACTTTACTCCTTTGAATCTCCACTTCCTTATTTATTAAACAAGGCAAATACTGCGAAGATTAAGTGAGATAAATTCTCTAAAGCCTGCACCCAGGGCAAGGCATGTAGCCATCAGTTACTAAATGGTAGCCCTTCTGAAGCTCAAATTCTGAAATAATCTTCTATGCAATTCTGATTTGAAGCCTCATGGAACTTGTATTCTTGTCGGAGAGACAAGATTCACAAAATATATGTATACTAGTTATATGTACTAAAGAGGAAAAAAGAGAGCAGGGAAAGGGGAAACAAAATATTAGAAAGAAGTTGAAACTGAATAGGATCAGCAGGTGAGACCCCAACAAAAGAAGACTCTTAAGGGGACCTAAAGGAAACGAAGGGGCTGTCTGTGTGGATGTCTATGGGAGGAGCATTTCAGGCTGTGGGAACAGCAAGTGCAAAGGCCCTGAGGCAGGAGTGTCCATGGAACATACAAGGTACAGCATGGAGGATGGTGTGGCTGGAGTAGAATAAATATGGGAAAGAATAGTAGGAAATGCAGTCAGGGAGATGACAGTGGCCAGCTGGTAGATCATGTAGGGTCTTAGAGGTCACAGTAATAACTTTGGAGGATTTGAACAAAGGAGCAACATGATCTGACTTACATTTCTGAAAAGATCCTTTTGCCTGCAGTGTTGAGAGTAGACTATTAGAAGGGGAGGAGCAGGGGAGGATGGTCAACAAGCACAGGAAAATGGAGATAGTTAAGAGGTCAATGTAGTAATTCAGTGTTACCATGTCCATCTTAACGGGCTAATCATGTTGTGTTCTGCCATTGAGATACGGGAGGTTTTTCTGTTCCCCTGCTGTGTTTATGCACACTGGGAGGAATGGGAGTCAATCATCCTGGAAGTCATCCATCCTGGTGTTTTATGTCCTTTAGTAGATTGCGGTACTGTATCACAGTCACATTTGCATCTAATTTTATCTGTGCCCTGCTTGTCTGGGAAATTTTCTTGTAAGAGAAGGGAGCACTTTACAAAATGGACTGTCTTTGTCAGTTGTCATGTTGGAGTGATCCCTGGTGATTGTCCCTACGGGGAAGTGCTGTTTCATTATGAGAGTTATCAATTCTGACACTATCAGTCAACTAGAAGAAAAGTAGGTTAGTGGGGCTGATGAGCACCATTGAGATGCTTACAAACGGTAGACAGTGCTTCTTCCTGCTCCCACGGCAGATGTCATGTGGAAAAGGAAGCCCTTACTACAGGGCATAGAGAGCTGTAGTCTGAAACCTTTACTTTTCTTTCTTTTAAACCTTTCTGGTTAGGATTTGCTTCGTATTGCCATCAAAATTTATACTATAATTCAAGGTTGCCTGAAAAATTATATGTATGCATGTGTATCAGGAAATTGGAGTAATCCTCTAATTTACTAGCTTGAGATTCAACCTCAGACATGTGGCCTTTATACAAACTGCCCTGAAATTCTTCAGTGACATTAATTTTCGTGTACTTGTGTGTGTGTGTGTGTGTGTGCGCGCGCGCGTGCGCGTGCGTGCTGGTGCATGCATGTCTACATCTTAAGGGTAGAGAATATGTATTATAAATCAAATTTAACAAGTGTCGTGACCCCAAAAAGACTGGAAGTAATTGATTTACATCAGTGTGGCATAGCTGCTGCTGGCTCAAAAACCTCTTTGATTATCTTTAAGGATCTGTCTGTATTAATCCTTTTAACCAGAATCAGATCAAATATCAACAGATATAGTACAATTTAGTATTATAAGACACCAGTAACATGCTCAGTTTATAAATGGAGTGTATTTGTCAATTTAATTACAAACATTGTCCTTAGGTGGAAAAGAAACTGGATGATCATTCAATGTATATTATGTATTAAAAACATCAAGTAAATGTATTGAGATATCTAATTATATGATTTAACACCTGCCTTTATTATTGTTAGTCTCCTTGTGGTAAAAGAAAAAAATAAGTACGTGTCAATTCATGACTTTGCTTTTCTAAAGTCATATTTATATCAGTACCACCTTCATATCCATGATTGTGTGTGTGTGTGTGCGTGTGTGTGTGCGAGAGAGAGAGAGAGACTGAGTCTTGCTTTGTTGCCAGGCTGGAGTGCAATGGTGCGATCTCGGCTCACTGCATCCTTCACCTCCTGAGTTCAAGTGATTCTCCTGCCTCAGCCTCCTGAGTAGCTGAGATTACGGAGGCATGCGCCACCATGCCCAGCTAATTTTTTTGTATTTTAGAAGAGACAGAGTTTCACCATGTTGGCCAGGATAGTCTCACCCTTGTGATCCACCCGCTTCTGCCTCCCAAAGTGCAGGGATTATAGGCATGAACCACTGTTCCCTGCCTATATCCGTGATATTTAACAGTCATAGACACTTTCACATTTATCATCTTATTAGGTCCTCAGAGCACCTCTGTGGATGCATAGAGATAGGCTCTGTGGCCCCATTTTACAGCAAAGGAAACATCAAAGTTTAGGAACAGACTCAGGTCTTTGGATTCTTAGTCTAGGGCCTTATTCCCAACACCAAACTATTTTCATTAGCTCTTACCTAGTCTTTTTCAGATTTATAGAGCTCTAGTAGTTGTAGAATAAACACAGATTTTTGCAGCAAGATGAATGCAGCAGCAGTAAACAGTGATGACAGTGTTTTTATGTTTGAAATTTCTTTTTTTTGAAACGGAGTTTTGCTCTTGTTGCCCAGGCTGGAGCGCAGTGGTGCGATCTTGACTCACTGCAACCTCCACCTCCCAGATTCAAGTGATTCTCCTGCCTCCGCCTCCCAAGTAGCTGAGATTACAGGCATGTGCCACCACGCCTGGCTAATTTTGTATTTTTAGTAGAGATGGGTTTTCTCCTGTTGGTCAGGGTGGTCTTGAACTCCTGACCTCAGGTGATCCGCCTGCCTCGGCCTCCCAAAGTGCTGGGATTACAGGTATGAGCCACCACACCCGGCCTGAAATTTCTAACCCATGCATTTCTGTATTTTTCTCATCTGTGTCCTCTTAGAAACTTGCATTAAATCTAGAAGGGTTAAAACATGCCTTGTAAAGATAAATAAATCCTCAGAAACATAATGTTAAATGAAAGAAATATGTCACAAAAGAAAACAGACAGTGTGATTCCCTTTATAGAAAGTTCAAATGTAGACAAAACAAAACTGTGGTATTAGAAGTCACGATAGCAGTTACCCTCATTTGGAAGTATGTGGTTGGGATGGGGGAGTGTGTTCAACTGAGTGCTGGTTGTACAGGTATTCCCTTTGGGAAGGTTCACTGACTTTATTCTTCAGTAAAATTTTTTCTAAAAGCTTTATTTTCATAAGTGGTAGTTCCGTTTAAATGCTTCCGACTTAAAGAGCAGTTCTTACATATTTATTTTATATTATAAGCTCCATTTCCCCCACAAAAGTCAATTACCCATTTTGTTTTGTTCCTAAGCACCTGCATTCATTTGGGCTTCTTGGAGCGTCTTAGTCACAGAACCAGCTGCCATGGAGCCAGGGTGAAGTCCATCGTAAAATGCTTGCCAGCACAACTTTCTTGCTTGCACTCTTTCAGGTGTTATGGGAAAGAAAGGTATTGAAGAAGGGCTCTACAGTTAGGATATTAACCCATATCAAAACAGACACTGCTAGAAATGTTTTCGCAGAATTTTGATAAGGCAGAGCAGGGCTTTAGTCAGCTTCTTATAATTGAACAATTTCACACTGATTTTTTCCCATATAAATGGCTTCAGAAGGGCAGAAATAGTTGAACAACAATAGCTCTATCATTTTCTAAATGTCCCTTGAAGTTAAGGCCTGAAGGAAATAAGATTGAGGATAAAAATTACTTTGAGCAAAACTAAATTTTAATAAAAATGGAAACTGATGGCCACAGCCATTATATTTGTCTCTAGGCTTTAATGTTAAACGAAATCCACAAGCTTGCTTTTTTTTTTATTTTATTTTTTTGAGACAGAGTCTCCACTCTTTTGTCCAGGCTGGAGTGCAGTGACATGATCTTGGCTCACTGAAACCTCCGCCTCCTGGGTCCAAGCCATCCTCCTGCCTCAGCCTCTCAAGTAGCTGTGATTATGGATGCCCATCACCATGCCCAGCTAATTTTTTTTATTTTTAGTAGAAACGTGGTTTCACCATGTTGGCCAGGCTGATCTTGAACTCATGATCTCAAGTGATGCAGCCACCTCAACCTCCCAAAGTGCTGGGCTTACAGGCATGAGCTACTGTGCCCGGCCATTCAATGAGCTTTCTGATCACAATATATAGAGGGAAGGCAGAAAGGACTTCAAAGATTTGGTGGGTCAGCAGAACCTTTTGCAGTCCTCACAATTTATAGACTAAGGCCAGTGTGAATCATGCATATTATGGGTCAGACTCAAGAGGATGAGCAAACCACTGCTTCTGTTCCTAAAAGCGACCAATCATTTGGGCTTCCTTTAAACCAATCTAATTTTTAACAATAAGAAATATATTTTAAAATGTTTCTGCCAGCTCTTTATACACTGTGGCTGCTGCTTCTTTTTTCTCTGCAGTGTTCTCTCTCTTCATCAGAAGAAGAAAGATTTATTTCCATCAGGAGACCTAAAACACCAACCTCAAATGACTTCTCCGACCTTAATACTCAGACGAACTGGACCAAGTCGCTTCCACTGCCAACACCAGAAGAGAAGATGCGACAGCAAGCCCAAACAGTCCAGGCTGATGTGGTGCCTATTAACATAACTGGTACGCTTTGCCAGGCAGACACGTTCAGAATGTACTTGGGAGAATGACTACAGCTTTTGTTATATGCTGTTAGCATTTCATTGCTACATCAGAGGTGAATAGCTGTGGTCTGACTTCATGCTCTTTGTTTACTGAAAGGAATATTAAAACTACATATGTGTATGCATATAATGTATCTACTGCTTGTTGGGTCAGAAGACTATGTCGCCAAACATTGGTGTCAAAGAACTCAGTGGTCCAACGATTCATCTTAAGAGTGTCTCTTAATTAAATTGCTTGTTAGTAAGCCTTTGGTTATACGGAAACATCTTGTAAATGTGGTCCTAGGTATGAAGAAAAATTACATATTTCTCTTCTAAAGGGTTAAGTAAGGCCAGGCGCGGTGGCTCACGCCTGTAATCCCAGCACTTTGGGAGGCCGAGGCAGGCAGATCACAAGGTCAGGGGTTTGAGACCAGCCTGGCAAATATGGTGAAACCCATCTCTACTAAAAATACAAAAGTTGGCCAGGCATGTTGGTGGGTGCCTGTAGTCCCAGCAGCTTGGGAGGCTGAGGCAGGAGAATTGCTTGAATCTGGGATTGGGCCACTCCACTCCAACCTGGGTGACAGAGTGAGACTCTGTCTCAAAAAAAAAAAAAAAATAGGTTAAGTAATATTTACAGAAGTAAAGAAATAATTATTTTGTGATGTTTCTGAATGATAGATTTTCTAGAAATTTTCTAAAGTAGAAAAAAGGAGACATTACTTAAGCGAAATTTCTTATGAATGTAAAATTTTCAAAATATGTTATATTAAGCTGGAATACAAATATTAGTTGCCAAACCTGAAATTCAAGTTCAGAATACAATACTCAGCCTATAATTATTTGTGACAAGGTAACAACAAGGGACATAAAATTCAAAGATGATCTTTGATGAACTTAGGAGAGCCTTTAAAAAGTTATCAAAATTGGTTGGGCACAGTGGCTCTCGCCTGTAATCCCAGCACTTTGGGTGGCCAAGGCAGCCGGATCACCTGAGGTCAGGAGTTCAAGATCCGCCTGGCCAACGTGGTGAAATTCCGTCTCTACTAAAAATACAAAATTAGCCAAGCGTGGTGGCATGCACCTGTAATCCCAGCTACTCAGGAGTCTGAGACAAGAGAATCGCTTGAACCTGGGAGGCAGAGGTTGCAGTGAGCCGAGAGACTGCACCATTGTGCTCCAGCCTGGGCAAAAAAAAGAGAAACTCTGCCTAAAAAAAAAAAGATATTAAAATTTCCTGCCTTATCACCTTCATAGCCCACAGGGAGCATGAGTCAGTGGTTTGGGGAGGGTACAAAGTACAAAATAGACATGTGAAGAGTTAATAGCTTCAACTGTTAATTGAATTGTGTGTTCGATGGAAATAGATGACTAGTAGTGGTCATTGATAATCAGTTCATACAAAGCAGGGCCCTTGAGGCCAAAAGCTAACAAAAAAACTAGGTAACCAAAAAGAATGAGTTTTCATGAACATTTACTCTGGAAACTCATAGCATCCTTGCTGTGCTTCTGAAGCTACTGCTTTTAGAAAGCTTTAGAAAGCTTTTTGCCATGGCATTGGTGAGCTTGTAGAGGGCTAATAGCATTTTCATAGTCACTGAAGATTTTTTTAAAACCTTACCAGATATTTAGAAATTACATTTAGAAATCATACTTTGAATTCCATAGAAATTTAATAAATAAGTACATGAATTATTTTCAAATCAGTATATATTTTTCCACATTTATATTACTTAAACCGTAAAAGAATAGCAGGCCATTTTAATCCATTTTCTCTGCAAACAATGTTATTGATCTTTCTGAATATGCTATCTACCTAGATCATATTTTTTAAAGATTATTTTTAAAAGTATAACTGTTTTAGAACAAAGTATAATGCTTATTGCTCAGTGAAATATATGGCTACTTATTTTCTATAAGAAAATGAATTTACATTATTTGATTGATTAGATGCAGCAGAAATGTAATTACATTATATATAATTAAATGCCTACGAAATAATATTAGAAGATAAGAAGATTGTGCTATGAAATATGACAATCCTTAATGGAATTAAGGTGAAATGCATTGTCTTGAGCTTATGAGATTTAAAATAAAGTAGCTAGAGTTTCAGGAATGAAGAATTATTTGCAATGAATTACGCTGTCACAACAGAAGACAGTGTCATGTCTCTGAGCTTTAATTCTATCCTATTTGATGACTAAGTAGAGATGAATTAGAGTTTAAAGAGAGACCTTTAAAATGCTACACACGAAAGGTGAATGACAATAAAGAAAGAGCAATATGAGTTATGTCAAAATGTAATTTACTTTTAATTGAGTGGTTAACATTTTGCAGAAATGCCAAGAGTAAATATAATACCTACTCACATATTTACTGATCCATTTTCTACATCTGTGTGTTCACATGTACGCACACATATTTCTTAAAGAATTAGTTTTTCTAATCTGGCATAAAAAACAATAAATTTAAAATGTTCACTTTTAATGGTTGAATTGACATAGGTTATACAGCTCCCTGCTCTTTAAATTATATATTTCTAAAGTCCTAGAAGATATTTGAGATTTAAAAAAACAATTTCCTTTAGGGAATTGTTATGTGCTCATTAGTTAGGGTGAGCATTGAGCCTCTAGTTTGATTTTCCTAGTAAGACTCAGTAGGAAAAAAAAATGGCAATTGCAGCCTACTACGCATAGAGGTAGAATGTTAGCACCATGAGCTGCTAGCTTGCAAATTGTTTAATCTCTTTAGTTATAGTCTTGGGGGCACCAGACATGTTCTAAAACTTAAAGAGGAAAAAATATTTAAAGTAATATGTACATATAAATATGTTCTATAATCTGCTATGTGGGATAACAGCTCTTCCACCTGGAAGATAAGAGTAGTGGATAAACATGCTTAAAGAATTTTTACAAACTGGCTTTGTACTGATGTTTGAGCTGTCCAAGTTTATTATTATTTTTTAATTTAAAAGGGTTTAATTGAACAATGAATGGTTCATGAATTGGGCAGCCTCCAGAGCCAGAGTGTGCCCAGAGACTTCCCAAGTTTATTTCTAAATAGTAACCATGACTGATGAATGCCGTTTTTCAATTAAAGGCAGTGATTAAATTCACAGATATTTATTGAATACCTGCTTTGTGCCAGGCATTAGCTGAGTGCCATAGGGGATGTTAAAGTACATGCATCACAGTCTGTGCCCTCAAAAAATGTATAATCCAGTAGAGGAGACAGACTTTTTTTTAGGTCATGATGCAAGATCAAGTGTTTGGTGCCTTTAATGGGATGTGTCTTAGATGTTCATCCTCAAATGGTTTGTTTCTTAATTTTCTTGGAATTTGGGTGGTTTTATTTTTTGTTTTTGTCTAGGAAGCAAAACTGGAGACTAAATGCAATTTTTTTAAATTTATTTTTTGGAGATGGGGGTCTCACTCTGTTGCCCATGCTGAGTGCAGTGGTGCAATCTCAGCTCACTGCAACCTCCACCTCGCAGGCTCAAGTGATCCTCCCACCTCAGTCTCCTGAGTAGGTGGGACCACAGGCGCATGCCACCACACCCAGATACCATTTTTGTATTTTTGGTAGAGACGGGGTTTCACCAGGTTGCTTAGGCTGGTCTGGAACCCTTAAGTTCAAGTGATCCATCCTCAGCCCTCCAAACTGCTGGGATTATAGGTATGAGCCACAACACTGGCCCGAGTGTAACTTTCTATTAATGTTTTGTCTGTTCTTAATGTCTTGATACAAGGAGTTTTTTCTTCTGCTGCAGGGAACTAATGAACCACTGCAGTTGTGACTTGCCCCTCACATGTGCCATTTATGCCATTGAACTTAGTGACCCATTTTTTCACAGCATTGGCCCCTTCTGCTATTTAAGGGTCTTCTCTCAGTCATTTCTGTTTTTCTCCATTAGCGACAAAGTTGTAAGCATTTGCAAGTTTGCAAGCATTTATTTAAGTTTGTTTCTCTGTAGGGGAATTGTATTTTGATCATTCAGATCTTTTATTCCCTGTTTTGATTAGATAAGGTTTCCAATTTTTTCTTACCAAAATAGAAGTTACGTTGTCCACAACATACCTACATTGAATGTGTGTCAGTAATGCTGAGTGAATGTTTCTATACTTGTATGCATTAAATGATAGAAGTTTGTAATTTGTGTGTGTGTGTGTGTATATACACACACTTAAAAATAACTTGTTGAGGAAAATAACCATTCAAAAAGGTCAGTGCTGTAAGACTTTAAACTGGCAGGTAATCTCAAGCAGACCAATCTATAACAGATGCGGTTATATACTATACTTTATTATTTTATGGTTTCTCATGGTGTGTTAATCAAACACACCTACACTCTGGAAGGAAAACAAGAAGTCCCATGATGTGGCATTCCAGGTTTGATTGCAAAATCACCTGAAATGTCTGAATTAAGATCAACTTTTAAAAGTAATTGTGAAATAGAAGCAATTCAGCTTTAATAATAGCAGTGCTACTGGGTCTCATTGTGGTAAAAGTACTTTATCATTATAAGGCGTTTCATTTTTCACTGTAGTTGTATGTCACATCATCTTGTCATCGTTATGTGACATGGCATAGTTACTACAATCTATCCAAATTGTCAGCCTTTTCGATTGAAGAAAAAGCTTTTCATTCAAGATATCTTGATTAAGTTACTTATTTCAGCACACAAGGCAAGAAATTAATGTTGATCTCTGCAGGATAACCAGATGATTGAAACATATTCATTACCGTCACCACCTTCACACTAATGTAGAGTGGTTTTGGTGACCAGAGGATATATGTGAAACATTTGCAAAATTTTGTTTTGTTAAATAACACAGAATCACTCTTCCAGTGTGTTATTGAATTTGCATTTGCTACTCCAGCTCATTTGAAAATGAGATCAAGGTGCTTCCTTTGGAAGGACACACAGGTAGAACTTGGAAAACAGCCTTACGATGATAATGTGCTTTCCTTCCTTTTTTGCCCTTCAGCATTCATCATCATATGACTGGCTAACATTATTAATACCTTCTTATCATTTTACAACAAGCTTCTGGAAGAAAGTGCATGGTGTCAGCTTGCTTGAAAATAACATTGCTTTGCTTGTTCTACTGCTCTGCATTAGGGGAGAATTTCGATCGCCAGGCCAGCCTTCGGCGGTCTCTAATTTACACAGACACTCTGGTAAGACGACCGAAGAAAGTCAAAAGGAGAAAGACTATTACAGGAGTCCCTGACAACATACAGAAGGAGCTAGGTATGGCTCATCAGAACTGTATTCTGTTGCCCTTCACTGCCGCTCCGCCATACTGCGCTAACCTCATTTGTGGTGCTTATAAAATCGATACATTCTGATAGCCGTTTGGTGCCCCAAAGGGCCAACTTCCTTCCTGGATGAGGCAGTAGGTGCAAATCTTAACATACCATGGAGAGAGAGAGTTGATTGAATTTTGGGGAGAAGGTACAAGGCTCGGGAAGAGCTTACATAAAAACGATTAACTGGGATGATAGAAATTGATAGTTACCTCATCATCGCTGTGTGACATGGAACACTAGTTATTTCCACAATTAAATTTACTTTTCATTTAGATCTTAAGTTTTCATGAAACGGAAGAGTCATTCTAGGACATCAAATTACGAATATGGACTTTCACTATAACTATAATGACACTGCTGGTGGCATTTTGTCATCAGAAACAACAGTCTGGGATTGTTGGTAAATACAGATAAAATAGTCGTTTGTATTGGATAGTACCTTTATTACTTTCAGTGAAACAATTTCATAGATTCTTAATTCTTTATGTTCAACCTGTGATGAAAATAGAAAATTTGTTTTGGCTGGTGAAGAGGGTTGTTCATTTACTTACCTGTTTTGTTTCTGATTATCTTAATACATGCTTTGGATAATCCTTTTCTTTTCCTCTTTCTAGATTAACTTCCTCTTCCTGTTTTTTAATAGGGCCCAGCAGGAATGTCTGCAGAGGCATCATAGCATAACTCCTGGGTTAGGGGTAGGACTCCAGTGCCAGCCTGCTTGGTTGAACCCTAACTCTGCCACTTGCTCTCTGGGTGACCTCAGTTAACTTCATCTCTCTGAGTCTACTTCCTCATTTAACAAATGAGCTTGGTGATATTAAGAGAACCTACCTCATAGAGTTATTGGAGAACAATTTATGCATGTGAGGCCTTTGGTACTTGATTAGTACCTGGTACTACCATAAACCTAATAGCTACTATGGTGATTATTATAGGAAACTTAATACTACCTGTCTTGAAACATGTTCCTTCCTCTTTGGCCAAGTATGGACTTATTTCCCAATAGTTACTTTCACCTGATATTTTTATTTACTCTCGAAAGTTATACCCTAGAAACTCAGAGTCATTATTTCTGAGATTTCCAGTTAGTCTTTTAGTCAAAGTGAGTTTAACCGGTAACAGTGATATGTCTGTTACAGCACCTTGAGGTTGGATGTCAGCTGCTGGCTGCTGCAGGCATTGTGCTTCTCTGTTTGTTTTCCCAAACACCCTGGCTTGAATGCTTTGTATTAGAGAGCACAGACTCACTTTTCTTTAGCTGGCATTTTCTCCTTTACTGCTGTCCACTTTTGTATGTTCTGCTTTCTGTGCCGTAGCAACAGTCAGATGAGAGTCACTTTGCTCCAGGTAGCCACAGTGACCCAGATGGTATATAGGTGCTCGTCCTATTCTAGAGTGGATTGGTTTGTTACAAACAAAGGCAAGACTGCAGCTGCTCCCGTGGGATCGTGAAGTCTGTCTTTGGTTCGTGCCCCGCGTGCTGCTGCTATTAGTGGGCTGGTTCCTCTGTGACTACCTGAGGTCTGCAGGCACCTTCCCTCAACTTACCTTAAGGACACATGTGTGCTTCTCTCTCTCCTCTCAGCTTATCTTTGCCTTATTCTTTCAGACTTTTTTTCCATTCTTGAAGTGACAGCTAACTAATTTGGAAACTAATCTGTACTCATAGCATAGGTTCAGTAGATAGTTAATGGAGTAATTTCTTAAAGCACTTCAGCAACATGTATACTTTAACTGGTCTTTTTAGAGATGTGCCTTCAAGGAGTGACTTTAAAAACAGACATTTAGGCCCTTTGTAAAATCAGAAGGATAGTTTGGCCCAAATAAAGATGCACATACACAGAAGTATTCCATGTGCATTGTCTATATGCGTATGTAATATGACATCTAGAATGAGAGTTATGAATTTTTATCACTTTTATTACTGAACCAGACAGTATGGAAGCCAACTCTGTTGCCTCTTTGATCTTACTGGAATGATCTGGCCAGGTAGGTAAATCATGTCATTTGTAATTCTGGTATTTTTTAAATCAGTGATTAAATCCATGGAATCCACATTCATTTCTCTTTTACATGTGACATGGAACTGCCACTAATGCTGGAGGGAAGAAATAGCTTTCCCCACATCGTCTGGGTTGTGACCGTTGCCAGACACGAGACAGTCAATATCATTGCGATTGATGACATGACCTAGATTAGAGCTGGAGGTCAACAGAGACAACCATATCTAAGAGCTAGTTTTTAAAAAAAGATAATTAGACAAGGACTCTTATTCTATAGATAGGCTGGTTGGAGGATTGCTGGATAGAATGAGGAGTTAACATTTATATACGGTTTTATTTAGCAAAAATATTGGATCATATATTTATTTGTTCTGTCCTTTCAGGACTTCTGGTTGATCTTGCCTTTTTTCTCAGTGTTTTATACTTGTAAGGACTCTGGTTTGGAAGTCTTATACTATCCAGGTAGTATATCTAGGTAATGCTTACCAAATCATACCTAGATAATGATGATAAAAAACAGACACGTCATATTTTCTTTAAAATTAGTCTTGTTCTAGATATAAGACATAAGGGGAAGTATAGCAGAGTCAAACAAATGAGACAAAAAAGAAAACGATGGCCCAAAGGAAAGGCATTCGCTAGGAAAGATGCACCCTGTCCGATAGACATTGCCCAAGTTGCCAGGAGCTTTGGATTTTTTAAAAAATCTAACCATAGAGAGGTACTTCTGTGAATTACAAAGGTATATTACGCTTAATTATATGCAGTTTTTATTTTAATATCCATAAATAATAGACTCTGGAGACTAGCCAATATATAACACTTTAAAATCAAGGTATGATATTTAATGATTACTTCCAAAGCTTATCTGGTAACCTAAAATTTGTTGCCTTTCATTTCAGTGAATTGGACATTTTGAATGTTTTCTTTTATCTTAAATCTATACAGAAGTGGGCCGGGCATGGTAGCTCACGCCTGTAATCCCAGCACTTTGGGAGGCCGAGGCGGGTGGATCACCTGACGTCAGGAGTTTGAGACCAGCCTGACCAACGTGTAAAAACCCCGTCTCTACTAAAAATACAAAATTAGCTGGGTGTGGTAGCGCATGCCTGTAATCCTAGCTACTCAGGAGGCTGAAGCAGGAGAATCGCTTGAACCTGGGAGGTGGAGGTTGCAGTGAGCTGAGATCACACCATTGCACTCCATCCTGGGCAACAAGATTGAAAATCTGTCTCAAAAAAAAAAAACTATACAGAAAAGTATCTGAACATCATATTATGAGGCTTCATCTTTTAGAATCATAGGATTATTTTGTTGATATATACATTACACTTGGCTACTGAACTTATCCCAATGCATACTCTCTAAGCAGAAAAACCCTCATTTAAAGGAATCTCTTTATGAATAATTTTTGGTAGTTTATACTAAGAAACTATCTTCTTGATAAGACTTTAAAAATTCATATCCTGAACCTTAAATAAACTAACTTGTAAATATTCAGCATCCTTAATTACATATTTTTTTAAAAATTTGAAATATTAATAAAGGAAAAAGTATAAATAACTATTTTTTTACATTATGTTTGAAAATCCTATCAAGTCTGAGCAGCACCTAAGTGGTCTACACTTGTTTGTAGTTCTCTTTTTTAGTTTGTTCTGTTCTGTAATCAGGATAGACATACCTCAGGGATATTGCAGCTATAGTTCCAGACGACTGGAATAAAGCAAATATTGCAATACAGCGAGTCCCACAAATTTTTGGTTTCCCAGTGCCTATAAAAGTTATGTTTACACTGTACTGTGATCTCACTAAATGTGCAATAGCATTATGTAAAAAAAAGAAAAAAAATGTACCGTTTAAAAATACCTGATTGCTAAAAAATACTAACAATCATCTGAACCTAGAGAGTCTTAAGCCTTTTGCTGGTGAAGGGTTTTGCCTCAATATTGATGGCTGCTGACTGATCAAGGTGATGGTTGCTGAAGGCAGGGATGACTCTGGCAATTTCCTAAAAGAGGACAACAGTGATGCTGGCTACACTGACAGATCTTTCCTTTCATGAAAGATTTCTCTTTCGAATTTTGAAAGTAGTTCTACTGTGGGTAAAATGTCAGTAAACATACTGTTTACTAATATTTTACCCACAGTAGAACTACTTTCAAAATATGAGTCAGTCTCTCAAAACCTGCTGCTGCTTTATCCACTAAGTTTATGTAATATTCTGAATCCTTTGTTGTCATTTTAACAATGTTCACAGCATCTTCACTAGGAGAGCCCATCTTAAGAAACCATTTTCATTGCTCATCTGAAAGAAATCATGCCTTAGCATTCAAGTTTGATCATGAGATTGCAGCAGTCCAGCCACATCTTCAGGCTCCACTTCTAACTCTGGTTCCTTGCTGTTTCTACCATGTCTGCAGTCACTTCCTTCACTTAAGTCTTGAACCTCTTGAAGTTATCTATGAGAACTGGATCTATTTCTTCCAAACTCTTGCTAATGTTGACATTTTGACCTTCTCCCATGAATTAAAATTGTTCTTACTGTGCTAGAATGGTGAATCCTTTTCAGGTTTCCAACTTATTTGTCCAGATCTATCAGAGGAATCACTATTATGGCAGCTTTGGCCTTACAAAGTGCATTACAAAATTAAGACTTGAAAGTCAAAATTACTATTTAAGCCATGGGCTGCCAAATGAATGTTGTGTTAGCAGGCATAAAAACATTTGTCTATTTGTCTGTCTTCATCAGAGCTCTTGGTTGACTAGGTGCATTGTAAATGAAAGAAATCTTTTTTTTTTTCTGGGGAGTAGATCTCAACTGTGGACTTAAAAGTATCCAGTAAATCATGCTGTAAGCAGACATGCTATCATCCAGGCTTTGTTGTTCCATGATAGAGCACAGGCAGACTCTGTTTAGCATAATTCTTAGGACTCTAGGAATTTCAGAATGGTAAAGGAGCTTTGGTTTCAACTTTAAGACCCCAGCTACTTTGGCCTCAAACAAGGGTCAGTTTGTCCTTTGAGGCTTTGAAGACAGGCATTGACTTGTTGCTCTGAAAGTCCTAGATGACATCTTCCATTAGAAGGTTGGTTCATCTACATTGAAAACCTGTTGTCGAGTATAACCACTTTTGTCAATTGCCCTAGCTAGATCCTCTAGATAACTTTCTGCACCTCCTCCAGCAGCATTTGTGCTTCACTTTTATGTTATAGAAATGACTGCTTTCCTTGAACCTCATGAAACAACCTCTGCTAGCTTCCAGCTCTTCTTCTGTAGCTTCCTCACCATTCTTAGCTTTCACAGAATTGAAGAGAGTTAGGGCCTTGCACTGGATTAGGCTTCGGCTTAAGGGGAATGTTGTGGCTGATTTGATCTTCTATCCAGACCATTAAAACTTTTTGCATATCAGTAATAAAGCTGTTTTGCCTTCTTATGTATGTATGCACTAGAGTAGCACTTTTTATTTCCTTCAAGAACTTTTCCTTTGCAATCACAGCTCAGTTCGTTGTTTGGCACAAAAGGCCTAGCTTTTGGCCTTAGCTTTTGACATGCCTTCCTCACTAAGCTTAATCATTTCTAACTTTTGATTTAAAGGGAGAGACATGCAACTCTTCCTTTCACTTGAACCCTTAGAGGCCATTGTAGGGTTATTAATTGTCCTAATTTCATTATTATTGTATCTCAGGAAATAGAGGGAGAGAGACTGGGCAACAGCTGGCCAGTGGTACAGTCAGAACACACACAGCATTTATCAATTACATTCGCAGTCTTATGTGGGCATGATTTGTGGCACCCCAAAACAATTAAAATGGTAACATCAAAGATCCCTGGTCACAGATCAGCATAACAGATCTAATAATAATGAAAATGTTTGGAAGATTGCAAGAATTACCAAAATGTGACAAGAGACACACGGTAAGCACATGTTAGAAAAATGGCACCAATGGACTTGCTCAACACAGGGTTGCTACAAACCTTCGATTTGTAATAAAACCACAATTATCTGCAATGCACAATAAAGCTAAGCAGAATAAAACATGCCTCTATACCACTCATCTGTTTCCCATCATATTATGAAACTTTTTATACTGTGAAAATATTGGAGAGTCTGTTTTGGGAATAGAATTTTGGTGGTCCTTGTGATAAGATATATTAGTTTCTCATATGCTTTTTAAGGTCTTTAGGAAATGTTTTTATTTTAATAAGAAAGTTATACTTAGCTGTAGAGGTTGACAAAATTGCTATGTTTCTATTTTTTTTTTAGATGCCTAGAATGGTTTCACATTTAAAACTGTTATCCAAAAGCATCAGGATTTTGTTTATGGTACTTAAAGACAGTTAAAAATCTACCACTAACGCCATGCAAATACTAGTACAGTTTTGCAAGAAAAAAAAAATGTGTTTGTTTGTATGAGTTTAATTCCAAACATTCAAAACCCGTTGTTGAATGGAATGAGGTATTTTGAGTGTTCGGAATTGAACTTGTACAAACTGATACACCAATACCAGTCGACCTCCCATCTTCTAAATTACTAAATGGCAAAACTTTGCACCTCTTGAAAGTGGGTTTTTCTTCTATTCCTGCCCTTTTGCCCACTTTCCCTCTCTATGAGGGACAGCCTTGTGTGTGTTTGTGTGTGTGTGTATGTCTGTATGTGTGTGTGTCTGTGTGTCTTCAGAGAGTTGGTACTGGAAAGAGGGTAGAGAGAGGAAACAGATCATCTTTGCTAAAAATATATATATAACAATGCCTCTCCATCACAGTGAAGGAGAAGGCTTTATGCCAGGTGCCTTCCTTCCAGGGCGCCATCTTCTTCTTTGAGGTTGATAAGAGCACACTGCTACCTGAGTGAGCAAAAGGCGTTCTATATCCAGTCCATGTCTTGGTTAGATTATGCGTCAGGAGCTTAGGAATCCCATCTCTCCTAGGGTCACTTCCAGGTGTCCACTGACACACAGGGTTGTGCTTGAGTCGCATTGCTCAGCAAAGCCCGTGTTGAGATAGATGCTCTTGGGTCCTTGTTGGATGGAGATAACATGGGAAAGCTGTAGTTTCACTACTGTTTTTAAAGATTTGATTTGTCTTGAGGATTGACTTTTTTCCTCAGAATACTTTGGGTAAGTTCTTGTCTTTGTGATTTTTTTTTTTCTTGTAAGCTCTGTTCTTTCCGGGGTAGCTTGAAATCTAACACTTTATCTACACTTAAGGTTTACCTCGTCCATGTCCCTCTGTTGGCCCTTCCTTGTGTTTCTTTCTTTCTTTCTTTTTAACATAGTATTCTCTGTTTGGTTGTAAAACTCCAACGAATAAATCACCCTAATTTGAGGAAATGTTCACTGGATCAGTTCCTGCCGGTTTCCCCCACCAGAACACAACAGATTGCTGTTGAATTTTGAATGTCACCAACAGACAGAGAATGGCTTCAGATGGATAATGAAATGTTTGGAACACAGATGGGTCTGTAAATCAATTTTCTTTGCCTTAGAATTTCCTTCTGACATAAAGAATTAACATAATTAACACTGTTTTATACCAGTACCCCTCAAACATGGTATCTCTGTGGCCCTATTGTTCAATTACTACATTCATCTGCCTTTGGGAAAGATGTGTCACTGCTTGATAGATGCTCTGTGCAGTCACCCACTGGGCGAAAGCCTACCTTGAAGACTTTATGGAAAGATGGTTATTTAAAAGTAAATCCTCCTCTGAGCCCTCAGCAGCCTTGATCTTCAAGAATTGCCTGAGAATTCCATATGCAGTACTCAAGCCATAGGAGGATTGGAAGTACAAATTAAGAGAAGTACCTGAAATTTCGTGACAAGGATTTTTATTTTAGAGCTATCAGTAACTTTTTAAATGTATTTAGGTACCTACAGGAGAAAGGAAATTAAATAGAAAAAAAATTTTTTAATTTTGTCAGAGGGGATGAGGGTACAGCTGATGAACCATGAATTTTATTTTCAGGTAACAAGCCTCTTTTTGCTTTATCTCCAGCATCGGGCATTAGCCAAGATGATGTTGGTGGCCACTCGATATACACCCCCGATCACTACTCTACGCTGGGAAGGTTTGATAGCTATCAGTCTGCTGGGCAGCGCTCAGAAACCAGGGACTCCAGCTGTCAGACGGAGGACATGAAGGTCGTACCACCTTCCATGAGGAGAATCAGGGCACAGAAGGGGCAAGGCATTGCTGCCCAGATGGGCCACTTCTCAGGTTCCTCTGGCAACATGTCTGTGCTGAGCGATTCTGCAGGGATCGTATTCCCTTCCCGCCTCGACAGTGATGCTGGCTTCCACAGTCTTCCGCGTTCTGGAGCAAGGGCGAACATTCAGTCTCTTGAGCCGAGGCTGGGTCCCCTGGGCCCCGCAGGAGACATGGATGGCACTTTCCCCTACCAGAGAGGTCACCCACAAGCAGATGAAAACTCAGGCCATTTAGGAGGTACCTCAAGGACTGGAACACTTTTGAGACCCAAATCCCAGGAGCTGAGGCACTTCGAGAGTGAAAATGTCACGAGCCCAGCATGTGTGGTTTCTCCTCATGCAGCCTACTCCACCAGCATCATCCCAAATGCCACACTGTCTTCCTCTTCCGAGGTTATCGCTATTCACACTGCTCAGAGCGCGGGGCAGCTGGAAAGTAGAAGTTCCGGCTCATTGCATGCAAAGATAAAATCCAGAGACCACCTCATCTCCAGGCATGCTGTGAAAGGTGATCATCAGTCTCCCGGTCACCACTGGAATGAGGGTCACACCATCATTCTTTCACAGGCCTTAGACCCTCATTCCTCTGGTGCACCCACACTGTTGTCCCTCTGTGACTCGGCAGTCTCTCTAAGTGCTCCAGCAAATAGGGAGAATGGGTCCCAAGCCATGCCATATAATTGTAGAAACAACCTGGCCTTCCCAGCCCACCCCCAAGATGTGGATGGCAAGAGTGAATCTAGTTATTCAGGGGGTGGAGGGCACAGCAGCTCGGAGCCCTGGGAATACAAAGCCTCAGGTAACGGAAGGGCATCACCCCTGAAGCCACATTTAGCAACTCCTGGCTACTCCACTCCCACAAGTAACATGAGCAGTTGCAGTTTGGACCAAACATCCAACAAAGAGGATGCTGGGTCACTGTATTCCGAGGACCACGATGGCTACTGCACGTCTCTGCACACTGACTCTGGACATGGATCTGGGAATCTGTGCAATAGCAGTGATGGCTTTGGGAACCCCAGACACAGTGTGGTCAATGTTTTTGATGGAAGAGCTCAGAAAAACCAGGGGGACCGATCCAATTACCAGGATAAATCCCTGTCAAGAAGCATCTCTTTGAAGAAAGCAAAGAAACCTCCCCTGCCACCCTCCCGGACAGACTCCCTCCGCAGGATTCCCAAGAAGAGCAGCCAGTCCAATGGGCAGGTGCTCAGCGAGAGCCTGATCGCCACACTCCAGCACTCGCTGCAGCTGAGCCTCCCAGGCAAGGGTGGCAGCTCGCCCTCCCAGAGCCCCTGCAGTGACTTGGAAGAGCCCTGGCTGCCCCGCTCCCGGAGCCAGAGCACAGTCAGTGCTGGCAGCAGCATGACTTCTGCCACCACCCCCAATGTCTACTCCCTGTGTGGGGTCACACCATCACAGAGTGACACGAGCAGCGTCAAGTCAGAGTACACGGACCCCTGGGGTTACTACATTGACTACACGGGCGTGCAGGAAGATCCGGGGAACCCAGCAGGGGGCTGTTCAACCAGCAGCGGGGCGCCCACTGGGAACGGGCCAGTCCGCCATGTCCAAGAAGGGTCCAGAGCCACAATGCCCCAAGTGCCCAGTGCTTCAGTCAAACCAAAGATCATGTCACCGGAGAAGTCACACAGAGTCATTTCTCCATCCAGTGGGTATTCCAGCCAGTCAAATACACCCACAGCACTCACCCCTGTGCCTGTGTTTTTAAAATCAGTGTCACCAGCAAATGGGAAGGGGAAGCCCAAGCCCAAGGTACCAGAAAGGAAGTCCTCTCTGATATCTTCAATATCCATTTCGTCGTCGTCCACTTCTCTTTCCTCTAACACTTCTAACGAAGGAAGTGGCACTATGAAGAAGCTGGATCCAGCTGTGGGCTCTCCCCTGGCTCCTCCTCCTCCTGTTCCCTCTCCTCCATCCCCTTGTCCTGCAGACAGGTCTCCTTTCCTTCCTCCCCCACCTCCTGTTGCAGACTGTTCCCAGGGCCCTCCTCTGCCTCACTCTCCTGTGTTCCCCCCTCCGCCGCCAGAAGCTCTCACTGCTTTCTGCTCCCCACCTGATTGGTGCCTTTCTCCTCCCCCCACTGCACTGAGCCCTCTTCTTCCAGATTCACCTGTGTCCTTGCCATTGCCCCCACCTTTCTTACCTTCCTTGGAACCCCCACCCGCCCCACCTCTTGACCCCAAATTCATGAAAGACACCAGGCCTTCTTTCACAAATTCTGGTCAGCCAGAGTCCTCCCGGGGATCCTTGAGGCCGCCTTCTACCAAGGAGGAGACCAGCAGGCCCCTCATGCCCCTGATAACCACGGAAGCATTGCAAATGGTGCAGTTGAGGCCCGTGAGAAAGAACTCGGGTGCCGAGGCAGCACCGTTGTCTGAACAAACAGCTCAGGAACAACGAACTCCAGTCGCTCCACAGTACCACTTAAAGCCATCTGCTTTCCTGAAATCCCGAAATAGCACAAATGAAATGGAGAGTGAAAGCCAGTCTGCCTCTGTGACAAGCTCGCTTCCGACGCCTGCCAAGAGCTCAAGTCAGGGTGACCATGGCAGTGCGGCCGAGCGCAGCAGCCTTGGAGCTCTGAGCCCTGGGGAGGCAGAGGCTCGGCCCAGCCCCAGCACCGCCCCACTCCCAGACTCTTCACCCAGCAGGAAGCCACCCCCCATTTCCAAGAAGCCCAAACTGTTCCTGGTGGTACCACCTCCGCAGAAAGATTTTGCAGTGGAGCCCGCAGAGAACGTGAGCGAAGCCCTCCGAGCCGCGCCTAGCCCCACGAGGGGAGAGGAGGGCTCTGTGTACAGCAAAGAGGCAAAAGAGAGTTCTGCAGCCCAAGCCGGCTCTCATGCCACACACCCTGGCACCTTGGTTCTTGAGGGAGGAGCTGCAGGATCCGTGTCCTCCGGCAGAGTGGAAGCCAATGTCCCCATGGTACAGCCCAATGTCTCACCGGCTCCCAAGCAGGAAGACCCAGCCGAGAACAGTGCAGATGCTGGGGGCGATGGGGAGAGCTGCCTGTCTCAACAGGACGGAGCAGGTGAGTCTGGCTTCCTGGCTTCTCTCTCCTGTGCCCTCTGCCCATATGCAGCTGAACCAGATAGAGTTGTTGAATGCCCACTTGTGGAAAGAACCCAGGTAGATCAGATTCATGTGAAAGCTAGCAGTGTGTGGGCTTCCCGTGCTAAAACAGGTTAGGTTACCAGCTTTGCATTTTGTTATTTTATTTTTAAGATCTAGACCTAAAGGGATGGCAGAAAATAGGGGGAATGGAGATAATCTGCAGCAGGCTGGGTATTAAATAGCAATGGGTAACACCTCCCAAGAAACGTTGCAACAAAATTTAAGAGAGATGCCGTAGGCGTTCTATACTTTAACAAAGAATGAGCTCTGGCTCTCAGGCTAGTGTCATTTTTCCCCTTCTTTGTAAACTATCAAACTACAGACCCATGGCATCTCCCTGTGGTTCTCACATTGTCAGGAATGGCAGGGAAGCAGCATATTTAGAAGCTTGGCTGAGGACTGAAATTGTAGTCACTTGAGCGTCTTGTGTGCCTGCCTGCTTTTCCATAGCTGGGGTACCGGAGGCCAGTGCAGCCTGTTCATTCTCAGAGGCCTGTGACTTCCTCAAGGAAGACGGGAGTGATGAGGTGATGACCCCCAGTCGACCCAGGACCACAGAAGACCTTTTTGCAGCTATTCACAGGTATTTCACACTCCTTCCTCTGACTTTAATCTACTTTATAATTCCTTCTTTCCAAGCGGCCCCTCGATTTATTTTTCTTCCGAGCGGTTTCTTCTGTCACCCAATCATGACTCCTTAACTTTACTGTTGATTTTTTGGTGGGTTCCTATAGTTTTATTTCCTCTGACTCCAATTTCTGTTTCACTGTGTCTCACTGATTTTTATGACATTGGGGACAGAGGCTCAATGTGATACCTTCTGGTAGGTGCTGCTCTTCCTGGCAAGGAGCGCAGTGTGGCAGTCATAAGACGAGTATTAGCAAAAGTGGGATTAAAGCAGCTGACAGTGCGGTCGGATGAGGAATGCTGCGTTCTGTGGACTTAGAATGCACAGACAGCTTCACGGGACTCTCTTCCTCAGGAGGTTTTAGTTTAGTATTGTTTTTTCATTTTACAGAAAAACTGCGATTATACAGTGCCATTTCTTTGGCTGCTTAAATGTTTCTATAAAAGAGTACGTCTCTTTGAGCAGGAGCGAGAGGAATGATGTGTGCTTGTTGCTGTATACCACGAGTGCCATCTACTGGCAGCAGAAATCGTTGGGTTTAAAAACAAAAAAGGGTAAAATTTTCCAAATAATGGCCTGAGTGGTTACAGTTTTTATATGTTGTCATCTTTAAGAGTGAATATGATTTAGCACTAAAGTTTTATTTGTTGCATCACTTGTAAACAGCTGAGTGCTCCCACAACAGTGTCACTGTAAGAACTGATGACTGTTTATGTGCAAGTACTTTAAGCCATAATGCTAAGCCTTTGGCTTCCTTCTAGACCTCTTTACCATGGTATTTCCAGGTAACTCTAATTAATGTCCTTATATTGCCAAGGCCTTATTTTGCTCTGAATGAAGATCCTTTTTTTTTACTAACCTCCTGAAACAAAGAATCAAATGATTCTATAGGAATCAAATGATTGATTCTACAGGAATCATTTGATTCTGTGTGTGAATGATCTTATATCAGCACTCTTTATTCTTTATTCTTGGAATCTCACTGAAAAGACTAATGCATAAGATGAAAAGCATAGTGCTGTACCTACCTGAAACTCTTCATGTGGCACATAAACATCTAACTTGGTGCAGGGATAATGAAGCTGGTGAATTAATGTGCTTGTCAAGAATTATGCTCTTTACATCGCTCCTCTAGTATTGGTATAATAGATCCTAAAGACTACCCCCTTTAACATGGACTGGTTTCGTTAATCTCATTAGAAGTAAAACGGTAGTTATCCAATTATTTCTCAAAACAGAGAAATGATCAGCGATGCATCCTTTGAAACTTTAGTGGCAATTCTAGAAGTTCCCACAGATGTTTCTGACTCTTAACCATGCTGGACACATAATAAGCACTCAATAAATATTTCCTGAATTAAATAAAACCAACTGGTATTTAACCATTAGAAGATTCTTCCAAGACTCAAAGTATTTCATTAAGTATGGAATGCACTGAGTTGCTAAATATACAGGCACATCTATCTATTTATAGTAGCCATCCACAGAGAAGATTTGCATTGCTTGGTTGTTCTGTGTACTAAATACTTGGTTCTAGTGAGGAAACCCAACTGTTGTGGGTCCGAATTACTGCATATTTTTTCCCAAAAATATGCCAAAGGTTTCCTCTATATTTTGGCAACCTTCTTAAGGCACTGAAAAATGTGTGGTTTTTCTTACTAGGGCGTTACATTGACTGCAGATGTAGAAATCGGTCAGTTTGTAGTATTCAGTGTGCACATGAGAGAAGTAAAAGCCAACTAGGTCTTAGGAACAGATTACAGAGAGAGAGCAAGGACACATGCTAATTTCTGTTGTAGCGTGGAGAATAAATTAGCAGACATAGTAAAAACCTATCTACTGTCTGTGTTTTTTAGGGCTTTATTTTTATGTCCTTCAGCACATAAGCTCATAATGTAAAATAAAGAATATCTAAGTTGAAACACAGCTTCCAAATTTTATAATGCAAATGAATTCGCTTCAGATTTAAAGCCAGATGGAAAATGTAGAACACCAGTTGAGGTGTGAAGTTTTTATATTTATTGAAGTAATTAGTTTTTAAATCAGTGTTAACTGTTTAAGCACTTTTTATAGACATCTTCCTTAAAAATATCTATTTGTGTGTGTGTCTGTGTATATGTATATGCTAAGAATTTGTACATTTAGATTTAATTATTTTAGTGGGCACCTGCTCTTGAGAGATGCCAGTGCTTTCATAGAATCCCATCATCTTCTTTCTTTTCTTTCTTTCTTTCTTTTTTTTTTTTTTTGAGACAGAGTCTCACTTACTCTGTTGCCCAGGCTGGAGTACAGGGGCACGATCTTGGCTCACTGCAACCTCTCCCTCCCAGATTCAAATGATTCTCCTGCCTCAGCATCCTGAGTAGCTGGGATTACAGGCATGTGCCACCATGCCCGGCTAAGTTTCGTATTTTTAGCAGAGACCTGGTTTCACCATGTGGCCTAAGCTGGTCACTCCATCTTCTTTCTTAATTCTGTATCTACAATTAAAGGTCATCCTTTTAATCAACTGTAGTTGTGACTTGTTTAATGGGTCTCAGCATACCCTCACCATTTAAAAACTAACTTAAAAATTAAGCCACCAGCCAATACCTAAAAGAATGAAATGAGCAGAGCTGTTTTGGGGAGCAGACTACGTAAGTGGTGAAACCATGTGCTGTAAGGACAAAGAAAGTCCCTCAAGTCCTAGCTGTCATACTAACAAGTTGTGTGACTTCAGTTTTTAGACCCCAGTTACCTTTTCTGAAACCAAAAGTGGTTAGACTAGACCATTTGTAACATCTTTTCTAGCTCTGCAATTTCAAGATGTTAGGATGTCTGTGGTTTTATCAGCCAGTCCTAACTCATATCAGGGCACTACTTTTATTGACTACTGAGTGGGACCATGAAACCTGTGTTCTGCAGTCCCAAAGAGTCTGGTACCCTGTCCACTCTGGCCACCCTTCAGACTCTGTATTGGGTCCTTACCATTTCCCACCCTCTGCTTTAGTGGCTTCTTTTTGACCAGAAGAATGGAGATGACCCTGGGAACACCAAGCCCACGGTAGCCAGCAAGGGCCCATCCTGCTCGCTGTCTTGCTATGTAAGCCACATAAAAACTGAATCGGCTTTCTATGTGACATTCAAAGGTTTGTCAAGCACCTGCTCTATGCCTGACCGATTATGGCTCTTTCGGCAAACTGTGACCTGTATACTCTTATTCACCCTTTTGTGATAGGAAACAGTCAGAAATGTTAATTTGCCCAAGAGGACAGAACAAGGGAGCTTTAGCAGTGGGAGTTATGTAGCTTCTTTATTTCACTTAATTTTCACAAACCTGTGAGGTTGGTATCTTGTAAGTGAGGAGGCACAGCATGCATGGGTAACTTGTCCCCAGGTCACTCAGCAAGAAGTGGGAAGAGTCTGGTTTCAACTCTTAATCTGTATGTACAGATATCATACTCAACCTTGCCCTGCTGCCCATTCTACAACTTGATAGCAGGAAAAGAGATACACCCACGTCTTTACTCTATTAACTGTGTCAAGTTTCCTTAAAGCAAGTTCTCCTGTGCTTAGCTAAGAGACGCACACTGAGTTGTTCTCATGAAGAGACCAGCAAGGGGCCACTTGGCTCATTGGGCTTATCATCTCTGCATCACTGGCAATGGAAAGCACATTGAACAGTGATGTTCTTAGAGACTCAGGACAAGAAATACCTACCGGAAACCTTTTACTTTCTTTGCTAACCCCTTCATCGTCCCTGCTCCACCCCACCCGTCACATTTTCTTAATCAGTGTGAGGTTTGCTGAAGTCAATCATGAAACACGATCTGGCCCGGAGGGATCACTCTTGTTTTCTGGAAGGCTAAATTTGTAGAATTTGGCACGTGGTCCTGGAAGAGCTGAGGAAGACTGCTCTGATGTCAACTTCTAGAATAACTGAGAATGTGAAGCTGAGGAGTTGTTCTAGGACCTGGAGTGGAGTACATCTTAGTACAGGGAGTATTCTGGCATGGAACAAGAAAAGGAAGCGTGGAAAGAAAGGAGGGTCAGCATGTGAAATTCACTTCGAATCAGCCCATCTAGGAAAGATCAAGGAAAACTGGCTATTGTTAAAACTTTTGGAAATGGTCCTATCCAAAGTAAGTTAATACAGTGTCTAAGATTTGTTTCAAATAGGAAGAGTGGAGACAAAAGTAGAGTGACCATAATTAATGATCGTCATAGGTGAGTTACAGGCTCACGCGGTCTTACAATGAGCTGTTCTTTTTTGTGTGAGTGTTGTAGTTTTTCAAAGTTAAAAATAAATTATTCACTTACTACTTTTTCTTCTGTCTTTTTTTTTTTTTTTTTTTTGGAATAGAGATAAAGTCTATGTTGCCCAGGCTGGTCTTGAACTCCTAAGCTCAAGTGATCCTCCCACCTTGGCCTCCCAAAATGCTGGGATCGCAGTCAAAAATAAATTTTTTTGAAAATGAATCTTAAGTAGATGGTGACCGGAAGATGTGACTGAGGAGAAGCAGAGTGGTTGTGGCTGACAGCCTGTGGTCCCTTGGGAATTAACCTTTGTCTTAATGTTATTAAATCTCAGATCCAAAAGGAAAGTCCTCGGCCGTAGAGATTCAGATGATGACCACTCCCGAAACCATTCTCCCTCCCCGCCAGTGACACCCACCGGCGCTGCCCCGAGCCTGGCCTCTCCAAAACAAGTGGGATCCATTCAGAGAAGCATCCGAAAGAGCAGCACCAGCAGTGACAACTTCAAAGCTCTGCTGCTAAAAAAGGGCAGTCGTTCAGACACCAGCGCCCGCATGTCTGCAGCAGAGATGCTCAAGAACACGGACCCCAGATTCCAGAGGTCAAGGTCAGAGCCTTCCCCAGACGCCCCTGAGAGCCCGTCAAGCTGCTCCCCAAGCAAGAACAGAAGGGCACAGGAGGAGTGGGCCAAGAACGAAGGCTTGATGCCTCGGAGTCTGTCCTTTTCCGGCCCCAGGTACGGCCGCAGTAGAACGCCGCCTTCTGCCGCCAGCAGCAGGTACAGCCTGCGGAACCGGATCCAGAGCAGCCCCATGACCGTCATCTCGGAGGGAGAAGGGGAGGCCATGGAGCCTGTGGACAGCAGAGGCTGTGGGGCCCTGGGCGCTGCGGAGGGATGTTCCCTGAACGGACTGGCGAGGGAGGAGGTGGGCGAGGGCGGCCTGCTCTGTGGGGAGGGGCCTGCCGCCTCCCTGCAGCCCCCGGCCCTCCGCCCTGTGGATGGGACAGCCGGTGCAGAGGGCAGAGCGCCCTCCCCGCAGTGTGGCAGTTCTCTGAGCGAGGAGAGTTAGGGCCAGGATCATAACTCTCCCAGGTGACACGGGGGTGGGGTGGGGAGATGAGCTGTGCAGCACTCTAGGAAGCCTGCCAGGCGCCCTCCCTGGCTCGCCCGGGGATGGCACCCTGCGTCTGTGCTGTGTGCCCCGGCGTTGCCTGCCCTGCAGTGTGAGTGAAAGTTATTTAGGACTCACTTGGCACTTGCCCTGTGGCTTATGAGCAAGTAGAAGCTTAAACTTCTGAAAGTGCTTCCTGGGGAAGATTTTTTTTTTTTTCCTAAATGCTGGGGGTGTGTGTGTGTGCATTTTCAACACTTTTTAATTTTTAAAAATACACATATACACAAACAACATGTACAGAAATAGAAGAAAGCAAGCCAGAGTTAAGCTTGGTAAGAGTAACGGAGTCCTCTGGACTAGGCGGTAATTGCTTTCAGAGCATTACGTTTATGGAAATTGGCGAGTTCCGTAAGAAAGGAGAAGATGTTACTTCTAAGAAAGGCGGCAGAGTTGCTGGTTCTTAATGCACAGAACACACGGATATATGCTCTCGTGTGCTGCTGAGGGGAGGCAGGTCGTGGTGAGCAGAGAGAAGCTGGGAAGAGGCTAAGTGACTAATTGGTTCAGGTACTTTTTTCTGGGGGAGGTAGGCTTTCTTCTTTGTGAAAATGTCAAACATGTAGAAGTGGCAACGCTGTAACCTGGTGCCTGCTGCTGTGCAGCCACATACACAGAATTGTAGCCTGATTTTTAGAAGTGTGGGTAATTTTTTAATGAATTTCCTCCTTGAGTAGCAGCTGAGAACTGAAGTGGTGGTGTGGACATACAGAGAGGGGCAGAGTTGGAGAGGAATAAGTGATACACTGCTGGAATTTGTTTCCTGCCTATGAAATAAAATTATTTTTCAGAATTAAATTTGAAAACTTGCACTACAGAACTATGGGTGGAGCTTTTCCTTTTACAACAGTTTGTTTTGTTTTGTTTTTTTAACCAGAGTTTAAACTTTCATTAGGCAATTTCCTGTCACTTGAAATGTCAACATTTGCTAATTTTTGGATATCCTTTTGGGAACACCAAAGAAAAAGTTATGGCTATTTTTTTCCCTTGAACTGCCTACGATATCATGTCCTAATTCAGAAAGATTTGTCAAAATCTATGATCTTACTTTGAAGAAAATCTTGAATAGCTCTTGTTAGTCTATAACTGATAAAAATTGGTAGGGCTTGGCTATCAATTAGCCCTGGGAAATGAATTTTTAGATTAAAAAGATTTTTTTGCATCATTTGGTTTGTGCATTTTTATATTTGTTTATAAATAATTGAGTTGCTAATTATCTTCTAATCTTCTCCAATCAGATTTTCCAACAATTTTAGACATGGGACAAAAGTGTTCGAAGTCTTTATTTTAATGTCAATCTTATTGCCCCCACCCTCACTCCCTTAACTTCCGTGTACTTAGACTCCTTTATTTGTTAAATAAGCCAGAGTCTTGTCTTCTTCCTTAGAAGGACCTAGGATGACAAAGTGGAGATTCTTGGTCTGAATCTAGTACAGCTACCACCTGCCATCTTTTGGGGGTATGAAAATAGTATCTAAAAGTTGGATTGCGCAGGCCAAATCATTATGAGACTTATAAACAAAAACTTCAGATACCCATTAGAAATGTCTTTGAGGCAAAAACACACCTAAAGAATGAAGACCCCTACTCTGAAGAAAACAAAACACCACTCTTCACACAACCAGAAATCAAGACCAGAGATTTGGAGCAATTGTCTACTAATTTGGCACAAAGATTATTTGTTCTTTAGAAAAGTGGCGCTGGCTTTTGAATATGAAATCTTCTCATAGCTGCCTAAAAAAGACTGGAATATCAGAAATCTTTAATACATAATTTATGCAAAGATAAAGCAACATAACACTAATTATAAAACTTTAAATTCCCATTTTTAATGAAAAATATACATTCGTATTTAAATTTGCTTTGAATAAAACAATTGTAAAGTAAATATTTGAAGCATTTCTTTTTGTTTGTACATGCATTTTTTTTTAATAATGAGATAAGTCTTCTTGTACAGAATTGTTGAGTGTTCTGGATACAAACAGAAAAGCAGTGAGAACAGAAGGTCTCTGGGGGAGGTGAGGCCCCAGCAGAGAAGAGGTGGAACATCACAGACACTGGATGGCGCCATCTGCAACGGCACATGGAAAAACAACTCCACATCGTGTCCTACGGACTTCGGAATAAAATAGGAATAACTGTCGCCTGGCAGTTCAGATGACTTGGCATGTGTAGAAACGTGAGAACTTCTCACAGGCATGGATGAAATACAGGGAGACAAGAATCAAGACTCATCCCTGAAACACTGCCTTCCGCGTGGCTACCTACTCCATGGGGCCGCTTGGTGCGGACCGCAACTTACTCCAAAGCTCCACGGGTAGATCTGACGGCTCTCCTCGTACCCTGATGCTTTAAGTTCCAGGTAATCATAGACAGTAAGCCCCACCCTAAATTATTTCCACTTTAGTTTCTAACAGTGGGGAGAGAAACAAATGACCGTTTGGTCTGTCAGTTGGAAACAACCTCAATGCTATCTGATTTCTGGCCTCCTACTATTTCTGAAGACTCTTGATTGAACTCTTGCTTTTCCTGTGGGGGTGACAGTATATTCCTTAAGAGAATCACAGTGAAAAGGAGCTGCTGGCACCCTGTTCTGTGCTGGCATCTTAGGAGGAGAGGGGAAGGACAGTGGCTTTCTTGGTTTTGCTGTAGAGGGGTTCAGCCTGCATGTGATGCTGATTCCATCAAAAAATGAGCACAGCGGGATAATTTGCTTTGGCAGATGTGAGGATGTTGTTGAGGAATGGAGGGTCATTTGAATATAACATGGAACTGGTTCTTGGTCCACTTTCTTTAATAAGCAGCGCGGTAACAAATACAGTTTCTCTCAGTTGCCTGCTCTGACCTACCTTCCGCAGAAGCCAGCCTTTATTCACAGAACATGGAGTAGAGCAATCTGTCATTTGTTCAGCAATGGGAAAAAAGTCCTACTAAATGCTTCTCATGTGCTAGGTAAAGACAAGGAAGCCCAAAGATAGAAGATACGGATGAGCTACCAGTAAGGGGCATGATCCTACTGCCAGTTTAGGTTCTTCAAGAAGTAGACACTGAGACACTTAGAATACCAAAGCTTTTATTGGAGTAAGCACCTTTGAAAGGAAAAGAGGAAGCAGGATGAGGCAGGGAGGGCAGGCGAGCTGCCATCCCAGGGGAACTCTGGGAAAAAGATCACTCATGGCGGAGTTCTTTGTTGGACTGAAACAGCTAGGTCCTTGTATCCTAGGTGCTTGCCCCCCTCTGAGAAGAGCATGCTCTCAATTTCCATAATTTAGTGAAATCATTGGCCACCAATCCCTCCTGTCTTGAGAGTAGTGTGACCTCAGTTTGAAAGCTAAGGTGGACCCTGGTGAAGTAGCAGCTGGTGGCTCCTTGCAGCTGGATGGCACGTCTTGTCTTAAAGGGGGATCTAAGTGGCACCTCTCCATGCCTGCCACAGCCCACCCCTTGCCCATATGGATCCACTTCCCCTAAAAACATGCAGAGAGTGACTGCTCCAGGGTGCCATGGACCTCTCTTGCTGAGGATAAATGTTGAAAGAGGAGTTTGGTGAGACCAACTATAGCACCTTCCTGCAAATGGTTTTGGAATCATAGCTGGTCCTCATTACTCCCCCTTTCATTCTAAATTCCTCAACTGTCATCTTTGCTGGTCTTGGTGGTTTTTTTGATAGTATAAACCAAGCTCTCATTCCTGAGGTCCTGGGAGCCAAACCCTTCTCAGACCAGGGTTGCTGCACTAGTCCTTTCAGTTACAGCTGGGCGAGGAGTACAGAGTGCCTCCAGTGGATCTGCTAAGTTCCACACATGTTACTCCTGCTCCCATCCTCTGACAGCAGGCTTACCTCCACTTGGAGTTCAGGGTCAATACCCTGACTAGATGGTGACTTCTTGTCTACTGGTCCCTGAACACAGAGTCCAAAGTGCCCACATAGTAGCAGCAGACTCTAGTTCAATGGCACTCTTGCAATATTGCCTGGAGAAGGTATACACCCTCTGAGAACTAGGACTTCTGATGCTGTAGAACACGGAGTTGTGGGGATGGGAAGTACTAAGTCCCTCAGTGGTTCATTGGGTGTGATGGTAAGTGGGGTCACTCCTGCCTCCACTCCTTGGTTCTGAAATCTATACATTCTTCCTGTTGTAGACACAGCATCGTATAGGCTTCCTGATTCAATAAGTATACTGTGTACAGGAGATGGCAGCACATCTTGGCAGGGTATTGTCTCCCACCTGGCACTGAAGCAGGCCATGCCAGCAGCTTCTAGGTGGCACAGTATGTGATAGGACAAGTGGATCCTGTGGCCATTGGTTAACTCCCTAATTGGGTGTTAACATGTATAGATCCCATGTTCAGCAAGTCCATACTGGCAGATCAGGTGTTTTATAAGTCCCTAGACTGTGTTCAGACCCTGTAGGCCCGAAAAAAAAAGACATACCTAGAATAGGAGGCTGTCCTTATGTGAATAAACTGCTGGTGCTTCTAGGAAGGAATGAGCCTACCATAGTGAATTTGCCATCAAGTGACCAGTTGGTCCTCACAGCCTCATCAGGGTCTCGGCATTGGTATATGCTGCTGGCAGGTTGGAGAGTCACAGTGAGCAGTGTCTAAGTTGGCCTTAGTAAGTGGGAGCCCACGTGGGTGGGTTCCATGTTTAGCCTCCATCTTTGCCACTTAGTGTGCACATTTTACCAGCACTGAGGTGGGCACTGGCAAAAGTTAATAGAACAGGCTAAGTCATTTCCTCTACTTGGTTGTTTAGTACCTCTTCTGTGCTGGGTGCTATCTGGTGGGCATTAACATGTGATACAGTTTTTCAAGTTTTGTGTCCACTCCATATGCCCATCCACATGCCTGTACCCCAGACCTCCTAATCATCCATTCTTTTTCCTCCCAAACTTCTGATCGGCTGGCAGGCCATTTGCTGCTATTTCTATACATATTTTACCGCTCCTCCCTCACAAAGTGAATGATCAGTGCACCTCAAAAAATTCTGCCCAGTTTTTGCAGAAAGATTGCAAGTTTTTTTCCCTGTTTTTCAGGGTCACCTTTGAGTGAGGGTCCATTTTCAGCCTGCAACTACAGAATGAGATAAGTAATCAATAAACCAAGCCCAAGCATTCCTCTTCCTTCAGTGGATCATACAGGTCCTCCAGCAACCACGGTGGGTGGGGTGTGGGTGCCACTGTGCAGACATGGTGGTGGAGATACTTGCTCTTGCGGTTTGCTTATGTCCTCCAGTCCTGCTTGGAACTGCTCCTGTATATATCATTTCCATCTCCCAGTGGACTGCTGCCGATCCTACTAGCTTATGACTTGGTGCTTCCCACAGGACTTAGTTAAAATGGGCAGTTCTGGACACAGCATCACTGGGTCTCAAAGTTCCATGTCTACCAGGGCCCAGTAGCACACCAGAAGCTGTTTTTCCAAAAGCATATAATTATCTTCTGCAGTTAGAACCACCTTGCTTCAGGACCCCAGGGACCTGCATTGTGATTCTCTCATTGGGCCTTGTCATATTTTCCACACTGCTGCTGCTTTCCCTCCTACCTCCAATATATAAGATCTGCCAGATCACATAATTCAAGCTGCTAATTTCTTCGTATCTGTCACTTCTGGGTCTACTTCTAATGATTACTTTTTTTTTTTTTTTTTCAAATTATAGGTCATAATTTTTGTTTCTAGTAACTTTTTACTGAATGTTGGGAATTATGAGTGTTATGTTGTTTGTTGATGGATTTTGTTATATTCCTATAAAAAGCATTGGGCTTTATTCTGTTTCAGTTAAGTTTCTTGAAATTAGTTTGATCCTTCCAAGGCTTGCTTTTAAGCGTTGTTAGGGGAAGCCCAAAGAAGCCTTTGGTCTAGGGACAATTTGACCTTGGTACTAAGGCAACACCCTTTTGAGGACTCCATGAATTATGAGTTATTTCTACTTTGGCTAGTCAGAACACAGACTTCTCCCAGCCCTATAGATGATCTGTAAATTATTTGCTCTACTACTTTCCAGTTACTCATTTCTTGGCTTGGGTAGTTTCTTCTTACACCTTCAGTCAACCAAGGACTCTAGAGGACCCCCTGCAGATCTACAGCGCTCCCTGTGTGTGTGTGCTGCTTCCTCCTCTCCTCTCACATGCTCTGCCCGACAAGTTCTACCCAGCTAGGCCTGAGTCCTTAACACTGATCTCTACCTCCTCAACCCAGCAGGACCACTGGTCTCTGGCTTCCCCCTCCCTGCTTTGCTGACTAGAAACTGCCTCCAGGCCATTAGCTTAAGCAATCATTGGACTCACCTCATTTTTCCCCTTTCTCTCAGAGATCACAGTCCTGTACTACGAACTTCCAGCATCTGAAAACCATTGTTTCATATATTTTCTCTGGGTTTTTAGTTGTTTAAGAGGGAAGGGTAAA
Source organism: Aotus nancymaae (assembly GCF_030222135.1). NCBI lineage: Eukaryota > Metazoa > Chordata > Mammalia > Primates > Aotidae > Aotus > Aotus nancymaae. Next base: position 29,266,226 of record NW_026988454.1, read on the forward strand.
TTGGGTTCCCATTTCACCATCATGGCCAGAAGCAGATGTTCACCTGAGGTGCTTAAAAAAAACATAGTTCAAGGCAATATTGATTATGGTTTACTGCCCTGTTTGGAGGAGTTTAGAAGTTTATACTTTTTCCCCATAGGTCAGGGAACAATTGTAGGGGTTATTCTGCCTGCCAAGGATGCCAATCTCAATCACACATTCAGGGATTAGGCAGATAACCAACTAGACAACCTGCAGACCTGAAGAGCCACCTGGTCTCTTCAAGGTCTCATCATCATCCAGATTGCTCTCAGCAAGCGAAGTTCCATCACAGCCTTTCCTGCCAGCCCCAGCCTGCCAATGAGAGCCACCGCTGAGCTCCTTCATGATGCTCAAGCCCACTCATCAGTGCATTCTTGGCCGTGCTGAAGGATGGATCCCCTGGGCCTTCCTGTGGAATGTAACTGTCTAATGGGTCACCTTGCCTCATATATCCATGCTGGCATGCTCCCTTCCCCGAGCCTTCTCCTTCCCTTCTCTATTAGTTTGTTCCAGCCATTCAGGCATTTCAACATTTTGATCACTCTAGGCTTCTACCAAGCTGCCCTAGAGCAGTGAGTCTGTATCATCTCCTGCCATTTTTCTCATGGTGTGAAATCCTGTATCCTGAGAGCCCCAAGTCAGTATACCCCCTCTTTTATCTAGTTGTATAAACCCGGCCCCTTTGACCAAGCACCCTCAGGATCCAGTCCCAAGAGTACACTCCTGGCCCCTGCAGTATATGCCGCCAGGTTAGACAGCTCCTCTAACAGAGTCCATTTCTCCCTGGTCAGACTCCTGCCGCAACCAGTTATGTTGTGACTTAGGTCTCATTATAGGCCTGGTAGCCAGGAGAACGGGTGGGGAGTGCTTCTGAAGGGGCTCTGTTGCCTCATGGGGAAAGACCCTGGACACTGTCCTTCCTTGTGTTAGAGAAGAGGCAGGAAGAGAGAGTAGTTCCAGCTCTTCATGGGGAAGGGTGGGCCTCTTCTGCAGGCTCTGAATATTCAGGGAGTCTCCTAGGGAGTCAAATGGTTGCGGACATCCACTGAATGCTCCCATCCCATGTTTTAGGTTCCCAAGTTTGATTCCAACCTTGATAGAACAGGCCTGGCTTGGTTGAATATTTGTTGGCCATTAGCTACTTTTACCATCAAATCCTGTGCTTGACCTTCAGCTTGCTCTGCCTGGCTACAGCATGAGATGAGGACTTATTGGCAAGCTACCAGAGACTCTGCCGCTCACACTTAGTATTGTTTGTTAACTGACCTCAGCTTTTCATTATCCACTTGCAGGACACCAATCCAACTCAGCAGTAACCATGCAAGTCCACTGTCCTTGTCTCTGTTATCCACCCTTCCAATACTGGAGACACCCAAATCACCCCCGAGTCACTGCATTCTCCTGCACCAGCATGCCATTTCATCTGAAGTCTTCATCATTGGACAGCCTTCTTGTGCCAGGAGCTGTCTCTGCCGCCTATCCACCAGGGATGGGGGCCTCCAAGCCAGACAGTGAGTCACTCAGCCTGCAAATGCTGTCTTACCACCTACGTTCATGGGCCACTGGTACCAATTGTGCCAATTTTAGGCTGAGATGGAGTTAGGAGTACAAAGCTGGTGAAGTGACATCTCTAAGAGGAAAAGGGAAAAGCAGGATTGCGCAGAGGAACTGTAGGATCTAACAAAGTCCTAAAGGATCTAGCCTACCAAAAAGCTCCAGAGCAGAGACTATTTATTTATTTATTTATTTATTTTGAGACTGAGTCTCGCTCTGTGGCCCAGGCTGGAGTACAGTGGCACAATATCAGCTTACTGCAACCTCCACCTCCCAGGTTCAGGCAATTCTCCTGCCTCAGCCTCCGGAGTAGCTGGGACTATAGGCACACGCCACCACACGCAGCTGATTTTTGTATTTTTAGTAGATACAGGGTTTCACCATGTTGGCCAGGCTGGTCTCAACTCCTGACCTCAGGTGATCCACCTGCTTCAGCCTCCCGAAGTGCTGAAATTACAGGTGTGAGCCACCATGCCTGGCAGAGACTGTTTATTAGAGGGGTTTCGAATTGGGTAGAAATGACTAGGTCTTTTTTTTTTTTTTTTCCTGAGACAGGGTCTTGCTTCATCACCAAGGCTGGAGTGCAGTGACATGATCATGACTCACTGCAACCTCCACCTCCCAAGTTCAAGCAATCCTTTTGCCTCAGCCTCCAGAGTAGCTGGGACTACGGGTGTATGCCACTACACTTGGCTAATTTTTTATTTTTTGGACAGCCAGTCTCATTAGGTTGCCCAGGCTGGTCTTGAACTCCTGGGCTCAAGCAATCCTCCCACCTTGGCCTCCTAAAGTGCTGGAATTACAGATATGAGGCACTGTACCTGGCCTAAATGGCTAGGTCTTATACCACCACCTTGCTCAGTTAATGGCTGGAAGTTGCCAGAAAAAAGCATGCTGTCAGTGACCACTGCCTTGCTCAGCTGTAGACCAGGTCCCCCTCTCTCCCATAGAATAGTGTGTCCTTATCTTGAAATGTGAGGTGGATCCTGAAGACAGTAACAGGGGAGACTGTCAGTGAACCACACCCCTCACAGCTGGGCGGCCGGTACTCTCTTGAAGGTAAATTTGAGTGGCACGCCTCAGGCTGCCTGCCATAACTTCAAATCCCAGAATAAAACTGACCATTCTTTGGCCACAGTAACAATTAAGTACCAGAAACAATCAATGACAATTACGCATCAGTAACCTCACCTCTAAACCAGGCTTCTAAATCATGCTAATCAGCAGTAGCCTCATTCTGGTAACTGCATCTCCATAGCTAGAGCTCCATCAACTCCTAAACGCTTTTGAAAGTCTGTTAATCCTTCCTAAAACCCTGCACAAGGTCAGCAGTTTTCTTTATCTGGAGAGACTGTGCCCTACAAGAGCAGTGCTCGTGCTCAGCAAGCAGTGTGTGCAGCTTTTTGTTCTGGGCACCGAACGTGGCCTCCTCCTTTAATGCTGTCACCTTTGCCCAAGATGTTCCCCTCACCTCTGCCTCTGGCTTTCATCTGACTCCTCCTCATCATTCAAGTCTCAGCTGTCTCTCGAGAGGCCTTTGCTGACCACCTTATGTGAGAGCCACCACCCCCTACCTAACCACACTCTACCCCACTACCCTATTTCAGTTCTTGATCACACTTGCCAATTTCAAGTATCTTATTTGTGTTGAACTTCCTTACTCTCTAGAATGTAAACTGCATAAGGACAGGGGCCTTGTCTGTCATGTTCACAGCGGGAGGGTGAATGAAATGGGTAAGTGGGTGGAAAGATGTTGTTGGAGCTGGTAAAGTCAGTGATGAGGGGCTTGGGACAGATTTGCTCACCATTTCCCAGCCCTTAGCGGAGTCCTTGCAACACAGAAGGACTCCCTACGATGAGTTAAAGAATGAATGAAAATACATAACAGAGGCCGGGCACGGTGGCCCACGCCTGTAATCCCAGCATTTTGGGAGGCCAAGGCAGGCGGATCATCTGAAGTCGGGAGTTTGAGACAAGCCTGACCAACACGGAGAAACGCCATCTCTACTACATATACAAAATGAGCCAGGCATGGTGGCGCATGCCTGTAATCCTAGCTACTCAGGAGGCTGAGGCAGGAGAATCGCTTGAACCCGGGAGGTGGAGGTTTCGGTAGGTGGAGATCATGTCATTGCACTCTAGCCTGGGCAACAAGAGGAAATTCCATCTCAAAAACAAAACAAAACAAACAAAAAAACCAACTAGAAAATATGTGACAATTTAATTAAATGTTTAGGGGGAAAAGCAAGATTTTTAGGGGGTGAAGTGGAGACCAGAAAGAAAGGAATGAATTAACTACGTTTAAATGGAGTATTCTTGTGCAGTGGGGCAGTGGGAGGATGTGTGAGTGGGTTCAGCAGAGAATGTATGGTGGCAGCTGCAAAAGACAGTTGATTTTTGTGTCCAACTGAATTTCACCTCTCTGGGCCTGACAGCCTAGTGGTTCCACACAAGATAAATCTTAACATTTTTATTGATACTATCTGGAGGGGATCTCATCCAACTGACACACTTCCAAGAAGAAAAAAAAAGGCAATATGATATTGATAGAGTGGAAAAGAGGGATGTGCCATGAAATTTCCCTGGATCCTCACAGAAATAAAGACCACCATAGTTAGGACCAATTTATATGTTTACAGACTACTGCCCTCTGTTACCTGTGTAGATAAAGCTTCAAGCATTAAAAAGGCACATTGGAAATAAGCTTAATTAACAGTAGTACTCTCAATAGAGGACACTAGACACACACTTTACTTTTAGGTCCTGTTGATGTCTATGATAAACAGTCGTTTTGCCTCTGACAGTGGAACTTCCTCTCATTTTCTCATTCGTTTTCTTTGGAGGGTTCATGTTTTTGAATCAGCCACACTTCATTATTTCTATTAAGCAATTTGAAAGGACTGTTGTAACCTGCAGTGTAGTAAACCTTCTCATCGAAAACTTTTCCATCTTCCCTCAAAATGCTTGCTAATGTCAGAAGTTGTTCTTGATTCTTTTGGGCACTAGAAAATCCATCGAAAGACCTACAAAGGAGAAAGGAAATAACTGTGAATGATTTTAATACTGATGTGAATGTCAGTCTGAAGCAAAAAGCAGGCGCTGGTACCGTGAATGCTGGATGAAGCGCAGCTTCAAAGTTACTCCTTCGTGGCCAGGTGCGGTGGCTCATGCCTGTAATCCCGGCACTTTGGGAGGCCGAGGTGGGCAGATCACTTGAGGTCAGGAGTTCAATACGAGCCTGGCCAACACGGTAAAATCCCATCCCTACTAAAAATACAAAAATTAGCCGGGTGTGGTGGTGGGCACCTGTAATCCCAGCCACTTGGGAGGCTAAGGCAGGAGAATTGCTTGAACCTGGGAGGTGGAGGTTGTAGTGAGCCAAGATTGTACCACTGCACTCCAGCCTGGGACGACAGAGTGCAAAGACTCTTTCTCAAAAAATAAAAATTAAAAAAGCTACTCCCTCTCAGCAGATGAACCAACCACTCCTGCCTGTGATTCCCGGTCTCTGTGTGACCTCAGAAGCACTGAGGAAACCCAGGAGGATGCATCCCCTCCTTCCATCTGTTGACAGGCAGATTTGGAACCTACACAATCTCAAGTGCTATACCTTGTGCTTCTCAAAGCTTTCACATGTATACAGGTCACCTGGGGATTTTGCTACAATGCAGGTTCAGGTCTGGGGTGGAGCCTGAGAGTCTACATTTTGTTTGTTTCTTTTGAGGCAGAGTCTCTCTCTCTTGCCCAGGCTGGAGTGCAGTGGCACAATCTCTGCTCAGTGCAACCTCTGCCTCCCAGGTGCAAGCGATTCTCCTGCCTCAGCCTCCTAAGTAGCAGGAATTACAGGCGTGCACCAACATGCCCAGCTAGTTTTTTTGTACTTTTAGTAGAGACGGGATTTCGCCATGTTGTCCAGGCTGGTCTTGAACTCCTGACCTCAGGTGAACCTCCCGCCTCAGCCTCCCAAAGTGCTGAGATTACAGGCGTGAGCCACGGCACCCAACCGAGTCTGCTTTTCTACCAAGCTCCCACATCCATGCTGGTGCTGTTGATCAGAGAGAGGACCATACTGACACCCCTGCAGAAGCCCCTTTTCCAGACTTGATTTTCTCTTGAACACTGCCCTTTTTTCTCTCCTAGGGAAAAGAATAAGTGCTGGATTACAAATGAATGTTATAGTTTTCACCTCTCTGAATTTATGATCCAATGGAAGAGATCAACATTTTGGCAGCTCTCTCTATATATCCTGAGAAGGCTGTTTTTGTGTGTGTGTGTGTGTGTTTTTTTTCTGAGACGGGGTCTCACTCTGTTGCCCAGGCTGGAATATGATGTGACAGCGTACTGCACTCTTGACCTCGTGGGCTCAAGCAGTCCTCCCACCTCAGCCTCCTGAGTTGCTGGGACCACAGGTGCACACTGGACTAATTTTTTAAAAAACCTGTAGAGACAGTCTTATGATGTTACCCAGGCTGGTCTCAAACTCCTGAGCTCAAGTGATCCACCTGCCTTGGCCTCCCAAAGTGTTGAAATTACAGGCATGAGCCACTATGCCCAGCCTCTGAGAAGGGTTTTAAACAAAGAGACAGGATCAATGTGTTGTGGGAGCACTGAGGACGTGGTTAAATCTGGGGTAAGGAGGGTCATCTGAGTTGGGCCTGAATGGAGGACGGTTTTGCTGAACAAAGAAAGGGGAGTGATAGGAAAGAGACCATACATCTAAAAATACCAAGTGTTTTCCTGGTGAGGCAGAAAATGAGGCCAGGAAGGTGAGTCAGAGCTAGAAGGAAGAACCTTGTACATTAGCCTAAGGCCTTTTGAGATTATTTCTAAGGATGTTGAGCAGAAAGGTGCAACTTGATCAGATCTGGGTTAGACTATAAGCTGATAGCTAATAGATTGGTGAGGAAGGATCCAGTCAGGAGGCTGCTATGGGGATGTGGAAGAAAAGACAGTCAAAAGGTTAAAATAAGAAGTGGGAAAAGAATACAAGTTTAAGTATAGATTTTTCAGTAGATAAACAAAAGCATCCTGAGATTAAATCATGACAGCACTGACCTAGCTGAGCTGCTGCCACACAAGCATGATGAATTTGATTTTGAGGGTTAAGAATAAGGAACACTGAGAAACAAAAATATACTTAATATACCTTATTTGATATAAGTTCTGTTATCAATACACCAATGCAAAAAATCGATCCTACCACGCTTCAGATGAGATACCATTTCTCAAGGGTACAAACCATGTCTGTTCTATGTAACAATGTCTACCCAGCACCTAGAACCACTCCTGGCATGCAGTTCCCTTTAATCCTGTCAAGTTAGGAATCTCGGCACGCACATGTATAAACACCGCAGGAGAGTTGATAGAACTCTTCTGTTCTATCATTTTTATGTCATTTGAATATAATTCTGAACCACGGTAAGAAACATTTTGGCCCAGGCACTGTGGCTCACACCTGTAATCCCACCACTTTGGGAGGCCGAGGTGGGTGGATCACCTGAGGTCAGGAGTTCAAGACCAGCCTGGCCAACGTGGTGAAACCCCGTCTCTACTAAAAATACAAAATTAGCCAGGCATGATGGTGGGTGCCTGTAATTCCAACTACTCCAGAGGCTGAGGCAGATGAATCACTTGAACCTGGAAGGTGGAGGTTGCAATGGGCCGAGATTGTGCCACTGCATTCCAGGTTGCACAAGAGTGAAACTTCGTCTCAAAAAAAGAAAAAAGAAATATTTTGGCTCCTAAATGTGTTATTTATTTCCTTAATAATAACCAATAACCAATGCTTAGCATGTTCTGCCTAAAAGGAATTTGTTTTCAAATTCATTTTCCCTTAAAATCAAATCTTGAACCCTCTAATTAGAAATCAGCTTTTGTTCTCTGAATGTGTGTTGTATTCATTGTTTTATTCAGAACACAAAATGGTGCCCACCACCCTCACCCCCACGTGCCTGCCTTGCCAGGGGCTGGAATATATGAACATAGAAAGATGCTGTCATATTCTTGAGGAAGTTTCAGTCTATAAATAAGTCACTATTACGTAGAAGAAGAATAGAAGGAAGGGCACCAAGGACAGAGTCGCTAGCTAAATCGAGAAATTGAAAAAAGCATCAGGGAAAAGGTGTCATTTGTCCTGAAGGATGACAGTGGGCTCTCCAGGAAGAGAGAAAAGAGAGTACTCAAGCTAGGAGGGTTTGATGTTCATGTTCCAAGTGTTTTATGTAAATTAACTCATCTGATCTTCATGGCAACCCTATGAGATAGGTACATACTATGATTATATGCCTTTTAAAACCTTCAGATTTTAGCAAGGAAAAGTGGACTCATGTGCCTGAGGTCAAAGGTAACAAGATGTGGAAGAACATGGCATGTTCTGTGAAGGGTGAGAAGCACAGGTGGTGGGAAGGGAAGCTGCAGAGACAGGGCTGGCCCAGGTCACATGGGGCGCTGCACTGTGTGAACAATCTGAGCTTCCCTGGGGAAGCAAGAGGAATCTGACAGAGAGTCCGGGCTTTTGTCATTGAGAAAGATCACAGTCCCAGTGTGGAAGAGGAGAGGAAAAGGCTGGTGGCAGTGAAGACGGCTTGCAGGCTACTGAAGTGAAATAGTCAAGAAATAATTCAGTGGAGATCAATAAACATCCTAGTATCTATTGGGGGTGTCAGGCATGTGCTGAGAACTGGGGTACGCAAAGATAACTTAGTGCGGTCCCTATAAGATGAAGACCCGAATAAGTAACATGGCGATGCAGACAAGGGAACAAAGCCCGGAATCATTTTTGAGGTGAAGGGGACAGATTTGGGAACCAATTGTCAGGAACCATGTGCCGATGGTGACCGTAAGTTCCCTGCTCAGGAAACTGTCTTGGCTAGGCATGGTGGCTCATGCTTGTAAACCCAGTGCTTTGGGAGGCCGAGATAAGTAGATTGCTTGAGCCCAGGAGTTCAAGACCAGCCTGGGCAACATAGTGAGATCCCGTCCCTACAAAAAATTATAAATTAGCTGGGCATGGTGGTGGCACACGCCTGTGGTGCCAGCTACTCAGGAGGCTAAAGTGGGAGGATCCCTTGAGCCCAGATGTTCCAGGAGGCAGTGAGCTATGATCATGCCACTGCATTCCAGCCTGGACAACAGAGCGAAACCCCGTCTCAAAAGAAAAAAAAAAGACAGGCGCTATAAGATCAGAGAAGATTTGGGAACTGGGGGAAGGCTCATTTTTAGGGTTGAGTTTGATTCCCTCAACCCCAAACAGAGATGTCCAACAAGCAGGGAAATCAGATCTGGAGACATTTACTAGATTTGAGAATCATTCGACTCAGGGAGTTGAAGCAATATGAATGGATCACCCAGAACAAGTCAGCTATGAAATGAGGGCCAAAAACGGGCATCAACAGTGTTCCTAGGGTGAGAAGCGGAGAAGGAACCAACAGAGGTAAAGAAACAGGAGAGGCGAAATGACAAGAGAGTGACACTGAAAGTTAAAGGATAAGCAAGTATTAAGGGACCAGGTTGGTCCACACATGACTGCTGCAGGGGTCACGTGGGAGAGGACGGCAACCACGTGACAGATACGGAGGCACTGCTGAGGAAGGCAAGGGCACTTAAGGAGAGGGTGGGAGTCATACTGGATCATGGTGGTTTGAGGTAAAGGCCATTTTGATAAGGTCTTGGAATGAAATGAGGAACATTTATTGGAACTTGGAGGAAAGGTGATCCTTGTCATGACATGGCAAAGAAACTGTGTCCAAGTGTAATGTGGACAGTATAACTTGTGGGTTATGAAATAGGATATTTGGCTGAACATTTTCTTGTTTTTTCTTTCTTTTTTTTTTTTTTGAGATGGAGTTTCCTCTTGTTGCCCAGGCTGGACTGCAATGGCGCGATCTTGGCTCATCGCGATATCCACCCATGTTCAAGCGATTCTCCTCCCTCAGCCTGCTGAGTAGCAGAGATACACACGCCACCATGCCTGGCTACTTTTTGTATTTTTAGTAGAGATGGGGTTTCTCCATGTTGGTCGGGCTGGTCTCAAACTCCCGACCTCAGGTGATTGGCCCACCTCGGCCTCCCAAAGTGCTCAGATTACAGGCATGAGCCACCATGCCCAGCCTTGGCTGAATATTTTCTAAGCAAAATGTAAATGGAAGCTATGGCTTGGCTTCTCTTGATAGTAGAATACAAGAAGAGGGAATTTAAAGAGTAAATTTTTAATCAAAAGGGAAGCAGAACTTAAACATTTGGAAAATTCTTAGCCTATCCATATTAAAAGAAATGAGAAAGCTTGTTTGAGAGAGAACAAGGGTAAGGCAAGCAACCTTTGATAAGGAGATTAATGTGGAACTGCCATCTAAACAGAAACCAGGACCTATTCTCCAGGCTAATGGAAGAACCGTGCCAAAGGCATTTCAGAAATCATGAGCTGCCTCTCCCATCACATGCCAAGTGGAGTGCCTAGGGGGCAGAAGAATTTCAAAGGAGGGTCTTTGGGCACCTGGGGGCCTTGGAACTCACTGCCTAGTACTGCCTGGCCAACGTTCCCTCATTCCAGCGCAGTCCTCCCTGGATGCCCCAGGTTCAGCTCCAGTGGGCTGAGGTGTGGCCTGGGCTGGAATGGCTGTCCCTCCGGAAGGCACAGGCAGTTCACCTCGGCAGCATCCATGTGATGCTGTGGGGGTTTGGCTACCTTCATCTTGAAGGATGGAGCTGCCCCAGGGCCTTGGGTATGTGACCAAAGCAGAAAGCCACAGTGAGAGTGAGCTACTGCAGAGTCCCCAGTAGGGAAATGGCTAATGGAGCCATGGGAGCAGGGCACACCAGTCTGGGAGGGCCACCAGTGTACAATTCGAGCCTGGTAAAACTGCAGGGGGTCCCTCAAACTGTGAGAGCTGCAGTGGGGTGGGGCCATCCACAGCCATGGGCAGGGCCACTTGAAGCCTTGGGGGCCCAACCTCTGTTCAGCAGAGCTCCACGAGTGGGACCTTCATCCCAGTGGGCCTAGAGGGAAGAGCTCTGAGTCACAGAAAATGAATCTGAAGACTTAGAACTTACCTGGAACCTGTTACCCATTTCCTTTTTCCTATTTCTTCCTTTTGGAACGAGATAGCTATCCTCTGTCTGTCCCACCATTGTATTTTGGAAGCATGTAACATGTTTGATTTCACAGGTTCACAGATGGAGGGGAAATGGTCTCAGGATGAATTGTACCTTGAGCCTTAGGTTCAATTTTGATGATCTTTAGATGAATTTAGACTTTTGAGTTGATGCTGGAATGAATTCAGACTTTTGGGGCTATTGGGATAGAATGAATGTATTCTGGATGTGAGATGATATGAATTTTACAGGGTCAGGGCAGAATGCTATGAACTCCATGTTTGTGTCTCCCCAAAATTCATATATACACTTTTTTTGAGACAGGGTCTCATTCTGTCGCCCAGGCTGGAGTGCATTGGTGCAATCATGGCTCACTGCAGCCTCTACCTCCTGGGCCCAAGTGATCCTCCTACCTCAACTTCCCAAGTAGCTGGGACCACAGGCATATGCCACGAGGCCTGGCTTATATATATATGTGTGTGTGTGTGTATGTGTGTGTGTGTGTTGTGTGTGTGTGTGTGCACGTGTGTATACATATATATACACACACACACATATATACATTTTTTTTTTTGGTAGAGATGGGGCCTTGCTATGTTGCCCAGGCTGGTCTCTAACTCCCAGGCTCAAGTGATCCACCTGCCTCAGCCTCCCAAAGTGCTTGGCTTCAAAATTCATATTTTGAAAACCTAATCACTAATGTGATCATATATTAGGAGATGAGGCCTTGGGAAAGTGATGAGGTCATGAGGGTAGAAACTTGTAAAACATGTCCAGTAAAGCTGCCTTGGCTCTTCCACCATGTGAGGACATTACCAAGAAGGTACCATCCATGAACCAGGAAACAGGCCCTTGCCAGTCACTGAAACTGACAGCACCTTCAACTTGAACATCCTTGTCTCCAGAAATGTGAGAGATAAATTTCTGTTTCTCTTAAGCTACCCAGCCTATGACATTTTGATACAACAGCCTGAACAGACTAAGACTTTTGTTTTAAGGTACTTTTGTTCAGGTCTAACTATATTGTAGTCTTTCGTCTTGGGGGCATGTAGTTTGCACCATGTCTTATATGAAGGGCATGCAATAGACTCATTAAATGAAGTGATTCTATCTTGCAGCAGACCTCAGTAACATAAAAAACAAAGCCAGGAGGAAAACATCACAAAATGCATTACATCTGATTTTACCAAAGGGTGAAAGCCTTTTGAAATTGCGTTGGCGCAAAACTGTGAGTGCACGCAAGTAAAACTACCAGTCAGCAAGGCTATAAATTAGCTACCACTTACCGTACAAACACAGTCATTTCGGCTCTATCTTCAATGAAGACATCTGACTCTAAAGGCTTGGGTGGATCAAATTGCTGTTCAGAGGGAATATACAGGGAAATGGTAATGGTAGACTCACTAAAAGGACCTGAGCCAGGCTCCACGTAGCTTATCACTGGAGCTGTCATCTTTATTTTCATCTCTGTGACATAAAAATGAAAGCAAATTTAGTGTATTTTTGGCTACTTTAAACATTTAACCTATTCTTTTTTGATCTCTGTGTTTTGATTTACTTCACATTATTGACATATTTACCTTTAAGACAATTTTCATCTTAAAACAGTGAGGTCAAAATTACTCAATTACTCCCCACATTAAACCACTTTCTGTAATACTGATATTTTGGGTTAATTCTTAATTTTTAGAGACAAAAGGGGAAATTAGAGATTACATGGTCAGTCAATTCTTTTTTTTTTTTTTTACAGTTCAGATAATGAGGTCCCACAGGCTAAGAGACCTGCTAAAATATAAATAGCAGCAAAGCCAGAGCAAAAGCTATGACTTGATGCTTTTAATCTTGGTACCTTCTTGTCTCCTGATGCCTCTGATCCTACCAGTCACCAAATTATCTTGAAGTGTCAGCCGTAGAAAAGGACTTACCACGAGTTACATCCAACCCCAGTTCATCCAGCAAAATCAGAAAACAGAGGTTGAAAACAGTGTAAACCCTGGTCCTGAGGAGTCTTGTCTGAAAACAAGACAAGTCTTTGATGACTTGGTTATTTTTCTATGATAAAGGATACTTCTTTAATAAGCTAACACTCAATAGTAAGCCTGGGGACTCAATTACAATATGCATAATTACCAGGAAAACTGCTTTTACCTTTCTCATTTTTGCCTTGAATGTAGCTGTTCAGTTTCGTAAAGCCGGTTTGGATGGCTGAATCCCAGTCCATAGACTCCACGGACGTGCTGACCCACTTGGCTGGTCCATAGTGTCGGATCTCATAACTTCCGGGCTAAAGTGGAACAGAGAAAACTTCGAGAAGCAATTCTAAGAAGGGGAGGAGTGAGATGCAAAAATACCGGTGCCATGATCTCGGGTCGATCTGGAGCCGGCCTGTCTAGGGGCTGCACCGCCCCGCTCCTTAGGGCTGGGAAAAGCCCCTCCAAGAGCTTCCCCTCCTTGCGATTAGGGACCGCAGCGGCCCCAACCTCTCACGCTGGGGACTCGATTCACGCTTTAAAGACAAGCATCTATGACACCCCCTCTGCTCGGAGGGTTCCACTGCGCGTTCTGGGACTAACTAGTTCCTCCCCGCCCCGCCACCCCGCAAAGACAAGAAATTGAGGTGGGACCTGTACTGAGCGTAGGGGGTGGGTAGAGCTAAATGACTGGAGTTTCTAGTTTGCGTAAGATAAGGGGTAGGGGCTCGGACCATTTAAAAAATTATACTTTTTACTTAACTCTACCGGACCCGCCGGCCTCACTGCAAATCAGCCGGAAGGCGGGCCCGGCCCCTCCGCTCCCGGGTCGGCGCCTACCTGGGGGCCCGCGTCCTCCGGGGCCTTCCAGCCCGGCGTCTCCACCGCTTGGGCCTCCGCGACCTCGGCCGCCCCGGGGTCTGGCTGGAGCGGCTCGGCCATGGGCGGCGTCGACGCTCCGGGAGCCTGGCCAGCCGCGCCGAGGGCCCGCACCCCGGCTGCCCCTCCTGCGTGTGCGCGCCCCGCCGAGGCCCCGAGTCCCCGCCCTGCAGACGCGGTCCCTCCTCCCCGCCGCACAGGAGACCCGAACTCGCCGGATGCGCCCGGCTCTGGGCCGCTAGGGGGCGCCGCCACCAGGCCGTGGCCTGCTCCCGACCCCTGGCAGATCCGACCCGGGTGGTGCACCCTGCCCCGGCCCCTCTGCGGGGACTGGGAGCCTCGCTCGCTTTGGTCCATCTTCTTTTGGGGGCACCTCCCGCCCTCCCCTGCCCCTGCCCTTGTTTTTGAGGGAAAGTCGCGCAGAGGTGGCCCCGCGGGCAGCGGGGGTGGCGCGGTTTCCGTGCAACCGGTTTGGGCACCTCTGTCGCGGCCTCGCCTGCGCTGGGAGCCGCGGGCGCGGACCGGGGCTCAGCCCTGGCCGCGGCGGGGACGGCCACCCGCACCTAAAGGGTGTCCCGGCGCCGCCACGGGCAGAGAAAGGCAGGAGGGGGCGCCTGGCGACCCGACTCCCGGGGCCCAGCCAGGGCGAGCGGCCATACTAACCCCAAGAAGGTGTCCTAGGGCCCAGACACTCCTCAGGGTCCCTTGCGGAGGAGGTGGCGGGGCCACAGACACAAGGCGAGAATCTGGAACTCTTCTGGTTTCTGAACTTTTCCCCGACAGGACCCCAAACCCTCCGAGTCATCCTTCCAGGCTTAACGGGACTCGGGGAGAGGTAGAGCCGAGGCCAGACCCCAGTGCGTTTCAAGAATTTTGGTTACCAGGGCTTTCCGGAGCCAAGCGGGGTGCGGCTCTGTTCCCCAACCCCCCCACCCCTACGCTCCACGGGCCAGGCTGACCCGCGTGACTGTGCCCTGCGGCGGGGACCCTGTGCGACTCCAGCGCCCCCCAGCAGACCCCCATCGTGGGCAGCCAGAGCTCCGAGGCTCCCCGGGGCGACGTGACCGCTGCAGAGGCAGCTGGCACTCCCACTCAGTAGCCAACTGACAGGAGGGTGGCCGCGTGAAAAGCAATGGTGACATCCCCCAAGGGTGAAAGGGGATCAGCCCCTGTGAACGGAACAGAAAAGACAGCCAGCCGGGGCCACTGGAAATGTGGAGCCAGCACCCCCTAGTCAGGGTGCTGAGACCAAGGGGGAGCCTCCCTTCCCAGCAAGAAGACTCCCAGGAAGATGAAATTGTCTTTCAAGGCCAGGCACAGCTGCTAACGCCTATAATCCTTGACTTTTGGGAGGCTAAGATAGGCAGATCGCTTGAGCCCAGGAGTCCGTGACCAGCCTGGGAAACATGGCAAAAACCCGTCTCTACAAAAATACAAAAAAAAAAAAATAGTGCCGATAGTATAGTGGTGAGCATAGCTGCCTTCCAAAAATACACGCACACACACACACACACACACAGAGCTGGGCGTGGTGAGGCTGTGGTCTCAGCTACTCCGGAGGCTGAGGTGGGAGGATCGCTTGAGCCTGGGAAGGTCGTGGAAGCTGCAGTGAGCCGAGATCGCACCACTGCACTCTAGCCTGGGTAACAGAGTGATACCATGTCTCAAAAAACCAAAAATCTCTTTCAAGAAGGCTTTCAAATTGAGCAGCTTGTCTGTCCTTCAAGAGAAATCGGAAGGAGGGTGGGGTGATTCCTCTGCCTCCTCACCTACAGAGGATGATCAGGAGGAGGGGGAGATCAGTGCCTGTCGCCACGAGGCCACTGCCCAGGAAGGGAAGGTTGTTGCCACTCCTGAGAGCCAGGAGCCGCAGGCCAAGGGGACAGAGGCTAGTGCTGCCTCGGAGGGAGAGGCAGGGCCTCAGGCTGCAGAGCTCTCCACTCCCTTGGGGCGGAGAGTGGCCCCACACAAGACCACGCGGAGCAGAAACAGTAGCTGGGTGGGCCAGGTGGGTGATCTCTAAGCTGCAAAAACTGCTGTACTCATGAGGTCACTGCCTGGACCTGGTGCCCTGGCTGCCCTCCTGTGCCCAGAAAGGAAAGGGCTATTGCATCCTACTAGCCGTGTTCCCTTTCCTTCTCTCCCACCTGTGGATTCTCCCGTCGACCATCTGACTTTCCTCTTAAGGCCGGTTGAAGATGGTCCCTGACAGCCTCCCTAGTTAGTGATATGAAATACTCCTGTCCCTGACCCTGCCTCCTTCCCTGTCCTCACCTTGCTGAAGGCAATTTTTGGTTTTCTTCCCCAATTATTTTCCAAGTAGGTTATCTTTACCCTCCTCCCCAAATCCCTGAGCCAGAAGTGGGGTGCTTAAACTCCCAAACCTTGAGGGTCCAGACTCCCCCATGTTGACTTGTTACCCTCTTGTACTGTGCCTAGTGGCACCTGGGCACCTAGACTGCCCTGTCTAGGGTTCTATTCACGTTCAGATCTGCTTGCGAGTCAACTGTGTCTCTTTTCTGACTTGGCAAGTGCATATTAGGCTTTGGGGTCAGGGAGAGGTCTGTATTGTGAAACCACTTCTTGTCTTTTCTTCCCTCATTTTCATAATGGCCAAACCCCAGATTAGAAATTTTTTTTTTCTAACTGCTAAAACCTTCTCTTCCACCTGGTTTTACTGTATCAATTGGAAAAGGAATAAATGTCTCTTAAAATTATTTTTGTTAAATGTATTCATTTTTCCAAGAGATTTATTGAGATATAATTCATACACCTACAGTTCACCCATTTAAAGTGTACTGGTCAGTGGTTTTTAGGATCTTTAGAGCTGAGCAACCATCATCACAATGTGAGAACATTTTCATCACTCCCTGCCCTTAAAGAAACTTTATAAGTGGACAGGCACTGTGGCTCACGCCTGTAATTCCAGCACTTTAAGAGGCCAAGGCGGGCAGATCACGAGGTCAGGAATTTGAGACCAGCCTGGCCAATATGGTGACACCCCGTCTCTACTAAAAATACAAAAATTAGCCAGATGTAGTGGCACTTGCCTGTAATCCCAGCCACTCCGGAGGCTGAGGCAGAAGACTTGAGTGAGCCAAGATCGCACCGCTGCTCTCCAGCCTGGCAACAGAGCGAGAGTCCATCTCAAAAACAAAACAAAACAAAACAACTCTATAATCTTTAGCCACCACCTCCCAATTCCCCACCCCCATGCCTAGGCAACTACTAATCTGTTCTCTGTCTCTATAGTTTTGTCTATTTGGAACATTTCATATGAATGGACTCATAATACTATGTGGTCCTTTGTGACTGGTTTCTTTCACTTGACAAAATGTTTTCAAGGTTCATCTGTGTTGTGGCAGGTATTCCATTTCTTTTTATAGCTGATTGATATTCCATTGGATAAACACTTTATCGATTCATCAGATGAGGGACATTTGGGCTGTTTTCAACTTTTGGCTATTATAAATAAAGCTGCTATACATGTTAACGTACATGTTTCTGTGTGCATGTACATTTTCATGTCTCTTGGGTAAGCATCTAGGAGTGGAAGTTCTGGGTCAAATGGTAACTCTGTGTTTAACTTTCTGAGAAACTGCCAGACTGTTTTTTTGCCATTTTACATTCTCACCAGCTGGGTATGAGCATTCTATTTCTCCACATCCCCATCAACATGTGTTATTATCTGGCTTTTGGATTATAATCATCCTGGTGGGTTTGCGCTGTGGTTTGAATGTTCGTTTCTTTGGAAACTTACGTTGAAACTGAATCCCCAATTATGGCAGTATTGAAAGGTGGGGCCTTAAAAGGTGATTGGGTGATGAGGGCTCTGAAATTAATCCATTCATGAATTAATGGGTTAATGGATTATTGGATTAGCACAAGATTGCTATTGGTGGCTTTATAAGAGGACGAAGAGAGACCTGTGCTAGCACACTGAGCCCCATCACCATGTAATGCTCTGTGCCGTCACAGTACTCTGAAGAGAGTCCCCATTAGCAGGAAGGCCCTCTCTAAATGTGACCCCTTGACCTTGAACTTCCCAACCTCTATAACTGTAGAAAATAAATTCCTTTTCTTTATAAGTTACCCAGATTCAGATTTTCTGTTATAAGCAATAGAAAATAGACTAAAACAGTGCAGCTAGTGCTTTAAAATATTTTTTGAGGGCCAGGTGCAGTGGCTCATGCCTGTAATCCCAGCACTTTGGGAGGCCCAGGCGGGTGGATCACCTGAGGTCGGGAGTTCAAGACCAGCCTGACCAACATGGAGAAACCTCGTCTCAAAAATAAATAAATAAATAAAATAAAATAAAATCTTTTTTGAGGTATAATTCACATAGCATCAAAGTCACTATTTTATTACCATGTTCAATTCAGTGGTTTTAGTATATTCACTATATTGTACAAACATCATTACTACCATCTAATTCTAATTCTAGAACATTCCATCAGTCCAAACAGAAACTCCATATAGCTTGTCATCACTCTCCATCTCCCTTTCCCCAACCCCTGGCAGCTACGAATCTACTTTCTGTCTCTATGAATTTGCCTATTCTGGACATTTCGTACAAATGGAATCATGCATTATAATATGTGATATTTTGTGATTGGCTGCTTGCTCTTACTGTAATGTTTCTTCAATGTTGAGCATGTACCAGTACCTAATTTTTTTGAGTTGCCAGAAAATATCCCATTTTATGGGCCTAGTGCTTCTAAAGCAATTGATGTCTTCTCTTTTCTTTGCCCTTCCCTGCCCAAACAACTGTGCAGTGTTCTGAGGACACATGGCACTTTCTAGTGGTTCTATCAGATCTATTATTATACAGAGCTAAGTTTGAATTATTTAGTGAAGGCTAAATAATGAATTTTAACTTATTTTTTAAAATAGCTTGTTTAGTTTAACTATATAACAGATGTGCTCCATTGCTTAGGTGACTTTGCATAGTTGAAAATGTAACTTTATCACAGGTATTTTTTTTTTTTAAAGAAAAAGGAAGTAATTTACATCATTGCTTATGAAATCTGTTTTTTTTAATCTATGGAGTATCTTTTACATTTATCAATACCTTTTTTGGAGGGGAACATTTTATTTGCAGAAGATTTGAGGCTAAATTTGGAGATGTTTATTTTTTAGAGTTTGGAATATGCATTAGTGAAGGTAACAGCAGGTGACTAGACTGCATTATCTATATTTACAAGGCAGTAACTAGACATATAAAAGAATAGAGGAAGGAAAGAAAAGGATTTATTTCAAAATAATAGGATTTCAGTTTAGAACAAGTTTAATAAAGTTTAGTGAAGTTTAATAAACTTTATTTAAATTATTAAAAGTTAATAAACAATCTTCAAGTCTTACATTCTTATTTCAAAATAATCAAGTTAGTTTTAGTTACTTTTCTGGTTGATTAATTATAGTAAATTTTTATTATTAGCTTATATTTAATCAATGTTTATATGACACTATGAAGCAGATATTTAATTTAAGTTTTTCAGTATATTTTGAGATAAGTTCTATTTTCCACATTTTGAAATCTATGAAGTTGATGGGGGAGAGGCAGAGCACCCAAATGTTTCTTCTTCTTTTTATCTTTTAAAAGTACTATTTATCTTCAATTAACAAGCAATACTTTATCTATCTATCTATCAATCAATCAATCAATCAATCAACAGGGTTTTACTCTGTCAGCCAAGCTGGAGTGCAGTGGTGCGATCACGGCTCACGCAACCTTGGCCTCCCTAGGCTCAAGCGATCCTCCCAACTCAGCTTCCTGAGTAACTGGTATTACAGACACATGCTACCATACCTGGCTAATTTTTTTGTTGTTTTTGTAGAGAAAGGGTTTTGCCATGTTGCCCAGGCTGGTCTCAAACTACTGCACTCAAGCAGTCCACCCACCTTGGCCTCAGAAAGTGCTGGGATTATAGGCATGAGCCACCATGCCTGGCCTTACAAGCAGTATTTTAGGAGCAGATATTTAGTGTTGTGCTTGGTGAGGAAAGACTAAGTTATGCTGTAGAAACAACCTCAGATAGCACTGGCCATAAGCAACAGCTGATTCCTTGATCATGCAGAGTCCTCTCTGGGTCTGAATGAGGATTTTGGACAGCCCTTTTCATGGTACAGCATGGCACCTTTATATAAACAGGTACCTCCACGACCACCCAGGCAAGGGAAGAGAGTACTGAGAGACCCACACCAGTAATAGAGCCAGTTCTCATTATTTGTGGTAGTTACATTCCTTAAAGTAACAATGAACACTGACTTAGCAAATACTGAACTATTGCTCCTAGGGGAAATATACAGTTAGGTTCCTGTTAGCCTCTGGTCACAGTATTTTCAGTAACCAATCAATACATAACCCTGTTTTATGTGTGTTTCTGCATAAAGATATCTTATTTAACAGGTATTGCTGATTCATTAACATTGAACTCATGACCAATGGCATTAAAACTCACGCCTGAATGACATACATGTCTTCTCCATAAGGCACATCACAACCTTTTTGCACTTAGGAACACTAGACAGCACTTCAGCCCTAAGCCTGGGGGCTGTTTTAAACAGCAAATGAAAAGCATAAAAATGTGAAAACAGTGGCACACCATAGATTGTGAAATGGACATTGTCTACAGCACGAGAGCTAAAACAAGAGCTTGCCTCATCCAACTGCAGCTGGGAATGTGTGCACTGGGCAACCTGCATTTTCCACTGTTCTGGTCATGTGTATGTCTGTGAGTGACCAGAAAGTATTGTGAGTATTGACTGTGGAGTTACAAAGATATTTTAACAAGCAGGCAAATTTGCAAATTTGCAAATATGGAATTTGTGAATAATGAGAATCAACTGTAAATGCTTCCTGCAGTAAGTTACATGTTTTTTCCATCCACTTTCCTTGGCCAGAGCAAGTCACCAGGACTTCATTAACCTCAAGGGTGTTCAAAAAATGCTATCAATCTGTGCTTTTAAAGGAGAGCTCAAAATATTTGAGAAAAGTACTTTCGGTAATATCACTGTGTCACACGTTGTTTCCATACTTGTGGCAGATTTTTATTTCCCAAGGATGGTTGCAACATTATCTCCATCCAATGTGCTGTTCTTATAACGTGACTTTGACATACCTCTAATTAAGAAGTGAATGTCTTTTCTCCCTTTCCTTGAAGCTTGGCAGGCTTATGATTACAGTAGAAGGCTAGATCATTAAAGTTGCTCACCTAGTTTTCTTTGAGACAATTGCTCTTAGAATCCAACAGCCATGCTGAAGGGAAGCCTAAGAAGCTCCATAGAGAGCTACGTGTAGGATATCCTAGCTGAGGACCTGGCTGACAGTCAGCATCAACCACTGCTCATGTTGAGTAAGCGAGTGTTTAGATGATTCCAGCCCACAATTGACTCACCTCCAAACATCCTTGAGTCTTCCCTGCTGAGGTCCCAGAGGTCATAGAGGAGATACAAGTTATCCCTGAAGTACCCACAGAAACTGTGAGGATAAGAAAATGGTTATTTTTAAAAATAACATTATACTTGTGGTAATGTTTTTCAGAAAGAATCACTTGAACAGTATTTCTTCTGTACGGTATTGTAGTAGGTGTTGGTGGGGGATATGGTTTGGCTCTGTGTCCCCACCCAAATCTCATCTTGAATTGTAATCCCCACATGTCGGGGGAGGGACCTGGTGGGAGATGACTGGATCATGGGAGTGCACTTCCCCCTTGCTGTTCTCGTGACAGTGAGTGAATTCTCACGAGAGCTGGTTGTTTGAAAGTGTGCAGCACTTCCTCCTTCATGCTCTTTCTCCTCTTCTGCCGTGGTAAGACGTGCTTGCTTCCCCTTCACCTTTCACCATGGTTGTAAGTTTCCTGAGGCCTCCTAACCATGCTTCCTGTAAAGCCTGCAGAGTAAATTAAACCTCTTTTCTTCATAAATTACCCAGTCCCAGGTAGTTCTTTACAGCACTGTTAGAATGGATTAATACAGTGGGTTTTAGCAACAAATAGAATTTGGTTTTGGCCTTTCTGGTGTCATCCATGCACCCATAACCTGGTTAAACATCTAGTCTTTTATTTCTTTTTTTTTTGAGATGGCATTTCACTCTTGTTGCCCAGGCTGGAGTGCAATGGCGGATCTCGGCTCACTGCAACCTCCACCTTCTGGGTTCAAGCAATTCTCCTGCCTCAGCCCCCCAAGTAGCTGGGACTACAGGCATGCACCACCACACCCAGCTAATTTTTGTATTTTTAGTAAGAAGGGGTTTTACTAGGTTGGCCAGGATGGTCTTGATCTCTTGACCAACCTCGTGATCCGCCTGCCTCGGCCTCCCAAAGTGCAGGGTTTATAGGCGTGAGCCACCGTGCCCAGCCTTCTTTTCTTTTTTCTAAAGACAAGGCCTCACTATGTTGTGCGAACTGGAGTGCAGTGGCTATTCACAGGCACCATCACAGAGCATTATAGCCTTGAACTGCTGTGCTCAAGGGATCCTCCCATCTTAGCCTCCTGAGTAGCTGGGACTACAGCTGCACGGCTCCACTCTCAGCAGTTACCTGGCTATCTGGTCCCTTTATAGTTACCACTGTCTCAGATGTGATAACTGCAAAATGGGTAGCAACTTGGTATTCTAACAACAAATGTAGTCTTTTCTTTTGGCTGGCTTCTCCTTCAGTTTTGATGAGAATTAGTACACCCATTAATTATTTAGACACAAAGCAACCCGTGAAGCACCTCCTACACTGAGCGCTTTGCTCTGTGCCTGATCCATAATTGCATGATAAATGTTGAATGAATGCCAGTCACAGAATTTGGCAGATGCATAGGTAGGAACTGAGTGTTTTTAGGAGCATCTGGGAACCACCTTTCTTATCTGCCACAGAAAATGAAGAGACACTTACTGAATTGTGGGGTTGAGGATAAAAAAGCTAAAGTCTAATGCTGGAAATGCTTTTAAAAATTAAAATACCAATTTTAATCAGAGTGAGGCTTGACAAAACTTCTAAGTCTGTGGTAGGTGTTTATGAAAAAAGAGAGGCTCGTCCATACTGATTTTAAAAGGTTTATGCTTTGAAGTAAAAATAGATGACCAAATATATCATACCTAGATAGCTCACATTCTCAAAAGCACTTAAAAGGAACTAATCTCTGATGCAGCTAAGATAAAATGTTTCTAATAGATCACTTGATGAAAGATCATTTCCCAAAATTTTTGGGCAGCTAAGATGTTACCTTGAACTATTAAATGTGGGGTTTTCACTGTTGCAGTAGAATTATTGTATTCTTTCTCTCCTTTCCTTTTTTTTAGTAGCACGATCTGCAGCCTCAAACTCCTGGGCTCATGCATGCTCCCATCTCAGCCTTCAGAGTAGTTGAGACTATAAGCGCACACCACCATGGCTGGCAAATTTTCAAAAAAATTTCTCATAGAATTGGGATCTTGAACCCCTGGGCTCAAGTGATCCTCCAGCCTCAGCCTCTCAAAGTGCTGGGATTACAGGTGTGAGCCACCACACCTGGCCTGCATTATTTCTCTATTAAGGTAAATTAAAGAATTAGTAGGAATTCAACTTGACTCCCTAATGAGTTTGAGAACGGAGTTGTTACAGAGGTTCAGTGTCCAACTTCCCAGAAGAGGAGTTCCTCTGCCTGCATCTTTAACAGATCTGTAAACCAGTCAGTTCTCAGCCTCAGTATAAGTCCTGCATAATGGTCTCCCAGGTTGTTCTACAGTTGAGTGTCTGCGTGTGCACAATGAGACCCAGGTGTAGAAGAGATAAGTAACAGATTAAAAATTGCACGTTGGCTCACACCTGTAATCCCAGCACTTTAGGAGGCTGAGGCAGGAGGATCACTTGAGCTCAGGAGTTTGAGATCAGCCTGAGCAACATAGTGAGACCCTGTCTCTACCAAAGAAAAACCATTTTTTAAAAATTAGCTGGGCATGGTGGCTGAGCCTATAGTCCCAGCTACTAACGGGGCTAAAGTGGGAAGATCACTTGAGCCCTGGAGATCAAGGATGCAGCGATCATCCCTCTGCCCTCCAGCTTTGGTGATAGAGCAAGACCCTGTTTCAAAAAAAAAAAAAAAAAAGAAAATCCACTATCATGGAGAAAAGGTTTAGTAGTAATGCCTGGAACATCTCATCTTCTAGATCAGTGCCTCTCAAGCTATCTGCGATGAAAGATCCTTTATATATTTTTTAAATTTCCAGTTCATCTTAAACCAACATGCATATCTACTGCATAGGACCATGTGCAGCTCATGCTGTGGGCTACCGAACCCCCAAGTACTGCTGTAATTTAATTGGTCTATGCCGATATCAGTGTATTGAGTCCACTGATTACATGCATGGATTTTGTAAAAAATAAGTTGCTATAAATCTCTCTGAACAGGAAACCAGCCCAATTGTGCCATAGAACTGATGTTCATGGTTTCTTTTGAATAAACATAGAAGTTGGCCCAGTCTTAAAACTTTAGAAAGTGATCTTTGTCTTATCTGAGTTCATTATCACTTCAAATATCTTTTCTCCTCCTTTCTCCTTCGGGTATTCTCATTATGCATATGTAACAACATTTGTAATTGTTCCACAGTTCTCGGATATCGTTCCTCCTTTTGGTTTTCTTTCTTCTTCGCTTTTCCTTTTTGGAATTTTCTATTGACAAAGCCTCATGCTCAGAGATTCTTTCTTCAGCTCTGTCTAGTCTCCTAATAAGCCCATCAAAGACATTCTTCATTTGTGTTACGGTGGTTTTGATCTCCAACATTTTTCGATTTTTTTTCTTGAAATGTCCATCTCTCTGCTTATGTTACTCATCTGTTCCAGCATGTTGTCTACTTTTTCCACTAGAGTCCTTAGCATATTAATCCTGGTTGTTTCATATTTTGGTCTGAGAATTTCAACATTCTGTCCTGAGTCTGCTTCTGATAACCTGCTTTGCCTTTTCAAACTATGGTTTTGTTTTCGCTTTTGCCATTTAGGATGCCTTGTGATTTCTTGTTGAAAGGTGGACCTGATGTAAAAGGAACTCTGGTAATCAGGCCTTTAGTAATGTGGAGGTAAAGTGTGGGGAAGGGCGCATCCTGTTTTAGCGAGCCTCTGCGCCTGCGCGGTGAGCTTCACATGTGCTGCTCATTATTTCCCTCCCTCTTTAGGTGGGACAGGATGGCTAGAGGGGCTGGAGCGAGTAGTTCCCTTCTCCATGTGGAAGGCTAGTGGAGGCTGACGCTGGGAATTTCCCTTCTGCCAGGTCAGTTAGGCTCTGGTAAAATAAATTCTCCTGAAGGCAGGCCTTGTTATGAACAGAACACTGCTGTATTTCAAAATGGTTGCTTCCCTACCCCCACCCCCGTCCCTGCCAGAAGCACAAGGGGATTTTTTCTGATTTCTCACTGTGAGAACCTGATAGGCATCCTGGAGGTAATACTTACAAAAGTGTGGGGGCCCTCCATGAATGGCACCCCTAGAGGTTTTAACTCTCGGAGCTTTCAGCAACTTATCAATTACAGTTCAGGTTTTCCGACCCTGGCTGGTTCCTGGAGGTTTCTGCTCAGGTAAGTTGTTATTCTCTGTGTCCACCTGTCTGTCTCCCCAACTTTGGGGGCAGTAATTTGTCCTGTGACCTCAGTTCTCTAATGGATTTAAGAAGAGTTGATTTTTCTGTTGGTTCAGCTTTTTATTATTGTTAGGATGACTTCCAAGTTCCTTACAAGCCAGGGCCGAAAGCAGACTTCTTTTCCTTTCTATAAAATGATAAAGATATTTTCTGGTCTATTGTTGAATTTAGTGAAATGTCCACATTCTAGTCACTAATTCTATTATTCCCTCTTATTCTTAACTTTTTCTTGCTAAAATTATTTCTTCCCGAAATACTTTTTAAGTTGTTAACAATTTAATGCCTCTCTTTGCAGACTTTAACGCCAGTTTTTCTCACAGTGCTAACAGCTAGCTTACTCATGTTTGCCAATTGTGTCAACATGTAAAAAAGATGCACTGTTTACTCTGTTGTTCTTAATGTTCTGCCTGCAAATCCCGCTTTGTGAATTGAATTGGCTGCAGCTGCATGTTAGGTTGATGGCATCGGGAAACAGTTTAAAGAGAATGTCGGCTTACAAGTGAAGGCCCAAAACTATTTTCAGATCTCATTTTCCCTAAACCCGTTACCCTAGATCTGTCCACATTGAAACTCACCTGTATTTTATGGCTCACTCATATTACTTAGAGCAATGCTTTCAATCTTGGTTTCAGATTAGAATCACTGGCTCTATTTCTTGTTTTTTTTCTTCTTTTTAATTAAACTTTTTTTGGGGAGGGAGGGGTTCTCGCTAGGTTGCCCAGGCGAGTCTCAAACTCCTGGGCTCAATTGATCCTCGTGCCTCGGCCTCCTAAAGTGCTGGGATTACAGACATAAGCCATCACACCTGGCCACTGCTGATTCTATTTCTATGTAATTGGTCTGTGTGTGTTCTGGTATCAGATTTCTGAAAGGTCCTCCAAGTGATTTTACTATGCAATTAAGGTTAAAATCCAAGAGCCAGCAAACTTAAAAAAAATATTTTTTTAAAAATTTTTGTAAAGATGGTGGGGGGCTTTGCTATGTTGCCCAGGCTGGTCTTAAACTCCTGGCCTCAAGCAATCCTCCCTCCTCAGCCTTACCAAGTGGTTACAGGCATGAGCCACTGTGTCTAGTCACCAGCAAACTTTTTCTCTGAAGACCAGACAGTAAATGCTTTAGGCTTTGAGGGTCAAATAGTCTCTGTTGCAGTTACTCAACTCTAACCTCATAGCATGAAAGCAGCCACAGGCACGTGAGCACCGCACTGTTTAATAAAACTTTATTTCTAGACGGTGAAATTTGGATTTACATAATTTTCATGTGTCAGAAATAGTCTCCTTTTCATTGTTTTTCACTTATTTACAAATGCAAACATTGTCTCACAAGATTTGCAGAAACAAGTTTTGATTGGGCTTTGCTAGAGTCTAGCAACCCTTGGTTTGTGGCTTATTTGCTTCACTGCTTCAGTTCGATTCTATAAGATAAAATATTTCTTCCCCTAAATCACTATAACCTTTTTCATGAGTGCTAGCATTGGTTACTTGTTTTATATGTCTTATCAGAACATTTTAGAACATGGCAATGCATCTCTTTAGTTAGAAATTGTAGCCGCAAGGTGCGGGTGCTCACACCTGTAATCCTAGCACTTTGGGAGGCTAAGGCAGGTGGTTCACTTGAGGTCAGGAGTTCCAGACCAGCCTGGCCAACATGGTGAAACTGTCTCTACTAAAAATACAAAAATTAGACGGGTGTGATGGTGGGCACCTGTAATCCCAGCTACCTGAGAGGCTGACAGGAGAATTGCTGGAACCCGGGAGGCAGAGGCTGCGGTGAGTCAAGACCGCACCACTGCACTCCAGCCTGGGCAACAGAATGAGATTCTGTCTCAAAAATAAATAAATAGAAAATTGTAGCAGTTGGGATGCTTTTGTCTTCAAGTAGCAAGCCTGGCTTAAATAGCTTGAAACAGGAAAGGACTGGGTGTGGTGGCTCATGCTTGTAATCCCAGCAGCACTTTGGGAGGCTAAAACAGGTGGATCACTTGAGCCCAGGTGTTCAAGACCAGTCTGGGCATGACAAAACCCTGTCTCTACAAAAAATACAAAAATTGGCCGGGCGCGGTGGCTCAAGCCTGTAATCCCAGCACTTTGGGAGGCCGAGGCGGGTGGATCACGAGGTCAGGAGATCGAGACCATCCTGGTCAACATGGTGAAACCCCGTCTCTACTAAAAATACAAAAAAAAAATTAGCTGGGCACGGTGGCGCGTGCCTGTAATCCCAGCTACTCAGGAGGCTGAGGCAGGAGAATTGCCTGAACCCAGGAGGCGGAGGTTGCGGTGAGCCGAGATAGCGCCATTGCACTCCAGCCTGGGTAATAAGAGTGAAACTCCGTCTCAAAAAAAAAAAAAAAAAAAAAAAATACAAAAATTAGCCAGGTGTGGTGGTGCCTGCCTGTAGTTCCAACTGTTTAGTGAGCTGAGGCAGGAGGATGGCTTGAGCCTGGAGGGTAGAAGCTGCATTGAACCAAGATTGTGCCTCTGCACTCCAGCCTGGCAGATAGTGCAAGGCCCTGTCTCGAAAAACAAAAACAAAAATAAGAAAACAGTAGGAAAGGTATCCTATCATTGAAATACAGACAGTTGTGGGGTTAGTTCAGCTGCTGTGCGACGTCATCACATACAGATGCATAACATCCAGCAGAGAGCAGGGGTGTTCTTTCCATGTATGTATTTTTAATAGTGAGGCAAACTTTTCTAGAATGAGCCCTTCCTCCCTTGTAGATCTCCCCTTAGGTCCCAAAGACCAAATCAGTCCCTGGTGAATGAATTAAGATCGCCTAATGAAATGTCATGATGCACCCCCTGGGTTTTAGAAGGGCCCAGCCTGCTTTAAGCAGGTAGTCTCAAGATCCCAGAACCAAATTAGGGTTCTGTGAGCAAGGAGAAAGGAAGAATGGCAATTGGGAAGGAATCAACTGGGTCTCTCACAGAACTAGATTCTTCAGATTAAAAAGAGAATTGTGGGCCAGGCATGGTGGTTCACGCCTGTAATCCCAGCACTTTGGGAGGCTCAGGTGGGCAGTTAGGTCAGGAGTTTGAGACCAACCTGGCCAACATAGTGAAACCCTGTCTCTACTAAAAATACAAAAAGTAGCCAGGCTTGGTGGCGCATGCCTGTAATTCCAGCTACTTGTGAGGCTAAGGCATGATAATCACTTGAACCCGGGAGGTGGAAGTTGCAATTAGCCCAGCTTACACCATTGCACTCCAGCCTAGGTGACAGAGCAAGGCTCCATCTCAAAAAAAAAAAAAAAAAAAAAATCTGAAGAAGGCTGCGTGCTGAGCTTCTTGAATTTCTATTTATTTATTTCCTATAAAGAACACTAGGGAATTGATCAGTACAATTTCCCTAAAAGAAAACCTATTGATTTTTCACCTAAATAAATTATATTTTGCTTTACTCTTCAAAACCACAACTGTTGTTTCTATGACGTTACATTTTTTAAAAGTATTCTATTTTTGCCTACTTTGTCATTTTAACCTTTACTACACTGCATATCAAATATAAAAATGTTCATGCAAAAATGACATTTTTTTTTTGAGACAAGGTCTAGCTCTGTCACCCACACTGGAGTGCAATGACATGAGCACAGCTCACTGCAGCCTCAACATCTTGTGCCCAAGCAATCCTCCTGCCTCAGCCTCCCAAGTAGGTGAGACAACAGGCATGCACCACCACACCCAGCTAATTTTTTTTTTTTAGAAATGATGTCTCATTATGTTGCCCAGGCAGGAGATCCTCCTGCCTCAGCCTCCCCAAATGCCAGAATTACAGGTATGAGCCACCGTGCCTGGCCCAAAAATGATTTTTTTAAAGGCACCATTATTTGTTCATTTTGAACCATTAAACAATGTCTACTTTTGAATTTTGCATTGTGAAAATAATACAAATTGTTTTCAAAAATATTCTAGTATTGAATAAGAGTTTAAAACTATACATGTCACTTCCTGCTTTCCCTTGTCACCTCCATGGGTATTTTGATGTACCTCCCAAGTGGTAATACTCACCTATGACTCCTTATTTGAAAAAAATCACTGAGAAGTCCAGGCATAGTGGCTCATACCAGTAATCCTGGCACTTTTGGAGACTGAGATGGGAGGACAGCTTGAGCCTAAGGTTTCAAGACTAGCCTGGGCAAGATGGCAAGATCCTGTCTCTACAAAAAATAAAAAATTAGCTGGGCATGGTGGGCCTCTCAGGGGGCTGAAATGGGAGGATCACTTGAGCCCAGGAGGTCGAGGCAGCAGTTAGCCATATTTGTGCCACTGCACCCTAGCCTGGGTGACAGAGCAAGACCCTATAAAAAAAAAAATCACAGAGGGAGATCTTACATCAATATCAATTCCACACTCAACTGTGCTTATCCTTCTGAGAGCCCTGATCCCTCAGGAGCACGGGCTGAAATTCTACCTTTGCAATTTTCTTGGGAACATCTGGCACAGTGGAAGATGCTTCTGCCCCAGACAGAGAGGCTTCTGGTCTTGGCTCTGCCTCTTATGAGGCATGTTAACGTTGGACAAGTCACTTAACCTCTCTAAGCTCTAGTTTTGATGTCTGTAAAGCAAGAATTTGAACTATGTGGCTATAAGGTCCCTGTTGGAACTAATGTATTCTTTTTTTTTTTTTTTTTTTTTTTTTTGAGACGAAGCCTCACACTGTCGCCTAGGCTGTAGTGCAGTGGCACAATCTTGGCTCACTGTAATCTCCGCCTCCTGGGTTCAAGCAATTCTCCTGCCTCAGCCTCCCGAGTAGCTGGGACTACAGGCGTGCGCCACCACGCCCGGCTAATTTTTTTGTATTTTTAGTAGAGACAGGGTTTCACCATGTTGGCCAGGATGGTCTCCATTTCCTGACCTTGTGATCTGCCCGCCTTAGCCTCCCAAAGTGCTGGGATTACAGGTGGGAGCCACTGCACCCTGCCCTAATGTTTTTTCTTTACCGTGTAATCCAAAATATTGACCTTTCCTTTCTAATGTCTACCTGATTTCTACTGTCATTGTTGATTGGTGAAGCCTACAGATGCAGTCACAGTGCTGTAGCACCACTTATTTTATGGTTGTGTTATATAGTAAGATAGTAAGAGTGATATCTAATAAGGTAATGTGTTATAGCAGCAGGGCTCTCTTTCGCCACAGCACTGTCAGATGACCCGTAATATCCTAGTGTGAGACATTCTCATGTCACTAAGCCACATCCCTCACCCATTCGAGGAAGCAAATCAGAAGACAAATAAGCAAGCGTTTTTTGATAACCCAAATAAGCAAATCAGAAGACAAGGCAAATAAGCAATAACAAAGGAGATCACTTTGGACGGGTTTATTATTATTTTTATTTTTTAACTAAAATGTTTGCAAATCTCTATACTTTCATTGCTAATATTGTAATGTATTTCACTGTTATTTACAACATACAACTATCCCCTGCAGCTCTAGAGATGTCTTTTACTCCTTCTAGAACTCTCTGTGTATCTTGGAGCATTCCATACAGAAGTGAAACAAACCATGAAATCCTGAAAAACTGGTGTGAGAAGGAAAGTTCTATTTGGTGGCAAAAGTAGTTACCTTTGGCTGGTCCAGAATGTTTTTTTTCCATGCCCTTCAGAACCCATTCCTATGCACGTTAGTAATTGTTTTTTTCTTTTTTCTCAATTCACATAGAACTTTCCTTTTTTTCTCAGGAGTGTTACACATTTTAGGAGAGTTCAGTCATCTTTAGAAGAACCTGGGGAACTTTTCCCTAAGGAGTGTGAAAATAGGTTAACTAGATTGGCATTTTGCAAGCTTTGCCCCCAGCCTGAAGTGCCCCGTTGGCAGAGGGTGGCCAATGAATAGCAGCTTCTTGGGTCTAGGGCCCTTCTTCCTCTTCTCATGGGCGCTCTATTAAAGGTGGAGAGCTATGTGCTACATGATCTCCAAGAGCAGTTTACTTTTGCACTTCCAGTCCGGGTGAGCCCTCTTCATACTGAAGGGCTGCATCCCCGGGCCTCTTCCCCAGGAGGATTTCTGGTGGCCTCTTCGTAGGAGGGTGGTAAACACTGGGAGGGGAGGGCAGCCTCTGGGGGCAGCGGGGCGTAGCAGAAGTCCTCACTGCTCCAGGCCAGGCCGGGCAGCAGGTCCGTGACCTCTCCTGCAGCTGGGTGCTCTGGTAGGTCAACGCTGAACACCTGCCCCTGGGGTTGTGGGGACTTGCAGCGGCGGTACAAGAACAACAGCAGAAAGGCCAGGAAGAGCAGGACAGTGGCCGGCAGAAGGATGCACAGGAAGGGCTCCACATCCTCCTGGGTGGAGCTCACCCGCTGCGTACCCTGGAGTTACGGAAGGAAGCCCAGTTAGGAGATGCGGAAAGAAGGCCTCACTTTCTTTTCTTTCTTTCTTTTTCCTTTTTTTTGAGACAGAGTCTTATTTTTATTTTTGAGATGGAATCTCATTCCTGTCTCGCAGGCTGGCATGCAGTGGCATGATCTTAGCTCACTGCAACATCTGCCCCCCGCGTTCAGGCGATTCTCCTGCCTCAGTCTCCAGAGTAGCTGGGATTACAGACACGCGCCACCATGCCTGGCTAAGTTTTGTATTTTTAGTTGAGGCGGGGTTTTGCCATGTTGGCCAGGCTGGTCTCGAACTCCTGACCTCAACTGATCTGCCCGCCTTGGCCTCTCAAAGTACTGGGATTACAGGTGTGAGTCACCGCACCTGGCCAAGGTCTTGCATTTCTAAGGCCCTGAAGTTCCCTCTCATCTTTCATTCTTCTTACCATTATTACTCATTCTAAAAGTCACTATCATTTACTTATGCCAGTGAGCTTGAGCCTATTGAAATAACGTTAATTTACACAAAGTGTGAATTCAGAATGTCAGAAAGTATACGTTGATGAGATCTTAGAAAATTTCCACAAAAGTAAAATTTTTGAAATAAATTTTAGTTGGTAGGTCTGCTGTTCATTTTCTTGAATGAAAACTCTTATTTATGTACTTATTTTATTTAGAATCAGACTAATTGTGATTTATTGCCACCAACGGATCATGTGGGACTCACTTAAGTTCTTTAATTCTGGAACAAAATCTCATTATGTGTTCATATCACATGTAAATATTGCATGCATGTCAAATGTAAATAACTGGATTTGATAGCTGGTGCTTATGATGAATGAGATTTTTAAAATTCTTTAAATTTGGTAATTTGGTGTTTTTTTTTGTTTTTTGTTTTTTGTTTTTTTTTTGAGATGGAATTTTGCTCTTGTTGCCCAGGCTGGAATGCAATGATACTATCTCTGGTTACTGCAACTTCTGCCTCCCAGGTTCAAGTGATTCTCCTGCCTCAGCCTCCCAAGTAGGTGGGACTATAGGTATCCGCCACCTCACCTGGCTAATTTTTTTGTATTTTTAGTAGAGACAGGATTTCACGACGTTAGCCAGATTGGTTTTGAACCCCTGACCTCAAGAGATCCGCCTGCCTCGGCCTCCCAAAGTGCTAGGATTACAGGTGTGAGCCACTGCACCCAGCCTTAAATTCGTTTTTGTAATATTTGTAGGATAAATATGAAAACATTTTTACCTTTTTAAAGACAAAGAATAAGAATTACAGATAAATTCTTGAGCAACCTAAAAGGTATTGATTTTATAATATTAGCTCACAAAAATAATGATGGTTCCTGGTGGCATAAATAATACAATAGGCAAGAAATGATGCTTCAACAGCAAGTTAAGAAAGCAATATTTAAAAAAATACTGTTCCTAATTGCACAGAGACTGCCTTTATTAAGGCAACTAAGAAATAATGAAGTATTAAAAAGTTTCTTTTATAAAGCATATAGTAACAAGTGTAAATGTTAGTATCTACCATGGAGGAAAAGAAAATATATTAAAGCCTTATAATCATTTTTAAAATAAGCAATGAGAATCTTAAGCTCTATATCTCTTATTTAAAAGAAAACCTAGGCCGGGTGCAATGGCTCATGCCTGTAATCCCAGTACTTTAGGACTTTGGGAGGCCGAGGCAGGAGGATCATTTGAGGTCAGGAGTTCAAAACCAGCCTGGCCAACATGGTGAAACCCCATCTCTACTAAATATACAAAAAAAAAATAGCTGGGTTTGGTGGTGGGCACCTGTAATCCTAGCTACTCCAGAGGCTGAGGCAGGAGATTGGGAGGCTGAGGCAGGAGATTGGGAGGCTGAAGCAGGAGAATCACTTGAACCCAGTAGGTAAAGGATGCAGTGAGCCAAGATTGTGACACTTAACTCCACTAGCCTTGGTGACAGAGCAAGACTCTGTCTCAAACAAAAAAAAAGAAAGAAAAAGAAAACCTAATAGTTAAACTATGAGAGATGACATTCGCTCCTTGATTTTGGTGGAAAGGACACATGGGACACATGTTTTGCTGGTCATGACCTCTTAGGAGACTGGTTTATCTAGCTTGCATTTTATAATGCTAGATGTTTGTATAATGTATGCCATTCCCTAAAGACCTTACAATTATGTGTGTGGGTTTGACTCAAAATTAGATGGTTTATTTAATATTTGTATTTCCAGATATTTTGTCCTTGGTAAGATATGAATCAAGATATTTTAGCTTAAAGAGCATAAAAATAAAAGGTGTTCTTGAGAAGCAGAGCATCATCATCATTGGGGGTTGACAGCTCTGTGTTTGAATTCCTGTCACATTCTAACACCTGTGTGACTGTGGACCATTCACTTGCCTTCTCTGGGCTTAGACTTTCTCCTCTATAAAATGGAATTAATAACATCTGTTATCAAGGGTTAGCATGAGAATTAAATGAAGTAAAGTGTGTAAAGCACTTGGTGATGGTACTTATATATTTATGTCTCAGTGACTCGAGCAGTCAAGTTTATGATACCTAAAATATTAAAGATATTAAGAGAAATCTAGAAATTTATTGGTAAGGCTAGAAAATCAGAGAAATCTAGAAATTTGTTGGTAAGCCCAGAAAATAAGATCTGGCATAACTAAATTTATATTTTAATGAATATGTATTTTCAGAAAAAAAGTCTTTTATGTATGTGATTGTTAAATTTCTGAACTATAAATTCCTTCTGTTTTCTTACATAAAATCTAATTTGATAACAGAATTATTAACTTAAAATCCATTGTGACCTAAAGACTTTGATTACAAAAACTGTAAGAGTAGATGAACTCACAAATTTGCTACAATTATTAAGAAATCAAGTTGGAGTAAAAACTTCTTAACTATAATTTGTTTTTTCTCTCTAGATGAGTCACTGAAAAATCTTTTCACATTTTTAATGCTTAATAATAGCTTAATAGCTTATACTAGCTTAATAATTAAATAATAGCTTTGGCTATGATCTCTTATAGTACTTCAACCCTGATAAGCATGGACCATTTTTCATAATCTATTTTTATTTCATTCTCTATCAATACTATGGATGGTAACAGTTTCTGATCAGTTGTGGCCACAAATTCTAGATGTGGCCGTCTATTCATCTAGGATATGATAAAGTCTCTATCATATCCTAGAAAGTCAGTATGCATAGAATATAGACAGATTTAATGTTCTGCTTGAAAGGTTATAGGTAGTAGATCCTTTGTTTATAATTATGATACTTAAGGTATTCTCAATACTAGTTGCAAAAATTTGGCAAAGGAAAAATCCCATGGTCCCTGTTGTAATCAATGCTTCCATTGGTTGAGTTAAATTTGTCCACATACCAAGTGGCATTAGAAGACTTTTATACTGTGAACTAGGACAATTTCTGGAGAAAAAGAACTTTTTCAGTTGAGAAGCCCAGAGCTATCAGACAAATTTATTACAGTATCCTTAATTTGCTTATTTAATTATTTATGGTATATGGCTTAAAATTGTCAAATTATTTTTTAATGTGGAAAGGATGTCTTTTTTAGTCAAATGTCCTAATTTGGTCACCAGCCTCAAAGTTGTTTCTTAACTTTTAATGTTTTTCTGATGTATATATTGGCTAAAGGGATTTGTTTTTCAGGGAATATTTTAAAGAAATATCCAATTAAAGGTGTAAGTACTAAAGAATATTGAGATATATATCTCAGTATCTCAGTATATATCAAATACATATTGGTATCCATATCAATTAAAGGTATAAGTTAAAGGATATTGAGTTATATATCTCAATATATATTTATGTATTTTTTTCTGTAAAATGTGGTTTTGGAGAACTTAAAGATGAAACTTACCAGTTGACTTTCCAGAAAACAAGAAAATAGTTTTTCTTCTTTCACGTGTTGTCAGCAGTGTCACTCCTTTCTCCTTTGTTTATAAAGTTAATTCTTAGGTTTTAGAATCTTTGTCCTTAATTCCGCCTCCGATGGATACTACACCAATTTGCCAGACAAAGCAAAGCAGCTGCTGTATTTCTTAGAGACAAAATGTCTTTAACCCCCTGCTGTCCTACCTGAAATAAGATGCAGGGTTTCTGCTAATACTTAAAAATAGTGGTTAATACACAGCCAGGACCAGAGAGGCTCTTGTTTTTGTGTATGTAGATATTGCTTACTGAGCAAAGAACAAAGTGGTAACGCCGAGGCATTTCTGTTGGAACACCTCTGTTGACTCCTAGTTTCAGGTGTTCTTTGACAGTTGTGCCAAGTTTTATCTGAATATGTCCTTGTCCAAAAAATACAACTTTCAAGTTATTCCCTTTAGATCATGCCAGTCAGTGAATTCATATTTTTGGTAGAGATGTAAGACAAAATACTGCTACTGCGTTTTAAGATCCTAAAACCATAGATATTGTTGATTTTAAAACAGATGAAGATGCTTTGGGAAGAAAAGACTGAAGTCATAAGTACAGACCTGCAGCTGGGTCTCCAGGAGAGGCAGGCTGGGCTCGCTGGTTAACCACTCGTATGTCCCCCGGCCAGCATGTCCAAACTTCTTCCAGCTGCTGCCCAGCAGTCCCCGCATGTTTTCATCCAGCTGACGCCCTGGCCACCCTTCCACCTTGCTGTCCAGATTTCAACAGTGCTGCTTGCTCTTGGCCTGGATCCAGTTTGGATGTGCTTGGCTGATGGCTGTTGGTAAACTTGTCCTCTGATGAGTGGCAACAGGGAAAAGAAACCAACCAGAGCGACCTCCCGGGACTGACTGCGTTTAGATTCGGTGTCTCTGGATTTGTGTCTGTGGCCTTTATTATTATAGGGGTTGGCATCAGGTATCAGATATAAAATAGATTTCAGACAAGGGCATTTTCTGCACCAGCATTACTGCAGTGTAAAGAATGGCCTCAGTGAATAAAGAGCTGCTTATTATTTAGGATGTAAATAAGACCCTTTTCCTTTGCTTACACACACCTCTCTCTAGAGACATACCTGACAGAGGAAAGCTACTCAAGCTGAATTTCCCTCTAATTATTTCTGGACTCTGTGGTACAGAGAGAGGGGATATCTGGTAGAAAAGCAAAGATTCATTATTAATATTTTACTGAATTATTCAGATGAAAGATGCCTAATGATAAAGTTATACAGAAGACAGACCATAGCTTAGATTGTTTGGATGGAATGTTTGCTGATTTCTATTTTTTAAAAAAATCAAATTACCAGTACCTAAATAGTCTACCTTCTGATTATCTTGTGACCTTCATAACATTATTGACATCAAGCTTAAAGCAAGGAGCTTTCAATTTGAATGTTCACTGAGTTGACTTTGGGATGTTTGATTATGCATATTATTTAACATTTAAGATATGGTGGTTGAATGCTCTTTCTTTTAGTGAAATAAACTTCAGCTTCAAAGATTTACACAATTGTTATGGAGAATAGTCTGGGCAATTTAAAAAGAAAAAAGAAAGTTCTATGCAAAATGTTAGAACTCAATATTACAATCATCCACATCCTTACCTAAGCATCATTTCTGTACAAATGATTGTCATGCTGAAATAATATTTTGTAACCAGTATTCTTTTTTTAATCTTGATGGAGATTCTCAGTGACTGGTCCATGGTGGTTCATGAATAAGTTTCAGGAGGTAGTAGACTCTCCAAACTTTTTAGATATGTGTAATTTTCTTGGGAGAATCCATAGTTCTCATTACCTTTTCAGATGAGATCCAATGCATTCAGAGTGGTGCAGCCATAGACTTCATTACCTTTTCAAAGACAGCAGCTGCCCTCCCAGACAGAATTTAGTACTTTGTCCAACTTTTCTTTTGTGGTAAAAGTTTTCATTAAGTGTCACAGTACCTCAGTCAGCATCCTCGTGTGGAGCTCTTCATTTCATCGTCTTCTTTCTTATTGTGGAGTAAGCTGATTTTGTGCTTTCCATTAAAATATTGCCTTGTTCCATTTCTGTGTTCCTATTTTAAATAGATCCTGTATCCCACCCTTGATACATCAGAAACACCTGGCATCCAGTGCACCATTTGCTTTCTTGGGTTTCAGTGTCTTTGTCTACTGTGGCCCCAACATCCGTCTCTACCTTGCCTACTTATTTAAACACTATACCTTCATTTCCTGAGAAGCAAATTGGAGGTCTGGACTAAAAGCATTATATATGTATCTGTAACGTTGACGCTCTTCAGTATTGAATAAATTAGAGGAAATTCCTGCATTTTTGAATACATTTTGGGGTCCAAAAAACAACCAATTGCACAAATAAAGTATTGAAGGAGAGAAACGTAGTGGGGAAAAAAGCAGAGAATGTACAGTAAACACTGAAGGGAGGAAGCACTTTGAAAAGAGGACATCACTTAGGACCGCAGAGGGAAAATGGTATTTGAGCAAAGACCTGAAGGCAGCAAGGGACTGAACTATGAAGATATTGGGTGAGAAAACGTTGTAGACCAAGGGAACAGCCAGTGCAAAGGCCCTGAGGCAGGCATATATCTGATTCCTTCACCAAATGGCTAGTAGGTCTGAGTGACTGGAGCAGTGAACTAGGAGAAAAAAAGTAGAGGATGAAATCAGATCTGTGGGAGGTCAAAGGGTAGCATTAAGTTCAGAGTTGATAGAGCATTGGGAGAATTTTGGCTTTTACTCTAAGTGAAACGAAGGAGCTACACAGAGTTTTGAGCAGAGGAGTGCTAAGATCTGACTTCCATTTTTAAAGGATCACTCAGCCTCTGTGTTGTAACTAGATAGGGATTAAGGGCAAACACAGGGAGACTAGTTAGGGGCTCTTAATAATTCAGGAAAGAAATACCAGACCCCAGAGTAGAAGCAGTAAAAGTGATAGAGACAGGAGGCAGAGAAACTCTAGGCAGACAGGGACAGGTCCCTGGCAGAGCCCCACCTTCAAGCCAAAAAACCTGAAACCCATGGCTCAAAGGGAGAATTTCTATCCCTGTTTGCCTACTCTCTCCTGATTGATTCTTTCTGAATAATGTCTTTTTACCAATCAAATGTTGCCTTTTCCAAAACTACCTATGGCCTGCTCCCCCACCATCCTGTGCCTATAAAGACCCCAGACTCAGCCAGTAGAGAGGAGAAGCAACTGGACATTAGAGGAGAAGCAGCTGGACATTGAGAGGTGACTTGACTTCAGAGACAATGGCTGGATGTTGGAGAGAGTCAACTTGACTTCAGGGGAGAGCGACCTGCCCTTCCCATCACCTTTCCAGGTCCCCTCTTCATTGAGAACCCCTTTTTTTGCTCAATAAAATTCTCCACATTCCCCATCCTTTAACTGGTCTGTGTCACCTCATTCTTCTTGGGCACCAGACAAGAATTTGGAACCCACCAAGTGTCACACTGACCCTTTGTCCTAGCTGGTGAAGGGCAGCCACCCCATGTGACAAGGCAAAGGGTCCACTGAGCTGACAACACACTGCTGTCTGCAGATGGTGGAGCTAAGAGAGCATTGCAACATGCCCTCTGGGGCCTTGAGGTTTGCTCCTGCTGGCATTAAAGCAGTTGGCCGGTTCCCACACTCACTTGCCTACATGCTCCCTCTCATGAGGGGTCAAACAGGGTGGGCTGAGTAAATGGGGCACCCCTGTCGTGAGTCCTGCAAAGGAGTAAAAAAAAATATCCTTCATAAAAGGAGGTGAGAGTCTAGATTCTAAATATGTTTTAGGGATAGAGACAACACGATTTCTTGAAGAACTGAAGGTGGTATAAGATAAAGAATGATTTGGAAGAATTCCAAGGTCTTAGGCTTGAGCAGCTGCAGGGATGGCCATTGTTATTTACAGAGAATCAAAAGACTGGGGTGGGGTTTTGTTTTTTAAAGCAGGAGGAATAAAGATCAGGAGTTGGTTCTAGATATGGTAAGTTTTCAGTGTGCATGAGTTTGGATATTTGTGTTTTAATTTAAGGATGAGGACTAGACAGGAGACACTAGTTGGAACTTATTGGCAAGGAGATGGTTTTTAAAGCTAGAGATCACCCATAGAATGTGGGTCAATAGGATGAGGAGGCAGAGTGAGTGTCCCGTGAGCTGAAAGGAAACCAAGAGTGTGGTGTCCTGGAATCCAAGTGAGAAAATGTTTCTGGAAGGGGAAAATGATCGTCTATCTCAAAAGTTACTGTCTGATCAAGTAAGATGAATGACATTTAGTACTGGATTTAACACAATATATGTATGTGTATATATATGGAGGGGCATGATCGTTGGTTATTTGGACAAGAGGAGTTTTGATGGAGTGGCTAGGGGAAAAGCCTGATTAGAATGGTTTTGAGAGAGAGAGGAGAAGAATTGGAGATTCTTTAAACACCTAGGGTTATTCTGCTTGAAAGTGGAGCAGAGAAAACAAGTAGTAGCTGGACAGTGGCATGTCATGAAGAAGGTGGCACACTCAGAACAAGTTAATGGATCACAGAGAAAAGAGAACATGGGTAACTCTGGTATTGGCCCTCAGCAATTCCACTCCTAGGGATTCCTCTTAAAAAATAATCTGATGGGCCAAGCGCAGTGGCTCACGCCTATAATCCCAGCACTTTGGAAGGCTGAGGTGGACAGATCATGAGGTCAGGAGTTTGAGACCAGCCTGGAAAACATGGTAAAATCCTGTCTCTACTAAAAGTACAAAAATTTGCCAGGCGCAGTGGCACTCGCCTATAGTCCCAGCTACTTGGGAGGCTGAGGCAGGAGAATAGCATGAACCCAGGAGGCAGAGGTTGCAGTGAGCCGAGATCATGCCACTGCACTCCAGCCTGGGCTACAGAGCAAGATTCCATCTCAAAATAATAATAATCTGATGAATATTCAAAGATATTTAATCTAAGTACTCAAAGATAAATGTTATTGAAATACGTTTTAACGCATCTTAAATATCCATACTAACAAACAATGGGAAAGAAAATGTCTACAAAATGACATTTGATTAATAAGATATAAACATATAAAGATATATTATCACCTGAAAGCAAATACCAGAAAGATGCAAACATGTTCACAACATATTATAAGGAACGTGTCAGGAAACTGCATGTTTGGGCCAGGTGTGGTAGCTCATAGCTATAACCCCAGCAATTTGGGAGATGGAGGCAGGAGGACTGCTTGAGGCCAGGAGTTTGAGACCAGCCTGGGCAACATAGTGAGATCCTATCTGTATACACACACACACACACACACACACACACACACACACACACACACACACAGAGAGAGAGAAAACTGCATGTTTATTATAAATTTGCATATCTCTGCATATAGAAAAAAGTGTTAACAGTGGCATTGTTTTCTAAGTGGTGAAATTAGGGGTTGTTTTCCATAGGACTATGGATTTTATTTCTGAGCATCTACATTTTGTAATTTTTCTATGAATATGTGTTGCATAAGCAAGACATAATCGTTCTCAGATTTGCCTGTCTTTGAAGAACTGCATGAAAGCCACCCTGTGGTAATATTCTGTAATTTCCTGCCCTCCACCTGAATTAGAATGGATCACTGTTGGTTAATCTAGTATTAGAGACCTCTGTGAATCAGCATTGAGATATTTCAAAAGTAAATTAGGAGATTGTTAGCTGAATTACAAAAAAACTCACTGAGGAGTGGCATGAAATAGTGATCTCTGCTGTGACTTACAGCTTATTAAGACATGCTTAGCCTATAGAGCCAATAGCCTTTACCTGTTATAAGGACTTACAGAAATGCTGTCATATTTCAATTCTAGAAAGCTGGTGTATTTCAATTCTAAAATCTGTAGACTTTTAGGGATCACAGTCTTTTTTTTAAGATCTCCACAGCATATGCTCATTTATCTATTTTTCACAAATTACTTATTTTTCACACTAAAAGGCAGAACACTTCCTTTTACTTCCATGAGTTTTTAACCATCTCACATTCTTCTGTTCAGAACTTTTATAGCCTGATGTTAATTACAAACACTGACTGCAATGAATCTGAAGATCATATTAGCTATCTATAAAACTTCTTCAGGTATTTCAGAGCTGAGAATAGAATAGTATTTGTATTTTCTACTTAATTCTTTTACTTCTTTATTTTTGAAAACCAGTTGAGGTTTTCATCCATTTGGCTGCTCTGTTTTTTTTTTCTTCTTCTTCTTAATTTCCTTGAACTCAACACAGTTGATTTGCTGTCATGTTTTCAAGAACTACTGAGACTTATACTATGTTTTTTGGTCTTACTGATTGTGGATAAGTTGGATGTAGGAAAGTTTGTTTGTCGTTGTGTTGGAGAATATTTAGGAGACTAGAGAGACCAATAGGTGAAACAGGAGGATTTTATTAAGGTGGCCACAGGCTCAGCAGATTAGCATCCCAAAGCTGAGCAAAGGAGAAAGGAAATGGGGTACTTTTTATACATCCAGGATGACTTAGCAGCTAACAGGTTTACAGAAGCCAGAACAAAGAACAGTTAATTAATTTGTAACATGTTTTGTGATGTACGTTACATTTGAAAAATAGCATTTTGAGAAATGCATTGTATATTATTTGGCTGTTATCTTGCCCTGTGACCTTCAGCTGGTC
The DNA here is from genome assembly GCF_030222135.1 of Aotus nancymaae. Classification (NCBI taxonomy): domain Eukaryota; kingdom Metazoa; phylum Chordata; class Mammalia; order Primates; family Aotidae; genus Aotus; species Aotus nancymaae. The sequence goes on from NW_026988454.1 coordinate 29,308,216, forward strand.
GGCAAGAAAAACAGGAGTCTTGAGATGCCTGGCAACTTTGCTGAGAATGTGGGGAGAATAGATAAAGCAGGTTTTGCAGGGAGTTAGTTAATTCTAAGCAGAGCTGGGGTTTAGGTTTTATAATGAAAACACACAGCACAGCAAAATTTTCTTTATTATGTAGCAACTACAAATTACAAGGTTTTGTTTTTACTGTTTACTATTATTTAATTCCCTTGTTCAGTTCTGTTATACTTTTCACCTTCTGGACCAAAAATGGAGAAAAAGCCCCAGAAATCTAATGGTCAGAAATGATTCTAGTAAACCAGATGACTATAAAAAGGTAGCTTTTCCCCCCTACATTCAATTTCCAAATTAGCAAATGCAGTTGAATTTTAGCAAACTGGTCATTATACTGTCTCAAGATGTGGTTACAAGAATTAAATAAGATTATATTTGATTAGGTTGACAGAAAAACTAATCAGTAGCGTGCAAGCAGTACTGTGACTAATCACCCTTCCTGAATCAGACTTCCATGGAGACCTGGGTTCATCTAAGGGTCATAGATCTGGTCTTTGTTTTTGTTAAACTTTGGCCATGATAATCTAGAAGGAAAGCGACAAAGAGTTTGAGTGAATCCATCGGCAGTGTGGACTGAAAGAGGATGATAACCAAGTGTTTTTTTAAAAACCAACCAAGAATGATGATGAAAAAAGAAAAATGATTGATATAAAGTTTACTTTGGAAAAATATAGGCATCTATGAAATTGGAGGTTTGAACAGAAGATTTAAAGTTTTTTGTCTGTGAAGGAATACTTAACCTAAAATACAAGGCAAAGATCTGCTGTGTTCAGTTTGATGAATTTTAACAGTTTTATTCATGCTTGTAATTACCACCTAAAACAAGATATAAAGCATTTCTGTCACACTAGAAATTTCCCTCATGCCTTTTTCTGATCATTTCACCTTCTTCCTCAGTCAGCTGTTCTCTGACTTCTATCTAAAATGGAGAAATATGTTTTAAGATCTAAATTCTTCCAAAAAATCAAGGATCAGGAAACTTCTAAGTATATGGTGTTCTCTGGTAATGAACTAGGGTATTTTCAAGTATTTGTCCTTGAGTTTCTCTTAATCTGGAATTAAGGAAAAATATAGGTATATTGAAAATAATGATCACAAATGTTTGGTTGTTAAAATGGTATTCTTAAATTTAAAACAGAAAATAGTGGATAGACATATTAAAAATTCTCATGTAATTTGTCTAGCATATTTTCCTTTATTAAAGTAGATGACAGGGAATACCATTATTTATTACTGAAATTGACAAATATTATTATTTTTGGAGGCAGGGTCTTGCTCTGATTCCCAAGCTGTAGTGCAGTAATGGGATCATGCAGGCTCAACCTTCTGGGTTCAGTTGATCCTCCCACCTCAGCCTCTTGAGTAGCTGGGACCACAGGCACATGCTACCATACCTGGCTAATTTAAAAAATTTTGAGTAGAGACACAGCCTCTCTGTGTTGTCCAGGCTGGCTGAGCTCCTGGGATCAAATGTTATATAATTCCTTTACCTTTCTTTCTTTATTTTTTCCTTCCCTCTCCTTCTCTTCCTTCCCCGTTTCTTCCCCCTTCCCTTCCCTCCTTCCTTTCTCCCTTCCTTTCTCCTTTCCTTTCTTCAACTTTAGCTTATAAGAAATATTCCTGTATTGCAGATTAAGAAGAAGTTAAGACTTGCATTAAACAATCTTGGGGGAAAATGTCCAAATTTTTCCAAGATTATATAATTCCAGGAGTCAGATCTAGATAGAACTTTTCCCAGCATCTCTGAAGCAAAAAAAAACTTTAGGTGATGAATAAGTTTGTTCCCCTTTTAATAAGTGCAGCAGCCTTACTCCTTGGTGCAAAAACCTAGAGATACCAAATGTCCTATGACTATAAATATGAAGTCTGATGGGAAAAGTTCATTGCCTTAGAACTTCTATTTGTTTCTTTAAAGCCTACTTTAGTGTTATTTATTTTGTAACTCCTCCACTGATTTACCTCTATCACCACCAGCCACAGGTGCACTCAACTACTACCTTGTTCTGGATTCTTCTAGGACATGTACATGCTTTCATTACTTCACATAGTATATTCTGTGATGAAATTGTCTGAAAGCCTTTCTTTTCTTCACTAATAAAAGGAAAAAATTATCTTTTAAATGTTCTCCTAAAGTTCAGCTGGCCACTGGCGTATGGTAGGCACTCAAATGCTTTTGGAGGAATGAAGTACTAGAATCTCATTTTCCGTCTGCTGTGGTTTGGATGTTTGTCTCCTCCAAATCAAATGTTGAAATGTGATCCCCGGGTGGGAGGTGTTTGGGTCGTGGGGGCGGATCCCTCATGAGTGGCTTGGTGTCCTCCTTGTGGTAATGAGTGAGTTCTCACTCGATTAGTTCATGTGAATCCTAGTTGTTAAAAGACTCTGGGAGCTCTGGGACTTCCCCTACTTTCTCTGTTCCCTCTCTCACCATGTGACATGCCTGACTTCCCTTCACCTTCTGCCATATTCCTGAGGCCTCACCAGAAGCTGAGCTGATGGACACTGGTGCCATGCTTATATGGCCTGTAGAACTGTGAGCCAAATAACCTCTTCATAAATTTCCCAGCCTCAGGTATCCTTTATTGCAATGCAAAATGAACTAACACAGTGTGTAATACATATCATTTGTTGAACACTCTCAGGAAGACTGCCTCTCCAGAAGTCTCTTGTTGGATTGCATGTGCTTGTAGCATGTGAGGAGGCCCTGTGAGTTGCTCCCATGGGGAGCTTCTTGAGCCACATCCAGACACTGGACCTGGGCCCTGCTCTGTGAAGAGCTGTGCTCATTTAAACTTCACAGTTCCCGGGATTTGAATTACTGTACTGCCAATTAACCTGAGCTCATGAGAATTCTGCAAAAGATATTCTCAGTCAAATGCCTTTAAGCAATGTCAGGTAAAATATTATTCACAATGTTCTTGGGAAAATTTTGACCTGAATGAGAAATTTAGCTAGTACTAAGGAATGGAACAAATAATAGAACTGACATATGTTAGGCATATTACAGTTCATGAATAAGTAGTCACTAACGCTGTACATGGAAAAGGACAAATAGAACATCTGCTAACTCTTATTTAAGTACATATTTTTGAACTCCTTGTTTATATTGAGTTGTTCTCCCTTTGATTAGAAATGTTATGATATTAAAATGCTTGATGGATTTGATCTCATGATTTCACAAAAGAGAAATGAATTCCAATCATATCTTGACTATTTTCATATGAAGTTGTATAATTGAGGCAAAATTTCTTTCTTTTTTTTTTTTTTGGAGATGGAGTCTCACTCTGTTGCCTAGGCTAGAGTGCAGTGGCACAATCTTGGCTCACTGCAACCTCTGCCTCCCTGGTTCAAGCAATTCTCCTGCCTCAGCCTCCCAAGTAGCTTGGATTACAGGCGCATGCTGCCACACCTGGCTAAGTTTTTGTATTTTAGTAGAGATGGTGTTTCACCGTGTTACCCAGGCTGTTCTCAAGTTCCTTAGCTCAGGCAGTCCACTGGCCTCGGCCTTCCAAAGTGCTAGGATTGCAGGCATGAGCCACCTCGCCCGGCCCCAAATCAATCTCTCTCTCTCTCTCTCTCTTTTTAACAAACAATAAGTTTTAGAAATACTCATCTAATTAAGGTCATGATTTGTAGATTCCCAATGTCCTTCCTTTTATTGACATCAGTCAATACTTGTCAGCTTGCCTGAACAACTAAAACCGAAGAATCCCCAGCCCGCACCAACACACACTTATGTTAACAGAAGAAAATCTCAGATGGGTTTGTGATTAAAAAATAGAACTGTGGAAATGCTATTTTGAAGGGAGATTAGTTGGAGGGAACCTCTGGATTGTCATTATTTATATGTACTCTCTTCGTTTACTTTTTGTGGTTAACCCATGGCAATAATCTCATTTACGAACTTAATTTTTAAAGTTTTTTTGTTTGTTTTTTAATGAGACAGGGTCTCCCTCTGTCATCCAGGCTGGAGTGCAGTGACACAGTCACAGCTTACTGCAGCCTTGACCTCCTGGGCTCAACCCATCCTCCTACCTCAGCCTCCCGAGTAGCTGGGACTATAGGCATGCGCCACTACACCTGGCTCATTTTTGTATTTTTTGAAGAGACAGAGTTTTGCCATGCTGCCCAGGCTGCTCTCAAATTTCTGGGCTCAAGCAATACTCTCACCTTGGCCCCTCAAAGTTCTGAGATCATAGGCATGAACCACAGTGGCCGGCCAGAAGTTTTATATACGTAAAAAATAAAGGGGAAACACTTTGTCCCTATTTCCACATCAGTATTTCTAAAAATGTTATCAGAACTATACTATATAGACAGATTCAAGCAATGTGAGGATGTATTTTTTTTTGGCACTAAGTTACATATCAAACTAACCAGCAATGAGAAGTTTCTGCTTTGTAGGCAACAAGTGATAACCAAGTTCTAAAGAGCACACACACTTGTGGGTAGAATCAGGTGATACAAGAGGTTGGAGGTAAAAAACAAAAAATAGTCCCTAACCTCAAGGCATCTTCCTCTTTTTTGTTTTATTGTATTCTATCACAATGAGTTTCCATCAATAATTTAAAATCAAAATATAAGCACATACAATGCACTAAGAACTCCCTTCTCAATCAAAACTTAATCATGGGAAACATTCAAAATACTGCTGTGTCACTGGACTCTCTTTACTATTGTAATTGGGTATAAATGACACCTAATCTGTCATCTGTGCATGGCCAGCCCCCCAGAGGCCTCACAAGGCTGCAACGTACCAAGAGAGCTTCTGCATGGCCCACATTACATTTCTCTTCCTGATCCTGCCCTCATTGTTGAGGTTTTAATCAAGATGCAAAATTAAAAGCTTAAAGGAAAAAAAAAAAAAAAGAAAAAATTAGCAGAATTTGCTTTGAATCAGTTTTTGTGTAGCAAATGAAACCTAGTTTTCTTTCTGGACATTTATCAGAAATTGTAGTATGGGGGAAGTTGAGAAGAGATCTGTAATATCACATTATTATTCTTTACAATACTGGCTGTGTGTGCAAATTATCAGCAATAACATGAATGCACATGTATAGGAGAGTGGTTGAATAAGCTGTGACGTGTCTGCATAGATGGCCATGCTATGCAGCTGGAGAAAAGAATAAAGAATCTCTCTGTGAGCTGGTATGGAATAATTTCCAGGATATATGAAATAAAGCAAAGGATAAAAGAGTGTCTAGAACAGTGGTTAGCTAACTTTTTTTTTTGGACAGGACCAGAGGCAAACATTTCAGATTTTTTAGATCACATGTTCTTGGTGGAGACTACCCAACTGCAGTCGTAGTGTGAAAGCCGTCACAGTCCATACTGTAGGGGAGGGTGCTGCGGCTGGGTTCCAATCAAACTTGGTTTACAAAACAGGCAGCAGGTTAGATAGAGCCCTCAGGCTTTGATTTGCTGATCCCTAATGTGTTGGTTCGTGTAAGAAAGGGCTATAAGAAAATACACGAAGGAAAAAAACAATGAGGTTGATTAGCTACAAGGAGTAGAAGGGAGTGAGGTAGAAAGAATGGCCGCGGGCGGCGGCTCGCGCCTGTAATCCCAGCACTTTGGGAGGAGGAGGCAGGCAGATCACCTGAGGTCGGGAGTTTGAGACCAGCCTGACTAACATGGATAAACCCCGTCTCTACTAAAAACACAAAATTAATGAGGCATGGTGGCGCATTCCTGTAATCCCAGCTACCCAGGAGGCTGAGGCAGGAGAATCGCTTGAACCCGGGAGGCAGGGGTTGTGGTGAGCCAAGATCGTGCCATTGCACTTCAGCGGGCAATAGGAGCGAAACTCCAACTTAAAAAAAAAAAAAGTATGGCGGAGTGGGTATGTGGTCATAGGAATAAACGGGGAGCAATACTTTTTTGGGTAACTTTTTGTGGAGCTCTGACTTTTGGAACCATGGTAATGTGCCATATAGCCAAAAAAATGATACTTTTCTGGAAACTGGTCAATTTTGTGTTTTCAAAGTTATTGACACCATTGATATTAATTTTATTTTACTTTCATGTGAATCTATGGCTGTGTCTCTTTTTTCCTTCCTAATTTTATTTGTGCTAAATCGTTCTTCTTTGAGCTAATAATATATAGGCTTATCTGTCTATCTATATATATATATAAGCACACACACATTCTGAGAACCATATTTGGCTTTTTAAATTTTATCTTTGCTTTCTATTTTGTTACTTTTTACTCTCATTTTTATCTTTTCTACTTTCTTTGACTTTATTTTTATTATTCTGATATAAATTTCTTGAGATGAATGTTTACTGCAGGAAACTTTAGTTTTTTCTTCTTTCCTAATATGAATCTCTAGTGCTATAAGCTGCATCTCTAAGATTTTGGTATGTAAAACTTTCATTATTTAGTTCTGAATAGCTTAGCATTTTAATTTTATTTTGACTCAAGGCTTATTTAGTTACAGATATATTTTGTTTCCACCTGTAAGAGGATTTTTTTCATTTACATTTGGTTTTGATTTATTAATAAGTTCCATTGTTTTCAGAGAATGTATTATGACATCAGCTCTTTAAATTTTGCAGTTTAATATAAAGATGAGATTAGGTTTTGTTTTCATGTTTTAAATGTTGTTTGCACAATTGAGAACCATGTGTTTTCCAATGATTGGTTGTAGGTTTCTGAATATGTTAATTACATTTTCATCTTTTTTTTCAAAGAATGCCCAGATCTTAGATCACCTTAGCCCCACCTCCCAACTTGAATGATCTGATATTTTAGTCCTAATTTTTAAAATTACCAGCCAAAGTAAAAAAATTTTTTTTTTTTTTTTTTTTTTTTGTGAGACGGAATTTCGCTCTTGTTACCCAGGCTGGAGTGCAATGGTGCTATCTTGGCTCACCGCAACCTCCGCCTTTTGGATTCAGGCAATTCTCCTGCCTCAGCCTCCTGAGTAGCTGGGATTGCAGGCACATGCCACCATGCCCAGCTAATTTTTTGTATTTTTAGTAGAGACGCGGTTTCACCATATTGACCAGGATGGTCCAGACTTCTTTTTAAAAGCAGTTTCAGGTTTACAGAGAAAACTGAGTGAAAAGTACAGAGCTCCAATATACTCCTTTACCCTGACCCCTAATTCCCTTATTTTTAACATCTTAGATGAGTCTTGTACATTTGTTACAACTAATGAGCCAATATTGATAAATTATTAACTAAATTTCATAGTTTATATTAGATTTCACTCTGTGTTGTACATTCTGTGAATTTGGACAATTGTATATCTGATGATGGATAACATCTATCTATCATTAGAATGTCACACAAAATAATAGTTTCACTGCCTTAAAAATCCCCTGTGCTTTACCTATTCATCCCTCACTTCCCCCAAATCCTGGCAGCAACTGATGTTTTATTGTCTCCATAGTGTTCCCTTTTCCAGAATGTCATATAAGCTGGAATCCTACAGTATGTAGCCTTTTCAGATTGGTTTCTTTTGCTCAGCATGCATTTAATCATGCATTCTTTGTCTTTTGTGGTTTCATAGCTGTTTTCAGTTCTCTTCTAAGTCCACAAATGAGACAGTGTTATCATTCAGTTAATTCTTTATATTTATCAACATATTTACCAATTTTTTGGTTTACTATCCTGCTCTCATCTCAGATCTTCCTTTAGAGGTCACTTTCTATCTTCCTTTCATAAAGGAATAAAATCACTCCTTTAAAAAATGGTAATACGGCTGTTTCACACTCATTGTTGGAAGGTAACTTTCTGAGTAAACATTTCCAGATGGTTACAAGTTTCATCAGCCTGTCAAATATATTATACTGCTGACTCTAACAGCTATTATTGAGAAGTGAATTGTAAACATAATTGCTATATTCTTGTAATTTTTCTGTCTCTTCTGTCTGGCTGCCTTTAAAGAGCTTCTCTTTGTTTATGATTTTTTGTTTTGTTTTGTTTTTTGAGACAGAGTCTCATTCTGTCACCTAGGCTGGAGTGCAGTGGCACAATCTGGGCTCACTGTAACCTCTGCCTCCCAGGTTCCAGCGATTCTCCTGCCTCAGCCTCCTGGGTAGCTGGCACTTGACACCATGTCTGGCTAATTTTTGTATTTTTAGTAGAGATGAGGTTTCGCCATGTTGGTCAGGCTGGTCTCAAACTCCTGACCTTGTGATCCACCCGCCTCAGCCTCCCAAAGTGCTGGGATTTTAATATAACTATGAAATTCAAGGTCAAGATTCACTTTATTTAAATCTGCTTGTTGTAAGTTGTATTTCATGCATCTATGGGTTTATGTCTGTGATGGTTAGTTTTATGTGTTAACTTGACGGGCCATAGGGTACCCAGATATTTGGTTAAGGATTTTTGGGTGTGTTTGTAGGGGTGTTTCTGGATGAGATTGGCGAGAGTAAACCAGAGTGCTCTCATCAATTCAGATGGGTGTCAGCTAATCTGATGAGAGCCTGGATGGAACAGAAAGGCAGAGGAAGGGAGAATTCACTCTCTGCCTGACTGCTTGGGCTGGGACACTTCTCCTGTCCTCAGACTGGAACTTATACTATTGGTTGTTTTGATTCTTGGGCCTTTAGACTGAGATTGGAGCGACACCATGGGCTTTCCTGGATCTCCAGCTTACAGATGGCAGATTGTAGGGCTTTTCAGCCTTCATAATTGTGACAGCCATCTTCTTATAATAAATTTTCATGTCTATATACCTAGATCTCTGTCTATATATGTGTTCTGTTTCTAACACAGTGTTCTTTAAATGCTTTTGGAAAATTTGGAGTTACTATCCTATGAAATGTAGCCTTTTCCCCCTTTATTTTGGGAATCTTATTAAATATATTTTAGACCTTTTCATTCTGTCCTCCACGTCTCTTCTCTTTCCGTGTTCCATCTCTTTCACTGTGCGTTCGGCATCTGCTGTCTGGCTAGTAATTCTCTCCTTTGCTGACTCTAATCAGCTGTAACACACATCCATCCTTGAGTTTTAAACTTTAATAATGAGATTTTGCATCTTGATTTTTTTTCACCTCAAAAAGGATCCCCCCCATAAAGTGGTTGGTAATTTTTTAATAGTCTTTTAGTCCTACAATCCTAATTTTTGATTTATTACTAATTTCTTTATCATTGTTCCTTTCTTTAAATATTGCAAATAACTTCATTTTGTATTTTTTTTTTAAAAAAGACATTTATTCAGCATCACAATCAGACTATTACATTTAGCAATCAACAGCATGGGTGCAAAAAAAAAAATCTATATTAAAACCCTTCGTTGAAATGCTTTACAGTTTCCACAGACCAGAAACTAAAATAACCTGTTATACAATTAGTCACAAATAGAATCCTCGAGTTTCTTGCCCATACACATGAGTATTTGTCGAAATCATGTCTTCTTTGTAGCACTAGGCCCTGCACCACTGTGCTTGGCTGAGGTCACAAATCTGTTGTAACCTGTAGCTTCCCTGTCACTTCTCTGGCTCTCCTTTCCTGCTAAGCTTTGTTTTCTAGTTAAAATCTTCTGCCATTGCCATAGCCACTGCTGCTGCTGGAACCGCCATAGCAACCTTGGTTTTGTGGTTTGGCAAAGTATTGGCTGCCACGACCATAGGGGCCAGAGCTTCTGCCTCCAAAGTTTCCTCCCTTCATGGGTCCAAATTTTGAAGACTGATTGTTGTAATTGCCAAAATCATTGTAGCTTCCACCACCTCCAAAATTGTTTCCATCATTGCCAAATCCATTATAGCCATCCCTACTGCCACCATATCCACCACCACCACGGCTGCCACCAAAGCCACCACAGCCACCATGACCACTGAAGTTTCCTCCATGACCAACGCTGCCATTCCCACCGAAACCACCTCCGCAACCACCACCAAAGTTTCCAGAACCACGTGGACCTCTTTGGCTGATGAAGCACTCGCCAGCTCTTGCTTTGACATGGTTTTCCTAACCTCACAGTGTGGCCATTCACAGTATGGTATTTCTGAATGACAGTCTTATCCACAGAGTTAGGGTCATCCACGGTTACAAAGGCAAAACCCCTTTTCTTGCTACTGCCTTGGTCAGTCATGATTTCAATCACTTTAATTTTTCCATACTGTTCAAAATCTCTAAGGTGATGTTCTTCAGTGTCTTCTTTAATGCCACCAACAAATATTTCTTTCACAATTAAGTGAAGGAAAATACTTCTTTCTGGTCCTGAGAATCTTCTCTTGAGACAGTTCTCTTTGGTTCCACAACTCTTCCATCCACCTCGTGTGGCTTTACATTCATGGCTGCATCCACCTCCTCCCCAGCAGCACACGTGACAAGCCCCTGGAGTGCTTGGTATTTGGAGCTCTCATTACCACACGGTCCGTGAGCATTCCCCATTGCTCAAAATGGCTCCTCAGGCTCTCATGGATTGTTTCAAAGCTCAACCCTTCAACGAAGAGCTTCCTCAGCTGTTTGGACCTTTAGGAGACTCTGACTTAGACGTGGTCACAGGGAGAAGAGAGACTTTAATGATGCTTCTTCAGCGGCGTCCACGGGCAGAAAGGAGCAAGGTGACGAACGTATCTCTGCATTCTTTATGTGATAATTTAAATAGATCAGTCCTTTAGACTCAGAGTCTGTTTATTTTTGTTTTCTATGTCAGGACAGTGAGAATAGTTTTTTTCCCTGTGTCCTTGGTAATTTTTAAACTGAGACTTCATATTTTGTTGAACCTGTTCTATAGAAATCTGAAGAACTAGATTGAAGATTCTTCCTTTAGGGATAATTTGCATTTGGCACTATTAGGGCAACAACCAGCCTGGGACCACTTCAGCCACGCTTGAGAATTTAAGATTAAAAATGGCAGTTGGAGATTCAACATGTCATGAACCTTCAAGCTTAGTCTTCCAATTCCATGGTGACAAAGGCAACTCTACATTCCTGTTCTCTGCTTTGGTTTCAGTTTTGTCTCATCCTACCTGGAGAGACCTCTGCTCTCTTGAGTGCTCTACAAAGTATTAAAAATGTTGTTGTGATATATCCAGGATCTAGTTATGTTCTAATGAAAGGACCATTCAATTTCTAGTTCACCATGTTGTCATATGATTAATTTTCTACAATTAATGTCTCATTTACTTGGATATTTTAGCTTCATATGGACTCGCTTGTCAAGGATAACAAACAGCTGAAAATATTAGTGCTTATTTAGGTCATGGTTTCTCCAAAGGTATCTCACATGTTGCTAGCACTTTAAGATTTTAATAAATGTAAGAGGAGACAAAGATGATGTAGTCAAATAACTATGAGAAATACCAGGTCATAGCCAGAAAGTTGTCTTCATTGAAGGACCTGTCAGATTCTCAAGTACAAATGGTCTCTGACTTATGAGGGTTTGGCCTATAATGTTCCAACTTTGTGATGGTGCTAAAGTGATACACATATGGCAATACAAAATAATTTATTCAATAAATTACGTGAGATATCCAATACTTTGTTGTCAAATAGGCTTTGTGTTCAGTGATTTTGCCCAGCTGTAGGCTAATGTAAGCATTCTGAGCATGATTAGGTAGGCTAGGGCTCAGCTATGATATTTGATAGGTTAGGTGGGCTGGGTGTGGTGGCTCACACTTGTAATCCTAGTGCTGTAGGAGGCTGAGGTGGGAGGATTGCTTGAGACCAGAGGTTCAAGATCAGTCTGGTTAATACAATAAGATCTTATCTCTACTAAAAATTAAAAAAAAAAAAAGCTGGGTATGGTGGCACATGCCTCTAGTCCCAGCTACTTGATAAGGGGAGGCAGAAGAATTGCCTGAGACTGGGAATTTGAGGCTACAGTGAGCCATGATTGTGTCACTGCACTCCAGCCTGGGTGACAGTGTGAGACCCTGTCTAAGAAAAAGTAGTTGTATTAAATGCATTTTTGGCTTATGATCTGTTCAACTTATGATGGGTTGATTGGGACGTAAACCCATTGTGAGTGGAGGAGCACTTGGATCCCGCTGTGCATTGCTATAATGTAGAGCTTTTCTTCATATTCTTTAACCATGGAGCCTTCTTAGTTTTCCTTTCTGGACTGATTCTTAAATCTACTTTTTCAATGAACATTCCCTAAGGAATGCTCTTCTAGTTCAGCCCCTTCATTTTAAAGGTGAGGAAACTGAAGCTCTGTGACCGTTACAATGAGGAAGTGTTAGAATTAGAGCAAAACTCTTTACATGATTAATTCCAGTGTGCTTTCTACCACTGAACATTTCCATAAGTGGAGAATCCATTTCCTCCCTGGCAAAAGTGTTCCTATATGTGACGTGTCCTGCCATTAGATGTGTGTTTCTAAGAACTGACCATCTTGGGGCAGATTTATAGATTGTTGTCAAAATATATATTGGATTTTAAGGTGAGGGAAGTGAGAGTGATATTATCAAAAGTAAAATATGTAGTTTTTTTTTCTTAGTTAGAGGTATAGTATATGCTGTATGGTTTCCCAATATTGAGTTGAGGTGATTTAGAAATGTATTTGTATACTCTAGGGTATTGCTGTTGAAATACAGATGAGCGAGGCATTGATAGTAAGTTCAGAGCCCAATTTATCTGGATGAAAGCCTTTGAAATTAAATGTGCATTATTTAACAGTCCTGTTCTTTGACATACAATTGGCATACTCATAATTGAATTTAGGGACATTGGATTTAAAATGCCAACTTTAATCCACACTCCCATTTTAAGCCCCATTCTCTAAAAATAAAAAATAAAACAAACAGTATTTGTAACTCAAAATTTTGCTGAATTTGTATTTCCCTTTCTTCCCTTCATGTACTTTGATTATACTTTACAGGTATTTTTTCTTTTTTGAAATGGAGTCTCGCTCTGTCGCCCAGGCTGAAGTGCAGTGGCATGATCTCGGCTCACTGCAACCTCTGCCTCCCGTGTTCAAGTGATTGTTCTGCCTCAGCCTCCTGAGTAGCTGAGACTACAGGTGCACGCCACCATGCCCGACTAATTTTTTGTATTTTTAGTAGGGACAGGGTTTCACTGTGTTAGCTAGGATGGTCTGCATCTCCTGACCTCGTGATCCACCTGCCTCGGCCTCCTAAAGTGCTGGGATTGCAGGTGTGAACCCCCTTGCCCGGCCTATTTACAGGTATTTTTAAGGCTCCTGCTGGTAGTTCTTTCTGCAGGTAGATATTTGTTATTATTGTAATGTCATGAGCAGTCGGTGGTGAATTAAAATTTGAAGACACTTTATCTGTCATTCGCTGAATTATAAAATACTGGTGTTTGGAAGTTTCTTAGATTGTGGAATCTAAGTTAGGAACCTCACATTCTGAATTAACCACCAAGTGAGTGGTATAGAGCCTCCACTACTTGATGGTATTTTTTCTATTGTTTATTAGGCAAACATTTTTGTTGGGTATCTATTAAGTTGTAGGCATTATGATGTGCACCTATAAAACAGTTTGTGACCAAAGAAGCTTGTAATCATGTGGGGGCCAGACAAGTAAATTGATGGTTAGAAGTCAACATGAAGCCTATTCACAATAGCAAAGACAGGGAATCAACATACATGCTCATCCATGATGGACTGGACAAAGAAAATGTGGTACATATGCACCATGGAATACTATGCAGCCATAATAAAGAGGGTCATGCCCTTTGCAGCAGCATAGATGGAGCTGGAGCCATTATCCTAAGCAGCATTAGAAATTAGAATTAATGCAGGAACAGAAAACCAAACACTGATGTTGTCACTTATAAGTGGGAGCTAAACATTGAGTACCTATGGACACAAGGAAGGAAACAACAGACACTTAGACCTACTTGAGGGTGGAGAATGTGGGGAGAGTGAGCACTGAAAATCTACCTACTGGTTCCCATGCTTACTGCCTGGGGATGAATAAGCATCACCAAACCCCAGTAGCATGGAATTTACGCCAAATCCCAGTGGCATGGAATTTACCCGTGTAACAAACCAGCTCATGTACTCCTGAACCTAAAATAAAAGCTGGAAAGAAAAAAAGAGTCAACCTGAGTGTTTGGGCAGTTGTATGCTCAAAGAGCCCCTGGAACCCTAAAGAGGGCATCTGAATCAAATAGGGATGTGAGGAATGGCCTTTTGGAATGAATATAGAATGAGTTCTTTCAAACATTCACCACTCTCTTTAAATCCCCTGCCGATCTCTTTTCTCTTAGAATGAATTTTTCTCTATGAAGCAGCTATTAAGCAAGACCTGTGTTCTCTCCTGACTTCTGTCAGCTTTCCTCATCTTTTCTCATTCATCATGGTGGGAGTTGTACTGGGGAAGAGCTGTCCTTTTTGTCCAAAGCAAATTCTGCTCACCCAGGTTCCCCTCCAACCTATGACCCAATCTAGTTCCCTCCCGCCTGGGATCCTGTTCCCTTTCCCCAACATGCATATTTGTGCGTACACACACCTCCAACACTCCCATCCCAAGATCCCCATCCTGTCCTCTTCTCAAACACCACAGGATGCCACATCCATCTCCTACTCTCCTGCCCTAGGGGACGGCAACACTCTCCAATATTTTCCCCTCAGCCTATAAGCTTTAGAGATTATCACCCATCTTGAAATAAACAAAGCAGGAATTTTGACCCTTTTCCTTGGCCCTCATTCCTTCTGTGTGTTGCTTTAATGCCACCAATACCACCACAATTTAAAATGCTCATTATTCCTGCCTTCCCTTCTCCCAATTGCTCTTCTCTCCATGGTTTGACTTCTGCCCTCACCCTTGCTTTGAAGTTGGTCTGATGAAAGTCATCACGACTTCCCAATGGACTATGGACTAGTTCCAGTCTTCATCTTACTTGATGTTCCTGTAGCACTGGTCCCTGCTGAATGTTCTCTTCTAGAAGTACTCCCTTGACTTCGGTAACACCCTGATTCTATTCTCCTGCAGTCTAATTGGTAGTTGTTTCTCAGTCTCCTCCAAGAGCAACTCCTCTCCAGCTTTCTGTCTTTACCCAGTTAATTAGACCCAATGGTAAACCATCTCCAAAAACTCAACTTTAAATATTAATGTAAAGATCCACATAATTAAATGAAAAAGAATGGAAAAAGTATACCATGGAATCATTAAGAAAATGATTAATATCATTAATGTTAGTATCAATCAAATAGATATCAGCACACAAATATTAGCTGGTATTTAAAACTACATAGTAATAAAGCAGTCAGTTTGTTGAGATGACCTAACAGTCCTCAATATGTATATACATAATAGAGCTTCAGTATCTGAAGCAAAAGCAGAGGAAACTAAACGAAGAAATAGACTACCTCACAATTATAGTTGGATATTGCAAGATTCTCTTCCAGTGTAATTGACCTAGTTAATATTTACAGGACGCTCCTTCCAATAACAGTAGAATATTCATTCTTTTCAGATATACATGGAACATTCAACAAGGTGAACTATATTATGGGCCATAAAAAGCCTTAATAAATTTAAAAGGTTTGAAATTATGTTCTCAGGAATTTAAACAGGAAATCAACAGAAAGGTAACTGAAAAATCTCCTAGTACTTGGAAAGTGACAACACTCTTTAGTAACATAAGGAATGAAACAAGAAGTCACAGGAAAAGTTAAAAAATATTTTGATCTGAGTGTCATTTAAGGAACTTGAAAAAGGAGTGAATTAAACACAGAGTAAGTAGTATGAGGGAAATGATAAAGATAGTGCCAGTAGATAAATAAAAGATGCACAAGAAAATCAAGAAAATTGATGAAATTAAAAGCTGGTTACTTGAAAGCAATCAATATAATTAACATTCAACCAGAGTAATCAAGAAACAGAGAGAGGAGGGGCGCAGTGCCTCATTCCTATAATTCCAGCACTTTGGGAAGCTGAGGTGGGCAGATGAGGTTGGGAGATCGAGACCAGCCTGACCAACATGGAGAAAACCTCTCTCTACTAAAAATACAAAATTAGCTGGGTGTGGTGCCACATGCCTGTAATCTCAGCTACTCTGGAGGCTGAGGCAGCAGAATTGCTTGAACCTGGGAGGTGGAGGTTGCGGTGGGCCGAGATGGTGCCACTTCACTCTAGCCTGGGCAACAAGAGTGAAACTCTGTCTGAAAAATAAAAAATAAATTTAAAAAAAGACAAAAATTGCCAACTTCAGGAATGACAGAGGAGCATTATTGCAGATAAAGACTAATGAGATATGATGAAGAGCTATAGGCCAATAAGTTTGACAACTTAAATGAAATAGCTAAATAACTACTAAAGCTCAGTCAAGAAGAACTACACACCACATGATCCAGCAATTCCATTCCTTATATCTATGCAAGAGAAATGAAAACATGTATACAAATGTTTATAGCAGCATTATTCATAATAAGAATTTGGATATGAATATGGATTTTAAAAGTTTAGAAGTTGGAAAACTGCAGTTTTGGGGGTTGTAAGTAGTTTCTGCTTTTTAGGATAGCGCCTCCCTTTGTTTTAGAAGATATCCTTCATTCTGGAGAAAATCCTGAAGTGCAGGAATGAACCCAACTGCAGAGATTTCAGACTGAGATGTGTGTTCTATTTAGTAAAAATTTAATAATTGATGGTAATGTAATTTTCCCCTGTAGACTTCAAGATTTTTTTTTTTTAACATGCAATTCAATTTTTTTTTTTTTTAAGACTAAGTCTTGCTCTATTGCCCAGCCTGGAGTGCAGTGGCATGATCATGGCTCACTGCAACTTCTGCCTCCCAGACTAAAGCGATCCTCCCACCTCAGCCTCCTGAGTAGCTGGGACCACAGGTGTGAGCTACCATGCCCAGATGATTTTTTGTAGAGATGAGCTTTCAGCATGTTGCTCAGGCTGCTCTTGGAACTCCTGAGCTCAAGCCATCTACTTGCCTCAGCTTCCCAAAGTGCTGGGATTACAGGCGTGAGCCACTGTACTCGGCCACAAATCAAAATGTAAGCTCGTTATGCCTAAAACGACTTGGGGGCCATATTTGGGCATAGGCATGGGCAATTGTCCAAGCAATTGCATTTAGGTGGAAAGACTGCACAGCTGGGTTGCCTGTCAGTCAGTGGGACTTGTACTGAACCACAACCTTGGAGGATGTTCTCTGGATTTTTGTAACTGTCTTGGACTGAACCCTGAGGATTAGACCACAACCTAGTTTTTGCTTACTTGGGGCAGAAAGTAGGATAAACATTAAATGAGGGAAGAGAAAGATGACCTCAACTTGGAGATCAAAGTGGGACAAAAGTTTCTAAGGAGAGGGTTGATCATGTAAAAGCGTCAGAACGATGGTCTGGGAACATGGTGGGAACCTGGAGACTCTGTATTTCTTCTGGCCTGACTCCCAAAAAGTTTTAAGAAAGGTGGCATCATCAAGGAAAAACTGGTTTTCAGGCTAAGGGAGTGGAAGGAGTTACCTAGAAAAAAATTGCCAGGATCAGGCATTTACTGATAACAGAGTGCTTACAGATCACCACTCTAGAGGATAAGTCCCATTTATTAGGTTTTGAATCTAAGCATAAAATAGACTATTTAATAGAAAACTCAAATTTGCTGCTATTTTGGTAAATATTTCGACCATCTAGTGCCATTATGAGCATTAAATTTTTGATTAATATGTCCTACTGAATTTTACCTATTCCCGATTAATAGAAATTTAAAAAAAGTAAACATAGAAGCCACTTGGGTGCAGTTGTTTAACAAGCTTTATAGCTGGTTTTTTTTTTTTTTTTTTTTTGGTTTTGTTTTTGAGACAGAGGCTTGCTCTGTCACCAGGCTGAAGTGCAGTGGCACGATTTTGGCTCACTGTAACTTTTGCCTCCTGGGTTCAAGTGATTCTCCTGCCTCAGCCGCCTAAGTAGCCAGGACTATAGGCATGTGCACTATAAGGGTTGTTAGGTTCTTGCCGAGTTTAAAAAGAAGAAACTGAGGCCAGCACGAGAAGATCCAATGTGAATTTATTCGGCTCCCGGGCGAGGTTCTGCGGTCTGACAGGAGGAGCCGGAGAAGTCGCACGGACTCCTCTCAGACGTGGGGTTTTATAGGGAGTGGAGGCGTTTGATTGGTTGTGCCCAAGGGGAGTGGGGCCCGGATGGGACAAAATGCTAGGCGGGGAGTGGGGCCCGGATGGGACAAAATGCTAGGCGGGGAGTGGGGCCCGGATGGGACAAAATGCTAGGCGGGGAGTGGGGCCCGGATGGGACAAAATGCTAGGCGGGGAGTGGGGCCCGGATGGGACAAAATGCTAGGCGGGGAGTGGGGCCCGGATGGGACAAAATGCTAGGCAGGGAGTGGGGCCCGGATGGGACAAAATGCTATCAGGTAGGTCCTGGCAGGGCTTCTTTTCCGAGCTCCAGGCTAGGAAGGGGGTGTGTGTCTGAGCTCCCAGCGAGGGAAGGGGGCGTGTCTGAGCTCCCGGCGAGGGAGGGGGGAGCGTCCGAGCTCCCAGTGAGGGAGGGCGGTGTGTCCGAGCTCCCTGTGAGGGAGGGGAGGTGTCCGAGCTCCCTGTGAGGCGACCGGCCTTACATGCACCGCCACACCTGGCTAGTTTTTTGTATTTTAGTAGAGACTGGGTTTCACCATGTTTGCCAGGCTGGTCTTGATCTCCTGACCTTGTGATCCACCTGCCTTGGCCTCTCAAATTACTGGGATTACAGCTGTGAGCCACCATGCCCAGCCAAGCTTTATAGTTTTTAAGGTGATTTTGTTCTGATGGGTTTATGAACAGACCTATAGGTTATTAGACAAAGGTACAGGCTCCAGAGCCACATGGTTTCATTTGGATTCTACTTCTGCCATCTAAACATGAATGATTTGGGGTAAATCAGGTGATTTCTTTCAACCTGAGGTTCTCCCTCTGTAAAATAGTGATAATGCCTAGTTCAAAACGGTTCTGAAGGTTATATGAAATAATTCTTGTAAAATGTTTTATACTTACTAAGTGCTTGATGTTAATTATTAACTAGTGTGATGGTAGGAAATGCTATGTCTATTATTAAAGGAGAATCGGCACACTTAACAGAAATTAACTCTGGGAACTCTTGAGTCACAAGCCTCCTCCTCTTGGTCTCAACTCTTGAGATAAAGAGAGACTGGCAACCCATATCCTTCCCTCTTCCTGTAGATGCTGAGGAACTCGTGGGATTGAGGGACACCTGCTTCAGACACTCTGGGTCATGCCACTGATCCTTCCTCTGAACAGTTTGGGTAGAATGGACCTGAAACTCTGGGGTATCTAGTGTGGCCCTTGTATTGTTAAGAGTATTTGTGGGCACATATGTTACTTATATTTTAGAGTTTGCTAAACCACATTTGTCTTGGGGAGCTATTTAAATTATGTGTAAGTTATGTGTTGCTTACAGAAAGGCTTTAATGTCGTTTATAAATAAAAACCATACAAATCCAATAACCAAATGAGTGCTACCAGGGAGTTAGGATGAAATCATTTTTTCAACATGTTTGGAAAAGTTGAATTTTGGTTCAGACCTGGGCTTGAATTTGGGCCATTTCCTAGCTGGGCAGCCTTGGGAGTTATCTCAGGACAGTTTCCTTGTCATGAGATAAAACGACTTGAAACCACCTTGTCTAATTCTTAGGAAGAAGAATACGATGAGGAGCAGTAAGTTGCAAGATGTATGTATTTTATTTTTCCCTTGTTCCTAAACACTCTGCTTTACTTGAAACTAAATTTACCTCTGAGTTTGCTGGCAGTGAAGGCAAAATACAAATACAAAAACACAGGTTACTTCCTCCTCCCTCCCTTTTAACATCAGTATCTATTTACAAGATCAAATAGTTGTTCTCAAAGCCCTCGGCTTTGAATTCTTGAAAAATGGCCTCATGTTTTCTTATATAAGAAAGCAAGTGATGTAATGAGTACCTACTGTTCATATAGATTTATGGAAGACAGATTTGGTGATTTTTTTATATTGACCCTCTTTGAAAGCTGACACATAACATTAAATTTTAATTTAGCACAGGCATTTCTAAAGGAAGCTGAGATAATTTGGCCTGAAACCATTGCTTCTCAACAGTATAGTGTAATGCAGGAATAAAATGAGAAATTCTAAAAATTGTGACTACTCAGAATGACCTTTAGTTTGCCTTGAGTATTAGCGCTCTCAAGTTATCACTTGGCAAATGCTAAATTGTCAGGTTGAATATGATCATCTGTTGTCTTGTGTGTTGCTTATTCCTATAGAAGATGAATTTATTTTGTGTTTCCTGTGGTTATGAGACCAGACTCAATTTCTTGTTGTGGGGACTAGTATAACACATTATTTTGTGAGGACTGATTAAGAAAAAAAGGTTTGAATTTAAGTTTGTGGGGATGTTCGATTGATTGAGGTGAGAGATGATGCACTGGGAAAGACTCCCCAGCCTGGCTGTTAATTTCACTTTCATTTTTATCTCAAACTATCATATCCTAGTGCTGAAAGTATGGCTTTGCAATCAGACTGAACTGGGTTTGAATTCTGGCTCTGCCAATTTCCAGCCATGTGACCATCAGTAAGTTATTTCTTTTCACTTCTCTGAGCCATTACTCTCTCTATCTGTACAATATGGTCTGGAGAACTTACCTTACAGACTGTTGGTGAGAATAAAAGGATGTATTTAAAATAAATTGTTCAGTGTAGTTCTGAGTATTGAGATAATGAGAATGTGGACTTGGGGGCTTGTTTTTGATTCCTTATAATCTGATGCTCCAGTCAGAGAGGAAATACGAGCACAAGGTCATTCTTTCTTGTTTTTCTTTTTTTTTTTTTTTTTTTTTTTTTTGGAGACAGAGTTTCGCTCTTGTTACCCAGGCTGGAGTGCAATGGCGCGATCTCGGCTCACCGCAACCTCCGCCTCCTGGGTTCAGGCAATTCTCCTGCCTCAGCCTCCTGAGTAGCTGGGATTACAGGCACGCGCCACCGTGCCCAGCTAATTTTTTGTATTAGTAGAGACGGGGTTTCACCATGTTGACCAGGATGGTCTCGATCTCTTGACCTCGGGATCCACCCGCCTCGGCCTCCCAAAGTGCTGGGATTACAGGCTTGAGCCACTGCGCCCGGCCTTGTTTTTCTTTTTTTTTTTTGAGATGGAGTCTTACTCTGTCACCCAGGCAAGAGTGCAGTGGTGCCATCTCAGCTCACTGTAACCTCCACCTCCTGGGTTCAAGTGATTCTCCTGCCTCAGCTTCCAGAGTAGCTGGGACTACAGGTGCATACCACCACACCCAGCTAATTTTTGTATTTTTAGTAGAGCCTGTTGGCCAGGCTGAACCTGAACTCCTGACCTCAAGTGATCTGCCCTCCTTGGCCTCCCAAAGTGCTGGGATTACAGGTGTGAGCCACCGTGCCTGGCTGTTTTTCTATGACAGAGTAAACATGGAGTAGCAGAGACCCCTGTTCCTTTTAAAAGTGGTCCTCTCAGTTTCACTTTTCTTAAGAAAATGATTGCTTCAGTGGTTTAAAAATTTATTCTTAAAATGAAGATAATGAAGAAATAATTATTAATCAATACCAGTTTAACTGTTGTTGGTGTTATATGTAAAATTTTTCTAGATTTATTTCATAATCTGATGGCTAATAATATAAGATCATGATGATAAAAGAGTTTGACCATTTGCATATTAGAATTATTTGGTAAAATCATTGCCAATATTAGTTATTGAATATTTTAGAATAAATCTTAGCTTAGTAATTAGCAGTTAAACTGGTTCCAGATATCTAAAAGGCTGGTATATTCAGTAACGGGCATAAATCTGGATAGAAAATTAACGTATTTGACTTATAATTTATCCACCTCATCTTTAAATATTGTTAGGTCTATTTTTATTTTTGAGATACTCCCGATTTGAGGCAATTTTAAAAATTTACACAAAACAAATCATTTAAAAAAAATTTTAAGAGATCAATCCTGACATTAAAACACTGATTTTTATTTTTCATTTTAAAAAAAGGAGGTGAGGAGAAATTTTAGGTCATTCTATTTTTTTTTTTTTTTTGGACAATGCTTTAAAAACCCCAACCAAACTGAAATTTTAAGTGAGTGAATTTCATGAGTACATACAGAACCGCCTTTTTAGTAAACTTTTTACTCTACAGCCAGGAGACGTTTCTTCTGAGTAGGAGAAAATCTCTGCATAGCCCCTCTTTTGAATGCCTCTAAAGCAGGAGCCTTCATGAGACCTTAATGGAACCACTTTGCCATCAGAACACTGGCCAGGGAAAGGGAAATTTTTTGTTTTAAGGGACCTTGGCAATCACTTCACCAGCCCTGTTACATGGCAGATAAGGTAATGAGACTTGAGAAGTCATTTGCTCACAAACGCACTGTGTTGATCTAGGAAAGGGAGTTACAGTGATCCTAACACCATCAGGTGATGTGAGAGGAAAATGTACTTGTTCCAGATAGAATTTGATGAGTTTGTCCCAGATTGACAGCCATCCCCTTCTTTATGATAACTCTAGGCCGGAGTTTCTTTAACTGACTATTGTGCCTTGGACTTCTTTGCAGTCTGGGGAGGTCTATACAATTTTTCTGAATAATGTTTCTAAATGCTTAAGATAAAATACAATTTATTACAAAGGAAGCCAATGTAGTTATCAAAAATCCTCAACTTGTGATAGAATGATATATATCCTTCCCCATGAATACATTAAATAACAAGATCTAGTAGTGGTTTCTAATAACCACCATGTGTTCCAAGTCTGGGAATTTTTAGGATCTGCAATAGGGAGGGGCTTTTCTGGGAAATAAACTGCAGGTCCTGCCAACATTGCTGTGATTAGTTGCACACATTCCAAATGAAAGGGCATGTTAAATTTCAGTTATGAGTCAGTGAAAATAGAGCTATAACTTTTTCACTTTTAAGTTTGTGGACCTGTTCTTTTTTTTTTTGAGACAGAGTCTTGTTCTGTTGCTCAGGCTGGAGTGCAGTGGCACAATCTCAGCTCACTGCAACCTCCGCCTCCTGAGTTCAAGTGATCCTCCTGCCTCAGCCTCCTGAGTAGCTGGGATTACAGGCATGTGCCACTACACCAGGCTAATTTTTGTATTTTTAGTAGAGACGGGGTTTCACCATATTGGTCAGGCTGACCTCAGGTGATCCACCTGCCTTGGCCTCCCAAAGTGCTGGGATTACAGAGATCCCTGAATTCTTTGCCTACCCTAAATTACAAATTTTCATTCTAAAGTGAAGCTACCTGGGGAATAGAATGCTTGAACAACGTCCACCTATTTCTGCATTTTGAAACCTTGACAGAGTGCAGACTCCTGAGCTCTGCACCATACTAACTGAATGGAGAGGAAATAACACAAGGATTTCCTCTCTGACTGGAGCATCAGAGTACACGGAATCAAAACAAGCCAAGTCCACATTCTCACTATCTCAATGGATCAGAAGTTCTGCAAGAACACTTGAAGGTATCCAAGGCCTGGACACTGGCAAGTTCAACATTCAACAATTTTTGATTCTTAGGGATGTGAGAATTTGAGACTGTCTTAAGGTGGCTGAGCTAGTTCAGCTACCTAAGTGAGCTGGGGGAGGAGGCTGTAGTCAGCTCCTGGGGAGGGGAAGGATGGTTTTGATAGGGGTTAAGTCACTCAGTAAGCCGGTTACATTGTCCTGCCATTTTCCTTAAGATTATATAGAGGGGCCGGGCACAGTGGCTCATGCCTGTAATCCCAGCACTTTGGGAGGCCGAAGCAGGCAGATCACAAGGTCAGGAGTTCAAGACCAGCCTGGCCAACATAGTGAAACCCCATCTCTACTAAAAATACAAAAATTAGCTGGGCATGGTTATACACGCCTGTAGTCCTAGCTACGTGGGAGGCCGAGGCAGGAGAGTTCCTTGAACCTGGGAGGCAGAGGTTGCAGTGAGTCAAGATCGTGCCACTGCAGTCCATCCTGGGTGACAAAGCGTGACTTTGTCCCCCAAAAAAAGATTATATAGAGAGACTATTTGAATTTCTAAGGCTGAATCTGGCTGTAATTCACATGGGGTGGGAGATTTATTTTGCTGATTACCTAACCATGAAGTTGGGCTATTGTAGCCCCAGCAGAAGTGAACATGCGGTGTCTAGTTCATCCAGAAGTAAGCAGAATGGAGGCTGTAACACTGGGTGGGAAAACACATTTGGTTTATCTGCCCCAAATGGGTCCCTGCCTAGTGGGTGGAATCAAATTCTGTTCTGTTAAAATGGCCCACATATTCAAGGGGAGAGAGTTTGGACCCCAATAGAAGATGACCAGATAAGGCAGATAGCCCTTGTTCCCAAAGAGAGCAGATAGCTAGCCTTCTGAGGCCAAGAGCCACTGACTTTGAACTTAGGAAGCCTTGTTGATTGCCGACTCTGCTGGCACTTTCTTTTTTTCTTTTGAGATGGAGTTTCGCTCTTGTTGCTCAGGCTGGAGTGCAGTGGTGTGATCTTGGCTCACCGAAACCTCCACCTCCGGGTTCAAGCGATTCTTCTGCCTCAGCCTCCTGAGTTGCTGGGATTACAAGCATGTGCCACCATGCCCAGCTAATTTTGTATTTTTAGTAGAGACGTGGTTTCTTCATGTTGGTCAGGATGATCTTGAACCCCTCACCTCAGGTGATCCACCCGCCTCAGCCTCCCAAAGTGCTGGGATTACAGGCGTGAGCCACTGCGCTCCACTCTGCTGGTACTTTCCTAGGGAATAGGAATTTGTTTGCATTTGTTAGGACAGCTGGGTGGGTTGGTTTGTTTGCCATCCTAATAGCCTTACAAAACCAGACATAAGGTTTTACAGTGATTTTTAGATTATTCACTACAAAAGCAGGTATAAATCTTAGCCCACAACTTTTTTAAGTTGTAATTTTCTTTATTTTCCTCTAATTCAACTAAAAAGTGTTCTGAGCCTCTATTCTAGGGTAGCACAAACTTAACGTATGTGTAAAGGACTGAGGCTTTTAGAAGATAAGAGCTGGAGACTTACAGGCAATGTTTGGCATTCTATCACATCATGGCTCTTTCCTGAAACAATGAACTCCTGAGCCAACTATTTACTTGACTAGGGGAAAACGAATGGGGGGAAATACTGAGAGACAAAAAATAGATTAATATCTTGAGAATACTTTTCAGCCAAATGTACTTAATACTTTTGAGGAAAAACTTGTATTGAAGAAACGTGGTCTAGTAGCACTTATCTACAATTTTTGGATCAGGGATCTGGTCCTTTAAATCCCTATCTGTGCCCATTTTTGAATTTTGGCTAGTCTACAATTTCATGAAAGATACAACTCAAGTTGTTCTGATAATTGCCTGAATCCTGTGTGTCCTTTCAAGGGAAGCCTTCGAAACAACGCTGTTATGATGTCAATCTATTTCTGGTTGAGGACTAGGAGGCATGGGCAGGTCGCAGCACAGGTGTGCTCAGCTGAGTGTGCGGGGACAGAGAGGCTACTGCCCCTGGCCAGGCTGAGCAGAGGGCTGACAGAGAGACTGGGGAGGAGGAGTTGTTTCTGTCTCCATGCCAGGACCTGCTCTAATCACCCCAAAATCACCGAAGGTTTACAGGGTTGTTTGTTTCCATAGAAATAAAAGCTATTAGGTTGGTGCAAAAGTAATGGGTTTTGCACTAAAAGTAATGGGAAAGACTGACCAGGTGTGGTAACTCACACCTGTAATCCCAGCTACTTGGGAGGCTGAGGCAAAGAATTGCGTGAATCCGGAGGAGGAGGTTGCAGTGAGCCAAGACCACATCATTGTACTCTGGCCTGGGTGACAGAGCAAG
Source organism: Aotus nancymaae (assembly GCF_030222135.1). Lineage (NCBI taxonomy): Eukaryota > Metazoa > Chordata > Mammalia > Primates > Aotidae > Aotus > Aotus nancymaae. The sequence goes on from NW_026988454.1 coordinate 29,333,951, forward strand.
ACTCTTGTCTCAATACAAAAAAACCAAAAAACAAAAAAATGTTATGGTGAAAACCTCAATTACTTTTGCACCAATCTAACAGTTAAATAAAATTGACCAATCTAATAATCTAAAATTTAACTGTGTAAATCTGCACTAATATGTAGCTGCCTGTGTCTTTAGTTCATTGTCCTTAGAATAAAACATCAACTATGCTCAGTTAATTTTTCAAAATGTCTATTTATAAATGGTTTTGACCTGAGAGGTCTATTATAATATATTCTCCTTCCGCTTGAAAAAGAAATCTATTCTAGACTTTATAAGAATATTATTTTTGTAACCCATTGTTATGCTTTAAAAGCTGTCAAATATTTACAGAGTCCATGGCCATTAATAGGAGCAGATTAAAAGGAAGCTTGAAATATCAAACTGTTATCTGTAATACAGCCAGCATATCTTTCCTTTATAATGGGCACATTAGCTTCAACACTCAATTTTTCAAGTTGCTATAAATGGAGCTTTCTACTTCACAACATTTAACATCTAATTCATTTTCTTGAAGGTAAATCATTCTTGGCTAGAGACACCACTAGAGAATGTGTTTCAAATTCTTTCTCTACTAGAGACAGTGCTAGAAAATGTTGTTTTACTTCCTTCCATCTTTTAAACTGGTTAGAACAATAGCTCAATGTAGCTTCCTTATATGCAGATACAAGAAAGAGAAGGAAACAGGCCGGGTGCAGTGGCTCACACCTGTAATCACAGCACTTTGGGAGGCCGAGGTGGGCGGGTCATTAGGTCAGAAGATCAAGACCATACTGGCCAACATAGTGAAATCCCGTCTCTACTAAAATATAAAAAATTAGTTGGGTGTAGTGGCACACACCTGTAGTTCTAGCTACTCAGGAGGCTGAGGCAAGGGAATTGCTTGAACCCAGGAGGTGGAGGTTGCAGTGAGCCGAGATCATGTCACTGCACTCCAGCCTGGGTGACAGAGCAAGACTTGGTCTCAAAAAAAAAAAGACTAGGAAACAGTATCAAAGAGAATACCAATACCAGTTCAATATTTTTGAGTTCTCAGCTCTAAACTGTTGTGCATTTCATCTCTTCATGTTTAAATAGAAATAACCTAGTGCTTTTTTCAAAAAAGAAATGATTTAGAATCTGCTTATAAACGTTTGTGGGATTTAACTATGCCTTTGTAATATTTGAGTTTGAGTGAGATCATTAAACTGGACAGTTTGTTTCTCTGACAACACAACATTTTGTGCAGCCAGATTAAGTTAGCAAGGCAGACTCAGGGCACTAATGGCTTTATGTTGTAACTAGGAATCTATAAATAAAAACAAACAAGGAGAAGACGGAAGAGATGTTAATGTGCTCTTTCAAAGTTTTGAGATAACAAATGCTGGTCGATAAGTGAAAACCACAATTTTGCATTATGCTTCGATTTTATTTTCACTTGTATATTGAATCTAGCTTTAAGCTGTAAGGGAAAGTGAATTTTCTAATGAGTGATATAAAATATACATCAAAGCTACATTATAATACAAGTTTTGATCATAAGCCAAATAGTTGAAGTGTTTATCAAGTCTGTTTTAAAGAAATACACATAGATTTGTTCACATAGCATATTCATTGCTAGATATTAATAACTGAAGAATTGGCCATTGACCTAGAATTCATTTCCAAAATGTTTGATTAAAGAGATCTGCTCCTGAGCTGCTAACTTCATTTTAGATTGGTGTAAAGTGTTAAGCTTTCTGTATTGGAGTACATTCATGAATATGAATGTCAAGGATATGTACATATCCTTGAATATAAATTAACTTGCAAAACACCATGGTATTTATAGTTATTCTCCTACACATAGTACTTACTGTTGATTAGGAACTAGTGTTTGCAAAGCACTGCAAGATAGAGCTTTCATATTACCTTTAGGCAGCCCTTTGAGGTAAGAGTGTGTTTTCATTTTACAGAGCAGGACACTTGAGCTCTAAGTGTTGTCCAGGTTTCCCACTTCCAGGAAGAGACAAAGCATGGGATGTGAACTCTGATTTTTTGGCGGAGGCCCCACTCTGACACAGCTGTCTCCATCCATGAGCATAGTTGGCCCCTGTAGTTGTGATGTGCTTTTTTTTTTTTTTTTCCTCTTGGAGACAGTCTTACTCTTTCACCTAGGCTGGAGTGCAGTGGCGTGATCTCAGCTCACTGCAGCCTCCACCTCCCAGGTTCAATTGATTCTCCTGCCTCAGCCTCCCGAGCAGGTGGGACTACAGGCGCCTGCCACCATGCCCAGCTAATTTTTTGTATTTTTTTAGTAGAGACAGGTTTTCACCATGTTAGCCAGGATGGTCTTGATCCTGACCTCGTGATCTGCCTGCCCTGGCCTCCCAAAGTGCTGGGATTACAGGCACGAGCCACTGCGTGGCCTTGTGATGTTCTTATGCAAAGTATGTTGTCTATTTTAGTTTTATTTCATCCTTATGATGGAAGTGATTGAGTTTTTGTGGTGTAACAGATCACTAGTGTGTATGCATGATAGAATCATGATTTAAGGTCATAAGCAAAAATTCCATTTCCACAGCATTTTGAATGTCTCTTATCCCACACTTGATCAAACAGCAGTTTTCTATGATTTGGGCAGGGTGATACCTAGGCTGATATATTATAGACTTACAAAACAATCTTTTTAAAAATGTTTTCTTTTTTAAAAATTTTTTTAATTGACATCAATTAAATTAATTGTATATATTTATGGGGTATAGTGTGATATTGTGAAATATGTATACTTAAAACTACAATCTAGTAAGATCAGGAAGTTAAAAGCTGTATTTTTTAATATTACCTTTAAATAATAATATTAATTGAGGGATCTTTGGTTATGAACAAAAGGTAATACTTTAATTTCTTTTTTTTTTTTTTGAGATAGAGTTTTGCTCTTGTTGCGCAGGCTGGCGTGCAATGGCACGATCTCGGCTCACTGTAACCTCTGCCTCCCAGGTTAAAGTGATTCTCCTGGCTCAGCCTCCTGAGTAGCTGGGATAACAGGCATGTGCTATCATGCCCCACTATTTTGTATTCTTAGGAGAGACGGGGTTTCTCTGTGTTGGTCAGGCTGGTCTCGAACTCCTGACCCCAGGTGATCCACCTGCCTCTACCTCCCAAAATGCTGGGATTACAGGCATGAGCCACCAAGCCCCGCCAATACTTTAATTTTTTAAATGAATGATCTACATCAATATCTACTGACAATATGAATTTGATATATGTTCTTATGAGTAAAAGATAATTTCACAGAATAATCACTTTTTTTTTTTTTTTTTTTACAAAAAAGGAAATAGTGATATAGTTCTACAAATTTGTTTTTTTAGGCATATAGCAAACTGTCAGTAGTGACTATCTCCATGTTATAGGATTTAAAAGGGCCCTTTGATATTCAGACTTATGAAATGCCATGAAAAGGAGCCTGGTTCTTTTGATAGAGTTCTGTAAACAGGATATTTATATAAATTATTTAGATATATTTATTCAGTAAAGACAATTGTTTCATGTACCAGATTTTTAATGCATTTGAATCTTTATTCTACAACACAAGCAACATAAATACAATATCTTTTAAAATATTTTCTCTTTAGAATTTTCATTTTCACCTCAGATAAAATGTACACAAAATACACTTGCAAGCTTGTTTACAGAGACCTGTTAAACAAGGAACAGACAGAGTCTATGAAATCAAACAGTTATATCAACATATAAAGGATGATGATTTTCAGTTGTTTTTTTTTTAAAGTAAATGTGACCAAACTGACGAAGAAGGCAAAACGAAAAATTACGCTTCCTTGACAAGGCCTTTGGAATAAACAAAATGCTTCAAGGCTCCTGGTGAATGGGGTTGCAAGGATGAATTTTGCATTTTGTAGGTAAAATGGTACACTGACTCAAATCATTATGGCTATACCAAGCTTCAGTTATTTATAATCTTCAATGAAAATAAGTTGATTCTTTGGCATAATACTATAAGGAATAAAAGGACCCATACCACCCATTGGCTTTATCTAGAGTGGGAGATGGCAGTAGGGGAACTGTTTATATATAATGTAATTTGTCTAAGTTTATTCCTCTTAGAAAAGTGGGAAAAGCATCTTGAATAATAGTCTTTTAGCATGATTAGGGCAACAAACATCTTATTCTTAGCTCCCCCATCCTCCAACACAAACTAAGAAACAAAAATAACGTTTCCCTCTAGGCACCTCCTCCTGCCCCATCATGCCACACCTGGGTATTCTATCACATGGTTTCAACTGAAGTGAAACTCACAATATCAAAAGCATTCATCCTTGTTCAGCTTTGCCTATTTTGTGGGAAATCAGTTTTTATTAGAGAGAAGCACTCCCATCAAGAACTAGATGAAAAAAATGCAGGACAAAGCAGCTTGTACATAATCCCGAGGTCACCAAAGACGCTCGCTGGGGCTGGCAGTGTCAGGGCTTGACCCTCCCTAACTTTAAGAAAAACATAATCTTTCACACATTAGTTCAAAAGATTGGCTTTCAGATTCCCTCCTCTCCTTTTTGGCACTGGTTGGTAAAACAAAAATAAATTACTCTTAGATATTGACTTTTGAAATTTAATTTTAAAATCAGTGTTATCAAAAGAAATGCACAAATAATTTCCAAAACTTATGGGAAACTAAAGTAAAACAACAACAACAACAAAAAAAAAAACCCTTCAGTTATTTCCAGCCATAGAGGCAAAAACTCTGTGGATTGTCTCCTTGATATCATTAACATTCTGATATGCTTTCTGATCTAATTCTAGTAAACATAATCATTTCCTTCCATTCCTACAATAGTCTAAATTAATTTAAACGATGTCAGGGTGTTTATTAAGCAGAAGTCATTAGAGAAACTTTATTGAATTAATAAGCATTTTGTGTAATTAATGCAGTTTAAAAATAGGTGATGATTTTTAAGTTACTTGTTTTTTCTTATATCATTCTCTATATGGTCCTTAGTTTTTTTTTAATGGTAAAAGAATTTCCAAAGCTAATTAATTAAATAAAGAAGAGATAAACTAAGGCCCCCTCTATATGAGTTAACATGATTTCACTGGATTCCCAAAGCACACTGATTCTCTTTTATATTTTTCCCATCACTTGGAAGATGAGATCATGAATATAGTCTCCACCATGCAGATATGTGCACAGACACAGCATATTTACTGAAAAGTCAAAACAGGCACACCTACTGCTTAAAAGGGAATTAGTTCATTTTGCAAATTTCCGTGAAGCCTTTGGGTAGACTCTTTACAGATATATATGAAATTAAAATATTAATTTACACCAGACAGTTAAATGAAAGATGAAAGTACAGCAAGTAGTCTCATCCCATCTCAAAAGACTAATATGTTGATGGCCAATGAGAAATGTAAAACAACTGGCAAGCAAGCAACTACTCAAAAATCTGTAAGCCAGGAGCCAAGGCTGTAATGGAGCCAACACGGAAGCATCTCACTAAAATGATATGGACAGAAGAAATTTAAACACTACATACTTAAATTTAAAATCACCTTCAGTACAAGTCAAAGGGTCAACATGATATAAATGATCATCCATAGAATCAATGTTTCTAAATACAAAGACAAGAAGCTTAGATTTATCTCACTGTTCCATAGAAATTATACATTCATTGTCTTCTAGCTTGTAAAAACCAATCGTTGGTATAATAAAACTAGAAACTGGGAAGATTGAGCAAGACTGCTTTATAGAATCCAATCCCAAGTTGTCTGCCCAAGGGTAGATTCAGTTTTTCTCTAGCATTTGATAAGTCAGGCTGATCTTAAAAGTAGTAGTTGGAAAATTTTTCAAGGCAGTGGTTCTCAAAGTTTCCAAAACAGCATTATTGGCCTCACCTTTAAACTTGTTAGAAATGCAGATTTCCTGATTTACTTAACTGGAAACTCTGAGCATAAGCCCAGCAATCTGTGTCTTAACATGCCCTCCAGATGATAGTGACGTGTGCTAAAGTTTGGGAACCACTGCTCTAAAGACAAAAGATACTAGACAACCACTGGTTAAACCTTCAGGATAGGAACTGACAGTGCAAACAGTTCTTGGTGGTTGAAAAGGGTGGAAGGACCATAATTAGATGGAATTCACCAGCAGTGGTGTGCCGTTTTCGCCCTAAAGTGGTCAGCCACTCTCTCCTCCCTGGTACCCCTTTGTAGTACTGTACAAAGATACAGAGCAAAGGTTTTGTATGTTGCTAGTGGTGTGGCAGTGGTTTCTCTTCAGTGATGGGGTGGGATCACAATTTATAAAGAAACCAATGATCTCAGGAGCTATTTTTGGTCTGTCTTCCCTGAAATAAGTATTGTGTTTTAGAAATCTAAAGGGTGTTCTCTTCCAAAATCTTAAGTTATTAGTTATTTCCACATCAAATAACAAACGCTGCAATACAGCCAGAGAAAGAGTATCTTCCAAACAAACAAACAAAGGTTTGTTTTCTAGATTGCTCCACTACTAAATGAGAACCTTTTTTTGAGGAGGCATAATTAGAAATCAAGTTCTTGACCAATTTTATAAATCTTTCCCAGTAACAAGCTCATATTTCCAATAAAAAGTGCTGTTTTGCTTTCCTAAGGCCACACTAAATCTCCCTGGGATCACCTAAGTGGCGCCCAAGCATACTGAAGTTTTGTCATTCCACTGCAAGACTGGATTTTCCTTCTGCCTGTTTCTTTGTCTGTAAAACAGGTGGAAATGTGTAGATGTTATGGCACACGGTTACTATGGATATCAACCTGATGCCCTTAGCACCTGGCTCTTCAATCTTGTTCAACCAGCTGCTTCCTCTTCAGAGAATGTACATTTTGAAAAATGGTTATCCATTATTTTGCATATTCCCAAACTTTGTGCTACAAATTTAGTACCATGTATTTCCCAGAGAAGCAAGTAAAGAGGCACTGTTGGCTACAGGGCACTTTATTCTGAGTTGATTAAATGATTTTTGAAAAAGGTTTACAAACATGCGTGCCATTCCAGACACAGGCTGCCATGTTTTTCTGTGTTCACAGCTGGCCATGAACAGTATTATTCCATCATTTCCACCTAATTCCGTGAGTTTTCTAAAGTAACACTGAATGTCTGCTTTTAAGATCAAAGTTCAGATTTTGGTTTTATTTCCAAACACTCAGACTGTGTTATATATGATTTTTCTATGTGTAAACACAGTTTTTTTTTTTTTAACTTTATTTTTAAAAACCTCCATAACATCCCAGACAGATCTAAGATGCCAATAGTCTCATTTTAATGGTCTCATTCCTTGAAACTTTCTCTCGTACCAGAGTGCTTACTCTGGACTTAGAGCATGTTGTCAGAGAGAGAGAAAATGGCCTTTGAATTCAGAACACCTCTTTTGCAACCAACTTTGCCTTTTACTGTTATCTTGGCAAGTTTCTTAACCTCTGTGTGTCTGTGTTCTCGTCTGAAAAAGTGAGGAACACAATACCTGTCTCACAAGGTTGTGAGGACTACGAGTGATAATATAGGTAAAGGTTTGCAACCACAGTGACATTCGCCACACTCGCCTCCTCCCTGCTATTTGTAACCTCTTGATATTGTTATCAGCTCTACATGAAGGTCTTAATTCTGTTTAGTTTGATGGGACTGATACTAATTGATTTTCCTTTCTGAGAAAGAAAACTTTTCTGTATAAGCAGAATTGTGATGAATCTGGCAAAGTCAAGGATATCTATTATGTAACTGTATTACCTTCTCACAGTGAAGGCTATTTGACTCTCAACTAACTCTGTATAAGCCTTCTCTTTAAAACAACAAAAACCTAATGATCATTGCACCAGTTTCAATTTCAAGGTACTTTTGAGTTATATTAACATGCTTGTCAAGTTTGATTTAAAATTTTATTTACTTTTTTGGGACAAAGTCTCACTTTGTCACCCAGGCTGGAGTGCAATCTTGGCTCACTGCAACCCCCACCTCCTAGGTTCAAGCAATTCTCCTGCTTCAGTCTCCCAAGTAGCTGGGATTACAGGTGCCTGCTAGCACACCTGGCTAATTTTTATATTTTTAGTAGAGATGGGGTTTAACCACACTGGCCAGGCTGGTCTCAAACTCCTGACCTCAGGATATCCACTCGCCCTCAACCTCCCAAAGTGCTGGGATTACAGGCATGAGCCACTGCACCCAGGCTGATTTAAAGTATTTTATTTTATTTTTGTTTTTTGAGATGGAGTTTTGCTACTTGTAGCCCAGGCTGGAGTGCAATGGCACCATCTTGGCTCACCACAACCTCTGCCTCCTGGATTCAAGTGATTCTCCTGCCTCAGCCTCCCCAGTAGCTGGGATTACTGGCATGTGCCACCATGCCTGGCTAATTTTGTATTTTTAGTAGAGATGGGGTTTCCCCATGTTGGTCAGGCAGGTCTTGAACTCTCAACCTCGGGTGATCCGGCCCGCCTCAGCTTTCCAAACATTACAGGTTTTTACAGTATATAATATGAGCTGTTAAGTATGTTAGCATCTGCCTGGGTTCTTATTGGTCAGTCATTATACAGCCCCCAAATAGTAAAGGTGTTCTAGTTTTATATCTATGGTGAAGGCTGGAAAATTATCATAAGGGGAGAGAGAAGATGGTGTAAAAAGGCAGCCTATCTTTAAAAGCAGATCAGGAGATACAAAGAGCTAGGTGGATGCTATGGACAGGGCATTAGCCTTCAATCGTTAAAACCTATGTCCTCATTAATGACAGAGAGAACTCTGTCCCTCTGTATACTTGGCTGGGCAGGGTCTCTTGTACTTGGAGTTTTTCCATATGTTTGTTTCATGAAGCACACTTTACCAAAATTTAAGAAAAGGGAAAGATCTCAACTTTAGGGTAATATACTTTTGGCTGTAAATACAGGCAACTAAAAGCAATGTATAAAGTCTCATTCTGCTTAGGTCTGTAAATACATGCTAATAACTGTTCTAAATTTCAAAAGGCTGCCTTGAATTTTGTCTTACTGTTGCTGCAAAAGAGACTCTGAGAAGAGAAACACCTGGCACTTTGAGAGACTGGGATGGAGTGAAGGAAAGTGGGGGTGAGGGGGAAACCGAGTCACAGGAACAGGGCAAGAGACGGAGCTGGGCAGCCTGAAAAGGTGCCACTGCCCACCCAGTGTTCCTCATCTCTTCCCTTTCTTCTCCACCTGCTGGGAAGAATCAACTGAAGGCCTACTCATTAAAGACTACTCTGCATCAAGCAGTATCCTTTCTGGAAACTGCAAATGCCTCTGAGAAGTACTTCTGTCACTCAGTGACGTTTCTGGTTGAAATCTGATGTCAGTGTGGATGTCCGGGAACTCTGGAGTGCAGAGTATGTTAGGACTGGGTTATAGAGAAGACAATGGGAAGGTACCAAAACACTCTTAAAAAATTGTAGGTCAAGAGCTGTGTACACCTTCTCATCCTTTTATTCTTGGGACCCATAATCAGGCTAGAACTAGAACAGTGTTCAGACATAGTGCAGGGTAAACTTATGTTCAAGATCTAACTTTGGATCCCATAATAGAGTATCAGGGAGAATGAATTCTGATTTCCAAACAATTAACTAACATACTTTGGGACATAGTATTCTCAATTTTTTTTTTTTTTTTTTTTTGGGAGATGGAGTTTCACTCTTATCACCCAGGCTGGAGTGCAATGGCCTAATCTTGGCTCACTGCAACCTCCACCTCCTGAGTTCAAGTGATTCTCCTGTCTCAGCCTCCTGAGTTCCTGGGATTACAGGTGCCCGCCACCATGCCTGGCTAATTTTTGTATTTTTAGTAGAGACGAGGTTTCACCATATTGTCCAGGCTGGTCGTCAACTCCTGACCACAGGTGACCCACCCACCTCGGCCTCCCAAAGTGCTGGGATTACAGGCGTGAGCCACTGCCCCCAACCAGTATTCAGAAATTGGACAGCTTCCTTTGAATTTTTCTACTTTATGAAAAGTTGCTATGTATAAATACTGTGATTCTAGCCTCTGCTTTACTGAAGACTTTCCCCGCAGTACCCTGGAGTACTCACAGCTTCATAAAGAAGAACTGAACCTCAGGTAAGCTATAAAAAGAAACAAAACGACTGTGGTGTTACTTCTGTTGGAAAATTTTAAAGCAAATACCCAACTTTCAATTTCATTTATAAAGTATAAAAAATTAAAAGTATACAACATAGTTCACTGCTATCCCAACAATTGCCTTTTAAGATCAAATAGTTGATTACCTGTTTCTAAACTTGAATTATTGTATAATGAGTAAAAACTAAAGGCAAAGAGTGTTTTCCGGAACTGGAAGAAAAAAAAGTCTCCCAGATTCTGTGGTGATCTCTAGATGGTACACTAAATGATGAGTCTTTTTTTCAGATCACCTAAAGAAGTCAGAGAACCCTGCCTTCCTCTTATCCTCTAAGTTAGTTCCATATTTCTCAAGGAGGACAAAGTTTACAAATACCAGCACTGAATAGAGTTCAATCCCTTTGAAATTATTTTAATACTGTAGAATTTATATCTTATATTTAAAGGGTGACTTATTCATTATGAATACATTTTTAGGGGCTGAGAAATTATATGCCTTAACAACTAACTCTGCTCTGTAGAATGTGTGTAAGCTTGATTGAAGAGTTTTCAATCATTAGGATAATGTAAGAAATATAAGATAAAGCTTTCAAATATATTATTTTTCTAGTAATACTTAGAAATAGCCACCTGAAATATTGGTCTGAATGAAAAGACATCAAACATAGGGTAACTAACTTTACTTGCTAAATAGGATATATTTTTTAAATAGATAAAATTTTCTAAATGCCAGTGTCTTTCTCTTTTACTTTCATTTTGTGAGACTAGAGCTTGTATAACTGACACCATAATTCTGTAAGACTGTTGTATTACAAGATTTAAAATGATTTCATCATAATCTCTCCCCACCCCACACTCCCTGCTCCCTTCCCTGAGTCCCTTTCCTCCAAGAGTGTTGATAGAAAAAGAGTTGTGTTTTAATGTTTTATTTTCTTAAAAACCAAATGTTATACTTTATGTTCAGGTAATTGTGGGCATAGAAGTGTAAGTGCAACAAAGGACTAAGGCACCATTTTTCTTTCCTTTCCTTGTTTGCCTTGGGGACGGAAGCAAACACCACAAGAACAGCCAGGGTGGCCGGTCAGTCTTATGTCCCTTGGCAAGGTATGTATCAGCCACTTTCACTGGGTACTCTGTGTCACAGGCTGACAAGCCACAGACTTCAAACCCTGCTAGGAAAGAACCTTCTTTTAGAAATACAGAAATAAAGGCACAACAGTACCTTACATGGGGAAATGGGTAAATACCTGAAAACCATAATGATTTAGGAATAATTTTGAAGTGTTCTGGATTATTTTACAACAGAAGTCACCTCTTTCTTGATTATGACACCCAAGAATATATTTTTATGGTTGTCTTCTTCCCAGCCAAACCCATAATCATACATCTTCCTCCATTTAATAATCCCTGGTACTAGATGTCTGAGTGTTTACATATCAGCTTGACTTACCAGCAGATATTGCCTTAGGAATTGCATTTATTTTTAAAATGATGGATCAAATGGATCAATACGGTGTTTTCAAAGGCGTAATCCTTGAAAATGACTCATTTGGGGATAACATCATTGTAAGCAAAAGCACTGAGAAATAATATACTTCAAGAGTCAGCAACATATCAAGGATTATAGATTCTTGTATAATAATGTGCAAAATCAGAATATCGTTTGTGTTATCTAGATACAACGTTAGTATCTAGAATGGCCCCAATGCTGATCAGTGGTTGGAAAGGCTTTTTACACCGGGAACCCACGTTCTCTGAGACACTAGTTTAAGTGGGGCTGGTGGTGGGGAAAAAGCAACAGTTGGACTGGCAGGCAGACTCAAACCCTCACTACTTTTTGCAGGGAGGAGTGGAACAGAAGTCTGCTACACAATGATGTCATAGACACGGCCCACTCGGCCCAGCCACTCCCTCACAGCCTGGCGAACTCTGATGTCGGTCACGTGACAGGTCAGCTGACTGATGCACGGGAACACTGCGGGCTGAAGGGCCGTGAAGGTTTGGTCTGGGAGAATCTGAATCTGATTGAGAACTGTTAGCACCATGTTGGTCCATGCCTAAGAGAAAGGATTTAAGAAAATTAGTGGCTTCCCCCGCTGGTTTTATTTGAACACTTGAGTGTGGCCCTGCCAATGTGGATTTTTTTTTTTTTTTTTTTTTACAGGCTTTAGTTGCAATAAATTAGTTTTTACTCATTTAATATGCCTATAATAAATTGTTGTTTTAACTTCACATACATAAAGATGGGCAGAGGCTCACCTTATTTTCAGCTTTCACAAACTACTAAGCTCCTTATTCCTTAGATCTTAAAAAAACAAACATCCTTGCCGTCACATAATGAGATTTCCATAGGCCATTAATCTCAAACTCATTTTTTGATGCACCATAGAATTATTATACTTAAAGCCTCCCTGAAGAATGAGAATTTTTATGTGTACAGGATGGGCTAGAAAAACTTGAGATGAAAACAATTTGAAAAAAAAATATTGGCATAACCATACAATATTCACTTTGCTTTTTTCTTTTATACAATGCTTCATAACTACAGAATTTCCTCAGTGCCATTTTTCGACACACTAAGAACTCAATGCCAGTTAAAGCTTACTTTTTTTTTAGACAGGGTCTCTATGTTGTCCATGCTTGAGTGCAATGGCGCCATCTCAGTTCACTGCAACCTCTGGCTCCTGCGATCAAGCAATCTTCCCGCCTCAGCCTCCCAAGTAGTTGGGATTACAGGCATGTGCCACCTCGCTCAACTAATTTTTGTATTTTTTTTTTTTTTTTTTTTGTAGAGATGGGTTTTGCCATGTTTGTCCAGGCTGGTCTTGAAAAAGCCTACATTTATAAGCTTAAGCCTCATCTTATTTCTACAGGTAAGTTCCTCATTCTCAATAATCTACATTACAATGGAGAAAAGCAGTTCCTGAAATTATCTGAGAGAGTAAAATTCCAGCTTCATCATGACATACTGATACTGGCAGATCCTGCACTTAAGCTCAGGCAGCCCGCTGACTTTGGAGGGAAATCCGTTCGTTTCCCCTACCTGTTTCTGTAATTTTTTTTTTCCCTCATTTATTTACTCAAGTACAGTTAACATTCAGATGCAAATGTAAATTTGAAATTACATTAAACCATGAAATAAATTAATTCAACAACTTTGTCTTATAATATTAAGAAATACTGGACCTCATGAAGCCCTAAATGTCTTTTATATATATATATATATATATATATATATATTTTTTTTTTTTTTTTTTTTTTTTTTACTCAATTTTTTAAAAATTGCATTTTAGGTTTTGGGATACATGTGAAGAACATGCAAGATTATTGCATAGGTACACACATGGCAGTGTGATTTGCTGCCTTCCTCCCCATCACCTATATCTGGCATTTCTCCCCACGCTCTCTCTCCCCAACTCCCCACCCCGCACTGTCCCTCCCCTATTTCCCCCCAACAGATCCCAGTGTGTGATGCTCCCCTCCCTGTGTCCATGTGTTCTCATTGTTCAACACCCACCTATGAGTGAGAGCATGCGGTTCTGTAAATCTTAGCCTGTATGTGCCCAATCTGCAAGGGGGGCCCATCTAGTATTGGAAACCCAGCCTCCCGCCCACTGCCTCTAGGCCGCAGGACGGTACCTGGATCTGTGCTTCTGCGTCTCTCACCGAGACACTAAGGGAACTCCCGGTGGAGCCTGAGCGGGGCCTCTTGTCCTGCCGCAGCAGCTCGGGGCCCGCGCTGAAGGAATGCCGCATTTGCCCTTGATCCATCAAGTGCTGGGGACGCTGAAGCAGCGGGGAGTCCTGGCCCCTGGGGCCCAGTGGCTCTCCTTTCTTCTCCACTTTAATGTCTTTGGGAAACGCAGGCAGGTTGTGCTGCTGTTTCCTCTTTTTGTATTCGGTCATCAGCTTTGAAATGGTCTTGTCGGCCGCCATGGTGTAGATTTTGTTCCCCGCGTTCTCCCACCACTCCTTCTTGCGGCTGGGATCCTTCTTCTCCACCTTGGGGCTTGGGGGCAGCAGCAGGTCCCCACCCCCGGCCTTCAGGCTCAGGGACTCGCCTGTGTGCTCCCGAGGCTGGCTTCTGTCGTCCTCGGAAGGGGTTTCTTTCCCAGAGAAGCCCCCGGTGGAGGGGGTGGATGACTCGGACTGGAAGGAGGGCAGGATGAAGAACGGGTCGCCCTTGAAGATGGGAGGCTCCTCCATACAGTTCTCCAGGTCCAAGTGCATCTGGATGTAGTTGTTGCACAGTTCCATGCACAGCTTGTGCAGCCTCTTGACCAGCCACACCCAATCCGCGTTGCTGACGGGCTGGACGCTGAGCAAGGGCATCCGTGCCCGCCACTGTCTCTTCTCCTTGCCTCTCGGGGGGCTGACCTGGGCGGTTTCCTCAAAGATGTCTTCATCCTCGGATGAACACTGCTGGGAAGAATCTGTGCTTCTCTCCTCGTCCTCAAAAAGGACCTTCTTCACTTGCTCGGCGGTGATGGTTTCTTGATTGGTGAGAACGGCACACACCAGGGCGTGGAAATAGATGTTAAAGCTCATGGCAGACTGGCGGTAGAGGTTGGCAGCACCCCCGATGCCAGACACTTTCTTCAGCAGGCACTTCAGCCCGGGGCTGGTGTCAAACTCTCTGGCCGTTCTGTAAGAGTCCAGCAGCAGGTCAAATATGACTGCCAAGTTCTGCATGGAGATGTATCTGAGGAAGCCAGCCAGCTTGGCTTCTGGCACTTGGATCGTCTTCTCCTCTCCAGGAGAGGGGCCTTTGACGAACTCTTCTAACAAGATGTCATATAAGTTCTGGAGTAACACCTGATGAGACAGCAAGCTCACCACAATTTCCCTGAAAGACACGCTTCAAGTGAAAAGAGAGGGACTGATTAATGGTTTTCTGCCTTATAGCAGGTATTTCAAAGCAATATAGACATTACTTATTTCAGAATGATATATGCAGATTTACAAACTAAACTACCTGGACTCAAATGTTTGCCATGAAAAAGGGCATGCTTTTGGGGGCATTATGTGATAACCATTTTAATCACAACTAGTGGAATTCTTAACACTTTAAAAAATTCCCAAAGCTGTAGAATATAAAAGTTATGATGCCAAATTAACAATTATCAAGATATATTTGTGAAAAGACATCACTGTTGAAGGGGGCTGGAGGGTCTTTTTGCCTGTGGGGACACTGAATACATTTTGGGTTTTCTATAACCCATCACATGAGGTCAGGTGTGGAATTTTCCATTTGTGGTGTCCTGTTGGAACTCAAAAATTTCAGATTTTGATGGATTTTGGCATTAGGGATGCCCAATATGTACTATGTTTGCCAAACAAACATTTTAATCCACCAGTGTGGTTGAAGGTGGTTTTGTTTACAGTTTCATTTCTTTTCACTGCTCTTAGAATTTTATGGAAATAGTTTAGGCTATTATATGGCCAATTAATTCCCCAAACTGGATAATTATAAAATTATGACAACGATTATTAAAAATATTTTCAAAGGTCTAGCCATTGTTAATAACATTTTGCTTTATGTCTATGACTTTGAATGTAAAAATTTGTATAATTAGGAAAAGTGCTTTTCTAACAGCAGAAAATGACAAATCCTACATAAATCTTAATGTTAACCTTGCCCTTCGTGTGGTCCTCACTGACGGAAAACATGTTACTCTCAAGATGAAATGAGTGACAAACGACTGTTATTCAAAAACGGTAACCTTTTAAAATAAATAACTTGAACATAAAAGTTACTACTTTAACTTTTTTATGTACACAATTCACTGGTGTTAAGTATATTCATAATGTTGTGTAACCATTACTGCTATCCATTGCTAAAACTTTTTCATCATTTTTCATCAAATTCAATTTTTAATTTTTATTTATTTATTTATTTTGAGACCGAGTGTCACTCTTGCTGCCCAGGCTGGAGTGCAATGGCGCGATCTCACCTCATTGCAACCTCTGCCTCCTGGCTTCAAGCAATTCTCCTGCCTCAGCCTCCCAAGTAGCTGGGATTACAGGCATGTGCCACCACACCTGGCTAAGTTTGTCTTTTTAGTAGAGACAGGGTTTCTCCATGTTGGTCCGGCTGGTCTTGAACTCCTGACCTCAGATGATCCACCTGCCTTGGCCTCCCAAAGTGCTGGGATTACAGGCGTGAGCCACCTTGCCCAGCTTTCATCATTTCTAACAGCAACTTTGTACCCATTAAACAACTCTCCATTCTCCAGCCCCGGCTCCTACTTAAGCTACCAGTAAACCTGAATACGGATTATTCTGAAAAAGCGGACTCCAAAAGTTTATACCAACTTGGTCCAAAAGCTACTAATTTGTTCTAATGTTTTCTGTCCATACTATAGGAAGTGAACTAAAAAGGGAAAGTTTCTACTGATCAGACAAGTCTGTCCCCATGATACCATAACATCCTTAAGGGACAGGACAGTGTTGTATTCATCTTGTTGTCCCCAGTAACTGGGAAAATGGTGAGAGTAGCAGCATTCAGTAAGTCTCCAAGTCAAAGAATGAAAGCAGGCTGGCTCTGGGCACCGGCTGCCTGAAGGAAATGCTCCCCTGAGAAATGGCTCTGACATTTGAACCCCGCTTCCCTAGGATCCTGGATCCCTGACGCAGGAAGCACCACCAGAGGGGTGAGTTTAATCAGCCTGGTGAAGGCATGAACCCTTTCGCTCACAACGCTGTTTTTTATTACCTTCCCTGAGAAATGGCAAGCCATTTTCCAGCCAGCACCTAAAGAGAGGCCAATGCAAAGCCACGTCTGAATTGTGGAGTATTTTCATCCACCGAGATCATTTTTTTGGATGCTTTAAGAGATACAGCTGCTAACTAGGCATATAAAAAAGGGCAGCAAATCCCCTTTACCTTAGGTTCGGGTTAAAGGATGCAATGACAAGAAAACAGAGTGGGAGGGAAATAATACTGAAGAGATCAAAATTTCAGAAAGATAAGGGAAGAGTGAAACAATTTTATAGATATCCAATTCCTAATCATCTATGCTGACGGGAGACAAGAAGGATCTCAAACAAAATTGACAAATAACTTTGTAATTCAGCATACACAAGGTTTCAAGCTTTTTCTCAGCACATCTTTAAGATGTCTGCCTTCATCCTGCTGCTTAAGGGCAAAGGAAAGCCAGTCTCCAGATGATTGGATAATTGAGAATTAATTGCATAACAAGTGGTTGACTTAAAACATGCTAATATATATCTTAAAGCGCTAATTAAGATGTGGATTGAGTAAAGCTTGGGGCTATCATCAATGTCAAAACTATTAAACCCAAATAAACCAACACAGGTTTCTCTATTTAAATGCTGTAATCTGGTTTTAGGATTACGTCTAAAAGATGCACCTGGCCGGCATATAATATTCCGTAAATCTTACTCATCTTCCACTACATCCTATGCTAAACTAAGAATTGCCCCTGCAAATAAGAGTCAAATCTAAGAATGCAAAGCATACAGAGTTTGGCTGAGAGCTCTTAAAGAATGTTAAGGAATGTCGTTTGGCTCAGTGGCCAGTGGCATTGGTGAAAGAATTTAATGTGCTTATTTTGTTTTGCTTAACTATGAGTGGGTAATTGTCCATTAAAAGTGCTAAGTAAATTTATGAGCCATGTTGGTATATTTTAAAACTGTAACCTTTTAAAACCAATAACAAAAGGGTATTAGGCTATTCTATATTTTATTTATAATTTGAATGCAGCCTATTATTCCTTTTTCCTACCTTCACATCAAAAATATTTCAGAAAGAACCATTGGCTAAATGTGAATCAGAAATAGGAAAAAAGGAAGAAAAGAACTGAAATTCTGAAGTAAAGCAATGCTTAAAGATGTCAAAGGATTGCACAATTTTGGTATATAAAATAAAAAATGACCACTTAAAAATTAGTGACTGGTGGTTGAGGGATACAGGGGCTAGAACTGGGGAGGAGCTCATGGGATTTTAGTAAAATTCTATTCCTGAATTTGGAATTTTATTTTTTATTCATGCTTCGTAACTTTTGAACATTCCACATTTTTTTTGATATGTACCAATAATTGACCAAAATTATTAACTATAAATTTCACTGAAGTGATTGTTATATTAATCAAACTGCTCTGATAACTCAGCTACTTTTTTTTTTTTGAGATGAAGTCTCATTCTGCCACCCAGGCTGGAGTGCAGTGGTGTGATCTCAGCTCACTGGAACCTCTGCTTCCAGGGTTCAAGTGATTCTCCTGCCTCAGCTTCGTGACATTCCTTTCATGGGATTACAGGCATGAGCCAGAATGCTTGGCTCAATCACCCAAAGCTTGTGAAATGATACCAACTATCTTTGTTTGGGCTGCTGTAACAAAATACCATAGACTGGGTGGCTTACAAACAACGGAATTTGGTTTCTTGTAGTTCTGGAGGCTGGATGTCTGAGATCAGGGTGCCAGCATGGGTGGCTTCTGGTGAAGGCCCTCTTCCAGACTACAGATGACCATCTTCATGGATCCTCACATGGCAAAAAGAGGGCAAGGGAGCCGTCTCTTCTTTTAAGGGCACGAATCCCATTCATGAGGGCTCCACACTCATAACCTGATTTCCTCCTTAAGGTCCTACCTAACATCATCACATTGGGGGTTAGGAGTATAAAACACATCAATGTGGGAGGACACATTCTGTCCATTGCACCAACTCTCTCCTTGAAATGGGAAAGGACCAGAGGCCTTATGGTCAACCAGACCCAGTTTTGTTTTGTTTTATTTTTTAGATGGAGTGTCGCTCTGTTGCCCAGGCTGGAGTGCAATGGCATGATCTTGGCTCACTGCAACCTCCGCCTCCTGGGTTTAAGCCTCCTGAGTAGCTGGGACTGAAGGCACACACCACCATGCCTGGCTAATTTTTGTATTTTTAGTAGAGATGGGGTTTCACCATGTTGTCCAGGCTAGTCTCAAACTCCTGACTTCAGGTGATCTACCTACCTGCCTTGACTCCCAAAATGCTGGGATTACAGGCATGGGCCACTGCATCCAGCCCAGATTCTGGCTCCACCACTTTGCAGTTGTGTGTCCTTGGGCAAGGGACCCCAGATTCTCTGTATGCACCCTCAGTGGGGAAATGGGAGTAGGAATACCTATCCACTGTGTTTCACACACAGCACTCAAATAATCATTACTGTTAGTGTGTCAGAAGTTTAAAGTGGGAAATGTTGGTCATTGCCTTCATCCTCAAGTCTAGGAACAGTATTCTTAAGGGAAGATGATAGTATTTAAAAAGGGCAAGTTTCTTGGGGCAGAGCATAGACCTTTTTGTCTCCCAGTAGCCATTATTGTTCCTGGGGAAGTTTATGTACTTCTCACTGAAACAATCAGAACCATGCCTCAATTTACTTTTTAATTTTTTAATGAGACAGGGTTTTGTTCTGTTGCCCAGGATGGAGTACAGTGACACATCATGGCCCACTACAGCCTTGACTCCTGGGCTCAAGTGATCCTCCCACCTCAGCCTCCTGAGTAGCTGGGACTACAGGCATGCACCATCACACTTAGCTAAATTTTTATTTTTACTTTTTTTGTAGAGATGGGTCTCACTATGTTACCCAGGCTGATCTCGAACTTCTGAGCTTAAGTAACCCTCCTGCAGTTCTGGGATTACAGTTGTGAACCACCGCCCCTGGCCTATTTTTTTTTTTTTAAGATTATAAGTGTGTGACATTATGGGTTGGGTTGTGTTCCCCCAAATTCCTGTGTTGAAGTCCTAACCTCTGGTACCTCAGAATGTGACTATATTTGGAGAAAGGGGTCTTTAAAGAGGTAATTAAGTCAAAATGAGGTCATGAGGGATAGTTTTAATTCAATATGACTGGTGTCTTTGTAAGAAGAGGAAATTTGGACATAGACCTGTACAGAGGAAGTCCATGCTAAGACACAGGAAGAAAATGGTTATCTACATGTCAAGGATGTAGACCTTGGAAGAAACCTTCATATCTGGTGCCAGAACTGTGGGAAAGACAGTTCTGTTGTTTGAGTCACCCAGTCTGTGGTACTTTCTGTGGCAGCCCGGGCAACCTAATATGTATGAAATGTGGGGAATTTGGTTACAAGGCTAACAGTTTCTATGAAAACCTTTGCTAAATGACTCCACAAATGTTTTCAGTATTCCTGGCCAAAGCCTGGCTTACAATCTTGGAAGTGAATGAACATTCTTATTTATAAGCACCCTATGAGTTGAGAACTTAGGTACTTACCTTTTCTTGGTGTGTCCATTTGGTTTTTCATCAGGAGGCAGCTCAATAATGAGCTGGCAGGACTGAGCGTGGTCAAAGTTGTTTGGCGTCTTTGGTGAGCACTGAGTGTCCAGCATAAACACCTGTGTGGGTGTGCAAAGGTACAGTTCAGAACTCCAGCATCCTCTGCTTGACCTGTCAGGTTCAGCTGGATGACCCTGGGCTAGTTGAGCCTCATAATAAAATGAGGATGATAATTGTTTCCTATTTGATATGCTTGTTGAGGGAGTTAATTGATATGTGTGTACTACATATGCAAAGCATTAGAAAGAGGAGCAAATAATCAGGGTTAGCCGTTGACACTAATACTAGCAACACTACTAGTTCTACCATGTGACAATTCATTATACCCCAAATAGCAAGTATTGATACTTAATATTAATTAAGAGTAAATAAAGAGGGGCTTTGTAAAAGATTATCTCTGATTCTTGAGCCTGTTTGGTATCATATTCAACACAGGGATGAAAAAATGAGTTAGGACTTCTATCAGGATTCCTGATGGTTACTGATAAGGCCACAGTGCTCTACCAGGCATGGCAGATTTGACTAAGAAAATAGAACTTACTGGATCTCTAACCAACCACCCCCAAATTTTATTTTACATGACTTAAAATACTTTCACTACTTTCCTCTGGAAAGATTAGAATATATATAAAGATTAGAATATATATATATATATATATATTTATATTTGAGACAGGGTCTTACTCTGTTGTCCAGGCTGGAGTGCAGTGGTGTGAGCATGGCTTACTGCAGCTTTGACCTCCCTGGCTCAAGTAAGCCTCCCACCTTAGCCCCTTGAGTAGCTGGGACCACAGGTGTGCACCACCATGCCCAGCCATTTTTTAAACACTTTTTCAGCCGGGTGTGGTGGCTCACACTTGTAATCCCAGCACCTTTGGAAGGCCAAGGCAGGTGGATCACAAGGTCAGGAGTTCAAGACCAGCCTGGCCAACACAGTGAAACCCCATCTCTACTAAAAATACAAAATTAGCTGGGCGTGATGGCACATGCCTGCAATCCCAGCTACTCAGGAGGCTGAGGCAGGAGAATCGCTTGAACCTGGGAGGCAGAGGTTGCAGTGAGCCGAGACCACATCACTGCACTCCAGCCTGGGGGACACAGCGAGACTCTGTCTCAAAAAACAAACAAACAAAACCACATTTTTTCTTTTTCGAGTTTGAAGTCCATGTGCAGGATATGCAGTTTCTTATATAGGTAAATGTATGCCATGGTGGCTTATTGCACAGATCATCCCATCACCCAGGTATTAAGCCTAGCATCCATTAGCTATTCTTCCCGATCTTCTATCCCTCCCATCCCCCACAGGTGCCCAGAGTGTGCTGTTCCTCGCTATGTGTCCATGAGTTCTCATCCATCAGCTCCCACTTCTAAGTGAGAACATGTGATGTTTGGTTTTCTGTCCCTGCATTAGTTTGCTGAGGATAATGGCCTCCAACTCCATCCATGTTCCTGCAAAGGACATGATCTCATTCCTTTTTATGGCTGCATAGTATTCCATGCACCACATATTCTTTAGCCAGTCTACACTGATGGATATTTAGGTTGATTCCATGTATTTGTTATTGTAAATAGTGCTGAGATGAACATACAGTGCATGTATAAATGGAATGATTTATATTCTTTTGGGTATATACCTAGTAATGGGATTGCTGGGTCAAATGTTATTTCTGCCTTTAGGTCTTTGAGAAATCATTACACTGGCTTCCACCATGGCTGAACTAATTTACACTCCCACCAATAGTGTAAAAGTGTTACTTTTTCTCTACAACCTCACCAGTATCTGTTGTTTTTTGACTTTACTAATAGGCATTCTGAGTGGCGTGAGATGGTATCTCATTGTGGTTTTGATTTGCCTTTCTCTAATGATCAGTGATGTTGAACTTTCTTTCATGTTTGTTGGCTGTATGTATGTCTTCTTTTGCGAAGTGTCTGTTCAAGTCCTTTGCCCACTTTTTAATGGAATTTTTTTTCTTGTAAATTTATGTAAGTTCCTTGCAGATTTCATAGAGATGGACTCTTAACGGTGTTGCCAAGGCTGGTCTTGAACTCCTGGGCTCAAGCAATCCTCCTGCCTTGGCTGCCCAAAGTGCTGGCATTACAGGTGTGAGCCACCAGCCCCAGCAAGATTAGAATATTTTTAAAATACTTTCTTTCAAAATCTTGTAAGAATTCTCAGATTTTCAAGTAATGGGTTAAGAGTGAATACAGAAGGAAAACTTGGGATTGAGGAAGAAATAGGTAAGTATTAAGAAGTGAAAGATTGGCCAGACGTGGTGGCTCATGCCTGTAATCCCAGCATTTTGGGAGGCCGAGGTGGATGGATTGCTTCAGGTCAGGAGTTCAAGACTAGGCTGACCAACATGGCGAAACCCTGTCTCTACTAAAAATGCAAAAATTAGCTGGGTGTGGTGGTGCACACCTGTAATCTCTGCTACTCGGGAGGCTGAGGCAAAATAATCACTTGAACCTGGAGGTAGAGATTGCTGTGAGCTGAGATCGCACCACTGCACTCCAGCCTGGCAACAGAGCCAACTCTCAAAAAAAAACAAAACAAAAACCAAAAACAAAAAAACAGAAAAAGAAGTGAAAGGTTCACTAAACAGTTCTCTGCTGTTCTTCTCCATTCATGATCTATTTCAGAAGAAGATTCCATTGGCTTTTTCATATTCTTGTTGTATGACTAGATAAGGTTGCACAGACCGCTGTATGCACACGTGCACATTCTTTAGCCGGACGTAACAACTGCTTATGTGGAGAAGCTATCCCTGTGGAGGGCCACCTTGTTGGTTTCTCTGTTCTCACTTGTAGCTACACCGTTGCTGCAGCAGCCACAATTGCCATGCTGCTAGGAGTAGCTCTTTGTTGCAGGCTTACAACCTTTCTTCTGTCCCAACCTCTGCAGACTGGCCATGGAGGCTTCATGGGATGTGCTCCCTTCCTTCAGAACCAGAATCATCAAATCCCAGATGTTAGGCGTGTGCTCAGCAGAGGTATGAGAAACCAAAGGTAGAAGATTCTTGTCCCACTACCTCAAGATAGCTGGGAAAAGCCCTGTGGAAGCCAGACCTGGCCAAGAGACTTCTCAACTAACTGAGCTCTTTACATGGGTAATCAGGGAATCTTAGATTATCAGTGTGTTAAGAGAAAATTTTAAGAATTTAAACAGATCTGGTAGAGAAAAGAGGCCTTGCCTTTTGAGTATAACTTCCAATTCTTTTTTTCAAATTTAACTCAAATGTGACAGTTCAATTACATTTGTAAAACTTGTTTAACATTTTAAACCCACATCATGTATACACATTCATATGCATATGCAAAATAGTGTCTGCATATGAAGACCCAGTTCAGGCACATCTGTTGCTATTACATGATGGAATACGTAGCAAATGGTCATTGGGAATTTCGTCTATTTCCATTTTTCACTACTATGAACAGCATAGTTATGAATATATGTGAATTCAGGGATGACATTTAGCTGGACTGCTGCTTAGAGTCACATATAGGGTTTCTTAGAGGCAGACTGCCATGTCACTTAGGAGCTGAGGGCATATCTGTAGCTCATGACACTACTGTATTCTTCTGATATTTCTGTGATTCAGTTACCTACTGATTCAACAAAAACATACTAAGCATCTTCTCTAGGCCTTGCTCTAAAAATACCAAGGTAAATATACAGAGTATGTTCTCTGCTCCTCAGGAGCTAACAACCAAATTTTGTGACTTCTTACATGTGTCTCAAGAAGAAAAAGCCATTGGTATATGATGATTCCTGCATGAGTGAATACACTTGAATTGTAATGCTACATTCAACTCAAATTTAGGAAGCAACGTTTAAATGTTAAGTTCTGTGTTGTGAATTAAAGATATAAGAAAAAAAAACCCAAATGAGTTTGGCATTGTTAGGCACTCACAGTCTAGCAGTAACAATAATATTTAAGCGAATACTTATAGGTAGCTCAAGCAAGTTAGGTATAAGGGACAGTGGCCACGCTGCTGAAATGATTCTATTGGATCTCAGCACTGGTGGATGCAACGAACAAGAGATGATGGAGAGGAGGTAATGCTGTTGATTGGGTTCAAGTCATTCCTGGCAAAGAATGGTACTGGCAAGAGTTGGGAGCCACAAGGTGTATGCCCCTCAGGGAATGAAAGGCAATTTGGTGATGCAAGACCTTCAAGGGAGGTCTCCTAACATGCATTTCAAGTTTCTACAGCCCTTGAGATCAAAAACCCCCGCCCTTACCTGCTGGGCCATGGCTCGAATGCGCCAGTACTCAGCCTCGGCACTTGGGGAGGAGGATGGGGCTGCCACCCGCACCTGGCAGCCTTCCCCGCTGAAGCTCTCCGTGCCGCTGTGGAAGCAGCCCAGCAGGTCCTGGGGAGAAACAGCAGATGCCCACTGAGTGCATCTCACTGAGGCCCAGCCTTGGATCTGAGATCATCACTGTGTCTGGACAAAAGTACTGATCCAGCAACTTCTTTCTCACTCTCTGCAAGATCTAAAGTGAGACTGCCTGCTTAAAGGAGGCAGAACCCACCAACATGATAAGACATCAGGGAGCTAGAGACAGTTAGAACTGCTCCAGGGAGGGCTTCCTCCCAGTGATGTACCTTCACTGGCTTGAGTGTGGCGGAGAACGCGTCTTGCAGAGCACAGCAGGCAAGCCTCCACATCTCCTCAGTGAACACAGGGCCTGCTGTCACAAGGACATATCTGCCAAAAGAAACAAGCAAAGGAGTCTTGAATCCCATTTTGTTGCCACAAAATTCAGGCTGTATAGACTCATGCATAGATTTATTCTGCAGCTCCCTGGAAAGTCTCCCTGTCTCTCAACCATCTAGTACTCCATTGTCAAAATACTTCCTAAACCATTTTAATACAGAAATATCAATGATCCCCTCTACAAATAGGCCAACCATTAAACTTAGACTTGTATGCAAGACTGTATATATTCTGTACTGAGTTTTGGATTCTAGACGCATTTTCCATCACTCCTCTCCAACTAACAAGCAAAACCAAATCCCAAACTCTTTTATTGTCACTTATAACTCTTATCTCAATGCTATTTGTTCATTCTGTTTTTCTGCTTGGGAAGTCCCCACCTTCCCCATGCTTGTCTACCTTAGAGGATGTGACCAGTGTCACTGCCACAATAAGACCCTTGCTGGCTGCCCTACGGCCCAGGCCTGTCCTTTCTTGGCACTTAGCAGTTACTCCTCACTGTCACCATTTTTCATGTGACCCTCTCTCTTGCTGTGTCATTTTGAATAGGCTCTAAGCTTCTTGAGGGTAGGGCCTTTAGTTTATATTACTTTCTCTGAACCAGAGTACTTAAATTTGTTTTGTTAACTTTAATTTTCATAGGTACATGGTATATGTATATTTGTATGGGGTGCATGAGATTTATTTTTCTTTTTTTTTTTTGAGACGGAGTTTCGCTCTTGTTACCCAGGCTGGAGTGCAATGGCGCGATCTCGGCTCACTGCAACCTCCGCCTCCTGGGTTCAGGCAATTCTCCTGCCTCAGCCTCCTGAGTAGCTGGGATTACAGGCACGTGCCACCATGCCCATTTTTTGTATTTAAAAATACAAAAAGTACAAATAATTTTTTGTATTTTTAGTAGAGACGGGGTTTCACCATGTTGACCAGGATGGTCTCAATCTCTTGACCTCATGATCCACCCGCCTCGGCCTCCCAAAGTGCTGGGATTACAGGCATGAGCCACCGCGCCCGGCTGCATGAGATGTTTTAATGCAAGCATGCAATGTATCATAATCACATCATGGAAAATGGGCTACCCATCCCCTCAAGTATTTGTCCTTTTTGTTACCAGCAATCCAATTACACTTTTCGTTATTGTAAAATGTACAGTATTGTTGACTAGTCACCCTGTTGTGCCATGAAATACTTGGTCTTATTCATTCTTTCTAACTACTTTCTTTGTACCCATTGACCATCCCCATCCCCCACTACCCTTCGCAGCCTCTGGTAACATCCTTCAATTGTTCAATTGTTTTGATTTTTAGCTCCCACAAATAAGTAAGAACATGCATGATATCTGTCTTTCTGTGCCTGGCTTATTTCACTTAGCATAACCTCTCGTTCCCTTTTTGCTGTAAATGACAGAATCCCATTCTTTTTTATGGCTGTATAGTACTCCATTGTGTATGTGTACCACATTTCCTTTATGCATTCATCTGTTGATGGACTCTGATAGGGTTCGGATGTGTCCCCACCCAGATCTCATCTTGAATTCCCATGTGTTGTGGGAGAGACCCAGTGGGAGATAACTAAATCATGGGGCCAGGTCTTTCCCACACTATTATAGTGAACAAGTCTCACGAGATCTGATGGTTTTAATGAGTTTTCCCTGAGCCAGTGGTATAGTTCCAGTCCAAGTCTGAAAGCCTGAGAACTGGGAGATGTAAGTCCAGTCCAGGGGCAGGAGAAGACTGATTTTCCAGCTCAAACGGTCAGTCAGGCAAAGGACCCTTTTGCTCAGCATTTTTTTTCTATTTTGGTCTTCAACTGATTGGATGAGGCCCACCATTAGGGAGCGCCATCTGCTTTGCTATCTCCCCCAGCTCAAATATTCTTCTCATCTAGAAACACCCCCAGAGACACACCCAGAATAATGTTTGACCAAATGTCTGGGTACCCTGTGGCCCTGAGCAAGCTGCTTCTTTGCCTGCCACCATCCACGTAAGATGTGACTTGCTCCTCCTTGCCTTCTGCCATGATTGTGAGGCCTCCCCAGCCACGTGGAGCTGTAAGTCCATTAGGCCTCTTTTTCTTCCCAGTCTTGGGTGTGTCTTTATCAGCAGCATGAAAATGAACTAATACAGACAGACACTTAGGGTGCTTCCAGATTTTGACTGTTGTGAACATGGGAGGGCAGATATCTCTTTGATATACTTATTTCTTTTGAGTATATACCCAGCAATGTGATTGCTGGATCATATGGTAGCTCTATTTTTAGTTTTTTGAGGAACCTCCAAACTGTTCTCCATGTGGCTGTACTAATTTGCATTCCCACCAACAGTATATGAAGGTTCCCTTTTCTCAATACACTCTCCAGCATTTGTTATTGCCTGTCTTTTGGATAAGCTATTTTAGCTGGGATGAGATGATATCTGATTGTAGCTTCAGTTGGCATTTCTCTTATGATCACTGATGCTGAGCACCTTTTCATAGGCCTGTTTGCCTTCTGTATGTTTTCTTTTGAGAAACTGAGCCAGAGTACTTTGTAAAATGCCTTACACAATATACATTTGCTGACTAAACACTGAAATGAAGAATTATTAGCATATAGTCATTTTTAATTACAAAAGGCTTACAGAAAGCAATACAAAAAGTAGATGGCTACCACAAAGACAATGAAATTTCCTTAGATTTTAAAATAAAAACTCCAGCTTTGTGGAGAGCCAGGAAAGCTTTTGCTCACCTAATACAGGAGCAGCCCACTCTGGAGATAGTTTCGGTGGGCTTGGCCACACAGGCGACCAGCAGCTCGAAGAGCTCCTTCAGCATGGTATTGATCATGCTCTCATACCTGATATCTATGGGAAACAGTAAAATCATGGTTTCACGCAGCTCTAGTGTAAAGAGATAGATTGAAATGGCCATCTACAGCAACAGAAAGTCTGAGTGATAAAAAGATATGCAAATATCTGGGAAAAAGAAATAGAACAATGAGAAAAATGGTCCTATCCTCCACCCCCCAAAAAACCAGTAAAACAATAATTTTCTTAGATTTTTACCTAATTTCAGCATGTTCCATCTACTTCTAGAGAAATAAAAATAAAATATGTAGTTCACTTTTATGTGTTCCTACTATATTAGAGTCTCACACTGTGCAAAGCAATACCTGGCCAGGAACACGTGGCTACCCTTAGGGATACGGTTACCAGTTACCACCTGTATGTGGAAAAACTCACTTGTTTTCTTTTGCAATTGGTGTTCTTTTTTTTTTTGCAGGGTAAATTGTCCTTGCTAAACTTAGTCTCCCCTGGGGTTAACATCCTCCTTAATTTCTCTGTCCTCTCCAGCAAGGGAACCTCTTGTCTCACCATGATATTCCATGCCTTCGATTTATAAGTTCTGTGGCTAGCAGCAGTGCTGCTTCTGCTCCCGGACACCCAGATCGTCACACATGTGGCTCCACTGGGACCACAGCAGACATACCCCTGCCTCTAGGTCCCTCTCCATCTGCTGGCTTTAGCTTACTGTCCATCTCACACTTTCACAGCCTTTACAAAGTGCCCTCAATATTAAAAAATTTCTCTTCATCGCTAGCTTGTTAAGCTACTTCTTGCCCATAATAGAAGCCTTTTTTAAAACCCTACTTCCTCCATTTAGCCTACCCAGATGAAGCAGGATGACAGGAGATATCCACCTATCCCCCAAGGCTACAGGGATATTTCTTTTTTATTTATTATATATCTGAATTTGCCTCCCCTCTCCTAATGCCCAGGTATCCCAAACCTCTTACTAGGTATTTTTTTTCTCTCTCTCTCTTTCTTTCTTTTTTGATGGAGTCTTATGCTGTTGACCAGGCTGGAGTGCAATGGTGCAATCTTGGCTCACTGCAACTTTCGCCTCCCGGGTTCAAGTGATTCTCCTGCCTCAGCCTTCTGAGTAGCTGCGATTATAGGCGGGTGCCACCATACTTGGCTGATTTTTGTATTTTTAGTAGAGACAGGAGTTTCACCATGTTGGTGAGGCTGGTCTCAAACTCCTGACCTTGTGATCTACCCACCTCAGCCTCCCAAAGTGCTGGGATTACAGGCATGAGCCACGGTGCCCAGCCAGGTATTTTATTTTCTACCACACATATATTTTGAGCATTCTGCATGAAAATTTTGTAGAAGACACGTGGGTATGAATTTTCTCTTTGAAAATCTTCTTTTAGAAGACTGGCACTGGCCAGGTTGTTCTATTTTAATAATTCCCAGGACAAAAACCTTGCATTCATATTTGCATTAGATATTTACTATGTCCTTTTAGACAACGATGCTGTCTACCAAAGAAATACCCAGAATAAACTGCTCTGGCACTTCAGATACCTGAATGTAGAAAGCTTTGAATGTGCTCCACCACCAGCTCACAGGACAGTCCAATAGCGTGCTTGAAGTTGGCAGAGGCCACATCCCAGTAGGAATGGTCTTTATGGCTACGGCGGAGCCACAGGGACATCACAGGGAGGAGGAGGTGAACCACTGCATAGATACCGAACCCTGGTCCTAAAAAAGAAAAGTCAGTATAGCAACAAGCTGTAATGAAAGGGAAGCTCTTTGCCTTCACCTGGCATTGTTGATCTCTTTTGAAGGATCCCTGCATTTGCTGAGAAAGTGCGGAGAAAAGAATTTACTGCTGATGGGGGAATATACGGTCTTCAGTGGCATTTTTCCTTGTTTCTGCAGGATATTAGTTATGTGAGCAATATGTGAATATACTCCTAAAACCTTCGAATATTGCTGGTAAAGCTAAAATATCACCTGGTCAACTCCTAGGACCCAGATGTAAACACACAAATAAACGTGTGTGTATAAGAAAATACCCTTTGAAATCTAACTCTATATATTTATGAAATCTAACTACATGGGGAAATATAGAGTTTTGTTTTTATTTTATATAAATGAGATAAAGTAAACTTTGCTCTGCATACTCATGTTTTTCACTTAACAATAGTTGTTAGAACTGGCCACAGTAGTGCACACCTGTAATCTCAGCTACTCTGCAGCCTGAGGTGTGAGGATTGCTTAATTAAGCCCAGTAGTTTCTATCTTGGGCAACATTGTGAAATCCCTTCTCTTTAAAAAAAAAAAAAAAAAAATTAGCTGGGCCTTGTGGAGTGCTGGTAGCCTCAGCAACTCGGGAGGCTGAGGGGGAAGGATCACTTGAGCCCAGGAATTTGAGACTGCAGTGAGCTATGATCACACCACTTGCACTCCAGCCTGGGCAAGACCTCCATTTTCGAGAAACCCCAAAAGTGTTAGAGATTATTCTTTGTCAGCAAATTTGGATATTCCTCGTTTGCTTATCTATTACAAACTTTACAACAGTTTACTTATCCATTTCCTTACTGATGAACATTTATGGTGTTTCTTATTTTTTTTGTTTTATAGACTATGCTATGATGAAAATCATTGTGCTTCTTTGTTCAACATTGTGGAAATGTTGATGAATTTTTGAAGTTCTGATTACAAAAGCAAAGCGTCCATTTTATAACAAGCATGGAAATTACATGAGAATACAAAAGAAAAAACTTACCTAGAGATAGTCACATTTCGATGTTTTCCCTTTTAGGACTTTTTGAATTCATGTGTGCTTGTATTTATAATTGCAGAACATTTCATATAGTTGATATTGCACTCCATAGTATGTGAATTTTAATATAAGGCTTTGTAAATATTCACATCATTAAATATTATTCACAGATATTAATTTTAATGCCAGCAGAATATTTACATACTTTTATCACAGTTAACTGTTTCCAATTTAGGGTGTTCATAACTTTGGTATTCAAGATATCTCAGCAAACATCTTATGTACAATCTTGTCTTTATTATTGATAATTTCCTTAGATGACAGCCTCCTAGGAATAGAAGGGGATTAAATGCTCTTCACACAAATTTAGTGGCATTCAGTGTGAAAGCAGAAAATGGTACTGATCAGTAAAACAGATTTAGAAATGGTATGCAATTAATTCTATAAAATAGCTACTTATTCTTTGATGGAAGGCTTTTAACTTTTTTTTTTTTTTTTTTGAGACGGAGTTTCGCTCTTGTTACCCAGGCTGGAGTGCAATGGCGTGATCTCGGCTCACCGCAACCTCCGCCTCCTGGGTTCAGGCAATTCTCTTGCCTCAGCCTCCTGAGTAGCTGGGATTACAGGCACGCCACTATGCCCAGCTAATTTTTTGTATTTTTAGTAGAGACGGGGTTTCACCATGTTGACCAGGATGGTCTCGATCTCTTGACCTCGTGATCCACCCGCCTCGGCCTCCCAAAGTGCTGGGATTACAGGCTTGAGCCACCGCGCCCGGCCGGCTTTTAACTTTTTAACATGTGGGAGTATCTATGGTGGTTTGTTTAAAAATAATATAAACTTTGCTATAGATTTATGAAACAGTGTCAATTATCAAGTCTTCATTATAATGAGTACAGACCTCCTCTTAGTATGAAAGTGGCTTCATTTAGGGTCTGATTCTATTAGTAAAATACTTACATTTCTATAAAAAAAAGTTTCTTTGATCTTGAGAAACTGGGATGAATAAATGTATATATTAAAATTGATTAATTCACAATAAATTCCTAAATGTCATTCTTTTCTTAGACGCTCTGGTGCATTGTACGGGGTGAGCACTCACTGTCTTTTTCCAAATCTAATCCCCTATGACCCTTATACAAACGGGGTGTTGGTATCTTAATACTGCATATAATTGCAAGTGGAAGACCCAGTGAGCCCAACCAACAGCCCAGGGACCAAGAGCATATGACTGTGAGATCCTGCTGCAAAGGAAGGCTGTGACCATGGGACACAGCAAAGCCAAATGGTTCATGGAGACACTGATGCCACAGCCTTGGTCTGATTAACGTGGAGATCCTGCACATCCAAGTAACTGGCCACCACACATTTGTAACCAGACTTCTAGGAAGAAATGCAAACAATAAACAGGCCATATCTTAAACATCACTACCATTCAACAAACATTTATTGAGCATCTCTTACACGTGTGAAGCTTCGTACTAAGTCTAGGAAACAGTGAAAACAGGTAGACACCTGCAGAAATACCCTCCTGAAAAGAGTTATATGTATAAGCATTCCCCCAAATGACAGACAGAGAAATACTTACCTGGTGTTTTGGTCACATCTCTCAATAGCTCAAAGAGTAAATCCAAAGTTGGTGGTTGGTGCTGCCGTGGACAATTGGACACAGCCGCTGTCAGCTGCTCCAGCAGGATTATCCAGACTTCTATCAGACCTGGAAACCAAAAAACAGACCAGTAGGAAATCCAGTTAGACATAATGAACAATCCCAAGATCTTATTAAACACTGTACGTAAACTGCCAAGTGCTATACAGATGTGAGCCATCACCCAGCGTGTTAGTCTTCAGTGCCCATAGATGTGAGCAGATGATGATTTATGTGTTCTGACAAAGTCAAGGGGAAAAATACCACTCACATTTCCTCCTCCTTCCCCTTTAATACAAACGTGATAGAGTAAGGCAATTCTACGTTGAAATGGCTGTCAGGTTTCTAGGGAGCCGATGATCCCAAATCAATAAGACATCCACCCAGTTCCATCACCTTCATCTATATTTTTTTAAAAAATGATTTTATGGTGGTAAATATGTAGAACAGAAAAAGCCATTTTAGCCATTTCTACGAGTACAATTCAGTCGTGTTCATGATAACAGTGTTGTGCAACTATCACTACTGTTTCCAAAACATTTTCATCATCTCAAACCGAAACTTTGGGGCCATTAAACAGTTACTCTCCTTTCTTCCTCACTCCCTTCCTTTATACCTCTAATGTACTATAAATTATGGTTGATTTTGAGGTGTGATAGTGGTGTCATGCTTATGTTTGTTATCTTTAAAGAACACACACAGAAACATCTACAGATAAAATGCTACGTTGGGGATTTGCCTTAAAATATTGAGAAAGAGGAAGAGAGAGCAAAGATATACATGATCCAAGATTAGCCACAAACTGATAATAGTTGAAGCTGGGTGGTAAGTATATTATTCTGTTTAGTTCTGT
The DNA here is from genome assembly GCF_030222135.1 of Aotus nancymaae. Taxonomy (NCBI): domain Eukaryota; kingdom Metazoa; phylum Chordata; class Mammalia; order Primates; family Aotidae; genus Aotus; species Aotus nancymaae. Next base: position 29,367,120 of record NW_026988454.1, read on the forward strand.
ATATTCTACATATAAGTATCTGTATATGTATATATTTTGTATATTCAAAATACACAAGTCTTGTATATGTTTGAAATTTCCATAAGGGAAAAATGTAATTATTTGCCTTTGAAAACGAGAGGAATAATATCTGAGAATGTATCAATGTTGAGGATTGTTTAAAGCTGTTACTGATTTCTTTTTTGTTCTTATTTACTATGTCTATATAATAATAACTTTAAAGTCCTCGATATATTGATTATGTAGAAAACTTAGATAGGTGCTGGACTGAACTGTATCCCTTAGAAGATGGAGTTCCTAGAAAAAAAAATCAAAGATTTGCACAAATGGGAAAGAGAATGCGTGCCATTATATACATAACCGTTTACAGCTGTTTTAAATAATGTATTACAGATAAACAACATTAACTTCTGCTTATAATTATCTGGGTTGGAGGTTTAAAATGCTAAGTAAAACTTGTTCTTATCTAATCATTAAATTGAAACCTCTATCAGGCAATATCTAGCCAACTTCCAATACTTTAATTGTTCTCTACATTAGATATTTATTCTTTCCTATAATTATTCCTCACAACTAATCTGAACTTGTGAGATTTTGTTGTTTATAATCTCCATCAAAAAATTTAAATTTCCTAGGCACCCCCACAAAATAAATTTGTAACACCAAAATAAAAAAACAAAAATCTTCCCCTCAGAAGTCCTTTATAAAAGAGTTGGAAATAACTTATACCCAGAAATTAGACCGATTTGAGGGTATGATATCCAATTCTAGATGTAGAACAATACCAGGTCTTCTGAGACAGGAGACAGGAGACAGAAGGCATGAGCATGAGTTAATCCATCTGAAAATGATCCATAGTTACTAGCTTGAACTCTCATTCACAGATCACATGGGACCTAATTTGAAACAAATTCTTTAAAATCATTCCTTTCATGAGCCTTCAGCGTCACCAGTCACAAATAGATTCTCTCTTTAGTAATGGCTTAATTTCCCCAGTCTCTAACCAAATAGTCCTGTAGGAAGTAATTGTATAATGATTTGTTTTCTAAAATATATTAAAAGACAATTACCAATTTAAGTACCTAGGCAACAACGGAACTTCATTCCAATTTGCTAAAGTTAAGAGAATTGAGGGTTAGAAACTACTTACGTGAAATTTGCAAATCTGCACTAGTTTTAAACAGAGGAATCCATTTTCAAGGATGGGTATAGAGGTATCCATTGTAAAGTGATGTTTTTGGAAAGTCCATGGAAACTTTAAGCAGACTTCTTGTGACAGAATTACAAACAATAACTACAAAAATAGATGATCCTTCTTATGATCTATGCTATGGTTTGACTATTTCCCCCAAAGTTCACATGTTCACGGCAAGTGCAGTAAAAGATTATTCTGGAGTCTTAGGAGTTCATGTCTGCTCTGTTGGGTTTTTGGACTTACTTGGGGCATGTTACTCCTGTCTTGCCTATTTCTCCCCCTTTAGAATGTGAATGTCTATCCTATGCCTTCCTACCCTTGTATTTTGGAAGCATGCAATTTGTTAACTTCACAGGCCCACAGCTGGAGAGAAATTTGCTTTGGAATGAATCATGCATTTAGTTTAAACTGTACCTGATTTAGACGAGGCTCTTGAGTTGGTGCTGAAACAAGGCTTTGAGACTCCTGGGATGGAATTAATGTATTTTGCACGTGAGAAGAACCTGAATTTTGGGGGCCAGAGTGGAATGTTATGGCTTGAATGTGTCCCCCAAAATCCATGTGTTGGAAACTTTTTTATAATGCAACAGTGTTGGCAGGTGGGACCTTTAAGAGGTGACTATGTCATAAGGGCTCTGTCCTCATGAATGGATTAATGTTATCATGGACGTGAGTTAGTTATCTTGGGAATCAGTTCCTGATCAAAGCATGAGTTTGGCCCCCTTCCTCTCTCCACCACCCTGAACTCCTTGAGTGCTCTCTTGCCCTTCCTCTGTGGGATGATACAGCAAGAAGGTGCTCATCAGATGGAAGCCCCTCAACTTTTGGCTTCTCAGCCTCCAGAACTGTAAGAAATCTGTTATTGATAAATTACTCACTCTCAGGTATTCTCTTATAGCAGTACAAAATGGACTAAGACAATTCCCAGAAGCTTAAGGTACTTTATTTATGACTTAAACTTCTGGGAATATGAACATAGAAAATAACCTAGTTTAGTCCAATCAATTAACTTACCAGTGTCATCATCAAAATCAGACAGGACTGATTCAATCCCATCCTCACTGCTGGCTGACTGTTCCTGAAGTCTTCGAGGCAAGCTGGCAAGTCTCCCACTAAGGAATATTGGCTTCAAGGGCATTTTGTAGATTTTTGCCAATAACTAAATTTAAAAAAAGACAAACTGCACTTATATACTGGAAAAAGCTGTACTGTGGGTGTTACACAATCATGAAATGATACCCTAGTACTAAAGGGAGATGGGAAACTAGACATTGAAAGTTTGATGCTTGTGATTTGGATTTATAAAGGTAGCTTACAAGAGGCATTTATCCCATGAAACAAATGAAATGGCTTTCAATGGCAACAAAAAACTAGAGGGAAAAAGGATCCTCTGGATAATTTTCTAGTATTTTAATTACATATGAGTTTTATAGACTTTTATAAACCTACCCAGGGAACCATGAAACATGTCAAGAATTTTTGCCTACGGGAAAAAGTGTTCTGTGGGTATCACTGAGAAGACAGTCCACAGGCCAATGAGATACCAGACTCTGATTTCTCCTTCCCTTGACTCAACCTCTCAGGAAACACAGGGACAAGAGCGCTTGGAGAAATGGAGGCTGGAGCCAGGAGGGAGAGAGGAAGGTCTCAGAAGCAGAGCCCGCAGAGTGGCCTGGGCTCTTTGTCCCCGTCTTGTGACTAGTGCCCAGGCCCCCGTGGGACCTCTGTTACTGGGACAAACTTCCGAAGATCCTTCTGTCTTCATGAATGAGAATCCTGCCATGCCCACTTGTTCCAGGAACCATGGCTGTGAGCAAACAGACAAAATTCCTGTCCTGGTGGGTCTCACCAGCTACAATCCTTTCTAAAATACTCACATTTCAGACATCAATGCTACAGAAAAAACTAAACAGATGGTACTAGAAATAGTGAAGGCCGGGCATGGTGGCTCATGCCTGTCATCTTAGCACTTGGGAGGCCGAGGCCGGCTGTTCTCTTGAGGTCTGGAGTTTGAGACCAGCTTGGACACATGACGAAACCCTGTCTCTACTAAAGATACAAAAATTAGCTGGGTGTGGTGGCACTACTCGGGAGGCTGAGGCAGGAGAATCACTTGAACCTGGGAGGTGGAGGTTGTAGTGAGCCGAGATTGTGCCACTGCACTCCAGCCTGGGCGACAGAGCAAGATTCTGCCTCAGAAAAAAAAACAAAAAAAAACGTGACCTCACAGGGGGACTTTTGGCAGGAGTTGGCAGATCCTTTAGCCCTGCGCTCTGAGGAGGTGACATTTCAGATGAGATCTGGGAGATAAAGAGTGGCACCTAGAATCTGGGGAGAGAGTCTCAGCAGAGGAAGCAGCGATGGCCCTGGGCGGTAATGAGCAGGTGTATTTCGGGGAGGGCAGAGGCTCAGCATGGCTGTAGCACTGTGAGAGGGAAGGATGTGAGGGTGGAAAGGGAGCCATGCAGGGGTCATGTCACACGGGGCCAGGGGAGGCAGCTGGATGGAGAAACCAAGAATGTGTGTCCCTTCTAAAGCCATGGGCTCAGTGCTGTCACCCAGGAAGAGGCTGTACATAGATCCCCAAAGAGGCCCAGGGACACCACGTGGGAAGACAGGTGAGAAAGTACTGAGAGAGGTGTGTCACTGAAGCTTACAAAGAAATGGCTTCAGGGAGTGTGCACAGCGTCAGGCAGAGAAAAATGGGCACAGTGACACTCACTGCTCACTTTGACAAGCACTGTTTTATTCTGTCTCTTTACTAGATTTAAAAAAAATTTTTTTGAGACAGAGTCTCGCTCTGTCACCCAGGTTGGAGTGCAATGGCGTGATCTTAGCTCACTGCAACCTCTGTCTCCCGGGTTGAAGCAATTCTTCTCCCTCAGTCTCCCAAGTAGCTGGGATTATGGGCCTGTGCCACCACATCCGGCTAATTTTTGTATTTTTAGTAGAGATGGGGTTTCACCATGTTGTCCAGGCTGGTCTTGAACTCCTGACCCCAGGTGATCTGCCCACCTCTACGAGATGATCTTGACTGAACATGTCTTTCTTTTATTAATGTCCCTCTTCACTGCTTGCACCACCCCCTCCACTTTTTGGTGCCCTCAGAAAGACTTTCCATGACCTCGTGACCCCTTCCCCTAAAACCTCATGCAGATATAGAGATTCCGGTAGTTCAGGCCTCTGAGTGTGAGGGAGAAGTTTCAGAGATCTCAGCATGCAATGGTGTGTTCTAGTATGTTTTCATTATTTTCTTTCCTTCATAGAAAAAGGAGATGTAGACTTCACATCTGAGCCCCAATCTACTCAGAGATGGCAAAGTGCCTCTCTTGGGCTTCAGCAAAAGACCCCCATGCGCGTTGTGAGAGCATCTTCTGAGGCAGGTTTCCAGGCCTGGCGAATAGCTGGACCCCTCCCCTACCTGAGAGCAGCGCCTGAGGTAGTCCAGGGCTGGGAGGCACAGGTCTGTGGACGGGGCTCCGGGTGCCGGGACACAGTCTCCAATCTCTTTACAGTCCACCTCCCCTAGGGGTGGCATGGGGACAGAGACCAACAGTGTTACTCTTGAGGGCCCCCTTCAACAGGAAACCTGTTGACTCAATAGCACTAGTGCACCAAATAGCTACTAAAAGAGAGCGGGAGAAAAGGAGAAAAATGACTTCAAACTGCACAGCCCTGAGGAAAATCCTTTCAGCCATTCTCTCCCCTGCATGTGCACATGTTAAATACAGCTGGGGCCAGGCGCGGTGGCTCATGGCTGCAATCCCAGCACTTTGGGAGGCTGAGGCGGGCGGATCACCTGAGGTCGGGAGTTCGAGACCAGCCTGACCAATGTGGAAAAACCCTGTCTCTACTAAAAATACTAAATTAGCTGGGCGTGGTGGTGCATGCCTGTAATCCCACTACTGGGGAGGCTGAGGCAGGAGAATTGCTTGAACCCAGGAGGTGGAAGTTGTGGTGAGCCAAGATTGCACCACTGCACTCCAGCCTGGGCAACAGAGCAAGACTCTGTCTCAAAAAAAAAAAAAAAAAATACAATTGGGATCATACTGTCCCACCTATCGTTTTGTTGAGATGATATGGTTTAGTAGCTCCCCCTTCCACTAATCGATGGACATTTCCTCTCTATTCTACCACAGTACTTTCAGTGGCTGGACGGTGTTCCTCTGTACATGGGTACATGTACAAAGGGACCTGCTGTTGGAGGGAGTAACCTGATGACAGAGGACGATCCCAGAGGCAAGTCCTGGATTGGGCTGGAATGAAGCACTTCCCTCTCTCCATTTGGAAAAGGATTTCTTTCCCTGCCAGTGCGTGGCATTAAATGGTGATGATAAATGAGGGATCTGGGAAGAGTCTAAACATCTGGGGTTTGGGGACAGAGATTACTTAATTGCATTTAAATGGTTTTTCTATTTTTTCTACATATCTAGAGATTTAACATGTCTGTAGAGGGGTATCTAGGTTTTTCTGTAAGAATAGTAACAATTATTGTAATTTCTCTTCTCATAATGAATCCATTTCTATACGTTTAATCAAATAATTTCATTTATTGTAATTGTTTCTAATTGTCTACAATTGTAAGAGCTAGAACCCTCCCCGGTGAGTAAACAGACATAATTACTAGGCATTAGTTAAAATTCAGAAGTAAAGAGGCATGTTTCTCCTTTAAAAAAAACCAAAACATTTCCCATGTTTTTGATCAAGGGTTAGCAAACGTTTTTGGCAAAAGGCCAGAGAGTAAATACTTCAGGCTCTGCGGGTCACACTGTCTGTATTGCAGCCATTCAACTCTGTCACGGTAGTATGGAAGCAGCCATCGACAAATGGGCATGCTATGTTCTAATCAAACTGTATTTATAAAAACTGTGGGATATAGCTTGCCAACTCCTGGTTTAGATGAACACATTTTATAATATAAAAACACAGACCAGGTCAATTTCCTGTTGAAATAAGCAGGTGGGAATTAACAACACATTCATTTCCTATCCATGATTACAGCAGGCATCCCAAAGGTTTTGACTGTGGCCACTGTGTATTTGAACACATCCAAGTCTATGTGAATGGCATGCCCTGGAGCCAGGCAGGACACAGGCACCATGACTATACAGGGGGTTCTACTTTTTCCATTGAACCCAGGCCCCATGCAAAGAACTAACTCCATCTTATAATCCACAGAAGAAAAAGAACAGGCTGTTTTCAATATCTTCTACGTGATGGTTTATTTTAGGTGTCCGCTTGACTGGATTAGGGGAGACCCAGATGACTGATAAAGCATGATTTCTGGATGTGTCTGTGAGGTTGCTTCTGGAAGAGGTTGGCGTTTGAATCAGACTAAGGGAGCTCCACCCTCACCCAATGCAGGCAGACACCATCTATTCAGCTGAGGCCCAGGGAGAACAAAAGGCAGAGAAAAAGGAGAATTCTCTCTGTCTCTGTCTCTGGAGCTGGGATACCCTTCTCCTGTCTTAGAGCTACAGCTTCTCAGGCCTCCAGCTTCAGACTAAGAGTTACACCCTCAGTGCCCTCGTTCCGGGGCCTTTGAACGTGAACTGAGCCATGTTACCAGCTTCCCTGGTTTTCCAGCTTGCAGAGGGTCTATCGTGGGACTTCTCAGCCTCCAGAATTGTATGAATGTTCTAAGATTTCCAACCTGAGATTATTCAACATTATATTAAATAATTGCCTTTATGCAGAAACCTATTCTCAGTGTCATATGATTAGCAGCTTGAGTTTGATTTCCCAACTTTTTAGCAGAAGTTAAGAATTCCTCCTACCCCAGGTTTTATTAATTATAAAATATATTTTCTAAGTATAGAAGTCCCCCTTCTTGAAAGCCTCGTGTATTTCAGGAACTACCCAGATGATTTTATACTTAATTTAGAAACACCTTAACAAAATAGATTCTCACTATACAACATGACCTGTGATAGCAGATTTTTATAGAGCACGGGTTTATCTGGGGTGAAATGAAAGGGAGGGACACTTAGTTAAACCAAAAGGTTTAGAAGAAACCTAAAATTTTGAGTTTCCATAGAGTCTGATTAGACCTGGAGCCTGAGAACCTTTTAAAAAGGGAAAATATAAGGTTGATCTTATTCTTTGACAGTAAAGTTGGTATAAAATAATAAGCAAATAGATTAAAAATATAAGATATTCCATGAACACAATGAAAAGTATCAACTTTGGATAAAATTCAAGCTGCTTTCACAGTAAATTTTTGCTTCTGAGTACTCAGCACCACACCACCTGCTTGTATCCCAGGATGCGTGCTTGTTCCAGGCAGTAGTGGGCCCTGTCTCCAGCCATACAGAGCTACCCTGGAAAGGGTCCTCAGCTGTTATGAGGCATGAGAGAAAGGTTCTGCTTACCCAGTCCTTTGACAAACTTCATAAGGCACATGATGTAGCTAGTGGCTGCATTAGCAAAGACCTGGATGTTGTCGGTATTGAGAAAAGCTTCAAATACATCAAACACTGGAGCTTGGCCTTTTCCTAAGGGAGGAAGATGATAGAATTGTAAGAAAGTAAGTTTCTACCCTCGGGGTTGCCAGGGTGGCCCATACTCCCAGCACCTTCTATGGGGGCCTTGAGGAAGATCTACTGGGGAGATGCCTGGGCTTTTTTATTGAACCATTGGCTTGGCTCCAGTGCCATGTTCAGTTTTGCTGGCAGGGGCAAAGCTCGGCAGAGAGATGAGGGCTGAGCTGGCCGAATGCAGAGCTGAGGTAATGTGCTGGTCTAGAGAGCAGGGAAATATGTGACCTCTGGAATGCTCCTGCACAGGTAATTATAGATTTCTACAGGGCAAGGCAGGGCAGGTGTAGATAGACCTTTGGTGACATCCATGAGTTTATACCTGTGCAGAAAAAGAGCATAGAAGGTCTGAGACCACTCTCCTTTTAGAAAGCTTGCTTGCAAAATTGATCTTTGGCTGGTGTCTGGGAACTCTGAGAGTACTCCCAGGCCACAGTTAATGGTAAGAATAGTTCACTGTTCCTAGACTGTTGACACAAACCATTTGGTTTATGCTGAACACCTGCTTTCCTACTGGGAGTCTGGGATTTTGGTGTGTGCTAGGGAAGGGGTACGTAGATCTCTAATGGGCTTCCACGGGCAGAAACATTGCAAACATGTTGCTGTGTTTTCACTGCTGGGGGAGGAATGTGTTCTGTGTGATACCTCATGGGAGGGTAACAGCACAGGGAAGCTGGTGCAGATTCCTCCAGACTGTGTCTTTCCTCTGTATAATCTGCTGTGTCGTTCCTACATTGCTAAGACTTGGTCATGAGCTGTGTAATAAACCTCAACATAACTATATTCTGGGTCCCACAAGTCCTTCTGGTGGGTTTCTGAGTTTAGGGGTGGTCTTGGGAACCTCTGAGACAACACTGCTGGGCCCTGGGCATGCCTTATGAGTACCCTTCCCTTTCCAGCAGACCGAATCTCCCTGATTCTGATTACTCTGTGTTATACTTTTCTGCTTCTTACTAGCAAGTGGATAACATTTTCCTTTTTGGCTTTAGAAATGAACTCAACACAGCAATGTATAAGTGAAAGAACAGAAGCCTCTCAGCCTTACTGTCCAATTGTCAGCAAGAACAGGGCCTGACAATGCTCAGGGCTCTCAGCCTGCTGGCGGAACTCAGAACTCACATTCCTGCTATACAACAATCTTTCCTGCTGATAAAATATGGCTGAAAATCTGTTTTCTCTATTGCTCAGTTTTTTTTTTAGCATGAAACTTGGCAGAGAGAATTAATGCTGAATAGCAAGAATCATCCAAACAGTCTTACCCATGGAGTAGTCACCAACCAGGTACTCCTTCACCTCTGACTTGTTCCCACCGTGCACTGTTTCCAGGGCACTGAACAAGGGTCTCCATCCGGACTGGATCTGCGTGGAACACACTTCAACCAGCTCACCAATGGATGTGACAACCTGGCAGAGGCAAAGCAAGTGGCACTTAAAGTCCTCTCCTTAAAAGGAGCAGAATTTCTGGGAAGGGTGATATATTTCTCTGTTCCTTATTTTGGAGTTAATTTTAGTAAAAAAGAAAAACCAGAACAGAAAAACTCAACTCAAAAGTCTTCTGAATAATCAGCCATATTGTATTAATTTGCATTTCTCTCATGACTAATGTTGCTAAGCAACTTTTCACATCTTCTTAGCCGTATATTTTGTTGTTTTTAAAAATTGAGTTCATGTCTTCTCATTATTATCTTGTTTTTAGAGTTCCTTATATATTCCCAAGATTAATTTGCAAATATTTTTCCACAGCTTTTGGCTTTTTGAAAGTTTTATTTTCTAATGGGGTCTTTTGAAGATGAAAAGTTCTTAATTTTGGTGAAGTCCAATTAATCTATTTTTCTTTTAATGGATCATATTGTGTCATTTCTAAAAAATCTTTGCTTAACTCAAGGTCTCAAAGATTGTCTCCTTTACTTTCTTCTAGAAATACTTAAGAGTTTTTGTTCTTATGTCTACATCATGACCCATTTTGAATTTTGTTTTAACATGGTGAGAAGGTGTAAGTTTATTTTTATCACATACATTCAAGCACAATTTGCTGAAAATGTCCCCTCTATGATTGAATTGCAATGTTATCTTCGTCAAAAATCAAATGATTATAAACAAGAGAATTTATTTCTGTACTCTTCAGTTTCACTGAGCTATAGGTCTGTCTTCACACCAATATCACATTGTGTTGATTACTGAAATTCTGAAATCAGGTAGCGAACATTTTTGAAATTTGCTCTTCTTTTTCAGGTTTGTTTTCTCTCTTCTATTCTTTACTGTTTCACATAAATTTGAAAATCACTTTGACAATCTCTTCAAAAAGGTCTGTTGGGATTTTAATCAGAATTGCACTGAATCTCATCAATTTGGGGAAATTTGCCTTTTTAAAAATATTGAGTCTTTCAATCCATGAATATGGTATATCTCATACTTCTCTGAATCTTCTTTAATTTCTCTCAGCAATGTTTTGTAGCTTTTGTGTACAGGTCTTGAGCTTCTTTTGCTAAATTTATTCATAAATATTTTATCATATTTGATGTTCTTATGAATGGAATTGTTCTTATTTATCTTTGGATAGTTTATTTCTCATATGTAGAAATTCAATTGATTTTAGTATGTTGATCTTGTATGCAGTGACCTTGCTCAACTCACTAAGTTTAGAATTTTTTTAAAATCCCATATAATTTTCTATATACAATCCTGTGTTGTCTGTGAACTAAAACAGCTTTACTTTTCTTTTCAAACCTTGATGTCTTTAATTTCTTTATGCAACGAGTAAAAGTTAATATTGAGCAGAAACAGAGAAGACAGAAATCCCTGTGTTATTACTGACCACAAGGGAAAAGCACTCAGTCTTTCATCATTAGATATAGGATTCTCAAAGATGCCCCTTATCTCATGGAGGAAATCCCTCTAATTCCTCTTTTCTTAGAAGGTTTTGTCAAAAATGGGTGATGAATTTTGTTAAATGTTTTGGTGTATATCTATTAAGATGATCATATGGTTTTAATCTTTTATTCTACTAATATTTACATTAATTGATTTTGAGCTGTTAAACCAATCTTACATTGCTGGGATAAATTCCATATGCCACGATGTTTAATCTTCTTTATGTGTTGCTGGATTTAGTTTGCTAGTTTTTTTTTTTTTTTTTTTTTTTTTGAGACAGGGTCTCACTTGTTGCCCAGGCTGGAATGTAGTGGCATGTGATCACTGCTCACTGCAGTCTCAACTTCCTGGAATCTTCCCACCTCAGCCTCCTGAGTAGCTGGGACTATAGGCATGCACCACTACACTCAGCTATATGTATATATATTTTGTAGTGATGGGGGTCTCACTATGTTGCCTGGCATGGTCTTGAAACTCCTAGACTCAAGCAAACCTTCCACTGTGGCCTCCCAAAATGCTGGGATTACAGTTGTGAGCCACTGTAACTGGCAATTTTTAACGGAATTTTTTGTCTAATTTCATAAAGAATATTGGTCTACAGTTTTCTTTCTCGTGGCTTTGGTATCACAGAAATGCAGGCCTCATAAAATGGGTTTGAAGGTGTTCTTTCCTGCTTTATTTTCTGGTAGAGCTTGAGTAGGGTTGCTATTATTTCATCCTTAGTTTATAGATTCACCAGTGAGCCCATTGGCTTTGGTTTTTGTAGGGAGGTTTTTTGTTTTTTTTTTTCAATTTATAAACCTTTGTTTTATTCAATTTGTTAAACAAGAACTGATTAAATTATTGCCCCTCAAATAACAATCATGGAAACACATCACCTGTTTGAAAGAATTATACCATTAGATAGTTACAAAATTTAATAGTAAGGATCAAACAGTGGTTATTGGTCTAACCAATCCATATTGACAGCTTTGAAGTGTTCAGATGCTAGTTTTAAAATAAAAGTGACAAATCCGAATCACACTCTCATACTACTGTTCAGGAGCTACATAAAGTTGGTTCTGGAAATAGTTCAATATACAAAGGTATGAGAATAACACTGTAATCACTGGTGATCAAACCAAAGGTGTAATTTTACAAATCACTTTTAGTAAGAATCAATTCTAACATTTTAAAAGTCTAAATCTGCTTAAAACTCAAAGCCATATATTTTTCTACTTGAGACCAAAATAAATTTCCTTTTTCCTATCTAAACATAATTATTTGAGGTGAATCTGAATTCAAGTGATATATCTTGTCAAACTTTTCCAAAGAATTGTAAGCTCTGTTTAGAAACATATTCTTATGTTACATATACACATATTTTTATTTTACATATTTTTACTTCAAAGACTAATGACAACTTTATGAAGTTAATAGGTCTTTAATGTGCAACCATTACCACAATCTGATTTTAAAACAATTGTACTTACCCCTCAAAAAACTCAGTACCCATTTGCAGTCGTTTCCTACTCCACCACCCCACCCTCAGCCCTAGGCAACCACTAATGTACTTTCTGTCACTGTAGATTTTCCTATTCTGCACATATCATATAAATGCAGTCATGTAACATATGGTCTTTGGTGATTGGATTTTCTCATGTAATGCAACGTTTTCAAGATTCATCCATGTTGCACATATATCAAAATTTCATTTTTATTGCTGAATAATATTTCGTTGTGTGGACATAACCAAATTTAATGTATCTGTGAGCTGTTAGAATTAGAGTTGTTTCTAACTTTTTGGCTATCATGAATAATGTTACTATGAATATCTGTGTACAAGATTTGTATGGATGTTTTCATTTCTGTTGGGTATATGCCTCTTGAGAAACTGCCAGACTGAAAGCAGCCACACATTTTACCCTCCCACAAGTAGTGCATGAGGGTTCCAATGTCTCCACCTCCTCCCTCACCAACACTTGCTATTATCTATCTTTTTTATCCTAGTAGATGTGAAATAGTATCTCACATGGTTTTGATTGACATTTTCCTAATAACTAATGATGGTGAATGTCCTTTCATTAATGCATATTTAATGCCATTATTGACATGGTTCTATTTACATATGTCATTTGCTATTTGCTTTCTGCATATTTATATATCAGGTTCTTTTTGTTCCTCTGTTCCTCTTTTACTACCTTCTTGTATGTTAAACACGTTTTTTTTTTTTTTGTGATCACTTTCATTCCTGCTTATTTTTTAATCTATTTTTTGTGTTATTCTCTTGGTTACTGCCCTAGGGATTATAATATGAATCTCAATTAATCACATTTTACCTGAAGTTAATACTGACCTAATTCTGGCAAAATACAGCAACTTTGCTTCTATATAGCACAATTTCCCATCCTTTCTTTCTGCTACTGTTATTTATATCTTTATGTTTAATAAATCCAACAATACAGTGTTAGAGTTATTGCTTTAAACATTATGTTTTTAAAATAAATTAGGAGAAAGAGAAAAATGTACACACTGTTTATTTTCCCACGTATGTACCATTTCTTCTTAGGCGATAGATTTACCAGTTTGTATTATTTCTTTCAGCTTAAAAGAATTTAGTATTTCTTGTAGAACAGGTCTACTGGCACCATATTCTTCCAATTTTTGTTTCTCTGACAATGTTTTTATGTCATCTTCATTTTTAAAGAGTAATTTCTCTAGGATTATTCATTAACAGCTTGTTTTCTTTTCAGCACTTTATATGTCATTATATTGTCTTCTAGCCTTCATGCTTTCTGAAGAAGTCAACATTAGTTAATTCTAGCATTAATCCTAGCATTACTACCTTTGTAGTAATATATATAGTCTTTCTCTTGCTGCTTTTAATGTTTTGCCCTTGTTGTTGAGCATTTTGACTGTAATGCGTCTATTGTAGATATCTTTGTGTTGATCCTAATTGGGGCTCCACTATTTTTTAAAATCTATTTTCCCGTTGTTTGTCTTTCTCCTCTCCATCTAGGACTCCCATTACAGGTATGTTGGTATGCTTGACATTGTTGTACAAATCTCTGAGGCTTTGTTTATGTTTGGTCAAACTTAAGTTTTGTCTGATCTTTAGAATAGATAATCTCTGTTAATCTATTTCCATGTTCACTGATGCTTTCTTCTGCCATCTCAGATCTTTCTGGTAATCCCGTATAGCTAATTTTTCATTTCAGCTATTGCCCTTTTCCTCTCTAAAATTTGCATTTTCACAGTTCCCATTTCTATATTTAGTGTTCCTACTTTTGAGTCACTGTCATTATATTTTCTCTTATCTTTGGGGAATATATTTATAATAGCTACTTTGAAGGTTCTGGCTCCCAAATACATCTGGGCTCACTCTAAGTTTCTATTTACTGTTTTTCCCTCTGAGTATGTTTCACTCTTTTCTGTTTCTTTGCATCACTCATATTTTTGAAAATCAGACATTTTAGATAATATATTGTAGCAATGCTGGAGTCTAATTTATTTTTCAGGGTTTTTTTCTTCCCCCGGACTAAGTTGCTTGGACTTAGACTGTGGAATCTGTCTCTTCCCATGGTGCTCATGTGTCTGCTCAGTTTTTTTCTTCAGTTTTATTTTCTCGCCTGACTCCCTAGTGTTCATCCCATGTCTGCATAGCTTAGTGGTCAGCTAATCATGTGGGTGGAAACTGTGCTCAAACACCTTGAGTCTTTAAGGCTCCTACCCTCTGGCAATCAATCTGTGTGAGAAGGTTGGCCAGAATATTCAAAGTTCAGCCAGTTTTTGTCCCCCTTTTCTTTTACTTTTTGATGAGATCTTTATGGTCTCCCCTGCACATGCCCATGTTTCAGTCATCGAGGGATGTGTGAACAGACTATTTGGTCCCTCTGTGAATCTCTGATTTCCAGGATCTTATGTTAGATTTCTTACTAGTCCACTACTAACTGCAAACCCCAAGCTAGCAAGGTTGCAGTATTCCCCCGTTCATTTCTCCATGAATCCATCACTTTCAGTTGACAAGCCAATGGTCTTCTCCCCTGTCTTCGTCATACCAAATCTGTCCCTGATAGTAGGAAAGCTGATGACTTTCTCAATCAGCTTCACACTGGTCAAACTACTATTCTTGCCAACAGAGCTTGGGAGTAAAGGTGATGGTTGCAGTCTTTGGCAAGAAAGTCAGAGTCCCACTATTCTTAACCAAAGTTCTAGCAAACAGTGTTTTTAAGAATAAATGCTATTTAATTTTTTTTGTCTGCTTTTGGTCAATTTCCAGACCCCTCAGATTGTTGCTTTGGGCAATTCTGTCCTGTTTTATGCTTGATTTTTTGTGGAGCGGGTTAACCTAACTTCTTCATGTCACCATAGTCAAAGCTGCTCCTGTAATCTTCCTAAACCCACTGAAGCATTGTTATTTTAAAGTGTGTCTCTGACAACTCTGATATCTGAGTTCCTATGTGTGTGTTGTTTGTTTTTTAAATTTTTGTTTTCGATGACATTTTATTTCCTAATGAGTTTATTTTTATTAACTGCAAACATTATACCTGCAAATCAAGAAATAACTTGAAGCTTGTTATTAATAGAATGATGTAATCTTCTGTCAGAAAGGTACTAGACAGATTACCTTAATCTCATGTCAGGGATTGGGATTATTTGAAGTTGGGTATTATTTGCTCTTATGACTAGTCTATTTAAGGTTTGCCTTTATTTCTAAGATGTCCCTTTCTCTTCAAGATCCTGACTCAAGATATCAGGAAGTTTACCAGACTTGGCAGGTCCCAGACTGCAATTCTGCCGAGCTTCTCAGTCTTTTATTATGTTGGTGCAAAAGTAACTGCAGTTTTTGCTGTGCTGGCAAAAACTGCAATTATTTTTGCACCAACGTAATAGCTTCCTTTTTTAAAAATTAGTAGATTCCATTTTAGGAAAAACAGCCTCAAATACCAGGAAGACTATTCTAGGTATTCTTTTTCTCCCAGATCTTGGCCCCCTAGATCTTTACCGCCCTATAGTATGTCAATGTCTTCAAGTGATTAAAAAAATTTTTTATCCAACTTTTTTTTAGTTGTTCCCTGTGGGAAAGTTGATCTAAATTACCTAGTTCACTCTTACTATCTAGGTTAACTTACCTAAGATGTTAATGATCTAGCCTTTATGTGTGAACGATCTAGGAGCTAACTATAGGTATTATCTTAAATGTTAACAATCTGGTCTTTAGGTGTTAACTTATATTTTCAATCCTTTATTTCCTTAAACTTACTAGGCATTTTAATATTTTGCATGGAAGATACCAGTATTTCAGTCCAATTCTTTACAGGTCTAGTTGTACCATCTGTTGTTTTATCAGCTCTCTCTTGTTTTCTTGTGTGTTATGTGAATTTTTAAAAGATACTGAGAGCTCGCGTACCTTGAAACTTTATTTGTGGGATTCTTTTGTGGCCTGAGTTGATGTGCGTTTCTCTCGGGGGAGTTTTGTTGCTTCTGTATGGTGCCTGTGTAAAGTTTCTCAGACCCTGAGGTGGTGCAATTTCATATACAGATCACATATCAGGGTTAGGTTGTAATAATCAATCCCGGAGTGCTCTCTTTAAAAAAACTTTCTACTTTCCATTAAGAGCCAATGTTAGAAACAAGCTGACGTATCTTCAGGAAGTTTGTTTTAATTCAACCTTGGTCCAAGTGAACCCCAGCCTTGTAGAATTTGCATTGAGATTTGTTTTCTGTTTCTGTGCACGCAAGTCTGGGATGATCAGAACTTTGGCTCCACTTGACAGCAAATTCCCTCACGGTAAAACCAGCCTAAGGGCTCTGCTTACCTCTCTGGCTTCCCGTTGACACTCAGTTTTGGGGCTTTCTTACTTTCTTGCCAGTGTGTCAGTGTATTTGAAAGAAATGTTTAAACCTCATTCAACATTTTTTTGGTGGATTTGAGAGTGAGAGAGAGAGAGAGAGAGAGAGAGAGAGAGAGAGATCCTGTATTCCTAGCCCACCATCATGTGAAATATGAAATCTCCAGTTGGTTTCTTTGCCTTCGGTTAACAGTATGGCAGTAGTTAGGAATATAGGCCAGGTATAAAGAGACAGGCCAGTAGATTGCTCAGGTTTAAATCCCAGCTCCACCAATTACTGATTATGTAACCTTAGCCAAATTGCTTAACTTCTCTTTGTCACAGATTCCACATAGGATTATTGGAAAGAGTAAGTGTGCAAAGCTCACAGAACCATGCCTGCCACTGCACTCAGTAAGAGCCAGCTATGATGTTGATGACACTGATTACCATGTCATACTAACCTGGTCTTGGACGTCCTCATCACACAACTCCAGCTGCATAATGCGCTCAAAAGGTCGGAAGAGTAATTCATTGAAGTGAAAATGAGGTGGCTCATTCCAGTCAGTGAGGACCTCTGTCAGTATGTCATGGATGAAGGAAACAGCCTTCTGAGACACATGCCTTTCCTTATGGCAAGCAGCCTGCAAAATTCAGAGAGTGGCACACCATCAGGACGGCAGACAAGTGAGAATGTGGTTTCTGAAGGCTTTCCTAACCTGCCTTATTACAAGGAGGTAGAAGAAGCAATTCTGTTAAAGTCAAAACGTTCTAAGGGATAAATATACACGAATTCCACACTAAATTGGATTTTTAACAATGTAACCAGCTTATTAGACACAGCATCAATTTCATGTTGATATTTCTGGAAAAAGAAAAGTTTCTGGTAATTTCTTTTTCTGTCACATGACAGTTTTCTTGAATGGCATAGAACATGCTCACTCTAAAGACACCAGAACCCAGTCTAGGAATGGCTCATAGTTTCATCTTAAATGTGCCCCACACATAGGCAGACCAGATGAGTCATCTGTCCCTCAGTGAGGTAAGGGACAAATCTGTCTCTCAGTGAGGTAAGGGACAAATTGTCACCATAGCTGTAATTGGTTTACAAACCTCCTGGTATCCAGGTTCTTGAGTAGTCCTTTCATATACTGGCCCTGGGCTTGGATGTGTGAGCTGCTTTGGCCAGTGGAACACAAGCAAACATCATGTCAGTACAGGATTAAAGTACTAGTGATTTGGGGTTTGTCCTGTTGTTGGTCTTGGAAACTCTAAGGATGCCATGTGAACAAGCTGGGGCTGGTCTGCAGGAGGCTAGTCTATATGGGAGACCATGAAGAGAGAGACCTATTTGTCTAGCCTTCCCAGTTAAGGCCAATATGAACCATCTGGCCCCAGTCTTTGCACCAGCTGACCATACACACACAATTAAAGCCAATGAGATCCGCCACACCTGGCCAAGACTAGAACTGCCCAGAGGAGCCTACCTCAAATTTGACTCATGGAATCATAAGGTAAATAAATGATTGTTGTTTTAAGCCACAAGATGTTGGGGTGGCCTTATTGTAAAGTAAAAGATAACCTATGGACTCTTTCTCCATGATTATGTTGCTATTTTCTTATATTTTATTGCACTTTAGGTTCTGGGGTACATGTGCAGAGCATGCAGGATTGTTGCATAGGTACATGCATGGCAATGTGGTTTGCTGCCTCCATCCCTGTCACCTATATCTGGCATTTCTCCCCATGTTATCCGTTTCTGTCCCCTAGTTCCCCGCCGCCGACAGACCCCAGTGTGTGATGCTCCCCTCCCTGTGTCCATGTGTTCTCATTGTTCAACATCCGCCTATGAGTGAGAACATGCAGTGTTTGATTTTCTGTTCTTGCATCAGTTTGCTGAGAATGATGGTTTCCAGATTCCTCCATGTCCCTACAAAGGACACAAACTCATCGTTTTTAAATTTTCTACCCACTTTCCTTACTAGAATGTTCTCAGGTTAATAATTTAAGTTCCAAGAAGTGTTTTATAGATTTAGCTCTACCAGATAAGAGCAAAAGGGCTATTAAGAATAGTTATCACTGCAAAACGGGCAACAGTTTTCCCTGTCAACTTAGAAGTGGCCAGTTCTCATGTATTGAGATGCTTAGATGTAAAGCTGCCATGAAATTGATCACACAAACTGCTTTCCTTTGGAGAGTGAAAGGGTCTTATTAATTTTGTTGGGAAAACCAAGACATAGGGTTCCCTGACTGACAGGACTGTCCTGAGTATATTTAGCTATTAGAAAAATAGACCGGTAGGAACCAAAGACAATGGTATATTTATGTATAAAAATAAAGCTATTAGGAATCATCCACAGTCTTTCTCTTCCAGACTTAGGTTGATACCAGATCATAAAAAATGAAAAACCAGCTGAGTCGTACAATTGCAAAGAAAGAGGGTCAGAGTGAGACTATGGTAGTACTGCCCTTTGGGGTGATTCTTTAGATGCCATGAAGTATAACCAGAAAACAGTGATGTTTGTGACCAGGTGATGAGCAACTTCCCATAGCCCAATGCCCACAGTGCTTTGTCTCCATACGTGAATGCAGGCCCCCGTGCTAGCTCTGCTGGTCACTGACTTATCAGTTCCAGCCCCTTCCCACCTTCCAGGTGCTCACCTCCACCAGGTGTGGGGCCACGAGGCTCCAGCAGCGCATCACGTGGAGCAGGGGCCGGGCTTTGCTGCGCACAATCCTCAGCATGGCATCCCCCAGGCGGAACAGGTGGAGGGCGCTTTTGCGATCTTGAGTGGATTTAACTTCTCCTATGGGAAGGCAAGAACATAAATGCCAGAAAGCCAAACTCAGTCATAGTCTGACCTATTCAAGCAAAGAGAGAGGGTGACAATCTAGGTAGGACCAATAGGGTAATTTGATATTGGCTAACCAAGGGAAGAGAGAGATTCAAGGAGGATGTGGTGGTTCACTCAGCAAGGCCTGCGTCACGGTCTCATTCATCACTATAGTTCCGGTACCTGGGACGTCACAGGTGTGATCAAGACTTGTCAATAAGAGGGAATGAGGTAGCGGTTCAGTAGGAGGGCTGAGAAGTCCGACTGTCTGGGCTCATATCCTGGCACCATTTAGTAGTTGTGTTAGGTTGGGCCAAAGATATTCCTCTTTAACAATCTCGTCTGTAAACCTGGGGATAATACTGCCCACTCCCAAAATTGCTTTCAAAATTAAACGTGATAATACACACAAAGTGCTAAGCATGGG
The DNA here is from genome assembly GCF_030222135.1 of Aotus nancymaae. Classification (NCBI taxonomy): domain Eukaryota; kingdom Metazoa; phylum Chordata; class Mammalia; order Primates; family Aotidae; genus Aotus; species Aotus nancymaae. The sequence goes on from NW_026988454.1 coordinate 29,386,793, forward strand.
CCCAGCATATACTCACTGGCCAACATTGTTAGCTATTATTATTGATCTTGTTACTGTCACCTTTCACAGTCACCATCTGCTGTGCCAATCCTTAACAAACCTCTGCAGCCTTTGCCAAGCAGGCCTGGTCCCTCTGCTGCTCAGTAACCTGCTGTCTGGCCTGCTCTGTCTCGTTTTAGCACTATCCTCGCCTACCCCAATCTTGGGCTACGTCTTGGCCACTGTCACAATCGTCTTCCCCACTCCCTCCCTGCTCATGTCCTGTTGCCTCTCCTCTACTTCCTACTGGGGATGGGACCCAAGTCTAAACACAAAATTCATTTCTGTTTTTATTTTTTTGAGACAGAGTCTCGCTCTGCTGCCCAGGCTGGAATGGTGTAATTCCGGCTCACTGCAACCTCCGCTTCCTGGGTTTAAGCGATTCTCCTGCCTCAGCCTCCTGAAGCTGGAACTACAGGCATGAGCCACCACACCCAGCTAATTTTTGTATTTTTAGTAGAGTTGGGGTTTCACCATGTTGGCCAGGATGGTCTCACTCTCTTGACCTTGTGATCCACCAGCCTCAGCCTCCCAAAGTGCTAGGAATACAGATGTGAGCCTCCAAGCCCGGCCCATTTCTGTTTCATATATACCTTTATGCACAGCCTGAAGGCAATTTTGTTTTTCCCTTGGGGACCCTCAATAAACTGTGTGTTGTGTGCCTGCATTTCAAGTGTGACTCATCATATGAGGTCAGGTGTAGAACTTTCCACTTGTGGCATCACGCCATTGCTTGAAAAGTTTTGGATTCTAAGCATTTTGGATTTTGGATTTTTGGATTAGGGACACTCAACGTGTAATAATCATCATGGATGTTGATGTATGTTTACCCTGCTCTTTAAGATCACATAACTGGGCTTGGTTGTAACAGTAAATCCTGGAGTGCTCTTTTAAAAAAAACTTTCCATTAAGAACCAATGTTAGAAACAAGCTGATAGTATCCTCAGGAAGTTTGTTTTAATTTAACCTTGGCCTAAGTGAGCACCAGCTTTGTAAAGTTTACATTGAGATTTAAACTCAATCAGTAAAAAAACTGCATCAGACACTGTGTTGGTTCTGTAAGTCTTTAATCACTTTAATTTTTATAGCAATTATGTTTTCTTTTAAGAAAACATAATTATTGCCGTCTTACAGAGTAGAAAATTGGGTGTCTGAAAGGTGGTATGACTTGCCTCCGACGCTGTGGCTGGTAAGTGTTGGAGGCTGCATTTTATATTCCTACCTGACTGATTCCAAAGCAAGGCTCCCTCTTTCTAGATTTACTGCCTCTTCCTGGCCCTTGATCATTTTGTTCCTTGTAAGCTCAGAGTCTGTTTTCTCCAAGGCAAAAGACTTTGAAAGTTACCCCTGGGCTCAGAGATTCTCTGAAGGTCTGATGGGACTGAGAGGTTGGCTTTATGTAGCTCAGGTTTTAAAGTCTACTAAAAACCAGCGGGAAAACAATTGTGGCTCTCAAATCCAAATCTGCAGCAAGGATGAAAAAGCCAAATATACTGCACTTAGAACTTTAGATTCCTAAGGATGGAAGGGACCTCAGAGGTTGTGCAGTCCAGCCTGTCACTAGGGTATATCCCTGGCACATGGCTCCCTGTCTCTGCCTGAACTCATCTGGGACAAGGTGCTGTTTCAGGACAACCATTTGTGCTGTTGAACAACTGCATCTGTGAGGGACCTGCCAATCCTTTGAGACTCTTGGACAATTCAGTACAACTCTACTTTGTCTTCCACAGGACTGGCCTTCAAGGGGGCCTTATTTCTTCACCTGGCCTCACTGGTGAGGACAGGGATTCTGACCCATCACTAATGGGATACTAATCCCATCATTAATGGGATATGCCTCTGAGATCAGTTTTGCAAGAGTGGTATGCAGTTTCCTTTTTAACCATTACTTTTGGAATCAGTGGTTGCTTCTACATACCACAAACCACCTCTGTCCAGCTGGCTGGACAGAGATGTATGGTATGGACTGTGATATGCAGAAAAGTTCCACCCTCATGTGAAGGAAGCTATCTGCACCCTAAGTAGCCACACAATTTCTACCACAAGCACAGAACTTAGCAGAACAACCTAGTCCAGCTCCAGTGGTAATTCTTGTAGATGTGGCAGCAGCAATGTTTCCATTCACAAAGAGTTATACCACCCCTCACACATGGTGCCTCAAAATTTGGAGACAAATCTATACTTGGGCTTAGCTTGAATGTAAGCAAAGGGAATGTGGACTCAAATCTTCAGGCACACTGCTGGTGACAGAGGCCTGGGCTATTTCCTGCTAACTTCCTGGCATATGGTTTCTTCAGGGAAAGAATTACCTGGCATTGCCAGAGAGTAATCAACTGTATCTGTAACAGAATGGAAAAGCTGAGACTGTGATGCTTTCTTCAGCTGGTAAAGAAAACCTCCCAGAGCCACGAGGTTCAACTTATCCGTAGCATCTTCAAAGAGCCTGGATGCAAACAGAAAGAGATGCATTCTTTAAAAACAATTCAGCAAGGTCTTTATGGCAGGATGATTATGGTAATTTTGTTGATGTGATTAATGGAAATGCTGTGTAAACACTGTAGACAAATGTATGGTATTATATCTATTCTAACTGTGCACAAGTTTGCTCTAACCATGAGATTTTAATTCAAAGGCGAAAATAACATATTAAAAAATATCTTTGTGCCCTCATGATCTAGCTACACCATGATAGGCATTCATAAAATGCTTGGCAGGAAGTTGAAAGATGGCAAAGGATGGTTCCCAGAAACTAACTGGGAATGGAATCTTAGAATTAGCTTCATTTTCATAAATGATGGCAAAAAAAATCCCAGTACATTAATAAATAAGGTTTTGTCTGTCTATAATTTATGAGCATAATCCTGGAAAGGATACAAAAATAGCTAAGAGTGGATTCTGTAAGCCCCCTCCAGGGTGGGGACTGGCCTCAGATACTCAAAGGCCTGGATGTTATGGGAACGCAAGGATCTGTTTGGAAGAAAGAATGTTCCCTAACGTGATGGGCCTTGCAGGTTCTTTATCTCTTCCATTCAGCTGGGCACAGACCTTGCCAGCAGAAGGTGGGGAGCCCAGTAGCAAGACTTTGGGGAGGATCTGAAGGTCACTGGAATGAGGAATGGAAAGCTCCGATCTCTGTTTTATGAGGCCACAATGGGGAATGTGCCAGGTGAGCCTTCTATGGCTCTTGGGTCACCCTGCTATCTGCCCTCCAAGCCTAGGGACACCGCAGGGCAAGCAGTGTTGTGGGGGTGCCATGGGCTGCTTCAGGAAGAGGGTCTCTAACAGAAATGGAATCACGAGTCCTTTTTGAAGGAGAAAAATGAGACACACAACTTTTAAGATGGGAATTAGTGGATTAAATGTTTATAAATGATTGAAACAAATATATGTTTCTTGCTGTTTTATAACTTTCAATTTTGATACCATTTGCTTTCTGGATCTCATTAACCATTTCTCCTCCCTCATTCCTAGTAAGAATATAGTGATGAATATTACATTCCACCTGACACTTGGATTTCTTTCCAGATTCTAAAACATTTTCACAGACAACTTGGACAAGCAGGAGAAAGCAATTATGGCAGTGGGTTAGGAGGTGGAGAGACTGAGTCTCAGTGCAGCTATGTGTACAGACAAGACCTGGCCGCTGGTGAGCGCAAAGCAAGGACAGGAGCTCAGGGAGTGCTCCTCCCACTCCCATCGCCTTCCTGTCTGTCCTCCCTGTGCCCCTGCGGGGGGCTGGGACAGAGTGCCTGAAGGCTGAAGAGGTAAATGAGGTGGAGCGGTGTGTGATGGGTGGACAAATGCACTTTCAACCTCAGGAAGTGCCACCAAACAGTTGAGGTGATTGGCGATTTTCCCTCTTTGCCTTCACATGGTTGTTGGGCATCAATAAATAACACATGGGTGGGGGATTTTTGAAAACAGCCAAAATCATAAAAATAGTGGATTTTTACCATTTGCCAAGCTCCATTCCAGGTACATCAGGTTAATAATTAATTTGCCCTCACAACTACCCAGTGGCAGAGTTAATTTTTTTAAATTGTACTTTAAGTTCTGGGGTACATGCGCAGATCCTGCAGGACCGTTACATAGGTATACACATACTATGACAGAGTTACTTTTAAAAAATGACCCTATTTTACCAATGAAGCAGACAGGCAGGGTCCAGGGAGGTGAGTTCGCTTGAGATCCCAGAGTAAGTGCATAGAAAATGTTTCATTCCAAGTATGTGTGTAATGGTAGAGAGAACTAAGCTTGAGAAAGATGGAAGAGATTTAAGTGATTGGCTAACAAATGGGTCGACCCTGGCATGACTGAGACCAGATGGATGTGGGTGTCGCCTGGTGAGCAGGCTCCCGGGAAGTGGGAGGCTGGCGCTGCGCACCTGTCAGCCTGCGTGGATAGGGTGAGCACCACCTTGGCGGCGCTGCTCCCACTCATGAGGCTCCCACCGCGGAAGTCGGAGGCCCGGCCCCGGCTGCCTTCCCGGACAAGGTCCTGGATGGACAGGGGCTGGACGACGGGGGCCGTGCTAAGGGTGTGCCCCTGCTCTGGGCTCTGCTCAGGGGGTGAGCCCTCACACTCAGAGTCCCCAAGGAGGCCAGCGCTCCCAGTGGCCTTCTGGGGCTGGCTGATGGTCAGAGGGGGCTGCGAGGCGCTGTCGCTGAAGTGGTTGTGCTCCAGGGTGCCCACGTACTCACACACCCTAGAAAGAGCACAGACAAGCAGCTGTTAGGAGCCACGATCACCCGGCAGCTCCACAACCCCACGGTGCCTGACAAAGGAAGTGCAGCCAGCTCTGCAAGCTCCCCAGCTTTCCCTCCTTCTTCCCTCCTGTGTTCTCATGTCACACAGCATTATTAGTAATAGTATTTGAGTTGGACCAGACAGCCTTGAAGTGGGTAAAGGATTCTTTGGGTTCTCTCATCCCAGGCTGGGAGAAAGATGGCCAATGAGGCCCGGTTCATCCAGTCCCCCTGCCTCGCCCAGCTCACTGGCTTATCTGCCCTCCTGCTGCTTCAGCTACTTTTCCCCAGGCACCCTGTTTCCCTCTACACAGTGCTCTGATTAGGAGTTGGGAAGCATTTCCTTATGACGGGATCCCAGAATGACCATGCGTATGACGGACAGGCCGTCCAGTCACAGTGAGTTCTGTCCAGCCATGTCCTGCCTGGTCCTGATGGCACCACACAACTCACGTCCGGGTGGGGTGGGTGGTGGCTGGGTGGGAGGCAGCTGGGTGGGAGGGTGGTCACCAAATCATGGAAAACACAGGGAAGCGTCACCACATGTGCTACAACTGCCAACTTCCAAATGGTTTGTTCCCAACAGAACTGGGGACGAAGACGGTTTGCAAGGTCCCTCATCTTAGAGGAAGTCTGTTTACTGATAAAGAGTGTTGTGGAAAATCCACTGTGATGTTCTAGAATCAGGGAATTTTTCAATCCCTAACCCGCTGCTTGGGCACCAGGTAAGCCTTTTTCTTTTTTCCTTTCTTTTTCTTGTTAGGACAATAAAGAGCATCAGGTCAGCAGCCTTCATAATAAAACCATTTTGCTCAACAAACACTCATGGCTATATTTGCTCTGAAGACGTGAAACTGAACCCAGCTCTGGCTGCTGTCCTGGGCCATTGGCCATGGCCTTGGCCACTCTTGCCCCAAGCCTGCTCTGCCTAGACCTGGGTTTGGAGTGAGCCTGGGGTGTGTGCTGCGGAGAAGGAACAGCGTGGCCAGTCCTGCCCTGCTCCATGGGCAGTGCTCCTTCCATGGTGCTGGGTCTGCCCTGAGGCAACACTTGGGGAGACGTGCTTTCGGTCTTAATTGTAAGAGGACTTGGACTCTGGAGCTGTTGCTGGGTTTCATCTTACAGGCACTGTGCACTATATAACTGGAAGTTGCTTTTCGCTTTGATGCTACAATGCTTAGAGCTAAATTTTCGGCCTGTCTTTGGCAGAGGGGTACTATTTGTCTAGCTAAATTAAAACTAGGTATCTTGTATTTTCTGTATCCAAATAAGCTATCTGAAATCTTTAAGTAAAGAGGACACTGATAAACATATAGCAATGTAATATTGTGGTAACATGACCAGTTTTAGATTTGCACAGTATTCACCTAACTTACATAGTCATCTCAATCCATTATTTAATTGGTTTTTCTTCCTTGGGACAACATATCTCTCTCTCATAAAAAAAGTCACAATTCCTCAGACCCAGTTCTGGCCCCTGTTCTTCAAAACATACATTTAGTTGGGCCCTTCCTTATTCCCTCTTCTCTTTCCATGTCTCATGTGAAGTTTACTCAAACTCTGTGAACTGTTAGAATCACGTTACATGCTGGCAGGCTCTTGAGTCTACCCCTCTCCACCCCCAAGGCCTGCTCCAGGCTTCCTGAGGCAGGGTCAGTGCCAGCTGGGGGTGGGAGCCCGTCATGCACCTGAACACGTGTGGCCAGCAGTCCGGGTTGTGGCTTCCCATCTCCAGGCCTACGCTGAGGATGGCTTCCATGCACAAGACGTGGGCAGTGTGCAGCCACACCCCCTGCACCTTCCCAATCTGCTCCAGTTTCTGCTCCACTTTTAGTTTCACTGTGCCAGAAAGACATTTATTAAAATAACAGGTTGAGTAAGGGAGACAGAAAGGGAGAGAGAAAGAATGAAGATGAAAGAATGTGTGTCATGCAAGGGCAAAGGGAAAGGACAGACTTCAGTGGCAGCAAGCGCCTCCACAGCAGGTCCTTACAGACCATCATGCAAACTGCCCAGCCGGCAGGTCCCACGTGCCAGTGGCCCCAGCTCTGCGGCTCCAGAGGTCGGATGGATCCTGAGCTGGCAGGTGCCATTCCTCCAGGCCCTTTCATGGGCTCTGGGCCAGGCACGGCAGTGTGGATGGGTTTCATGAGCCAATTCCAGCGAAAGCCATCTGGGCCCAGATCCTTACGCTTCCCCAAAATTGGTCAAATGGAAGAAATTCCTGGCTTTCTGCAAGGTTTCTCTGAGATTGTTGTAATGTTAGGCTTTCATTATGATCATCATCTCTAAAACAACTTATTTATGTATATTTTAGGCACCAGAATGACTACTCTATCACTGAAAGTGACCAATATCATTTCATCCCTTGAGTTTGTATTTGTGAGCTTCAAATAATACTTTTAAAAATTGTAGGCTGGGTGTGGTGGCTCACGCCTGTAATACCAGCACTTTGGGAGGCCAAGATGGGTGGATCACCTGAGGTGGGGAGTTTGAGACCAGTCTGAGCAACATGGAGAAACCCCGTCTCTACTAAAATTACAAAATTTGTTGGGCATGGTGGCGCATGCCTGTAATCCCAGCTACTCAGGAGGCTGAGGCAGAAGAATCCCTTGAACCCAGGAGGTGAAGGTTATGGCATGCTGAGATTGCACCATTACACTCCAGCTTGGGCAACAACAGCAAAACTTCATCTCAGAAAAAAAATTTTTAAAAATTGTAGATGATTAATGAGAAAGAATGCAGAAGGTGACTTCAGTAATGCAAAATGCTAAGGCAAGGCCAAACCACAGTGTCCTCCTTGAATAAAGGTTTCAAGTCATTGCATCTGGTAGGATAATTAAGTGATGGTTCAGAACCCAGAAATACAGCAAGCCAACCTCAAAGGAATCTGAACCATCTCCCAATATAATGAGCAAAGTGATTTTTAGCAAAACATCATTTGTCTCATAAATGTGGCACTAATTTTATGTATGTATGTATGTATATTTTAGAGATGGAGTCTCACTCTGTCGCCCAGGCTGGAGTACAGTGGCGCCATCTTGGTTCACTGCAACCTCCACCTCTCAGGTTCAAGCGATTCTCCTGCCTCAGCCTCTCAAGCAGCTGGGATGACAGGCACCTGCCACCATACCCAGCTAATTTTCGTATTTTTTTTTTTAGCAGAGAGGGGTTTCTGTCACCATGTTGGTCAGGCTGGTCTCAAACTTCTGACCTCAAATGATCTACCTACCTCAGCCACCCAAAGTGTTAGGATTACAGGTATGAGCCACGGCACTTGCCCTTTTTAATCTATGTTTTTGAGATAGAGTCTCACTCTGTCACTCAGGCTAGAGTGAAATAGCATGATTATGGCTCACGGCAGCCTGGACCTCCCTAGGCTTGGCGATTCTCCCACCTCAGCCTCCCAAGTAGATGGGACTACAGGCACATGCCACTATGCCTGGTTAATTTTTGTATTTTGAGTAGAGACAGGGTTTCACTATGTTGCCCAGGCTGGGTTGAACTCCTGCACTCAAGCCATCAACTTTCCTCAGCCTCCCAAAGTACTGGGATTACAGGCGTAAGCCACCGTGCCCAGCCTCTATTGTTTGTATTTCATCTGAATATCATGGTCTTGGTTTTGTGGGTTTTTAAAAAAATAACTGTGAATGTAAGGATTTTTATGTAGTTCATGGTTGTATAATATTTAAGTAAAACTGTGAGACTCCTTTTTAACACTGGGGATCTGTGAGAACTATTTTGCTTTCAAATGGGTCTCTGAATTTTATTCAAGTCTGAGAAACACAGAACTAAGCTGTGTTTCTCAGCTAAAAATGTACAGCTGACTCAGTGACTTGCTACGGTGCGTATCTGATAGTAGTTACACAATTTGGACCAAGCTTGCATTTTCCCTTTGGTTTGCCGCCTGCCTTGTATCTTCAGTTGCTGTCAGGATGGTCACTCCCTTCCCTTAGATACAGATAATCATCAGCTTCATCAACTCACTGATTTCAACACATTAAAAATCAGCCATTTCCCAAGTTCACAAAGCTCAGATTTTTCTGATAAGAGCCTCCTCTTCCTGAGCCTCCCCTCATGAATTTTCTCCACCTGTTTAATTTTCCCGTTTAGAAAACTGGCCAATCTGCCTTCCCCCACTATAACCCGAAGGGTCTTCAAGTGTGCACTGGTGTGAAGAGCCAAAGTCATGAATAGATGATGACAGAGGTGTGAACAGTTCAGCCAGGTGGGCCTGCGGGACTCCTGGCAGCACCTGCTGCACTTTGCTTGCCACCAGGGGTCAGTATGTCTCTCATTCTCCAGAGGGATCTTACGTAGGTCACCCACATAGAAGAGACCCAAGCCTGTGGCTCAGCAGGATCTTGTGATCAGTGGTGTGTACATACTGGGCATCACACACAGAATAGGCACAGTGTTGGTTGGCATGTGTGGGCCTGTGCAGGTGTGTGCATACCGCACTTATGGCACTAGGTGGGTTCTGGCTCTCCAGTTGTTACCTTGTGCGATGGCATCACTGGGTTCTTGGGCCTCCCTCTCTTCTTTTTCTTCTTGGACACAGGAGGCAGCTGCCATCTGGGCAAGGGCCGAGGCGCAATTAGCAGCAACCCCTTTAGAGAAGACAGACAATGACTTCTTGACTGAGTATATCCTGTAACCATTCACCTGGCAGGACCCCTTCTAAAGGGTTTCCCCACCACCGCCAGATCATTCTCAGTGAGTTCTTCAGGACCACGGCCAGGGAACAGGACTCCCACTGGTACCTAGCGCGCAGCTCAGCCGTGCGGCTTTCCGCAGTCCGTCGAGGCTCATGCAGATGGCGTCCCGCTCCTTCTGGTTCTGCTCTTTGATGCCTTCAGCTCCCAGAATGAAGGCCAGCCCTTTGGAACTCCCTGCCATTCGACCAGTTAGTGGGGTTGATAAAGTATCTATCAAGTTCTTCCAGCAGCCCACCAGAATATAGCGAGCAAATGCCACACCTGCAACATGGAGGGGTGTGAGTCACTTTCTACAGATAAAAATGAGCTGGCAATGAATGACATAGTGCTCTCTTGCCATCAAATGAGCAGTACTGAGTTGCACGCAATTCTACAACAGGAAATATAACTTAATGGATTATATGGGATCACGTTTCACTTTGTTCTTATAAATAATAAATGTTGCATTACCAGCTGGATGATGCTAAGTAACTTCTATCAATTACTTTTTCTAATCAAGACAAAATCTTGATTCAAGTCACCACATAATAATTTAATTGCTGGTAACACATGAAGTGTATGGATGTTCATAAACTCAAGACTCAAGTCATTACCTGCCACTGTGGAGTCATCGATTCTCCTGCTCTGGGTGAAAGGAGACTCTGTGGCAGCTGAGGCCATCAGCTGGCCACCAATGGCACTGCTCTCTAAGCCATCAATATCTGTCAAGGAAAAAGAGTGAAGTTTTCCCTTAAATAAAATGTTCTAGTCAAAAGCAAGCAAATGGCCACCAGAATATTCATTTTTGATAAATATCCCTTGTATCTTTTATGTTTGAAGCATGTAGCAACCTTTTATGAGAATATCATAAATTTTGTTTTATTCTCTCAGTCTAGCTTTATTTCATGTTGGAGTATTTATTCTTTTGTTACATTTTTGCCCATCTTTATTTAAAAATAGATGTAAATTATAAATTATTTCTGTTAGAAAAATCTATTAATTTAGAATATTTTGATCTTAAATACTCTTTTTATTCAAAACCATGGATTATTCCCAAATTTAATATGTACAGATGTGAACTTTTCTTTCAGAGCCTCCTTACATGAATTAAGAAGAGAATAAGCCTCTTTAGACAATCACATACTCAAGATTGCAAAGTACAATAAATAATACCTCATAATTTTCAAAGTGTTTTCACATAACATTTTTTCACTTGATCATCAAAGCAATTCACATTAGGTAAGCAGGTCAGTATTATTTTTATTTCACAAAGGAAGAAACAAATAGAGTCCTGCACCACAAAATGATGCTTCGGTCAACCACGGACTGCATAGAAGACAGTGGTCCCATAAGATTATAATAGCATATTTTTATTGCACCTTTTCTATGTTTAGATACACAAATACTTGCCACTGTGTTATGACACTGCTTACAGTATTCAATACATGCGGTGCAGGTTTGTAGCCTAGGTGTATAAGTGCCTCTATCATGGTCACATAATGACAAACTGCCTAACATGCATGTCTCAGAACATGTTCCTGTCCTTGCTAAAGGATGCATGACCGTATTTAAAGTAGTAAATGGCTCAAGGCCATGAGGCTGATGATGGAAAGAATTAGTATTCATGTCTTCTGACTTCCATCCAGGCCTCTCTACACTATTCCAGCTCCATGCTGGATCCTCAATTAACCTGTTTAAATTTTTGTTGAAACAAATTCTCTTCTACAGAATTAGCTCAACAAACTACTCTTTAACATCATGGCAAGGAAAGGACTGGAGTGGGGCTAAGAAGGCTGAACTTTCATCTTGGCTCTGAATTAAGTAGCCTTGTAGCCCTGGGCCAGGCTCTCCAGGGCCCCAAGTTCCTCAGTATAAAGGAGGTAACCACTGGAAAAGTGACTATGGAGTAACATACATACTTGGATGCAATTAATATAGCTGAATGCAACATAGGGAGGGATGGGAAAGGAGGGTAGTTGTGTTTTGTTTTGTTTTTATTTTTTGTTTTTTTTTTGAGACAGAGTCTTGCTCTATCACCCAGGCTGGAGTGCAGCGGTGCAATCTCAGCTCACTCCAACTTCCCCCTCCTGGGTTCAAGTGATTCTCGTGCCTCAGCCTCCTGAATAGCTGGGATTACAGGCATATGCCACCACACCTAGCTAATTTTTATATTTTTATTAGAGACAAGGTTTCATCATGATGGCCAAGCTGTCCTGCCTCTGCCTTCCAAAGTGCTGGAATTACAGGCGTGAGCCACTGCCTATAATTATTAGTATTTACAAAGTCCTGAGTTTACGACTTTACCATCGCCCCAAGAGGATGAGAATTCTGCATGGTGTATGAAAATTATATCACTGCATCTTTGATTCTTACAGAAATTACAAAAAGCCTGGACACTTCTCAGCAACTATTAGAACCAAAAACAGGGAAGAAATCTATATGGCTGCTAAGGTGAAAACAGACTTTCTCTGAAATTAATTTGACATCTGGTCAAATGGTCTAATGACATTTGCCAGAAATTTTCATTTATCAAATTATAATGAATGTTTTCTTTTTTTTCTTTTTTCTGAGATGGGGTCTTGCTCTGTTGCCCAGGCTGGAGTACAGTGGCACAATCATGACTCACTGCAACCTCTGCCTCCCGGGTTCAAGCGATTCTCTTGCCTCAGCCTCCTGAGTAGCTGGGATTACAGGCATGCGCCACTACGCCTGGCTAATTTTTGTATTTTTAGTAGAGACGGGGTTTCACCATGTTGGTCAGGCTGGTCTCAAACTCCTGACCTTGTGATCTACCTGCTTCAGCCTCCCAAAACGCTGGGATTACAGGCATGAGCCACCGCGCCCAACCAATGAATGTTTTCTATGCGCAAAGGTCTGATGAATTCAAGTAACGTAAAGTTTATTTCTGTGCTAAAATTCCACAGTTCTATACAATACTCTGAGATGACATCAGGAATGGCCACAGTTAGTACACGATTGATCATGAGATTTCTGGCAATGCTTCTCCTCATACATAATGAAAAGATCAGACAGAAGTCTCCAAACTCTAGGTTAACTGCTATTCTGATTCACTTGTCACTTCATACCTGGAATTTAGAATCACAAAGAATCACAGACGCTTATTTTGTTAAATTCTTATGAAAAGCCCTTTTCTATCATTAAAGTTAAATAACTTTCCTATGGACATAGGAATTGAGCTTATTGTTCCATTAATAACAGCGACGGCTAATTAACAGTGATGACTGATGAATATGGGAGCTGTGAATAGTCTGTTACTTACTCATTTTACATCTACTGAATGACTCCTTTTATTAAGGTCCGGGCAAGAGAGTCACAGAGATTACTTTTGGCACAGAGAAACTATGGTATTTGCAAATTAAAGCTGGAATGTTTAGGATCCAAATTCTCAGACTTATAAGCTCTGGGCAGTAACTTCCATCCCTACCGAAAGGAGTTTGTGAAAACAGATGGAAACCAAGCATTGCTTATAGGTAAACTAAATAAATGGCTCTCACACATTCTCACACATTTGAATGATTATGTTTTTCTTTCTTCTTCTTTTTTTTTTTTTAAGACAGAGTCTCGCTCTGTCACTCAGGCTGGAGTGCAGTGATGATATCTCAGCTCACTACAACCTCTGCCTCCCAGGTTCAAGGGATTCTCCCGCCTCAGCCTTCCAAGTAACTGGGACTATAGATGTCTGCCTTGCTCGGCTAATTTTTGTTATTTTTTTGTAGAGATGGGGTTTCACCATGTTGACCAGGCTGGTCTCAAACTCCTGACCTCAAGTGATCCACCTGCCTTGGCCTCCCAAATTTCTGGGATTATAGGCGTGAGCCACTGTGCCCGACCTGAATGTTTATTTTTTAAATGGATATAAATGCTATCACGATTAACAAAATACAAATTGATCACCTCTCCAGTGATCCTGATCCCTAAGGTTTGAGACCCAATCTTACTTCCCCCAATTCCATCCTAGTTCTTGAAGCAAGACTCCAAATGACAAACAATGACCAGGACTCTGCCACCTGTGGACAGACCTCACTGCATGTCCTGACCTTCTGCCTAATTCCTAAATAGTGCCTCACTCCCAATTCCACATGGCTGGGTTCCACCTGCCAGTAGTTTACTCTGATACCTTGTAAGAACCCCCAGTGTCAACCATAGGCAATGTAATATGTCCTTTGGACAACAGATTCTGCATCCCAGCTGGACTGTCCTGCCAAGCCCAGTGCTGTTCCTATCGGGCACAGAGCCATGCCAAGCTGTGTGAAGATACATAAAGACACTCCAGAGAGGGGAGGCCATGCTCTGCACCTTCTTCCGCTGGAGCCAGAAGAGAATAACTGAGATCAGAAGCCAGTCTGGGGAAGGTAGGTGTGTGGCTCACGCCTGTAATCCCAGCACTTTGGGAGGCCAAGGCGGGCAGATCACTTGAGGTCAGGAGTCGAGACCAGCCTGGCCAACATGGTAAAACCCTGTCTCTACTCAAAATACAAAAATTAGCTGGGCATGGTGGTGGGCACCTGTAATCCCAGCTACTCTGGAAGCTGAGGCAGGAGAATCACTCAAACCCAGGAGGTGGAGGTTGCATGAGCCGAGACGGCGCCACCGCACTCCAGCCTGGGCCACAGAGCCGGACTCTGTCTCAAAAAAAACACAAAAAACAAAAAAAACCCACAACCAAACAAAAAACCAACACCCAAACAAATAAAAAAAAAACCAGTCTGGGGACTCAGAGCCAATTCAGACAAGCCTGGAGCTCTAACTTATTAAGGCAAGTGATGACCAGACTAAACTTTCGCTCTCTCCCCAATCTTCGGCGCTATGGCCGAGACACAAGAAGCTATGAAAAGCTGGTTTTGCCAAAACATGTGGCTCCACGACAATATGGCATACTGCTCTCTACACTCTCATGTGACATTTCTAATTGTTCAATAGGATTTCAAAAGTTCTTGTGGTCCACATACACCCTGGAACACTACACAACTACAAAAAAAACCCCAAAATCATGTCCTGTGTAGCAACATGGACTCAGCTGAAGGCCATTAGCCCAAGTGAGTTAATGCAAACCAAATGCCAGCTGGGCTTAGTGGCTCATGCCTGTAATCCCCGCACTTTGGGAGGACAAGGTGGGCTGATTGCCTCAGCTCAGGAATTCGAGACCAGCCTGGGCAATACGGTGAAACCCCATCTCTACTAAAATACAAAAAATTAGCCAGGTGTGGCAGCAGGCACCTGTAATCCAGGTTACTTGGGAAGCTGAGCCAGGAGAATTGCTTAAACCCGGGAGGCGGAGGTTGCAGTGAGCCAAGATTGTGCCACTGAACTCCAGCCTGGGTGACAGAGTGAGACACTGTCTCAAAAAAAAAAAAAAAAGAAAGAAAACCAAATGCCATATGTTCTCACTTATAAGTGGGAGCTAAACATTGCGTATTCATGGACATCAAGATGGTAACAATAGACACTGGGACTGCAAGGCAGGAGATGGAGGGAGGGAGGGGAAAGAGTTGAAAACCGTTGGCTACTATACTCAGTATCCTGCTGATCAGATCAATTCACCCCAAACCTCAGCATCATGTAATATACCCAGGTAGCAAACCTGCACACATGCCCCTTTAATAAAGTAATAGCTGAAATTATATATATAGAGAGAACTATCACATGAGGCTGCACAAAAGCACCAACTTGCTCACAAGCCACTGCAGCCTTGCACAAAAGAATATTCCCGTGAGGACATCTTCCCAGCACCTGTTTGCCTGTCCAGTTTAAACTGGTGCCGCCCTTGTTACTGATGCTTTACTCCAGGATCATTATGCAAAAACAATAATGAAATCCTCCTCAATTTACCTTTAAACACCTTTGTCGTCCTTTACCTCCCTGAATACACACATAGTTTACTCTGGCGAGTGTATTTCCATTGCAATGACTAATCCTGAATAAATATTTTCTTTAAAAAAAAATAAAAGCTCTAGACACTGAAGACAAAGATGCTGAGCAGGTAAGTATTTGGCAATATTCTTAATTCTGGTACAGCTGGGAAGGGAAGGGAGGGCCTCTGATATGGATAGAAAACGGAAGGAAACTAACTTTTGTTTTGAGACAGGGTCTTGCTCCTGGCACCCAAGCTGGAGTGCAATGGTGCAACCTCCACCTCCCGGGTTCAAGTGATTCTCCTGCCTCAGCCTCCTGAGTAGCTGGGATTACAGGCACCTGCCACCAGGCCCAGCTGATTTTTGTATTTTTAGTAAAGATGGAGTTTTGCCATGTTGGCCAGGCTGGTCTTGAACTCCTGACCTCAGGTGACCAGCCCACCTCTGCCTCCCAAAGTTGTAGGATTACAGGACTGAACCACTGTACTCACACAGGAAGCCAACTTTAAAATCAGCCATTTTACATTTACTGGTAAATCTCAAGAACACGGAATGGTATGGACCTCTATTAGCATGTGAGAGCTACCAGGAATAATCCTGGGCCTACACATCCTATCCATGTAGCCTATAGTTTTACACCAACAAAGGTACTAAGTTAGTCCTCATCTAATGGGGCACAGTGAGCCCTACAGACTCCCACATGGAAAAGGGACAGAAAACTCCTGTGAAGTGAACTCATGACACTTCCCTGGAACTGTCACTAACTTCCAGGGAAGCTGTGAGGGTGTTGTTTCAAAGTCTGCTCCAAACACCATTGCTTTTCTGAAAGAAGCTTTAAAGTGTAAGCCATTCCACCCTACCACATGCCCCAAAGCTTTGCGAGGGACCACTGACCGGTCAGCATTGTGATGAGGGGAAGGCTGTTATCTTCCGGGCTGCCCCAGTAGCCAGCCTCTCCAAGCATGTTCCTGTCGAGCACCTGATGGTAGAGCTCCTCAATCCAGGCCGGGGAGAAGACCATCAGCACGCCACTGGACTGCACCTGCTTCATGAACTCCTTCTACAGAGAGATCACATGAGAAGGTGACCACATAACACCCCGCTCACGAACAGGCTCCTATGTGCCTCTGCTGCCTCTTCACGTCACTGAGACCTCAATTAAACCAAGGCTTGTGTATTGGCTAAGGGGCTGGCAAGTGGGGAGAAGCAGAGATGGAGAATTCCCAAATGTGCTGAGGTTCCCTTCACTGATGACATCTTTTGATAGATACCTTGCAGAGGGATTAGAGAGACTGCATTTTACATTCTTACTCTTGAATGTGTGGAAGGGTTTGCAGCTGCCAACTGCACAGACGTCTTTAACAGAGTAATAGAGCTTCCTTTTCTAAGAGTCCCAGCAGCAGAGATGAAATGCATTTCTGCAGGAATGTGCACGTTTCAAGAGGTACTTCACTTATGCTCATGAAGTAATCATTTACCTTTGGGAATTTACAATTTATCAAGCAAACAAATGATTGTGGATTTCCTTCACATAGATCCATGGATTTAGGCTCAGGAACTGATAATAGGGTACACCATGGAGTGGCTCGCTCCATCGCAGGAACAAGGGACAGAAAACTAACCACAGGACAATCAACATTCTCACTGCATTCCTTACAGGAGGTGCTTGTGAGCAACAGCCAGTGAGCTTAGTTCCGGGTCAACAGGTCTGGGAACATATTGGAATACGGTGAAGAGTTTTTATAAGTGCACACCTTCAGTCAGGCATGGTGGCTCATGCCTGTAATCCCAGCACTTTGGGAAGGCAAGGTGGAAGAATTGCTTGAGCCGAGGAGTTCAAGGCCAGCCTAGACAACATAGTGAGACCCTGTCTTTACAAAAAATAATTTAAAAATTAGGCAGGCATGGTGGTACACCCCTGTAGTCCCAGCTACTTGGGAGCTGAGGTGGGAGGACCACTTGAACCCAGGAGTTTGAGGTTGCAGTGAGCCATGCCATGATCACCCCACTACACTCCAGCCTGGACGACAAAGCAAGACTGTTTCAAAAAAAAAAAAAAGCACAACTCATTTTCAGCAAATTCCCTGCATACCTTCTGATCTGCCTTAACATGTCAATGATGTGGTTTTGAACATGCTTTAT
Organism: Aotus nancymaae; assembly: GCF_030222135.1. NCBI lineage: Eukaryota > Metazoa > Chordata > Mammalia > Primates > Aotidae > Aotus > Aotus nancymaae. Next base: position 29,404,289 of record NW_026988454.1, read on the forward strand.
ACACATGTGTTTAATAATGTTACTGGATGAAACTACCAGGTTGTCCCTAGGCAACCATTTCCAGGACCTCATGTCCACATGCTCTTCACTGGAGCCCAGTGAGTAGCTCTACACTCCCAGTGCTGGGCAACTGTGTATCTGTGCCCTTATATATGTGTCGTCTCCTTCCACCCGCTAAAGTCCCACTGGCATTACCCCCAGCCTAGAGCAGTATGGAACAAAACACACTGTGCCATCCCACTCAGGGCACTGTCGCTAGGCGGTATACCAGGAGGCCACAGCCTGCCCTTAGCCAGTCCAACGAGGGGTGGCACACTCACCATCACGCCTGGTGCCAGGGTCGGCCGCTTCCTGTAGTAGTCACCGTGGGAGAGCTTCAGGTTGAGGAGCAGGGCGCAGTGTGCAGCTGCGTAGAGGCTGTCTGCGTTCATCAGCATCTGGAAGCTGAGGCTGCTGTTCGCGTCAAAGCCAGGAGAGTGCATCATGCCTAAGGGGGAGAACCAAGAGACTTTTGGGACTGTGAACAGTGTGCTTGGCAAGGCTGGCTTCCAGAGAGCTGCAAACCCAGCACGATAGATACTGCATCATACAGGACATTTCTTTTTTATTTTTTTGAGATGGAGTCTTGCACTGTTGCCCGGGCTGGAGTGCAATGGCCCAATCTTGGCTCACTGCAACCTCCACTTCCCGGGTTCAAGCAACAAGTACCTGGGATTATGGTTTTGTGCCACCATGCCTGGCTAATTTTTGTATTTTTAGCAGAGATGGGGTTTCACCATGTTGGCCAGGCTGGTCTCGAAGTACTGACCTCACGATCCACCTGCCTTGGCCTCCTCAAGTGCTGGGATTACAGGCATGACCTGCCATGCCCAGCCATCCCTGTGAATTTTAATGAATATGTAAGTAAGAAGATGTGGACCAGAGAAAGCTTTCAAAGTTGAAAATAATACAAGATCTTTGCCATATTTGAGGATAGTATAAACACTTTTTGGTGGGAGTAAGCATATATATTATTCCCATAAAACCACCTTAGACAATCAAAGGTTAGGTATTACCCCTGCCTTGTAAGACAAGGCAGAGGAAATTCAAAACGGTTGAAATTTTGAAGCTGCCTCAAGAGGTTTTCTACCAAGAGCACTTTGTGATCATGCACTAGTGAGATCTGAAAACTACATCTTTGGTTAGGACTTGAGCAGTGTACCTCAGCCCTCATGGTCCATGGGAACCCCCGACACTCTCAAGGTCCTGGTGGGGCTGATTCCAGCTATCTGGAGGAGACATAGGGCACAAGACCAGTCTCCTTCCATGGTAAAACAGAAAGCAGCATTCAGGGTTGGGTGTTTAACTATCTTAGATCATAGATGAAAGGTACGATTGAGTCTATCCACAAGAAAGAAAAAATGAATCTGTGAAAGGCTTTCATTTTAGACATCAGCAATAATTCCTTTAAAAATGCTGGGACCAACTACTATTTACCTTGGGATGTTTTGGAAAACCGAGCACCTGCTCAGATACTGAAAGTGAAAAAGGCAGCTAATGTGAGTGTTGACATGGAGACCAAAATCACCAGCAGAGAAGTGACGAAGCCCTGGCAGGCACTGCTGGTGGCGATACCCAAGTGGAAAGCATTTGTTGGACTTGCTACGAGTCACCTGTTGGTACCACCCTTTGTCTGCATGCAGATTAATTTCTTAAATTACAAAGAGCTGGCAAATTTGTGACTAAAACAAAGTAAGGTTTATTTTGTCAACTTAAAGAAAACAGCCATTTTCTTGCTATAGTTCACTGGTGATATGGATAACGGAAACACGATAAGAATAATTTATTAAATGCTTTCTATTACCTAGAACCGATCTCTTCTCATACATCAATTTCTGATCCGTAAGAAAGGTGCCCCAGAGACAGTAATTTGTCCAGAGTTACACGGCTCAAAATCAGCAAAGGTCTTTTGGGCCCACACTTCAGGTTTTTGCACTAGCCATGGTGTACTTGCTTCTAACGTCTAGAAAAGATTTCGCCATATTCTGTACCTCTCTAATAGATACTCTATTTTCCATTCATCCTTCTGATTGGCCTCATTGATGTGTTATCCAATTTAGAGTAACAAACTATAGGAACTATGACCTTTAACATACTCTGACTCTTTGTATTGCCCAGTGTTTCATTAACTAAAGTTCATTCTCTCCCTTTATAATGAAGATGTGCTTTACTGTGGAAACAGGAGGATGGATCACCTACTTGACTGCTTACCAGGGAAAGATTAGCTACAAGATTAGCACAAGTGACCCCTAAAAGTCCCTTCCATGTCTAAGAAAATTTGGTACTTCTTTTTCGGATGAACATTAATTTAGAACATTGAATAATACTGAAGAGTATAAAAAATAAGAACAATAGTCCCTACTTCTCCCCAAGGCCCAATGACACCTCTAACAGCAAGACTCACTTCCTTGTGTGTTTGAAAATATCACAAAGTGAGATCACACTACATATGCTGGACTGTAATTTGATGTTTTCTAAAAATATGTGTTAGATGTGTCTTGATATTGACACTTACGGGTGTGCTTCATTCTTTTTTAATGACTGTGCATATGCCACTGCATAGTTATGGGGTTTATTTATCTGATTTTAATGCTCTATTGGTGGACATTTATGTTGTTTCAAGTATGACAAAAACTGACATGACTAAATGAAAATATACTTATTTATTCTGCTTTTAGTATACTTGCAGAAGTGTACTAAAAGCAGAATAAGTAAGTATATTAAGTTTAATAGATACAGCCAAACTATGTTCCAGATTTATACCAATTTTTCCACCTACTAACTATGCACAAAATACTCTCACACCCACTCTCAGCAACACTGGGTGTTATCAACTTTCTAAACCTTCGTGATAAGATTACACAACTTTGCTTAGTCACAGATTTATTTAAATCTATGGCTCTAATTTTTACATAACATTACTGCTTTATCTTCTGATAGAAGTTGCAAGAAATTAGAGATTTGGAAAAAGGCACAAAGAAGAAAATAATCTGTAATAACACCATGCTGAGATAAGTAGCATTAACATTTTAAATCCTTCTTTTCAAAATTACATTATGATAATTTTTCATATCATTAAATATTATTGGAAAAGATAATTTTAAGCGGCTATTTAGGCTAGGCATAGTGGCTCGCATGTGTAATTCCAGCACTTTGGGAGGCCGAGGTGGGTGGATCACCTGAGGTCAGGAGTTTGAGACCACCAGCCTAGCCAACATGGTGAAAGCCCGTAAACCCTGTCTCTACTAAAAATACAAAAATTAGCCAGGCATGGTGGTGCACACCTGTAATCCCAGCTACTCAGGAGGGTGAGGCAGGAGAGTCGCTTGAACCTAGGAGTTGGAGGTTGCAGTGAGCCTTGCCATCTCTCCATTGCACTCCAGCCTGGGTGACAGCAAGACTCCATCTCATAAATAAATAAATGGCTATATAATATAAATGGATGTACCATAACTCATTTAATCTTTCCCTTATTTTTGGGCAGTTAGGTTATTCTAATAGTTTTTGCTGTTAAGTAATGATATTATATGTTTCTATACATAAATCTCTGCCTGAGTTTCTATTCCTTTAGTGTAGGTTTCCAGGAACCAATGAGATACCAGATATCCATTGGTATTTTTCAGTCTGTCAGGACTTTGAAAACTCATTCATTTGCTGGGCTACAGTTTTTCAGCCACCATGGTGTGGTGTTTTTTGTTTGTTTGTTGTTTTTAACCAGAGCTAACCAACTCCAGAAGTTTTTGTGTTCTTCAACAGCAATTCCTAAATAATTAAAAATCCTCTAAGAGAAGCATGTGAAGAACAGCTTAAAGATCCACCAGAAGGAGAAACTGAGTGCATTGTGGTTAGTTAGCAGGAATGGGTATCACAGAGGCATCCTAAGTCATATTTGCAAAGAATACTTAAAGACACGAGATACATGGCAACAAAATATTAAGTAGAAAGTAAGTTACAAAATTACACATATGACATATTCATTCTCCCCATCCTGGTACTGTGCAGTGTAATGAGCGTGCTGTCTGGAGTCAGATTCATAGCCTGGTATCACCTCTTCCTAGCTATGTACATACTTGGATGACTTACTACTTAACCTGTATCTTAGTTTTCTCATCTGTAAAATGAGGATAATAATACTATGTACTTTATGGGGTTGTTATGTGTATTAAATGAATATCTGTAAAACCCTTAGACAATGCAGGGCATATAGGAAGTGCCATGTTAGATTAGCCAGTATTATTATTATAGATACATGTAAATAAGCACATTCATATAATGAAAAACGACTGCAAGGAAAGATGCCAAGATATTCCAGAGTCAGCTTTTAGGTGGTATGATTATTTTGTGTTGTCTTTTTTTGGTAGAGACAGGGTCTTACTATGTTGCCCACTATGTCCTCCCACTCTGGCCTCCCAAAGTGCTGGGACTACAGGAATGAGATTTTGTATGGTTTTTATAGTATTGTATTCTCTAAGTTTTATATTTTACAATGCCAAATGTTGGTCGAGGATTCTGTTAGACTACTTATTCTCCATCCCTGCTTCCAGAATATTTCTCTTCTTCCATTTATTAAAGCGAGCAAACAAACTCTCATCCTTTGAGGCTCCTATCATCTGGCCAGATCTTCCACCCATCCTTGAAACGTTCCTCCATGACATGCCAGACACGGCCACATTCACTCGCCACCTTGGCATGGAGTCTGTGGCCTCCTCTTTACCCCATTGCCTCCTGCCTCTCCTGCCATTATCCTGTACCACTTCAGCCTCTAGATGGCCAACTCATCCAATGCCAGGTCCTTTTAGAGTCTTGACAACCATGCCATCCATCATTCCCTCCATTCTGCCTCTTCCCACCCATGGGCTCCTATAGTAATACTCAGAGTCAATTCACCCCACTCCAGTGTTCTTCCCGCAACATCACTCATTTAGATGGCCCACTCTGACTGGAATCTTTCTGTTGGCTTGCTCAGTCACTCACACTACAGCAGATTTTGGATGAATCCTCACCTTTCCACTACTGTACCATTGCATTTCATTTGCAGAATAAAGTAACTATCACTGTTTACCATACTTACATTACAGGTAGGCTATGTGATGCAGGGAGAGGGCCAGTAACTTGCCCGTGGTCACAGCTCTTCAGTGCTAGAACTGGGATCTGATGTTAGATCCCAGAAATGATTAGAGCCCAGATATATATATATATATGTGTGCCTATGTACAATTCCTGAAGTTAGAGCTTGGACATATTTATGTCTACATAAACTTCCTGAAAACTGGTTTAATTCTCCCCCTTTCTGTCTGAGCAACGTTAAAGAATGGAAGTCACCAATGACATTACAACAAGCATAACTCTGAATCCATAGTTTTTAAAACAAAATACGTGCTGTATTAGAAATTGCTCGTGACTATAAAAAACCATTTTCTTCTTACTTAGTAAAAGAATGACTTTACTTGGGCTTCCAATGTACCCTGTCTCCTAGGAGGGGCCAGTGAATTTGAGGTTGTTGTGTGGCGCTTCCAGAGAGCTCCTGAAAGCGCCGTATTTAACTCTCGGGTGGCTCCTTTGCTAGCCTTCCCGTCCTTCTTGCTGGGAGCGTGGATGAGAAGGCAGCAGCTCCGCCAGCAGCAGCTGTCTCAGTTCATGAGGAAACCTGAGGATGACAGTCACCTACTAACAAGAGTAGAGCAGAAAGACAGGAGCACCTGGGTCCCTGACCGTCATGGAGCTCTGGAGAGCAGACGTCAGATTCAATTTAGGGGAAAGGAAATGAATCTCTTTCCTTTTGTAGTAATCACCTGCATTTTCTATATATGCAAACAAAGCTAATCCTAACTGACAGAGACAGCATAACATACCCACTTATTTATTTGAGGTTTTCTTCCTGTAATTTTACCTTCTGTACTACACAAAGACAGCAAGATAAACTCATATTTGCCTTCTTTTGAGGTATCTAAACCACAGAGCCAAAAACTGAGGCTGGCAACAGCATAGATGCCTTCCTGGTTGTGTAGTCACAAAGCCAGAGCTCCTCTCAGACACTCGGGCCCATTCCTCAGAGGGTGAAGAGATGGGGGAAGAAGCAGTGAGGCAAAGGGAGGGCAGGTGGGGCAGAGGTTGCAGGTCTGTGGCTACCCACCACCTGGCAGTACCTGCAGGGTTGGCAGGACCCCCGAGGAGGGCGGACGACGGTAGCAAAATCATGGGACCCCTAGGGAGCCTGTGACCAGAGATAATGGGGGCTCCCTGGTGATGTAAGAGGTGAGGGGCCTCCCCTTACAGATCCCACACAAGCTCCAGTTTCTGGTTTGACCCTGGGATAAGAGATAAAGAAAGGGAGAGACCAAATGTTCTCCCTGCTTGGCAGGCTGGGGGTCTAGAGTCAGATTGGTTTTTATGTAAAGAAATCGATCTATCTTGTACAACTGAGATTTATACTTGCTATACTACTTTTTAGGAAATCTGGTACTTTATAAATATCATATTGTTCACAGTAAGCCTTACATTTGGTCACAGTAAGTCTCAAGACTGCAACTGAAAACCACTGATCTAAGGAACAGCAATCCAAAGTCAGCGCCCATGACCCTTTATCAACTGCCGTGCAAGGCTGGGGCTTCCTTTAATGCTGAGGAGCTGCTTTACACAGATGTCACTTATCCTATCCAGGATCAAAGAGGCATTTCTGCAGTGATCACAGCTCATGTCAAGCACTATCTTTATAAAAAACCAGACTTTATTTGCCTGAATGTTTTTAAACGTTCAGGAGTTGGCTCTATTTCCAAATTACAGACCCATCACTCTGTGGTCCTGTTACCAACAGCTAACTCTCTTCCACTCCTGCTGTGGTTCAACTGGTGGCACTGATCATATCAAACTTCCATTGCTTTGCAAAGAAAGGCTCTCTTGAATCCCGGAGAATTAAGGAGACTTATCTTAATGGTGTATTAGCTGTCTGAGGATAGGAGTCACTGAGAAACACTGAGTAACTGTGCTTCAGCCAACAAAGCAGCCCCTTTATATCAGGGTGGGGATGAAGGCTCGATGGACGTTTATGACAAAGTGAGGTTTGAAGCTTTTGACGTCAAAATAAATAATGAGTCAAAGAAATGGTTTATAACTCAGGGAGTTTCTTTCCCTTCTCCACTCTTCTATTTTTACTTTCATAACTTTGTCTTAGAGGAACAAAGGAAATCTGTCATCTCCCTGTCTCAGTAGAGCACCAATGTTTTTCTTTTGTTAATTTTTAATCATGGAAGTGGCACTTGTAAGGGGAGCAAAAAGACATGCCTTATCCAGAGGTGGACATGGGCCAGCACCCAGTGGCTGGGACGTAGCCACGGCGATGATCAGTGCCACCAGTTGAACCACAGCAGTGGTGGAAGAGAGTTAACTAGTGGTAACAGGATCACAGAGTGACGGGTCTGTAATTTGGAAATAGAGTCCAACTCCTATATAGAAAAATATTGTCATGTCACTAGAATTAAATAGATCTACAACTAAATTACAGTCAATAAAAATTATATTTGAAAACACCCAAACATTTGTGAAGACTCTTTTCAATGTATTGATTTCTATAAGTAAGAAATAATTTCATAAAATATATTTGGTCTGATGGGAAATTTGTGGAACTCTAAAATTGGGGCAGTCTGCAACATTCACAGGGCCATATTCTGGCCACACAAAAAATTCACATAAGCCCTGTTTTGCAGGTACTATAAATAAGTGTTAACTTGAAAGGTACAAAAACACAAAACTGAAGACCTGCCTTAGCCTTAGATTTTAAAAATATTTTGCTAGGATTAGATTTCTTAATTCTCATAAGAAATGAGGGAGATCCTTTGGAAGTCAGTCCTCACTACTGTGACAATTCATTCATCTGGAATTACTGGGGACATGTTGATAAACAAGAAGTTATCTGTGAGCTAAATTTTATATATTGTGCTGAAACTTCTGCAGTGGAGTTATTTTTTACAGATAATTTTAATTTTATTTTTTCTTAAGGCAGAGTTGCTTTTTTGCCCAGGCTGGAGTGCAGCGGCACAATCTTGGCTTACTGCAACCTCCGCCTCCTGGTTTCAAGCGATTCTCCTGTTCTCCTGCCTCAGCCTCCTGAGTAGCTGGGATTACAGGCATACATCACCACGCCTGGCTAATTTATTTTTATTTTTTTATTTTTAGTAGAGACAGAGTTTTGCCATGTTGGCCAGGTTGGTCTCGAGCTCCTGGCCTGAAGTGATCTACCCGACTTGGCCTCCCAGATAATTTTAATTTTAAACAGAAGACCCCAACTATAACTCTACCATTCCTTGGTGGCTCAAGGCCATCATTATTGCTGCAACGAGTGACTGTGCTGCACTCTGATACGCAGCTATTCTGGGGACTAACAATGTTTGCTGGGCTCTCTCCTCTGGCACAAAGGACAACAAGCTGATCGGAGCAGCCAAGGTGCCAAACCTCTTCCCATGAATATTCCCAGGTGTGAAGAGGAAGAGACTCAGAATCCACCAACAGCTTCCAAAGAACAACTTGAGAGGCTTTACCTACATCTCCTTCACCCCGTGAACTACTGTACATCTTAAGAGACCAAAGGGCTTGGTGCAGTGGCTCATGCCTATAATCCCAGCACTTTGGGAGATCACGGTGGGTGTATCATTTGAGCCTAGAAGTTTGAGACCAGCCAGAGCAACATAGTGAGATCTCATCTCTTTATTTCCTTCTTTCCAACATAGTGAGACTCCTTCCCTTTCCCCTTCCCTTCTTCCTTCCTCTCTTTTTCTCCCCTCCCATCTCCTTCCCTCCCTTCCCCTCCCTTCCTCCCCTTTCTTCTCATTCTTTGACAGAGTCTTGCTCTGCTGCCCAGGCTGAAGGGCAGTGGTGCAAACATAGCTAACTGGAGCCTCAACCCCTCAGGCCCAAGTGATCCTCCCACCTCAGCCTCCTAAGTGGCTGGGACAACAGGTGCACCACCAGGCCTGGCTAATTTTTGTATTTTTTGTAGAGACAGGTTCTCACTATGTTGCCTAGGCTGGTCTCCAACTCCTGAGCTCAAACAATCCACCCGCCTCAGCCTCCTAAAGTGCTGGGATTGCAGGTGTGAGTGGGCCACTGTGCCTGGCAAAGACCTCGTATTTACAAAAGAAAAAAAATTAGCTGGCTGTGGTGGTGTGTGCCTATAGTCTCAGCTACTTGGGAGGCTGAGCCACTGCACTTCAGCCTGAACAACAGTCAGACCCTATTACCAAAAAAAAAAAAAAAAAAAAAAAGACCAAACAATAGCTTCATCAAATTACAATCAATAAATATTGATTGAGAATAAGCTGTACATCTTTTGGGACCTTAGCATATAGCACAATTCAGCTTCTCTATAAATGCTGTTTGAAGGAGGATTTGGGTACGTGTATCTGAGAGAGAAAGAGAGAGAGAAAGGGAGGGCATGAAAGGGAGATCTCAAACAAAAAGAGAGACAGACACAAACATGCAAAAAACACAGCCCTAGAATGTTCGATAAGAGAATGTGAAATTTAAAGACAGTGGTATAAAAGATAGTAGGGAGAAATATAATTTTTTTAAGAAGAGTATACATTTTCCTAGTCTTCCAATGAAACATGAATTTTGTTTCACACACAAATAAAAAATCCAAAATTCATTTTTACATTTAACTCCAAAAGAAAAAATATTGAGGAAAGAAATTATGTTAGGTAGCCTTAAAAACCAGTGTGCAATTAGGAATTAGAAAATAAGAGAAGAGCTGAGAAATCATCTTTTTACACCCTTTTCTAGGTCATGTGAACATTTCTGGAGTAAAAATTCTATGTCTCCTTTGGTGCTTGCTACAACTTTGGATCATTCTCATACAAATAAATGTTCCTCCTTAGATATACTGAGATTCAAGTGTCTTTTTCTTGTTCTCTTGAAAAAGGACAATTTGGTCAGCTTCTTAAAGATACTCATTAAGCTATACGTCAGTCAGCTTCTAACCAAGTTCTAGTAACTGGGCTATAATTTTTTCATGTATGTGTGTGAAGTTTTCCTTGTTAGGAAATAAAAAGGAAGTGAGACGAGGTCTCAGCTCTCAAAGAGCACGGAGTGTAGAGAGGGGAGGGAGGAAGGGACAGTGGATGCATTAACAAATGACCGTGATAAATGCAGCAAGCACAATGACAAACACATGTTCCAGGGTCAGTGGTGGAAGAGCAAGTGGTGATCATGGCTTTTTAAGCAGTTCTGGGTCAGTTCTCAGGGTCAGCTCTTTGAATCTGAGCACAGGCCTAAGGAGATCCATTCGCCTCAGTATTCTGGGGTCAAGAGACCCTTGTATTTGAAGGCAAGTCACAGATGACCTCCCTGGTATCACATGAACATTTATTACTGCCATAAATTTTATGTACTCTTAATTTTTTTTTTCTGTATTATCTTTCGAGAAAATTTTCTTAAAAATAATCATTCAGTATGTGAAATGCTACTACTTCCCTGTGTTCTTTATCTGCTTCCTCCACCGAAACCCTAGGCGATTCTCTTCCATCCTTCAATAATACCAACATGATTCTCTGGTGTGAGCTGGCCACTATTTCCCCCAGCACCACTGTTTAATTATGGTCTGAGTCACAATTCAACAGACGGGAGGGTCTGAGACAGGAGAATGCCATTTTACCAAACTATACTGAACTATCACACATTGTTCGAATATTCAGTAAAATTCAAAGATATGGGGAGGACTTGGCGTGCAACTGATCCAAGATGACATTCAAAACAGTTTACATTATACACCATGGAATACTATGCAGCCACAAAAAACGATGAGTTCGTGTCCTTTGTAGGGACATGGATAAACCTGGAAACCATCATTCTCAGCAAACTGACACAAGAACAGAAAATCAAACACTGCATGTTCTCACTCATAGGTGGGTGTTGAACAATGAGAACACATGGACACAGGGAGGGGAGCATCACACACTGGGGTCTGTCATGGGGAAATAGGGGAGGGACAGCGGGGGGTGGGGAGTTGGGGAGAGATAGCATGGGGAGAAATGCCAGATATAGGTGATGGGGAGGAAAGCAGCAAATCACACTGCCATGTGTGTACCTATGCAACAATCCTGCATGTTCTTCACATGTACCCCAAAACCTAAAATGCGATTAAAAAAAAAAGTTTACATTTTGATACGCCAAAACTACACTGCTCTATGAATTTTAGACACCAAGACATAGACGCATACTGAGAATTCAATGTTTTAAGAATTACAGATTGTCATCTTGTTTCAATCAGTAGCACCTTCCTAGAAGGCAGCTACTTCTCATTCTTTACTTTTCATCCTATACATTTATCAGTCTCATAGTATATTTCAGCCATCGACTGCTGTAGAATTCAAATAAACCACCACCAACAGGTCTTAGATTTCTTTGCCCTCTTTAAACTGGGGAAACCCAAAGATTCATTAATATGCTTTGAGCACTTCAAACTATAAGCATGACAGTAATTGCCCATTAAGGCAAACTGCTCTGAATAATCTTGTTGACTACACAGCAGAGAATTGTTGACAAACCTGAGCAGAAAGTGGAGGCAAAGTTCTGCAGAGCGGTGTCCACCTCCTCTACACTGGAGAGAGCCAGAAGCCGAGGAAGGAGGCCTTCCAGGGACTGTATGAACAGCCTGGTGCTGTGCTGATCCGCCTCCTGGTTCTTTAGCAGTTTTAGAGACAGGGCAGCAGTTCGCAGGGACCGGTGGCCCAGGCAGTCCCGGGGGGTCTGCTCTTCATCGGCGAGTGAACAGTTGTCCGACCCTATGTCCGACACGTCAGACCTGCCCGAGTCTTTTTCTGCTGCCATTGAGTACTGATCACAGGAATCAAACTCTGTCCTAGAAAGGTCTTGGTCATCAACGCTAAAATTGCTCTCACTATACCTAGATCCGTAGGACCTTGTCCTGCAGTCTACTGACAGGAAGTTAGTTATGTCAGGGTAAGGGACCGTGTGGCTTCTCTGCACCACATCTGGCTGGTCTACTGCCTCTGGTTCCAATACTTTGCTCAGTGTCTCCTTGCCCTCTGGGATGGCTGGTGACTTGAGACTGTTCTTGTGGTTTCCTGAGTGGCCCTCGGGTGTGGTCTGACCCAACTCTCCCTCAAGCGTGGTCTGGCCTGTGTCTGTGGTGACACTGATGCTGATGTCAAGGCTCCTCTCGTTCCCTGACTCCCACGGCGTGTGTTCTGAGGACAGCACTCGCCGCTGCCAGCGGAAGTCAGCCTCATTGATCTCCATGGAATCTCGGCTCCACTCAGCCCCATCCTTCAGCTCCTCAAGGCGCAGAAGCAGCAGCTGCACCTGATCTTCGCTCAAGCCCTTCCCCTGGCTGAGCTCGTCCAGGGCACCCAGCAAGGTGCAGACACAGGACACGGCCGCATAGCAAGCTTCGATGCCACCCTTGATGCATGCTTCGGTCATGCCATCCATGATGCTAAGCGGTGTTCAAAAGAGAAAGTGGCACAAATGCATAAAATGTAGAAAATGTCTCTGAAAGGAACAAGAGCTGTTAGCCCGGCAAATAGCATAGTATTCAAAACAGATAGTCTGATTTGCATAAAATGAAATGGTCAGGGTAATAAAGAAAACAAATGAACTCAGGTGGGCAGAGGAAAATCAGGTAAAGTGGCCTGCATTGGCCGGGCACAGTGGCTCACGCCTGTAATCCCAGCACTTTGGGAGGCTGAGGTGGGCGGATCACTTGAGGTCAGGAGCCTGGCCAACATGGTGAAATCACATCTCTACTAAAAACACAAAAAATTAGCCAGGTGTGGTGGTATATGCCTGTTATCCCAGGTACTCAGGAATCTGAGGCAGGAGAATCATTTGAACCCAGAAGGTGGAGGTTGCAGTGAGCTGAGATCGTGCCACTGCACTCCAGCCTGGGCAACAGCGCAAGACTCCGTCTCAAAGAAAAAAAATAAGTGGTCTGCATGGAATCATACTCCCTCTTGGCTTGCTGGTTTATTTGGGTACAAACAGAAGCTCCTGATGAGCATTTATAATCTTCCTGAACAATCTCGCTTTTGTATTATGCTCAGTGATTCAAACAGAAAATAGTTATAACGGTTATATGATAATGTGGGCCTTCCTCTATAAACATATTCCTGAGCAGATGCATGTGAATACAACTATTACAAGCCCTATAATATTCAGTTTTCTAGGGGGAAGCTACATATGAAGAAATCCTATAGCTACAGTATTTAAGTCAAAAGTTCTTCTCTAGGATAATCCCAATGAGTAATTATTGTACATTTCATTTGATACATTTCACTTTGATTTTAAATCAATATGAAAATATGCAAAGTTCCATGATTATAATAAATCAAGGTGAGTCTTCTCATGTAGCTTGTGGGTGAATTATTAAATAGATACATTTCATATAATGTAGAATTTTTTTAAAACTTCAGGGATTTGCAAGCAAGGTTAAAAGTCTTCAGAAAAGCACTCTCTATAAAGACCTAAAAAGATAAGTATCATACAGTTTGAGGAGATCCAGATGAGACTTTCTTTTTGAAATTGATCTTTTTCTGGACTCTGGTTCAGTGGAGCTGGGTCCTGCCAAGTCACAGAGACGCTGTGGGCTCCCGAGAATCTTTAAGAAAATGGTAAAAGAGTAACAGAAAAGTGAATATCACAAAAAAAGCACAGGGTTTTTAAATTGTAAGATCAAATAAACATGTACTTTCCCTACTGAGTGATATAGTACAAGGAGAAACACAACTATTTGGAACTTCAAATCTTAGTAAGACTGATTTGGATTTTCTTCTTGACATATGGTGTATATTCGGGCTCCCAGCTCCTCAGCTCAGGGTTGGCTTAGACAAGGAAAATTCTCAGAGGGATTGTTTCAAAATCTTTTCTAGCACAGAACTAGAAAACACTTGGATCTCTGTTCTTTAGTAAGATGGGCTTATAATAGAACCTTCCTGGACTCTTTTTGTCTTATTTTGGTATCAAGTCAGCTAGCTTCATAAACTGGGTGGACAAGTTCACCCTGTTTCTTGTCGCTGAAAAGTTTCATGGAAGATTGGAATTACCTGTTCTTTGAATGCTTCTATAACTTGTTTCTAAAGCTACATGGGGCCAGAATTTTAATGGGAATACCTTAACTACTTCTTCCATTCCTCTAAAGATTATAGGAGTATTCAGGTCCTCATTTTCTTCTTGAACCAACTTTTGTAAAGTTGCATTATTTCTCAGGGACTTATCCATTTTACGGTTTTCAAATTTACTGTTCTAAAGTTCCCTTAATACCCTCTTTTATTTAATGTGTGTAACATCTATAATTAGCTTTTTTCATTCTTATTTCTGTTTATTTTTACCTGTTCCACATTTTTTAATTGATCTTGAGAATAGTCTTTCAATTTTCTTAATCTTTTCAGTCCTAACATTTTCTTTCTTTCTTTTTTTGAGATGGAATCTTGCTCGGATGCCCAGGCTGGAGTGCAGTGGGGTGATCTTGGCTCACTGCAACCTCGGCTTCCCAGGTTCAAGTGATTCTCCTGCCTCAGCCTCCCGAGTAGCTAGGACTACAGGCATGTGCCACCATGCTCAGCTAATTTTTTTTGTATTTTTAGTAGAGACAGGGTTTCACTGTGTTATCCAGGATGGTCTCGATCTTCTGACCTCATGATCTGCCCGCCTTGATCTCCCAAAGTTCTGGGAATACAGGCATGAGCCACTGTGCCCGGCCACATTTTCTGCTTTTTAAACTCCCCTATATTTCCTTGTCACATTTCTTTCTTCTTTTATCCTTATTTTTCCTCCTTTTTACTTTCTTCGAATTTATTCTATTCTTTTTTTCTAACTAAGCTGGAGAATTAGGACATTAAGATTTTCTTTTCTAATATAAGGAGTTAAAGCTATAAATATCTTCCCTTTTACTGCTTTTGCTAGCTTCTCACAAGTTCTCGTATATATTAGTAATTGTTCACTTCTAACACATTTTTATGTATATACGTATATATGGTAGAGGTCTATAGGAAATTTCAACTCGAGGCTAAATTAATTCAATGAAAGACGGTTAATGCAGTGCACCTGCAGCAGACATCCCATCGTTATGTCCATTCATCTTCAAAGTGATTGATAACTCCAAGCAAAGCTAGGAAAAGGTCCATTACACAGAAGCAGCTGTATTTTAAGTGGCTCTCCTCTTTCCCTCTTTTCATATTTCTTTCTTACCACAGAAATTGAAAACTGCTGCTCTCTGGGAGGAACAGAAATGAAGCTTTCACTTTTTGTTGACATCAAAAAAAGAGTGACAATGCTGAGCCTAAGTCAGGCAGGCTCTCTTTTTCCCTCTCTCTCTCTCTCTCCCACCCCCACCCTATAGGCCTGCAGCCTCCTGGCTGGACCCTATGAGCCTCAGGATGCTCCATCTCCTGCTGGAAGGGTAACTGCATTTCCAAAAGAGGGAGTGGAAAACCTCATTGTCTCCTGGGATCTCACCACAATTTAAAATTCAGCTTCACCAGTAATAAATTAGATATTCAGTGGTAATAAACTAGATTTTTTTTTTTTTAATGAAATCTCTGTCACCTAGACTGGAGTATAGCATCACAATCTCGGCTCACTGTAACATCCGCCTCCTGGGTTCAAGCAATTCTCCTGCCTCAGCCTCCCAAGTAGCTGGGACTACAGGTGTGCGTCACCACGCCGGGCTAATTTTTTTGTATTTTTAGTGGAGACGAGGTTTCACCATGTTGGCCAGGCTGATCTTGAACTCTTGACCTCAGGTGATCCGCCTATCTTGGTCTCCCAAGATAATCTATTTTAATTCCCACATCAATCTTGTGATAATTTTTCAATTGTTTCAGGATCTGGAGGGAAAGAGATGGACTGATTAGGCTTCTGATAACCCTCAACAAATACTAAAAGGAAAAGATGTTTTTAACCTCAGCTTCTTCAGGTGGGAATGAGAGATGTGGGATCAGGGGCTGGGGTGCCAAGGTCTGATAAAGACTAGGGCCACAGGATAAAGCTGAGCCACAGGAGAGAAAAGGAAGCAAGGCGTACTTTTTCATTACTGTTCATTTTGGGGGGCGGGGAATCAGAAACAAAAAAGGGACTGTGCTTTGAAAAACGAAATGTCCTATATGTCCTTGATCAATAGGCACACAGTGCATATGGCAGAGTGACAACTACAATGAGAACAGGGAAATAACACACCAAGTGTTCAAACTCCAAAAGGCTAAACAAACATCCTGGGTACCCAGCGGTTTTCTTTGTGTGCGTAAGCCCTGCACATTTTGGTATCTAGGTTACCAAATTTCCCAAATGATTGGTTTTGTCGTGTAAAGTGGAGGCGCTGCTTTTCAGAACATCCTGGCCCCAATTAGTCTGCTGGACTCTTTGGGGCAGCACCACCTGGATATGCAACTTGGGTGCTACCATCACATTCTAGCCTCACCTCTGCAACATGACCTTGGAAAGCTAGAACATCTATGATGAGCAGGAAAACATAACTAACTTCCTTTTGCAGTATGAAGGAAATTATTTAAAATATATTTAGAGACCTATGTATGCCATATGCAAAGTATCTACTTAGCATTCAGGTACTAAGTGGCTCTACTGTGGGCAGTGACCGCTCTAGTGCCTGTCATTTCTGAGGGGAAAAGAAAGGTTGCTGCTGCTTACAAAACAGCCTCTTTATAGACATTTTGTCTTCAGGTCCACATGTCATTCAGTCAAAAGTTACTAAACACTTATTCTGATTCAAGCATTATAGAGTGAAATACTAGGGGAAAACATACATAAGCCATCTATACACAAAAGTATAGTTGAGGAGATAAGAAGCTCGTTCCCCATTCAATTGTGAAACATCAGTGTGATGGGATGTATAATCAATTGCTAAATGGCAGGATGGAATTTAAAGAAGAACCCGATCAGTGGTCTGAGGAAGCCTGGCTGTGAAGGACAAGAATTTTGATAGCAAAGAAGCAGCCATAGTTAGAACATCGGGCTTCACCATCTTAGCCTTATGACTCACAAGATGAAGGACTTTGGGCAAGTGATTTTCTTCACCCAGAGGCTCGGCTTTCCCATCTGGAAAATGGGCATAATATTATTTTCCTAAGGGAGTTTGGAAATAAGCTAATGTGAACAGGCAGCAGTGTCTAGCCTGTTGAAATTAACCAACTCTGAGAAGGGAGTGGCCCACGGGAATAAAGGACGGGGGACCCTGAAGAGAGGCGGGAAGGTGGGCGTTGAACAAAGCAGGTCATTTAGGTGGGATGAAGGTGCATCCTGGGAAGTGATAGAAAGTGCAAATGATGGAAGAAGGCTCTGGAAGCTGGGCACAGTAACTCAGCCTTGATGGGAGAGTCAATGAAGAGCCATTAGAGAGCCCTGGGCAATGACAAAATTGTTAACAGTGGTGATTTATGGACGTAAGTCCAGTAAGACAAAAGGAATAAAGCAGGCAGGAGAAGGAGGACAGCTAGAATTGAACCAGCTATTTTCAGTCTCCATGTGTTTTTTCTCTTCCTTAGAATAGTAATAAGCGCACCAAATATTTGTTTAGCACTTTATACTTACAAAGTACTTAAGCAAACTTGACTGCATTTTGAACTTGCAGCCTTTGGAATATTATAACAATGTACGGATGACAAAACTCTTAAGTTCAGAGTTAAACGATGTACCTATATCACGTAGCCAATGAGTGGCAGAGAGAAGATTCAAACCCTGGCTCTCAAACTCAGGCTCCTGAAATGGGCAGCTGAACCAACACCAAGAAAGGGGCTGCTGGGGGTCATCTGCACTGTGAGAGTCAAATCCAGTGGTAAGTATGATACAGGAAAAGACCATGGGATAAGAGTCACAGGGATTTGCACCTTTTCTTTTTCTTTGGGACTTTGGGGAAATCATTTGACCTCCTAAAGCCTAAGTTCCTTTGGGGAAGGGAATTTTCTTTCGCATCACACTTCTATGAGGAGGAACAGCCAGTGGAGTAAAATTCTAGGCCTCTCTTCTCCCTTCCTCTCCTTTCTTCCAGGTGTAGAAGGAGCCCCTGATCGACTGGTGAATTTAGAATAAGGAGCCCAGCACGCCTTGCTAGCCCCTTTCTCGCCCATCTTCCTGGGGATCTGCCAATCAGAGGAAGCCCACAGTTGCCCCTCCAGGATGCAAGTTGAACAGGTGTAGGGGAGGACCTTTGGGAAGGACCACTGCTGTCTGAGTGGTAGAGAGTGGTCTAGTCTCACTGGCTTCCAAAGCTGTGTTGTACCCGACCACCTAGTGAAGATTAGTTCTTAAAGCTGGCCTTTTGATCTCCATTGCCTGAAGCTCTGGTGGGGAAAAGAAGTAACATTCCTAATTGGTAAAAATAAAGTTGATGGCTGGGCACAGTGGCTCATGCCTGTAATGCTAGCACTTTGCAAGGCTGAGGTGGGCAGATTACTTGAGCTTAGGAGTTCGAGACCAGCCTGGGCAACATGTTTCTACAAAAAATACAAAAACTAGCTAGGCGTGGTGACATACACCTAGGTCCCAGCTTCTCTGGAGACTGAGGTAGGAGGATCACTGGAACCCAGGGTCCATGCTTCATTGAGTCATGATTGTGTCACTGCACTCCAGCCTGGGCAACATAGTGAGATCCTGTCTCAAAATAAATAAAGTTGATATACAACCTCACAAATTTATTACGAATAATAAAGATAATATAAATGAAGTGCCTGGCACATAGTAGGCAAGAAAAAGAATGGTAATTATTATTGTGGGCTCACAGATTTTTCTTAACCAGCCATTAAATCTGGTCCACTGTTTAATTTTTAGAAACAGTGGGTCAGAATTATCCAATACTCATTACAATAAAATCTTATTAAAACACCAAGAAAGAATTCAAATTTAACTTCTCAGATATTGGCTGGCAACAATGATTGCTTAAAATAAATAAATCATCAACAAGGGAATTTTGCTACTCTGTTTTTTTGTGGTGTGGGGGAATGAGGTACCAAAAGGAAATGCAATCTGACCTTTATGAACAGGTTCACAAATACAAAAACACTGATGACTTTTCTTTTTGATTCTTTGAGAGAAGGCAGAGGAATATCTGTTTGAAGAACCTTCAAAATAACCCTAATTCTGCCTCAAAACCATGAGGTAGCACACTGGGATGGCTACTGCAATCTGGACAACCTTTATGTTCTCACTGGGGTCATGACATTTGGGAGAAATTAGGCAAAAGAATGGGATAAAGGGATTCCACTTAGCAATCAGAGACTGGCAAAGCCCTTTTTCTGATAATGTGTAATCTGAGTATAAAATCATTTTGAAATCCAATGTTGCCAAAGGTGAATAAACACATATATCTGCACACACAGTACCTAAGGTAGCAGAATGAAATCTCAGCGTGGCCCTGGTCAGGAGCACAACTAACAGAGTCTTAACAAGCGCAAGCTCAATTATCAAACGGTTTTGCATCAGTGAGCATCAATGACCCCTCCTGCCCCGGCTCGCAATACACGTACACATGCACTGACTCAAGAGACAGCATTCGTTACTGGATACCATGAGGCAGCAATGAAGTTCTGGCAAGTGATTAGCAAGCCTTTTCTGAGCGTTTCTTGTATGTGAGACACTAGTCAGGCCCCTGGTAAACTGGGTGGCCATCTCCAGTGCCTCCTCACCTCTTTCATTATTTTGATGGCTTCCACCCGGTGCTGGGGTGGGGGGTAGAGCAGCACTCGGTGGTAGAGGGACTGGAGCACAGGCTTCATGGAGTCCACAGACCCCACCAGCCGGACCAACTCGGCTGCGATGTAATAGATAGTCCGAGCCACAGGCCCGCTCAGGGCCGGCGCGGTGCAGGAGCAGCCTGATCCCCGGCCATGGTCAGACACTCCCGGAGATGCAGAGTCTGATTCCAGGCTGGTACTGGTGCTGCTGCTGTGAGCAGAGGTGATGGTTTTGTCATGTATTGGATTCCCCAGGATCACGATGAGAGCAGGGCAGAGGTTCTTCCTGGGAAGACATGGGGAGAAAAGTAAGTTTCCCCACAAGCCAAATGATAAAATTTACTCTGTGAGTAAACAGATACCACAGAAATGACACATAAGAGTGGGGTTCTTTACTGCTTCTTCTTTTGGCTGCATTTTGCCTGTTTTCTAAGTCTATCATTTCTGGGTATTTCAACAATACTTTTCCTCACAAATAGAGCTAGCATGAACAAAATAGAAGAGAAGCATTAAGAGGCTGGGTGTGGTAGCTCATGCCCCTAATCCCAGCACTCTGGGAGGCCGAGGCGGGCGGATCCCAAGGTAAGGAGTTAAGGAGTTTGAGACCAGTCTGGCCAACATAGTGAACCGCCCCCCTACTAAAAATACAAAAAATTAGCCGGGCATGGTGGTAGGCACCTGTAACCCTAGCTACTTGGGAAGCCGAGGCAGGAGAATTGCTTGAACCCGGGAGACAGAGGTTGCAGTGAGCTGAGATCGAGCCATTCCACTCCAGCCCAGGTGACAGGGCGAGACTCCGTCTCAAAAAAAAAAAAAAAAAAAAAAAAAAAAATTAAACCATCATAAGTGAAGAAATGATCTCAAAATGTGAAATGGCTGTTATAAAGTTTTATATTACTATAAATAACAAAATTATTTCTCATTTGCTAATTTAATTGCAAATTCCATACAGCTGTCATTTGACTTTCTTCCTGTTGATAAGCCCAGGGACCCAGAGCAACCAGCTGGCTGCCTGAGGGGCCTGCCACTTCTGGGAATCTCCGACTATGATTAAGAGACTGGTATTTGGATCGAGATGGAGCTCGGGCTAGGAGTAAAGCTCAATATCTCTTGCCCCCTGCATGAGTTATGTGCTTTTTGAACGAGCTGAAAACACAGAAAAATCTCCTGGTTCTGATCTCTCATGATCCTATGATATAAACCGAAGAGGCCCTGGAAGCGTATTTTTGCCATAATCATCATCAGGTTTTCCACAGATTTTGGCCCGATGAATGTCAACAAAGCAATTTCTCTGCTTTATTATTACTATTTCTTTGTTATTATTATTTTGAAACGGAGTCTTGCTCTGTCATCCAGGCTGGAGTACACTGGCTTGATCTCGGCTTGTTGCAACCTCCACCTCCCAGGTTCAAGCAATTCTCATGCCTCAGCCTTCGAAGAAGCTGGGATTACAGGAGCCCCCCCACTATCATGCCTGGCTATTTTTGTATTTTTAGTAGAGACAAGGTTTCATCATGCTGCCCAGGCTAGTCTCGAACTCCTGGCCTCAAGCAATTTATCTGCCTTGGCCTCCCAAAGTGCTGAGATTTCAGGTGTGAGCAACCACACCTGGCCACAATTTCCCTGCTTTCTCTCTAAGAAATTTACACACAGATGGAAGTACGCCTGGTAGGTCATGGACTTCAAGGAGAGGGACCCAGAGAAAGAACCAGCAGGAGCCCTCGGGTCGGCATCAGCATCGGGGGATCAGGGGTGGGTGCTCACCAGATCAGGTCCGTGAAGCCCCTGTGCAGGTGCATGGAGGAGGAGGAGCTGCTGAGCACAGACAGGATGCACTCCAGGTAGAGAAGCTGCAGCTGCTGACTGTCACTGCGGAGGAGCAGAGCCGACACAAACCCAGACGTAAGACAAGGCAAAATTAAAGAGGTGATGTGTGGAAACACACGCAGAACAATGGTAGGCGTTACCAAAGTGCTAGTTTTTGGGGGAAGGTTAGCATTATGGGTTGAACTGTGTCTCTCCTAAAATTCACAGGTTGGAGTCCTAATTTCCAGCACCTCCGAATGTGACCTTATTTGGAGATACCTCCTTACAGAGGTGATCAAGTTAGACTCAGTTCACTAGAGGGGATGCTAATCCCACGACTCTGTCCTTCCAGAAATGGAAGTTTGGACACAGAGACATTGTGAAGAGACACAGGAACAGACGGTCATCCACAGGCCAAGGAGAGAGGCCTGAGGAGATGCTTCTCTCACAGCTCTCAGGAGGAACCAACCCCACTCACGCCTTCATCTTGAACTTACAGCCTCCAGAGCTGTAATACAATCAACTGGTGTTTAAGGTACCCAGTTTATTGCACTTTATTACAGCAGGTTCAGCAAAATAATACAGTTGGGGTGATTTTTTTTTTTAAACTAATAAACTTTACTTTTTAGAGCAGTTGGAGATTTATAGAAAAACTGACCATGAAATAGAGTTACCATGTTGAGCCTATTATTAAATCTTACATTGGTATAGTACATTCGTCACAATTAATAAACAAATATTTATATATTAACTAATATCCATAGTTTATGCCAGAAATGCTAATTTTTAATAGGTTTAATTATCTAAACCTTTCAAGAGACTGTTTACCACATCATCTTTTAATTGGTGAACCTTTATGAACTTGCATTAGACTTTTCTTCTTTATTGAAGAAATATGATTTTTCAAAGGACAGATTATTTTGTGTCCATGTTATTATTATGGGGTTCCTCATAAAAGAACAGAGACAGATTAAGAGAACAGACAACCTTATGGGAAACACCTTCTTAATATCCAGATTAACTTCTCTGCTCAGCCTATCAGAAAGTATTAAAATCCAGGTAGCTGACAAGAGTGACAGATAGGGCTAAGGAAGAATTTAATTTTCAGGGACATGTTTATTGCAAATACACAATAAATCCGTTTTTAGAGAGTTCACTCACCGATGTGGAATGGGAATACTCAGAAAAAGGAAAAACTTGCTTATAAAAATAGTTTTTGTGTCTCTTTCTCCTAATTTAAAATAAATTAATGACCAAAGGAAGTCTAGTATCTTTAACAGTTCAAGTAACTCCCAGGAGAAGGGGATGGAAGGAACAGTAAGGCTCATGACAGGCCAACTAGAAACTTGAAGAGATAGGAAGGAAGCAAAGTTAACGGTAGACAGTGCCAAGGCCAGAGATTACATCCATATAGTTGCAAAGCTGAGATTGTAAGACAGAGGATAGTAAGAGGGGTAGACTCTTCATTTATGCGCCATTAAATACCCTGACATTGATATTACGCTCTAAAAACCTTTGTCAAAATTCTTCCACGGCCTGCGCACTAAAAATACTGTTTTTATTTTCTTTCAAGGTATATAGAACTAAAAGACAGAGATAGTTTGTAGCCCTTTATAGAAAAAGGTTCCTGACCCGTATTCTAAATCTTCCTTGTCCAAAGAGAGCTGTATAATAATTAAATAATGTTATTATGCTGTAGAAGGGAATGCCATTTCTATTTGGATATACTCTGTCTACCACACCCTCTGAGTGGAAGAAGAGGGTGGAAGAAGAGACGGGGAAAGCCTGAGTCTCCACAAAAATTATCACTATTTGCCAAGAGGAAGGTGATGGATGGAGGAAGAGTAAGAAATGATGAGCCATTCTTGGGCCAGGTAAGGACCTCACATTTCTAGGCTTCTCGTCCTACAAGCTTCCCTATGCTTTTGATCAAGATGTAGCTCTCGACATGAAACAGCAGGTTTCTTCATGCTTATAGGACTGGACAGACATATAAGCAAGTAGACAAAGCACTGGTGGGAAGGGCTGTGAATGAATACCTTAACACAAGGCTCTATGAGACCACATAGCAGGAGCACCTTCTTAGAAAGCATTTCCACAGGAAATGAAGTTTCAGTAGGAGACTGTAGCATGGAGAAGCAGAGGAAGAGGTGTGACAAAATGTGGGGGTGGAGGAGCAAGGGATTTTAGGCTGGGAGGTTTGTGGCTAAAGCACAGAGTGAGAGCCTGAGAGGTGGACAGAGGCCCGATCGGGTAGGGTTCTGCAGGCCACGCTAAGATGTCTGGACTTTATTTGCAGGTAAAAGAGTGACATGAGCAGATTTGTGTTTCAGAATGCTCAGTCTGTTTGCTTTATGAGAAACTGAGTGGAGAGGACAAATCAGAGGGCCGTGGTGTCAACTGTAAGCCATATCTGAAAAATCCTTTCTGGAAACATTGCCTTCATTGTAGTCTCGGTTAACCATTCTGACCAATCACTTGACCCATTATTAAGAAGAAAAACTATGAAATGCTCCAATTCAAAAATTTATCTTTTTCTTTCAAACTGTCAGTCTAGCATCATAAAACTAAAGCAACTATAGACAGTAAACACTGTCAATTTCTGAAATCATTGGAAATAAGTCCACAGAAAAGCTATGAGTCATCAAGCTATATGGCAAAGTGTGCCACAGTGAATATCGCAACCCTTAGGGAATCAGACTCGCTGACAGGGAACGCATTGCCAAGGTAACTGGCCCGAGAGTCTCCTTGGAGACTGAATGCAGCAGCTTTTCCATGGGTTGCGGCAGTCTGGAAAATAGGTGATCGTGGCCTTGCATGAGTCACATCATTAAAGGAGCTTTTAAAACGTAAGCACCTTCCACTAGATGCACACACACACACACGTGCACATTGTATATGCCTGTAATAGCTGTCCCTACATGAACACATAAGTAGAATGCGTAAGGCAAAAGGTAGCCTAGAAACTGGCCATCTCCTTCAAAACACCCGAGGGAAAAACCTGTCTACTTAGGAGGGCTGTAAGTCACTTTTCATGGCTGGCAGGCTGAGTCTCTGCTGGTCTCATTCTCCGCTCATCGCTGGACTTCTTCCCAGGTACACGATCTGTAGAGAACAACGCTCGGGTGTGGGCCCACAGGCCGTGAAGGCAAAGCAGCCACCCTTCCTGGCAAGGCTACTGGGAGGGCAACCTAGCACGTTTTGTATCTCTGGAGTTCTTAGCGTTTTGTTTTGTTTTGAACCATATTGACTTTGCCTCCCTTAGAAATAGATTTGAATTTAGATAAAGAAAAGAAAGAAGAAATTAAGTAATCGTGTAAGGAGTGAAATGGAATTCAGACAGACAGTAGGAATGCTTCGGTGGGCCTCATCGATTCCAAGCCTGCGTTGGTATAGATTTCGCTCTAACATTCTGTTCTAGGAGGAGAGGGAAGCAGGAAAAGAGTGGTGGGAAACAGGCAGAGAATAAGTAAGTATCTTTCTAAGCTCAGTTATCCTTCCAGAAATTCTTGGATTTAAAAAGCATCATGTAACTTAACTTGCCTAATATAGGACTCTATTAATACCACATCTCCAAGGCATGCGAGGGAGTGTTCTGAGTACCTGAATACATTTTCTGAATCCTCCCAAGAGACCAAGCATATCATGAACACACACCCCTACAGAGCTAAAGCCCTGTGAGGCACTGATTTTGGAAATGGCTGTTGAGGGTAAATACCGATCCTGGTGTGATTTCAGAGGAAGAATCTATTCAGAGGGTAGAAGAGGCATCAATTTAGCTAATAGAAATAAAGGAATTACAGTAGCAAAATCAGAAGAAATGGCACATATGTGAAAACTTAGCAAGGAGAATGAACAGAAGCTGGTCTCTGGTGAGAGCAGCCAGGGCACGGAATTATCTTACCAGGTGGACATAAAGGCCTTCCCCTACAGCTACGTTAAACATCCTGTGCCCCCAGCATCTTTAGCAAAAGGCCCCCATCTTAGGGTAATGGAGTCATGATGGCAAATACCAAAATCAAACAAAGCAATCAATTTATAGAGGCAGAACTGTGACCAAGGGAATTGTATTGGAAAATCAAGCAAGACTATGAGAATCCTATAAAACTATTAAGCTCCCAAATAACATACCTAAAGCCATCTTTGATCCAATGTACAATGAGAAATCCTAGAAAAATGTGCATGTGAATAATTTTCTCCGTTTGAAACCCGTTCTCAAACTCCTGACCTCAAGTGATCTGTCCAGCTGGGTCCCAAAGTGCTGGGATTACAGGCGTGAGCCACCGCGAGACCAGCCTAGCCAACATGGTGAAACCCTGTCTCTACCAAAAATGTAAAAAATTAGCTGGATGTGGTGGTGTGCGCCTGTAATCCCAGCTACTCGGGAGGCTCAGGCAGGAGAATTGCTTGAACCCGGGAGGCAGAGGTTGCAGTGAGCTGTGATAGCACCACTGCACTCCAGCCTGGGCAAGAGTGAGACTCTGTCTCAAACTCGCTGCCCCCCCCCCAAAAAAAACAAAACCCCACAAAAACAAAAAACTTATTCTCAAGTCATATGATTAAGAAATGCTGTGTTTTTCAGTAACTGAAATCTACAACCTCTAGTTTCTAATATGTGCTGTGCGTGTGTGCATTTGCAATGTTTGTACAATGCACTTTCCTAACAATCTACAGTCACATTTCTGATGTACACAGCCTAGTGTTCCTAACTGCATCATGATTAGAAATAGCAGCAACTATTCTAAAAGCAAACAAACCAGTTTAGAGCAAATGTATGTCAAATATTTACTACACGCTAGACACTGCACAATTAAAAATAATTCTACTTACAGCAATATTTCCTAGATTTAAAAACAGAATGCTTGTAATAATTACATTATAGGCATAACCTTAAACTTTCTCAGGTAAACCAGGTCATATGGTTGCTCTACAGATGAAGGGGATTCCTGGAGCTGATGGGGGTTCCTGGGTGGCTGGAGCCATTCAAGTTTAAAGAACGATGAACTTGAACCCCATAACACCAGGCACTCACTGTACCTAGTCTAAGACTCTTCTGACTTAGGTTTTAAGTTTATCCTTGATGGGCCTATAGACTCATTCTGCCTTATCCTGCTGGCTAGGGTTTTATTTATTTATTTTGAGATGGAGTTTTGCTCTTGTTGCCTAGGCTGGAGTGCAATGGCACAATCTCAGCTCACTGCAACCTCTGCCTCCCAGGTTCAAGTGATTCTCCTGTCTCAGCCTCCTTAATAGCTGGGATTACAGGTGCCCACCACCAAGCCTAGCTAATTTTTTTGTAATTTTAGTAGAGACAGGATTTCGCCATGTTGGCCAGGCTGGTCTCAAACTCCTGACTTCTATCTAGGTTTTAATTACTAACTGGCATAACTACCATGAGCCTCTCCCACATTTCTA
This sequence comes from Aotus nancymaae, assembly GCF_030222135.1. NCBI lineage: Eukaryota > Metazoa > Chordata > Mammalia > Primates > Aotidae > Aotus > Aotus nancymaae. Next base: position 29,431,240 of record NW_026988454.1, read on the forward strand.
GCACTTAGAACACTATTCAGGAAAAAAAAAAAAAAAAAAAAAGTTTAGCTAATTAGTTTTCCCTTGCTTGTGAAGTAACAAATACAGTCTTCATATCCTTTATAGTTCTGGTGGTCTTTGTTCTGTTCCCTGCCAATGCTAAGACCTGGGGGGTGGGGCGGGGGTCGGGGAGAAGCATCTCTGACAGCTGGCAGTACCTGGCTGCCAACACTTAGGTTGTGGTGTCCTCTGGTGAACACAAACAAGTGCCCAGGTATTAACATCAGATGAGGACTCACTGTGACTGCGCCAATCAGGATGAAGCCAATCAACGACCATGCCTCAGCAGAGGTCTTCTTTTTTAAAAGCGCTCGGTATGACCATGAAAATGAACAAATGTGCCTCTCCCTTAAGTGACTCCCACTTCTTCTTCTCTGACAACTCTAGCTCCCATCTGTTCGTCCTGTCTGCTAGAAAAAATTAAGATGCCCAATGCTAGAATTGCCCCTACTTTCTGACAGGACCCACTTTGAACAGAACGCTCAATTTTTAACCCACTCGAAATCACCTAACTCATGCTAAAATCCTAGAACAACCCCTCCGAACACCCTTTTACTGACTGTCCTGTGGTTCCCCATGGTGGACACGCTCCCTCATGTAAGAAGTTAATAAAATGAATCTTGTTAACTTCAGGCGTTCCTGGAGCTCTTTGGCTGATGTGCATTGGCAGTCTTTCAAGTGAATTTTCTCATTCGATCTTCCAAAAACACGAATGTGTTTTACATTACTGATATCATATTCCATACAGTATTATAGTAATTATAATAGTCTATTAATTATTTTATAGGGTACACAAGCTTAGGGTTGTTCAGATCTTTGCCCAAAGTCACACGCCAGTAAGGGACAGAGCATGGGTTTTAACCCAGGTAATCCAACCAGGATAATGTAGTTGAGCCAATAGTGATTAAACACCACTGGTGATTGGGTCTTAGGAGAAAATGTGCCAATAGAAACATATTCCAGCTCTGTTATACCAGCTGCCTGTATGATGATGGAGGGGAACTGGATGGGGCCAGAGAGGAATTAGCACTAGAAGAGATCAGACAACTGGTCACTGATGGGTAGAGTGAACACATGACCTATCCAAACCAGAACACCTTTGAGAGTGAAGGAGGGTAATTATAATTATTACACAAAAGGTATCATCTGGGACTGTCCCAAGCAAACGGGTGGCATGGGGCCTTACAGATGGGGTGCTGCACTTGGTGCTAGAGCCCTTGGTTATGATGGTGATCTGAGTGCCAGCTCCATTCTTCCAAAACTCCATGGTCAGGAAAGATGGGGACCTAAGCAGGGCACAGCAGCACTATTTACATCCATCTGCTGTAAGACTCAGCACTCCTGAGCTGGGGGAAGCCCAAACCTGCTGCCTGCCTGGTCTGCCAGGGTCCAGGGACGGGAGAAATTTGAGGGTGGGGGTAGGGGAAAAGTTAAGTGCTATTTCTTTTTGGTTTATACTATCCATATATTAAATAGGCCTTTTCATTTTTAAAAATAAATTTTATGGTGCATATTTAAGGTTTACAACATGATGTAATAGGATTTATATATATAGTAAAATGGTTACTATAGTGAAACAAATTAACATATCCATCATCTCACAGAGTTACTCACTCCCTCCCACTATCCATCCACATCCCAGTGGATTTAGCAAAAATCCTGAATACAATACACTATTAATACCCATATTCCCCATGTTGTATATTTGAATCTTTAGACTTTTTCAATCTACACATTTGCTTCTTTGAATCCTTTGCCTTATATCTCCCTATTTGCTCTCCCCCACCCCAACCCTGGTACCACGATTTTATTCTCTATCTGACCTTGAAGTGCCTGAACAAAGAGAGCTTACTTTGGTCAAAATATAGAAGCGACTTACAGGAACAACAGAAGAATTGATGAAGAAACCATTTGGTAACAACTTTTAAGAGTCATTCTAAGCTTAGCTTAAAAATAATCCTTCCCGACACTTTGGGAGGCTGAGGCGGGTGGATCACGAGGTCAAGAGATTAAGACCATCCTGGTCAACATGGTGAAACCCCGTCTCTACTAAAAATACAAAAAATTAGCTGAGCATGGTGGTGCGTGCCTGTAATCCCAGCTACTCAGGAGGCTGAGGCAGGAGAATTGCCTGAACCCAGAAGGCGGAGGTTGTGGTGAGCCAAGATCATGCCATTGCACTCCAGCCTGGGTAACAAGAGCGAAACTCCGTCTCAAAAAAAAAAAAAAAAAAAATCCTAAATTTCTGAGAAACCAAAAGCAAAACAAACACCACAGAGTTTCTGCAATGTTTCCAGCAAAGTGAGAGGCCTCATTCTTGCCTACAACTAGTCTATTTCTCCCAACTCGTTACTGTATTTAAAATTCAACGAGTTTTCTCATTATCAGATATCCTAGTTACCAATGAATGATAATTTAATGTCTTTCATAATTCAAAGGGTACTTCTGAATCGTACTGTGTTGCAGAATTTTGCAATTCATGACATATGTAGCTGGCAGAGACTTTTCATCCCATGTTGAAAGTCTGGCATTTTATGATTTGGCTTTACTACAGGTGCATAGGTTGTCTTGTTAACTGCACGGAAAGTTCGAGCAGCAGACATCACCTAAGTGAACTCATACATTGATTAAGCTGATATGCAAAGAAAGTTAAAGAGTAACATGGTCTTCTTAAAGGCAGGTGTGTGAGCTCATAGGCTCTAGAATGGTAGAGGAAATAGAGAAAGATTATACAGTCCAACGCTGTCATTTGATAGAGGAAGAAAGGGCAGCAGGGTTTGATGAGAAGAGTCATGCACCAGGACACAGCTGAGATCTGACCGAGATAGGACTGGCTCTCACACCAACTAGCACTCAGCCCAAGATTTCTCCCGCTCGGCTCCATGCTCCAGGAAGCAACTGTTCTCTGTAAGGTATTGTTTCCCCATTGTCACATCAGAAAATGACGTCCTCTAGAAATGGTATGTGGTAATTTAAATTGCCCCAAATCTCAGAATATATTCTTTAGGGGTAAATACCAGTGTTGAAGGCGGTGGGATGGAGAGGGCTCCTATAATCTTATAATCCGTCATTTGAAGTGATGCTGTAGACAAAGGTTATTTCAGAAGTAGACGACTGGTAAGGAAAAGTGGCAGTGGTCAGGGCACTTACTTGATGGCGGCTTGCAGCTTCTCACACAGGATGGTGAGTACAGAGACAACATCATCACAGAGGGACTCCACCGTGGACCCTTCAAAACAGAGGAGGTGACAGGCATGAGACATTGACAGGAGGCACTACAAGCTCCCCGAACTGTCCTTCCCATCTCCCACTTTAGATGGCTTTCCAGACTGAAAAGATGATTTTCAGATGTGGAGAAGCCCTGAGGCCACCAAAGTGGTGATCACGGAAAAGATAAGAATTAAGTCTAATTATTCTCTCTAAAGCCAAACACTCAAAAGATAGTCCAGAAAGAAAATCACAGGTTGTTTATTATCGATAAAATTAACTCACACTTAACAAAGGGAAATTCAGTAATTTCAAAAAACATCACAATGGACAGCAATTTTCTTAATATTTAGGCCAGTGGACTATGCATGTATTCCTTATTCTGATCCTTGAATTTCTGGGTCTTCTGAGCTGATTAGAGTTGTATCCCAGAGAGATAAAATAAAGCAGCATGGGAAAAGATGGGCTTTGGAATTAAGAAATCAGAAAAAGAGGGGCAAAATAATTTAGCCACCATCTTTACCTACTTTATTTGTTCAGCATCTGCAGGGCACATGGTCTTTGTTGATACTGAAGCAACAGAAAAATAAAACTTCCCTCCAAATGTGGTCTAGTTTCCAGAAACTAGAACCAAAACTCCCACAGAAGAATAGTGGGAAAAAGGCTGAAATTTGGAATCTGTTCAACTACACGTCAACAACTTGCTGATTGTGCGAGCTTGAGTAAACTTCAGGATTTTTTCTGGCAGAAATGGGATAAATAATACCAATTTCACAGAACTGTCAGACTACATGAAATAGCAAGTGGGAACATTTGTTTTCTAAAATAAAAACCTGTAAAGATCTATACAAATGTGGCTCTAAGTGTCTGATGAATATATAAATGAATGAATGATGGTGACATCAAGATGGAGAAAAAATGGCAAGTGTGTAAGAGAGAAAGTAAAGTTGGAGGAGGGCAGAGAAAGAAAAATAAATGGCTTGTCCTCAGAATTAAGATTTGAATGCAGCAAAAGAAAAAGAAAGAAAGAAAAGAGAAAGAAAGAAAAAAGAAAAATGATAAGCTACAGTGATACAACATACTTTAAGATTAATAAAACCCAAACAAGTAATCCTTAAGCTCAATTTTAGATAAATGTCAAATGAGTACCTCTGTCAATTTTTTACTACTATATTTTTTTAGAGAGGTATCCTTGACCCAGAAGACGTAGAATCCCTTTTTAGTTTATAAAATCATCCTACATTAAAGTGAAGCCTTTATGAGAACACCATAGCCAAAAAGAGAGCAAAGGAAGACGGAACATCTTAGCTCATGTCACTGAGAACATCCAACTGAAAAGGGCCCTTCCCGTCCGCGGCCCAAGGATGTAGCATCATGGGACTAAAACAATACAATCTAGTGATGCTTTAGAACGTGACTTAAGGTGGGTCTCTTTCTCATTTCTTTCAAGTACTCTTCTCCTAACTGTGGCTGCTTAGCTGTTTCGCTCCTTTTTATTCTCTCCCTTTTTTTTCTCCCCCTCACCACTATCTCCTTCTCATTATTATTAACTGGCAAATATAACAGAAAAGCAGATTTGTCCAATATTTTTAAAATTACTGAATAAAGTCTGGAATAAAATCTGTATTTCAGTTTTTAATCAGATGATACTATTTTTGCATACCTCTTTCAGAAAATATTATCAAACCTGTTTTTAAAAATTAAATTGCTGGTTAATTATATGTGGACTTCTGTATTTTTTTCGTTTCCTGTGGTCAGACTGAAAGAAAGTTCCTTAACTTGATTTTAGCTGATCTTTAAATTGGGCTGTCTGCAAAGGCCCTGTGAGATGACTCATCATTCTTGTCAAAAAATTGGTATTTGACAAACATAAATCTGGTGCAGTAACACTGCAGCCAATCAGGTTTCCACAACCTTCTAGCCAGTTATTCTCATTTTAGCAATTAAACCTGACTTTGTGGAGAATGAAGTAACAACACCAGCCTCCAAATGAGAGGTATGTGAAGAGTTAATTTCTCTCACATAGTTGGATCAGGAACAGGTGTGGTTGGCATAAGTGAATGGAGGAACAGAAGGAAGACAGCAGCTGATTAAATAATGCCACCTAAGGCAGAGCCAAGCACAACCTCCGAGAATGGTAACAACCTGAGAACTCCTACCTGTCTTTGTACTCCTCACTCCAAGCACACAGTAGGCATTCTCACACCCGCTTTAAAAACTGAACTAGTACAAATCAAATGCAATACCTTGATTCCCGAATTCCTGTGGGACATCCGGATTTTCAATTATCTAGTAAGGGAGATACACACACAATTAGGAGATTCAGGCAAGAAAAATCCTGACTCGTCAACAATAGGAAAATTCTAGAAAACAAAATGGCTTCCTCAGTGCCCTCGGCTCAGCTACCTTGCCTGAGCACACCCTCCATCCACCAACTCTTGAGAGTGTTTCATTATTCGTGGTGTTTATGGGAAAGATTATGATCTCTGGAACTGAGTTTATCAGTTCCCAAAATAATTCACTCGAGAGTGTTCGTGCAAACGTGAACACTTGCTGGAAGTTTAAACCCTGCGGTGCACTTAAACTTTCAGGATTCCAGGATGCTGGGCTATGACTTGGGGCAATGCCTGGCTAAAGAGGTGAGTTAATTTTGCACAGAGAACAACTTATTCCAAGGCTACAGCTGACACTGTGCATGGTCCCTGATAAATACAGACTCTTGACCATAAGAAGAATTAGGTTCCTGGACTTCAAGATACAGGTCCAAAGACAACCACTGGTCAGAAGCTCCATCTTCGTGTTTGACAGGGAGCATATTAACTGCACCTAGCCTGCTGCTCTGGGCTAGGTACATCTAGAACTATGAGGACAAAGACAGAACTGTGAGGGAAGGGAAACTGGAAGGAAAAGACATTTACAAATAATCAGACTTACTTCCCATTTCAGGGATAACTCAGTGACTACTGAGCTGAGACTAGGAAGGTGGTCCTTTATTCTTCCTACCTCTTTGCACCAGGAGATAATAAGGAGGTATTTTCATGCCAATTAATTACCAGACATGTAACTCATCCCATGGTGATTTAATTTTTAAACTTGTTACAAGCATGTATATCTACTATTCTGTATTCATTAATTTGCAAGTCAGCTGTTTCCACAGCAACTTTTGTGAAATGTTATGTCAGAATCTACAGCTCAGAATGGCTAAAGTCAAGTTGAGAACACCACTTTATGGAGGAAACACATCCGAGTCATATTTAAGGGTAGGAGAATCCCTCCAACCTTCAGCCCCAAATATTTAAATGTCGCAACTTTACTTTTTGAAATTAGTAACTTCCAACTTAACAATAGCTTAGGTTACCTAAAATAATTCAGTAATAAAGCTGGATAATATGTAGGATTTGTGATGATACAAAATCAAAATTATCATCTGTCCTGGGTGTGCAGCTGGGGATAAACATTAGGCTGAAGATATACATCCTGCTAATGATTTTGGCATTCTACATTATTTATTTTCTTTCCACTGCGTTTCACCTTCCTAATTTTGAGGTGGCCCATGATGTCCTTCCAGTTGATAACTGAAATGAGTGACTGAGGCAAGTATCTCAATCAGTCGAGGTTTAAGCTAGCTTTAGGGCACGCCCAGGAAAAATGTGAGCCGCAGACACACCTATGGCTGTCTGCACCTGTGGCTGTTTTTCTGAAAAGGTTTTCAGGAGGTTTCTACACTTCCTTAAAGGAGGGAGAAAGGCATGTAGGAAGAAAGGCAGGTAGACAGTAACATGCTCGTGAGATTTTACTTAGTGCCCAGGAAATCTAAATTTTACATAAAGTAAATGTTTGAAGAAAAAAATGGGAGTAAAGGAAGAATCAATATGCAGATATCTCTGGGTAGATAGAGGAATGATGGATCTTGTCTTTATTCTGCACCTGGGAAGATAGGCTTGTAACTGACATTAGCAGTATGGAATCAGACAGACTTTAGTTTTAGGAGCTAGATTTAGATTGCGGACCTAAACTAACAATAGGCATGTCCTTGTTTATGGGAGGCCAGCAAATACTATACTTATGAGTGATCTGTTGGGGCAGTCATCTGGATATGCCTGAGGCCTCTTACCCTTCTGTGGCTACTATGCAGTAGTCTTGCTACTGCATAACGCTAGTGGTAGCAATTCATTTGGAAGAGGGTGTTGCATGACTCAGCCTCCAGGCTTAACCTTCCCTTGGCATAAGGAATGTGGGGGTCCTGAGATTTTAAAAATTTTCTTTTACACAGTGATAGGCTGTGCTAGAAAATATACACATCTTCCCCAGGTAATGCTCAGCGTTCCCCAGGGAAATATGTGGCCTCTTTAAAACAAACCTCTCCATTCCTACAGACTGCTCCACTTTAAGAGCTTTAAAAAAAATACCTAATTCTTATGTGGCAACAACTTATGACGCCCTCCATTGGACATCACAAATGCTTCAAATATCAGCATCCTGAGAACTATGTTTTCTGGGACATGGAATCACATCTCCAGGGACCACATAAGTAATAGAAAGGAAATAACAGGAAACACCAATTTTCTACCTAATTTGAGATCTTGCCTCCGGTTGGGATGAGTCCAGATGGTCCGTGATGAGCAGGACCAGAAGGCTGATTAGCCACATAATAACAGGACAGAGATTGAGAGCCTCTACAGTATCACCTGGACCTCCATAAGTACACCTTTGCCATCTTACAGAAGAGCAATATGAGCTAAAATGCTGGGGTATTTGACTTGAAACCTAATACTCTCCTACTTAAAAATTTAAAAATGAGATTAAATGAATTCATATAATTGAAAGCACTTTGAAACTACAAAGTTTGATTTAAATGTTTCATTTAAAAATATTAAGATATTAATATAGTGTTTGATCATGTTGCCATTTAGTATAGATGAAATATGAGTGTATAAGATTTCTCAACATCTTAGATTCATGTCCATTAAAAACACTTTTTCTCTTAATATGTTTTCTATTTATTTTAATTTCTTTTACACTAAATATTCCCATACCACCTATATTCAAAATCCTACTACAAATAAAACTGTTTTTAGCAAGGGGTAAGCTAAAGTAATAAAAATATCTCAAGCTAAAACAATTTTTAATAGAAACTGAGGCTTTGGATATAGCAAACAGAAAAGAAAAAAAAAATCAATATTTGTTTTTTCAGATAAGTGTTGTTTTCAACAGTGGCTGCCAGAGTACATATTAACTGAGAAGTTGCCCTGGCAGTTAACTAGGAGACCAGGGTTTAATTATGGCTCCTTCATTGATAAGCTCATTAATTTTAATTTCAATTTCATCTTTCTGAGCTTCATCTTCTCATCTATAAAATGAGAAGCAAAGAATTTGATTAGATCATCTCTAAGGTTCCCTTCAACTCCATGATTTTCTAAAAATTAGAAAATAATTGAAATTAAAAATAATTACAAATAGTTGAAGTTAAATAAATCCTATTTTTTATAAAATTAATTTCTGAGATATCTGGGACTGCAACTGAGATTTTCTATTTGAACAAATAACTAATGTCATTTCAGAACATTCCTTGCAGATTTCAAAAGGATTTTAATCTAAATCATTACAGAGGCAGATTTTAAAACAACACAAAACACCAAGTTTGAAGAGGAATCATCCTTTCATTAACATTCCCAGAAGATAATATATACAAGAAGCCAATTACACTTACATTTCCCCCCGGAACACTCATTTTAGACAATCTGTTCAAGTTCAGAGCAAAAAGCTCTAGTGGGCTCTGATGACAGAGAGAAAACCAGTTCAATTTCACCCTGAAGGCCCCAGCAGGTGAGGGAGGCCTCCTGCCGCCTTCTTTTAGTTAACAAAGGGAAACGCATCCAACCTCAAAACATGTCATAAATTCTATTCATTTTTCTCAATTTCAAATTTACTTCCAATATTTGTTAATGCATTGCAATATTTCTAATAAACATTTTCAATGAGAGGTTTTAAAACAATGATTTAAAAAGTTTCAAAACAATGACTTAAAAAATTAGGAAAATTGTAAGGAAAAGCAGTTCTCAAAGCTTTGGGGTGAAACAAGAAAACATCTAAAGAGCTTAATTTATACAAACAAATGTTCTTTTAAGATAAGTAAGCCCTTCCTACTGTTTTTAGTAGGCAGGCAACCCTGGCAGGAGGAGCCCTGAGGCATGGGACACACAGACACCACCAGGAAGGTGATGAACGTTGGGGGTGTCACAGACTCACCGTATTCTCCTGCCTCTGCCGTAACTGTAAAGTCAAGTCACTCAGCATTTGACTGAGAGTTGCCCGCACAGCAGTGTTTATGCTACGCTGGTGACAGCTGCTTATGTATGTCTCAATGCACACCTGGTAAAGAAACAAGACAGCAACACACATGCTCTGCAGGTATCAGCTCATTAGCAACATTCTTTGGGATTAACCGGAGAGGATATCAAATCCCTCTTAAACAGAGAGTCAGCCTGATTTAGGACTGGTTATTACTAAATATAACTAAATATATTTTAAATTCCTGGAAATTTGTTTTTAAGCATATAGGAAAAGTAGTATTTCCCTAAGGATTACCACTCTTACGACCTGTTCCTCTGAGCATCATAGGAGAATGAAAATTAGTGATTTTTAGATGTGCCAAATAATTTTATTTAGAACCAACTCAGATGGCTGGAAATTAATCAGAAAAAGCTCCCTTTGTGGTGAGATAGAACAGAACTTATTAACTCCTAGGTTATGAAGTATGTGGAAAGGGTTAGCAAAACCCTTTCTCCTGCTCTATGAATGAGTTTGACCATGGGGTCAAACGTCTAGCTGTGTTTTTCTGGAAATTTCATAAAGGTAGAATATCAGCTGTGTTACTAGGTAGCATGGCTTATGGCAAAAATGTTTCCAAATTACTATGCTACATCTGAATTGAGATAACTGAATTGACTGTGAATGCCTGGTGGGTAGCCACAGGTTTGGGCTTCCCTAGGTGTACTGACTCTTCCAATTGATCACAGCCTCCAAAGGAACTCTGCAAACTCTGCTAATAGAGTTGTTTCAGAAATATTGGTCCTGTGTGGGATATGGGGCTTCTAGAACAAGGTAATTGCACTCACCAAGATGGCTCTCATCTCCCTGCACCTATGCTGTCATTTGAGAGCTGGAGGTTCTTCCCTAGGCTGCTTTGAGGACCCCGGGAATAACAATGCCTAACACTGTCCTGCTCTGTTTCGGGTCCTGTGTCCTGCAAAGTGAATGTAAAACCAAGGGTGGCCTATTTGGATCTTGCAAGTATCAATGCCTTGTTGAGCCTACAAAGACTTGATGGTGGCTACTACATCGAGAAATCTCAACTAGGAAACAAAAAAATCCCTCATTTGATTATATGATGCTGAAAGTCATGACTTTTCAGATTTTTAAAATTTATTGTACTTTAAATGGTGGGGTACATGTGCAGAATGTGCAGGTTTGTTACATAGGTATACATGTGCCATGGTGGTTTGCTGCATCCATCACCCCGTCATCTACATTAGGTATTTCTCCTAATGCTATATTTTATTGCCGATAATTCTTCTGGAAGCCACAGGGATAGACATGAAAATGCATGCTTTAAATTTGCCTACCTTTTTTTCTCTCTCCATAAGGCCTTCAATTTTACAAAACATATTTAGAGACACAAAAACAAAAAGAGGTATCTAATTTCCTAAATTATTTTTCTAGGAGTAACTCCAAGATTATCTTCAATGAAAATACAGGGTTCTCACCTACATGGCAAATTTAATTTAATGATTGACAACTGAGACAGGCAAGATACTAAATTTTAATCTTTGTTGCTGCTTCTGCTTAAGCTGAGGAATTTTCTGCCAGGGCTCATGTTATTTTTTTCTTTCTGCCGTGCCTATGTTTACCTAGCAGAATTAACTAGGTAAATACAAATATTTTTTAAGTTTACTTTATCTCTTATTAGCATTTCAAAGGAGCATTTGAAACTGAAAAACTGTATTTGAAAAAAAAAAAAAAGGCAGTCTTCTCAACCTGGACAAAACTTAACAACCCTCAAACATGCATTTGAAAGTTGGCCTAAATTAATTCATTTAATAGTTAAGAAGCAAAAGCAAGTTATAAAGTGTTTGTTTTTCATAAAAGTATTTAGGGCATGTGACTTTTAATTCATTTTCTCAAATTATCGTGGATATAGTGGATTTGAAGATACAATAATTTATGCATGCTTAGAAAAAAAGGTATTTCAGGCCAGATGTGGTGGCTCACACCTGTAATCCTAACACTTTGGGAGGCTGAGGTGGCTGGATTGCTTGAGCCCAACAGTTTGAGATCTGTCTGGGTGAAACGTGGCAAAACCTCATCTCTACAAAAAATACAAAAATTGGCCGAACATGGTGGTGCATGCCTGTAGTCCCAGCTCCAGAAAAGGGAGGGTCACCTGAGCCTGGGAAGGTAGAGGTTGCAATGAGCTATGATATCATGCCTCTCCAGTCTGGGTGACAGAGACCCTATCTACCCCCGAAAGGTGTTTTAATCCTGAAATACTTCTACTTTTGCATGTGATGAAATGGTTTTAAAACTTCGAAAATCATCTAAATGAGTGCAGTGATTCACTTTGATGAAGCCAAACTCACCATCATGTATCATTTGTATTTCATAATTTAACAGTTTTCTTTAAATCTTACATTTCCTCAGAAATCTTTTTAACTGTTGATCTTGAAGATCTCTAAGCTCTGACATTTTAAATTTATGGGGGAATTTTAAGCCTTAAAAGCATTACAGATGAAAGAGGAGCTATTCTGAGAGCTGTATTACACACTTAATATAAACTCTCTTGAATACTGAGAGACATATCACTATGAAATCTGTTAAAAAAATTTAGACTCATGAAAGAAAGTACACACATGAGGAACTGGATTTTCTATAACGCAGTGCTGTAAACAGACAAGAACTTTCCAAATATCAAAGGTTGTTTTTTGTTTTTTTGTTTTTAGTTTTAATGCCAGCACTGTTTTTAGTGTTTGGTTGCTAATACTATAGGCATTAACACTGGACATGACTTAACGCAGGAAACATTTTATTCAGGGAAAAGGTAAGCATGTTTACTCAGCTAAAAAAAGTATTAATTTAAGAAGCTCATTTGGCTAAAGTTGGGAGTATAAAGACTGAAGGCTATCCCATTAAATATAACAATTACCATGTATTTGATGATATGGCTCTCTTTAGGTACCCAGAAAGAAATGCTGCTAGGGTTTCCATTTTTTAAACCTGTTCATTGTATTCCAGACCAACTATTTTTAATGCTTTTCTTCCTCTACTTCAGAGCAGTATTAAATGAATACACTGAATCAGAGCAGCTAGGAGAAAACCAAGTCCGAAGGCAGGCTGAATTTCTGGCAAAGAGCTAATCAGTTTCTTCTTTTATTCTGCCCATTATTGGTTGTATCTGCCCATGCTTTTTGCTTTCATAATGCAGAATCAACACTGGGAAAGTCTAAGTCCTGCCCCTCTGCCAGAGGCTCAAAGGGCCAAGGCAGATACCTTGTGAAAATCCCTACAGGCACCTGATTACAAGGAACACACAAAGACGCAGGGCAGTGAGGAGGTTATAAGGGATGCTTGGATTATTTCACTGATTTGTAGACATCCAGCTCCATAACATGCTAAACAGAACTGAGAGCAAACACAAATGGTTAATGATGCAAAATAACCCCAAAAGTAGAAGGAAAAAGAACAAGAAAACACAAGTCTGCAGGCCATACATAAGTAATAAAAGCATTACATCATTGAGTAAGTAGACTGATAGATAGCAGTACTAGGTTAAACCCAGGAAGGAATCACTAAAGTATTTAATATGAAGCTGCACAGTGAAACATAGCACACACACACACACACACACACACACACACACACACACACACATATATATATTCAATATATATTGTTCAAAGGGATCACAAATATTAAAGAAGATGCCACAATAAAAATGTGCTTAGCTTTGTAAAATACTTATGATCTTCACTTTGTTGAACTGTGCAATTACCTTATCTTTTCCATTTGAATGGAGTTGTTGGCACTGCTTTGTTAAAATCATGCCTAATACTGAGTAATAAGTTCCATAAAGAGAAGACCTAGTATATTTCCAATTGGAAAACTTTTATAGGGATGAAAAATAATTTATGGTGATTAAAAATAGAAAGGATCAGAGATTAAGCTATAAACAAGCAGAGGGAATGTCTACATAGGGAAGACCATAAATCCTTCTTGAACACATTAGAACCAGAGAAAATCTTGGCTATCACTATGTCTAAGCCCCACGATTAATCATGCTGACAACTCAGTTGCCAGGCTATTTCCTAGTCTTTCCTTCCCAAGACAGATGAATAAGTGGGTATGTGGCAAGAGGCATCTCATAAAATTGGTCCTGCTGATGCAAACATACATATATACACGGGGTGAACTGAAGTTATTATTTCTAGGAAACAGCTGTATAAGTAAGTCAGATCACCACATTAGATAGGGAAGTTTGCTGGTTTTCCTTTTGGATGTAAACTCAGAAGCAAATTCTGAAAGTGCCAGGCATACCTGGAGAAATCTGATTGTGACTTGCCTCTTCCTCCTTTATTGTCTTCATGGCTTAAGTTGGCATATTAAAATGGCTTAAGACACCTTAACTAATCCATTCCTGCACCTTCCCAGATGCCATCTACTTGGTCTACAGAAGGTCTGCTGCGACCCTCTGTCCTATGAACTAGTCCAAAATGAAGTAGAGACACTGGTCTGTACATCTAACTCCAAACAACTTCAAGAACCAAGCAAGTGAGAGGTTTAAGGGAGATGAGGAAATTCCTTGCCAAAGAAGCACTAGCTTGCTCAAAGCCCATCTAGCAGTAACTAGCTAAAGAACAGGCTCCTCAGAGGAGTCAAACCAGAATCCATAGAGATTGGCACACAGGAAAGAAAAGGTTTCAGGAAGGAAAAGTCAAGCTCCTTGAAATGCGATTTCCTCACTCTAGTGATCTCAACTGGTTGGAGGTCCTGGTCCTGTTTTCTTTGCTAGTTTTCTTGCCAGGAGGTGGGGTTACTCCTCCCACTCTTACAGAGAACATAACAAGATGCTTCCAAGATAAAATAGATTAGAGTATTTGTGTATTTTTCTGTGGGATTATATCTGAGACTCTCTGTTTTTTAATTGTAGAACGTTTTATTTTAGGTATGTCTCAGAAACAATGCTACCATATCAGAGTAAAAAAAGTATCACTGAACATTTCAAAAGTTATAAACCAGCCCAATCTAAAAAAGACTTTAGTGACAACTAGAACTGTTAAATTACAATCATTGGTGGCGGGTGTTGAGCTTCAATGTTTCTCAAGCTCCCCAGGGCAACAAGTGAAACTATTACTAACTTCTAGCCCTCCAATGTGTTATATATAATGCTCAGAAAAGATACACTATCAATATGGAAAGATATCAGAAAAAATGGCATATTCCCAATGGCCACTTGAATCCATGGTCACAAAAAAATAAAATGAATCAACACTTGAGCTTTATATATAAAAACACCATAGAACAATTATCTAACTAAATGTCTCGGTAAAGGTCCAAGGTTATTAAGTCCCCTAAGAACTTCAGTCGGTTGCCAATATTATTATGGCAAGATTCTACTAACATTCTCTAAGACTGAGGGGAGCCAGGAAGCAATGTAGCAGAGTGATTCACAGCACATGTTTGCAATATTAAAAGTCTGGATTTGAGTATCTAGCTGTAGAAACTTGAGCAAGCAAATGAACTCCACTTTGCTTGGGTTCTTTATTAAGTTGTGGCAGAGATTAAAAAGAGAAGACACATAAAATACTACTTATTGCTATGCCTTAGGGACTCAATGGCTAGTAGCTATTATTATTAACCAGTATATTGGAATGGAGGGCTGGCTGGCTGGAATGAATAATGATAAAAAAGGTGTTTTTCATACCTTGAAAGTATGCATCTTAGAGGAAAAAAAAAAATGGCATTTGAGAAAGATTTTGCTTGACCCTGATAGCATCCTACAGAATCAAAGACTAAAAGTTTCCATGAGTCAATAAAAACAAACCAGCATACATGCATTTATGAACAAGGCTTTCTGCCTTTGAGAAATCCCACAGAGAAGCCTTCAGCAGGTATAAAAACCTTTCCAGTGGAACATCATTAACCATCTTCATGGCTGTAGCTCCACCTTTTCTTTTACTTCAAGACCTTGGCAATTTCTACTCTCACAGCTTTTTCCTATATGAAGGTAACTTTCCTTGGAAAACTCAACATATCTGCTACTCTGGGCATAGTATTAAGAGAAATCTTGGGCTCAGCTTTCAACGAATGAAGAGAAGGGCTATGTATCCATATGGAGTTTTAGTAATGATTATTCATGGAATTGAGCAGAAAGTGCTTGTTGGCTATTTCATAGTTGTCCATTTTTAAATTTGGTAATATTTCATATGCTTCCTGTCACAGAGGATGCTGTTCTAAAAACCTTTCATTATTGCAGTTTAATTAAGCAAGCTAAATTTAGATACACAAATGAAAGCTGCCCTCTTATTTACATTTTGAGAGCTTAATGATCCTTTTATAGTTTCAGTACCTTGGAGATAGAGCCTCATTTTTCATACTCAAGTACACATCCCACTTCCTGATCAGCAGGTTTCAGGGTAAACACTATTCATGAGTAACAGTCAATGTATACAAGAGTAAGCAGGAAGAGAACATCTAGATTCCTTCTTAACATTTCCACAGACGTTTTAAATGGTTTATTTTAAGGTGCTTTTATAAACTGCTTCCCTGCTTTAAAAGTGGCAATGGCAAACATTTCACATTTACCATGTGGCTGGACTTGCACTAAAAGCTTTTTATGTGGATTGTATTTTTCTATCTCATTAGCACTATGAGCAAGGATCACTTATTTCATCTACAGAGAGCAAACATGAAGTCGGCACAGGTATACCAGGCAACACCACTGTGAAGTATAGAGCCAGATTTCACATGTAAGCAGAGGGACTCCGGAGCCCACTTTTTTCTCCCACCAAGCTCAAATGCCTTTATCATTATATCGCTCTTTGGTTATGATCTGTTGTTGTTGTTTTTCCTTTCCTGGTTTTGGAAGAGGCCACAGTATTTAGTTGTTGCATCCTATCTGGATGGGCCTGCTGAGTCTTTTTATTTTGGCTTCCAGATACTCTCAATGAATACCCTTCACTCATGCCAAACTCGGTGGTATGTGCCTATTATTCAGGAATTAGATTTTCAATCATTCTCACTCTCATTCAAAAACCAGTTCTCGTGAGGTTGATACTAACAACCTCAAGAGAACCTATTCCTATCCAGGGGTAGCGCTGAGCTCCCTGGCAGCCCTCTCCTCCTGAAGACCCTCTGCTCCTTGTCTTCCTCTCCCCCCAGTTCCGTTGGCAGGGGCAGTAGCTTGGCACCTCCCCTTTCTTCCTTCAGATGGCAAAGGGCTAACAAACCTCTTACACACCAATCCTGCTTCTTGCTATTCTCAGAAACAACACTATCTTTTGAAAAGTGAACCTGCAGATAATGAAAACACTCATGGGGCTCTTAAAATTCAATTAAAGGCCGGGCCAGGTGGCTCATGCCTGCAATCCCAGCACTTTGGGAGGCTGAACCAGGCGAATCACATGGTCAAGAGATTGAGACCATCCTGGTCAACATGGTGAAACACTGTCTCCACTAAAATACAAAAATTAGCTGGGCATGGTGGCGCACACCTGTAGTCCCAGCTACTCGGGAGGCTGAGGCAGGAGAATCACTTGAACCTGGCAGGTGGAGGTTGCAGTGAGCCGAGATCACGCCACTGCACTCCAGCCTGGCAACACAGTGAGACTCTATCTCAAAAAAAAAAAAAAAAAAAAAAAAGATTCAATTAAAAGCAAACACTGATAATTATTTGATTTCATTACTTGTACAGAGTATATATATAAATGTGTTAAAGGAAAGTGTTCTTTCCATCTATATCAGTACATATTTTAAAAGTGACTTGTATTGTAATGAGAGGTCAGCTGATTGGCTGCTTTCTCTTTTGACAGTCACATAAAAATTTTCTACATGCTCAAAACTAATTTTCTCTTAATTTTCCCTCTTTAATACCACATGATACCATAAAAAGCACATGTATCTGCTAATGTAAGTACTCTCCATGAGTGCTGATAATTAGCCTTTTTCTCCATCATTTTGGAACTCAGAAAATCATTCCTTTTTGTCATTTCAATGTATACTCTTATCAGAACATACAAATCCTGAAGATATTCTCTTCAAGAAATGGAAGGGAAATTATTCTAAGCATATTAAAGTTCAGCTTTGAAATGATAATGTTTCCAAAAGCCAAAGGCATATGCCAGACATTCAAGAAGCCAAGTTTCCTGTTGGACACATTCTTGGGAGTGCTGGAAGGCACTTATTACCCTGGGCTGCAATACCGATTGAAAAAGAGAAGACTTTATCATTACAAAAGGCATTTATCAGGGTTTTGAAGGGGAGGGGATTTAATCTATAAACATCTCTCTAAATCTCCTACTTGGTTTCTTAAAAACTATTCTTTAAAAGCAAATGCTTTTCAATGAGTCTTAGGCAAATCAGACCAAGAAAGCAATACGCCTGGGTAGAGCAGGGTATGGGGAATCAGTACTGTTATTCCCACAATTAAGGCCTCAAGTGAAGCAAACGCAAACACACAGGGCTCTGAGACACAGGATGTTACGACCAAGGATGGCGCACCACACAGCATGCTTCCCACAGATCAATTTCTTAGCAGAAATTCCCCACGGTAGTAATCAGAGGAGGGTTCACTCCAGTGCTGGGGCTTAGTTCCACCCCAGTATTTATCCCAGTTAGAGATAAAGCAGCTGTGAACAGGACACAGGCAGTACTCACCTCAGCGATCTTCAGCACAGCACTCCCATTCAGATCAAATGTCGGCGTGTAGGTGATGCACAGTAAAACCTTTAACAAGGTGCGAGATGAAAGAACGGACAAGGGGTTAACAGTATGGAAATTCACTGTTGTTTCATATGCCCTTTGTGGAGTCCTGTTTTTATGATTCTTTTGCTATTTGCTTTATCTAATGTTTCTTTATAGCCCACCCACTGCTTTCTCATTAGTGGCCACACAGTGTTTAATAAAGCAGAGACTATCCTTTACAAAATAAAGGCTGCTAATCTCTCCCCATGGAACGGACTTGCAAGACAGGCCAAAAACAGCATCTCTCAACAGCTCCAGGACGTGAGTCCAGTAACAGCAAAAACCGAAAAAGAGTTGTTTAGTAGCAGTCATTTGAAAAATGCCAGGCTTAATGCGAGGCACTCCATATGAATTATCTAGGATGATCTTTTAAAAATAAGTGTTATTATTATTGCTCCTGTTTTACTGATGAGAAAACTAAAACCCTATGATTAAATATGTTGCCTAAGGTCATACAGGTAGCAAGCTGTGAAGCTGAGATCTGAACTCAAGGAATCTGACTCCATGTGCTCGCTCACTAGGCAAAGCCATCTCCACCTCTTCTGGGAGTCAAAGGTGTGTCATTTTCTATTCCTATCCCCTTCCCAAATCCACATGGAATTAGAAATTCTTTTATGGCATTTTCCTCTTCCCTCTTGCAGTTTCCTCCAGAATGCTGCATGGGGTTTACTTACTTCCCTTATTTTCCAAGATACACAGACAATGGGTGGATGACATTTGCAAGATCTTTAAAGATTACTAAAAACTTCACTTTCTACTTGTAGGCCTTTAGGGAACAGATCAATAAAAGACTTTTCTTGCTGCAGAAAACAGACACGAAAGTGCTGGTGTCTGTTCCTTGATCCCAAACCCCACAGCCATGCCCTGCCTGCAGCTTGGCCTGCCAGGGGCAGTTTTCTGAGCATTTTTCTCATCTGTTCAGTTAATGAAGGAGCATGGAAGCCTAGCAAATTTACCTAATACAGGATATACATCTAATCAGTATGTCCAAAAACTGCAGTTGTCAGATGTGAAAAAAAATCTCTCCCCATCTCATATTCTTAGCTGTCAGCTAGGCCGGTCCTAGGAACAGTCACTCCTTCAGAGAAAGTAAGTATGAATGCAATTAAAGGGGAAGAAATACTTTTTGCCATATTTAGTCACAAGAGTGCGTATTAATTGCAGGTGTGCTCTTCAGTCTTTTGATTCTTAAAGGGACTTAATCCAAGAATCCACTCCAGATAAAAATTGGCTCAGTTGGCAGGGCACAGTGGCTCACGCCTGTAATCCCAGCACTTTGCAAGGCCAAGGTGGGCAGATCACTTGAGGTCAAGAGTTCGAGACCAGCCTGGGCAACATGGCGAACCCCTGTCTCTACTAAAAATACACACACAAAAATTAGTCAGGCATGGTGGTGGGCGCTTATAATCCCAGCTACTCAGGAGGCTGAGGCGTGAGAATTGCTTGAACCTGGGAGGCAGCGGTTGCAGGCAGTGAGCCGAGATCATACTGTTACACTGCAGCCTGGGCGACAGAGTGAGACTCTGTCTCCCAAAAAAAAAATTGGCTAAGTGCTGTGGCGATTGAGAAAAAGGGATTAGGGGAGCAATCGCCCCTTGGCTTTATGGGAAATGAAGGCTTCTGTCTCATGACAATCTCTGGGAGTTGGGATTTGGTAGGCAGGGAGGGATGAAAGCTGAGGACAGTGGGGTCACCAGGACCTACCCTGGGCTTGGAGGGAGGCTACATCTTCCAGGCCCCTGTAAGTACACAGTGGTGGTCCCATGGCTGGAAAGCCCTGTCCTTGGCCCCTCCTCTACTTGTTCTACCATGTGGTTTGATTGGCTTCTTTCCTGTCTCAACTCAGATGTCGCCCCCTCAGAAAGACATTCCCGGATCGCCCTCTCTAGTGTGCTCCCCATCACATCTCCTTGTTTCATTTACTTCAGAGCAGACATCAGTCTCATAAATGACTTGTTTGCTTATTTGCAATCTTCTCGTTAGACTATACCATCCGCTGAGCCTCTGAAAGGCCCTCAGGACATTCTCACATGATGCTTTCTTACTTGGAAGTTTTTTATTTTTGGTGCCACGTTTCATGGCAGGGGTGTGGGGAGTCTGAGGTGGTGGTGGTGGTGGCGGCCAGCAGAGGCCACTCAGTCCATCTGGGCTCTTGGTTTTTTTGGTATTAACAATAAAGACTGCCACCACTTTACAATATGAAAATAAGGATGGCAAATATTTGTCTGCATTGGTTAATTATTAACATTGCTTATAGGACTGACAATCGACTTTCTGCCTTCCGTGGCTCTATGCATTCATACAAGGTACACAAGGGTGGGATTAGGAAGAAGCGTTCAAGACCCAGTTTTCTGTGAGCAAGAGCTGCTTTTTGGCAGCAGCGGTTGGAAGTAGGAGCAGTTCCCATGGCGAGGTCTTCATGAGGGTGTTGAGTTAGCAGTATCAGTAATCAAGATTCTCAGGGGAATGCAGGAAGCTCGACCCCCTGTGTTGCAGGGAAGCCCAACATATATAGAGGGAGGCCTCCCTGCAACAGTTCACAGAAGCCCGGGGCTGCATCCAGGCCCCC
The DNA here is from genome assembly GCF_030222135.1 of Aotus nancymaae. Taxonomy (NCBI): domain Eukaryota; kingdom Metazoa; phylum Chordata; class Mammalia; order Primates; family Aotidae; genus Aotus; species Aotus nancymaae. The sequence goes on from NW_026988454.1 coordinate 29,452,070, forward strand.
AGCCAATGCTGACCATGTTCACAAGATGTTGGAAGGAAGGCTTTTCATACCTAATGTCTGGCCACCAATATTCAAAGACTCACTGAGAAATATATATATATATATATTTCTCAGAACTTCCCAGCGCCATACCCCCGTCCCATCTCTCTCCATCTGGGAGATCCAACGGTTTATATTCAAACTTCGCAGGTGCAGGAAGAAATAAAGTCAATCACTCCAGCGGAAGTTCCAAGGAACTCCTTTCATTGGCCCAGGGTCTTAGGGAAGGTGGGGGTTCCTCCCAGGTTAAAAGTCCCCTTCTTTCACACCCCTTTGGATGCCATGTTTGAGTCCCCTTCCACGAACACTCCCTTCATGGAAGCTGTCTTTCTCTCTCCTGATTTCCCCTCTGGAGTCCCCTTCCATAATCTCTCCTGGAAGCCTGTCTTCCCCTCCTAAACTCCATCTGTCTCTAATCCCTTCCACTCAGTGTAGAAGCTGTTTTCCTCTCCTGATTCCATCTTTCTGGAGTCTCTCACTCAGCATCAGAGTTAGTTGTTTCTTTCTCTTTCCTTCTCCGGTTTGTTTCTCTCTCTCTAAATAAATCACTTTCTACAAACACTTTTGAGTCTGGCATTTACTGTGCACTGTGCCATGGTCGCCTCTCTCATTCTTGAGAGAGCAGGAGACCAAGAACCTGGAGAAACATCCTTTCAGGGGAGCTGAGGGCACTCCTAAACCCCTGAACCCCAATATAACATATATATCTGAAAACAACAGGAAATAATGAAAGGACGGTAAAGCACATAAATGAAGCCAGTTCCTTAAGTTCCTGCAGTTTGTTGTTGAAAAGAGCAGCAGATTTTAATTACAGGTCTGATGGTTCCATGCCCTCCTGGGACTCACAAAATATATAAAGGGCAGAGTGTCTAGCCAGGATGATGCAGCAGATAACAATGACTTATCGAAACTGTTGATGTTCCCAGTCCTTAGCATGTATTAATTTGCCAGATTAAAACACAGAGTAGGGGTAGAAAATTTAGGGCAATAACAAATTGAAATCATCTGACTTCCATTGCATAATGAGAGGGCAACAAGTTTAGATTAACATTCTGAGCACGTTGGTCCCATGGAAAACAGAAGCAGCTAAATATCAAGGGCAATTTTATTAAAAATATATCCTTCACAGGGTCATTAAAGCATATTGACTAAATTACCATGGAACAGCAAGAACTTGAGTGATGGGCAGTGTCTTGCAATCTATAACAGCTTGCAGAAACTGCCTCCGTAAATAAGCCACAAGGAAAATAGGAAAAACAGGGGCAAAGCTTTCTATGAAAAGGCAAAAATCATTACAATGGCAAATAAAGGTCCCAGATCACTTTATTTGAAAACTCAATGACTGAACAGCTATTATGTGCAAGAAGCAATCCCTCAATTTAAAATGTGCACAGAAACCCTGTGTTTATAGGGAAAAAAATAGAATTAGACTTGAAAGGAGAAAGCAAAGCTGATTTATTGCAAGATTTGGTCACAAGTGGTAAGAATCTAGTAAATGTGGCCACATTAAGATTAGAGAGGGATGGATGTGGATAATGATGGTGAGTACAAAATTGCAGATGTGCTCTTCTAAGAACATCCTGAATTAATCCTCTCCCAAGGACATGTCCTGGTCATAATCGGGGGTTTCTCTGTCAGGCACACCCTGCCCAGCACCCATGATCAGGGCAGAGCAGAGACTGTGATGTCAGGTCCACAAATGGGACATGATCATGCATGTGATTTAGCATTTAATTGCCGTGTGACTTTGTCTATGTCCTCTAGCCCTTTACCTTTAAATTCCCCTCCCACCTCCCAAGGATATTTACAGGATTAAATAAATTAAATGAATGTTTAAAGAAATAGTGCAGATGAGATGGATCTTTAAGGCTTTCTTCTCACAGAAGCTACACAAGTCTCATTTGATGTAGCTCATGGTAGCTATTCCAACATAGATGATTAAGCTTATTTCAAGTAAAAAAACTTAGAAATATCAGATAATCCATATTGAAAAGGATAAAACCTTTGGTTTTCACTCCATGTCTTATGAAAGCCACAAGTTATCATTCTTCTGACCCAGCTCCACTTTCTTCTTTCTGTTCTCCATTTTAGACTATTATTCAATTCCAGTCATTATTCACTAAGGTTCTAATTGTTGTGGGATTACAAATATAAAGGAAGCACAGTCTTTGACAAAAAAAACAAAAAAATCTCATCATTTATTGGAGAAATGAATGCCTGCAACTGTTCTTCAAGGCTGACTGTGATAAATGCTTCTGCAATTGTGAGGTATATAATGATTTGGAAGGCTAGAAGACAATAACTTTGGAAAAGATACACTTTGCAGATGAGAAGACATGTGAACAAAGCACCGATACTGGAGAGAAAAGGGAGGGAAAGATGCCTCAAGCGAAGGAAGTGTCATGAGCAAGGCATGGAAGTGTGAAAGCAGAGGCCAGGGATGATGCTGGAAAGATCAGCTGGAACTTTGCTGGATGTCAATTTAAATGCCTTACGTTAAGTGTTTCACACAAATTAGGGCTGGTCAGGCCAACAAATCATAACTAAGAGGAGATAAACTAGGGCAAATTGGAAGTCAGAGAGATAAAACAGGCACTTAGTAAGATGCAGATGATGTCAAAGACAGTTCCTAGTTGTTCCAATGGCAATGAATTGGCTGCTGTGCATTTGGAAAAAAGATGCAGGGAAAGTGGAAGGCAATGGTCACCCATGTCTGAAACCTGGGTACCGTCCTACCACTGCCCTCCCACCAAGTCCTACTGTCCGAGTCAGCCTGGCTGAAATCTCTCATACCCCACCATTCCCACATATTTTACCAAGCTTTATATTAGATATTAATGAAGTAACATGCCTTAGAGAATAGGAATGTAATTTGCTCAAATTGCATAATATGAAGTATTTAATGCTACAGAAAGGGCAATTTGGAATAGTTTAGATACACTACTTAAATATGTATACTTACACACACACACACACCCTACTGGATTTCTCAGCTTCTTAGCAGTAAGGTCTACCTTTCTTGAGGCCTGCTTGTTCACAGCACCTTGCTGGGCCCTGGGAGGTGCTGGGAGCAGCTGGGCCCTGGCCAGTGCTCAGCATCTTCTATCAAATGTCCAGATGAATGGTCAGCCTCACAGTTTCAGTGGAACTGTGCATCTATGTGCCTACTCATTACTGTAAAATGTGTAGACAATGTAGTAAAACAGCCCTCGTGGTATGGAAGAAAACTGTTCTGGGCATCTGAATGTCAGATCCAGGTGGCCTGACTGGTGAAAGGCAATTTTTGTAACCATGTAAGGTAATACTGGAGTTTCAGATGATCTACGTAGGGAAATCATAATTTGGTAATCCCTCATTCAGGATTAGCAAATTACATGAATCTGGCAGGACCTCGTTTTGGATGGGGAGAAAATCACCTCTAGTAAAATCAGAAAGGATCTCCCATGAGACATTTCTGATATTTCCCTTTATGCTCTGTTAAAAACCTATCTATCTTCTGTACTCACCATCATAAATGGTAACTTGTATAGGATTTATGAGTTGAAGAGGTCATTTCTGTTAGGTTCCAACAGAGCCCTTTGCAGGACCATTTCCAGAGGACTCGGGGGTGAAGAAGTGATTCCTGAAGTGATGAGAGAGCAACTCCATGGCCAGGCTACATCTCCCTGTGTGTGGCATGATTCAGGCTCCCATTCATTCACTCAACAAGTATCTGCTGAGGTGTTACTAGAGGCCACTCCCAGAGTAGGTGTTGGGCACACAGCAGTGAACAAATAGATAATCTCTAATCTTGCAGAGCTAACATTTGGTATGAAGATAGTCATAAAATAATGAATTACAATAAGCTATAATGAACATTCCGAATGGGGAAAAGCACTGTCCTCTGGAAAGGCATGTCAGGGTCTAACACAATAATACACAAGGTGTAATGCTGTATTCATCCTTTCATGGAACTCTAAATTTCAAGTTATAATACATATAATCAATAAATTAACCTAGGGAACAAAAAGGGTACCATCAAAATGTGAGCTGATTTGAGGGAGTCAATCTACCTCTAGGCCATATGGAGGGCATGAGGGCATATCAAATGAACAAGAAATTTATTTTTTCCTTTTTCTTAAACTGCGAAAAATTATCTTAATGAACACACGTGTCCTTCTTGGGGGGAACTGTGGTTTCCTTTTTCAAAATATCAGATATTATTTATAAATCAAACCAAATAAAATAAGCTACTTAGGGCTCGAAAAAGTACAGCCCACGGAAGGCCTTGCATTTGTCTCTCTTGGTGCATGGAGAAAACCTTAATGCCAGGCGCATTTCAAAGCCCAACTCTGGCTCTGGCTGGGAATTTAGCTTTGTTACTTAACACACATTCCCTTCTGGTCTCTCATGTAGATTGGCTTTAAACTTCATAAAGTTAAAAATCATTGCATAATTCGTTCTCTTTAGAAACATTCCAGTTCTTTTTTTACTCTGTCAAATTTGGCAGCAAGAACAGAAAATTTACTGATTAGCACAGGAATATTGAGACATCAAATGCCCTTCTATGGGGTGAAGGGTGTGCCTGACTTCCACACGTGCAGCCAAATGGAGTGTTAATTGCTGAAAGTGTACCTAGACCATGAAATATCAACAGAGATTTTTTTCCCTCATGGTCCAGGTACAAAAAACAAAGCAGACTTAGTCTTCTGAAGTTCGCAAAATGGCACAATATTTATCTTTGGAGTGAGGGAGGGATCGAGTCACAGAGGAAACAAAGAATTTTCAGAGGACATTTCCTTAAAGTATGGATGTCACAGAGTGATATAATGGACATTGAAGACTCAGAATGGGGGAGGGAGGAGGATAAGGGATAAAAAACTATGTATCAGGTACAAGGTACACTACCCAAGCGACATGTTCACTAAAATCTCAGACTTCACTACTATATAATTTGTCCATGCAACTGAAAGTCACTTGTACCCCTAAAGCTATTGAAATTAAAATAAATAAATAAATAAATAAAATGTGGAACGAAAAAGAGCCATTTTTTCTTACTTGGTCAGGTTTTTCAATCTTGGCACTATTCATGTTTTGGACAAAATAATTCCATTTGTGGGGGGACTGTGCTGCTCACTGAAGGATATTTGGCAGCATCCTGGGCTTCTAACCAATAGATGGCAGTGGCAGTACCCCCATCCCCCAGCTCCTCCCTCCCACTGCCAGTTGTGACAACTGAAGATGTCTCCAGGCATTGCTAAATGCCCCGAGGACAAAATTGCCCCCATAGGAGAACAACTTTCATTCATTTCTAACCCACATGCCTTGTTGACACAGCTCAGAACTTCTATCAATAAGCTTGTCCAATCCCACAGCCCATGGGGCACATGTGGCCCGGGATGGCTTTGAACGTGGCCCAACACAAATTCACAAACTTTCTTAAAACATTATGAGATTGTTTTGAGATTTTTTAAAGCTCATCACCTCTCAGTAGTGTATTTTATGTGTGGCCCAACATAATTCTTCAGATGTGACCCAGGGAAGCCAAAAGACTGGATGCCCCTGCTCTACAACATTGTTCCAATTCCAAAAGGCTCGGAGCTAGAATCTAGGACTTCCGGAGAGGATCTAGGATGAGCCATTGATCCTTCCCTTTGCTTCAGAGACTGTGGACTGCAAGTCACAACAAGTAGTTGGGCTACATCCTCAATCTTTATTTTGACCCTAAGAAAATGCATCAAGTTATTTCATTTCGTAAAACATCTACCACTATTAGCAGGTTATCAAACAAATCACTTTCTGGCTCAACTTGCCGAATTCCTGGCAAATAGCTATTCTGAGAGGTTTTTTTAGGAAACAGATTTTGCTAGAGCTCCTAAATACTCAAGGTAGAAAATCTTTCAAATTACTTATTGGCTTATGGTCATGTCACAGGTTCTTTTCTGGCCTTTATTGATGCCACTAGAAGTTACTGATATTCATCAGATATGCCCTTAGCACCTAATTCTAGGAAATACTGTACCAGTGATATTCATAGAAAAAATATGTAAATATTAATTATATTTAGCTAATTCACCTGAACAAGTAATCTGTTCATTATTTATATTTTCTTCTCCCTTCTAAACTCTCTCCCTTGGCCAAGTCTTATAACTGTCATTTCTAACTAGAGGCCTCACAAATCTATTTCTAGAGTCAACATTTTCCCCAGGTTGTAATCCTTAATTTCAGTTTCTAAACATCTCCAACACTGACATATTAGACCAAATAATTTCTTTGTGCCATTTCATGAAAATCACATCAACCTCAGCAAGGCTCTAATATGGTAAACAGCTAATTTCTTGCTCTAAAATTCTTAATTACCCCTGTAGATATCCCCATCAAGAAACAATCTATTTCTCTACCTTTTAAGTATGAGGTATGGAGTGACCATTAACTTGAAATGACCAATGGGACATCAGCAAGCAAACCAACTAAACCCCCCAAACACTTGGGGGTCTGAGTTCCTCAGTTTTCCCTGCCACTGCCACCACGTAGATAACCTGCCATGCTAGAAAATGAAAGGTTTTCTAATACAAAGCCTTATAAAAAGAGGCACCAGTTTTCTCAGTTGCACCTGATGCAGCAATTGTAAGTCAGCCAGCCCCAGCCAAGCCACCAACTGACCGAAGATGGCTGAGTAAGTCCAGCTGGGATCAGCAAAAGAATAGGACAGCTGAGCCCAGCCTGAACTGCCTACCGCATTTTGGGGTGGTTTCCGATACATGAGGCATAGTCCCAACCATATTTATTTTGGAATATGAACTTGCTTTACTCTTTCAAGTGAATTCCAGGAGATTCCGCCGTGTTTATGTGGCAAGGCAATTTAGTTGGTCAAGATGAGGTCTACTCATTCCAACCCTTAAGAAGAACAAACTGGATCGGTCACAGTTACATGTTGATTACTGCTGGGTGATAACGCATGATTACAGTGGGAAAAAGAAAAGGAAATTACTGTGGAAGGGCTGAGTCAATGGCCTTCCAGCAAGTGTATTAGAACCTGCACCCAAAAGTTGAGTGGAAAAAGACTTACTTTTTTTGTTCCATTGTACAAGTAGTTCATGTTTTAGAAATAGACTCTTGCCTAAGATTTCAGTAGAATGCAGAATACATTTTCTCATAGGAACAAGGATATAAGAAAATCCTATACACACAAAGAATATAACTATAAGCATATAAATAGATATGATGAGAAATCAGTATACAAAAATCAGATTTCTCTTTCATCTAGAACATAGATTAAATATTTTGTATTGGCAATAAATAAAATGGAAAATAATAGAAAAATAAAAATAAAAAATACAATTCTTAAGTATGCCACCATCAAAACTGTACTTAAAGGAATATATATATATATATATATATATATATATAGCCATGTAGAAAATGCTTATGATTTAAAGTATAAAGCAAGCAACAGGTTGACTGTGATGGCTCACACCTCTAATCTTAGCACTTCGGGAGGCCAAGGCGAATGGATCATTTGAATGCAGGAGTTCGAGACCAGCCTGGGCAACATGGCAAAACCCTGTCTCTACCAAAAAATACAAAAATTAGCTGAGCACAGTGGTGCACCCAGGAGGCTGAGGTGGGAGGATCACCTGAGCCCCGGGAGGTCAAGGCTGCAGTGAGCTGTGATTGCATCACTGCACTCCATCCTGGGTGACAGTGAAACCCTGCCAAAAGAAAATAAAAGGGAAAAGAAAAGAGAAAAGAAAGAAAATCCTAAACACACAATGAATATAACTATCAGCACATAAGTAGATATGTTGAGAAATCAGTATACAAAAATCAGTCAACATGATGGGATTTACAATGAACTTTTTCTTTTTTGGAATGCCCATAATGTTAAACTACTAGCATTTCTTTAAACTAGTCTTTTAAAATATTATGCACACATACACACACACACACATCAAAAATTTAAATATAAATATTGAGACATGACGATATGAACTCAGTCTTTCTCTCTCTTAAATTAGCCCCTTAAGACCAGCACTCAACCTACTGGACTCTGGCTGTGAGTCCTGCAGGCAGCTTGGGCTTTCCTTTCCCACCTACTCACTGTCCACGCCACTGCTAGTCACCAGCTGCTCCTCATTGTCCCTGCAAACCAGGTCAGTGCACTCAGTCACACCTTTCTGCATTCAGCCCAGGTGGCCCCTTCCTACTGCCACCAACCTGAATTAAGTCCTGGTACCACTGGCTCAGCCTCTTCCAATAAGATATTTCATGATGCCACTGACTTGGTTCTGCCGATTCCTGGATCATGCTGCAAACCCATCCTCCCTCTCCTCACCTTCCATGTTTAACACCCAGCTCTGGCTGGATCACTTGCCTGCTTATAAAGAGCAGGCCTTCTAGAACCTCTTCAATCTGTCTTTCAGATTCATCATCCACTATTCCTCACTAATTACAGTTTCCATCTCCAGGACATCTTTTCTCTACCAAGAATGCCCTCTCTCCCAATATAATTATCTGTTTACCTATCTTTCAAAATCTAACTCAAATAGCATCCTCTCCTTGAAGGATGTTCTCTCCTGCTAAACACGCTTCTTCCTCCTGAACACGCCTACTGAACTTTTCTTCTGATTAAACATACACAGCTACTTTGAATTATGGTAATAGCCTGCCTCTTCTTGCTTTCCTACTGAATTATAAACCCTTGTCTTTGAATGTTTTGTTTTTAATCCAAGTTTTATGTACTATTGGTAACAAAAATATATTTGCTGAATATACCAATAAAAATAAGGTCTAAAAAAATTCAATGCAAATAAGTTCAATAACTTATTTTTTCAAGTTTAACCTGTAACAAACGTATTTTGACTTAATCTCACAGCTGGATTTTTAAAAAGTCAAATTTCACTGGTATGCTCCAGGTAACACCCTCACTCTCCTTCCTTTTCTCTTTCCCTCTCAGACGCTGCAGAATGAGAAGCTCATCTCAAATTGTCTCTGCCAATATAAACATAGGACTTTTGATAGTTTTATTGTTGATACTTACAGACCTCACCAAGCAAGCCCCTCAAGATAGGGTTGTTAAACGGCTAGAGCCAACTTGAGTCTCTAGATCTGCAACACTTAATAATTACAGAGCTCTTATGGAATAATCAAATCACAAGAACTCCACCTAGCAGGATGGAACAGAAACATTAGCTCAGCTAAATAGAGGGTGTTTTCCTTGGACTGTGGACTCATGGCTGATGGTTAGGACCTTAAATATACTGAGGTGCTGATATATGATAATTTACAAAATTATTCTTTTAAGCTAGAGAGCTACAGTTCAATTTATAGTAGTAAATATGAGGGCCTTCTTAAGTAATCAGAAATATGAGGATATGCACAATATTATTCACATTTTACAAATCAGAAAATTGAGGCACAGATAAAGTAACTTCCCAAGGCTACCAGGCATTCTAGCTCCACAAGCTGCATTCTCACCATTTTGCTACAAGATATTTTGAAAAAAAGAAAAAGTAAAAAGAAGTCAAAAGGCAACAGAGTTCCTTGATTATTACATAAAACAGTCACACCATGCCATTCTCGAACACTTGCAGACACACTTGACCACAAAACGTTCCTCAATGAATACGTATCTAGTGTGAGGGATTTCCACTCTCTCTTATGTTTCATTATCTTCAGAGCCATATTACTCACATTGACCTTACAGTTAACTCAAACCCCTAGGTCTGGAGTGTTGTCTTCTCTACCTATCTGAAACTATACATCCGCCGACCATATAAACTCTCAGCCCTGCTACAAAGCCTTTCCAGAAAAACATAAAGTGTTGAAAAGGCAATTCTGTTATCAATGACTGTTTAAACCCAGCCAAGTAACTAAACCATTCCAACTTCAATTTATTTATAAAGAGGATTTGATGATGTAGGACATTATTTCAGTTCTAAAATATAAACCCATGTTGATCTTTCTCATTCTTGTACTCACAGATTATTATCTATTATCTCAATTTAGTTTCTTTGGTTTGTTGTTTATCCTAGTGGGCCATTAAAAACTACCACATGTGTTTCTGTCTCTCCATTAGTCAATAACTAAATTAACAAGGAATTAGTAAGCTATGTGCCAGATGCTGTGCTAGGCACCAGACGTATAAAAACAATACTCATAGTATGTCACTAGTTTTCCCTTAGTAACTAGTGAAATTTTCAAGTCATGCCTGAGTCAAGAGCTTAGGAGACATCACAATGTGTAATGGAAACCAAGTAAAGTGAAACCGTGGATCAGTGGGGACTAGCAGATTTATGTATTTACTTGATTTCTGACTTTATCACTAGCCTCCAAATGCAGACTGTGTTTTTCTTTGGTTTTGTTTTCTTCACCACAGGATCTTCTGTGCCCAGCACAGTGCCTGGCACAGAAAACAATCAAAGATTTGCTGAATAAATGATTACAAAATCAAAGAACCTTCCCATTCTATTTGGAACTAGAGAAGATCTAGAGTAAGTGATGGGGGCCTCTGCGTTTATACTCACTTAAATAAGATTATGTGGGAAAAGTTTTAAGACACTTAATAGAGTGATTCTTAAATATAGTTAACACTTGGAAATGGTGGTGCTTTAAAAAGATATTAATAGGCCGGGCATGGGGGCTCACGCCTGTAATCCCAGCACTTTGGGGGGCCAAGGCGGGTGGATCACGAGGTCAAGAGATCGAGACCATCCTGGTCAACATGGTGAAACCCCGTCTCTACTAAAAACACAAAAAATTAGCTGGGCATGGTGGTGCGTGCCTGTAATCCCAGCTATTCAGGAGGCTGAGGCATGAGAACTGCCTGAACCCAGGGGGCGGAGGTTGCGGTGAGCCAAGATCGCGCCATTGCACTCCAGCCTGGGTAACAAGAGCAAAACTCCGTCTCAAAAAAAAAAAAAAAAAAGAAAGAAAGCTATTAATAGATAATATGAAAATCTCCATCTGAAAAATAATGCACAAACTCTTTAAAGGAAAATCACATCTCTAAGCTTTCCATGTTTGTTACTTACTTTTTCATATATTTTTACCATCTGCTGAAGGCTGTCAAATCAAAGGATAAAGAAAGATGTGACGAAACTTAGCAAGAATTTTATCAATATGTTTGCAAAGGAGAAAAAGATTCTCATCACTCAACTTATGAGCAGGAAGAGGGAAGGCTGTGTGAGAACTATTTACTTAGCAGAATCACATATTTTAGACACTTCACCGCATTAACTGCACAAACAATATGCTTGCAAGCTTGTTGGATCAACCTCCAACAACGACACATTCAGGAGTTAAACATTTTTCATCAAATGTTGGATTTTTCCTTAATGCTAGAGATTGCTGCAAATCTTCTGAAGTGTCTTGGTGGCTTCAGGCTAAGAAGAGATTTCTCCGTTATGAGAAGCAAGACAAATTAGCCATTTCACTCTCAAACTTCACTAATGATCACATTCTTTCCAAAAGGAACTCTAGAAGACCAAACGCCCAGAGTTGAGAACATCAAAGCTAACCATCTGAAGAAACATCCCAAGTGTAAGACTCTGCCATTAAAACATTACCGAGAGGGGACTTAAACACAGTCTTTCTTCCTTTGTCCTGTTTTTTGCTCCCATACCAAGGCACTGACGGCAGTATTGATACATAATTTAAAAGCACACTCCCCTCCACTTTGTAATACCAGAACTCTAAATGGATACCTTGAAGCTTAGGAATACCAGCCACACAGATAAACTTTTTGTCCACGATTCACTCACCTGTGTATTTTCTGTAGATGTTTGCTAGTCTTTTGTTACATAAAAATACCCCAGTTGGGTGCAGTGGCTCACACCTGTAATTTCAGCACTTTGGGAGGCCGAGGTGGGTGGATTACCTGAGGTCGGGAGTTTGAGACCAGCCTGACCAACATGGTGAAACCCCATCTCTAATAAAAACACAAAAAAATTAGCTCGGCATGGTGGCACATGACTGTAATCCCAGCTACTTGAGTCAGGAGAATTGCTTGAACCCAGGAGGCGGAGGCTGCGGTGAGCCGAGATCGTGCCACTCCACTGCACTCCAGCCTGGGCAACAAGAGCAAAACTCCAACTCAAAAAAAAAAAAAAAAAAAGAAAACCACAGAATACCCCAACAGTAAATTACACTCTTTCCCTTTCTCCAACTCTGACACACACATGCACACACACACACACACACACGCATGCACATACACACACATACACACCCAGACCCATTAGCTAACTTAGTGGAAAAGACACTTTGATTCTTCTTACGTGTGAATTTAGCTCATAGAACTAGTGAGGGAATACCACTATCATGGGAGGACATAGAAAACACACAGGACTCTGAGCCACTCCTAGTTTTACCCCTCATTAGCCTGTAACTTGGCTTTTCTGCTCCATCATCTATACAAGAAGAAGAGTAGTGACTAGCACCCACAAGTCTCCCTGGATAGACTTAACAGGCAAGGTAACCCACCATTTAAAAGCACAGGTTTAACCTCAGGCTGAATTATGATTCAGATAGTGGCCTGGTCATTTCACTAGCTGTGTGACCTTAGCATCAATGTGCCTGGTGCATAGTAAGTGTCAAATGATCAGCCCCTGTCATTTCTCCTTTAAAAATTGTAAAGCACGCCACCAGTATTCACTTCTATTATCTAAAGATGCACATAAAACAAGATAATCAGTAATAGAATATTCATCAAACGCCATCTCAGTGTCCAGTATCATCTCCTTCCTTATCGCCAAAGCCAGCCTGCCCTCCTCAGATAGGACACTCACATCTCTCACATGCTTACAGAGCCGATGGCCAGCCATAATTCCACGCCGCAGCCTTTGAAGACTCAGCCAGCTGTATCAGTTAATAACCTCACTAAAGGTTATCCATCAGAAAGAAGGGAAACAAGTCCTAATTATTCTTGTCAGAGAAGTCATTAGATGCGTACCATGGCTCCTATATAGTCTGTCTGGCATTTATGGAAACAGCACACCCCACAGGAAAATGTTGCCAAAGCAGATGAGTATTTAACCTAAGTATTCAAAAGGCTACTAATCCATTTCAAAGGTAATCTACCTTCAGAGAATCTTTCTGATTCACTACAGTTCTGACCATTTATTTGCTCAAGCTGTAAAATTTTTATTTGGGTTCCATAGCCATTTCAATAAATCAAACTTGCCTTTTCTCCCCTTCCTGTTACATAGTAAAACCATGTGGAATGCAGTTCCTAGTCTGAGTGATTTAACCTCATTCCTATTTAATTTGTCAGAAGCAAGCATCACTGATTTTTTTAACCCTCTGGTTGAAGGTCTAGGGCCTCCTTTCTAAATGAGAATACTATCCTTGGGATATTGGATTTCATTATTGGCTAGTTTCTGTTTAATCTTGGAGAAATCTCCACAAAAGGAAACTATGTTATTTTCTTTCCAGGAATTTAATACAATTGCTCCATACTCTTTAGAGTTTGACTTGGTTCAATTTCTCATGTTTATAAGCACTAACAGATACCAATATGTGAATAAAATGCATGATCTAACTTCTAAAAAATAACACCTAGAATCTGATATAAAAATGTGCCATGCTCTGGCTGGACAAATGAAAACTGCATGATGTGGCTTTATCCCTCCTGATTAATATATCCAGACCAACATTTGAAGATGTCCACCATATCTTGTTTTAAAAGATTTTCTGTGCCTACAAAATACTTATATAAAATGACTGGAAGATTTTTACAGGAAATTTCTTAAATAATTTATCATGAGAATGAGTCATGTAGAAGCACCAAGACTAAATTAACATACCCTTCATATGTAATGGAAATCCAATCTTTTCCCTGGGAACTCATCTAATTCTCTCTTCTATAAATATAATTTTTGGGAGAATACAGTAAAAGCATTTAATACAGTAATGATATTAGCAAAACAAGGACTTATGTAAGAGGCTTTACTTGGGTCATTATAAGTATTACAGAATTACAAGATAAAGGGGTGCAGGCTTTTGGAGATTACTAAAATGTTGATATAGAAATTCCTTGTGCAGAGAGAAGGGAGATAGAACATATTATTCTAAGCCAGAAAGTCTATACTGTGACTCAATCTCTATACTGAAATAAGTATTTTGAATCTCAGAAATGGGAAATGATCATGGAACCCCCACTTGTGACCTATCAAAGTCAGGTTACCATCAAGTTTTATTTGATGTTAATAATAACATTACCCAAAGTATAGTTATCTTATCATTAATTTTCTAGCAGCTTGGCCAAAATGTTTATCTAAGATAAAAGTATACTACACAAAATTAACTTCAGGCTAGGTTTATTGTGAATTGAAGTATTTCCTTCCAATCCTGATATTTAAATAGTTAAAAATAATAGCATGTTTCCTGATCATCATCGCTCCATTGCTCCTCCCTTCTAAGCACCTCTGCCTCCAAGCAATCACCATCACTCTCTACTTCTGTGAGATCAACTTTTTTCGATTCCACATGTGAGTGAAATCATGGTATTTGTCTTTTTGTGCCTGGTTTTATTGTATTTAACATAACATCTTTTGGGTTCATCCAGAGTTGTAGTTAAATTGGAGGAATAAATTTCAGATCTATTGTATAGCAAGGTAATTATATTTAGTGACTATATATATCTATTTTGAGACAGAGTCTTACTCTGCTGCCCGGGCTACAGTGCAGTGGTACGATCTTGGCTTACTGCAACATCTGCCTCCTAGGCTCAAGTGATTCTCCAGCCTCAGCATCCCAAGCAGCTGGACTACAGGCACACACCACCATGTCCTGCTAATTTTTGTAATTTTCTGTAGAGATGTGGTTTCGCCATGATGCCTAGGATGGTCTCAAACTCCTGGGCTCAAGCCATCCCCCTACTTTGGCCTCCCAAAGTGCTGAGATTACATGCATGAATCAAATGCCCAGCTACAATATACTCTTGAAAAACAAACAGTGGCTGTTACGTGTTCTCACCACAAAAATGATGGAATGCATTTGTTAATTAGCTAGATTTAACCATTCCACAAGGTATACATACTTCAAAATCATGCTGTACATAGTAAAGCATACTATGATATCCATCAATTAAAAAAATTATAGCATGTAACAAAGGCCCTTATCTTTTTAAGCATTTTGGAAATCTCATTGTAAAGACTGATTTATTGTTTTTCTTTTTTCTGACAGTGTCTGATTTTCTTCCCAGATATTAACTAAAAATACTAAGGTTTATAATGGTGTCACTGGAAAGTCCATTAAAACAGGCTTTCCATGATTTCTGGTAGAGTTAACCTGTGTCAGCTCCTATCCTCAACAAGGCTAGCAGAAGGCACTTCTGGGCTGGATGGAATCAGAAAGCAAGTACAAGTTTTCAAAACAGGTGCTACTGTTGGCATAACCATTAAACATTCTGCTTGTGCATAGCTCCTAGAAGAATGGGTACTTCCTCATTTTAATTTTTAACACAAATCTCTGTATTCCACAAAAACTATTACTGGAAGAATCTCCAGAATAATATATAATCTGTGACTTGTGTCTCTCAGTATGACACCAAAGCTCACTCTCCAGTATTTGGAGACCTAATAGCAGAAGAAAGATTCACAGGTTGCACTTGGAAGTTACAGAAGTGATTAGCTTAGCAGTTGGCCTCACTTCTTTTTCAAGAGTGGCACAGAGATAGTGAAGTAAAACAAAGCTAGAGGGGGTCACTCTGTGGTGCCAAACTTAAAGGATAAGGTAAAACTGTACATTCCAGAATCAAAGAGAGTTAAAGATGAATGAGATCCTCAAGATCAGCCAGCTCAGGCATCATCAATATTCACTGTGTTTAAGAATCACTTGGGATGCTAGTGAAAGCTGCACCTTCCTAGTCCCATCCACTGAGATTCTGACTCAGCAGCAGGAGCAGCAGTGGCACCAGCAATGATATATAACATTTCTAAAGCACTTGCTTTGTGCCAGATACTGTGCTATGTTTTTTTAAAATGTCACCTTACTTCATTCTCAAACAATCTTATTTGGTAGGTACTACTATTGCCCCCATTTTACAGACAAAGAAATCAAGGTAGAGTGACAGGCATCTGCCCAAGGACATGCTGTTAGGAAGCAGAAGAATAAGAATTCAAACCCAGACTTGTTTCAGAGTTTGAACTCTTAATAATCACCCTGAACTAACCACCAACAGGGTAAGGGTGAGGCCCAGGGCATCAAGAAAATGTCATAACTCCAGTCAATCATTTCTGCATGGTGAAACTGAAACCAGGAGAAGTGCAGTCTCTTATCCAAGAAAAAAATCCTTCAGTGCACTTGCAGGAAGAAATCCACCCCTGGATGACACCAACTATTCCTGAATATTCCTCAACATATGTTCCTCTAGGGAGGAAAAGGACAGAATGCATTATTAAAAGCTTTCTTGTTGGTTCCTGCTGTGTTACCGTGACCAAGGTGCTGTTACAGGCCAGAGTTTCTCTCCTTTTCTGTCCAACTCACCATTCACTCAGAGAACATGACACACTCTGGTCAGCATAAGGGACCCCCAATCATGATGATTCTTAAAAGGGAAAGCAGGAGGGAGAGATGCTATCATAATGGGAAGGTGGTAGTTGGACTGAGGGAGATAAGTTTATAACCTGAAGGAAAAAAAAGATGTGATTCTGATATACCTTCCAACTGTGGTCTTTCTCCCCCTAACCTGACCATTCTGAAATCTCAGTATATATCAAAATATTATCATTATTATTGCTTTAACATATGCAAATAGGCAGACTACCCAGAATGATCAGATCTACCCCACGCTGGAACTACTCACACACATTCTCTTAAAAGGTTACAAATATACTAACAGCCTTTAATGCAGAATGAGTCCAAAATGTCACAAATTTATGGAAATTTGTCCCTTTTTGATGTTAAACCATCAGAGTAATTTAGGGGGACCATGAGCAAGAATAACAACCATTGTTCGGAATGAAAGATGAGCTAGCATGACCACAACACAGAGGCATTTTCAGATAACAAGTGCAGGGGATCAGAATGTGTTTCTGTCCCAGTGACGCACACTGGTGGCCACGTCAAACCAACCTTCATCACTTCCACCTGCAGGTCCTCGTTGAGCGAAGGCGTCACTTTCACGGCATTCAGGATCTGATTGAGCAGCTGCTTCTCATCAGAGTCTGTTTCCATGGATACAAACCTCTCTTCCGACAGAAGCTTCTGTAAAGAGGCACAAGGCAGTGATCACAGATAGGCTCTTCCCTGCTTCCTTATTCGGTTGTATCTTATTATGGATTGATGATCAGTCTTACTAGGGGGGCGTGTAGCTGGAGGCTATTAGGAAAGAACTCATGCTATGTGCCATTAAAAAGAAAAATTCAGCTGGGTTTGGTGGCTTACATCTGTAATCCCAGCACTCTGGGAGACCGAGGTGGGTGGATCATGAGGTCAGGAGTTTGAGATCATCCTGGCCAACATCGTGAAACCCCATCTCTACTAAAAACACAAAAATTAGCTGGGGGTGGTGGTGGGTGCCTGTAATTCCAGTTACTTGGGAGGCTGAGGCAGAAGAATTGCTTGAACCGGGCCGGGGGGAGGGGCGTGGAGGTTGCAGTGAGCCCAGATTGTGCTACTGCACTCTAGCCTGGGTGACAGAGCAAGACTCTGTCTCAAAAAAAAAAAAAAAAAAAAAAAATGCAAATGGTTTTTGGCAAAGACCTTTTCCTGCTATTGGATTATTCATTCTAAATTTCATCAAATAAAACTCTAATGTGCTGGCCCCATATAGGGTATTTAGGTAGTGGGGCTGAAGAATGTTCCTGCTAAGAGGAATCAAGCCCTGCTAAATAGTCACGCACACACATATACTTTCTAAATGTGGCTTCATCACAGGAAAGAAGGTCTTGTAGACAACAAGTTCATTTTTCAGGTTTTTATCTTTTTACTTTCTAATGTGACCTGTCATTTATCCAGGAATTATTTAGAAATCCAGAAATCTTAATGTATTTCCCCATCAGAAAATGCATCCTAAAAACCTAAACAAGACGACATTCATTTTCATGAGGACTCCCAGGAGTCCACCTCACAGGATAGGCTTTTTCTATTTCTCTTTCTCATTTTCATAAAATTCTTTTTCAGATTGTATCAAAACCCACCTGCCCACAACTTCTACTCCCTCATCTTCCCCCAGAGACACACGGATTAGGCTTCTAAAATATCTGAAACCAGCTATCAAGTCCACCCAAATCTTGTCTTCTCCACACTAAACCTCTTCAGGCTCCTCCAAATGTTCTCTGCCAAATAAGGTTTCATTGTGTTCTTCTGCTTAGAATGTGGCCTCAAGAGTGGTCTGGTATTAACAAGTGATACCTAACTTGGATCACATTCTCAAGTCAAATGAGCTTAGCTGGTTGTCACAGCACATTCTTTGCTGACTCACCTTGAAACCCCTAATTTTCATTCACAAGGACAGCAATTAAGCTGTTTTCATCCATGATGTCTTGGTGCAATTGATTTCTGAGACCCCAGTATAGACGTTAATATTTTATCTCTATTCAGTTTGTTCTTTTCCAAAGTGGCTTCGAGTTGCAGCCTGTGAAGAACTTTAAGAATTCTGATTCATCCAGTGTAATGACTCCCTCTTTTACCTTCATGCCACTGAAGATTTTAAAAATGTATTTCAAACATTTTTATTTAAGCCTCCCTGAAATCTTGCCTATATTCTTTCAAAAGGATTTTTTTTTTTCAAAATCATGTGATATACCCAGGAAAGCCCAGAATTAGAGTTTATATACAACTGATTTTTTACTTAAAGTGATAAAAACTGAGAAGCTCTAAAAATGTGCCTAAAGTTAGGAGGTAGCAGGGGGTGGTAAAAGGAAGACTCACAGCCCACCAAGTTGCTTAAGTTAATAAGATTCAGTAAGCCCTTGAAAACATGGCACTGCAATTTAGAATATTCCAGGGTTAAAGAAAAAAAAAGAGAGAGAGAAGCTAAATGGAAAATCTACACAATACTAGAGAAAAGAGAGAGAGAGAAGCTAAATGGAAAATCTACACAATACTAGAGAAAAAAGAACAAAAGCGGCAGATCAAAACAAATTCTCATCCATTATTAATAACATTATTGATAATGTTTAAAAGATTCAAATGCTGCTGTGTATTAAAATATACATTATCTAATTCCAATCTGCTGGGGGAAAAAGAGCTGTTTCTATTTCATAAGTTTTATCTCTTAAAAAGTATTAGGAACCTTTCTGAACCCAAAAAGCTAACTATGAAGTAGTTCATACTGACATGAAAAGACATCTGACAGATGCCACCGTGGTTTATCCATGGCCACACTGAACAAACCCATGCAGGCTTCAACTTCACAGTGCTTGTCTCTTAGAGGCCAACCACTTTAAAAAGTCTGTGTGTTTACATAGTCATCACCTTTTTACTGCCAGAATTAGACCCATTATGTTTGGTGTAAAACACAAACCCAAAAAATGTATTCAAGCAAATCTGACTTTTCTTATTCAATCAAATGTCTTTTTTCTTCCTAATCTTGCTCTGGAAATAAAAGATAGTAATCCACTCATCAATCTAACTGTGGAATGAAAAACAAAACAAAATCTTTCCAACTTACCATCAATTTTTATTATATAGAACCTTAGATATTGAATGTATAAAGGATTTGAATTGGTATGAACAAAATCCATATTTGTGTGGGCTTAGCTAGGTACCTATGAATCAGTGTCTGATCACAAAGGTTCAATGAAATAATGCTGTATACAGAGAAATTCTGGTGCCTATACGAAAATCCTGTTATTTTCCATGGTTATTTCCTTAGTCCAATCAAATTTCTGTCTGAGTCTTTAAACAACCAGTATTTAAAATGTTAACTATTTGCCCATTCAGTGCCAAAGTGGTCTGTCAATTTCTATTATCCCATTGCATTCAGTCAAAGCCATACCTGCATCCCTGCCAAAGCATGTTGGGCCAGCTTCACATTCTTGGATTCCAAAGCCAACTGGAGAGGCAGCAGGCATTTCTCCCTGGCAAACACAAAAATAAGGACAACATGTGAGCTCAGCAAAGCTGGCAGTCAAGTGATATAAGCCTTATGTACATCCACCCCCAAATGACACTACACACATACACAAAAATTATAACCAATAATAAAAATGCACATGGGCTTAAGAGAAAACACAGCAAATAAACTGTGCAGAAATAGCCCATCAACCCCTTGCCTTCTTGGTATAGCTACAAGAAGAGCAAACACAATGACCTAATTAGTACCTGGTACACTCATTAGTACACATTGGGACCCCAGCCAGTCTGTGAACATGCTTTGTTCTTTCCCAAATTAACAGCAGTGCTCACACCCAGCACACCTGGGGTGAAGAACTCTAGGAAGCACCATTAAGTAGATTTCTATGTCTTGCTTCTACCTCTTCCTTACCTGGAAATTATATGCATCACCACCAGCATTCTGCCTCATCAATATACACCAAAATTCTATTAGTTTATCAATTCCTCCCCAACTCGAAGTATTCAACAATAATTTGTAAATTTAACATTTGCTCTATAGTCTCCATCAAGAAGTAGATCTTGTGATAGGTTCTTAATAAACATGTTTCCAAGACAGAAATACAAATGAACCATCAATAGCACTGGCTGCTAAGAGGTGCCTGGTTGCAATATTATCTAGTGTCATGGGAGAGACCAAAAAAAAAAAAAAAACCCACCCAAAAACCAAAAACCAAAACAAATAAAAAACCATGGAGAGCTACTTGGATATTTTAAAGCTTAAAAAAACAAAAACAAAACAAACAAACAAACAAAACAGGGCTTTGAATTATGTTAGGAATAAACCAAAAGAGTTACAAAGACAAAAATATCTGTTAGAAGCATCTACTCTAAATAATTAAACAACAGACCAATAATTTTAATCAACCCATTATTTCCCTCTGGTGTCACTAGCACAAAAATAAAATGTGACTTCATTTTACCAGGTTTCTCTGCCCCCACTTAAACCAGAGCAGTCCCATTCCTATCTGTTTTATATTTTCAGCATAAATTGAAAGATACATTGACTTTAGAATGTGAAAGCTACCACATTAGACTACAGGATTTCATCGTTGGAGAATAAGGGTTACTGTCATAGAACACAATGAAACACAAAGTTAATTACAGCTCTGACTTCCCCCTGTCCACTTGCAGCTCTGCTGCTTTTCCATAAAATTCTTCTATCAGCAGCTCCACAACCAAAGAAGTGAGAGTCATACATTCTTTAATATACCAGCCACACAGACTACAAAAACAGACTATCAGGAAAAATATTTGCCTTCCTACTCCTCACCTTTCCCCTCATCAACCCAATATTACAATATTCATTTTTATGGTGACAATTAACACTACAGCCATTTTTCATTAGATTCATCCTTTGACAGATGGATAAATTACCCAACTGTGTTACATCCAGTTGGGTGGCTGTAACTTTGTTACTGCTATAACTGTGACAAGCTGACAATAAGATAAGGCAAACACTGTAGTGCAGTCAATTAGTGCAGGAATAGCTGATTTTTTTTTCTAATTTTGTTTCTTTTGTTCAATGATAACCAGTTTAAGAGCTTAGAAAAATTAAATGGAGGCATGAAGGTAGAGTGGGAAGTAGAAAGCATGGGCAGATGGTATGCTAACAGAAGCAGCACAGAACTTCATCTGTAAACCCTTGGAACAATCAAATTTCCACCAGGATTAATCCACTGTGAAACAATGTTCAACTTGGATTTGGAGTCAGATTGGCCAATGAAAGGGCATATTAGAAGGGAAAAAGCATAGAGGTCCAAAAGTCTTACAGCCTAATAGCCCAGGGAAGAGAAAATCTATCCAGTAGCTAAGGGCTAAAAATGTACAAGTATTTACACATTACTCATTGGGTACCCAATGAGATTGGATGCCATGTCCAGCAACAACAAGGACCCTTTTGGAAATGCTCAACCTGTTGACTCTTGGAAAGCAGCAATATGTTCACCTATCCATATTACTCTGCCATTTGCAGTATTAGCCCTTGAAATCCTTATTCCACTCTCTCACCTGCTTATACATTCACATGACTGATACCATTGACCTGAGCCAGGTTGCTGACAAATGCCAGGATCTCCAGATTGCACCACCACCAGGGGACATCACTGCACTGTTCCCATGCAAGCCATGGTCACCAGGCAGGACTGGTAGAGGAAGGTGGTTCAAATAGGATTTGGCTGAGTTGAAAGATATGGGTGTTTAGCAGAAAGAACATGGACTGTGGAATCACACAGATGTGAATTCAAATGCTAAGCATCGATAAGTTTTGCAGTCTCAATTGGGATACTAAACTCTGTGGGTCTTAGCTCCCTTATCCATAAAAAGGGCATTTTAAGACCAATCCTGCAGAGTTGGAGTATAATATATAGATAATATGTAGATGATATTTGTATCAGAGATTGTCAAACTTTTTTGGTAAAGAACCCCATAATAAATATTTTAGACCATGCATTCCAAATGGTCTCTGTCCTAACTATTCAACTCTGCTAAAGCAGAAAAGCAGTAACAGACAATTAGTAAACCAATGAGTCTGATTATGTGCTAATAAAACTTTATATACAAAAACAGGCAAAAAGCCAGACTTGGCCTACAGGCTGTAGTTTGCCCAGCATTGATATAGACAAAGTGCCCAGCACAGATCATGATCTTCAGCACGGGACAAGCAAATCAAATCTTTTTATGTATCCAGAAAGATTTTGCACAGGACAGTGACTAACTGTCCCGGGAAGGTCACAGCAGAGGCAAGCACAGCATCAAGATCTCCCTTATACAATAAATGCTTTGGGGAAATATCACTACAGACAAAGATTTCATCTGGATATTAAACCAAGGCACTGCATCATTCAACCATCCATCCAATCATCCATTCAAACAACATTTGTGTGCCTCCTGTGTGCCAGGCAGCATGCTGAGAGCTAGGGAAGGGTCAGCAAGGAACAAGTTCATAACAGGTACCTGCTTTCATTAGTATTCATGGGACAAAGAGAGAAAAAAGAAAATTATTGTTTCTCTCATCTTAACTGTCACTACAACCTTCTTACCTTTATTCTAAATTTGAGAAAATTGAGGTTCAGAAAGGTTTTGTAGCCTGTCCAAGGCCACACAGTTAACATGTGTTGGAAACAAACTCAAATTCATCTGACTACCAAGAACAAGTTCCTTCATGGGACAAAGAGAGAAAAAAGAAAATCATTGTTTCTCTCATCTTAACTGTCACTACAACCTTCTTACCTTTATTCTAAATTTGAGAAAATTTGAGGTTCAGAAAGGTTTTGTAGCCTGTCCAAGGTCACACAGTTAACATGTGTTGGAAACAAACTCAAATTCATCTGACTACCAAGAACAAGTTCCTTCCAACTTCCTTTGGTCTTATAAGATCAGAGAAAAGCTAGAATAGATGTGTTTCTTAACTCATTTTAGTTCTTAACACACACACACACACACACACACACACACACACACACACACACACACAATCTGGCAAAGGACCCTCTTCCCAGGGGAGGGTGCCTATCATTTCAGGGAACC
This sequence comes from Aotus nancymaae, assembly GCF_030222135.1. Taxonomy (NCBI): domain Eukaryota; kingdom Metazoa; phylum Chordata; class Mammalia; order Primates; family Aotidae; genus Aotus; species Aotus nancymaae. Next base: position 29,475,677 of record NW_026988454.1, read on the forward strand.
CACGGATCCCCAAACCTCAACTCTACATGGATCCCAAGTTAGGAGTCCTTGCCCTTGGGGGAAAGAACTCTGCTCAACATTCAAGGTCTGTATCAGATAAGAGGGCAGTGTAACCTGGCTGGGGTTCTGCTAGGACGGCTTTGGAAGAGATGCTACACTGAGCCCTGAGTAGCGCTGTGTGTGTGTGTGTGTGTGTGTGTGTGTGTGTGTGTGTGTCTGTATGTGTTTGTGTACACATAGGTATATGCATATATATGTAGGTGTAGGTTACTATAAACATTTTATATTGAAATTGAGGAACAATGTTTAAGAAAACATCTACAATGTCAATAGTGCTTTTTATTGCAAAGTAGTTTCTTCTTACTGTATCTTCAACAGTATTTGCTAAAATAGATATTTAAAATGAAATGCTTAACAAGAGTTTTTTTTTTTTTTTTTTTTTTTGCTAGTAACTACTAATAAGAACAAAAGTGTACCCACCAGTCTAATGCTCTTAAACAGGTAACAAAAATAAACGTGAGGCTGGGTGCAGTGGCTGACGCCTGTAATCCAGCACTTTAGGAGGCTGAGCCAGGTGGGTCACAAGGTCAGGAGGAGTTTGAGACCAGCCTGACCAACATGGTGAAATCCTGTCTCTACTAAAAACACAAAAATTAGCTGGGTGTGGTGTCACGTGCCTGTAATCCCAGCTACTTAGGAGGCTGAGGCAGGAGAATCACTTGAACGTGGGAGATGGAGGTTGCAGTGAGCTGAGATCAAGCCACAGCACTCCAGCTTGGGCAATGGAGTGAGACGCCGTCTCAAAAATAAATAAATAAATGTGAATGAGAACGATTTACTATAGTAGTAACACACAATTGATAGGACAATAATAATCTGTATCAAAGGCCTCTCAACCCCTCAGACCTAGCAGCCCCCTAGAGTATCACAGGCCTCAGATCCTGCCTTCAATTGGAAATGAGCCCATGTGCAAAAGAAGGAAATTCATGGGACATAACTAATTTTGCTGCTTCCTCTGTGATGTCCTGAGAACCCTCCTACCTTCATTTTTTTCTAAAAGTGATTTTAATGAAAGAGAAAACAGGCCTGTTAATTGGGTCTCAGGATGAAATTTATAATGAATATTATAATGAAATTTATAATTGATAATGAAAATGCAACATGGCACACACTGTATTGGAATAAATCATCTTTTGATCTTTCTAGATGCTGCCTCATTAGGAAAAGGGAATAGCAAAAAACCAACATTCGATTACATTAAGTGATTATTTTTTATGCACAGGCACATGAAAATTTATTCTTGCTTAATTAAAGGCAATGTCCCCAGGTTTCGTGTTCTGACATGCCGTTATTTCTTAAAGAAGATTAGCAGTGCTGCACATGCATGAGAAAGGCATCATCTGCACTGTGATGCTACATCTGGTCATGTCAGTGAGACTCAACCTACTTCCTTAACTGCACTGTCATGGTTAACAGACCAGCTTTATTAGGGTGACAGGTAACAGTGGACAGAGGGAAATTAAAACAAGTGAACAAAGGAAGAGTTAGGATTTACCAACAATTATCTTTCAATACAAGCACGAACGTGAACTTTTGAAAAAAATATTTCCGTAAGTTATTAGGGTACAGGTGGTATGTGGTTACATGAGCAAGTCCTTTAGTGGTGATCTGTGAGATCCTGTTGCACTCATCACCCAAGCAGTACACACTGCACTATATTTCTAGTCTTTTATCCCTCGCCCCCCTCCCACCTTTCCCCCCAAGTCCCCAGAGTCCATTATATCATTCTTATGCCTTTGCATCCTCATAGCTTAGCTCCCACATACCAGTGAGAACATACAATATTGTTTTCCATTCCTGAGTTACTTCACTTAGAATAATAGTCTCTAACCTCATCCAGGTCATTGCAAATGCTGTTAATTCATTCCTTTTTATGAGTAGTATTCCATCATATATATGTACAGATATACATATAAATATATTCCATCATATATATGTATAGACATATATATATCCATCATATATCCATATGTGTGTGTGTGTGTGTGTGTGTGTGTATATATATATATATCAGTCACACAGTTTCTTTATCTACTTGTTGATTGATGGGCATTTGGGTTGGTTCCACCATTTTGCAGTTGGGAATGGAGCCGCTATAAACATGCGTGTGCAAGTATCTTTTTCAAATAAAGACTTATTTTCCTCTGGGTAGAGACCCAGTAGTGGGAGAACTGGATCAAATGGTAATTCTACCTTTAGTTCTTCAAGGAATCTCCATACTGGTTTCCACAGTGGCTGTACTAGTTTACGTTTCCACCAGCAGTGTAGAAGTGTTCCCTGATCACCACATCCACAAAAAACATCTACTGTTTTTTGATTTTTTTGATTATGGCCTTTCTTGCAGGAGTAAGGTGGTATCACATTGTGGTTTTGATTTGCATTTCCCTCATCATTAGTGATGTTGAGCATTTTTTCATGTTTGTTGGCCATTTGTATATATCTTCTTTTGAAAATTGTCTATTCATGTCCTTAGTCCACTTTTTTATAGGACTGTTTTTTTTCTTACTGATTTGTTTCGGCTCATTGTAGATTCAGGATGCTAGTCCTTTGTCAGACGTATGGATTGTGAAGATTTTCTCCCACTCTGCGGGTTGTCTGTTTACTCTGCTGACTGTTCCTTTTGCCGTGCAAAAGCTCTTTAATTAGGTACTAGCTATTTATGTTTGTTTTTATTCCATTTGCTTTTGGGGTTTTGGTCATGAAATCCTTGCCTAAGCCAATGTCTAGAAGGGTTTTTCCCATGTTATCTTCTAGAATTTTTATAGTTTTAGGTCTTAGGTTTAAGTCCTTAATCCATCTTGAGTTGACTTTTGTATAAGGTAAGAGATGAGGATCCAGTTTCATTCTCCTACATGTGGCTATCCAATTATCCCAGCACCATTTGTTGAAAAGGGTGCCCTTTCCCCACTTGATATTTTTGTTGGCTTTGTTAAAGATCAGTTGGCTGGAAGTACTTGGGTTTATTTCTGGGTTCTCTATTCTGTTCCATTGGTCTATGTGCCTATTTTTATACCAATACCACACTGTTTTGGTGACTATGGCCTTATAGTATAGTTTGAAATCAGGTAGTGTGATGCCTCCAGATTTGTTCTTTTTGTGGGTTTTTTGGTTCCATATGAATTTTAAAATTGTTTTTTCTAACTCTGTGAAGAATGGTAGTGGTATTTTGATGGGGACTGTGTTGAATTTGTAGATTGTGTTTGGCAGTATGGTCATGATCAAGTGGGTTTCATACCAGGGATGCATGGATTATTTAACATACACAAATCAATAAATGTGATATACCACATAAACAGAATTAAAAACAAAATTACATGATCATCTCAATAGATGCAGAAAAAGCATTCAACAAAATCCAGCATCCCTTTATGATTAAAACCCTAAGCAAAACTGGCATATAGGGGACATATTTAATGTAATAAAAGCCATCTATGACAAATCCACAGCCAACATAATACTGAATGGGAAAGGTTGAAGGCATTGCCTCTGAGAATGGGAACAAGATAAGGATGCCCACTCTCACCACTCCTTTTCAACACAGTACTGGAAGTCCTAGCCAGAGCAATCAGACAAGATGATTTGCATTTGGATGCCAGTAAACAGGAAGTCAAACTGTCCCTGTTTGCTGACGATATGATTATTTACCTTCAAAACCCTAAGGACTCCTCTAGAAAGCTCCTACAACTGATAAAAGAATTCAGCAGTTTCCGGATACAAGATTAATGTACACAAATCAGTAGCTCTTCTATACACGAACAGCGACCAAGTGGAGAATCAAATCGAGAACTCAATCCCTTTTAAAATAGCTGCAAAAAAAATGAAATACTTAGGAATATACCTAACAAAGGAGTCGAAAGACCTCTACAAGGAAAACTACAAAACACTGCTGAAAGAAATCACAGATGACACAAACAAATGAAAACACATCCCATGCTCATGGATGGGTAGAATCAATATTGGGAAAACGTGAACTTTAAGTAACACCAAATACATTCCTGAATGTTAGGGCAAAAGAAACATAAAGGTATCTTACATTTCTGAGGTCTGCTTATACCCTAAAATTCTAGGATTCTGTGACCTAAGCTAATTATCAAACAACTTTCTGAATTTCTTCACATCATAATCATAGCTCTGGTTGAAATGACTTAGATGTGGCTTAACAATGCAGAGTAACATGCTACACATAACTTTTGAAGGTAAACATTTAATTGTCAACCAAACTGAAACTAAGAGAGATTAGGTTACTTGTCCAAGGTCATATGTTTGCAAATGACAGAGCATGATTCAGACTTAGACCATCTTTTCTTTTTTAAAAATATTAAATAGACACAGGGTTTTGCTATGTTGCCTAGGCTGGTCTCAAACTCCTGGCCTCAAACAATCCTCCTGCCTCAGCCTTCCAAAGTGCTGTGATTACAAGCATGTGCTACTGTGCCTAGGCTAGACCATTTGTTTTGAAAATCTGTCCTCAAGCCTACGCCACAACACCTACGTGGATAGCCAGCTCCCACCAACTATGTGTAGGGCACATTGCTTTAAAATGGCAATTCAAAGGTCCACTATGTTAAGAGTGGGGCCAGGCATCAAACAAGTAATGTGAACTCTTACTTCGAGTGGTAATTCATGAAGCAATGCATTGTGTTGACAGTTGGTGTATAGTTATAAGAAGGTGTACGCAGTTTGCATATGTGGAAAAAATCTGGCTTTGGAACTAGCTGCTGAGTTCAAGCCACAGCCAGCACCTTTCCTGGTAGTCAAGATGTTTCCTAATTTGCATATGAAAGATTTTCCACCCTCACTGTTTGACAATCAGGTTGTTAGTATTCATGCTAATGAATATGGATCCTGTAAATTTAAACAGTTTACACCAACACTGATGAATTTTCATTGATTAAGCTTTTGCCAGAGCCAATTTCATTGAGCCAACTGGAGCTAAATTGATTCCTTAATTGATTTTCTCTATAGCGCCGTTAAAATGTTTCCATTTCATTTCTATTTTAATGAAATTATTTTTATCAGTATCAATCCTTTTCTATTTCAAAACAAAGATTGGATTCACCCTTCGGGCACTGTTTCAGGCCCTGGGGATATAGCTGTGAACATAAAATTCCTTTTCTTGTGCAGGCTTTTAAGGTTTTTTAGCAAGCCTATTGCAATTATTAAGTTGAGCATATGAAATTGGCATTTGTGTAGGTCAGATGAGATTGAATATTGGCAATTTCATATGATTCAATCTAGTAGAAATAATTCTAAATCACATAAAATGGTTATGTCCATACTTTACCTCAAGATACCAACTTTTATTGTCCACGATTTTCTTATAAAAAGTACACGAAAAATCCAAACAAGCCAAAAAAAAGAAACGTTAACATATAGCAATGCAAATCAATTAGGGCATTATTTAAGAAAGAGCTCAGCTCACTGCTGGCAGTGGGTATTTCCAGATAGTGGCATGGGAAAATTTTTTTATACTTTCCATTTGTACCAATTTTAATATAATAACTCTAGAGTATACTTGCGTAATCTAAAGAAAATATTTTTTAAGCTTGACTGATGTAAGGAGAGTGGCAGTTGAGTCACGGAAGTGCCATTATTAAAACCTCCAGCATGCCAGTCACCGTGCTAAGAGCTCAGACACATGATCCCACTAACTCTCACAACCACTCAGTAAGGAGGGACCAATACAGTCATGTGCCGCACGACGGTGTTTCTGTCCATGACAGACCACGGTGGTCCCTTAAGATGATAATGGAGTTGAAAACTTCCTATCACCTGAGAAATTTCCTATCATAACTGTCCTAACATCATGCAACACTATACTCACATGTTTGTGGTGATGACAGTGTAAACAAATCAACTGTGCCGCCCGTTGTATAAAAGCATAGCCCATACAATTAGGTACAGTACTTCACACTGGATAATAATAAACAACCATGTCACTCGTTTATATATTTACTATTTTTTTTTATTATTTCACAGCATACGCCTAACTTACAAAGAAAACAGTTAACTGTAAAATGGCCTAAGGCAGGTCGTTCGGGAGGTATTCCAGAAGGCGGCATTGGTACCATAGGAGATAGCTGCATGCGTGTTACTGAACCTGAAGACCTTCTAGTGGGACAAGATGTGGAGGAGGAAGACACTAACACTGGTGATCCTGACCCTGTGTAGGTCTAGGCTAATGTGGGTGTGTATGTTGTTTTTAACAAAAAGTTTAAAAATTAAAAATAGGCCGGGCGCGGTGGCTCACGCCTGTAATCCCAGCACTTTGGGAGGCCAAGGCGGGTGGATCACGAGGTCAAGAGATCGAGACCATCCTGGTCAACATGGTGAAACCTCGTCTCTACTAAAAATACAAAAAATCAGCTGGGCATGGTGGCACGTGCCTGTAATACCAGCTACTCGGGAGGCTGAGGCAGGAGAATTGCCTGAACCCAGGAGGCGGAGGTTGCGCTGAGCCGAGATCGTGCCATTGCACTCCAGCCTGGGTAACAAGAGCGAAACTCTCAAAAAAAAGAAAAAAGAAAAAAAAAAAATTAAAAATAAAGCTTATAGGCCGGGCGCGGTGGCTCACGCCTGTAATCCCAGCACTTTGGGAGGTGGAAGTGGGCAGATTACCTGAGGTCGGGAGGTCGAGACCAGCCTGACCAACATGGATAAACCCCGTCTCTACTAAAAATGCAAAATTAGCCGGGCATGGTGGCACATGTTTATAATTCCAGCCACTCAGTAGGCTGAGGCAGAATTGCTTGAACCTGAGAGGTGGAGGTTGCAGTGAGCTGAGATTGTGCCATTGCATTCCAGCCCAGATAACAAGAGCAAAATTCCATCTCATACATATATACGTACATAAATCTTATAGAATAAGGATATAAAGTATCTTTGTACAACTGACAATGTCTTAAGCAAAGTGTTATTTCAAAATAATAAAAAAGTTAAAAAATTAAAAAGTTTGTAAGATAAAAATGTCACAGTAAGCCAAACAACTTATGATTGAAGAAAGAACATTTAAAAAATAAAGTTAGTGTAGCCTAAGTGTGTAGTGCTTATAAAGGCTATAGCAGTGCACAGAACTGTCCTCGGCATTCACATTCACTTACCCCTCTCTCACTGACTCACCCAGAGCAACTTCCAGTCCTGCAAACTCCGTTCATGGTAAGTGCCCTATGCAGGTGCACCATTTTTTTGTCTTCCATATCTCATTTTTACTGTACCTGTTCTAGGTCTAGTTACACAAACACTTTCCATTGTTACAGCTGCCTACAGTACTCATGCGTAACATGCTGTACAGGATGCCTGGGAGCAAAGGCCTATAGCCTAGGTGTATAGTAGACTGCATCATCTCGGTTTGTATAAGCACACTCTATGATGTTCACACAATAATGAACTCGCCTAATGACACATTTCTCAGGACTATCCCCATCAGTAAGCCATGCATGACTGCATTATCCACATTTATTTATGAGGGATAGAGGGAAAGAGAAGAAAATCACTCCTGGACAAGAGGTAGGACAGGCACTGGACCCCCGAGCTCATGCCTTGGCACTATGAGACCTTAATGGTAATCATTTGTCAATCTCAAACTACATTCGAAGAACTAGAGTAAACATTTTACACACAGCAAGCCTGTGAAGAATTTTCTTTACAAAGACATTCCTTTCTTTCTGTCCACTGTCAATCCATTTGAACATTTCCTCACATTATCTCCCACAAGTCAATTTTACAACTTCCCACCGTGAAATGCTGTACACTGCTCCTCACCACCACAGACACACTTAACTCCTCACAGAGTCACTTCTCATGGCACCGTGGACAGCGCCTGCTCTTTCAGGTTTTCATAGGAAGCATTTTGTCAAAATATATCAAGAAATTAAAATATTGGTATGCTTTGAACTAGGAGTTCCTCTTCTAGGAGCCTTTTCTAAGGAAATAATCATAGATATAGCAAAGTTTTCTATGTAAGATTTTTACTGTAGCACTATGAATAATGTAACTGACGTTAAAGAAATCATGGTGCAGCTACAGAATGGAATAATACATAATCACTAAAAGTATTCTAAAGTTTTTTTGACACAGGAAAATACTTTGAAAATGTTATACAAAAATATGAGACTATCATGTAGTTATATATCACACATGATTGTCCTCTTGAATAAAAACTTGCACAAACATACAGTGGAGGGAGGGAGGGAGGGAGGGAGGGAGGGAGGGAGCAATTGGAAATAAAATCTCCTCCACACTCTGGACTATGTCTTTGCTTTTGGAGAATGTGGATGATTTTGGTTGTTTGTATGTTTCTACATTTTAAAGATTTTCAAGAGTAAAACATGTTACCTTTAGAATTAGGGAAAAAGTGGCCAGGTGCAGTGGCTTACATCTGTAATCCCAGCACTGTGGGAGGCCGAGGCGGGCAGATCACTTGAGGTTAGGAGTTTAAGACCAGCCTGGCCAATATGGTGAGATCCAGAGTCTACTAAAAATACAAAAATTAGCCAGGTGTGGTGGCAGGCGCCTGTAGTTCCAGCTGCTCAGGAGGCTGAGGTAGGAGCATTGCTTGAACCCGAGAAGCAGAGGTTGCAGTGAGCTGAGATCTCGCCACTGCACTCCAGCCTGGGTGACAGAGCGAGACTCCATCTCAAAAAAAAAGACGATGATATTGTCCCGCTACTTTTCTCTTGTTCCGCAAAATTCAAGTGTTTGCGTTAGGGACCTGCTGCTGCTGCTGCTGTTTCCGTTCGTCACTCCTTGGCGGAGGGACGCTGCTCCTGCTGGAGAGTGCAGGCAGAGTGCTAACTCCACATTGCCAGATTAGCAGCTGGAACATTTTTATCATGAAAAAAATCATTAAGGAACAAAATGCAATGTTCCATGATCCAGGGCAGGGCAGAGCAATTTCCATCGGCATCTTTCATGCTGTCAGTATATCCATACTCTAAGGCTGAAAGCTTGATTGTAGGAAAACATGTCACAGAAAGAAAGAAGCAAGGCTAATTAAGTAGACTGATTTTAAATGACACACTTGGCTAAGGTAACTGTATTTTAGAATCACAAGCCTCATTTCAGTCAGGAAGGCTTTAGGGAGAGGAAATAATTCAAGAGATGTTTGAAAGATGGTAAGGACATTTTTTTAGGGGGAAGAAAAGAAGAAGCTATTCCAGGAATATGGGTCAGTTATTGATAAACTGGAAAGGGTGGAGACTGTATAGAGGAGATTAAGTTAGCACAGAGGAATTCAGGAAGGACGACATTGAGGCCATTAAGGGAAATGGCCTCATTTGCATTGCAATGCTCACTGTAACCTCTGCCTCCCAGGTTCAAGAGATTCTCCTGCCTCAGCCTCCAGAGTAGTTGGAATTACAGGTGCCCGCCATCACACCTGGCCAATTTTTTATATTTTTAGTAGAGATGCAGTTTCACCGTGTTGTCCAGGCTGGTCTCAAACTCTGACCTCAAGTGATCCACCCACCTCCCAAAGTGCTGGGATTACAGGTGTGAGCCACCGCACCCAGTCCCATCATCTTTTTTATATGCTAATAACCTTGTACAACTCTAGAGCTACCTGTTAAAAAAATGACAACTCTATGGCATAAGTATCTTTCAGAAACATCTATGTAACAAGACAAAGCAAAACAAAAGTAATAATTTTGAGAAAAAACTGACTTCATATTCTCTTTGAGACTCACTGGCCTATTAAAGCTCACAAATACTGCATAAATAGATGTATTATAATTTCTTATAAATTAAGTGCCATGACAGCAAAATGGTTAACCAAAGTAACAGTTTTCTAAAAAATAAAAATTTCCAGGTATGGTGTCAAAATGCCTTATGAAACCAGTCCAGCACCAGTTAACACAACAGTCAGAACAATGTACTTCTCACAAATGGATTAATTAGGCATTCCTAAATGACTAATCCTTTGTAAGAATTACGTAAGAGTTTCAGTAATAAATAGAGCATTTCTTTAATAAATATTTAGCCTATTACATGGCCAAGCATGGTGTGAAATGTTAGACACCTAACTATGAATGAGACACACGGTTCCTGTCCACGTGGAACCCATAGTCTAGGGAAGGTAATAGACATGTGATAATACAGAAACATAGGTACAAGGTAATAAACACTTGTATTAATGTACACACAACCAATTAGAGAAATATAATTGGGAGTGGGAGAGATTTTGTCTAGAAAAATGCAAGTGTCTTCATAAAAAGGTGATAACTTGTTTGGCCTTGAACTGCAGAAGACAGAATGGAATTTGGTCAGCCCAGTGAAGAAGAGGAAAAGGACATTCCCAGCTGAGATTGTAAATGCAAAGATACAGAGTGGATTCATGGAGCAGCCGAAGTCCCACTGTGGCCCGATAAAGTCACAGTGAGAAGACTGGTGTGAAATAAATTTCACAAGGGAGCTTTGAGCCAGCTTTTGAAGGGTCTTGCAGGCCCATACAGAGAAACTGACCTTTAGCTAGCTGAAAATGAGCAGATGAAAGATTTTTAATCAAAGGAATAATGTAATCTTAGACATTTTCTACCAAATGGAACTCTGGCTACAATGTAGAAAATAGATAGAAAACAGAATATCTTAACAAAAATGTTTGGAGTCAAACTACTCTTGGTCAAATTCAGGTCCTGCCAATGGCAACCTGTGTGCTAAGCATTTCACCTCTTCAACTTTTCTTCATCTAAAAATAAGGAGCTAACATTACCTACCTCAAGTAGTGTTAGAATGATCTGATAAGAAGTTACATTAGTCAAAGCCCTGACTGCTCAAGGTCTTCCTAACATTATAGTGCTCTGGAGGGCCCCGTGTCCGTCCTGTTCCTCAAGGGGTCTCAGACAGCAACATGGACACCTCAGTCTGCAGACCAATCCCAACCCACAATCACTGCAGGCAGCTGCTTCGTGGCCAGCTCTTAGGCCTAGGGATGCACATACTTGTGGTACCATTTGCCTTCTGAAAGATAGAGCCAGGTAAGAGACCACAGAGCTGAGGTTTTTGTTTGTTTGTGTTTTTTTGAGATGGTGTTTGCTCTGTTGCCCAGGCTGGAGTGCAATGGTGCAATCTTGGCTCACTGCAACCTCTACCTCCTAGGTTCAAGCAAATCTCCTGCCTCAGCCTCCCAAGTAGCTGGGATTACAGGTGCCTGCCACCACGCTTGGCAAATTTTTGTATTTTTAGTAGAGATGAGGTTTCACCATGTTAGCCAAGCTGGTCTTGAACTCCTGACCTCGGGTGAGCCACTCACCTTGGCCTCCCAAAGTGCTAGGATTACAAAAGCTGATTTCTGTAAGGAGGCTCAACACAGACGGAGCAGGGAATTCTGAGGTCTTCAGTACCTAGAGAGAGAAGGGCGGGCTTTGGGTGGGAACATTTCCATTGCCCTGTGGAGACTGAGAATAAAGCCTCTACAACATGAGTGCAAGGCAGGGCCCCGCCTCGCCTAGGACTCATGGTAGCAGTGACAGTACCTAGCACATTAGACATGCTCAACAAACGCTTGTGATTATGGTGCTCTTTCTCATGGTCACAGTTGCCTTATGATAACTTCATTGTTGTCATGTTCATTAACCAGAGGCAAGAGAGCCGAGAGGAAGGACTCCGTTCTAATGGAAGGACACAGCACTGAAAGTGCATTGAGGTGTCTGCATTCAGGAATGGAAAAAAGGAAAAAGAACCTACAGGCAGCATGCAAACGAAGTAGAGAGGACTGCCTGAAAGAATAGCTTTGGGGAAGTAAGTGGGAAAGATAGCAACTGTATTTTTGAGCTCAAAGTGCCTTTGGGCATCCAAGTACTAATACGTAACACATTGGATGTACTAGCCTGGAGCTAAGGAAAAATTTAGAAGTTACCAATCTATAAGTAGTAGCTGAAAACTTGGAAGTGGATGAAACTTTCAAGGAAATGTACAAGGTGCAGAACAGAATTATAGAGCTCTGAGAAATCCCTCCAGCCACTGAATAGAGAGTATTGATGCCAGCAAAGCAGTAGCAGTCAGAAGAGGCTGTGATGCTCAGGAAGATGCCAGAAGGCTGTCCTTCTAAGATATGTCCATTTAGTACCAGTACCCTCCAGCCATTGATGCCCACTCTGTGCCAGGCATTCTGACATGGTATACGTTACCTCGTTTGACTGTTAATATGGAAATAATTACATATCACATAGTATGTTATCTATGAGCAGACAGGCTTAGAGATGGTAACCTGTCCCAGGTCACCTGATTATGATGAATTATCAGCTCACACTAGAAGCCTAACTCTACTGTGAAAGTCAGAAAAAACTAGGCACACTTTGGTCACTGCTTAAGAGGAGGCAGCATGGAAAGAAAAAGAAGCGATGTGAGCTAGGAACTTTCTCAGTGAGTTAGCTCATTGAATCCTCACAGGAATTGGGGCAATGGGCATTATCCTGTCCATTTCACAGTCCAAGACACGAAGCTCCTGGAGTCATGGATCCATGGACAGAGTTGGTAAATGGAGGAGTCCAGACTCAAATATGAGGATTCTAGGACACAAAAGCCTATGCCCTTTCCATAGCAATGGGTTGTCTCTCCACCACAAGGGAGCAAAGGCTAAAGGGGGGAAAAAGGCCCCCACAACATGGAAGCAAGCACCGGCATCCCTGCAGATTAACCAAAGTATTGAAAAGGTTTAATCTTCCAGTTTTCCTATGTTCTTCCCTCAAACTACACAGCACATGGAACCAACACAATAATCTCCACTTCTCCCAGGAAACGCAGCACTGAGAACTGTTTCTGTTTGAATTGCACGCTCAGATATAAAATGGACAAGTACATGGGCTCCAGAAGATAGAAAAATCTGTACCCTTCACTCTTTCACTGACTTTTTATCTATAGTGATAAAACTTTCAGCATTACACCATTAAATTTAGCCTCAGATATAGTAAAAGCTAAGCAGCAGGCTAGTTTAAATACAGGGAAAGGCCAAGGACATTACCTTAAAGCTTCATCTCTGGTGCTGAGATAGACTATACCACTTAAGGCTCAGAATCACACGCTCATCAAACACACGCTCGGCACTGTTAAGCCTCATGTCCACTTGACACATCCATCCATCCTTCCAAATGCCACCCTGCTCCATATTCCTGCTTGCCCTATGAGCATTCCCAGAGCCCCTCCTGGGAAGGTTAGTGCTTCCTCCAGCCCCATGACACAGGATATGGTAGCTGGTTACATACAGGTGGTTTTAGGAATATCATTAAATAACTGTGGGGGAACATGTTTATCTTGCTTGGTTCACAATCAACTAGCAGTGAACATCCTTGTGAAATCATCTAACATGCAAGTGAACTACCTTTCTAGTATCACGATGGCATACTACATTTTTTACATTTTTTTTTTGAGATAGGGTTTTGCTCTATTGCCCAGGCTAGAGTGCAGTGAGTGGCTCAATCACGGTTCACTGCAGCCTCAACCTCCCAGGTTCAAGTGATCCTCCCACCTCAGTCTCATTGGTAGCTGGGACTACAGGCTGGCTAATTTTTTAAAAAGTTGTTGGTAGAGATGGAGTTTTGCCATGTTGCCCAGGCTGGTCTCAAACCCCTGGGCTCAAGCGATCCTCCCTCCTTGGCCTCCCAAAGTGCTGGAATTACAGGCATGAGTCACCATGCTCGGCCACATACATTTTAAAAACTGAGACCATAGCTTCAAAGAGGAGAAGATATCTGTATTTCATGTAATTTTTGACCAATTGCTAAAATCATTCCTGTAATAAAGGAGACAGTAAAATGACCTACCTCCCTACCATGGCACATCAATTTGACAGAATTTTAATGGCCTTTAAAATGTTTTTAAATAACACTTAACAACGTTGGAAAAATGTGTTTGATATGCTAAGTGAAAATAGCAAGCTTCAAAACCTGACATACCATATATGCCAATTTCATTATATATCTCAGAAGAAAATAAACCAAATGTTAAGATTCATCTTTGCACCTAGCAGTCACAGGTAGAGTTTAGATTTTAACAGTTGTTTCTGGGTAAACCTGGGCAAGTTATCCTCACAAAGCTTCAATCTCTTCATCTATAAAGTAGGGATGTAGTAAAACCTTCTGCGTGGTTCAAATGACATGATGTGCGTGTCAATACTTATGTTTCCTAGGCTTTTGAATTTTCTACATTGAGAACATACTCAATTCAGACCCTGATGTTACCTTTTTTCACAAGTGTGTCATTTGTGTGTGTTTTCTCTTACATTCTAAATAATTTAAAATGGGTGTTTCTGTGGGGCAAACTGAAACCTTTTTACCTTTTGAAGTTACAGCTTCTGTCCTCTGCTAAAAGCTCTGCAGTAACTTCTCCATAGGCACCGAACATCACTTTCAAGCATCCATGTATGAGATAACTCCCCTTAAGTAATTCATTTTGGCAACAAGCATCAGGCAGAGAACAACTAGGTAAAATTTTATTTTCCCATAAACAGCAACTTCTCCCTGAAGTAATATGTTTGTGGTATTTCAACTACTGAACATCCCTTTCGATCCTGTACTGCAAGCACTCTTTAAAAACAGGCCTTGGGGAGGAGCCAAAAAGGCTGGGCTGATTCTTACTAGCTGCCTGCTTTCAACATATCACAGACCTTATACCTCCCTCTTCCAGCCTGCAGGCCAGCTAACATCTACATTAACCTGCCCAACAAGTAGCCTCAGGTCTGGCACTATGTGATGTGAAGACAAGACAAGACTGTTTCTCAGGATAAATGTTGTTAGAGGTTGGGTTTGTGTGTGGGCGCAACAGGTGCCCTTTAGTCTGTTTGCAACTGCCTGATAGCCTCGTCACCCCGAAGGCAGCTGTATATATAGCAATACATCAGCAATGGGCTGCTTCATCCACGCAGGATAATAGCAAGTCGACTATATAAATGCATGACCTTTCCAAATGAGACATGTGCTGGAAGAAAAACAAATATGCCCAGTATTTTTTTTTAACGCACTGAAGACATTAAACAGTAGCAGACTGTTCTCTTAGTGCAATGATTCAAGAGCAAAAGGCAGTCAAACTAAGACAGTAAAAGCTGCCTGACAACTATCCCAACGCAGGGCATGACAAAGGGACTGTGGAGAACAGGACAGATTCTACTTAAGGGGCCAGAGACAGTGGGGAACCTAAGTCTGCCTGATGTTGTTATTCTCGCCATTCATAACAGACGCCACAAAAAGCAAATGCAGCACCATCATTTGCAGCGGGAGTGGTTGTAAATGCCCTGCGTCCAAACAGAGACTTAGTAAGCTTGCAGAACTACACATGTAGGTGCCCACAAAAACCAATGAAAACCAGCTAAGGTCCTGGAAGCTAATAAAAATGTTCACATGGAAGAAAAGGCAATCTGTCAGTAAACAAATACTCAAGTAGTATAAACACTATAATTATTCTACTCTATTATTTTATAGCAAAATCCTATTATGTAGCGGCCTTTAGCTCAGGACAGGTGTTTTTCCTTTCCCTAGATTAAACTCCCCCAAACACACTCATTTCCCATCCTAGTATAATTGAGAGAAGTTCCTAAATTGAGGAAAACTAGGAGCACTTGACTCGCTCACCTACACCTGCTGCTGGCTACATCCAATGCCTTGTTACCAGGGTGACTGGACACACTATTCACATCAGGTGGATGCTGAGATGGGCTACAGTGTTTCCCCCAATGTGTCTGAAAGCACCAAGGCACACTCTGTCCCAGCGTGGAAAGGTGGAAACAGGCCATAGAGGACTGAACCAGGAACTGGACTGAAAGACAGGGTCAGACCAGCCTGGAGAGAAACGTTCAGACTCAAGTTTACGGAGCATCACCACTCTTCATGGCTATACTAGACGGCATTCTCTCCTCCCCAGGGACACACAGGGACCCAATATTCTTATGGAGGCTGGGCTCTACCCAATTGTTCCTTGAGAGCCAGAGCCTTCCTTGCACAGGTGTCAAGCCAGCTATACCTACCCATCTGAAAGCCCAGGGGACCTAAGCAAGGAGCCTCACTGTTCCAGGACAGGGAGAGAGACCATAAAGGGTCAAGGTATCATGAAGGACAATGGGGTCTGTGAAAAGCACTCTGGTCCAACTCCCTCCCATAGTCTAGCTCTGAACAGAAGTAGGGGATAATCCTGGGCATGTTACTTGGCTCTCTCCGAAGCTTAGTTTCTATCTACCAGATACTAGGAAGGTTCTGACCTCCCCAGCCTCCTTCAAAAGAATGAGAGGGCCAGGCTCGGTGGCTCAGCACTATGGGAGGCTGAGGCAGGAGGATTACCTGAGGTCAGGAGTTCAAGACCAGCCTGACCAACACAGCAAAATGCTATCTCTACTAAAAATGCAAAATTAGCCAGGTGTGGTGGTGCATGTCTATAATCCCAGCTACTCAGAAGGCTGAGGCAGGAAAATCTCTTGAACCCAGGAGGCAGAGGTTGTGGTAAGCCGAGATCACGCCACTGCACTCTAGCCTGGGCAACAAGAGCAAATCTCTCATCTCAAAAAAAGAAAAAAAAAAGGATGAGAGGAACAACTTGCAGAGGAGATAAGTAAAAGCTTTGAAAGGGACAGCACAGTGAGAAGAGCAGCAGAGTCTAGGGAAACAAGCCCTTTTCTTTTGTTCTGGCTCAGACACTTGTGTTGCCCACAAGTCTCAGTTGTTTTGCTTGCAGGATGGGGATGTCTCCACCACCTCTTCAAATTCTAACAGCCTCCACTTTCAGATGTGTGGCTGGCAGTGTCAGCAGCCTTCTCCTTAGTGACCAGAGTCCAATTTATTTTGCCCAACAGCATGGTCAGCTCCAAGTGGTAGATCAGGATTGGTGTGAGCCTTTCCCAACAATCCTGTTTTCCACTTTTCCTGCCTCCCTTGTAACCTCGGAAGAACTTTTGCTTTACCAACGAAATGGACCAGACCTGCTTAGTTGGCTCTGCCCTTCTGCCTTCAGTCTTTCGGACTTCTTTCTGGATGGGGATGTGATATCCGAAGCTGCCACAGCCATTTTGTGCACAAAGAGGCAGATATAATGGAAGGCCAAGAGAATCCTGGCGATATCAGTGCCGAAAGGTGACCTCCAGACAGCCTGTTACATGTGGAAAATGACCCCATCTCATTTAAACCACTGCTAGTTAGGCTTTCCCTTGCTGACAACTGAACACATTTGTAAGTCACATACTCCACTAAGGCCTATTTCCAGAGAAGCAATATTCAAGTATGACATATGTGTCCTCTGTCCTAACACATTTCTCAAGGGTGAAAGGTGAAATAAATAGGAACAACAATTCCTATTCTAACACATCTAAATGGCAGATATTCAACAAATACGCATTGAAGAAAAAGAGAACAATTTTCAAGTCAGACCTATATTTGAACCTCTATCATATATTAGCTGTGGGACCCCAAGCAAGTGATTTTATCACTCAAGCCTCAGTGCTCTTATCATTAGAATGCAGATTATATTAGTACCTATTGTACTTGTGGTAAACATTAATAAGACAATGCATGCCAAGCCATTAGTATAATTCCTGGCATAGAACAATGCCCCATAATTGGTAACTCTCATTACTGGAGGTCTTGTGTTGCACCAGAGGCCATGGGTATAAGGATGATGGAGTTTGGGGTCTGGATGGGAGAGCCTACAAGTAAATCAGTAATTTATGGAGGCAGGTCGAAGCTCTAATATACATCTGCATGCTCAAGGGGTGAAAAGAAACCCAAAGCCCCACGTCTAAGGTCCCATACCTTGTAAACACCACAGATATCTCAGCTCTCCTCCCTATCTTATCAAAGGTACCAACCATTTAATTTAAAACTTCAACTCTTTATCTTACACATAAAATTACAGAATAAATTGGTCAAAAGACAGCCAGACACAAAGACAAGAATCCTACCACAGATCTTCAGATTGGTTACAGCAGTTGCACACGCCTGAGCTAGCCTCCCTTCTCTGGGTCCTATGGGTTGTGATAATTCCTTTAGGGAGGGTGCATCAATTAGGGCGTGTTCAGCTGCAAGTAAGAGAAAGTCCAATTCCCTGAGTGGCCTAAACAAGGAGGCAGATTGGCTCCAGGTTTAGGTGATTCAGTGCTCCCTTAACACAGCCAGGAGGACCTTTTTATCTTTCTTCGCATCCGCCATGTGTCAGCTTGATTCCCTGGCTGGCTTTTATCACAGCTGCAAACAGCTATAGCTGCTCCAAGCATCATTTGAATGTGAAACGTTTTGGAGGAAGAAAGGACTTCACTTTCACAAGACTGAGCGGGTACCCCTCTCACATTCTGATGCAGGGCAAGCCCGTGGCCAGCCTCCTTAGAAGCACGGGGCTGATAATGAAGGCAGATCCTACACCTGGTATGGGGCTCGGGAGCAGTTGGATGTTGGGTAGGCAAGTAATGGTTTCTCCATTGGAAAAGGATGAAAGTCCTAGAGAATTTAAAATGCCAATAATTAACCCCTAAACTAAGAAAGCCCCTGAATATTTTCTGGTTAAAAATAAAACCACAGCATTATCTTCAGGGACGTATGTGTTGCAGTACTACTGGAAATGTGATGTCCTCTGTCCCACCCATAGCTCCATCAACAGCCACCCTCATCCATGGACTGCCACGAGAGAGGCCAGCTCAAAGAAATTTGAGTCTATAAGTAAAAATGGAAACAGAACACACTGATAGAGCAGCATTAGATCCCAGTTCCCTTTTTTTCAGACACCAGAATTTATTTTAAAGAACACTTAAGACTGCCATAGTCAAGTTTTCCAGATCTTGCCTGCTCAGGCAGATTTGCTTATAATTCCCAATAACCAGTTAGGTCCCTTTATAGTCACAGGACTAGGAAATAATACTACTTAAATCCAGAGTCTTATCTGGACTTTCTTCTTGTTTTCCTATCTAAAATCACACTTTGAAACACAGCACAGGAGGGGGAAATCCTTAATCATGCTGCAGACTGCCAGAAAACTGTGAGCCTGTTTACTAGAGACATTTCATTCACGATTTGTTGTACATTCTGCGAACTGCCGTCTTACTTTCTATCTTACGTAATCTTCATAAGAACCCAGCAAGGACTACATTGTTTAGGGAGATGGGGGCTATTTGTTCCATAGCCATGAGGATGTTAGAAGTATAATAAAAGTAGTTATTTTTCATTAAAACTATATCATATTAACATGGAATGGGTTTGCTAATATTTTTAATGAATAATTTTAAGCATTTTGTTTTAGTTTCTAATATGGTAAACCGACATAATCCAAATTTTAAATAGAAGCTCTGTGGGATAAATACTTTTTAAAAATGTGCAGGGTCTTGAGACCAAAGAGTTTGAGAAGTGCTGCCTCAGTCCACATCAGTAACACACGAGGGTTCTGAGAGCGAGCCCTGTGGGTGGGAGCTGCTCTCCTGCCCCAGTGCAGGGGAGACACAAAGGAGCAAGGCCATTCTCTGGACAGACCCAGAGTAGACATATGCTGAGTACTCACAGGGGAGGTGGAGGCCACCTCTGTGACCTGCAATGGGGTCTCGCCAGACTTACCATGCTGGGGAAACAGAAGCACCTCCCCACCTTCCTGTTTCCATCTCCGTTTATAGAAACTGACAAGCAAAATGACCAGCTCGAGGTCCCAACAGGCAGACGAGGGAGAACCAGGACTTGGCCTGTGTATTATGATGACCTCTTTGCTTTCTTTTCAGCAAGTGACGAGCTCTTTGAGAGGAGAGAGCGCGTCCTGTTCCTCACTGCGTTTCCAGCACGCACCACGCTGCGTGTTTGGCTCTGATTCCAAACCCGGGCCACCTGCTCCCCGTTGCCAACTGCCTGATCCACGTGAGCTCAGTCCCCACCCTGTCTTCCTACTCAGCATCACACTCTCCAGATCCCTTCGATAGAGATGTCAACATGCAGAACTGAGCGCAGTGAGACTATTATCTCGAGCAAACATTCGTAAGAACATACTCTGCACTGGATGCCTGGGCATGCGCACCTTTAACAACGGTTTTTTTTTTCTTAAACCTTCCTGTTGACTGTAAATTACATCTGTTTATTACCTCTGAAATGCACGAATGCTACCCTCCCCATTTTCAGCAAAGGTGGTGTTGCTGGCCTTGTCTTCCATACCCAGCTTTATTTCAGAGTTGGGGGTAAATCCAGCAGCCCTTCCACCTAATCAGTCCTCTGTGTTCAGCTCTCTCCTTCTGCCCTTCCCACTCTGGGATCCCTTCTCCTCCCACCCCCAAGCACAGCTGGACCCAGTTTCCTGGCTTCTGTCCCACCAACAGCCTCTGAAATATGCATACAAAACCCCTTTTGTTTTTGAAGGTTTTTCTCCCAGCTGGTCAATACAGAAAAACAAAATAGGATTTATAAAATAAAGCACACCATGGGGCAGTTACAGTTTCAGGGAAAAAAAAAAAACAAAACATTATTTTAAATAGAACAATTCTCTCTGGACTTCATTAAATTGAAAATTGGTGTAGGTCTGCTCTCACTTAAATATTCTAGAAGCATTCCTTTAGGCCTAAAAATGAGCCCTATCCTAAATCTTCTCTCAGTAATTCTTCAGTTTTGCTCACCTTAACCTTTATTAAAAAACCATATTAATTGTTACCCTTTTCCCTTGTTCAAGTCAGCAGAAGGTGGGGAGGTAAGAGTTAGTTATTTAGTTACATAATTACTCAGGTTTCCCCAGTGGCTATTCTCATCAATTCCATACTAGAGTCTCCTTTATCTTAAAGTTTCCTCCTGCCTTACAGAGAGGTAAAGTCAATTTAGGTCATTTCCTGGAAAAGTTGGGGATATACACTAATCTTAATAGCTCTAATAATTCATGACACTCCCCTCAATCTGAATATAGAACAACCCTCTTGTAAAAGTACTAGCTCCTTGGAAATTCCATGTAAAGCTGTTTGAAACAAAGTGGTCTAATCTATAATCCTTTATTGATAAACTGCACTTGTGAGTGGGCAATGGCGAAATATAGCAGATTTTCTAGGTTTTTTTTAACAATGGTGCTTCATCAAGTCATTTACTACATGAAATTTAATTGTATGTATCTCAGCTCTTCCCATAAATTACAAATAATAATAAAAAAAAAACTTCTGTATTAAGTCAAATAATCGGAGAGCTAATACCCCATAGTGAATTAAGAAGGTGATCTTAAGGGTCCAGCAGCCCTGGCTCTGCCCTGGACTGGTTCAAGGAGCGAGGCCAGCTGCAATAGCCTCTCCAACCTCAGTGTGCCCACTGTCTCACAAGAAAGTGCTGTCAAGATTGAGTGAGGCCAGCATATATATAGTAAAAGTCCCTGACACTTGGTAAAGGTTTGAAAATGTTAACTTGTGCTCTCATGTGTCCCAAATTTAGATGGGAAATGTGAATTATAAGGCTATTAAATACATTAAGAAGCATCATATTAATGAAGTATGGACTATAGAATAGGTAAAGGGAGATCTCCTGTATCACATGTATCAGACTTAACTTGAGAAAGATACATCAGGGAATTATGTAATTACATAATCCTACTGATTTACATACAATTCAACTATACATAAATATGCAGCAAATATACAAAAATATAAAATACTTAATAATAAACAAAGGTTTCCAAGAAAACAAAATATGATTCTAGTCTGCACCCAGCCTTCTCCCAGAAGTCCTAGAGGGTGAAAAAGAAAGATGTAAATGCCCCTATGGAGCTACTGACATCACGAAATTGATGAGCTCAGGTCCCTCTCCATCTCTTGGAATCCATTTGTATAACTCATCAATATAAACAATTTCACAGAGGCATAGTTTGAAATAAAAGCAGGAAATTTGGGACTACTTTGCCTTAAAGGCACAGTTTTATGATGAAAACAATTTATAGAATAATCCACACGCAAAAATCCAATCTTTATTCCATCCAAAAGGGAGAAAAGGCTGGATGCCGTGGCTCACACCTGTAATTCCAGCACTTTGGGAGGCTGAAGTTGGAAGATCATTTGAGGCCAGGAGTTCAAGACCAGCCTGGCCAACATGGCAAAACCCTGTCTCTACTAAAAATACAAAAATTAGCTGGGTGTGGTGGTGGATACCTGTAATCCCAGCTACTCTGGAGGCTGAGGCAGGAGAATTGCTTGAACCCAGGAACAGAGGTTGCAGTGAGCCCAGATTGTGCCACTATACTCCTGCCTGGGCAACAGAGTGATTGAGACTCTGTCTCAAACAGAACAAAACAAAACAAAACAAAAAAAGGAATGAAGAGGCCTATGAAACAAAAATTCATGATTGGATTTGTTAGGCACGTTGTTCAAGTAAAGAGACCACCAGGCAGGCTTTGTGTGAACAACATGGCTGTTTATTCACCTGGGTGCGGGTGGGCTGAGTCCGAAAAGAGAGTCAGTGGAGGGCGGTGGGATAGGAGTTGGTTTTATAGGTTGGGGCAAGTAGTCAGTTAAAGGTGGTAACCTATTTTAGGGAGGGGAAGCGTGTCACAGGATGCATGGTCACAAGGGTAGGGGTCAGTAATCTATCTTGGGGAGGGGAAGGGCATCACAGGATGCATAGTCACAAGGGTGGGGGTCATCTATTACAAACAGGCATGATCATAAGGGTGAGGGGTATCAGTTGCAAGCAGAGGGGAGGGTAAGGTAAATTACATAGTTACAGAGGTGGGGGTCCTGAGAAACCCAATGTCCAGGGAGGAAATTCCGCAAGGCTGAGCAGGAACAATGATTGCAGGTTGCAGGAGGAGAGCAATTAGTTGAAGCAGCAACAAGTTGTTTCACTTCTTTCTGTGGCCACATGGTTTCTTGTGGTTACTTAAGACTTTCTGGCTCCTGGGGACCATCCAGAGGTGTACGTGTGGGTCACCAAGGCTATAATGGCCAGGCTTGGACTTGGAGGCCTGACAGGATTGTTATTTTTTTTTCCAGTGGATTTTTTAATGTTTAAAGCTAAGTGTTAGCAAGTCATCAACTGATGGTCATAAAAGATGAGGGGCCATGGCTTGTTTCTGAACATTATTATATTTTGTGCACATCCTAAAATATCACTCAAGCCAATACCCCCTACACACTAACTTGGGTGATTTATGCACTTATTTTTTAAGTGGTGACTTCTTTAAGTGATGACTGCATCTCTTAAAAAGTGCTTTTAGGTCAGGGCTATTAACAAGGAGAGGCTTTGTAATGGAGAGTTAATTGCAGGTCTTCCTTATCAACCGGAATAGAACACGGAAACCATTAGGACTGGGTTACAACAGGCAGATAGCCCACAGAAGCAGCTGTTTGCAAGTATGGAAATAGTATGGAATTATCACTTAGACTATGTTAAAAGGAAACAAGAATATTCTTTGTCTTCCATGGCAGCAGGGAAAGGAAAAAGAGAAACTAGATCTTCAGAGCACCTTGATTTCTAACATGGATTTCGGCAACCTCCACTGCTAAACGCTAGTCCATGTGTCACTCTCTCCTTGCAGATAGATTTTTATGGTCACCTGTTTATGGCAAGCCTAATCTCAGAAAGCTAGAACAGTTCAGGTCTCCTCCAGAACAAGCCCTTGCTCATTTACAAGGTTCCCACAGAGCCCAGCAAGACTGACAATGTATTCTCCATATTGCCTGTCACAGCTTGCTGAGATAAAGAATTCACTAAATCTGAAAATGAGCCAGGCTTGGACTAACCAAAGTATCTTAAAAGTTCCCATTCCTTTTTTTTTTTTTTTACTGTGCAGAACCCGCAAAACTCAACAGAATTTGACTCAACAGGACCAAAACTCATTTACATTTGTGTGATTCTGCAAAGAGAAGTCAGCTATAGTAGGGAGGAAAGGAAGAATGGAGGAAGAGGAGACTCAAGATGAGTTTACATCCAAGAGAAGCAGGGATGTTTGTAATCTACCTAGAATAATGTGAAGCCCCCGTCCAGCATGCTCACATCCTCCATTCATCAGCACAAGCCAAAAACATGAACTGGAAATTCTACACCAGCATCCTCTGCTTGCTCCTGACAGTGGAAGGTAGCAAGGGGAGTCTAACACTTCTTCATAACATAAGAAAGGCAGGAACAATACTGATGAGACTCAAACTGTGTGCCAAAAACAGCTGAGGTATTTGCCGTCCTCATCATTTTAAATCGTACAAAGTTCTTCCCAGTTGATGCAGACATATTTCTTTCTTCAGTTAAAGCCAAAAAACTGCTAGGCATGGTGGTTCACACTTGTAACTCCAGCACTTTGGGAGGCTAGTGGGAGGATCACCTGAAGTCAGGAATTTGAGATCAGCATGGGCAACACAGCAAAACTCCATCTCTACAAAAAATTTTTTAAAAATTAGCTGGGTGTGGTGCCATACACCTTTGGTCCTAGCTAGATACTTGGGAGGCTGAGGCAGGAGGATTGCTTGAATCCAGGAGTTGCAGGTTGCAGTGAGTTATGACTGTGCTCCTACACTCCAGCCTGAGCAACAGAGTGCAACTCCATCTCTAAAAAACAAAAACCAAACAACAACAAAAAACATCTCATATCTTGCAGAAGTCACTCAGGGTTCATGGGACAGAACTAAAGCACTAAAATAGATCAATGCAGCATAAAAGCAATTAAAATAAAACCATATGAGGAATGGGAAGCTGTTATGTATGGTTCTTTGCAAGTATAAACACTGATGAATGTGGTCATGCCCTGCATGAAAAATCAGTAGGTCCCCATGTCAAGACAAGGAGGAATATGTCATTATCTGAACTGAATGAAGTGTCTGGACCAGGCAAGCAAAATGAAGCAGAGGGCCAGGCAGAGGATCAGCCAGGGAGGAAAAAGAGTAGAACACATACAATGACAAATGGGAAGAAAAAAAAGCTATTAGAGTCTTTCTGGAAAGTATAACTGGCAAGAGAAAGCAATTACGCTGAAGTTGGTTCTGAAAAATCAAGAAGCAAGTAAGCAAAATGGCTGGGTTATGGCTAGGATAATCACTGGGATCGTTCATAAAGGGGCACCTCGTAATGCCGACAAGAGGTTTGCTGCCAATGGCTGCCATTTGACAAAATAGCTCCAGGATTCCCTTGTCAGTTTTATCTCACCTGGACCAGCCCTGTTGCAAGTGACCTGGAAGGAAGAAAGAGACAATCCTGGATTGGGGCAGGATGGGAGTGGAGGTTCTCCTGTCCTTTAGAAGGGTGGCCAAGGACTTTTCATGGAAATCTACTGACAACTGAAACCTCTGTATCTTTAGCATCCTTTGGCATAGAATATTGGCCAGAGTCCTGGTTACTACCACCACTACATTCCCCCCGTCTGATCTAATATACATTAGGTGGGGCAGGGCTTTAGTTAAGTAGAGGGCACAGGATTTAAGTCTACACTAGCTGAGGTCAATGGATTGGGTGTTGGGCTTCTGGGTCTACTCTTTAAGACGAGCCCTCTCAGTCAGTAAGATATTAGAAGTCCTATTGCCAAAGTTTAGATTCTGTTTTGTCACAGATTCTTTCAAATACTGCATTTTCTAAGAATTTAGGAGATGAAGGCAGTGGCTCTCTGAGACATGTGATGTAAAGTTGGAGAAGCAGTTTCACCCCTCATTTATAAGCCACTGAGCTAAGAGATACAAAACTGAGTAATTTGTCTAGCTGAGCTCCTTGAGGCTAGGGTTTGAGAACAGAATCTGCAAACAACTGCCAATGTGGTTGATGAGCTTCATGATACGATTATGTAAGGAGAATGGTGAAGACACAAAGCAGAGAAATATCATTTCTACCTAGGAGACTGAGGAAGGACTTCAGGATACCTCATCACATCTTCAAGGATAAGTAGGATACAAAAGTGAGAAAGGCTGGATGTTATAAGACACATAGTGGACAATCTTGATGAAGACAGCAGCTCAGAACATGTCCCCCTAAAATTTTACTGCTCAAATATGAAGGGGAGCTACTGGGCTACTTATTCAAACACCTCTAGACCTGTGGTTTTGGTCTTGGCTTTGGCATATGGAAGAAAGAGGAGTCATGACAAGTATGCTATATTTCATCTTATGACATGGCCCAGGACATAAGAATGGTGAGGATTAGGGAATGACTTCAGTAAAACCCTAGACAACCAACATCATAGTCACATCTTCAAGAGAAAAAGTCCCCCTGCCCAACAAAAACAAATTCAAAAATAAAAAGCTACCCTTGCTCCAAATGCATATAAGTCAACATAAAGATACAGGAAGCATAAAAAGCAAGGAAATGTGACACCCTCAAAAGAACACAACAATTCTCCACCAATAAATTCTAACCAAAAACAATTCCTTGAAATGTCAGATAAAAAATTCAAAATATTGATTTTAAAGATGCTCAATGAGATGAAAGAAAAATCTGAAAACTAATACAAGGAAATCAGAAAATCAATTCATGATATGAATGAAAAATTAACCAAGGAGATAGATATCCTAAAAAAATTCTGTAACTGAAAAATTCGTTGAAGGAATTACAAAATATATTCAAAAGCTTCAGTAATAGACTAGACCAAGCAGAAGAAGGAATCTCAGAACTTGAATGCAGGTCTTTTGAAATAATACAGTCAGGCAAAATATAAGGAAAAAAGAATGAACAAAGCCTTTGAGATATTTGGGACTATATAAAGCAACCAAATTTATGAATTATCAGTATTCCTGAGGGAAAAGAAAGACCAAAGATCTATTTAAGGAAAAAATTGATGAAAATCTCCCAAGTCTGGCAAGAGATTTGGACAGATCCTCCAGATACAAGAGGCCCAGCAATTCCCAGAAAAATACATTGCAAAAAGGACTTCACTGCAGCGTATTATAATTAGACTGTCTAAAGTAAAAGTGAGCCAGGTGTGGTAGCTCATGCCTGTAATCCCAGCATTTTGGGAAGCTGAGGCAGGTGAATCACTTGAGTCAAGGAGTTTGAAACCAGCCTGGGCCAATCTCTACCAAAACAAGCAAACACAAACTAAAAAAAAATTAGCTGGGTGTGGTGACACATGCCTGTAGTCCTAGCTACAGGGAGGCTGAGGTGGGAGGATTGCTTGAACCTGGGAGGCAGAGGTTGCAGTAAGCTGAGATTGCTCCACTGCACTCCAGCCTGGGTGGCAGAGCATGACTCTGTCTCAAAAAATAAAGATAAAAAAATTAAGTAAAAGTGAAAGAATTTTAAAATCAGCAAGTGAAAAGCATCTAGTCACCTATAAAGAAAACCCCATCAGACTAACAGTGGATTTCTCAACAGGAACCTCTTGGATAGAAGAGAACTAAATGACATTTTTGAAATACTGAAAGACGAAGGAAAAAAAATTTCGACCAAGAATTTTATATCCAGCAATCGTAAGCTTCATAAATGAAGGAGAAATAAATTCTTTCCCAGACAAGCAAATGCTGAGAGAATTTATCATCCCTAGATTGGGCCTACAAGCAATGCTCAAGGGAGTTTTAAACATGGAAATAAAAGGCTGATATTCACCATTATGAAAACACAAAAGTATAGAGAGCCAGAATAGCCCACCCTCTCTACTCAACAACTGCAGAATATTCTACATGTTCTTGATCGGTAGTCTCCAAGTCTTATGTTATTACTTGGTTGAAAAACCAGTGGATAACCATGATGGATTCAGTGATGATGAATGGCAACTGTACTTGGTCATATTTTTCACCAAATCTGTCACTATCAGGGAACATCCTAAATTGAATTTTGCTTATGAAGCAAAAAGGGCATAGGGAGGATGATTCTAAGACACAGCCTGAGCTCGATGGCTTCTTGAGTGTAAGGATACCATAGTAGCCCACTAATTCATAGATTTATTCAACCCTGAAAAGATGCATGTAAGAAGCCCTTGAAGTTTAAGAAAAGGGAAAAGAGGAGCAAAGATAGCAAGGTTGCAGGCTCCTCATGGAGGAAGATAAGGACCCTTAAAACTCACCCCAAAACCAAAAGCAGGACTAAGGGCAGGAAGGTGGAAAGATTTTCAAGTGACTAGCCACTAATAAAGCCAGGAAATATTCCACAGTACATATTCCCTGGACCTCGCTCCCTCCCTGACATTGAATCTCAATGGGCTCTGCATTAATTCCTGCCCTTGTTGCTCACCACATGAACAACGTGAGCACTTAATCAGTGACAAAGCCTTCGGCACAAATAAGCAGTCTCTCGATCTCCTTAATTCCATCTAAAATACTTAATCATCACCATCTCTCTTAGAATGTTCTATGCATAACTGAGTCCAGTCACCAGTCACTTAATCATTCAAAAGTCCTTAGAGCAATCAATGGCAAATGGAAAGATAAAATACAACATAGGTCTCTCAAGGATTCAATTTCAAGACAGGCTCTTCAAGGATTCTTCTGATTTGAGCTACCACTATTAACGTACACAATTGACCAAAACAATATTAGTAATTATGAAAATGGGAATATATTTAACATGAAATTAACAAATCAATGGCAAAAGAGAAAAATAGGAAAAAGAAGAACAAAGGTATTCAAGATTATATGAATGATCTCTGTAGCCCTTTCCAAAACAACAATTTAAAAAATCTTCAAATAATCACCTCTAAGTGATAATTTGTTACACAAATGAAAACTAAATCTGAATTCAAAATCAGAAGAATGCAAGAGATAGTTTATAAACTTGGTTTCCTTCCCATAGATTAAATGTAAGCACAGTGGAAGAAAAAATAACATATCCAAATTCTCCACAATGAGCAGACAAATATTTACAGTGCCTGGAATTTTTTTTTTTTTTTTTTTAGTAGATGCTCAAATAGAAGGATGCCACATTAAACATAATGATTTAACAGAGTAAATGCTCTCGTGGTTTAAAGTGCTTGAAAGATGAACCAAAGGATTAAAGAAGGACTGATTTACAACACAGGGGGAAAAGCCCATTACTGTATGTCTCCTCCTTATATCATTTCCCTAATGATAACATGGAATAGTAAATCAGGCTAGTATTGATTCCATCTCTTTTCTGCTCTAATTATGGCTTCTTGTATCTTAGAAGAGGCTTTGAGAAGCTCCTAACTATTGTGAATCACAAACTAAAACCTCTTTATCCATATAAAAGTCTATAATAAATTTACATTTGCTACCATATCACAATGTTTTCCATTTTGTATATCTTCATTCTCCTCCTTCAGAATTAAAAAAAAAAAAAACAACACCTTTTAGTGCAAGGCTCACATCTGCTGTGTCTCATTCATATGGTTCAATTCTCTGTACAAGAATGCTTGATAGATCTCATTGTGCATCTGAAATATAATAATGTCCATTCTTTTGAATACAAGATGATGATGTATCTTTGTACATTAGGATAATCTTCATCATTAGGGGAAATACTCTGCATTGAATTGCTAATAATAGTGAAAATATGTAAAGACATATACATATGCATATATTCATCCATAGTATCTCATCTGGCACCCCTCCCACCAATTTTGTGAACAGTTCCCATGGGTGCAAAAGATACTTAGCTGGCTCTGGGGTAAAGCAAAAGATCACTGGATAAAATAAAGCCAAATGAGTACAAGGAGAACCAAAAATATGTCCTTGGACACAATAAAACTATATTCTCTCCGGCTGATCTAGCCACACACATACACATGAACACTAGACAAAGAAGGTCATTATATAATGATAAAGGGATCAGTTAAGCAGGAGACTATAACAATTCTAAATATATGTATGTGCCTAACAATTTTAAACATTCCTAGCCAGTGGGGCAGAAACCTCTTCCGGTATTATTACCACCCTGTTCTCTTCACACTGAAGACAGACCTTTTATCACAAACCCAGAACCACGGAAAACCTCAGTGCTGGGTTAAACTTTGGATGAGGAAACAACCTTTAGAGCAGAGTTTATCAAACTCTTTTACTCTCATTAAGAAAATGTTAAGATTCTGTTTTTCACATATTTTAAGTTAGCATTCAAACTTTTTCATCATAATTTTAATTGTGAAGGCTGTAATTCTGGAATACTGGAATCACTAAAATTTCAAATTAAAACATATCACTCTTGAAATGTATCTTGTGAATATCACAGCAATTTGAAAAACACCTTCATCCATCAAAAAAAAGGTGAACAAACTCTTCTTTAACAGTAAAAAAAAGCTGTATTGTTATTTTTCTCTTTGAACTTATATTTCCATTCCATTTCCCTCAAAAGTTTTCTCCAATATATTTTAATGCTAGAAAGGTTTTTATTAATCTCCCTACTATACTTCTCTGTTAAGAACATGTATAAAGTAATATTTAAAATATTTCCTGTAACCATAAGGCTTAAAAATATTCCATTTTATTCTAGTTTAAGCAATCATTACTAATGCACAAAATTGGTCCAAAAAAATTAATAATTATTTATCGAATGTTGAGATGGTTAACATGGAAAATACATTTTTATTAAAAATGCATTTCTAAAGAAATGGCGTTTGTTTATATTTCCAATTAGTTCATATGCCTATGATCAAGAATTTCCTATTGTTACATAATAAGGTAGAATTTGGCACCAGTTACACACCCATTCTTTTTCACTTTTATAATTGCAAACAATAAGAAACCTTGTTTACATAAATACTAAGGAAATGAAAGAGACATTATCAAAAAAATCTTTTTGTCTATCATCTTATAGTTCCTTCAATATTGCTGAAAGCCAAGAAGTTAAAACTACCTAACTTGAAAAATGACGTGTTTCCTGGTCCTTATAATCACTCCCTTTACCAATATGGACACTAATATTTTTACAATCCCTTGTGGGTGGGACAAGATCTCTGTACCCTAGGGCAACCCACTACTGTCAGACACAAGGTGGGTAACAGCTGTGGTTTTCTCTGTCAAGCAGGAGCAGAGTGACAGCAGAAAGTGAGGTGGAAAAGGAGACGTGGCAACAACAGTTTTGAAGCAAATCCATTATAAGAAAGGGAACTTATAGAAGTTGGGGGCCAGGAAATTGACTCTTTTAAATTACCCATGCCTTCACAGCTCATAGAAAGTCCTCACATCCTCCTATGTGCTGGACACCCTAGCTGCACCTCTCCACTAGACAAACATGTTGTTGCCAGACATTCTGTTCATGTATAAGCTTTGTACACACAAAAGTGCACTTAGTTTAACATATGGGTTCCCTTACAATATGTAAACCTGTAGCAGCTACTATAGGAAAAGTAATGAATTTTTTAAAAAGACAGAAACATAAATTTTGTTCAATCTACTTAATAAGAGAGAAAATATCTAATCAATCATAGTATCCTGACAACATAGAAACCATACTCAACAAAGGGTTATAGTCCAATATATTTTATAATCTCAAAGAAAGCCCTGGAAACAGCCCAAATGTTGAATAATAAGAAAACTGCTAAATAAATTATGCTACAGCCATATAATGGAAGTATACGTAACATTTTAATTTGAAGAACATATATTGGCATTAGAAAATATTCTTCATATGGTATTGAGTAAAAGAAACCAAGCAGGCAACAAAGTCATAAATAAAATTTTATATTAATTTATAAAAATATATGTGCATAGAAAAAGACATTTAAGAAATTCTATTAAACTGTTTTCAGGGTTATCCTTAGGTGACGTAGTTATGGACAACTTCCTTTTTTGTTCTATAGTTCTTTCCAATTTTCCTACAGAGGGCGGGCATTTCTCTCTCAATGAGAGTTGGGGGAAGGTATGGGGGAGGTGAAGAAGGTGGGGAAATAGGTTCACTGCCTGGGGACTGCTGTATGCGGCTGTGGACTTCACAACCTGCTAAATGATGTCCAGCCAAGGTCGCCAATCAGAGCTTAAATCCACACTACCTGGTGTAGGACTGCATCCTCATCAGAGATAATACGATTTTCTTTCTACTCCTTCATGTAAGGTTTGGTCATGTCTCTACCTGACCAATTTGATCCTTTTACCATGGACTTCCATGGCTGGTTCCTTTAGGTCACTGACGTTATTCCTGCCACAGATAGGTGGAGCTAATGCAATCAGGTTCACATAATGCTAACCTCATGAAAGACCCCAGCTCACGGGTGCAAAGAAGCCTTTAGTCAGCAAGTAAAATGCTATGCTATGGTTTGAATGTGTCCCCACCAGAAGTTAAGTGTTGGAAACTGAATCCCCAATGCAACAGTATTGGGAGGTCAGGCCTAATGAGAGGTAATCAGGCCATGAGGTCTCTGACCCATGAATGGATTAATGCTGTTATCACAGGAGTAGGGGCTGTTATAAAAGGGTGTGTTCAGTCCCTTTTTCTCCTCTGTTCTAGCCTCTTTTTGTCCTTCTAACCTTTGAAATGACAAAGGAAGAAGGCCCTCACTAGATGTGGCCCCTTGATCTTGGACTTCTTAGCCTCCAGAACCATGAATCAATAAATTTCTGTTCATTATAAATTACCCAGTTGGTAGAATTCTGTTATAGCAGCACAAAACAAACTAAGACATGCTGTAAGCCAGTGTGGTTATCTGGGCCTTGAGGAAAATACAGTGGACAATTTTGACTTCTATGATATTATTCAATGTCCATCTCCTACCTCAGTACGTGTGGAGGGATCTTGACAATGGTATCCAGACCACCCAGAGTTTCTGCAAAATGAAAATTATAAAGTTAAAAATAAACATCTAAGCACTGAGAATATGCACTGTACACAAATTTCTCTGTTTCTCTTTTCCCCAGGAATTCCTCTAATTATAAATTAGTCAGTTCTCAATTATCTGCATGCAAGTCCTTCATATTTTAAAGTCCTTTTTCCTTGAGAGTCCCAGAGATTTCCCTGGATCTTGCAAACTACTGGGGAGCGGAAAGTTAAAAATTAGGGCACATTTCCCTATACAGATAAAGAACGAATAAATTCCTAACCTGAACCATTGAATCTAGTTACAACTGACTAAGATACTATATTCTTGCAATAAAAATAGAGAAAAAAAAGCTATTTCCTTGAAAATACTGTTTCAATATCCTTACACAATAACTCATACTTGTGAAAGACTTTCAAGTTCACAAAGCACTTACATAGCATCTCATTATTCTCACACACATTTGTGACATGGTATATTAATTTTTTTTAAAAAAATCACAGTATGGTTAGGATACCGATTGGAAGGCTCACACCCAAATCTCATTAATCCAACCTGGATGGTCAATACTTCACCATTGTTTGTGGATTTTTCACACTATTGCTGCCTCCAATTTTAGAGATAATGAAAAACTCACCAGTCTCTTCCCTAAAAAACTGTTCTATTTCAATCATTCCAACTTGTCTCCAGTCTTGCAGCTCAAATTGTGTTAACCCCTTTCTTAACTCCTTAGAGTCAACAAGCCCTGTCTATCTGAATTATTTTCACTGGGGAAGGAAACATCTCTTCCCACCTTGCTCAGAGATCAGAGAGAATAACAAACATGAAATATAGATGAGAGACTCAAGGCTAAGAAAGGCCTGATAGGATCTGGGCTTGATGTGGCCAATGGGGCAAAAGAGTGGATTTCAGTAAAACAATCAGCAGAACAGAAAGATGAGTTCAGCAGGGTACTTGGTACTGTGAAGACAAGGCCAATGGAGGAAGATGAATGACTGAAGTGTCAATGCTTAAGATGAGACAGGATGACAAGAAAGGGAAGCCCTGAGATGCAGGTACAGGAAGCAGCTCAAAGGCCACACAGGCCAGCACAGTGCACCAGCTAACACGGCAGGGACTGGCACCCAGGACAAGCCGATACTGCTCCCCAAGGAGAGGCAGTAACACTGACCAACCAGATCAGCATGGCTTTCCCACAGGTCAGAGGGAAATGTAGCCAATTAAGGCTGTGTAACGGTGCCCAGCTCTGCAAGGCTAAGAGCGAGCTAGAAGAAAAGGAAAAGAGAAAAGGCAGTCACACAGCAGCCCCCATGAACCTATGCCTCTAAGTGCAGTAAGACTCCCAGGCATGTGAGATAAGTGTGGAAACCAAGGCAGAGAGCATCTAAAGGTCAAGGAGAAAACAGCCTGCAGCTTTGCTATAAGCACTCAGGACAGAATGGTAGCTGGGGAGAGGGCACCATGGAAGGATCAACAAGGAAAGCAAAGAGAACCAGGTTCCAGTCCCCGTTCCACTCCAGCTTGTGACACTGTGGGATGGGGACAGGTCACTTATCTTCTGTAAGTTTCAGTTCCCTCACCTTTAGAAAGAAGTCAATGACACCTTCCTCCTGAGATGCTTGTGAGGAGCTGATAGGATCATGATCATAAAGGGCCTGACACAGTCCTTAGATGCCAGTGCCAATTCCTGTCTCCCTTCTTTGATTCTCCCACTAAATACCGGACCAGGTCCTAGGCTAGGGACACAGTGGTGAGAACAGACATGGTCCATTAATTCATGGATGAACATTCTCATTTCGAAGTATGATAAATGCCAAGAAGGAAAATATAGGGAATTGGGCAAAAGTGAAACAAGAGGTCCTACTGTGGACTGTGAGGTCACATTTTCCTGCTGGGGGTGATGAGACCAAAAATGATATATTTAAAACAGATAAGGAGGGGGCACTCCAAGTGGAGGGAATAATAAGTTTGAAATGCTTGGAGAACCCAACATCTTTCCCGATTCCGTCCTGCCACTCGGGTCCAAGCTGCCACCTTCTCTCACCTGTACCAGCCCCTGTCCTGGGCTCCCAGATTTGGGGCTTGCCCTGGAAGCTGCAGTCTCTGCTTAACACAGTAGCCTGAGAGACCCTGTCAAGACCCAAATGAGAGCACTTCTTTCCTCCACTCCAAATGACTCCCATCTCATCCGTAGAGAGCCCAACAAGGACTTTCATGATCTCAGCCCTCGTTTCCTACTTCTCTCCCCTCGCTCCAGCCCCCTGGCCTCTTTGCTCTTTCCAGAAGCCATCAGATATTTTCCCAACTAAGAGCCTCCCTTTTGGTATATTTTGGTAAATATCCCTGAATACCCTATTTAAATGGCAACTCCCCCTTTACTCCAGGCACCTCTTATCTTCTTCAGTTTTATGTTTTCCCTTAGCTCTTATCACTCTCTTTGCTGTCATGTATATTTTATTTATTTATCTTGATTATTGGCTGTCATCCATCCAAGAGTCTGTAAACTCTAATCAGGGAAGACAGGATCATTTTGCCTGTTTTGCTCACCATGTTATCTCTAACACTTAGAACACTACCTGGCACACGGTAGGTAATCACTAAATATTTGCTGAATGAATGAAGTAAGGGAGCACAGCCCATCTGAGTAACTGAAAGATCAGTGTGGCTGAAATTCAGAGAGCAAGGAGGAGGGTGGCATAGGACAAGGCTGAGGGGCAAGTAGGAGCCAGGCCAGGTAGGGCTGGACAGAATGCACTGGGGACTTTTGCTTTTATCCTAATGGGATGCCATTCAGTGTTTTAACATGGCGTATCATGGAACGATTGGGGTTTCCAAGGTGACACTACGTGGGGAAAAAGAACTAGAGCAAACAAGGAGGGAGTAGTTAGGAGGGTGTTGCAGAAGTCTAGTAAAAATGGAAGATAGCTTATTCTGGAGAGCTGGCAACAGAGGTGGAAAGAAGTGGACAGGCTTGAGATATATTTAAGAGGTAAAATGAGCAGAGCTTGGGTGATGGACTAGGTAAGGTGGCAAATTACAGAAATGTATCAAGGACGACTCTGGATTTCAGGTTAATGCAGCTGGACAGGTGATGGCATCAACTGATCATTTAGAAACACTAGAGGTGAGTGAGGTTTGGCAATAAGGTGGACGTGGGGAAGAGCACACAGTCACTTTGAGCCTTATTGAGCTGAGTGCCTGCGAGACATCCAGGTGGAGATGTTCAGTAGGTAGCTATGTTGCAGGGTGCGGGTTTCAGACCACTGGTGTGGACTAGTTACACAAACACTAGCATCACATTCTCAGAAATGGAGCTGAAGCTGTCAGTATATGTGTGTTCAACTCCAGAAGAGCTGGGAGTAAGAGATGAGGGCTCAAAGCTAACCCTTGAGAAACTCAAATATTTACAACTGGGGAGAGAATTTGGAGCTGGCAAAGGAGACAGAGTGGCTCAAGAACCAAGATGGAACTGGTAGGGTGTGGTCATAGAAGTCAAGGTAAAGCAGGTGCCCAGGTATGTCCAGTGTCATTGGGAGGACCTGTGAGATAGGAGTGAGAATGATCTGCCAGCCGGATGGCGATGTGTGTTACTGTTCTTCAGTAACTGCAAGTTGGTGGGATGATGGAGGTGAAAGGCAGATGACAGTGAGATGAAGAGAGAGTAGAAGGTGAGAACGCAGATACAATTTCTAGACTTTTTAAGGAGTTTGGCTGTGAAGTAACAACCAAAAACGTTGGTTTTTTGGTTGAAAAAAAAAGCAGGCTGAAAGAAAAAGCAGGTGGGTGATAGAGAGAAGGGTGCTGGTTGGATAGATGTTCCCTCTTCCCCTACTTGGCCTTTGTGCCTCTAGTTTCTTTCCCTGCTCCCACATCCATCCTGCACAAGGCCTCTGATAGATATAAAATACTAAAATCTTCCAAAAGGAGGACTTGACAGCTCTCCTCTTCTGCCATTCTATTTCATCCTACCACAGCCTAGCTCACAAGCCCCCAGGACTGCCAGTTCCTGAAGATCTTTCTGCCTTTCTCCAAGCTAACCCTTCATCCAGTACATTCTTTTCTACTCCCTGGCCAGGCCCATTCCTCACCGACAAAAGCAACCAGATAGCCCTAAATAAAGAGAATATGCCTTGCTAGTTATTCTTCAGCCATTAACACTAATTTTCAGAGAAGTGTAATGACAAAGTAGATAAAGTAGAAGAAGATGCTAAAGTTATAAAACACATGACAATATGCCATATGTGGTATGACCTCTTGCAAAAGGGAAAGACTCCAAGATGTCAACAGTGTTATCTCTGGGTAGGGAGACTGCAGATTATTTTAAATTTTTCTTTATGCTGTTCCATTATTTGCAACATTCTAAAATGAACATATATAACTCTTATAAATAGAAAAAGATGAATATTATTTAAAACTCAAGTAAAGTATTGATTTACTTATTGAACATCTGCTTTCCACTATAGGTGCAGAAGCAACCAAAGCGGCATAAACAACAGTCCCTGTGCTCAAGAGTTCACTACACTGCTGACAGGTATTGTTTTGACTGACCAGTATCCATTCCCCTGCCTTCTGAAGGAGCATCCTAATTTACTTCCAGGAAACCATTTTTCCCCAGCTCTGGATTTCAGTGGAACTTGTGGCCGAGGCCTAAGCTAGTTATTCCATTCCATTCTTTGGCTAGAGGATTGGTTCAAGGACACTCATATGAACCATCAGGACAAAGAGAACAAGGGAAACCAAGGATCAAGCAGGATTGACTGGAAAAGTCCAACTCTCTTGATATGGTCTAAATATTGTAATGATCATCTATCTCAAAATGGTCTCAGAGAGGGATGATGCCTCTCTCCCTTGAGGGTCTCAGAGGGGGATGACCCTTCTCTCCCATTAGGGTCTGTTGGGGTCACCACCCGAGGGGGTCTGTCCTGCAGACCCTGACTCAATGACGGATGAATAAATTCACTCAGACACAGATTTTCAGTGTAAAAGCGGGCTGAGTGTCCGTGGCCATTTAGAGGCACTCGAGGAGAGTGCTGTAAAGAGATAACAGCCACTGCAGCCCCAACAAGCTGGCCTCTCTGGCGTTTATTTAGCACACATTAAATAACAAAACCTTTGAGTCAACATCGCTAGAGTGAAGAGATTAAAGGACAGGTTCTGAGGCCTAGAGCAAATACCATTAGTGGCTAATATCCCTGGTTGACTTTGCCCCAAGAGAGCCAGCCAGAATGATCCAAGGTTATAGAACCACATGAGTAAACAAGTTATTCAGATAAACTCCCCCACATTTCCTAGCTATTTGCTTTTCTTATCAACTAAAGGTAAAGAGGGTAATGCTGCCTTTAGCTGAAACTTCTACTGAAACTATGCAAACTTCTTAACCTTCCAAGAAGGTTTGTGACTTTTTTCTATAACTTTCTCTAATATTTTTCCCTTAATATTTTTGCCACCACCCTGACTGAACTCCCACAGGTCTCAGAGGGGGATGACCCCTCTCTCTCATGAAGGTCTCAGTGGGGAATGACCCTGTCTCTCCTGAGGGGCCAAGTAAGGGATGACCCCTCTTCCATGAGGGTCTCAGTGAGGAATGACCCCTCTCTCCCATGAAGGTCTCAGTGGGGAATGATCCCTCTCTTCCATGAGGGTCTCAGAGGGAGATGACCCCTCTCTCCCATGAGGGTCTCAGTGAGGAATGACCCCTCTCTCCCATGAAGGTCTCAGTGGGGAATGACCCCCCTCTCCCATAAGGGTCTCAGTCTCAGTGAAGCATAACCCCTCTCTCTCATGAGGGTCTCAGTGTGGAATGCCCCCTCTCTCTCATGAGAGTCTAAGTAAAGGATGATCTCTCTCCCATGAGGGTCTCAGAGAGGGGGATGACCCCTCTCCCATGATGGTCTAAGTTGGGGATGACCCCTCTCTCTCATGAGGGTCTCAGAGGGGGATGACCCCTCTCTCCCATAAGGGTCTAAGTGGGATGACCTCTCTCTCCCATGATGGTCTAAGTGGGGGATGACCCCTTGCTCCTATGAGGGTCTAAGTGGGGAGACCCCTCTCTCCCATGAAGGTCTCAGTGGAGAATTACCCATCTCTCTCATGAGGGTTTAAATGAGAGATAACTCCCCTTTCTCATGATGACCTAAGTAGGGGTTGACCTGCTCCTCTCATGATGGTCTAAATGGGGGATGAGCCCTGTTTTCCTGAGATGGTCTAAGTTTATTGTTGCCTCTTTTCATGAGACAGTCTAAGTGTGTTGATTCATGAGACCAAAACTGTGGAGACCCATGCAGAGCATGTCAGTCAATCCACAAAGAGCAGGACAAGATCCCTGAAACAGTGTCTAACTCCTAAATCACAGATATTCTTGTAAGGGATATCTTAGTTAAAGGAGTAAAGAAATCCTGCTTTGCGTAAGTCAGCTTAAACTCGTTTTTTTTTTTTTGTCTCTTGCACCCAACATATCTGTCAATTTATACTGCCCATAAGAGCCTACCTGTGCACACAATCAACTATTATCCAAAGTAGTAGGTACTCGATGAGAGTGAAGGCAAGGATCTGAACCCAGGCAAGCAATTGATCCTATTGTGGAGCTGAGGGAATGTTTCCTAAACAAGTTGTAAATGGCAGAGTCTGAAAAGGGAATTCCCTGCACAGCATGTTCAACAAAGTGCTGCAGCTGACTGCCACTAGACTGTCGAATCTTGGTTGGGGAGTGACAAGAATAGAGGCTGGGGCTAAACTCTGAAGAGCATTCTGAGGAATTTATACTTTAATCTAGAAATGAATTATGGGGGTTGAAGAGTGACAGGTGTTTTGTAATCTAAACAGCGACGGGCAGTGGAAATGGACTCGAGTGGGAAAGACAACAGGAAAACCTATCTCCATGCCTTTGTTCATGTTTCCAGTATGCCCTTCTAACAAACTCCTTATAGGGGACATTTTATTTATCCATATATCCCAAGCTCAGTACCAGGGAGGTCTTAATCAATGTTTGCTAAATAAAGAAGCAAAGGAAAGAAGGAACCCACAGCTTCCCCATTCTTCATGTGAAATCTACTTCAAAAGCCCTACCAGCTCACACCAATTCCCCTCCAACTCATGGACCCCATATTTATCCTCCCTTCTTTGACTTGTTTTCCTGGTTTGCTCAATCCAACTGCATAATGAATGCCCTGCACTATCATTTAACTACTTCATGCACTTCTGTCTTGTCTTGCTAATTACGGAACAATCACTGGGAAAGGAAGCACATCCACTCAGGCTGATTTCTTTCAGGCTTGACTCAAGTAATCTACCTGCCTCAGTGCTCAGCTTCCCCATAGCTTTAAAGAAGCTAAACTCAGCAACGTTGTGGTTTAACATAATAAGATGTTGAATGTCAGTATTCAAAGTTATTAAAATACTAGATTGCACTCCTCCTCCCTGTTTATCTAAATCTGCTTAATTTGTAGCAAAATAATAACGTATACTAGGAATGGCATTTTTAAAGCACAATTGGGCCCTGCTTTATCATGTTACCCAGCCATCTGTGACCCTTCATTAGAGGCATTTTGGAATCTGGCTTCGAAGCACTATGCTGAATGACAATGGCAACGCAAAAATAGTACTGTGGCTTTAAGAGCCTTGCTGCTCTCTCATATATCTGGTCCATTTTTCTTTCACAGTAAACTAAAATGGTCAAGTGCTGATTCTACCTACAAGACAAACTTCCTAGACAGTATTCTAGATAATTTTATGATGATATGCACAGGTTTAACAAAATGATGTTGCTATAATTGTCTGTACACACACCCAAACATATGTGAATTAAGACCATCTACATGTTAAGAGTCACCTAAACCACTCACAGAATTTTACATTTAGTGGAAAGTCTGCTAAAGGCTCTTCACTGTCTCAGGCTACATCACAGCATACACAGTGTCATGACATAGAGTGATGGTTCTTGGTTGCAAGGGAAAAGGAGTCAATTTCATTTTTCAATTGAGTGGCAACTGAGGCATCACATCAGGCTCCGGCAAGGCAAAGCGAGGAGCCCACAGAGCTCCGCTGGCTTCTTCTTGGCCTTTCCTTTCTAAAAAGCATCACTATAACCCAAAGTATGCTTCTGATCTCTTTGTACTACCATCCTGACAATTTTGATGCCCAAATCCCCGCCTAATTGAAACGTCCTTTCGTTTTTTCCGCTGCTGAGTTCTGCAACCTGAGTCTGAGGAGAAATATAAATTTGCTCCCTGGAACTTACTTCAATGCTAGCACAGCTCACAAACCTGAAATCCCACCTGTCTGAAGGGCAGACCACAACAGAATTGCAGAGGTAACATGATATCCGCCCGTATGTTATTTTTCATGTGCAATAACCATGAAAGCTAACACTTAGGAAACTGACCTCTATCGGGAAAATCAAATTAAACAAGCCTTTCCTTCCTGGTTCTACTCGCCAAAGATTCCACATCGGGGTTGTTGGTTTAACTTCCCTCTTCCCCCAGAGGCGCTTCGCCCTCAGGCCCCAGCATTCGCACCGGCTCCGGGTCCTGCCTAACTCGGTGATGGGGAAGCGTCGTCCCCAGTGCGGGGACCGGGAGAAGGGGGCCGCCTGCGGGGCGGGGAGGACAGCGGTTCCCGGGAAAGGTTTTAGACAGAGAAAGAGACCGCAGGGGACGTGGCTGATGTCCACGCCCGAGCCAAGACTCTCAAATCCCACATCAATTCCCCGAGGCGACTCTCGCCATCGCGCGAACGGCACCCATGACCCACGCTCCGCGAAAGCCCCACGCGCGGAGGCGCCGGTTCAGCCCCGGCCGCGCGGCCCTCCCGCCGCGGCGAGCAGGTGCCGGGCGCTTACCCAGGGCCCAGGTGCAGCTCTCCTTGATGGCTTTGTACTTGCTACCGGACGCCTCCTTCTGCAGCTTCCTCAGGATCTCTTCCATCTTGACCTTCAGGCGCCGGGCCGACGCCCACAAGGAGAGAAGCGCAGGCGAAGCGAGCCGGGACCGGGACGCAGCCGCTGCCTGGCCCTGGGCGCCTAGGCGGCCGCCGCGCGCGCCCCCATGCCGCCCCGGCGCGGCTGCTGATGAATCACGCCCGCTCCATGCCGCGGGCCACGTCAGCCCCGGGCCCCGCCCGCCGCTCCGCCCCGCCCGCCCGACCGCCTGGGTCAGGTGCGCTCCTCTCCGCGGCGGAGGCGGCTGCGGGCTGGGGCCGGGTAGCGAGGCTGGAGGCCACTGACCCGACCTCCGAGGCAGGCCCCGCAGGCGCCGGGCTTCGCGGAAAGGTGGGGGCGGATGTCCAGAGCGGACTCGCCGGCTGCCGGGAGGGAGGGAGCGCCTGGCCGGCGGCGGGCAGGGAGGGAGGGGCCTCGCCGTGGTCCTCGCACACCCTGCGCCCAAGGTGGCCGCGGGCGGCGTCGGAGCGGCCCAGTCCGGACCCCGGGACCCCCAGCGTGGTGCAGGCGCGGCGCACGCTGCATCCCGTCATCTGCAAACCAGAAAATTGGTGCGTTCAGTCACAAACAGCGATTTGGGTCATTCCCCGTGCCAGGCTCGGGCGATGCAGTGTTGAATCCACTGTGCGCTTGCCTGCAGGGAGCCTCCAGTCAGGCTGTCGACACCGGCTGGGCGGTGGGCTGCGGTGGGGCTGGGGTAGAACTGGATACGCCCAAGGAAACCGGGCCCAGGGAGGCTGAATTACTTCCCAGACCAACAAGAGTTGGACTCCAAACACGTCCTGAATCCAAAGCCCCTGCTAAAAACCTCTCTCTCCTCGCCTTCCCGTCCTCTCTTGGCACTGAATTGCTGCCCTATGAAACATGGGGTGGACCAGGGCCACCGCAGCAGGGGTCTTCTCGCTGGAGTGAAAAGGGGGAGCCCCCAGAAGGCGCATTCGGGCAGTGGGGAAAGCAGTGCGACAGAGCACCCCGTGTTTCCTGTTTCTTTAGAAGTGTTCCTGCGGTGGAAATGAGGATGATGGACTCCAGGCGGGCAGCGGGGAGAACAAAGGTTCTGCAGGAATCTAGAAACCAATGAGGCCAAGGGTGGCTGGGAGGGAATAAAGGAAAGTATGTCAGATATTTAAGGGTAGAAGCAATAGGATTTC
Organism: Aotus nancymaae; assembly: GCF_030222135.1. Classification (NCBI taxonomy): domain Eukaryota; kingdom Metazoa; phylum Chordata; class Mammalia; order Primates; family Aotidae; genus Aotus; species Aotus nancymaae. The sequence goes on from NW_026988454.1 coordinate 29,518,325, forward strand.
ATGACAGAATAGGGAAGAGACGATGTATATGGGCTGGCTTCCAGGTTTCTTGTTTAGGAAATTGGGAGGATGGTGTCCCCATTCTCTAAGTTAAAAAACAGGAGAAAAAAAGGATTTGGATTGGGGGGATATATGAGTTCAGTTTTGAACCTGTTTGGGTTGAAATGATACTGAGATACGTGTAGGTGTTTTTTTCATGGACAGAAACTCAGGATAGGGCTCTGGGAGGGATGCCGGTATTTGAAGGCTGGTAAATATAGGGAGTTGTTGATGCCTCGAGTTTGGCAAAGGTTGCACAAGAGAGGGAGTGAGGGGCTCCTTAATTCTCAAACGATGGGTACAGGAGCAAGGGCCCAGGAAAGAGGAGAAAGAGCAGCTGGAAATCTGAGGTGTGGGGGGCAGCCAGGGGAGGGAGTGCCAGCGGAGGGGTGTCCAGCAGATGGGGATGTTAGATTACTCCTTTGGCGCTCTTGGTACTGAGGAGGCAAAACCTACAAAGTCCCAGCCCCAAGGATCCTCCTACCACTACCTTCACACCCAATGAAGCCATCATTTAAATAAAGGGTTTTTTTTAAAAAAAAAAAAAAAAAAAAAAATCAAAACACTGCAGCCGATAATGTAGTTGGATTAAAGAACGTTGTTAACTATTTGGAAAAATATATAGATCACAACTTTTTTTTTCTTTTTTTTTTTTTTTTTTTCCGTGAGATGGAGTCTTGCTCAGTCTCCGCCTCCCGGGTTCAAGTGATTCTCCTGCCTCAGCCTCCCAAGTGGTTGGGACTACAGGTACACACCACCACACCTAGCTAATTTTTGTAGAGACAGGGTTTCACCATGTTGGCCAGGATGGTCTCGATCTCCTGACCTCGTGACTGGCCTGCGTTGGTCTCCCAAAGTGCTGGGATTATAGGTGTGCCTTGGCCTCCCAAATTGCTGGGATTGCAGGCATGAGCCACCGCGCCAGGCTTAGAAATCACAACTTTATATAATGTAGCAAAATAAATTACAAGTGTATTAAAGAATTAAATTTAAGAATTAAATGATAAAAAGTTTAGAAGAAAGTGTAAGTGAATATACTTATCTTAATGCATTAAGATTATTTCTAACAAACTAAGGCAGAAACTGAAAAAAAGGTCAATAGATTTGACTATTTGAATATTTAAGACCTTTATGTCAAAAGTTCCATACAAAATTAAAAAGCAAATGACATTCTGAGGGGTGAATTGAAGAAAGAAAAGAGAATAACTCTAACTCTTAATTTTATGTGGATTTGTATTTTTGAGTCTATTTTAAAGTGTTTATTATTTTTATAATTAAAAACAATTTCACTTAAGCTGCAAACTAGGAAAATGTTTATAATGTCAGACATGTGAAGTTTGAATAGCTTTGAACAAAAAAAGCTTTTCCAAAGAATTAAAAAACAAATGCTCCCTCTGTATTAAAAAAAAAAAAAAACAATAAATATAAAGTCAGTTTATGGAGGAAGGAATACATATGACCCCATAAACTTATGAAAAATGTTCAGGTACCTAATAAAGAGCATAGACTTTTAAATAAGATGCTATTTTTTATTAATCACATTGACTAAGAGATGTTTTAAATGTTATTGAAGAAGCTGAGCAACAAGGTCCTCTCATGTCTTGGGTGCTGGTCAGAGTGTAACTTGGTACTACATTCCTGGAGGGAGCCTGGATGTGTATGTAGTATAGGTATAGCTCTGACCTAACAATTCCACTTCTGGGAATTCATCCAAAGGAGTGATTATGGAAATGGATAAGGATATTTCTACAAGGATTTCAGTGTGTCTTTCAATTCTAAAAAAAGAGAACACTATCTAAATATGCAACAACAAGGATATGGATAGATAAGCCATGATGTATTCATAAAGCATGATATTATATAACCTTTAAGAATAATGTGGGAGACTAGGCATAGGGGCTCATGCCTGTAATCCCAGCACTTTGGGAGGCTGAGGTAGGCAGGTTGCTTGAACTGAGGAGTTTGAGAGCAGCCTGGGCAACATAACAAGACCTCATCGCTACTAAAAAAAAAAATTTTTTATATAAAAAGAATAATGTTAGAATGGGAAAAAGTTTTTGCAATCTACCCATCTGACAAAGGGCTAATATCCAGAATCTACAAAGAACTAAAACAGATTTACAAGAAACAAACAAACAAACCCATTCAAAAGTGGGTGAAGGATATGAACAGATACTTTACAAAAGAAGACATATATGAGGCCAACAAACATATGAAAAAATGCTCATCATCACTGGTTATTAGAGAAATGCAAGTCAAAACCACATTCAGATACCATCTCACGCCAGTTAGAATGGCAATCATTAAAAAATCTGGAGACAACAGATGCTGGAGAGGACGTGGAGAAATAGGAACACTTTTACACTGTTGGTGGGAGTGTCAATTAGTTCAACCATTGTGGAAGACAGTGTGGTGATTCCTCAAGGACCTAGAAATAGAAATTCCATTTGACCCAGCAATCCCATTACTGGGTATATACCCAAAGAATTATAAATTTTTCTGTTATAAAGATATATGCACATGTATGCTCACTGCAGCTCTGTTTACAATAGCAAAGACCTGGAACCAACCCAAATGCCCATCGATGATAGACTGGACAAGGAAAATGTGGCACGTGTACACCATGGAATACTACACAGCCATAAAAAACGATGAGTTTGTGTCCTTCATAGGGATATGGATGAATCTGGAAACCATCATTCTCAGCAAACTGACACAAGAACAGAAAACCAAACACCGCATGTTCTCACTCATAGGCGGGTGTTGAACAATTAGAAGACATGGACACAGGGAGGGGAGCATCACATACTGCAGTCAGTTGGGAGGGGTGCTAATGGAGGGACATCGGGGTGTGGGGAGGGTGGGGAGGGATAACGAGGGGAGAAATACCAGATATAGGTGATGGGATGAAGGCAGCAAACCACCTTGCCATGTATGTACCTATGCAACAATCCTGCATGATCTGCACATGTACTCCAGAACCTAAAGAACAATTAAAAAAAAAAAACAACAGGTAACTGAAAAAAAAATAATGTAGGAGAGAAATATTTAATAATATGAAAAGTGGTATCAGGGGCAGTGGCTCACACCTGTAATCCCAGCACTTTGGGAGGCTGAGGTGGTTGAATCACCTGAGGTCAGGAGTTCGAGACCAGCCTGGCCAACATGGTGAGACCCCACCTGCCTCCCCGTCTCTGTTAAATATACAAAAGTTAGCTGGGTGTGGTGGCATATGCCTATAATTCCAGCTACACAGGAGGCTGAGGCACAAGAATCGCTTGAACCTCCAAGGCAGAGGTTGCAGTGAGCCGAGATCGCATCACTGCACTCCAGTCTGGGTGACAAAGTAAAGTGGCTTATACTATATACTTAAATAAACAAATTGTAAAATGCTATGTACTTCTGTATACTACATAATTCCAATTTTATTATTTAAATGTTTTATTTAGATGTATATATAAGTTCAAAAATACATACATGTATGTACATACATGTATTTACATACATATCTATGGAAAGTATACACAAAATATTAAGTGATTATCTTTGATGGGCTTATAGGTGAGTTTATTTTTCATTAAATATTTTCAATATTCTGATCATAAATGCTTTTATGATCAGAAATTTTTGTTTTCTAAGTGACACACAAATGAAATAAAGGTAGTATCCAGGCAACAAGGTCAACATCCAGGGAAAAGACAAAGGTAAACATAGAAAATGATATAATAGATGTGAGAGAGTTAGGATCCAGTGGAAGCCAAACCCGGGAGAAATGATGACTGCAGCCTGGTGGCAGTGGATTAACAGCCAGTGGAATCACGCAGATAAACAACCCAGCCGATGGCTATGAAGGAAAGTAAACACTTTTCTACTTTCTTCCCATAACCCACAGTAGAAAATATGCTTTGCATTGTCAACTCCTATATACATTCATGTATAAATATGTTAAAAAACTGAAACAACAGTTTTAGGTTTAAAACAGTACTTACTGTTAAGTATAATAGTTACTATTAGGTATGATTTCATTCACTGCAGCAGGCATGCTTGCCCGTTCCCAAATTCATTCTACGCTGCAGGCATGAGGACAGTGCTACATGCACAACCACAGTGGTTTGTGCTGTGATGCCTATTTCTTCCCAATGTTTTTAGTTTTGTTGCTTAAAAATTCTGGCTCACTAAATAAGTTGCTGTGAATGCTATTAATCACAGTTTACTCTGTCTAGCAATGGAAAGTCTTTCTTAATCTTAATCTAAAATGGTGATAAACATAATCATTCTTCAATATATTAAAATAAAGTATTAGTGATTAGCTTTCTTCTTTGAGTATCAACTTTAATATGGATTCAGGATTTTGGAAAACATCTTCTATCAATTTTCCCCTCAATATTTCAAATTTGTCTTTGGGAAATTATTAAAGTTTACAATAGAGACTTGTAATATAATTGATATCATTTTATTTTATTCAAAACATCTTCATTAATTTTCTCCTTATGTGTTGCAAAATTGTGGATACATAGTAACCACAGTGATTACCTAAAATATATTTGTGAGTGTTGGACATATTAAACATCTTGAAATGTACTGCTACTTTTTCCATGTAGATCCAAATTCAATTAGTTTAAAATGTCAAAAAAAAAAAAAAATGAGTCCTATTTGCAAATTCTTCTGGTGAAATATCATCTTCAAAATGCCAAGTGAGATTGCTTTCCAAATAAAAAAATACAAATCCCATTCCTGAGCTCATATAACTTAATTAGTACTTTCCTTGTAACAATAACTTTAGTACGATGCGACATATACATGTTATTTGGTGGAAAGGCTAAGTTGTTTTAACAAAGACTCAACAATACAGTGGTTTAAAAGCATAGCCATTGACTTCTCAAACCCTGAGTCAGTGGTCTAGGTTGGTACAGCAGGTCCCAGGAGATTATTAAGTGACCATGTACCTTAAATGTTACTGTTTCCCCATCCTGTAGGGTGTCGTTCTCATTTGTGTGTCCCAAAGATATGTCCCAGACACGTTGTGTTCCAGCCCATAGGAAGAGGAAAAGAGAGCAGAGGAGTCCATGCCTCAGAGGTGGAAGTCACACAGATCCCATATATTGCATGGGTGAAGACAGAGTTGCAGAGACCTACCTGAGTAATCACAGCTCTGTTCCTATGGCAAAGGGAGAGGAATCATTAGTCTCAGCCACAGATCCAATTTCTGAGAAATGTATCAAAAAGCGAAGTTTCCTTTAATAAAATTAAACAACTACTACTAACAATACTACTTTTGTTTTCAAGTCCAAAAGATTCAGTAGAATTGTTAGGATGTGAAATCTTTGTAATGTATGAAACACAGATTTTAAATAATGTACGGAGTCGTTTCTAACAATATTTTAAATTATTCTACTATGTTTCCTGTTCATATTTACTTCTGAATCACTCATAATTCCATTACAATTTTCCAATTGAATTTATGTTCTTCAAGTAGTTTTGTGTTTGGTTAAAGGAAAACAACACAATAAATCCTTTATAAAAATCATATTTTCATACATATATGTGGCACAAACTGAAAGTCTAAGTAATATGAAGTATTAGTGCTCTCATTAAGTGGAATTATACAACCTGTGTCTGCCCGTATGTGCCTAATAAGTATAAATTGTATTCTGTATATTCTTTAGAACCATAACATGTTACGACTTAGAAGTATAATTTTAAATTTCCCAGCCGATTTATCAAGGATCATATTCACTATAACCATGTATGCTGAGAATAATTTTTTAAGAAACTGTTTGTTTCCTTTTGCTGCACATAGGTGACTAATTGTGATGGTAATGCTTTTTCATTAAAACCAATGGGAAATAATGTTAATAAATTTATCTCTTTTTTTTCTTTGAAAATATTTGAGGGCCTTATGAACAAATTTGGCTTGCTGTATTTCAAAGGATTTTTTGGAAGATCTTAAGCTTTTATTTGCAAGAATGTCATTACAAATAATACATTTTCAGTGAGTTTTGAGCAATTGATAAGCTATACTTTACCATTATTAAAATGACTCACACTTCTTGGGCTTATAGTTCAAATAATAGAATTTATTAATTAAAAGAGACATTTTTCTTAATGTTCTAACTATAAACATGTCCAAATCTGGCAGTTCTGTCAGAACATGCCTCTGTGTTTTTCACATCATTGTTTTTATTTCTTCTAATATAATCAACTGTGTTAAGGATAATTGGTATAACTTTGATTAAAATGTACAATTACCACAAAGTTGAAAAATGCCTAACAATTATGCCTAATTCAAAAAGCACATTGAAAGCTTCTAGCTCATAGCCAAACCTTGGTGGAAAGTCTTGCTGCCTTTGCCAACACTAGATAAAGTTCTTCTAAAACTCACTTTATAATTAGCTATAAATTACATTGACGTAAAATAAAACTATAAAACATGAACTCTCCTGATGCAATTATGATCAATTCCAGAAAATCAGCTGAGACACCAGTGAGCAGAAGAGTGACTGGCTGGCAGTTCCCAGCCAATGCATAAATTCATTACCTCCCATCCTCCAGCTGTCACTCAACTCAGTTGTCTGCAGGATTTGTGGCAACGTGGACAGCTCCTGCTAGGAATATAAGTGTTGCATTCTGATATGGTAGGTTCCATATTAATTCATTTCTTAAAATAATATATTTTGTGAAACAGACTCATTAATTTCACAACCCACTCATGGGGAGAAGCCTGGAATTTGAAGAACACCAGACCAGAGGAAAATTTGTGATTAAACGGCCTAGTGGTGGGGAGTATATTTATACAGTGAAAGAAAAAAAGACATAAAAGCATGGTTGAAAAAAGACAGGAGGATGCCAGCCTAAGCGGGGAAACAAGTACCCTAGGAAGATGGGAAAGATGGTACCTAGAGTACAGACAGAGTCATTGCCCGGTTAGGGGATGAAGGCCAATTTACAGATATGGGTAGGGGGTGAAGATAGAAAGCTGGGCTTTTATGTTGTTTAGTTGTTGATGTAGAGACAGGAATTTGTGGGAGCTACACCTGCTGACTTCCGTTTTTCTCATGAAACAAGAAGACATATGTTGAAAGTAAGAGGAGAAATGAATAGAGGACCAAAGTTGGGAAATAGGAAAGAGGGGACTAAGGATGTTTAGAAAACTTCTGTGAAGTATGGAGGACCCAAGTAGTTCCCTATTTATGAATGCTTCGAAGGCAGTCCCAATCCTGCAAAATTTTCATATCTGACAGTATCTACTGAATTTGCCATTGCTTCAGATCTTGACCACCTAGGTTCATGATACTAAATCTATACTTACAGCTCAAATCTCTGTTATGCTTGTTTTAACTGATATTGAAATCAATCTTTTCACTTACTCTAATGCTTGACTCACAGAATACAGTAGTAAAGAAATTTATTTGCAATATAAAAAATTATACCCAAATATGCAGCAGTATAATCAGAAAGTAAAATAAGCATATTTTTGGGTTAAGTTCAATTTTGAATTAAATTTAGGTGAGTAATAAAGTATTTAATTTGAATATGGTTTATAAAATTATAATTTTCAGCATTTAAAAAAGTAATTATATGTAATACTTTTAAGAAACATATAAAATATTGTGTATCTTTTTTCAAGGAAAAATTTTAAATATTCACAAAATAGGTAATATTAAAAAATTATTCACATTAAAAGATAATCTCTTTACTTACAAAATAATTTTATATTTTAGCAATAATTAATATGCCCTTAAATATGAGACAATTGGACTTTCGCTACTGGCTATGATACAGCAGCTTATATCAGAACCACTTACTGTTGAAAGCAGTTATAAATCTGGATTAAAACAATTAAGAGGAGCTGTTTGAAGGCATCTAAACAACCAAGGCAGCCAGGACTTGAAGGAACAAGATATTAGAAGGAGGGAGAATGTACAGAAGTGAGCCTGATGTTATTTGCTACTTTCTTCCTTTGGAGCATTTGCTAGTTTACCTCATAGTGCATAGAAGTCAAGCTGAAAATGGTGACCTAGAGATATCTGGGAAGACAAAAATTGGAGTAAGACAATTAGAATTGAGGAACCAAGGTAATGGGGAAAAGGAAATCACAACAGTGTTACGGCTATATAAAATGATACATAACATTATAAACAATAACCAACCTCAAAATACATGCCACCTGCTTGTTAATAAAATGTATATGTTTTTGGAGAAACTCCATGTCTACTAAAAATACAAAAATTGATCAGGCATGGTGTTGCATGCCTGTGATCTCAGTTACTTGGGAGGCTGAGGCATGAGAATCGCTTGAACTCAGGAGGAGGAGGTTGAGGTGAGCCAAGATCCTCATGCCATTGCACTCCAGCCTGGGCAACAAGAGCAAGATTCTGTCTCAAAAATAATAATAATAATAATGATTAAATGTTTTGATAATCATATCTGTGTATGTAGACATACATGAATTTGTACATATTGGTAACTTTTATATAAATGAGGTAAATGCTCTTACACATTCTGCTTCCTTTCACTCTTTAGTTTGTCACAAACAATTTTTCCTTTTTAACGGCTGCTTATTCTGTTGTATGACTCTAGCAAACTATTTAATCCATCTATATTGTTGGATTCCAGTTTTTACTGTTATAAACCAGACTTCAGTGAACTTTGCTGTGGTTATTGTATTACCTACCTATGAGAATATATTCCTAGAATGAAATCCTAGAAGAGGGGAGTGCTGAGTCAAAAAGGATACACACTATGAGACCAGTATTACCAAAACCAGACAAGGACACAACAAAAAAGAAAACTGCAGGTCAGTATCCTTGATAAACACAAATGCAAAACCCCTCAATGTAATACTAGCAAACCAAATCTAACAACGCATCAAAAAGAGTATATATCATGATCAAGTGGGATTTATCCCAGGGATACAAGGATGGCTCAACATATGCAAATAATTGTGTGATACATCACATTAACAGAAAGAACAAAATCCATATGATTACTTCAACAGCTGCACAAAAATATTTGATAGAATTCAACGTTCCTGGCTTTGCAGACGTCGCCGCCGCCTGGAGCCTTGTAGTATCAGCCATGGTCAATCCCACAGTGTTCTTCGACATTGCTGTTGACGGCAAGCCCTTGGGCCGCGTCTCCTTCGAGCTGTTTGCAGACAAGTTTCCAAAAACAGCAGAAAACTTTCATGCTCTGAGCACTGGAGAGAAAGGATTTGGTTATAAGAGTTCCTGCTTTCACAGAATTATTCCAGGGTTTATGTGTCAGGGTGCTGACTTCACACGCTATAATGGCACTGGTGGCAAGTCCATCTACGGGGAGAAATTTGATGATGAGAACTTCATCCTAAAGCATACAGGTCCCAGCATCTTGTCCATGGCAAATGCTGGACCCAACACAAACGGTTCCCAGTTTTTCATCTGCACTGTCAAGACTGAGTGGTTGGATGGCAAGCATGTGGTCTTTGGCAAGGTGAAAGAAGGCATGAATATTGTGGAGACCATGGAGCGTTTTGGGTCCAGGAATGGCAAGACCAGCAAGAAGATCACCGTTGCTGACTGTGGACAACTTTAATAAGTTTGACTTGTGTTTTATCTTAACCACCAGACCATTCCTTCTGTAGCTCAGGAGAGCACCCCTCCACCCCATTTGCTCACAGTATCCTCAAATCTGTGCTCTCACTGCAGTTCCCTTTTGGTTCCATGTTTTCCTTGTTCCCTTCCATGCCTAGCTGGATTGCAGAGTTGAGTTAAGTTTATGATTATGAAATAAAGACTAAATAAAAAACAAACTAAAAAAATTCAACATTCCTTCATGATAAAAACTCTCAACAAATTAGGTATAGAAGAAACATACCTCAATACAATAAGGGCCATAAATAACAAACCCACAGCTAACATCACATTGAATGGGGAAAAACTTGAAAGCTTTTCCTCTAAGAACTGGAACTAGACAAGGATGCTCACTTTCACCACTTTTATTCAACACAGTACTAGAAATTCTAGCTAGAGCAATTAAACAAGAGAAAGAAAGAAATGGCATCCAAATTGAAAAAGAAGTCAGATTATCCCTGTTTGCAGATAACATGATTTTATATATAAAAATACATAAAGACTTCATAAAAAAAACTTCAGAACTGATAAATGAATTCAGCAAATTTGCAAGATTTGCTGCACAGTGCTATTAGTGTAGCACTTCTGTACACTAATAATGAACTAACTGAAAAAGAAATCAAGAAAGCAATTCCCCTTATAATAGCTGCCAAAAATATTAAAATACCTAGGAATAAATTTAACCAAGGAGGCAAAAGATCTTTACAATAAAATCTATAAAATGCTGATTAAAGAAATTAATGAAGACACAAATAAATGGAAAGACATCCCCTGTTCGTAGACTGAAAGAATGAATATTGTCAAAGTGACCATATTACCCAGAACAATCTACAGATCTAATGCAATCTTTATCAAAATACAAATTATATTCTTCGAAGAAATAGAAAAAAGTTCTGAAATTTGTGTGGAACCACAAAAGACTCACAATAGCCAAAACAATACTGACCAAAAAGAACTAAGCTGGAGGCATCAAGCTACCTGATTCAAAACATATTACAAAGTTATAGTAACCCAAACAGCATTGCACTGGTATAAAATCACTCACATAGACCAATGGAACAAAATAGAGAACATACAAATAAATCCAGATATTTACAACCAATTGATTTTTGAGAAAGGTGCCAAGAACACACACACTGGGGAAAGCACATCCTCTTTAATGAATGGTGCTAGGAAAACAGAATATCCATATGAAGAAGAATGGAACTAGATCCCTATTTCTCACCATACACATAAATCAACTCGAAATAGATTAAAGACTTAAATGTAAAACTCGAAACTGTAAAACTACTAGAAGATAACACAGAGGAAACACTTGATTTGGGCAAAGGTTTTATGGCTAGGACTTCAAAAGCATAGTCAACAAATGCAAAAATATACAAATGGGATTATATCAAACTAAAAAACTTCTGCATAGCAAAGGAAACGACTAACAATGTGAAGAGATAACCTGCAGAATGGGAGAAGATATTTGCAAACTATTCACCTGACAAGAGATATTCAGAATATACAAGAAACTCAAAAGCAGTAAAAGATCTGATTAAAAAAATAGGCAAGCAATCTGAATAGACATTTTTCGAAAGAAGACACACAAATAGCCACCAAGTATGTAAAAAAAAAAAAAAAAGCTCAATATTAGTAATCATTAGGGAAATGCAAATCAAACCACAATATACTATCATATCACCCTAATTAGAATAGCTGTTATCAAAAAGACACAAGGTGCTTGTGAGAACTCAGAGAAATGGAAACACATATACTGTTGGTGGTATTGTAAATTAGTGCAACCATTATGGAAAACAGTGTAGAGATTCCTCAAAAAACTAAAAGTAGAACGATACTATATGATCCAGCATTCCCACTACTGATATTTATTCAAAGGAAAAGATTATTGCAGCACTATTGAAGCTAAGATATGGAATCAATGTGTTTATCAACGGATGAATGGATAAAGAAAATGTGATGTGTGTACACAACAAAACACTGTTCACCCATAAACAAGAATGAAATCCTATCATTCTTGGCAACCAAGTGAGACTAGAGGACATAATGTTAAGTGAAATAAGTTAGGCACAGAAAGATAAACACGGCATGCTCTCACACATATGTGGGAGCTAAAAAAGTTGAGCTCATAGGAGTATAGAGTGGAATTGTGATTACTAGAGGGTAGGGGCAGGGGGAGAGAGAAAGTTTGGTTAGGGTTACAAAATTACAGCTAGCTAGAAGGAATAAGTTCCAGGGTTCTATAGCACTGTGGGGTGACTGACTATAGTTAGCAATAATTTATTTCATATTTTCACATAGCAGAAAGATAGGATTTTGAGTGTTCCCAACACAAAGAAATGATAAATGTTTGAGGTGATGGGTATGTCAGTTACCATGATTTAATCATTACACATTGTATATGTGTATCAAAATATCACTCTATACCCCATAAATATGTATAATTATTACATGTCAGTTAGAAAATTGTAAGAGAATTCAAAGTGATAAAACAGATTGTACTATAGTTTGGTATTTTTTTCCTTCATAGTAGTACACAGAATAATGATACATATGATCAATGCTATGTTAGGTTTGGTGAAGTGTCAATTATTAATAATTGAATATAGAGAGACTGTGATCTGGGCTGGGCATGGTGGCTCATGCCTGTAATCCCAGCACATTGGGAGGCCGTGGTGGGTGGATCACGAGATCAGGAGTTCCAGACCAGCCTGGCCAACATGGTGAAACCCCATCTCTATTAAAAATACAAAAAATTAGCTGGGTGTAGTGGCAGGTGCCTGTAATCTCAGCTACTCAGGAGGCTGAGGCAGGAGAATTCCTTGAACCTGGGAAGCGGAAGTTGCAGTGAGCCAAGTTTGTGCCACTGCACTCCAGCCTGGCAACAGTGTGAGACTCCATCTCAAAAAAAAAAAGAAAAAAGACTGTGATCTGCACATGTACCCCAGAACTGAAAGAGAAAGAAAAAAGAAAGAAGAAGGAAGGAAGGAAGAAAAAGAAAGAGAGAAAGAAAGAAGGAAAGAAAGGAAGAAAGAAGGAAAGAAAGACTGTGCTTATGTTCTTTTTTTTTTTTTGAGACGGAGTTTCGCTCTTGTTACCCGGGCTGGAGTGCAATGGCGCGATCTTGGCTCACCGCAACCTCCACCTCCTGGGTTCAGGCAATTCTCCTGCCTCAGCCTCCTGAGTAGCTGGGATTACAGGCACGCGCCACCATGCCCAGCTAATTTTTTGTATTTTTAGTAGAGACGGGGTTTCACCATGTTGACCAGGATGGTCTCGATCTCTTGACCTCGTGATCCACCTGCCTCGGCCTCCCAAAGTGCTGGGAGTGCTTATGTCCTTAAAGCTTATTTGTTTTGTTTTTGATAGAATAAAGTCGCATGAAATAAGAAGAAAAGTTTACATGGTTAAAGGGTTTGGCAACATACCGTCAGACTCTACTCAAGGAACATCAGTGTTTGCTGCTTCTAACAGTGCATGGAGAGTCTGTATTCTCTCTTCAGCATCACAAGGTCTTGAAGATCTTTTCTCCCTTAGCCATTTTATTAGTTGAAAAGATTATATTTAATTTTTGTTTTAGTTTATAACTAAACCTAAAAGATGAAGTTGAATGTCTTATTTGTATTGTTTATTCTCTGACTGTTTATGTCCTTGGCACATTATAAAATCAAATAACTCTTTGATCAGTTTATAAGTACTATATGTATATTAGGGATAGTAACTTTTGTCATATAAATGTTGCAATTTTTGTCATTTTTAAAAAACTTTGTTATGACTATCTACAGAGAAATATTAAATTCTGTGTGTATATGTCTCAGTTTGGTGGCAGAATGCTCTTTATTAAATTGCTTTTTATTATCGCTAGCAGTAATCCTCTAGAAAACCGTAAAAGAACATGGACTTCTTCACAGACGTGAAAGTAAAGGAGGAGCTGGGAGATTGTGATCTACTTAGCAGTAACTTAGGCAGAGGAAAACATGGATACGGCTATAGATGATAACATAGGAAACAAAAGTATATAAACCCGTGAAAGAAGAGGGAGGGAATAACTGAGGATGTGACTGGAAAAAGTCACCTCTGAAGTTTTACACTGATGAGAAATTCTCATTCTTTAGAATGCCCCATACTTCATCCCCATTCATTCCCCAGGTGTTACCTTCTTAAAGATTCCACAATGGACTGTAGGAACTTCCATAAATAATTTGGAACAGGGGGAGTCTCCAGTTCTGATATTATGTACACAGGAAAGGGAGATGTATTCTTTGAATTCGAAATGAAGAATAAATCCTCCTATAGGCAAGTTATTAATGGTGATTGAGTTGATTATGCAGACTCTTGCTGTGCATAAAGACAAGTATACAGGCAATTACAAGTTACTCTCCGTTGTCTGGCATTTGAATGCCCTTCCAATTTTGGAGAAATTCCTAGGAAAGTTCGAGAAAGAGCCCTGTATCATACTATGGCATATGTTTTCCTTCTTCTTCTTCTTCTTTTTTTTTTTTGGCAGTTAGAAAGGCCTCTGACTTAAGCTTGGCCAAGCAAATGTGCCCATTTGGGACTCTGATTCTGTACCAAATGCCAAAAGAGAGGAAAAAAAAAAGGGAGAAAGAGACATAAGTCCCAGACAAGAATGGTCCCAGAATAGAAGAATCATCACTTCTATTCAACAGTATATTGGCTAAAATTCTTAGCCAGCACAATGAAACAAGAAAAAGATATGAGAATTAGGAAAGGAACAAATGAAACAGTCATTATTTACAGATGATATAATTATCAACATGGAAAAATCAAAATAATCTACAGATAAATGGAATCTACAGGTAAATGATCAGATTTCATGAGTTCAACAAGATTTCTAAATGTAATATCAATATAAAAAGAAAAGCGTATTTCAACAGTAGAAAATGTTTTATAGCATAAAATAATATAAATCACCCAGGAATAAATCTAAGAAAAATGTGCACGTTCTTGGTACAGAATTACTACAGTTTTTATTGAAGAACTTTAAGGAGGTCCAAGTATATGGAGAGACATATACAGCTCAATAGAGAAGCGCAAAAAGGCATGAACAGTTATCTCAGAAGTGCAAATATGTATGGCTTATAAACACAGGGAAACACCCAAACTTGGTAGTAATCAGGGAACCCTAACTTAAGACCACACTGAGCTACTCTGTTGCACCCACTAGCTTGACAAAAATAATAACAGTTGGATACTACCGGATGTTGATGGAGCTGTGGGACAGTGAAAAAAGTCATCACTGCTGGTGGGAATATAATTATTACAGCCATGCTGGAAAATAATTTGCTGTCACCTAGTAACATTAAATAGTCACATTCCTTATTACTTAGAAATTCTGCTTTCACTAGAGACCTCAATGAATTATTTAATATGTACACCAGGAGGTATGTGTATATAATTAGCAGCATTGTTGACTGGGAAAAAAAATCCTTACTTCATTATCAGTAGACAGGATAAAGTAGTTCTGGTATATTAACACAGTAAAGCAGTGGACGTGAACAAATGAGAGCTATTTCACACCAACACTGAAAATATATAGTGAGCAGAAAGTACGTTACAGAGGAATACATACAGTGTGATTTTATTTGTATAAAGCACAAAAACAGGCAAAAGTAACAACGCTAGCTATAGCGTAGGGACACAAATCTGTGTTAAAACTGTAAAGAAAAGCAAATCCAGGGGTTGGCCGCAGTGGCTCATGACTGTGATCTCAGCACTTTGCAAGGCTGAGGTGGGAGGATCACTTGAGCCCAGGAGTTCAAGATCAACTTGGGCAATATAGGGAGACCTTATTGCTACGGGGAAAAAAAAAATAGCTGGGCGTGGTGGCATGTGTCTGTGGTCCCAGCTACTTGGAAGGCTGAGGTGGGAGAATCGCTTGAGCTCGAGAGCAGGTCAAGGCTGTTGTGAGCCGTGATCATACCATTGCCCTCCAGCCTGGGCGACAAGAACAAGACCTTGTCTCCCCTCCATGCCCCTCCCCACACAAAATAGAGCTAATCCAGAAAACTTAGTTACCCATGAGATGAGGGCAACGAGCGGAAAATAATGAGAAGAACACTAAAGGGCTTCAAAAGAATAGCTCAGTAGTAACTACAGAGGTGCTCACTTACTATGCTTTAAACAGTACCTAAATGTTAAATCCCCTCTATTTATTTTTATTTTATTTTAGTTTTTTGAGACAGAGTCTCACTCTGTTGCTCAGGCTGGAGTCCAATGGATTGATCTCAGCTCACTGCAAACTCTGCCTCCCGGGTTCAAGTGATTCTCCTACCTCAGCCTCCCGAGTAGCTGGGATTACAGATGATTACAGACCTGTGCCACCAGGCCCAGCTAATTTTCTTTTTCTTTTTTTGAGATGGAGTCTTGCTCTGTCACCCAGGCTGGAGTGCAATGCCACTATCTCAGCTCACTGCAACCTCTGCCTCCCGGGTTTAAGCAATTCTCTTGTCTCAGCCTCCTGAGTAGCTGGGACTACAGACGCCCACCATCGTGCCAGGCTAATTTTTAGTATTTTTAGTAGTGATGGGGTTTCACCATGTTGATCAGGCTGGTCTCGAACTCCTGACCTCAGGTGATTCGCCAGCCTTGGCCTCCCAAAGTGCTGGGATTATAGGCTTGAACCACCATGCTTGGCCAAATCTCCTTTTACATGTATGATGATGATGATGATTATCCCCTTTTTTTTTTTTTTTTTTTTTTTGCCACAACTTAATAAACTGAAGGAGAAGGGGACAGTTTGGAACTCACTCTCTTGGCGATATGATGGCAGCAGCACCCAGCATCTGGTGGCAATAGTGGTGATGGGCCCAGGTGTGAGCTGGGTGCAAGGTGGCCTGGTTAACTCACCAGCACACCTGGAGATGTTAACTGGCCTGTATCTCCATTGCTTGGTCTTCTTTGGAATTAGCCTGTTTTCTAAGCCTAGTTCTTACATTAAAATTCTGCAAACTCCCACATGGCCTTCCAAAAAAAGTCTTTTCTGCTTCAGTTTATCAGAGATGGTTGCTGCTGTTTACAATCAAGAAAAAATATAATTGCAATGAAAGAAAGTAAACAGTGCTTACAGAAGCAAACAGGAGGGGCACCTAACCGAGACCTGTGGCTTGGGAGGATCCCTACAAGTAGCAGTATCTAAGCCTTGACCTGAAGGAAGAGTAGAAGAGAGCCTGGTGGTGGGAGAAGAGCACGAGAAGAGCGCTCCCCAGCGCCTCCCCTGCCACGTGGTTTCAGTTACCACCAGGCCCAGCTCTTCCTCTCCATTAAATACCTCTTTTCTTTAAATACCTAAGATGAGCCCTCCATTTTCTTTTCTCTCTTAGCAGCATTTGCTATCATGGACCACTCTTTTCTTGAAACCATGCTCCTTGATTGGATTCTTCAAAGCCACATTTGCTTTGTTTTCTTTTTATTTTTTGCATACTTATTAGGCTTCATTTCTGGCTCTCTCTCTTTGCTCAAACTCGAAACATTAGTCTCACACCTCAGTTCTAGCCCTCTTTTTCACCTTTCTCACAGTCTCTTTCTCCTTCTCTCTCTCTGTCCTCTTCCTCTCTGTCTCCCCATTGCCACCCCAACACCCCATAGGTGATCAAATCCACTCTCAGAGCCTTTGAGGCTATCATTATGCTGATCATGCTTTAGGTCAGGTGTCTCTCCCAGGTGCAAGTAATTTCAAAGCTGAGAGGGAAGGAACCATGTCTGTTTTGCTACATATGCAATGCCTAACATGGTGCCTGGTACATAGTGGTTACTCAATTAAAATATTCATGAATGACTAAGTGAACAATTATGCTTACATTACTCCAGGTGTCTGGAAACATCTATTCCTATTAGACCTTCTGTAAGTTTCTGTTTACTCTGAAAATAAATAAGCTGTTTCTAACTTTTGGAGGTAAGTATACTTTTAGATAAAGAATCGTGTTTTGTTGGCAAATTCCAGTAGACCCACAGACTCAATAATTTATTCCTACTATGTTCTGTCTTATATTTTAACCTTCACTTTCCATTTACTATGGAAAAAAATGAGCTATTTCTAATCTTTTTGAGGTAGGTATACTTTTAGATGAATTGCAGTTCGACGGTAAATTCCGATAGACCTACAGACTCAATAATTTAGTGGCTGGGACAAACACGATTTTCTCTTGGAACTAAGTAGTGGATTCAAGAACCAAACAGAATGGACTTCACCTCTCAATCTCAAATGGCTCTGACCTGTGGCTGGGTATAGAAGTCAGAGGGAAGTGGGAAAGAGAACTAGAATCAACATACATACTCCTGACCTGTAGGAACTTGGGTGAAACGGAAACAAGTAATGTCAACTCCTCTGATTATAACACTGCTGTGTGGGGCTTAGACTCTAGGGTCTCTGCACGTGGTGTAGTAATGCGTGCACTCTACATGACTGGCTGAGCTCCTCTATGGGGTAGGATGGGTGCTGAAAGTCAAGAACTCTAATCCTGGGCCTGCATTTGGAGAAGAAACTTTTGGTTGTAAGAGTAGAAGGAAATGAAAATTTCCTCTTGGTCAGTAAAACTATCCAGGCATCTTCTCTAGAGCAATGACTGCTCTGATCCACCTTTGTCACATGTGGAAATTTTTTCTGCAAAAATGTTCTATCTTAACCAACACTAAAGACATTTTTAAAGAACTTCAGAATGAGGAAGACTGAGTTTCTTCTCTGTGACCAGTTACTTTTTTTAATTTGGGGAGGACAAATAAATGTATTGTTTTACAAGTACATACCATGCCCCTCAGAAGCTTACGATTTTAATACACAAACAAAATAGAAGTGATTGGACAAACCATGTGTATTAGTCCATCTTCATGCTGCTGATAAAGACATATCCGAGACTTTGGAATTTATAAAGAAAAAGAGGTTTAATGGACTCACAGTTCCACGTGACTGGGGAGGGCTCACAGTCCTGGTGGAAGGTGAAAGGCATGTCTTACATGGCAGCAGGCAAGAGAGAATGAGAGCCAAGTGAAAGAGGAAAACCCTTATAAAACCATCCGGTCTCATGAGACTTATTTACCACCACAGGAACAGTATGGGGGAAACTGCATCCACGATTCAATTATCTTCCACCAGGTCCCTCTCACAACATGTGGGAATATGGGAGCTACAATTTAAGATGAAATTTGGGAGACATGGCCAAACCATATCACCATGTGTCTGAAGGAGAAAGAAATGCTGCTCGCCTTCATTGCTGGTAGATCCCTTGAGTTAGCTGCAGGCATTCCCAGAAAGGAACAATTCTCTTTTCATCCTTACAACTGGACAGGGCTTTAATATTAAAGGGAAAACATGCATCTGATTTAATATTTTATCAAATAAAAAGAAAAATTAACCATAAATATTAATGTTCACTCTACAAGTAATCACCAATTTCAGAAGGTATTTTATTAAGTCTATGTTTAGAAGTGTTATACATGGTGGCTACATTCTCAGGCAAATGCACAAAATCTTATTTAATTTATCATGGGGCTGAAATATCCCTGAGGGTAGTTTGTAGTATTTCCAAAAATAAAGACCTAACCATCACCACCTTACATGCTGAGTCCTAAGCCCTGAGATGCTTGAGTCCTGAGGCGCTTACATTCCTGCTTTTGGCAATAAGGTGGAATGGGGTATAGGTGCCACTGACCTGAGAGGTCCCAAAGCAAGGCAAGGAAGGAGATGGAGAGCACCCAGAGAGAGGATCCTGGTGGTTTCCACAGCAGTGGTAGGGAAGAGCTTCATGGATCCAGGTATCAATGACAGAGCAAGGTTCCTGGAGAACAGGATATCAGTGATAGGGGAGGACTTTGTGGGGAAGCGGTAGTGGTCATTCATTTGTAAGTATTATTAAGCCAAGAGCTTATAAGTCAGGGGATGTTTGTATATATAACCATTTTTAAACATTTTATTCTAAGTATTTTATTATTTTATTTTGAGACAGGGTCTTACTTTGTCACCTAGCCTTCTAAGTATTTTAATTGAAAACGTTTTGTTAATTTATTCAACAGGTGCCATGTGAAGCCTTAGAGGTGAAAAGGCATATATGACCTTCAAAATCACCTGTGGAACATACACCACTTTTCTCAAATATCAGTATTTGAGAGGGGTTGTAGAGCAGACACTAAGACTCTGAAGACTTTAGTAAGTGCCTGATTTGGAAGACTAAAAGAGTTTTAAATTTTTCATTGTGAAGTGATCCATAGACATTAAATACCACATGAAGAAATGACAACATTGACATTTGTCATAAAAATTCAATTTCTTGAACTTCTTATACAAAATTATTCATACCTTCATTTAGGTGAGCTCTTTTTTTCTACCTATACAAAGAGGGTGATTAAAAGATGAATCTTGGAATGAAAATTCTGATCGATTGGTAACTACAATTAAATTTTCTGTGATGTCCATAGCTTAATTCCAAAACGTAAAAGGGAATACACAAATTTATAGTGTTTAGATTTTACATCAACTCTTCTACAGAAAATAATAAAATTAAAAGCAAATAACCAAAAAAGGAAATGACAAGTTGAGAAAAACATTTGCAACATATATGAAAAACATTTACTATCCCTAGTAATGGGGTATTACATGGAGAGGGAAAAGAGCAATGCCAAAGGAAATTGCACCATAGGAGGGACATATAAGAAATACAAATGACCAATAATGAAAAGCGTCTAGGCTTCATGATCAAGACTGAACACGTGATTCTCCTAAAAGTGGTCCTCTTCCAGAATACCCTGGAGTTGTACCACCACCAGCCTTAGAGCCAGGACTCTCATAGTCTTTCTTGCCGCTAGTACCCAATGTTTCTCCAAGTCTTGTCTCCATAGGGCTGGCAAATCCATTCTCTTTTTAGCTTCACTGATGCCACCTTGAGCTAAGCCAGCATCATCTTTCTCCTAGATGCTGTGGGAGCTTTGGAAGGAGGCTACCACATCCACTCTGACCCCCCACTTAAACATTTTCCAACCTGAAACCAGGTGATTTTTTTCAAAATGTAAATTTTATTATATGACCCTCTTGCTTAAAATATTTTAATGACTTCCATTGTTCTTCAGATAAAGATCAGAATCCTTCAATAGATATCACCAGTGGAATATATGAATATGAACTTACCATGAACGACAAGATCCTGAGTGATGTGGCATCTCCTCCCTTTCCAGCTCCATCACAGCACTGTGCTGCCCTGGCCTGTGGCATACCATCCATGCTGGCTTTCTTTCTGTTCCTGGAACATACACAGTGCCTTTGCACATGCTATTTCCCCTTTCTGAAATTCTCTCTATGCCTGCTCTAGCTCTCATCTATGGTCCTCTGATTAGCTGATGATGACATCACTCAGTCATTATTCTTTCAGGGAAGCTTTCCCTGACTTCTTAAGCTCCCAACTAAAATATCATGTCAATCTCAGCCTATATGCTCATTGCACTGATTCACTGTCTTAACACTTATTACATTTGTAAATTTATATTTATCTGTGACCTTTGATTAATGTCTGTGTCTTCCACTAGAGTGTAATCTCCTAGTAATCAAAAAAAATACAAATTATAACAAATTTTCCTCCTTTCAGATTGTCAAAGATTAACACAATTAATAACAAGCTGTTCTCTCTCTCTCTCTCTCTGTCTTAGGAATATAGCCAAAGCAAATAATCAGAGAAACATCAAAAAATGTTCAACGTTCATTTAGTCAGAAAACTGACTAAACAAATCATAGTACCTCCATACAACATGTTATTCGATTTAAGTAAGGTCAATCTCTCTGTTGATATAGAAAGATCCCCATAATACACTTGAAGAGAGAGAAAGCCATGTAAAAATAGACTGTGCAATATGATGACATTTTGGGAAAAATATGAGTGTGTTCCACTCTCTATGATGTATAGATACATAAGAAAAATCTGGAAAGAGAGTAACAAAATGTTAATGATGCTCATATTTAGGTGATGAGACTATGGATTATTTTTCACTTCCTTCTACGCAACTTAATTATTAGAAATATAATGTATGTGCTTTATATTAATAACCAGAAAAGTACATATTTTTAACACAAATTAACACTAAAAATGTCAAATTTTCCTTTTTATCAAATCTATCTATCTACCTACCTACCTACCTACCTACCTACCTACCTATCTAATCTATCTATTTTTGTTTTGAGTCTCTGTCGCCCAGGCTGGAGTGCAGTGGTACAATCTTGGCTCACTGCAGTCTCTGCCTCCCAGGTTCAAGTGATTCTCATGCCTCAGCCTCCTGAGTAGCTGGGACTACAGGTGTGTGCCACCATGCCCAGCTAATCTTTGTATTTTTAGTAGACACAGGGTTTCACCATGTTTGCCAGGCTGGTCTCAAACTCCTGACTTCAGGTGATCCACTCACCTTGGCCTCCCAAAGTGCTGTGATTACAGGCATGAGCCACCATTCCTGGCCTCAAATCTACATTAAATATTTTTTGTTTCACACAACTCCATCTGAACCTAATTTGGAAAGGAAATTCAGAGGTAACCTGCCTCCCAACACAGAATAAAGAACTGTTACACCCTGGCAACTGGGAATGCAGTCTATACTCACACAGATGGAGATGCCCTACTTCATTTGTAAAGGACTCATTTTTTTTTGCAACTCCAATTGTTAGAATGTCCTTCTTTTTATTGAACCAAAATCGATCTCTATATAACAATGAAAATTTCTTCTGTTTATTCATCACAAGCTTAATGCCTAGTATAATGCCTGCAGGATGGCAGAGACTTAAGTACTTACTGAATGAATTATGAGTTCTTTAAGATAATTAAAATTGTCCACTACAGATTTATTTCATGATTCAACAAATTCCCCCAGACACCTAAATTGTCTTAATTCAGTGGGGGTTCAAGATCAAAACGCATCCAGTTTCTCCTACTCTGATGTTCTTTAGTCACGAATGTCCCTCTTTTTAAAAGACCCACAGCACTTTACATATAGGTTGATTAGTAAAGGAAAAGACAGGCTATTATACTGTTTTTAAAATTAATATTGCCTAAAGTTTCATCACCTTTTAAAATAAGTATGCTATATTGCAAGCCCATATTAAGTATGGTAAATTAATACTCATTCAGAAATCTTCTTCCACAGAAACTATTCCCAAATAAAACCTCCTCCACTGTGACCTGATATGACTAATTTAAAAAATTTTTAAATTGACTTTATTAAAGTAAAATTTGCATATAATAAAATTCACTGATATAATTGTACATTGAGTTCTGACAAGTGTTTAGTCAGTAGTCATGACCACGGTCAAAATGTGGAATAAATCAATTGCTGAAAAAGTTCTCTCATGCCTCTAGGCAGTCAATCATTTTCATTTTTCCTTTCCTTTATTCCTGCAGCATTTGTTTAAAAGACTGTCCTTTTCTCCACTGAATGGGCTTGATACTTTTGTCAAATATGAATGAACTATATTTGTGTTGGTCTATGTCAACTTGACTGGGCTAAAGAATGCCCAGATAGCTGGTAAAACATTATTTCTGGGTGTCTGTGAAGATGGTTCCGGAAGAGATTAGTGTTTGAATCAGTAGATGGGGTAGAGATCTGCCCTCATCAGTGTGGACAGGCATCACTCAGTCTGTTGAAGGCCCAACAGAACAAAAAGAGAAAGGGGGAATTCTTTGCCTCTTTGTAAGCTGAGACAGCCATCTTCTCATACCCTTGGACATCAGAGGT
The DNA here is from genome assembly GCF_030222135.1 of Aotus nancymaae. Taxonomy (NCBI): domain Eukaryota; kingdom Metazoa; phylum Chordata; class Mammalia; order Primates; family Aotidae; genus Aotus; species Aotus nancymaae. Next base: position 29,541,697 of record NW_026988454.1, read on the forward strand.
CCTGGTTCTTGGGCCTTTGAGCTTTGGGACTTACACCAATGCCTCCATATCCCCAGTTCTCAGGCCTTTGGGATTGGACTGACATTCACCCAATCAGCTCTGCTGGTTCTCAGGCCTTCAGAATTGGACCAAATTATACCATTAGATTTCCTGGTTCTTCAGCTGGCACACAGCATGTCACGGACTTCTTGGTGTCCATAAACATGTTAACCAATTCCCATAATAAAATCTCCTTATAGTTAGATATATAGAGAGACAAATTATGTTAGTTTTGTTTCTCTGGAGGACTCTGACTAATGTAGCCTATTTCTGCACTCTGTAGTCTGTTTTATAGATCTCTATAGTTATAATTATATCAATACTGCACTGTCTCGGTTACTGTAGCTTTGTAGTACTTACTAAAATCGGGTAAATAGTGTAAATCCCTTAACTTTGTCCTTTCAGTAGAGTTGTTTTAGGTATTCTAGGCCCTTTACAATTCCATATAAATTCTAGAATCAGTTTGTCAATTTCAATTAAAAAGTTGTTGGCTGGGCATGGTAAATCTATAGACAATCGTTTGAAAAGTTAATATCACAACAGTATTGAGTCATCTGATCCATTAACATGGTATGTGTCACTATTCATTTTGGTCCTCTTTAATTTCTGCCAGCTATGTTTTGTTATTTTCAGTCTTGTACATGATATATTAAATATGCTCATGTTTCATTTTTTGATGCTATTATAAACTGTATTGTTCTTAACTTCAATTTCCAATTGTGTGTTGCTAGTATGTAGAAATACAGTTGGTTTTTGCACATCTTACAGACTGTGGTAGTCACTTATTAATTGGACTGGGATTTTTTTGTAGATTTCTTATGGTTTTCTATACAGATGTTTATGTCACCTACAATGAAAGATTGCAATGTACTTCTTCCTTTCCAACTATATGCCATTTATTTATCTGTTTTACATAACTGAGCTAGCTGAGAGCCCCAGTGCAATGCTGAATAGACATGGCAAGAACAGACACCCTTGACTTTTTCCTCATCTTAAAAGGAATATGTTTTGTCTTTCACCATTAAGTATCATGTTAATAAAAGCTTTTGTAGATGGCCTTTATTGAGTTTTTTTTCTAACATTCTTAAAGGTTTTTTCATAAATGGGCATTAAAAATTTTTCAATGCTTTTTCCGTATCTATTAGAATGTTTATATATTTCTTTTTTTGAGCCTTTTAATACGGGGAATTACACTGATTGACTTTCAAATGTTAAACCAATCTTGCATTCTTGGAATAAACTCCACTTGGTCATGATTTATTATCCTTTTTCTATATTGTCCAAGTCAATCTGCTAATGTTTTAAGAATTTTTGTGTCTATATACATAAGAGATATTGATCTTTAATTTTCTCTTATAATATCTTCTTTGGATTTGGTGTCAGGATAATAATGGCTTCATAAAATGAGTCAAAAAGTGCTCCTTTCTCTTCTCTTTTCTAGAAAAGTCTGTAAAATCGATATTACTTCATTTTCAGATGTTTGATTAAATTTACCATTGAATCCATCTAGGCCTAGTCTTTTCTTTGTGGAAAGGTTTTAAACTATAAATGTAATTTCATTAATAAATAGAGTGCTATTCAGATTATTTCTCCTTGAGTGAGCTTTGGTGACATGCTTTTGAATAAATATTATCTAAGTCACTCTATAACACTTTATATAATTGATTTTTATAATTGAGGTATAATTCATGTACTAGACAATGCACCTACTGAAAGTGTAATATATGTTCAAGACCAGCCTGGGCAACATAGCAAGACTCCGACTCTACAAAAGATACAAAAATGAGCCAGGTGTGGTCATGTATGCCTACAGTCCCAGCTAGTCAGGAGGCTAAGGTGGGAGGATCATGTGAGCCTGGGAGGTTGAGGCTGCTGTGAGCTGTAATTATTCTACTGCACTTTAGCCTGGTCAACAGAGACCCTGTCTCAAAAAAAAAAAAAAAAAAAAAAAGGGTAAAATCTACTGTTTTTTAAAAAATTATATTCACAGAGTTATGCAATCATCACTACAATTAATTTTAGAATATAATATTTTCAGCACCTCAAAAAAAAAAATTTCTTTTTTGAGGAGTTCCCATATGCTTCAGCAGTCACCATATATTTCTCCAAACTCCCAGGTCCACTAGTCTTTCTGCCTTTATAGATTTGCCTTTTCTGGAAATTTCTCCTAAAGGAATCACACAATATGTAGTCTTTTGTGACAGACTTCTTTCATCTAGCAGAATGTTTTAAAGGTGAATTCATGTTGTAGCATGTCTCAGTACTTCATTCCTTTTTATGACAAAAAAAATTCCATTGTCAGGATATATCACATTTTATTTATCCATTATCAGTTGATAGACATTGAGTTATCTCCACTTTTTGGCTACTTTGGATAATGTTGCTACAAATGTAAGCATACAAGTTTTTGTTTTTAACATATCTTAAGTATATACCTAGACATGGAATTGCTAGGTAATACGGTAACTATGTTTAGCCTTTTAAGAACTACCAGACTGTTTTCCTAAATGGTACATCATTTGACATTCCTACCAGTAGTGTATGAGGGATCCAATTTCTCTACATCCTCATCAGCATTTGTTATCTGTCTTTTATATTATAGTAATCCTAGTAATACAGAATAGTATCATATTGTGGTTTTGGCTTGATTTCTCTAATAACTAAAGATGTTGAGCATTTCTCCATATGATTATTGGCCATTTGTACGTCTTCTTTGGAGAAATGTCTATTCAGAGCCTTTGTCAGTTTTAATATTGGGTATTTGCCAATATTAAATACCCATTGGCATTTATTACTGAGTTGTAAGAGTTCTTTTTATATTTTAGATAAAAGTTTGTTATCAAATATGAGCTGCAAATATTTTCTTCCATTCTATGGGTCGTCTGTCACTTCCTTGGGTGTTATAACTCATTTGGATCATAAATGTGTGGATTTATATATGGATTTCTTTCTGGCATTATATCCAGTAGATTTTAACTGAGAGTTTCTTTATTTTGACATACTTTTGAATAAATTCTGTCATTTAATACACTCGTTCTTTCTAAGCTTTATGTCAACCATAGATTTTGCTGAATAAGATATTAACAAGACAAAGCTTTGTGGCATGTCATAAACATGTTCCTCCAGATTGACGTCAAACAATAGTCAAGCAACTAATGAAAACTAGGCCCTATGATAATGAGTCCAGCTTCATGATTTTTCCCTCTACTTGGTATCCCCCAAGTTCAACCTGTGGACTCAGCTCCATTTATATGACAAAATCGGAGGAGACAGGGAGGCCGATGGAGAGGAACAGAGCTAGTTTGGATGCTACATTGTAGGATCTTCTCATTAGCACAGAGTCTATCACTTATCCCTTGATATCTTGCATCCTTCAGTTGCTTTCCATTATACTTAGGGTGAAGTCCCAACTCCTGAACATAACTTGCAAGTCCTGTTGATTTGGCTCCTACCTAATTCTTCTCATCTTGGGCCACTCATCGCCCTTCTCTCTCTGCGTGGGCTGCACTAACCCCCTTCAGTTTTTCCAAGCCTCAAAGATTTTCATACATATACACTCCCAACACTCTTCCCATTTGAGATTAACTATCACTTTCTAAAGAAGTTTACTCGACACACCTATATAATCATGCCCTCATGTTATTCTCTTAGAGCACCTGGTGCTTTTCCTCCTAGTATGGATTATAGTTTGCAATTAAGTATTTCTTTCCATAATTACATCTCCCTTTCACCAGACTGCAAGTTCCCTGCAAGAACAGCTTGTATTTGTTTTGCCTTCTTATATCTCTACTGTCTATCCCAGCACCTGGAACAAAGGTGGTGTCATAAATATTTGTTGAATGAATACATCATAGGAGAGAAAAAACATGTATTCCCACTCCTTGTATAATCATAAAGGAGAGGAAATTTTTACTCCACTTTCTAGAAGGGAGAAACATGAGTGGAACCTGCCCATCTTCTCTACTTCCTCCCTCCTCCCTGTGGCAAGAGGAGGACCTAAGTGGTTAGTATATTTAGAAAAAGGGACTAGGTGTTTTGACTCAGCACTTTATGGGCTTCTATTCCTTTTGGAGTCAGTCCCTCTGCAGGACACATCCATTCTCTGTCCCTTCATATGTTAAGAACTTGTGGGAAGGCCCAAGGTGTCCAGCTGGGCCAATGACCTAGGTGATAGAGATCAAGCGGGGGCGCGGGGGGGGGAGCATTGCTGCAGCTCACATGAGCTACCTTCACCAACCCAGCTTCCATCGCCATCAGTAATCAAGCCTGTATTTCACTCTCCAACTGCCAGATGCCAGCATCCATCACTCAGTTATTTTCCAACTCAGAAAGGGATTCCACTGAGAATGAGTGAGGAACTCTAAAGGGAAGGTCAGCTGGAATGTGGGGGCAAGGAGGCACACTTTGAAAATGGTGAACTGCATTGAATATACTTATTTTACAGAAAAGACCCCTAAGGCACAAAGATATTTGAAAATTTTTCATGTTTACATGATTAGTGACTTGAGAGTTGGGGTGAGAATCCAGGTATCCTCACTTTCTGAATCAGTGTTTGTTTTTACCCAGGCAAGCTTCATTATTGTGATCTCTCAAAAGTTTAATATACATAGACCCAAAGTTTATACAAATTCTCCTTTATGCCATTGTCCTTCCTTCAAAAAACATTTGGGGAAGGAATGTAATTGCCACATACAAAAGACAGAAAAGCCTTTATGAAGTTACATGTATAGTTCTCATGTATGTTTGAAATTAGCATAAATCTTTACAAATTCAATTCTGAAAACCATGACTTAGTTCCTATATACAAAAAATGATTACAAAGTCTTCAAACTTGATCTGTTTATCCTCTGAGTCACATAAAAATATGTCAAAATGAGCTATTATAATGTCCTTATATAAAGTTAAATCAACTGTGATTTAGTGAACATTTTCATTGCACACATTAAAGAAAGTATCTTTTGCAATCTTGAATAAAGTACCGATTGAAAGGTTAAAAGGTTAAAAGAAACTATATCGTAGTTCATTCAGTAAACTATAAAGTGCCACGTTCTGCAAAGACCCAATGCTGTTGAGGTCAGTGTCACCTCTAAGCTTGTAGAGGTGTCCTACTGCACTTCCCTCTCACTTCTTTCTCCACTGACCTCTCCCTTTTTTGGCCTTTACATCTCATCTTCTCAATCTCTGGTCACAGACTCTGTGCTCCTGACTTCTGTCTGAATCTTCATAGGTGGCCTAGGGATGCCCCCAGCAAATTCCTGGATCTTGTCCTCCAGGGACTCCCTGTTAAAGGCTATTTGTTCCTGCCTCCAAGAATATGTGACTTCCACGTTTATGAGGTTTCCTGAACCTTGGGCTCCCTTCCTTCGTTACTCTGTATTAGGCAGTGAGGGCTTTGGCATCAAGCTGTGTAGGAGAGGCCTTAGCCAACAGTTTATGTTCCACTTGGTTGGGAGCCAGGAAAAAGAGAGCAGGTGTCCACTGTGGAGTGGGTGGGTGGGGGAGGGTTAGAGTGGTGGGGTGTAGGGCTTGTTCACAGACTCTTGGTGACCCAGGTTGGGAGAAGAATGGACAGCATCACTGAGGCTTGTGCTGAGAATGTGGTGGTTTGAACAAAGAAAGGCAGACCACTAAGTTACCTGTCAGGGAAACAAGACCAACAAATACCTCCATTCCTATGCTTTTACTAACCTTTGCCTTCCTGAGTAAAATAAAGCACTTGAACTAACAGTAACCGATCTCTGCTCTCTGAGAGTTTTGGGGGTAAATGCATTCATGAGAACTGAAGCCCTTCTTCTGTGAAAACAATCTGGAGAAGAGAGATCAATGAGAAACTGGACCTAATAATGCCTATTTCACAGAGTTATTATTGTGATGATTAAATGAAGTAGTGTATGGGAAGTACTTAGTAGAGTTAAATGTGTCATAAACGTTACTTTCATTCTGCATTGGTCCGTTTTGTGTTGCTACAAAGGAATACCTGAAGCTGGGTAATTCATAAACAAAGAGGTTCACTTGGCTCGCAGTTTTGCAAGCTGTACAAGCATGGCATCAGCACCTTCTCCAGATGGGGCCTCAGGAAACTCCCAATCAGGACGGAAGGCAAAGGGGGAGCATGCCTCTCACATGGGTGAGTTGGGGAGCAAAAGAGAGGGGAGGAAGTGCCAGGCTCTTTTAAACAACCAGCTCTTACATGAACGAACAGAGTGAGAACTGACTCACTCCTATGAGGCGAGTACCAAGCCATTCATGAAGGATTCGCCCCAATGACCCAAACACCTCCCACCAGGCCCCACCTCCAACATTGGGTGCCATAGTTTTAAAATTATTCTGGGTACATAATAGGTGTATATATGTATGAGGTACACAAGATATTTTGATACAGGCATAAAATGCATAAGAATCAGATCAGGGTAAATGAGTGTGTCCATCACTTCAGGCATGTATTCCTTCTTTGTATTAGAAACAATCCAATTATACTCTTGGAGTCATTTTAAAATATACTATAATTTATTATTGACTGTACTCACCCTGCTGTGCTATCAAATACTAGATCTTATTCATTCTATCTAACTATATTTTTGTACTTATTAACCATCCCTGCATCCTTCCACCCCCAATACCCTTTCTAGCCTTCTACTTTCTGCTGGGAAAACTCTATATCCATATACAGAAGATCATCCTTCTACTCTCCATCTCCATGAGTTTAAGCATGTTAATTTTAGCTCCCCCAAGTAAGTGAGAACATGTGAAATTTGTCTTTCTGTGCCTGGTTTATTTCACTTAACATAATGACCTCCAGTTCCATCCCTGTTGTTGCAAACGACAAGATCTTATTCTTTTTTTGTGGCTGAATAATACTCCATTGTGTTTATGTACTACATTTTCTTTATCCATACATCTGTTGATGGATACTTAGAATGCTTTCAAATCTTGGCTTTTGTGACGACTGCTATAATAAACATGTGAGTGCAGATCCTCTTTGATATATTGATTTCCTTTCTTTTGAGTATATACCTAGCAGTGGAACCACTGGATCATATAGTAGCTCTATTTTAGTTTTTTGAGGAAACTCCAAACTGTTCTCCATAGTGATTATACTAATTCACATTTCCACCAATAGCATACAAGGGATCTCTTTTCTCCACATCTTTACCAACATTTGTTATTGCTTATCTTTTGGATAAAAGCCATTTTAACTAGGGTGAGATAATATCTTACTGTAATTTTGATTTGTATTTCTCTGATGATCAATGATGTTAAGTACCTTTTCATAGGCCTGTTTGCCATCTGTATGTCTTCTTTTAAGAAATGTCTATTCAAATCTTTTGCCTATTTTAAACTGGCTTTTTAGATTTGTTTTTCTATACAGTTGTTTGAGCTCTTTATATATTCTGGTTATTAATCCCTTGTCAGATGGGTAGTTTGCAAATATTTTCTCCCATTCCATGGGCTGTCTCTTCACTTTCTTGATATTTTCGTTTGCTGCACGAAAGCTTTGAAACTTGTTGTGATTCCATTTGTCTATTTTTGCTTTTGTTGCCTGTGCTTATGGGGAATTGCTCAAGAAATCTTTGCTCAGACCAATGTCCTGGAGAGTTTCCTCAATGCTATCTTGTAGTAGTTTCATAGTTTGATGTCTTAGATTTGTCTTTAATCCATTCTGATTTGATTTTTGTATATGGTCTAGTTTAATTCTTCTGCATATGGATATAGAGTTTTCCCAGCACCACTTATTGAAGAGACTCTCCTTTTCCCAACATACGTTTTTGGCACCTTTGTTGAAAATGAGTTCACTGTAGATGTGTGGGTTTGTTTCTAGGTTCTCTACTCTGTTCACCGGTCTATGTTTCTGTTTTAATGCCACTACCATGCTGTTTTGGTATAGTGCCGTAGTATAATTTGAAGTCAGTTACTATCTAATGGTAAAACTCACTGGCAGTAGTAAGTACACAGAAAAACACAGAATATTATAATACCGTAATTGTGGTATGTAAACTACTCATATATTGAGTAGAAAGATTAAAGATGAACTTATCAAAAATAATAACTACAACAACATTTCAAGACATAGACAGCATACGACGTAAATAGATACAATATAAAGTTAAAAAGCATAGGATGAAGTTAAACTGCGTAGCTTTTATTGGATTTCTCTGTGCTTGTTTGTGCTATCAGTGGTAAGTTGGTATCAGTTTAAAATAATGCGTTAATAAGTTATTATTTGCCAGCCTCATGGCAACATCAAATAAAAAATTACAGCAGATATACACACACACGCAAAAGCAAGAAATTAAAACATATCAGAGAAAATAACCTTCACTAAAAGGAAGACAGGAAAGAAGGAAAGAAGAAAGAAAAGACCACAGAACAACCTGAAAACAAATTATAAAATGGCAAGAAAAAGTTCTCATTTATCAACAGTAACTTTGAGTATTTATGTACCAAACTCTCCAATCAAAAGACAAAGTGTAGTAGAATGGATTTAAAAAATCCAATACCTAACAGTCTATTACCCACAAGAAACACATTTCACCTATAAAGACACACATAGACTGAAAATAGAGGAGTGGAAAAGATATTCCATGCCAGTGGAACCCAAAAGAGAGAAGGATAGCTATACTTACATCAGATAAAATAGATTTCAAGACAAAAACTATATAACAAGACAAAAGAAGGTCATTACATAATAATAAAGAGGTTGATTCAGCAAGAGGATTTAACAATTCTAAATATATATGTACCCAACACTGGAGCACCCAGATATAAAGCAACTATTAGAGCTAAAGAGAGAGATTGACCCTCTAATATAATAACTATAGGCTTCAACACCCTACTTTCAGCATTGGACAGATCACCCTGGCAGAAAATCAACAAAGAAACATCAGACTTAATTTGCACTGCAGACCAAATAGACCTAATTGATACTTACACAACATTGTATTCAATGGCTGCAGAATATACATTCTTCTCCTCAGCATATGGATCATTCTGAAGAATAGACCATATATTTGGCCATAAAGCAATTAAAAAAAATTGAAATTATGTCACCTATGTTCTCTGATCACATGGAATAAAACCAGAAATCAATAACAAAGAATTCTGGAAATTATGCAAACACATGGAAATTAAACAATATGCTCCTGAATGACCAGGGGGCCAATGAAGAAATTAAGAAGAAAATTTAAAAATTTCTTGAAACAAATGACAGTGAAAACACAATATACCAAAATCTATGGGATACAGCAAAAGCAGTACTAAGAGGGCAGTTTGTAACTATAAGCACCTACATCAGAAAAGTAGAAAAACTTCAAATAAACAACCTAATGATACATCTTAAAGAACTAGAAAAGCAAAAGCAAACCAAACCAAACCCAAAAGGAGGAAAAGAAAGGAAATAATAAAGATCAGAGTACAAATAAATGAAATAGAAATGAAAACAACACAAAAGGTCAACAAAATAAAAGGTTGGTGTTTTGAAAAGATACATAAAATCAACAAACTTTAGCCAGACTAAGAAAAAAAGAGAAAAATCCATGTAAATAAAATCAGAGATGAAAAAGGAAACATTACAACCAATATTACAGAAATTCAAAGGATCATAAGAGGCTACTACGAGCAATTAAATGCCAATAAATTGGAAAACCTAGAAGTGGACAAATTCCTAGACACATATAGCCTACCAAGACTGAAACATGAAGAAATCCAAAAGCTGAACAGATCAATAACAAGTAATAAGATCGAAGCCATAATAAAAAATGTCTCCTAGCAAAGAAAAGCCTAGGACCTGGTGGCTTTACTGCTGATTTTACCAAACATTTAAAGAACTAATACCAATCCTACTCAAAGACTTTCAATAAATAGAGGAGGGCCGGGTGTGTTGGGCTGGGCACAATGGCTCACGCCTGTAATCCCAGGACTTTGGGAGGCTGAAGTGGGTGGATCACCTGAGGTCAGGAGTTCGAGACCAGCCTGGCCAATGTGGTGAAACACCATCTCTATGAAAAATACAAAAATTAGGTGGGTATGCTGGCTCACACCTGTAATCCCAGCTACTCAGGAGGCTGAGGTAGGAGAATTGCTTGAATCCAGGAAGCAGAGGTTGCAGTGAGCCCAGATGGCGCTGCTGCACTCCAGCCTGGGAGACAGAGTGAGACTCCATCTAAAAAAAAAAAAAAAGATAGAGGAGGGAATACTTCCAAAGTCATTTCATGAGGCCAGAATTACCCTGATATGAAAATCAGACACAGACACATCAAAAAAGGAAAACTACAGGCCAATATCCATGATGAACATTGATACAAAAATCCTCATCAAAATATTAGTACATCAAATTTAACAACATATTAAAAAGATCCTTCACCATGACCAAGCAGGATTTATCCCAGGAATGCAAGGATGATTCAACAGTTGCAAATCAATCAATGTGATACTGACAGAAGGAAGAACAAAAACCATGTAATCATTTCAATTGATGCTGAAAAATCATTTGATAAAATTCAACATTCCTGCATAATAAAAACCCTCAAAATACTGGATATATAAGGAACGTACTTCAATACAATAAAAACCATGTACAACAGACCCACAGCTAGTATCATATTGAATGAGGGCAAACTGAGTCTTTCCTGTAAGATCTGGAACACAACAAAGGATGCCCACTGATATGGTTTGGATCTGTGTCTCCACCAAATCGCATGTGGAATCGTAATCCACAGTGTTGGAGGTGGTTCCTGGGGAAAGGTGATCGTGTCATGGAGGTGGATTTCTCATGAATGGTTTATCGCCATCTTCTTGGTGCTGTTCTCGTGATAGTGAGTTCTCATGAGATCTGGTCATTTAAAAATGTGGGCACATCTCCCATCTCTCTTGCACCTGCTTTCACCATGTGATGTGGCAAGCTCCTGATTTACCTTCTGTCATGATTGCAACTTTGCAGAGGCCTCCCTAGAAGCAGAAGCTAGTCTTATGCTTCCTGTACAGCCTGCAGAACTGTGAGCCAATTAAACCTATTTTCTTATAAATTACCAAGTCTCAGGTATTTCTTTGCAGCACCGCAAGAATGGCTGAATACAGAAAATTGGTACCAAGGAGTGGGACATTGCTATAAAGATACCTGAAAATGTGGAAGCAGCTTTGGAATAATTAAGTAACTGGCAGATATTGGAAGAGTTCGGAGGGCTCAGAAGACAGAAAGATGAGGGAAAGTTTGCAACCTCCTAGAGACTGGTTGAATGGTTGTGACCCAAATGCAGATAGTGATGTGGTCAGTGAAGTCCAGGCTGCCAAAGTCTCAGATGGAAAAGAGGAACTTCCTGGGAACTGGAGTAAGGGTCACTTTTCTTATGTCTCAGCAAAGGATCTGTGGAAGTTTGAACTTGAGAGTGATGACCTAGGGTATCTGGTGGAAAAGATTTCTAAGCAGCAAAGTGGCCTCGAATCAGGGACCCCAAGAGTCTGCTTGTGCTCTACCCCACTCTGTCCAAGCTGGTATCCAAGATACAAGAGAAATTCCCCTTTAGTTTTCCTTCTCCTTTTCTCAAGCAGGAGTCTCTCACCATAGGCCCCACAGCTGGGAACATGCTGGGTCACATCTGAAGTCAGCATGGCTCTGAGTCTCACCCATGGCAAGTATTGCCTGGTTACCCCGCTGCTTATTCAGGGGTCAAGAGCTCTTTACTCAGTAGGTGATGAATTCTGCCACACTGGGTCCTTCCATTCAAGGCAGCAGGTTCCTTTCTGGGCCAAAGTTTGTCTAGAAATAGATCCAGGAGCTAGGGCCTGGAATGTGGGCCTCACGAGTCTGCCTGGTGTCCTATCCTATTGTGGCTGAGCTGCTATCCAAGTTGCAAGACAAAGTCCTCTTTACTTGCCCTGCTCCTCTCCTCGAATGGAACGAAGGAGTCTCCCAGAGCTACAAGCTACACTGCCTGGAGTTGGGGAGGGGTGGTATAAGCACTCCCTTGGTAATCCTGGCTGGTGTCTTACTAGGTCGCATGACCCCCAAGTCCACTGGCTCCGAGCCCAGCATAGCACCTAGACTAGACCAGGAATTAGAGTAATTCTGATTTACTTTTGGCCTAGACTGCCTTTCAGGTTTATTTATGACCCCAAAGCCCATTAGCCTGTGGTGACAAGGCTTGCCGGAACTCAGGTTCTGACAGCTTGGATGGACGACTGCCCTCTGGCTAGGGCTGGTCTAAATGGTACCCTCCATGGGTGCCAGCTGACTTCCTGGTGTTGCTCTCACCGTGACAGTGCAGCACTGAGTTCCAATGCAGAGCCGCACGACTGAGCTCTCCCTCTAAGCACACAGGTTCTCTCCACCCCACGTAGCCACTGCCAGGGAACGGGGCAGGGGTGGTGCTGACAATTCAAAACTGACTTTCCTCTTCAGTGCCTCTTTCCTTGATATGAAGTTAAAACCACGTACTGGATGCTTATGAAGCTGCTTTTGTGTGTGGATAGTTGTTCAATTTGTTGTTTCTGCAGGGAGGACAATTGGTGGAGGCTTCTATCGGGATCCTGCTCCACCTCCTCTCTTAGGCATCATGTTTCAACATGAGATTTGGAGGGTCGAATATCCAAACAGAATCGCATTTTATTTTTACTTCTCAAGCTCAAAAAATATGCCTGGAATGGCCCAGTTGCATTTTTCTTTTGTATACATGTCTTTGATCATGTTTGAGGACCTACTCAAAAGGTCCAGAAAGGCAAAACTCAGCAAGGGCACACTGTTGCTGAGAACCCTAATTTAACATTTCTGATGGTGATACTGTTTCCCAGTTACCCATGTCTTTGAGTGTGACTGGGGAAAGGTGGTGGAGTGGGGGTGGGGGTGGTGATATTTGTCTTTCCAGAATTTTGAACTTGTGGGATGGGAATGTTATTAATAAATGGGGACCACAGGGTAAATTAGAGATTTACTAATCTCTTACATAGGAACATTATGTAGTGGGATTTCCAAAGAGGATGACATGAACCATCTTTTTGGATAGTTTTCTCCCCATTAATATAGCTTATATGCCCAGTGTCTCCCACCCCAAATTCATGTCCACCAGATCCTCAGAATGTGACCTTATTTGGAAATGGGTCTTTGCAGATGTCATTAGCTAAGCTAAAGTCATACTGAAATTAGGCCTACCCAGAGCAGAGATTGGAGTGATGCAGCTACAAGCCAAGGAATGTCCAAAATTCCTGGCGGTTCCTAGAAGCCAGAAACAGGCAAAGAAGTATTCTCCCCATAGCCTTCAGATGGCTCTGCCAACACCTTGATTTTAGACTTTCAGCCTTCAGGACTGTGAGATAATACATTTCTGTTAATTTAAGGCACCCAGTTCATGGAAGTTTGTTATGAAAGCCCTAGGAAACAAATATATTCACTTAGAAAGGAATTTGCATGTGTTTTTGGATAGAAATAATTCCACTCCTGTGAGAATTCCCAGCTTGCTTTCTAACTTCTCATTGACTTCTCCCATTCCTAAGTCTCTAGAAAAGCCACTTTGTCTGGTTCCCAATGATAGGGTGACCAATTTGTCCCAGTTTTAGCACTAAAAGTCCTGTGTCCTGGGAATTCTTGAAGTCCCAGGCAAACCTGGATGTTTGGCCACTGCACCTGAAAGGCCCTTCCTCATTACATAGCAGATGGTTCCTTTCAAGTAGAAACTCCTCCTAGACATGCCATAGGTCCTGATGTGGGGAGCTTAACTCCTTCAGGATTCTCATTTCCTCTCCACAAGAGTCACATGGAGTTCTTGGTAAAATACACACCTAGACCCACACAACCTGGTTTAACAAGGACATTTCCTGTCATCCCAGCACAGCATTATCTTATCCGCCACCCTCCCAACACACACACTACAGAAACATATTCTGCAGGCACAGAGTCTAGAAAGTTGTGGTTTTAATAAGAATCAGATGATTCTTATTAGCAAAGTACAGGATTAGCACAGAATCTACTATACCAGTATTTGACGTACCAGCACAGAGCAATGATTGTCCAAAAGTAGGGGATTTTCACTTGCCTAAGCATGAACAGAGTGAATATGATGAAACTGTGTCTTTAGTTGGGGCTTAAATTCATTGTTCACAGTAGGATGTATTCTACTACAGTGGGATATGTTATTATTTTGATTATGCAAATCTGCAGACTTGATATAAATCCCTTTCTTTCTGATAATTCCTTTTATCTCAAAACCCAGATTCCCACAAAGCAAATGCAGTTGAAACTATTTACTTTTGTGTCATCAACCCTGCCATAAGCATCATCCCTTAAACAATTCACTTTCTGTTGTGCCTAATGCTGAAGATGCCACACACTTTTCAATGGAGTCATACCCTGGTATCATATCAGCTTCAGGAAATGTTTAGCCCAGGAAACAAATTATTCTGTTGTGTATGACCAGTTCACCTTGTAACTTGTGCATGAATCACAAATAATAATAGATTCTTAGCAGCATTTTTGTAAAGTAAAAGAAGGATATACAGGGATTTTAAATCATTTTTATCTCTTACATGTTTGTGAGCCATTCACCTGTCATTTAAAATTAGTGGCCAGAGCAGATGGCAAAAAGCTAGGCATTAGGTAATATAATCATAAAACACCCCCTCCTCCCAAAAAACCAGAAATCTTTTAAATTGGAGACATTTCATATATTGGAGGATTTTTTTTCCTCTGCTGGAATATGTTGCAAGAAATTATGACATTAGATAAAAAGATATTTCCACATCAAGAAGTTCAGAAGATTACGATGCTACTGAAATATAAGTTAAAGGAATTCATGAATGTGTCATGAAACATTATAGTTGAATTATTACTATAATTTGAGAAAGGCAGCTCTGCAATAAAGTGAGATTCATTACAATGCTAACATTATTTTTCAAACTTCTGACATATTTAGATAGAATTTTCATGCCAAGTCAAATAATTATGAAATTTAAAAATTGCTTGAAGAAATGTGTGGAATTTTATACTAATAAGGACTTAACTTTAGAGAACTATTTTGCTCTATTAAAATGTTATGTCTTATAACTTCCTTCTAAGCTCTCAAGGTATGTAAGTATGATAAAATTCCTATAAAAGTGGAGATAAAAGGAACATTGTAAATACTTATTCAAAGTTGTCTTCCAGGGTTTTTATAGTTTTAGCTTTTACATTTAAGTCTTCAATCTATCGTGAGTTGATTTTTGTACACGGTGTAAGGAAGGGGTCCAGCTTCAGTCTTCTGCATATGGCTAGTCAGTTATCCCAGCACCAGTTATTAAATAGAAAGTCTTTTCTCCATTACTTGTTTTGTCAGCTTTATTGAAGTTCATATGGTTGTAGGTTTATGGCCTTATTTTTGGGCTCTCCATTCTGTTCCATTGGTCTATGTGTCTATTTTTGTACAGTACCATGCTGTTTTGGTTACTGTAGCCCTGTAACATAGTTTGAAGTTGGATAATATGATGCCTCCAGCTTTGTTCTTTTTGCTTAGGATTGCCTGGGCTATTTGGGCTCTTTTTTGTTTTTTGTTTTTTTATGAATTTAAAGTGGTTTTTTCTAGTTCTGTTAAGAATGGCATTGGTAGTTTGACAGAAATAGCATTGAATCTGTAAATTGCTTTGGGCAGTATGGCCATTTTAATGGCATTGATTCTTCCTAGCCATAAACGTGGGATGTTTTTCCATTTGTTTCTATCTCCTGTGATGTCTTTGAGCAGTGTTTTGTAATTCTCATTGTAGAGATCTTTCACCTCCCTGGTTAGCTGTATTCCTAGATATTTTATTCTTTTTGTGACAATTGTGAATGGGATTGCCCTCCTGATTTGGTTCTTGGCTTGGCTGTTGTTGGTGTATAGGAATACTAGTGATTTTTACATTGATTTTTGTGTCCTGAAATTTGGCTTAAGTTGTTTATCAGCTGAAGGAGCTTTGGGCCAAGACTATGGGGGATTTAGATATAGAAGCACACTGTCTGCAAATAGAGAGAGTTTAACTTCCTCTCTTCCCATCTGGATGCCCTTTCTTTCTTTCTCTTGCCTGATTCCCCTGGCCAGAACTTCCAATACGATATTGAATAGGAGTGGTGAGAGAGGGCATCCTTGTCTTGTGCTGGTTTTCAAAAGGAATGCTTCCAGCTTTTGCCCATTCAGAATAATGTTGGCTGTGGGTTTGTCATAAATAGCTCTTATTATTTTGAGTTATGTTCCTTCAATATCTAGTTTATTGAGAGTTTTTAACATTAAGTGGTATTAAATTTGATTGAAAGCCTTTTCTGCATCTATTGAGATAATCATGGGGTTTTTTTCTTTAGTTCTGTTTATTTGATAAATTGCATTTGTTGATTTGCATATGTTGAACCAAACTTGCATCCCAGAGATTAAGCCTATTTGATTGTGGTGGATTAGCTTTTTGATGTGCTGCCGGATTCAGCTTGCAAGTGTTTTGTTGAGGATTTTTGCATCAATGTTCATCAAGGATACTGGCCCAAGGTTTTTTGTTGTTGTTGTATCTCTGCCAGGTTTTGGTATCAGGGTGGTGCCGGCCTCAATGAGTTGGGGGAGCTTCTGCACAGCAAAAGAAACTATCAACAGAGTAAACAGACAACCAACAGAATGGGAGAAAATATTTGCAAACTATGCATCTGACAAAGGTCTAATATCCAGCATCTATAAGGTGCTTAAACACATTTACAAGAGAAAAACAAACAACCCTATTAAAAAGTAGGCAAAGGACATGAACAGACACTTTTCAAAAGAAGACATACATGTGGCCAACAAGCATATAAAAAAAAAGCTCAATATCACTGATCACTAGAGAAACGCAGATCAAAATTATAATAAGACACCATCTCATACCAGTCAGGATGGCTATTATTAAAAAGTAAAAAGAGAACAGATGCTGGTGAGGTTGCAGAGAAAAGGGAGCACTTAAACACTATTGGTGGGAGTTTAAATTAGTTCAACCATTGCAGAAAGCAGTATGGCAATTCTTCAGTGAGCTAAAAGCAGAATTACCATTCAACTCAGCAATCTCATTACTGGGTACATACCTAGTGGAATATAAATAATTCTACCATAAAGATACATGCATGCAAATGTTCTCTACAGCACTATTTACAATAGCAAAGATATAGAATCTACCTAAATGCCCATCAATGACAGATTGGATAAAGAAAATGCACATATACACTATGGAATGGTATGCAGCCATAAAAAAGAATGAGATCATATCTTTGTGGGAACATAGATGAAGTTGGAGGCTATTATCTTTAGCAAACTAATTCAGGAACAGAAAACTAAATATCACATGTTCTCATTTATATGTGGGAGCTAAGTGATGAGAACTCATGAGCACAAAGAAGAGAACGATAGACCCCGGGGCCTGCTTGAGGGTGGAGAGTGGGAAGAGGGAGAGAAGAAAACGTAACTAATGGGTACTGGGCGTAATACCTGGGTGATAAAATAACTGTACAACAAACCCCCGTGGCACGAGCTTACAAACCTTCACGTGTACCCCAGAACCTAAAAGATTTTTTAATAATTCATCCACTCATTATAGAATATCTAGAAAATATAGCTGAATTTAAAAGTGAAAATAAAAACTACCTGTAATTTACCTCCCATAAATAATCATGTTAACATATATCCTATATCTTTCTAGTCTTGTCTCATGCTTTGCTTTGAATTAAAAAAAAAACCCAAAAACTTCCCCAGACAAAACTGAATGATACAATTAAGTAATGATGGCAGAACAGACTTCCTGAAACAAGGGAAGGGGCAGGTAACTTAATATTGCTTCTTAAAGAATTGAGCAGAGAAGATGGAGGGGGTGGGCATGGCACAAGCAGTCAGGGGCACCATGAGCCTCTCAGATGACATTTCTCTCGAGTGCACTGGGGCTCAAAAGGGCATGGCTGGAGGTTCCCATTGTATCCACAAGAGAAACAGGGGCTCCGATGTCAATCCTCTGGGGTAGGACTGCCAGCTGTCTGTTGCAAAGTTTCGCATGCCCAGGACACAGGAGGCCCCTGGCCTGGCCTGGCTTTAGAGGGAGATATCCTGGCCCTCCTACTGTGTTCTCCCCATAGGGAAAAAAGTCCTTAGGCCAAGGCGACATGGCCACCCAATACCCTCATTCATCTCTCAAGACCACACTGAGTACCCATGTCCCACAAATTCATGTCCCCTGCCTAACCAGCCCCAAACTCGGTCCATCCCCTCATGGTCCAAATGCTCTGCTGGTGTGTGCACTCCAAGTCCTACAATGGTAGCCAAGGGGTGGCTATTTAGGGAACTTGGACAGAGCTTGCCATGTGGACTGAGGTGTACACACCTGGGGTGCACAACATCCTGGCAGTGCAGAAAGGAGCCAGAGGGAAGGAAACACTGAAGTTTTTGTTGTTGTTGTTGTATCTCTGCCAGGTTTTGGTATCAGGATGATGCTGGCCTCAAGTTAGGGGGCTTCTGCACGGTAAAAGAAACTATCAACAGAGTAAACAGACAACCTACAGAATGGGAGAAAGTATTTGCAAACTATGCATCTGACAAGGTCTAATATCCAGCAAGTTCCATGGTTTCTCTGTTCAAACCTGACTTTCCACGTTGTTAGGAGGTAGCCTTGTCAAGCTGAGATCAGAACTTATTTCATTTCTAAGTTTGTTGTCTTGACCTGTAACTTTTAAATACATAGACATATGGTATTTGGCCTCCATTCCTATTCTCAGCCAAGGCTCCACAAATATTCAGGGACAAGTCTGTCTAGTATCATGTTTATTTTTTTCATCAACAATATTTTTACTGTACATTGATTGGATATAAACATGTGAGATAAAGAGGTGAATGTATGCATTTATCTAGAAAAGTCTTAGGAATCATCTTCAACATGTTTGCCCTGATTTTCTTGATATCTTGTGGGGAAGCTGTTTTTCAGCTTAAGATTACCTGGATAATTGATTTCACTTCACATTCCATTTTTTCATTTTTATTGCTCTCTGTTAGCTAGTTCAACTCCTGTATTTTACAGATGAGGAAAATTAATTCCAGAGAAGCTTAGTATCTTACAAAGTTGTATAATTAGTCGGAAAGTCAAGACCCAAACTCTAGAGTTTCCCAGTCAGATTCCCTTTCCATAATGTTGGCTCAGAAATAGCTTGAGAAGGGCAAAACCTGGGATATTGTTCTGAGAACCTGGGACAGGGCTAAATATGGTGCATAATCTGCATTTAAGGCAGCTGGTGTCATTAGACTCTCAGGCAATTAAATCCACTCTATCACTGCTTACCTGACACACTGAGAGAGCATTCCGTTCTCCACTTCTCTCCTCTTGGCTTATTTCTGCTGTCTAGTCTCCCACTCTTTCTTTTCCCTCTCACTCCTTGGTTTCCAGTTATTTCCTATGCAGAGAGATGCCCTGGAATGTCAGTGATTAGAGAAAGCTGAGCACTGATCAGTTTTCTCAGAAGTTGTCAAGCCTGTACCCATCCTAGTTCTGATGCACCTTGGTAGTGGATGTTCAGGTCCCAGACCTTACCAAATATTCTTGCTTGAAAAGTTTGATGACCAGCATGCCTGAAACCCAACTGGGCTATATCCTAGATTGCATACATGATTCAAGGCTTGGCTCCTGGTTTTGCAAGACACAATATAGTCTAAAGCCCCAAATTTCTTCAGAGTCATTCTCTTTGACATTCTCTCAGTTGAAATTGTCCTTTTCACTCAAAGTTACTTACATTATGCTGATTAATAAATTAATCTCAAACCATGCCATCAAGGAAATAACATAGAGCCTGTGCTATTTTGAAAGTTTTTAGGCATCCTGAAATATTAGAATAAAAAGCACATTTAATCCTTTTTAAAGCATGATCTCAAGAGACCATGGTGTTTAACTTAAAGAGCACAGACTTTGCTGGATAGACTCAGCACAGAGTCCTGGCAACCAACTCTTTAAATGAGAAATACCAAGACTTGGTCCAAAGCTACCAAGACCGTGGGCATGTTGTTTAACTTCTCTGATCCTCAGTTTTCTTATCTGCAATAGGGGAGTTATAGTATCTGTTATCTTAAGGTTTTTGGAAAGATTTCAGACAACGTTCGAGAATTGCTTGCCACAATTTCTGACCCAATGTAGACACTAAATAAATAGTAGCTGTCAATAAATATCCATTCCTTATATTTTGTAGTTCCCCAGGGAAAATATGCAATGAACACTAAGTATACTAGCCTAAAACCTTTATTTCTTTGAAGCTGAAGAAGAGTCATAAATCTGCCAGAACAAGTTGCTGGATCTTGAGAGTCTAAGGAAATTCTGTTCTTGCAGCTACTGCAAGCAAGCTCTCTCCAAGTCTCTTCTCAGAGCACTAATCCCATTCATGAAAATTCCACTTTCATGATCTACCTATTTTCCAAAAGCCTCACCTCCTAAGAATAACACATTAGGGGTTTGGCTTCAACATGTGAATTTTGGGGAGACACAAATAGTTCCTAGCACCAGCCTACCCCATAATTCTTTTTCCAGCTCTCCTTTGAATGTACACTAATGTATCTCTGCTGGGCACTTAATAGATACTTTGTAATGCTATTTGTTTTCATTTATATTCCACTATGAACTATCCTCTAAATTAGACTGAACACTCAAAAGAAACAGAGGTGGGAGGGTCTCTATTCCTTTCTAGCTGCCACAAATCCAGCTGATAAACTGCTTGATTAACTCATAGAATTTTAAAATAAATACTCCTTTAAATCTTTCAAAGTATAAAAACGGATTCTCTTGTAATAGAATAACCATATTTAATTTGTGTGTTTTGCCATTTGAGATTTCAACTTTCAAAAAACATCTCATAGGCCCGCTGGTGCTCTCTAACTATACACCAAGATCATATGTAGTAAATGAAGATTTCCATAAACGTAATACATGATATTCATATATTTATTAGATTTCTCAGATCCGAAATTTATTGCTGCTTTCGCATTTGGTTTCACACATTGAATGTGTATATGCATAGCGCATGTGCATGTATACAGAACACCAGGATGAGAAAAAGGAAAAAGACTTAGAGCTTTTGCTTCATTTACAGAAATCTTCATCCGAGTCCAACTAATGAAAATGGTGACAGCACTACAATAACAGACAAGAAATGTTATATTCTGCTAAATTCATCTCCAGAGAAATGAAGCACGATATCTGTCAAAAGACTTGAGGATATCCTTATATGCTACTTAATAGTCTATGTGAGTTCTAAGAGTCAGCACAGTTCTTTCAACATTCTTTAATTGAACATTAATAAATTAATAAGCCTCCTGACTGCTGCTCCACTTCGTCTCCCTGCACGGCAATGTCAGCTGACTCTAGACTGATGGAGAGATGGGTCTCAGTGGCAGATGCAGATTTTTTGAATGAGTTTAGGAATCACTTTTTTTTTTTTAAACAGAGGTATTAGATATTATATTATATGTATATATTTTAGAATATTTTCCTCTTTGTCATTTTTGAAAACTGTGCATCTGACAAATGTCTAATATGTAGCATCTGTAAGGAACTTAAACAAATTTACAAGAAAAAAACAACCTTATTAAAAAGTGGGCAAAGGACATGATCAGACACTTCTCAAAAGAAGACTTGCATGTGACCAACGAGCATATGAAAAGTAACTCAACATCTCTGATCATTAGAGAAATGAAAATTAAAACCACAATGACATATCATCTTATACCAGACAGAATAGCTATTGTGGAAAATGTCCAAAAATAAAAAAGGCTGGGTAGGTTGTGAAGAAAAAGGAATGCTTTTACACTGTTGGGGGGGAGTGTAAATTAGTTCAACCACTGTGGAAGACTGTGGCGATTCCTCAAAGACCTAAAGACAGAAATACCATTTGACCCAGCCATCCAATTACTGGGTGTATTAGTCCATTTTCATGCTGCTGATAAAGACATACCCAAGACTGGGCAATTTACAAAAGAAAGAGGTTTAATGGACTTACTGTTTCACATGGCCAGTGAGGCCTCACAGTCATGGCAAAAGGCAAGGAGGAGCAAGTCACATCTTCCATGGATGGTGGCAGGCAAAGAGAGAGCTTGTGCAGGGAAACTGCCGTTTTAAAAACCATCAGATCTCATGAGACTTAGTCACTATCAAAAGAACGGCATAGAAAAGACCCACCCCCATGATTCAATTACTTCCCACCAGGTCCTCCCACAACCGAAGAAGAGATTTGGGTGGGGACACAGCCAAACCATATCACTGGGTATATACCCAAAGGAATATAAATCATTCTGTCATAAAGACACACGCATACATATGTTCATAGCAACACTACTCACACTAGCAAAGACATGGAATCAAGTTAAATGCTTATCAGTGGTAAACTGGATAAAGAAAGTGTGGCACGTATAGACCATGGAATGCTGTGCAGCCATAAAAAGGAACAAGATCATGTCCTTTACAGAAACATGGATGGAGATGGAGGCCATTTTCCTTAGCAAACTAATGCAGGAATAGAAAACCAAATACTGTACGTTCTTACTTATAAGTGGGAGCTAAATGATGAGAACGCCTGGACAACAGAGGGAAGCAGCACACACTGGGGCCTATTAGAGGGTGGAGGGTGGGAGGAGGAGGAAGAGGATCAGGAGAAACAACCAATGGGTACCAGGCTTAATACTTGGGTGGTGAACTAATCTGTACAACAAACCTCATGACACATGTTTACTTGTGTAACAAACCTGCACATGTAGTTGAAACTTAAAGGTTTTTCTTAAAAAAGGAAACAAAACAAAAAAAACAGAATTTTTTTTTGTATTTTTAGTAGAGATGGGGTTTCACCATGTTGAGGCTGGTTTCAAACTCCTGACCTCATGATCTGCCCACCTCAGCCTCCCAAAGTGCTAGGATCAGCTCTATTTCTTGAAATGAAAGAATATGGATCCTGGAAGTTAAAGTGGACACTGTAGGAATACCCAGGAGTGCCAACCCCTACCTTGAGATGTTTCAGATCTGTTTGAGGATAAGACAAAGACCTGTGTAGAGGCAGGAGACAAGGTCAAGTGGTCTCTGAGACGTTATTATGGGCTGGGCTGAGGTGGCCTCACTTGAAGGAAGGGACTCACTGAGAGATGCAAACATGTTTCTGTCAATATCAGAAACAGGTTGAAATGTGTGACTTTTAAATGCAAAAAGCCCTGCAAACTTTGATGGCTCCTTCAACTTGTTCAAGAAACAAGTTCGGGTAATTTTTAACACAGCTCAGCTCAATGTGGGCCTGTCTTTTCTCATCCCCTTCCCCCATCTGGTGAGGATATTTATAAAAAGTATATTTTAAGGGCATGAATCATTTAGGTCTGAGTTGAATATTTATTGGAAATTTTCCAGGCTGAAGTAACCCTGGGATATACAACCAGCATTTTTGTGATAGACCCAGGAGCATAATAATAATTTTTATATTGTAATAAGAGAGGGTGCATGTGTGTGAGAATGAGTAGTCTGGAATTGGTTTGGAGAGATAAGTAGAGTCTTAAAATATATACTGACAACTGGGTATGCACTACAAATTTCAAATGTGTTCCAATAAATTTAAGAATATGCACATTGAAGTGGAAAGTTTTAGGAGTTAACTGTGTAGCTCTGTAAAGATCTGGGCCTGCTGCCCAGGTCTGTCACTTACTAGCTGTGCTATCTAGGAAAAGTCAGTTAGCTTCCCATGCCTCAGTTTCCTTATCTGTAACGTAGAAGCAATAACTGTACAAACCTCATAGAGATGTTGTAAGGATAAAAGAAATTAATGTGTGATTAAAACAGGGACTGGAGGCCAGGCACGGTGGCTCCTGCCTGTAATCTCAGCACTTTGGAAGGCTGAGGTGGGCAGATCACAAGGTCAGGAAATTGAGATCATCCTGGCCAACATGGTGAAACCTCGTCTCTACTAAAAAATATAAAAATTAGCCGGGCGTGGTGGCATGCACCTGTAATCCCAGCTACTCGGGAAGCTGAGGCAGGAGAATCACTTGAACCCAGAAGGTGGAGGTTTCAGTGAGCCAAGATCGCGCCACTGCACTCCAGCCTGGGCAACAGAGCAAGACCCCTTCTCAAAACAAACAATCAAACAAACAAAACCCAGAGACTGGCACATAGCACTACATAAGGGTTGGTTGCCATTATTATTACTATTACTAATTATGTAGTGGTTAGGTGCTGAGGCCTTAGAGCCAGAGGGTTGGTCTGGGCTCTAACACTGACCTGTTGAGTAGCCTTAAACAAGTAATCAAAATAACCTGTGGCTCTGTATCCTCATATGCAAAGTAGGTACAATCATTGTATCTACTTCACCAGATGGACCTGAAATTAAATAAATCAATACATATCATATACTTAGAATAGTGCCACGTGCCTTGAAGTGTTCAATTAATGTTAGCTTTTGTTATTTCTAACTACATTTTGGGGCTCCAGATGACATTGTTTGAGCTCAGTGTTTCACTCTCCACTTACCTAGTGACTTTCAAGCTTGGGACTGGTGTTGATATTTAACTATTATCAATAGATAGTATATGCCTATACTAATAATTCATTAACCCCATGTACTTGTTTGTTCCAAATGCTGTGCTTACTTAAGTCACAGCTTTTAGCTCAATTAAGAAATATGACATCAACATGATAGGTTACACACATTGTGGCAAGCAGGTCGGGGTTTGAATCCCCTTATTTACTAAGCTAATTTACTTAATCGGTCAGTCTCAGTGTTTTCATCTGTAAAATGGGCCTGACAGCGTCTAACTCACAGTTATGACAATTCAAAAAGTTATTATTTGTAAAGTAGCTTAGGAAATTCTTAGAACATGGTTTTTTGTTTTTGTTTTTGTTTTTTGGGACAGAGTCTCACTCTGTCACCCAGACTGGAGTACAGTGGCATGATCTTGGCTCACCGCAACCTCCGCCTCCAGGGTTCAAGCAATTCTCCTGCCTCAGCCTCCTGAGTAGCTGGGACTACAGGTGTGCCTGGCCAGAACATGGTTTTTTCTTTTTCTTTTTCTTTCTTTCTTTTTTTTTTTTAAAAATACAAATGCTTCTTGCTAAACAAATGCTTGTTGCTCCCACCCACTGAAAGGCTGTCAACAGTCTCTCTTGGAATGCTGCCACACTGGTTCCAGGGAGGGCATTAGAACTGGAACTTAGAATTAACTCACAGAGAACAAATGTATCTGAAAGCAGCCTTGACTTCTGGTTCTTAATAATTATGTTGATTTGGCCTGCTGTGGAGGCTCATACCTGTAATCTCAGGGAGGCTGAGGCTGAACTCCCTTGAGCTCAGGAGTTCAAAAACAGCTTGGGCAACGTGATGAAACCCTGTCTCTACAAAAAAATAGAAAAATTGGCAGGGTGTGATGTGCACACCTGTAGTCCCGGCTACTCGGGAGGCTGAGAAGGGAGGATCACCTGAGTCCTGAGGCTGCAGTCAGCCTTGATTGCACCACTGCACTCCAGCCTGGGTCACAAAGTGAGACCCTGTCTCAAAAAAAAAAAAAAAAAAAAAGAAAGAAAGAAAAGAAAAGAAAGAAAGAAATTATGCTGATTGCTCCAGGCCCCAAAGTGGCGAGCCTTTGACTCTGCTCTTGGAGCCCCCAGACATGACCCTGCCTTAGGACAGCTCAATACATAGCCCATACTATGCTGAAATATGATGTGCTACTGCCATCTACTGTTCCAAAGAAATATTTCCTTTTCAATTTTGATGCTAAGACTTTTTCACCTCTACTTCCACAGCAATTTAGTGCTATTCATTTCCTTATGGTTCATTTTATAACCATCTCAACAGATAGATGGCTATGCTGAAGTTCAGAGAAACCAAGTTTCATGGGTGGTTGTTGACAAAACCAATCGCTTATTCACATATTCATCAACAATTATGTAACACCTGCATGAGGACAGGTACTGGGGGTACAAAGACAAATAAGATGATGTCCCTTTCCTCAAGGAGCTCAGGTCCAATCGGACCATAACAGAGCTGACTACAGAATAATGTGATTTGTGCACATGTTTGCAGGGATTGGGAGCACGGGAAAGAGCACAGGGTTACATTATTTTGGAGGAGGTGACAGAGGGCAGAGGCCAGGATTCAGGGAAGATTTCCTGGGTGATATGGTCTGAAGCTGATCTTAAAAGATCAGTAAGAAGTAAAGAGGAAGAGGACTGGGAAGAAAGGTATTCCAGAAATAGCATCAAGAGCAAGGCAAGAATAGTGTCGTGTATGTGAGAAGTGAAAACAGTGGGAAGCGTAAGGCAAGCAGAGGTGACAGGCGCAGCTGGAGAGGCAAACAGACACCAGATCATGCCGAAGCGCTGGTCATATGTCACTTTCAGGAAGCTCAGACTTAATCAAAGACATGATGGAGAACCAGTGAGGGACACATGGAGTGTCAGGGCAGATTCACATTTAGCCGATCCTTTTAGTGATCTTGTAGGAGGTGGGCATAGGAGGGGAGGGAACTTGGTTGGGGTCAGCTGTAGCAGTAAAGCAATGAGCCAGGGGAGGAGCATTGGGATGGAGCAGAGAGCCTGGATGGCGGAAATACTTAGGAGGTAGAGCAGATGGCACATTTCTAAATTACTAAATATGGAGTGTGAGATAAAGAAAGAGTCAAGGATGATCTCAGAGTTTTAATGTTGGTGACCAACATGACAGAGGTGCTGCAGAGGCTGCAGAGAGAAGAGAAGATATCGGTTTAAGAGAAGAGAGGACAATTTGAACTCTGTACTCGTTGAGGTTAAAGTGTTTGAGTGAGGACCCAGGTGGTGCCATCTGGCTGGAAGTTGGATAGAAAATGTTGATGCATAAAGGAAAGGTGTGAGCTAAAGGTATATATATTCGCAAGCCATGAGTGCATAGGTGGGGGCTGAAATCACTAAGGTGGATGATGTCACACACAAAGAGTGTTTAGAGCGCTCATGCTCCCTCTTTTCCTTGTTTCTCCGAGTGCTGCTGCTAACACGGTGCCCAGCCTGCACCATCTGTTGCCGTCCCGGTAGGCTGAGGCCGTTGTAAGTTTTGGAAGATGGCAAAGTTCATGACACCTGTGATACAGGACAAGCCCTCAGGCTGGGATCCCTGTGCGGTTCCCGAGCAGTTTTGGGATATGCCCTACCTGCCGTTAAGCAAAGGAGATTGGCTAGGAAAGGTTTCAGACTGGACAGGAGTCATGTACCAAGATAAGAAGTACACAAATCAGTACTCCTCTCAGTTTGGAGGCGGAAGTCCGTATGCTTATTTCCACGAGGAGGATGAAAGTAGCTTCCAGCTGGTGGATACAGCGCACACAGAAGAGGACCTACCAGCGCAATCGAATGAGATTTGCCCAGAGGAAACTCCGCAGAGACAAAGATCGTCAGAACATGTTCCAGTTCAACCTGCAGATCCTGCCTAAGAGTGCCAAACAGAAAGAGAGAGAACACATTTGATTCCAGAAAAAATTCCAGGAGCAATTTGGGGTTAGGCAGAAATGGGATCAGAAATCACAGAAACCCCAAGATTCTTCAGTTGAAGTTTGTAGTGACTGGGAGGTGAAAGAGGAAATGGATTTTCCTCAGTTGATGAAGATGCACTACTTGGAAAGAAAGGAACAATCAGTACCAGCCACTCCAAAAATGTACCAAATGGTACATTTGACTATTGACACAATGAAGAAACTGCGTCAACTAAGAGGCAAAACAACCAGCTAACATCAAAATGGCAGGATCAAAATCACACATAACAATATCAACCTTAAATGTAAATGGGCTAAATGCCCCAATCAAAAGACACAGACTGGCAAATTGCATAAAAAGTCAAAACCTATCAGTGTGCTGTATTCAGGAAACCCATCTCATGGTGCAAGGACACACATAGGCTCAAAATAAAGGGATGGAGGAAGATTTACCAAGCAAATGGAGAGCAAAAAAAAAAGAGCAGGAGTTGCAATCCTAGTCTCTGATAAAATGGACTTTAAATCAACAAAGATCAAAAGAGACAAAGAAGGGCATTACATAATGGTAAAAGGATCAATGCAACAAGAAGAGCTAACAATCCTAAACATATACGAGCCCAATACAGGAGCACCCAGATACATAAAGCAAGTTCTTAATGACCTACAAAGAGACTTCTTAGACTCCCATGCAATAATAGTGGGAGACTTTAACACTCCACTGTCAACATTAGACAGATCAACAAGACAAAAAATTGGATTTCCAGGACTTGAACTCAGATCTGGACCAAGCAAACCTAATAGACATCTACAGAACTCTCCACCCCAAATCCACAGAATAGACATTCTTCTCAGCAGCACATCGCACCTACTCTAAAATTGACCACATAATTGGAAGTAAATCACTCCTCAGCAAATGCAAAAGATCAGAAATAATAACAAACAATTTCTCAGACCACAGTGCAATCAAATTAGAACTCAGGATGAAGAAACTAACTCAGAACCCCACAACTTCATGGAAACTGAAAAACTGGATCTTGAATGTTGACTGCATAAACAATGAAATGAAGGCAGAAATAAAGATGTTCTTTGAAACTAATGAGAATGAATACACAATGTACCAGAATCTCTGGGACACATTTAAAGCAGTGTCTAGAGGAAAATTTATAGCAATAAATGCCCACATGAGAAGCAAGGAAAGATCTAAAATCGACACCCTATCATCAAAATTGAAAGACCTAGAGGGGCAAGATCAAAAAAACTCAAAAGCTAGCAGAAGACAAGAAGTAACTAAGATCAGAGCAGAACTGAAGGAGATCGAGACACAAAAAACCCTTCAAAAAAATCAATAAATCCAGGAGCTGGTTTTTTGAAAAGATCAACAAAATAGACAGACCACTAGCCAGATTAATAAAAAAGAAAAGAGAGAAGAATCAAATAGATGCAATAAAAAACGATAAAGGGGATATCACCACCGATTCCACAGAAATACAAACTACCATCAGAGATTACTACAAACAACTCTATGCACATAAACCAGTAAACCTGGAAGAAATGGAGAAATTCCTGGACACTTGCACCCTCCCAAGCCTAAACCAGGAAGAAGTTGAAACACTAAATAGATCAAAAACAAGGGCTGAAGTTGAGGCAGGAATTAACAGCCTACCAACCAAAAAAAGCCCAGGTCCAGATGAGTTCACAGCTGAATTCTACCAGATGTATGAAGAGGAGCTGGTACCACTCCTTCTGAAACTATTCCAAACAATACAAAAAGAGGGAATCTTTCCCAAATTATTTTATGAGACCAACATCATCCTGATACCAAAACCCAGAAGAGACTCAACAAGAAAAGAAAACTTCAGGCCAATATCCATGATGAACATAGATGCAAAAATCTTCAATAAAATACTGGCAAACCAATTACCACAATACATTAAAAAACTTATCCGTCATGATCAAGTAGGCTTCATCCTGGGGATGCAAGGCTGATTCAACATATGCAAGTCTATAAATGTAATCCACCACATAAACAGAACCAAAGACAAAAACCACATGATTATCTTGATAGATGCAGAGAAGGCCTTCAACAAAATTCAACAGCCCTTTATGCTAAAAAGTCTCAATAAATTATGTATCAATGGAATGTATCTCAAAATAATAAAAGCTATTTACGACAAACCCACAGCCAATATCATACTGAAAGGGCAAAAACTGGAAGCATTCCCTTTGAAATCTGGCACTAGACAAGGATGCCTTCTCTCACCATTCCTATTCAATATAGTATTGGAAGTTCTATCCAGAGCAATCAGGCAAGAAAAAGAAATAAAGGGTATTCAAATAGGAAAGGAGGAAGTCAAATTGTCTCTATTTGCAGATGACATGTTTGTATATTTAGAAGACTGCATTGTCTCAGCCCAGAATCTCCTTAAACTAATAAGCAACTTCAGCAAAGTCTCAGGATACAAAATCAACGTGCAGAAATCACAAGCATTCTATACACCAATAACAGACTAAAAGAGAGACAAATCAAGAGTGAAATCCCATTCACAATTGCTACAAAGAGAATAAAATACCTAGGAATACAACTAACAGAGGATGTAAAGGACCTCTTCAAGGAGAACTACAAACCACTGCTCAACGAAATAAGAGAGGACACAAACAGATGGAAAAGCATTCCATGATCATGGTTAGGAAGAATCAATATTGTGAAAATGGCCATAATGCACAAAGTAATTTATAGATTCAATGCTGTCCCCATCAAGCTACCTATGACCCTCTTCACAGAACTGGGAAAAACCACCTTAAACTTCATTGGAACCAAAAGAAAGCCCACATAGCCAAGACAATCCTAAGCAAAAAGAACAAAGCCGGAGGCCTCACGCTACCTGACTTCAAACTATACTACAAGGCTACAGTAATCAAAACAGCATGGTACTGGTATCAAAACAGCATGGTACTGGTACCAAAACAGAGATATAGACCAATGGAACAGAACAGAGGCCTCAGAGGCAATGCCACACATCAACAAGCATCTGATCTTTGACAAACTGACAAAAACAAGCAATGGGAAAAGGATTCCCTGTTTAATAAATGGTGTTGGGATAACTAGCTAGCCATGTGCAGAAAACAGAAACTGGACCCCTTCCTGATACCTTACACTAAAATTAACTCCAGATGGATTAAAGATTTAAACATAAGACCTAACACCATAAAAACCCTAGAAGAAAACCTAGGCAAAACCATTCAGGCCATAGGCATAGGCAAGGACTTCATGACTAAAACACCAAAAGCATTGGCAACAAAAGCCAAAATAGACAAATGGGATCTAATTAAACTCCAGAGCTTCTATACTACAAAAGAAACAATCATTAGAGTGAACTGGCAACCAACAGAATGGGAAAAAATTTTTGCAATCTACCCATATGACAAAGGGCTAATATCCAGAATCTACAAAGAAGTAAAACAGATTTACAAAAAAAAACCAAAAAACAAAAAACAAAAAAACCTATTCAAAAGTGGGCAAAGGACATGAACAGACACTTTTCAAAAGAAGACATGTATGAGGCCAACAAACATGAAAAAATGCTCATCATCACTAGTCATTAGAGAAATGCAAATCAAAACTACACTGAGATATCATCTCATGCCAGTTAAAATGGTGATCATTAAAAAATCTGGATACAACACATGCTGGAGAGGATGTGGAGAAATAGGAACACTTTTACACTGTTGGTGGGAGTGTAAATTAGTTCAACCATTGTGGAAGACAGTGTGGCAATTCCTCAAGGACCTAGAAATAGAAATTCCATTTGACCCAGCAATCCCATTACTGAGTATATATCCAAAGGATTATAAATAATTCTATTATAAAGACACATGCACACATATGTTCACTGCGGCACTGTTTACAATAGCAAAGACCTGGAACCAACCCAAATGCCCATCAATGATAGACTGGACAAGGAAAATGTTGCACATATACACCATGAAATACTATGCAGCCATCAAAAACGATGAGTTTGTGTCCTTTGTAGGGACATGGATGAATCTGGAAACCATTATTCTCAGCAAACTGACACAAAAACAGAAAAGCAAACACCACATATTCTCACTCATAGGCGGGTGTTGAACAATGAGAACACATGGACCCGGGGAGGGGAGCATCACACACTGGGGTCTGTTGGGGGGGATTAGGGGAGGGCCAGTGGGCCGTAGAGAGTTGGGGAGGGATAACATGGGGAGAAATGCCAGATATAGGTGACGGGGGGATGGAGACAGCAAACCACATCGCTACGTGTGTACCTATGCAACAATCCTGCGTGATCTGCACATGGACCCCAGGACCTAAAGTACAATTAAAAATATATATATATATACATATATATATAAAAGAAAATGTTTAGAAAGACAAGCAGAGTGGTGAAAATATTTAGAAAGAATTCTAGAGAATACAATACTGGCAGGTGGTGAGGGCAGAGAGAGACTAGCATGTTAAAGAGAAAGGGAAGGGATGGATGGAGAACCAGTGAGAAAGGAAAAAAAAAAAATCCCTGACAGCAGCTGGTTGGCTTGGAAAACCATAGCTAGGCTATAGCAATCCTATGCTGAATGTAAGTAGTTTCACACAGTATCAACATGAGACAGGGTCACTCTGTAATTGTGATAGAGCAGGATAGAAACAAGACCATTCCATAATCAGATCTGAACATGGGAAAAACAAAAATACCATGGACCCACAGAATAAGATATCCCTCTTTTGGGGATGAGATAACTCAAAATAAATCATCCACCTCTTGACCCCTGACCAAGACCACCAAACATTAGCCTAAATCTCATTCCTCATCCCTTCTTGTGAGGAGACATCCTACCCAAGACATCCCCAGAGTCCCCCATGGTGTGCAACCTCCCTTGCTGCAGCAAGTTAGTAAGTTTAATTTTCTTTGGCTATTGGTGTGTTCTGGGTGGTCTTTAATCGATGGGATTTAATATTTTCATAGGATTCAAGAGAGCAGAGTTTTGTGGAGGAAGACATCAGAGTGCCCAGTACAACAAAGAGAAAAATGATATTTATTGAGTTTTGCAGATGTGAACTCACCAGTGACCTTTGTGATAGCAGGTGCAGTAGAATATTGGGAGTATAGTTCTCAATCTCAGACAGATCCCCTGTCACCCAACAGGGTGGGTGTAGAAGCTGCCAGCCTGTAGTCAGAGGCAGCATCCACTACCCACGTGTCCTATTTAGAGACAGGCTTCAGTGCTCAGTATCTGGAGCCCTGGCACCCTTAGCGGTGTGTTCCTACCAGCTTAGAGAGCTCATTACGAATATTTCTTCTTAACTCTGTTCAGTGACATCAAGTTGGTATTAGGTTGGTGCAAAATGAGTTGTGGCCTTTGTTATTAAATGGCAAAAACCACAGTAACTTTTGCACCAACCTAACAGGTTGAAATCAGCCACAGGGGCAATATTTACACCATGGAAATTGGTAAACGTTGTGAATCAATGCTTTTTTCTTTTTTTCAGGAAGTTGATTGTTAAACTTTTTTTTTTTTGAGATGGAGTCTCACTCTCACCTAGGCTGGAGTGCAGTGGCATAATCTCAGCTCACTGTAATCTCTGCCTCCTGGATTCTAGTAATTCTTCTGCTTCAGCCTCCCAAGTAGCTGGGATTACTCATTTGCCATCATGTCTGGGTAATTTTTGTATTTTTAGTAGAGACAGGTTTTTACCATGTTGGCCAGCTGGTCTCGAACTCCTGATCTCAGGTGATCCACCCGTCTTGACCTCCCAAAGTGCTGGGATTACAGGTGTAAGCCATCATACCCGGCTTGATTGTTAAGCTTTCTCCCTCTCTCCACTGAATAGAAGAGAAATCACTGAAGGTGGGAGGAAGAAAGAGGTGACAGAGTGGAGATAATTAAAAGTTTGCATGAGCAGGGGAGAAGAGAGATCGGGTAAGGACAAGCAGGAAGACACAGGGTCAGTGGGAACTAGAACTCAGGTGGCCTGATGTTCTGCTCACGGCCTGTTCTGCACTGTGCACTGCTAGGAGGGAAACCATGTCTTCTTAATGACAGACACCAGATGAAGTCAGTTACTCTGTGTGTGTGTGTGTGTGTGTGTGTGTGTGTGTGTGTGTGTGTATGCGCAGGGGCACATGTGTACACACATTTGTGCATATGCACATCCTTGTGTAGGGGAGGTTGAAAGAGAGATGGTGGAGTGGCTCCAAGTAGGGTCTAGTCCATCTTCTAGAACCACCTCAGCAGTAGTAGATGGAGAAATGAATCTCGTGGGACAATACAAAGACCATTTATTTTGAAATCAGCTGTTTGAATCACTGACCTTTTAAATGATCAACCTTCAAGTGAATTGTTTTCCTGCAGAGTGTCTTTAGCGGTTTCAGAAACACAACTAAACAAAAATGCCTGTAAGTTATGTGTTGAAGTAGTCTTGTTAGGAAAGAATGCTGCTGCTTTGTTTACTAGGGCAGTTTGTACAGAATTAATGTTTCCATTGACAGTTCTTTTTTTTTGTTTGTTTGGTTTTGGAGACAGGGTCTCAGCTTTAACCTCCTGGGCTCAAGCGATTCTCCCACCTCAGCCTCCCAAGTAGTGTACACCACCATGCCTGGCTAGTTTTTGTATTTTTTGTAGAGATGGGGTTTTGCCATGTTGCCCAGGCTGGTCTCAAACTTCTGGGCTCAAGCAATCTGCCTGCCTGAGCCTCTCAAAGTACTAGGACTACAGTATCAGCCACCACGTCTGGCTGACAGTGCCATTATTTATGGGAAGACTTAGCAATATTTGAAAAATGATTTTAACCTGAAACTGATATTAGCATGTCGAATTTCCTCAAGGCAGAATTTTAAGTCTTTTTATCCATGGGACTTTATCTTGCTTTAGAGGAACATAAAGTAGAGTTGCCTTTTACATGCACACAATGGCCCTGAAGAAAGGAACTCTAGCAGTTTATAGGAACTAACTCACTCTAAAAGAAGGAAACTGTGTAACTTCAAAGGTCATATTAATTTGTATAAAATAACTGGCTCTGCCATAAAAAATGTGATGCTTTTATTTGGAACTCCATTGATATTTTTACATTGAAAGTTACCACTGGGCTGGGTGCTGTGGCTCATGCCTGTAATCCCAGTACTTTGGGAGACCGAGGCAGGCGGATCACAAGTTCAGGAGTTCGAGACCAGCCTGATCAACATGGCAAAACCTCGTCTCTATTAAAAATACAAAAAGTAGCCAGGTATGGTAGCAGGCACCTGTAATGCCAGCTACTCTAGAGGCTGAGGCAGGAGAATTGCTTGAACCCGGGAGGCAGAGGTTGTAGTGAGCCGAGATCGCGCCATGGCACTCCATCCAGCCTGGGCCAAAGAATGAGGCTCCATCTCACAAAAAAGAAAAAAAAAAAAAGAAAGAAAGTTATCACTGAATTGATATATGATGGTAACAAAAACATGATTATATATTGCGTTACAGAGGACTGAATTGATTTGCCAGCAGTTTGCAATTTGGCTAAAGGTACTACCCTCCTTAGATTTGTATTTCTAAAAGTCTCCATAATTTAGGATGCTAAATTATGGGCTGGTTATGTTCCCTGGAAAGTCATTATCTGAAATAAATAAATAAATAAAACACCTTTAAAATACTTACAACCATTCCCAAGCCCATGCCTTCACCCAAGGTGGCCACTAAATCTGGAAAGTCATCCCCCTCCTCTCTGTCTTGTGCAAGACTAAAGTCGCACCTCCTCAGAGAAGCCTTCTATTGCTTTCTGTGGCTCACTCTGGCTTCATAGGTGTTTACTTTATGTCCCCAGATAGGAGTGTTGTCCAACAGAGAGAGTTGTCTGTCTGGAATGAATTGTCAAGTAATGAGCCATGATGTCCTGGTCCTTTTTCCAATACAATGGTATCAGTGGCTTGTATGACCCTATATATGGAAGACAGATCCACAAAACAAGAAGCCACAATAAGGAGCAAATGTATTGTCCTAAAAGAACAAAGATTGGTGAAGATGCTGGCAGGCCAGCATCATGGTAATTCTAATGATGACGTATGACAGGGATAAAGACAATCGTCTCATAAGAAAAGCACTAATTTACAGTACAAACTGCACAAGTAATCACATCTTTGAGGTTTTAGTTGAGCACAAGTTTACTATGATGGACATCTGCGTAGACCAACAAAAAACGTGCATATCTGGACTCTATTACTAGAGGTGTATTGTCTGCTCTGAGGGAGACAAAAGCTCTCTCTTGTCACCACTGCTGAAATCACACCCGGAGTGCTAGGTTTAATTCTGGGCAGCCCATATTATGAGTGAAAAGAAAATCTAGGTTGTTCAGAGAAGGGTCAAGACATTGACAAAGAAACTGAAAAAGTTAAAGTAACAGATGTTCAGCCAGCCAAAGAGAAGACACGCCCGAGATGAGCGACGGAGGAAGGGAAGAAAGGCAAGTCTCCACTTAATGTGAGAGGACTTATTATCTGTCAATGATATCAAGGGGAAAAATCACAGGATATTATGCAGAGATAGAATATGGATGACAAATTTAACAAGACCTTCTAAAAGGAAGAGTGCTCAGAGACCCTCTGTGTTATTTTGAGACTAGACAGATTCTCATGTTCATTTGACAAGTGTTTCTTGGAATTTTATTATGATCCAGGCACTGGGTGCTGTGCACACAGTGGTGAGAGGTAACAGATAACACTTTTGTCAGCATTGAATTTACATTGCAGTGGGAGTGGATAAAAACTATTTAGAATAAATTTATAATTAAAATTGTGAGAAAAGATTTGACGGGAAGACACACAGGGCTTTGGGGATGTGTAACAGGAATTTGATCTAGTTGGGAGCTTTCTATGGAAGTAACGTTTTGCTGAGATCAAGGGGTCAGCTCCTGTGAACAAGTCAGAGGAGCAGGACTGACAGGGGTGAGGTAGAAGAATCCTGGGTTGACGTCTACTGTGTCTTCACAGTCACTGTTAATTTACAGAGGACATTCTTGGTTTTCTGGATTATGGCTATTGGTTCTAACTCAGGCTACACTATTTTTAAGGACTCTCAATGGTCCACAGCCATCACGTGATCTCATTAATGCTAAATGTGAAAAATAAGGCCCTGCATCTTTGCCAAATGGTTGACAGTGGGAGTATTTGCCACATCCGGAGGAGATTCAATCCCTCCATAGCCACTGGAGGGCACTTCATCCAAAGACTCAATTGGACAGCCACAGAAGAAACACGTCAAAGGCCCAACGGTCCTACACACATGCCCAGAACGGTAACAGGGGATCATGTCGCTGCAGCTTGGGATGTAACTAGGAGGAGTTTGGGTGTTTACAAGGACAGGAAGAAGGGAAGAAAGAAGGAGAATTTGAAGAAATGTATAAACTCTTAGGCGTGCGTATTGGGATTAACAGCACTATCTCTGGTGTCAAGCTCCTGGGTGGAAGCCTGGCTTTGCCGCTCGTGACTGCGTGGTCTTGAGCAGGTTACTTCACTTCTTTGGGTCTCAATCCCGCGTCTAAATGAAGGAGATGCTGGTGCATACCTCATAAGGTGGATGTGAAACACTCACTGGCACACAGTAAACTCCCAGCAGATGTTTGTTAGCTGTTATTATTATTATTACTTTCTACCAATTTTTATTCTTAAAATTATATATTTATGTATTTTTGTTTGTAACAGTTATTGATTTTATAACCATAACCCCAAATTATAAAAATAAAACCTTTTTCATGGTGATAGTTTCATGGGTATGTACTTATCTTCAAATTCATCAAGATGTATATATTAAATATATACATTTTTTGTATGTCAGTCAAGCCTCAATTAAAAAAAACTTGAGGTACAATTTACATTTTTGTCAAGTGCTCAGTGCTCAGGCGCAATCCCTAAATTATCCAGCAGGGGGAACTATCCAGCTGTCTACTGTTTTCTATGAGCCATCATTTTATGAATATGGCTAGGATGAACGATTGCATTGTCTAAAATAACTTCGTCACTTACAGTTGGCATTCACCTATAGAATTTGCCCTTTAGAAACATGGACATTACCCTCTTTCGATCTTCTAAAGTGGAAAACCTACGTGAAAACTCATCATCATCATCAACCCTTACTATATGCCGGTACTATCTTGAGCACTTCAGATGTAATTGCTCTTTTAACATTCATTTATATAACACTGAGGTTAGTACTGTCTGTGTTACAGATGAGGAAACGGAGGTATCAAAAACTGAAGTCATCTGCCCTATGTCACACCGTGAATATGAGAAAGCGCGTACACCTGAACCATCTGGTTCCACATTTCTGTACCACAGGGTATATTATTGTTGGGACCCCACCAGGGTCAATGTGGTCTCTTCCAGAAACTGTGAAGAGCTAATCTCCTTGTATTCACCTCAGCATTAGTGAGCTCTTTTCCTGACGTCCATCGGAAATGGTTTCAATGAATAACAAAAAGAAGTTAGATCAAGTCCAACGTTATTCAGAGATAATAAGATGCCTTTGAAACTCTCACTTTGTCTGAAGCCACTTTGCTTCTGATCAGTATTTGACTTGTAAGATATTTTTTTCTCACAAATATACATAGCTAATTAAACAAATATCTTCATTATTTTTGAAAACCCTGAGAACATAAATATCATAATTTTCTTCACGGAACTTACATGCTCTAAAGTTAACTTTTGGCAGAACACCTTCTTGTGGTCATTGAAAGTGAAAATATTTGCCTGTTATAAAAATATATGATGTGGTTTATGTAAAACTTGGATTAGGTAAAATAAAGGCTAGGGAAACTATTTCATGTGTTTTCAGATACTTTCTCTGTTCCTTTGTTTTATTTGTCCTCCAAAATTGCCAGAAAATAGCATAAGTCAAATACTATTCTGTTTCTATTGAGCATACCAAATTGGAATACAATTTTATATATTTTTCAGTAGCTCCCACTGCTTTTATATTAATTTAACAGAAAACATAAGGGATTCAGAAGAAATCTTTGCAGGCACAGGGTTAAGACATAGCCCCCACGAGATGTTTCAGTGATTTGCTCAAGGCCACCGAGATCCTTGACATGGCTATTGGTTCTAAGTCAGGCTATTATTAAGGGCTCTCAGCGGTCTTCACACTGGGCCTGACACAGAACTCCTTTGCCTTCAGCGGCACACCTGGCTGCAGCCCCACCCTCCCTGCCACACCTGAGGAGTCAAGACTCTGGCGGGAGCTAGCCCAGGACAACCCGGGACACGGGGAGGCAGATTCTAGATGCAGGCTGCACGATGATGTGTGATTTTTATTTGGAAAAACCTCAAAATAGTAAATGAAGAGTAGAGAAAGTGAAGTTTAAATAAGTTAGAGATTCGTAATAGGAAGTGGACTGCAGCAGAGGCGACACGAAATTATCTGCGGAAGCCAGATGAAGCGTGTCCGAAAAGAGAGCATTTGTTACATTACGTGTTCATTCATCAAATTCACTGAGCTCCCCTTGGGATCCAGACACGGTGCTGGACACTAGGGACACACAGATACATTCAGCAGCGCCTCCGCCTTCCAAAAGCTGGCAACCCTGCAGGAAAGACGGGCCTGCAAAGAGATGAGTACCCGGGGAGTCACGGTCCAAAGTGCAAAGGCGGGGCCTGGGAGGAAGGGATCACCTGTGTCAGCAGGGGTCAGGGACGGGCTTCTGTGTTGGGGTGCACGCGAGCAAAGGAGTGCAGCCTTTATCCACAGGAGCAATCAGATACACCCCTCAAATGTGGCATTGCTGACCACCGCGCCACGAGGCGACACCGCGGTCAGATGGTTGGCTAGCGCTGTGCTGATACACAGGTGTGTGTGTGTGTGTGTGTGTGTGTGTGTGTGTGTGTGTGCTGGTGCGCCAGGAAGACACGCACGCGCCTGGAGAGGACCAGGCGGGCGGGACGGGAGGCTCGGGGGACGCGCGGGGCCCTCGGGCCGCCTTCCGCCGCCGCCCAGTGTCACCCGAGCCCCGCCTGTTTACCAGCGGCCCCGCCCGCCCTGGCCGGGCCGGGCAGGTCGGGGCGGGCGCGCTCTGAGTCACCGGAATCGAGGTGGGGCCGCCCGGAGCGGCGTCCTCGGGAGCCGCCTCCCTGCGGCCTGTTCCCTTTTGTGGCGGCGCCCGCGCTCGCGGGCCACTCTCCGCTGCCGCCCGCCCCGCGAGCTCCTCCGCCCCGCTGCGCTCCGCTCGGCCCCGCTCGGCCCCGCGCCGCCCGTCACCATGATCCGCTGCGGCCTGGCCTGCGAGCGCTGCCGCTGGATCCTGCCCCTGCTCCTGCTCAGCGCCATCGCCTTCGACATCATCGCGCTGGCCGGCCGCGGCTGGCTGCAGTCGAGCGACCACATCCAGACGTCCTCGCTGTGGTGGAGATGCTTCCACGAGGGCGGCGGCAGCGGGTCCTACGAGGACGGCTGTCAGAGCCTCATGGAGTACGGTGAGTGCCCGCCCGCCGCCGCCGCCGCCGCCGCCTCCATGAAGCCCTCGGGGCTGAGCGGCCTGCCAAAGCCGCCGCGCGTGATGGGCCCTCACAGGGTCGGGGGAGCCTGTGCTTTTCAGAATGCCTGTGTAGGGTGAGCTTGGGTTCGTGCATCTGACCTGAACCAAATGCACCAGCAGTAGCTTTGGGTGGCCAACACCAAGCTCAGAAAAAGAAAAAAAAAATTGCCCTGGTTCAAACTGTGTAGTTTTTTTCCTGGGATTTGTCGGTTACGTACGAAAGATTATTTCAGCCTTTGCAGGTTTAGATGAGTAAATATAATGAACAACGTTTCTTGGAGACCTGAAATTTCTTCCCATTTCTCTTCCTCCTGTTTCTTCTTATGATCAAAATATAAATATTGAAATAACGTGCCTTCTCGAATAACAGTGGATTCGTTTAACTTGACATAGCTGAAAGAAACTTTCTCATCAAAAAAGCCGTATCAGGCAGTTTTAGCAGTTAAAGATTTCAATAGACACCTCAGTCTTTTTACCGGTCAGACTAGTTCTTGTTAGCTCTTGCTCTAGGGAGTGTCCTTTGGTTTAAGCATGGGATTGCTGTTTAGAAAACGTAATTATTTTAATCTGATTTGAAATCTAAACAGCAAACACATTCCCTACACCCGCGAAGTGAAGCAGAGTTGACACATTTACCGTACCTGGCAGATGAAGTACTGCGTGCCATTTTCCCAGCATCGAGGA
The DNA here is from genome assembly GCF_030222135.1 of Aotus nancymaae. Lineage (NCBI taxonomy): Eukaryota > Metazoa > Chordata > Mammalia > Primates > Aotidae > Aotus > Aotus nancymaae. Next base: position 29,582,371 of record NW_026988454.1, read on the forward strand.
AGCGTCCCTGCTTAACTTGCTGAAAGTCTGGACTGGGGAGTGGCTCCAGTCCTAGAAGGCATTTTCTTTCACAGTGGGAAGCCCCCTCCCCTTGCCTAGGAGTGGAAGGGAATCACAGCTGGGAATCGCGGCTGGATCTACTGTGATTAGCAATGTGTGTGTGGGTGGAGATGGGGGCTGTGTGAGTCTAATACAATCTTAGAGTCAAACGGGCTTTACCTACTGGGTTTAATAGTTTTAAACGGAGAAAGCAAGCTACCCTGCCTTTTTTCATTTCTTAGTATTACCATTGACTTGATTCTTTCTTTGAAGTGGCCCAGGGCTTCCAATCCAATCCTGTTTATTTGTGTTTCCGGGGGACTGTATTAGCAGCTTGGTGCCCTTTCTTTTGTGTAATCCTTTGGAAGTTCTCAGGATGAACTTCCCCACAAAAGGAAGCATGGTCCCCATTACCCAGGTAATAAAATGTAAACACTAAAGAAAATTCCAGCTTTCCTTGCCGTTTGTGTTTTCTTCTCTGAAAACTTGACAAAACACTGTGCCAGCCCAGGTTTGTATCATCTCCAGTCTTTTAGGTTTTTAAAGGGAATTAATTTTTTTGAAATAATATACCTCTGTCTTCTAGTTAAAATGCAGCTGAACTCAGTCTGTTGTAGGGGACCTAACAGGTCTGCGTGTGTGTTTTTAAACAGACTTTGATAATTATACCCCACTCCAAAGACTAACGCAGACCCAAAGTATACACATCCTCCACCTATGAAGTAAGGTTAGTGTGCCTTCGACGGGTGGGGGGATATTGGCAGAACCCATGATCATTGACTGCCAGGACATGATTTGACCTGCAAGGCTCTGACTGTTACCACAGCCCTCTTGTGAAACATGCACAATGCCATTTTTATTTTTCTTGACTTGCAGGATGAGCTCACCTTGTTAGGGTGTGGCTGTTCCACCTTAGACTGATACAGGGCCAGTAAGCAGGGGTTTTTTTTTCCTTAGTTTGCTTGAATTTTTAATTAGAAGTCTAACATGTTAATTTTTTCATTGTAAAAAAAACACTAACCAGCGTATAGTTTTTCAATTTGACATAGAAATTGGTCCTTGGAAAAGCTTGATTTTCTAGGTGGATCTTGAAAAATCTGTTTATAATGCAGCATGACTGATTTTCAGAAATGGTAGTTTTAACAACTCAAATTAGTTATTCCTGCTACCTTTGCAAAGGTAATTAAGTGCCAGTAATGCATTACACATGGCTCTTGCTCAAGATCTGGAATCAAATCATGAATCTGGGATCTGCTGTTGTGAGGTGACTGTGGGGAGAAGAGAACAGATATGGAGCCACCAGGAGAGAGCCGCCTCTGGCCGTTGTGGTCAAAGATGAGTTTACGTGCTTGTTAGACTTCTGCCTCATTTCCTGCATGCACCTTGGCTAGTTTTGCCTCACAATTGTAGAAGTTGTGTATACTGACCCTGTAAGGCGATTATCTAGGCATCTATGAACTCGAGATTTTCAGGTAGCCTCAGTAAGGCCTTACTGAAAACCATATATTTACATGAGCTTGTACTTTATCTAAAATGAAGTAAGCAGTTTACACATACTCCCACGTACTCACAAACACAGGGTATCTTGTGCAACAAAGAATAAGGTTGATGTCGCTGATTAAAATGAGATCTCCGCATAGAGAATTGAGTGTGTACATCCATTTTGAAAACTTCTTGATGTGTACTAGGCAATAAAAATTTTGATTTACCATTGTAACGATTAAGAAAGTAGACTTTTTTTTTATTACAAAGTGTTTCAACACCTCTCTTATTAGTTGATATTCATAACAATATGTTCATTTTGGTAGTGAAGACACAGGTTATTCCTGGCAAGTACTAACAATAATCCTAATGAATATGGATGTTATATAAAGATAAATAGTTCCTTAGAACTATATAAAAAACAGATGATATATTTCACTGTTATTGACACTTTAAGAGTTTCAGATGACCAAGTCACCTCATTTTTCCTTGTAAATGAGCCAAATTATTTGCTGAATATTGTCTTTGGCATGATAGTACCAGCCTAAATTAACACCCAGCTTAAAACGCGCTTGTTTGAATTTTTTAAAAATCGTGGTTTATATTCGTCAAAACAGGAAAAGAAAATCTGTAGATTAATGATTGAAATCGTCATTCAAATTTCACCTATAAATAAAATGTGAAATTTAAATGCATGTTCACTCATACTAGTTTTGCACCGCTGGCACCTTCTTTTCCAGTTTTTAAGAAAGAATACATCAGGAGGACATTTTCAGCCTCAACTGTGTAGATTTCAAACTGCGGGCAAGCTCCAGCTTGTTCAAATGAAGAATAATGGAGACAAGTTTATGCTCCAGAGTGAAACAGGGAGTCAGTGAGGATTTGCATTGAATCCAAACTGAGAAGTGCAGAGCCGCTGTTTTTGTTGTTGTTTTAACCAGAGACGCCCTTTGCATTCTGCAGAATGCATCGATTTTTTTTTTAACATGAAATCACCATTGGACAAGTCAAAGAATCAGGATTATATGAAATAGTTTTAGGTCATTTAGCCCTGTGACTCTCAGATGTACAAGAAATAAGAAAAGTAAGTACGAGTCAATAGTTTACATTAGGCTAAATTCCTCTTAACCCTGAGGCCACAGACTGTTACTCCCACTGATTCTACATTATGGTGAGTTCTGTAATTGTTTTCTTATGTATTATACAGTGTAATAATACTAGAAATAAAGTACGTAATAAAGGTAATGCACTTGAATCATCCCCAAACCACCCCCCGACCCCAGTCTGTGAAAAAACTTTCTTCCATGAAATCGGTCCCTGATGCCAAAAAGGTTGGGGACCGCTTATTGAAAAGACTTAAATTTGAGATTATGGTTTTTTTTGGTGGGGAGTGGGATAGAGAAAGGTATTAAACTCTTCCTGGCCGGGTGCAGTGGTTCATACCTGTAATTCCAGCACTTTGGGAGGCCAAGGCGGACAGATCACTTGAGGTCAGGCGTTCGAAACCAGCCTGGCCAACATGGTGAAACCCCATCTCTACTAAAAATACAAAAAAATTAGAGGGTCATGGGGGTGGGCACCTGCAATCCCATCTACTTGGGAGGCTGAGGCAGGAGAATTGCTTGAACCCAGGAGGCAGAGGTTGCAGTGAGCCAAGATCACGCCACTGTACTCCAGCCTGGGTGACAGAGCGAGACTGTCTCCAAAAAAATAAAATAAAATAAAAACTATTCCTAATTTATGAAATTAGGCATTAGCAGACAGATTACTCTTTGCATGGGCATGTATGCATTCGAGTCCTTACACAGCAAAAAAAAAAAAAAAAAAAAGTTGGTCACTTTATTGATTTAATAATTTTTAAATGTAGGTATGATTTGTAAACTCTAGACGTTTCAGACCCAGTAATCTAGTCCAGGCCACTCATTCCTCATGTGCCTCACTCAGCAGTAGCCACCCCAGAGAGCCTCAGTTCCTTCTCAGTGTCCCCTAACTTGTGTTTGTCCTATAAAGGGGCACAGACTCCTGGGATGTTATAATTAAAACGGAATTAAAGTACACTGGAGTCAAGCTTTTGCCAAAGCCTGCACCCATCCACAGCACCCATGACTAAGCTCCGCCCCTTATTCAGCAACTTACTTCTGTTCCCTGGATAATACGGTTTGTTTCCAAGTACTTCTCTTAAACTGACAAAGCAGTGTAATTCCTACTTTCCAGCCTTCTTTCATTGACAGATGTTCAAATATTTGAGGGTAGATCCCAAATTCGCTAGTAGTTATCTTGTCTTCAGATCGTTTACTGTTTTCACCCCTTCCTGTATAGAATGGCTTCTCCCCTCGTTGCTTAGATAAATCCTCTAAAAGAAGGTTACTAAGGGTTAAAGTAACAGAGCAATGGAGTAATCAGTTTCAGGAGACCACGCAGAGTATGTAAAGAATTTCACACCAACTGTGGAATGCTCTCCCATGTATTCTCCCTGCCATCTCTCTGTTGAGCCATTTAACTGCCTTCCTGAACTTCTGCAGAACGGTGTCTTTTTATGCAAATTTTTGGGGGCCTGCTCTTAGTTGTCCTCTAGATTTTTGCGGCTTAAATTGCGTAAACGAGCCACAGCAGAATTATGTGTGTGTTTGTGGGACATCCAGTGTCTGCTGCCGGCTTACTAAACTGGAATCTGCATTTTAACTACTTCCCAGAGGAGGCAAGGATTTTTAAGTTTCCAAAGCACCAGCCAAATCACTGTGGATTACCTCCTCATTGAATATGCAAAACTATGTTTTTGAATATATCATTCTCTCATGGTTACATTTAGTTGTAGGTAGGATCTTTTTTATTTTTTGAACTGTGGTTTTATCCAGTTTTCAGTTTTGTCTGTGTTTGGCTTCAAGAGACTTATAGAAACAATGTGAAGAAATGTGACAAAATCTTGGATGATACAGAATCTTTGGTATTATTGACAGATGTTCTGTATTCTGGAAAGGGACTGGACTCTGGTTGGGTGCCACATTGGTGTCACAGGGCATCGAGTAAGATGGTAGGCCACGTTTAAAACTACCGAAGAATGCGGCAGATTCGTTAAGAGGAGGACGGACTACCTTTGCGGGAGAAATTAGTGATAGTCTCCGAAGTCTTACCAACAATATAAAAAATATTAACAATGTTCTTCTTGCCTTAAAAGTTTATTTTCTTTTCTCAAGCTTCAGTTTATCATTTCTAGCTTGACCTCTTTTTTGAGACAGTCTCTCTCTGTGGCCCAGGCTGGAGCGCAGTGGCGCGATCTCAACTCACCTCAACCTCTGCCTCCCAGGTTCAAGCAATTCTCATGCCTCAGCCTTCTGAGTAGCTGGGACTACAGCTGTGTGCCACCACACCTAGTTAATTTTTGTTTTTTCAGTAGAGACAGGGTTTCACCATGTTGGCCAGGCTGGTCTCGAACTCCCGATCTCACGTGATTCACCTGTCTTGGCCTCCTGAAGTGCTGGGCTTACAGGCATGAGTCATCGTGGCTGGTCTATTTCTAGCTTGACATTTAAGGTATTTATTTTTTTCTGTTTTTTTTTTTGCTCTTCTGGTTGATCTTACTGGCCTTTTCCTAGCTGTATTTTCCTTGCAGCATTTTGGGGTTTTTTTTGTATGTAATTTCTGGAAAAAAACATAACATGTTTTCTCATACAAAAAACTTAAAAACACTTCCTAGGAGTTTTGTTAGTGACCATTAAATGGTTTCCGTGTTCTTGATTTAATGTTGAATCTTTGCAAGGACTAGCAAACTTTAATAAGCTATTGTTCATCTAATGAATATCACTTAAAATTGGATTTATAATGCTGCTGATTTCTTTGATTACATGAACTTTTCCAAGTGGTACTTAGAAAATAAAGTTAGGACATATAATATATTACGTATATAAAACACCAAATTGATCTTTCCTTAAGAAAATAAACAAAAACATTCCTACATGGAAACGCAGCATCTGTTTACCTGGAGTACTGAATGCTTTTGTGGTCTCAGTCCAGAGGATGACAGTTGAAAATGAGAATCCTTTCTGCTCTCTCCCATACACTTACACACACACACACACACACACACACACACACGTTTGGTATATAAAATAGTAATGAAAGACAAACTTGCGTTCATATTAAAGATGGATAGCCTGCCTTTGAAAAACTGAGGACCATCTATTGAATCACGAAAGATGTAGCTTTAGGACAATTTCTAAAAATTGATATTTTCCAGTGGGGTTGGCAAATAGGGTATAAGTTAGACCATGATATAATATAAAAATATAAACAGCTCCCAAAGGGTTTGGTCAGTTTGTAGATATTAGGCTTGTTCTGGGTAACTAAGTGAGACTACAGCTACCTAGGGCATAAAGTTATTAACTTTTCTATCTTCACATCTGATACTCACCTTCTCAGACAAAACAGTGGGCTGGGAGGACCCTGCTCAGACCTGATGTGGTCTAAACAGTCATTGACATGAGAAGGCAGATTGCTTTACTTGAAGACATCTGTTATTCATTAGTCAAGATCTTTAGGAACTCTGCCAAGATTTCGGTCTTAAATGATAGTTAAGTGATTCAATGTGGGTGTTTCTGTGATGCAAGGAGCAGGTTTTACATGTTCTAATTCCAAGGCAGTCTTTCTCAAGACAAAATGTTGTTTAATTTTCCATTTTGATTTTCTCTAGACTCAGCACTTGAAATAAGCAAGACATTCACTGAATTGTTTTAACATAGCATGGAGAAAGATCTTAAAATATTCCTATATTTATGTTCACCTGTTGGCTTTAGGTTAGGTGAATTCGCTTACCATTTCTTTGGTTTAATTCCTTCCAAGCACTTGAAACTAAGCATAAATTATACTTCAGCTATAAAGTTACATGAAATATAATAGTAATAATCTTTTTATGTTAATTTTCCTCAAATAAGTAAAATTATTAATATTACTCCTTATAGAAATATTATATGTCATTTATTTAGCTAGACTTTTCAAACCTTTGTGATTATAAAAGTTTAGTTACTAAAATAGGTTCGTTAGGAAGTTTTGCCTGTTTTTATTGAAAACTCACATTCTCCTATGCAATTTTTAAATTACGTTTGCATTCTTTTACATGCATATATAGATATATTTCATTGCAAAGTTTCAAACTTGTGAACTCAAAACATAAAAATTTTTTGCTTATTTGATTTAACTATTGGATTTAATTGAACTTAACGATTAGCAGTGGCCATTTAAAAAAGTCTAAAGAATGAGATTGTAATTGACAGTGGGTCACATGCGTAAAGCTGTACACTCCTTTTTGGTAGTGCTGCATCTGTTTTAATAAGGACTTTAATCATCTAAGTTGTCCTCAAACTTTATGGATATAAGAAACATGACTAAAATGCAGATTCTTGGGTGCTGTCTGCCAGCTCTGATTCAGTAGGTCTGGAGGGAGGCACAGGAATCAGTATCTTTTCTTTTTTTTTTTGAGACAGAGTCTCAGTCTGTCGCCAGGCGCCAGGCTGGAATGCAGTGGCACGATCTCGGTTCACTGCAACCTCCGCCTACTGGGTTCAAGCAATTCTCCTGCCTCAGCCTCCCAAGTAGCTGGGACTACAGGCGTGCGCCACCATGCCCGGCTAATTTTGTATTTTAGTAGAGACGGGGTTTCACCATGTTGGCCAGGATGGTCTCGATCTCGTGACCTCGTGATCCGCCCGCCTCGGCTCCGAAAGTGCTGGGATTACAGGCATGAGCCACTGCGCCCGGCAGGAATCAGTATCTTTTTAAGCACGGCCTGTTTTGCCTCTGTGGTCTGTGGGCTATACTTTGAGAGGTCTGATTAATTCATGTTCTTTCCAAAGCACGGTCTCTGTTCTCTTAAAAGTTATGTTACTTGGCCGGGCGCGGTGGCTCAAGCCTGTAATCCCAGCACTTTGGGAGGCCGAGGCGGGTGGATCACGAGGTCAAGAGATCGAGACCATCCTGGTCAACATAGTGAAACCCCGTCTCTACTAATACAAAAAATTAGCTGGGCATGGTGGCGCGTGCCTGTAGTCCCAGCTACTCAGGAGGCTGAGGCAGGAGAATTGCCTGAACCCAGGAGGCGGAGGTTGCGGTGAGCCGAGATCGCGCCATTGCACTCCAGCCTGGGTATCAAGAGCGAAACTCCGTCTCAAAAAAAAAAAAAAAAAAAAAAAAAAGTTATGTTACTTGAAGAACAAGGCAAAAGTGAGAAAAGAGACTTATTGAGTTTCACATTTTGGCTTTCCTTTTCCTTTCTATTTTAAAATAAATGTTCCCATTTTAACCTTATCTCTAAAATCGCTCAGTGGTCTGACAGGAAGAGCTGGAAGATTTGGAGGAAAGTAATAAAAATTGTCCATATAAAACTCGGCCCAATCAGGTACGGTCTCACCACTATCCTGACCTAATTCGTGTGAAAAGTGTTCCTGGGACAGAAAAGTGTTTCATCTCCTTAATAATCTATTGAGCCCCAGTCATTCATGAATCTAGAAGACCTGGAAGGTGCATGGGAGTTGGAGAAGGGCACGTGGAGCCTTAGTTCAGGTCTGTCTCTAACAGGCGAAGAGAGAAAAATGCATCAGATGGTGGAGAAACAGTCTTTATGGGATGCTGCAGAACCTTGCGAATGCAGAAGAAAATAACAACACGAGGTATCGGAGAAAAGTCACAGGGACACAGGAGGAATGTTTTGAGTTGCGAAGGCTGGGGAGTTAGTAACTGATACTACAGTGGTGTGCTTTCTTCCTCACCGTCATCTTGGGACAGGCATTTTTAGCCTTGGTTAACAGATGCAGAGACCGGAGTATGGCCAACAGGGGCAGGGGCAGAGGCAGGGTAGAAACGAGGTCCCACAGCTCCAACACCCTTGCTCTTTGTGCCAGCTCATATCTTTGCCTCACCTTGACCAGTCAAACGACCTAGAATTAAGTGAGGACAAATACTGTCAGCTGTGCTGTGTTACAGAGTAAGGGTAACGCCAAGGCGGAGGGTATGTGACTCATGACTCTCCTTTTCAAATGCAGTGAAGGCTAATAGGTTAAGCGTGCATGATCTTCCACGAGCAAATGAATGGACAGACTAAAGTGGCATATCCATACCATAGAATATTAACCAGGCATAAAAAAGAATGAAGTGTTGATCGATGCTATAACATGACGAACTGCATCATACTATACTCAGTGAAAGAAGCCAGTCACAAAAGGACACATAATATATGATATTCTATTTATGTGAAAGGTCCAAAAGCGGCAAATTTATAGAGACAGAAAGTCGATTTGTGGTTGCCAGAAGCTGGAGGAAGAGGGGAGGGAGGGTGGCTGCTAATGACATGGGGTTTCTTTCTGGGGTGATGAAAATATTCTGGATTGTTAGTGGAGATGGTTGCACAAAGCTGTAAATATAGTAAAAACCACTGAATTATACACTTTAAAAGGGCAAACTTTATAGCATGTAAATTATATCTTTTAAAAAGTTATGTTTTGGATTCAAACAGGCTGAACTCAAATTCTGTCTAAACCATTTACTAGCTGTGTGGCTATGGGCAGGCTCTTTGAACTCTAGGTATATCCTTCATTTATAAAATAGAAACAATAGCGGTATGCACCTTAAGCAGTTATTATGAGATTTATACTACTCAGGTAATGGGTACACTAAAATCTTCACCATCATACAATTCATCCATGTAACCAAAAACCACTTGTACCCCCAAAACTACTGAAATTAAAAAAAATATATAAATGAAAACCAAATAGCCAGGCATGGTGATGCACACCTGTAATCCCAGCTACTCAGGAGGCTGAGGCAGGAGAGTCGCATGAACCCGGGAGGTAGAGGTTGCAGTGAGTCGAGATCGTACCACTGCACTCCAGCCTGGGTGACAGAGTGAGACTCTGTCTTAAAAATAAATAAATAAATAATAAAATGGGAAAAAAAAGTTGTTGTGAGGATTCTGTGAGCTAACGCATGTTCTGAATGTTATGAGGTATTACTGCTAGAGGAAAGGTTGTGTGTGAAGAGATTTTAACACTCAGTGCGGGTTGAACAATAGGCATTGTTGACTAGAATCACTCGTGTGGAGAGCATGGATCTCTGTATTTCCTCAGTGCGGAATAGAATGACCCACGGCTGGAGGTGCGCATTAGGCCTTAAACCTAGAACTTGATTTCCATCACATCCTGATTTTTTTTTTTTTAGGGGAAAGATAGATAAATAAGATCTCTTGTGCAACACATTTTGAATACCTAAGAAATTAAAATTTAGGCAGAAATTTAGAAGAGTAGTTTGCTTCCGAGCTGGTTACACGGTCAGAGCTACTTCTCCACACTTAAACTGTTTTATTTAACACCTCGGCCTAGACATCAATATATTTTTTCAATGATAATTTTTGCACATAACCAAACATTAATATGAAACAAAGATCCCTTAAAGGTATTTAAAACATTTCCTAAAGAGTGTATAATTTGACTGTTCAGTACCAAAAATGTTGTTTATTAGGATCGTGTTGAGTTAGAACCTGGGTGAACCTTATAAATATACCCATTATGTGGCAAACTTATTACATGAAAAACAGCTTAATGAAGTTTGACTTTCATTTCAGAGATGTAAACTTTTGCCAAAAACTAGAGGAGGGGAGAAGGCGTTTCTGAGTCTCAGTATATTAATCTCTTACATATTAATTGCCTGTTCTTCTCTTGAAATATGGAGATGCTTAAGTATTGTCAAAAGAAAAACTGTCCCTCCATCCAAACATAACTAGTAGGGGAAAAAAGCACAAAACCCTATTGATACTGTGATAAGTAATTTCTAAGCTTGGTATGTCTGTCTTGTTAATTGCTGTTTCTTTCATTTCTTGCAGCGTGGGGTAGAGCAGCAGCTGCCATGCTCTTCTGTGGCTTCATCATCCTGGTGATCTGTTTCATCCTCTCCTTCTTCGCCCTCTGTGGACCCCAGATGCTTGTCTTCCTAAGAGTGATTGGAGGTCTCCTTGCCTTGGCTGGTAAGACTATGTGTCAGCAAGTCTTCATTTATGTCTTCAGTAGGCATCAACTTAGTAATGGTCAACTCCACAAAGAAGACCCATGACAATTACAGTTTCTAACCTGTTCTCAGAAAATGTATCATCAAGGGCAGAAGTGACAGAGGAAAGATGTGTTTTAAGATCTCGGTCTCTTTCCTCCTGTGCCTTGGGCAGTGTTTTGTACTCCCTACCCAAGTGACCAGGGTGTCACTGACTCCTCTACCCAATAAACTAGGCTGTGTCAGCCCTGGAAAAGCGGTGATCTCCATAGGGGTCCCCAGACCTGGCCTGCTGTGAGCCCCCTGCCAAGGAGGCCTGAATGCTCCTGAACCATTTCCCTTGTGGAAAGAGTCTTGTGATCTTATGATGTGGGTCCTGAAATGGTGTTCTGCTGTGAGATAGAAGACCCTGGGAGGGGCCAGAACTGGAATCTGTAGCATGGGGCCTGTGTGAGGAGATAGAGGTCCAGGCACAGGTGATGTGAAGAAATGTAGTTATTCAGGTGTGCAGGACCAGGGTGAACACTTACTGATGGAAGACGAACTAGGATTTTAGGAGATGAATTATTGGAAATTTTAGTCAGGTACCTGGCACTAGGGAAATCTGTCAAAGGGGGAGGACCCTAGCCACAGAGCTAGATTCAGAAGTAAAACTGGACATTCTGAGGAGGGAGCAAGAGAAGGTGCTGAGAGCAGCAAAGTGAGGCCACAGGTCATTTCTTAACACACCAGTTTAGGCTTACCGAACCAAAACAGAAAATCAAGCTACAGACCTGAGGCACAAATACGAAGTGAGCAGATGGTCTTGGAAACAGGTCAGAAGCCTTATGACTAGAAGGGGTCTATATGAACACACATTACCCAAGAGGAAGGCCACTTTGTGCTGGTTCCCTGAGCTTAGAAGAGTTAAGCTGGCAGAGCTGTAGGCAACACAGATGAGTGGGAAGCCAGGAGGAGTGCCTCAGAGAACCGGCTGGTACAGACACAGTCTGGCTGTCTTCATGGCACATTTGGCAGTTTCTCTGGATTAAAAATAAAGTTTACTTCCTGATCCTCATATTTTCAAAGTTTGCTTTTGAATAATATTTTAAAATCAGAAATGACTTGGAATCACAAAAGATGTAAAGAGCCTGGTTGATGCCCACCTTCATTTCTACTTGGTTATTTTTGTAGTTCAAATTTATGAGACCCTAGCAAAGAAACACATTAGATATATCTTCCTTTCACATGTCTTAGAAAACTCCTGTAGATGCCAGTTTAAATCACTATTAGAAATCACACACTAAGACCAGGTGTGGTGGCTCATTCCTATAATCATAGAACTTTGGTAAGCTGAGGCGGGCGGATCACTTGAGGTCAGGAGTTCGAGACCAGTCTGGCCAACATGGTGAAACCCTGTTTCTACTAAAAGTACAAAAATTAGCTGGGCTTGGTGTGCACACCTGTAATCCCAGCTACGTGGGAGGCTGAGGCAGGACAGTCAATTGAACCTGGGAGATGGAGGTTGCAGTGAGCCAAGATTGCCTTGCTGTACTCCAGTCTGGGTGACAGAGCAAGATTCCACCTCAAACAAAAAAAAAAAAAAAAAAAGAAAAAGAAAGAAAAAGAAATGACACACTAAGACATTAATGTTAGTTGAAAAATCCTAGTAAATACTATATGACCCAGCGTTCCACTCCTAGGTATATATCCAAAAGAATTAAAAACAAGAACTTAAAGATACTTGTAACCCATGTTTCCAGCAACACTATTCACTACATCCAAAAGGTGGAAAAACCAAAGTGTCCATGGACAGATGGATGGACGGACAGATGGATGGACAAAAAAAATGTGTATATACCTACAGTGGAATATTATTCAGCCACAAAAAGGAATGAAATTTTGATACATGCTACAACATGATGGACCTTGAAAACATTATGCTAAGTGAAATAAGCCTGGAACAGAAGGACAAATATATTATTCCATTTACATGAGCTACCTGGAATAGGCAAATTTACAGAGACAGGGAGTAGAATAAAAGTTACCAGGGGCTGCGGGGAGGGAAGAATGGGGAGTTATTTTTTAAGAGATACTGAGTTTATGTATGGATGAAAAAGTTTTGGTTATAGATAGCAGTAATGGTTACACAATATTGTGACTTTATTTAATGCCACTGATTGTACACTTAGAGTGAACAATTAAAAGTGAACATGATACATTTTATGTATATTTTACCAGAATAAAAAAAATCCCAGTAAAACTCTGTCATTCGTTGCTGTCACATAGCATTAAAACAAAAAGATCTAGCAATGGCCATCCACAGTGACAGGGTAGCAGAGTTATTGTTGTAAAGAAAATTGGTTCAGTGAACTTCAACAGATTTACAGCTTAACAATCAGCTTAACCCAGTGTTTTCATTTTGTAATTTGATACTCATTCTTCCCTTTAGTCAGTATGAAAAATAGAATAGAAAATGTATTCAGAAGAATAAAACGTCTAGAAATCTGAACACATTTTTAGTGGTAATGTACAATAAGGCCTATCTGACTTTTAAGATATGTTTCATAGAAACAGTTATTTTAAATTTTTGTATATTCTTATATTAAACATCAGAAAAATTGAATACTGATACAATTTAAATTTTGCAGAAATTCATCCAAACTTTTATAAAGACTTCATAGATGATGAGCCAGAAAGGATAAATAGCAACATTTAATATTTATTACTAAAACAATCAGAAGTCATCGTAGAGAAGCATTGCTTTTGTGCCTTACACAGTGTGTGGTGGCAAATGACAAACTTAAGTAGTAAGAGTTTGCTATTTAAAGCATACCAGAAGTAGATAAGTATTTAAGATTTGCCCCAAGGTTGTCCTTTGCAAATTGCAAGAGAAGAGGAATGTTTTAGTTGAATTAAGAATTAGAAGCAACAAATGAAGATACGGAAACATCTATAGCCTTTCTAGCAGTAAAAAAGAAAAAAAAGAAAACGACTTCAGGGTACATCTGTGGAGCTGTAGAAAAGAATTTAGATGGTAGAGGACTACCATCGGATTCCCTGATACCTTCCTGGAGGCCACAGCCACTTGGTCCCTCCTTGTGGAGGGTAGTGTCTTATGGTTAAAAAGCTAAAATCTATTCAGACCTTTTGACATGGCAATGCACATATAAATATTAAGTTAAAAGGGTGCAGAACACACATGTATATACTCATTGTAGCTTTATAAAATTATGCATGTCCATTGAAAAAAACCACGGAAGTAGACTCAATAATGTTCATTTTATTTGAAATTGCTTAAATACTATTAGAAAGATGAATAACTGTACTAATGTGATCGTTATACCAGAGTTTAGAAATCTTCACGTTTTGCTTTCCACACCCTCACACACACCTCCCTAAGCACTGTGATCACTTGCTGCTTTTCCTTCTCCTGTCCCCACCGTACCTCCTCATGCCCTTCCCCCTGCCCGCCCTCCATGTCTATTTCCTCTTCAGATTCTCACGTCCTCTGCAGGCTTTTCTGGGGATTTTCCCTTGACCATTCTCAATATTAATTCATTGTTTCATTTACTTATTGAATGAATATTCCAGTGATGTGTTACTGAATATCGAGTCATGTGTGCACACCTGTGTGTGTATATATACAAATATATGTAATTTTTGCTAATATTGAACATATTAAGTATGTGTGTGGTATAGGAAACACAAAGATGAAAAAAATGGTTTGTTCTTTACCATCCTGCTTTCTGTTGTATGCCACAGTTTTGCACTGTTTTGCTTTAGTATATATAATGCTTATGTAATATAGAATGGTTCTCCAATTATCTTCTGTGGGTTTTTCACCTATCTGGCATGTGTGTGTGATATTGCTCAGTGCCAGGCATCTCTTACACACAGTAGTCAAGAATCCTTTTTGGCCTGTGCTTACCTAGATTCCTTCTGCCTCCAGGTAGATTTTATACTTATTTTAAGGCAGAAACTTGGTGGAAGGAGTTAATCTGTCATTACTGTGTATTCATTCTTCATGTATATATGCATTCATAGCTTGGGATTTTTTTCTTCCCTTTAGCTGTGTTCCAGATCATCTCCCTGGTAATTTACCCCGTGAAGTACACCCAGACCTTCGACCTTCACGCCAACCCCGCTGTCACTTACATCTACAACTGGGCCTATGGCTTTGGGTGGGCAGCCACGATTATCCTGATCGGCTGTGCCTTCTTCTTCTGCTGCCTCCCAAACTACGAAGATGACCTCCTGGGCAATGCCAAGCCTAGGTACTTCTACACCTCTGCCTAACTTGAGAAAATCACTGCTGCTGAGATGGACTCCAGAGAGGAAACTGTTTCTCCAGGCGACTTTGAACCCATTTTTTTTTGCAGTGTTTTTATTAGTAAACCAGTCAAAAATGCTAAAATAATTTGGGAGAAAATATTTTTTAAGTAGTGTTATAGTTTCATGTTCATCTTTTATTACGTTTTGTGAAGTTGTGTCTTTTCACTAATTACACAATATTTAACTAATTTCACAATATTTCCTTTTATCTATCCATAACATTTATACTATATTTGTAAGAGAATATGAACATGAATGTTAACACTTCATAAGGTAAAAATGAGGTTTCCAAGATTTAATAATCTGATCAAGTCCTTGTTATTTCCAGATAGAATGGATTGGGTCTGCTAAGGTCTAAGGAAAAGAGGAAGATAATGTTAAAAATTGTCAACGACTCAACAGTCTAAAAGAAATGCAAAAAAAAAAAAAAAGTTTTTTTTCAAGCCTTCAAACTATTAAAGGAAAGCAAAAGAGTTTCCTAAATGCATATCGGTTGTGAGAATTTCTCATTAATATCCTGAATAATTCATTTTTGCTAAGCTTCATGTTGACTCGATATGTCATCTAGGAAAGTATTGTTTCGTGGTCCAAACCTGTTGCTGTAGTTAGTAAGGCTTTCTTTTAAGTGTGAAAAATTTAGATGAAACTGTGTCTTTTAAAGTTCTTTATAGGGTTAGGGTGTGGGAAAATGCTATATTAAGAAATCTGTAGTGTTTTGTGTTTATATGTTCAGAACCAGAGTAGACTGGATTGAAAGATGGACTGGGTCTAATTTATCATGACTGATAGATCCGGTTAGGATGTATAGTAAAGCATTAGGAGGGCCATGCCTGTCACAAAAGTGCCACTAAAACAGCCTCAGGAGAATAAATGGCTCGCTTTTCTAAATCTCAGGTTTATCTGGGCTCTATCATATACACAGGCTTCTGATAGTTGCAACTGTTTAGCAGAAACCTACATATAGTTAAGATCCTGGTCTTTCTTGGTAAACATATTTACAATGTTTGATGTAAAACGTGCCACAGGAGAATTTGGGGATTTGAGTTTCTCTGAATAGCATATGTATGATGCATCAGATGGGTTATTACGATTTTTTACCATTTCTACTTACATAATGAAAACCCATTCATTTTAAATATCACATTATTATTTTGTAAGTTGTGGAAAAAGCCAATTGTAGTTTGCATTATGAAGTTTTCCCAATAAACCAGGTATTCTAAACTTGTTTCCAGTTTGTAGTTTTTCTTTTTTCAAATCTGGGGAAGGGAATTCAGAAAAAAAAATGGGTAACAAGAACATGGGATATAACAAAAAGTGGGTTTTTGTTTGTTTTTCAGTTTTAAGAGCCTTGCTCATTTTAGGTGTCCAAAACCGATTTGTGAGTGGAGGTTAATGAATTCTAATAGCCTACCCCCTGAACTTTTTCCTCAATAAACAATACCCTATATACATATTAAACAATATCTCTACAGTGCCACTAACCACAGGAAAATGGACTAAGAGACTTCTGGTAGGTTCAGACACCCGGGGGCCATTTGTGCAGTTTCGCTGAAGCCTCCTCCTTGTGATGGGGTCCCCTTCCATTCAGGCAGTGGGGTAGCAGCCTCTTTTCTTCCTGCCCACCTTCCCATTTTATCATTATTTTTTCCATCATAGGTCATAGGTTACTTTCACTATGGTGTATGTCAGTATGAGGATGGGTACAGAGTGGCTGAGTGAGAGAATGGAAATAAATCTCCCTAGGGCTACTGTTGGCCAGCTAGTCCTTGGCAGCGAATTTTTCTATTCAAAATGCGAGGTGAATGCTTCTCATAAATATAGACAAATGTAATCTCGGTGATTATACCAAAATTGAAAACAGAAACCCACACAACTATGCCATGACTGGTGGAGAATTTGAAGTGGTAATTAAAAATGTTAAAAATTCTGGAGATTCAATCCAAGATGGCCGCTTAGGAGGAAGTCGGGATTGCAGCTCCGAGAGAAGGCGCAGAGGGTGAGTGGATGCCGCATTTCCAGATGGATTTTAACTGCCCACAGACCAGGAGATTCACAGGAGGAGAAGTCCCACGGGTCGCCAGCGCTGCTGGTTTGAGCAGCGTGGCCGCTCAGCCTACACCCTGGGGCAGGGGGCAGCGGCTTCTTATGCAGAGCGAGAGAGACTGAGTTCCCTCTGAGCCAGCAAGGGGAGCTGAAGCAGGGAGTCAAGCTAGGAGACTCCTGGGCAAGGGCGCGCCACGAATCTCAGTGCCGCTGCTTCGGCTGACGCAGCGGCACACAGGGCAGCGGATTTTAACTGCCCACAGACCAGGAGATTCACAGGCGGAGAAGCTCCACGGGTTCCCAGCGCCGCTGGTTGGACCGGAGCAGCCGCTCGGCCTGCACCGGGGGCAGGGAGCAGCAGCTCCTTGAGCAAAGTGAACGAGGAGCAGCAGCTCCTTGAGCAAAGTGAACGAGACTGTGTCCCCTCTGGGCCAGCAAGGGGAGCTGAGGCAGGGAGTCAAGCCAAGAGATTCCCGGGCAAAGAGGGCCCCACTGGAAACACGGCTGAACCCGGGATGGTCCAGCTCTGTGGGGGAGGGGCGTCTTCCATTGGGAAACACCCTGCAGTTCCCAGGGCAATTTGCCGTAACCAAGACAACCAGCCACTACAGAGACTCTGTCACTACAGGGGTGGGCCAGCATAGCGGAAGCAGTTCTAACTACACCCATATAAACAGGACTGCAGGGAAGCTCACACGGAAGCTGGGCAGAGCCCACAGCAGCTCAGCGAAGCCTCTGCAGGCTGAGTGTGACTAGACTGCCACCTTGTGGGCAGGGAAAATGGCAGCAACACAGCTGAAAAGCATAAAGCCCAAACTCCCTGGGCCAGAACACCTGGGGGGAAGAAAAGGGGGTTTATGAGTTCAGCTGCTGCAGACTTAAAATTACCAAAATCAGAAAGACAGCAACTACAAAGTCGATAGGTGGATAAATCCACAAAGATGGGAAGAAACCAGCGCAAAAAGGATGAAAACACCCAAAACCAGAACACCTCTCCTCCTACAAGGGAGCATAACTCCTCACCAGCATGGGAACAAGACTGGACGGAGAATGAGTGTGATGAAATGACAGAATCAGCTTTCAGAAAGTGGATAATAAGAAACTTCCGTGAGCTAAAAGAACATGTTCTAACCCAATGCAAAGAAACTAAGAACCTTGAAAAAAGACTTGATGAAATGCTAACGAGAATGGACAACTTAGAGAGGAATATGAGTGAATTGATGGAGCTGAAAAACACAACACGAGAACTTCGCGAAGCATGCACAAGTTTCAACAGCCAAATTGACCAAGCAGAAGAAAGGATATCAGAGGTCGAAGATCAACTCAATGAAATAAAACGATAAGGGAAGATTAGAGAAAACAAGGTAAAAAGGAATGAACAGAGTCAACAAGAAATATGGGACTACGTGAAAAGACCTAACCTACGTTTGATAGGTGTACCTGAATGTGACGAAGGGAATGCATCCAAGCTGGAAAATACTCTTCAGGATATTATCCAGGAAAACTTCCCCAACCTAGCAAGGCAGGCCAATATTCAAGTCCAGGAAATACAGAGAACACCACAAAGATATTCCTCTAGAAGAGCAACCCAAGGCACATAATCTTCAGATTCACCAGGGTTGAAATGAAGGAGAAAATACTAAGGGCAGCCAGAGAGAAAGGTCAGGTTACCCACAAAGGAAAACCCATCAGACTCACAGCAGATCTCTCAGCAGAAATCCTACAGGCCAGAAGAGAGTGGGGGCCGATATTCAACATCCTTAAAGAAAAGAACTTTCAACCCAGAATTTCATATCCAGCCAAACTAAGCTTCATAAGTGAAGGAAAAATAAAATCCTTTGTGAACAAGCAAGTACTCACAGATTTCATCACCACCAGACCAGCTTTACAAGAGCTCCTGAAGGAGACACTACACATAGAAAAAAACAACCAGCACCAGTCACTCCAAAAACGCACGAAATGGTAAAGAGCAGCAACACAATGAAGAATCTGCATCAACCAATGGGCAAAACAGCCAGCTAGCATCAAAATGACAGGATCAAATTCACACATAACAATATTAACCCTAAATGTAAATGAACTAAATGCCCCAATCAAAAGACACAGACTGGCAAATTGGATAAAAAGCCAAAACCCATCAGTGTACTGTATCCAGGAAACCCACCTCACAAGCAAGGATACACAAAGGCTCAAAATAAAGGGATGGAGAAAGATTTACCAAGCAAATGGAGAGCAAAAAAAAGCAGGAGTTGCAATTCTCATCTCTGATAAAATAGACTTTGAAGCAACAAAGATCAAAAGAGACAAAGAAGGACATTACATAATGGTAAAAGGATCAATGCAACAAGAAGAGCTAACGATCCTAAATATATATGCACCTAATACAGGAGCACCCAGATACATAAGGCAAGTTCTTAAAGACTTGCAAAGAGACTTAGACTCCCACACAATAATAGTGGGAGAATTCAACACACCATTGTCAATATTAGACAGAGCAACGAGACAGAAAATTAATAAGGATATCCAGGACTTGAACTCAGACCTGGAACAAGCAAACCTAATAGACATTTACAGAACTCTCCACCCCAAATCCACAGAATATACATTCTTCTCAGCACCACATCACACCTACTCTAAAATTGACCACATAATTGGAAGTAAATCACTCCTCAGCAAATGCAAAAGAACGGAAACCATAACAAACAGTCTCTCAGACCACAGTGCAATCAAGTTAGAACTCAGAATTCAGAAGCCAACCCAGAACCGCACAGCCTCATGGAAAATGAACAACCTTCTCCTGAATGTTGACTGGATAAACACTGAAATGAAGGCAGAAATAAAGATGTTCTTCGAAACCAATGAGAACGAAGACACCACATACCAGAATCTCTGGGACACATTTAAAGCAGTCTCTAGAGGAAAATATATAGCAATAAGTGCCCACATGAGAAGAAAGGAGAGAACTAAAATTGACACCCTATCGTCAAAATTGAAAGAGCTAGAGGAGCAAGATCAAAAAAACTCAAAACCTAGCAGAAGACAAGAAATAACTAAGATCAAAGCAGAATTGAAGGAGATAGAGACACGAAAAACCCTACAAAAAATCAATAAATCCAGGAGCTGGTTTTTTGAAAAGATCAACAAAATAGACAGACCACTAGCCAGACTAATAAAAAAGAAAAGAGAGAATAACCAAATAGATGCAACAAAAAATGATAAAGGGGATATCACCACAGATGCCACAGAAATTCAAACCATCATCAGAGATTATTACAAACAACTCTATGCATATAAATTAGAAAACCTGGAAGAAATGGATAAATTCCTGGGCAGTAGCCTCCTCCCATGCCTAAACCAAGAAGAAGTTGAAACCCTGAATCGACCAATAACAAGGTCTGAAGTCGAGGCAGCAATTAAGAGCCTACCACCCAAAAAAAGCCCAGGCCCAGATGGGTTCACAGCCGAATTCTACCAGACATACAAAGAGGAGCTGGTACCATACCTACTGAAACTATTCCAAATAATCCAAAAAGAGGGAATCCTTCCCAAATCATTTTATGAGACCAACATCATCCTAATACCAAAACCCAGCAGGGACTCAACAAAAAAAGAAAACTACAGGCCAATATCCATGATGAACATAGATGCAAAAATCTTCAATAAAATACTGGCAAGCCGATTACAACAGCACATCAAAAAGCTTATCCACCATGATCAAGTAGGATTCATCCCGGGGATGCAAGACTGGTTCAATATACGCAAGTCTATGAATGTAATTCACCACATAAACAGAACCAAAAACAAAAACAACATGATTATCTCAATTGATGCAGAGAAGGCCTTCGACAAAATTCGACAGCCCTTTATGCTAAAAACTCTCAATAAACTAGGTATCGATGGAACGTATCTCAAAATAATAAAAGCTATTTATGACAAACCGACAGCCAATATCATACTGAATGGGCAAAAACTGGAAGCATTCCCTTTGAAACCTGGCACTAGACAAGGATGCCCTCTCTCACCACTCCTATTCAATATAGTACTGGAAGTTCTAGCCAGAGCAAACAGGCAAGAAAAAGAAATAAAGGGTATTCAATTAGGAAAGGAGGAAGTCAAATTGTCTCTATTTGCAGATGACATGATTGTATATCTAGAAGACCCCATCACCTCAGCCCAAAATCTCCTGAAACTGATAAGCAACTTCAGCAAAGTCTCAGGATACAAAATCAATGTGCAAAAATCACAGCATTCCTATACACCAATAACAGACTTAAAGAGAGCCAAATCAAGAACGAACTGCCATTCACAATTGCTACAAAAAGAATAAAATACCTAGGAATACAACTAACAAGGAACGTAAAGGACCTCTTCAAGGAGAACTACAAATCACTGCTCAATGAAATAAGAGAGGACACAAACAGATGGAGAAACATTCCATGTTCATGGTTAGGAAGAATTAATATCGTGAAAATGGCCATACTGCCCAAAGTAATTTACAGATTCAACGCTATCCCCATCAAGCTACCAATGACCTTCCTCACAGAACTGGAAAAAACCACCTTAAACTTCATATGGAAACAAAAGAGAGCCCGCATAGCCAAGTTAATTCTAAGCAAAAAGAACAAAGCGGGAGGCATCACACTACCGGACATCAAACTCTACTACAAGGCTACAGTAATCAAAACAGCATGGTACTGGTACCAAAACAGAGATATAGACCAATGGAACAGAACAGAGGCATCGGAGGTGACACAACATATCTACAACCACCCGATCTTTGACAAACCTGATAAAAACAAGCAATGGGGAAAGGATTCCCTGTTCAATAAGTGGTGTTGGGAAAACTGGCTAGCCATATGCAGAAAGCAGAAACTTGACCCCTTCCTGACACCTTACACTAAAATTGACTCCAGATGGATTAAAGACTTAAACATAAGACCTAACACCATAAAAATACTAGAAGGAAACCTAGGCAAAACCATTCAGGACATAGGCGTAGGCAAGGACTTTATGACCAAAACACCAAAAGCATTGGCAACAAAAGCCAAAATAGACAAATGGGACCTAATCAAACTCCACAGCTTCTGCACAGCAAAAGAAACAGTCAATAGAGTGAATCGGCAACCAACAGAATGGGAAAAAATTTTTGCAGCCTACCCGTCTGACAAAGGGCTGATATCCAGAATTTACAATGAGCTAAAAAAGATTTACAAGAAAAAAACAAACAAGCCCATTCAAAAATGGGCGAAGGATATGAACAGATACTTTACAAAAGAAGACATACATGAGGCCAACAAACATATGAAAAAATGCTCATCATCACTGGTCATTAGAGAAATGCAAATCAAAACTACATTGAGATACCATCTCACGCCAGTTAGAATGGCGATCATTAAAAAATCTGGAGACAACAGATGCTGGAGAGGATGTGGAGAAATAGGAACACTTTTACACTGTTGGTGGGAGTGTAAATTAGTTCAACCACTGTGGAAAACAGTGTGGCGATTCCTCAAGGACCTAGAAATAGAAATTCCATTTGACCCAGCAATCCCATTACTGGGCATATATCCAAAGGATTATAAATCGTTCTACTATAAGGACACATGCACACGAATGTTCATTGCAGCACAGTTTACAATAGCAAAGACCTGGAACCAACCCAAATGCCCATCGATGATAGACTGGACAGGAAAAATGTGGCACATATACACCATGGAATATTATGCAGCCATCAAAAAAGACGAGTTTGTGTCCTTTGTAGGGACATGGATGAACCTGGAAATCATCATTCTCAGCAAACTGACACAAGAACACAAAATCAAACACCACATGTTCTCACTCATAGGCGGGTGTTGAACAAGGAGAACACATGGACACAGGGAGGGGAACACTATACACGGGGGTCTGTTGCGGGGGAGGGGGGACAACGGGGGGGGCTGGGGAGTTGGGGAGAGATAGCATGGGGAGAAATGCCAGATATAGGTGAAGGGGAGGGAGGCAGCAAATCACACTGCCACGTATGCACCTATGCAACAACCTTGCATGTTTTTCACATGTACCCCAAAACCTAAAATGCAATAAACAAAACAAAACAAAACAAAACAAAACAAAACAAAACAAAAAAAAACAACAACAACAAGCAACTGAGATGCAGGGTTGACATTTGGCAGCAGTTTGGCCTCCCAAAGTGCAGGCTGTTTAAGGCAGGTGCCTCCTTGGCTGGCTAGGGCCAGCGTTCCACCAATCTCATTCTTGCTTAGGTGCCTACAGAGATCGGCACAGGTGAACAGGGCCTTCCCTGGATAGCAGGGACTTGATATTACTCTTTCTGTGTTCCCAGAATGCAACACTGAATCTAACATACTGTAGGCATACAATTAATGCTTAGACAATAAATAAGTAAATGAGCAGGGGGTGCTGAATGATTCCCCCTCCACTATGTCTATGTCCTAATCCCAGAAGCTGTGAATATGTCCTTACATTGTAAAAGAGTAAATACTATTTTATATGCTATAATACAGGATTAAGTTAAGGATCTTGAGAAGGGGAGCTTATCTGAGGTTATCTCAATAGGCCCTAAAAGCAATCATGTGTTTCTTCATAAGATAGGAGCAGTGTGGCCAGGCCTGGTGGCTCAACCCTGTAATTCCAGCACTTTGGGAGGCTGAGGAGGGTGGATCACAAGGTCAGTAGTTTGAGACAAGCCTGGCCATTTTGGTGAAACTCCATCTGTACTAAAAATACAATAATTAGCCGGACGTAGTGGTGTAGGCATCTGTAGTCCCAGCTACTCAGGAGGCTCAGGCAGGAGAATCGCTTGAACACAGAAGGTGGAGGTTGCAGTGAGCCAAGATTGCACCACTGCACTCTAACCTGGGTGACAGAGTGAGACTCCATCTCAAAAAAAAAAAAAAAAAAATGATGGGAGCAGTGGGAGATTTTGATCAGAGAAGAGGAGAAGGTCATGTGACCATAGAGGCAAAGACTGGAGTGATGGGGGCCTTAAAGGAAGCCAAAGATTGCAGGCAGCCGTGGAAAACTGGAAGAGGCAAGGAGTGATTCTCCCCTGGAGCCTCTGGAAGAAGCGTGGCCCTGCTGATACCATCATGTTGGACTTCTGGCCTCCAGCACTGTGAAAGAATAAATTTCTGTTGTTTTAAACCATGAAAAAAAAAATGTTAAAAATTCCATCTTTTAAAATCATAGCACAGCTCATTCAAGAAGATAATGGATATCTAGAGATTAAGAAATGTGGTCTCCTGTTACATATGAAAATGACTCAGTTTATAAGCTTCTCTGACGTGCACTTTTCTTTGTATTATTTCCCATCCAACTTTCTTCTTCCCCTCCTCAATGACACAATACCTTAATGGTGCACATTTAGGAAAAAATGCAACCTCCTGGGACCAATGAGCCTGATATAATAGAAGCATGCCAACCTAAAGTATTCATGACAAAGATAAACTAAGTCTGTTACTTTTGCTGAAATGTTCTACCTCCTTCAGCCTTGTTCTAGTATCGAGATTCTCCATTCCTTGTAGGTTCAAATTCACCAAGACAGATAACTTCATGTCATAAACAGAAGAGAAGTTCCAGAGGATTCTGGAAAGTAATGAAGAATCGGACTGAGAAACCACCTGAAGACTAACAATGCATTACATGAGATTTCCCATGGTAAAGCTGAGATGCTTTCTGGTTCAGTAATTACATTGGGTCCCCACCCTTTAAATAAGCAGTTCTAGGTTCCTAAGCAATTATTTCACTCTGTAAGTAGCCAGACATGCTAAGTGCCACTTACTGCTGAATATAACAAAGAAGTAATATGTCAAGGTCTTTCAGTGTTCACACAAGGTAGCTGTCAGGTGTAATAACTTAGCTTTGAAACCATATACTGCAGAACTAACAATCAAGTTCAATAGGCTTTCCTTTTTTAAGGAAATGAAAGCAATGGAAAATATAGTCATCATAATTTAATTTGGTTTATTTTTTTACTACAAACTCCTGCTGAAAGACATGCCTATTAATACAGTAAATGTGAACACTGACTTGTTTCTCTAAGCACATCTGAAAGGGCATATTTGAGTCTCATCCCAACTTTGGTCCTTGCTATCTGTGCAAGCTTGGGCATGTCATCTCCCTGCTGGTCGCAATATCCTCACCTGTAAAATCATTATAAATGATCCCCTTTCCTTCCAGATTCTTTCATTGATAGAAGGTTTTCTAATTAAAAAATTTAAAATATTCCTTGAGTTGGAAGCACTGATCAGTAAGTGGATTGCTTAGGGAAGTTGAGACGAATGGATTCAGTCCTAACTTCCTCTTTAAAATTCCCTCTTCCTCATTCTTCCTGCAGCAGTTATTTACAGTTGAGTTTTAAAAATAAGTCTATGGGGGTCAAAAGATTGCTTTATCTTATATCTTTAGTGTGTTTTCAGGTTTAAAAATCCCTGCAGACAGGCTAGGCTTGCAGCCCCATCAGTCGATGGTCAGAGCCTTTTGCTTCCTGAGACCATCCTTGGGTGAGCTTGGCTTGCCTGAATACGGTGTGCAGTGCATTCCTCCTGAATTTTGCAATTCTGGTATCTGGGTGTATTTTCTAGGTGTGGCAGTACTGAGTATAATCCACCTCGGGTGTGGAAAAAGCCAAGAAAGGGAAATTAAAAGAGGTTCCTATCCAGTCATGTCAATGATCTTCCACGTGTACTATCCTGTGCTTCGTTGTTAACCTCGAAAACACTCTTGTTAGTTGCAAAAATAAACAAAGGGAAACTCAGAAGTGTGTGAGCTTGTGCATGTATTTAGAGATAGTTCTCTGGTGAAGAAATGGAATCCTGCTGATTTAAATGGCATAAGATTTTCTTCGTGATAATGAGTCATCATATAATCATAATGGTTGTATAATGGGTTGCCCAGCCAGTTTTTCCAGGGCAAAGACTCAAGGTAATTAACCTGCTATTATCAACTGCTTTTATTTAAGTTACTTTCAAGAGGCAATACTTAGATTTGAAACATAAATTCTGAATTTCATAACTAAAAGTAAATTGCCAAGTGAGACTTTGAAAGGAAGTCCCACGTGGGTACCGCTTGTTTCCCTATTCTATCCTTTCTATGCTGGATAGTCAGTAGATACTCGAGTTGAAATATTCAGTGAAAATTTGCATTCCCCAATGTCACCCCACCCAATTTCTAAAGTCAAGCAACACCTCAATGCTTAATCCTTTCTCAAGGAAGAAAAAAAACACTAAAGAAAAACTGATTTCAGTTCAGATGTAGAAGACCGTGAAAAATGAAGGACACAAAGGACACTGGCATTTGCATGACTGATTTCATGTTGGCGGAATTTACTATTGGAATAATATCCTCTTCTGAAGATGAGTAGGTGATAAGAAGTGGGACACATCAAGACTGGAGACATCAACGTGATTAAATGAATTGCTGGCAGATGCCAAACAAGACAACCGCCTTTGTCTCAGAACAGTACATTAGCCATGCAGCACACTTACGGGCTCTCACTCAGGAGTGATCTTCCTAATAGAGCTGCTGTAATTTAGGGAAAGGTGACCCTTCCTCTGGGCTGACACAGCCTCCTCCCACCAGGAGCACCCTGGACTAGTTGTCCTTGTGCAAAAGGGCTTGATTGCACAACCCTACCAGGCAGCACTGGCTATGAGATTAGCGCATCCAGACACCACAGTGGAACGGTCTCTAGTCCAAAGACAAACCCCAGGAGGGATGAAAATTACTGCCAGGACTGTTTAAAGAAGTCAGTCAAGCCTTGTTCCTCTTCCCTCACTCCATATATCCCCACGGTGACCTCTCCCAAATTGTCTTCTATTGGGCTCAGAAACACAGAGATGTCTTTTTCCATCAATGTCAGGGATTTAGTACAGGGTTGAATAGACCTCTCCCTGCACTCTCCAATTTATGTCTTTGAGGGTAAATTCAACATTCAGAAACATCACAAAGTCTAAGCTAAGTCAAACGATGTTTGTTTTTTTCTGCTGCAAATACATAGTGCCTAATGAAACTATGATACATGTATTTTTTTAAAAAAGAAATACTATGTTGAAGTTTCTCAGTTCAGAATGCAACCTCCAGCTTCCTGATTGCAAAGACTAACAATAAGCTTCTAGTTGCAACTGGCTAATTATTAGCCTAATTGCCCTAGAAGGGCTCTCTGGGAATCTCTGAGTGAATTGTCTCTTTCACTCTTGGGTAAAGTGGTGCTATCCTTGGACTACAGCAAAGCTGAATTGTTAAAGGAAAGTCACCTCAAGAAGAGAACCTGCTTCTAAACCACTGTCTGAGTCATCCCAGTTCAGCTTGTTTGGTACTAAGGAGCTTATATATTAGACATGCCTGGTTGTTCATGTTCCTTCACCCAATAATTTTTGTGTTCTAAGAAGATGTTAGAAGAATGTTCAGAATATGTAGTTCTGTAATCCAAAGGATGCATTTGAGAATAAAGGCAGCTATACATGTTCTCACCGAGGGAGCCCATTTGCATAGTCCCTCTGCTAGCAGGTGATCAATGAAAAAGGCTCTACTTGGGCCCTAGTGTTTACTTTGGTAACAGAGCAACCCAATCTTTCCTCTCGATCTGGGGATGAGTGAGTCATCACAGCATGAGTTAGGACTGGCTGACAAAGTATAAACAACTTTGACATTCTAAAACACAGATACATTATCCTGGAAAACCATTTGCTCACAACGAAGAAGTTTCAAAAACAGGCAAACTAATTATCTTCAAAGAAGTTTTTGAGCTTATATTCATTACCAAGCTGAGATTTTTAACTTAGGTTCTTATTTGCAGGAGTTAACTGATAAGAACCCTCTTTTCCTTTGGAATTCTACAAATGTCTTTAAGATTTCTGTAAGAAAAAAAAAAAAAGCCACCACTAGAATTATAATCTAGTATTTTCAGTGGAAGATGAGAGATTCAATTTTCCCTAGAGAATTGCATATAAATAATTCCAAAAGAAACCACGTTCCAGATTAATATATATGTGTGTATGTGTGTGTGTGTGTGTGTGTGTGTGTGTATATATATATATATTTTTTTTTTTTTGAGACAAGATCTCACTCTGTCACCCAGGCTGGAGCACAGTGTTCAGGTTCACTGCAACCTCAACTTCCCAGGCTCAGGTGGTCCTCCTACCTCAGTCTCCGGAGTAGCTGAGACTACAGGTGCACACCACCACACTCAACTATTTTTTTATATAATCTTTTTGTAGATATATTATTATCCCCATTTTAGAGTGAGGGATACTGAACCTTGGAGAGGTTACTGACTTTCAAAATAAATAATGCAGTTATAATTTGAAGCCAGGTTGGTTTAATTACAAAGTCCATTCTGTTAACCACTATGCAAATACATTTGGGAAATACAGAGTTAAACATGGTTTAAGGGTTTTTATTTTTGCTTTTTGTTATTACCATACAAATTGCAGAACCATTAATATGCTGAAATAAATTATAATCATCAGTCAGAACACTTCCTGTTTTTTAATGGTATGCTGCTTTAATTTGGATCCCTGAACAGGGACTTGGTAGTAGGTGATTTATACGGGAGGTGATCCCAGGATTCACAAAGGAAGGGATGAGGAGAGTAGGGTAGTTTAAGAGAAAAAAGAATCAAATGTGTGTGTTTATAATCAGATCACTTCTGTGGGCTCCTGGGGACCTCTGAAGAGCTCTGTAGAATGTACCTCAAAATAGTTCTGCTTGAAAACAGGGAGGCTGTATTATTTATCCAATGGCTGCTGGGTTGTTTTTGTTTGTTTGTTTGTTTGTTTATGAGACAGAGTCTCCCTCTGTCACCCAGCCTGGAGTGCAGTGGTACAATCTTGGCTCACTGCAACCTCTGCCTCCTGAGTTCAAGCAATTCTCATGCCTCAGTCTCCCAAGTAGCTGGGATGACAGATGCAAGCCACCACACCAGACTAATTGTTGTATTTTTAGTAGAGAGGGGGTTTCACCATGTTGGCTAGGCTGGTCTCGAACGCCTAGCCTCAAGTGATCCACCCACCTTGGCCTCTCAAAGTATTGGTATTACAGGCTGTAATACCAATTTACAGTGAGTGACTATAAATCCAGCGATGACTGCTAATTTTCATTGTTAAATTTGCTCACAAGGGTTTAAATTCCCAGCACATCTGGGTTGCCCAGTGTGCAGGATGAGATCGCTCCTATGATACCAGGTAAACTCTCAGGCCGAGAGGTAAAAAGACAGCTGCTTGGGTTGGGGAGTTGCCAGTATGCATGGGGACTCTACTGTAGTTGCAGGTTAAATTAGACAGGTCAAGGAGGCATAGTTGGAACATCAACATTGTCTGCCAAAGTCCACCACTCCTGGCTGTGCGCAGATCAGCTCTGGTTCACGTTGAGTAGGCTCTGATGTTGCTGTTGCAGTGTATTATAGTTATGGCCACAGTCTCTTAAGTACAATTAAAGGGCAGGAGGGTTGGTGAAACAAATTGCAGTTCCCATAGCTACAGCAGTTGCTGAGGCTTTAATTAATCTTGTGTACAGCAACTATATCCCTTGTCATAATCAGGATCAATTAACACACCAGAATATTAACTCTGATTGTTGACCAGTTGGTCTACCTTCATGAGGAATTCCAAATGACAAGTGGCAGCAGCTTTAGGTTCAGTGGAATCTTTATTTTGTTTCCTGGTAGAAGCATTCCTAGACCTCTAATTCTACAGAGCCTAAATGTTCTATTAGAGTGGTCATAAATTCCCCCAAATGGGACAGTGGAAGTGATGGTACAAGGGGTTGATCCTCAGCTCTGAAGAGTGTTGTCTGTGAGCTGGTACCTCTGTTGTGCCTGTAAGAGGCTGTTTTAATGTTTTATCAGTCTGACAGTTTCTGGGAGATGCAGTATATGAAAAGGCCAGTGGATCCCATGGTCATGTGCCCATTGTTGTAATACAGGGTCTCATATCAATAATACAGGGTCTCATATCAATAACACAAGGACTCCATGAGTCCTCATATAGTGGGGCTTACAGATGTAGGAGAAGCAACCCTCTTAAAGTCCCTGGCTGAGCCTGACTATTAAATTGACATAAGATAGATTAACAGGGGAAAAGCATACAGATATAATGTACGTTTCAGATGACATGGGAGTCCCCATAAGGAAATGAAGACCCATAAACTGGCAAAGCCTAAATGCTTTTGTACAAAAGAGAGGCAGTTGTGGAGGAGTAACTAAACTATGTGGGGAGGCTAAACAAAGATAAGTATTATTTTAGTAACATTTGTTTGTACAGGATTCTCTCAGTTAGGCCTCCCCCTTGAAGAATATTTCTTTCCTCCTGGTATAAGAAGGATATCTTTCACATGAGAGTTTTTTGTTTGTTTTTTTTAAATCTCCTCTTTTGGGGAAGAAAACAAGAGATTAGAATGTCCTTGCATCTGCTGTTTTTCAAGTGCCTTTAGCTCAAAATAATCCTTATGTCAACGTGGCATATTATGGGGTGGCATATTCTGCCATACTTCACAGAGGCAGTACAGGCAGGGAAGTCTGGAAACTGAAATAAACATCAACCCCGTAGGATGAATTGCTGCCCCCTCCAGGATGGAAGGGTCTGATGTAATCAACTTGTCTTTAAGTGGGTGGTTTATCTATTTTTTTTTTTGAGGGGTGGTTTATTTTACCAACTCATCCCTCAATCCAATATCCTCATGATCCACCTCCAGATATGGTTTTTTTTTGAGACAGAGTTTCGCTCTTGTTACCCAGGCTGGAGTGCAATGGCGTGATCTTGGCTCACCGCAACCTTCCGTCTCCTGGGTTCAAGCAATTCTCCTGCCTCAGCCTCCCAAGTAGCTGGGATTACAGGCACGCGCCACCATGCCCAGCTAATTTTTTTGTATTTTTAGTAGAGACGGGGTTTCACCATGTTGATAAGGATGGTCTCGATCTCTTGACCTCATGATCCACCCGTCTCGGCCTCCCAAAGTGCTAGGATTATAGGCGTGAGCTACCGTGCCCGGCGGATCCACTTCCAGATATGTTCCTTCCATTCCTACCGGACATGTTATCCAGCTCTTTGGGTAGATACTCCATTTCTTCCTGTAGCATGGACTCTATCTACTTCTCCATCCAGGATATTCTGAGGCCTCAGCCTAGCTATTGATCTAGAAGCGATAAGCGAAGGAGTAATGAGAAGGATGCAAATCACCTTGTGGAACATCTACCCCAGGACATGCCTTGGCATAGTTTCAGGCTATGGGAGTTTGCTCTCTTTTACTAAGGAGGAGGAAGCCATTTAGCCAGCCTGGAGCTTTCCTCCCAGAGGTCCCCATCCCAGGTCATAGAGTTTAGCTCTTTCCCTATTAGGGCCTGATTTTTAATGTGGAAGACCTCCTGAGCCTGTACATTCAGCCTCCTTTGTAGGTCTATTATCCTTATATCGAGTTCTATACTTGATTACCAGCATTCTTCCCTACAGCTGCAGGAGGTAATGGTCTGTTTAAATGCATCCATGGAGGACCTCTGCCTTTCACAGTGTGCCATAGTGAGCTGACGGTTGGTTGACCTGAGCCTTTTATTCACTTTCACAGCAACTCCACAATCCTTACTATTACTATTGCCCGCATATCTTTCAAGTGCTATAGCGATCATGAAAGCTGGTGCTTCCTTTTCCACCCCAATCCATTCCTGGTGAGCATTTCAGTGATTGATTGTGATGCCACAGCCTCCGGGAGTTTTTCAGCAAGAGTAGAGCTCATGTTAGCATTTGACTGGAGTGAGCCAAGTGCAGGATCAATCCTGAGACTACTTCTGGAACCACTTGTCTATATCTAATTTTCCCCCAAAGCAGAACCTGAGGCAAGGATGGTATGTGAGTACAGGCAATACTGGGAGGTGATCCTAGGAATCCAGATGAGAGGTGAGGAAACTGATTGATATAGGGAAGGGGGAAAGCCAGTGCAGTGTATGTTAATGAGCTGATTGCTCCTGTGGACAACTGGAGCTCAATCTTGCTAGGGAGTCCCTGAGCAACCATGTGGAACTGTCTCATGAGACATGCAGATACTGGAGCCCTTATCAATCGCCCTCTGTCCCTTAATGGTTGAGTTCTCTTGAGGCATCAAATTCTTAGCAATTCAGAGGGGTCCCGTGCATGGGTGGAGCAAGGTGCCCAAAGCCCTCAGGCAAAGAGGCACAGTCACAGCTACCTGGAGAGCGTGCAGTGCTGTCCACTATAGCTGTGGGGTCTCATGGGCCAAGAGGTTTAAGAGGATAAAATAAAATTCAACAGTGTGGCTTACAAACCCTCCATGACCTTGCCCCATTTGCTTTTCTAGACCCACATCTTCAAACTCTCATTCCTCTCCCAACCACTGCCTTGTCCTCTACACACACACACACACACACACACACACACACACACACGTCATGCACACATGCATTTACTGCATTCTACATTATGGCTAGAGCCAACTTTTTGCAGTTGCACGGCATTTCATTTCTCCATGCTTCCTCTTTTTTTCTGCCAAGAATGACCTTCCACATACTGTTTTTGCCTATCAAAAACTTTCTAGGATAGTCGTGATGGTTGTACATTACTGTGAGTATTCTCAGTGCCACTGGATTATACATTTAAAAGTGCTTAAAATGGTAAATTTTAGCTTATTTATATTTTACCACAATAAAGATATTAAATCATTTAACATCAAAAATAAAATATTTAAAACAGAATTATTTTATATTTCTATATTTATAGTTAAATAATACATTTTTTTTTTTCTGGAGAATATAGGAAACAGGTTTTTTGTTTTCTCCAACTTTAAGTCCAGCGGTACATGTGCAGGATGTGCAGATTTGTTACACAGGTAAACGTGTGCCATGGTGGTTTGCTGCACAGATCATCCCATCACCTAGGTATTAAGCCCAGCATCCATTCGCTATTCTTCCTGACGCTTTCCCACGCCCCGTCCCCTGACACCCACAAGTCCCAGTGTGTGTTGCTCCCCCCTGCTTTGTTCATGTGTTCTCATCATTCAACTCCCACTTATAAATGAGATCATGCAGTGTTTGGTTTTCTGTTCCTGCATTAGTTTGCCGAGGATAATGGCTTCCAACTCCGTCCATGTCTCTGCAAAGGATATGATCTCATTCCTTTTAATGGCTGCATAGTATTCCATATCATGTATACGTACCACATTTTCTTTATCTAGTTTATCATTGATGAGCATTTGGGTTGATTCTGCGTCTTTGCTATTATGAATAGTGCTGCAATAAATATAAGGTTGCCTGTATCTTTACAATGATTTATTTTCCTTTGGGTATATATGCAATAAAGGGATTTCTGAGGCAAATTGTATTTTTGCCTCTAGGTCTTTAGGTTATTTTTTTTCTTTGAGACAGAGTCTCACTCTGCCACCCAGTCTGGAGTGCAGTGGTGTGATCTTGGCTCACTGCAACCTCCACTTCTGGGGTTCAAGCAATTCTTCTGCCTTAGACTCCCAAGTAGCTGGTTTTCCCAGCACTATTTATTAAGTAGGGATCCCTTTCCCCATTGCTTGGTTTAGTTAGGTTTGTTGAAGATTAGATTGTTGTAGGTGGGTGGTCTTATTTCTGAGGTCTCTGTTCTGTTCCATTGTTCTATGTGTCTGTTATACCAGTACCATGCGGTTTCGGTTATTGTAACCTTGTGGTATACTTTGAAACTGAATTGCTTGATGCCTCCAGCTTCGTTCTTTTGGCTTAGGATTGTCTTGGCTATTCAGGCTCCATTTTGCTTTCATATGAATTTTAAAATCGTTTTTCCTAGTTCTGTGAAGAATGTCAATGGTAGTTTAATGGAAATAGCATTGAATCTATAAATTACTTTGGGCAGTATGGCCATTTTCACAATATTGATTTGTCCTAACCATGAGCACGAAATGTTTTTCCATTTGTTTGTGTCCTCTCTGATTTCCTTGAGCAGTGACTTGTAGCTCTCCTTTAAGAGATCCTTCACATCCCTGTTAGCTCTATTCCCAGGTATTTCACTCTTTTTGTAAAAATTGTGAATGGGAGTTCATTCATGATTTGGCTCTCTGCTTGCCTGTTTTGGTGTATAGGAATGCCAGTGATTTTTGCACTTGATTTTTATATCCTGAGACTTTGCTGAAGTTGCTTATCAGCTTAAAAAGCTTTTGGGATAAGACTATAGGCTTTTCTAGATATAGGATCATATCATCTGCAAATAAAGATAATTTGACTTCCTCTTTCCCTATTTGAATATGCTTTATTTCTTTCTCTTGCCTGATTGCCCTGGCCAGAACTTCCAATGCTATATTGAATAGGAGTGGTAAGAGAGGGCATGCTTGTCTGGTGCTGATTTTCAAAGGGAATGCTTCCAGCTTTTGCCCATTCAATATGATATTGGCTGCGGGTTTGTCAGAGATGGCTCTTATTATTTTGAGGTATGTTCCTTCAATACCTAGTTTATTGAAAGTTTTAACATGAAGGAATGTTGAATTTTATCAGAGGACTTTTCTGCATCTCTTGAGATAATCATGTGGTTTTTGTCTTTAGTTCTGTTTATATGACGAATCACATTTATTGATGTGCATATGTTGGACCAACCTTGCATCTTGGGATGAAGCCAACTTGATTGTGGTGGATAAGCTTTTTGATACGCTGCTGGATTCAGTTTACCAGGATTTTACTGAGGATTTTTGCATCGATATTCATCAAGGATATTGGCCTGAAGTTTTCTTTTTTTGTTGTATCGCTGCTGATTTAGTATCAGGATGATGCTGGCCTCACAGAATAAGTTAGGGAGGAGTCCCTCCTTTTCAACAGTTTGGAATAATTTCAGCAGAAATGGTACTAGCTCTTCTTTGTACCTCTGGTAGAATTCAGTCATAAATCCATCTGGTCCTGGGTATTTGTTATTGTTGTTGTTGGTAGGCTATTTATTACTGCCTCAATTATTGGTCTAGTCAGGGATTCAGTTGCTTCCTGGTTCAGTCTTGGGAGGTGTAAGTACCCAGGAATTTATCCATTTCTTCTAGATTTTCGACTTCATGTGCATAGAGGTGTTTATTGTATTCTCTGATGGTTGTTTGTATTTCTGTAGGGTCAGTGGTGATATCCTCCTTATCATTTCTGATTGTGTCTATTTGATTCTTCTCTCTTTTCTTCATTAGTCTAGTTAGCAGTCTATCTCATTTATTATCTCACTCTCTCTATATGTATATATTCCATTCTATTGGTTCTGTTTCTCTGGAGAATTCACACTAATACATTATCCCTTGCATTTTAGGTGAAATTTTCTTAAGAAGACCAATTAAAAGGCTGGATACAGTTCATAGTAATGTTCCCCCAGATTTTGTCAAAAACCCTTGGACTTACAGTTTCCACTTTCCCTCTGTCTCCACAGCTATTTGACTCCTGTTTTGTTCCCACATCTACCTGAGTGCAGGACCCAACAGCTTTTCATGTTTTTACAAGATATCAGAGAGCACAAGCATCTCTCAATGTTTGTGCCTTTCCTGGTGATTCAGGGAAGAGCTGGGGAAGTGGTCACAGTGAACAGTGCTCATCTTACCATCTGCTTACCGTCTCCCATTCTTTCTCCTTTGAAGTCTCTCAAAATACTAAAATTCTTTCCCTTATGTTATCTAGAATTGTTTCCCCTTCTCCCCTGGAAGCACTGACACTAGCTAGCCACTAAGCTCTGGCCCAGGTAGGCTCACCAAATCATTCTTACCCTGCATCACTGCATCTCTATGAAACAAAATAGCGCAGTGATTGTGAGTAGACTCTGGTGTTACACATCTTCACTCATTTCTAGTGATATGACATTCAGCAAATATTTAGTATCTTTAATGCTCATTTGATTTACCTGTAACGTGGATAATTGTAGTTGTGAGAATAGATTGAAAGAAAAGAGCTCGGTGCAATGCCTGGCACATAGAAAGTATTCAAGGAATTTATAATTGTTATAATTTGTATATATTTACATATAATGGGTATAGTTTTTGAAACATTTTTTCTTTTCTTTTTTTTTTTTTTTTTTTAAGAGATGGGGTCTCACACTGTTGCCCAGGCTGGAGTGCAGTGGCATAATCATCACTCATTGAAGCTTTGACCTCCCAGGCTCAAGCAATCCTGCCACCTCAGCTTCCAGAGTAGCTGGGACTATAGGTGGGTGCCACCATACCCAAATAATTTTTGCATTTTTTGTAGAGACGGGGTCTCACTATGTTTCCCAGGTTGGTCTTGAACTCCTGGACTCAAGCAATCCTCCTGCCTCGGCCTCCCAAAGTGCTAAGATTACAGGTATGAGCCACTGTGCACAGCCACAGTTTCTAACATCATTTCCTCCATAAGCCTATGGTTCTGTGGTTCTCTCTGGGTTGAGAAGAACAATCAATCAAAGAGAGGCAGAAATCACAGAGAAGTGGAGAGGGAAGAGGAAAGCTAATAACGTGTGGGGGTGTATATAGAATTTCTCCCTTCAGAGAGAGGAAATAAAACACAAAAATAAAGAGATAATTGATCAGATGTGAGTCTCCAAGCTGACATGAGTCTCCAAGCTGACTTGAGTCTCCTGAGCTTTTTTGTTTTTTCCTCTTTTTTAAAAAATCTAATCTTGAAATGGTACTCAATTCTGTTAAGAAACTTGATTAGAAAAACAGTAAAAAACATCAAATCTGATAATATCGGTGAATCAGTTCTTTAAAGAGATTGAAAAAACATGGATAAACGTGTCAGTATGTATCTTTAAAATCTTCATTTCATGCTATTTCAGAGGACACACTTATTTTTGTGTGTCGTCCTTGAGGTAGCCGTTGCGATCAGGAGACACAGCACAGTATGCTCACCACGGGAAGGGAGGTTCATGGATGATTAAAGCGCAAATTGCACTGAGAAAACTGCATGCTCTGTCAAAGCCAGATAATTCTATGGAAACAGTGATCTGTTTCCTTGTCTGTCTGTCTGGTTCTCTCTTTTAAAAAATTTCAAATCTTTAAAATGATTTTTAAACGTTATTTTGAGTACATAATAATTGTATTGCTTATGAGGTACATGTGATGTTTTGACACAGACATACACTGTAATGATCAAATCAGGGTAATTGTTTTGATATAGGCATACGATGTGCAATGATCAAGTCAGGGTAACTGGGGTGTCCATCACCTCAAGCATTTATCATTTCTTTTAGGTAGAGTCTCCTGAGTTTTGAAGTCAGGAGTTTTGAAGTTGGTATGCTTTGCTCTTGCCAGGTAACAACAAAGTTTTATTTTAAGCCATAGGTAGAGAACTCAGGATATGATTTATGTAAAGTTCCCACTAAACAGAAAGAAGCAGAAAGCTTTCTGCTTGAAAAAGAGGAATTATGGGTGGAAATAGAGGGTAGACCAAGGCAAAAGGTCAGGCTTAAAAATCTTACATCCCCAAGATCCGGGTTGAGAAGAGGAATTAGAGTAGAAATTACAAAGAAATAGAGAGGGAAGCTAATAATACGTAGGTGTGTGTGGTATCTTGCATCCTGCTTCCCACTGAGAACTTCAGAAAGAAGCCCTTTCTCTCAGGTGGCATAGAAGGAATTTAGATCTTCCCTTACACACACACACACACACACACACACACCCACCCACCCACCCCATTAACCCAGGTGGTACTGCTGAGGAAAAGATGAATGGGCCTATCAAATCACCTGATGAATTCTGAGGCTAGAAATATATTTCACATTTATTTAGCACATATAATATGGCAGACATTGCTCTATGCTTGTTTGTGTGCATTATCTCATTTAATTTTCCTGACCACCCAACAAGATGGATACTTCAAAAAATTCTTTCATTTCACAGATGAAGAAACTAAGGCATAGGGAAGAAGCAACTTTGCTAAAATCACAGAGCTAGTTAATGGCAGGCCTGAGGCTCAACCTCAGGCCATCCAGTATGACAGCCAATCTTGTAACCTCTCTGACCTCTCACCAGCTAGGAGCTACAGTTACCTACAGGACCAGCTAAGGCCAAGGAGAGGCCATGCCAGCAGCTGTTCATGGCCAAGGGCCCTGAGAATTCAACTCCATGCCTTTCTAGAACCAAGAAAGCAGAGCAGGCTTCATTCCAGGAATGAGCTTTTGGCAGTAGAGATAAATTATCGATGATGATAATCAATTATGAGGATTATGATTATGATTCATCGATTGTGAAGACCACCTCTTTCCCACAGACAGGTAAATGCTCCCTGCTTACAGGTATCTTTCAGGGAGGGAGGACATAGATGGGGACCCTTGAGGAAGGACAAAACAAAGAAGTTTGGACTTTGGGTAACTAAATATTTACCTCTAAAGGAATTAAGGTCACCTAAGAGAGACTGTTAAACCAGAACAAGCTAAGTTGCCTTTCATTGGCAAGTTTAAGTCTAGCTCCAACTTTCCCTGCTGCCCCGACCATTACCCAGGAGCAAGCTGGTATCAGTTATGGAAAATACAAGAGCTGTGTTTTGCTTCTCACAGTGCATGTAATAAGTGCTTCCCTTCATCTTACAGTTTTTCAAATATATTGCAATATTGCTTTCTAAGGCCTTTATGGTGGTATTAGTTCTAGGTGTTTTTAAAATTTTTTTGTCATGCAGTCATTTAAAAAACCAAGATAGACACATATACATATATATTACATATGTATGCGTACATATACATATACTACATATGTATATGTATGTATGTATCTTGCCTGTGTGTGTGAATATAGATACACATATATATTTATTACATGCTAAGTACTGGAATATCTTATTTAATCATTTAGCAAACCTATGAGATTAATGTATTTTTTCACTTTGCATGTAAGTAAGCTGAAGTTCAGTGAGGTCAAACCCACTGTTTGGGCCATGCCATTAACTCTGAAAGAGGCACAATTCTCTTTGAGAATCTGGAATTACTCTCTTCACTGAAGTCTTGGGCCTCTCAAAGTCCTCCGTAAGGGTTGGAATCAACTTCTTTCAAATTTCATTAATGTTGATATTTTGACCTCCTCCCATGACCCATAAATGTTTCTAATGGCATCTAGATTGAAAAGCCAGAAGGTTTTCAATCTACTTTGCTAAGATCTATTAGAGGAATCCATGTCTATAGCATCTATGACCTTACAAAATGTATTCTAATATTCTTCCAATAATAGGACTTAAAAGTCAAAATTGCTCCTTGATTGGTGGGCTGCAGAATGGATGTTGTGTTAAGAGGTATGAAAACTACATTATCTCTTTGTACATCTCCATAAGAGTTCTTGAATGACTAGGCACATTGTCAATGAGCGGTAATATTCTGAGAGGCATCTTTTTTCCTTGGCAGTAGGTCTCAAAAGTACCCTTAAAATATCCAGTAAAGCATTCTGTAAACAGATGTGCTGTCACTTAGGTTTTGTTTTTTCACTTATAGAGCACAGGCAGAGTAGATTTAGCATAATTCTTAAAGGTCCCAGGATTTTTGGAATAGTCAATGAGCATTTGGCTTTAACTTAGTCACTACTGGCATTAGCCCCTAACAAGAGAGTCAGCCTGTCCTTTGAAGCCAGGCATTTACCCCTCCTCCTCAGCTACTCAGGAGGCTGAGGCAAGAGAATCACTTGAACCAAGGAGGTGGAGGTTGCAGTGAGCTGAGATTGCCACTGCACTCCAGTCTGGGCAACAGAGCAAGATGCTGTCTCAAAAAGAAAAAAAAAAGCTACTCTTGCTTGCTTTTGGTGTCAATTTGCATGGAATATCTTTCTCCACCCCTTTACCTTGAGTTTACCAGAGTCCTTATGTGTTAGGTGAGTCTCTTGAAGACAACAGATACTTGGTTGGTAAATTCTTATCCATTCTTCCATTATATATAATTTAAGTAGAATATTTATGCCATTTACATTTAACATTAGTATTGAAACATGAGTACTATTCTATTCACCATGCTAGTTGTTGCCTAAATACCTTGGTTTTTTTTTTTTCATTGTTTTATAGGCCCTGTGAGATATATGCTTTAAGGAGGTTCTATTTTGAGGTTTTGTTTTAATATTTAGAACTCCTTTTAGAAGTTCTTGTAGTGCTGGCTTGGTAGGGGCAAATTCTCTTAGGATTTGTTTGTATGAAAAAGACTGTATTTCCTTCATTTATGAAGTTTAGTTTCACTGGATACAAAATTGAATCATGGGGGCAGATCTTTCCTGTGCTGTTCTCGTGATAGTAAATAAGTCTCACAAGATCTGATGGTTTTATAAGGGGGAGTTTCCCTGCACAAGCTCTCTCTTTGCCTGCTGCCATTCATGTAAAAGTGCCAATCATGCCACTATGATTGTGAGGCCTTCCCAGCCACATGGAACTATAAGTTCTTAAACCTATTTCTTTTGTAAATTGTCCAGCCTCAGGTATGTGTTTATCAGCACCATGAAAACCAACTAATACAGCATGTTTGAGGAACAGGAAGAATGCCAGTATAGCTGGGATGTAATGAATAAGGAGAAAGCGCAAGGATATGAGTTCAGTGAGAAAACCAGAGGCTGGATCATGTAGAGTTTAGATTTTATTCTATTTGCAATGGGAAGCATTAGAGGGTGTTTGGGAATGATATTATCTAACATATTTTTAGAATATCATTCTGTCTGCTGACTGGAGAATGACCTGGGATCAGAGGGGTGTGCTTGGGATAAACTGGAAGCAGAGTGGACTAGTTAATGGACTGCTTCAGTAGTCCAGGCCAGAGCAATTGAGGTGTGGACTAGGGCAGTAGTGGTGGAGGTGTAGAGGGGTGGTTGGAATCCAGATATATTTTAGACATAGAGTTGTTGTACTTGCTTGGATATAGTTGTAGTTAATTGAAGTGTTGAGTGGTGAGGGAGACTGGATAATAAAAGATAACTTCTCTCATTTTGGTGGATGGAAAGTGTAGAGCAGAAGCAGATATTGAGAAGAAAACTCTAAATTCTCTTTTGGATATATTCTACTTGAAGATCCCACTAGTCATCTAACTGAAGTTGAATAAGCAGTGGGATATGTCTGTCTGAAGTGCAAGTCTTATTAGCAAAATGATTTTGTTTAAAGCAATGGTAGTGAATGAGATTTCATAGAAAAAGAGGGAAAGGAGGATGAGGACAGGACTTTGGAATCTGCAACACCTAGAGGTGTAAAGGACGTTGAGAAGGAGCAACCAGTGAGGAAGGAGAAATTTAGATGAGCACGATTTAAATGACAGACATTTAACAAAAATTAAAGTAGTACGTGAAAAATAGTGCCTAAGTAATGTTTATACATTTTGTACTTAAAGGCTAAGAAACAAGTGCTAATAAAGAATTTTTAGACGATATTTTTTAAATCAAGGAAACAGCATGGAAAAACAAGCCAGTTACCAGTCTAGAGATCTAGATTTGGGGTGTCACACTTTATCACTTATTTTATGTCCTCTGGCCAAGCATTTCATCTCTATTAACCTAAGTTTATCCCTCTGTAAAATTAGAGCTAATAAACACTGAGACTCTGTGGATGAGCTAATGGTTGGTATGTAAATAGAGAGTTGCGATTATCCTTTGGGTTGCCTTTATGTGGGCACAAAAATAGTAGCAGAGCCAAGAGTAGGGCACACCCATCACCTCTACTGCTTAAGGCTCTGTCCATCATGGGGGATGTTGCTGATGATTCTTTTTTCTCTCCTCTCCTCCCCTCCCCTCCCCTCCTCTTCTCTTCTCTCTTTCTTTTGACAGAGTCTCACTCTGTTGCCCAGGCTGGAGTGAAGTGGCATGATCTCAGCTCACTGCAACCTCTGCCTCCCAGGTTCCAGCAATTCTCTGCTTCAGCTTCCCAAGTAGCTGGGATTACAGGCACCCACCACCACACCTGGCTAGTTTTTGTATTTTTAGTAGAGACCGGGTTTCACCATCTTGGCCAGGCTGGTCTTGAACTCTTGACCTTGTGATCCACTCGCCTCAGCCTTTCAAAGTGTGGGGCTTGCAGGCATAAGCCACCACTCTTGGCCTGATTATTATTATTATTTTTT
Source organism: Aotus nancymaae (assembly GCF_030222135.1). NCBI lineage: Eukaryota > Metazoa > Chordata > Mammalia > Primates > Aotidae > Aotus > Aotus nancymaae. The sequence continues at coordinate 29,624,262 of NW_026988454.1, forward strand.
AACATATCCTGGACCAAAATATCACACCAAGCTTCCTAGTTCCCAATTACTCATTATCAGTTTATTCTCCTCAGGAGCACAGAAGGATCCAGGATGGATGGCTCAGGCTTCAGCTGACTTTATTCAGAAACTCTGAGGAAGCAACATACTTCTTACTTATCCATGAGTTGAATGGCAGTCATTGTTTTGTCTTATGCATTTTCCTCTAGGATGTTAATGCCTTCCATGGAGGTCAGAAAACTGAATACTTTTATTAAATTCATGTAATTATTCAGCTTTATGAGAATGAGAATTTATTTCTGGGATGCAAGGAGGTTTCAGCATGTGAAAATCAATCTAATATAATATGCCACACTAATAGGATGAAGGTGGAAAACCCCATATGATCATCTTAATTAATGTAGAAAAAACACTTGACAAAATCAAAATTATTTTATGACAAAAACACTCAATAAATTGGGAATAGAAAGAACTGCCTCAGCATAATAAAGGCCATAGGTAAAAAGCCCACAGCTAGTATCACACTCAATGGTAAAAGACTGAAAGCTTTTTCTTTAAGATTAGGAACAAGACAATGGTGCTTGCTTCTGTCACTTCCATTAAACATGGTATTGAAAGTCCTGGCCAGAGCACTTTACCAAGTAAAATAAATCAAAAGAATCCAAATTGGAAAGGAGGAAGTCAAGTTATTTCTGTTTGCAAATGACACAATCTTATATGTAGAAAACCCTACAGGTTTTATACATTCATAAAACACTATTAGAACTAAAAAATGAAGTCAGCAAAGTTTCAGGATACAAAATCAGCACAGAAAATCAGTTGTGTTTCTAAACACTACCAATAGAAAATTTGAAAAGGAATTACAAAAATAAATCACTTTGTAATAGCATCAAAAAATACAATACTTAGAAGTAAATTTATGCAAAGAAGAGAAAGACTTATACACTGAAAACTATGAAACCTTGTTAAAAGAAATTAAAGAAGAAACAAATAAATAGAAAGACATCCTGTGTTCATAGATTGGAAGCCTTAGTATTGTTAAGATTTTGATATTACCCAAAGCAATCTAAAGATTCAATGTAATCCCTGTCAGGAACCAAATGATGCATTTTGCGGAAATAGAAAAGTCATATGGAGACTCAAGAGATGCTGAATAACCAAAACAATTTGAAAAAAAAAAAAAAAAAGTTGGAGATCTCATACTTCCTGATTTCAAAACTTATTACAAAGTGGCAATATCTAAAACAGTGTGGTACTTGCACAAAGACAGACATATAAATCAATGGAATATAATAGAGACCAGAGAAATAAAGTCTCACATGTAAGGTCAAATGATCTTCAACAGGGGTACTAAGACCACTCAATGGAGGAAAGGACAGTCTTTTCAACAAATGGTACTAGGAAAAATGGATATCAACATGCAGAAGAATAAAGCTGGGTTCTTAGCTTATACCATATACAAAAATTAACTCAAAATAGATTAAAGACTGTAAGACCTAAAACTATAAAAGTCCTAAAAGGAAACACTGGATAAAATCCTGATGACGTTGAATTGGCAATGATTTCTTTTTTAAAAAATGTAACTTTTATATTAAGTTATAGGTACATGTGCAGGTTTGTTACATAGGTAAACTTGTGTCATGGGGGTTTATTGTACAGATTATTTCATCATCCATGTATTTTGCCCAGTTCCCATCAGTTATTTTTCCTGATCCTCTCCCTCCTCCCATCCTTTGCCCTCTGAGAGGCCCCAGTGTGTACTGTTACCCTCTACATATCCATGTGCCCTCATCATTTAGCTTATAAATGAGAACATATGGTAGATGGGTTTCTGTTTCTGCATTAGTTTGCCTGATTTCTTGAAAATGACACTCAAAGCACAGGCAATGAATGCAAAAACAGATAAATGAGATTACATCAAACCTAAACATTTTTGTGCATCAAAGGATACAATCAACAGGGTTAAAAGGCAACCTACAGAAAGGAGACAATATTTACAAATTATATACCTGATAAGGGATTAATATAGAAAGAAATCCTAAAACTCAACAGCCAAAAACCAAATAACCCTTTTAAAAAATGGGCAAGGGATTTGAATAGATATCTCCCTCAAAATGATATACAAATGGCCAACAAGCATATGAAAAGATGCTTAATATCACTAACCACTAGGGAAACGCAAATCAAAACCTTAATGAGATGTCACCTCACACTCATTAGGATGGCTACTATTAATGAAAAAAACACACAAAACAGAAAATAACAAATGTTGGTGAGGATGTGGAGAAATTAGAACCCTTGCGTATTGTTGGTGCAAATGTAAAATGGTGTAACCACTATGGAAAATCGTATAGCCGTTCTTCAAAACATTAACAATAGTATTACCATATGATCCAGCAATATCGTTTCTGGGTATATATACAAAAGAATTGAAAATAGGATCTTAAAGAGATATTTGCACATTCATGTTCATAGCAGCATTTTTTACAGTAGTCAAGATGTGCAAACAACCCAGCATTCGTCAATGGATTATGGATAAGTAAAATGTAATATGTACACACAGTTGAATATATTTCAGTCTTAAAAAGGGAGAAAATGGCTTTACATGCTACAGCATGGATAAACCTTGAGGACATTATGATGGGTGAATAAGCCAGTCATGAAAAGAGAAATACTGCATGATTTCATTTATATGATGTATCTAACGTAGTCAAGTTTATGGAAACAGAAAGTAGACTGGTGATTGCCAGGGGCTGGAGGAAGGGGGAATGGGGAGTCATTCATTAGGTGTAGAGTTTTAGATTTGCAAGATGAAAAAGTTCTGGAGATGTGTTGTGTGACAATGTGAATATACCTCACTCTACTAAACTGTATACTCGGTTAAGGTGGTAAATTTTATGTTATATATATATTTTTACCACAATTTAAAATAATAAACAAAAAGGATGCCAGCATGCCACAAAATTTGAAAACCAGTGAGGTAAAACTCTAAGTGGCACAGTTCTGACTTTTTATATCACCACTTGCAGCTGTGTTGTTTTGGAGACAGACACTGACATCTTGGCTTCAGTTATTTTTGGTGTAAGACAGGGATATTATCTCTGTCAGATATGCATACTTTACCTAATAAGGAAAAAAATGTCCAACCTCTAAATCTTTCCCTAAAAGAAGAATTTCCTGATGGAGAGGTACAGTTGGAGCATACCACCTTTTTCTAAGATTTCCTTTTTCCCTCAAGCTTCAACTCACTTTGGCTCTTGCCTCCAAAACAGTCCTTCCTCTCTGGTGTGTCAGGTTAACTATGGAATACGAATCTTCCCTTGGGTCTTGGAAGTATAGCCGAGACAGGTTGGGACATGCAAATAAGGCTTTAGGGGATAACATGTGGGAGATAAACACAGATGGCTTTCTGAGCCTGGTAAACTGGTTTATAAAATAAGCCTAATTCTGATTTGAAAACCTGCTTCTCGATTGTGGAGTGAGGGAGAAAGACACATCCTAGACAGGGCCTTTGCTTTCCAGCTCCAGTCTGAGTCCATATGGCAGATCCCATTTTCTTATCTAATCCCTTAGGAATTAATCCTAGATATTTAGATCCAATTAAGAGATGTCTACAATAGGTTTTAGCTTCATAGGGATCCAGGAAAGATGCAGAACACCATTCTAGAAACCTAGTTTTCAGAATTAAACTAATCAGATCAAATTTTTAAAAACAGGTATCAGTAACTAGATTAATGAAACACACACTATTACTAACATCCAATAACTAAACCAACTAATAAGATAGATATTTTTAAATATCTCCCCGTAGAATAAAACAAATTAGGCCCAACGTGGAGGCTCATGCCTGTAATCCCAGCACTTTGGGAGGCTGAAGTGGGCAGATCGCTTGTGCTCAGGAATTCAAGACCTTCCTGGGGCAACATGGTGCAACTCTATCTCTACCAAAATACAAAAAATTAGCCAGGTGTGGTGGCATGCACCTGTAGCCCCAGCTACTTGGGAGGCTGAGGCACGAGAATCACTTCAGCCCGGGAGGCAGAGGTTACAGCGAACCAAGATTGCACCTCTGCACTCCAGCCTGGGCTACAGAGTGAGACTCCATCTCAAAATAAATAAATAAAGACAGAAATGACACTTTGGTTAAATTTTTCATTTTGAAGATACTGGGGACTGTCTCATCTTCCCTGATTCTGATATAAGACCAGTGTGTTTACAGTCAGCACCACTGAGGAAACAGAGTGGGCTAGAGACAAAGACTTGGAACCAACCCAATTGTCCATCAATGATAGACTGGATAAAGAAAATGTGGCATATATACACCATGGAATACTATGCAGCCATAAAAAAGGATGAGTTCATGTCCTTTGCAGGGTCATGGGTAAAGCTGGAAACTATCATTCTCAGCAAACTGACATAAGAACAGAAAACCAGACACTGCATGTTCTCACTCATAAGTGGGTGTTGAACAATGAGAACACATGGACACAGGGAGAGGAACATCACACACCAGGGCCTGTTGGGGGGTGGGGGGCTAGGTGAGGGATAGCATTAGGAGAAATACCTAATGTAGATGACGTGGTGATAGATGCAGCAAAACATCATGGCATGTGTATACCTATGCAGCAAACCTGCATGCTCTGCACATGTACCCCAGAACTTAAAGTATAATAATAATAAAAAAGAGTGGGGTAGAGAAAGGAGAAGAATGAATTCTACATTTGATAGTTGCTAGTTGGTAATGTATTCTACCTTGCCATTCCCCAAGATATGTCCTGAACTTCCAAGGGAAAGCAGGATATGGGGAGCAATGTCTTATTATGCTGCTGAGAACATTTGTTTTCTTATTACAGCACACGTCAAACTTAACCTGTTTCTCTCTTACTAGGGATAATCAAGAAGGTGGTTGTACAAGGCTGTGGTCAATGTGTGGGGTTCCTCCTATGTGGTACTTGTTCTGATTTAGGAAAAATATAGGTATTATGTGAAAAAGCTAATGTTGTATTGTAAACACTCATTAATAGAGGCTAAATAATAGTTGATCTTACTTTATAAACATAAAACTTTGAAAAAATTAAATTTTGATAATAGGTCTAGAACTAACAGAAAAGTATTGTAGTATAGACAGCTTTCTGGAACCTATTATTTTTTCAGTGGTGCTCTGGCCTAAGCTGATCATCAGAATTACCTGTAAAACTTAAAAAAAAAAAAAAAATCCTTGGTGCTGGCATCCCTGAGCTAGAGAATCAGAACTCTAGGAGTAGGGACAAGGACTTTTTTTTTTTTTTTTTTCAAGCTTTTCCAGTAATTCTGAAGTATGGCAATTGACTACTGGTCTAAACCAAAAGGGAGACAGAACCTTATTCCTCAATTGCTGAACACTTGGCTGCTTAGGGTTTTTTTCGTTTTGTTTTTTGAGAGAGTCTCACTCTGTCTCCCAGGCTGAAGTGCAGTGGTGTGATCTCGGCTCACTGCAACCTCTGCCTCCCGTGTTCAAGCAATTCTCGTGCCTCAGCCTCCTAAGTAGCTGGGCCTACAGGTACGCGCTGCCTCACCTGGCTAATTTTTGTGTGTTTTTAGTAGAGACAGGGTTTCACCATGTCAGCCAGGCTGGTCTCAAACTCCTGACCTCAGGTATCTGACCCCCTCAGCCTCCCAAAGTGCTGAGATTACAGGTGTGAGCCACTGCGTCTGGCCCTTAGTTTATTTTTTTGAGAGAAGATCTCTCTCTGGCACCTAGGCTGGAGTAGAGTGGTGCAGTCACAGCTCACTGTATCCTCAACCTCCCAGGCTTAAGTGAGCCTCCTACTCCAGCCTCCCAAGTAGCTGGGGCTACGGGTATGCACCACCATGCCTGGGTAATATTTTTATTTTTTGTAGAGATGGGGTCTCACTGTGCTGCCCAGGCTGGTTTTGAACCTGTGAACTCAAGCCATCTTCCTGCCTCAGCCCCCCAAATTGATGCAATTACAGGGGTGAGCCACTGCACCTGGCTGCTTCTCAGTTTCTGCTTTGCATCTGGAGAGCCTCTTCTCTATCTGAGGATTCACACAAATGAGCTTCTTGGAGCAAAATTGGTATGAGTGGCACTCTTTATGAGAAGCTTCTAAAACCAGCTGCAAAGGTAGTGACTAATGTTATAATCAGAAAGAGGGCTCAACATGCTTTTGGCAAAATGCCTTCATCAAGTGACACTGAGGGACACTGCACAATGGAAATGGCTTTCAACTTGAAAGAGTAATTAATATTGGCTGTGCACGGGCAGCTGTTTCACTTTATAGCTGGGCAAACATAGTAACAGGTTCTGTATAAAGCAATTCTAGTTAATATGTGTGATTTATGCATGGAGAAATACTTAATGGAGTTTTGATCAACAGATGACTGCAAATCTGTGTTGCTTTTATTTAGTTGCAATTATTTTGTGAGCTCTGCCTCAGTACCTACTGAGCCCAGAAACCTATATTCAGCAGGAGGGGTATTGCTACAGCAATAGGAAGAAGGTACAGCTCTGAACGCCAATCCTGAGCAGTTGGTGGTCCTCATGATGCCTCTTGACTATAATTCAATGATGAAAGAAATGTTACAAGATTTGCCCCAAATCAGTCACATCAACGGAGTGGAGTCACATTTTATTTGAGGGCTTAGGGTCTAATCTTGGCATGGAAGGAAAAACACTGGATAATCAAATGACCCTTGAAAATTCCTTGTTATTCCAACACTGAACCCAGCGGCAAACGTTTTTGGTTTTCCCTTGTGTGTTACATGGCATCATTTCCCTATGGTTGTTCAGGCCAGGGTTAGGTTTAAATGGGGAGAACTACAGAGTTGATGACGGGATAGTTTTTCTTCTCTGATTTTTTGTTCTGTTTTTCCCTGTTCAGGTAGTTTCATGTATGTTGGTTATAATGTTCCATTCACACATCATTTTTCCTTTTTGTTGAGTTTTCTTGTTTTTTGAATTTGGTGTAGCACATTGTTTAGGTATAGGGGTCTTGGAGTCAGGCTTGCTGAGGTTAAATCCAGGTTCTGCAATGTATTAACTGTAAGCCCTCCGGAATATTACTTAACCTGCCCAAGCCTCAGTTTCCTTTTTTGTCAAAAGGGGGTAGTAAGTGGGTTGACATCATAATTAAATGAGTCAATACATGGGATCCCTAAGGGCACCGCCTGCTAAGAACATGTATTCAAAGGTCAAAGTTTTTAATATTTGGTGGTGATTTGTGGGAGATTGGGTGGCAGTTAGTGTTCAATCTCAAGGGACTCACCGCAGAACTGTGGGAATCCTAAGTGCTTACTTAACATAGGTTTGCTTCGGGCTACAGAGCACAAGTATCCCTTCTATGACTCCAGTTGTTATTACTGGAGTGTTATCCCACTGCAGCCTAAATGGCCATGACATCAGCCTCTAGTTAAAGTAAAACTCAGAGTGAGCAATTGCTTATTCTTTCTTTGAACTCAGTTGATTGTGAAGAGGTAATGGGGCCAGTCACAGAGCCTCATTCAGAGCATTTTAAGACCTCCTTGTTTTTACTCCTCATGGATGATATATAGGCAGATATGTTTTCATTAGAGGAAGTAAATGGCATTTATTATAATTGTTTCCAGGAAAATAATGTGTTCTAGTACATAACATGTGTAAGCATTGCTAGAGCTTCTGATGGAATGGTGACGTGGTCTAGACAGTACACAAATACTCATTTGTGTGAATTACACATAGAAATCAGCTGATCGGAAATCACATGGACTGGTGGTTTCAATAGAGGCTACCTAGTCTTTTGGTTAGAGTGCAGAGTAAACAACTATCATCCCAAGCAGTAAATGGATAGCTCATTCAATTATAAGATCATTCTTTTTCTCTTAGAGTCCCTGCTCTTATGATTTCTCTGGAAATTGTATTACTTGGGCCTAACCTACATAGCCTGCAAATTAGCAAGTGAGGTCAACTTCTGCAGGCCTCTCACTGATGTTGTGAAATCAGTTGGCTAAGTAAATTAGGCCAGGTAAAGGGATGGGATGCATCAAAGCAGAGCCCAGGGTAAGCTTCTAGGTTGGGTTGGTCATCCTGAAGCTCTCTTAGCTTTCATGTCTTACCTGGAGTCCCCTTAGTCTGCAGTATACACATAGCCAGCTCTCACACCCAGCCTCTAGTCTAGAAGGCTTGTGAGACCAGAAAACACGCAAAAACCAAACGCTGAAATGGTTCCTCCCCACCCCATCGCACCTTACCCCACCCAGATTCTGACAGCACTTCCCACCCTTCACCTGGGACACTCCACACAGGCCACACCCTCACACTGACTCAGGAAGGCTGGTTTTGGCGCTCTCTGGAGGCCTGAGAGTATGACAGTCCCAACGCCCAGGCCTCTGTGCCCTCTGTCCAAACAAGCAAGGGAGCAAAGCATAATTCACTGGCTTGGAAACTCTCTTGCAACGATTTTCCATAAGACATGAGGATTATTCACACAGTAGTTTCTATTCTCTTAGCAGCATATTATATATATATTTAATTCCCAAGGGCTTGCCGTCTCATGATTCTGCTCTCTCTGGATCTGTGTCTGATTCCTTTCAAATAAATCTGGATGCCAAAGCCAAGCTCATGTTTGCTTTCTAACAATCATCTACTCATACGTTAGTTTTCTAAGGCTGGTGGGCTTTTCCAGGGGAAGGGTCTCATCACAGAGCGTAGGGCCTTTTGTGTCTTGATGGCTTTATTCTTTCTCTCCAAGCCTGTAGGTTTCACCTTCCTTTACTCACCCTATTTTCTCTGAGGATCAAACAAATCCCTCTCCTTGTCTGCTACAGTATTGCTCTTTTCTTCAAGGCTTGTATACCAGCTGTTATTTCTTGCAGGAACTCATTAAACCCAAGTGATCTCAAGAAAATATTTCCCAACAAAAATGATTTTTGCCTTAAGACAAATCTCATACCTGCTACTAACAAAAAGAACATTCTCTGTCCTGTTACATATATTAAAAAGAAACATCATGGCCGCAACATGTGTCCTCAAAGAGACATATCCAGGGTACTCTTGGTTCACCAAGGATGAGGGGCCCACTCTGCTTGGAAGTTTAGGAAGACTTTCCTGGTGGTGGTGGCATGACTTTCAGGCTCTGGGAAGCAGGGTAGAGGATGGAGGTGTAGTTTTGCTGACCTCAGCATGGGTCTAGCTTGGTTTCTCAGCAGCATCATAGCTGAGGTGTCAGCTCTCAGGAGGTGGTTGCCCCAGACAGATGAGAAGCAAGAACCTGGAGACAGGCACACCCATCCCAGGGGGCAGGGAGGATGCTCCGGGCTGAGTGCGGCTACAAGCCGTGGGAAGTCCGGGCAGGTGGAGCATGGCATGTGGAAAGAATGGGAACTAGTGCCAGGGGGAAGCCCAGGCAGGAGGTGGCATGAGGGACGGCTGGCTGGGCAGGTTAGGGTGCTGGTGGGGGAGTCGTGTGTGGGGATATCACAGCAGAGCCAAGACAACCTGAGAGGATGTGGGCAGGCAGAAGAAATAGGACATAACTGAAAAAGTGTTTTATGTTTGTTTGTTTGTTTTGAGATGGAGTCTCGCTCTGTCACCCAGGCTGGAGTGCAGCTTCGATTCACCACAACCTCCTCCTCCCGGGTTCAAGCAATTCCCCTGCCTCAGCCTCTCAAGTAGCTGGGACTACAGACGTGTGCCACCACACCCAGCTAATTTTTTGTATTTTAGTAGAGACGGGGTTTTACCATGTTGGCCCGGATGGTCTCGATCTCCTGACCTCGTGATCCACCCACCTCGGCCTCCCAAAGTGCTGGGATGACAGGTGTAAAAAAGGAGTTTTAAGAGCAAAGCTGTCACCTTGGGAGGGAAGGAGTGGGATGACAGAAGCTAAGGAGGTTGTTGGCTTAGAGGAACTAGGGTGCAAGCTGGGGGTTTATCCAGAGCACAGAGTCAGGAGATGCTTAACCTTAAGGCTAACATCAACGTGAAGCTGAGGTGCTAGAAGCTGGGCTCCTCCAGTTCTCTCTGATGAAGTTCAGAGGCACCACTGAGCTGGTGGGGACAGAAGTTCAGGAAGCTGAGTAGAGAGCCAAGCAAATCACTAGTGTCTTCTCCAAACCTAGCCAGCCATCACCTCCCAGCCTCAGAGGCTCCCCTAGTTCTTCCAGAACTTGGGGATGGTTCAACTCTTTCTTTTTCTGGACTAGCATCTTTATCATAATTTTAGGGCTTGATTCTAGGCCAGGAAGTACTCTTATTTTCTGACTTTAGGGATATTTCCCACTGGGGCTGAGTGAGACACTGCAGGGTGAGGCCTGTGCATATATGACATCTTCCCTGGGGAAGACAGCACTGTGGAATGTTAAGAACCTGGGTTCTGGAGCCACAGTGCTTGGGTTTGAATCCTGGCTCTAGCACTTACTGGTTGTGTGACCTTGGACAAGTCATTTGACCTCTTTTTGCCTAATCTTTCTCGTCTGCAAGATGGGGATTCATAATAGTGCCTACTTCATAAAAAGTGACTGTGAAGATTAATTCAGTTAATTTAGATAACATAAGCATTTAGAACAGTTCTTGGCACTTAATAATCAATTAATATTCAGTTATTATTAGCTATTACTTCTCCAATGATGAGGAGGCCTGAGAAAGATTCTGCGTGGATCTAAGTCTCTTCTTCACTTGATAAAATACATTGTGAGTGTCTACCATATACCAGGAATTGTTCTAAGAACTCGGCATGTATCAGTCTACAAAATAAACAAACGCCCTGCCCTGCCCTATAGCATCTTTTTCTGTTGACTGTAAAACAGAAAGTAGGATTTTCAGAACTTTTCTTTATGTATGAGAGTTGCAAGAATTCTTTTTTCTTTTCTTTTTTTCTTTTTTTTTTTGAGACAGAGTCTCACTCTGTCACCCAGGCTGAAGTGCAATGGTGTGATCTCAGCAGCTCACTGCAACCTCCGCCTCCTGGCTTCAAGCAATTCCTCTGCCTCAGCCTCCCAAGTGGCTAGGATTACAGGGGTGAGACACTACGCTTGGCTAATTTTTGTATTTTTAGTAGAGATGGGGTTTCACCATGTTGGCCAGCTTGGTCTCGAACTTCCAACCTTGGATGATCCACCCGCCTTGGCCTCCCAAAGTGCTGGGATTACAGGTGTGAGCCACTGCACCCGGCCCAAGAACTCTTTTATATATATATGAATATATGTATATAATTATATATATTCATATATTATATTCATAATTATATGTATATAATTATATATATATGAAATTATAATATATAATATATATTATATAAATTATATAAATATATATATTATATATAATATATATTATATTTATATAAAAGAATGTATGTATATAATTATATATATAATTATAATATATATATTTTTTCTGTATAATTGTTTATAAGAATTGTAGTAGCAAGTACTAAGCCCAATTCCAAGGTCTCAACCAGGATAGACCTAAGCATATCATGACTACTTCCTTTCAAGAAACATTCAAACCCTTGACAAGCCTCCTTTGAACCAACTTCTAACTCAAAGTGGGGTTGCTGACACTCTAGAGCTGGGCTTCTCTTGGTGTTATTAGCATTTTGTGCCAGGTAATTCTTTACTGAGGGGGCTGTCCTGTGTGTTGCAGGGTGTTTAGCAGCACCCCTAGCTAGATATTACTCACTGGATATCAGTAGCATTCCCCCAGTGTGACACCCTAAAATGTCTCTAGATCACCACCTCTCCTCTGGGGGCAAAACTGTACCCAGTTGGGAAACACTGCTCCAGTGGCTGACGCATGCCACAGCGTGAAGGCTGCTTAACCCCGGCTGCAGTGACCACTCTGTCTGTCTCTGTTGCCCGTGGAGCTTCTCTGGCACCCAGAACCTGAGAGCCTTTCCTAGCCTTTGATATTCTGTGCTGTCCACTCAGGATTTCTGCCGTCTTATTACACAAATGGGTAACTCCAAGAGCTCTCTGAGCCTGGCTCACTCATGACGTGAGGGTGGGTTTGTGGATTAAAGATAGGAAGAGAGAAGACAGCTATTCATTCCCACTACAGAGAGAGTCTCATTCCACACTGTCCTAGATAGGTAATTGAGTTCGTTACAAGTGAGCAGACAATCAGGCATGATCGGGGGAGCACCTTTTCCCTTTATTCTATTAGTCTCTGTCCTCCATGCTATGACGCTGTCTATGTTGAATTGGACTCATCTGGGTGTTTTCTGAGGTTGTGCTATCTAGCTCAGGAGTGCTAACAGCTGGTCTTGAAGTTTCTAAAACCAATTGCAGAGAGGGAGTATGCCCAGGAACTCAGTCTCAAGGAAGGACTTATCAGTGGTGGCTGCTGGCTCCAAGCTAAATTGGATTTGGAGGCCCAGAGTGCCTGCATTCTCCCACCAACATCTCTCTATGGATAGTCACTGAACCTTACATATAAGAGCCTAGTTCAATATACATTTCTAGAACAGTGGCTATTCTTCTAAGGTGAAGGCCACATAACTGAATTGTTTTGGAGTCAAAACTGAATCTGGTATTTATATTAGGACATTGATTTTGAGAGGACACCTATACTTTTGATTTTTTTAATCAAATCTTACTTCTTTGTAAATTGCCTTTGGAAGATGCAGGCATGCAAAACCTGAGAGATCATTTCTTGTAAATTTGTGAAATGGTTTTCCAATTCAGCTGTGCTTAGTGCTGTCCTTAACACCTGCATTTCTTAATCCTGCTTCCAATGCTTCAGGTTCTTTTTAGTAACTCAGCCCCTTTAAACGGACCTATCACAATATCATAGCGGGAGTGTGTGTGTATGTAGCGAGACAGACAGTGGAGAGTTTGTGAATCATGTGCCAGTACTTGCTGTGAAGCCAGCTTGGTGCATGGTGGTAGCATTCTTGCTTGACTTGGTCATAGCTGACAATGCCTCAGAGGAACAGTTTCATACCGAAATTCATTTTGTCTTGAAAACTTCACTCAGTTACCTCTCATTTTAGTTTGCTCTGAATCATACAGCTTGGTTAGTTGAAATAGGAAGAAACCCTGTGGATGTGATTTGCTCAGGTTTACTCAAGTCAGTGTCTCAGAATAAATGGAAAGCTTTCTATCTGGAAAATGTCATTCAAGTCTCCTGGTGGGTCCTGTAGTCCTGTCATTGCTTTGCCAAGTCCTTTCTCCAGCCATTGGTAAACTTGACAGAGAATCAGGTAGACCTATTTTTCCCCACGTTTCTCCCAACATTTACTGGCTTTAGCATATATGTTCTCCAGATTGGTCCAGCCCAAAGCCCGGAGAGCTTAGGGAATGGGAATGATAGACAGTTGTTCAGAGGCTCTCTTCTCCCCCTTTCCCCAGAGAGCACTGCTCTTGGCTATGCTTTCTCAATAGCACCTTCCTTCTGAGAACTTTCTGTTCAAATGATATGTATGAACCTGCACAATCTCGCTTCGCAGTATCTGCCTGGATCAGTAAGGAATTTAAAAATAGTGTACCCCAAGCAAGACTTATATTCTTATTGCTTCACATTATCAGACCAAACACAGATTGGGTTCTGGGAGATACTCTGCAGCTTGATATTTACTCCTTCAGCCTGAAAGAAGGGCTATTTTCAAAGTCCATTTTGTCACACTTCTGGGTAGGATTTTCAAAGTTATAGCAGAATAACTGAGCCTGAAAAGAGGCCAGTAAATTCAGAATGAAATGAACAGTGGAGCTCAGAAAAATACGGTCTCATGAGATTGAGAACAGAGTAAGAACATGGTCTGAGAGTTGTCTCTAGAATAAAGATACTACTGGCTAATGATGACAGGGATAGAAAATGGGCAACATTTCCAAATAACTCAGCATGAGGCCAGATCAGCCCAGCATTCTGCTAACAAATTTCACGGGGCAGTGACTGCACCCTTTACAGCTCAGCCCCGCTCCTCCTTGTCCAGGCTCCTCCTTGGAATGGCTTCTGTCTGTCACATGTCACCTCACAGCTCCTCACTCAGGCTGGCCTTAGCCTTCTAAATACGCAGCCAAGTCCCACCTTTGCTCTTCATTGCTTTTTGCTTTTATTTGTGTTTTGAAATTAATTTTTCCATGGAGGCAGTTACTGAAGATACTTTATAGAAAAATAATACATAAAATCTCATATGCCACAGGGAATTTTGATGGGTGAGCCCTTCTTCCCTCTTCATTCCTTCTTTTTATCCCCATATCTGTTTTCAACCAGGTATACTTGTGAGCCTCCATTCTGTAACTCAAGGCAGAGGAAAGAGATTTTCTGGAACAGCGGTTGATTGGAAGAGATGAGAATAAGCTCTCTGTTTTCTCTAATTCTGAGGTGAAGCACAAATGACAGTACAATTTCCTTGTGAAACTTGTTTCTAGCTATGGGCAATGGTCAGACTGGAGGAGACCTGGTGGGGAGCCGGGCGTAAGCGTAGCAGCCTTGGGCTATGTAAGCCATGTGTCACAGAGTGAGGGATTTGGTGTGTGGCAGGGATTTTGGAACTGGGTGGAGAGTTGGCCTTGATGACTTTTAGGATTCCTTCTAATATTATCCCTTGATATTGAATTTTCTTAGTAATTTCATAGTTTATGTTATTAAAAACGCATTGCCATAAGGTAATACTTCCATTACATGTGGTTTTTTTTTTTTTTTTTTTTTTTTTGCAACAATGTCAAACATTTTAAATAACAGATCTAAAATGTGGATTGATTTAAGGCAGAATTTAAAAAGAATCAATTTACTTGGGACTAGCAACGGAAACTTCTCTCATTTAGAACAACTTCTAGCAAATATGTAGGCAAGTTAGCAAAATGATGGCCAAGAAACTGGCCTGGCACAACGAACACTGATGGTAACCCTCCCAGGCATGTGGCATGGTCCACACAGCACAGCTTCCTTTACATTCCATGTGGTTGCAGTCTCCGTTCTGAGCAAAATGATGGCTTCTTACTGCTCATTGTCAAGGGCTAGAGCAGGTTTCTAGGAAAGGCCATGGAGAACGAGTGAAGAATATTTCAGTGCCCACCATATGGTTCCTACCACTGCAAAGGAAGTTCTGTGCAAATCCTCTGCTGAATAATACATGCTGCAGAGAAATGGTTTCCAAGGCATGACCATGGACTCCAGCAGATCTAGTCTAACCAATTGACATTCATCTGGGGTAAAATGAGATAAAAGACTGTGATACCCTGCTTTTTGCCAGCTAAAACTAGCTCTCCTTTCCCTAACTAAAAGCTGTTGAGGCTTTATGTTAGCCTTTTGGAGCTGAACAGACTCCATCTTGGCTTCTGCATTTTAGTGACCTTCTCCTCATTAAGTATGTAACTATAGTATAAAGCAAGGTCAGACTGACTCTGGGCACCCAGATATGCCTTTGTTGATAAGAGGCCGAGTAAAGTGGAATCAGCAGAGTCTGGAAATGCAGCTGCAGTGAGCCCCAGAGCCCACCTTATCTCTAAGTTGTATGTCTTTCATGACAGCTGTACTCCTCACACCTGGCATTATTTTATTTCTTATGTATCAATTTTTTCTTTTTAACATTTTGCTTACTCTGCCTTTGTGAAAACTTTGTTTCAGCTAGATCCCCCGCTTCCTGTTAAAACTAGTGTATAAAAGATCACCTAACTTTTTCTTTGGGGCCTAGAGAATTTTGGGCGTTAGCTACTCTCTGTCGCCGGCTTAATAAAGGACTCATAATTCATTCTCAGAGTGTGGCGCATTCCTTGACTCACTCGGGTACAACAAGACAAGGCAGTGATATTATTTCTTAGAGTTAATCTGATCAATTTATAAAATTAATTCAATTTGTTCCAATTGGGTTCTTCCCATCTTTAGATGTGAATTGCCCTTTCATTTAAGAAACAATATAAGTATAAATGACAGTGTCTGTTGTTCATTTGTTTGTAATGCCAATACTTGACAAAAGAAATCCTGCCATTCTTTAAAGTTTTTACTGTTCATTTGTTTTTAACTTCCACTAGCCTGGGTATCGATGTAGAGGCAGATGCCAACCAGGCTTTTGCGAAACAAGTCTTAAGGCTCACCATCCTACTGGCCCCAAGCCCTGCTGATCCCGACAACTTTATCAAGTCCTCCTAAGGCCTTTAGTGCTTTTTTAAAAAAAGGAAAAAGAAAAAAGTAATAATTGAGTTATGATCACATCTCCTTCTTGTTTCCCAAACATTATTTCTAGTTAACTGCATTTTTCAGTGTTTTTCTTCCTAGGAAGCAAAAAGGTTGGCTCTTGTTGGGCTCATGTAGGGAGCTAAGCTGATGAGAAAAGTGGAGGCCAAGAAACAATTGAAACAGTGTCGCTGTCCAGAACTGCATTCTCAGGGTCCGCATGAAAGAAGTCATGAGTTGGAAGTGTCTGGCACTCATTCCAGATGAAACAAGGAGTGGCCCCTTGGGAGTGGGACCTTCAGCATCATTTCATGGGCGTGTCTGCTTGAATGAGGTTGGCTCACTCGCCCTAGTGCTGGGAAGTACCTCTTACACACGACAGGCTTTACTCGTCTGATGGCTCAGAGAGCTGTGGGCAATTGCTAAGGACCTGGGTGTAACCATCAGCACCAAGCCTGCTATGAGAAAACCTGAAAGTAAACCAAGCGAAGCCGGAGCAGGAAGAACCAGAAAACTGCTTTTCCACCATGGTGTGGGAGACTGAGAGATTTAGGTTGCCTCTTGGGGGAGAATTTTTGGACACTTTCTCTGCAACGCAAAAGAACTTGAGCACTAAGGATTTTTTGCTTGACCCTGCCTTGCCTAGAAGGCTTTGCTGTTTGGGGAAGATTGGAGTCTGTTAAGTGCTATTATGTTCTAATGTAATTGCCGTAATTATTTGGGCTCAAGGATAAACCAATGAGTCTGGGTAGTGGTGGTAGTGGGGTGATATGACTTCCCCTTAAGTGAGTGGCACTCTCAGTATCAACCGTTTGGAGGCGTAGGGGTAGGAGGCAAATAGAGAAGAATTTATTCACTCAGCTCCTTTTCCCATTGGTTACATATCGCTCCTGTGGGACTAACAACATTAATTCTCCAGAACTTCTGGGTTGTGATTACATGAGTTCCCTGAGAAGTTCTCAGGTGATTTGTGCCTCAGTATCAACAGGAAAGCCAGGGCAGGTAGCAAAAGTATGTGGCATGGGCATGAGACAGGTGCTATTGGGCGTGACTGTATGCAGTTGTTCAGAGTAAGTGGAAAAAGCCAAAGACCTCAGGAGGGTGAGGCCAAAAGGATCTGATGTGGTGCTAAGGAGTGTTGGATGCAGTCCACCCCTTGCAACACTCAGATCTGGTTGCACTCTCTAGTATTTCTAACACCACAACGAAAATGTGGGGTTGCCTTTAAAATATTTATTTTTAATTTTTTAGTGACAGGGTCTCATTTGGTCACCCTGGCGAGAATGCAATGGTGCGATCACGGTTCACTGCAGCCTTAAACTCCTGAGCTCAAGCCATCCTCCCACTTCACTTCCTGAGTAGCTAGGACTATGGGTGTGTACCATTACACCCACGTAAGCCTGCATTTTTATAAGAATAATATATTCTCGCTTATTACTTAAGAGAAAAAGCGTAAGTTCAATGTCACAGAGTTTATTGCAAGGTGTAGCCAGCCACATCCCTAAGAAGACGAAAGCAAGAAGAACAGTGAAGCAAATTACACTTCCTAAAGTTGTGGCTGATCCTGTGACCATAATTGATTTTCATCCTCTTCCTGCTTCACCGTCCATTCTAGAGTTCCCTTTCGCTCAACCATCACTGAACGGGCCCGGAGGATTTGCCTGACGGCTGACTCAGATTCTTATCATCAAGGTACCTAGGCCTCTAGGTTGCCTTGCTTTTACCCAGCTATGGTACTTGCAATTGCCCATTTATCATTCTCACTGGGCATGGAATTCCCAAGAGATGCCCCAGTGTATCCCCTGGATTCTAAACATATTCTTCCCTGCCCCATTGTGTAGAAAAAAACCCGCTAGAACTTCATGTGAATCAGGGTGAATTACTTCCACGCCAGTATAACTCCTTTCCATGTTTGCTGGTCTACCACAAACGACTTGGGAGTAGTTATAGCTCCAAGTTCAAGGGAACCCTTATTGTGTCCTTTGGCTAAAGTTTTTCCCCAAATAACTGAGACTTCTAACCTGGCAGTGCCAAAGTTTGCAAGGAAGGGAAGCATAGATTCTATAAACAGGATACCAAGAGGGATGGAGAGAAGGTCCATTTCTACTGGCAGGACTAGATTTCAGGTCCCAGGCATTCAAGCTATGGGAGATGTAGTACTCCATATCCATCCATAGCTCAATGTGTCTACCACATTCTAGAGGCAAGTATCCCAGAACCATGGGGTTTTGAGCCTAATCTGGCTCCTTACCTAATGGACCATCATTCTGTTAAACCAAATGCCTCTGAATGAGGGGGCATGTGATTAGAACTGCAGATGCTGTGGTCATGTCATTTTTTGGGTACCTCCACTGCTGTTAAAAAGGTTCCTTGATCTAAGGCAATTTTGTACAGGTATGAAGTCAATAGTTGAGGCGTTCTATAAGGCCTTGGTTCATGGTGCTTATAGAGAGGTACTATAGTTGGAGAAGGAAAGTGCATATCAGGAATTGACAGCAATTCTGGTAAAACCTGTTAGGTTTGGAATTAGATTTTTCCTTACTTTCAAAGGTAATAAGTTAACCTGTTACTATTTTATGGAATCTGGCAGAAGATACAAGACTCTTAGATCAGAGACTAAGACTTTCTACTCCCAGCACAGCAAGCAGCATGATATATGTCAGCTCCCCTGTCTCCATGTCACATGGAGGTATGATAGAGGGCACAGATAGATGTAGTAAGTTTGTATCACAGCTGAGGAATATTCAGCTTGGGGAACCATTCTTTTATAGCATGCAATAAACAAACCTTCTCTTTGTCTTGAAGGGAGCTATTACCTCATCTTTCAAGGTTGATTACTGCAAACACAACCTTAATAAATGACCTGGCAAGAGCTGTGAGGGCTGTAGTTTTAAGATATAATTTTTTCCTGTTATCTCATGTTTAAGTCTTAAAGCTTTATGATGTTTTCTATAACAACAAAATCTTTCTTCCAGTCACTCTCAAGCTATCATACACGGCCCTAGCTTTACTGCTATTTGTTTCTGTATGAGTCAGTAGGAAGGGAATGAAGCAGTATAGTGGACTACTGGGGGAAAAAATCATTTGGTCTCATTCTATTCTCCCCAAAATGCATCAAACTATAGTAACTCAAAAGTGACAATAACAGTAGATAAATAAGTCATATTTGCATAATGCTCAAACACTTGTATGAAGACTTTCTCCTTCCTCTCAAACCAACCCTGTAGGGCAGACAATATTGTTTCCACCATTTCATTAACAAAAACTGCTTTAATAAGTTGAGATACCTCTCTCTCCTTGCTTACCCTTTTTAAAAACCGTGTTTAAGCATTTATGATGTTTCTGTCTCACATTAGCAGGTGTGTAAACACTGGGTGGTGGAAGTATAACTTATTTACTATTTCTGGCCATGAAATGGAAAAACATCAAACAGATTGGCAATGGCAAGCGTTGGGAAAGTGTGGGGAAAACGCTGCCTTGTATACTACTGGTGCTAGTATAATAGAAACAGAATTTTGAGTATTCATTTAAACAAAAACAAAATAACCTTTTCTGTAACATTTGTTCTTTTATGAATCAACTATAGAGAAAACTCTTACTTGTCAGAATGAAACACGGAGAAGAAGGTTTCCAGGTGCCCAGTGAAGGGCAGAGCAGCACTTATAGTCTCAGAGATGGGGAACTGTCTCTATGGCAAGCAATAGAAAAATGAGTATTGAAATATGATACTATGTTATCATACTATGCAGAAATTAAAAAGAGGTAGATCAATGCATTATATGGTAAGTCTCCAAGACAAAATGTTGAGTGAAAAATAAACAAGTTACTGGATAACAGGTAAAATGTTTTGTATACATACATACATATATGTACATATACATACATATTTAAAAATCTGTAACTTTTTCATATATAGACATTTTAATGTATGCAACAATATATTTACTATCTATATTTGTATTCATATATTTATATATGATATATGCTGCATATAAGTATATATTATATAATAAATATTATAATATAAATATTGTCTGTAAATATATAAAAATACATTTGGAGGAATATCCAAACAACTGAAAACAATAGTTAAATCTATGAAAAAGAATAAGATTAAGAAAAGTCAGCAAGAAGGCATTTTATATAGTTTAAATTGCTTACATTTATATATTGACATTTAAAAATAATTTATATATTCATACTCTTTACAGTGATGAATATTCATATATTACTTGTGAACTTAAAATAACAAGAACTACCAGGAGATTCTCTTCCTTCACTGGAGAGAGTGGAGAGGAATGATCGCATGTGCTGCCCTCTTTAACTCTCATCAGTCCTGGTTCCACTGTGGTCAGCCCACCCTCACAGGGTGCTTTAATGTTGGCTGACCTGGCAAAGTCACACTGGTTCTCTTGTGTTCCAGCCTCACATAACACTGTCCCCAGGATCTTGAGCAGAGTGGCAGGGGGCAGCTTGCTCTTGCAAAGACTAACTTCTGTGGTTAAAAGTACATCCAGCATACATTCTAGTTTATCTTGGATACTCTCTGGGAGTCTGTTGATGCGGGTCTTGAAACATCAGCAATGCCAATAGAATTGACTCCTGCTAGTGAAGGACGCTGAGTCTCAGCTCTCCTTTTGCCATCTCTTTGGGTTACCAGTGGCATGAGACTAGAGATGTATGAATGGGATAATTTGGATAAGGCTCTAACCCAACTTGTCTTCAATTCTCCTGCTGATACACTCTCAGGAATCTGCCTGCTAAGTGGCTGGTTTGAAGCTGTGGTCATTATTGGCAGAGTTTTGATACTATAAAGGCCCCTGAACCATTCTGGGACTACAGCTCAGGCAAAATTTTCAGTTACTCTTATAAAAATAATATTCATCCTTCAATAATGACAGTTTGCCATTTTTTTTTTTTTGAGACGGAGTCTTGCTCTGTCACCCAGGCTGGAGTGCAATGGCACGATCTTGGCTCACTGCTATCTCTGTCTCCTAGGTTCAAGCGATTCTCCAGCCTCAGCCTCCTGAGTAGCTGGGATTATAGGCACATGTTACCACGCCCAGCTAGTTTTTTTGTATTTTTAGCAGAGACAAGGTTTCACCATGTTGGCCAGGCTGGTCTCGAACTTCTGACCTCATGATCTGCCTGCCTCAGCCTCCCAAAGTGCTAGGATTACAGGCATGAGCCACCGTGCCTGGCCCAGTTTGTCATTTTGAATGAAAACAGTATCAGGTCTGCTGATAGTTTTCCAACCGATTCTTTTTTATGGACCATGTCTAAGTGTATTATTGTTAATTAATCCATATTGTATAGAGTCAAAACAGTATAATAACTACCTTCTCTAATGATTTCATTTTCCTATAAAAGGCATACTTTATCAATAAATAATTCATCTTAATAGCTTGTATCCCTTAGGCAAGTTTTCAAATTATCATTTAAGCATTTAGATACTGGTCAGTTTGGTACCATAAAGTAAAAATAACGACATTCCAAACTTAGAGTGGAGGTGGGAGAATAAATTCCAGGTTATAATGTAGCTGATGGCTTAGGCCATTAGCATCCGATGTTATCTTTCCTGATAGTAGCCTACTCTGTACTTAGCAAAAGAATCTCTCATTGCCTGTGTGGTAACTGAGTCATGAGGTTTGCAAAACCATGGCGCACTGCTTGCCACCTCCACTAGCTGGCGTCCGTGCGGTCATTGCTAGTTGATCTTCATGCTCTTTCCAACTGAGCTATATATGCTACCAGAATCCTTCCCAGAAGATGCTCCAAGGAAGCTACCAACCACTGGTGTCAGAACACGAGGCTCATTTTGTAATAGGTTTGTCCTATATGGATAATGTCCCATTGTCCTATCATGTTATGGGCTGAATTACATCTCTCACAAAAATTCAAGTGTTGAAGTCCTAAACCCTAGTGCTTTGGAAAGTAACTGCATTTGGAAATAGGGCCTTTAAAGAGTAATCAAATCAGAATGAAGTCATTAGAGTGGTCCCTAATCCCATATGATTGGTGTCTTTATAAGAAGGAATCTGGATACAGAAATATAAAGCGGGAATGCTTTGTGAAGACACAGGGAGAAGACAGACATCTACCCGCCAAGGAGGGAGGCGTAGAGCAGACCTTTCCTCCACAGCCCTCAGACACCTTGATCTCAGGCTTCCAGCCTCTAGGCTATGAGAAAATAAATTCCTGTTTTTTAAGCCACCCAATCACTGGCACTTTGTTACTACAGTCAAGCAGACTAATGTAAGTCTCATAAACTGGACAGAAGTAGAGGTAAAACTGAAAGTGATTCATAAACTTCTTGATTTCTACGATAAAAGAAAGAAATCCTTTGCAATTTGCTTATATGCACACTCATAATATTATTCCTCTGTATTGAACTATAAGCTATTGATGATCCCCACTGTTATCTGGCTTGTTGTAAATTCCACTACCATAGAGTAAAGCTGCTGTAAAAACGAACAAAGTTTCATGCACTTTATGGAATACTAGAACAGATCTGGAAGGCAGAAATTGAATTTGTATAGTGAGTCTAAAAATATAAAATGGCTCTGTGGGAGGCAGAATAATGGCCTCCAAAGATGCCCATCCTCAACCTCAGAATCTGTGATTATATTACATTACACGGGAAAGAGGAATGAAGGTTGGAGTTGGTATTAAGGTTGCTAATCAGCTGACCTTAAAATAGAGAGATTAACCCAGATTATGTGGGTGATTCCAGTGTAATTACAGGGGTCCTGTAAAATAGGAAGAGGTAGGCAGAAGAGGCAGTTGAGGTGATGAACTACGAAATAGCTCAACTCACCACTGCTGGCTGTAAAGATGGAGGAAGGGTCCATCAGCCATGGAATACAGGTGGCCTCTAGAGGCTGGGAAAGACAAGGAAATGGATTCTTTTCCGGACCCTCTTAATAGGTATGCAGCCCTGCCCACTCCTTGACTTTAGCCCAGTGGAGACCTGTGTCAGCCATCTGACCTCAGATAGAGTTATGTTGTTTTAAGCCACTGAGTTTAAGGTAATTTGCTATGGCAACAATAGAAACTAATAAAAGTTCCCATAATTGATTTAATCTTGTATTTGCAATGCTAATTTCAGAAAAATCGGGCAGAATCTGATTTGCTCATGGAATAGTTGCAGCTGTTGTTTTGTTTTAAAAGTAGGTGTGTCCTGGACGATCTGCTCCTTATTTTAGTCTCACTTTTACTCTCCACCCTCTCCCCTTTGTCCTGTATTTCTCATTCTTCCACACCAGAACACCAGCAGAAACCCCTGGTTTCCTTGTTTGTTTTGACGACATTACCTTTATCCAGTCACCTGGAGGTGACTTCAACTCCTCCCTCTCTTCCTCATCCTCTGTCTGGTCCTAGTCGTCTTCACAGCCTGTGTGTCTTTCTCCATTTCTTTCACTCCTTCCTTTTCCTTGCCGTCACCACAACTCTGCTTTTGACCCTTGATTCCTCCCGCTTATCCAGATTTCTTAACTGATCGTATGGCCTTCGGTGTCTACATGTGGCAATTCTTTTTTTCTCATTTTGCCAGAAAAATGTTAATATCCAGAATTAATGGTCTCCTCCCACTCAAGGCTGTGTATCAAGGCTTTCTAAAGTTGAGGCCTTAATCTGTCTCTCGAGCATCCTCATACACATGCCTTAGGCTTTAGGTTGGTGGTTCGCAGCTGTGGTACCCGGGAGGTTCATGTGAGTAGCTTTTGAAAAACACTAATTCCCTCGTCCAGTGCATCAGAATCTCTGGATGTGGGCCTAGGAAATGGATACTTAAAAAAATTTCCCTATTTTTTTTTCAAGATGGAGTTTTGCTCTTGTTGCCCAGGCTGGAGTGCAATGGCACAATCTTGACTCACTGCAACCTCTGCCTCCCAGGTTCAAGCAGTTCTCTAGCCTTGGCCTCCTAATTAGCTGGGATTACAGGCACCTGCCACTATATTCGGCTAATTTTTTGTATTTTTAGTAGAGATGGGGCTTCACCATGTTGGCCAGGCTGGTCTTGAACTCCTGACCTGAGGTAATTGCCCACCTCGGCCTCCCAAAGTGCTGGGATTACAGGCGTAAGCTACCACTCCTGGCCAAAAATTCCCTATTTAATAATAATGTCTGACCAGGACTGAGACCCATTGCTCTAACCAGGTGATCACACGCTGGAGTGTGTATCACAATCCCCTGGTGGGTAGAAACATGCAGGCTGCAGGGTCCCAGCCCCTGGGTTTCTAATTCATGAGACTCAGGTGAGACATGATCATTTTCCCTTCTTTTTTTATTTAATTGTGATATAATTCACATACCATAATAGTAACCCCTTCAAAAGGTACAATTCAGTAGTTAGTGGTATATTTACAAGGTTCTGCAACTATTATCACTAATGCTAGAATATTTTCATCACCCTAAAAGACACCCATAGTAGCCACTTCCCATATCTCCCTGTTCCCCAGCCCCCAGAAGCCACTACTAATCTACTATTTCTCTCTATAAATTAACCTATTCTGGACATTCCATACAAAATGAGTTATATAATATGTGGTCCTTTGTGACTGGCTTCTTTCATTTACTACTATGTTTTCAAATGTCATTCATGCTATTGCATGTATCATTATTTCATTCCTTTGTGTAGCTGAATTATATTTTACTGTAGGGATATACCACATTTTATTCATCCATTCATCAGTTGATGGACATTTTGGTTGCTACTACTTTCTGACTATTATGAATAATGCTATTATAAACATTCATGCACAAGTTTTTACACGGGCATAGGTTTTCAGTTCTCTTGAAATATATACCTAGGGGTGCAGTTACTGAGTCAGACGTTGAAACCTGAGAATTTGCTTTTTTTAAATTTTTTGATAGAAGACCCCCTCTGTCACCCAGGCTGGAGGGCAGTGGTGTAATCTTGGCTCACTGCAACCTCTGCCTCCTAGGTTCAAGCAGTTCTCTGCCTCAGCCTCCCAAGTAGCTGGGATTACAGGCACCTGCCAGCATGCCTGGCTAATTTTTTGTATATTTAGTAGAGACATGGTTTCACCATCTTGGCCAGGCTGGTCTTGAACTCCTGACCACGTGATTCACCTGCTTTGGCCTCCCAAAGTGTTAGGATTACAGGCGTGAGCCACCAGGCCCAGCCAAGCATGTGCATTTCTAACAAATTCTCAGGCGATGCCAAAGTAGATGCTCCGGGAACCGCATTCTGAAAACCACTGCTATCCCCAAACTGGACTACTGACCTTTTCCTCACATACCATGTGTTTTTGACATCTGTGTTTTGTTGATCAGTCAGTTTGAAGTGCTTTCCTTCTCATCTCCACCTTGTGACATCCTATTCATCCTTTAGGCCCATCCCGGAGGCTACCTTCACTGTGAAGTCTATGCAACCATTATCTGTGTGTGTATTGTTCATATTCCCCTGACTGAATTATAAGCTCCTATGTGCATTGGTTATGTTGGAGTCATTTTTATATGAAAGCCCTGAAGCCCAGCACAATGTTTGTATGTTGTTGGCACTCATTAATCATGTATGTTCAGTTGAATGAAATTCCAGGTCTGTTGATGTTGTAGTCTAAAGAGATGACCCTAAAACATCTGACTTGACATTTTTCCTTTTTCTAAATGTCTGGTGAATCCCAACAATTTTGTACCTCCTGAAATATGTATTTTTTTTTTTTTTTTTACAAGTTCTGCCCCAGCTTGTCTCATGATCAGGAACCAGAAGGTCAAATGACAAAGATCCCTTAAAGTTCTATTATTAAGGGTATCTGTAGGATCATTTCTTGGGCATCAATGTGATTGTAATCCTAGAAGCCGAGGTCTCTATGAAACATTGGTTTATGACAGGGAAAGCAAAATTTGCCTTTCAATAGATTACTTCAAATGAAGGATGGCACATCTATTTTACAGTTTTTCATGTAACTCCTATAGGTATTCAGTAACATGCTGCTTTAGAGAAGTTTCCATATTCCCAGCAATGCTGGGAAATAGCTAAGCTATGGAATAAGCCCTCTACTAACAAACTTATATTTTAGGGTTTAACAGAAAACACCATTTAATATTTAGACTAAATATAAAGTCAGCAGATTGAATACACCTGCCTTTTCAAAGTAGTGTGCAAAATGACAGCGCATACCTGCTTATGTGTTTACCTTCCCAATTCCCCAGGCATCCATGCCATGAGCTGAATCTTGAAAGTGGCTAGGAATTCCCCTCAGTTAGAGTCTCCTTGGTAGTGGAAATAGTTCATTACTCTCTCTTGATGGTACTGGAAAGTCTCCATTGTCACATTTGACCTTCTGAAAAGTCAGGAACCACTCACGTTTCCTGTTGCCTAATTTCCTCCTAAGGCACATAGCACTGAAGAAAGGCATGTGCTAGTTTCACCTTCAACCATCCTTGATGATCTCTTCCAAGTCTTTCACCCCTTTACTCTGTCCCCAGGAGACACTTTCTGCCTGCACAAGAATTCTTATGAACCTGTTCGCTCCAGCCAACTTCTATCACATTTACCTGTAACAGAGTCTTTTTCTAATAATATTTTGTTTATATTTAGAAAGGAGCTAAGAAAGATAGAATTTCATGCTTAATATGATTATAGTACATCTTTAAAAGAATGAAAAATGAGAGAACATGTTGCTTTTTCAAAAATTAAGATAAAAAAGCTAGGCTTATTAAAATTCTAGAAGCCAACACTTAGAAATGGAACAGAAAATGGTTTGATAATAACGTATCCAAACATAAATAAGGCAGTTTAAAAAAAATCAACCAGTGGGAGTGGGGGAGAGAAAATGGCTGACCTAAGTCACACTGGAAGATGGGGGCTTTGATGGGAAACTCTAAGACTAAGGACAAAAGGAACCGTACATAAGCATTGTATTCTAGTGGGCAAAGTTGTTTCTTATTAGGGGATAAGTCAATTCTGAAACTTCTGTGCATGTATACTGCAATTGCACAAATAAAAAACAGATGGTTGATTACAGGAGCCAGGTTTTTCACTGTTGGAGAGAAATGTTACAGCTGAGTGAGGGGAAAGGCCATGATGAGCCATGTTGGATTAGATTTGGAGCTTAATATAGACACAGATGAATAGATACAGAAATAATTACAGATATGCATGTATATGTGGGTTAGTGTGTATGTATTTTCTAGCTCTGTCTGCTGAGAGGGCCTATCAATGACACCCTAGTAACAAAAAGCACACCTAGCATTTAAATCTGGTTTCTAACATCATTCTCCAATATAAGGAACTAGGGTTCTTGGGAGAAATGACTGATCCTAGGGCTAATGGAAAGAATATAAAAGGTATGCCTGGAACATCTTGTCATGTATAAGGTAGTGCTCAAAAAAAACAAAACAAAACAACGTGGATATGCCAAACAATGGGGATAGGCCAAAAGGACACAGGAGCCAACTGAAATAGCTCCTGAGAGCCAAAGCTGAACAATTTTATCAACAAAATAAATAACAAAATATTAGATTATAAAGTATGAAATCCATGACCATACTGATACAATACATGAATGAAGAAAGAAATAAATGCAGAAGACACAAATGAAAAAACATCAACCAACTGAAGATTTCATTCCCATTCACATACCACCTTGTAATTCCTCTCCCGGCCTCACTCAGGGTCACTCACCATTCGACTTGTGCTCTCACCCAGTGCTGCCTCCAGTACCTCGATCAAGACCCTGTCTCTACAATGCTCAAGTTTACCATGTGATGATTATCCTACTTCCTCACCATAGAGAAAACTTGCTCCTTCTTTCTGGGATATGATGCTTCTTTGAGGTCCTCTCTGGTGTGGACTGTGTACTCACTGTTACTCCTCTTACCATTAGGCAAATCAGAATTTTTCTTGTTTTACATTCTTGCTTCACGCAACCCAACTTCCCTTTGTCATTTTCATGTACCAAATATTCAAGTGGCCTGCACAGTTACTGACGATATATTTCTTCATTTATCATATTTCTTTCTAGCTTGTCCCCTCATCATTGTCTCACTAAATCTACCCAGAGGAAAAGAAGCCATTATTCAAACAAGATACTTGTACACGCATGTTTATAGCAGTACAATTCGCAATTGCAAAAATACGGAACCAGCACAAACACTCATCAATCAGCAAGTGGATAAAGAAATTGGGATATAGACCAATGGAACAGAACAGAGGCCTCGGAGGCAACACCACACATCTACAACCATCTGATCTTTGACAAACCTGACAAAAACAAGCAATGGGGAAAGGATACCCTGTTTAATAAATGGTGTTGGGAAAACTGGCTAGCTATGTGCAGAAAGCAGAAACTGGACTCCTTTCTGACATCTTACACTAAAATTAACTCCAGATGGATTAAAGACTTAAACATAAGACCTAACACCATAAAAAACCCTAGAAGAAAATCTGGGCAAAACCATTCAGGACATAGGCATAGGCAAGGACTTCATGACCAAAACACCAAAAGCACTGGCAACAAAAGCTAAAATAGACAAATGGGATCTAATCAAACTCCACAGCTTCTGCATGGCAAAAGAAACAGTCATTAGAGTGAATCGGCAACCAACAGAATGGGAAAAAATTTTTGCAATCTACCCATCTGACAAAGGGCTGATATCCAGAATCTACAAAAAACTAAAACAGATTTACAAGAAAAAACAAACCCATTCAAAAGTGGGAGAAGGATATGAACAGATACTTTACAAAAGAAGACATACATGAGGCCAACAAACATATGAAAAAATGCTCATCATCACTGGTCGTTAGAGAAATGCAAATCAAAACTACATTGAGATACCATCTCACGCCAGTTAGAATGGCGATCATTAAAAAATCTGGAGACAACAGATGCTGGAGAGGATGTGGAGAAATAGGAACACTTTTACACTGTTGGTGGGAGTGTAAATTAGTTCAGCCATTGTGGAAGACAGTGTGGTGATTCCTCAAGGACCTAGAAATAGAAACTCCATTTGACCCAGCAATCCCATTACTGGGCATATATCCAAAGGATTATAAATCGTTCTACTATAAGGACACATGCACACAAATGTTCACTGAAGCACAGTTTACAATAGCAAAGATCTGGAACCAACTGAAATGCCCATCGATGATAGACTGGACAGGGAAAATGTTGCACATATACACCATGGAATACTATGCAGCCATCAAAAACGATGAGTTCATGTCCTTTGTAGGGACATGGATGAACCTGGAAACCATCATTCTCAGCAAACTGACACAAGAACAGAAAATCAAACACTGCATGTTCTCACTCATAGGTGGGTGTTGAACA
The DNA here is from genome assembly GCF_030222135.1 of Aotus nancymaae. NCBI lineage: Eukaryota > Metazoa > Chordata > Mammalia > Primates > Aotidae > Aotus > Aotus nancymaae. The sequence goes on from NW_026988454.1 coordinate 29,653,650, forward strand.
ATGTGAACCCATGGACCCAGGGAGGGGAGTATCACACACTGGGGTCTGTCCAGGGGAAATAGGGGAGGGACAGCGGGGGGTGGGGAGTTGGGGAGAGATAGCATGGGGAGAAATGCCAGATATAGGTGATGGGGAGGAAGGCAGCAAATCACACTGCCATGTGTGTACCTATGCAACAATCTTGCATGTTCTTCACATGTACCCCAAAACCTAAAATGCAATTAAAAAAAAATTGTGGTACATATATACCATGGAATACTACCCAGCCATAAAAAGGAATAAACCAATTGCATTCAGAGCAACCTGGATGGTATTGGAGACTATCATTCTAAGTGAAGTAAAGCTAAGTTATGAGGACGCAAAGGCATAAGGATGATACAATGGACTTTGGGGACTTGAGGGGAAAAAGTGGAAAGGGAATAAGGGATGAAAGGATACAAACCGGGTTTAGAGTATCCTGCTCGGGTGATGGGTGCACCAAAATCTCACACATCATCACTAAAGAACTTACTCATGTAACCAAATACCACCTGTTTCGAATAATCTATGAGAATTAAAAAAAATACTAAACAAGCCTATACCTCATATTTTAAAGAATAGAGCAGGGTGTAAATAAATAAATAAATAAATATTCTTCTCATTTTATATACTAGTTCTTCAATTCTTTGTGCTTTTAAAGTCTAATTACATTAACCTTTACTTCATTTTGGTGATGCTGAACCTGATAGTTTTTCAGAATTGATCCCTATTTAAAATCTGTAACTACAATTTGCTATCCTTTGACCATAACTTTAGCTGACTCTCTGAATTCCACATTCCCAAATACTTGCCTCTTCAACATCATTTCAAACTCCATTTCTATGACCCTTTCATTTGATTTTGACCTATTGTCAACAGGCTTATGCTCCTCCTTCCAGCCTGGATCTCACAGCCTCTCTCTTGATTATACTTTTGCCCAAACTCTCAGCTCTCTCGCCCCTTTGTCGTTCATGACACGCTGTAGAGTTTAACACCCGATCAGTCCAGTCCTCTTCCTCCCTTGTTTCTCTGCCCCAGCCCTATCACACAGTTGGAGATCACTCAGTCCTTGGACTGGTGTCTCTGCAAATTTGTGGTGTTTATTTCCTTCTCAAAAACCAACAAATCGTTCTCCACTGCTTTAGTTGCCATTTCCTTCCATTCCCCTCGTTGGCACTTACTAGTTGGGCGACACGAACAAATGATCTTAAGTCCCATTTTCCTCATATGTAAAACTGCACCAAGAATACTGCAGAAGGCTGTGTCAGGGCTCAATAAGATAAAATACGTAAGGACGCATCCACATATTCCGTGCACAACATGTGGTTCTGCTTTTAGTACCAGCGGTAGTAACAATGGCCTCAGCTTTTACTGCCAGCAGATTTTGTCTGCAATTTACCAAGGAAACAAAGCCATCACACAGAACTCTGTTCTGTCCCATTTACAAACATGTCTGCACCTGCACCTAATCCTTTCATTTCTCCTCTGTCCCAGAAGGTAAGCTGTTCACACCCGTGCCCAGAGCCACACCCCTTCTACCTATGCAACAACTTGGCTCCATTAATCATCCATTCTTTCCCCTTCTGGCAGGGGAGCCAGGACTGGCATTAAGCATTCCCTTCCCTTCCTCTCCGTGGAAACAAAGGAGAATCCTTGCCTAAGTTTGAGTTCTTTTTTAGTATCTTGTCTCAAAATTTCTCTGGTGTAACTAAAAGATTATAATACTGTGCCTTATTGAAGCCATGAAGAAAGGAATCTTAAAAACTCTAAGAGTTAAGAATATCTTTCATTCTTCTTTATAGGTCTGATCTTTGAGAATTAATGTTTTTCTTGGGAGATGTGTGAACCTGGGCCCACAGTTGTGGGAAAGCCAATCAAGGGATCCGACGTGGAGAAGGCCCAGTCCTGGCCATGCCTGCTTCCTGCCCCTTCCCAGAACACACTCTTGAGCACAGCTTTTTGTTTCCTTCTGTACAAACAATTTCTACTTTATTTCTCCAGTCTTTCAGGACAGAATGGCACATACATCCTCGTTGTTGGCTGTGGAGCTGCTCGGAGGAAGGAAGGGAGGGAGAGAGGGAGGGAGGGAGGGAGGGAGAGAGAGAGGGAAAGAGAGAGGGAGAGAGACAGAGAAGGGGAAATTCTGGAATAAGGAATGGTGAGTTTAAGGTCATCCAGGCCTGGGGATCTGTTATGCAGCTGGGGAAACAGATCATGAGCATACATTTTGGAACAATAAATATTACTAGTACTATTTGAATCTATGGCTTTTACAAAGAAAAGAAGGCTGAGATCCTAATTCTCTTTGGGAAAACCAAAGAGGCAGAGTGGAAGTTGTGGTTCCCCTCTAGTCTTGCAGAAGCAGGAGCTGGGCAGAAGAAGTTGTGTCTAGGAGCTCCTGGCAGGGGCTCACGATGGAGCCTGGAGGGATGGGGAGGCTCCCAGGACATACAGAAGTAGTTCCATGAGGATGCTCAGTTAGACCTGAGAGTTAAAATCATGCTCAAAAGGGTGGAGACCTGCAGATGGGCTCCATAAATGGGTTCCATTAATTCTTGACTCTGTATTTTCTGTGTCTCTCTCCTCTCCTATGGAGTCCGGCTTACTGAAGGGATAATCCACGCATGATCATCAGCTCATTACCGTCTGACATTCTCTGACTAAGCCCTCTCATCTACATCACCAGTGTCTTCCTTCTATACTGCAACATAGCAGGCATTTTCAGTCTATATTTTTCTCTTCACACTCTTTAGCTTCTATGACATATGACTTCCTGGTTCTTCTCCTACTACTTGGATCACACCTACTTGGCCTCCTTCCTGTAAATCTCATTCTCTGGCCTCCACTTAAATATTGGTATTGCTCAGAACTCTGTTCTCAGCGTTATTTTCTTTGTAAAAACCATAGATTCAAATAGCACTAGTGATATTTATTGTTCTGAAATGTGTGTTTATGATCTCTTTCCTCAGCTGCATATAGTGGATACCCAGACCTGGATGTTCTTAAACTCAGCGTTCCTTATTTCGGAATTTCTTCTTTCTTTTGAAAGAGGGTCATACTCTGTCACCCAGGCTGGAGTGAAGTGGTGCAATCTCAGCTCACTGCAACCTCTGCTTCCCAGGGACTCAAGCAGTCCTTCCACCTCAACCTCCCAAGTAGCTGAGACTACAGGTGCATGTCACCCATCTGACTATTTTTTATTTTTTTTTTGTAGAGATGGGGTTTTGCCATGTTGCCCAGGCTGGTCTTGAACTCCTGCCTGCCTCAGCCTCCCAAAGTGCTGGGGTTACAGGTGTGAACCACTGCACCCAACCCCAGAATTCTTTATTTCTGAGAATGACATTGTCATTCTCTAAATGACCCAGGCAGAGCCTGTGAAACATAATCTTAAATTTCTCCTCCTGCCCTCTCTTTATATTCTCTTCACCCATCCCCTATATTCAGTGCTACCCATTCTGTCCTTCTAAATGTCACTCATATCTTTCTATCACCATCATAAAGGCTAATACTGAATAATCACTAAGGGCAGGTATTGTACCATATAGCATCTTGTTCCTAGTGCATAGAATATTGTACAATTTCACTATATTTTGTAGAATATATGAAAGAATGAATAAACAAATAAATAAATAGACGGCCCAATCAATTCAAGTTCAATCTGATTTCAAGAAACAGAGATGTTTATAACTTAGGTTTTTTTTGACGTACAAAGTGAGGTAGGGTATCTTGGTTTAAGGAATTACATAGCATACCAGGAAATGAACCAAAACACAAAAAAAGAAACAGTAGGCTAGCCAGCATTCTGTCAAGGCAGCAGCCTCAAAGAACCTCAACTCCTGGAGTTTCTGAACCTTCACTCCAATTCTCCTCCCTTTACAGGAGTCTGCTGTTTTCTGGCGGCGGACGGGACGGAGCAGGGCGGGGGCGTGGTCTGCTCTGTTTGCCTCTCAGTGCATCTCTTTTCCCCCTCTACTCAGCACACATTTTTTTCCTGCATACATCACTGAATCTGCCTACTCATAGTTTCTGCTTTCTCATTGCTGCTTGGCCATGACTTCTATGATCACAACACACCCTCCGACCTTCATCTAAACGTCACTCCAACTTCAGCTCCTGCTGTCTGGTTCTCTCCGTACTTCCCAATTCAAGTCCCCAAGGGCAAGAAATGGATGGGCCTGGCTCGGTTTTAAAGTGCCAGTCCACTGATTAACTGCTCTTGAGCAACTGTCAACCCAGTCCACCATGTTTGATAATGAAGAGTCCCATGATCCGAACCACGGCTCGAACGGTAGTCGTGGCAGGGATTGTGACAGACAGGGAACACAAACACTCATCATGTTGCTCCTGGGGATGTAAAAATATATATGAATTCTTACCCCCAAGGAGGGTGGGATGGGGCTCACCCAAGGTAGTGGGAAATGCTGGGCTAAAGAAGCCAACAGAGCCAAAACCCACTGAGGAATGTTAAGGGTACAAATGCCAGGGTGGGACTCCAGAGAATCAACACGTGCTCTGCGGGGGAACCATAGCTATGCATTTTTTTTTTTTTTTTGAGTTAGAGTCTCGCTCTGTCGCCCAGGCTGGAGTGCAGTGGTATGATCTCGGCTCACTCTAACCTTGGCCTCCCAGGTTCAAGCGATTCTCCTGCCTCAGCCTCCTGAGTAGTTGGGATTACAGGCACCCACTACGATGCTGGCTAATTTTTGTATTATTAGTAGAGATGGAGTTCCACCGTGTTGGCCAGGCTGGTCTTGAACTCCTGACCTCAAATGATCTGTCCGCCTTGGCCTCCCGAAGTGCTGTGATTACAGGCATAAGCCATCATGCCAGGCCCACAGCAATGCTTTTGGTGGGAAGGAAGAGCAAGATTTGAGAATGTCCTAAGAATATTATTTTCCAACTCTAGTTTATACAGCACAAAGGCCCCAAAGCAGAACAGACAGTTTTTGGGAGCAGATTTCTTTGCTTCTCTAGGCTAGCCCCCACTGCGGCTGCCATTTTGAGATTTTAAGTAACATTACTCCTGATGATGAAAATGCTTACTTAAAAATCTGGAAAATAATAAAAAAATAAAAATTAGTGGTATTTTCCCTATCTAGCAAGAACCACAATCATGATTCCATAAAATTTTGTAGTCTTTTTTCCTATGCATTTTTTTCTAAAAATTGAGGTTTTATATTGTGATTTTTTCCCTTAGTTATTATATCACTAGTATAATAATATATTCTCTAAAAATATGGTCGCAAAAATATTCCATCATAGGGTGGTACCATAATTTATTTCACCACTGGTCAGATTTAGATTGTTTCTGGCTTTTCACTTTTATAAACTAAGCAGTTCAACAGAAAATTCTTAGAAGTGGTCAGGTGCGGTGGCTCATGGCTGTAATCCCAGTACTTTGGGAGGCTGAGGCAGGAGGATTGCTTGAGCCCAGAAGGTCGAACTGTGATTACATCACTGTACTTCAGTCTGGGCAACAGAGATCCTTCCTGTTTCAAAAACAACAACAACAACAATAACAAAAAAGCAAAAGAAAATTCTCAGAAGTAATATGCCACATTAGAGGGTAATATTTTTAAAAAACATATTTGGTCATATACTTAATCTAAAATTTTTCAAAATTTAACCTTTGCCTTTAGGATCAAGTTCTAATTCCTGTAGTTAGCAAAAAGGATGCTTCACGGTCCAGCGTTTATTCGCGTCTCCAGCCCCGTTTCTTTCCAAGCCCTCATACAAACCCCATGCTCCTGTCAACCTTTACTACCTGCCATTTGCCAAAATGTGCTGTGCATTTCTGTGTCTATAGTTATTGGCTCATATACTCTTCTGCTTAGAACCCTTTTCTCCCCATGTTTCCTAATTACTAACTTGTCTCATCTTCTAAGATTTAGCTTGTTCGCTTTCCCAGTAGGACACATTCTATCCCCACCTTCCAGTCTGGATTCCGTACCTGCACCAGTTTGCTGGTTTTGATTGCATTCAGCTGCAAGCCAGAGAAATCCTGACCTACACACCTGCATAGAACAGAGGCAGCTCTGGTATTGGTTCAAGACTAAAAGATGCTAGAGCTACTGTATCCGTGATTCTTTTGGCTTTTACCTCATGGTTATACCGTGGCTGCAGCAACTCCAGGCAGTTGCTTGAGCTCCAGGGACAGAGGTTTTACCACCCTTGCGTATGCTTTCATTTTTTTCTTTGTTAAACTTTAAAAGCAAAAACTTTTGAGGCTGGGTGCAGTGGCTCATGCCTGTAATCCCAACACTTTGGAAGGTTGAGGCGGGAGGATCACCTGAAGTCAGGAGCTTGAGACCAGCCTGGCTAACAGGGTGAAACCCGATTTCTACTAAAAATACAAAACATTAGCCAGGCACGGTGGCGCACGCCTGTAATCCCAGCTGCTTGGGAGGCTGAGACGGGAGAATCCGTTCAACCTGGGAGGCAGACATTGCAGTGAGCTGAGATTGCGCTCCAGCTTGGGGAACAAGAGCAAAACTCCATCTCAAAAAAAAAACAAACAAAACAAAACAAACAAACAAAACACACTTATTTGGAGGCTCCCAGCTGACTTTAGCTTCTCTCTCTCCGTGGGTAAAACTGTCTGCTTGCCAGGCCTAGCTTTAAGGGGCAGCTGGGGAAAACAGCACTTGATTTTCTAGTTGTTATCTTGGAGACCACAAAGGTCTGGGGAAGTGTGCTGCTTAGCTGATAAACAGTCTGCAGCAGTGCATGCTCTCTGGGCTCCTCCCCCATGCTCCCTCGACATTGCTGCTAACTCTCTCTTTCCAGACTATAAGCTCCTTGAAGTTAAAAAGAGTATTTTTCAGTCCTGTTTCCTGAGTGCCTAGCATATGCCTCAAATGCATTATTGAAGACATGTTTTTTAATAAATGAACTACCTTTAGAGAGCATCCACACTGCACCCTCAACGAGCAACTTAGCTTCCGGGCAAGAGGAGAAGCACCTTCCCCTAAGCACATTTTCCAATGGTGACAACGGTATTGTAAAGAAAATATGCTGACCTGGGAGCTGTGGAGTTGATGATGAAAGAGCGCCAGCAGCAGCAGCGGGGAAGAAAGCTACACGGAGAGGTCAGTGCTTCTCACACTTGGCTGCACAGTGGAATCACCTGAGGGAGGTTTAAACTTCTCCAAGCTCAGGCCTCACTCCTTAAGCCCAGTCTTTTCAATGATGTGCAGGAGCTGGCTCATTCTGGCTGCAATTTTCTTTCTAATTCTGTATTCAGTGGCATCTTGGTGGTAGCTGAAGATTGGCCACAACGTGATATTTGTATTATAGCAATTGACAGCCCCCACTGCCACTTCCTCCCCTCAGAGCTGGGTCAACAGCACATGGCTCAGACACTCCCCAGAGGTTTCCAATGGGCAGCCAACTTTGAGAGCTCCGGGTCGAGGTCAGCTCCTCTTTTGGCCTGTAGCGTCCCACCAGATAGTATCTTGGGTGCTTCCTTTTCCCCAGTCCCGCCTTTGGGTTAGCATCATTGCCTGGGGTAACTGGGCTTGCCTCTAGGGAGCCCGAGTGCAATACAGAAGAGAGAGTAGAACTGTGGCTTCATTTGTAGCTGTTACTGAATTTCTCTGAATACAACTTGAGTTTCTTTTAGAGCTAGCCAAATCTCTTTCAGTATACCTTTAGGGTTGGATCTATGGAGGCATGCTATTTCACTGAAGGAGGTGGAAGAAACTTTGCATAATGTTGTGCAATTAGGAACCCTAATTACCCACTCTTGGGATTGCAATTTCTCATTCAGAGGCATCATTTTCTATGGTGTAATTTGCTAGGTCTGACTCCCCTGGCTGGATCTGATTTGAGTAAAGTGGGCACCGCCCCATCTGAGGGCAGTCTCACGATGGCTACCACACATCAAACTGACTTTCCTGCCTCACGAAATCACACTATACAATGCTCAGCTTCATTCCTCTCTCAGAGGCCCAATTAGTCATCTTTTGCTTGGTGAAGCAGCCTGTAGCATTAACTCAAAGCAAGCTACCGCCACCACCACGTGCTGTGCAAATCTGACTGGACAAACTTTGACTCAGCAATGCCCCATGGGACACCTAGAAATCCCAGGGACAGAGAGGACCCTTGAAAAGCCAGGAACTGCTTGTTTTAAAAGTGGTGCTGGGCCCTGAAGAACACTCAAGGCTAGAGGGCAACTTTGGTCTCGGCCACGAGGGGGCAGAAGGAAGCTGGAAGGGGTGTCCTTACCCACATTGGAGGTGGGAGTTCAGCTGGGATTTATTCCAGGGAGAGGACCAGGGCAAATGAATGGTGGCAGTTAGGTGTACATACCGTGGGGCTCCTTGGGAAAGATGGACTGCCAAGGGCAGCCCTAAAACTTGATCCCTGTAACAGCTTTGTTGCTCAAACACCATCCTGAATAACTTAACAGAAGATTGTTCTTAAAATGCTTTTCTTATCTGAACATTTTTTTGTGAATAGAAAGAATGGAAAATTATACACTTAAGAATTAAGGTCTCGGTGGCTCACGCTGTAATCCCAGCACTTTGGGAGGCTGAGGCGGGTGGATCACGAGGTCAAGAGATCAAGACCATCCTGGTCAACACGGTGAAACCCCGTCTCTACTAAAAATACAAAAATTAGCTGGGCACGGTGGCGCGTGCCTGTAATCCCAGCTACTCAGGAGGCTGAGGCAGGAGAATTGCCTGAACCCAGGAGGCGGAGGTTGAGGTGAGCCGAGATCGCGCCATTGCACTCCAGCCTGGGTAACAAGAGCAAAACTCCGTCTCAAAAAAAAAAAAAAAAAAAAAAAAAGAATTAAGGTGTACTGTGCAGGAAAAAAATTTAAGTAGAAACTTCTGAAGAATGTGTTCATATCAATAAATAAATAGATCCAGACATTGACTAGAGTACAGAGGTGAGGGAAGTTTATTATACTTGTCAGTGCCTTGTAAATAGTATCACACCCCTCTCATCCGCTCCCAGGCAGAGGGTGGAGGACTCACCAGGTCTGCTGCAAGACTGGCCCTCAGGGAAAGGGTCCCTTCTCTTCTGTCTTACCTGCCATCAAAGGATCAGGAGTTTATGATTGCATTTCTTTATTGTTTCTGGACTATTGTTTCTATTTCTTTCTTTTTCTTTTTTTCTAGCTTTTCTGTTCTTCACAATATAATGAAAATACCATTCAGGTTATTATCTCTTGGTATTTATATATTTTTGCAAATATTTTTATAGTGTTACCATCTCCCCTGAATTTCTCTAAAAGGATGTCTTATGTTGGTTAAATTTCATGAGCTAATTTTCTATGCAGAGTCAATTAGATGAAGTATTCATTTCTTTTGCGCTAAACTGCTGGCTAGGTTGGATGGCTGAAATAGACTCTTGGAGAAGGAAATACTACAAAAGCAAAGGAATCTGATCATTTTCTTGCTTTTCTTGGGTTTTGCTTGACAGTATCCCTGGCAGGAAGTGATGTGCCTGAATCTTTTCATGCCTCTGCCAATTATAGGTCTAGACAGAACCTAGAAGCTTTGTTTCTGAGACCACTTTCCTCCCTCCCCCACCACTCTGTCATAGACGATCATGAAAGACTTGAATTATGTTTGTGAGGTTTCTTTTCAAATGAGTGTTTCACCATCAATACCCTTTTATCAATCCCTAGCCCCCTCCCCACTGTATCAATGGCAGGTGTTAAAATCTGTTTACTCTGTCTTTCTGAAGCCTTTCGAGTGAAACATACCTGTGTCTTTCAATGGTGCTCACAAAGATGAAGTCGCCCTAAACAGAACTGTGAAGCTGGGAAATTGTAATTTTAACATTTTCAAACTCTGTTTTCTTTTTCTTTCATGATTTACCTTTCAAACAACTTTGTATTTTCTTAAATTATTCCCCTTGTCAAAAATAAAATGTGACAGAATTATTTACACTCTGTTTTTAAACTTACCCATATCATTGGGTGAGGAAGAACATGAAAAAAAGCTTTTTATATTGGGAGGAAGATGATCGCATGAGAAGAGAAAATCTAAAGATGTGATTTCTGTAAAAGCAATATTAATTATGACAATTATGTAGCCGGCTGAGCAGTTATGCCTAATAACCATGCCGTATACATTATTGATGATACATTGTTAATGACAGCTAATTTTGCTGTACAGTTTATTTAATTAGAACGGTGTACTGTATATGCATGTTCAACCTTCAGAGTTTATTGCTCAAACCAGCACACTCACAATTTTAAAAAGCATAAGAGAGAGACCTCTTTCCAGTATTACATTGGAAGAGGACACAGGTTTCCTGCTCTAAATCCTTGCTACTCAAAATATGGTGCAGGACCGGCAGCAGCAGCATCACCTGGGAGCTTGTTAGAATTGGAGAAAATCGGTCGGGTGCGGTGGTGGCTCATGCCTGTAATCCCAGCGCTTTGAGAGGCCGAGGTGGGCGAATCACGAGGTCAGGAGATCAAGACCATCTTGGCCAACGTGGTGAAACCCCGTCTATACTAAAATACAAAAAATTAGCTGAGCATGATGGTGTGAGCCTGTAGTCCTAGCTACTCAGGAGGCTGAGGCAGGGGAATCGCTTGAACCCAGGAGGCGGAGGTTGCAGTGAGCCGAGATTGAGCCACTGCACTGCACTCCAGCCTGGCGAGAGAGCAAGACTCCCTCCCCTCCACACTGCCCCCCCCACAAAAAAAGAAATATAGAAAATCAGGCCCCACCCCAGACTCACCGCATCAAAATCAATGATGCGATTGACAACAAAATTTGAGAAGCCCTGTTATAAATAATTTATTTTAAATAATTTCCTAAGAGATTTGCCAGAGGAAGGGAGAGTACACAGAAGTCAGTCACTGCTGTAGGACTCTGCAACAGAAGTGAGCCTGCAGCTTATTCCAAACAGGGCTTCTCGGCTTCACGCCTACAGTCCCATTCTACAGGTGTAAGATGGGCTCAGTAATCGGCTTAACAGGTTCCGTCAATGGCTGGACGCCTGCCAGTTTGAGATCCACGGTCTGTGCCTGCTTCTTGACAAAGAAAGAAGAGAGGTATAGGATGGAACTGCAGCTGGAGGGTGAAATGGACGTTCAAAGCGACACATGAGGCTACAGGGTGCAGAAAATGCAATTAGTTCCTGTGCACTCTGGGAATGTCTGCACTTACACTTGAATTCAAATGATCAATTTAAAAAATTACTCAGGTCAAGATGTATAGTTAGATTTTTAAACCATGTATTATAGAGAAACACCCATAATGTACTATGTCACCTCACCCGTCACTCCTATATAAGAAGTTGTGCTATAATTAACTAACAGAATCACCTCCACCACTGGGTGTCAGTCTTTAGCTAACATTTTCTGGACTATATTCTTAAACGTTTGTAATATCCTTGCTTAGGGAGAAGGAAGATAATCTGTGGAAGATGTGTCTTTGGGAAAATCCTGCAAAGCTGTCTTCATATTGAGCAGGACTTAGTAACGCTAGGATTTTTTTTTTTTTCCTTCAAAGCCAAGGCTATGTATCTGATACATATGTATATAATGTGATAAATATTTTTATATAGAAATAATGAAAGCTATAATTCATATTAAAAATATCAATTTAAACAGGAAGAAAGTTTGGTTGGAGAAGATATTTTACAAATTCTTTTATATGATTCTACCTGAACTTGACTCCATTATTGAGTAATTTGCTGAAAAAAATCAAGAGTATTGCCACTAAATTTAAAGGCAAAATGGCTCGAAAAAATCTCTTCCTTTCTCTCATTTTTGATGCATTGCTTTCCAGGGGGCAATCGGTGCCTTCCCAGTGGCCCCACCCAGTGGAATTTTATGTTGAAAGGATCTCATTCTTGCATTCTCACCCCAAATTTCAGAACATATACACTCATTCAGTTCTGAACCTTTGTGACCGTGAGGCACAGTTGGTCACCCGTGTTTCTTGAAGGTCCTGTTCCGAAGGATAAATACTTAATATCTGAAGGTAGCTGGGTCCATATTTGTTGAATACAGCATGAATCTGAAAGAACAGCTCAGCTAATGGTGAGCCCAGAGTCTGATTCATAGTTTGCTAGATGATTAACCCCACCCCACTCCCTGCCCTAGCTGGCCAGGAGCAAACCATCCTTTAGGGAGGTAATAATTTAAGAGAACATGTTCCACATTAAAGAATATGTCATAGATTCATCTAAATGCCCTTGGTGAGATATAATGTGTTTAAATACAGTTTTCAATGCAGTCTGATTTATACATTTGCATAATTTGTAAAACTGAAATGTTTATAATATACTCTAATAAACAGTAAAGATATTTGTAAAAAGTAGACCTGAATTCTTGCAAAGTCTTATTAATTATATGACTCTTTGAGAAGATATGAACCTCCAGGGAGCAGAGTGTAGCTTTTGTGTAAATGTGATCTATTGAGAGAGCTACGTCATGTAATGTCTGAAAATTTTTCGGAAATATAAATAGGTTGGTCTGGCTTTCCTTCAGTATCCACGGGGCACTGGTTCTGGGCCAATCCAGGCCAACTTTGGATCCAGGATACTTCCTCCATACCAAAATCCTCAGATGCTTAATTCCCTGATATAAAATGGCATAGTGGAGCATTGCGTGGTATATAGTATATCAATTTTGTGGTCTCTGTAGGAAAGCAGTCTCCCAGAAGTGCTGGAGAACACTATTGCTATAAAGTGGCTTAAAAAAATTGTTTTTTAATTTTTGAGACAGGATCCCCTTCTGTAGCTCAGGCTAGAATGCAATGGCATGATTACTGCTCACTGCAGCCTTGAACTTCTGGGTACAAGTGATCCTCCTGCTTCCTAAAATAGTATTTTAAAGTGAAATGAGGTTGGAATTGGTGGATCATGCCTGTAATCCCAGCACTTGAAGAGGTTGAGGTGGGAGGATACCTGGAGCCCTGGGGTTCCAGACCAGCCTGGGCCAAATAGCAAGACCCCGTCTCAAAAAAAAAAAAAAAGAATTTAGCTGGGTATGGTGGTGGGCACCTGTAGTCCCAGCTACTGGGGAGGCCTAGGCTGGTGGATTGCTTGAGACTGAGATGTCAAGGGTGATTGTGCCACTGAACTCCAGCATGGGCAACAGAGCAAGACTGTCTCAAAATAAATAAAAAGATAAAAATAAAAAAACAAAGAAATGGAACAATTACTACCACATCAAGGACGTTTTAAGATAGCCAATGCCATTTACATGTTTCAGATCCACTGAGTAACTTCTGATCTGTGTTTCACTCTGCTGTACCCTCAACAGTCACCAGAGCCCCTTGGCTTTTCAGTTTTACACTGTGTTGCTCTTCTCTGCACCATTTTTAAATTAAGAATTTACTGGGCACGAGGCTGGGCATAGTGGCTCACACCTGTAAATCCCAGCACTTTGGGAGGCCAAGGTGGGAAGATCACATGAGATCAGGAGTTCAAGGCCAGCCTGGCCAAAATGGTGAAACTCTGTCTCTACTAAAAATAAAAAATTAGCTGGGTGTGGTGGTGGGATCCTGTAATCCCAGCTACTTGGGAGGCTGAGGCAGGAGAATCATTTGAAACCTGAGGGCGGAGGTTGCAGTGAGCCAATTTTGCACCACTGCAGTCCACCCATCTGGGTGACAGAGCAAGACCCTGTCTCAGAAAAAAAGAAAAAAAAAAGAAAAAAAGAAAAGAAAAGAAAAAATTTATTGGGTGCTACTATCTTTAGCTAGGAGCTGGAGAAATATATAAAGAGGAATGGAATCTACCCTTAAGGAACTATAGTTTATCTTGGACTATAAGACATTTACAGGTGAGTAGCTACCTGACACAGGACGTTATTGTCAGGAAGAGATCACCATTGACAATTGCTTCCCCTTAAAATTTGAATAAAAGGACCAGATTATGGAATATAAAAAAGGCATTTTTTAAAAGCCGATGAAAATAATGCATAGGTGAACAAATTACAATGTATTTTTCTTTTTAGCAACTGCACTCTACCTACAGACTGTTTTATGTCCAGGGAACTTATTTGATTAAACTGGCTTTACGCATTGATGGAATCTGCCGTACTCTGGTGCCCCCTAGAGGCAGTCTACCGCTAGGCCGAGGAGAAAAAAATCCAGAGAAAGCCTTTTAACCACAACTGGGGCAACTACACTTTTGTTTAACAAATCACTTTTTTTTTCCAATACGAATTTCTGATCTGGGTTAGTTAAACTAGAATTTGTGTAAAGTACAGATTTTCCAAGCAGAGTAAGGTTGAGCAGAAGAAAACATGGACAGCATTAAAGAATATGTGTTCTAAATGCACTTGGGCAGATATTACATGTTTAAATGCAATTCCACATACGATATAATTTTTTATATTTGTATAATTTATGAAATTGAAATTTTTATAATGCATTCTAAAATATAGCAAAAGTTACTCGTTAAATGAATAAGTGAATGCATAAATTGCCATACTTTGGTGTTCAATTAGATACATTGATCTTTCTTTTTTTATTCCCTTTTTGGAGGTCCTTCCATCACAGAGACTTTTAAAGCAATTGTTGAACTTAGTCAATGTTCATAGAGGGATGGAGAGGAAACAGGATTGTGGTATAATTTTTCTCTAGGAAAATGTGTACAGTCCTTTGCAAACGACCATTTACTTTTAAATCTGGTTGAAAGCTGCTTTTGCCCTCAGCGACTTCTTTTAATGCGATAATACATAATGCTCATATTAATTTTCAGCAAAGTGATTTCATTTTCTGGAATAAAAACGGAGCCTCGAATTCATTAGCTGGTTTGAAATTTCAGGATCCCAGATTGTACTCTGCTTTAAATCAAGAAAACCTCTCAGGAGTCTTTTTGGAGAGAAAGTAAAACTTACAAATACCTATGGCATAATAATGTCATCAACTGCAACTTTGTTATGTATCGAAGACATTAAACTTGGTTTTCCAAGATGGTGGGAAAATCCTTGTTTTGGCTTACTAAATATTCTGGTTAGTAGAAAGTTATTACATTAAACACATATGGTTTACCAATTATTTTCAAAGAATCAGAACACAACAAATAAAATTGGTAGTATATTAAGGCCGAGACGGGCAGATCATATGAAATCAGGTTCAAGACTGGCCTGGCCAATGTAGTGAAACTCGGTTTCTACTAAAATACAAAAATTAACTGGGCATGGTGGCGTGAGCATGTAGTCCCAGCTACTCCGGAGGCTCAGGCAGGGGAATTGCTTGAGCCAGGAGGCAGACGTCGCAGTGAGCCAAGATCATTCCACTGCACTCCAGTCTGGGTAACAGAGTAAGACTCCATCTCAAAAAAAAAATAAAAAGAGGGGTAGAAGGAGGGAGAACTATACTGATATGATTTGAATATATGCATGAAATCTCATGTTGAATTATGATCCCTAGTGTTGGAGACAGGGCCTGGTGGGAGGTGTTTGGGTAACGGGGGCAGATCACATCAAGTCTTGTTGCCATGAGTGAGTTCTCAGGAGATCTGATTGTTTAGAAACGTATTCATACTTTCCTGCACTCTCTCTCCCTCTCCCCTATACTCCCTCTCACCACATGGGATGCCTGCCCCGCTTCACCTTCTGCCATAATTGTAAGCTACCTGAGGTCTCCCAGAAGCCGAGCAGATGCCAGCAGCATGCTTCCTGTACAGCTGGCAGAACCATGAGCCAATTAAACCTCTTTTGTTTATAAATTACCCAGCCTCAGATATTTCTTTATAGCAATGCAAGAATGGCCTATTGTATATACCTAATCAGACAGTATTCATCTTTTAACAACTTGCCTTTATCAAGTATTTGCAAAGTATTCATCTTTAGTTTATATTGAAATAACTTTTGCCACTCATTATTTGGATTACATAATGTCTAATTAAAATACAAAATTACAGTAACACATACAAATGGCATAAACATGTTTAAGACCAGGCACAAGTGATTCTTAGTAAAAATCCCAGGGAACCTGAGGGAACAGTAGAACTGCCGCTCCCTGGAGGCCTCCTGCAGGGAGTTTGCAGCATAAATCCTTGACCTTAGCTAAAATATAAGCTAGACTTGCCAAGGGGAGACTACCTTAAGAGAACAAAGTTAGCCTCAGAATTTCTGACATTAGCATCAGGGGGCTACATAAAGCTGTATTGCAATGATTTCAAGATCTTTTTTTGTTTGTTTTTTGAGACAAAGTCTCGCTCTGTCACCCAGGCTGGAGTGTAGTGGCATGATCTCAGCTCACTGCAACCTCCACTTCCCAGACTCAAGTGACTCCCATGCCTCAGCCTCCTCAGTAGCTGGGACTAAGGTGTGTGCCACCAGGCCTGGATAATTTCTAGTTTTTAGTAGAGACAGGGTTTTATCATGTTGGCCAGGCTGGTCTCCAACTCCTAACTTCAAGTGATCTGCCCACCTCGGTCTCCCAAAGCGCTCTCGAGCCACCGCATCTGGCCAGTTTCAGGATCTTTTAAAACTCTTCGCTATCACCTCTATTTTAAGAAATATGTAAGATTCTGTGCATAAAGTCATTCTCCAAGAATGTCTATTTTTACTCCAGCTTTTTCACTTATTTCCTACCCAGTTTTGGCCACTAAATGTTTAGGAATGAATCTGTGACTAAGAGATAATTTCAAAATGGGAATTTAGTTGTGGATTTGTGAGCGCACCCAATAAAAACCTCCTGAGCACCTGTAACAGACCCGGACCGCTTCTGGATCCTGCAGATGAAACAAACAAAGCAGATTGAGTTGCTCCCCTCCTGGGGCTGACATCCTAGTGAGGAAGAGTGACGACAAACACATAAACAAGTAAATAGGTAGCATGTTGGAGGGTGACACGTGCTGTGGAGAAAAATGAAGCAGGGTGAAATGAATCAGAAGGGCCAGGGGTTGAGCACAGACCTTAAGAAACGAGGGAGCCAGCGTGTGGGTATTGATGAAGAAGACCAAATGGAGTGTACAGCCAGAACAGGGAACCGAGGCAGGCACAAGCCTGGTGTGTGTGAGGACCAGCCTGGGCTACAGCAGTGGGAGCAAGAGGGAAGGTAGCTGGAGATGCAGCCAGGAGGAAGGTGGGGCGTGCAGGGGCGTGTGAGCCTCTAAGACCTCTGGCTTTCCCTTAGAATAAGGTGGGGAGCCTTTGCACAGTTTCAAGCAAGGAGTGACATGTTCTGACTTATGGTTTAAAAGGATCATTGACTGCTATGTTGAGAATACATCTGGAGTGGGGAGGAGGGAGGGTAAGTATCAGGGAGATCTGCCAGGGCTGGTACAAAATTGTCTTAATTCATTGCTCAAAATGCTGTATTCTAAACCCACACCTCAGTAGCGGTTTGCTTCTTTAGATAAGATCACTGCGATGTTCTATAAACAAGGAGATCCACAGGTGGTGGCACCTGTCCCCCTTTTCCTGTCTCCCAGTCTACCCCTGCTGATCACAGAGGGCTGAAGGGCTCCCACGCAGACTGATTTCAGAGTCCAGATTCTGTGCACTGAGCTACCATGGACGGGGAAGAGAAAAGCCAGAGTAAAGGGAACTTCATGAATGGATAGTCCTTATCTGAGAGGCAGCAACAAATGACGGATTCACAGTTTCCCTGGAAAATAAATTTTGAATCTGCTTGGGCAGTACTAACGTGCTCCCCCAATCACAGATGGGCATCGGGGAGGGCGGAGTTACAGATGTTTACATAGAGAAGAAGGGTTGTGTAGGTTGTGACAGGCCTGGCCTTGGCCAGGAAGACAAGAGAGGCCTGGAGAAAGACCTGAGAGAGACAAGCGGGGCACGCCAGTGTGAACTTCGTGGTGGTTAACGAGCCTCTCTTCCTTGTATATGTGTGAGAGAAACGACCTAGAAGTCTAGTTTAGAATTTCCTGAAGCCTGGAAGAAGCTGTCTGGCATCTTTAATTGGTGTCTGGTGGGTGGCTCCCACGGCTAAGTGGCAAAACCAGTGAGAGTCGCCGTCTGAGATACTGACTGGTTTTTCTCAGCAACATTGTGCCTTTATAGAACTTTGCACGAAGCAGCCTTCACAAACACTCGCTAAGTGAAGATGTAGGCTGCAGAAGGTGTACCTTTCAAACAACTATCTCTACCCTTCCTCAAACCCGTGTAGAATACAAATGTTATAGATGATAATCAGTAAAATGCCCTGTAATTATATTCTAGCTGTTTTCGTCATTTATTGATGTGACTATTCAGGAAAACAAACTGACTGATATACTTCTAATCACTTTTTTCTATAGATAAACCAATACCCGGCTTACAGAGTTGAATCATCCCATGTGGATAAATGTATTTGTGTTAGTCCATTTGCTTTACTATAAAGAAATACCTGAGACTGGAAAATTTGTTTTTTCTTTAAAAGGGGTTTAATTGGCTCATGGTTCTGCAGGGTGTTCAGGCAGCATGGTGCAAGCGTCTGCTTCTGTTGAGGGCCTCAGGAAGCTTACAGTCATGGCAGAAGGTGAAGGAGGAGCAGGTGTGTCACATGGCAGGAGTGGGTGCAGGTCCCAGGCTTTTAAACAACAAGACATCGTGTGAACTAACTGAGCAAAACTCGTTTATCCTTAAAAAGACAGTGCTAAGCCATTCATGAAGGCTCCACCCCCATGATTCAATCATCTCCCACCAGGCCCTGCCTCCAACATTGGGAATCACATTTCAACATGAGATTTGGAGGGAATAGACATCTACAAAATGCCAGTATTTAAATGTAGAACCCCAAGTAGCTTAAATGGTTGACAGATGACAAAAGTGTAACTTCCATAGTAAGACAGGGACGTTCAGGTTCTTACCCCAGCTCCTGTATTGTCTAAGTGTAGGTTCTTGAACATTTGTGTTTGAGACAATGTAATATTTTTTGAGTGTTTAGCCCAAGCCAGGCACAGTTTTGAATTCTTTATATGTATTAACTTATTTATTGCTCACAACAGCTTAGTTGGGTGCTATTATTATTCCAACTTTACAAATGAGGAAACCGAGCACAGAAAACTGCAGTGACCTGCTCAGATGTGGTGGCATCCCTGAGGCCACCCCCAGATCATGATTTGCTAGGAGGACTCGCAGGACTCAGCACACAGTTACACTCATGGCTATGATTTATTAGTGACGGATACAAAGCAAAATAAGCAAAAGGAGAAGGCGCAGGGGGAGAAGTTCTGGAGAAGCCAAGCACGTGCTTCCCAGGGCAGTCATGCAGAACACATTTAATTTCCCCAGCAATGAGTGGTGACGACGTGTGAAAAGGCGGCTATCAGGGAAGCTCACTACAGACTCAGCACCCAGGGTTTTCATTTGGGGCTGGTCATGTAGGCACTCTCTGCCCAAATGTCAAAATTTCACACTCCCAGAAGGAAAGGTGTTGAGCAGAAGTCATATTGTTTACACAAACCTTTAGGCATATTGATCAACTGTTATTTCTGAAAGTGGAGAGGTCCTTCCTGGACTCCAAGTTCCTAGTTGCCAACCAGAGGTTAATCTTGCAAGGAGGCCTTTCTAAGGATAGAAGTCAGACCTTACGTGTCAAGTCCTTTCTGCACATGTGTCTGCTGAGAGGAAGAGCTGTGCTCCACCCACAGATAGCTTCTGGACGTCAAACACAGAACAACTTGCCTATCAGAGATGTCCAGCAGACAGAGTCAGGAGTATGGAATTCAGGGGAGAGGTGCAGTTTGGAGACAGCAGTGTGGGAGTCGCAGGCCTACAGTGACATTGAAAACTGTGAGATTGGCTAAGTTCATGTAGGAAGTGAATGTAGGCTGAGAGTAACAGAGGTCAGAGGATGGTGCCCTGGGTCTCTCCAACATCCGGAAGTCAGGTCTATGAGGATGAATCTCAATGAATACCAAGGAGAGGAAGAGCTAAAAGAAAGTTATAACCTACAAGCCAAGCGAAATAAATGTTTCAAGCAGGCAGAGAGGAACACCAGATGCTTCTGGTAAATTCAACAAAAAGGAAACCATGAGCTGACCATTGAGCATAGCAACGTGCAGGTGGCTGACTTTGACAAGAGCTGTTTCAAAGTGGATTGGTCTGGAAAAAACCCGACTGTAGTGGGTTCAAGAGAGCATGAGATGAGGGGAAGTGGAGATCAGAGTGTTAAAAACCCGTTTGGGGAGTTTTGCTGTAAAAGGAAGAAGGGAAATGGGTTAATAGCTGGAGGCAAAAGTGAGTTTCAGAAGGGTGTGTGTGTGTGACTTGGGAGCTTGTACAACATGCGTGTATGGTGATGAGACTGATCCGAGAGGTGGGGGGCATTAATAGTGCAGGCAATAAAGAGATCATGGTATTCTCCAGTAGGTGGAAAGGGAGGGACAGGTACAAGTGGGCTTCAGATTCATTATCTCATGCCGGGAACAGTGGCTCACGCCTATAATCCCAGTTACCAGGTGAGAAGATCACTTGAACTCAGTCAGGGCAACATAGTGAGACCCTGTTTCAAAGAAACAAATTATTAGTTCATGCACTATTCATCCAGAGTAATAGAGGAAAGGCAAGTTATTTGGGCACGGACGCAGGTGGAGGTGGCAGTGTGTGAAATTTCTGGCTATTTCATCTTTCATATTGCTGAAATGAGAAGCAATATACTCAGCTGAGGGCGAGGAAGGGGAGAATGTGATGGAAGACTGGAGAGAGAGAAGGAGCTGCAGAAGCGTCATTTAAAAGGACAGAAAAGTGAGCTGATCAGGGAAATAAGTTAGAATTGCCTGAGCTCCTCCAGGGGCTAAGAGAACCTTAGGCATTGGCACTCAAGAATTTAAAATAAGGCCAGTTGTCCATGGTTGGATGGTTTTTCTAGCCATGTGCAGCTGCAGAGATGTAGGCACAGAGTGACAGAGAGTTGATTTAACCAGGATTGGGTTTTGCCAGACAAGCGTGAAGAAGAGAGAAAGTGGTGTAGACATTGAGGGTAGATGCAAGGGAGTTTATCTAAAGCAGAGGGGCAGAGTGGTGTGGATCAAAGCTTTGATTTTTCCTGGAAGTTAATGTCTTAGAAAGGTTGATACTGGGCTGGGTGCAGTGGCTCACACCTGTAATCCTAGCACTTTGCGAGGCCGAGTCATGTGGATCAAGAGGTCAGGGGTTCAAGACCAGCCTGGCCAAGATGGTGAAACCCCGTCTCTACTAAAAATACAAAAATTAGCCAGGCATGGGGGTGGGCACCTGTAATCCCAACTGCTTGGGAGGCTGAAGCAGAAGAATCGCTTGAACCCGGGAGGTAGATGTTGCAGTGAGCTGAGATTGTGCCACTGCCCTCCAGCCTGGGTGACAGAGCAAGACTCCATCTCAGGAAAAAAAAAAAAAAGAAAGGTTGATACTGGAGTGCCTCAAAAGTGTCTTCCCTTAAATGTACAGTGCATGATAAATGCAACACAAATGAACACACCACCGGGGGTGCGAGATTAATGTGTGGAATACAGCATATGGCTTTTGATGACTGTGACTCACCTTTGTACCAGTTGTCCAGACTGGCAGCTACCAGTCCTCGGTTTTAGAGGAGAAGAACGAGTGAAGAATAAGTGACATGTTGCTGCAAATTTCTCGGATGCCTCAGACCACTGTCCACGTGTCCCTGAACCGGACTGATCATGCTCTGAGACGACCCTGGCCCTTTTCAGTCAGCTTGCCATTCACATAGCAAACCGGGCATCCACCAACTCTCCCTTTATGGGAAGAAGATTTTGAGAGGTTTATTAGTTGTTCCCACCCAGGTGTGAACCACAGAGACTCCCTCCTTAGCCCTGCACCTGTGGGAACTTCATACAGCTTTTCTGCTTCTTACTCAGCCCACAGCCTCTTTTCAAGGACACACCTCTAGGCTCTTTCGTTCTTCCTTTACAGCAGGCTCCAGTGATTCAGCGGAGCTGATCTTTACTATCCCCTGAGGGCCAGGTCCCCTCCTTCCCCACCTTCCCTCCCTTCCTAGTCATCTCAGCAGATAAGTCATCAGGTCCTTTCAATTTTAAAGGATTTATTGCTTATCACAAATATGTAAGACAAGTAACAAAGATAACACAGATAACGAAAATTAGCATAGTACAGAGCTTCTAGAATCCTAACAAAAGTTTCTGTAATTTTGGTCCAATTTTTTGTTTGTGCTTTCACTTGTGATAGGGAATGGAAACTTCTTCTGCCTTTAGCTAATTCCCAAGGCCAAATTCAGCAGCAAAAGCAGGATAGTCTCTCACTCCCCCCAGTGTCTCCTAAGAGCCCCTCATTCCAGCTCTGAGGTCTGACACGGCCTCCCTGGAGATCAAGATTGATATCTAAAAACATCTGTTGCTCTCCCCAGTCCAAGATGAGGATATTTTAGTCCAGAAACGTAAGAAATTTCCTCATCTCCAGACTGGGGAGAGTAGCAGATGTTTTAGAATCTGCTAAGTTTCTACATTTTAGAAGTTTCTGTGATTTTAGAATCAGCTGTGAACTCTGGGAATATCAATGTTAGTTTTCTTTCTTTCCCTTTCCTTCTCTGGAGCATATCTAATCCACTCTGTAATGGCCAGTCTAAAACGACACAGTTATAGAAACGAACTTGTAAGGCCGGTTGCCTCACCAGGAGCTCGGACGCAAACTCCCCCAACTTTTCCGAAAGCTCGGACAAGTCCAGACGAGCTTGGGCAAGCTCAGACATGCTCGGGCATGTTCCCTTCTCCCATGCTCACAGAGCCTGGCCTTCCCTTAAAGAGCCCAGTATGCAAACAAGGTCTTGTAACCCTAGCCTCTTGCTAACCAATAGCGGTCAAGTCTTATTGACCAATAGCAGTTGAGTCTTAATAGCCAATAACAGTCGAGTCTTACTAGCCAATAGCAGCCAAGTCCTGTATGCAAACAAAGCCCTGTAACCATACCCAATGCTAGTTCTATTTTGCCCACACCCTGCTCTCCCAAACCAATCGAGCTATTCACTCCTTATAAAACCCCATGTCTGAGAGGAGTCCGTGTGACTTCTCCGGCCCCTCCTGTCGGACCGCAGAACCTCACCCGGGAGCCTGAATAAACCCTCCGCATTGGATCTTCTTGTGCTGGGCTCAGTTTCTTCATTTTAAACTCGGCGAGAACAAACCTTACAGAACTGCTTAGGGTTTCTAAACAAAGAGAGCCACAGAACTCAGAGTAAAAAGCCAAGCAGAGGGAAACAGCAGGTGATTTGTGCTAATGAAAGCACTGAGATCCAGACTTGCACCCAATTCCCCAACACTCACTCACTTCAATATGTGCGCCAAAGGAAGCACCCGTTCCACCTCTCCTTACGCCACAGAGAGTGCTCAGAGTTGGCTGTTGGCATAACTGGACTTTAATTCCAGGGCTGCCCTTAGACCAGCTAAGAGAACTTCAGCAAGTGTCCCAGGCTTCCTGGGTCTGGCGCTTACCTGGAAACTGGGGGAGTGAGCCAATGGTCTTCCTCATGCTAATATTCTATCCTATCCCACTCTTGCTCAAAGCCATGTGTAGAGGTAAGTGAAGTCAATGTTCCTGAGCATTAACTGTGTAGCAAACACAATGTCGATAACGTCTACCTTCTTGTAACAGGGAAAGTAGAGATTGCTTTAAATAACTAAAAGAAGGCAAATATAGATGGGGCAAAAGGGGTCAGGGAGGGAGACAGGGATTCAGGGCCAGGGTAGGGGTTTTAATCTGATGACAAGGGAGGCCACTGAAGGACTTAAAGACAGTAACGTGGTCAGATCTGTATTTTAAAGAGATAATCTGGCTGCAGTGTGGAGACTATGTTGTGTGTGTGCGTGCAAATGTGTGTGTCTGTGTGTGTAGGGAGGCAGGGTGGGAAAGGAGGCTTCTAAACTAGGCCAGAGATGCTGGTCGCTTGGACTACAGTTACAGCAATGAGGCTGGGATGAAGGGGACAGGAGGGAGGAGATTAAGAGGCAAACTTAAAGGGACTTGGTGCTGGACTGTGGGGTGGGTGGGGGTGGTTTCAGGGAGACCACCTAGAGTTTTGCTTTGAGGAGCTGGATGGTGGTAATGCCATTTCCTGTCATAGGGTGTGTGTGTGAGTGTGAGTGCACACTTGTGAGTGTGGTGAGGTATGGGGGCTGTAATGAGGAAGTGGATGAATGAATTCCATCTTGGACCTGCTGGGTTTGAGGTCTAGCTTCATTTGAGGAATCCAGATGGTTGAGAACTTTTATTAAATATCAACTGTGTATTTTGTGAGGACACTCACCCCTGCTACAAGAATGGAATCGACATTTGCATTGTTCATCGAGCAAATACTTTTTTGATTTTTAAAAATAATCACCCCACCTTCTTTTTGTGTTGTGTTCTGTCTTTCCCAAAGTATTTGACTTTTGGTTACTCATCTAGGTTGGCATCAACACCACAACTGACCTGGGCAGTTCACTTGTGTTAATTCAGCAGATCTTGAATCTGCAGCAGTGACTTGAGAGAAAATCATTCTAAACACTCAAAACCTCAGAAATTCCTTCTTAGGACCGCAAACATTCCGTAGGCCTATGTACCGAATTTGTTCTATACTCAGATTTTTCTATACTCAGTTTGGAAATAAAGCATGCCTCCTTCTTGGGAGAAATCACAGCCTTCAGGGAAAGGAGAGATATAGGTTTGGGTCTTGGGATTTAAATCACACAGTGAGATGGCATCCACTCTCGGTCAGCTAAGACTCCAACTGCCTGGTTGTGTAGTTTCCGGTATTTAAGTGATTTTGAATGCTGCATTTCTCTGACTAGCTGAATATTTAAATTTGCCACAAGATGGCAGCATGATGTTATAAAAGAGAATAGGAAAAAACCTCTTTTTTTCAAAGCCCGGGTATTAATAAATAGAGGACTGGAAAGCAGCCGTAACTGAGAATTTTTCTTCCTGTTCTTATAACTGGAAAGAAAGGAATGAATAAAGTATGAAGGAAAGCAATGAAGTACAAGATGAAAAAATGGGCTGGAGGGATTGAGGGAGGGAAAGCAATTAAAAAAGAAAGTAAAAGAAAAAAGAAAAACGCTTCACATCCAACTAGATCATATTTAAAGAAAAGAACCAAGCTGCTGATGTAGGAAGTTTCCGAGGGAGGAAACCGGTGCTATAACCACATTTATTCACAGCCCCGACGTGTGAGTGCAAGACAGACATTTGACCTTCTTAAGAAAGCAGTCGTCTCTTTGGGAAACTATGAGAATGAATTTACATTTACAAAGTTTTCTAGTCCCTTTAAGTCAGTCTTACATTAGCATAATTCCCAGCTTGTATTCAAAATGGATTTTATTCAGCATCCTTCAAAGAGGTCATTAATGTTGGTTTCCCTGTTTACACTGTGTAGGGAAAAAAGTGAAATTATTCAAGAAGGGAATAAACTGTATTCAGACACACATTGACAGCAGTGCCTTCTGTGCTGGAAATGAGGACGCTGCCTCCAGTTCAGTGCTTCCAGAAGTCTGCTAGCTGGGAAGAGATTTTCCAGAGCGGGCTCCGTGACTCTGCACTGACCAGACACCGCGTCCTTGGACCACTCTGTAGCCCTGTCAGCAACTTGCTCTCTCCTTGTCTAATGAATCTGGCTTAGCAGGGGAGTTCTGGGGTGGGAGAGATCTTAGGAATGGTATCGGTTTTTCAGCCTTGGCGATAATGACATCTTGAGCCAAAGAATTCTTTTTTAGCGGGCCAGGAGTTGTTTTTCTTATGGGAGGATATTTAGCAGAATTCCTGGTCTCTTTCTGCTCAGTGCTAGTAACATCCTTCAGTTGTGACATCCAAAAGTGTCTTCAGACATTGCTGAATGTCCTCTGAGGGGCAAACTACCCTCTTCCCCTATTTGAGTACCAGTGTTTTAGATGAACTCTAATTACAAGAATGAAGGAAATTCTGCAAGTTTTATTTGTCTTACTGTCCTGTTCATGGGCAAAAATATTATTGAATGAATCATCAGAGAAATGTGTGCTCTTCAGATCTATGTTGGAGATTTCCAAACATTAAATCCAGGCACAAAATGCCCTTATTGCAGCAAAGATAATGTTCTCTTATATGAATCGGCAAACCACATATGTTTATTATAACTATTCTGTTGGGTAAAAAACCTATACAGAGCACCACAGGGGATGCAAAGCAGTAAGAGTTTTTACAGAAATAAAAACAATTATGTTGTTAATTGCTAGATACTTTTCCTATTGAGATGTCCATGTTCTAGTCATTTCGTTTAAAGTTTGAAACATCTCTATGGAGAAATATTATTTGCATTTTTATAGAGAAAGAAACCGAGGCTGAGAGAAGTTTAATCACTAGCTCAATGTTACATTAATAGATAGCAAAGGCCAGATTAAAGGCCAGATGAAAACCCATCCTTGCTAACACCAACAACTGTGTGTGCTCTACTACCGGCCACCAACCCTTGAAAATCTTACAGTCTAGTTGGGGGAACAGCACACATACATCGGAAAGTTGTCTAATGTCATAAGGCAATAAATAATTTAATCAAAAAAAATAAAAATTATAAGATGCATTGCTGTGGATAAGAGCGGTCTGGGAAGTTATGAGGACGTGATGGGTCTTGATTGTGTGTATTTAAAGAACAGGGGATTAGGGAGATGGGAGGAGATGGGTTCTATTGCATAAAGCGGCAATCTTTAATGGAACAGTGGGGCTGCACAGGGGTGTTGCCAGAATAGGGTAGTATTATGGGCTGCTTGTTTGTTCCCTCCAAAATTTATATTTTGAAACCATAGCCCTAATGTGATGGTACTGGGTGAGGGAGCGTTCATGAGGTAATTAGGTCAGGAGGGTGGAGCCCTCATTATGGGATTAGTGTTCTTATGAGAAGAGCTAGCATCACCCTCCACCCCCCACCCGCTGCCCCAACTCTCTGCCACATGAGGATACAATGAGAAGACTGTCATCTGCAAATCAGGATGCAGGCCCTCACCTGACACAGAGCTGCCAGCATATTGATCTTGGACTTCCCACCCTCTACAACTGCAAGAAAATCAATGCTTGTTTTGAAGCCACCAGTTTGCAATAATTTGTTATAGAAGCCTGAACTGACTAATCAGCTAAAGATGGCTAAAAGGAGAGGGAGGCCCATGCTGAGAAAGGAGAGTGAAGTGGGGTAGAAAAGGCAGCTGGCAGCAGAGGGCGGAGGTCTCGAATACAACCCAGCTGTCATCAACTGGAAGGCCAAAATCATGGATTTTCTTTGGCTCAAGTTTTAAAAATTGGAAAGTTTGCGGGGGGTGGGGGGGGGTGGGATTTCTGAAATTTGGATTTCTGAACACTGTTGAAAAAAAAGATGTAGCAACCTCAGGCCTGCATTCCTGAATCTCGACTCCTGGCTGAAGCCAAGGAGGAGTTGTCATGAACAGGATCGGGTCCTCCAGTTCACCAGTATCCACATCGTGCCCTATTCTTTTACCCTCTTCTTTCTTCACTTAATTATTTGCTTAGCCCCTATAAGTAGTGGAATTTGCAATCTTCAATTTAGAAAAGAATGTTTATTAAACATTAATCTGATAACACCAATTAAAAATCTGCTATTTTTTCTAACTGTCCGCTAGAAATGAGAGACAAGAAACATGAAACATTTTTGCCATATGCCCAAAGGTTGTTATTAGAGTTTCCTTTTATTCCTGTCTTTTCTACTGAAATTACCCATAGTTTGTTTGGCCTTTCCTGGGGCCATGCAATTTAAACTTTTCATCACTGTTGTTACTTGGTGTTGGCACTGATGTTGATTTTCCTGTCTTTGTAAACTGTGAACACCTCAGCCCCATGCCGTTTCCTTCACTAAGACCTGGTGTGTGACAACACCACAACAAACGTTTTGAGCACCTACAGTGTTCCAGGCACTGTTCGGGAAATGCGGGCTGTCACCCAATGAAACAGACAAACCTGAAGAGTTCATCTCAGGATAAGCTCTGGGAGTTTTATTCGGTGATAGCCCACATTCTCAGAACTGTGCCTGGAACACTACAGGCACTCAAAAAGTATTTGTTGTGGTGTTGCCACACACCAGGCCTGAGTGAAGGAAACGGCATGGGGCTGAGGTGTTCACAGTTTACAAAGACAGGAAAATCAACATTAACGCCAACAGCAACATCAACAGACAATAAGCGATGAACGTAATCAACAAGGAAATTATATATGTTGGAAAATGATTTGGAAAAGGAAAAATAACAGAGTGGGCTGAAAGGGCTGGCAGTGTGAAACTGCCATTTTTAAGCAGGGCATTCAGCATCAGCCTCACTGAGGCTGATGACATTTAAGCAAAGACTTGAAGGAGGTTGTCGTGGGAAATTACCTCAATGTGATGGGAACCTGTGATGGGAACAGAGGCTCATAGACCAAATTAGGATGTTAAATCATGCAGATCATCAGATAAACCTAAAACACATGGTGAAAAGCAACAGGAAAGAAATGCTGTAAGTTAACATATTAAATACTTGCAACGAGGTAGAAGCAGGTAGAACCCACACCACATGAATGCTGGACTATGCATTGTTAATATGCTCTTCCTCTCTCTTTTGTGTTCCCCTCCTGTGTTCCCTTATCTCCCCTAGCCGTCCCCACTGATGGTGGGGATCTAAGGACCAGACTTGGAGCTCAGCAGACAGAGGTGCCTACGGCCAATGCACACTTGCTTTGTCAGAGAGACTCAGCACCAAGCACTCTTGGTCGATGGCTGTGGCTCATATCATTAACCTGTTGAGCAGCTGGGAGCTTTTTATGATTCTCTTGGGCAGAACACTTGTGGAGTCAGAAAAAGGACCACAATACATATCATCCTTGGGCAAGCAGTTTGGGAATGACGTAGCTGTCAGCCTGGAGGTGGTGTGATCCATACCTTACTACTTGGTTCTTCCATCCCTTTCTTTATACAGATAACATTCTTATTTCATGGTTTACAAATCCTGTGTCTCATTCATTATATCTCTCTTTAACATGTCTTCTAAGGTACTTACTACATTTAACATATGTTAGAAATTTCATCCACCCCATTGCTTTTTTCATCCTTTAGAGCAGAATTGAATATTCTCAAGTAGTGAATAATAGTAAACACACTTTACAGAGGGGAAAGAGTCAGCTATGATAATATCAAAGGGAAGAGCACATCAGCCTGAAGAATTAGCAAAGGCAAGAGTACACCTGCTGTGTCTTCAGGACAGCAAGAAAGGCATCATAGCTGGAGTGGAGTCGGTGGGTGAGTGAGGATTAGTAGGAGAGATGTTCAGAGTTTTCTGGACCTTATGGCCATTGTAAGAACTGTGTAATAACAAATTTATCCTTCACTGAGTTATACAGTTGACCTTTGAACAACACGAGTTGGACTGTGTGAATCCACTTACATGCAGATTTTCTTCCACTTCTGCCACCCGTGAGATGGTAAGACCAACACCTCCTTTTCCTCCTCCCCCTCAGCCTACACAATGTGAAGAAGATGAGAACGAAGACCTTTACGATAATCCACTTCCGCTTAATGAACAGTGAATATATTATCCCTTCTGTATGATTTTCTTAAAAACATTTTCTTTTCTGTAGCTTACTTTATGGAAAGAATGCAGTATAGAACACATAAAACATACAAAATATATGTTAATCAACTGTGTATGTTATTGGTGTGGCTTCCAGTCTATAGTAGGCTATTAGGAGTTAAGTTTTGGAGGAGCCAAAAGTTATACTCCAGTTTTCAACTCTGTGGTGAGTTAGTGCCTCTAACCCCTAAGTTGCTCAAGGGTCAAATGTACTACCAGTTCTGTTTTTCCATCCTCTAGGAGTTACCCTTCACTCATGAGTAGGAGGAGAATCACAGTAGTGCAGTGTCATGGAAGCTTGGGGAAGAGAGAGAGTTTAAAAAGAGGTCAGCTGTGTCCCTGAAATGACTTTGATAAGGAAGAGGTTATGGGAGATGATGAGAACAAGGTGGAAGAAAAGGCCCTTTGAATTAGCAATAAAGATGTCATCAGTGACCTTCAAGGGACAAGTTTCGGCGAAGCAGCCGGGGCAGAGGCTGAGTGCTAAGTTACAGAGGAAGCTTGTGGGGAGGAAATGGATGTACTGCTTCCTCAGGCCTGGGTGACCTTTCATAGATCGCTGTGCCTCATGGCTGCTGAGATGAGAAAGCCCCCTCCCCTGGAGGGCTGTGGCACAGGCTGTCAAGCACTTCCCAGCAGAGCCCCACAAACCCCGTTCCCATGTCTCAGGCTGCTGATTAAAGTGTTTCCAGCAAACTCTACCAGATTCTTTGAAAGGCCTTTGAGGTTGCTCATTCAAGTGAATCCTTTTACTCACTGTTTTTTTTTTTTTTTTTTTTGTATAAGTGGAGGAAACGATGAGACTAATAATTCAATTTGCTAATTGATACTTTCTTGTACAGATACTATAATTTTGGTTCCAAAGATTATCTGCATTCCATCTATCCATGCATTCATCCATCTATCTGTCTATCTATTCATTCATCCCTCAATCCATTCCTTCATTTTTCCATCTCTCCATCCCTCCATCTACCCCTCCTTCCATTCATCCTTCTATCCATTTATCTCTCTATCTAACCCTCCATCAGTTTATCCATCATCTATCCATCCATCCATCCACCTATCCCTCCATCCATCCTCTTCTTGATGGTTATCTCTATGACAGATATATCTTTCCTATCTCCAAGGCCAATTTGTCCATCTGTCCTTAAAATTCTACCTTCAACCCCCTACTCCACCATTCCCTTTTCTCTTTCCTTGCTCCTCCTGGGAAACTTGAAGATCAGTGAATCCCTTCCCCACCCTCACTTTTTTTTGAGATGAAGTTTCACTCTTGTTGCCCAGGCTGGAATACAATGGCGCGATCTCAGCTGGCTGTGACCTCTGCCTCCCGGGTTCAAGCGATTCTCCTGCCTCAGCCTCCTGAGTAGCTGGGATTACAGTCCCCCACCATCATGCCCAGCTAATTTTTTGTATTTTTAGTAGAGATGGGGTTTCACCATGTTGGCCAGGGTGGTCTCGAACTCCTGACCTCAAGTGATCCACCTGCCTCGGCCTCCCAAAGTGCTGGGATTACAGGCATGAGCCCCCGCACCCGGCCCAGTGGATCCCTTTTTATCTCTGATCTCCACTCCCATCCTTTCCTGGATAAACCCAAGTTGTTTCTGTCTTTAAAAATCACACCTCTCCCCACCTCCATGTCCATCTGTGTCTATCATCCTAGGTCTCTTACTTGCTCAAAGTTCCTTGAACACAACATTTGCACAAGCTTGTATCTGCTCTCTGGACCCCACTGAAACTGCTGCCCCTAACGCGCAGTCACACGCCCATGTCAGCTCATAACATCCTCATTTACTCACTACATTTTCTATTGTAATTGCTTCTTTTCTCTTCTGTCTCACTCAAGAAACTAAATTCACCGAGAACAAGATTCTTTCATATTTACCTCTGTCTCCAGCATCTAGAACAGTCTCTGGCACATGTTGACAATCCATGTCTGTTCAACAAATGAATGAGTGACTGACTGAATGAGCATCCTATTTATGGTCTCTTTTACATTTGACTCAGTTAACTGTGTCCTCTTTTTAAAAACATTCTTCCATTAGTTACTCAGACAATAGTGTCTCTGGTTTTCATTCTAACCCTTGTCGGTTCTTTTGTGGTTTCTTATCTCTAAATGATGCAATTTCCTAAGGGTCTTTTTTGGTTCTTTTCTGAACACTATCTACTCTACCTGGGCAAGCTCATCTGTAGCCACAGTTTTACAGACAGCTTTATCTCTACCTCCAGCTCTGATCTTTCTCCTGCTCCTCTCCTGATCATATATTTAACTGCCTACTAAACAACTCCATTTAACTATCACAAATATAAAAGTTAAAGAAATGAACTCATTACTCCTGTGGCAGTGAATGCATAGCAACCCACTTAGTTGCCAAAGCTAGAAATATGGGCATTTTCCTGGCTATCCTTTCCCTTTATCTGTTATTTAATCAGTTATTGATTCCTTTAAATCAGACTCCTACGACATATCTGAAACCTCTCCTCTCCTGCTCCACTTGCTTGTCGTTGTCTGGGTGTCATGAATGACGTATTCAGTTTGGTGGGGGCAGAGGTGATGAGTTCTGCTCATCTCCCTCCTTCCCCATCTCCCTGCATTCACACAGAGACACAGACACCTGTGTCTGAGCACACACACAGAAAGATGCACTCAGAGTCAGGCTGTTGCAAACACTAGGTTCCAGGCCTTCTGGCCACCTTTGAGGCAAGCAGTTAGCCCCCTTCCAGGAGAGAGAGGAGGTCAGGAGGCAGCATTGAGAAATAAAATGAGACTAATGGTAGCAGCTATGCCTCCAAAGTCTCCCATCCCCACCAAAAACTTCTCCCTTAAATGGTATTGTAAAATACCATAGAAAAGAAAGCAATAAAAAGAAATCAAATTACATTTTGACTGAAGTAATTCTAACCACATATTTCACAATCATGTGTTAACTTCCCTGTCTGTAGTTCATTTACTGCAGTGACTTTGTTTCAAAAAACAATTGTCATCACAGACTTGGAGTGTGTTGATTCTCGTCTGCCTCATTTTAAAACAAGTTGTTAAGTGTCTGACGATATAAGGCACAAGCTGCACCGCTCGGTTATTGGACTGGGACATCAGAGTGTGGTGGGAACAGGATGAGGCCGGGGCATCAGAGTGATGGTGGGACAGGCTGGGACAGCAGAGTGATGGTGAGACAGGCTGGGACAGCAGAGTGATGGTGGGGCAGGCTGGGACAGTAGAGTGATGGTGAGACAGGCCGGGGCATCAGAGTGATGGTGGGACAGGCTGGGGCATCAGAGTGATGGTGGGGGACAGTTGGGTGCAGGCTGTTTTTCTTGGTTTCTGCTGAACTTAGAGGAGGCCACCAGGACTTTTAGTGTAACAGTCTCCATGGCTGTTAACTTGCTCATGGTGATAATCCTTTATTAATTCTTTCATTTTAATTTTGGAGAACAAAATTGTGGATGGTGCTCCTAAAACACAAGGGCTTCAGATAACCTTAGCAAGTTTGGATTCTTATACTGAGGGCAAAAGAGAACACTGTAAGAATTTTAAGCAGGGGGATGATGGGATCAGATTTAAGTATTAGAAATGATAACAAGATCACCAATCTTTATTTGTACCTAGTATATGCTAGGCCCTTTGCATGGGCTATCTTATTTAAAATTTTAAAACAGCTCTCTGAAGAAGTACTCTTCATTTTCTTCTTTTTATAGATGGTGAAGTCAAGGCTTAGAGAGACAATCTGTCCAACTTCTCACAGTTAATAGACTGGCAGCTGGGTTTCAATCCGAGATTTGTTAGACTCCAGTTAATTATCAGCCACCACACTGAGTCCAGAATCACGACCAAGGAGGTCAATAAGATGTCATTGCCAGGGTAGGCTGTTTTCCCCCCATGTGAGTCTCTTCCATCCTTCCTTGGCTTATTGTTCATCCTTTGCTTCTGTTTAAGCTGTATGGCAATTATTTCTGAACACATCAGCCTCTCTGCTGCCCCTAGGCACACGCTGGTGCCCCTCAGGAAAGTTCTCCTGTCCACCGTGCTGGCGGTCCCCAGTCCTTCAAGACTGCATCTCCAGTCCACCTCTGCTTTCTTCCCGTCTCCTGATCCAATCCTGGTGATTAATGTAGGCAACCATTACCTTTCAGCACTGATCTTCAAACAAACTTTACAGCCACTAAAAGCACTCTTTTTTTTTTTTGAGACAGTGTCACTCTGTTTCTCAGGCTGGATTGCAGTGGTGCAATCTTGGCTCACTGCAACTTCTGCCTCCTGGGTTCAAGTGATTTTCGTGCCTCAGCCTTCTGAGTAGCTGGGATTATAGGCATGCACCACCACGCCTGACTAATTTTTGTATTTTTAGTAGAGATGGGGTTTCACCGTGTTGATCAGGCTGGTCTCAAACTCCTGACTTCAGGTGATCAACCTGCCTCGGCCTCCCAAAGTGCTGGGATTATAAGGGTGAGCCACTGCGCCTGGCCCACTAAAAGCATTTTTTTTTTTTTGAGATGGAGTCTCACTCTGTCGCTCAGGCTGGAGTACAGTGGTGTGGTCTCAGCTTACTGCAACCTCCACCTCCCGGATTCAAGCGATTCTCCTGCCTCAGCCTCCCGAGTAGCTGAGACTACAGGCGCCCGCCACCACGCCCTGCTAATTTTTTGTAGTTTTAGTAGAGACAGGGTTTCACCATGTTAGCCAGGATGGTCTCGACCTGATCTCGTGATCCGCTGGCCTCAGCCTCCCAAAGTGCTGGGATTACAGGAGTGAGCCACCACGCACGGCCTCTAAAAGCGTTTTTAAGACCATATGATGCCTTATGCATTTTTAGTTATATTCAGATTTAAAAATTTTTTGATTATAGCTTAGTCACAAAGGATATTATTTCTGATGTATTGTAAACAATAGACTTTTTATTTATTTATGTTTAACTTTTGGAGAAAGGGTCTTATTCTGTCACCCAGGCTGCAGTGCAGTGGTATAATCATAGCTCACAGCAGCCTCGACTTCCTTGGCTCAAGCAATTCTTCCTCCTTCTCCTCCCAAGTATCTAGGACTACAGGTGTGCGCCATCACCCTGGGCTAATTTTTATTTTTATTTTTAGATTCAGGGTCTTACAATGTTGCCCAGGTTGGTCTCAAACTCCTGGCTTCAAGTGATCCTCACAACTTGACCTCCCAAAGCGCTAGGATTACAGGTACAATAGACTTTTAAGTAAAATGTTACATCACTTTCTAAAATATCTTCAGCAATTAAGTACCATATCATTTGATATCCATCATTGTTCTTTGAGAAAAAGTACACAGCAAGCTCTTTTTTGACAATTGCGAATTTCATACCACTTCTTTCCCTCCTTTACACTGTATTCTCCCTCCCTCCCTCCCCTCCTCCCTCTTTTCCTCTCTTTCTCTTTCTTTCTTTCTTCCTTTCTTTCTTTTTTCTTTCTTTCTTTTTTTCTCTTTCTTCCTTTCTTCATTTCCCTCTCCTCTCCTTTCCTCTCCTGTCTTCTTTTCTTTTATCATTTCCCCTTCCCTTCCCTTCCCTCCGCTCCCCTCCCCTCCCCTCCCCTTCCCTTCCCTTCTTCCCTTCCCTTTTTTCCTTTCCCTTTTCTTTTCAGATGGGGTCATGCTTTGTTGCCCAGGCTGGTCTCGAACTCCTGAGCTCAAGTGATTCTCCCACCTTGGCCTCCCAGAGTGTTGGGATAACAGGCGTGAGCCACTGCACCCAGCCATAGTTTCTTTTTCAGATTGTGTTATTTTGAGCACTCCAGGTGAGGTCCATTTAACAGTAAAACATAAGGGTAATTTTTAGCAGGTGGGTACAAATTCTCTTCCTCACTTATAGAAGAGAAAGAAAGATATTAGTAACATGACCCAGGCCATGCCTTTGAAGCCTAGAAGCTCCAGCTGCCCAGGATGTGATCCTTGCTCCAAAGGAGCTAACCACTTAGCATGGGGTACGTGGACATGGAAAACATATGCTAATAACATGTTATGAAGCAGGAAAGGCAGGCGTAGCCATTGACATTTTTATTCTAGAGTAGAGCCTGCTCCGGAGTTGGGCAAGATTGCAATAAAATATTGTATTCATGAGATAAGCACTCCATGCTTTGGTCTCTTATCACAGACATAGATGTGCATGTGTTATTATTAAGTGTTTGAGGTAGAGAAAAGCCCAACTACTTCTTGGGTATGGCTAAAACTATCTTTTTCCAGAGGCAACAGATGGGGCAGGGGCTTCGGAGTCTGACAGATTGGAGTTCGAGATCTACCACTTTACTAACTGTGGCAACTTGAGGTGCTGCATCCTTCTGAGTTTTGGTTTCCTTGTCTATAAATGAGAAGAATGTTATGTGCCTCAACGTGTTGAGTAAAGACATAATGTGATTATATGTGTAGAGTGCCTGACATCTGGCAGATAGCCAATGAATATTAATTTCTTTCTTTTACTCCTTCTATGTGGCTCGTAATACTTTGCATGTACTTCGATGCTATTTCTCACTATTTTGATTTGTTGTGAATTTCTTTTTTTCTCCCTTGCTAGAGTCCTCAGAGGTCCTGTTTAATTCATCTTTGTATTCCCTGAACATGTCATAGTGCCTTCTCCTTGGACAGTGATCAGGAATGCTAAGTTTAATTAAATAGGTGAAGACATCTACTACAGATAGGAAAAAGAACATCTTTTTCCAGCCCCACATCTTGATCTTGGCTTTGAAATTCTCTTTATTTAATTTTCTTTGGGCAAAACAATAGAAACAAACTCTGGTTAACTGGTCAACTTAAGGTAAAAAGGACTTGTAGGGAGAACTCTTCAACAGTCTTAAAAAAATTTTATTTTGAGGTAGAGTCTTACTCTGTCACCCAGGCTAGAGTGCAGTGGTATGATCTCAGCTCACTGCAACCTCTGCCTTCCAGGTTCAAGTGATTCTCCTGCCTGAGCCTCCCGAATAGCAGGGACTACAGGCACACATCACCATATCCAGCTAATTTTTGTATTTTTAGTAGAGTCAAGGTTTCACCATGTTGGCCTGGCTGGTCTTGAACTCCTGGCCTTACGTGATTCACCCACCTTGGCCTCCCAAAGTGATGGGATTACAGGTGTGAGCCACCGCACCCGGCCTCAGCTGTCTTATAGGAGAGCTCAACAAGCAGCTTGGGGAGATGGAAGCAGGGAAACTCCCGCACCATTAGTGTGAGAGCCTTGCTCCAGACGCCACTATCAGACCTTCAGCTCCAAATGTATCCATTAATGGGATCACCACCAAAAGTTCAAATTCCCAGAAGAAAGCCCAACTTGTATCAGGTGCCCTTATTATACCTAGAGCACCAAGATTGCAGAGGGAAGACATAGTTGCTCCACATCGCATATCATGGGACCCTTCTAGGCATGCCTCCTTGCCAGCTTCTGGCCACACACGAGAACTTTAAGCTGCCAGCTATTTATACCATCTGTGTCAGATATCATCTTACATCTAATTCCCTTCTACATCCATGAAACGAAAGCGAGTCAAGGGAAGCCTTAAGTAAAGAAAAACTGGCCAGATGTGATGGCGCATGCCTGTAATCCCAGCACTTTGGGAGGCCTAGACAGGCAGATCTCCTGAGGTCAGAAGTTCGAGACCAGCCTGACCAACATAGCGAAACCCGATCTCTATTAAAAATACAAAAATTAACTGGGTATGGGGGTACATGTCTGTAATCCTAGCTACTTGGGAGGCTGAGGCAGGAGAATCGCTTGAACCCGGGAGGCTGAGGTTACTGTGAGCTGAGATTGCACCACTGCACTCCAGCCTGGGTAACAGAGCGAGACTCTGTCTCAAAAAAAAAGAAAAAAGAAAAACTCACTGAGGAGCAAGTCCTAAAGCTAGCAGAAAGCCCCTCCCTT
The DNA here is from genome assembly GCF_030222135.1 of Aotus nancymaae. Taxonomy (NCBI): domain Eukaryota; kingdom Metazoa; phylum Chordata; class Mammalia; order Primates; family Aotidae; genus Aotus; species Aotus nancymaae. The sequence goes on from NW_026988454.1 coordinate 29,690,978, forward strand.
CTTCCCTCCCTTCCATTCTTCTTTCCGTCATCCTTTTTATCCTTCCATCCTGACATGAAGATCTCTTATCTATCATGCAGCAGCCCCTGTGGAGCACTGGGATACACACAACATGATCCTTGCTCTAAAGGAGGTGACTTCCCAGCAGAGGTACACAGACACGGAAAAATAATTTGTTAAAATGTAATGAAGCGAAAGTACGGGGAAGGAGTGCCCAGTTGAAGAGGACAGTATGGTGCTGGGGAAAAAGCACAGATTAGATCATGACAAAGCTAGGATCCAATTCAGGAAGGCTGATGCAAATTCATTACCATCCATGTGGGGACGGACATTTGTTTTCAGGTGTCCTTCCCCCGCCTTAGCCACAACAACTGCCCAGGTAGTCCTTTAGCAATTATCCTAGGCTAGTCTTATTTACAGACAGATGGTCACTGTGCATTGGAAGAGTGTCAAATGGCCCCTTGCCCTGGCATATTTTTCACAACTCACTGCTCTGATACTGGAAGTTTCCAGATTGATTAGAATGATTGCCATGGGTAAGGCAGTCTGTGTCCAGAAGGCCCCGTTAGAATGCTAAGAGGTAACACCCACAGTTATGAATATGTCATTAAGGACTAGCTCATCTATCATATAGGCTGGATTTCAGTTAGCTGAGAGTTGGATCCACTGAGAACTAGTCTCGAGATGTGTACAATTTATTTGAAATGAGGGGCAAGAAAACATTGAGGCGAGAACACATTGAGTACTTCACAGGAAAGGCTAGATCACAGAAGGAAAAATGTGAGAGGCAAGAGATGGAAGGGAGGAGCAGAGAAAGAAGGAGAGGCAGTGGCCTGGAGGGAGACAGACTCTTCTTGTTTTTGACTTAAGGGAGGGTGGTGTTTTTGAAGGGTTCTAAGGAGTACTGAAAAGGCATTCTCTGGTCACAGGAATTTGGGCAAAGGTGGATTAAACAAAGTTAGATTTCTATTCTAAAAATTCTCAGATTCTTAATTATGGCAGCATGCCTTAATAAAAACATCCATAATATCTATAATAATATTGGTAATAACTAATACCTATTAAAGACTTACGTCTTTTCTAGTACTTTACAGTTTGTGCTTTATATGTTATTGTTACTGGATTCTCACGACCTCACAAGTAAGTGCTATTGTTACAGATAATGTTCTATAGATTAAGAAAAACAAAAGTTTAGAAGAGGTTAAGAAACGTGGGTAGGGACACAGCCAGCAAAGCTATGGCACTGGATTCTAGTTGGAATTTTTGCTCTGACTTCACCATTAAAATCCTTAACTACTAGAGTAGGTCATGTCTTTTTGGGAATAAAGTTCTAAAGCAGAGGTTGACAAAGTTTTTTTGGTAAATAGCCAGCTAGAAATAGCTTTGACTTTGTGGACCATATGGTGTCTGCCCCAGCTACTAACTCTATTGCTGTAGTGTGAAAGCAACCATGGGTGATATGTAAACAAAGTGGGTTGTGGCTATCCTATACCAAAAAAAAAAAAATGTTCTAAATACACTAAAAAGACTAAAATAGTAGGTAGTCAAAATGACCCTTCAAGTAACAGTAGTTGCTTACAAGAACTTCCCTTAGCAATACAGCTGGGCCTATCAAAGCACAACAGCAAAATCTAATGTTTTTGTGTCTCTCTGCATTTCAGGGTTCTCTCTTTCTTTAATGGTAGAGAACAAGTTTAGTTTGAAAGGAGAGAAGAGAAATAGAGGACATACTAGTTTGTTCTCACACTGCTATAAAGAAATACCTGAGACTAGGTAATTTATAAAGAGAAAAGGTTTAATTGGCTCACAATTCCAAAGGCTCTACAGGAAGCATGTCTGGGAAGGCCTCAGGAAACTTACAATCCTGGCAGAGGTGAAGGGGAAGCAGACACGTCTTACATGGCTGGAGCAGGAGGAAGGTGGGTGGAGGTGCCACACACATTTAAACAATGAGATCTCGTGAGAACTCTATCATGAGAACAGCACCAAAGGGCAAAATCCACCTCCATGATCCAGTTACCTCACACCAGGCCCCACTTCCAATACTGGGGAATATAATTTGACAGAAGATTTGGATGGGGATGCAAATCCAGACCATACAAAAGGACATAAAGTATTCCCCCACCACCTCCCCCCTTTTTTTTTTGGCAGGGTAAGTATAGTTGAATTCTAGTAAAATAAAAATGCATGTCTGGTGGCCATTCCACAAAGTATTCTTTCTCAAATGATTTAACTCCCTCCTGCTGTGGGGAGGGAGCAGAACATTTTATGAACTTAAAGAATCATGTCAAATTCTTGACAAAATGTTTGCCTGGGATTATTTCAACATCCCCTTCCTGACTGACAAGGAAAACTACCTTCAGAAAGTTAGAGCTGGAAGAAATAGTTCAAGGCTGAAAAAGAGGAATAGCTAGCTCTGGAAGTTATCTGCTGACCAGGTACTATGGAGAGGTAACTTGTCTGGATTGTGGATGTGATTTCTTTGGAGACATAAAACATCGAATCTCTTGAGACCTAAAAGGAAAGAAAGTTTTATTTTGGTTCACTGTAGGAACTTAAGTCTGATTTCAGGGAAACTGAGACTAGCCCGGCAGAAAGTATGCATATTTAAAATACCCAAAGAAGTACTAAGAAGACTCCTTTGTGCACCATAATGTCTCCCAGCTGGAGGCTAGAAGGTCACTGATCCAGATTTATTTCTTGTGATTAAAGCTGTGCTTTCTGAGACTATAATCTTTAGTGACAAGTGACTTCGGAGGTACTCATGAGGGATGCAGGGCTGTATTATGGCTGGATACCAGGCTTGTGTGTGTAGCCTGGCTCCATCAAGCATCTACCACCTTCCTAACTTACCTGAGAACATCCAACTCTTTAAGCCTAACTGACCTCTTAAAATGAGGGTAATAATAATGCCTATTTCCTAAAAATGTGGTAAAGATCAAAATATTGCATACATATGGCCTTTTGCTCAGTGCCTAGTATATGAGTGCTCAATATACCTTAGCTATTATGATAGATATTAGTGAGTCTTTGTTAGCCACCATCGCTAGAGTGCATTTAGTTACTCAGATTGATTTCCACAGTAATGGTTACCTAAGAATATTGGAAAGGTAGGAGAGAGAAGTCTTTCTTGATCTGTGAGGAGGAACTGAAGATAGTATAATTGTGGATCGAGGAGGAGAGGAGGGCTTAGTCATGAGGCATACCTGGATTTTCAAACCTTATTTTATTACTTGCGGTACTTGCGATATTAACTTGGGAATTTACATAATTATCTTGGCCTCAGTTTCTTTTTACATAAAAAAGTGCAAAGCAATACCTGCCTGTTTTCTAAAGCAGTATCTGGAATAGGGTAAGGAGAGGGTAAATGAGTACATGATAAATAACAGCTACCTTAGGTAGGACTCCAACACTTTGGGGCTCTTTTTATTAGTTGCTTATTTTTCCACATTAGCCTAACGTGTATATTTTTATTGGGATCATGCTACATTTAGAAGTTATTGAGGCTTAAAGAGGAAGGAAATTACGACATATGTTACGACACGGTTGAATGTTGAGGTCATTATGCCAAGTGAAATAAGACATTTGCAAAAGGACAAATACTGTGTGATTCCACTTAGATGAAGTGCCCAGAGTGGTCAGATTCACAGAGACAGAATGTAGAATGGTGGTTGCCAGGAGCTAGGGAGAGAGGAAGCAGGAAATTATTGTTTGGTGGGGATGGAGTTTCAGTTTTACAAGATGAAAGAAGTCCGGAGATGGAGAGTGGTGATGGTTCACCACAATGTATTTGACAATGTATTTGATATCGCTGAACTGTACACTTAAAATGGTTAAGATGGTAAATGTTATGTCACATGTATTTTATCACAAGGGAAAGATAATCTAGGGAGAACTGACATCTTCTTATAATTGAGTTTTCCTGTCCTTGATAGTCCACAAATATCTTCATATTCATTCACCTTTGTAATTGTATTCTTCAGGAGCACTTTAACATTTTCCTCATATACATTTGCACATTTGTTATTAAATTTTTTATCTAGGTATTTTCTGTGTTTAGAGGCTACTGTAAATATGAGCTTCTATCCCATTTTTCTTCAGACTAGCTGTCATTTAAAAATAAAACATTAAAAAGCTTCACGAAACAAACCATATATTGTAATAAGTAACTTACAAGGTCTTCACTCTGCAGGAAATGCAGAATGAATTAGTTTCAGAACCATTTCAACAAACAAAATTTGTATAGACATTTGTTCCTATCATTGTTACTGTAATACATGCTAGTTATGTAGTTTCTGAAATCTTAACCACAAAGAGAGATGGTTGTTATTGGAAATAATAAGATACCAAAGCATAATTAGAGATACAGTTGTAAAGGATACAGTTCGTTCTCATTTATAACTCCTCACTGTCTTCTAATGGGTGACCTTAGTCTCTGGAAGGCCCTCTGCTTTGCGGCTGGTCTAGCTGTGAGCAGACAAATTCAGAGGATTTTGGTTGAGTGGCAATAAATGGTTTGGGTAAGAAATAGAAGAGAGGCTTAGACTTCTGGGGAAAGATCCTGGAATGTGAAAGCCTGGAATGAGCTGGGCTGGAATTGGAGGGGAAAGGAGTGAGAAGGAAGCCCTCTAGCTGAATAGAAAGTTTGGGAGTGAAAGAAACATGCTGTACTGTGATATTTTAATTTGTGTGTTGAGAGCCGGGCCATGTCAACCTTTTCTCTGGTGAAATGGTTCTTACAGGTTGAGAAATCAATCCTTATGAATATTTGCACCTATTTTTTCAAAAAGCAATCCATAAACATTTTTATTTTTCCAAAATTGGGTTACTTCTCCCATCATGACTCCCATCCTGACTGCATAGTGTTATAGTCAATTCTTATTTGTGAAATTTTGTGTTTTAGAAACAAAGTTTCTCTTTCATTTCCAGCAATTGACTCTAATAAGTCTGATTCTTGTTGCATTTCGGATAAAGCAAAAAGCCCTGCCAAGGTCATTTGTGTTGCTGTGCTCCGCTCTTGCTCTTTCAGATGACCTCCACACTACGTTGCTGGCTTCTTGTTGGGTAAGTTCTTGGCTCTCAGGTCACTAGGTCTTAGCTTTTGCTTGGGATATACCCATGTCTAAAATTACTTTATTTGTTTTTATTTCTTTACTGCAGCTTCTCTTCCTCAAAAGCTTTGGTGGAGAGATGAACGTGGATCTTGTCTACTTTGTTAACTGCTGTATTCTTGGTGGTCAGAATAGTGCACATGGTAAGCCCTTAATAAATATTTGTTGAATGAACAAATGAATAAGATATGGTTAAGCCTCTGTTTTCTTTTGCTCTCTTAAGTTGCAATTTGTATCTATGGCATTGGCTGAAATACAGGTTCCATATAAATACAGGTTCCACACTGCAATAATTAAGAAATTATATGACAGTTATGGATTAAAAAAATGAATTTTGAGTTTCCTCTCTACTCATAACTTTTTAATATTAAATGACCTTGTGTTCTCACAAATAACAATAATGATAAAAGATACACAAAAAATAATGTAAAGCCAACAACCTCAAGCAATTCCAGATGTTAAACATTTAGCAGCACAGAGAAAGAAAGGAGAAATTAGGGTAGGAAGGAATGAGTGGGTTTGGTTTGTATTTGAGAATATTTTGATTTTTTGCTTGCTATGAAGGCCCTACTTTTCTTCTTTATATGATGCACACTGTGATTTCTGGCAATATATTTATTTTAGCCCACTTATAAAATCTATTTTTAAAAGTAAATTACATCTGCAAAACAGAAAAATTTTTTGTTAATGGATACAAAAATAGATACAATGAATAGGAATCTAGTATTTGATAACACAAAAGGATGACTACAGTCAGCAATAATTTGTGAACATTTTAGAATAACTGAAGGAATACAATTGGAATGATCATAACACAAAGAAATGATGAATGATTGAGGGGACAGACACTCCGATTACCCGGAGGTGATTATTATACATTGTCTGCCTGTATCAAAACATCTCATGTATCCCATAAATATACATACCTACTGTTAGGCATGCTCTGAATGAAGAGACTACCTAAACAGGCTTTGTGTGAGCAACAAGACTGTTTATTCATCCGGGTGCGAGGAGGGTGAGTCCGAAGAGAGAGTCAGCAGAGGGCGCTGGGATAGGAGTTGGTTTTATAGGTTTGGGGTAGGCAGTGGAAAGTTACAGAAGCTATAGTTCAGGGCCGTTTTTTGCAAGGGTGGGGGGTGTTGGATCAGGTGGGAGGTGTCACAAGGTCCAGGGTTACAAGGTTGGGTTATCAGTTAAGGCAAGAATGGTTGAAGCAGGAACAATGGCAAAATGTTGCGAGGTCAGTTAACTAGGCACTGCAGTAGCTAGCTACTTTTTTTCTTTTAAGGTTTTCTGGTTACTCCAGACTTTCTGGCTCTGGGAGACCTTCTGGCGGTGTACGTGCAGGTCACAGGGTTGACTATGGCTTAACAGTGGTGTAGCCCATGGTGCAGTCAGTTCAAGGAGCTTGGCACCTACTATTTACCCATAAAAATTAAAAATAAAAAATTTTAAAAAGAAGGAAAGAAAAATACCTTAGTCAAAGATTTGGAGTTAAATATATTAAATTTTAAAATAAAATTTTATTAGGTTCAAAAATATTTGTTGCCAAAGCAATAATATTAATGTAGCCCACATTTACTGAGTAAATTTTAAAAACTAAAAGATGAGCATAAAACAACTAGGCATTTAACTCAAGATTCTAGAGGGGAAAAAAGCAACAAACAATAGGAAGAAGAAATAAATAAAAATAAATGTGAAAATTTATACATTTAAAAGCAAGTATACAAACTTGAAGGTGAAAGTTAATAAGTTTTGAATACATCAAAATGAAAGATGTCTGTTAAGTAAAAGATTCTGAAAAAAGCTAAGACATATGCAATGTATTAAGAGAAGATATTTGCATCATTTATAACTAACAAGTAATATCTAGAAAATACAAGAAACTTCTTCAAATGAACAACAATATCAACTATCACTACACCAAGTGAAACACTCTGGAAGAAAATAAGAAGCAGATTCCAAAAAGTAGAAAGTGTCATGAATGGCAAGTAAGCACATCAATAGATGGTCAACTGCATAATAATTAGTGCTTCACAGGAAAGTCCCAGCTCTTAGAGCTGGCCAGCAAGCTTTGATGTTGGGGTCCGTGAGATCGGCACATCTGCCGGGGGTCTCTTGACCAGAAAGAGTGTCCTAATACCTGGAAGAGAGAGTGCGCGGAAGAAAAGAGAGAGAGAAAAATGGATCTGGAGGTCTGATAAGAGCTATGCTCAGATCAGCAATTTATTCTTTGTGCACAGATGCTTATATATGTTTTTTCATACAGTGACTGACGTAGGTCCCATTACAAAAGTTTTATCAGAAGGGAACAGAAAATTACAAAGTAAGTATGGGGGTAGCATACAGGTTAACCTAAAGATCACTAAACCCAAAACAAACAAAAGATTCTAATCCTATTAAGATTCTTATCCTCTTATCAATGACTACAGTTACAGTAAATAACATCAAGGCGAGCAATAATTTGAGGGGTAGCATTTTTCTAGTAACATGTGAGTGAACACAGAATTTAGTGAGTGCAGGTAAACAGAGTCATAAAACCAGCCCAGAATGGGAACTTCAAGAGACAATAGTCTCGTAAATAGTCACGCAGGCCTCACGCAGACATGCCGTTAGCTCAGTGGATCAAGAATAGGCTTCTGCAAACTCAGGCCTCTATCACTTCCTTCTTTTTTCCTCAGCTCGACTGCCCTCAGCGTGGGGAGAATATGTCCAGGCTCTAACTCCGTCATGGCGGAGACACAGAGGGGTCTCTACGCTGGTGGAGTGATCCCCATACTTTGATATGCAAACACAGGCCATTAGAAACTGGGTTCACCCAAACATGGCGGTTCCTGCCCTCGTCTTCTTGTCCTTGCCCTCACATGTGCCTGGCAACATGGCCGCCCTCAGGTATTCCCACATGTGTAGAACATCATGGCTAGGATGGGAGGTCTGGTTTTTTCCAGGTCTATATGAGTTACATGCCTGGTCAAACCAATCTCCTGAGCCTTATGCAAGTCAGACACCACCTCCTTCAGCCTCCTTATATAAGCAGCCACTTTTCCGAGGCACACAGGGTTTCCGCTTTTGGCTTTGGAATCCCCCTCCCTCTCTCTCTGTTTGGGGGAGCTTTTTCCTTCTTTCTTGCCTTTTAAACTCTCTGCTCCTTAAACTCCACCCCCCGCCACACACATACATACACACTCTCAGAGTGCTTCAATGAAAACAACGAGAAACCATTTTGCCCCCGTCATAGTAAATAATTAGAGAAATCTAATACTACTGTATATTAGCAGGGTTTTGCAGAAAATGACAATCTTCTTGCACTGCAGGTGAAAATGTAAAATGATACAGCCAATCTGGAGAGCAACCTGGGAGTAACAGGAGAAGTGGCATGCGTCTGCACACATCAAGCGTACAGTAGTTCTTCCCAGTATAACCCATGGCTAGTGAGTAGAATTTTGGTTTTGAAGGGAAAATTGCTATCAAGTCCCCAAACAAGGGTGAAGTTGGCAACAGTTTTTACACAAGATTTGTTTTGTTATGCAATCTAGGTACTTGAAACCCTTCCGGATGGTGGGGCTTGGGAGTTTGTATCAGCTTTCCCCAGTCTCACATAGATGCTCAAGGGACCATGTTAGAGGATATATATTGAAGAGATGTACATGGTAGCAGCTGCTTATTTGTAGGGCATGGATAAGTAAAATATGGGGCAGGTATACCACAGAATGCCCCACAGCTGTTAGAAGAGAGAGACCGGATGAGCATTGTGGTAGGCTGGATGACAGTGCTCCAAAAAGGGCTATATCCACGTGTCCAGAACCTGTGCAATTAAGTTGGTGATCTTGAGCTGGGGATGGTGATCTTGGGTTCCTTAGGTGGACCAGTGTGATAACAAGGATCCTTATCAAAGGGAGGCAGTAGGATCAACAGTCAGGAGTGGAAGATGTGATGAAGGAAGTAAGAGATGGGAGTGAAACAAGGAAGCAGTCATGAGCCAAGGAATGCACATGGTCTCAGAACCTCCAGAAAGGACCAGTTCTGCTGACATCTTGACTTTAGCCCAGTGAGACTGATTTTGGCCTTCTGACCTCCAGAACTGTTAAGAGAATAATTTGTGTGTGTGTGTGTGTGTGTGTGTGTGTGTGTGTGTGTGTGTAGGCATAACTAAGAATCTTTATTGATGGACATTTACATTGTTTTCAATCTTACTCTTTTAAATAGATCACAAAATGTAAATATGTCATTGTGCACGTGTCAGTTTGTCTTTAGGATACATTTCTAGAAGTGTCTGGTTAAGGCATATATATTAGTACATTTTTGATAGATTATTTGTAATTTTGCCACATTGCCCTCCAGAGGGTTTGTAACTATTTACATTCCTGCCTGTTCTCCCACAGTCTTGCCAAGATAGCCACCAAGCTTCTGGATTTTTGTCTATCTAATGAGAGAAAAGTAGTTTTTCAGTGTGTTTTTAATTTGCATTCCCCTTGTAAGTCAACATTGATCATCTTTTCACGTGTTAAAAATAACTTGCAGTTCTTTTGCTGTGAACAATCTGTTCATATTCTTTGCTCATTTTTCTACAGGGTTGATGGTCTTATTGATTTGTAGGAGTTCCTTATGTAAGAGATTAGCCCTTTGTAATAGGAATTGTGAATTTTAGCAAAATATTTGTGACTTCTAACCCAGGTTATCATTTGTTTCTTTGCTTTGCCTACAGGGGTGTGTGTATGTGTTTATGTGTTTGTGTGTGTGTGTCTGTTGCCATGCAGGATTTGTATAGTCACTGTAACTATACAAATCATTGTATGTATACATACACATACATATGTATATATAACAATGATTGTACAGTGATGTGTATATAATCATTATAGTGATTGTATAGTGATATAGGCTCCATCTCAGCCTATGGAACCTCTGGATGCATCATATCACTATACATATATGTATAGATATCACTATGCAGGTATAGAATATAATATGTATACATATCACTATACAATCATTGTTATGGCTTCTGAATCTTAGTTAATAGACTTTTCCACTTACAAGTTACAAAAGAATGTGATGTTTTAGAGAATTTTTTTTTAGAAAACATGTATACATATTACTATACAATCTTGTTATGGCTTCTGAATTTTAGGTAATAGACTTTCCCAGTTACACATTATTAAAAAAATGTGCTATGTTTTAGAGATTTTTTGTTGTTGTTATTTGAAGCCACTAACTTTGTAATAAATTATTATAGCAGCAACAGGAAACTAACATAAGCAACAATGTGGATAGATTTTAAAATCAAACAGCTGAGTAAAATAAATTTAAAAACATATATTTTTTCTAAGATACACACAGACCCCAGGACTGTAAGAAGTGTATTCAGGAAAAGGGAATGGGAGTGATGATGATGGTAGAGTGAAAAGACAAAATAATTAAATTAATTACACTGTCTTGTCCAGAATAACTGTGATATAAGCCATAAAGCAGAGAGTATAATTAACACATCTCTGCATCTGAGATCTCCCATAACACTTCTTCTATCATACTGTAAACAAACAAAGAAGGAAAACAATGGAATAGAATTGGCATGAAAAACGCAGAGCTGGTTCTGTGGGAAGACTTAGGAAAACGCTGGTTTCTGTGACCACAAAGAAAGGGAAGAAGACACATTATCATTTGGTGTAAAAAATTGGTTTGGCCACAGATACAGAAGATACTTAGAAATTAAATACTACTTACAACATTAAGCACATAAATGGAATATTCAAATGTAGTAAATCTTTTTTGGGGAGAATTATAAATTACCAAAATTGATCCAAGGAATGGCTTAAAAAGCCTCAATTAGGTGGAAAATCAAAGAAGAATTTATAATGTTCTCCCAAATCTAAACCTCCAGAAGCCAGATCCAGAGATTTCAATAAAAACTCAACTTCATCAATATTTTTAATAAATAGGTGAGTCCTTAATCTGTTCTGGAACTTAGAAAATGACAAAAACCTTTTGTCCTACCTGTAATAGCAAGCCTAGGTAAGACTAGCAGTATGATAAAGAGGAATTCCTATTTAAGAAGCAAGTGACCTGTATCCATAGGCTACTCCACAGGCTCCATAGGCTGGGATGGGGTCTGTATCTATTCATAGGCTACACCTATAGGCTCCATCCCAGTCTAGTGTCTGAGCCAATTCTGACTGCATATAGCCCCAGTCTACTCTTCCCCACCTCTACAATCCAAGACAGACTTTACCTTTGTGACTTTCATAGTTTCAGGATGAAGAGGAGGCAGGGCTGACCACTGAACACCAACACCGTTTCCTAGCAATCAGAGCTCCCCACGTCGCACACGGTTCACCTCATCCCCCAAATAGCTTCATTTTCATGTCAAGGATTCTGTCTTTGTTCCTGCCAACCTGTCCATTTATAGTCCAGGGTTTCCTGACTTGGTGACTACGGACAGCTAGAAGGTTGCAGGCATCAACAGCAAGGGATTTGAGAATGCTTTCTTATACCAAATGTTATCTGTAGATTGAATATCTTATACACATAAGTGTGGCTGTTTTTCCAAATGAACTTCTATCAGTCCGAGTTCAAGTGAGAGATGGAAACCACATAGTAATGCAAAGCAAGAGAAGTTTAATGTAAAGAATTATTCGACAGTGATAGAAAAATAACTATAACAATGTAAAGAGAACTTTCAAGGGTATCTGAGGATTGAAGGAGAGTACCCAAGGAAGGACAACTTGGAAAGAGGGTTTACCCCCTAAGGCTGGGGTTCAGATCTTGTTGGAGAAGGTGTGTTTGCAGTCCACCAGATGTCAGAGAAGCCTGATATTTTCCAGGACAAGAGCTGGTCCATAGCTGCTGGACAAATAGGATGCAATCTCTTGGAGCAGAGGCAAACTGAAGCTGTGGCTGAGTGCACAGTCGGGCCACTGCCGGGGACGCGAGGCCTGGAGCACACAGTGCCTGTGTTGCAGGCTGTGAGAAGGTGGCTACAGGCTCAGGATCAGATCAAATAGTCAGCAAGAGACTGGGCCTCTGGACAGGTGGTAGGGGCAGGGCACAGCAGGATGGTCCTATACGTAGTACCACTAATGGATTACGCAGCTGGAGCAAGAAGAAGAAAAGTAGCATACCAGAATCAGGAAGAGAAACTCGCTTTCTTCTGCAATTCTGCTCCAGTGGCATCTGCTAACAAAGCTTAGCACTGTGCTCACCGTAAAGGAGAAATGCTTAAAGGGTCCAGTGCATGTTTGTAGAGCAGCTGTGGAAGAAACCTGGAATGAAGAGGTAATACATTGAAAACTGGTATAGCACTGGTAGAATTAGCGAAATACAAATTTATGTCAAAACTCTGCTAATTCCTAGTGGATTTTTATTGTTACGTATTTTTGATGAATAGATTTTTATTGCTATATATTTCAGATATAAAGAAGGTGACAATTAGCACGTGGGGAGTCCACACGACATTTTGATATTAAACGTGGGTTCTTGTTCTTGACAAGGGGGGAAAATGCTGCTCTAGCAAGATTGCAATGATGAACCCCAGGTGATGCCCACCTGTTGGCTTGACTCTAAAACAGCATCTTCCGGTCCAGCTGTCAGGTTTCTGTAACTCGTGCTATTAACTCTAGTGTGACTCATTTGCATAAATTATGGTTGTAATTTCTGAGCTCCTGGTGTATCACTTCTTGACCTTCTAAGTCCCAGGATGCAATCAGCCCTGCAAATACCTGATTTTTTCTCAAACTACCTATTCATTTATCTCAAAAAGCAGTCTGGCCATTTGTCCTTCTCACGAGCTAGGACAGTTAATTGAATGAACGAGTGAATGAATGAATGCCTGTCCCCGTCCTCCATGACTTCGAGAATTATTATTAAAAATGTGTATAAAGCATGTGTGGAAGTGTACAAAGTAGCGTAAATCATCATAATTGCTATTACTAATACCAGCACTTTTAAATGAGGCTTTCTTTGCATTTCAGTAGATCTCATTTGCAAATGGTGCTTTTTTTTAAAGTGGTTTCTACTTTTATAACCAAGCTCAATGGTAACTAAGCAATTCAGAAATTCTGTGACATCTACATTATCGACAAGACTCTGTCATTAGACTCTGCTTACTTGCAAACCCACGTCTTAACATTCAGCTATAGCAACATGCTGTCCCAGATGCCAAATCACCTGGTTGGGAAGTTAGAAACCATCTCACATTGCATCTAAGAACTCTGACCTGAATGACATTTTCCAGGAAGCAGGTGAGAGTAGGGGAGAGGAAAGAAGAAGGGAGAATTAAGAGCAAAAGTTGGTTTCGTTTAAACTGAAACAAGCAGGCCAGCTGACACTGTGCTAAGTGAGCTGGCTCACTTTGCAGGTTAACGTTTTTCCTTAAACTCATTTTTTTTTTTCCGGTAAAAGAAAAAAGAACAAGACAACTCCGGGATACAAATTGTGAAACTTGTAATGATGATGTGATACCTTCATTTGGTTAAAATGCATGACAATATAAGTCAGGACAACCTTTGGCTGACACAAATGAGGAGTTATGCTCAAGTGCACAAAAGCTTTCCCATGAGCCACTTGTTTTTGGTTTTAATAAGGCTTCATCTCTTTAAGTGGATTACCAGTAAATTCTTCTGCTAGTTAATGCTAGAAAACAAATGGAAAGCTTGAGGTTTTTCCCCACAGGATGGCTATTTCTAATATCAAGATTGTCACAGCCATTGGGGGGATGGGAGTACAAAGGCAAGAGAAAGCATCAAAAAGTGTTTTGGGGTCTGGAAGTAACATGAAGAAACTCGTGCTTAAAGAATACACTTCCCATCCAAGTACTTACCAGACCTGACCCTGCTTAGCTTCCAAGTACCTTTTTCTTTGAATTTTTGGCTTGCATTTTTATTAAAATATATTATATATATATAAAGTATATTACATATATAAAGATATATATATATATAAAGGAGAATATGTTTGCAGGCTGTTGATGTACACAGCTAAGCAGCCTAAAAAACTGATGTCATAATTCAGGTAGAAAAGGCCTCAGAAGTTCACTAGTCAAGCCCCTTTCTAGTACAAAGGAGGAAACTGAGCCCCGGAGGTTGGAGAGGAATTTGTCTAAAATCTCTTACCTGATTGTTGGCAGAGCTATGTCTAGTGAACAATCTAAGAGATTTTGGCTACTATTCTTTTCACCAAATGTCACTGAACTTTAGAGGGACATGGCATTCTTATTTTTAATGTTTTCTGTTTTGAGGTGATCTAAGAGTTGCAGATCCCATGGGGTTATTTTTTCGGGGGGCGGATCTTAGTTATAAATGTTCTTTTCTCTAACTGCAACCTCCTTACAGGCTTCCTCTCTCTTTCCTCCAACTCTACTTCAGTTTTTTTGTTTGAGATAGAGCCTCACTCTGTTGCTCAGGCTGGAGTGCAGTGGCACCGTATCAGCTCACTGCAACCTCCATCTCCTGGGTTCAAGCAATTCTCCTGCCTAAGTCTCTGGAGTAGCTGGGATTACAGGTGCGCACCACCACGCTTGGCTAATTTTTTAATATTTTTAGTAGAGACAGGGTTTCAGCATGTTGGTTAGGCTGGTCTCAAACTCCTGACCTCAGGTGATCTACCCGCCTCAGTCTCCCAAATTGTTGGGATTATAGATGTGAGCCACCACGCCTGGCCCAGTTGTCTTTCTTTTCCTTCCTTCCTTCCTTCCTTCCTTCCTTCTTTCTTTCTACCTGACTGTTGCCTGGGCTAGAGTGCAGAGATCTCAGCTCACTGCAACCTCTGCCTGCTGGGTTCAAGCAATTCTCGTGTCTCAGCCTCTCAAGTAGCTGGGAATACAGGCACACATCACCATTCCCAGCTAATTTTTGTATTTGTAGTAGAGACAGGGTTTCACCATGCTGGCCAGGCTGGTAAACCTGGCCACTTGAACTCCTGGCCTCAAGTGATCCTCCTCCCTCGGCTTCCCAAAGTGCTAAGATTACAGGCATGAGCCACCATAGCAGCCTACCCCAGTTGTTTTCTAATCAATCATACATAACAGTTTTGTGACATTAGACATATTAGCTATTTTGTGTCTCAATTTCCACTCTAATATAGAGAAAATAATAGCACCTACCTCATAGGGTTGTTATAAAGAAAAAAATTAGTTCATATATGTTTATATAATACTTAGCACCTGGCATATAAATGCTATATACATTTTAGCTATTTTTAGAGACAAAAATATAAAAGAAAGAGTCCTATTCTGAAAAGTTTATGACACCTGAACCTGATAAAGACTTGCTTTAAGGTCCTGAAGTTAACCCTATTCTTAAGGACTGCATAGTGAGCCTCCAAAATACACATGGAGTATTGCAGGGGAAGGTCTAGGATGGAAAAGAAGGAAGGAAATGCCAGCTGGGAGGTTGGGTGAATAAGAAGGTGAGAGATTAGAGAGAGGGAGAGGCCCATTTGAAGAGCAAAGAGCAGCAACTCTTTTGCTCCCAAGGAGTGTGTGTGTGTGTGTGTGTGTGTGTGTTTTCTAGGTATGGTATTATGATCACAACTAAGACATCATATTCATGTGATGCTCAAATCTCCAACTGCTGACCTCTTATCTGAGTAAAAGTTCTGTGTCTCTGACAGTCTGTGAGGCATCTTCCCAGGAATATCCAGCTATTCACTCAGCACAACACGAGTTCATTGTCTTAGAGCTACCTCTGTTCAAAAACTGTCTGCCATCGGTAACACCTTTCCTCCAATCATTTAGGCTTAAGATCTGTAAATTTATTTGCAACTCTTTACTCTTAAAATTTAAGTTGTGATGTATGCTAGGTAAGTGATTATGAGTAGGCTATTTATGTTTCTGATCTTTGTATACTTATTCGTAAATCGTAGTCAATTTACTACCATATAACAGTAGTTGAAAAGAATACCACCCCTACTAGTATTAATAGTGATGTGGTAGAATAGTATTAATATTAGTAAGACTAAGTATATAGTATTAGAAATACAATAACGTAGTAGTGATAATAATAATGGCTAACATTTATTCAGTTCTTTGTATTTTCTCATTTAATCCTCATAATCACTCTATGAGGCAGGTTGTATTTTTATCCTTAGGTCACAGAACAAGAAAATGAGGCTATGGAGGCTCATTCGCATGTTTAGTAAATGTTTACTGGTTCTCCAGTCTGTGCCAGGAACTTTTCTAGAAGCTTGAGATTCACCAGTACAGAAGACAAGGTCCTCACTCTTATAAAACGTACAACCTAGTGGGGGAAACCAAGTCAACAAATGAAACGATTATAAACTGTGAAGAGTCCTGTGAAGTAAACAAGAGTCTTGTGAGAGGGACTAATAGGTGACTTGGCCTATTACATAATTCATGAAGACATCAGGAGCAAGATGACCTTTAAGCTGAGACATAGGATGAGGAGGATTCAACCCTGAAAAGGACTGAGGGGCGAGTGCCAAGGCCTCTGAGCAGGAAGGAGCTGGCGTACTTGAGAGACTTAAAGATAGGCAGGGCCTGAAGAAAAGTAGGGACAGGGATGTTGGGGAGGATGAGGATGGGGAGGAGGGGCGTGGCCTAGAACATGGAGGTCCCCATGCACCATGGCTAGCAGTTTGGAGTTTTATTCTCACGCAATGGCAAAGCTGAATGCAGTGAAAGCTAAGCAGTGAGTGACTGATCTCAGTTAAAATCTAAATATCCCTCTGGCTTTATTGTGGTGAAAGGCTCATAAGGGCGTATGTGACAAACCTAGGATACTAAATAGGCACCGATTGCAGTAGTTGAAGCAGGAGATGACGGGGCTGGGGCCAAAAGAGCAAGTGGAGATGGATACAAGGGGATAGGTGGGGCCTATTTTTGTGCTGGGAGCTGTAGAGGAAAGCGAGGAGAAGGGAGGAGACAGAAAGATGTTTCTAGCTTAAGCAACTGGGTAAATGGCAGTGCCAATAACTGAGTTAGGAGGACCAGAGTAGTAGAAACAGGTGTTGAGAAAGAGAAATGGGACAGGCAATCAAGAGTTCTCTTTTGGCCATGAAAAAAAGAAGATGATCCAAATGAAAAGGTCAGTGAGACACTTGAATATATCTGGATGAAGAATCTGGCTGGAGGTAAAAATATGGGATTCTCTGCATGTACACAGTGTTTATTCTCATGCAGTGGCAAAGCTGAATACAGTGAAAGCTGAGCAGTGAGTGACTGGTCTCAGTTAAAATCTTAAATATCCCTCTGGCTTCATTGTGGTGAACCATTGGCCTGCAGGAGAAAATATCCGTAACAGAAGAGAAGGCAGTTCTGGTCTGAGCCCTGTGGAGCCCAGAGGTTTCTAGGACAGGCAGAAGAGAATAACACAGGGATGTGAGAAGTGAAGCTTGTCCCACAGCACCCAGTGAGTAAGGAACTGAGCTGTGACTGCCGAGTCAACGTTTGTGAGGAGTCCTGCAGAGTGCCCCGCCCCCAGCAGCCTCAATTACTGTAATAGTCTCTTCTACCTCAAGCTCTTTGGTCTGACTTTCAAGGCCAGCTTTGACTCCTCCCTCCTTCTCCAACTACTTCTGACACCACAAATGTTCCTAAACACTCCACAACTTACAAAGCTCTAGATGCTTGGAGGATGCAATTTTATGTAACAGTAACCATTGCAATGATAATATTCGTTCATTCAACACATGTTGAGTGCGTGCTGTGGGCCAGGCCCCCTTCAAACCCCTAAGGAGACTGCAGAGAACAAAGTCTCCACTCTTGTGGGTTGATTGGGAAGGGGACTTCTCTGGTCTGTTTTTTTTCATAGATCCTTTATTGGTCATACTCATTTCCACCTCTACAAATGTTCCCTCCATCCTTCTCAGCCTCTTTCCTCCCCTCCACTTATCCAAATCCTCAGTTTTCCATAGAAGCCAGACAGGCTGAAAATAGCATGTTACGTTCCCACATGTGGGCACTGATATATCTAAACATAAACACTACCTTATCACCTCTATGCCTTCCCACAGGGATACACACCTACCTACTGAGAGACCTCCAAACAGAGACATCAACATAGAAACCTCCGCAGAGATAACCAGATCTCCATATGCAAACTCATGCAAAAAGAAATCTAGAGAGACAGATGCCCAGAAGAAGAGGGGTGTGAGTATAAGCTTTGGTGAGTAAAACCAAAGTGTGAATTTGGGGGAAATGGGTACTGTAGAGAAAATGAACAGGGCTAGAGGAGATGGAGGAGAGGGTACATAAATGGTCAACAAAGCAACTTTAGGACACCCAGACAGAATGGTAAGCTTGGATAGCCCCTAAAGGGCTTTCGGTGGTATTCTGAACTCCCATGCCTGGCCCGTTATCTACTGCCAAGATGAAAAGGAGAGGGATAGCCAAGTTCAGAGCATTTCTCAGGAGCCCAAGTTCAGGGGAAGGCTCCTGCAAAGAAGGTCAGTTCATCTCCATCCAGCACAGGCTATATTAGGGAAATTTCACTGGGTGTTAACCTATTTAACACTAAAGCCTTCTCAACTACGTAGATTAGTCTAATGCTCTCTGATGGGGTTACCTAGGTAATTCTCTCCTTCGCTTACCTACGGCTAACAAACAACTTCCATTAGCACAAGTGACCTGGTCAATTAGTGGATTGTGATTAGTACACGCGAAGGCTCATCTGTGTGAAACAGTGGGACACTGATTAGTTTCCTTCTGTTCCAGCAGATGGAGCTACCGCCTGGAAGGACTCAATGTGCTTCAGTGCCTGATGCCCACTCCTCAAAAAACAAAACAAAACCCAAAACAAGAAGCGGCGTAGAGAGAAAGGAAAATTACCAAAAGGAAAAATTACTTGGTCTAGAATTATTTTGTGACTGTCCAAGTACCTGCACCAGTGTCTGACCAATAATGCATATTCAATAGTGAGTGAATATATGTGACATAATCTGATGACCAGACGGTAGCTTGAGTTTAGAATAGTAATTCTGTCCTCCTTTTTCTGCTTTGTTTTTCTCTCCTCTCCCTTTGATCTTTGTATATTTATGTCCTTTGGACACCCACCTCCATCAAAATGTCATAGAAAAATTCTGTGAAATTTGACTGCAGGGTCAAACTGATGTCAAACGGAGGTGTGGGGAAAGGCATGTGATAAGAATAGCCCCACTGAGGTTCCCACCTGTTTCCCATGCCGTAGCACTAGGCCCTAGGCAGTGTTTCTCAAAGTGTTTCCCCAGTCCTCTGCATCAGTATCAGCTGGGTTGTTTGTCAAAAATTCCAATTCCCAGGCCACGCCCCAAAGAATCTGATTCAGAGCTTCTGGACTGGGGCACTCCAAGTAGTTTTGTAAAACGCAGCTTGAGAATCTCACTCATAGATTAAGGAGAGCGAGCAGTCTTTTATCCTTCATCCTGAAATTAAAGAGTACTGAGTACTGAAAACTGAAAACCGCTAGATTTTCATAACTCATTTTGGCGGCAAAATCTGATCCATGAAGTGACATCAAACTATAAATGATCTTTATTTATTTCATATAAAGTGGATATTCACATACTTTACTGCAGAAATATTAGCGTGTTTGATTAGAAGTAGCTCTCTCTGACCCTACTGGGTATGTATGGTATGTACACTGTATTGACCTGTCTTTTGAAAATCCAAGAATTCTTGAATTCAGAAACACACTTGGTTTTAGTGTGTTTCTGAATTCAACCCACACTTGGGTTCAAGTAAAGGGCACCTGCACTAAATCCTCATGTCCAGTCTATAGGTGGTGTTCGAAGCAGTTCTATTTGGGTCTGATTTTTTTTTTAAACTAACGAAAGGAATGTTGGTTTGGGAGCCAGAAGACATCATCTTTCTGGGCTTTGATTCTCTGACCTGAGAAGGCGATGACATTTAAAGTCTTCTGTCTCTAAAATTTTGATTTCCACACCTTCTTGCTTTCTTAAGAAATGTTCAGACATTACTGCCATAAAGATTAGATCGTTGTGTATTTTTATTTGTATTAAAAATTTAGAAAGGTGAAACTCTTTTTCTTTCTCATAGATTTCCAGACAGATGCTTGGCTGACATTTCTCTCAGTGGTGTGAAAGGACATTTACCCAGATTTTACAGATATTTTGATAGATTATTGCACTCAACAAAACTGCAATGAAACTACTAAAATACAAAAGCAATTGCAAACACCAGAGAGTGCTATAAAACATTGTGGAAGAGAGTATGGTTTATGTTAATTATAGAGGACTAAAGAGATGTAGAATGAGAGAGATGAAAAAGCCTCCACTACCAGTGGGTCTTAGAGTGTAATCAGTCCGAGGGGCAGCAAGCTGCCTGCTAGCAGAATCCTTATGATCCCAAAATCCACGTGGCTGGGGCCTCTCTCTAGTCCTTTCTACAGTAATTAATATTTAAATGATCACCCTAAAGCCCTGTCAAGTACTGAAGCAAGATTTTGAAAAATAAAAAACCCCATAAAACACAAAATAGAACAAAACAATGAGCTCTGAGTTTGCTCTGTTGAAAGCAATGGGTTGAAGCCTGTCTCCCCATGATACGAATGTTGAAGTCCTAACCTCCAGTACCACAGGGTGTGACCTTATTTGGAGATGCAGACATCACAGAGGTAATCAAATTAAAATGAAGTCATTGGGATGGGCCCGAATCTGTTACAACTGGCAGTTTGGACACAGACACATTCAGGTGGAACACCATGTGAACATAAAGGTGATCATCTACAAGTCAAGGGGAGAGGCTGGAACAGATCCTTCTCTCATAGGCCTCAGAAGGAACCAACCTGGTCAACACTTTGATCTTGGACTTCTGGCCTCCAGAACTGTGAGACAACAAATTTGTGATCTTTTGTTACAACAACCCTAGCAAAATGCACTGCAACACCCGATTTCTAATCTGATGGCAAAGGGAGGCATCTACAATCTACATCTTGTACATTTGGGTAGTCATTTCACCACTGGCTTCATTTATGTCCTATTCTTTGTTTTCCATTTGTTTCATTTTTCTAATTTTATCTTCTATTTTTAAAAAAGTTTACCTTACTAGATGTAACTTTATAAGCTGCCTGAAATTCTTCTTAGGTTTAGACATGATATAAATTGGTAAATAAAGATTATCTGACCTTAAGCACATGTAGCTCATACATGGTTGGGATGAAACGACTAAATAGCAAAATATTAATTTATAAAACAAATTAAGCAGCAAATAAATTAAATTATAAAATCCAACTCTTCTGGATCATTGGAGGAGGAACTCTAAGGGATGACAAAAATTTCATAGAGCAAATGATTTCTGCACTCTGGGAAATAATTCTTCAGGCAGTGTATACCACTTTAAAATGATGCTTAAGTCACCAAAACATCAGGCCTGGCTTTAACTTTTCACAACACAGAGCAAAGTGAGAGGAAGATCACTTCTAGATGGAGTATAGCAGCAATTTTGTGAAGTGTGTAAGGAACATGGCCATTTACTGAGCATCTGCTATATAGCAGGCACTCTGCTAGACATTTGTTATGGAATGAATAATTTACTCTATATAATAAACTTGCAAGGATATATTTTATAACACTCCTACTTAAAACCAATAAATATGAGGCTCAGAAAAGTAAATTAACTTGTCTAAGAGCAAGTAATTAGTAAAAAGTTGAGTTGGGATTTGGTATGAAGAAAAATCTGACCTAAACTTGACAATATTTCTACTTCTCCAAATTGCTTCCTTAAAGTGTTTGGTTCTCTTCAATACACTTCCAAATTATCAATACCTATAGAAATATCTGATATAAAGTCTTAGTTTAAACTAGAACATTTAGAAATTTTAGGCCCAGAGACTAAAAAATATGTGAAATTAGTATAAAAGTATGGTCCGGGTGTGGTGGCTCATGCCTGTAAGCCCAGCAATTTGGGAGGGCAAAGTGGGCGGATCATGAGGCCAGGAGATTGAGAACATCCTGGCCAACATGGTGAAACCCGTTTCTACTAAAAACACAAAAATTAGCTGAGCATAGTGTTGTGTATCTGGAATCCCAGCTACTCAGGAGGCTGAGGCAGGAGAATCACTTGAACCTGCGAGGTGGGGGTTGCAGTGAGCTTAAATTGCACCACTGCACAGCAGTCTGGGTGACAGGGTGAGACTCCATCTCAAAACAAAACAAAACAAAAAAAAGTACGTAAAAATGTTTGTAAAGAAATGATGATGCCTTCATAGACCCATGTGGCATGTAAAACATGTGGGTCACAGAGGAAAATTAAGAAAAAAAATATGCAATCAAATAATAAAAGTGGATTACTCCAGGCTATACGTTTTACCAATTTCTTAGTGAGAAGAGATTAGTAGTTAATTATAGACCACTTTCTATATTAAGTCTAGATATTACATTCTAATCCTTATAAAGTAGGCTGTGGAAGAACGAATAATTACCCTCCAATACCCATTCTCTTCATCTCATAAGAGAATTTGTGGTTGCCCAGGTAAAGCTTTTATTTTTCAGCACTCTTTGCAGATGTGTATGGCTATGGACTCAGTTATGGTCAATGGACCATGAGTAAAGGTCCTGTGTGACACTGTTTGCTGTGCTCTTAAAGCGAAGGGATGTGCCATCTCATCCCCTGTGCTCCCTTTGTTGGCTGGGAAGCTGGCAGGGTGATAGGAGTTAAACCAGCCATTATGGACTTTCAGATGGAAACCACTGGTTAAGGATGAGAGAACAAGAAAAATAAGAGCCTCAAGATTGTGTGGCTCATTTACCAGCCTGAGTTGCCAACCTGCATTTTTGTATTGCAGGAAAATAAAGTGTGTGTTTTTAAAGCCACTGTTATTTTGAGTCTCATTGTTACTGCAGCCAAACCAATATTCTAACGAATAAACTATAACTAAGAATTAAACAGAGCACTCCATTCCCCAAATCTCCTGGATATGAATGTATGCAAAAATTCTCCATGTAGAACTGTATACTTTATTTTTGTATCCATATTATGGTCCATTTTCTCCCAACAACTAGTTAGGCCTTGTCATTTCCTTGGTTTCTAAACTCTCTTCAGCGAAAAGTATGCCAGGGGATTCTGGCTTCTAATGTTGTCTTAGGATCCAGAAACCTTGGGTCATTTCTTTTAAGTGCAGAATAAGCACAATTGGGAAAGTGAAGACACCATAGGATGATCTACTACTTATTAGTGATTTTGTTTATTCCCAAACAGTCCAAAAAGGGTCTGGAAATTTCTGCCGTAATCTGACTTATATGAGCCCTTTGAAACCTGGGCAGCATGTTGGATCAGGAGTTTCTCAGACTTGTCTGAGGTTTTTAGATATAGTACATGGGCAGCTTCCTGAAGAGGGGTGCAGGGGAAGCATGTGTGTGGAGGAGGTGTTACAACCAGAATTCCCCTGTAGTCCCCTTTTCTAAAATAAGGTTTAGAGAAGATGTGGGAGGAGTCCCCCCAAACCACTAAAATATCTCAGTTGTAGAACTGATGACTCTTTGGTGAGCACACAAAGCCAACAGCTTTAAGTTCTATAGTCCATTTTGATGAAGAAAGAAAAAGTAAAAGGGCATTTACCCAGTTTCTGTGGATGATTGAACAGGCTATTGCACTATGCAAAACTAGCAAGTACTAAGCAAATGCTAGAAAGCTTATTGCAAAGTTTGAAGCAGAGTTAGTTTCAGGTAGGATCAGGAATTGCACACAGCCTCTTGAATTCTTTGTCTTCACTTTATATATCCCGTAGCAGAACACAAGACGTCAGCCTCATATAATGGATGCTAGAGTTTGGGGGGCAAGGTGGGATGGAGAAGGCAAGGAGACCACCTGGGGATATTAGCTATATCCTGCCTTACAAGAAATGCTATAGGAGTTCTTCAAGTTGAAACAAACAACAAACAAACAAAAGGCTAACAACCTGAAAACATATGAAAGTATAAAACTCAAATATAAAGTCATAAAGTCATAAAACACTGTAAAATAAGAATATAGTCAAATTCCGAATACTCTGATATTGTAATGTAGGTGCAAAAATAACTTTCAACTCAAGTATAAAAGTTAAAAGACAAAAGTATTAAAAATAACTATAGCTATAATAATTTGTTAATGATACATGATACACAGTAGAGGTAAATTGTGACATCAATAACATAAAATATGGGGAAAGAAAGTTAAAGTGTAAAATTTTTCTGAATTTGATGACTTACTTTTACAGTGAGCTTCGTATTTTCATATGTTTTCATGTTATTAGTTAGCATCTTTTCATTTCAACTTGCAGAACTCCCTATAGCATTTCTTGTAAAGCAGGTCCAGTGGCAGTGAACTCCCACATGCAGCTGAAGTTGAGTTGTTTTCTGTTTAAAATAGACTATTATAATTACAAGATGCTTTATGTAAGCCTCATGGTAAGCACGCCCCGCAAAAAAAAAAAAACAAACACAAAACTGTAGTAGATACACAAAAGATAAAGAGAAAGGAAGCAAAGCATATTACCATACTATGTTATATATAATATAATATAACAAGACCATTATATTATAAAAGAGATCAACAATAGAGGAAGAATGGAACAAAGGAACTACAAAACAGTCAGAAAACAAAGTGGCAGTAGTAAGTTCTTGCCTATCAATAATTACTTTAAATGTAAATGGCTCAAATTCTCAAATATAAAGTCTTAAAGTGGCTGATCAATTAAAAAAAGACTTCATTATATGCTGCCTACAAGAGACTCACTTTAGCTTTAAAAACACATACAGGCTGAACATAAGTAGATGGGAAAAAATATTGCATGAAAATGGTAACCAAAAAAGAGCAGGGGTGTCCATACATATATGAGATGAAATATACGTTGTCAAGAACTGTCACAAGAGCCAAGGAAAGTCACTATATAATAATAAAGAGACAGATTCATCAAGAGGATATAACAAGTGTACATATATATGCACCCAACATTGGAGTACCTAAATATTCATATATTAAGCAAGTATTAAAAGAACTTAAAGAAATAGACAGCAATAAAATAATAGTAGGGGACTTCAGTACCTGACTTTCAACAATGGATAGATCATCCAGACAGAAAATCAAAAAGAAAACAGCAGGATTGAACAATGCCATAGGCCAAATAGAATTAATATACATGTACAGAACATTCCACCCAACAGCAGTAGAAGACACATTCTTTTCAAGTGCACATGGAATATTCTCTAGGATAAATTGTATGTAGGTCACAAAACAAATTTAAGAAAATTAAACTCCTATCAAATATATTTTCTAACTACAATAGTATGAAACTAGAACCCAATTATAGGAGGAAAATTAGAAAATACACAAATTATGGAAATTCAACAACACACTCTTGAGCAATGAATGGGTCCAAGAAAACATTTTTTAAAATCTTGAGACAAATGAAAATGGAAACACAACATACCAAAACTTATAGGATGAAACAGGAACAGCTAAAGAGAGAAGTTTATAGTAATAAATACCTACATAAAGGAAGAAGAAAAATCTCCAATAAATAATCTAAATGTACACTTCAAGGAACTGGGAAAAGGAGAACAAACTAAGCCCAAAGTCAGCAGAAAGAAGGAAATAATAAAGACCAGAGCAGAAATAAGTAAAATAGAGGCTAGAAAACCAGAAGAAAAATTCAATGATACTAACACTTGGTTTTGGGAAAAAATAAAAAAAATTAAGAAACTAGCTAAATAAACTGAAAAGAGAAAGAAAATTCAAGTAAATAAAATTATAAATAAAAAGGAGATATTACAACTGATATCACAGAAATGCAAAGAATCATAAGCGATTACTATGAACAATTATATACTAACAAATTGGATAATCTAGAAAAAATGGATAATTCCTAGAAACATACAATCTACCAATACTAAATGATGAAGAAGTAGAAAAGATATACAGACAAAAAACAAGTAAGGAGATTGAGTCTGTATTTGAAAACCTTTCAGTGAAGAAAAATCCAGGACCTGATATTTTCACTGATGAACTATATCAAATATTCAAAGAAGAATTAATGCCAATCCTTCTCAAAGTCTTCCAAAAAATTAAAGAAAATTGAACACCTTCAAACTTACTTTATAAAGTCAGCATCACCCTGATACGAAAGCTGGAAAAAGACACAACAAAAAAAAAATTATAAGCCAAGAGGAACAATGATGTAAAAATCCTCAATAAAATACTAGCAAGCCATATTCAACAGCATATTAAAAAGATCATACACCATGACCAAGTGTGGCTTATTCCTGAGATACAAAGATGGCTCAACATACACAGATCAATATATGTGATACACCACATTAACAGATTGAATAATAAAAATAATATAGTCATGTCTATAGATGCAAAAAAACCCACATTTGATCAAATTCAACATCCTTTCATGATTAAAACTCTCAACAATGTAGGTATAGAAGGCTGTACTTCAACATAACAAATGCCATATATGACAAGCACACAGATACCATAACACTCATTGGTGAAAATTTGAAAGCTTTTCCTCTAAGATTAGGAATAAGATAAGGATAGTCACTCTCAGCACTTCTATTCAAGATAGCATTAGAAGTCCTAGCCAGAGCTATTAGGCATGAAAAAGAAGTGAAAAACATAAAATCATAAAGAAAAAAGTAAAATCACATGATCACATGATCTTATATATAGAAAACAGATCACATGATCTTACATATAAAAAACTTCAATAACTACACCAAAAACAAACAAACAAACAAAAAGAACCCCAAAAAGCTGTTACATAAATACATTTGGTAAGGTTGTAGGACACAAAATCAACATACAAAAATTAGTAGCATTTCTGTACACCAACCATGAACATCCAAATAAAAATCTAGAAAACAATCCCATTTTCAGTAGCATAAAAATATTTGGAAATGATTTTAACCAAAGAGATGAAAGATTCCTACACTGAAAACTATAAAACATCTATGAAATAAATTGAAGAAAAAAATTGGAGATATCCTGTGTTCATGGATTGAAAGAATGGATACTGATAAAATGTCTACATTACCCAAAGTGATCTATAGATTCAATGTAATCTCTATTAAAATTTCAATGATGTTCATTACAGAAATAGAAAAAACAATCCTAAAATTCATATGGAACTACAAAAGACCATAAATAACCAAAACAGTCTTGAGCCAAAAGAACAAATCTGGAGTCATCACATTACCTCATTTCAAAATATACTACAAAGCTATTGTAATCAAAAGGGTATAGTATTGGCACAAAAACAGGCATATAGGTTAGTGGAACAGAATAGAGATCCTGGAAATAAATCCACACATTTATAGTCAATGATCTTCAACAAAGGTGCCAAACACAATAGGCAAATGACAGTCTCTTCAGTAAATGGTGTTGGGAAAACTAGATGTCCACATACAGAAGAATAAAATTAGGCATTTATCTCAAAATGGATTAAAGTTTAAACTTGAGACCTGAAATTGTAAAACTACTAGAATAAAACACAGAAAAAAACTTCTTGACATTGGTGGGCAGGGCAATGATTATTTGAATATGACCCCAAAAGTATAGGCAACAAAAGCAAAAACAGATAAATGTGATTGCATCAAACTCAAAAGCTTCTGAACAATGAAGAACATAATTGACAGACAGAAGAGACAACCCACAAAAATGGGAGAAAATATTTGCAAACGATTTATCTGGTTTTGGGTTAATATCTAAAATATAAAATGAACTCCAACAACTCAATAACAAAAGAATAGAAACACAAATTACCCAATTAAAACATAGGCAAAGGACCTCAATAGACATTTCTCAAAAGAAGACACACAAATGTCCAACAGATACAATAAAAAAAAGCTCAACATTACTAATCATCAGGGAAATGCAAACCAAAATCACAAGGAGATCTCACTTTATACATGTTAAAATGGCCATTATCAAAAAGACAAAATGTAAAAGTGTTGGTGAGTATGTGGAGAAAAAGAACTTTGGTACACTGTTGATGGGAACATAAATTGGTATAGCCATTATGGAGGTTTCTAGAAAAATTAAATATACAAGTATTATGTGATCCAGCAATCCCGCTTCTGGGTACACATCCAAAGGAAAAGAAATCAGTATGTTGAAGAGGTATTTGCTGTCCCATATTCATTGCATCATTATTCACAATAACCAAGATATGGAATTAATGTAAGCATTCATTGGTGAATGAATGGTTAAAGAAAATGTGACACACACACACATAGGAATATTATTTAGCCCCCCAAAAGAAGGAAATTCTGTTATTTGTGGTAACATGGATGAACTTGGAGGACATTATGCTGAAAGAAATAGGCCAGGCACAGAAAGACAAATGCTGCATATTTTCATATATTTATCTGAAAAAAGTCAAACTCAGAAACAGAGTAGAATGGTGGTTGCCAGTGGGTGGGTGGAAGGAAGAGATATTGTTCAAAGGCTACAAAGTCTCAGGCAGGATGAATAAATTCTGGGGATCTACCATATAGCATAACAGCTATAGGTACTAATAATGTATTGTATACTTGACATTTGCTTAGAGAGTAGATCTTGTATATGCTCGTCACATATACACCAAAAGTTAACTATGTAAGGTTATGGATATATTAATTAGCTTGATCGTGGTAATCACTTCACAATATATCCATATATCAAAACATCATTTTGTACCCTGTAAACATGCAATTTTTATTTGTCAATTGTACCTCAATAAAGCTGAGAAAAAAAGGATATTGAGAGGGAATTATTATGTAAGGAGAGAAAAAAGTGTAAATTTCATTTTTTTTTGCCTAAGAAGTCTGTTCATCAAATTGACAAAGTGTAAGGTCCTATGACTGAATATTTAAATAATGTCATCACGTAATATCTCTAAGTCCTAGGCAAATGATAGGTGAAAAAAATTAAACAGATATGGCTCCTGCCTTTGACAATAAGTTCCAAGGCAGGTGACAGTGATCTAGTTTGAAAAAAGCTGTAATGCTATAAGCTATGAAGTTGGTGTTTAGACTACAATATTATTTTCAACATTCTTGCCACTTCCCCCAACATTTCTGCTGTGGTTGTATTGAGTTAAGCTACAATTCAGAAATATATGGGTTATGAAGACGTGTGGTGGCTCATGCCTGTAATCCCAGCTCTTTGGGAGGTCTATGTGGGTGGATCACTTGCAGCCAGGAGTTTGAGACCAGCTTGGGCAATATAACAAGACCCCATCTCTATTTAAACATAAAAATACAATTTAAAAATATATAATATGGCTTAAAAATTTTCCTCCAGAAGAAAAACAGGTTATGCAAGAAGAAGCCTGTTTTAATAGAAAGTAACTGTAGACACCCAAAGACGACCCCTGGATGTATTTATTTTTATTTTGTTGGCAGGGCATTACTGGTAGAAAAATGGATATTCTATAACACATTTGAGTGAATAAGCTCCACATATGGTCTCAAGCCAAAGTCCCATCATCACATGTAGCACAAGAAAAACACTGCAGTTCTCTGAACATTTTCCCCAGACTGCCTGAAGGCCTTTGCTCATTGGCACGAGGCGATGCTGATGCAAGTTGGTTTCCAGACTGAGGTTGATAAGGCAGCCTTGCTGGCCAGCTCTTTTATTTGGCAGACCAAGGTCTTCTCATGTCTCAGGCCAAATAGCAAGGAAGTGCCCAAGGCCAGAATTATTTGAAATAAGAGGAAAGTTGGCGGTGCTGCCTAGTTCATGACTCAATGACACAAAACTCTGAAACACAGCAATCCAGAACTGAGAAGCAAAAATAGGAAGGCTTGAATGGAGTGGTAACCCAGCCAGGCCTTGACAGAGTATCTGGAAACAGGTGTAATAAGAGATTAAATATACCAGGCCTGAACAGGATTAATTAAGAATGGCTGGGGCCAGCTGAATCAGGAACACATGGATGGACTGGAATTAAGCTTGGTCGATAAAGATAGGTGATCCCAAAGTGTTTCAGATTATATAAGTGAGCCCTACCTTAAAATCTGTACTGTAGCCCATATAAGATCACAGACACTAAAATCACAGAAAAATATTTGCCAGAAGCCTTTCTGTTGATCCTGCTGACTTGTATTCTATGAATTGTCAGCACTGACCTGGGGCAAGAATAAACAACAGGTAGATAGCTGTCCATCTGTTTTTGTGAGACAAGAAGAGATAGATACAAATTTAACGTTTTTATTAGACCATAAAGAAGAAATACATTTTAAGGCCTAACCTGTTCAACTTAATACTCTAATATTATTTTCTCACTTTAACATTTTTGCTTATTGAAAGTCTAAATAAATTAGTTAAGTAATAAAAATCCTCCGTAGAAGGCAGGGGCCTGGCTCTATCACAGAATCAATGTGGAATCCTGGTTATCAGAGTTAGTGTTTATGAACTTTCAGTTTAACTTCCTGAAAAATGGTTTTATTTTTGAGAATCAAATATGATAATATTTATGAAAGTACTTGGAAAACTATCAACTGTTATATAAATAGAACATATTATTTTATGAAATTCTATGAAATTGTTATTTTTTTGCTCATAGAATCATGGCTTGATTACCCTGGGGACCAACTGGGTATTTGTTTTACAAAAAACAAAGAAAAAGAAAAATAAACTTTGTTACTTACCACTGACTTATAAAGAATTCTGCTGTAAGTCAAATTATTTAAACCTAGGCTGGCAATTATCTTTTTTTTTCCTTGTTCCGGAAAGGTAAGATTTTGTATACACCTTGCTACTAACGTCAGCTGCAATTTGATTAGGAGCCTGAATCCTTGAAAATAGTTCTTAACTGCAAAAAGACATCACAAAGTTTGGCTAAAAAAGAAACATCTTTTATGTCTTCTGAATAATAAAAGGGAAAATTCATATTCTTACATTTCTTTGAACAGAAACATATCTAAATGCTTCAAGTCAAATGTTTAGAAGACAGAGTGGAATAAAGTATTTAGACGACATCTGATAGACAAAGTATTGGCAGTTTGTGAAGAGCCCCTCAAGGTAAACAAAAGACAATCCAAAATAAAAGTGGCCAAATGACATAAACAGGCAATTCCTAGAAGTGAATGTGTAAATGATTAATAAACATATGAAATTTAAAAACTAGTGAGGTATATTTGCACCCAACAAATAGTGCACAATGAAAAAGACTGACAGCGTGTAATGCTAATAAGAATATAGCAAAGTAAGCGCGCTCATATATTGCTAGTTGGGAGTACAACTCACTGCAATCTTTTTGGAGAGACTGTGGACCACAGTAATTCTAAATATTAGTGCCAGAAAGGATAGTTGACTACCGTCTTCATTCACTTATTCATGAAACAATTATTTACTGCATGCCTACCTTGTGCCAGGGATACAGATATAAACGAGATAAAATAAATCTCTGCTCCTGTGGAGTTCACAGTTTATTGGGGGAGAGGCAGACAGTAGCCATAATAAATTAGTACAATGCACAGAGTATAAGGAAGTGATATGTACAATGAAAAAAATACAGCAGGCCAAGGAAAACCTGCAATACTGATACGAGAGTGTGGGCAGCAGCTTCAGATAGGGAGTCTGTGTAGGTCTGGACTGAGAAGGTGAAAACTGAGCTAAGACTTGTAGGAAATAGGGAGTGGCTATGCGGATGTACGGGGCAATAAGGTTCCAGGCAGGGGAAGGAGACAGTGTAAACATAAATAAGTAAAAATAACAAAGTGATTGAATACAAATATGAAGATGTCAGTGAAAGAAGAGTGGATGGAGACTGCTCCTTTCCCTCCCAAGGTTAACAGTTTTCTTTCTGCTTATTTTCTTCATTCATTTATCCAATTAATGGGATCTATGTCTGTAACATCTAGGAGGGTGTGTTGACCTGCCAATTATCAAAAAGGTAATTTTTGGTCTTTCTTTTGGTTAATCAGGCATGCTCATAGAGTCCAGAGACTTTTGGCAAGTTATTTCCTTATTTTTTTCCATGAAATCAACCATCAGTGCATACAGAGTCCACCTGCAAGGAGAACAGCTTGAGTGGAATGATCGAATTGCCTTATCTGGTCCCCTCTCTTGTCTCCTTGGGACATTTTTCTACTCTTCTGCCTACCCCTAGAATCCGCTGCCAGGCAGATCATGAGGTCAGGAGATCGAGACCATCCTGGCCAACATGGCGAAACCCTGCCTCTACTAAAATACAAAAAATTCGCAGGCATGGTGGCAAGCACTTGTAGTCCCAGCTACTCGGGAGGCCAAGGCAGGGGAATTGCTTGAACCCGGGAGGCGGAGGTTGCGGTGAGCTGAGATCATGCCACTGCACTCCAGCCTGGGCTATAGAGCAATACTCCATCTCAAAAAAAAAAAAATAATAAATAAATAAAAGAATCTGCTGGCAGCCTCAGAGCCTAAAGATTTTGCCAACTTCTGGAGGCGGTTTTAGGTCTTCATATTGTTCAGTGAGGAACCTTTATGAGAGCAACAGACTTATCAATTGTTAGCTTGAATTTCTGTTATTGCATTAACATTGTTGCATTAATTTTGTTAACAAAAATGTTGTCACATTACTCAGTCCAATCAGAGACCTCTATAATCATTCAGTGGTAATCATTACACCTGACAACGTTATGGTAGATTTTCCTGTACTCCTTTTACCATCTCTTCTGACCATTTTGTACACTTCACAAGTTTCCTAATTTCTTTTGAGGTATGACATACTTTTTAGTATAGAGTTTGGTGGATTTAAAAATAAAGCTACCCCACATAACTACCACCCAGATGAACACTGTCAACACTCCAGAAGCCTATCTCTCATGCCTCCCTTCAGTCAATAACCACCCCAAGGTAGTCAGTATTCTAATTTGGATCACCATATGTTACGTTTTGACTGTTCTTAGACTTTATATGAATGGAATCACTTTGTAGGTACTCTTCGTATACTATTATGTTTGTGAAATAAATCACTTTTGTAGACAGCAATAGTTTATTCTTTGTCATCATTGTATAGTATTCCATCGTATAAATATACTAAGATTTATTTTTCTACTGTTGACAGACATTTGGGTGGGTTTCAGTTTTTGGCAATTGTGTGTAAAACTGTTATAAACATTCTTTAACATACTGCTTTGTGAACATATGCATTTATTCTCTCAAGCAGAGAGAGTAACATATTTTTGCTATAAAAGGTCAAATAGTAAATTCTTTAGGATTTGCAGCTCATATAGTTTCTGTCTGTCGCAATTATACAGTTATGCTATTGTAGTGCCAACGTAGCTCTAGAGAAGACATAAACAAATGGATGTAGCTGTTTTCAATAAGGCACTATTTACAAAGACCGGATTTGACTTGTACACCATAGTTTGTTGAACTCGGCTCTGCTCTTAGGTATATACCAAGGATTGGTAATACTGTGTGTTAGGATAGCCACGATGTTTTCTAAAGTGGTTGTATCAATTTACACTCCCACCAGCAATGAGTGAGAATTTCATATATTTACCAACATTTCCCAAATATTTTGAAATTCCTGAAAACATTGTATTTTCTCTCATTTGTAAGTCAGTGTCATTATTGCTATAATAGTAAAATATTATTTTTTTCTTCTCTAAGGAGTCACTATGGTAATGACCTATCATTAATGCCTCATATCGATGACCCCTACATTGTGCTTTTCTGCCCTTTTAATTCGATGTAGACTAAGAGCACTTTATTGACAGTTGGGAGATCTGAGCTGAGCCACGCTATGACTGTAGTATCAGCACTTCGGTGTCTCATTCTCTTAATCTGTGAGGTGGGGCCGATAACGTCTGCATTTATAATAACAAATGAAACAAAAGATCGATAAAATTAAATGATAGAAAACTAATTACAGGACATGAACTGAAGAAAGCCATGTTATAAAACAGTATGCCTAGCATAATCCCAACTGGAGGAGTTGCGGGGTGACGATGAATGTTTAAAGGCATAGAAAGAAAATGCTGGAAGAATATTTCACAAAATATTGAGAGTGGCAATTCTGGGGAGATGATATAGGTCAATAATTTTTTTCTTCTTGATGTTCTGAGAATTTTTCCAAAATTTCTGAAGTAAACATGAATTACCTATATAATCAGAAAAAAAGTGTATTTTCAGAAGACACTGTCGATTGAGAGACTTCGCCTCCTCCCACTCTTTGGGTGGCCTCACTTGCACTCCATTGCTTGATCCTGGGCTGAACGAATCAACATCACAAACTAACAACAACAACAGAAATACATAGACTATTGCAAAGTAAGGAATTATCGCGATGGACATTAACAAGCAGCAGGAGACCTCTGTCTTTGGTTTTGTAAAAAGTGATTTTAAGTATTCTCTCCCAGCACTTAGGGGCTTTCGAAATATTATATTGTGTCAGGGCTTAGCAGTGGAAATAAGGGAAGGAAAGATGTCTCAAAATTGCCTGAAAGCAAATGCCAGAAGCAGTTTCCTTTGCTGGGGATCCTCAGCCTCTGTCATGTTAGAGCTGCACAGTGGAGGGAGGTGGGAGGAGCTTTGCTATGGGTGGCAGGGGCCTGTCCTAATGCCAGTTTCTGCAGTGAAGGCTGCAAATGTCAAGAACGCAGAAGTGGCCCAGGCAGGCTCATTGGCACTCTAAACAAAGCCTGACCCAAATCGAATGTGGAAATGAACTTTAAGGAAGAGTGTAAGAGGATATGGACAAGTTTGGCTTTCTTATAAAGTGACCGTTATCTTTCCTACATTTAAAATTTACAGAAAGGAACTGCTACATTTTCCTTTCAGGCCATGGTAAAGGTTAGAGACATGTATGAAGTACATTTTCCAAAATGCAAACCTTTTTTGTTTTTCAAAGCAAATACAAACTGTTTTATGAAGTAGTGTTGGCAAAAGTCCAGAACCTAGCACAGAACTGAAATGAAGGTTGAAAAGAAACGATTCAAAGGAAAACATCTATTTAAGTGGGAACCACACCAACATGTGGGATTTGGCTCCCACCGGAGGCAGCCCGCAGACACCAGGTGTCACGTTTAACTGATAGCGCTTGTTGCTGACCCTGTGGGTGGCAGGAAGGAAGAGGAGTGACTGTGGCATTCAGCAGACGATAAGCTTTGTCCTATCGCTGGCACAGAAGTTGAATTCTTAGATGGCTCGACCACGGGGTTGTGTGGTGAAAATGGGGATTTCCACTTTCAAAAATAGTATGACTTCAGTTAAGTTTAAGATTGCCTTTTTGGGAAGTTTATTATATTTAGAAACCCCCATCCCTCCCTCCCCATGGCTTTTCAAGTCCCTCTGCAGCATGATACAAATCTTCAAAAGTTTAGTGACTTAATTTACCCCAGGGTTCAATTTGGAATCAAGATGCTTTCTTAAAATGTCTGAAGCAACCATTGCATTGACAAAAATACATTTTAATCAAATGCTGAAAGTAATAAAATAAAATGGCAAGGGACCTTTTTGCCTCTTCAGGTTTCTCTCTACTTTTCAAATGGTCTATTTTGTGGTTTTCACAAAGGATATTGATATCCCAGCTCTGGGCAGTGTGCTTTGCTTGCTAGTTTCTGGGAGCCACTGCCTGGAGCTAGCCAGCCACAGGAATATCCATGTCACCTAAAATATCAGTTACACTAACTGCAAAATAGAATAAATTAAAAAAAATTCAATAATGAACATTTTTGCTTAAAAAGTCAAAATCAATGTATTGCATTTAGAAGAAAAAAAAATCCTTTAAAAATGTAGTAGCCCTATCAGGAAAGATGAGTTTTTGAAGATCAGTCTTTCATGGAGGCTGAGCCGATAGCCTGCTTCTAGTTGTGTCTGGCCACCCAGCACGGTGCAAGGTGAGAGGGCAGGCAGATTATGCATCGTGGATTTAATTTTGGATTTAGGAGGCACATGCTCTGCCCAATTCAGTTTCCATTTCTTTCTCTCCTGCCTGAAAACAACTTTCTGTGCAACATCAATGTGCGGTGCCTCTTAGTAGCTCCAGCCTGTAGCTAATTGGGACCAGGACAAGGAGAAAAGCTCTTTCTTGTGATGAATTGCTAAAGGATTCCTAGAAGCCAATTCTTTGCCTCCATTTGAAAAGTGGAAGGAAGGTAAAGAATCTCCACTGATCTCCTGTTTCCTTCCTTGGAGCAGTGATATCAAACTCTCTCATCAGTGGTAGTAGCTTTGCATCATATATTTCAAAATATCTCCTTTATCTGATCACCATTAACTTGAAATCACTGATTTTTGAGTGCTATCTCTGCCCAAGTTTCAACAGAATGTTTCATAACAAATCTTTAGGATCCCCCACCGCCGCCAAATTATTAATCATTTGCCAGAATAAGCAGGAACATGACCAGCAGACAGTCCTTTTGGCAAACCTCTGACTACCTTTCTCTGTTGGTGGAATTTAGGAACTGTGTATAGCAATGCAACAACTGAGCCTGCCAATCTCTAATGAGAGCTCGGGCCATTTCAGGCTACTCCTTGGCCCTAAATTCCTCTCCTCTCATGGAAAGTTCCCTTTCATCTATCCTATCCTTTTCCAAGGCACATTCCAAGATGTTGACCAACTGATCTATTACTGAGCTTCTGGGAGTAAGTGAAAGGGAATTTAGGTGCTTATAAATGAAGTCTTACAAGTCCAACCCCTTTGTTGACTCACAGGGCTGTAACTGCAGCAGGCACAGAGAGGGGAACTGGTCCTGGAAGGTCAGAATAAAGAGCTGTTTTGAATATCACCCCTTCCCCTAAGAGGTGGGCTTGGTTTAGTGATGATCACCATCACTGCAGTGAAGGCTGCAAATGTCAAGAACGCAGTACAGTTTTGGCACCCAAAACTGTACTAGGAAGTCAGCCAGCAGTCTAAAGTTTGGAGGTAACTTTTTCTCTGAAGCTGGACTCCATTCCCCTTTTCCCTCCAGCTTAACCACTTTATTCTGAGCCAGGCCCAGTTTTGTTTATGTTTTTCAGAGTGCCACCTACAAATATCAGCAAAATCCCTAGCACACAAGAAGTGATCAATGCCTATGGCTAGGGGGTAGAGGGCAAGTGGGCTGGAAGGGGAGGAATTGGAGCAGTTTTGAGAACAAAGCACACAGCTGGGGGTCTGAGAGAAAACTTCTGGTGGACGGGACAGTTTGGGGGCCCCATTACCATGTGGATAGGAGCTAGAGTCTGGCGGAAAGGCGGTGTGGCAGAGCAGGTGCTCCCACCGTGTCATCAACAGGGAAGGCTGGCAAATCGTATCACCCTTCCAGGACTCCATTTCCTAGTTGGCAAATTGAGGGAATTAAATGCTTTGGATCAATGCTTTCTCTCTGAGGTTCCTTCATCTAGCTTTGCATCTCAGCAAGATGAGAGTTTCAGTGGAGCTTCTAATCCAACAGAAAGCTCTTAAAGAGAAATGTTGGCAGGCCCTGGAAAGGGAATACTGATGGGATTCGTGAATGGCGAGGAGAAAGGAAAGACTGAGGACTGAAGCTCTGAGGACCAATACAGAGAGGTGGGTGAGGGTGGCTCTGCTGTGCACTAGCTGTGCCACCTGTGGCTGTGATAGCATCGCTCCAAAGCTTTCTCAGCTGTAAAACATGAAACCAGAATGATACCGGGACCTGTTGTATTGGTACCTGTGCAAAGTGTGAGGTTATCTGACATAATGAGTGTGAAGATCTTAGCTCAGTGCCTGGCATGTGGGCGAGAAATGCTGGTTGAGGATGGAGTCACAGATGAAGGCAGGAGAAGAGCACACTGAAGACTTTTGAGGGTGCTGTGGCTTAGGGAAATTCCCACTGGAGGTACGTGATCTACGCAGATAATGAAGCAGTCTGGGTAAATCAGAAAAGACGCTGATGAAGGAAACCTATCAGAAACAGATACCCTAGGCCAGTGCTGTGCCGGGTTACATTGCGGCCTGCAGCAAAAAGATAATTAGATAACATTGACCTCAGGTTTATTAAAAATTATCATATTTTGCTCATCATGGATTTTTTGGCAACAATTTCTATTTTGAAATGACACATTAAAATACTGTTTATCTTGGTTATGGAGCTTTTGGCCATTTCCTTAAATATTGTGCTCAAAGCAAGTGCTTCACTGACCTCATCCTAGTCCCAGCCTTGTCCAAAGCAAGGCTGAAGACTTGATCAGTCTTCAAAGTTGATCCTATAACAAAACTATAGTAATCTGCTATAGAAGGCCCAGAGCCATCTAAATGATTACAACAGCAAGAAACTAGGAAATATGTCTTTTTTTCTACTGACAATAGAAGGAAGTCTGAAAATACAAAATACCCCATCCTAGCACCCACTGCCATAAAGAAAGAATCTGGGCCTCTTAGACACAGGTTCTAGGAATATCACTAAGACATCATTAACATAGCCTTTCCTCCAGAACACCAGGCATGAGAGAACTCTAAGGAAGCTTTCTAACTTAGGGAAGGAAAATGAAATGTTTTACAGGTTTGAGCAGGAGGGGGAAGGTCAAAGTTCAGCGAGCTCCAAAGCTAGGTGGTTGAGGAAGGTTCTCTGAAGAAGGAAGAGCTGTTCTTACACAGTAGCAGCTATGGGGCAATTAGGATTTTATCAAGATGAATGGAGAGAAACGGAGGCTGCAGTCTTGTGCAAAAGCGGGTGTGGAGGAATAGTTGCAAAGGATAAGACAGGCAAAGGCCACTGTGGATGATACACAACCCTTCAGGGCCGTCTCAGATCTGTCCTGGGCATTCACAGATGGGAGTGTTCTAGCAGACGTTCAGCAGGAAAATCCACATTTTCAAGGCACCTCTGATTATTACCTTACAGCTGGTGGAGGGAAAGGGTAGATGACGGTATCTTGGAAAGTTCTTGTTTCCCTTAGGCTCTTATCTGATTTCAAGAGAGACAAAAGCACCATTCACAGCTAAAATGACAGGCAACATAAGCAGCAACCCCATTTGCCAATGCACACTTCCACGCTCTATGCTAGTCCTGGGGGCTGCTCACAAGGGCTCTGCCCAAGGAGCTGATGCAGCAAACTCCTGGGCACCTAAGTGACAAGAACACAATGGGAACAGTGCTTTGCTATCTGTATCACTTCACAGAGCATGGAAAGGGTTTTATTGTGAAGAGCTTTTACACGTATTACCTAGTTCTGATTTTCACTATGGCACTGTGATAGAGCGACAACTTTTAGCCATTTCTTTTATGGATGAAAAGACTAAACCATTGAGTGGGTAAGTGGCTTGCCAAGTGTCACTCAGCTGGTTAATAAGAAGGCTGAGGACTGAGTTTCCTAATTCCCACACTCTGGTTATTTCTAGGGGGCCACATAGTGGAAAAGTTTGCAGCTATGTACCCCTCTGACTCTGTAAAACCTCTCCTTGTTTTAAAAGTCATTATGGTGCTTTTGTTCCCTGACCTCCCCAAAGCAGGCTGGGAAGAGGGCAATTCCTGAGCCCACCAGCCAGTCTTAGTGGCCAGAGTCCACTAAGCTTCATCTCAGAGAAGTATCAACATCTAAGTGACCCCACGACCAGCCACCAAGTAAATTTCTGACTGGGCTCTGTGGTCTAATCCTGGTTCTTTCTCTACTGGAGGGGAAATACAGCAGAGGAAAATCCCCAATGTGTCCCAGACAGTATTAAAATGTATTCATTAAGTGATAAAATACTGGTTCAAAGCCAGGGACATCATCATCATTATCACTGTCATCATCAGTAAGTGCTGGAATTAGGAGGAAAATAGAAGACTCTCTGTCTTCAGGGAATTTCTT
Organism: Aotus nancymaae; assembly: GCF_030222135.1. Taxonomy (NCBI): domain Eukaryota; kingdom Metazoa; phylum Chordata; class Mammalia; order Primates; family Aotidae; genus Aotus; species Aotus nancymaae. Next base: position 29,730,731 of record NW_026988454.1, read on the forward strand.
GTAAACAGGGTAGGAACAGGGAAATTTTTGAACAGACAATCTCTACACTCCGTGATTGCTGAGGGGCAAAACCGAGTCAAGGTACAATGGGAACAGAGAGGAAAAGAGGCCTTGATCTCCCTGGGGATCTAATGAATAAATTCCTTGAATGCAGAACCCTTGTGAGGTTGAGGCCACATGCGTGTACATGTTTGGAATATTCTGAAGGAGGTTCATTATATTATAAGTGAACCTTACTTAATCTTTTAGAATTATGCCTGGGGCTACAGGGTCACCCACAATTCTATGGCCAGCTTCGACCACAGAATTAAGTAGTTGAATAAGAAATTCAGTGACAATTTTGACTTTATCATGTCCCTGGGGCATGGCACTCTGACCTGCTTTACAATCAGAGTAAAATGCGAACACAGTTTGTTGAATGCCTGTGCTATGTCAGCTAGTCTGGGCACTTGGGTAATTTCTGTGAACAAAACAGAAAAACGAAGCTTGTATTCTAGTGGAGATCTTCTCAAATGACATATGTTTCCCTTGAGCAGTGGTTCCCAAGATGCCCATCAGAAACACTGGGGGACCTTTCAAAAAATTCCAAAACCTGGTCAACCCAGGCCAAATTCAGAATCTCATGGGTGGCTTATGATTTTTTTAAGTTCCCCAGGTGATTCTCATGTTCAAGGTGGGTTGAAAACCACTGCCCTCGAAATTCTGGTGGACTTCCCTAGGGAGGCATGTCTTCCCAGCCCCACTTCCCACCAGCCTTCAAGAGTCATTTATGTAATTCACAGATGAGGAAACCCAGACCTAAAGGCTCCGAGTGACATGTCCAAAAAAAGGGGCACATCGAGAGGGTCACCAGGCCAGAACTTGAACCTGGGTCTTCCGATTTTAAGCCTAGTGTGTTTTTCATTATGTTGAAAGAGTTAAGAAAACTCAATATTATTGCCTATAGCAAAAGTCTGAGGGGCTCCCCAGGAAGACAGGAGATTGTCTGCAAGCCTCCTGGTCACTTCCTGTCTCTCATTGAAAGCTTTAGCACCTGGACCAGTCTTCATTTTTCAAAGAAATGTGACTATCCAGGGGCACATTCAACATAGAGCCCATTCAATGGGCTCCTTCCTGGGACCCCCCCTCATTGCCAATACATTTTTTCTGCACTCCGCCTCAGCCATCCTGTCCCGTGGCCAACACCTGGACACCACCGCTACTGCTACTTCAAATGATAACTTCTCTAATGAGAAAGCCTATCCTTCAGTGCACAGGCTTGAGGTCTCTCACTGAAACCGTTCTCCAATCTCAGCAGCCTTTTGGTCAGACCACCAGTGCACTCATTTGCTTTTTTTCTCTTTCAGCACCTCCTTCTTTCATTTCCCTTCATGCCTGGTTTGCATCCCTTGGGCCAACATTTTCATCATTATGGGGCAAATATCGTGTTCGTAACTCCCATGCCCACCACTTCTCTAAACACTCTTTCCCTCAAACACCAGCTCACACACCTGCTGTTATTAACTCCTGAAGTCCCCTTCCCACACCATTTTGTCTAATTCCTAATCATCCTTTAAGTTTCAGTTTGATTACTTCTAGAGGTCCTCCCTGACCCTTCATCTAAAGCAGGGACCCCCTTGTTACACCATTCCTTCTCAATTCTTATCATAAGTTGTATTTCTACGTGTATTTCGGTGTTTTGTTAACATCTCTTTCCCTACCAGGCATGGGGTTCTCTGTTTTGATTACTGCTATATCCCCAGTGATTGACACACTTCCGGCATGTAACAGCTACTTTACAAGTACATGAATGGATGAATGAATGAATGAATGAATGGATGAATTTATTAATACTCCCAAAGTCACCCAGGGTTATTTAGTGGCAGAGCCACAACTTACCCATTTGACTACAGTTTGACCTTTGAGATGATTTTTACAATTAAATTTTGCAGTTGAGTCCCCTCAGATGCTCACTCGCATGGGCCCTGTTGACTGGACTCTGCCAGAGGTAGAGTTTGCCCAGGAGTGAATCCTAGAACCCCATGTGTTCTACATGATAGCATCAAGAAATTGTCCACAGGGATGAATTATGAACCCAAGAGATCAGAATGCATTGCAGCTGGACTGAGGGTTACACATTTTAAGAAGTTATGCTTCTGGCTCTGCTGTCAGCCCTAGAGATACCCCCTTTAATTCTTTCCTAGACCAGGCCAAAGGTGTCTTGCTTAATATGTCATTAAGTGGAGCTTTTACAGTGCAATTTTAAAACTTTCTTCACATAAAATATTTGTTTACATGGAAGGACCTTTTAATTCCTGAATGTGCTCAACTGTTCCCTAAAAGGTCACCTTCTGGCTGGGCCCCCCAGTTTTCATCATATGAGTCACTATGATAACTTTTTTCCCTATAGATTGAGATCCCTCAAAAATCTCAAACATGTATTGCTTCTTTGACTATTTATTTAGGTTCTGAAGAAGCAGGCCGAGCTAAGAACCTGGAGAATGGAATAAGATTTTAGTACCTACTGCCTTAATTGGTTAATTGATTAAGCACAAACGAAAGGCCGCCTATGCTCAGAGTTTTATAGAGAGTAACAAGATGAATGAGTTGGGAATCCTGGGGCAATGGCGATCCAAGCGTAACTAGGGAAGGAAGGTCCCTTTTATTGTGTGCGTGGTGTCCCACCAAGGACAGCACATGACATGCGCTTCTGTCACTCACAGGTGTCCAAATAGAACACACGGTTGGGTGGCCTTCTGTAATTACTGCCTTCAAGTAGCTGTGCAAACTTGGCTTCCAATCTCGCACTCATTTTGATGCTTGAGCCCTTACCCCTAGAGCTCTGATGAAGAAGAACTGGAGAAGTTGGACGTCTGTAGTATGAGTGAATCTGATGCTCTGCCAGCCTTGAGCTTTTACCACCTTCATAGACATCTCTGAGCAGGAGGCCTTTGGTGGTTTTGGTGACTGGTGATATGTAGTTTTTTAGTGTCAGAATCATCTAGACCCTGCACTTTAGAGAGTCCAGTGTTTGACAAACACACACACACACACAAATATAAATCTCCTGATGAACACACAGTTGCCTTTGTTGCTTGAAATTTGCAGCACACAGTGCTGGCCTAGTATATAACCCATAAACCCAGACATTTACTCAACAAGCAACGCTCTTCAAGCCCCAGGGAAGCTCTGCAGTGTTAGGGGTGGGCCTGCAAGATAGCACAGAAATCAAAGTCTTTTCTGAGGATACATCCCACTAGGCCCCATGTCACACATGCTCCTATTTACCATTAGCCTATCCTCTTTTTCTGCCTCCCAAACCAGCTAGGCTATCTTTTAGCTCTGCTAAGATGTTTAAAGGTATGATCCACTGAAAGTTCACTCTCAGATCTGTTTTCCTTTGATAAAGAACCCAGGGAGAAACCAACTGGTGAAAAACCTCTAGCCTTGTCGGGGCTGTTAATCTTCATTGAACCATGAATTCCCCTGGACAGAGGCCTAAGCAGAAATCCCTCATTCTTTACATAAATAAACAAATAAATAAAATATTATGACTGGTACCTAATAAAAACACACACAGGCAAAACAAGTTTAGCACATATCCTGGAAACTCCCAGCTTTCAAACTTCAATAAGACAGTCAGTCGTAGGGTATCCAGCACAATTAAAGCACACACGCAAAATCCCCTTTTAGCTTAAAAAAAAAACAACAAAACAAATAACAGGGTCTTTTGCCTTATTCTAGACCCTTTGATTATGGTTTAGTGGCTAAGACTGAGATTCGTGAAGAAAAATATTACTAATCTGAAAACTTTTTTCTTGGGAGGAAAATGCCATGAAGTATAACAATGTCCTCAGCAATTTCAAACAACGCAAAACAAAACAACCAGGCTGAAAACAGTCTTCTCGCAAAGGGATTTGCCATGCTTGGCTCCTATGCTTATTTCGAAAGCAATGAGGGAAATTAGGTGGGCATCATACCCCCACTCTGGCCATATGGTTTTAGTTGTATTTGGATCAGTCTGAACAGAAACCTTGAAAAGCAGAGACAGACAGAAAGGAAGAATGAAAGAGAAAGAAAGAAAAAAGAAGAAAAGAAAAGCAGAGATTGATTAGATTTCTGGCTTTCAAATAACACCAAACCAGAATCTGTCATCGGCCTATTTTGGCCCCAAGGCCCAAGGCCAAAATCACATAATGAAGAAGCCCCAGAAGATATAACTTATTTCTAGTGACATACATTTCCCATTTTGAGTTTAGAAACTCTGGTCTAATGTCACAAAGGCACAGATTTTATCTTTGGGGCCCCTTTGCTTTTCTTCAAAAGCACATAATGCAGTGATTCTCACTGGGAGTGGTTTTGCTCCTCCTAGGCGCATTTGGCAATGTCTGGAGACATTTTTAGTTGTCACAGAATGGAGACGGGAGTGGGTGGAGCTGGGGAGTGGCACTTTCTAGACTGGAGAAATCAGAGATGCCGCTAAACATCCTACAATCCTCAGGACAACTCCCATAACAAAAAAATATCCAGCCCAAAATGTCAGTAATGCCAAGAATGAGAAACCCTGACATAATGGCCCCCTTAGCTTCTTGCAAAGGGATTTGCCGTGCTTGGCTCCTGTGCTTATTTTGAAAGGAATGAGGGAAAATAGATGGGTGTCATACCCATCTATTCTGGCCATATGGTTTTAGTTTCATTTGGATCAGTTTGAACAGAAACTTTCAAAAGCAGAGACAGACAGACAGACACAGACAGAAAGAGAAAGAAGAAAGAAAGAAGAAAGAAAGAAGGAAAGAAAGAAAGAAAGAAACAGAAAGAAATAAGAGGAGAAAAAAAAGAAGCATGTCCATCACACAGAGAGTTACTGTGTGATGGACATACTCCCCAGGGAGACAGAGATTAAATAATAACAGATATTATTCATTGAGGGTTGCTTGTGTGCCAGATGCTTCATGCACATTAGCATATTAAATGAATAGACTTTAATTTTTAGAGCAGTTTTAGGTTTACAGAAAAATTGCATAGCAAGTTTCCATGTGACTCCTCATCCACCCCTCAGTTTTTCTATCACTGACATCTTGCATTACTGCAGTATATATACTACAATTGATGAACCAATATTGATACATTATTATTAACTGAAGTCCATAGTTTACATTAGAGTTCAGTGTTTGTGTTGTATATTCTATGGGTTTTGACAAATGTATAATGTCATGTGTCCACCACTATAGTATCATAAAAAGTAATTTATTGTCTCTCAGATCCTTTGAGCTTCTCATATTCTTCTCTCCCATCCTCCCCGCAAATCCTTGCCAACTACTAATCTTTTTACCGTCTCCATAGTTTCGCCTTTTCCAGAATGTCATTTAATTGGAATCACATAGCATGTAGTCTTTTCACATTAGCTTCTTTCACTTAGCAGTATGCACTTAAGCTTCTTCCAAGTCTTCATGACTTGGTAGTTCATTTATGCTTATCATTAAATAATATTCCATTACATGGATATACCACATTTTGTTGATCCCCATTTACTATTGAAGGACATCTTGGTTGCCTCAAAATATTGGCAATTATGATAAATACAACTTCTATAAACATTTGTTTGCAAGGTTTTGTGTGGAAATAAAATTTCAGCTTATTAGGGTAAGTATCAAGAAGTACAATTGCTAGATTGTATGGTAAGAGAATGTATAGTTTTCTAAGAAACTGCATACTCTTCCAAAGGGGCTGTGCCATTTCACATTCTCACCAGCAATGAATGAGGGTTCTGTTGCTCCACATCATTGCCAGCATTTGGTATTGTCAGTCTTCTGGATTTTGGCCATTCTAATAGGTATGTAGTGGTATCTCAGTGTGGTTTTAATTTGCAATTCCTTGATGACATAATATATTGAGCATCTTTTTATATGTTTCTCTGTCATTCGTATATCTTCTTTGGTGAGGTGTCCAAACATTTTTCCCATTTAAAAATTTGGATTGTTTATTTTCTTATTGTAGTTTAAAGTATTCTTTGTATATTTTGGACACCAGTCCTTTATCAGATACGGATTTTCTCTCAATTCGTGGATTTTCTTTTCCTTTTCTTAATGGTATCTTTCACAGAGTAGGAGTTTTTAATTTTTATAACATCTAACTTATCAATATTTTCTTTTAAAGGTCATGCTATTAGCGTTGTATCTGAAAAGTAATTGCCAACTTGAAGATCTCTTAGATTTTCTCTTACATTTTCTTCTATGAGTTTTATAGTTTTGTGTTTTGCATTTAGGTCTGTGATCCATTTTCAGTTAATTTTTGTGAAAGGTGTAATATCTGTGTCTATATTGATTTCTTGAATGTTCTTTGTGTACCAGAACACTTTATATATATATATATTTTTTAGACGGTGTCTCATTCTATTGCCCAGGCTGGAGTGCAGCAGTGTGATCTCAGTTCACTGCAACCTCTACCTCCCAGGTTCAAGGGATTCTTCTGCCTCAGTCTCCCAAGTAGCTGGGATTACAGGCATGTGCCACCTGGCTAATTTTTGTATTTGTAGTAGAGCGGGGTTTTGCTATGTTGGCCAGGCTTGTCTGGAACTCCTGACCTCAAGTGATCCCAAAGTACTGGGATTACAGGTGTGGGCCACTGCATCCAGCTGATGTACATTGCTTTTAATCCTCATACTGCTTTTTAAAATTGGTACTTTCATCATTTTAAACTCGAGGAAGTAGAGGCTTAGAGGATTAAATATCATATCTAATTTAATTATGAACTAAGTGGCAGAGGTGAAATTGAAGTAGGTGTGTCTTGAGTTTGATTCCCAAAATCATAATCTTTCTACAACACTATGCTCTCTTTCAAATGGAAACAAAGATTCTTTTTGGAATGGTTTTGTAAAGTCTAATCTTTTGCTCTAAAAATCCTTTTCTATTTCTGGGCAAAATTTATTTGGAAATTAAATAGCTATTTTAAGGGATACTGGAATATTAAGACCCACAACTGTATAACAGAAATACAGGGCTTGACTAATGCAATAAGCTATTATGTACACAATTAAGTAACTCAAGAAGAGACCACAAACACTAGTGCAGACCCTGAAAATATTGTGAATGAGATGCTGTTGCAATAACAAAGATGCATTAAAGTATGTTACCTAACAAGAGCCTAGAGGTAGGGAATCCAGTCCAGCAACATCATCAGAGACACTTGCTCTCTCATGCATTGAGTTCTATAATTCTTAGTGGGCTGTTCTGTCCTCATGCTTGTTGCTTCATGATGGAAAAAATGGTTGGGCCATTCATCACAGCTACACTCTACACAGAAAGAAGGGGGAGAGAGTGGCACCTGCCTTGATCTATTTATTTTATCTGGAAAGAGACAGAGACCCTCTGATGTGGTTTAGCTGTGTCTCCACCCAAATCTCATCTTGAATTGTAGTTCACATAATCCCCACATGTCGTGGGAGGGACCCAGTGGGAGGTGATTGAATCATGGGGGCAATTACCCTTACACTGTTCTTGTGATAGTGAGTGAGTTCTCACAAGATGTGATGATTTTATAAGGGATTTTTCCCCCTTTTGCTCAGCATTTCTCCCTCTTTTGCTCAGCATTTCTCCTTCTTGCCACCATGTGAAGAAGGACATGCTCGCTTCCTCTTCCACCATGATTATAAGTTTCCTGAGGCTTCCCCAGCCATCCTAAACTGTGAGACAAGTAAACCTCTGTTCTTTATAAATTACTCAGTCTCAGGTAGTCTTTATTAGCAGTGTGAGAATGGACTAATACACACTCTCACAAACTTTCCTTTATATCTCATTCTGTTACATGGCTGCTTTTAGGTGTTCTAGACTCTGTAATAGAGGCTGGAAAGAAACTAGGGGGCTGAAAAAAGGTGTTGAATGTATCCATCTAAAAACATCTGCAGTTGGGCACAATGGCTCACACCTGTAATCCCAGCACTTTGGGAGGCTGAGGTGTGTGGAGCCCTTGAGGCCAGGAGTTCAAGACCAGCCTAGTCAACATGGTGAAACACTGTGTCTACTAAAAAACACCAAAATTGGCCAGGCATGATGGCACATGGCTGCAATCCCAGCTACTCAGGAAGTCGAGGCATGAGAATCCCATGAACCTTGGAGGTGGAGATTATAGTAAGCTGAGATCATGCCACTATACTCCATCCTGGGTGACAGAGTGTGAGTCTATCTCAAAAGAAAAAAATTGCCTTGGGAACCTCTTATCATAAAAGAGTCCTTCTTCTTCATCCTGTCTCTTGCTCAACCTCTTCCTATGTATAAATCCCCCAGCACAATGACTGCTTAAATTTACCCTCCAATTCTACCTTCTCTGATCATTAAGTACATTTGTTCTTGGACTATATATATTTACTTAGAGAACCACTGGATCTGTCCATAGAACCTCAGTAAAGAAGCTAGATTGGTGAATGGTAACAGATACTTTAGAGAAAGAGTTCCTGCATTGGCTGTCTCAAATCCTGACCTAGACACTTAAAAGTTACTTAGTTCAACAAATTCATAAGTACCACATTAGTGCCAGGGAACACATCAAGAACAAAGAAGAGAAATATATACTAAGGGAAAAAGGATCCAATTGTTACATTAAATCTAAAAAATGCTTTCCACTTCTCTGTGATCATCTTCAACAGTCAGTAGAGTACACATTTAGATGCATTTATGTAGTCCTAGCCAGAGTAATCAGAGAAGAGAAAGAAAAGACATTCAAATAAGAAAAGAGGAAGTCAAATTATCTCTCTTCACTGACAATATGATTCCATACCTTGAAAACCCTAAAGATTCTGCCAAAATACTTTTAGACATAATAAATGACTTCAGCAAAGTCTCAGGATAGAAAATCAACATATAAAAATCAGTAGCATTTATTTTTTTAAAAATTTATTTATTATACTTTAAGTTCTGGGGTACATGTGCAGATAGTGCAGGTTTGTTACATAGGTATACACGTGCCATAGTGGTAGTTTGCTGCATCCATCGCCCCATCATCTACGTTAGGTATTTCTCCTAATGCTATCCCTCCCCAGTCCCCTGACCTCCTGCTATTCTTCTGCTAACCCCTCACCTACAAGGCCCCAGTGTGTAATGTTACCCTCCCTATGTCTATGTGTTCTCATTGTTCAACACCCACTTTTGAGTGAGACTATGTGGTGTCTGATTTTCTGTTCTTGTGTCAGCTTGCTGAGAATGATGGTTTCCAGCTTCATCCATGTCCCTGCAAAGGACATGAACTCATCCTTTTTTATGGCTGCCTAATATTCCATGGTGTATATGTGCCACATTTTCTTTATCTAGTCTATCATTGATGGACATTTGGATTGGTTCCAAGTCTTTGCTATCATGAACAATGCTGCAGTAAACATACATGTGCATATGTCTTTATAATAGAATGATTTATAATCTTTTGGGTATATGCCCAGTAATGAGATTGCTGGGTCAAATGGTATTTCTGTTTCTAGATCCTTGAGGGATCGCCACACTGTCTTCCACAATGGTTGAATTGATTTACACTCCCAATGGTGTAAAAGTGTTCCTATTAGTCCACATCCTCTCCAGCATTTGTTGTCTCCTGATTTTTTTTTAATGATTGCCATTCTAACTGATGTGAGATGGTATCTCAATCTGGTTTTTGAAAAAATCAGTAGCATTTCTATATGCCAATAATCTTCAAACTGAGAACTGAATCAAGAATTCAGTCCCATTTACAATAGACACACACGTGTGCTCGTGCACATACACACACATACACAGCTAGGAATACATCTAACCAAGGAGGTGAAACATCTCTACAAGGAGAACTGCTGAAAGATTCCAACACTGCTGAGAGAAATCATAGATGACATAAACAAATAGAAAAGCATTCCATGCTCATGGTTTGTAAGAGTCAATATTGTTCAGATAAAGTAATCTACAGATTCAATGTTATTCCCATAAAATTACCAATGTCATTTTTCACAGAATCAGAAAAACCTATTCCTAAACTCATATGAAACTAAAAAAGAGACCAAATAGCCAAGGCAATCCTAAGCAAAAAGAATAAAACTGGAGGCATTCCATTACCCAACTTTAAACTATACTACAAGGCCACAGTAACCAAAACAACCTGGTAGTGGTACAAAAATAGACATATAGACCAATGGAATAGAACAGAGACTCTTGAAACAAAGCTGCACAGCTAAAGAATATCCTATCTGATGAATGGTGCTGGGACAATTGGCTAACCATCTGCAGAAGAATGAAACTGGACCCCTACTTCACACTATATATAAAAATTAATTCAAGATGAATTAAAGACTTAAATGTAAGATCTCACACTATAAAAATCCTAGAAGAAAACTTAGATAATATTCTTCTAGACATTGGCCTACACAAAGGGTTTATGTTGAAGACCCTAATATAACACAATAAAAAATAGACAAATGGTACTTAATTAAACTAAAGAATTTCTGCACAGCAAAAGAAACTATGAACAGAGTAAATAGACAATCTACAGAATGAGATAAAATATTTGCACATTATGCATCCAGTAAAGGGCTAATATCCAGAATCTAAGAAACTTAAATAAATCCACAAGAAAAAAACCAAATAACCCCATTAAAAATGGGCAAAGGACATGAACAGATACTTCCCAAATGAAGAAATGCAAGCGGCCAAGAAACATGAACACTAATAATCAGAAAGATGCAAATCAAAATCACATGAGATGCCATCTTGTACCAGTCAGAATGGCTATTATTAAGAAGTCAAAAAATAACAGATGTTGGTGAGGATGCAGAGAAAAAGGAATGCTTATACAATGTTGGTGGGAAGGCAAATTAGTTCAGCTGCCATGGAAGGCAGTTTGGAAATTTCTCAAAGAACTAAAAATATAATTACCATTTGACCCAACAATCCCATTACTGGCTATATACCCCAAAGGAAAATAAATTTTTCTACCAAAGTGACACCTGCACTTGTATGTTTATCATAACACTATACACAATAGCAAAGACATGGAATTAACTCATGTGTTTATCAATAGAGGATTGGATAAAGAAAATCTGGTACATATGCATCACGGAATACCACATAGCCACAAAAAAGAATGACATCATGTCCTTTGTAGCAACATGGATGGAGCTGGAGGCCATTATCCTAGGCAAATTAACGGAGAAACAGAAAGTCAAATACCACATGTTCTCACTTATAAGTGAGAGTTAAACATTAGGTACACATAAGCACAAAGATGGGAACAACAGACACTGGGGACTCCAAAAGCAGGGAGAGTGGGAGGGGGCAAGGGTTGAAAAATTACTCATTGGGTACTATTTTGGCTACTTGGGTGAAAGGATCATTAAAAGCTCAAATCTCAGCGTCACACAATATATCCATGTAACAAACCTGCACATGTATCTGCTGAATTTAAAATGAAAAAACAAAAATCAAATGTATTTCATCATCTGACCTGCTGTATACACATATCTTTTTATATTCTCACAGGGAGTTAGTACTTACGGCATGTGGGCCATTACATGAGTTCAGCACTAAGACTGCAAGTGACCTTATCCTGAACCAAGAATATCTTTCTAGGTCAAGATTGGTCTATGCCAGGGGTATTTAAAATCCAGTGCAAGCCATCAAAAACGACGAGTTTGTGTCCTTTGTAGGGACATGGATGAACCTGGAAACCATCATTCTCAGCAAACTGACACAAGAACACAAAATCAAACACCGCATGTTCTCACTCATAGGCAGGTGTTGAACAATGGGAACACATGGACACAGGAAGGGGAGCATCACACACTGGGGTCTGTTGGGGGGAAATAGGGGAGGGACAGCGGGGGGTGGGGAGTTGGGGAGAGATAGCATGGGGAGAAATGCCAGATATAGGTGAGGGGGAGGAAGGCAGCAAATCACACTGCCACGTGTGCACCTATGCAACAATCTTGCATGTTCTTCACATGTACCCCAAAACCTAAAATGCAATAAAAAATGAAAATAAAAAAATAAAATCCAATGCAAGATCACTGCTTGGAAATATCAGTGTAAGGGTGAGCACATTAATGGGGTCACAATATTGTGAAGTAGAATGATTTTTTGTAGGTACAGAACACAATACATTCTTTTTCTCAAGAAGCTTACCTTTTAACTGGGAAGGTCACTCACTCACACTGACTGGTTGAAGGGGGGCACTGGGAATATAAATGCTAAAGAGATGCACAGAGGGGTAATCATAAACTTGGGTGGGATTAATCAAGTCTTTTAGCAAGAGGTAAAATTTTCAATTATACTGATAAATGCAAGACTGCTTTTGGATGTAGTTCAATTTGATTTCAAAGAGCTTAATTAAGAAAGTTAAACATGATGGAGGATATGGTAGACAGACAAAAAAGGAAGCAATCGTGCCTGTTGGACAAATTCATCAGTATACCCTCGGGGCCTGCCCAGGAAGAATCTCTAAACAGGAAATGAATTAAAATGAAAGGCATGGCCACCAGAGAAGAAGAGCTCAAGGGGCAGGATGGAGACAATTTGGCCCCGGGATTCTGTTGTTTCCCTAACACATTCCCTGACTGTCCTCCTGCCAATGGACCTGCCTTGTAGCATGAAGGTGTTTCCCCAGCACAAACGAACGGTGAAGATGCCAAAAAGGAATGCAGCTTTAGCCATCAATCTTCACTTTCATTCATTTCCTAAATCTGCTTGTTTTTCTGCTTGACTTGAAGGGAGGAGCATGGTTTTTTTTTTTTTTTTTTTCCTGAAGAACAGCCTGATGAGAGACTGTGGCTGTCTGAAGCATAGAAGGGGACTTGCTCTGCAGATGACACCTGGTCTGTGTTTCAGCTGCAGCCAGCTGAAAGTCATATGGCCAGATAGGGCATTTCGAATCCTTTAACTTCATTTCAGTTCAATCAGCATTGTCCAGTGTCTACACAGAGGTCGCCCTCTACTGTGGAGGCTGCGCTGGGCATCGCGGATTAAGAGGTGAATGCAATATGCTTGCAATGTGGGGTTCACAGTGGAGTCTTAAATATAAGTGTCTAAACAATGGAGGTAGAAAATTGAGGGAACACAGTGAGGGGCTCACAGCCCCCGAGGGTCATGGGAGACTTGTGAGTGATCAATAAGCATTGAGTACCCAAAAAGAGCACTTTTTAAAAATGAAAACAACTGAGCTTTTGTTGACCTATAGAAAAATAAAATGGGAATAGAAAATACCCTGTTGCTAAAGAGATGATTGGATGGGTATGGTAGCTGACATTTGCAATCCTAGTACTTTCAGAGGCTGAGATGAGAGGAGCTTAAAGCCAGTGGTTCAAGACCAGCCTAGGTAACATAGTGAGATGCTGTCTATAAAATAAGTAAGTAAAAATTAGCTAAGTGTGGTGACGCATGCCTGTAGTCCCAGCTACTCAAGAGTGTGAGACAGGAGGATCCCCTGAGCCCAGAAATTTGAGGCTGCCATGAGCTATGATCACTCTCCTGCACTCCAGCCTCGGTGACAGAGCAAGACCTTATCTCTAACAAAACAAAAGAATAAGATGATTTGATTTGGGGGATACTTTGAAAAACTTACAGAATTTGTAGCTACATCGTTCAACTGGTGAAAGCAATGAATAATCCCCAAATGATGTGATTTGTTTATAGGTGCCACAATAATAGCTATGGCTACATTACACTTGAAGCTAGAAGTTTTAAAGTGGTAGAAGCTAAGGCAGAGACAAGGAACCTAGAAACCCTGTTAGCTAAGTAATAACTCTGGAAAAACATAGTATGGTATTGTAAGAAAAAATAATAGAAATATGTATGGATGTGTTGGCCTTATTTTATTGGTAGAAATTCCATAGGTTTGTGTTTCTATAAATGGATTACACTTTGGAAATTGTGCTTGAAGTCATAAAGGGGAGAGGAGCACAGAAGAGCACAGAAAGGGACCTCAGCCAAAACTGGGACGCGGGTTTGCAGGTCACTGTGGTTTGGCTTTCCCCAGGCCATCCTCAGTCCCTTCCTCCTTTCCCTCCTCCCAGGAGGCAAGCAGAACGGTCAGGCAGTCTCTTTCCCACCCTCCCTTGTAACTGAGGGTGACCATTTCACCCATTTCTGCTACATGAGGCATTAAGTAGATTTGCAGGAAGACTTTTGGGAAAATTATTTTGCTTTCTAATGAAAAGGACAGAACCTTTCCCTTGCCCTTGATTCCAGCTTGAGACACTGAATTGAGGACAAAATCTTACAACCATGAAGCAAAATCAGAAGGACAAAAAACAACAACACTTTGAGGTTATTCAGCCCTCTAAAGAACCCCGGCTAGTGAGCATGACCACTGAAAACGTGGGTTTTTCTGTAAATGCCAATAACAATTTCTTAATTCTTATAGAAGGATTAAGAAAGATGCCAACTGGTAGAAGCAAGATTTTTTTTTTTTTTTAATCTCAATCCTGCCCCTCATCACACACATTCCTTTTCACAATTTCAGTTAAAGTGGATGGATATTCTATGACAGATACAGAACATATATGTGAATGCTGTATACAAGGAGATAAATAACTGATGTTTATTTTCTGTTTATGTATGTGCAGGTTTTATTGAAGAAGAAAAGAATTGAGGAAGGAACTGGATAGTAGATAAGTAGGTCACTGAGGAAGGTTATAGCCTGTCTGCCTGTGATGTCTTCAGTAGTTGCCGTCTTGTTGAGAGTTGCGATCGAATTACCCCGTCTTTCGAGACCCACTTGCTCCGTCAGCGTAGGAGCATCTGAGCTGCATTCTTGATTTCCTACATTTTGCTTTATTTTTCTGTTGGAGGTGAGGCCTTGATATTGGTGTTCCCTGTACCTCTTCTTCCTCTTCTGTTTACCTTCCTCTGCTTTGATCTCTTTCTTTCCCATCAATTTCTCACTCAACAAGTGCCTCGCTGGCATCCCTACCTGCCCCTCACAGGGCTCCTCTCTGCCATGGCACTGCTTTTCCTCCTCGTGTGCCTGCCTGTTTCCTCGCCTGGCTTCTCTCACACTTTCCCTCCTTTCCCTTCTTTTTTGTCCTTCTCATTTTGTTGTGTCGTCCCTCCCTCTCTCCTCCCCCTCTACTCCTCCCCTCCTTTCTTTAAAGGAAAATAACAGGTAATAAACTATGAAATTATACCTTCTATTGAAAGTGCTCGTGATTTGTTAAGCAGATTACTGAGCAGAATTGGATGTACCAAAGATGGTGATGAAATGATTAAATTCTCACGTTATTTACTTCTCATAAACTGACACGATTTAACCTTCTTCTACTTTATTTTTTTAAATTGTATTTATTTATTTATTTTGAGGCAGAGTCTCGCTTTGTCGCCAGGCTGGAGTGCAGTGGCCCGATCTCGGCTCACTGTAGTCTCCGCCTCCTGGGTTCAAGCAACTTCCCTGCCTCAGCCTCCCGAGTAGCTGGGACCACAAGCGTGCACCACCATGCCCGGCTAATCTTTTGTATTTTTAGTAGAGATGGGCTTTCACCAAGTTGGCCAGGATGGTCTTGATCTCCTGACCTCTCCCGCTTTGGCCTCCCAAAGTGCTGGGATTACAGGCGTGAGCCACCGTGCCCAACCCCTTCTTCTACTTTAAAACCACAAAAAGAAAAGAGAATTTCACTCCCGCTTCATGGGTCTCCTCCCTTCCACTCAGTTCCTTTCTTTATCCAGCCTGGTTTGTCTTTGGAGAGGTCATTTTGATCATCTAGACTGGTAGACTGTGGAATCCACGTTAAAACACCCATCAACCATCAGAGGTGATGCTTTAGGCAAATGAAACAATCTCAGGGACAAGGCTCAGACATGGATATTTTAAAAAAATTCCCTAAGTGAATAAATTTGTAGCCAGATGTGAGAACCAGTATTCTACAACATGCATTCTCAAAAAAAATGCTGCCCATTACAATTGTGTAAGTTACAGTTGGACCGAGGATATAAGGAAACCCCACGTTGATTTGAGAATGAGGCAGAAAAAAAACTTCCTCATAAGAGTATCAGGACTTCCCAAAAGGGTAAGAGGGGGCTGAGATGACAATGTGTAGGCGCTGCCTACGTTCAGGGGTATGCCCGAAGTTAAAATTATTTCCAAAAACCCCTACGTGACCACAGACAGCACTGAGCCTGTCATGCTTATATTTAGAAACAAAGCAATACACACATGAAGGAATTCTATCAGACATAATACGATTAAAATAAATCCCTTATATCTACCCTATTAAAAAAAAGAAAATAAAATTTTGTACACTAGTCATCTTGTTGAAAAGTACCCAGAAAATAAATACACTTAAAAAAAAAAAAAAAGAAAGAAAACTCAGTGGGAGCTAGCACAGCGATTTCTAGGGTGGGTAATTTTGCAAAGTTTTCCTAGGTAGTTTTAGTGAAAGTTTTAGGAAGTTTTTGGTTCCATATGTTGATTCAAGTTTAGAGTCCTAGGGCGTGTGTGTGTGTATATGTGTGTGCATGTTTGTGTGTGTGTGTGTGTGTTTCTGAGAGAGAGAGACAGAGAGTATGATTACAGAATGGATTGGACACACAACTAGTGAAAGTCCATATTGGAACAAAATGTCTGGAAGCCAATCTGGCAACATTATTTTAAAAATGTAAAATTTTGCATTCCACTTCCAGAAACTTATTCTGAGGGACTCACCACAGGATGATAGAAAGTCATAACTCTTTATAATAGCAAAATGGTGAATACAGCACATATGCAATAAAATGAATTAATTGTAATATGTACAATGAAATATACAATGTATTCATCAGAAATAATGTGGCAGAAGGATTTTCAGTAATGTCAAAAAAATGGTTACATATATCGTTTGTGAAAAATATTAGGTTGCATAATTGCCTGTACGATATGACCCGTTTGTGTTAAAAATAGTGTATTTATTATTAGAAAAAAGCCAAAATGAGTATAATATCAAAACATTTATAGTAGTTATTCACCAGAAGCAAAATCTTTGAAAATAAGAAATAAGTAGTGCATTTAGATCACATGATAAGTAATTTAAAAATATGTTGTTGAATTCTGAGCATTGTGATTTTCTTGTTATGTCTATTCTCTAAGTTTTCTGCAAGAATAAATATTACTTAAATGAGAAAACAGATAGAAATGTATATATATAGACAGAAAAATGAAATAAATATATAAAAATAAAATTGATTTTTAAGTGGTAAAATGACAGAATAATGAATACTTTCTTGATCTTTAATGTATCTTTAAACACACACACACGCCCAAATCTTGAAAGTCACTCTTCAGACGGTACAATTGTACTTATGAAGAACCCAGAAGAATCTATAGATATTAAAATACAAATATTTACATAAAAGTCAATTGTATTTTTATATAACAGCAGATAAGGTAAGAAAAAGAAACCAGCCTATAATCTCAGATACCTGGGAGGCTGAGGCAGGAGGATGGCTTGAGGTCAGAGGTTGGACCTGATTATCATGGTGAGACTATCTCTTAAAAAAAACAAAGGAAAGAAAAATAGACCAAAAAAAAATTTTTTTTTTAAGGCAGCAGTCAAGAAAGCATACAAGTTATAAAAGGAAACCAAATTGAAAAAAAAGGACAATAGTCACAAAAGCAATTAAAAACATAAAATACATAGAAAAACCTTTCTCAAGAGAGGAGGAAGAATGTTGTGGAGAATGTGGTAATATTTTAATCATGGAGCCCACGTGGTCTGGTTTCAGACTGTGTGGCTCCCCTGAATTCACAGAAAAAAATAAAATCCAATTCCTGCCTATTCTTACCATATCCCCAAATCAATTTCAGAGATATTAAACACTTAAATATGAAAAACAAAACAAAACAGTTTAGACGAATAACAACTCTAGAAAGAAAAAGATTTCTTAAATAAGGTTTTTACTCATAAAGAAAAAAATTAAAATGTGACTGTGTTAAACTTAAAACTTTCTCTGAAAAGTCAGCTGAAAATTTTGGGAAGATACTTGCAACATATATGTCTAACAAAAAAAGTAATAAAAATATATAAAGGCAGCCTACAAATTAATAAGAAAATGAGTGGCAAACAGAACAGTAGAGAAACAAAGGGAAATTTTTTTTCAAAATGTAAACAAAATTGACATGATTATGTAAGATTGAACTTCACATACCCTCTATCTGCCAGTTTTACTCCTGGATATACACCCAAAAGAAATTTTAGCATATGTGTACCAGGAGACTGGACAAGAATATCCGTTTGTAACAGCAAAAACCTGAAGCAACACAGATCAGACAAATGGGATAATGGGTAAATAAATGTGGTAGATTCATACAGTTGAATATTATATAGCAGTGAAGATTAAGAACTACATATTACACTCATCAACATAGGTGGTACTGAATGATAAGAGCATATTACAAAAGACTAATTACATGAAGTTCAAAACCAAGCAAAATCAAATAGTACATTGTTTAGGGATAAATGCCTATGTTGTAAAACTAAAAAGAAAAACGAAGAAATGATAAACCCAGTGTTTTTTTTTCTCAAGAAGCCTCCTTTCTAACGCGGGGAGGTGGCTCACTCACATGCACTCAATCATTTCTCTGGATTGAGGAAGATGAATAGTTTGGGGGAAAGTTACATGAGGCTTCAAAGGTATTACTAATGTCTGATTTCTTAAGCTCAGTGGTGGGTATGCAAGTATGCATTTTATTATTATTCTTAGACTTAGGTTACTTAGGTTATAAATATGCTTTTTGTATTATTTATTTACAGTTTTTCATTAAAGAATAGAAACATTGAAAAAGAGGGAAAACTTTATCAGAACCAGTTTGAGCAGTCTACACCTTTCTCTTAGAGACAGCATAGCATGGGTTTTTGAGATACAGAGTTAGAATTTTTTTTTTTTTTTTTTTTTTTTTGAGGCGGAGTTTCGCTCTTGATACCCAGGCTGGAGTGCAATGGCGCGATCTCGGCTCACCGCAACCTCCGCCTCCTGGGTTCAGGCAATTCTCCTGCCTCAGCCTCCTGAGTAGCTGGGATTACAGGCACGCGCCACCGTGCCCAGCTAATTTTTTGTATTAGTAGAGACGGGGTTTCACCATGTTGACCAGGATGGTCTCGATCTCTTGACCTCGTGATCCACCCGCCTCGGCCTCCCAAAGTGCTGGGATTACAGGCTTGAGCCACCGCGCCCAGCCAGAGTTAGAATTTTTAAACACGACTGTGTCACACTTTTCTCGTTTGTCAAATGGGGATAATACTTAACTCATACTGTATTGTTAGGATGAAATTTCATCATATGTATTTTTTATAAACCCTAGATTATGGATGGTCATATATTAAGCATGTAATACATATGGATCATTGTTATTATTATAAAAATATTACATTACAAAAGTGAAGAGTTCCTTAAAAATAAGCAGAAATGGGAATTACAATTGGTTGTTTGAAATTAAATATATTGAGGTTATATTATATGAATGCTGTGTTATTTATAATGTTGCTCTCAAATGTGAGGAGTATGTTTTATTCAAAGGACTAAAAATCATTGCTGTACATCTTCTAAACTTTCTCACATTTTGCATGGGACATTTACACATAATGTGTATTTTGTTTATCGCATCAGGCTTGATTACTAAGAATTACTATGGGTCTTCAGAGAACAGGCATTGAAGATCATTCCTATTAAAGTTCACCTCCCATCAAAAGAAGATAAAGGAGAAAAATAGATAAAGTTCAAAGAGGAGATTTCAAGTGACAGGTCTAAGCAGAAAAGGCCAAGAAGTGACACTTCGAATTACCCAAGGACCTAGAGACAGGCAGAGCCCCGGCTCCTCTGAAGGTCAGGGTTTTATATGGGCACACCATCTGGATGACTTCATTTAATGAAATTACATCAAAGCGTGTTGGTTTTACAACCCCAGAGAGGTGGGCTTGGGGTAGCTTCCACTGAAAAGTCGAATTACTTCACAGAAAAACAAAACAAAACGAAAAGGTTATGTTGCTAAAACTTTTGAACCAAAAGGAAAAGACAGAATTTCCTCCAATCACAAGAAACCAAGAAAAATATCACATTTCCTGGCTGCCCACTCAATTTACCACCCCTCGCCCAGTCCCCTTTAGCAACAGAGAAAGAAATCACAGTAGTGAATTAATAAAGCAGTGAGCCAGACTTTCCTTCCTCGTGTGATTCAGCCCCGCAGCTGGGGTGGCAGGGGGCGGGTAAGAAGCAAGTTCTTTAACACTGAGCGCTCTGGACTGGCTTTCAGTATTAGACATCCGGAGTTTTTGAAAATTAACACTGGAACAAAGTGACTATCATACTCCATGTCCCTTTCACCCGCCCTCGGTCAAAACTTTATTTTAAGGTTTCTTTGGGGCTGATTGAAAAAACAAAAAAACAAACAACAACAAAAAAAACCTAATGGGAAACACTATCTAGAAATGGAGAACTCAAACCAATACTAAAGCATGCTGTAGTAATTACCACTATCTACGATTGATTTTACTATAGGAAAAATGTGTTTTACCATAAATGACACTCCTTAAACTCCGTAACCAGCCTCCTTCCTCTCTCTTTCCAGCATATCTAGTTAATCATACATGACTGCAGCAAGGTGATGCAATAGTTTCAATGTAACTGCCTTATCTAGGCATGGAATGAGAAGACCTGTGTGATTGAGGAGCTGTAGACACTCACAGCGTGGCCCTTGAGCATAACAATAGTGGTGAGAGTTTTTCCACTGAGTCTTGCAGGAGTATCTGTGGCACCTGTACCTTCTGTGATGTGCCACCCGGAAACCCAGAGACCAGATAGGACTCCAGGGGACTGTGCTGACTTTCTTGCCCTGTGCTTACATTTCTGAGATAAGGATCTAAGAATAAATTCAATTTCTGGTCCCCTCACTTGCTTTGTGGGTTGTCAAAACCTGAAAAGATCTACCTAAAACAACACACATATCCAAAAGTACTCCTCTTAACCGCTGGTGGCATTGATGGCTATGAGATGCCCCATTGACAAGGAGATGCCCTCCTGTTGTTGAGTCCCCCAATGACATTCTCAGGATGATGTCTGTTGGAGACACAGTTCTAGTAGGTGAAATTCACACTAACAGGCAGGGTGAACTCTTCCAGACCACCAGAGAAAAAGCAACACTTCATGGAAAACTTTGGCAATACAAGTGTAAAAAGAACTACCTGGGGCCAGGCCTGGTGACTCATGCCAACATTTTGGAAGGCCGAGGCGGGCCGATTGCTTGAGCTCAGGAGTCCAAGACCAGCCTGGACAACATGGTGAAAGTATCTATAGATAGATAGATAGATAGATAGATAGATAGATAGATAGATAGATGGATAGATAGGTGATCAATAGATAGATGGATAGATAGATAAAAAAATTGTTTTAAGCCAACTACCAGGGTTGGTTGTCTCCCCCAGCAGAGAATGAGGGAATCCTCAAAGCATAATTATCTGCGAAATTCACCATTATCATTCTCTAGCACATAATAGAGCATTCTAGAAAGTGCCCAGAAGCTTCTCTCTCACCCAGGAATAAAGAACCCCAGATGTGAGCAGGGGCTAAAAGGTGTCTGGACAGCTGCTCTCCTCGTGGGGGAAGAGTTTGGGCCTTGGTGCCCAGAGCAATATGAGAAGTCATCTTATCTTCTACCTCCTCCGTGGAATCGCTACGTTGGATTTTGACATCACAAAAGAAAGAAAGAAGAAAATTGTGGGATTTAACATTTGTGCATTTTATTCTTCCACATGGCCCTTCAAGGAACTAGGGTAAATGGACAAATACTTCTTTTTTTTTTTTTTTTGAGACGGAGTTTCGCTCTTGTTACCCAGGCTGGAGTGCAATGGCGCGATCTCAGCTCACCGCAACCTCCGCCTCCTGGGTTCAAGCAATTCTCCTGCCTCAGCCTCCCAAGTAGCTGGAACTACAGGCGCGCACCACCATGCACAGCTAATTTTTGTATTTTTTTATTTTAGTAGCGACGGGGTTTCACCATGTTGACCAGGATGGTCTCGCTCTGTTGACCTCATGATCCACCCGCTTCGGCCTCCCCAAGTGCTGGGATTATAGGCGTGAGCCACCGCGCCCGGTGACAAATAGTTCTTATAATTTAATACTGCTTTTTAAAAATAGATACTGTACTGAATTTTTTTGCTAATTATATTAATAACTTCAAAGCCTTTTATGGAGGATGTTTGCTGGAAACAGAAGATATTTTTATTTCACTGAAAAACATGATGAGAGCTGGGTTTAAAATTTTGGAGGAAGGACCTGGATGTAGTTGTTTAACAAATTTGTCCACATGTTCTTTTAGGATATCGTATTTGGTCTTGTTTAAGGAGTTCTTTTCTATCCTCAAGTCAGAAAAATATTCACCCATATATATTCTTCTCATAAAGTTTTGTTTTTGACATATAAATTACTTACTCTGTCTATAATTGATCTTTGAGCATTCTAAGAGCTAGGACTCCAAATTCAATTTTATCTCTATTTACAATCAGTTTTCCAACTGTACTTTTTAAAGATTCCTTCCTTTCTCTACTGCTCAGCTATATTACCCCCATGATGTGACAAACTTCCATGTATTTGTCATATGTATAAACGTGTCACATGAAGTGATAGTCTCACTGGTGAGCAAGGAAATTCAAATCAAGACTGTTGAGATGTCATCTACACACTGTTAACTGGCCTCTCTATTCAATTCCACTGAGAATTTGTCTATTCCTTATGCCAGTACAAAACTATTATTTGTGATTAATTGTTCTTGTAGGATGAACACAGCTAACTCTTAGTGTATTGTCTTTCTAAACACAGTAAGATTTGGTTTTCCAAGAGTTTGTTTCTTTTATGTTGAAAAAAAAACCTGATGACTGATTTGGGCCTGTTTATATACATTAATGGCCAAGCTGGGGCTGCAATTTTCCTTTCCCATGCAATTCTTGTCAAATTTTGGTAGCAAGGTCATACTGAATTCATAGAATGAGCTGTAGAGTATTTCTTCTTTCTCTATGAATTGTAGCAATACTGTAAGAGATAGGTTATAAGAAAGTCTTTTTAAAAAGATTACAAAAGTCATGTAAACTTATTGTCAGGAATTGTAAAAACACCCAATATTACAAAGAACACAACAGAAGCAATTTATAGGCATTACCATCCAGAAAGGACTGTTAAATATATTTGGTATATTTCCTTCTAGATCTTTTCGTCAGTCTCTGCAAGATATGTCCAATTTCCTCTTTATCTATATCTGTATACACATACATAAGCACACACAGAATTCCGACCACTGTAGTGTATACTATCTATCAACTCTTTCATTACTTTATTAGGATTTCCCATGTCAATAAATATTCTTTAAAAACGGAAATTTTAGTACCTATTAAGCTGATATTAAAACAAATCCAAATTAAACTCCCTTTGCATTCCAAATAAAAATTTTAATTTTTAGGTGAATAATGTTCAGAAACTCAGTAAAGAATATACTAATACATATTTTCATTTCCTGTTAAGCTTGCCACCTTTATTCTTAGCTCCATGCTGGTCCTGACACAGCTAGCCTGACCAAGCCTTGAAGCACATCAGGCGCTCTAACCCTACTCCTAGGTACAATCTTGAATTTGCACCAGATCCAAGGCCATTGTGTCTGGGGTGAGCTCCAACATCCTTGAGCCCCCTAAGCTGCATCCTTTATCTTCCACCTGACCCTCACTGAGTTTGCTCTGTCCATGTCAGGCAGCTTGCCCTAATTAACACTGAAATCCCTATCTGGGCCTGGAGCCAGGTCATGAACTGCACCCAGCTTCTCTGGGGCCTTGTCAACATGGTTTCTTATTGCCAGATATGTGTTCATTTATTCTATTTGTCAGTAGGTCAAGCCAATAAAAAGATATTGATTGTCTACTCCGTGCCAAGCTACTATGTGGGGGATATTACTGCATGATCTGCCGTTGAGATCTCAGTCAACCCTGCCAAATGCCTGATTCCGAAATTCGCCATTGGCTGGACAGTCTGTTTTGCCCCAGAATGGACCTCTTAGATACTGATATCATGACAAACTGACAAACTTACTATATCCCTTTTGACACCATAACTTGAAAATCTATCTATCCGTCTCAGGTCCCAGTTCTATAGACAGGTTAGTCCCCAGTAATTCTGGCTTCTTTTCCTGTCCTCATGTCTCCATCACCAAGATCCTGCAGACTTTCCAGATCAGCCTTCTTTGATTCTGACCTTTATAACATTTATGATTTACAAAAATATCTTCATATGCATTTTCCCATTCTAGTTTTGAATCTTAAAATAACTCTTCGAGATAGGAGGGGAGACTTGTTAAATTTCTGTTTCACTAAAGAGGAAACTGTCTTTAAGAAGCCTAATGATGTATTTATGTTTAATAAATGATCTCTTTAGGACTTGAACCTGATCAGACCTTATCTCTCATTTTAGTGTTCTTTACCCTGTGGGCTGGGGTGGCTAAACGTCACTTTGAACAGACCTGACAATTCAGGAAGCAGCCAGCTCTTTGGTGTGAAAGATTAATGTGTTAGACCTGCTAGGATGACATTTTAACCCCTAAAAAATTACTCAAAACACATAAATATTAGATACTGTGTAGTTAGAAGGATAAAAACCAGTAGATGTAGGACCAGGCAGGGTGGCTCACACCTATAATCCCAGCACTTTGGGAGGCCAAGGCAGGCAGATCACTTGAGGTCAGGAGTTTGAGACCATACTGACCAATATAGTGAAACCCTGTCTGTATCCAAAAAACAAAATACAAAAATTAGCTGGCCATGGTGGTACATGCCTGTAATCTCAGCTACTTGGGAGGCTGAGACAGGAGAATTGCTTGAACCCAGGAGGCGGAGGTTACAGTGAGCTGAGATTGCACCACCACACTCCAGCCTGGGCGATAGAGTGGGACTCAGTCTCAAGAAAAAAAAAATCAGTAGATGTAAAGGACCTTTGAGCAATGTGAAAATATGGTTCTTAGCTAGGCATAGACCTATCAAAGGGAAAGCTCTGTATAGCATCTTTTTAACAAAATAATTTAATTTTTGTACTGAAACTTAATTGTACATATATATGTGATACGTGTGATATTTTGATACATGCATATGCTGTGTAGCGATCCAGTCAGAATAAATCGGTTATCTGTGGCCTCAAATATTTGTCATTTCTTTGTGCTAGGAACATTGCAAATCTCTTCTAGCTATTTTGGATTATACATCCTATAGCCTTTCTACAGACTGAAAGTCGGCTTGGCTACTTGAGAGTAGAGGAGTCATCCATCCCAGTATACATAGTACATGGCAGTGTTGGTTGCCACCACCTTCAAGCACGCTTCCCAGCTCCCCTTTCTCTGTTGGGGCTGAAAGCCTGGAAACAACATTTCCTGACCTGTGTTTCTAGCAGAGTCCTTGTTTAGAGCTCACCTCTGAGAAAACATCACCAGAGATTTGGAAAGCAAAGGAGAAGGAGAACCCATCATCCTCTGGTGACAGCTGCAGGTAGTGGATGTAGGGAGAAAGAAATGTCATTAAATGTAATTCCTAAATCTTCATACTTTTGAAAATCATCAGCAGTTTCTCCTGAGCTTCTCTTGCCCAGCACGTCTATCAGTTATCTTAGCATCATGTTTCCTATAAAAAATCCTGTCCTGCTTAGCATTTCTAATGTGGTGTTGAGTAACTAATGGGTAATGGAGCTAGCATTTGAACCTAAATATTTCTTTTTTAAAATGTCCATTCTTTCCATGATATCTGGGAGAATACAGGGCAGAAGGCACAAACTCTACCAGGTTCTAATTAAGGGAGAGAAGAGAGAATGGCAGAAAGGGCATAGGGAGTAAACAATAGAGTTTTCCAGATGTTTCATGACATGTCATGACGTCAGTGTCCTGGAAGCTAATAGAGTGTTTGCTTGTGAATTCTGGCTGTGACATGGTCTCAGTTTTAATTTCTAAAATGGTAAATATAAACAAATACAAACACAGGTGTGAACCACCATGCCCAGCCCTTAATCTTTTTGATCTCATATCATCTTTTAAAACATTTTTTGAGCATGCATTTAAAAATATAAATTATTTTAAATCAATTATAATGCACTATTATTTAAAACACTAAAAATCACAAAATGAAAGAATTTAAAACGAGATACAAATGAAGTAGGTAATATTTTGAAATAATTATTTTTATTAATAATAAAAATATATTTTGACCTCAATAAGAAATAGTAATTAATTAATTAATGTGCATTATTGAAAAAAAAAGTCTGTCTCTGTGAGAAAGCCATTCCAAAACGATTCTAAGTTCATTTTATTGTAATCCTTGATGATAATGACTGTCAGGGCTGAAAAAGACACCTTAAGAAAATAGAAGAAAAAAGAAGATAAGTAGAAAAAAAATCACTGGGTGTGCCTGCTAATTCACGATGAATCACATTTCATTGCCACTTATCAAGTAGGAAGAAGTTTTTGTTGAAACTTATCTAGTAAATTCCTATCTTCTTTGATGTCAACTAGTTGGGAAGGTATAAAGATAAGTTGCAATTCCAAACAAATGGATTCAAAATATCTAGAAACCTTTCATTTGGGTAATTTTAAAACTGAGCAGAAAATTTGGTTTCCAAGTTTAAGTGTGCAGATAATAGAGTTTGTAGTTGGCACATCTGCATCATTTCTGAATGAATGAATGAATGAATGAGTGAAGGTGCCTCTGGGACTGCCCTCTGAGCTGAGTAAAGCATACAGTGACAGTTACCCATAGACACTGTCAACTCATATATCAATATTAGTAACATGTGGTTTATATTGTAATTTTTAAGATTAAAAATAAAAAACTCAGAAGTCTTCTATTTTGTTCCTGCACCTCCTGGGGGTGTGCACCCTGCTTTGGGCTTTGGAAGCAATACAAAGCCACCAGGATGTCTTAATTAAAGGAAAAGCATGTCCAGGATCATGATTTACAGGCATAAGTCACTAATAAAGACACAGCAAGGAGTGGACTGGAAAAAGGGATGAAGGAGGCACCAGTCCAAGCTAGAGCAGCAGAAGAGGAGAGGGAGGGTGGATTTGAGAGACATTTTGGAGATACACTTAAAAGTTTGGATGTGAGGTCAAGTACAGTGGCTCACACCTGTAATCCCAGCACTTTGGGAGGCCAAGGAGGGTGGATCACTTGAGGTTAGGAGTTCGAGATTAGCCTGACCAACATGGTGAAACCCTGTCTCTACTAAAGATACAAAATTAGCCAGACATGGTATCACATGCCTGTAATCCCAGCTACTCGGGAGGCTGAGGCAGGAGGGTTGCTTGAACCTGGGAGGCAGAGGTTGTGGTGAGCCAAGATTGTGCCATTGCACTCCAGCCTGGGAACAAGAGCAAAACTCCTCAAAAAAAAAAAAAAAAAAAAAAAAAAAGAAAAAGAAAAAGAAGTTTGGATGTGGCAGGTGGGGAAAAGTCTAGAGGAGGCTAGGAAAATGATAATGCCCTTTCCTCCCTGAGCATGGGAAGAAAAGGGTGGGGCATGAAATGTGATGGGTGCAGTTTCAGATGATATAAGGTCCCCTTCCCTCTCCCCATGTGGTATATGGGAGGCTTCCTGCAGCATGGGGAGTGAATATCTGGGCAAGCTGAAGCAAAGCCAGTTCCTTCCGAGCTTCATTTTTCAGCCCTCTAATCCCCAGGCTCTTTGTCTTTTTGGAAAGTTATCCATTTCTTTGAGACTCTGAAGCAAGCCGTGGGCTCCAGTTCAGAAGAAAGTAAATGTATACACCACAGCATAAATTTGTACATGTACTTTATAGGACGCTCAGCCCCAGAAATCTGTCCATGTCCAGATGGGGGCCTTGCTCTAACTGGCTCCTTCAATGTCTTCAAAACCTGCTCTGTTTCCCTATGTGCCAATCTTCTGAGTCAGAGATAATTTGCTAATTATAAGTCACTTCCTATTTTAGAAATCCTCATGACTTATGGTCAAATGCTAATGTTCATCACGCTTATTGGTGAATTGTAGTTTCTAATGCCAGATGTGAGATGGCAGAGAAAATTGAGACAAGAGGAGGTTCACTCTGAGACTTTGATTCCTCTGGGCCAGCATTCATATGGCTCATCCAGGATAGAGTGCAGTAGGAAACACAGAGCACCATCTGCAAATGATTATTGCCTCACTGAACCAGAATCTAGTAAGAAGTACAGAAGAACAAGTTAAAGGATACCACAAGAAAGCAACCAGCCAATCCAGAATATGGGATACTCCATGGAACAGATGACTCCACTGCTCTAACAAATGAATAGCATGAAAAATTAAAAGAGAATATTCCAGAAAAATTAGAGCCTTGGCTGGGCATGATGGCTCATGCCTGTAATCCCAACACTTTGGGAGACTGAGGCAGGCAGATTACCTGAAGCCAGCAGTTCAAGACCATCCTGGCTAACATGGTGAAACTCTATCTCTTCTAAAAATACAAAAATTAGCTGGGCGTGATGGTGCGTGCCTGTAGTCCCAGCTACTCGGGAGGTTGAGGCATGAGAATTGCTTGAACCTGTGTGGCAAAGGCTGCAGTGAGCTGAGATCATGCCACTGCACTCCATCCTGAGCAATGGAGCAAGACTCTCTTTCAGTGGCTGGCAAGATGGCCGAATAGGAACAGCTCCTGTCTGCAGCCCCCAGCAAGATCAATGCAGAAGGCAGGTGATTTCTGCATTTCCAACTGAGGTACCTGGCTCATCTCATTGGGACTGGTTGCACAGTGGGTGCAGCCCACAGAGGGTGAGCTGAAGCAGGGTAGGGAGTTGCCTCACCCAGGAAGCACAATGGGATGGGAAACTCCTTTAGCTAAGGGAAGCCGTCAGGGACTGCCATGAGGGACGGTGCACTCCAGTCCAGATACTACGCTTTTTTCATAGTCTTTGCAACCTGCAGACCAGGAGATTTCCTCTGGTACCTATGCCACCAGGGCCCTGGGTTTCAAGCAGAAAACTGGGTGGCTGTTTGGGCAGACACTGAGCTAACTGCAGGATCATAGCCCAGTGGTGCCTGGAATACCAGTGAGACCATTTATTCCCCTGGAAAGGGAGCTGAAGCCAGGGAGCCAAGTGGTCTAGCTTAGTGGATCCCACACCCACAGAGCCCGGCAAGCTAAGATCCACTGGCTTGAAATTCTCACTGTCAGCACAGCAGTCTGAAGTTGACCTAGGATGCTCCAGCTTGGTAGGGGGAGAGGTGTCCACTATTACTGAGGCTTGAGTAGGCGGTTTTCCTTCACAGTGTAAACAAAGCCTCCAGGAAGCTGGAACACAGCTCGGCAAAGCCACTGTAGTCAGACTGCCTCTCTAGATTCCTCTTCTCTGGGCAGGGCATCTCTGAAAGAAAGGCAGCAGCCCCGGTCAGGGGCTTATAGCTAAAACTCCCATCTCCCTGGTACAGTATATCTGCTGTGGCCGCTGTGGGCGTGGCCTCAGCAGACTTAAATGTTCCTGCCTGCTGGCTCTGAAGAGAGAAGCAGATCTCCCAGCACAGCACTCGAGGTCTGCTAAGAGACAGACTGCCTCCTCAAGTGGGTCCCTGACCCCTGTGCCTCCTGACTGGGAGACACTTCCCAGGAGGGGTTGACAGACAAACCTATACAGGAGAGCTCCAGCTGGCATCTGGCAGTGCCCTTCTGGGACGAAGCTTCCAGAGGAAGGAACAGGCAGCAATCTTTGCTGTTCTGTAGCTTTCACTGGTGATACCCAGGGAAACAGGGTCTGGAGTGGACCTCCAGCAAACTCCAGCAGACCTGCAGCAGAGGGGCCTGACTGTTAGAAGGAAAACTAACAAACAGCAAGGAATAGCATCAACATCAGCAAAAAGGACATCCACACAGAAACCCCATCCAAAGGTCACCAACATCAAAGACCAAAGGTAGATAAATTCACGAAGATGAGGAAAAACCAGTGCAAAAAGGCTGAAAATTCCAAAAACCAGAGCACCTCTTCTCCTCCAAAGGATCACAACTCATCGCCAGCAAGAGAACAAAGCTGAACAGAGAATGAGTTTGATGAATTGACAGAAGTAGGCTTCAGACGGTGGGTAATAACAAACGCCTCCAAGGTAAAGGAGCATGTTCTAACTCAATGAAGGGAAGCTAAGAACCTTGAAAAAAGGTTAGAGAAATTGGTAACTAGAATAACCAGTTTAGAGAAGAACATAAATCACCAGATAGAGCTGAAAAACACAGCATGAGAAGTTCATGAAGCGCACACACACACGCAAGTTTCAATAGTCGAATTGATCACGCAGAAGAAAGGATATCAGAGATTGAAAATCAACTTAATGAAACAAAGCATGAAGACAAGATTTGAGAAAAAAGAATGAAAAGGAACAAACAAAGCCTCCAAGAAGTGTGAGACTATGTGAAAAGACCAAACCTATGTTTGATTGGTGAACCTGAAAGTGACAGGGAGAATGGAACCAAGTTGGAAAACACTCTTCAGGATATTATCCAGGAGAACTTCCCCAGCGTAGCAAGACAGGCCAACATTCGAATTTCCAAATTCGGGAAATACAGAGAACACCACAAAGATACTCCTGGAGAAGAGCAATGCCAAGACTCATAATCGTCAGATTCACCAAGGTTGAAATGAAGGAAAAAATATTAAGGACAGCTAGAGAGAAAGGTCGGGTTACCCACAAAGGGAAGCCCATCAGACTCACAGAGTATCTCTCTGCAGAAACCCTGCAAGCCAGAAGAGAGTGGGGCCAATATTCAACATTCTTAAAAGAATTTTCAACCCAGAATTTCATATCTAGCCAAACTAAGCTTCATAAGCAAATGAGAAAGAGACAAGACCTATCAGTGTGCTGTATTCAGGAGACCCATCTCATGTTCAAAGACACACATAGGCTCAAAATAAAAAGATGAAGGAATGTTTACCAAGCAAATGGAAGGCCGAAAAAAAAAAAAAAAATAGCAGGGGTTGCAATCCTAGTCTCTGATAAAACAGATTTTAAATCAACAAAGATCAAAAAACACAAAGAAGGGCATTACATAATGGTAAAGGGATCAATGCAACAAGAAGAGCTAACTATCCTAAATATATATGCACCCAATACAGGAGCTCCCAGATACATAAAGCAAGTTCTCAGAGACCTACAAAGAGACTTAGACTCCCACACAATAATAATGAGAGACTTTAACACCTCGCTGTCAATATTAGACAGCTCAATGAGACAGAAAATTAACAAGGATATCTATTGAACTCAGCTCTAGACCAAGTGGACCTAATAGACATCTACAGAACTCTCCACCCCAAGTCAACAGAGTATACATTCTTTTCAGCACCACATTATACTTTATTCTAAAATTACCCACATAATTGGAAGTAAAACACTCCTAAGCAAATGCAAAAGAATGGAAATCATAACAAACAGTCTCTCAGACAACAGTGCAATCAAATTAGAACCCAGGATTAAGAAACTCACTTAAAACTGCACGATTGTGTGGAAACTGAACAAACTGCTCCTGAATGACTACTGGGTAAAAAACAAAATTAAGGCAGAAATTTCAAAGAAATTCTTTGAAACCAATGAGAACAAAGATGGCCGGGCGCGGTGGCTCACGCCTATAATTCCAGCACTTTGGGAGGCCAAGGCAGGAGAATTGCTTGAACCCAGGAGGTGGAGGTTGTGGTGAGCCGAGGTCGCACCATTGCACTCCAGCCCGGGTAACAAGAGCGAAACTCCATCTCAAAAAAAAAAAAAAAAAAAAAGAGAACAAAGACATAGCATACCAGAATTCCTGGGACACTGCTAAAGAAATGTTTAGAGGGAAATTTATAGCACTAAATGCCCACAGGAGAAAGCAGGAAAGATCTAAAATAGACACCTTAATGTCAAAATTAAAAGAACTAGAGAAGCAAGAGCAAACAAATTCAAAAGCTAGCAGAAGACAAGAAATAACTAAGACCAGAGCAGAACTGAAGGAGATAGAGACATGAAAAGCCCTTCAAATAAGTCAATGATTCCAGGAGCTGGTTTTTTGAAAAGATTAACAAAATACATAGACCACTAGCCAAACTAATAAAGAAGAAATGAGGGAAGAGAAGAATAGAATAGACACAATAGAATGATAAAGGAGATATCACTACCATCAGAGAATACCTGTACACAAATAAACTAGAAAACCTAGAAGAAATGGATAAATTCCTAGACACATACACCCTCCCAAGACTATACCAGGAAGAGGTTGAATCCCTGAATAGACCAATAACAAGTTCTGAAATTGAGGCAGTAATTAATAGCTTACCAACCAAAAAAAGCTTAGGACCAGACAGATTCACAGCCAAATTCTACCAGAGGTACAAAGAGGAGATGGTACCATTCCTTCTGAAGCTATTACAAACAATAGAAAAAAGAGGGATTCCTCCCTAACTCATTTTATGAGGCCAGCATCATCCTGATACCAAAACTTGTCAGAGACACACAAAAAAAGAAAATTTTAGGCCAATATCCCTGATGAACATTGATGCAAAAATCTTCAATAAAATATTGGCAAACCAAATCCAGCAGCACATCAAAAAGCTTATCCACTACGATCAAGTTGGCTTCATCCCTGGAATGGAAAGCTGATTAAACATACACAAATCAATAAATGTAATCTATCACATAAACAGAACCAGTGACAAAAACCACGTGATTATCTCAACAGATGCAGAAAAGGCCTTCAATAAAATCCAACACCCCTTCATGCTATAAACTCTCAATAAACTAGGTATTGATTGAACATTTCTCAAAATAATAAGAGCTACTTATGACAAACCCACAGCCAATATCATACTGAATGGACAAAAGCTGAAAGCATTCCCTTTGAAAACCAGCACAAGACAAGGATGCCCTCTCTCAACATTCCTATTCAACATAGTACTGGAAGTTCTGGCCAGGGCAATCAGGCAAGAGAAAGAAATAAAGGATATTCAAATAGGAAGAGGGGAAGTCAAATTGTCTCTTTTTGCAGATGACATGATTGTATATTTAGAAGACCCCATCATCTTAGCCCAAAATCTTAAGCTGATAAGTAACTTCAGCAAAGTCTCAGGATACAAAATCAATGTGCAAAAATCACAAGCATTCCTATACACCAATAATAGACAAACAGAGAGCCAAATCATGAGTGAATTCCCATTCACAATTGCTACAAAGAGAATAAAATACTTAGGAATACAACTTACAAATGATGTGAAGGACCTCTTAAAAGAGAACTACAAACCACTACTCAAGGAAATAAGAGAGGACACAAACAGATGGAGAAATATTCCATGCTTATGGATAGGAAGAATCAATATCATGAAAATGGCCATATTGCCCAAAGTAATTTATAGATTCAATGCTATCCTCATTAAGCTACCATCAACTTTCTTCACAGAATTAGAAAAAATGACTTTAAATTTCATATGGAACCAAAAAAGAGCCCATACAGCCAAGACAATCCTAAGCAAAAGGAACAAAGTTGGAGGCATCATGCTATCTGACTTCAAACTATACTACAAGGCTACAGTAACCAAAACAGCATGGTACTGGTGAAAAAACAAATATATAGATCAATGGAACAGAACAGAGGCCTCAGAAATAATGCCACATATCTACAACCATCTGATCTTTCATAAACCTGACAAAAATAAGCAATGGGGAAAGGATTTCCTATTTAATAAATGGTGTTGGGAAAACTGGCTAGCCATATGCAGAAAACTGAAACTGACCACTTCCTTACACCTTATACAAAAATTAACTTTTTGTATAAGGATTAAAGACTTAAATGTAAGTCCTAAAACCATAAAAACCCTAGAAGAAAACCTCGGCAATACCATTGAGGACATAGGCATGGGCAAAGATTTCATGACCAAAACACCAAAAGCAATGGCAACAAAAGCCAAAATTGACAAATGGGATCTAATTAAACTAATGAGCTTCTGCACAGTGAAAGAAACTACCACCAGAGTGAACAGGCAACCTGCAGAATGGGAGAAAATTTGTGCAATCTACCCATCTGACAAAGGGCTAATATCCAGAATCTAAAAGGAACTTAAACAAATTTACAAGAAAAAGAAAAACCAAACAACTTCATCAAAAAGTGGGCAAAGGATATGAACAGACCCTTCTCAAAAGAAGACATTTATGTGACCAAGAGACATATGAATAAGAGCTTATCATCACTGTTAACTAGAGCAATGCAAATCAAAACCGCAATGAATACCGTCTCACGCCAGTTGGAATGGCAATCATTAAAAAGTCAGGAAACAACAGATGCTGGAGAGGATGTGGAGAAATAGGAACACTTTTGCACTGTTGGTGCGAGTGTAAATTAGTTCAACCATTGTGGAAGACTGTGGTGATTCCCCAGGGATCCAGAACCAGAAATACCATTTAACCCAGCAATACCATCACTGGTATATACCCAAAGGATTACAAATCATTCCACTATAAAGGCACATGAACACATATGTTTATTGTGGCACTATTCACAGTAGCAGAGACTGGGAACCAACCCAAATGCCCGTTAGTGACAGACTGGATAAAGAAAATGTGGCACATACATACTGTGAAAACTATGCAGCCATAAAAAACTCACATATGAGTTCATATCCTTTGCAGGGACATGTATGAAGCTGGAAACCATCATTCTCAGCAAATTAACACAGGAACAGGAAACCAAATACCATGTTTTTACTCAGAAGTGGGAGTCGAACAATGAGAACACATGGACACACAGGGAGGGGAACATCACACACAGGGGTGGGGGGGCTAGAGGAGGGATAGCATTAGGAGAAATGTCTAATGTAGATGATGAGTTGATGGGTGCAGCAAACCACCATGGCACACAAATACCTATGTAACAAACCTACATGTTCTGCACATGTATCCCAGAACTTAAATAAATTTAAAAATTAAATTAAATAAAATTTAATAATATTTAAATTAAATAATTTAAAAAAAAACTTGTCTCAATGAAGAAAGAAAGAAAGAAAGAGCTTTACAACTCACTGCAGCCTCAAGCAGTCCTTCCACCTCAGCTTCCCGAGTAGCTGGGACTACAGGCATGTGTTCACTCTTATTGCTATATAATATTCCATTTTATGAATATACCACAACATATTTCTCTTTTCTCCTGTTAACGGACATTTGGATCATTTGCAGTTTGGAGCTGTTATGAATATTGCTGAGATGGGCTGGGTGTGTTGGCTCAAAACTGTAATCCTAGCAGTTTGGGAGCCCGAGGCAGGTGGATCACGAGGTCAGGAGTTTGAGACCAGCCTGATCAACATGGTGAAACTCCTGTCTCTACTAAAAATACAAAAATTAGCCGGGCATGGTGGCACATGCCTGTAATCTCAGCTACTCAAGAGACTGAGGCAGGAGAATCACTTGAACCTGGTAGGCAGAAGTTGCAGTGAGCTGAGATTGCGCCATTGCACTCGAGCCTGGGTGACAGAGCGAGACTTCATCTCAAAAATAAATAAATAAATAAAAATAAATATTGCTGAGATGATCATTTTAGTACCTATTTTTTGGTGAACATATGCATGCATTTCTGTTTTATGGGTGTATGCCTAGCAATAGAGTGTATACCACTGAGCTATCTACCTAGAATTGGAATTTTTGGATCATAGGGTAGGCATATGTCCTAATAAATATTCCCAAACATTAAAAAAAGAAAAAAAAGAGCTTTCATAAACAAAAGTGATAAGACTGTCTTATATGGTAAATAAACTGAGAAATTAGGATACATGCTTGGAATTTGGATATTAAAGAAGAAAATAATTTAGCTGGCTGTGATAATGGTGGCTATGTTAAAAGGACATAGTCTGATCAATTAGAGAGGCACACTGAAATATTTATGGGTATGAAGACACAGTATCTGGGATTTGCTTTCAAGTAGTCCAGAAAAAAACAAACAAAAAGGAGACTGTAATAGATGAAACAAATTGGGCAGAACGTTGGTGATTATGGAACCTGGAGGATGGATACAGAGTGGTTCTTTAAAGTACTTGTCATTTTTTTTTGTTTATTAAAGTTTTCTACAAGTTAAAAACATGATTATAAATACATTTTTTAGTGTGATTCTAAAATCTGGTTGATCATCTAAATCACCTGAGGAGGTTAACAAGCTAGATTCTGGGAGTTGCACAGTCCTGCTGAATCAGTCATCTGTGAGTCCATTTGTACTGGATGGGGGTGGGGACGAAGGCTTGTGTGTGGAGGAATGTGTTATTTTTTAATTTCCTAGCTCCGGCCGCCAGCACAGCCACGTTGCCTCCTCTTGCTTTGTCTGACCCAGGACATCTTACATCAGTCTTCCTTCCTCCCTGCCTACTTCTCTTTTTCCTGTCTTTCCCTCCTCCTCCCTCTTGTTTTCTCTTTCTTCACTTTATGAAAGTTTAGGGCAGGAAGCTTAGACGGGGCACAGGGTCCTAGCATCTCTTTCCTCTTCCCATCAGAACCTCAGTGTCCTCATTGTGAGCGGGGGCCTGTGCTTGAGGACTGGGCCTGGCCCTCATACGGTTATGATTTGTGAAAAGCTGCCTTGCTACCGTGGATGAGAGATGTGTGCATTGCTCAGGTGCACCTCAAAATAAAGCTGCTTCAGAAGCACAGTCTTAATACCGAGCCTTTCTTTTTCTTTCAGTATTCATCAATTGAAAACATCACGATCTGTTCTTAAATAATTTATTTTTTAATGTTGTCTCTTGTGAAAAGTTACATTTATTTATGAAAACTTGAAGAAATCCAACAATATATGGCTTCCTATTAGGGACAATTAAATGTGCAAATTTCAAATACTTTTAAAAATAAGTATAAATAATTCCATTTTTTCACATTAAGAATGGAAATAATGATCAATACAAAATATTAAGATACTGTCTTTAAGAGAATTCGGTGAAAACACTGAAGTCTATTTGATATCTTTGGAAAGAAATTATAAAGATTTGTCTGGGAAAAAACGTAGGGAGTTTTAAGGGGAAAGCATGTTTAATAATATGAGGAAAGGCTGTGTAGAGTTATGAATCACAAATATTTTCAGGTCATAAGTACAGACCCCCAAAATGGCAGCCTTTATCTCTGGGAAAAATGCATTTCCCCTCCTTTTTTTTTTCTAGAGCAAATATGACAGCAACCACAAAGCACACAGAAAAACCTGTAAGCCAACAACAGAAAGAGATTTCCTCATACTCACGGTTACTGGCTTTTGCTGTCCCAAAACTGGGGTACCATGGGATGCAAGAGACTTCCCAGCCCCCCAGGACACAGTGTTAACACAGAAAATAAATTCCGTTGCACTTGGCATTGCCAAAGTGATCACAGGCAGGGGCGTGGCAGCGCTGTTGTGGGGGGCCTTCGGGGGCAGGCTCACCTCGGTGCTCCCCCTCACAAATGGCCACATCTTTCCCTGTGGTCATCCCCAGTCTCATCCCTGCTCCTTCTCTATCTCATCTCCAAGGAGGTAGGACACTCAGAGGCATTAACAGAACACAGAGGATGGTTTTTTTATTACATAGCTGGAGTTTCATAAGGAGAAGCATGAAACTTTGATGAACGTATATACCTTGGATGCAATTCCTTCTTTCCTGGGGAGGCAAAGCATATCAAAGAGGCCAATGTACTCCCTGTGGTCAGGAACTTGCCCACAACCTCACGCAAAGCAAAGTGTTCTCTCAAGAGGACACTGCAACATTTTCCCTGGAGCAGAAGAAATATCTTCACTTAAATAACCTTGAAGTTTGTAATAAAATAAATAAAGTGAGTTACACAAACAGGACTAGCGCTCCCTTTAAAAAGGCAGCTGGTTGAGTTTATGCAAGCAGTGTATATACAAGCTCATGCCCCAACAACAACCAGAAAACAGGTTATTATTCAGCCTTCCTATTATACTTCTAGGGCAGCATTTCAATATAATTTAAAAAAATCCCTCATTCATAATGTAAGGGTATATTATATATGTATACACTTTTACTCCTCAGTTCAAGCTAACTTCTTTAGAAGTAAAGACAATAATAACCCAAAGAGTTACACGTCTTCCCACTAAAATACTCTGATTCTTAAAAGGTGCATATGTAAAGAGCAGCTTGTTTTTCTGTCAATGTGAACATGTTCAGTCTCAGCAGCCTCAGAATCACAGTCCATGGATGGTTCTGCATTTTTGCCAGGTCCTCAGGAAAGGAACCAGGCCAGTAGGGAAAAACCATGAACTACAAACACTCTCTGAATACGTCTGTTTTTCCTGAGCTTCCTTGAGCTTCTTGCAGAAGGCCTCGCTGCCATGAGCATCTGGCTTCACATCACCAGGAGATGCTGGGAGAGAGCAGGGAGAATGGCTCTGGCTTCCCCAGCCCACCCGACTGCGTGTCTTTTCCCTTCTCAGCCAAGACAATGGGCCAGATGCAGGGGCCTCGGCCAGTCCTCGCACACTTTCCAAGTCCAAAGAAGTTCCTGGCCTCCTGCTTGGTAGGAGAGGAGGAACCTTGGGCTGAATCTGACATCATCCCTTGCCAGTTACAAGCTTTGCTTTCTAAGGCCACCGGGGAACACTCCCCCGTTACCAAACCTGAGCATCATGGGCACCACGAAGAGCTTATCTTTCCTCTCCTGCTCAGACACCCTTGAGCCACCGCTGCAGTGGCAGCTGAGGGTTCAGAGGATAGCACCATGATGACTGGCAGCTCGAGGCCCCTCTTCCTGCAGGAGCTGACCCGCCTGTTTCCGGTTAGCCATACATCTGCTTGAACTGAAAGCACTCGTTGCAGTAGCCGTTGCACTTGGCATTGCCAAAGTGATCACAGGCGGGGGCCCGGCAGCGCTGCTTGGGGGGGTCTTCAGGGGCAGGCTCACCCCGGTGCGCCCCCAGGCCCATCCGCTGGTTGGGATGCTGGCACTCCATGCAGAGCTCCTCGCTGCGGCAGGCCAGGATGTTCTTGCAGGAGGCCCGGGCGCACTTGGGCCTTGAGGTGGTCTGTGTGGTTCGAGGCACATCTCTGCGCTGGCTCGATCTCTGAGTGGAAAAAACAGACAGAACTATTGCTCACGTGTCTTAGAGAGAGCACAGTGAAATCTCACTGCATAGTGTGGAGTCTACAAAGAGCTGTACATGCCTGAGCTAGGGAACAAGAGAGTACCGCGGTCTATGAGCCAGAGGTCTCCAAGGATGTTTCCTTCCAACCCCAAGGAGAACTGACTGGGCCCCCAGGGAGGCTGAGAAAAACCACCAAGCCTAAGTTGACCTGCAAACGTCCCCTGACTCTCCTCTGTTGGGACCAATAACCACTGTTCTTACTTAGATAGCTTCCCTACCGTTCTATGAACAGGCGACACACCTATCTGTCTAAGCTGGCTTTTCTGATGTGCCATTAACCAGAGGCCCCTGAGAAGCTCGGCCTGTTCACTCCTTGTGATAAAGGATTATTTAAGAAGGGCTGCTTTTTAGATGTCTGTGCTTCTACAAATCAGAGAAGCCTCTGATTACCATCTGGCGTTTTGGAGGCTTGAAGAAGCTTTATGCAATGCCTGTGTTTCTTTGTTTTTAAAATAAATTCTACAGTATACTTGGGGCATGAAAATCGGTGGTAGCATTTCTGACCCGAGGGGTCACAGTGATGAGGCCGTTTCCCTTCAGGTTCTGAACTAATCCTTTATCATGAGGAGACAGAACCTGGCAGAGAGGACAGTCTGCTTGTCACTGTCGGAAGAAAGTGTTTCAACAAAAAGCACCGAACACAAGGGAGGGAGGGGAAGCTCCTGAAAATGTCTCACCAGCTGCTCTTCTGTCCTTTTGGCCTCATGAAATCTCTGATTCTGAGCTTCGATGAAACACTTCTGGCAGTATCCTTCAAACATGGTGCTTCCGAGCGTTCCGCATTCCCTCCCCAGGCACGGAACGGTGTTCTGGAACCTGGAGGCTGTGGGACTGGCTTTCCCTGAGGCAGCGGCAAAATCTACAGGAGAGTGGATCCTAATTAGTACCACACAGGGGTCCCCCAGATAGAGAGATGCTGACATCAGAGAAACAAACGGGTCCCAAATACAGATTAGGCCAGCCTTAAATAGCTATCTATCTAGCTATCTAACTAGCTAGCTGTGTGTGTGTGTGTATATATATATATATATATATATATATATATATATATATATATTGCCAGCTAGCTATGTCTATCTATCTACTTACCTACTTAAATATACATATATTTAAATGTATAAATTCAGCAGAAGAAATAACAGCATTATTATGGAAACATCTTTGGCTTTACAAATCTCTCATTTTGAACTTGGAGCACTGATCAGTCACAGGAACAGGGCAAAGAGCAGGCATTACCTGGTCACCCTTCTTTTGAATTAGAGATTTCCAAAACCATGACTGTTTCCTTACGGTGTCAATAACCACCTTCCTTCTCTCCAGTTAACTACTCTTCAGATTTTAAGACTGTTCTATTATATCCAAGTTGCAAAAGAAGTTTAGTTTAAACTTAGACTATCTTAGATATCCCAGACTTGAATGGTCTAATAAAAGTAAATCCCATGAGCTCTGTCTACAGGGCGCTCTGGTTTTTGGAATGTGATATTAGGAGCTGCTGCAATCACGCAGTGCCTTTTGCCTCCATGGGCGGGGTCCCATGCACAAGCCAGTAGAACAGCATGGTAGGTTCTGACCATTCTGCCTGACTGCCCACACTGGCTTTTTTTCCCTTAAAGTTCAGGAACAAAACCCCTTCTTGACAGTAGCTGCTATGTTAAGAAATCAACCATTTCACTCACATTTGTTTTCTCTGTACTCGATGAAACACAGGGTGCAAAAGCCCTTGTTTTCTGGAGTCCCAAAATACATGCAGCCAGCTTTTCTGCACTTGCTCGTCCCCGCCCTGTCCCCTGGAGTCCGTGCAGCTTGAGACAGGCAGCCAGCAGGGACATCGTTTCCAGCTCTATGACGAGAATGCGGGGAGGGGCTCCTGACGAGCTGTGAGGGATCTGACTTGGAGCGCTGGTGACAGGAGGGAGGGAGGCTGGTGCTGAGGCTGGAGGAAGCCTCTGCCGTAGTCCTTTTGAAGCAAGTACTGCAGATCCCATTAAATGTCCTTGTAACGTCCTGGAGGCAGGCTTGGCACTTCCCAGGATCCAAGTGCCTGGTGTGGTCTGCAGCGTGGCTGGCGCGAAGTTGCCGGGCGTTGTGGCAACGTTCACAAAATCCATTGTGCTGCACGTTCAGTGTGAAGGGGCAGCCGGGGCTCCTGCACTTCATGGCAGTGGTCTCGCTGAACAGAAAGGGGCTAGGTGCTGTTGGTGGGGCTGAATGAGGCCCCCCAGCCGGCTCCTCAGGGTTCCATGCCAAGGGCTCATAGGCTTCTCCCCGAGAGGCCCCGAGTGCCATGCCAGGGAGCACCTCAGGGCCCGGCTTAGAGTTCAGCTTTGGGAGTTTGTTCTGATTCTTTTGCCGCCTTTCTGAGCACTCATGGCATAAAGGCTGGGTGTTCACAGACATGAAGAAGGGGCAGTTGGGCGTTTCACATTTTACATCCATAAGAGAAAGCTGGGGCATGGAAGGTTCCATGGGATTCTGGGCAAGCAGCTCCCTCCTCCCCTGCTCGCTGTTTTCCTGCCATTTCTTGTACTCATGCTGAACAAGTTCAAAGTAATCATCTACCAGATTGATTTCTTTGGGTAAGTTGGCTTCATCCAACCTGAAGGCCAAAAGGAAAAAACACGTTTGAGACAAAACAAAATCACGCACAAAGTTTTACATCATTAGCCGATAGGACAAAGTTTTAGAATGTGGATTACAGCAAGAATCGTAGAACCATTCATTGAAATGCAGGCCTGTGATGAAGAGTTCACACTTTTCACATAACATGATCAGACATATTTTCTAACACATTCTAGAGTCAAGAATGATGTCAGGTAGTTTACTAAGACTTCCTTATTTTTAAAATCGCAGTTTCATTTGATCAATCTTGGTCCACCCAAAATTATAGATAGCTCTAAAACAAGGGCTAAAAAAAAATCAGTTTACTTTCTAATTTCTCAGAGATCAAATTCTGAGTAAAACATGACTCAGGCTATTCATTTGGGGACTAGTCTATTTTAGAGTACAAACTACTTTGAAACTTTTTAGGTTGGGTATTTTGCTGTTACTAACTTTAAACCTGTGTCTGGTCTTCACCAGCATTAGCCGCCATGAGTAACTAAGACGCAGGTACACTCAAAGGCACTGTCTGTTTACTGTTGACTCCATAATTTGCTAATCTCCACTTTGAGAGACGGATGCTCTTCAAGTGCTCAGAAACAGGCATCTCTTCAACATAAAGCCAATGTTTAAAGACCGGATACCTGCACAATGGGCATTCTGGGGCTTTCCTCCCATTTCCACATGGCAGAATCATGAGCTGCAGCATAAACAACCTACAGTCCCTTCTATGTCTGATGTGCCCGTTCCTACCAAGAAGCCAAGACAGAAAGGCTTTTGTTTCCAAGTGTTTTCACTTCCTAGTCTTTTTAATATGTACCGGAGTAATTAAAATACAAAAACAAAAAACAATAATTATCCTGGATGTGTAAATGCCTTTAAAAACTCATAATTCTGCAATTCTAACTTTCAGGGTCCAGATACACAGAAAAATCATTATGGATAAATTACTTGTTTTGATTTGAAATCAAAGTTAGTAGTGCCTTAGATAATCCTCTCTAACCATGCACAAGACTCTGAATTTGTTTCCCATTGGCAGAAACTGGCTGCAAATCACTCTACTGTTGAGCTTCAGGGTGGCAGCAGCTCATGTGGCTGAGGTTGAAGGTAGTTACAGATGACACAGGACAGAGCTAAGCATAAACTGCTTACTTTGCAGCATTAATGAGATGAGTTGTGCCATGGTCCCAGCCTTGGACGGGGATTTCTATCACCATCAAGTACTCTTTTAAGAGCTTTTCCTTCATCTCATTTTCAGGATCTGTCAAAAAGTGAACTTTTAAGTCTTCAAATCTTCCTCGGTCTCTGTTAACGAGTGGAACAGCTCGGATTTCTAAGGAAAAAAAATAACACATAAGTAAAATGATACTGTACTAAACAATGCCATATGTAAGTAGATCTCATTTTGAACATGTGTAACAGATATAATTTACAGAATAGAAAAGTGTTCTGAACCACAGTGAAACCCAAATGGGAAAACAAAATGTGCTATACTCTAATATAAAAATGCACTGTTGGCCGGGCGCAGTGGCTCATGCCTATAATCCCAGCACTTTGGGAGGCCAAGGCAGGCAAATCACCTGAGGTTGGGAGTTCAAGACCAGCCTGACCAACATGGAGAAACCTCATCTCTATAAATTTAAGAAAAAAGAAAAAATTAATTTTTGAAAAAAAAAAAAAAAAAAAAGGCATTGTTTCCAGGAAACTCACAGAA
Source organism: Aotus nancymaae (assembly GCF_030222135.1). Lineage (NCBI taxonomy): Eukaryota > Metazoa > Chordata > Mammalia > Primates > Aotidae > Aotus > Aotus nancymaae. The sequence continues at coordinate 29,774,090 of NW_026988454.1, forward strand.
TATTAACCAGTCTAGAGGTGGTGGATCTTATTGGTTAAAAGTCTCAGGCTTTAGAATCAGACTGAACTGAGTTTGAATCCTGGCTTTGTCACTATCAAGCTGTGTGGCATTAGGCAGGTTATTTGACCTCTCTGAGCTTTAACTGTTTAATCTGTAAAATAAGGCTACCAAGACCTACATCTCACAAGAATGCTATGAGGATAAAAATGAAATAAAATAATACAGCTAAAGCAGAGTACCTACTCCACATGAAGCTATTAAAATAACAGCTAACAGGCCAGGCATGGTGGCTCATGCCTGTAAATTTGAGAGGCCAAGGCAGGAGACTGCTTGAGCCCAGGAGGTGGAGGCTGCAATGAGCCATGATTGTGCCACTGCACTCTAGCCTGAATGACAGAGGGAGGCCCTGTCTCAAAAAGAAATTAAAAAAGCTAACCTGACAGGCATTTACTTGCTCCATACCAGATACTATATTAAGGGCACTGTGCACCTTGATTTATCATGTATGAAAGTACTTGACTTTCCAAGTCATAGTCAAAACAATATGGGGGTATTATGATTACTGCTATTATATTACTCTTACTAACCAAGCAAGTCACAGCACTATATATTTAAATAAAAATAATCTACTTAAATAAGAGTGTTTCAATAAGAAGCAAAAGAGAAAACCCTGATGTTTCAGTATCTCACAGAAGTTACAAATGTGAATTAATGCAGTTTTCTCACCAGGCCCACTGTCCTTCAGGGTCACCAAGGGTACAAAGTGATGACTGTCATAGCCGAGAACAATGGGGTATCTATAACATTCCTGAGCAGGCCAATGGAGAGGCAGGTAAATTCCACCCACTTTCAAAGGGGCAAAATTGGAACCTGATTCCAAACTTCTTAGCATTTTGTCTGTTCAAGGAAAGAAAAGAAAAATGAGGCCCTTAAGGTGGCTTTCATCAAATTCCACTTAACTCTGTTACTTGAACTTTGTCAGTGTGGTTTTCTCTAAGAGCCAAGGCATTAAAGCTGAAAGCATTTAAGTACAGATCCATGATCTGCAGGCATCTCACCTGAAATGACAATGATTGGCCTTCTGAGGATGTTGCAAAGGACAAATATGTGTATTTCTTCCAGCGAGTTGTACTGAAGCCCACCTCGGGCCACGGGTGTGTCTGTGGAAGCCATTTTGATAAGGGTGTCCCATTCATCATTCCAGTTCTAAGGGGAGGAGGGTGAAAGAGGAAAAAAAGCTTGAATGTACCCTGTACTCCTATACTAAAAAGTCATTCTGACATCACTCTGCAATTATTCACTTATATAACTCAGCTTATTTTTCCCCTTTCATGAAAGTATCATTCAAATGATCACCCTTTTTGCCCCATTTTGGTTTTCTTCCTTTACTTTTTTCTACTACAAGGCAAACTCAAAAGTTGGGGAGGACAGGGACAGCACCTGCTTTCAAAAAAAAAAAATCCCTGATGAGGTATCACATTGCAGCCCCTCATCCAAATGTTCACAAAAATTCCAAACTTGTGACTGAGGATGGTGAGGCACGTGTTGTAATGTTATTGGCTGGCTCAGCAAAGCTAAGGGCAATCAAACTGAAAAACAACAAAACACCAATGGAAAAGGCCATGAGCAGAAGACCTGCTGCTAGAGGGAACAGATCCACAGCTGGGAATCTGCTAACCAAAAGCAGTGGCAAAAGCCTTGGGTTAGTCCCATAGGTTTCTGGTGTTTTCCATTGAGTATGCTTCACTTAGCCAAATTCATATGACCAAGTCCATTAGATGCTACCAGAGGGCAGGGACTCACCCAGGGGTACCCTATGCCCACCATGGAGTTCTGTCAACAGATAATTAGGGGGCAATACATACCCGAGTGTCATAGCAAAGCCCCGTTTCCACAAATTCCTGAGATTTGAGAGACTCCAGTTGCCAGCGGAATTTAAAGTTGCGTGTGTCTGTTTCCTTGAGCGTGCTGAACAGTGCCTTCCTCAGTACCAAGTCTGTGTCCTGAACACCCCACATGTACTGAGAAGTGGCGTGCATGAGGCAATTGCCATCACCTGAGGACAGAAAGGAGGAGAAGAGAAGGAAAGTCAAGTTATCGGCATTTCAGGACCAGCAAAGGTTTTCAGAATAAACCAGCCCTGCTACAATGCTAGGGCATTGAGTGGTTTAATTCGGTTTAATTTCCTAGTCAAGGACAAATTGGTATTTCACAAGATAATGACAGCTTTAAGGAAAAAACAGTTCTTTTTATTCTTCTTTTTAATGAATGACACCAACAGCAAAGGAGCCAGGGACCTCAGTTCTAGCTTAACTTTGCTCCTAACTCGTTTAGGTGACCTGGGGGAAATTCCTTAGGTTCTCTGGGCATTTTTCCTCTTTGGGAAATGAGGGCACTGAGTGATGATCTCTAAAGCCCCATCCCTTTCTACTATCCCTTAACTTGCCGGTGAAGGCACTGGCATTGCTGCTCTCTAATCCTAAGGAAGAGCACACAGGGCAACATGCACAAACCAGGAAGCAGGCATGGCTTGCTAGACTGGGATGGTCTGGCTATGACTCAATGGCAAATGACTTGACCATTCCCCTTTAGCCTTTGGGCCCTGGGAGTTTCCTCTCCTGGTGTGTAAAGTGAGGTTGGCAACACTGAATTACCTATGGCCTGCCAGTCCAGCTCTCAAAAACGCGTTATGCAAACCTGCTTGTTAGTAACTATAAAGTACAAAAGTTAAAAAGCACCTGGGTGTCTACATTTGAAAATAATTCAGTGTTTAGGGCTGACATTTTGAGAAAGAAAAAAAAGCAGGTTGAATTGTATGCCATTAATTTGTGACCTTTCCAGTTTAAAACTCACAATTCAATGGGCTGCATTTTTTTCAACCTCCAAACAATGAATCTTTTGGGGAAATGTTTAAAACAAAAAAAGTTAACTCCTTAGTATCTTTTGGCAAATACAAAATAATCTTTATAAAGAAAAGTTAAACTGTTTCTTATATTACTCTATAAGTAGGGCAAAAATGCTATTTGAAATTTTATCAAATTACAATTATAGTCAAACTATAAAGAGACCAAAAAAACCCTCAAATATGTATCCACAGCCAGTATTCCTTCAAGTTATACATTTAGAAAAACTAGCTAAGTAAGTATTCAAACAAATGGACAAAAAAGATCACCCAAGCCTTGTGCCTTGGCAGACGTGTAGCAATGATTGCATTCTGTTGAAATTTCCCCTTTGCAAAATCTAGAGCAAAGATAAGGCTTTTTTTCTTCTTCTTGTGCTTACTTTCAGTTCTTTATTGAGATGCACCAGTATAAAATTCCCTAAGTAACATCTGGAATTCCCCAGTGCTAAGTTATTTGACTAGCAATTGAGCAACAGCTATTGTACTTTTTGTTCTGGTGTGTAGACATTTAAACTGCGAGGTGCACCCTGGACTTTCCAAGTGGGTGTGGTCAGGGTGAGCTGGAATAGGGCTACTCATTATACAAGTGAAATCGCTGCAGCCAATAGACGCTGGAATTTTTCACATGAAGTTTCAATTTTATGCCACCTACTCCCTTCCTCATTCACCACAGTCTCATATCCTCAAATACAAACTTGTGAATCACCCCCTCCCCAGATATTGCCGTTGAATAACCCTCCTATCAGGGGAAGGATTAATTTTTTTTAAAAAAAGGTGCTAATCAAAATCAAAGAAAAAAAAGTCATTTGTATTCCTCCCTCCCCGATATCCTTTCTTCCACATTTAGAATCTTAAGGAGTTTTCTAGAAAGTGAAGAAACAAAAGGATTCTGAGTCTAAAAATGATTTCCCAAAAAAGTTACCAAAATGCACCTGCTTTTGTAGTTTTATTTGTAGTGTGACTCCTTGTTGATTTAAATGACATGTTTGCAAAATAAGTGTTTCCTATTTCCTATTTATATTCCCTTTTTTTTCCTAGTGGAAATCGAGCATTTCCTATCTTAAGGAAGCAAAGCAAAAAGTCAGTTAATTTTCTTAATAAGGTTTTCCCCTTCCTATCACATTTTTAATTCAGCAGAATCTTTCTTTCCAACTCCCCCAAAGTTTACTCTATTTCTTTTTGGTAATAAAATGGGAGAGGATTAAAACTACAAATTGTCAGGCACATAAACCCCATGATGATGACTTTACATAATTACCCACCTCTGTGTATCACTTAATTTAATGGCAAGAATAATGCAGACAGTAGCTATCCCTAGTTTTCTTTCTACTTATGTTTCTAAGAATCAGTGTTTCATAAATCTAGGCAAGATGTTGAAGCAATGTGCAAGAGCCCCCAGAATCAAAATTTAAAAACCCACATCCACCAATCACTCTAAGTTACCCAAGTCAAAAAAAGCCAAAGTTAATGTACCAATTAAGTTAATTAAGTTAATTAAGATAACATCGTAATCATTGTCAACAGTGATTTTCTGCTCTTGGACATCTTACTTCTATTAGGATGGTTTGGGACTGTCACAGATTTAGGTATCTGAGATTCCTGGTCTTATGTAGTCTATGAGCATTTAATTGATCTTGTATAGTCTAATGCTTATTGTAATAATTATCCTCATCCGCAGAGTAGAATTCTGTGCCTGCATGAAACAGTATGCAACAGACACTCCTGTTGATGCACAGATTCTTATCCAAGGGAAATGATTAAAAAACAAAACAGTAAAGCTTGGAATAGGAAATAGCTACTCCTAGTAAAGGCCACCGGCAGAACAGCACAGGCAGGAAGGATTTCAGTGACTAGGAACCCCTAAAAATAATGAAGGTGAAGTCTAAAATTCATGCTAAAAATCTCAGCTGTCTATCTATTTCACACCGCAGGGCATAGGCAGTAGAACCCAGGTCAGAGAGGAGGAGGAGACAAAAGAAGTTCCTCATGTCTTCAACAGCCATTCACTGGTTAACCTCTAAAATGCTACCGATTCGAGAGGCATAAGAACATCACACACATTTTCTAATGACAGTGGGAAACAAACGTACCCTTTAACATTTCCATTACGGGCCAGTGAAGGGTATTTTACAGATGATTAAACATTTGTAAGAATTAGAAACAAATCACCTAATTGGAGTATTAGAAACACATTCTCCAAGCCTCAATGTGCGCTGCAATATACACAATCAGAAAATATCCTTAATAAATAGATTCACAAAACAAGTCAGCTCTTATCACATGTCCCGTATAGAGTTTCTACACTAAGGTGTCTATACTAAATCTCAAGAGATTTGAGTTTGGGCTTGTGCTATTAAAGCTCCACGAATGGGGACCCAGCAGGCAGAAGCTGTCACCTGGGTGAAAGAAGCACAACAGAGCAAGTCTTACCATTCGTTTTCAGTGCTACAAGCTTCCTGACTTCCCGACACCAGTTGAGTTTCTTCTGGCTTTCCAGGGAAGCCTGGATGTTTCTGTCGATGAGGGCTTTGTGGATGATCTCCCGAAATTGAGGACAAAACTGGCAAGTTCTGAACATTTCCAGTGTGCATCGGTGCATGGTTTTAAAATGATGAATGATCCCATTCGTAGGTTTGAAAATATCTTCTGGAGTTCTCTCCCGTATCTTCACAGCTTTCCGCATGTTGCTCAAATACAAAGCCTGAGGAAGGACTTGTTCGGCCATTGTGCTCTCCAACACCTGAAAAGGAAAGAAAAAAAAAAGTCATTCCGTTAGCCTGACTTTGATATGACTCCTTTATACCTGTCTGCAGGAAACCCCAGTTTTGATCTTGTCATTACCCTGATCTGTAGGCAAAAGATCTTAGCACCTCTACTCCCAGGATACTAGCTGGCCCAGAGATTAACTCACACTGGGCTGTTTTAAGTTACATCACTTTAAAAGATTAGTCTAAACAAGGGACGGAAGGCAGAGAGTGGGTACTGAGGAGGAGGGGAATAACCCATGTTTTCAGTAACATTTGTCAGGGAGCCAACCCTGCCTGTCAGCAACAGGTACAGCTCCTCAAAACCAACTGAAGCTCCCGTTTCATTCTGAGACCATGCCGAACAGCGTTGGATTTGGGGAGTACCGGATGCCAGTTAAGGGCTCAGCGTAGCCCTGACAAGTCTGTAGCTCCTCCCCTTCAGACCACCACCAAGCAATCCTGCTCTTGGGCAAACTCTTGAGTAATCACTCCCTCCCTATGCTGGTAAACTATTTTATGAAAAATCTTGCAATTTTATGCTGTCATTTAGGCTGCTGGTTGGTGTTTCCTCTTTAGCCCCAAAGAGAAGTATTTAAGTGTTTATTCATAAAGTTTTTTCTGATGTTTATAAAGAGTTAAAGCTGAATGTCTTCTAATCAACAACAACAAAAAACCACTTCAGCAAGATGCGCTGCAATTTTAAGAGCAGTCAAGATTCCTTCAGAACCTCCCCACCGGACTTCATATCAGAATAAGAAACAGACTAATAATAGGCTGGGTATGATGGCTTATGCCTATAATCCTGGCACTTTGGGAGGTCGAGGTGGGAGGATCACTTGGGCTCAGGAGTTTGAGACTAGCCTGGGCAACATATTGAGACCTGGGTCTCTACAAAAAAATGAAAAACCACAAAATAATAACAGAACAATACATTCTATACTTCCAAGAACAAATATTGGAGCTCAATCATTTCAACTCAACTGCCAATAAAATTCTATCATCACCCTCCAGGTCCTAACACAGATGCATGTCTGCCCAGTTTTTCACCCTGAAATCTTTAAGCATAAAAGCAACTAGTAGAAGGAATGAAAGCCTAGAAGCAGACAAGGAAAGAAGTTTCCACCAGGTGGCCACTCCAGTAAATGAAGGAGGAAAGGGGGCAAAGACCAGCATCTACAACCCATGCCAACAGCGCAGGATGATGTGAATTAACATAATGCGGGATCTCTCCAGTATGGAGCCGCGTGGAGAGCCAGCTCTGGTTCACTAGCCCTTTGTAGGGTGCCTGGCCACACTTCCTAATTTCCAGGACGATGAAGATGTTTTCAGAGCACAAAGACATTCCCTAGGAAATTTCACAGTGATTGTTAATTCCACTCCTGCAGGAACCTATTTGTCAGGGCAACTCTCCAGTTGATAAAATGTTAAACCTATGGCAGAGGGAGGAGAAGAAACCTAGATTTTAGGGTAGCTACTCCTGGCTGGGTCTAGGCTCTCTTAACGCCATTGATAAGGTGGTCTAAATTCTTGTGGCCCACTCAAAGGAGAGAGGTTGGACTTAGATGACCCACGGTTTCTCCTGAGGAGTTTTCTGGTGATAGTTTTAGATAGATTCTTAATCTGATTGCTGGGAAAGGGGAGTCATTCTCCAGATCGGATGGTGTTTTCCTTTGATATCAGCCATCCTCTACAGGTGAAATTGGGCAAAATCATAGCGGGACAAAAATAACACATATACCTTTCCTTTGTGGTACAGCAAAAGTCTCTTTCACAATATTGTCCTCCATCTGTCTGTCAATCCATCCATCCCCCCACCTCCCCCACCCATGCATCCATCCACCCAACAATCCCTACCTGACCACCTAATGAAGGCCAACACCATGCTTGATGAGGGACTAAAAGTCAAAGATGACCTTATTTCCTTCCTTGAAACCACACTACCACCTTAGCGTGCAGCTAAGGCAATGGAGTTACAGGTACTGCTTAGATCCCGCAGCCATTCAGGGGCAAAGTTTAGCCTAGGAGCCAGGTCTTTCAATACCTGGCCCCTGCAATCCCACAACACCAAAGCTGCGGCTACAATGCCTGCCACAATCAGATGGAAAGAGATGGGCAGGAGGAAGATTTTAAACAAGAGGTGTTATCTCTTTTTGCTTGTCTCTTTTATTTTTCTCTTCCGAACCTAAAGATTTTTCACCAAAGATCTAAAATACTGAGAGCTGTAGACCATAGGCAAGGTATGCAAATGCCAATACTGGATACCCCAGTGAGCTCTCATTGGGAGGTTTAGCCTTGCACAGCCTGTAAAATTGAAATCAAATCCTTAGAAATCAAAACCCACTGCCCACGTTTCCAGTTCTTGGACTTCTCCACACTTAAGATTAAAGAACAAATGTTTCAGATACATTTTAAAGCGGCAAACAATGCAATATTACCCTTAACTTTCTTTTCTTTTCTTTTTTTTTTTTTTTTTTTTTTAACATTTGTTACCTCACCGTCTTATTTAAAGGCAATTTCTCAACTTCTGTCACTAGGATCAACGGGATTCTAAAGAAATTCCTCAAACTCTTCTCCTCCTTGTTTTATTTTTCCACTATAGGGGGACATTTTTGTCCGTGTTGTGGAAATTGATGAATTATTTATCAACAAATACCTCATCCTAATCTGGGGAAGTGCCTCTCCAAAAAAAAATCAAAAATAGTACAAAGAATTGAAAAAAAAATCAAAGCAGCACCTTAAACAATGAGAATGAGGCATTCATTGGCTGCTCAGTAATCTGGTACATTAAGGTTGCGAGTCCAGAAGCCCCTTTAATTAGCGATGATTCTGCCAAAATGCTGCCCTGAGACACTTGACCAGACTGGCTTTCCAAGGAAAGAAGATCTGAGGCGAACAGAACTGAAAACAAAGCGGGCTCAAAAAGAGTTAAGCTCCTTCCTTACTTAATGCCACTGCTTTCCTGAGAGGCCAGGTGGCAGGAAGTGGGACGACCCCAGCTGACAAAGACAGTCTGACTGTGGGGTAGGGGCTGGAGCAGGGACCTGCAGCTCGCTGCTAAAGTGGAGCCCCCCAAAGGCAGGCCAGCGACCCACGTCTACATGCAGACCTCTCTTACATTGCTGCAACTGGAAAAGCTGGACCCCGCGCCGGGACCTCAGCCCCCAGGACCGACCCCTGAGCGTCTGCGAAGCTGTCTGTGAAACTAAAGCCCCGCCCTCCCCACCTCCGCCAGGCAGCCGGCCACTGCGGTACCCTACGCCCCGTCGGGCTGATTCTGCACAATCTGGGAAAAAGCCCCAGCGCTTCTGCAATTCCTACGTGGCCATAGGCATGCAGCGCTTGACTCCAAAAACGACTCCAGAAAAGAAGCAAAGCACCAACGACCACCCGATCAGAGGGCCCGAGGGGCGCCTCTACACCAGTCAGCTGCAGCTTAAGTTCGGTGCATTAGCTGAAAGGAACATCTGGTTGGAGGTATCCAGGGATGTCATTCCAACATCTGGAGCGGCGACCTCAACTCCCAGCACTTCAAAACCCAGACAGAAACAAACGGCCAACAAACTCCCCCACCAGGACAGTTGCAAAATCAATGCCAGGTAGACAGTGCCAGCCCGGGGGTCGCCGCTCAATATGCACCCGCAGCCCTTGGCCGCGGTGAGCCCAAGGCAGGCGGCTCGGGGAGGCGCGGCGGTTACCTCTCCGGGCCCCGCAATCCTTTCGCGAAGTCCCAAGTCCCGGTCAGAACACGCGCGCGCCGCAGGCGGGGGTCGGGGCAAGGACCCGGCGGAGGCGACGCTCCATGGACGCCCGTAGTCGGGCTAGCTCGCTGGCAGGGTCGGCTGGGGGTGTGATCTCTCCTGGCGGCTTGCTGCGCTCGGCCCGCCAGGGAGGCTGCAGACTGCGCAGTCTGCGTTTCCCCGTTTCAGATGTACTGACGGGGATTTCCACGGGACTTTCCAAAGTCACGTGACTCTCTCTGGTCAGGGGCTGCGAATCGCGTCCCTTCAGCTGTCGTCCGCCAGGGGGCGCAGGGGCCCCAGGCCCCGCCCCCTTCTGGGGGAGAAACTCCCTCGCCCCGCCCCGGGGTGTCCCCGCGTGAGTCACCTGGGCATTTCGGAAGCTGGGGTCACGTCACATCCATGTGGAAATCGCGGTGATGGGAACTGGAAATGAAATAGGTTCTTTTTCGCAGTTGTTTTTCTGCAGAAAATCATCAACTGTGGAGAAGAAGAAGGGAAATAAGAAAGAAAGAAAACCCTAAAAACCACCCTGGCGTCTGGGCCCGCAGGCCTTGGGCCGGCTTTGAAAAGTTTGGGTTGTGCCCGTGATAAGCGCTTAGGCGGGAACCCCCAACAGGACCCGGGCGGGAATTTCAAGAAAAAGCAGCAGTGACAACCTTTGGTCGGTGACTGCATTGTTTCTGCCAGCTCTGGACTCCAGGCTGCGTGAGATGTAGGTCCCAGGAGACACCGGCCCCGTGGCCCCAGTCTTAGGTAAACTTAGGAATGAGAACAACCCTCAGCCCTATGCCGCGCTTGCTTCATTTCCCCTTCTCTATTTCTGCCCACCAAGCATCCAGCTGGCATTGCATTCAAGCAGCATTTCAGCTTAGAAATCGCTTCTAGTCCATCACGGTGCTTGGCACGTGTCTCCAAGGCTTTATTAGGTGTGTTTTTAGTTGTCCTGATAATCAGTTCACCCTAGGGTGCTGATGGCTGATAATACTGGAGCTCCCTTCCCCACCCCCATGCGTTGCACAGGGAGGGTGACTCATGTGGAGATGGGTGTAGCCCCCTGGGCAGTGGGGGTGCAGGTGCTGTGCAGGGAGCGGTTTTAGGGCGCTTTTACTGCCTTAGTGCCCTCTAAGCACGGGACCCTTTGGACCATTTACTAAATTGACTAAACTAGAACCAGATGGAAATACTCTGTACTATGGGCCCTTTAATTACATTTAAGAATACTCATCAGGCCATATATCACAGATTCTGAATTTTAAAAGTATCCTCCTCTCGCTAGTAAGGACCTGCAGTGATGAGGGCAGGGGCTGGGTGGAGGGTGGGCACTTTTTTGGCAAAGAGAAGTTTAGAGCAGAGTCACTAGTGTCCTCTTCGAAGACTAGTCCTGGTCTTTTAAATCCCATGCTGGAATTTCTTCCAGTTCCAAACCTCTTGTTATTTGTCCTCTCTTCTTGTTCACAAACGTGTTTAGCTGTCAACATTCAAACAATGGATAGTCAGTTATCCATTGTAAATGGACCTCCCTGGAGTCCAGGGCTAGCAGAAATGACGGGGTCTAAAATGTAATTTATCAGGTACTTGCTATATGCTTATATATGCTTTTTATATGAAGGGTTAAGGAGCTTGAGGCATTTGCCCAGTTTCCACAACCAAAAGGGGCAGAGTTGCCAGTGGCATTAAGCCTGTGTTACTCCAAAGCCCATATTGATCAGTCTTATTAGACCATTCTCAGGAAAGATCCTGTGAGACAGGGACTCTTTTGGTGCCCTCACCCCCAGCCTCTCCAATAAAACAGCCCAACATGCATCCTGGACAAAATACGGCTTCAGAGGTAGAAGTGTCTTGGTTCCACCTTCAGGAAACCTCCTGGGCTTCAGTTGTGCTGATAGAAGAAGATCATGCATCTTAAAAAACACCCTGCCTGGAACGTTAATCCTCACACCACTCTCTCGATGGTGCTCCTTTGTAAACAGAGTTGGCCTGCTCCCTCGCAGCTCTGTCTGGCGCCATGGCTTCAATTCCTCCTGCAGCTTCCACTGCCCTGTCTGGCTTACGTCTTGCTGTATGGTATGATGAGCTGGGAGTGCAGTAAAGAGCAGTGACAAGCCCGAGGGGCCATGTTCATACCTGCCACTGCCGACTGAGCCATGTTCATACCTGCCACTGCCGACTGTCCTGATGTAACTGCTTTGTCATCTTGCCTGCCAGGATTCATGACAAGGTAATAGCAGTGAGATGCAGGAGTGGTCTGTAGCCCTCGGTTTTGTTCAGACTCCACTTTCCATGATTCTGCTACTGAGCTTGTGAATTGCCCATTCCCACCCCCAGGCAGTTTTTACTGCCCTTTCCGCCTTCCAAATCAGCTGCTGTGTTGGGCTGTGCCCTTGGCTTTTCTCCTTCTATTATGTAACACATGGACAAGACCAATGACAATTTTCTTGATGAATCAGAAGGAAAGAATAGAAGAGAAGGAGAGAGTATAGTGGAGTAACTTCTGAAAAAAAGGGGAAATACAATTTGGAGAGATTGTTGAATAAGTTGAAACCAAAGAGATATAGAGTGCCCAAAAGCCTTGAAGACTTTAATTTGAGCTACAGGCCTTGCCAAGATGAACAGAACTCTTTAATGAAGAGAGAATATTCATTAACATCTGGTGGACACTTAGGAGATAAAATATGTCTCCTTATTAGATGAAAAAGGAATTCTGATTACGTGAAATATTTTTGGAGAATTCCTAAGTTGTGTGCCATTTTCACACCGATGCTGGGGTTTATGGGTCATCAGCTGTGTAAAATGAGCACACGTGACCTCTCGGAATTAAGTGGTTTCTGCGAGACTGTGCCTGCAGCCTGTATCCCTGTACCATGCAATAAAAAAGATGTGCATGCCAAGATGGGGGGAGCAGGAGGAACCTGATGAAAGAGAGCGAGAGCGCCGCGTGTGACAAGTGGGAGGTGACCCTGCTCAGCTCAAACATAGTTCATGAGCCTTTCTTAATTAAGAGTCAGCAACAGTTGAATTGGTTGCTGATTCTTAATTGGCATGCACCTGCAGTCCCAGCTACTTGGGAGGCTGAGAGGGAAGGGTCCTTTGAGTCCAGGAGTTTGAGTCCAGCCTGGGCAACATTGTAAGACCCCTTTCTCTAAAAATTAAAAAAATAAAAAAGAAATTATGTATACATATATATCTATATATATAGAGAGAGATATTTTGAGACGGAGTCTCACTCCATCACCGGGCTGGAGTGCAGTGGCATGATCTCGGCTCACTGCAACCTCTGCCTCCTGCGATCGAGAGATTCTCCTGCCTCAGCCTCTCCAGTAGTTGGGACTACAGGTGCATGCCACCACACCTAGCTAATTTTTGTATTTTTCGTAGAGACGGGGTTTTACCATGTTGGACAGGATGGTCTCAATTTCTTGACTTCATGATCTGCCCACCTCGGCCTCCCAAAGTGCTGGGATTACAAGCATGAGCCAACGTACCTGGCCTCTAAATTATATATTTTAAAAAATCATTGACAGTCTCTTTTGGAGAGTGTACAGAATTCCAGGGCAAGGCAGTCATGGGCCAAACTAAAATTGGACATTTTCTGTCTTTTTTTACAATTGCCCCCTCCCCCTTTCCCTGAACTGTGCTCTATTGGAAAGGCAGATTCATAGAAAACATATTTGGAAGCAGCCTTAGGTAAGTATGGCAGCTTAGTTATTATAGGGTAGCTTTGAATCATGCTTCAGAGTTTCAAATCCTGCTTCAAACATCACTAAAGAGTAATGTTTACACATTCAAGGGCACTACAAAGGCTAGTTCTGAGAATCAAGAGAAGCTTTCTGTGGATTAGAACCATGAGAACTGGGATAATGATGTCATAGATTTCATCATCCTATGAATGCCAAATTCTACTGAATGTTGCTTCTTATCTAGGGACCTCAGATCCTTTACAGGTGGGCTGATGGAGAAACCCAAGACCCACCATGCTAGAGGGACAACTGAAGTCCTTAGTGACCCAGTGAGTCACAGTACCAGGAACAAAGACCCTCCACTGGGAGGGAAGCAGTTGGTGTAATGACAAGTACAGTTCCTCCTGTTCCACTTTGCCTGAAAGCATGGGATGCTGAAATCGCAAACTTGTCAGAAAACACACTGTCCTTGTGAATTCCATTTCATTTCCGGTCAACACTTGGCTGAAACACTTGGCAAAGTAATTTTATTTTACATCATGAATATAAATATTTAATTCTTAGTTTCATTTCTGTTTCTATGGAGGCTGCTATTAATGACCAAATAGGATGACAGCCCAGAAATGGGTGTTATTAGGAACTAGCTAGAATGCAGTGTTGGTTTTAGCAGTAAGCCAGGTATTTCTGAGATAAATGAGCTCCTGTTACTTGGAATAGTGCAAGCCATTGTGAAAATTTACCTTGACATTCCTCTTTCTCTTCATTTGTCCCTCAGTCCCTTCAATCTAGTTTGGGGTCTCCACAATCCTGCTTCTTTGGCTGACGGCCATCTCCATAAAAAAGGAATTTTAAAGGCTTCCATTCTTTCAGAGACCTGTTTTCCGGGACTGGCTGGTAAGATAAATTATGCTCATTTTTCAAACAGATTGCGATGTGTTACCGTGTTGTATTTCTTGAGAAAATGTTCTTACAGACCTTTCTAGAGCTTAATGTTGGAAATTCCAAGCACTTTAGGAGGCTGGAGAAAGAGCTGTGATATTTCTTTTCTTTTTTTTTTCAGGAAAATATTTTAATTATTTTTATCTACAGACACCTCAACAGTGTACATTTAACCCAGTTTAGTGGCAAGCCTTTGCCTTTTCGAGCTTGGTGATAGGAGCCACAGACTTGGGACCCAAGACATTGCCTCCCCAGTGACGGTGGATCTCATTGTATCTGTCATTGTAATTGGTCCTGATAGCTTCCACCAGCTTAGCCAGTGTTTTTGTCTTCCTAGTTAACCTGTGTGAAGGCGACAGTGGTGCAGGGCGTCCTGTGGACTAGACATCCCAGACTGGCATGCCTTCCCCTTGGTAATGCAATAAGGGACTCCCATTTTACGACACAGGGCAGGCAAGAAAACCACCAGCTCGACGGGATCCACGTCATGTGCAGTCACCACCAGCTGAGCTTTCTTGTTCTCCAGCAAGGTGGTGACGGTGTTAACCCCAGCTTGAAGGACGGGTGGTCTCTTAGTGGATTCCTCCCCTTTGCCGGCAGCTTTCTTCTCGGCCTGGGCCAAGTCTCTGCTTCTTCTCTTGCTTTGTCTCTGGTCTGTATTGTGGGGCAGCCTAAGCAGCTGAGTAGCTGTAGGTGGTCCAGGACCTGGGTGAACTGGTTCATCACAAGAGGCACTTCCAGCCTCTTGTAGAGGATAGCTCTCTGCTGCTGCAACCCGATATAGTGGGGCCGTTTCACAAAGTAGGTGAGGTCGCTTTGGGCTGGATGTCCTGTCCAATGACAAAATTGTTAGGCCTTTTCTCAAACAAGGGATTCACTACTTTCCTGGCCTCCTGCTGCTTCAAGACAGCAGGGCCGGAGCCACCTTCTTCCCCTTGGCCTTTTTTCCTTTCCGCATCTTGGGCGTGGGAGGAGAGAGCAAGAGCTGTGATATTTCTACGATTCTGAGAGTCCATGTTTGTAAGACACACTGTGGATTTAATAAAAAGATTGGAAGGAGGACAACCTCATTGTATGAAATGTACACACGTTTCTATTTTTACTCACTTAGCCTACATTTATTGATGTGATGACATTTCTCTTTCTTCTTCTCTGTCACCATTCATGTTTGATTGAAGGCTTCTTGGAGTTTTATGATTCCTCTGAGCTGATTTTGATGCTTGACAATTGTGTACTGCAGTGCTCAGAAAGGCTGTTTACAGTAATCTGCCTACAGTAATTTAGAATTGACTATAACATTATGTACTCCTTTAAGCTTCTCTTGAAGGTCTGCTGGAAACAGAGATAGTCCTTTTAAGATGCTCTATTCAATGACAGGCAGCTATTCTATTCTTTGGAAAGGAATGTAGCTCCATCTAAGCCTTTAATCGTGAGAGTTGGTCTATAGTTCCATGACATATTTAAACAGCTTTATCTTTACATGGCTTCCAAAAAGGCCATTGCTTTATTAGAAACAATGCACTTTAGTTCTGTGTTTTTCTCTTTTAGCTTTAGTCTAGCATCATAATGTATTTTTGAAAGATATTTTGTTCAACAGATAGAAATCCAAATTTAAGCTAAATGGAACTTCTTGTTCAGCTATCCATGGAAATGACTCAACAGGGTGAGTCTCCATGTTCCTTTATTTTGCTGAGCTCAGGCCAGCTTGCCTCAGGGCCCTTGCACTTACTGTTTTCTCTATCAGGACTGGCCTCTCAACTGCTCAGCACTCAGCTTTCCACTCACATGTTATTTAATCAGAGAAACCTCCCTGAGTGGGGGTAACCCACTTCCTGATTCTTCTGTCTTGTTTTCTTTGCAGCATTGATCACAACTGGAAATTCTTTATGTATTGGTTTAATTGTTTATCATCTACCTTTCTCTACTAGAATGAGACTCTTTGAGAGCCTATCATTGATTCTTGCCTATTATACTCTGTGCCCAGAAATGTGCATGATACAAAACATGTATTCAGTGAATAACAATTTGTTAGATGAATGAAAGGATTGGGTGAATGAATGAAGAGATACCTTTCCTGTGGACATTTCTAAGCTTGTTGCAAATGCACAGGCAATGAGAACCACCTCTCTTTACTCCCTGGCATTTGAGGCTTTTTATGTAAAAATGTAAACTAATCACAATGTTAGAAAATTTAAAATGTTAAAAAAAGTATGTCATAAAATTGAGGAAATACAGTATTTTGAGAGTCCAAACATGTTGATGAAGTTTACTGAGCTGAAGTGTTGGGTTAATCGTCATAAGTGATTTATCTTTTTATGTAGGTAAGGGAATAAACAGAAGATCAGAAAAGAAGAGGTACTGCTTTTACATTTTAGGTTTCCTAATATACTAGTAAGTGTTTCTAATAAAACTTAACTCATTGAAGAAGAAAATAGTCTGACTCTAAATAAGAGTGTGTGTTCCTGAGAAGGTCTAGACCAGCTATTTTCCCCTTTCATGTTTCAGTGAATAACCATCTGCAGGCAGAGATGCAATGACCCTCTGCCAGGTATGTTTAGTATGGATGTTTATATGCTGTTGACCAAAAAAAAAAACAAAAACCAAAAAACAAAAAAACCCCACACCAATTTCGTATAATATTTAAAGATATTTATTTTGAGCCAAATGTGAGGACCATGGCCTATGACATAGTCTCAGGAGGTCCTGAGAACATGTATCCAAAGTGGTTGGGTTACAGCTTGATTTTACACAGTTCAGGGGACAGAATTGATAGGCAGACATCAATCAATATATGTAGCGTATACACTGGTTTGATCCGGAAAGGTGGGACAACTTCAAGGAGGGTGTTGGGCTTACAGGTGATAGTTGAATTCAAAGGTTTTCTAAGTGGCAATTGGTTGAAACAGTTAAGTTTCTTTGTTTTTTGTTTTTTTTTTTTAAATAGAGACAGGGTTTCACCATGTTGGCCAGGCTGGTCTCAAACTCCTGACCTCAGGTGATCTGCCTGACTCAGCCTCCCAGAGTGCTGGGATTATAGGCATGAGCCACCAACCCGGCCCAGTTAAGTTTCTTTCTAAAGCGTTAAGCAAGAAATGCTTAGGGTTAAGATAAGGGGGTTTGTGGAAGCCAAGGTTCTTGTGATGAAGATGAAGCCTCGAGGTATCAGGCTTCAGGAAGAGTAATAGGTGGTAAATATCTCTTAATCAGACCTTAAAAGATGCCAGATTCTTCGTTGGATCTCTCCTGGATCAGGAAAAGACCTGGAAAGCGGGGAGAATTATCTAGGGGATGGAGATTTTCCTTATAAGAGACAGCTTTGCCAGGTCATTTCAAAATATGTCAAATAAATATGTTTGGAAGTAAAATACTTCGATTTCTTTCAGGGCCTGCTTCACATTGCTATCTTATCGCTACAAAGAGTCTGTTGCGACAGTCTTAAGATCTCTGTTGTAATGTTAATGCTGGTCAGTTGTGCCTGAATTCCAAAGAGAGTAGAGTATAATGAAGTATGTCCCACTCTTCCTTCCCATCATGGTCTGAGCTAGTCTTTTAGGTTTCTTTGAAATACCCTTGCCTGAGAGTAGGGGTCCATTCAATGGTTCAGGGGCTTAGGATTTTATTTTTTGTTTACAATATTTATTATTCTTTTGTTTATAGTAATATGGGCTGTTTTCCCATATTAATGTCTAGAAGTTTTAAAAATTTTTCATGGACTTTAATTTTTCAAAATTTATTTGTAAATGAACTTATATGCAAAAGTGTTAATCTTTTGTTTTATGTTAACAGGAAAAAAGTTCTTATTTTTCTTAACTGGTCCTGTTCTCATGAAATCCCCAGAATTTAGCCTTGTTGATTTCTAGTTTTTATTAGAGAGCATTTAGAAACTTAGAAGAAACTGTTGAATTTGCCTTTTTTTTTTTTTTTTGGAATGGAGTCTCACTCTGTCACCAGGCTGGAGTGCAGTGGCAGGATCTTGGCTCATTGCAACCTCTGCCTCCCAGGTTCAAGTGATTCTCCTGCCTCAGCCTCCTGAGTAGCTGGGATTACAGGCATGTGCCACCACACCTACCTAATTTTTGTATTTTTAGTAGAGATGGGGTTTCACCATGTTGGTCAGGATGGTCTCCATCTCTGGACCTCGTGATCTGCCAGCCTCGGCCTCCCAAAATGCTGGGATTACAGGTGTGAGCCACTGCGCCCGGCCCGCAATTGCCATATTTTCAGTATATGCTTTGCAGGGAGTAGGAGAGGGTTGGGGAGGGGTTCCTCATTTTTTCATACTTGAAATAAATCTACTGAATCTGTTTTGAGACATGATCAGCTCTCTAGAGAAAACAACTCAAGGAGCATTATGTTTCATCTCTACAATGAAATGTATTTTTTTCTTTAAACAAGTTACTTTTATGATATCTTACAGAAGTACTGCTCAGAAAATGCAACTTGTTACAATTCAGCTGTGAAATAAACCTGTAAGAGATGCCTTGATTCTAGAGGCTTTCACGTTGGTTCTTAGGTTCTTTGGCTGAACTAAACAGTCATTGTTTGGTTGGTTTTCAATGGTGTCAAACATCCTAACGTGAGTAAGTATGGGATTTGAGATTTCTGAAAAAGGTTTTTTATGAAAAACCTTAATTCATATATACATCCCTGGCTTTGAACTTCGAGAAAATTATTGTACTTCTTGGGTGGCTGAAAAATTCTTGGCCTTGGGCATTGTAACTGTAATTCTTTGGCATTGCATAGCCTGCTATGTCTTATTCCCTTGCTACAGTAGTTACTTTGTGATAACTGAAGAATCAGTGCAGAACTCTGGATGCTGCTGTTTTCAAAGTGCTTTTCTAGAGCTAAATTGGATAATTTAAATTAAAAAATTCAAAACAACAAAACATTAATAACCTTTTAAGCTAGTGATCATTTAGTCTAAGCCTTAAAGCTTCTGTTTGTCTGAGTTCATACTTGTTTTTTTAATTTTCAAATTCTTAAAATTTTTATTATTATTATTTTTTTAGAGACAAGGTGTCACTCTGTCACGCAGGCTGGAGTATGGTGGCGTGACCATGGCTCCCTGTAGTCTTCACCGATCCTTCTGCTTCAGCCTCCTGAGTAGTTGGGACTACAGGCTTACGCCACCACACTCAGCTAATTTGTAATTTATTATAGAGTTGGGGTCTTGCTTTGTTGCCCACGCTGGTCTTGAGCTCCTGGCCTTAAGTAATCCTCCTTCCTTGGCCTCCTGAAGTGCTAGAATTATAGGTGTGAGCCAATGTGCCTTGCCAATACCTGTTTTTACATTTTTAAAAAATTATGTCTTTAAGGTACAAATTCTTATAGAAATCATTCTGAGAAATTTTAAAAAAAATGGTGGAACTATCAGCTGAACCAAGAGATTAAGAGATTATTTTTTCCCTTCTTAAATTGACCTCTTTTTGTTCATTTATAAAACGAAAAATCTGGATGCAGTGGTCCCTAAGTCTTTCCAACTCCACTATTTTATCTTTTTATGATTCCATCAAGAAAATTGTATATGATTTAATATTACAGTGGATAACATTTAGTATAGGACTCTGAGTATAGAGTCAGAATCATACTGCTGGGTTCAAAGCTTGTTCTGCCACTTACTAGTTAAGCGAACTTGAGCAAGTTACTTGCTTCTCTGCTTTAGTTTTGAATTTGAAAAGCTGGAGATAATAGGACCTATGGTTATTAGGAAGATTAAGTAAGTTAATACATGCAATGTGCTTAGAACAGTGACTGGCACATAGTAAGCATTCAATAAATGTTAGTTATTATTTGCTCACTTTATTGACAGGAAAAGTCTTTTTTTTTTTTTTTGAGATGGATTCTCACTTTGTTGCCCAGGCTGGAGTGCAGTGGCATGATCTTGACTCACTGCAAGCTACGCCTCCTGGGTTCAAGCGATTCTTCTGCCTCAGCCTCCTGAGTAGCTGGAACTACAGACCCACGCCACCACGCCTAGCTAATTTTTATATTCTTTAAAAAAAATTTTTTTTTTTTACCCCTACTCCCACCTTCTAATTTTTGTATTTTTAGTAGAGACGGGGTTTCGCCATCTTGGCCAGGCTGGTCTTGCACTCCTGACCTTGTGATCCACCGGCCTCGGCCCCTCAAAGTGCTGGGATTACAGGCATGAGCCACCGTGTCCAGCCGGGAAAGTCTTTTATTCTAAGGTTTGCTTGGAATTAATAAAACTAAAAGCTACAAAAAGGCATTTTATGGGTGTTTTCCATATCTTGGGGTATTTTGTAAGGGAGTGCAAGAATTCCTTTACACGTTTACTTATTTTTATAGGTATAGAACTATTGAATGGTAGAGTTTGAGATCTTAAAAACCATCAAGACTGATGATTTTCAAGCTACTTTCTACATAGGAATCTTAGAGCTCCTTGGAGCGGATGTGAAGGTTATTCTCAGGCCATGCGATGGGCAAGAAAGGATGTGGCTACATGGTCTCTCTTCAAATTCAGCCCAAACAGCCTTGCTTCCATTGGCTTTATATAATATTTCAATTCTTGATAACTGATCTACTTTAACACAAATTTCCTCATTGAGTTTCTTCTTCATGAAGAAACTGGGCCTCAGTGAGGTATATCGGAATGCACAGGAACACACAGCAGGTTAGTGCAGACCAGAAATAAAAAACCCAGGCTTCCTGACTGCTCGATAGACCACATTCCACCATGCTACCATGGAAACTTTAAAACAGATGAAAGCAAAAACAAACAAACAACAACAACTTAAAAAAAGCAAAAAACAAAAAACCCAGAGCATCTCTAGGAAATACCAACGTGCCTTTGCCGCGTGGGATTTCTTCCACTTCATAAGTGCAATAAACAATAAACCAAGGGAACGCGAATTTGGAGGTTAGAAAACATGCCAGAGATTTGGCCGTGTGTGGGGCTCACGCCTGTAATCCCAGCACTTTGGGAGGCTGCGGCAGGTGGATCGCCTGAAGTCAGGAGTTTGAGACCAGCCTGGCCAACATAGTGAAACCATGTCTCTACTAAAAATACAAAAATTAGCCAGGTGTGGTGGTGGGTGCTCATGCCTGTAATTCCAGCACTTTGGGAGGCCAAGCTGACGGATCACTTAAAGTCAGGAGTTCCGGAAAAGATGCCAGAGATTGGACCTTTACATTGTTTTGTAAATTCTTCAAACCTTAATCTTATTTAACTTCTCCATCTATACAAAAACTAATGCAGTAATTGTTTTTTAAGGAAGCATTTTAAGGGCCAAGTAATTCACATATGTCAAGTACCCTGGGATTCAGGGAAGAAAAATTCCCTATAGCTCTAAAGCAAGGATTATAATTTGAGGTTTTCTGACAGTTTTTGTAAGAAAAGAAATACCAACCTTTCTTTTCTGGGCCAAATGCCAAGGTAGGTAATAACCCCTGCCCATTTTCTTTCCCCAAGCTGTTTTAACTAGATAAGAACTCTGCCTTCATTTCCTTTTGTGAACTGACTTGGGATGTTGCCACATGCCCTTCAACTACTATCAGTGCTCTAGTTTGCTGAGTGCTTTTTCCTTCAGAATCTAAGGAAAAGATTTTGCCATAGGTACTTAGCTTTCTTCAGGGTACAAAATGCTTTCCAAGGAGCAGAGGGCAGAGGAAATAAACTTTCATGTTTCCCAGTTGTATTAGTCTGTTCTCATATTGCTAATAAAGACATACAAGACTGGGTAATTTACAAAGGAGAGAGGTTTAATTGACTCACAGTTCCACATGGCTGGGGAGGCCTCACAGTCATGGCAGAAGATGAAGGAAGAGCAACGGGACATCTTACGTGGCGGCCAGCAAAAAGAGAATGAGAGCCAAGGGAAAGGGGAAACCCCTTATAAATATCATCAGATCTTGTGAGACTTATTTACTACCATGAGAACAGTATGGGGAACTGCCTCCCACAACAAGTGGGAATTATGGGAGCTACAATTTAAGATGAGATTTGGGTGGGGACAGAGACAAACCATATCACCAATACTAGATCTCTCAGCTTCAAGTTGGCTTCAAGTTGGCTTCAGTGATCCTGAGAGGATCCAGGAAACCCTAACTCCCTGCTTATCCTGGATGTCTCTGACCGATGTTAAGGGAAAAGCACAGCATAACAACAGCAGCGCCCAGCGCCTGGTACAAGCAGGGCTCTGCACTGAGACAGAGCTATTTGTTCCATCTGGAATTTGTTTTATTTTAAGCTGTAAAGTAGAGATCTAATTGTATTTTATTTCTCCAGATGGCTATCCAGTTGTTACAGTACCATTTACTAAATAATATATCAGTTGCCAACTGAATTTAGCATATACTAAATTTCTGTGTGTATTTTTTTTTTTTTTTTTTTTTTTTGAGACAGAGACTCACTCTGTCACCCAAGCTGGAGTGCAGTGGCATGATCTTGGCTCATTGTAACTCCTGCATCTCAAGTGCAAGCGATTCTCTTGCCTCAGCCTCAGAGTAGCTGGTACTATAGGTGCCTGCCACCACACCTGGCTAATTTTCGTATTTTTAGTAGAGACAAGGTTTTGACATGTTGCCTAAGCTGGTCTTGAACTCCTGACCTCATGTGATCCTCCTGCCTCAGCCTCTCAAAGTGCTGGAATTACAGGCGTGAGCCACTTCGCCCAGTCCTTCTGTGTGTATTTTGATGTACTGGACTTTCTAGTCTGTTCCACTGATTTTTTTGTCTGTTCTTATGCAAATAAAGCATTGTTTAAATTGGAATTTTGTAAAATGCTTTACTAACTAATAGAGTATCTTCTAATTTTTTTTCTAGAATTTTCCTGGCTCATACTACTTGTTTATTTTTCCATATGAACTTTAGTATCCATTTTTCTAGTCTTCCCCCCACTCCCAACAAAATTATTACTATTTTGTGAGAGGTAGTGGATTAAACTTATGGATTAACCTAGGATGACTTTTCATATTCGTGATATTGGACCTTTTTACTGAAGCCTATGATATGTCTTTCTATTTAACTTTTTGTGTCCCTCGGTAGTATTTTGAAGTTTCCATGTATAGATGTCACAGAGTGATTAAATATGAAAAGAGGATAATAATGGTACTTCCTGTAAAGAGTTATTTTAAAGATTAAATAAAGATAATAGTCAGTACCTGGTCATAGCACACACTTAAAAAATTAAAGCATGACAAATGCACACTTATCGCCATATCCTGGACTATGTGTGACTAATCTAATAAGATAAAACAGTCTTTCAATAATCTCAAATTTCCATGGTTGTGACTCACACTTGGCTCTACCCTTGAAATAGGAACTCTTTTTCTACTTATGTCACACTCACTGTGTCCTGCTCACCTCTGCGAAAGGTGAATCGAGGCAACCAGAAGTCCCATCATGGGTATCTGTGGCCATTTTTGGACAGGAGATATTTAGGGTATGACTGCCCTGCTGATCAAGGGCAGTATCAGCACCCAGAAAGAGGTGGCTGCATAAGAGTTACATTTCACATCTCTCTCCACAACTCTGGATGGGAGGAAGAAAATATTAAAGACACATTATAGCTTTCAAAGCTACTTTATTTTTGTTTTGAAGGTAGAGGATCTCCTTCAGCAGCAGGGTTGATAAGATAGCTCAGTTGTCAATCACATGGAGAGTCTGGATGCTCAGCACCCCGTATCCACATATGTAGTAGACCTCACAGCACACCCACTGTATAGTAGCTATTGAGCTAACTGTTTTATTTGCTTTATCATATTTAACTTTCTGAAGTAAGTATCATTATCCCATGGTACAGACAAAAGAATGGAGGGTTAATATCACAGCTCTAGAAACTAGTAAAACTGCAGCTGGAAATTTGCTTGTCTTCAAAGTCTGTGCTACTAACCGCAATGCTTAATTTAGCCCATTTTGAAGAAGCTAAATAAAACCAACTGTAAAATAAATTGAAACATGATTTGACTGCATGTCAGAGCATGCTCCTTCATCTGGAACAGAAGCATTGTCATGCTAGGTATTATTAGTGTGTGCATTGTTTTCATTAATAAAATTACACCTTGACTGAGGGCTATAGTTCCTGGTCTATCTTGAATATCAGTCTGAAAAATATCCTAGGAAATTTAACTATCTTTTCAGCTGCATTTGCAGGAAGATAAGGTTTTTATTTTTATGTGATCTGGAAATGCCATCACATCAATATCCAAGGAATACTCTCCTTAATTGTCTTAATTTTTTAATGCCTTCATTTGGCAGAAAACTTTATTTATGTCACACTTCCATTTGGCCTTTTCCAGGTAACCTATTCAACCTCTGAGAAATACATCAGCAAGTAGGAAAAATGGCCTAGAAATTAGTTATTCTCTAAGGGAAAAACATGTGGCCAATGAATCAGGGGAAACTGATTGCCCAGGGAAGAGAACACTCAAGGTCTTTCAGCATGATTCACCAAACATAAGAACTACCCCATGATCAAAAAAGGTGAATGAACAAAGCCAGGATTCCTTTTATAGTTTCCATCAATGCAATCAGCATGGGATTGTTCCCACACAGGCTGGTGACGCCTGCTGTGTAAAGAATGAAAATTTGTCACTAAAGTACCCAAAGGGTTGCTCTGTCAGGGAGGATGCTCCAAGTAGGATTCGAGAGCCTAGGGCCTAGGAAGCAGCATTGGGTGGGTGGGCCAGGTATTTGAAAGGTGAGCATCACATCGACAGTCCAATGGGGGAAAGGGCCTGGAGTCTGGGAGAAGTATGTGAAGACACGCATAGTTACAGAGCTGGCAGGAGATGGTGGCTGGACTAGATGTCAAAGGACCTCATTCCTAGAAGAACTGGGAAAACAAATCTGGGACTTATTCTCTGAGGAAGTGGAATATTTAGGGTTTTAGCTAGGCAGATACTTGGACAAAAGAACTGACTCACTGGGGTGTAAGGGGAAGGCTTGTTTCTAGGAACTATATGTCTGTTTTGCTTATTGCTATGTTGTTTCCAAGAGGAGGCCCTCTGCTTGGCACATGTGAGGCAATTAAGTGTTTGTTGAGTGAATAAATGAGACATAAGGCAGACACCCTGTTTCAGAATGTAGGACACGTGGTGAAAGCAGGTGTCTGAGTGGGGTTGACTTGATGCCGACTCACCTGAGCAGTGACTAAGGACATGGTTATTGCAGAGCTTCGGGTGGGGCTGAAGCTGCAGGTGGCATGTGTAGTGGCTGGGTGCAGGGCATAGGTGGGGGAAATTAGGAGGATGAGGAGTAGCCAGGAAGTTCCTTACTCATTCTGTGACAGCTTTACACATTATTGATCTTCACTTTTGATCAAATATAATGAAAATGTTTCTCCAGTTTCCTCACTTTCCATGGAACTTCTTACTAAGGAAGTCACATGTCCCAAATGTCCAGGGTTCACAATTTTATGAGCTACCATTTAGTTTCCATTTGTTTGCTTGCTCTGTGGTGGCAGGCACTGTGATGAGTTCAGTATAGCCAGTATCTCTATTCCTTCCAGTAATCCGTGCAGGTAGTACTTGGCTTAGAAAGTCCCAGCTGCTGGCGCTGCTGGTGGTATCTGCACCACATGTGGAGTAGCAAGAATCTACAGCAGGGTGGCCAGATAGTAAATGTTTCCAGCTTTGTGGGCCATATGATCCCTGTCACATCTCTTCACCTCTGCCATTGAAGTGCAAAGGCAGCCATGTGTTATCCATAGACAATATGTGGTTAAATGAGTGTGGCTGTGTGCCAAGAAAACTTTATTCATGAACACTGAAAATTGAGTTTCATATAATTTTCATATGGCACAAAATACTTTTTAATTTTCTTCAACCATTAAAAATGTAAAAAAAATTAGTTCATGGGCCATAGTTCCCTGAACCCCTGTCTAGAAAATTCAGTGGCCTTGATCCCAAGGGGTTGAAGAGCTTCCCAAAGAGGACAGCTCAGGTTCTGAGGTTTTGCAAAATCACCACCAACCATGATGGGTAGCAGACAGGTGACTAAGAAGAGGGAGCACCTCATCTACAGCAGGGGGTCAGATTTGCCTGTGATTGTCATTTCCATCAGGGTGACCCAACAAAGTTTTTTAATGTCTTCGTACCTTAATTTCCTCAGGTCCAAAGTCAGGCTAAAAACAGGGTGATTGTGGCAAGAAAAGAAATTAGTGAATGCATGCAAAGTGTTTGTGATACCTGACAGATGAATTATACAGGGTTAGACGTACAATCTTAGCATCACTGACTGAAGCAGGCTGTGAGGGCAAGAGCCTCTCAGAACCTGGACCTCAGAGCCAACCAACTCCAAGATGACCTGAGAGAGAATTTGCTGATCGCTACACTGCGGTTATCAACAATCATACAGTTTTGAGGAAAATACTTTGAGGAATTCAGAACTAAATACAATTCTATAGAGTGCAGGTGAGGTCAGTGCAGAGCTCTTATGAAGATGCCTTTATAGGGCAGGCAGCAGAACCCTCAGGAGAACTGTTGGCAAGGCACAAGGACACGGTGGGTAATTAACGTAATTAGAACAATGAATATAGCTGGCAGTTATATAGCATTGATTAATATCCTCTGCTCAGCGATAGTCTAGTGTTTTCTAAGCAGAAAATATGTAGGTCTAGTTTACCCCCATGATCACTTTATAAAGTAAGCACTATTATTAACTCCATTTAATAGATAAGGCAACTGAGAGCAAGAGAGGGTAAATAACATGCCCAAAGCCATGTCTTCTTTAAGTGGCAGCACCATCTGGCTGCAGAATCCTTGTTCTTAGTCGCCAGGCTGAGAATCTTTACCCCAGGCTCTCTAGGTCCTCTGGATAAAATTAGCTTGGCTAGACTTGGGGATGGTAGGGTCAGGGATTTCCTTCCAGGGAGCAAATGGGGCTCTGGGGATTTGCAATTCTTTTATGCCACTAGGTTATGATGGATAGGAAATCTGATTCATGTGCAAATGGAAATAACACTTTTTCACATTTACTAACCTCTCAAGCCAGAGTCCTGGTCTAGTCACACAGCATACTGTGCAAATTCAGACCGTATCCTGCGTTTTGATGTAGATTCATTTGCAGAAGCGGGTAGGGGTGGCACACGTATTTTTGTCTCTTTTCTGTGTGGGTGATGACCCTGGCCTCATATGTGGACTGTGCACAGACAATATGAAACAGAAAGATGCCCGTTATGGATCAGAAGGAAATGTCACTTGACCCAGGGCTCCTGAAATTAGTGCCTCTGATTACTTGGATCCTATGAGTCTATAGAAAACTTTGGGTGATTCCCCATGCCATGACTGTTGTTTTTTCCCATCAGTAATCTAAAAGTGTTTTAGACTTTTTTTCTGTTTTGTCTAGCAACTAAACAGATCTTCTAAAACTGGATTTGGAAAAGGAATTTTTAATAAGGGTATTCCCAACTACATATACCTCAGAGGATTTGCACTGGAAAATTGGTCTTACTCTATGCCCATATTTGGAAGCTTCCTCATTCGTGAGATCAGATTTCCTGGATATTCCAGAATTGCCTCCACCACGTTTTTGTTTTTTTTTTTTAAACTTGCAAGAGGGACACCGAACCTTGAAATGTTATGTTACCATTTCTCAAAGCAGAAAGAATGATATATGAACTGCCCATCTTTATATACAAACTGTATTCATAAGCTTTGACCGCCATTCAGTGTCATTTCTCTTGGTTAAGGAAAATAATCTTACATTCTCTAAATTTTCCAAGGATTTTTTTTTCAGCTGCTTAGTGACTATGTGCCTCTACATTGTTTCCTAAGGAGGTATAGATATGTTTTGGATTCTAGCCCTGCACATAATTAACATTTTTATGAATATAATGATAGTGAGCCCTTAACCACACACACATAACTAACTGGCATTTGTTATGTAGATTTTCTTTTTGTTTTTGTTTTTATGGATTTAATATGTAGAGTTTTTTTGTGTTTTTTAAAAATGAAAACTGTTTTCGTTTTATAAGAAATATGCCTTCAGCGATTCAAAGACAGAGCTTGCCTAATTTCTGTGGGATATACAGCCAAGAAAATCACTGGAAATAGTTGTTTAGTTTAGTAAGAGTCATAAAAAAAAGTCCTGAATTGCCTTAAACATACTTTGTTACAATGTCTTCATATGTTATGAGAGTCACTGCAGTCAATTAGAAATATACACAGAATACCAGGAATTCCTATCCCCAGTCCAGCTTCACTTGTAAATATCATATGACCTTAAGTAAGATCCTTATGGCAGTCAATGTTGATTTTGTATTCTAGAAAGGGATTGTTTGTAATTCATCCCAAACACATCGCATTAACTATTTACTCACAGGAGACTAGGGGGAAAAACAAGGAAAGCATTGCTAAAATGTATTTTCCAAAATATGTTAAATTTCAGCCAGGCGTGATGGCTCATGCCTGTAATCTCAGCATTTTGGGAGGCCAAGGCAGGTGGATCACTTGAGGTCAGGAGTTCAAGACCAGCCTGGCCAACATGATGAAACCCCATCTCTACTAAAAATACAAAAATTATCCAGCCAGGCATGGTGGTGGGTGCCTGTAATCCCAGCTACTGAGGAGACCAAGGCAGGAGAATTGCTTGAACCCGGGAGGCAGAGGTTGCAATGAGCCGAGATTGAGCCACTGTACTCCAGCCTGGGAGACAGAGTGATACCCTGTCTCAAAAAAAAAAAAAAATTAATTAAAATAAATAAATAAATAAAATAAAATATATTGAATTTGAAAAGAAATTCTTAAGGCAAAATGATTTCTCAGGGTGTTTGGGCTTCAGTAAACAGATAACCTAACCAGCATCATAGTCAGGGGGAAGACAAGAGTGATCTAGCTACTTTAAGCTTTGGTTCCCCTTGGTTTGATGAGGAATTTATTATCTAGTATGAGATAACTCCCAAGAGTCTATACCGAGCTACCCAGGACAGTACATATTGTGAACTATGTTGTGGTTCTCAGGGGCTAAAGGAATTCAAAGAAGCCTAAAACAACGAGACAAGAAACGGCCAAAGGCTGAAGTGCCAGGGAGGAACTGAGAGTTGAGGCCAGTCTTAAATGACAGGGACAATATCCAATGTGTTCTGGAGAAAGGTGAGGGCTTCCAAGAAAGGGAGGCAATGTGGGCCAAGTCATGAAGGTGGGAAAAGGAGCCTGACAGGTTAATGGAAGCATGAAAGAACTAACCTTCCATGAGCAGAAGAGAGCCGGGGCCCAGACACACTAGAGGCCACTGCAAGTCTGCTGGGGACTACAGTTGCTGTAGGGAAGGGAAACGGAGCCTCTGAAAATGTTAAGCACGAGTCCTGTGATAAAAATGGTGTTTAAAAAAGATTGATCTGGAGATCAGTCCAGGAGAAACTGAGAGATTGTCCTTTGGGAAGCAGCAGCCTATATATTTATAAACTGTAGAGTCTTAATTTGGGAGATTAGCTGTTTCACCATCCAGTGAACCATTTACCTTCGCATGCACTTACACATTTAATCTAATATTTTAAATGTATTTTGTGGAATATTAGTTCAATATTTTATATCAAAATACCGCATACATTGCATCATGCCACTTCCAGTCCTCACAGACCAAGGGTAGGTAAAAAAGCATCAATGGGTCCTCTATTAGGGACCGAATTATATTGACAGACAAGGCAGGTAGGGTGTCTGCCCTCAAAAAGCTTATCCACTAAGATGGGCGTAAGCAAATCATTTCATTAAGAAATACCAAGTTACAATTGTGGTAAATGCTAAGAAGTACTAGGTAATAGGGGGAAATTTGACAGAGGGTTCTAACACAGACTTAAGGCCTGAGGATTTGGGGAAAGTCTTCTTGGGGAAGTAATATTCAAAATGAGATCTGATTGGAGTGGAGGAAGGTAGAACAGAAGCTGAAGGGTGTTAGAAATTCTGAGAAGAGGAAATTGCACTTGTGAGGGCCCTGGGGTAAAACAAAGTCCAGAACATTCAAGGAACTGAAAGAAGGCCCACTGGGCTGGAGTGGGGAGGCTGGGCCGGGGCCACAGGAAGGGAGACTGGCAGGAGGCAGATGGCACCCAGCCTCATAGACCGCAGGAAGGGCTTTCACGATACATCTCCATCTTCTTCAGAGGGTGCTCTCTACCCTCCCCTTCCATGAGTCACAGTGACTTCCTCAGCCATGCTCACTGTCCTCTCTCATCAAATCCTCAAATCTAACTTCAGACACTACCCGAGACACAACAGCGCAAGTAGCCCCCTTGTAGCGCAGCCACGTCTTGGAACTCAAGGTTAACTGAAAATGCTCTACCTCCGGCAGCCTAAATGTTGAAATTCTCTACCCTGACCACAGTCATTCATCCCTTTGTCTCCCACTGAACTTCTGTTTGACCTCAGAAATACCTTCTGTTCCTTTCACTGTCCTGGAACTCTTGGTTCACTAGGCTTTCCTCCAGCCCCTCACCTATCCTGGTGCAGAGCTCAAGCTCAATCACGTTGAGCTGCACCTTCACTGGTGCCTGATAGTTCCTTTTCCGCTTGGCCTTCTGCCACTCTCACATTCCCACATTTTGCTCCAGAGGAAAGATGAACCCGTTTTCTCTCCTTCACTCCTGAGCTCTGCTGGGAAGCTTAGGTCACCTCCTGGTGATGCTACTACTGATTCATGTGGCTAGCTTCAACTTGACCCTCGTACCATTACCTATTGTAACCACTCATGATTGATTATTTCATTCCTCTTAACCACTTTTAAATTTCAAACTTCACCATCCTAACTCCCAACCCATTTCCCCCTCTACATTTGTTTACTATCTCAGGTATGGGCACTCCAGCCTTGATTTCTCCATGCCAGGAGCCCGGGAAGCCTCTGGATTCCTCCTTCCCCACCCTTACGCTCAGACGGAAGCCAAATCTCATTAATTGTATCAATTAAGCCCCTCTCTTTTCAGTTTCCTTCTCTCTATCCAACAGTTGTTTCCCAAACTCAAACTGTCACTGTCATTGCTTTTCTTACTTCTCATTAGGAATTCTTCCAATTCTTCTTCCACATGGCCTCAGACGTGAAATCTTTGTTTTAAACTCATCAATGACTTCCATTACTGTAGGAGGAAAGTCTAGCCTCCTTACATAGAAAACAGGACCTCTGTAGCCTGGCCCTCACTCACCTCTCCATTTTTGTTTTTTGTTTTTTAACCCAGGCATGCCACCTCCTTCACCTACCCTATTCTTCCCTTGAGTCTTACACTCTAGCAGTTCAAACTTGCCCTTCCTCTAACCCACTGTGCTACTGGCTGCCTCCGGACATGGTGCTCCCTCTGGCCAGAATTCTCCCACCCAGGTTACTCCCAACATACTTGAAATCTTTGCGATTCAGCACACAAGTTACAAGAAGCCTCTTCTGAACTGCCTTCCCTCTCTCCTCCCTAGGTAGTCCTGATCTCTCCTTTCTCTGCGCTCCACTCCACCCGGTGGGTACTTCCATTACAACACTTATTATACTTAGTTGTAATAATTTGTTTTCAAATCTCTCTTCTTTAAAGCCATTATATACTCTTTGGAAATGGGTTTCTGTGTGATTTGACTCTGCACACTTGGTGCCCAGCACAGCTCCTGGCCTGCAGCAGTCACTCAAATATGTCACCAGACCAAAGGACAATCTCTGGCTTGGTGAATGATCTCATGGTCTACCTTACTCAGATTAACTCCTCCTCATGTGGAACCGTTCTATCTCTTTCCTCTACTTCTTTTCCAGAGAAAGATCTTTATGCCTCCTCTCTTTCTTCACTCTTGTTTCAAGAAAGAGTGTCCCTGATCCTCTCCAAGGTCCACTGAAGCCCCCATGCCCGGGATCCAACAGGCTCCCATTTCTCCTGTGCTTCGCTCCATCAATATTGCTCCTGCCTTCCACTTTTTGTTTCTTCTTCCACTTCATCTTTTCTTTCATGCCTACAAATGGGCTCTTTCTTTCCTATTAAGATAAAAAAAACTCCTTTCCTAACTTTTCCTTGATCATCCTGTCTACAGAATTCTCCTCCTCCACCTCTCTCCCTGTGTCTGCTTGCTCATTTTCATAATTACTTTCTTAATTGTAGTTATCCCAATTACTTTATTTTTCTGTTAGCTCATTTTTTTTGTCCCCACTAGAATGTAAGTTCCATGAGGACTGGCACCTATCTCCAATGTCTAGCAAATTGCCTTGTGCAGAGACACTATTTATTTAATTTACTTGTTGGATAAATAAATGCATGAGTGAATAAGTGAATGAAAAATAAATCTACTATCTATCTTCTCTTCAAACTCCCTTGAAATCTGCACTTCCAGTGCTCTTTCCAACCCATTCTGGCTTCTAGCTCACTGCTCTACTGAAATTGTTCTTTCAGTGTTTACCAATGACTCCTTTGTTACTAAACCCAGTGGCCTTGCCATTTCTGTGGTGTTTGATGAACATTCCTTCATATTTTCTTTGTTTCTGGTTTCTGGAACAATACAGTGACCTGGTTTTTCTCTCACACGTCTGGTTACTTTCACTGGTCCCTCGTCTTCCACTCAATTTCTTAATTGTTTTCTGGGAACTAGTCTATTCTAACACTATGCAAACCACTTATCTCACCCATCCCAGGTATTTCAACTGTGATCTCCAAGTGAATGAACTGCAAACCTGAACCTCTATCCTCAGTCGTTTTCTGAGCTCTATGTTGGCCTTGTGTATATTTCCAAATGAGGATCCTGCCAGTAACCCCAAACTCACCACAACTCCAGAACAAATCTACAAACTTCCCTCTTCTTGGGTTCCATATTTCAGCCAATGACAGCATCCTCCTGCCACTCACATAGACTTACATCCTGGTTCTGATCATCTCTCTGGCACTTCCCACTCATCAGTCACCAAGTCCTGTCAATGTTTGTATTGCCAGATCTCTGCCTTTAATCTCCATCCTCTCTTTTCTGTTGGAATTCAGCCTTCATGTAATCTCTAAAGCAACCTTCCTGAGATCCCAATTCTGAACACCCCAAGCCTCTGTTAAAAAAAAAAACTGATTTCATAGAAAACTTTTGGAAGGATTAATAAGAATGCACAATTTGAATTTTGTACTATAATCATGACTTAGTATTATAATTGTATAAAAGTCTAATTTGAAAATACCTTTTATTGCCTGCCAAATTTATAAACTTCTCCACTAAACCTTTTTTCCATCCACAATATTATGATCCCAACCTAACTTTCCACCATTGTTTTTCACTTACTCTGTGCTCTAGCCAAATACATTATTCATTATAGGTGCTCACATATATTTTTTGATTCATGGTTAAACTAGTATAGGAATATATTAATATAATATACTAATATAGTATAGTATATTCACATATATTTTTTGATTCATGGTTAAACTAGTATAGGAGGAAATAGGTAGAATAAAAAGATGCCTTTTAATGTAATTAACTTAAAGCTTTGGTCTTCAATGAAGTTTATTTGCACATATATAGCTCAGAAAATTGAGCTCATAAGGACCCTGACGGAGTCCATTGCACCCTCCACCACCTCCAACTGAACAGGAACTATTCTGTCACCTCCACTGGAACAGGTATGGATATGGCTGAGAGACCCATAGGCAGTTCATATCACAGAACTCTGTGAAGACAACCCTCAGTACCAGCTCAGAGCTGGGTAGATTTGCTGGATGGCTAGACCTAGAATAGAGACAACTATCACTGCAGTTCAGTTCACAGGAAGCCATGTCCACAGAAAAACGGGGAGAGTACTACATCAAGGGAACACCCCATGGGACAAAAAAATCTGGACAACAGCCTTCAGCCCTAGATCTTCCCTCTGACAGAGCCTACTCAAATGAGAAGGAACCAGAAAACCAACCCTATTAATATGACAAAACAAGCCTTGTGAACACTGCCCCCCACCCCAAATCACACTAGTTCACCAGCAATGGATCCAAACCAAGAAGAAATCCCTGATTTACCTGGAAAACAAACAAACAAACAAACAAACAAAAAACCTTAGGAGGTTAGTTATCAAGCTACTCAGGGAGTGACCGGAGAAAGGCAAAGCCCAATGCAAGTAAATCCAAAAAATGATACAAGAAGTAAGGGAGAAATATTCAAGGAAATAGATAGCTTAAGTAAAAAATAATCAAAACTTCAGGAAACTTTGGACACACTTTTAGAAATGTAAAATGCTCTGGAACGTCTCAGCAATAGAATTGAACAAGTAGAAGAAAGAAATCCAGAGCTCGAAGACAAGGTCTTCAAATTAACTGAATCCAACAAAGACAAAGAAAAAAGGATAAGAAAATATGAACAAAGCCTCCAAGAAGTCTAGGATTATGTTAAATGACCAAACCTAAGAATAATCAGTGTTCCCAAGGAAGAAGACAATTCTAAAAGCTTGGAAAGCATATTCGGGGAAATAATTGAGGAAAACTTCCCTGGCCTTGCTAGAGACATAGACATGCAAATACAAGAGGGACAAAGAACACCTGGGAAATTCATCACAAAAAGATCTTCATCTAGGCACTTTTTTATCAGATTATCT
This sequence comes from Aotus nancymaae, assembly GCF_030222135.1. Classification (NCBI taxonomy): domain Eukaryota; kingdom Metazoa; phylum Chordata; class Mammalia; order Primates; family Aotidae; genus Aotus; species Aotus nancymaae. The sequence goes on from NW_026988454.1 coordinate 29,808,568, forward strand.
GAAGTTAAGATGAAGAAAAGAATCTTAAGAGCTGTGAGACAGAAGCACCAGATAACCTATAAAAAAAACCCTATCTGTTTAACAGCAGATTTCTCAGCAGAAACCCTATGAACTAAAAGGGATAGGGACCCTATCTTCAGCCTTCTCAAACAAAACAGCCAAGAATTTTGTATCTAGCAAAACTAAGCATTATATATGAAGGAAATATACTGTCTTTTCGAAATATACTGTCTTTTTCAGACAAACAAATTCTGAGAGAATTCACCATTTCCAAGCCACCACTATAAGAACTGCTAAAAGGAGCTCTAAATCTTGAAACAAATCCTGGAATCACATCAAAACAGAATCACTTTAGAGTATAAATCACACAGAACCTATAAAACAAAAATACAAGTTAAAAAGCAAAAGCAAAAACAAAAAACAACAAAGTACACAGGCAACAAAAAGCATGATGAATGCCGTGGTACCTCTCATTTCAATACTAACACTGAATGTAAATGGCCTAAATGCTTGACTTAAAAGATACAGAACCACAGAATGAATAAGAACTCATCAACCAACTATCTGCTGCCTTCAGGAGACTCTACTAACACATAAGAATTCACATAAACTTAAGTAAAGGGGTGGAAAAAGGCATTTCATGCAAAAGTGGATGGGGTAGCTATTCTTATATCAGACAAAACAAACTTTAAAACAACAGTGGTTAAAAGTGACAAAGGGGGCACTATATAATGGTAAAAGGCATTGTTCAGCAGAAAAAATCACAATCCTAACATATATGCACCTAACACTAGAGCTCCCAAATTTATAAAACAATTACTAGTAGACCTAAGCAACAAGAAAGCAACACAATAATACTGGGGGACTTCAATACTCCACTGACAGCACCAGACAGCTCATTAAGACAGAAAATCAACAAAGAAACAGTGGATTTAAACTATACCTTGGAACAAATGGACTTAGCAGATATATACAGAACACTTCATCCAACAACCGCAGAATACACATCCTATTCAACAGTGCATGGAATTTTCTCCAAGATAGACCATATGGTAAGCTATAAAATGAGACTCAATATATTTAAGAAATTTGAAATTATATCAAGCACTCTCTCAGACTACAGTGGAATAAGACTGGAAATCAACTCCAAAAGGAACCTTCAAAACCATGCAAATACATGAAAATTAAATAACCTGCTCCTGAATGAGCATTGGGTCAAAAACAAAATCAAGATGGAAATTAAAACTTTTTTTGAACTGAATGACAATAATGACAAAACCTATCAAAACCTCTGGGATACAGCTAAGGCAGTGCTAAGCAGAACATTCATAGCCTTAAACACCTACATCAGAGAGTCTGAAAGAGCACAAACAGACAATCTGAGGTCACACCTTAAAGAACTAGAGAAACAAGAACAAATCAAATCCAGACCCAGTAGAAGAAAGGAAATAACCAACATCAGAGTAAAACTAAATGAAATAGAAACAAAAAAAAAGGTATAAAAGATAAATGAAATGAAAAACTGGTTCTTTGAAAAGATACATAATATTGATAGTCCATTAGCAAGATTAACCAAGAAAAGAAGAGAGAGAATCCAAATAACCTCACTAAGAAATGAAACAGGAGATATTATAACTGACACCACTGAAATACAAAGGATCATTCAAGGCTACTATGAACACCTTTATGCACATAAGGTAGAAAACCTAGAAAGATGGATAAATTCCTGGAAAAATACAAACCCCTTGCTTAAGTCAGGAAGCATTAGATATCCTGAACAGATCAATAACAAGCAGCAAGATTGAAATGGTAATTTAAAAATTACCAACAATAAAAAGTCTACAACCAGATGGATTCATGGCAGAATTCGACCAGACATTCAAATAAAAATTGGTACCAATCTTTTTGAAACAATTCCACAAGATAGAGAAAGAAGAAACTCTCCCCAATTAATTCTATGAAACCACCATCACCCTAATACCAAAACCAGGAAAGGACACAACCGAAAAAGAAAACTACAGACTGATATCCTTGATGAACATAGATGCTAAAATTCTTAACGAAATACTAGCTAACTGATTCCAACAACATATCAACAAGATAATCTGCCATGATCAAGTGGGTTTCATACCAAGGATGCAGGGATGGTTTAACATACACAAGTCAATAAATGTGATACACCACATAAACAGAATTAGAAACAAAAATCACATAATCATCTCAATAGATGCAGAAAAAGCAACAAAATCCAGCCTTCCTTTATGATTAAAACCCTCAGCAAAATTGGCATACAAAGGACATAGCTTAATGTAATAAAAGCCATTTATGACAAACCCACAGCCAATATAATACTGAATGGGGAAAAGTTGAAAGCATTCCCTCTGAGATCTGTAACAAGGCAAGGATGCTCACTCTCACCACTCCTCTTCAACATAGTACTGGAAGTCCTAACCAGAGCAATCAGACAAGAGAAAGAAATAAAGGGCATCCAAATCAGTAAAGAGGAAGTCAAACTGTCCCTGTTTGCTGATGATATGATTGTTTACCTTGAAAACCCTAAGGACTCCTCCAGAAAACTCCCAGAACTGATAGAAGGAGTCAGCAAAGTTTCTGGATACAAGATTAATGTACACAAATCAGTAGCTCTTCTATACATCAACAGTGATCAAGCGGAGAATCAAATAAAAAACTCAACTCCTTTTACAATAACTGCAAAAAAAGACAAAATACTTATGAACATACCTAACAAAGGCGTTGAAAGACTTCTACAAGGAAAACTACAAAACACTGCTGAAAGAAATCATAGATGAGACCAACAAATGGAAACATATCCTGTACTCAAGGATGGGTAGAATCAATATTGTGAAAATTACCATACTGCCAAAAGCAATCTATCAATTCAATGCAATCCCCATCAAAACACCACCATCATTCTTCACAGAGTTAGAAAAAAGAGTTCTAAAATTCATACGAAACAAAAAAGAGGCAGCATAGCCAAAGCAAGACTAAGCAAAAAGAACAAACCCAGAGGCATCACTGATTTCAAACTATACTATAAGGCCATAGTCATCAAAACAGTGTGGTACTGGTACAAAAATAGGCACATAGACCAATGGAATGGAATAGAGAACCCAGAAATAAACCCAAATACTTACAGCCAACTGATCTTTGACAAAGCAAACAAAAACATAAAATGGGGAAAGGACACCCTTTTCAACAAATGGTGCTGGGATAGTTGGATAGCCATATGTAGGAGAATAAAACTGGATCCTTGTCCCTCACCTTATACAAAAATCAACTTGAGATGAATTAAGGACTTAGACCTAAGACCTGAAATTATAAAAATTCTAGAAGATAACATTGAGGAAACCCTCCTAGATGTTGGTTTAGGCAAGGATTTCATGACAGAGAACTCAAAAGCAAATACAATAAAAACAAATATAAATAGCTGGAACCTAATTAAAGTAAAGAGTTTTGCATGGCAAAAGGAACAATTAGTAAACAGACAACCCACAGAGTGGGAGAAAATCTTTACAATGTGTACATCTGACAAAGGACTAATATCCAGAACCTATGACAAACTCAAACAAATCAGCAAGATAAAACCAAACAATCCCATCAAAAAGTGGGCTAGGGACATGAATAGACAATTCTCAGAAGAAGATATATAAATGGCCAAGAAACATTTTAAAAAAATGCTCAGCATCACTAATGATCAGGGAAATGCAAATCAAAACCACAACGCAATACTACCTCACTCCTGCAATCATAGCCATAATCAAAAAATAAAAAACTAGTAGATATTAACATGGATGTGGGGATTCATGTTTCTTGGCCATGGCTGTCTACTAATTCATACTTCAAGGATTAACAACTGGAATACATGAAAAATCTTTACAAATCATTTTATTGTTTTCCTTCTTATTAGAGAAATTTCTTAGAAACCCAATATATTTTTCTAATTACAATACAATTACTCTCTCACTGTACAGGTACAATAGTATAGCAATAGAGTGTTGTGTATTAAATACGCTGTTTGGGTAAATCTAACAACCTTTAATAATTTTGTTTTTATAGGAAACCATATTTCAGGTTTCAAATAGTCAAATGTATGCAAGCTTTTGAAACATAATTACAGATGTTATGATTTAAACTTTTTTTTTTTTTTTGTAGACGGATTTTCGCTCTTGTTACCCAGGCTGGAGTGCAATGGCGCAATCTCGGCTCACTGCAACCTCTGCTTCCTGGGTTCAGGCAATTCTGCTGCCTCAGCCTCCTGAGTAGCTGGGATTACAGGCACGCACCACCATGCCCAGCTAATTTTTTGTATTTTTAGTGGAGACGGGGTTTCACCATGTTGACCAGGATGGTCTCGATCTCTTGACCTCGTGATCCACCCACCTCGGCCTCCCAAAGTGCTGGGATTACAGGCGTGAGCCACCGAGCCCGGTGATTTAAACTTTCTAACACACACACACATATATATACACACACACACACATATTTATGGACAAAGGCTGGATGGAAACGTGGAAAAAGGAAAACTGTCAATGTGCACAGTAGTGAAAAAATGTTCTCCTTAATAGTGTTATTGTATTCATTTATGCAATTAAAAATTACCTTAGCAATAGATAAGTGTGAAAAATTTGTCATTTCCTCTCTAAAGGTCATCATTCTCCATAACCATGATACGATTTTCTATGTTCTCATAACATCTTACATATAAATCTTAATATAATAGTCACGTTGGAGCATAATGTATAGTTATTTGCTTATGTGTCTATTTTTCCAATTAACTGTGACTTATTTAAGGACAGGGATTACCTCTTGTTAGTGTCTGTACACTATACTAGTTCAATAGCACAGTGGCATGGAGTAGGTATTTAGCAAATTGTTGAATGAATGAAAAATGAATGAGTAGGTAAATTTCTTCATGTTGTATAGTGGGAGTAACACATTCACATACTCAGCCAGTTTGGATAAAAATTCATGAATATCATCTACAAAATTTGACAACTTTGGTGAAAGCAGAAAATAACTTTTTTTTTTGAAGTAGAAATGTACAAATAATTTGTAAGTGCATCTGGAGGAAGTGTGAACAAGAGATTTGAGGTTTTGTTCCTTTAGTATATTCCCTGGCTTCAGGCCTCATATGTTTTCAGTTCCTTAAATTTTTGTTTTTGTTTTTGTTTTCAGCTTCCCCTGATAAAACTATTTCCTGTCTCTAAAGTTTTAAAGGTTTTGACATGAAGATGTGTTACCCAAACTGTGAGGACTCTGATAAAAGAGTTATCAATGAAGACTGGCAACTTGGATGCAAATGGACTAGGGATTCAGGCTGATATAGATTGGGATATGGCTGCATCACCATCCTATGAGGGAAGAGATAAGAATCCTAGAGGGACAAAATGTAGGGTGATAGGGTTTGGGGACTGAAGAAAGGGCCATTGGAAATGCCCATGGTAAAAAGATTTTAAGCAAATGAAATATTATGAACTGAGCAATGTGAATCAGTTAGTTCAGTGTTTCCTAAACCTGCTTGATAACAAGGATCACTAGGAGGTGATTACATGTTAACAATATAGATTTCCACTCTTCTTTCAGATCAGAATTTTCAGCATAGAGGCCTGGAAATCAGTACATTTAACACATGATTTCTGATGATTCATATAAGCAAGCAAGTTTTAAAAATTTAAATTCATTCATTCTAATTTCCTGAAGTCTGTTTAGAAGATAAAGTCCACAAATCCTCACATCCATATACCCACACCTATATCCATGCCTACAGAGGCTTTCTTTCTCCTCCCCTCTCCCCCTCCCTCGGTCCCTCCCTCTCTCCTTCCCTCCCTCCCTTCCTTCCTTTCTCTCTTCCAGCATATTCACTAAATGTGAATGTCTATTATAGGAATAAGATTGCTCATCATTGTGGAGGGAGTTAAAGGAAATACAAAATACAATCTCAAACTCTACAGGATACTACTTAATGCAATTTACAAGTTTGCAAACTTTCATGGGTAATTTGAGTATTTTACCTAACTACATAACCAGGCTTGGAGTGTGTGTGTGTGTGTGTGTGTGTGTGTGTGTGTGTGTGTGTTGTTTTGTTTGCTTTTTAAACCCTGCTGTAGTTTGGATATGGTTTGTTTGCCCTTATCAAATCTCATGTTGAAATTTGATTCCCAAAGTGGTGGTGTTGAGAGGTGGGGCCTACTGGGAGGAGCTTGTGTCATGGGGTGGAGCCCTTGTGAATGGCATGGTTCTTGTATTAGTCTATTCTCATGCTGCTAATAAAGGCATATCCGAGACTGGGTAATTGTAAAGTAAAGAGGTTTAATTGGTTCACAGTTCCACATGGCTTGAGTGGCCTCACAATCCTGGCAGAAGGTAAATGAGGAGCAAATTCAGGTCTTACATGGTGGCAGCCAAGGGGGCATGTTCAGGGGAACTTCTCTTTATAAAACCATCAGATCTCATGAGACTTATTCACTCTCAGGAGAATAGCATGGGAAAGACCCACCCCCATGATTCAATTACTGCTCACTGGTCCCTCCCACAACACGTGAGAATCATGGGAGCTACAATTCAGAATAAGCTTTGGGTGGGGACACAGCCAAACCATATCAGTCTGTTCTAAAGGAATTGAGTGAACTCTTGCTCTCCTGAAACTGGATTGGTTCTGGGGGGAATGGATTAGTTCCCAAGGGGAATAGTTGTTATATAGCCAGGACACCCCTTGGGTTTTGACCCTCTGCATGCATCTACTTGGCCTTTAGTCTTTTCCACTGTTTTTTGATGCAGCACGCAAGCTCTCACCAAAAGCTGAGCAGATGCCAGAGCCTTGCTTCTTGCACAGCCTGCAGAACATGAGCTAAATAAATCTCTTTTAAAAAATAAATTGCCCAGTCCAGATATGCCTTTATAATAACACCAAACATACTAAGTCAAACAGCAATTGAATAATATTGGATAATCAAGCCGAATCATTAAATCTCTTTAAAAAGTCCCCAATTCTTTTCCACTTGGGAATTTTGAATCTGGAAAGTTTGAGTATTTTATATATGATAGTGTTTTTTTCTAAAAAAAAACTGTTTCTGCAAACTCCAACACTTAATTCACTCTGTGCATTTAGTGTGCTAAGGCAGCATCTTGGAAATCTTTGGTTTGAATGAGCTGTAACTTTAGCCTCTGCTGATATTCTGACCAGCACCTTTTTCATTTTTAGGCCCTTTGTTGATCCAATCAGTCTCTTACTTTATGAAATTTAAGTTTCTGGGTTGCAAATAAGTAATTTGTATTTTTCAGGATGTGCACATTGTACTTGTAGCATCATTAATAAATGAATACATGCCTCTACTTGCAATGGATTAAGAGAAAATAAATATAACCCTACAAATAGAAGCCTGTAGTAAGGAAGTCTGTTGAACTTGAATTATGTGAGGCCTTCATATGCCCCTGGATCCTCCCTCATTTATTTATTCTGAGGACAGAGCTAAGCACTAGAAGGTAGTAAGTAATACATAACAACTCCGATTAGTATTAAAAGGTTTGTGAATTTAGTATGAATTCCTCCACCAGATAGTAAGCTTCTTGAAGGGAAAGACCTGGCATTACTCACTCCCCAATACTTGTCAACAGAGGGTGGTACCTATTAGGTATACGTAAATGTTTGTGGACTTCAATTTGATTAAGGGATGCCTAGGAATAATTGTTTTTCTCTGGGTATGAGCCAAAAAAGTGAGGTAATTGGTCCTTCGGTTATAATTTACTCTCTCTCTCTGCCCCTCCCATACACTGGTAAAAAGCAATAATAACGAGTCTTTGGTTAGCAAGTTTTTCTTAGAATTAATCCAGTTTACTGCTTGTGAAGCTTTTGTCTATCCGCCATGCATCTTTTCCTAATATGGTAAATAATGCATTTCAGAGAGCGTTTTCTTGACTTTTTTTACTATTACTTAATTCTTCTAAAATGTCCCATTTTCAGTATCAGAAGTTGCTCATTTCTTGTTGGGAACTGTGGTTTATTGAGGAGGGGGAGTTCCTTTAAGGCTAGTAATACTTTGGAATCCCCAGGGATGGTCCATGACAAAAGAGATTAGAATTCTGAAGTGACACCCTTTAAACCACAAGGAGTCCGTCTATCATCTGAGTCATAGTCATCAACCAGGTCAGACTGAACATAAAAAGGGGTAGAAAAGGGGAAGAAATCCTCGTAAAAGTACATTGTACCAAGTAAAATATTATTGTTATGCTATAGAATTTTGATATCCAACCCATTGAAACACTTTTATACTTAAAATTCCAAAGAGATTGCCATATCAAGTCCTTACCATATACTTTCCTGCACTATATTCAGTATTTTTAGTTTTATTTATTTTGTTGAATACCTGTTCTTTAAGTTGGTTCATGACTTCCTTGGTGGGCATTTTTTTTTTCTGAAGAAATAAAGAAAAAAATACCCACCAAGGAAGTCATGAACCAACTTAAAGAATAGGTTGGTCAAGCTTCATATTACTTAAGGTACTTTTTATAGGTATCTACATTCCAATGAAATACAAAGAATTGAATTTATCTGAAAAAACGTAAGCCATCAAATTATTGGTTAGAGATGATCTATGCAGGTGATAGGTCTGAATAGGCTTATAGGTCACAGCTATGCACTTTAGTCATTGAAGGTGTCCTGGAAGGGGAGTTTATGTTATTATAGAGAGCAATAAAAATACGGGACCAATCAAATGAAAATCCTTTTCTTTTCATAAATAACTTAGTAATTAGCGTTTATGAGAATAGCTGAATAATTTTGGCTATTAACCAAAGAAAACCTTTTTTTATCCTTCTTTATGGCCCAGGCTTGGCTGACAAGTTGCCTAATCAAGAGTGTATTTTTTTTTTTCCCTGCTGTCACTAACAGCTGTTTTAAACTTAGCTTTCATTTCTTTTTTTGGTGTTATCATTTGCTCTCACAGGCAAAAAATCCTTAATTTGTAAGAAATACTGTGTAATAAATAAAATTCAGGTTCATGAGCCCTGAATTTATATGGCAACTCTACAGCTTTTTAGCAGTAGGATTTGGGCTACTTACTTAACAGACTCCCTCCCTCCTCTTCCCCTCCTCACAAAGTCAAACCTTACCTCTAAAATGCAGGTAATTGGACTGACTGCCTAGAGTTGTAATGGGCAGATGTGAAAACATAATGCTAAGCTTCCAGCACCACGGTAGATGAACAAATGATGATGTCCTCCAATAGAAAGACAATGTGGCCTACAAGAAAGAGAGGGGACAAGGGCTCCCAAGACCCAAATTGAAGTCTTGGCTCTAGCACTTACTAGCTCCCCATGTTGAGAATTCTCCTAAATGTCTCTGAGTCTCAGTTTCTTAAATTGTAAAATGGGCAGAATATTCCTTAATCTACCTCTCTAAGTGGCTTAAAGGAATAATTTTGTGAAACTGCCTTATAAAAATGATGAGATATTAAAGTGCTATTAATATGATGACAAAGTTTTGTGAGTTACCTTTTTTTTTTCCTGTGGGGAATAGTATTTTTTCAATGAGAGTTCAGTGGTTCCCTTTTGCTGAAGGTAGTGACATTTCTCTTTTTTTTTTTTTCTGAATGACTCAGTTGTCATTTGTGATGAGCTCTCTTGTAGGTTTTCTTTTTTTCTTCCTTTTTTTGACACCTCAACTCTGTTTTAATCTTTTCGAGAGTAAGGACCCAATTTTAAACCTTGTGGGCTGCATGCTGAGAGCTCACCGGAGGGGCTGAAGGGGAAATCCTCCTCGGGGCACCATACTTAGTGTGGGAAGGGCCGGGGTTGTGGAGTGGAGCAGAGATGGTCTTCAGAGAGAAGAGGAAAGAAAAACAGGAACCTTGATGACATGGAGAAATTCTGAGATGCAGGGGAACATTGAGGGGCTTCCACGAACTTGCCTTGATCTTAGTAAGAAAGAAGGCCAATAAGATGAGGGAAAGAGAGTGGAAGGGAGTTGGGATCTTAGGGGATATCAAAGTGTGTTAACTAGAAAGCATTGGACATCCCTTTCTCTCTATGTGATGAATAAAGACCATTTCTTATTAATTTTTGAAAATCCCACTGCCGAGTAGAATAACTAGCATATAGCTGACACTAAAAAAAGTTACTTAACTTTGAGATGAGTAGAAAATAATGTTGTTATTTCAGTATTCATGCACTTATGTGATATGTTTTCACCTTTATGCCTATGCTTATATTGAGAACAGCCTTACTAGGTAGATGCTATGATTATCTCCACTTTAAAGATGAGAAAACTGAAAGTTTGGAAGGAAGTTCTGAAACACTATGGTAGGGCATAGAGTATCAAGTTTAGTAAGGAAAAGTAAAATGATTATAAGAGAGAATCCAGGGTCCAACATGAGCTTAAGAAAAAACTCTCAGCACAATTACATGCTTACCTCGGCAGTGTTCTGCAACTTGGAGCAGTTGGTTGAGTTGACTGAGACTTAGAATACAGTGGTTAGGAAAATGTCATCCTCTTTGCTCTCCACGTTGGACTTAATGGCTATGAGTCACGTAATATAAAGGAGGCAAGTTTTCGTTGGAGATCGGAACAACTGCAATGTGTTCTTCAGCCTAGTGGAGACGCATAATTGTTACTGGCCCGTGAGTGTTTGAGATATTTCAAAGCATGGGTTGTGCTTCGCCCCGCCCTCTCAGGCTAAACTCCTTGGCTAATGGCCTACATGATCTTAACTTCATTCCAGAAATACTGGTTAAGAGGATTCGGGAGGGGCCATTTGGAGGCTGGTGAACCTGACAACCTAGGCAACCTACATTTGCCCAGCCCAGTTATTTCCTGACTAATGGGTCAGAAAGGGGGCAGAACAGGAGAGCGGAATCTTCACCAAACAAACAGCTGGGCCATCTGGGTGGAGTTGCTTCGGGCATTCGCAAAAAAACGATCACATCATTTACTTCTCATCGAACCAGCGCAGGGCAGGGATATTAGCTGTGAGCTACATATGCTCTGGGAAAGGTAGGGGAGTTTGTACAATCTTTCCAGTATAGGAGAGAGGGGACATGGGAGTAGAAGTTGGATTGTTGAGTTACGAAGCAAATACGTATCTTTTTATTCTAATTAACTTGGGAAAGAAAGAATTTGGTATTTTATCAATTCAGAACTTAAACTTTCTGCCTTCATTCTATAAAAACTGTTAATGAAAATTGTGCCATTATGATTTATTTTTGGGTCCGGATAATGGAGCTTTCTCTAAAGAGAGCAGATGGAATGATGAGGAGGTTCAAAATAACGTCAATCGTCAGGAAAGAGGGTGGCCCTGTTGGCCTGGGGCTGAGGGGAGAGGCTCTGACAAAGGTGCTCCGTCCCCAGCCAGGCTGCATGTGGTACTTGTCTACCTGGGCCCACCTGAAGAAACACTGCCAGATTGATTTGGAATGTATCTTGGGCAGCAGGACTTTTCAAAGTGGATTGGTTGATTCTAATGCACAACCCAGTTGAGAACCACTCAACTTTAGGGAGCGGGGTGCCTCAATTTTGAAATAAAAAGGGGCTTTTTATGGAATAGGCTCTCATCTCTCTTATTTAGCACTAGAAAAGGAACTAGTATTAGTGACAGGGAGTGATGGGGAGGCCAATGGGAACTCAAAGGAAAGAAAGCTCTGATGCTTGGTACTGAAATGGAAGTGGTGTGGTGAGTGGAGGAGCCTCACATGTGGGAGGTGATCAAGGAGAAGGTGGACAGCTATTGACTGGGAAGGCTGAGCTAGCCCGGTGATGGCTAGACGGTGTCGGGAGGACCGGAAGCAACCTCAAGTCCCTTCCCCTTCACTCAGGGCAGCTCGGTTTTCTCTCTTTTTCTGTGTTGGGTTGGGATTCCCCATAAGATTTCCTTTGAAGAAAAAGTCTGCTCAAAAAAAGTTTTAAAACCGCATAACTAGTTGACCTTTATGGCTATTACCAATCTGAAGCATTAAATCTTCTTTGATGTTTTCTAAGAAACCAGGCTACTGATTGATCCATTCTTCCAAAGGCCAAGGGGGAAAGGAAGGAGCGCTCAGAAGGGTGGAAAGCATGAGTAGAAGCAGGGAGACTTCTCTTAGCTGAGGGCAGGGGCAGGAGCCCTTAGCCCTGCCTAGGCTTGGAACCACCTGGGAGATTTTCAGTAAGACACCCTTCAAAACAAGCGGTATCAGTCTCTGGGGACTGTGCCTGGGCATAGGTATTCATGAAATGCAGCAGATTTGAGAACCACTGGCTTAATAGGTGGGCCCTGAGGCAAATTCTTTTTATACATTAAGGCCAAACATGTTAGACAACCACCTAGGCGGCAGTTCTTAAACTTCAGGTGCATCAGAATCACCTAGACTTGTTCAGACAGATTGCTGGGCTCCACCCCCAGAGTTTCTGATTTAGTAGGCCCGTGATAAAGCCAAGAATTTGCATTTTCAACAAGTTCCAGGTGACGCTAACACTGCTGATCTGGGGAACCACACTTTGAGAACCACTGCTTTAAAAAAAGGAATTTGCTTTTGACCTTAAAAACAACTCCCTGACATTGGTAAGTGATTGATAGTGTGCACCCCTGATGATATGACATGATGAGAATGGCACTTTGCCTCTGTGGTCTTCCTCCCACCAAATACCTTAACCCAGTCTAATCATGAGAAAAGTATCAGACCAATCCCAGTGGAAGGACATTCTACAACATACCTGACCAGTAATCCTCAACACTATCAAGGTCAGCAAAGCCAAGGAAAGTCTAAGAAACTGGCACAGCTAAGAGGGGCCTAAGGAGACATGACTACTAAATGCAATGTGGTATCCTGGATGGGATCCTGGAATAACAAAAACACATTAGGGGCCAGGCATGATGACTTGTGCCTGTAATCCCAGCACTTTGGGAGGCCAAGGCAAGCAGGTCACTTGACGTCAGGAGTTCGAAACCAGCCTGCCCAAGATGGTGAAACCCCATCTATGCTAAAAATACAAAAATTAGCCATGTGTGTTGGTGGGCACCTACAATCCCAGCTACTTGGGAGGCTGAGGCAGGAGAGTCGCTTAAATCCAGGAGGTGGAGGCTGCAGTGGGCCAAGATCACACCACTGCACTCCAGCCTGGGTGACAGAATGAGACTCCATCTCAAAAAGAAAAAAGACATTGGAGAAAAACTGAGGAAATAATGTACCAATATTGATTGACTGGTTGTGACAAAGGTGCCACATTATTGTAATATATTAACAATAGAGGAAACTCAGTATTGGGTAGGGAGCTCTCTGTACCATTACTGCACTCATTACATTAGTTCTGTAATTCTAAAATCATTCTAAGATAAACAGTTTATTTGAAAAAAAGAACTTCCTGACTCCTAAAATACAGACCATGCCTGATCGTGATTATGGAGGAGGTGTCTTCAAAGAGTATCGAGGAAGAATATCAGATAATTTTATTTGTTTGAATGAAGGCTTATCTGGCTAGAGGAGGTGAGTTATATGACATACCTTTGTCTCTTTTTCTATGTGCTTGTTTGACTTAGGTGATTGTGTGAATTTGAAATAATTTTTTTAATTAAAAAAAATTTTTTTTTGAGACGGAGTCTCAATCTGTTGCCAGGCTGGAGTGCAGTGGCGTGATCTCCGCTCACTGCAACCTCTGCCTCCTGGGTTCAAGCGATTCTCCCGCCTCAGCCTTTCGAGTAGCTGGGACTACAGGCTCCTGCCACCACTCTTGGCTAATTTTTGTATTTTTAGTAGGGATGGGGTTTCACCGTATTGGCCAGGCTGGTCTTGAACTCTTGATCTTGTGTTCTGCCTGCCTCAGCCTCCCAAAGTGCTGGGATTACAGGCGTGAGCCACTGTGCCTGGCCTGAAATAATTTTTAAGGGCCATACTTTGTATATACATATAGCATATAGATATTATATAATGCAAATATAAAATTCATATTATATCAGCATACTTACAGCTGGTATGAAAGATAAGGTAGCTGATGCCTCTCAATAATATTATATAATGCAAATATAAAATACATATTATATCAGCATACTTACAGCTGGTATGAAAGATAAGGTAGCTGATGCCTCTTAATTTATTAGGATGCAGCCATGCAGTGGGAATACAATTTCAATCAGAAAAGCCAGCTGTTGTAATGACTTAATATTCTTGGTAGAAATTTTCAACCTTTTGATTATGCCTATCTGGAAACCATCACAATGATGGTCTTCCTTTCTCTCTTCTTCTTCTTCTTCTTTTTTTTTTTTTTTAATATTTTATTGCATTTTAGATTCTGGGGTACATGTGAAGAACATGCAGGATTGTTGCATAGGTACATACATGGCAATGTGGTTTGCTGCTTTCCTCCCCATCACCTATGTCTGGCATTTCTCCCCATGTTATCCCTCCTCAACTCCTCACCCCCTGCTGTCCCTCCCCTAGGTCCCCCCAACAGTCCTCAGTGTGTGATGCTCCCCTCCTTCTGTCCATGTGTTCTCATTGTTCAACACCCGCCTATGAGTGACAACATGCAGTGTTTGATTTTCTGTTCTCTCTCTTCTTTGGTTTTGCAGTTCCAAGAGAACCTGCTTCAGGTAGTCTAAATGAAAGAGAGTCCAAGTCCTGTGCTTAGGCAATATTTAGCTGCTGTTTTATAGTTATGGATGATCTTATTTCATTGGCTTCAAGAGTGCACTTCATAAAATTCCTCATTTATTGATTTAAGTTTTAATGTATCCGTAGAGCATTGGGTGTTCATGGCAGGTGAGGATAGAGATGAGAAGACCCAACAACTCCCCAGACATGAATATGTGTTAACCAGCCAGCATTTACATTGTTTCCCTAACTGGGTTTTAGTTCCTTTCAGCCTTTTGGGTGTTGGTCACTGATGGTCCCTGTCATGGTGCCCAGCATGGCTCAAGATCGTAAGTGTCGAGTACATTTGGTAAGGGAGATAATAATTCAAGGGCAAAGGAATTGCCCCATGCACAGTGGATTGCAGTATGTTACAATGGATTTGTTTGGACCATTTATCTTTTCTTTGGAATTGACTTAACTGTACCTTTGTAGGAGATAAGCAAAAAAATTAGAAGCACTCCTAGGGATTGGCACTGGTCTAAATGGCAGGTGTAAGGAGAAGCTTAGATACCAGATTCAACTTCCATCCAGGCAGGAGCTCCCCAGGGATAAAGCTGCAAGGTTAAATGTGAAGCTCAAAATTAGAAGCAAAAGGTTCTCATCATCTACCTTGTTTCTTCCTAAATTGAGCAGTAATAGTAGAAACAGAGTCAATTGAACCTTAATAGCTCCTTTGGGGTACCAGGCATCATTCTAATGAACTTGTTTCACCCTCACAGAGGCACAGGTAAGGTAAGTAACTTGCCAAAGCTCACACTGCTCGGAGTAGTCAGGATTCTAATCTAGGATGTCTGGCTCCAGAACCCACGTTCTGAACCTCATTCTGCTGCTCTTGGAGAAGACACCAGAAGTCCCAATCTTGGCTAGCCCGGCTAGTCCCAGAGACCTTCACAGCTAGCTAAAGTGTAGAAATAGAATGTCCCATCACTTAGCTATACTTCTATCTTTCTCATCTTCTACACAGCTACACCATCACCACCAGCAACTGGCAAATATTGAAGGAGCTTCTTTTCTTTGTCAGGCACTATAGATACAAAGATTAAAAAAGAGAGGGACTGTAGTCTTGACCTCAGGAACTATGGAGGAGATAGACATCCAAATATGCCAAATGGGTCTAACAAGGACAAAAAAAAAAAAAAAAAAAAAAAGCTGGTGTAGCCAGATGGGCAGGGACTCGCCTTGCCTCAGGGACAAATTTGCAGTGGTGATGACTTCCTTTCATTCTTAGCTTTACTCCTATTACTTCCCTGATTTCTTTTACTTACAAGTGACATTGTCTAAATGGCAGAGACTTGAAGTTCTCTTGATGAGGTGCTGAGACGTTTAGAAGAGAGGTATCCTGTTTAACCAACAGATCGTTTATAGATACAGAGAGGCTCTTAGCATACACTTCATCTATTTCCTTCCCCCAAGAAAGAGGGAATATTTGCATCTTCTCCATCCCTTCTTCCAGGGCAGGGATCTTCTGTTCCATATGCAACATCTTCTGGCAGCCTTGCTCTCTTTCTATCCTTCTCTACTACAATAACAAAGAGCTGTTGCTGAGGCATTGCTGTTGATGTGTTACCTTTGAAATCTCCCGCCTGTTATGGAATAAGCCTCTTCCAGATCATGGATCATTATCATCTGGTCTGACAAGCAGCCCTGTTGCTATGGAGACCCAAAGGGAATCAGGCATGGTGTTTGCCTGCATCATCACGCCCGCGGTGGGGAGGGAACAACAAGGACTCTTCTGTGCGTCATGCGTGGCTGTCCTGGGGCGGGCTGCCACCAGACTTTTCCTGCGGGTAAAACCTAAACAAATGATCAGTTGCAGATAACATCAAGAGCCGTGTTTGATATGTTAATAGTGACTGCCATACTTCCACAATGAACAACAGGATGGGAAGAAAACACTGTAGTCACCAGACTTGGGAGGAGAGGGTTTGTATTCACATAAACACAACCTCACGTCACTGGTTGCCACCACAAACGTCTCTGTTCACTGTTTCGTTCTTGAAGTTCATCTTTGTGCTCATCCTCTGATCTTGAATTTCTATATAATTTTCTCGGCTTATATGCCCTGTGGCAAGTGCAGCAAGCACTGATTCCTGTTTCTAAACTTGTAGACTATCATCCATACATCTTACAGCTGTCAGTTTTAACCAGGTAACAGCAGCACTTTGTTGCTGCTTTTTAATCTCAGCTTAGGTTAACAGGACCCTGGAATTAAAGTTGTTGATTTATTCAATAGGGTGTTCTCAATTAATTTGGCTAGATTTCTACATGATTCAAAATCGAAAAAAGTAGAAATGCATGCTTACATGTCTAAGAAATGAAGATTTTAAAACAATAAATACTTTTTTTCTTCTGTGTTTGGGGAGAAGAAATGAAGGAAACATCAAGGTTGCTTTAAGGGGTGAGGACTCCAAAAATAAGAATATATAATTATGGCAGATAGGGCATTGGTCAGAATTGATGGGGCTTGTGAACATACAAACATTTTAACGGTTCTAATACTTTGTGTACACTCTTGTGATGAAGTGATGACTTCATTAATTGATTGAATAATATTTATGCGACCCTACTATGTGCTAGCTATAGAACTAAGATTAGTCTCTTAAGATCTTAAGATTCTGAAACTATTACAATGTATAATTACCATTTGTAAAAGTAAAATATACTAATCTAATAATTTGGAATGTACAGTAAACTAAAAAAGCAGGGGAACATCCTATAAAATGTCACTCAGGGATAACCACCACTAACAGAATGAAGTATATTCCTGCTTTTTGTGGAGTGTGTGTGTGTGTGTGTGTGTGCATGTGTGTATATAAGCAAAGCTAACAATATACTATTTTAATAATTTGGCATTAATTTTTTTCTTTTGCTTAAGTTTATATCATAACCACTTTCCCACATCATTACAAACTCTTCATAAACAATCTTATTAATGATTATGTAATATTTATCTTATTTGTAACAAAGACTTTTTTTTCATCAATACACTGCATGGATAACAGATTTATTTTTTAAGTCAAAAATCTTTCTTGGCTACGCTAACCAATGTTCTTGGTTTTTTGTTTGTTTGTTTTCTTTTTTTGAGACAGAGTCTCGCTCTGTTGCCCAGGCTGGAGTGCAGTGGTGTGATGTTGGCTCACTGCAACCTCCGCCTCCCTGGTTCAAGCCATTCTCCTACCTCAGCTTCCTGGGTAGCTGGGATTACAGGCATATGCCACCATGCCCAGCTAATTTTTGTATTTTTTAGTAGAGACAGGGTTTTACCATGTTGGTCAGCTGGTCTCAAAGTCCTGACCTCAAGTGATCCTCCTGCCTCAGCCTCCCAAAGTACTGGGATTATAGGTGTGAGGCACTGTGCCCAGCCACTAACCAATGTCCTTTAGAAAAGTTAACCTCATTCATGTTTGGGGATGTCACTCCCGTTCCCTTGGAGATATAAGCACACACTCAGACATACATCACAAACCCTAGAGCCTGACAGACCCAGACTGTAGAGGTGTGTCCAACATGACGACCATCCCTCGTTCCCTTGTGGTGGTAGCGGTCCTCCTGATGGGCCAGGCCTTCATGTCTTCACTGATGAATTCAAGACACGGCACCTTGGATTTATCCCTCCACACCACCACACAGCCATCCTCCCATGTGAGAAGCCTCTGCTTCCTGGTGGTGGGCCACTCCCTAACTCCATTATGAGCACCTAGTATGTGTCAAACACTGATCTAGAACAGAAAGAAGCCAAACACAATGCAGATAAAATTCTTTTTTTTTTTTTTGAGAAGGAGTCTTGCTCTGTCATCCAGGCTGGAGTGCAGTGGTGCAATCTTGGCTCACAACTACAACCTCCTCCTGCCATGCTCAAACAATCCTCCCACCTCAGCCTCCCAAGTAGCTGGGACCACAGATGTGCACCACCACACCCAACTAAGTTTTTGTAATTTTGGTAGAAATGGAATTTCACCATATTGGCCAGGCTGGTCTCGATCTCCTGGCCTCAGGTGATCCTCAGCCTCCCAAAGTGCTGGGATTACAGGCGTGAGCCACCATGCCCATCCACAAGGTGGATATAATTCTTACCCTTGCAGAGTTTACAGTCTGGGAGGAGATAAACTTTTAATCAAATAATTGTGACATTTGCTACAGGAGTGCATAGCAGAGGGGACCTAACCAGAGAAGGTGACATTTAAACAAACACGTGAAAAATATGTAAAATTAATCACAAGAAGAGGGGGAAAGCAGCTCCACTATGTTTCCTGCGGGGTCTAATCTTCCCAACAGATGCTTGGACTCTCTTCATCACCACTTAGAACTACGAGGGTGCTGTTCATTTAGGTCATTTTTTCCCCTCCTGGACTTGCAATATGTTGTTCTCTTTCTCCGGAACACATTATGGTACTTTCTTGAAGGAGCAAGATTCTTTTACTGCCCCTGTTTCTGCTTCTTGAAATATGAATCAGAATATTTCGTCTGCCATCCCCTTTTTCTGGTTGCTTTCACACAGTTTTCACACATTGGTTTGAATGTCACTCCTCCTTCTGGCTAGGTCCCTCTGCTATGCATTCCTGTAGCAAGTGTAATAACTACTTGATTAAATGTTCATCTCCTTCCAGCCCGCAGTTCCTCCCAGTACTGGAAGGATAAGAATCATATCTGTTCTGTGTTTGCCTTCTGCTCTAGCTCGTTGTTTGACACATATTAGGTAATCAAAAAATATTGAAATGAACAGTGGGCATTTAGGGTGCTTCCATTTTTTTAAATAAGCAATGATGAAATGAACAGCTTTTATGCATGATGTCCATAGTTTGGAATTTTTAAATTACTCTCTGATGATAAGTTCTTGGAAGTAGAATTACTAAGTCAAAGGATACAAACACTTAGCGTCCTCTTGGGAAACAGCACATTGCTTTCCAGAAAGTTTTATACTTCTATAAGCAGTGTTATGAGATTTCCTGTTTCATTATGCTCTTATCAGCATGATTAGGCAAAGAAATTATTTTTGCTAACTTGATATTAAGAAAAATTCTCTACTGCTCTTTCAATTTCACCTTTGTTAAGTAACAAGATGAACATTTTCCATCTGTTTTTTATTTATTGATATTTCTTCTATTGTGAGTTGTCTCATGTCCTTTGCCCATTTTTATTCTGCAATCTTCATGTTTTTCTAATCAGTTTTTATAACCTCTTTATGTTTCAAATATGTTATATTATTATCTCTTCTTTTTACTGTAGATTTTTCTATGTGGATGTTTGCATTTTGGTCTGTACCCTTCTTAATCTTTAGAAATTTACCATTTTTCTGTGGTCAGGTCTGTTATCATTTCTCATGGGATTTCTTACGAGACAAACCCACAGTGCTCTTCACCAGCAGTGATCAAATAAATATTCAACTATTTTTTTGGCACATATACAATTTGATTTCTTTGCCTGTGTGTGTGCGCATGCATGTGTACTTGTGTATGTGCATTTATGTGCACATGTACTTGGCTCTCATCCACTGATAATTTAATTTGTCATCTGGCAGGAGGGGAGGATTTTCTTTTGCTGAAAGGACTCACCAATTGTCTCACCAGGATTTGCGGAGTTTTTGTTTCCCAATGATTTCAGGTGTCTCTTTTCACTAATTTAAAAATCAATATTATTATAGCATAGGTATGTCCTCCTGGGTGATCTGGTCCTTTTTTGCCGCCTAGGTTTTAGGGAGAGACTTTGAGAAGGCACAGTACCTTCTTCTGCTTCCATTCTTCTCCCCACTCATTCTCCTGGCTCTGGGTGCCTCTGTTCAGCAGCAACTTCACTGAAGTTGAACTCTGAGCATCTAAGGAAAGCTTGAGATCTGAAACAGTCAAGGCACAAGGCATTTGCATGAAAGCCCACCAGGCTAATTTGGCCATGTTCATAAATGTGTCTTTCTGGCATTATCAGGGCACGGCTTTAGTTTGTCTAGCATTGGACCACTTTTAAAAATGCATAGCCTGGACTGGGTGTGGTGGCTCACGCCTGTAAACCCAGGACTTTGGGAGGTTGAGACAGGTTGATCACCTGAGGTCAGGAGTTCTAGACTAGCCTGACCAACATGGTGAAACTCCGTCTTTACTAAAAATACAAAAATTAGCCAGGTATGGTGGTATGTGCCTATAATCCCAGCTACTTAGGAGGCTGAGGCAAGAGAATCACTTGAACACTGGAGGCAGAGGTTGCAGTGAGCCGAGATCACACCACTGCACTCCAGCCTGGGTGACAGAGCAAGACTCCATCTCAAAAAAACCAAACCAAACCAAAACAAAAAACAAACAAAAATAACGGATAGCCTGTGAACAGATAACTGCTAAAAAGTGAGTGCTATGGCAAGAGACAGATTAGTGTTCCCAGATAATCATTCCTAATATTCAGGAGACCCACGTGTCTATGGTGATAGTTTCTTCTTTTACACAACATCACAGAGTTGTACAAAATGGGGAATGCCAGTCTTAACTAAGACAAGAGCCGACAAAGTGTTTCCTTCACAGGAAGCCACTAGCTGCGTACTCAGAACGGTGGGGGGAAGAGACAACTTTATATAAAACTGATTTGCTCTTGCTTGCTTTCTTGTTCACCTTCTTGCTCACCAGCTTTTGACTCAGTCATAATATTATAGTGTCTTGCAAGTTGGTCCCTGAGAAAATCAGAGTCACAGAATTTAACTTCTCAAGTTGTAAAGCATTGCCAATACTAATTTGATGCACTTTCCATAAATCAATATTGGAAACAGAAACAGATGATTATTTGTATATTTCAAGAAGCAGAAACAATGGAAGTAAAAGAATCTTGCTGCTCCAGGAAAGTAACATAATTTATGTCAGAGTGCTACAGGATTGAAATGGAAACATTTTAATCCCCACACCCTGCCCCCAAAATGTGGGTATGTATTTTCCAAAACTATGAATTCAACCTTTATCCAGAACCCAAAGGCAATGTCCCTCCCCAAGCCAAATCTTAGACAAATGTAATTCATATTCTTTTAAAAAAAATTCTATAGAAATTTTTGCCTCTGGGTGTGTGTTAGGGGAAAGGGGTTACAGATATTTAGAATGTCCTAAGGTGTTGTAGGTTTATTAGCAAGTAATGGATAACAAGTAGCAGAGAGACCCCCCCCACCTTAAACAGTACAACACACCTGTAATCCCAGCATTTTGGGAGGCCAAGGTGGGTGGATCACCTGAGGTCGGGAGTTCGAGACCAGACTGACCAACATGGAGAAACCCTGTCTCTACTAAATATACAAAATTAGCCAGGTGTGCTGGCACATGCCTGTAATCCCAGCTACTCGGGAGGCTGAAGCAGGAGAATTGCTTGAACCTGGGAGGCAAAGATTGCAGTGAGCCGAGAACGCGCCATTGTACTCCAGCTTGGGCAACAAGAGTGAAACTCCGTCTCAAAAAAAAAAAAAAAAAAGAATACGGAGCCTCATCCCCAGCTCTACTCCCCAGTTCCCATCTCCCTTACCTGCTCTTCTTTTCCTTTTCCCCACCATGCTTTTCATCCTCTAACAGGCTATTACTTCACTTGTTCTGCTTATCGTCTGTTGTCTGTCTCCTTCTCCCTGAGGACTAGGATTCTTACCTGTTTTATGCACTCATGTATTGCGAGTGCCCAATACCATGTCTGGCACATGATGAGGCACTCTGTCAATATTTGTTGAGCTCAATTTAATTAACTTACATCCCTGAAAAGAGCAGGGTTCTGAGGAGATGGGGAGTCCTTCTGCTCAACAGTGTCATGTAGGACCCAGCTCTTCATAACTCTATTTTTTTTATGTTGGCTGTATCCTAAGTCAGACTCCTTCTGTGGTTCCTAAATGACTCTTGCTCCTTATTCAAATACACCAAGAGGGACAGAGGGACTTCATCTTGTATTCCAAAGCAGAGATCCTGAGACTCACGCTGAACAATTGTGCTTAGCTGACAGTCACTGTGGCCAAGGGGGACAGAACGTGCTGATGGCTTAGCCTAGAACACTGTTTCCTCCTTGCTGCCACATATTCCCTTCTTGCCACTCAGATGGAATTAGCCTTTCAGGTACGGTGAGGATCCCCAAACAGAAATCAAGGGGCTGCTGGAAAGGGAAACATGGAGAATGGATGTCCACACTACTTGACAAATAAAAACAGGTTAATCAGTTAAAAGTTTACCACTATAAGCAAACAGAATTTGGAAAATCCCCTCCCCATTTTACCTAGTTTATGTGGCTAGAGATGAGATTAGACTCAGTTTAGGAGGCTAGACTGAGTTAACATTCTCCTTTGTGGAACGAATTTGGGATTTCCTAAGGGTGGGAGGAATCCCCTCAAAGAATTCAGGAGAGAGCAAACCAACAAGATGCTGACCTTAAGAATCAAGAGAGTATTGCCGCTTCGCTTTTTCTGTGGATCTAACTTACCAGAGTTTATGCTGGGCGCACCAGACAGTGCTTCCTCTTCATCTCCAGGGATTTGTTGTCCCAGTTAGGCAGCGGTGTACAGAGGCTGTGGGTTGCAGTTCGTGGTCAGGAACACGGGCGCCTCCCCAAGCTGCTCCTGCCAAGTCGGAGATCGTCCCCTAGAGAGGCCCACTGTGATAACTGGTTCCTTCCCATGACCTTCCACATCCCTGTATTACTAAGCCAGTACTCACCCCCCAAGTGGAATACTGTAATTTGGCCATCCATAACTCTATAATGCAGGGAGTGGGTTGCTACCGGTAGGTCCTGGGAAGTGGTGCAGTTTCCTAGGTTATGAATGAAGTTGGCCTATCTGCCAGAGAGCGTAATTCCGTCTCCAGGATCTGAGGCTCCTTTCTTCTTCTCAGCATAAAGGAAGCACTCTCGTTTTCTAATACCTCGGCCTAAAAAAGCAATAGAAGTGATCATTATTTTCATGACTACAGCTGGCTCCTCAGAACAGTATTGTTCCTTTGGAGCAGTATTAATTAATCAGCCGTGACACCCTCTGAGATGAAATATGACCACCTATCCATGCATGGCATGGACTATTTTGCCAACTCTGGCTGTTTTGCCAACTCCATTTTTCTCCCATTTCCTCCCATTTTTTTCTTTCCATTTCAGTCACACTGGCCTTTAATTTGCTAAAATAATTCAAAGTCTTTCCTTCCTTGGGTCTGAGACTGCCCAGATTCAAATTCCACCTTCATCACTTAGTAGCTGTGTGACAAGGGCAAGTTACTTAACCCTTCTGTGCTTCATCTCATACCTCTGTTAAGCGGGGTTAACAGTAGTTCCTACATAGGGCAGTGTTAGGATCAAAGAATATAATACATGTAAAGTTCTTAGAATGTTACTGGTTTATAGTAATGTCTCTTTGTACCACCCCCATCCTCCCCAACAAGTCTCTTCTAAAATCCCCTCCCCTTCCTTTTCCAAGTCTGGATTTCTAATATGCTCTATTCTTAGTTATTATATCAACTGTCATGACTCTGGAGACCTTTTCTGATCATCTGATCAAAAGTAGTTCCTTTTTTATCTTCTCTCACACCTCTCTGCCTGTTTCCTTCATAGCACTTATCTCAATTTATGGTTATGTATGTATTTGCTTTTATTGCTTGGTCATCATCTTTCTCCATGACTAGGCAGAAAATTTCATGGTGGCAGAGTCCTTAGGGGTTTCAGTCATCCCTGTGCTTATTAATGTATGCATCTACACAGAGGAGGCAATCAATACATTATCAGGAATAAAAGCCTACATCCTCTGAGCAGTCAGCAGCCTACAAAGAGAAACTGAAATTCTGAATTATAACTCTGTAATATGCTGGAGCAGAAGCCACATTGCTGGGCATCAGTGCTGGGTACCCTCATTGTGGTTGGCATGAGGGGATGGGGGAAGGAAGCGCTCCTCCTACTTAAAAGAGAATGTCGTGTAACTTGGACATCTGCAGCTTTCCTGAGCCTCAGCTGTGAAAGTACATGGAAGGGGCAAACAGGAGATACTGCTGGCCAGCCAGTGGCCAGAAAAAGCCATGGGCCAGCTTAGAGGAGGGATGTTATTCAGCAGTACCTGGGAGACACCTTGCAGGGACCTCAAGAAATACCTGAAAGATACCTTAGAGGGTATTAAAGGTCCACCATCCCCAGGCTATGGAAAAAACCAGGGAAATTTGAGTCGGGGTGGTTCCTGTTATTTGTGCAGTCTGGTTAGGCCAGGGGAAACTTGAATGACAATATTCACACTATCATGGCCAGGACTCAACTCTGTGCACAGAGTTGATGGAAATATTCCGGTGAAGGCCCACACCAGTCACCGGGGAAGAAAGAGCAGTTATCAATACTTCCATCTCAGTGCCTGTGCGGCCTCCACTGGAGGCTTTGACCTTAACAGGCTGCAGGGAGTACTGGTGGGGAAAATGAATCATTTTCGATTATACTGAACCTTTAAAGAAATCACACTTCCAGCACTAGCCAACAGTAAAGGATGTCAAATATGTTTCTATTATATGAACAGGAGGGAAAGGGACCCTCTGAGAAGCACATTTAGGGCACTGGGAAATTGTTCACACCACTACTTTTAATGGAGAGGACATCAACCTGAGAGGAAGTCACACCTGCATCTATCTTATCCCTTAATTTGTTTCATTTAAAAAAATGAATAACAGGAGTGTATAAAATAAAATGTAAACAACCCTCTCCTTCTCCCACTGCTCTGCTAGTCTGATTCCTTAGAGGTAGCCACTATTAAAATAGGACTGCCGCTGGATGCAGTGGCTCACGCCTGTAATCCCAACACTTTGGGAGGCCGAGGTGGATGGATCACCTGAGGTCTGGAGTTCAAGACCAGCCTGGGTAACATGGTGAAACTCCTAAAAATACAAAAATCAGCTGAGCATGGTGGCACATGCCTGTAATCCCAGCTACTCGGGGGGCAGAGACACAAGAATTGCTTGAGCCCAGGAGGCGGAGGTTGCAGTGAGCCGAGACAGCACCATTGCACTTCAGCCTGGGCGACAGAGCGAGACCCCATCTCAAAACAAAAACAAAAACAAAAACAAAAACAAAATCAGGTCTGCAGGCATTCTTTCCCGCTGTCTATGTACATGCGTGTATACATACCTCCAGCCCCTACCTACGCATGCATAAGAATTCTTTTACAGGGATCGTATTGTGAACACCTTTTGCGAATACAAGGCTTGCCCCCTTCCCTCCTTTCCATGTCGGCAGTGTCTCCATGTTCAGATACTGCACTTTATCCAGTCATCTTTTTATTGAAAGACATTCCCTTATTGGTAGGTAAGCTGCTTTCAATATTTCCTGACTACAAACTGCTGCATTGAATGTCCTGGTACATCTATCTGTAGACTACATTTCTCTGTGTGTAATTACTGGGTCAAAGTCATATGCAGTGAAAATTCCAACAGCCAGATTGGGATCGCACTTCTGCTTGGAAGTGTTAACATGGGCATCCTAACTCCTTTGAATTAAGTTTAGACCAGCTAATCTTCAAAGTCCCTTCTCACTCTAACATGTTTTGAGTCTAAGATTTCCAGTCTCCTCTAGGTGGTGGCTGCTTGAGGCTGATTTTTATACTGGGTTTTAGAAATGATTCTCTCCCTAGAAGCGAGACAGGGAGAAGAAGGATTAAAAGCAAATGAATAAATGCAGCTGAAAATGAACATGTATTTCATGGGAATTGGATGGAATTAAGCCAAGGTGGACTGAATACACTTCACATCGTGAAAGGATAGGTCTAAAAGTGGTGCGTTTGCCATGAGCAGTCTATACAGATGTTTGATCTTGAAGAGTGTTTTGATATTTAGAGATGAGCATTCTCAGTAGTTAATGGAGGGCACTATACCAGGGTTGGCACTAAGCCAACCCGTAGCCTTTGAGCCATAATCCCTGTAAGTGTGTCATCGGCTGGTTTCATAAGAGGACATGGCTAAACCTGCCTAATCCTTGGTTGGGGATCCTTTCAGGAAAATCCAGGGTGCTGCTGAAGTTCTGTAGGTGACTCAGGTAGTGGAATTCTGCTTTTGAGTCAAGATAGAATTTTAGCTTTGCCTGGTGGGGGGTTTAGTCACTGGAATTAGTTCTCTAAGGTCATATTTAAGTAAGCACAAAAATTGTCACAGAACATGTTACCTTAAAAGGTGATCTCATTTTAATTGAAAGATTCACAAGACTTTTCCTTATGATTCCAGGTTTTTAGTTGATGATGTGGTTACTCAACTCCTTTCTAGGAATAATAGGTTCAGCTTTAGAAAAAGACCATCATACTTCCATCCGTAAATCAGAAACAACTACGATGTCCAAACCCTTTGATAGGGTCTTCCTAAATGAAAGCCAGTGGAGAATCTTGGAGCCATTCATTCTAAATAATTGGTGAAGCTTCTCCTTAATAAAAATGCAGAGCTTTCCAATTTAATTCGATAGTACTAGGTACCCATTCTACATTACCGATTTTTATTTTCTTTTTCAAAGGCTAGTCAAGAGAAGCAGTGGGAGTGGAGAAGGAGCAAAGACCGATTTTTTTTTTTTTTTTTAAAGACGGAGTCTCACTCTGATGCCCATGCTGGAGTGCAGTGGTGCAATCTAGGCTCACTGCAACCTCTGCCTCCTGGGTTCAAGCAATTCTCCTGCCTCAGCCTCCCGAATAGCTGGGATTACAGGCACATGCCACCACACCAGGCTAATTTTTTTTGTACTTTTACTAGAGATTGGATTTCACCATGTTAGCCAGGCACAAGTGGCTCATGCCTGTAATCTCAGCACTTTGGGAGGCCGAGGCAGGCGGATCACGAGGTCAGGAGATCAAGACCATTACTGAGATTTTTAAACTGTTATAAAATGAACATTTGAAGAGCACCCATATATCACTAGGCCTTATGAGAAGAAATTAAAAAAAAAACACACACACACACACCCTGAAATCTATTTGAAGAAGACATATAAACATACCTACAAGTGCAGATCCAAATTTTCCAAAACAGGATGCCAGGAATAACTTCATTGAATGTTGTAAAGATACAACCATAATCAACACATATCCTTTTTCATTTGGGGCTTAAAAGTGCTGATCTAAAATGTTAATGGCTACATTTATTTCTCCAACACAAATCCATAATATCACCAATCCAGAAAGATTGGCATAAAGAAGTAGTTGGCTATACACATGCTATTTATTATTCAGCTAATAGGTGACTGTGTCCTGTTTAGAAATCCCAAAT
Source organism: Aotus nancymaae (assembly GCF_030222135.1). Taxonomy (NCBI): domain Eukaryota; kingdom Metazoa; phylum Chordata; class Mammalia; order Primates; family Aotidae; genus Aotus; species Aotus nancymaae. The sequence continues at coordinate 29,836,371 of NW_026988454.1, forward strand.
GATTTGTAAATTATTATATTGAGTTTAGATTATTATTTCTATGTTTAGCCAATTGTTTATCCAAATGCTGATTACTGTATTAGCATATTAAGTGAAACTGTGTGTTAAGCCTGCTTGGGCCTAATAGTGAAACCCTGTCCCAAAAAAGAAAAAAAAAAAAGCTAAACTAAAAACAAGCTAGGCATGGTGGCTCATGCCTGTTATCCTAGCACCTTGGGAGGCTGAGGTGGGAGGATTACTTGAGTCCAGGAGTTCAAGGCTGCAGTGAGCTATAATCATGCCACTGCATGCCAGCCTGGGCAACAGAGCAAGACCTTGTCTCTAAAAAACACAAAAATAATAAAAACAAACAAACCCGAAAACATCAGATGAGATAGGCTGGTTTTAGTGTTCCTTTATCCTCTTTTAATGAGAATGACTTTAAGCCCCCAAGTAATGAAATAATATACAGGATATTTGCAGAAGGCAAAAGTGACCTCCAAACTCCTCTGACTTTCTAGACGTTGTTTATTCTTGTTTAAGCCTCCAACTTCCTCATTATTTTGATCCAATGACTTCCCTAATCCACGAAGTTTCCTTATTTGTATATTAAACCCACCCTCTCTACCCTCATAGCTCCTTTCCTGTAATTTTGAAATTCCTTTTCAACTTAACTTGCATCATTTTGATTCCAGAACACGCACTCGGTCATAACCATTTGCCTTACAGAAGACATCCCCGAAGTGTGGCTCAAAGGAAGAAGCCCCTTGACGAAAGGGGTTGCCCAGATAAATGATTCATTGCCTAAAGGGATGGACTTTTTTAAATGTCATTTTTATTTTGGAATGTAGGAAACTGGTTTCCTTGTCTTTTGAAACATCATCACAGATGCATAAAATGAGGAGCAAAGCTTATAAGTTTTGCTTTGAACTGTGAGGTTTTAAATGAACAGGGTGGGGGAAACAATATCCCACCAGGAGAGAGGTCTGATCGCTCAAGCCTATCCTTCCCTCTCCCAGTGGCCTCACATGCAGAGGCAGCCTCGCTAAGTGTGCTGTGCAGCAGCGAAGTGACTCACAGTCAGCTAACAGAGCAGGAAGTCACCTGACGACAGATGGGAAAGTCCAGAGTAGATTGAATGTACTTTTTAAGAAAAGGAAATAAAGAAGGCACTTTGTAGGGCTGTGTCACAAGGTTAGAAACCCCAATTATGTTTGATAGTTCTCTGCAAGGCACTAGCCTGGGAATGCATTCATCTGTATATCAAGTAATTACTACAATATTGCAAGCTAAGTAAGTACGTTGTAGTCATTTAATAAAGAATAGCATTCTTGATTGGAAGGATGAAATTATACAATCTTCACTGGGTTGGGTTAAATAATAAATTCATTTCTGGGGTCTTGGCAGGGACAGTCATATACCAAATTGTGAAGCAGAGCACGGTCCCTGTCAGTGTGGTCATCTGCTATGGGGACTTCTTTCCTTGTCCCAGGGGTTTAGGGAGAGAAATGGAAGTGTTTTAGTCAATCAATAAATCCAGAAATATATGAAGACCTGTTGTGTGCCAAGTCTTTGCAAGGGAGTATAGGGCAAATGGACCGGAAATGATTCTTGAGGAGCTCTATCTAGTTGGGGGCAACAAGCTGTAAGCATTTGGGAAGGTAAGTAACGGTCTAAGAGTTGTTTCAAGAAGAACATAATGGATTACAAAGTAGCAATGTCAGGAGGATGTGTTGTGGACATTCAGAGAGGGGGAGGTGAGTGTGGGCAAGGTGGGTAAGATAAGTTTTTGTGCAAACAGTGGGTCTAGAGCTGTGCTACGCTTTTAAAGCAGACAACATCTGTAGGTAAATAGCAAAGTCCCAATCAGTTATCCTAGCAAGGGCAGCAGCCAAGCAGGTATTTGAATGGGTTGATGGTACAGGTCCACAAGTCTAAAGATCTGGGTTAATCCTTGTTGAGAAAGACTATTGAACAAAGGTGCCTCTGTTTCCTCGTCTGTAAAATGGGTGCAAAAAATGTCCAACCTGCCATCCAGGTTAAAGAATTCTGTGAATCCCAGTGCAAATTATAACTCACATAAAAACCTTAAGCTGTTGTTAATGGTAATGTATGATGATTTTAGGAATATGGTTTTGTGTATAGAGATACTGCTTGACTTTAAGGACCGAAATGGTACTTTAAACAGCCATAGATAAGTTATGAGGAAGAGTTCGAGGTAGGGGTGCTAACTGTAAATATCAAATTGCAACATGAAGGTGATCAGTGAGCACTTGCAGTGGCTTGCTCTGGGGTCTTGCTAGAAACAGGATGAGGACATTTGTTTATAAATATCATAACTAATACAGGTATAATCTTTCTTCTTTCTTTTTCTTTCTTTCTCTCCTTCCTTCCTTCCCTCCCTCCCTCCCTCCCTCCCTCCCTCCCTCCTTCCTTCCTTCCTTCCTTCCCTCCTTCCTTCCTTCCTTCCTCCCTCCCTCCCTCCCCTCCCCTTCCCTTCTTTTGCCTTGATGGAGTCTCACCCTGTTGCCCAGGCTGGAGTGCACTGGTGCAATCTCAGCTCACTGCAACCTCCCAGGTTCAAGCGATTCTCCTGCCCCAGCCTCCTGAGTAGCTGGCATTACAGGTGCACACCACCACACCCAGCTAATATTTTTTTGTAGCTTTAGTAGAGATGGGGTTTGCCATGTTGGCCAGGCTACAGGGATAATCTTTCCAAGGATCTTTTTGTTTTCTCTGGCTGTGAAGATTGCTGTCTGTGTCCTATATGAACATTGCATGTTTAATCAGAACTTACAGAACTTGCACATTGCATGGTATATATTAAGAGCCTAATATTGAATGGGGAGCCCACAATAAAGAGCCCAGATATTGAATGGGGAAGTTTTCTAGATTTAAGACACAGTTTGATAATCATTGCTTTTAATTTGGGGAGTGGGAAGCATTTTTTTCTCTAACATGGTAGGAAAATAATAATAGAAGCATTTTTTTCTCTTAACATGATAGGAAAATAATTGATGTATTTGTAGTGGGATCAAAATTCACACACTGTGAATCACATGTGCCTAAATAAAAAATAAAGAAATGCATCTCTATTTTCTTTCACTGAGCTCAACTTGCCCAGAGCCCCCGTTTGCATTGACAACAGGGTCTTGGCAATTTCCATTCTTGACAATTTCCATTCTTTCCGGGTGAAAATGGTTCTTTGGGGGTAAATATTCAGTCCACTGAAAGTCAAAACCCTCTTCCAGGGCAGCTTCTCCCCTCCCAAGAGTTCCTGTCTCCTTCCTTCTATTCCTAGAGGAGAGAATTGTGGGCTGGCAGAGGGGGGAGGACCTCTGGCCCTGTATCGCCTTCTGCAGACTCGTGGCTTCTGCTGAGGAGCCTGCTCTCTGAGCTCTGCTGTGCATAGCGGAGTGATTAGCCCCATGTACCTCAGATGCTGAGCTGGGGCTCCTACTTGATGTCAGGGGCCTGCTTACACCGTCCACATAGGCCTGGACTCTGCACCCTGTCCCTATCTAGTCCGACGGCTCTGCTTGCACCTACATCCTCCCTCCTGCCCCACCTCATCCTCCTATTGCTGTCTTATTTCTATATTGCAGCATGTGAGACCCTGGGAGCTGCCCCAGGCTGTTTCTCCAGTTCTAGATGACTGGAAGTCTTGCAAAAGGCTGACTGTTTTCCTGGCTTACACTGTGCTCACAGACTACCCTCAGACCTCTCTGACTGCTGTACGAGGTCTGGCCCTGGCCCGTCTTCCTTCCTCTCATTTGGCTCCTTTGGCCAGTGCTGCCCATCTCTACCTCTTGATCTGCCCCCGGCATCCAGCTCCTCAGACCACACAAGTGTCTTTTGAAATCTTTATTTTCTTTTTCTGAGCAAAGCTTGGCCTCTGCAGAACAGAGGTGTATGCTTACAGACTTTTGTCTACCTGTAATCTTCGAAGACCTATTTTTACACAAAGAAGAGTAATGGCTCTCGTTCTCACTGGATTCTGCCCATCAGTCCAATGGGTAGTGACATATAGGACAATTAGGGAAAAGGGATCACCAGAAACAAATGAATATTGACTTAATGTCTCAAAAATGTTAATCCCATTACAAATGTTTAAAGCATTTTGGTAGCTGTGACACGTTTGTGAACTGGGTGATGATGACATCAATTCTTTGGTTGGGATGGGCTTGATCATTCATTCTACAACTTCCATGTTCCCAGGTTATGAGTCATTCACAAAGTATTTATTCAGCAGCGATTTCATTCCAAACATGGGAGAATGAAAACCATGTTTCAATATCCTTGCATGTTTTTACATGTCATTAAACATGCTTCAGGTAAACCACCCTGAAACATGTTTAACCACCATAAAGATTAATGGGACAGGGATAGAGGTAGACTTTTAAGAGCCCCAAACAGTGCAAGAGCCTGGGAAAAAAGTGAAGTAGAGTCTCGTAAGATCAGGGCACCGCAGTTTGAAGCAAGAGGTGGACAGTCCAGAAACAAGAGGAGAGGGGCTTTTCACCTACAGGGACCAAAGCCAAACCCAAGAGGCTCTGAGGGATCAATTGGATGGAAAGAGCAGGTCCCAGAGGCCCATCCTGGAAGGAGGGGTCAAATCAGGGCAAGGAGGGAACTCCCCTACCTTGATGCAGTGCCAGCCTTACCTACCTTGAATCGGATGATTTTGTTGGTAACCAGTCCAGTTCACAAAAGTATGTTTTTCTGCTGACTTAATTGGACTCTTACTGTTTTGCTTCTCACCCTGCCCCTTGCTTTAGTGTTTTACTTCCTTTGTTTTCTAGAACTGGTGAATATTCAGGGAGATTTGAATGGACACTTGGGAAACCTGGGCAAGTTAGAGTTAGGATTCAATGTCTTTGGACACTGTTATCCTTTCCACTTGGATAACCCATTGCAAGCAGTTCCAACAAAAACCATATGCATGTGACATGAAGTCTATACCTTTTCTTGCTTAGACACAGCAATGCTTCACCAGCCCATTGGGAAGTACTCACTGACTTTCTACCAGCACTCTATTAGTAGACGGGACTAATAATTTCATTCTGGCAAAGTGAACCAGGTGTTAAACTTCAGTTGTTTCACTCACAGTACACTAATAAGGGGGAGGATACTTTTAAAGTTTGTGGTTTGAAAGTCTTTGTCACTTAATTGCCAGAAATTAATCATAGGCCTGTTACATTAGTCTGTTCTCACACTGCAATAAAGAAATACCCTAGGCTGGGTAATTTATAAGGAAAAGAGATTTAGTTGGCTCACAGTTCTGTAGGTTGTACAGGAAGCACAGCAGCTCTGCTTCTGGGGAGGCCTCAGAAAGCTTCCAATCATGGTGGAAGGCAAAGGGGGAATGAGATGTCTCACGTGGCCAGAGCAGAAGGAAGAGAGAGAGGGGCAGCTGCTATACACTTTTACATAACCAGATCTCATAGTAACTCATGCTCACAAGAATAACACTGGGGGGATGGTACTAAACCATTTATAAAGGATCCATCCCCATGATCCAGTCACCTTCTACCAGGCCCCACCTCCAACATTGGGGATTATAATTTAACGTGAGATTTGGGTAAGGACACAGATCCAAATCATATGACCTGCCTTGTCCAATACAGTAGCTGCTGAACTTGCATGGCTATTTAAATTTAAATTAATTAAAGTTAAATTAAGTTAAAAATTTAGTTCTTCAGTCACTCTAGCCTACAATTTAAGTGCTCAATAATCACCTGTGGCCAGAGAGACTTTATTATGTTGGGCACATGGTATTGGGCAGTAGGGGTATAGAGAATTTACATCATCATGGAAAATTCTATTGAGCAGTACTAGTGCAGATATTTGTGCAAAAGTACGGCTAGAGGAGAGCAATGGTTCAGGATATTTTTTGTTGCTTTTGCACAGGTACCTTGATTCCTAGTCCATTTCTCTTTCCCTTACACCGCACTATCTTCTAAGTGTTGAGGAGAAGATAAATGATGAATGATAGGTATAACTGCCTCTAAATTAACACCAGAGACGCCCTTTCTACTAAATAATTTTTAAACCTAAATAGAATAAAATGATTCCAGAGAGGCACTTTAACTGTGCTTGCACCAAATGATTGTATCAATGGTTTTGCACAGTCAGTTTTTGCCATTGAGTTTCTCCTCTAAGATGAGGTTTCGTTACAAAGATGCTTTAGGATCATTCTTTTAGAAGAAGTGTGTCATTGTGATGAAAATGTAGGTACAGATAATACAATGAAAATTATGAGAAAATGGCAAAGATTGCAGGGCAAACTGGATACATTGTTGGACAGTGGATTATGCAACCAGTGAAAAGGAATATATCCATATAGTGCTCAACAATCAATAAGACAGGGAATAAGAAACTGACAAAATAGGGAAAAATATATCACATATCTTATGTGTGTATGTGTGTGTGTGTGTGTGTGTGTGTGTTGTATCTCTCTATATAGCAAATATATATAGAGAGATTTGGGTCAATTGTAGCAAGTGTGAGTGTCAGCCTGACTCTTGAGTACATGCCTGAGGTCAAGGCCATTTCCCCCACTAAGATTCAGCAAATCAGGCAAGAAGTGAAAGATTTCACAGCGACTTCCTGGAGGGGCGTATCATAATAACCATCCAGACCCTTGCTAGACTGGCCTTCTGCCAAGGGAAAGGAAAGCAGGAGATTCCTGAAGGCCAAAGAACACCCTCCAGGAACCGGGCTTTTGAGGAGGGCAGAGGTCAGGTCAGCCTACCCTCATATTATTCAGTGACATCAGCACCAATTCACCAGGGATTTTTCCAAGGTTACAAACTTCCTATGACCCCTGTCTTGAAGACCTTGAAGGCAGCCTTTGACCCTGGCTGTTACGTAGTGGTGGAAAGTATTGGAGGGATCAGTGTGAAGGTTTTGCATTTGGCTTGTGGTGCCAAAATGAAATAGGATCTGCCAGGTCTCTCAGCCAAGGCAGGTAGCCTACAGTTAATTTAGGAGAAGACTAGAGTGCAGGTTTAAAAGTCTGAAGTTAAGCATGGAAAAATGTGACTAAGGTTTCCATAAATGTAATGCCTATTGGGATTTACATAACATCAAAATGCAGTTGCTCAGGGGCTTCACAGAATATTGAAAAAACCATCGATGAGAGGTGAGTTTCCTCAACAGATCTTTATTGTAATTGAAGTTGCTTTATTTCAGAAAAGAGATGCCTGAGGCAGCTGCAACATATCCAAGTAAGGAGAGAATGTATGTCAACTTTTAAAGCATGGAAGAAATCATTCCTGCTTCTGTTTGGTAGGAATACATCAAGGAGTAATACAATATTAAACACTTGTGGTCCTCTTTTACTTATAAACAAAAGGACTGATGAACAAACTTTCAAAATCAAACCTGTTTTTGAGTAGAAGAGCTCCTAGATTAGAAAATTTTACAAATGCTTTTTCACTTCAAATTCATAGCTGATCTCTCACAGCAGTTATCTAAGAGAGAAGAGACTGGATCTTACCCTTCTTTGTTTTCCTAAAGTGTTAGGGAGATAGCTTGTCTTTGACATGTGCTTATTATTTGCTGACTGTGTGAAAGGGATAGTCCTTTATATAGCTTGGAAGGAAAAAGCCACAGCACAAAGACAGTGTGGTTCTGACATGTTTAAAGTACAGGATGTTCAGCAAGGGAGTGAAAGTACATTAGGTTTGTTTTCAATTCATAAATCATCTAGTTCCAAAAGATATTTCTGTAGATTTTCGGTTAGCATAAAAAAGATACAAAGGCTTGAATATGGGCAGTGTATAATCTTTTGGGAAAAAAAAAAAACCTTTTGTCTGATTGTTCCCAGGCTTTCAGTTGGGAATTTTCCAGCGTGAAGTCACCTTCTTGCTGTGGTCTGCAGCTGTAGAAAGTCTGAAGTTAGCATCTTTGACCAAACTCATTATTTTTTCCCCCAATGATCCTTTAGTGGATTTAACAAAACTTCAAAGTTCACTAAAGAATACAGGGAAGTACAGTACAAGCTAGAGTAGCCCAAATCTTTGTTGATGAGAAATTATTTTTATTGTGATTAACTCTTCTCAGACACTTAATTTTTCCAATCCAACCAGAAAGAAAGAATGGGAAGAAAGAATCATGAGGCCACCGCTAACCCAACCCTTTTCTTCTTGTTTCTGAAAAAGCAAGACTCAGGAGGCTGCAGCCTCAGCTACCAGGCCATTGGCTTCTAGCCATTGCGGGAAAAGATGAGATTTGGGTGGGGAGACATCATGGTGGACACCTCTGATCCCAGCTACTCAGGAGGCTGTGGCAGAAAAATCGCTTGAACCTAGGAGGCAGAGGTTGCATTGAGCTGAGATTGTGCCATTGCACTTCAGCCTAGGTGACAGAGTGAGACAATGTCTAAAAAAATAAATAAATAAAACAAAAAAACTAAAAACTGGAATGTGATGTGTATCACAGGCAACCTGCTAAAGGGATTATAAAGAAAGAAATTTCATTCTTTTATATAGCTAAGTGGATCCAACTCACTACCTTGGGTAGGTTTTGCAATTTGGAGTCAGGTGACAGGTAGGCTTATCTCTTCCCAGGACAAAGGGAGACTGGCTCTTCTCTTCCTTGATGATTATAGTTTAAAGAGAGGGCTCTCAGATACTTCAGGAAACATTCCTGAGTATTGACACTGGCCAGAGGTTTCTTTAGCCATTAAGAAGGTTAACATACATTTGACAAGGACAGAGAAAGAAACTTTGAAAGAAAAGGAAAGAGTGGGATGCTCCTTACATTATTTTCAACAGGGAGAACTAAACTTTATTTCTAATTTGCATTTGTCCTTATATCCCTCAAGTTATTTGCCTATAAAAACAGGGCAATGGCCGGGCACAGTGGCTCACACCTAAGAAAGAACGATTCATTCACCTAATTGTGAACGAATTCAGTTCGCAAGGAACTGAATTCAGCTGATCTCCAGAAAGGAATGCAGCCTGGCCCAGCACTTTGAGGCCAAGGCAGACAGATCACCTAAGGTCAGGAGTTCGAGACCAGCCTGGTCAACATGGCGAAATTCTGTCCCTACTGAAAATACAAAAAAATTAGCCAGGAGTGGTGGAGGGCACCTGTAATCTCAGCTGCTTGGGAGGCTGAGTCAGGAGAATGGTTTGAACCTGGGAGACAGGTTGCAGTGAGCTGAGATTGCACTGTTGCACTCCAGCCTGGGCAACAAGAGCGAAACTCTGTCTCAAACAAACAAACAAACAAAAAACAGGGTAATAATAATAATAGTCCCTATTTCTTAGAGCTGTTGTAAAGATTATATGAATTAACATATGTATAGGACTTAGACCAGGGTTTGACACTCAATAATTGTTTGCTATTAATATGCTGCTTTAAGGCAAGACCTGGTGATAGCCAGGATTTTAAGATGTCCCTGTGATTCCTGTCCCTGGTATACATGCCTTGTGTCTGTAATTTCCTCCCCTCTAGTATGGGCAGAAGCTGTGATGAAGGGATATTACTTTATGATGAGGTTACTCATAAGCTGATTTGGAGTTCAATGAAAGGGAGATTATCCATTGCGCCTGAGTGAGATGGGGCTCATGGAGGAGGCCACATGCCCAGGAACTGCCGGACAGCCTCTAAGACCTCAGAGCACCTCAGGTGCATGGTCAGTGGAAGAACTGGAGCCTCAGTTTTACAATCACAAGGAACTGAATTCAGCTGATCTCCAGAAAGGAATGCAGACTGGCCAACACCTTTTTTCAGTTTTGTGAGCCCTGAGCAGAAGTGCCAGGACATCTGGGTCTGGACTTTGACCTCCAGAAACCTTGGCGTGAGCCTTTGGGCAGGCTTTTGCTCAGTTTTCCTTCTGTAGAGTTAGTAAATGGAAGCCGAGGATAACTAGGCAGCTGTTTCCTGCAATTCTGAATTCTCTGAAGATCTCAAAGAGTGAGTGCTGGAGGACTAGGGGTGGCTTTCTAAAAGAGACCATGTCAAGCCTGAGCACACTGGCCTCAACTTTTAACTCCCCTTTAGTAGTCATGCTTTGGGTGTTCTCAAGAATGCAGACTGGGATTTGTGTTCAGCAGGCCTCCAAATGCTTAGTGGGTTTAGCTCAAAAATATCTTATTGCTGAGGTGGGCGGATCACCTGAGGTCAGGAGTTTGAGATCAGCCTCACCAAACACGGAGAAACCTCATCTCTACTAAAAAAAAATACAAAATTAGATGGGCATGGTGGCACATGCCTGTAATCCCAGCTATTCTTGACTGAGGTTCAAGAATCCCTTGAACCCAGGAGGCAGAGGTTACAGTGAGCCAAGATTGCACCATTGCACTCCAGCTTGGCCAACAAGAGCAAAACTCAGTCTCAAATTAAAAAAAAAAAGTCTTATTTATAGATACCTCTTTCTCTTAGAAGTTTAAATCACTTGAAATGTATGTAGTTAATCTTAATGGATAAAGAAGGGCTTTATCACAGGGTTCTGGAAGGCTACTGACTTGCCCGAGAACACATTCTCAGGCACTAGCTGACTCCCAGCAATGGTGAGCCTCGTACCAGGGCCTGCGGCTTCAGGAGCCTGTTAAAATGGAGAGGCACTCATCACCACTGGGCTCTCTTAGAGATTCTGATTAGAAAGATGGGCTCCAGGAAACTGCATTTTTAGCAAGCACCTATGACAATTCTGAAAGCAGGCTGTCTGCAGGCTGAACTATGAAAAACTCAGGGCTTAAAGGAAGCATCGCCAATAGCAAGTTAGAGATTAATTTAAAGGATCAGGAAAGGTTCCAGCAGGAAGCAGACTCCAACTCCTGTGAGTGAATAAAGAATTTCAGTGAAGAAATTATGAGCATGTGGGTAGGTTTAAGGGAAACAATAGGGGTTTTTAAAGCACTCAGAGGCTGACAATAGCTAGAAATCATCACCACCCATAGGGCTGAAGGAATAAGGGGAATGCAATAGTGTCACTAAATCCCATTAAGCAGTGGGGCGGATGAGGACAGGCCCCCAACAAAGGCTGTAGCCAAAAAGGGATGCAGCAGGTGCCAGAGACAGGGAGGGTGAAACAGGGCGGGCACCTTCCAAGGTAGAGCCCAACTGGAAGCCAGCCAGCAAGAGAGCCCGAATGCACAATCCCAAGGGGCAGCTTCTCAGGGCACTAAACAGGGGTGAGAAGGGCAGACAGGGGTGGCAATGGAAAATCATCAGCACATTTTGAATCTTAAGAGCAACATCACCAACATGAGTTCCTGGACAATTAAGGGAATGAGTTGACCAAAAGGGAAGTAATCTCTACTGCCACTACTGCTGAGAGCATTGGTTATATGAGATGGCCCAGGCCAGGCATCTTGGAATCAGGAGGGGATGTGGAGGTATAAAGTGTTGGGGAAGGAGAAAGGAAGATGGCAGGGCAGGGCCGTGATGCCGTGCACCTGACAGATTAGCTTTTTGCAGTCAGCCCTGAAAACCATAAGAAACACATCTGAAAGTATGGTAACAGGCTTCCCAAGACATTCAGAGTAGCACTCGCTGTTCCGAGTACCAGTTCAATGTCTTTCTTTGCCAGCATTGCCAAAGCTCACTGCTGCCCTCTGGATAAAACAAACCAACTTAATGAACACTTGAAACTCTCATCATAAATTGTCTTATTATGATGATTAATTATGAAGCATTTAATTTCTCCCTAGATTATGACCACCATTAAGAGGACAGCCAATTAAAAACATTATGTAATTGGATCACATATGTCAGTTCATAGCACAGCTGAGATGTAGGGAAAAGGGAATTTCTTTATCTTTTGTTTAACTAAATTGGCCCTCCCAAGCTTCCACCCATTGGTAAATGGGGGAAAGGCTAAATGTCCAATCTGACTTAAAGCTTAGTGCTCCAGTAATTTAAATAGTCCCTTAGGCCATCTTAAGTCACTATGGGATGAAGTTACTCAGTGGCTCACTTAGCTTGACCTTACCCCTGAATTTCAACCTAGTTGAGATAGTGATGTCTAGGTGAAATCATAGAAAAGAATGTGACTTACTGGTTCCATGTTGTGCTGATGGGATCTGGATAGCCCTGGGCTCATGGGTTGCAGTGACAGGAATCTGTGTATCTTTAAAGGCCAGTCCCTTGTCCAAGGCTGTTTCCCCATTGCTCTTTAGGGCTGAAATCTGTAGCTGGCAGTCTCGGGCTCCAGCAATGTTCTTAAAAAGAACTTGACACTCATTTCCTGCCCTTTGCTTCTCTTCAGCTCTAATGAGCTCTAGCCCTTTGGGTATCTGCTGCCTCCATCCCTTGTCTTGGCTGTCTATCCTGTGCTGTGGGGTCACCTTGCTTTGTGACAGCAGGCCCTGTGGCAAGTCCTCTGGCTTTCATCGCAGCATCCTGTGGGGCAAGAGAATGAAGGGAAGCTCCAGATTGCCAGCTAGACCTTTCTGTCTGCTCATGTCCTTCCATCCTCTTAAGCACCCGGATGATCACAGATGGGTGTGAGCCTGTCTGCACTGTAGCCCTCTCCCTTTCATCCAAATGGGCATGTGTGGCAGCCCCTCTCCTGGGTGATCTTCTCAATGTATCCAAAATACACACAGTTGGTCTTTCATTATTTGTAGATTAGCCTGTTTGCTAAAATTTATTTGTAACCCCCAAATCAATACTTGTGCCTTTATATCATTCACGGACATGCATGATGTGGTAAAAAGTTTGAGTCACTCACCATGCACTTTTCCAGCTGAGGTCAAGACAGGTGAGGCTCTGCCTTTTTGGTTCAGCTCTCATTCTGCCTGCTTAGTTGCACATGCTTTCATTTTTGCGGTTTTTCTTGGTGATTTTACTGTTTCAAATGGCTCCCTGCCACAGTGCAGAAGTGATGTTTAGTGTTTCTAAGCTGAAGAACGCTGTGATGTGCCTTACAGAGATAAGATTTGTTATGGACTGAGGGTTTGTGTCCCTGCAAATTCATATATTGAAGGCTTATTCCAAGTTTGGCTATATATGGAAATGGGGTCTTTAAGGAGGTTTTAAGATTAAAAGAATAAGCTTTATAAGGTTATAAGGGGAGGTCATAAAGTGGGGCCCTGATCTGATAAAATTACTGTCTTTATTAAAAGAGCTTTCTCTCTCTTCTGCCCACCCTGCCCATCTCCCACCTCAGAGGAAAAGCCATATGTGGACAAAGCAATTGTCTGAAAGCCATTAAGAGAGCCCTTACCAGAAACCAAACCTGCGGACACCTTGATCTTGGAGTTTAGCCGCCAGAACTTTGAGAAAATAGATTTCTGCTCTTTAAGCCACAGAGTCTGTGGGATTTTGTTAGCTCAGCCTGGGCAGATTGACGCAACATATCTTAGATAAGCTTCAGTCGGGCTTGATTTATAGTGTTACTACTGGCCATGAGTTCAGTGCTACTGAGTCAATAATATCTATTAAGTAAGGTGTTTTAAAATAGAGAGACACATGAAATAAGATTATATGTTGATTGATTATTGAATTAAAAATACATATTCCCTGTAAAATTTACTATTAAGTGAAGGAAAAAGCTGCAAACTGAGAGGAAATATTTTCAAGCAGACATATCTGGTAAAGAACTGTCATTCAAACTATACTAACATGGTTTGTATCTGTGTCTTCACTCAGGTCTATTGAATTGTAAACCCATGTTGGAAGTGGGTCCTGGTGGGAGGTGGTTGGACCATGGGGTAGATTCTAACGGTTTAGCACCATCCCCCTAGTGCTGTCTCATGACAGAGTTCTCAGGAGATCTGGTTGTTTAAAAGTGTGTGGCACCTCTCCTCTCTCTTCCGCCTGCTCTGGTCCTGTAAGATGGGCCAGCTTCCCCTTTGCCTTCTGCCATGATTCTAAGTTTCTTGAGACCTCACCAGAAGCAGAACCCTATACAGCCTGCAGAACCATGAGCCAATTAAACCTCTTTTCTTTGTAAATTACCCAATCTCAAGTATTTCTTTGTAGCAGCATGAGAATGGACTAAGGCATATACAAAGAGCTCTTAAAATTCAACAATAAGAAAATGAATAATCTGCTGAAAAAGAAGGGCAAAAGACAAGAACAGACACCTCAGTAGAGAAGATATACAAGTAGCAAATCAACATATAAAAAGATGCTCCACATCATACGACATCAGGGACTTGCAAATTAAAACAACAATGTGGGCCAGGCCCAGTGGCTCACGCCTGTAATCCCAGCACTTTGGGAGTCTGAGGCAGGTGGATCACCTGAGGTCAGGAGTTCAAGACCACCCTGGCCAACATGGTGAAACGTTAAAATTAGCTGGGTGTGATGGCACATGCCTATAATTCCAGCTACTTAAGAGGTGGAGAGAGGAGAATTGCTTGAACCTGGGAGAGGCAGGTTGCAGTGAGCTAAGATTGCAGCAATCCACTCCAGCCTGGGCAAAAAGGGCAAAACTCCGTCTCTCAAAAAAAAAAAAAAAAGCAATACCACTACATGCCTATTAGAATGGCCAAAATCTGGAACACTGAAAACACCAAATGCTTGTAAGGATCCAGGGCAACAGGAACTCTCATTCATTGCCAGTGAGAATGCAAAATGGTACGGCCAGTTTGGCAGTTTTTTTTTACAAAGCTAAACACACTCTTACCATATGATCTAACAGTTTCACTTCTTGATACTTACCCACATGAGATGAAAACTTACGTCCACACAAAAATCCTGCACATGAATATTTATAACAGCATTATTCATAATTGCCATAACTAAGAAGCACTCAAGACACCTTATTAAGTGAATAGATAAACTGTATGTATTTGCTCAGGCCAACATAACAAAATAACACAGACTGAGTGGCTAAAACAACAAAAATTTATTTTCTAACAGTTCTGGCAGTTAAAAGTCCAAGATCAAGGCTCCAGATGATTTGAGTTCTGGTGAGGGCTCTCTTCCTGGATTGCAGATGGCCGCTTTCTTGTTAAATCCTCACATGGCCTTTTCCTGAGACAGCAAGCTCCGTGGTATCTCTTCTTATAAGAACACCAGTCCTGGCCAAGTGAGATGGCTCACGCCTGTAATCCTAGCACTCTGGGAGGCTGAGGCGGGTGGATCACCTGAGGTCAGGAGTTCGTGACCAGCCTGGCCAACATGGTGAAACACCGTCTCTACTAAAAAATACAAAAAATTAGCAGGGCATGGTGGCGAGTGCCTGCAATCCCAGCTACTCAGGAGGCTGAAGCAGGAGAATTGCTTGAACCCGCTAGGCGGAGGTTGCAGTGAGCTGAGCTCGTGCCACTGCACTCCAGCCTGGGTGACAAAGTGAGACTCCATCTCAAAAAAGAACACCAGTCCCATCCAATGAAGGCCTTATCGTAAGACCTCATTTAACCTTAATTACCCCCTTAAAGGGCCTTATCACCAAATATAGTCCCATTGAAGGTTAGGGCTTCAGTGTATAAATTCTGGGAGGACACAATTCAGTCTAAAACCCTGTGGCCCATCCAGATATTAGAATATTTGTCAGCACTAAAAAGAAAGGAACTGTGAAGCCATGAAAACACATGGAGGCATCTTAAATGCATAGTACTAAGAGAAACCCAATCTGAAAAGCTCCATACTGTATGATTCCGACCATATAACATTCTGGAAAAGGCAAAACATAAACTATGGAGACAGTGAAAAGATCGGTGGTTGCCAGGGATTAGGGAGAAGAGAGGGATGAATAGGCAAAGAACAGAGAACTTTTAGGTCAATGGAAATACTTTGTATAATACAATACTATAATGGTGGGTGTATGTCATCATGCACTTGCTATGACTCATAGAATGTACAACACCAGGAGTGAACCCTAATGTAAACCATGGATGTTGAGTGATTATGTAGGTTTATCAATTGCAGCAAATGTACCACTCTGTGAGGGATGTTGATGGTGGAGGAGGCTGTGCAAAGGGAGGGGCAGGGGCAGGTGGTATATGGTAGTTCTCTGTACTTTCTGCTTTACTTTGCTGTGAATCTAAAATTGCTCTAAAAATAGTCATTTAAAAGAAAAAAAAATGCTGTGAACAGAGGCCCACAGGAACACAACTGTGTATTTCTCTTAAGAGCAATGGTTTAGTATTTGTTAATTCAGTGTTTGTGGTGGAGAGGAAGAATTTTTTTCTTTAATCCCCATAGGTTCCGACCCCTGTAACAGGATTAGCAAGAGAAAAACAAACAGAAGTTTATTAACGTGTATATTTCGTATATACATGTGTGACATCCAGGGAATGAGTGTTCTCAAAGAGGTGGTTTTGAATTCCAGCTCACATAGCATTTTCATCAAAGAACACTAAATTTTTAGAAAAGTGACTGAACAAAGGAAAAGGACATTGAGTCTCGGGGTGGCAGTCTGGGGGAAGGTAAATTAATGGCAGATAAAGGCCGGTTAATAAAGCCTTAGATGTAGATTCCTTTGGTACCATTTTCAGGCCAATAAACGTCCAAAGTTGTGTTCAGTGTTTAACTTTGTTCTCCCTGATGGGGGCAGGAAGGAAGGAAGATACCTTTTATCTTTGTAAAACTATGTCCTGCTTTCAGGCCAATAGAGAGAGGGTAGAGAGCGTTCCTGTATCTACTTCTTCTTAACAGTTTCAGCTCAACCGTTCTTTATATTTGGGGATTAGGTGTTTTGATCTCCCTTAGCAGTGACCGTAAGAAGCATAACTATGGAAAATAACAAAAAATTAGAGTAGGATATACTCTACACTAGGCCAAAAGTCAGGAAAGGACAAATGGGACATTCATGTGGCTCACCTGCCTCCCCAGCCTGCCTCCTTTTCTTATTCTCACTTCTCTGGGGTCCGAAAGAAACAGTCCCCCTTCCCCACCTCACACACTGGCCTTCACTAACCCACTTCCTGTTCTTGAATTACCTTATGTAGAACTCTGAGATCTGGTTGGTCAGGCAGACTCATCTGTAAGCTAAAGAGCAGATAAAGACACAGAGACAATCTTTTGTCAAGGTAGTAGGCAAGGTCATAAAGCTAATGCCATGCTGCAAAGTCCTATTATGGAAGGCTGGACGGTGACTATCTTCTATCTCACTGGATTCCTTCTCTAACAATCCCCTTAATCTCCCCTAGTATCCCTTCTTAGTTCTAGATATTCCAGACCAGTGAGGGGAAATTGATGTACTGGCCTGGCAAGAAGAGCAAAGTTCATTGATCATTTGTAACAAATTGTCCTCATTTCCCTGAAAGCCTCATAGAACACAGCTCTGTACCCTGAACGTGATAGGGGCTTAGTAAAGACTGTACTCAGTCAGAAGCTATCAAGAGGTACCTTGTGGTTGCCACACCTCCAATCTGCAGGTGTTGATTAGTATCTTTTTTCTTTCCTTCTTCCTCCTTCTATCGTCACACCTTAGTGATCCTGCAGCCAAATATTCCTTTAAGAAAAAAAACCCCACAAATACACAATCATCATGGTAACTGACGCCTCCTCTCTCCTACTCTGAAGCTCTGCCCATCCCATGAGGCACTGACTATCACCAAACCACACGGTTTGCAGGTTTTCATCAAATACCTTCTTATTCTTTCAGAATGTAGGCGGTACTTGGGGAAATGCTCTCTAACAACTTGAAATGAGACTACATTTGATGAGTGAAATTCAGAAAGCAGCTTGCAAGACCAGCACTGCCATAGAGAATAACTCTATTGAATGACTACTGGTAAACTTAACGGAAGGTAGGAACACAGAAAAAAGAAATGTCAAGCAGATAGGGAATTAATCAACAGCAGACACCAATGAAAAAGAGACTCACAAAAGCATGTGGCTGAGAAGAAGGTACTCTGTCAGTAACTATGTATTTGGTTTGGCAAGTCTATCTCTAATTTAGAAATGGGCCGAATGTGGTGGCTCACGCCTGTAATTGCAGGACTTTGGGAGGAGGAGGCAGGCGGATCATGAGGTCAGGTGTTCAAGACCAGCCTGACCAATATGGTGAAACCCTGTCTTTACTAAAAATACAAAAATTAGCCAGGCATGGTGACGCGTGCCTGTAGTCCCAGCTACTCGGGAGGTTGAGACAGGAGAATTGCTTGAACGTGGAGGTGGAGGTTGCAGTGAGCCAAGATCTCACCACTGCACTCTAGCCTGGGCGACAAAGGGAGACTTCATCTCAAAAAAAAAAAAAAAGAAACGAGAAAGAAAAAAAGAAAATAAACAGACATGACAGGCCATCAAGGTGTAATGCATTGTGCCCTCGCTCCCTTTCTTGGTACTCCGTGCCTAATACCTACTCTAGCTGGGTGCGGTACCTCACACCTATCATCTCAGCACTTTGGGAGGCTGAGGTGGACGGATCATTTGAGTCTAGGAATTTGAGACCAGCCTGGCCAACATGGCGAAATCCCATCTCTACTAAAAATACAAAAATTAGCTGGGCATGGTGGCATGTGCCTAAGTCCCAGCTACTCCAAAGGCTGAGGCATCAGAATCACTTGAAAGCAGAAGGTGGAGGTTGTAGTGAGCCTAGATCGCATCACTGCACTCCAGCGTGGGTGATAGAGTGAGACTCCATCTCAAAAAAGTAAGTAAATAAATAAAATAAAATAAATTAACCAATCTGATATTAATGTAGCTTGTTTAAAAGAAAGGAACAGACTACTCAGGTCACCATGAGTATAAAATTCTCAATTTGTATTCTAGCTTTATACATCATTATCTTGTGGGCTTTGAGTGAGTCAGCATCTTCAGACTAGCCAATCCTGGGACACTTACAACATCTTTTCTGCACCTACGAAATTATGGACCAGATTCACCAATGGAGTTGCCAATTTGTGAGGTCTGGGGGTCAGTGAGTCGTTATTCTCTAAAGCTTCTTTATTCTGGTTGAACATGTTGGGGCTCAACAATTGTTAGGTAATGCATGAGAATGATGGTTCCTTTGTTAGGTGATTCTATGGCTTCTATTGCCAGTCTGGTTGGAAATACCCTGGGGGCCTTGTTATCCCACAATGCTGGATACTTCTGCTTCTGGTGAGATGAAGCTCTCAAGAGTAATGTTTGTAAAACACAGAGTAAACTTATTAAAAATTACCAATACTTTTACAACTGCAGGAAAAAGTTTCTGGGGAGTTTGAGTTTAAGAGGAACTTCTACCCCCACTCCCAACCCTCCCACCCACTTTCTCTATCTAGATCAGAGAGGGGGTACACATGCTAGAAATGTGGGATTTCTATTCTAAGTTTTTCCGTCTTGCCTTGTATCAAACTAGGTGGCAATAGGTCAAAGGAGCATGTTAAGTTGTTTCACTTTGACAGTTGGGTGAAATTACCATTTCTGCCTTCAATTAAACTTGAAAACAAATTAAAAAATACGTCCAAGATCATGGTTGATTGGCTTGGCCATTTTCTAGCAACTTCTCTTCATTTCTGGACAGATAGCAGTGCCATGCTTGTGTATTTTGCCCTGGTGCCCTGAGGACACATGAGCTGAGAGCACCCTATTTTTATTCCTGAATGGTGCATAAGAGCACCCTAGCAGCTAGTGTTAACCACACATATCTTAAATAGGCTTTGGCTTACAATGTGATTCTGACCTGATAACAGGCATCAATCTTATAAGGTCCTTCATCTGTAATATAACTCAGGTCAGCCTCATTCTTGATAATGTGTCTCTGGTTGTGACATTTAACTATTCTCCCCAGAGATTTTACTTGGATTTTCTTGGCCAGCATTTATGGGAGCAGAAGAAATTCTGCTGCAGTGAAAGAAAATGCATTTATGTTGTAAATCAACTTTAGAATCTTGAATTTTAGCTCTAATGTGTAAGTTGTTCGTCTGCCTGTCTCTATCCAGTCCCAAGGACCATATGAGAGGGAATTGGAAATGATTAAAGTGGACTTGGTTTGATTGGTGAATCGGAGACTTTGGAAATCAAGTTGGGATCCCCAATAGGAAGCTGTAGATGGGCAAGGAGGAGAAGCCTCTCAGTAGATATCTCTGTACTGCTGATCTGTCTGTGGGGTGGGCATTATCTATTCTAGATTCAGCCTCAGGCAAGGAAGCTAGTGTTTCTCATATGACACAATCACATCCTAAACCTTGGAGATGGAAAAAACAACGAATAGCTGTTTTGGTTTGGGGCACTATTATTGAATGTTTCACATTAGATATCATCAACTTGAGTGCCAAAGTGTATGGATTGAAGGGCTGGCTGTGGTTTATCCTACTCTAGTAAATAACCTCCTGTAAGTTGCAGCTTAAGAAAACAAGAAGTTCTGTGACTTCTGCCAAGCTCAATCATTTGTAACATCCAGCATAAAAAGATGCTATATGAATGCAACTTTGGAATATCATGTGCAGCTGTTTAAAAGAAGTAACTTGTGAAGAAGGTGCTTAACAAGAGAAGGTAGGCACTTCTGGGCTTTGCAAACAGTGCTATATGGAAGAATGAACAGAAGCAACACTGAACAGACATTGGTGAAGCAGAGCCCCAGCAATTTCCACAAAATTCCACAGCAGAAAACCTAGATGTCCAGTCCTGGAAGAAGCTGAGCCCAGGCCAAGTCTTCTGGAAGGGATGCTGCCGGGCAGATTGCCTGGCCCACTAGGCTTGGCATTGGTTTGCTGAGCAAGAGGTCTGGTCCCAGAAGAGATGACCAATTAAATGCAATAAAGCCTGTTATCCTTTTCCCTGGGCCAAGGCTCAAAGAAAACTGTGACATCTTTCAAAGTAGGAAATCGAGCACCTTCTGGGATAGTTTGTGGGGCCCTCCACCTTCCATTCTGTTTCAGGTTGCTAGCGGCAGCCCTACATCCTCTCAGGCCACAGGTGGTGGAGGAACTGTCTGTCAGGCTTCCAAAATCTAGTTCAGGTTGGGTCTGAATTCCCCCAGGAAGTACAATGCTGTGTGGAGGTGGGGCGGGGAGGAGTGGGGAGGAGGTGACTATAACCCTTCAGTTGCCTGAAAGACCTAGTTCCTGGAAGAAAACCCCCCAGGAAGTAGGTGGCTTGTTGTTAGGGAACTTGGAGAGAGAGAAATTCACTTGGTTGTAGAGCGTTAGGTTGTAAATTACGCATTGTCAGAGAACATGCCTTCAGTTCTCAGTGCCAATGCATTTAAGGTAGACGATGCAGAAGTTTTTGTTGTTGTTGTTGTTTTTTTTTTAACTGTTGACTGAATTTTGGTGTTGAAAATAGGTATACAATGAAGGCTCTCTCGCTGTCACCATCACCGCACATACACACACACACACACACACACACACAGCTCCCACACATACACAGACACACACACACATCTGAAAACAAACAGGCATCACTGTAAACATGTCCATGCCACTCCCGACCCACCCCCATACCACCATCTGCACTCTTGGTTCACAAGAATTCAAGGTTACATAAACATATTCTTCAAATTCACATTTTGGTATTCCTCATAATTATTTTTTATTTTATTTTCAATTAAATGCGCACACGTTAAATGTATAGTTTGGCAAGTTTTGACAAATATAGACACCTAAGTAACCACTATAACAAATGAAATATAGAACATTTCCATCACCCTTAAAAGTTTCTTCATGCCCTTTGGTGGTCAGTCCCCTCAGCTCACCCCAGGTACCAGGCAGCCACTAATCTACCTTCAATCAATACAGATTAGACTTTCCTGTTCCAGAGTTTCATAGAAATAGAATTATACCATATGTACCTTTTGGCATCTGGCTGTTTTTTACGCAGCATAACGCTTTCAAAATGTTAAAATTTGTGTTGTTGTATAAACTTGCAGTTTATTCCTTTTTACTGCAGAACAGTGGCATGCCACTGAATGGATATACCACAATTTATTTTTCCATTCACCCCTTGATGACTATTTATCTTGTTTTTGGTTTGGGTTATAATGAATAAAGATTCCATGAGCATTAGGGTACCAATCTTTGCACAGGCATATGTTTTTATTTCTTTCACATAAATCTTAGGAATACTATTCCTGGGTCATTTGATTTCACTTATTTTTCTCTGTTGTTTATTGCACTTTTCTATACACTAATTTCTGCTCTTTATGACTTCCTTTCTTTGGGTTCAGTTTGCTCTTCTTTTTCTGGCTTTAAGGTAAAATCTTAGTTGACTTTAGGATCTTCTTTTCTAATCTAAGTGTCCAGGACTTTGAATTTTCCTTTAAAGAACTTTGATGCATCTCACAAATTTTTATATATACCTCACAAGGCAGTCTTGGTTTTACATAGTAGGAAAGAACCATAAAAAGGATGATGCTAGTTGAAATCATGCAGTGATCTTCATAATAGATACAAAAAAATTACACATTCTGTGACCTTTTACATTTCTCTATCATGACATTAAAAACAATGTCTTTTACTTTGGGAGGCCGAGGTGGGTGAATCAAGAGGTCAAGAGATTGAGACCATCCTGGTCAACATGGTGAAACCCCGTCTCTACTAAAAATACAAAAAATTAGCTGGGCACGGTGGCGCGTGCCTGTAATCCCAGCTACTCAGGAGGCTGACGTAGGAGAATTACTTGAACCCAGGAGGCGGAGGCTGCAGTGAGCCGAGATCGCGCCATTGCACTCCAGCCTGGGTAATAAGAGCGAAACTCTGTCTCAAAAAAAAAAAAAAAAAATGTCTTTTATAAATGTGTAGGAGAATGATATGTATGGTGAAACTTTTTAATACTATAATTTAAAATATTAGAAACATTAAGAACTAAAGTACTTTGTGGTCTTTGTAAAAACGTATCAGTTAGCCCTCAGTTCCGACTCTGCTTCGGGATAGTGTGGGCTGCATTTTGCACACATGTGACTTCCTCCAGTTATAAACCCAATAAGCTCTGTGGGGGAAAAAACCCACAAACAACTTTGAGAGAGTGAATGTAGAATTTCAGTTTGGGAAAATGATAAAGTTCTGGAGATGGACGGTAGTGATAGCTGCACAACAATAATGAATGTAGGCAATGCAACTCAACTGTATACTTTAAAATAGTTAAAATGGTAAACTTTATATTACGTATATGTTACACAATTTAAAAGATGTTATCAGGAGTAGTTTGGACAATGCTTGATGCCTTCTCATTGTGTAATTTATGATATGAAGGAAGCCCCTTTTCTATGCCTCTGTGAACTGTCAGACTCCTTTCTAAGTTTAGATCAATTTCCAGCATCTTATCCTTTGCATTTTTCAATGGTGTGAACTATCTGAGAACTCCCTTCATGTAAAGTTTTTTCTGACATCACTGATTTTGGGACACATCTTTATCCTTTTCATCATAGATGCTCTCTTCATTTGTTACTTTCATTAAGTCCTTTGACTGAGTAACTAGTCTCTCAAAAAGTGACAATATTAACATTCCCATATCAGCTATTTTTTTCTGTAATTCCATTTACATTCAATACAAATGTTTCACTTCTAACATTATAACTTTTTGTTTGCTTGCTGCATTTTCATCTTTTCCGGCTAATTTCTTCTTTTCATCATCGATTTTTGTAAAATGCCATGGGAGTTTATCAATGGGAGACAAAGAGGAAACAGCTTTACTATATGTGTGTGAACTATGAGATGCACAGCAACCAATCACCAACAACCTTTAGAAGAAGGGATGTGATTGGTCACGGATCATGATACACATGATGTTACTTGTATAATTATTCATGGACTAATGTGCTAACAGTGAAGTTTATATTTTATGGAATTGCTTGCAGTTAATATACTGTGGTAACAGAAATGTGGTAGCTGAAATTTGAACCATGCTGTTGGGGGACTGGTGTTTTTTTTTTATAATTGAAATCTGTGCATATTGGGACCTGTACAAAGGAAAGATAACTTGTACTGTGTTTTCTTTCCCTCTACTTTTTTTTGATCCATGAGCTATTCAGAACTGTGTTGTTTAGTTTCCAAATATTTGGAGATTTTTCAGGTATTATTTTAGTAAACCTTTTAGCTTAATTTCATTTTGGTCAGAGGACATTCTCTGTGTGAATTAAGTACTTTTAAATGTATTGCAATGTGTTTTATGGTCTAGCATATGGTCTGTATTCGTGAATGTTCCATGTGCATTTGAAAAGAATGTGTGTCCTGCTGGGTGTACCGCACCAGTCATGTAACATTCTACTAGATCAAGTAGCATTCTATTAGGGTATAGCATTCTATTAGGTCAAGTGGACTGATGGTATTGTTAAGGTCTCCAGATCTTTACTAATTTTTGTGGGTGTTTTGGGGGCAGGCGGAGGATGGAGCCTTACTCTGTTGCCCAGGCTGGAGTGCAGTGGCACGATCTCAGCTTACTACAACCTCCGCCTCCTGGGTTCAAGTGATTCTCCCGTCTCAGCCTCCTGAGTAGCTGGGACTACAGCCACCCGCTACCACACCTGACTAATTTTTGTATTTTTAGTAGAGACGGGGTTTCACCATATTGGCCAGACTGGTCTTGAACTCCTGACCTTGTAATCTGCCTGCCTTGGCCTCTGAAAGTGCTAGAATTACAGGCGTGAGTCACCGTGCCCAGCTGATCTTTACTGATTTTCTATTGACTTTTTCTATCAAGTACTGAGAAATCAGTATTAAAATCTCTATGTATAATTGTAGATTTGAATATGTCTTCTGTCAATCAATCCCTCAGTTTTTATTTTATATATTTTGAAACTTTGCTATTAAATATATATTTTTACGATTGTTATGTCCTCTTGTTGAATTGATTCTGTTACTATGACATGATCTTATTGATCCCTAATAATATTCTTTGTCCTGAAGTCTATTTGTCTGACATTAACATAGTCACTCTAGATTTCTCATGATTGGTATTGATATAGTATAATTTTTCATCCTTTTACGTTTAACTTATACATGTATTTATATTTAAGTCTATAAGCAGCAACTTATAGTGGGTCTTGCTTCTCATACAGTCTGGCAATCTCTGCCTTTGAATTGTGGTGTATGTAAATGTAAAAATGTAAAATCCAAATGTAAAATAGTGGCTATTTACATTTAATGTAATCATTGATACAGTTGAATTTAAGTCTACCATCTTGATAGATACATTCTATTTGTTTTATCTATTCTTTGTTCTTTTCTCTTCCTCTTTCCTTGCTCTCTTTGGGATTGAGTATTTTATCTCTGTAACTGGTTTATTCACTGCACCTCTTTACTTATTTTGTCTAGACTTCATGTTATGAACATAAATTTGTAACTTATCACACTCTATCTTCAAGTAATATAACAGCTTTTAATATTTAATGCAAAATCCTTACCATGGGATTATACTCCCATTTCTTCCTTCCTATGCTTTATGCTATTTTTTGTCGTTCCTTAAGCTTTTGCATATGTTATAATCCCCACAAAATAGATTGGTATTACTTTTTGATTTAAACAATTATTTTTGAGAGAATTTTTGTTTGTGAGAAGAAAAAAGTCACATACTTACATATTTGTTTTTCTAGCATTCATTTGCATAAGGGCCAATTTCCATCTGTTGTTTTCATTTTGCCTGAAGAATTTTAGAGCTGTGCTACCTCTACTGATGGCATATTCTCAGTTTTTGTTTGAAAGATGTTATTACTAATATGTCCATATAATTTTAAGTCATCAGGATCTTATTTCATCACTTTGAAGATATAATTTTTTCATCTTCCAGCTCAAAAAGAAAAAGCCACATAATGCCACATAATGATGAATATGAGGCATTTTATATCATTGTTCTCTATTTCCTCTAGCTGTTTTCAAAAATTTCTCCTTATCACAGGTTTCTAGAAATTTGATTATGATGTCTGTTGGTGTAGTTTGAGTGTATGTGTGTGTATAAAGAGAACATGGGACAGACATTACAGGGCTGAAAAATACAACACATAAAATGAAAAATTTATCAGACAGAACTTATGGAAGATTAAGATTTACAGAAGAAAATATCAGGAAAAAGATACGTGTGTATGTGTATACACAATTATACACACACACACATATATATCCTCACATTTGTTGAGATTCTTGGATCTGGGGATATATAATTTTCAAAAAATTTGGAATTTTCTGGTCAATATTCTTAAATAAATAAATATACATATATATGTGTATTTACATGTTTTTTTACTTGCTGTCTGAGACTCCAGTTACACATATTAGACTGCTCGGTATTGTCTGACAGGTTACTCTATTAGCTTTTCGGTGTTTTTTTCTCTCTGTGATTCAGCTTGAATAGTTTATATTGCTATTATTTCCAAGTTCACTGATCTTTTCTTCTGTAGGGCCTAATCTGCCATAAGTTCTGTCTAACAAATGTTTCATTTTATGTATTGTATTTTTCAGTCTTGTAATAGCATGTTGTTCTCTTTATAGCTTCCATTTTTTTCCTTATTTTGTTTATATTTTTCTTTAAATAACATTATTGTAATTTTAACAACTGTTTTCTTTCATTGTTGTTCAGACAGGGTTTTTCTCTGTTGTCCTGGCTAGAGTGCAGTGGTTTGAACATGGCTCACTGCAGCCTTCATCTCCTGCATTCAAGCAATCCTCCCTCTTCAGTGTCCTGAGTAGCGAGTAGTTGGGACCACAGGTGTGTGCTTCCATGCTAATGTTTTTATATTTACTTTTTCTAAAGACTGGAGGGTGTCCTCATGTTGCCGAAGCTGGCCTCAAACTCTTGGGCTCAAGTGATCCTCCAGCCTTGGCCCCGCAAAGTGCTGAGATTATAGGCTTGAGCAACTGGGCCAAGCCTACTTTTAAACTTTAAAATATCCTTTTTTGCTAATTTCATCATCTGTGTTGGCTGTTTCTTCTCTCTCTCTCTCTCTCTCTTGCTCTCTCTCTCTCTCTCTCTCCAGAACTAGTCAAGTGCAATAGGGAGGAAGGGTGAAAGAACAGAACACAAAGTTTCATCTGTAACTGACTGTGAACAGTCAATTGAAATAACTCACTACCTTTAGACCAGCCCTGGTTGTTTCTATTGACTAATTATCTCCCTGATTATGAATCACATATTGTTGCTTTTCTTTTGCATATCTAGTAATTTGTCATTGAATGGTAGACATTATGAATTCTATGCTATTGAGTGTTTCAATTTTGTTATCTTTCTTTTAAAAATGCTGAATATGATGAGGGAAGCAGTGAGATTACTTGTCATCCTCTTGATTTTAGATACTCGTTTTTAAGCTTTGTTTAGGATCACTGTAAAATAGTCTTTATTCTAGAGCTAGTTTAGCCTTACTACTAAGACATGACCCTTCTGGAGTCTGCTGAATACACTGGGTACTCAATGAAGCCTCTTCATTCTGGCTAGTAGGGAACCAAATTTCTCCCAGATGTGTTTGAGTTCAGGAAGTTGTTCAGCTTATATTACTGTGGCAGTTATTCTTTGCTCAGCCTCGTGGAAATTTAGCCTACAGTGCACAGATTAGTATTCAGCCAAGGAGTATTAGTATTTGGGCCTAAGGGGATCGCTGGATCTTTTTCTGTGTGCAACTTCTTCCTCTCTGGCACTGTGCCCTACGCATAGCAGAAATCTCAGTCTTTGCAAACTTCTATATCTGTCTCCTCTATTTAAAGAGATCACCAGGTTTTCTTTCCCCTTCCTGTGGTCTGGAAATTGTCTCCACACAGCTGTAACAATCAGAGGGTCACTTGGTTTGTTTCTCTTCTCTCAGAGGATCACAATCCAGCTGTGCCTGCTGTTTAAATATCTGAAAAATGTTTCACATATTTTGTCTATATTCCTAGCTGTTTATGGAGGAGCCTAATTCCCAGAAAAATTCTTCCCTCATGAGCAGGTGAGGAAGAATGCTGCGTATTTTTTAAAAATATTTTTTAAAAAGCTTCACCTAAACTATGGTTAATCAATTTAATAAATAGTCCTGAATTCCCTCTGTGGGTCAAATCTACTGCAGATACCAGTGGAGAACAAAAGTAAATGACATTCCCTGTTCTCCTGTCCTTGCATCTAGGGGGGCAGTAGATGGTAAGCAAATAATCAACCAAGTGTTTAACTGTAACTTCTGCTAAATACTGAGACTGTAAGGTGAAGGGTGAAATGGAAGATGACTGACTAAGTGACTTAGAATCCGGTGCACTGTAGGGTACTTTGAGGAAGAGGCAGTCACACAGAAACTTAAGGAACAGGCAAACATCAGCCAAGAAAAGAGCGAAGGCAGGAGGGTTCCAGAGACTATCCAACTACATACAAATGGAATTTTAGCTTTATACACTTTTCGTGGGTGAAGTGAATGAAGGCGAATGTTCCCATAGTCTTTGGAGTCCGTTGGCTATGACAATGGCTAGCTGGGATGTCATTAGGAGTTGCTTTATTCGAGTGGAGTTAAGTGGCACTCACTGGGCCTGACATCAAAGTTGAGAGCAAGCGCCTGTGTTGTTTGTGTTTATTCGTGGTGTGGGGAAGCGGGGGAGAAGAGAGAAACGGGAGAAGAAACTATAGGAAACCAGAACATGTCAACGCAAAATATGCCTCGTTGACGAAAATTATTTTTGAGCTAACGACAATTAAGAAACAGCAGACAAAGGGGAAACGCTCCCTATCCCCGTTGTTTCCTCCCTGAAGACAGGACGTTAATTCTCCACTGCTGGAGCGCTTTATACTCTCATCAGCCCCGAGACAGCACCAGAGGAATCTGCAAACAAACATTATTCCGTTAGGTTTCCCCCATGTATTTACCTTCCCACAGTTTCCTCTCTTTGGAAGCTTAAAATGACTCCCCTTCATCCTGTCGTTTCTCTACAAGTTGATTGTTCTTTGTTGAAGACGCTACAGGAGCCAGAGTTCTAGGCCACTGCTCTGAGATCACTCTTACTGAGGTTTCTCCGGTGTGATGTGCACTGCATGTGTTAATAAAGGTGTTTGTTTTCCTCTTGTTAATATTTGTTATTAGAGTCTGTCCCAACTAAGAACTAGAAGCCACGGCGCAGTGGCTCACATCTGTAATCTCAATACTTTGGGAGGCTGAGGCTGGCGGATTGCTCGAGTCCAGGAGTTTGAGACTAGCCTTGGCAACGTGGTGCAAACCCATCTCTACCAAAAGAAAACATAAAAAATTAGCTGGGCATGGTGGTGTGCGCCTGGGGTCTCAGCTACTTGGGAGGTGGTGGGAGGATCACTTGAGCTTGGGAGGTGGAGGTGGCAATGAACCATGATTGTGCCACTGCATTCAAGCTTGGGCAGCAGGATGAAACCCCTTCTCAAAGGAAAAAAAAAGAACTCATGGGATTTGAGGAAGATTTTTATTTCTTCCCCTGACAAAACTCTCATGGCTCTACTTATGCTTATATAGTGTTAATATTGAAGTTATATCTTTACATTAGATCAGGTATGGTGCTTCCAGTTGTGAACATCTTCACCTAACTGTCTCTCAGATCCCTCAAACTCAGCCTTCTCAAGCGTGGCTTCCTAGTGTCCTCACTCTGGCTGACTGTTCACTGGTTACTCAGGCCTGAAACCTGGCGTCATTCTTGTCCTCTTCCTCTCTCTCACTTCCCATTGTTCAGGTCATCTCCCCACACTCCTTAATCTTTTTTTTTTTTCTTGAGATGGAGTCTCGCTTTGTTACCCAGGCTGGAGTGCAGTGGCACAATCTCAGCTCACTGCAACCTCCTTCTCCTGGGTTCAAACAATTCTCCTGTCTCAGCCTCCTGAGTAGCCAGGATTACAGGCTCGCACCACCAGGCCTGGCTAATTTTTTTGAATTTTTAGTAGAGATGAGATTTTGCTATATTGGCCAGGCTGGTCTTGAACTCCTGACTGCTGGTGATCTGCACCCTCCTTGACTTCCCAAAGTGCTGAGATTGCAAGCGTGAGCCACCATAGTGTCCTAACTCTTTAGCTAACATTTCGCTAGTTCACTGGTTACTCAGGCCTGAAACCTGGGCATTGTTCTTGTTCTCTTCCCCCTCTCACTTCTCATTGGCCAGGCCACCTCCCCATACTCTTTAATTTTTTTTTTTTTTTTTTTTTTTGAGATGGTGTCTCGCTGTGTCACTCAGGCTGAAGTGCAGTGGCACAATTGCAATCTTGGCTCACTGCAACCTCTGTCTTCCGGGTTCAAGTGATTCTCCCACCTCAGCCTCCTGAGTATCTGGGATTACAGGCACTGGCCATCATGCCCGGCTAACTTTTGTATTTTGTAGAGACAAGTTTGACCATGTTGGCCAGAATGGTCTTGAAGTCTTGACCTCAGGCGATCTGCCCACCTCCCAGAGTGCTGGGATTACAGACGTGAGCCACTGCCCCCGGCCCACATTTAATCTGACTCTCCTTCACTCCCTCCTCAAATTGCTCTAAAACAAACCCTCATGAGCTCTTACCTGACCTCCCTGACAGCATCCTGACTGGTTTCTTTGGTACTATTTTTGATGTCCCTCAAATCTGTCTTTCACACAGCCCTGGGGGTAGGGGGAGTAAGTGAGGAAGGTACAGGGCCCAGGAAGTTACCAGAAATTAATGAAGTGGGCTGAGTGGGGCTGGGATAAATTAGGAAGACTGTGACCATCTGAAACCAGTGAGCGCTCCTCAGCCACAGTCATATGTTGTTTTGCTGGCATGGGAATCCACTTTTGCCAGATCTTCATTTAAGAGAAGCTGGAAAACCAGACTTGTATGTGAAATCTCTTGGTTTTTAAATGCTTGCAACTACTTGGGCCAAACACAGCCTGTATCTAAGCTCTGCCCCTGCTCAGTGGTACTCCTTTTCTAAAAAATGTCTTCAGTGGCACTTAATGTATGCATATATATATATATATATATATATACACACACACATACACATATATGAGACAGAGTCTTGCTCTGTTGCCCAGGCTGGAGTGCAGTGGCACGATCTCAGCTCACTGCAACCTTCACCTCCCAGGTTGAAGCGATTCTTCTTGCCTCAGCCTCCCGAGTAGCTGGGATTACAGGTGCCTGCCACCACGCCCAGCTAATTTTTTGTATTTTTAGTAGAGACGGGGTTTTGCCATGTTGGCCAGGCTACTCTGGAACTCCTGACCTTGGGTGATCCACCTGCATTGGCCCCAAAGTGCTGGGATTACAGGCCTGAGGCATCGCACCCGGCCGGTGGCACCTAACGTGTATGGGATAAAGTTCCAACTCCTGGACCTAGTCTAGCATCTGAAACAGCGTCCTTTTCCCTTCAAGTAGTTCCGACTTTTTGCTCAGTATTCTGTAAACTATGCAGACCTGGCCCCAGGAAGAGGAGGACAGAGACAAATGCAAGAAAAAAGCTGTTGCTCAGCTTTGGGTTTACATGTTAAAGTCTGTAAGAGGACAACAGATTCGAAAATCAGGCTTTCAAGAGACAGGAGCTTTCTGAGAACTCTCAGTTTACATTCCACATATCAAGAAACTAAACTTAGAGGGCTCAGTACAGAGTGGAAGGCAGATCTAGGAAGAATGCAAGATCTGAGGATGTTCCCGTCTCTCAGGAAAAAAGCCTAAGGGAGCTGGGAGTGGAGAGGGCAGGAAGGAGGCAGGGAGATCCTCTGGCCCGTGCATCGGGGTCAGAACCTGAGGTGGGGTGGGGGGAGGTAGATACACACAGTTTCAAAGGATCATGAGAATGTTCTGGAACCTGTTCTCCTGGGGGTAACTGGGAGATTTGCCAGCCTTCCAGAGAAGTATGAGATTGAGCCAGGGACCTGGGTGGCTGGAGGAGGGGCTGAGGAAGGTGGCCTCCACATAGCCTCACCAAGGCCTGTACTCTGAGGCCATAACTTAGTACCCAGGTCCCCAGGTGGGAGAGGGAAGGCCAATGGCAGTGTCAGCAGCAGGAGTGTGATGTTATCCTGGAGATGAGGCCGCACTACCTTCAGAGCTCCTGGCCCTGGGTGTCCTGTGACCAGGCAGGTCCACCACAGCAGAGGCCACCCAGAGGATGGCCCATATCTGAAGAAGGCCCGGGTGAGTCAGCAATGAGTGGAGGACTGGAATGTCACCTCCCTAATACAAAACAACACATGGTAACTTCTCTGCCCTAGGAACTTAGAAAAGAGCAGGCAAAGTGTTAAAGAGAAAATCAGCTGGGTGCCGTGGCTCACATCTGTAATCCCAGCACTTTGGGAGGTTCAGGCAGGCAGATCACAAGATCAGGAGTTCAAGACCAGCCTGACCAACATGGTGAAACCCCATCTCTACTAAAAATACAAAAATTAGCCAGGTGGGGTGGTGCATGCCTGTAATCCCAGCTACTCAGGAGACTGAGATCGCACCACTTCACTCCAGCTTGGGTGACACAGCGAGACTCCATCTCAAAAAAAAAAAAAAAAAGAGAGAAAATCTTTTGTGACCCTTGTTAGTTGGGAACTATCACTATAGGTATAATGACCCCTGCACTGGGGCCTTGCAGTGGGAGAGAGATTGGGTTTACCTCTGACTCCAGTGAGGGCAAGTCGGGGCTGATAGCCAAGGAGCAGGGCAGGAGTTCTCGATGGAAAATTACTAAGAGGAAATGGGGAGAAGGGGATTTCTTGTCAGATGGACTCAATAGAATTCTTGCTGAAGGCAGGCCAGGGTGATAACAGAACGAGGGTGGGGGATAAAGACAGATTCCAAAGGAGGGGGATTTTTGCTAAAGTGACTTAGCAGGATTCTTGGTCAAACTGGATTCTACAAGGGCAGAGAGAGAAGCCCAAGGTTAGGGCCTCATCAGAAAGAGTCCTCAGAGGAGCCTGACTCACAATTGGTGAGAGTCTTTCTCAGAGGGAGGTGGGGAAGAATCCCTAAATAATCAGGTATTTACCCCCAGAAGGACTATGTCTGAGCTGTATAATACTGAGAGAAAATACATAAATTTGGCTGAAAAATCACTGCATGGGATTGAGTACACTGAGTGGTGTAGAACAAGACTCTGCTTTAAGCAGAGTGTGGGATTCATAGCAACACCAAGTCAATTTCAGAAATAAAATCAGCTGTGTTTCTGCACGTCTGTCTTTTAACTACTCAGCTTTTACCTAGGAGAGTAGTTAAAAACAAAACAAAATGCTCTCTACAGTCCATGCCTCTCACCACCTACACTTCATTCTCCAGTATCACGAAACTGCTTTGTGTGTCTCATGGGGAGTCAGCGCTAGTACGATCTGTACGATTTGTCCTTGGTATCTGCTAATCAAAGTAGAAGGAAGCTCGTCAAAGGCTGGGAACGGATTCTATCACCCTTTGCCTTCCCAGGACCTAGCCCTATGCTTGGGAGATAGTAGGTCTTCAATAAATGTCAGATGGATATATAGATAAAAACATTCCAACACTCATGGTCAAATCACAGGTAGGAAAAAGCAAGAGACTGAATTATCTGTAATTGAAAAGGTTCAAGTACCTTCCTACAGAAGCTTGTCCTAGAAATTCTTCCACTAGAGACTCTAGAGTGAGTTAAAATCCCAGCTCCTGATGCCTTATTATTCCACTGTTACAGAATAATAACATCAGCACCTTATCACATACAAACTCAGCTGAGTGGGGGCGGACAGTGTTCCAAGGGAGAACAGGACTATCTGGGGCACTATGGGGCAGACAGTTCCCTTGGACCAGCCAAGATGAGGCTTCTCATAGAGGCTGAAGGCCTGTTGGTAAAGGGGTGGGAGCACACCCCCTTCATGGGCCATGCCACCAAATCATTCACATGTGGCGCCGCACTTAACAGGACCTCATGCTCAGTTTAGCACCCTGCTGTCACCATCTTGAAATTCTTAATTTTCTAACATGGGATTCCACATTTTCGTTCTGCACTGGGCTCCAAAACTGAAAAAAAGGACACAAAAAGAGAAAACAGAAAGAGGCACAAGAAAAGTTCTTACACCTTCATGGTTTTGCGTAAGACCCTGTGGTGGGCCGGGCATGGTGTTTCATGCCTGTAATCCCAGTACTTTTGGAGGCTGAGGCAGGAGGATCACTTGAGAACAGGAGTTCAAGACCAGTCTGGCCAACATAGTGAAACTCCAGCTCTACTTAAAAAAACAACAAAAAAACAACAACAAAATTAGTTGGTAATGGTGGTGAGTACCTGTAATCCCAGCTACTTGGGGGCTGAGGCAAGAGAATCCCTTGAACCTGGGAAGCAGAGGTTGCAGTGAGCAGAGATCGCACCACTGCACTCCAGCCTGGGTGAGAGACTGAGAACTTGTCTCAAGAAAAAAAAAAAAAAGACCCTATCATCAAAGCCAGGAAACTTGCAGGATGGCCAGGAGGACAGAGGCAGCAGAGAAGCCTCAGGGTGAGCACCAACTAAGGGTTCATGTGTCTCATAATGAGGGATAGGCTCCTGAGATGTCAGAATGTAGGGGCTTTGGGAACCTCTCACTTGCCATCTTCACTACAGATTTCGCAGTCTCCTTCCCTGCTGTGGCCCTTCAGTAAGACTATCTGTTTCTTGCCTCTGATGGCTCAGGCTTCCTTTCTTTGAAGCTGAAGACTAAGAGTTGGCTGTCTTTTGCTAAAGTCACATCACTGACTCTCATAATATTCCAGGAGGTAGCCAGGCGGTAAGGTTAATCATAGCCACGCTGCACACAGAGACAACTGCAGCAGAGATGGTAGAGATAGAGATCATACAGTACGTTTATCATAAAGCTGAATTTTTTTTTTTTTTTGTAATAATCAGTGGTTACACCCTGCTGGGAAACAGTCTCAATCATTAATATCATATCTGAGAACCTGTAAAATACCCTCCTGGTTGACACACGATGGTTAGACATGCCCCCATCCCTTTTATGATTTAAAACAAAAGATGACAATCTGCTTTATCTAATGCATTTCCTCCGTGAATTCATCATTAGCATTGTCATCTTCCTCTCCAGATAAGAGTTCTTCACGTACAATTAGTCAAACATTTATGTCCTTACATGTATGTTTTTTCTTCAGTACAAACAGGAATGCAAACTGATTGAACACTTTGTTCTTCATCTATAACTAAGGCTGAAAAATGACAAGCACTGCATGAAGGAAAGTCCCCTCTTTGTCATTTTTATGAATATCTTTATAAACATTTCATATATTTGGCTCTGTGGTAGACTTAAAGCAAATCCAAAGATAATCCTTGTCCTCAGGGAAGTAATCTTATATCTAGAACACGTGGAAGAACACACACAAACGCGGATACAGAACACCCAGGAGTTGAGTTGCAGATATTTATTATGCTGTGAACATAATACATTAAAGAATAGAGGCGCTTTTAATTTTAATCTAAAGGAGCAGAACGGAGACAAGGGTTTTGCTAATCCTTAAATGAAACAACAGAACTTTTCCAGAGCGACGTACCAACACGGCACTGGTGGCCAAAGGGAACTCCCATGTCTTGTTTATTTGCCGTTCTGTGCTATGATCTTTGCAGGTAATCTCTCATTAGGCTCCATGACATATTTCACTTTGCCGGCATTGCATGAATATTTGTTTAATGATGAAGGATATGAATTTAAATCTTCTGCTCCCAAATAGAAATTTCACTGGGGCTCTTTTAGTCCTATAGAAATTATTTAACAAAATTTTTTTAGTACTGTGGAAATTGTAAGGTAAAAATAAATAAGAGCGAAGAAAGTCTCCTTTTTTTTTTTTTTTTTTTTTTTTGAGACAGGTTCTTGCTCTGTCGTCCAGGCTGGAGTACAGTGGTGCCATCTCAGCTTACTGCAGCCTCGACCTTCTGGGCTCAAGTGATCCTCTCACTTCACCTCTGAGTAGCTGGGACTACAGGCGCACGCCTAATTTTTGTATTTTTTATAGAGACAGGGTTTTGCCATGTTGCCCAGGCTGGTCTCGAACTCCTGGGCTCAAGCAATCAGGCCACCTTGGCCTCTCAAAGTGCTGGGGTTATAGGTGTGAGCCACGGCGCCTTGCCGGAAGTCTCCTTTTAACACCCTTCTCCAGTGACGTTCTCTGCCCTAATTCTTGTCCCCCAAAATCCTCTCCTTAGGATAGAAAGCAAGAAAGAGGCAGCTGCAAGGGTTGGTCTCCTCGCTCTGGTTGGAGCTGGTTCTTCATTCCCAAGAGGTAACTGGAAACACAGACGCTCTGAGGCTGTTTTACTTGTCCTCTCCCACTCAATAGGATGGTTTGTCAGTTTCAGCTTGAACAAAGCAGTGAAAGGAGCTCAGCATTTCCTGGAATAGCCTATTCAACTTTTAAAACAAAAATGTTAAGAAAGTTATTTCACACACACAAAAAAGAAAGTTATTTCACATGTTGAATTAAATATTTGTCTCTTTTTAATTCCTATCCACCGGCTTTGAACTTCTGGGGGGCCTTGTAGCCCCTTTCTCTCTCTAGCCCTTACCATTGGCCTGGTAGAGAGTCATTTTTGTAGAGCAATGGAAAGCTGGAAAGGGTCCAGGTTATGCACAAACTGGGAAGTTGGGACTCTGTACTGGTTGTAAACATGATGTTTAGAATAAAAAGAAAAATAGAGGCTGGGCACAGTGGCTCACGCCTATAATCTCAGCACTTTGGGAGGCTGAATTGGGCAGATCACTTGAGGTCAGGAGTTCGAGACCAGCCTGGCCAACATGGTGAAACCCGTCTCTATGAAAAATACAAAAATTGGCTGGGCATGGTGGTGTGTGCCTGTAATCTCAGCTACTCCAGAGGCTGAGGCAGGAGAATCATTGAATCCAGGAGGTTGAGATTGCAGTGAGCCGAGATAGTGGCACAGCGCTCCATCATGGGTGACAGAGTGAGAATCCATCTAAAAAAAAAAAGTATAATAGGAACAGATCCTACAGGAGATTGGCAACTTTGGGTTTGAACACATAAGTAATCCCAGTTATAAATCACAAACTAGAAAATTCCCGTAGGCAATCTAAAGTTGAGACGGAAGTAGTAAGAACTAGGAATAAATGAAATCATTCGTGATGAGTGTATACTTTAAGAAAAGAAAAATGAGTCATTATAGCCCAAAGCAGTTATGTTAATGAGATTACAAACAAGTTAACAGCATTATGACTCTAATATTAGTTGTATAGTAAGATAGAGAATAATAATATGCCAGTAAACCAATCAGAAACAATAAGAATAGTAAAATTTACATGAATGATTAATGGGGAAATAAGAACATTAAGTGGGAGGAGAAGAATGTTATTGGCAACTGGGCTGAACCTGAGACCTAACCATGTGGTAGATGTGGTGGACTACAGAAATTCACACCCAATAATTGATCATGATTTGTCAAATGAATCCCTGATTATGCACCAACTCTATGAGACGGTGGAAATAACATCTCCATATTTCATAGATGTTAATAATTTGCCTGAATAGAGTGAGTAAGCCAATAAGTTTGAATTTCTTTGACTCTAGCACTTTGCTGCTTCCTCAAGATGTCTCACTATTTCCCTGGATTGGAAGACAGAGTTTTCTGGACTGGACACAGTGGCTCATGCCTGTAATCCCAGCACTTTGAGAGGCCAAGACAGGTAGATTACCTGAGGCCAGGAGTTCAAGACCAGCCTAGCCAACATAGTGAAACCCATCTCTACTAAAAATACAAAAAATTAGTTGGGCGTGGTGGCATGGGCCTATAGTCCCAGCTACTCAGGAGGCTAGGAAGGAGAAAAGCTTGAACCTAGGAGGCAGAGGCTACAGTGAGCCAAGATCATGTCACTGCACTCTAGCCTAGGGGACAGAATAAGACTCCATCTCAAAAAAGAAAAAAAAAAAAAGAGACAGAGCTCTCTGGAAGGGTGTCAGTTGAAGGGATTTAGGGACTTTCTGCTAATTTTCAATAATCTTAGCCCATTGCCTGATCTGTTATGATGAATTAGAAGACTAGATAGATAGATGGATAGATGAAAGGATGGATGGATGGAATACAGTCACAAACAGGAGGCTTTCAATAGTCTGAGAATGAAAGTATGGATCTAATCATCATTATCTGTCACTTGATGGGCCTTTGGCCTGGTCCAGAAGAATTTAAGTTTGAGTCCTAGGAAGAGGAGCTCCAAACAGAATCTAAAGCACAGTTCTCTAAGATGATGAGCACGGCACTGGGTATCCTCATATAAATGGTGTTGGCTCTCAGCATGGGGAGAGGTATTCTCTTCACTTCATCAAAGTCCAGACTCTGGCAGCACTGGCTTTGAGGGCCCTGCATACAAATGCTTCAGGTTCTCAGAGCCTTTGGCTTAGTGAGTCACCTCTAGGTCTGGAGAGCACTGATGAGGAATAACTCAGATGAACATTAATGGCAGATGGTAGTAGGATCTTGGAAGCTGACTTCATAGAGAATTGTAAACTGTCCATGTTACTTCTAAAATATACAAAGAAAATTTAACTTCACTTTCTTTCTTTTTTTTTTTTTTTAAATGAGAGCTCACTATGTTGCCAAACTGGTCTCAAACTCCTGGACTCTAGCAATCCTCCTGCCTCAGCCTCCTGAATAGTTGGGATTACAGGCATGTTGCCACCATGCCCAGCTTTAATGTCAATTTCTATAACTGATTTGGACTTTTGCAAGAATCCCCATCTTTTGGTAGCAGCTATCAGAAAAAATTGTGAAAGACTTTGAGCAAAAACCATTACTATCCTATCCAGTACACCATTCTTAGTTAACTCTGCCCTTATTGCCTTTGAGCTATTTTAAAACTCTGTAAGTTGTAGAATAGATGAGAGTAAGGCAGATGGATCTTGCCAATGCATCTGGTGGAGATGAGTTCATTATTGCCTTGTGGGTATTGGCCAATTTTAAAAATTCATTTCAATCTTCCGGATGGCCTGTATATGTGTATGTATGAATTCTCCTCTGAACTGGATGTAACGTCTTACTTATAACGGCTTCCTTATAACTTGAAATAAAATCTTTAACAGATGAGAGTCATAGTTTTGACCCTTAAAACA
This sequence comes from Aotus nancymaae, assembly GCF_030222135.1. Lineage (NCBI taxonomy): Eukaryota > Metazoa > Chordata > Mammalia > Primates > Aotidae > Aotus > Aotus nancymaae. The sequence continues at coordinate 29,875,080 of NW_026988454.1, forward strand.
TATATCCTTGAACACAAGGGCAAACTAATTTTAAGCTTGACAGTATGTGACCTCACTATCTCATCAGGCCTCATCTATTTCAGGCAATGACTCAGTCTTTTTTTATTTCCTGCTGCACCTCCCACTGCTCCTTTCCAAAGGGGCATCTTGATGTGATGGGGCGAGGTTCATGTGACTCGTGGTAGGAAGGAGACAAGACCTGAGAATCACATGATGCCTGTGTGGTCCTTTGGTTATCATTCTAGAACCACTGACTGACAGGAGACTGTGGGCCTGGAGAGCATACTATGTTTTCTTTTTCACCCCAAGTCTTGGCGCCTCTCAATATGGTACATGCAAACTGCTAGTTACAGTGCATGGTCTGTGTAGACCATGGGAAACCAGGAATGCTGCCTCGCGTGCAGCTATCCAGCCACTGTCCTCCACCAATGCGGGGCCGTGGCTCCTTCTCCACGCTGATGTGGCTGCATCCCAGAGATGCTGTTAGGGCGGAATGCTCTTGGTATTTTCTATACCCATATGGACATTTCTGCCATTAAGTTGATAGCTTGTAAGTCTGAACCTTCTGCCCAGTCTTTCTTTTTTTCCTTCCCATCATCCACCAAGATCAGATTGGCAGGTATCCCACTTTTGCTTCCCATCTTGGGGACCCTTCTCCTACAGCATACGTGGTGGCTTTCTGAAGTGTCATTCATTCTGTCTCTGCTTTCCCTTTGGACTAAAATGGCACAATAGCTCTGGGGGACACCATATATGGAGAAAGGACATGAAAAGCCCATTGATACAATGACTTCAAGACATTTTCACTATTTATATAGACTGTTGGAGATCTTGACATTGGAAATCCTCACAGAGAGTCAGAGCCAGTGAAAGAGAGAGAAACTGTAGAAACCAGAAAATAGTGGAGAAGACTATTTAAACAAGGGCAGCTAAGACAATTCCTGGGACACTCCTTGTGAGTTTGAATAGTGCAGTATCTTTATGAATGCACCTCTTGCATTAAAGGCAATCATTTTCAACCATCATCAAGAAAGTCTATTTATTCAGGCATTTTACACTTCTAAAAAACTATATTGATCCCTAGGGATGAATGCATTTAACAAATTTACTCTCAAATCACATGCTTACTAGTAAGTTTAAGAAATTTGTCAAAAACAAACATTAGGTCACTATGGGTAGAATGCGAGGTCTACTTCTCCTTAGGAAAAAAGAACATTTTACCATTTCAGTCTTCTTGAATTTTTTCTCTTGCTCCAAATACCAGAAAATGAATGATTACGTGGATGCTCCAAAGACAAATCATATTCTCAAAATATATGAATAAATAACTTTATTTGCATAAAGTTTAGACTCTTCAGATGAAGTATGAGTTCCAGTGCATTGTCCTGGAAGGCTCCTGGGTATCTGGAAACAATCTTTTCCTTTTTCTCTCGAAGGAGACAGGCATGGTGTCTCCCTGATAGGAGATTTTGGCTTTGGGTAGCAACTGTAACAATATTTCTTTAGAGAATTCTGATAATGTACAGGTTAAGCAGCTTCTTATATAATTTCCTGGTAAAAACTATTGATGGAAACGGCATTGTATAATTGAAACAGCAAATGACTCTCCAATGTAGCATCATCGGTATTGAGCGACACATAATTTCCTGTCAAGTTCTTTATGCAGAATGTATGTGTTGGACTCAATTCTCGAAGGAAGTCATTGACTAATGAATTTTACCTTCGATGGTAAAGAAAGAGACAAGAGTACTAGTTCTTCCATAGCTTATGGTGCACCAACACCAGTTCAGACTTCTCCATATAAAAACATTAATTCCAAAATCTTTCTTGTTTGGAGTCATGGAATATATGTTATCATCTAACATGTATGAGGATTCACTCTGAGCCAAACACTAGGAATATAAAGATGGAAAAGAGAGAGTCTCTGTGCTCCAGGAGAATGTACTCTGGTTGGATAATGGCTTGCTCTACTGGAATTTAGATCATTGCATGCTCAGTTCCTTGACCCCAGGTCTCTACTACACCAAGCGTGAAACAAGCTCAGCCCCGGGTGGGGTCTGCCTTTTGGAAGCTATGGTGGGATTGTCGATGTTTTGTGCTCATGATAAATTGCTTTCTTTTTGAGACACATACTAAATCATGTTGAAGTTTCAGTCTTTATACTGCCAGGTGTGGCAGAGATGGCTACCTCTAGTTGTTGGCTCCTTATAAAGTGATTTGTTTATAAACTTAAAAAATTTGAACTCATACGAGTACTCTAAAAATCACTGTCCTTATTTTCAAAAACATTAAGTTTGCTTAAAGTTTATCTTCATCACACCATGGGTTTGTGGTGGTTATAGGGATAACAGTGGTGGGGATGATGACAGTGATACATCATTTGGCTGTTGGTGAGCTGCTGCCAAGGACTGAATATTTATATCTCACCTCTTTGCCCCAAATTAATATGTTGAAGCCATAAGCCCCATTGTGGTGGTATTTGGAGATTTGGCCTTTGGAAATTAGCTCATGAGGATGGGCCCTCATGATCTCATAAATGGGATTAGTGACTTTATAAGAAGAGACTCAAGAAAAGCTTTCTCTCAGTCAGGTGAGGATACAGCAAGAAGGCAGCAATCTGAAAGAGAGCCCTCTCAAGGGACCAAATTAGGTTCTTGATCTTGGACTTTCCAGAACAATTCTGGAGGCTGGGAAGTCCAAGACCAAGATGCCATATAATTGTTGTCGTTGTTTAAGCTGCCCAGTCTATAGTATTCTGTTATAGCTGCCGTAACTGTTTAAGACAGCTGGGCTCTCAGCAATCTCTCATGAGACCAGCGTCCACGGTGGTTCAATGTACCTACTCAGACAGCCTCATGTTGAATCCATGGGGGGTAGAAATGAACAGGTGAGGTAAAACCTGGATCTGGACTTGTGTTACTGACCATTTGAGATGTAGGAACTGTGTAGTTCCTGACCATAGTTCAGAACTAGTGTTGTTTTAGTTGACTAGTCAACCCAGAACAAGGTGAACATAGTGATGACAGCTCTGTCATGCCCTGATTTGCGTATGAGGACCATGAATTCTAATTTGAAAAGGGACTAAAGATGTTGCCTTGAAGATTTTTGCTGCTATGATGGGGAGCCTTATGGCCCAGTAGATAGTAAGTCAGTTTATTATATCAGCTAGCATTTATTGGGTGTTTACCATGTACCAGGCTCTGTGCTGAGGACTTTACATGCATTAGGCCATCTAATCCTCATAACAACCTTCTGTGGGAGGTACTATTATCATCGTTTTTACAAATGAGACTATTGAAGTACAAATAAATTTACTTGTCCAAGGTTCAGAGTTAGGGGTAGTGCCAAGATTAAAATGCCAACTCTTGGGATGTGCTCTTAATCACCATCCCAAGTCCCTTCATTAACTGAAGCCCCATCATATAATGCACACAGCAGTACCATGCTGTAGGCACTACCACATTCCCATTTTTACATGGCAGGAAATGTGATTAAAGTAAGGGACTGTCACTAGCCTCACTGTGGGTCGAAGGGTGCCTTGCAGAGTTTGAACACAGGCATACCAGACGCCAGAACCTACTTCCTTCTCATTAGTGCCACACAATGGCTCTGTTCCTCATTCTGAGATGTCCTTAGGAACTTGGAAATGTTGGCCATCCTGATCATAAAACTGCTGCCTTCCTACTAAATTATGTTGAAGTTTCAGTCTTTATAGTTCACTGCCATGTGTGGCAGAGATGGCTACCTCTAGTTGTTGGCCCCTTGTAAAGCGATTTGTTGATAAATCTGTCTGCTTAGGAAACTGGTAACATGTTTAGGATCAGAAGCTCTTTTGCTACTCCCTCCCTCCACTGTTCTTGCTACACAACTCTGTATTCACTTGTTTTTATCTTTCCATTCTTCCATTTAGCTCTTGGCTTACTGAGTCTCATGCCGTGGGCACCTAACAGGGACTGGCACAGAGCTTGGTGACCCAATAAGTTATTATATAATGGATTATGTGTTATCTCCCCAGGTAGCTTTGCATCAACAGTGGTCATGAATGCAATAGAGGAGAGACTGAGATGAAACTCCTAGGCAAAACCGTTGTCTCTGAGACATCTGTGCTCCTTCCCTACTATAGAGGATAGTAGAGAACAGTTCTGGAGAAGAACAGTCAGAAAGTCTCACTAGTGTGCTTGTGCAAACCGAATGGGTCTACTAGGTGCTTGAGGTTCCCCAAGATGACGCTGGCAAAGCAGGTCATGAGGGCAGAGCTGTTGGCTGCATTCTTCTGCCCTTTGTTTCCCCTAGCACGCTCCAATCCTAGTTCTTTTGTAGAAAAATCATAGAATAAGAAGCCAAAAGGGAAAAGCCTGTCTCTTGTTCACCACTTATTAGCTGTGTGAGTTTAGAAGTCACTTTGCCTCCCTTGGTGTTCATCTTGTGACCTGTAAAGTAGGAATTATAATAATATATATCCTGACTACTGCTAAGGTTTTGTAGTTCAAAAATATTGTAAAAATGAAGTCTTTGTGAACCAACACACACTGCTTGTCTAAGGTATTATCTTCATCTGCACACTTGGTCTTCCTGGGGTGATTTATGTTTATGGATCCCGTTGATATGTCTCAGGAAATTCCTGGCAGTCCTGATACTCAGCTGTCATTTACTTGTCTCTGGGTTTTAAAACATGCTGTGAGATTCTCCTTATAAAACTTTCTCTCTCTGGGGCTTCTATTTTTTCAGCATCTGTAAAATGAATGTATAATGTGTCTTGCAGCCAGTAAGTAAAAACCACATCCCTTTATCTTTGTTCTGAGAAGGAGGTCAAATTACAGGTTCTCTGAGAAAGGAACATCTTGGTTCCTCTTCTTCCTGAGGCTAAGTCTTAGATTGCTAAATCATTCCCAGAGATGCACACTGGGGCTAACCAAGGGGTCACCCCAGCAGCTTATGTGCAAAAGCAAATGAATCCATTGTAGTTTAGTGATTTCTGACTAGAACAGCAGTTCCTTTGCAATAGCAAAGGAAGAAAGGGCATGAGAAGAAAGGGCCAAGATATACCAAAGAGGGCTGGAGAAATGGCGAGAAGCAACAAGAGGGCAAAGGGAACACTGATGGAACAAGAAAGAAATTTTGGTGGTGACTCAGGCCTTTCCAATATGGGGCCCCTGGAGCATTAAGTGGTTGAGAAGCAAGGCCAGCTGCTTGGGTCCTGCTCTTCCCACTCCTAATTCCTCTTAGTTAGGACTTCCCTCTCACTGATTTTTCTTTCTTCAGATTTCATGTTTTCAGAGATATAAAAATAATAGCTGTTTTGTTTGCAATAGCCAATGAGGAGAGAGGGAAATATGGGGACTTTTCCTCTACTTTCCTAGGTTCAGTGACTGAGGTCTGCAAATTAAACTGACAAAAGACAGATTAATAAAAGAAGAGATTTATTTCACATGCACACAGGAGTTTTACAGAAAATAGGTGAAAAACCTAAATAAATGGTTAGGTCTGGAGGCTTATATCCCATTTTAACAAAGGGTGATAAATCCTAGAAAAATGACTAGACAAAGGAAAAGGAGCTTGAGCTTCTGGGGGTAAATATTTGGGAGAAACTAATGACAGGTAAGGACAATTTTATAAGCCTTGTTATGCAGACTTGAGTTGGTGCACCTCCAGTGACAAGAGCTGTCTCTGTTCATTAAGAGTTGTTCTCCTTTTGCTGGTACAGCAGAGGAAGACAGCTTTACAAATGGAAATTTCTCTTTCCTTTGCAAAAGGAAATGTATGGCCTGGTTTTTTTTAAAAAAAGTCTTCTTCACAAACAAAAGCACCCTTGCTTCAATTCAAGTTTCTGTATGTTCCCTGGAGTATATGGAATGACACAGGGCACAGGGTGGACTCATGCTGTGTCTTCCTAGTTTTGGGTTCTATGTGTAAAGAGGTGGTGAGAAGGATGCCAATCTATCCAGAAAAGGCAAGCCTCACCAGCTATCTGCTTGAAATGCTCTGTTATCTGCCCTGAAATTAAACTGTGCTTGATCCATGAGCCCTCCTTAACCCTAGAGTTGGAATGAGGTGTTGCATCCTAAAGGCAGTCTAAAAACCTAAAAGAAAAAAAAAAATCACCAAATCTTTTGGTATTATCAGAGGATTTAGGGAGCTCTAACCTAACAACTAATCTCTCCCTCCACAAAAGGAGACTGAGTTTCAGAGAAAAGACTATCATGTGAGGTTGAATGGATTGTCCACTGCCCAGTTCTAAGGGAGATCAGTTGCACTGTTGTCATTAGAGACTTTTCCCCACTGAATGTGATAAAGTGTCGTGAGCAATGCACACATTTCCCTAGTGTGTATGAGGGCCCTGTATGGACGGGGTGGGGGTAGGAGGGGTCAGAGGGAAGTATACTGACTTGTTCAAGAAATAAAAAGAAGAGAAAAATTTTTCATCCACTGCCATTCTTCTTAGTAGGTTAAAGTCATTCAAACTACAGCACATTTATGGAGCATGGTTTATGTAGGTACAGATATCACACCTTTAGAAAACCATTTTCTAAAGGGTGCACAGCTGGTACGTGACAGTTCTAGAATTTGAACCCAGGTGGTCTGGCTCTGGTGCCCACAGTTTTAATGACTTCAATTATCCAAGATTGTACCTTCATTTTAGAAACAACATTATTAGTCTAGAGAAATTTCTGGTGGAATAAGTTGAGGAGAAGTAGACAATTAGCTATGACTCTAAGGAGCCCAACAAAGAGGGTAAAATGAGGAGCTATCTCACAGTTAAATCCTTTATCCCCATCCCCTTATCATTAGCTCCAGACTTGGACTTGGTTTTCATGTACTGTATCTCATAGGTATGGCCAGAGCATCAGGGAATGTAGGTGGTTTTCCCATTATATTGAGTTTGCTTATAATAATGGACATAATAATAAGTTGTATTTGAATAATTGTTTCGAATTTTAAAGATACTTTCTCATTTATTTCCTCATTTGAGCTTCACAACAACTTAGATAAGGAAAATAAAATTATATTATTATTATTATTATTATTATTATTATTATTATTTTGAGACAGAGTCTCACTCTGTCACCCAGGCTGGAGTGCAATAGCATGATACTGGCTCACTGCAACCTCCATCTTCTGGGTTCAAGCAGTTTTCCTGCTTCAGCCTCCCGAGTAGTTAGGACTATAGGCACATGCCTCCACACCCGGATAATTTTTGTAGTTTTAGTAGAGGTGGGGTTTTGCCATGTTGGCCAGGCTGGTCTCGAACTACTGGCCTCAGGTGATCCGCCCATCTTGTCTTCCCAAAGTGCTGGGATTACAGGCGTGAGCCACTGCCTTGGCCCTGTCCTATTATTATTTTACAAATAGAAAACCGTAGTTCAGGGAACTTCCAGAGGGAAAGAGATAGAGATTGTTCTCAATCCAAGTGTCTTGACCCTTAATTTTATGTTCTTTATACTATATTCTGTGTGGATATCTATATAGATGTGTGCATGTGTGTTCAACTGTGTAAATATTTTAAATTTTATTTTCATTGAACAATATTATTTTAAAATGCACTTTGGACACAGTGTGGATTTCCTTGTGAGCTGTATCATGTTTTCTGGGGAAAAATGGGTCCAATCTGTGGGAATTTATTGGTGACACAGTTTTGGGAAGACTTCTTGCTACGAGGACTCTCTGGGAAATGAATTTTTCTACCCCTTTTCTTTATTTTATGTGCTTATATGATCAGTTCCCAAAACATTAAGACTCATTATTTTCCGCCCCTCATGGGATCTTTGTGAAATTTCCCCATTAAGAAATTTCAAGTTAGTCACTACCCTTTGCTTTGACTTTGGAGATGGCTTATACACCATCTCAGCTGCACAAAAAGAAATTCCCACAGAGGAAGCCCACGATTGGATGGAAAACAAACACTTGCAATGCCAATTCACTTGAGTGACTAAGCCCATCAAGGTGTGTTTAAATGTAATCTTTGAACTAAAACTTGAAATTCTTTGTAGACTTCCAAATCTTTGTGCTATTTCTGGGCACCCCCTCCAATTTTCTATAGTGATTTTCCTTAAGGAACTGGAAGACAACATTAAAAAGCATCAATCTTATTAAGAAAAGCAAATCAGCCTTGCCAGTTAGAATTATTTGGATCATTAACCAATCTCCTTTCTTGTTTCCCTCAATTTTATGGAATGCTCCTATACTTTTTGACTCATATTCATCAACACATCACTGAAAAAAAACAAAAACAAAAACTCCAGGTGCCTGTAGTCTTCTAGTGACTTCATGTCTTCTCAAAGGCTTAATGGGATTGGAGCTCATTGACAGTCTAGTGGAAGGCATCCAAAGAAACTCCCAAAGCATTCAGAAAGTGTTATTTTAATGACTCAAAAATTATACTAGTTTAGCTTTATTCAACTGTTTCTAGTTTGAAATGATTTATACTTGATCTAGTCATCATAGAAGAGCATACTTCTTCTCTGACACATGATGCCTCTTTGTGACCCAAGCAAAGTTACTTAAACTAGCTCCCTCTAATTTCCTAAGTTGCAAAAAACAGGGCCAGACATGTGGAACGGATTACCTGTTAAGGAAGGTGACTGAGTTCTTATTTATCACATATCCTGAAGATCGAAACTACATATACATAGTATAATTAGTAATATGCTGTAGTGCTTACAATAACCTATAGAATAAATGGCCATGAATGAATGAATGGCCTGGGCATTGTGTCCGGTAGACTAGATCTCAGAAAGGAAAGAAGAGCGGTGTGAAATACGGCCTTGGTCCAACATTTTGACCGCAGAGGAAATTGAAAGAGGACCAGAGGAAACATCTCTTTCAGTGGTGGAAGTGGTTTCTGCAGACACAAGATAACCAAAAGTACGGCATGCTGGGGAGATGAAAGACATTTGAAGGGCCTCTGAGACTTGAGCAATGGCCACTTTCCTAGAGAGCCCCGCATCATGCAATTTATGCAAATCCTGCGAAGTGAGGTCATCATCTGCTCGGGCATGCAGAAATCTTTCAGGAGAAGGGTGGGAGATTTTTGGAGGAAAAGAAGTACCAGGGCCAGGAAAGGAATTACCTTAAGAAGGGAATATGTTGATGGGAGGAACAGAAGCCCTGGAGTAAAACTGTTTTCCAGATGTTCCTTGTCCTGGTGTTCAACTGAATGATGATGAGCAATCCTTGAACTCTGTCAGTGTCTCATGAAATAGAGTGCATTGTAAAAACGCATCTCAGCAAACGTGTCTCTTCAAAAAGTAGCTTTAAAACTTAGGACACATTTAGCCTGGTCAGGGTAAAGAAACAAAACAAAGCATTCCATAGCAGCCCTATGACCCATTGCTAAAGGAACCCAAATCCACCAGCACAAGACACAAGAGGCATTATGAGGCAGACAGCAGTTAACCTGCAAGCTCTGAAGTCCTGCACAGGCTGTTCGTGTGCAGTTACCATGGGCTGTGGGTGGTCCAGGATGTTGAGTGCCTGCTCATTGCTCATCCTCTCATCCTAACTCTCGTCAGTAATGGAATAAGTAGGTGGGTGAACTCATATAAGTTTGCCTTTTGCAAGGGTCCAATTTCATCCTCATCTTTTAGAGTAGAAATCAGAAACATTCTACTGGGGATCACTGGAACGAAACCCCCCCCACACACACACGCACAAGAGCAAGTGAAGAAACACATCAAGTAAAGTATGCTATAGATTCATTAGGGTTCCAAGAGCTTTTGTGTGGAAAAGAATATTCACTACCATTTGGACTTTGTTTAAAAGTGTAATTTAGTAATCTTATGAATTTATTTAAAAATCATTTTAAAAACAAACTTCCTTTAAAAATTCACATACTGCTTGTCTAAATAATAATAATTCCCTAAATGTGCTTACATTGATTATAAATGTAAGCAAGCACATTTAAATAGGAAATTAAATCACAAGTCAAGTAAATCAGTTTCTTAGGCACTCTCCTATAGGAAGCTGTTGTGTGGCCACTGAAGGATACCAGATCCTAATTCCTGGCATCTATAAATGTTACCTAATGAGGAAAAAGGGTCTTTGTTGATATGATTAAGGATGTGGACTTGGGGAGATTACCCTGGATTATCTGAGTGGACCTTAATTCCAATTACAAGTGTCCTCTTAGGAGGAGACAGAGGGAGATTAGACGGACACACAGAAGATGAGGAGCCCACATGACCACAGAGGCAAAGATCAGAGGGATGAGGCCACAAGTCAAGAAATGCCGTTGTCACTAGAAAGGGGTGAATTATTTCCCAGAGCTTCTGAAGGCAGCACATCCTTGATTTCAGACTCTTTCCTTCTCCAGAACTGTGAGGGAATAAATTTCTGTTGTCGTAAGCTACCAAGTTTGTGATCATTGTTACAGCAGACACAGAAAACTAATAAACTCTCTAATACCTTAAGCAGGAGTCAAAACAGCATAAAATGTCACTGTGGTTACAAAACTGTTTAAATGTCTTCACATCATTTCTGGTTAAGAGAGTGTGACGGGCCAGGCCTGGTGGCTCACGCCTGTAATCCTAGCACTTTCAGAGGCTGAGGCAGGAGGATCACTGGAGCCCAGGAGTTCAAGACCAGCCTGAGCAACATAGTGAGACCCCATCTCTACCAAAAAATTTTTTAAAAACTGTGATGGATTTGACTTTGTTTCTTAATTTTTTTTTTTTTTTTTTTTTTGAAACAAGGTCTTGCTCTGTTGCCTGGGCTGGAGTGCAGTGACATGATTGTGGCTCACTGCAGCCTGGACCTCCTAAGCTCAAGTGATCCTCCCCCCTGAGCCTCCTGGGTAAGCTGGGACCACAGACAGGTGCCACCACACCTGGCTAACTTTTTAATATTTTCTAGAGATGACGTCTCACCATGTTGCCCAGGCTGTTCTCAAACTCCTGCGCTCAAGCAATCTACCTGCCTGGGTCTCCCAAAGTGCTGGGATTACAGGTATGAGCCACTGTGTTTGGCCCGTTTCTTAATCATATTTTCTATTTTCCTAGGTTTTAATAAATCTCCTTCCTAAGATTTTAGTAATTATACCATCCTATGTGTAAAAGACTTTCCAATCAGGATGTAAGGTTGCACATTCTGCATTTGTTGACCAGTTAACTCAGCTGGGCCCTGAGGTCTGGTTGCCCAGGCTAAGGTGATGCAAACGTGAGCTGCTGATCATGGGCTTGGGTCCTTCTGTGATCATCTTCTCTGGTTTTCTCACAGGATTTATAACTACCTTTCCTATTGACTTTCTGTTTTTTGAGATTAGGTGTCTTTAAGTTGGTTTGGCCTATAACTATACCACAGTGACATGTAATATAGGATAATTGTAGCTGCTGGGACTTCATTATAATCTGTAGGAAAATCTAGAGGGTTCAGTTTTGTTCCCCTTTTTGTGGAGAACCGGGTCTCGCTATATTGCCCAGGCAGGTCTCGAACTCCTGGGCTCAAGCTATCCTCTTGCCTCTGCCTCCCTAAGAGCTGGAATTACAGGTGTGAGCCACAGCGCCCGGCCTCTAATTCATTTTCTTAAAATGTCTCTGCTGGGATTGCTTTTGTACTGGCTACTGTACAGGTCCCTTTGCACATAGTTCTTTCTACCTAATCATCCTGCTAGAATGTGCTCACCCACAATTTCGTTCTCCTGCTCCCGGTTACACATATTTTTAAAACGAATATAAGCTCTCTTCTTATAAGTCACTGAAGATTTAAGCATAGTCTGCACATATGCCACAGGCAAGAGTGAGGCCACTGGATCTGTCGCTTGAGGCCCTTCTTCTCACTCTGCAGCAGAAATGTGTTGGCTCTTTGCACTTAATGCTTCGTGGATTGAAGATGATTTCTGCAGCTCTAAGCTTCATGCAGGCAGAAGGATGAAATGGGCAGCTGCCCACATTTCTACCCTTCCATCAGGAAAGCAAATGCTTTCCCAAAATGCCCTCTCTCAACAAAGCTGAAGGGAATATGTTGATGGGAGGAACAGAAGCCCTGGAGTAAAACTGTTTTCCAGATGTTCCTTGTCCTGGTGTTCAACTGAATGATGAGCAATCCTTGAACTCTGTCAGTGTCTCATGAAATAGAGTGCATTGTAAAAACGCATCTCAGCAAACGTGTCTCTTCAAAAAGTAGCTTTAAAACTTAGGACACATTTAGCCTGGTCAGGGTAAAGAAACAAAACAAAGCATTCCATAGCAGCCCCATGACCCATTGCTAAAGGAACCCAAATCCACCAGCACAAGACACAAGAGGCATTATGAGGCAGACAGCAGTTAACCTGCAAGCTCTGAAGTCCTGCACAGGCTGTTCGTGTGCAGTTACCATGGGCTGTGGGTGGTCCAGGATGTTGACTGCCTGGGTCCAAACAACAACAAAAGAAAACAAAACAAAAAAGCAGATAACGCTACTTCTGGTTTAAAATGCTGCCTCTTTTAGTAAGGATTCTGTGAAATTCAGAGTTCTCACTTCCTTCTTCCCAAGAATGACCATTTGATCCAGGGAGTTTAGGAGTAACCTGGTTGTCATATAGTCCTCTGCCATTGATGGCCACTGTGTCATCATGCTGTGGTCCTTAGGGAATTGTGGCTGGCACCCACAAGGGGTCACCATCCTGACTGGTCTTTGACATGGTGGTCTGGTAGCTGCTGCTGCTGCTGACCCTGGTCCCTGCCTTGCTCTGATCAACAGTGAAGTTCACATGTCAGTGTCCTCCTGCTCTTCTCCCAGACCCCCTGTGAGCCACCCACTCCTACAACCCTTCTGTCACCCTCCCTGAGGACTGAAAACTCTCTGTTGCCTATCTTCAGTATTCTATGATGTACCCGACTCTCCAAGGCTGTGCTAAGGCCTGGCTGCGTCACCACCTCCCTCAATCATTACTGATTCATAATCAAAGAGCCATGTTTTTCAAATGCCATTCAAAATAAATGTTTTTCTATAAACCTCTGTGTCTCCCAACATTTATATGTTGAACCCTACCTTATAATGTGATAGTATTTGGAGGTGGGGTGTTTGGGAGGTAAGTAGAATTAGATGAGGTCATGAAAATGGAGTCCTTATAAATGGGATTAATGTTCTTAGAATAATCTAAAGAAAGTTTGCTTCTTCTCCCCACCATGTGAGGACACCATGAGAATGCACCACCTATGAGCCAAAAAATGGTCCCTTACTAGACACCTAATCTGTTGGCACCTTGATCATGGACTTCCCAACCTCCAGAACTATGAGAAATACATGTTTGTTGTTTAAGCCACCAGTTCATGGTATTTCATTATAGCACCTGAGGCGACTAAGATACTGGCTATCTCCTCTTGGGGTCTGCCATGGAAAGTACTATTAAGTAAAGACTTCTGAGTTCCTTTCCCATACTCCACCCCAGGCCTATCAGATTTTGTTACTAGCTATTTTATTCTTATTAAGAACTCTACTTTTTTCCCTCTGAATTCCTTCTTCTTGTTCACTGGGAGATTCTCTTTTCCATTGTGGGTAGGAAGGCAGATATATCAACTGGCACTCTTCACTGTTCTGTAGCAGTTACTGCTCAGTGTCCAATCCACAAAACTTGAATTATAAATCGTATAATCCGATGTTATTAATCTCAGCTTTCAGAATTTCATGAAACCAATTTAGTTCACAGAAAAAGGCTGGTTCTCACAAATAACCCTTTGGCTTTTAGATTATAGTTTTCTACTCTGCATTTAAGAAATCTAGTCACATTTTCAATGAACTTCTTTGTTTTAGGCTGATCTGCCCTATTCTGAAAGAAGCTCATATACAAAGTACCATTGGTGCTTGAAAAATCTGGAAAAAGGAAAGACAAAAGCCACCAAGACATATAGTTTAATGTAAAACTATATATATATATATTCTCCTCACCCCATTCACACACTCAATCATGTTGTCTTCTGGGTATTTTATTGTGTTAATTTTGCCTCTTGTAATAGACTAGAAGCTCCCTGATGGCAGGGATCATGCATCCTGTATCTCCCCTCAACCTCTCAAAACTCAGCAAGTGTCCTTTCCACAGTTTATTCAGTGCCACATTTTTTTTTTTTTTTTTGCTTTTTTTCCCCTGTGGGTGATTTCACTATTTAAAATGGCCCCTGAGCATAGTGCTGGAGTACTGTCTAGTGATCCTAAGCTCAAAAAGGCTGTGATGTGCCTAACAAAATATCTGTGTTCAAGAAGCTTAATTCAGGCATGAGTTATAGTGTTGTTTGCCAAGAGTTCAACATTAATGAATGAAAAATATATATTAAATAAGATGGCTTTAAATAGAAATGCACATAAAACAAGGTTACAGACAAATGAATTCACTGACAGAAATGTTGTGACCAGGGGCTTACAAGAACCTAACCCTGTTTTTCTCCTGGGACCAATGGCTCAGTATTTGCTAATGCAACGTTCATGGGGACTGTATACAATGTGACTACTGCAGATCGGGTGCAGTGGCTCACACCTGTAATCCCAGCACTTTGGGATGCTGAGGTGGGAGGATCATCCGAGGTCAGGAGTTCGAGACCAGCCTGACCAATATGGAGAAACCCCGTCTCTATTAAAAATACATAAATTAGCCATGCATGGTGGCGCATACCTGTAATCCCAGCTACTGGGGAGGCTGAGGCAGGAGAATCACTTGGACCCAGGAGATGGAGGTTGTGGTGAACTGAGACAGTGCCATTGCACTCCAGCCTGGGCAACAAGAGCAAAACTCTGTCTAAAAAAAAAATACAAAAGAAAAAGAATGTGACTACTGCAAATAATGAGTATCAGCTGTATGTGTTTGCAGAACCATGTGAAAGTAAGTTACAGTCATTGTAACAACTCACCCCTACATCTTCAGCTATCTGTATTATCAATGTTAATTTTCAGTGATGTTTATTTTTACTGATAGCACAATAAAATAAACTAGGCAGAGAATTACATTTAGATCTAGACACAACTGTGAATAAACCCATATTCTACCTCTGAGCAAGTAATAATCTTGTTGATCTTTAGTTTTCTTACCTCTAAAATAAAAAAAAGTTTTATAAATTTGTTTTGATGGTTAAAATGAGATCATGTATAAGCCTGACCTGCAGGAGGTATTTAATGAATAGTAAATATCACTGTAATTGGCACTCAACAATAGTCAATTTCTCAAGATAGGTCTAATTGGGTATTAGAGTAGAAGCAGTTAAGCTCTCTAGTCATTGCTCCATGAGCATTTTAATGGGAGCTTTGGTATGTGGCATTTGGACTACTCACCTGACATCACATCTCTGAGATCTTGGAAACAGGTTAGCCTAAGCACCCTACCAGAGTAGAACAGAAGAATCCAACCAAAATCAGTTTATCATAATTAATGCAGGCCATCTTGGACATCGCTAGAATATTAAGAAAAATACTACTCTGAGGAAACCTCTCTTCCTTTTTTCCTCACCAAAGGAAGAGTTTTAACTACACCCATCAGAAGCTATGAATCAGTGACATAGAACTTTTACCTAGAATCAATGATGGTGTTTTATAAGAATTTTGTTTTAGCTAGGTGTGGTGGTGCATGCCTATAGCTCCAGCTACTTGAGAGGCTGAGTCAAGAGGATTGCTTGAGGTTGTAGTGAGCTACGATGGAGCCACTACACTGAGGCATTACTTGCTTCTAGCAGGTTTTGATGCCCATAGGTAAATTAAGAATTTTTTTTTTTTTACCTGAGTCAACTTTTGTGTGTTGATAGAGGCAACTTAACAGTTATTTAAATAAAAGTTTTCAAGAATATCTAATTCCATAAAAAATAGTGAATATCATCCTCTAATAGTGTTAAGCTTTTTCTTTTCAATTTGGTAAAACTGAACTGGATATTTTGTATAATGCAAGTTTACATTACAATTTATACAAATATTATCTCCCAGTTGTGGTCCTGATCTCCAGACTGTTTATGTCTAACTGTCTACTTGATACGTCTTATTTGATCATCTTTACCCAATCAATCCCAAACCATCTCTCCACTGCTCTTCCTTATCTTAGCAAATGGCATTACCTTACCTATCAGCCTGTGGCTCAGGTCTAACATCTGGGAATCATCTAAGATCTCTTTCTTCTCTCATATCTAATTCTCTGGGAATTCCTGTCCTCTCTAGCTCCAAAATATATCCCCAATCCAACCACATCTCACCTGCTCCACCACTGAGGCTCACCCGAGCAGCCTTTCACCTGAACAACTCCCACAGTCTCCTATTCAGCCCTCCTGCTTCCACCCTTTCTCCACCCATGAACACTCCCCTTCATTCTTCATACAACACACAGAATAGCCTTTCTGAAGATTACATTTGATCATATCTCTCCCCTACTTAACCCCCCCACCGTCTCCCATTGTAATTAAAATAGACTTTAAGCTCAATTAGGGCCCTCAAGGGTTTACTTGAGTTGACTCCACCAACACCTAGGACTTAACCTGTATCCTCCTCTGCCACTCATAACATGTCACTTATAATATTTCTCTCTGGAAATGTCCCAAGGCCTTTGCTCTTTGCCTTGGGACAATATTCCCTCTGGCTGGAATGCTTGTTTACAAGATCTTAACCAACTCTGACTTCCTTTCCATCAATCAGCACTCAGACAAAATGTCACCTCCTCAGAGAGGCCTTCTCCAACTGCTTAGCTAGAGGAGCTAGCCCTTGCCCCAAGATACTCTCTACCCTATTTCTCTGGTAGTTTTTCAATAGAATATCACTTTCAGGTCTCTCTTCTCTCCCTCCTTTTCTTCTTTCCTCTCTCCCACCTTTCTTCTCTCTCTGCTTACTTGTTGGCTATTTGCTCCCATCACAGCGTAAACCTCATTAAGACAAAGATTTCTTTCATTCATTAACTTTGCCATCTAGAATAGTGCCTGAATCATTATAGGGGCTTTATTAATAAATACTAATTACTGAGTGCCTCCTGCGTGCCAGGCACTGTAGTAGATTCATTAGATGCCTATTGCTATTTCTCACAACAAACTTTCCAAGTTTTGGGTATGAATAAGTTGAAGCACAGAGAGGTCATGTGACATAGCTAGTGAGTGGGAAGCTGAGTTGAATTCAGAAGGTTTGCCTGATTTTAAAATGCATGCTTTCTTCTGTGATTCAACCTGCTTCACTTTGCTTGATTTTCAGGTTCCACATTTGTGGTTAAGCATTCTTGTGTTTGTCTTTCACATTTGACTTTTGCCAAGTGTTAGCCTCCATACAGCTGTTGATATCGGTGTCTTTTCTGCTGATATCAACATAAACCTATTTTCTAATCTTTAAGATTATTTGCTTCATAACTACAGCATTTTACTTGAATACAATGACATTGGTGTTAATTTGTGCTATTGAAATGAATTTTCTCAGAGATGTTAGTACATACAGAGTATTTAGTAGTTTCAACTTCCTCAGTCAATTTCTTTGTGACTTACTCTGTGACAGTAATTATACCCACTGGTATATTTCCTTCCTCTTTTCTCCACATAGCTTTTCATTTTCTATTTCAATTTATATAGAATATCAACTTATAGACCTCATATCCTTTTTGAAAGTGGGTGTGGGTAATGGGGGGGAGTTGGAAGTATAAGTCAGAAATGAATTTTGTATTTGGAACTACTGTAGCCATGAGTGATGTCCTCCTGAACATCTTAAAGACAATGGGCTGTGCACAGTGGCTCACGCCTGTAATTCCAGCACTTTGGGAGGCTGAGGTGGGCAGATCGTTAGGTCAACAGATCAAGACCATCTTGGCCAACATGGTGAAACCCCATCTCTACTAAAAATTACAAAAATTAACTGGGCGTGGTGGCATGTGCCTGTAGTTCCAGCTACTCAGGAGACTGAGGCAGGAGAATCACTTGAACCCACAGGCGAAGGTTGCAGTGAGCCGATGTCGCACCACTGCACTCCAGTCTGGTGACAGAGCAAGACTTTGTCTCAAGAAAAAAAAGACGATCATGGGAGTGAGGGAAGAGCTTGTGGTGAATCAGAAGATGGAGTGAACATGGGGTTGACTGGACTGAGGGCAAGTATTCCTGAGTTGGATCTCATGTACTAGCTATATTTTTATATCTCTACTTGATGGGGCAAATCTGGACACTGGTAAGAATCACCCTGGAGCAGTGAGGAACAGTGTAGACTCCACCAACAGACCTCCTCCCTCCCCATACCTTGCCCTCAGGCACCCACAAAGTCCCCAGCATCTTCTCAACCTCCCCATCCCTGTCTGGGGTGTGTGGATGATGCCCAGAAGCCCAAGCTCCTGGCTGTCTGATGGTGCCTGAATTAGCTGTTGTATCTCTTAGGGAAGAGGTCACTGGAGAATAGAGAAGAGAGGGACTGTGTTAGAACTAAGACTTACCCATCAAGGTGTGGAATGAAACTAGCAGGGCATACCAAGGGCTGCCCAGGAGCCCCTTCCTCCAGCTTCCTTGTCCTACAGCTGACCCAGTCTCTTCTCCTTTCTTCATCCTTCTTTATCCTCAGCCTCTTGGCACCAGCTCACACATTCCCATCCCTGGTAACCCTGAGGATCCTGTGCACCCCATGCCTTCCCCACCCTGCTCACCCCTCAGCCTGCCCTGCCTCTTTGAGGTTTCCTGTGGTGCTGGGGCCTGGCAGCTCTGGCCCTGCCTCTTCCCAGCAATGTGGGGAAGGGGGTCAGCTGGGTTATCTGCACTCTCTCACGGAAGTCCACTCTTCTCTTTAAGCCACACCACTCCTATCCCCTCCACTAGACTTGAAGAAAATCAGAGAGTAGCTCTCTACCATCAACAGCACCCCCTTCTCCCCACCAAATGTTTGAGGACTGCTTAAAGTGATTCTTTAGTGTTTGTAGCCCAAGCGATTTAATTTCCTTCATAAGGTACTTGCAAAGGATATCATGCAAAACAAAACAGAAGTTCAAGCAGTTCCTTGCCTTTTCTTTATGGTTTCAAAGAAATCTTAACCACTTAAAATTTGCCTATACTCGATTGGTTCTCGGTCTATACTAATAGGAAGTCTGCACCATTCAAACCTTCCAAACAATTAAATTATGCTCAGAGAGGTTTTTCTTTTCTCCTACAGGCAGTTAGATCAGATAAACAACCAACAAAAACACTTAACTACTATTAAATCTATTCATATCTATTAGAGGTGAAGGTTCATATCTATTAAAGGTAAAGGTCCTGTATTAATTTGCTGTGTAGAAATTTTACATTAACAATTTTAGTTTCTATGTAGTAATTTTAAATTTTACAACGTTCATTTAGTTCCAAAAGGGGAGAAGTAAGCCAAGCTGCTAAAAGGCTAATCAAAAAAGATAAAAATCGCCGTGATTAAATTTTCAAGTATCTAGACATATCAGGTGACAGGCTTTCAGAAATTAAATTTTATGAAAGTAAGGACCCTTTTATATTTCACAAATCTTAACTATTCTGAGGGTATAACAGTACCATCAGTATTGTGTGAATGAAGGCAATTTATTAATTATATAAAACAGGGCTGTATTCTGTCGGTACCAAAGTACAATTGCTCTCAGCAAACGCAGAACACATTCTGGCATGTCAGCCTGCTTTTCATCATATCCTTACGTGATGTGCATTTCCTTCAATCCTGAATATTCCCTGAAAACGTGATTTGTGATGACCGAAGACTATGTAATCAAATGCTGTGTCCTGATGACATCTCTTCAGATTTTGGTTGTTTCTTACTTTTCCACATTAAAAAATAATGGAGCATTAACATTATTTGAGCCCAAAATCTATTTTCTCCTGGCCTAAAAGTGCAAGGATTGGTACCAATCCCTTGAGAGGGAGCTGACACACTAGCGTTGGACAGTTGAGTCCTGTCATGTTTGTCATGTGGAAGGCATGGGGAGTTTTCAGGTTTCTGGTTTCCTGGCGGCCTTGGCTGCTGCTTCTTCCCCTCCTGGCCTGAACCTGGGCCACCTGACCACAACTGGGCCAGGAAAGGCAGAAGCCCAGCTGGGCTCCCAGTGGCCGGGACCTGGAAATGAGATTTGGCACATCTCCTGGGCTGCTCTCTCGTGGCCTCCCTTTCCTATTGGATCACAGGCCTCTCGCTTCCTTAGATCGGTCCTCATCGGATACTACAGTTTTTGAGAGCTTGGTTTCTTTTGATTACAGTTTTCAAATTCCACTTCTAGTAGCTACACAGACAACCCAGCCTGTTTTCAGTACTAGAGTCCATGTCGGGCTTTCACATTCCATCCCCAGAAACTGATCCTGACCCCGCAGTGGGTCCTGCTGTCTGCTGAAGAGCCCCCCCACATCCACAGGTGGCCCCTGCCGCACAGACCTGGAGGATCACTTCCTCACAGACTCTCCGTTACTGCAGTCAACTCCTGTTTGTTGACCTCAATATTCTTGGGCTTTCCTCTTCACATGTTGTCCTTACTCTGAAAAATGATCTCTTCAGTGCCTGCAACTGTATCTGTTCTTTGAGTACCTGCCCTGTCCCAGTAACTGTCAGGACTGGCTCCTGGTAATAATCCCTTCTGCTGCTGGTTTTTGTTTACTCTGTTAGCAGATGATCTCTCCTCTCTGTGTCTCAGTTTCTGGGTCTTTAATATGGAGATAATAATACTTCTTTGCCTCGTAGAGTAGTGAGGCTCCCATGAATTAACTTGTATAAAGAGCTTAGATCATTGTCTGGCACATAGGTGTTTAATACAGTGTAGCTTTATTACCATGAGAGAATTTCTCTCCAAGCACCACTATCACTGGTGAATTCAAGCTAATTTTGCCTTGGAGTCCCACTACTGTAGAATGAACAAAGACAGACAAAGAAGAAAGAATTTGGACTGCTGTCCCTCACTGGGATATGTTAATTTGCTTCACTATCATAATCATCTTACTGTCTATATATATCCCATAACATCATGTTGTAAACCTAGAATATAAACAATAAAATTCATTTTTTTAAAAAAAGGCAACTTTTAAAAAAAGGGTTGGACATGGTGGCTCATGCTTGTAATCCCAGCAGTTTGGAAGGCTGAGACAGGAGGATTATTTGAGGTGATGGGTTTGAGACCAGCCTGGGCCACATAGTGAGACTCCCATCACTGCAAAAATAAAAGAAAGGCATGTAAGCCTTCCTGCCAAATTCTGAGCTAGCAATGGATTGTTTCCCTTTCACGGAACGTGAAGCAAGGGAGTAGAAATAATAATTTCCCTCTGAATTGTACACAAGGGAACTCTAATGAATATTCGTGAAAGGGGACACCATATGTGCAAATGGCTTGCTTTGAGCTGTATCTCCCTCTGCCTCACATTTAGGCTTAATGGAAGATAGGAGTAGGCTGGGAAAGCATAGAGAAATTTAGTGCTATTATGTAACTCTCAAGAGGTGGGCCACAGCAAAAGGTGTGCTGAGACTTCTTCACAGGTGTGATTCCAAAGTTTAATCAATTTTCCAAATTTTTTGGTGGCAAAAACCATTTATTTATTTATTTATTATTCATTTACTTATTTATCTAATTCCAATTTTTAGAGACAGTAGCTCACGCTTTCGCCCAGGCTGGAGTACAGTGGCATGATCCCAGCTCACTGCCACTTGAAAGTCCTGGGCTCAAGGAATCCTCCACAGAAGCCTCCTGCATAGCTGGGACCCAAGGTGTGTGTGCGCCACCATGCCCGGCTAAAACTATTTTTGTAATGTTTATTGTTGAGAACATGGAACTAGACTCATTAGATGATGGTTAATTGGTAGAGCAGGTTAATTGACTGTAAAAGGCAAGGATTATAGTTGGATGTTAAAATGATACATTCAAACATTTTAAATGCTGTTCATGGGAATATGCAAAAATCATGACTTGTGACTCTATCAGAGGCTACAATCAGGGTGGTACACAGTTATCCTCACAAACAGTGACTCTGTGTTGAAGGCTGACAAAATGAACGAGCTAGGAACAGGTTTAATAGGCTTGCAGAGACACTGTTAGGCAGTGTTGGTGGTTGCATGGTAATCACTTCTGATGCGTTTGGTTTTGTTTACAGCCTATTAATCCTTTCAAATGTGTGCCTAAAGTTCTTGTGCTAAATTTAGCAACAACAAGAAAGGGCTGCCACTGCGAAATTCTGAAAGTGGGCAGGAAGGAGAGCTCTTTCAAGTGTGTCCTAAGCACAATTGGAAGCCACACAACGGAGATGACAAGAGTTGGAAATGACAAAGAAACCTGTCAAGTGGAAAAGCTTTTGTTTAATTCTCATCTACCCATTGTGCCAGGTCTGAGGCACCACCAGAAATAGCAGCGGGTCCTGGAAGCGACAGCCACAGTCTGAATAAATCATGGAAATGAAAGGAAATGGGAATGTGGAGGCGGTTATGCCTCATTCCTTTCGGCCACCCTTACGTCTACAGGAAGTAACAGCCAGGACTGTCATCGTTTAGGACAAAGGAGAATGATGTAAGAAGAGTCTGAAATATGAAGATCTCCAAAAACCCTCCCTAAGTCATGGAGGCAGCCTGCATGACACCTCATCCGATTTATTTTTTAAACCTCAACAGCTCATCCTGCCATTTCCTTGTTCGTGTATCTCCTTTTATTCCCGGGAATGAGACACACTTTCTTTTCCCCCGTCAGGGTCCAAAAATCAGCTTGACGACATTAGAATTCTTCCCCCAAGGGACATACCAGTGGTTATTTTAGGACCTTTTTTTTTTTTTTTGACATGGCTCAACAACAAGATTTTGGAATGGTTCTTAATCCTACTTAAACACAGAGAAAGGGAAGGACTTTGAGGGGAGATATTTTTTGTTTGGTTTGCCTTTTTCCTTTTTTACACAAACAAAACACAGTAAGGCAGGCTAAACAGTGAACTTAAATGTCCTTTGAGATCATGTTCATTCCGATAATATAAAGCTGTTTGGTTCATATACTTTCACTTTGATGCTTATGTTTGCACATGTACTAAAATGAAGTTATTGATACTCTTTTTTTTTGAGACGGAATCTTGCTCTGTCGCCAGGCTGGAGTGCAGTGGCACAATCTCGGCTCACTGCAACCTCCACCTCCTGGGTTCAAGCGATTCTTCCGCTTCAGCCTCCCGAGTAGCTGGGACCACAGGTGCGTGCCACCATGCCCAGCTAATTTTTTTGTACTTTTAGTAGAGACAGGGTCTCACTATGTTGGCCAGGATGGTCTTGATCTCTTGACCTCATGATCTTCCCGCCCTGGCCTCCCAAAGTGCTGGGATTACAGGCGTGAGCCACTGCGCCCGGCTGATATTCTTTAGTTATTCTTATTCATAATTGCAACAACCACTTTTTTTACACTTATATTTTCCCATGAGTTTTGGAACATTTTTAACCAAATGCTAAATAAAATGATAGTAAGCGGGAAGTTTTGAAGCTTGCTTTACAAATAACATTGTTTTAAAGAGCTGCTTTTACTTTATTGTATATCTTTTCAGTGCACAATTAAAGTACTTATCTTTGATAAATACAATATGGAAGATAGTAGCATACAATATATTTTTGATATTTGAATCCTTGCAGAGTAATATTCTGCATTATTTTTGCTCCTTTGAGAATGTAATATAGGCGGCCTTTGCTTTGCACAGTGCTGTGTTAACTGAAATACATTTATATCAGAACCCCGCAAAGCAAGGGCTGCTGTATGCGTTTCTGTTTGTTTGTGTTAACTTATCAGGATTCAAACATCACTTTTGGGGGAGACTGGAATAACTTTGTCATTTGACTGCATTGGCATCTTCCCCTACAATTGAGAAGTTATTTAGGCTTTCTCTGTCAGACTTACAGTGCCTCTGTGAATACCAGCCTTGGTCTACTCCAAGGCAGGACAAACACAAAGAACTCTCTGCACAATTCGTTCATTACTCCATTAAGTGGTTCAGATGCAATTCCAGCCCTTGGTCGGATTCTTTCCAGTGTCTACAAAAACAGTTAGGAGAGTGTAAGGCCGGTTGCCTCGCCAGGAGCACGGACGCACACCCCCCCGCTTTTTTCAAAAGCTCGGACAAGCCCAGACGAGCTCAGGCAAGCTCAGACATGCTCAGGCTTGTTCCCTTCTCCCATGCTCACACAGCCTGACCTTCCCTTAAAAGAGCCCAGTATGCAAACTAGGTGCTGTAACCCTAGCCTCTTGCTAACCAATAGCAGCCAAGTCTTAACAACCAACAACAAGCCAAGTCCTAGGTAAAGGCTTGTAACTTACCCAATAGCAGTCCTGCTCTCCCACAACCAATCCAGCTCCCTCACTCTGTATAAAACCCCACGTCTGAGAGGAGTCCCTGTGACTTCTCTGGCCCCTCCTGTCGGACCGCAGAACCTCCCCGGGGAGCCTGAATAAATTCCTTTGCATTGGATTATTTTCGTTCTGGCCTCAGTTTCTTCATTTTATCCCCAGTGAGAACAGACCTTACAGAGAGTCCTTGAAGTGACCCTTTGTGCCTCACACAATCTATTGGGTTCCCAGGTCACTGGTGTGGCAGCCAACTGCTTCCAAGGAGCCAGGTGAGTCTGTGCTACCGATCACAGATACTCCTTACCAACCATCTGCCAACCCATGCCAGTCCTGCTGCCTATGGGTTCTGCTGCTGTCCATGTGCCACTTCCCAGTCCTCATGTTCCTGTCCCCTGGTAGTCTATTCATCTGTGCCGAGAAAAATGGGTGATACTATTAGTATTTACCTCATAGGGCTGTTGTAAGGATGGAATTGAATGCCTACAATGCAATTGGTATTTTCCAGGAAATAGTAAATATTCAACATATGTTAGCAATTATCATTTCTATTTTGCATGCCCACAGGAAATAATTTGTGAGGCTTGTAGCCATCGTCTTATAAGGCATTAATTTTTACTTTTAAAGAGCAGTTTGAAGCTTTCATTCTAATCTGATCTGGACTACTGTATTAGTTTCCCACTGCTGTTGTAAAACTCGTCATAAACGCGGTAGGTTCAAACAGCACACATTTATTATCTTGCAGTTCTGGAGGTCAGAAGTCCTGAAATCAAGGTAGTAGATGGGGCTACTTTACTGTTGGAGCCTCTGGGAAAGACTCTACTTCCTTACCTTTTCTAGCTTCTAGAGGCTGCAGGATTCCTTGGCTCCTGGCCCCTTTCTCCATCTTCAAAGTCAGCAGCGTAGTGTCTTCAAACCTTTTTCCCTCTCTTTGGCCTCTGCTTTTGTCATGACGTTTCCTTCTGTGGCTTTGATATTCTTGCTTCCCTCTTCCAAGAAAACTTGCAATGATATTGGGTCCACTCAGAGCATTCAGGATCAGCTCCCCATCCCTTCATATCGAGATCATGGGTTTTAGGGATTAGGACGTGGGCATAATTGGGGGTCCCTTATTCTGTCTGCCACTTTTAAAATTTAATTTTATTTCTCATCTTCAGTATAATAAAAAACTGGGTAACATTGGTGTTTTGAAGTTAGGTGACTCAGAATCATCAAAGCTATTTGTTCTCAGGATTATTTACATTATATCATGTGTCGGAAATATCCAGAAAAAAACCTCTGACAGACATTATGAGTTGGCTGATGCAGCAACCATTTTTAACCTTCTCCCTCTATTTCCTTTACTTGAAAGTCCGTCCTTCCTTGGAGTGGCTAATTGACACAACTCTTTCCAATGAGATGGAAGTAAACATTTGTTGAAGAGTTTTTGAAAACTTTGCTTTCATCATTAAAGAAGACATATATCTTTCCTTTTGTGGACACAGGCATGATAGTTGGAGCTTCAGCAGCTATCTTGTAATCATGAGAGAAAGGCCAAGGCTAGGGAATTACAGAAACATTGGCCCTACCATTGTTGGGTAACTGAACCAACTCCAGCAATTACCCAAGAAACTTCCTGTTGTGAGAAAATCAGCAAACTCATATTTATTCTAACCACTGTGTTTAGCTTCTCGGTTACTTGCAGCTGAATAAATACAGCATTTCAAAAAATTACCTAACATAATCATAAATGCTTCATCTCACAGAGATGCCATGTAGGTCTGACAATAGTGGGAATAATTATTGATAATATTTTAATAGATAATGACTTGATTCCATTATTTAATACTTTTTAGGCTTATTAACAGATAATTTTTAGACATTAATGGGAAAAACTCTACTTGAATCAAAGCAGTAACTTCAAAGAACCAGAAATAAATTGTTGGCTAATGTAGGCTGGTCTCGGAAATGTTGCCAAGTATTTTTTTTTATAAAAACGTCTCCCACTTTTATGTTTAACCCAACCCCTACTTGTCCTTAATAACCTTATTTTTGTACTAAAATATTTTTTTCTGCCTCTGTTTACACTAGACTTGGTTTACTTATTTTCTCATCATTGTTTTCCTTGGGTTATTGAGTTTTGTTCCTTTCAGTCTTGAAATGTCAAGGTTCTGTATCACTGCAGAAACAAAAACCTTTGTTTTTAAAGTCTAAAATGCTTCCCTCAGAGGGGCTTTCCAAAAGAATTGAATGGAGCAGTCAAGGGTGCAAATTATAGGGAAACCCCTTAACTTCTACTGTTCCCCCAGACAGCAGCCAGGTTCCAGAAAGCATTGACTGCAGACTCAACAGAGGAATATGCACACCTTCTGGCTTCTGAAGCCACTTACAATAGATCAGAAGCCTGAGTAGTTAACAGCATTCATGTAGAATTATGAAGAATTTGAGATGTTTAAGTGAGAACAAGGAAAGAAAAAAGAAGGTAAGAGTGAGGTCCAGTTGTCAGCCAGTCTTGACAAAAGCTTTGATCATCAGAGAAATTCTGTCTAAAATATGCCGATTAAATTACAAAAACTGTTTCTGATCTAATTCCTGTAATACTAAAAAATACGTGAAAAATTTTGTAATTTCAGGTATTTCAGCCCCATATATAGTATGAAGACATAAGAGATGTTCATATATATTTAAAATTTTAAAGACATATATTAATTTTACAAAGCACTATTCAGATTTACAAAGATTTTGCAAAGCACCATCAATTTAAACAGCTTTTTTGGGGATGAAAAAGCAAATCACATTAAATGGGTACATCAATTCTCGCAGAGCTGAATTTCAGAAAGATTGAAAGTGTGAGAAATGAGAATTTGAGTGTAGAGGGAAAATGATAGTTCTTGTTCTACCAGAGAGATCTAAGCTCATATTTCTCATTTCAAATGTGAGCTGGAGGTAGGGGAGAAGATGCTAGCAAAGAATGCCAAGAGAATTATGAGAAAAAAAAGATCACAACTTGGCTAAGATTTATAACAAATTGAGGACTTGAGTATCTTCAGCAAATTGTAAATATTTCGTGAATAGTTTTACTCATCCCAGTTTATTTGAAGATGAACAGGATCCAGCCTTAGCAATATTGTGAAATAGGTGAAGAGTCATTATAGCTTACGGAAAAGCTCCCAGGAACATCAGGAACATGAGTTTAGGTTCTAACTTTGTAATGAATATGTGATGTGACGGGGGCACATTATCTAAACTTGCAATATGCTCTGTTCAAAAATTAGCATTGATAGATGGTTGATCCCCCATGAAATAACTGAGCCCTTGGGAGCACAGAGTTGTATTTCTTTGGAATTATTCAGTGAGTTGGGAGCAGGGCTAGGATGGGAGGATTTTTCCCATTTTAGTAGAGTGGCCTCAGGGCCTTGGCTGGCACAACAAAACCTCTGGGACAGAATGAGAAGCAACACTACAGGCAGGACGTGGCACTGCTGCCCACTGGCAAAGTTTATACTCCTTAATGACAGCCCTCCATGCAAAGGGGCCATAAGAGGAGTGAGGGTAAAAACCAGCAAGACCACAAAGACCACGCAGAGGCTGAAAGTACAAAAGCACCTCCACTTTCAAATCTGCAGGGTGGCAGTTAGTGAAAGTCAAGTGGTCATTTAGCCATTGGCCCTTAGCTTCCTGCCCTTTCCTACATTCATGATGACATGGAGGTGCTAATGAGCACTATTAACCCAGTGAAGTCTGGTAAGTGATAGAGCAGTGGGTAGGAAGAGGTTAACATTACAAAGTGACCAAAATGTGAGATAATATAATAAATTGGGAGAGACAGAGAGAGAGAAAGCCTGCTGGAAATGCAAATGGAATGAACCTTAAAACAGTGAACAG
Organism: Aotus nancymaae; assembly: GCF_030222135.1. Classification (NCBI taxonomy): domain Eukaryota; kingdom Metazoa; phylum Chordata; class Mammalia; order Primates; family Aotidae; genus Aotus; species Aotus nancymaae. Next base: position 29,903,119 of record NW_026988454.1, read on the forward strand.
GATTTTGAAGTATAAAAGTCGATTACACAGCAAATCAGCTTGTATCCTGTGCAATATAGTCAACAATAATCACGTGCTTTCTACTTACAAATAAATAGACTCAGGAACAATCTTTTACAACCTAACCTTATCTTAAAGATAGGAGATTTTTTCCTTATTCTAGAGTGGTGTTTTTCAAAATGTAGGTCATAAATCATCAGTAGGTCATAAAATCAAAGAGTGGGTCATGACTAGCATTTTTTCTTTTTAATGGTAGGTCAAGAAGAATAAAAAATATCTGAATGCAACATACAAAATAAGTTTCATGAAACATTTCAGTTGTGTGTGTGTGAGCTATGACATGAGGTAGAGAGTCTTTCTTACCATGGGTAGTTGTCAGTAAAAGGTTAAAAATGATCCTTGTGAGACATTGGGTGGGACTTCCAAAAATGTGGGGACACATTTTATGTTATGGATTGAAAGACCCACCCAAAAGCATATGTTAAAATCTTAAGCCCAGGTACCTGTGAATGTAACTTTATTCGGAAACAGTCTTTGAAGACTTGATATAGATTAATATATTAGAGAAAAATTTAAACTTAATGCAAATTTTGCATTTGCATATGTGCTATTGATTCTGGAAGAAACACTAGTGAATGCATGAAAAACTGTGCTCAGTTGAACTAAACTCTACAGGAAAACTCAAATTATTCACACAAGCACACCTCAAACATCCACCAGCTAACCTCAGTTCACCCTGTTACAAGCTACACCTAGACATATTCATGTCTGTTGGTGTAACTTCTCCACTGATTTTAGAAAACTTTCCTTCCACCACTTTATACTAAAGCTGCAATCCTTCCCAAGCAAACTTCTGGTCTTTGTCAAAGTAGAGTATGATATTTACTGTAGTATTTATGCATTTCTTTCTTTTTTTGTTTTTTTGAGATGGAGTCTTGCTCTGTTGCCACGCTGGAGTGCAGTGGCACAATCTCGGCTCACTACAACCTCCACCTCCCAGGTTCAAGTGATTCTCCTGCCTCAGCCTCCCGAGTAGCTGGGACTGCAGACACATGCCACCATGCCCAGCTGATTTTTTAGTAGAGGTGAGGTTTCACCATGTTGGTCAGGATGGTCTCGATCTCTTGACCTCGTGATCTGCCTGCCTTGTCCTCCCAAAGTGCTGGGATTTCAGGCGTGAGCCACTGCACCCGGCCGTATTTATGAATTTCTTAACTATTTAAGATGTATAAAACTGTGTCATTATTTTTTATCAGGTTATCTCCTCCCTCCTTTTTTTTTTTTTTTCTAAATTTGGAGATAGTATCTCACTCCTTCACCCAGGCTGGAGTGCAGTGATGCAATCACAGCTCACTATAGCTTCGACTTCCCGGGCTCAGGTGATCGATCCTCCAGCCTCAGCCTCCTGAATAGTTGGCAGTCCAGGGCCATGCCACCACACCCGGGTAATTTTCTGCTTTGTGTGTGTGTGTGTGTGTGTGTGTGTGTGTAGAATCAGGATTTCACCATGTTGCCCAGGTTGGTCTTGAACTTCTGAGCTCAAGTGATCTGCCCGCCTCAGCCTTCCAAAGTGCTGGGATTACAAGTGTGAGCCACCATGCCTGGCCAGTTGCTGACATTTTTAAGTGTTGTGCCCCCAATCACATTTTTTGTGTAAGACCTTTGGTTGTTACTGTGTGTATTTTGCATAGCACAGAGATTTTTTTTTACACACACTATGTTATAGGATAGCAGAACTGACTATACTGTGTTTATAGCCATGACACTGGATGAGGTCATTCAGTGGGTGAGTGTAGATACAGAAGAGGCCAAGGGTTGTATCCAGGGACACACCAACTATAACAGGCCTAGGAGAAGAGGAGCCAGCCTAGGAGCTGCCTGGTGAGATGGGAGGAAACCCAGGAGACCAGGGTGTTCTGGAAGTAAAGTGAAGAAAGTTCAAAGAAGGCTCAAATACCCACATCTGACACTGCAGAGAGACCAAGGAGAAGAGGACTCACTAAGAAGTGACCACTAAATTAGTACTATGGTGGTCTTGAATAATTTTAGTAAGTGTGATTTTGGTGGAGTAGGAGGGATAAGCCTAACTGGAGAGAATTTAATAGAAAAAAGAAAAAGAAGAATACATTTAAAAAATAATCATGGAATAAATTTGATTTTAATACATGCCTTTTTCAAATAAGCTTTGTCATTAAGTGCATATTTTTGTCTTCTTTGGTATCTGATAGATCAGGATCTGTTTATAATTTTTAAAGATTACTATGGAGTTCTGGCCAGGCATGGTGGCTCCTGCCTATAATCCCAGCACTTTGGGAGGCTGTGGCAGGAGGATCACTTGAGACCAGGAGTTCAAGACCAACTTGGGCAACATAGCGAGACCGGCCCCCTTTGTGTGTGTGTGTGTGTGTGTGTGTGTGTGTGTGTGTGTGTGTGTGTGTTTGAGACCTGGTCTCACTCTGTCACCCAGGCAGGAGTACGGTGGCACTATCTCGGCTCACTGCAACCTCCTCATCCTGGGTTCAAGCAATTCTCCTGCTTCGGCCTCCTGAGTAGCTGGGATTATAGGTGGGAACCACCATGCCTGGCAATTTTTTTGTATTTTCAGTAGATGGGGTTTCACCATGTTGGCCTGGCTAGTCTTGAACTCCTGACCTCATGTGATCTGCCCTCCTTGGCCTCCCAAAGTGTTGGGATTACAGGTGGGAGCCATTGTACCAGGTTTTTTTTTTTTTTTTTTTTTTTTAAGATTACTTTAGAGTTCTTACTATGTGCCTGACATTCCGTTTAAGAACTCAGATGCTAGAATTGAGACAGACATACTCGTGAATTCTAAAGTAAGGTTTACCCTTTAGATTCCTAAAATGAGGTTAATATCCTAACTCGGTTGTTGTCAGGTTTAGGTAAGTGAAGTGCTTAGCATGGTGTCTGACACACAGAATGGGCTCATGAATGTTATTATTAATAGATTCAGGCTGGGCACAGTGACTCACACCTGTAATCCCAGTACTTTGGGAGGCCAAGGTCGGTGGATAGCTTGAGCCCAGAAGTTTGAGACCAGCCTGGGCAACATGGTGAAACCCCATCTCTACAAAAAAAAGTGCCAAAAATCAGCCAGGCATAGTGGTATATACCTGTGATCCCAGGTATATACCTTTGTCTCCCCAGCTTAAAGTTGGAGAGACAAAACAGAAAATCAATTAAATAAGTATATAAATGGTTGATGAACAACTAGTGTCAAAAGAGACTGAGACACCTTGGAATTAAGATGACCAGACAAAGTGAGATTTCAAATAGAACTTAAAGAAAAATTGTTCTGAGAAGGGATTCTCTTTTTTTTTTTTTTTTTTTTTTTTGTTTGAGACGGAGTTTGGCTCTTGTTGCCTAGGCTGGAGTGCAATGGCACAATCTCGGCCTATCGCAACTGCCTCCGCTTCCCAGATTCAAGCGATTCTCCTGCCTCAGCCTCCCGAATAGCTGGGATTGCAAGCATGCGCCACCACACCTGGCTAATTTTGTATTTTTAGTAGAGACTGAGTTTCTCCGTGTTGGTCAGGCTGGTCTCAAATTCTCGACTTCAGGTGATCCACCTGCCTCGGCTTCCCAAAGTGTTGGGATTACAGGTGTGAGCCACCTCACCCAGCCAGGATTCTCAACTTTTACAATATACCTGCCACTCTGCATGGGGCCATAAGTACAGTCATGTGTTTAAGCCTCACAACCCACTATGAGGAGGCATTCTTATTCCCAAAACTCACATGGGTGAGAAGCTCTGAGACGCTTATTCACTTGCTCTGGGTCACCAGTTAGCAGGCGAGCTAGAGTCAGCCTGGGCGTGCTCCTCTCCAAAGTCCATGCTTGGTGGCGGCAGAGCAGCAAAGCAGGGAGGTGCTGGTCAAATCCACTCTCTGCCATTTGCAGGTGATAATAAGAAACACACAAAACATCCGTAGCATGTAAAGCCTCATTTCAGCCTGATAATGTATGTCATCTAGAGAACTACATCAAAGCATAAAAAACTCCAAAGAAACAAGCTGCATATTTTTCCTCTTGACCTTTTTTGCCCTGGGTAGAGTTAATTTGTGCCCAAAAGTGGTTCAAGAGAAGGTGAGGGAGAAACAAAGGTGGGGAATTATCAACAAATGCATATCAAGAGGTGATTGTGCTTCTGGGAAAATAGTTACAGTCCAGCCTGTGTTCTGCTCCCCCACTGAGCTGGCTGATCTGAGTTTTCATCTCTCCATAGATTACATTGCTGCAATCCCGGTTCCTGTGTAGTTTCTGCTGGGATACCTAACAGGTGGGCAGGCATTGAGATTTCCAGAATGACTACACTCTGACTGAGCCTCTCATTCAAGCTAAGAATGTAAGGCTGCAGCTGGCCTGCAGGGCATGGTTCTGAGGAGCTGCCCAAATCACTCTCCACCACCTGTCCATTAAGAGTTCTTAAGGAGCCTCTTTAAGCAGACATAGTTTAACCAGCAGAGATACATTGTCATTGTGGTTTTCTTAGAGTTCAATTTCTGGAAGAGAATGAGATATATTTTATGCTAGTCATCAAGTTAGCTACTTAAAGCATTAGCAAGTACAGTCTATTCACCCGCTGTCACCTGGTAAAGGCTGTGACTCTGAAGAATATACCTAGGACAGATAAATGTTGATGGGTTGAGAGAAAATGAAACATGTGTCTTTGTCAGGCTTCTGTGAGATTTGGAAGGAGGACCTTGATGGGGAGGTATATACGGTTCCCAGGGTTGTCATAACAAATAACCGCAAACTGGGTGGTTTCAAACAACAGACATTTATGCTTTCCTAGTTCTAGAGGCCAGAAGGCTGAAATCAAGATGTAGAAGGGTTGGTTCCTTCTGGACATTTTGAAAGAGTGTTCTATGCCTTTGTTCTAGTTTCTGGGAGTTGGGGGCAATCTTTGGTTTTCCTTGGATTGTAGAGGCAGCTCTCTGGTCTCTGCCTTTGTCTTTACCAGCTGTTTTCCTTGTGTCTCTGTCTCTGTCTCTTATCTTCTTATAAGGACACTGGTTGTATTTTATTAAAGGCTCATCCTACTCCAGGATGACCTCTTCTTAACTAATTGCATCTGCAATAACTCTATTTTCAAATAAGTTCACTTTATGAGATTCTGAAAAGAACATGAATTCTGGGGGGACACTCCCCGACCCAGTAAAAGAGAGAAGCATAAAACTATGAGACGTTGTTTGGGGACAGAGAATAATGAAGAAAAGAGAGGAAGAGTCTTGAAGGAACAGTTGAAAAGATACAGAATGCTGTAAAGCAGGCAGGGTTTAACGTGAAATAGATATCGCATCGAATGGGGAACTCGAGGAGAGTTCAGAGAAGGAACTATTTCAGTGAGTGTCAGGGTTAAGTAAAAAATCAAACAAACTAGGAGGCAGCAAAGCCTTCCCTGGTAACAGTGGCGGTAACAGTTTCCCCAATCCTCCTGCCCTTCCCCTTGTCAGAGCTGCACCGTCAGGGCCTCTGTCATCCGCCTGCTCCATAGTGCCCTTCAGGTCCCTCCCTGGGCCTCCCTGATGCTGAGATGTGGGTGCCTATGGGACCCTGCCTGGCCTTCTGGCATGTGTGACCTGGAAATGCGGGTGAGTCCGTGGGGTTGCACTTCTCTTGAAGAATGAGGGCTGGAAGGCCACTGGTGCACATTCCTTGTTTTCCTCCCCAGCAGACTGTCTGAGGTGTATTTCATAAGATTTCGCAGAAGATTCTGAGGATGAAACACCCATTGAAAACAGCAGTGGCCAACTCGGGAACTCACCTTTGTTGGCTTTGAACCTCCCTGTTGTTCACTCTTCCTGCCCCTCATTCCTCTTCTCTAAGCTGAGTTTCCAAATAGACCACCTGCACCCAAGCCTTTGTCTCAGCCTCTTCTTTGGCAGAAAGTGTAAGGGGCATGCAGGGTTCCTGGGGGAAAAGGGAGGGGGAGAGGCTGGGGAAAGAGCAGGAGCAAACTGAAGATGAAGACAAATTGCTGTCTCCTGGGAAGAATGCAGTCACTGCCAACTCTAGGACCAGCAGGTAACAGGGAGGGAGGTACACAGTCCAGACCCAACCTCCTCTCACCCGCTGGCCCCTGCGAAGACATTCTATGGCTGAACCAAACCCCAGAGAGTGAGGAAGGAGTTCAGTTAGTAGAGGTCCACCTCCCAGTACACAGAGCAGGTGGGAAGAATGGAGAGGTGAGCTGGAAACGAACAGCAGAGGCCCAGCGTGACTAGGTTTGTTCACGTATCAGTTTTCCCTCTTACTGACCATGAGCCTTACACAACTGACACAACACTGGCATAATTCATAAGGTCATCTTTTCAAATGGGTAAGTGCTTCTAAGATGAAGTTACTTTTTCAATTGCACAGAAAGAGCTTTTCTGCTAATAAGATTCTTATATTTATTTACCATCATTGAGCATAATGGTCTCAGTAAGCCTGGCCATTATCTGAGTTAAACAGCCTCGTATATTAAGAAGAAAGTGGTCTAGAATTCAGAACAACCCTGATTCAAATCCCAACTTTGCTACTAACAAGTGATGTGCTATTAAGCCAGTGTCCTAACCCTTCCGGGTCTCAGTTTCTTACCATAAAATGGGTTTAAAATCTCAGCCATATATCACAATTTTTTTGTGAGGATTCAATGGAACAAGATATTATAGATGGTGGCTTTTAAGAAAATGCTTATTTGGGTAAGTGCCCCTGTTTTCTTACATTCATAGATATTGATGGATATTATTGATGAATTATACAGCATTCTAAACATGAGAAGATTTCTCTTAAAGTTATAGTTGGGTAATTGCAATATTTTATCAGCCCTGTCGTTTTGTAATCAACCATATAAAATATCCTAGAGTTAATAGTAACAAATGAACAAGGTGTTTTCCAAATGCACTCAGAGTTTAATAATCTTTAAACCTAAATTGGTGGAGATGAAGTAATTTATGCTCAGACTTTATGAGACAGTTTGTCTGATTGCTGATAGTGATGAATCACTGAGGGAAAGACCCACATTTCTGTGCTGCTGGAGGCTTTTACTTAACTCCTGCGTCAGCTGATCAGCATACAAGCTCACTGGCAGTGACCTCTGCGTGGAAACCCAGCATGAAGGGACTTCTCATCTCGTGGCTTGCCCTCAGTTGTTTGAAATGTTTTATGAGACTGTGACCCATATGTGCTGATGGAAGAATGTGCTCTTTCTGAGGTGCAATCCGTCTTGCATCCAAGAATCAATCTGAAGTTTTGTGAAATAGAACATGTTTAGTTTTTTCCTTATCCTTTGTGGAAAATCTGCCCAGTGCTCTTTGGAGCCATGGTGTCATGTAGAGGAAATGTCTCTCTCCTGCCTTGTAAATCATTTTTCCCCTTATTTTCTTCCTCTTTCCCAAACAGAATTTTTTTTTTTTTTGAGATGGAGTCTCGCTCTGTTACCCAGGATTGCAGTGGCGTGATCCTGGCTCACTACAAACTCCACCTCCTGGGTTCAAGTGATTCTCCTGCCTCAGCCTCCCAAGTAGCTGGGACTACAGGCACATGCCACCATGTCTGACTAATCTTTTGTATTTTTAGTAGAGACAGGGTTTTACCATGTGAACCAGGATGGTCTCCATCTCTTGACCTCATGATCTGCCCGCCTTGGCTTCCCAAAGTGCTGGGATTACAGCTGTGAGCCATGGCCCCAGGTCTCCAAATAGGGTTTTTTTTTCTTTCTTTCTTTTTTTTTTTTTGGTTAAGGTGAGTGAAGATAATGAGAAAAAGAGAACTTAATGAAAAGGAAACCATAGATACCAGTTTATAATACTAGCCTTATTTTTTTAAAAGGAAAGCGATGAGGTTGAAGCAAATTGGATAATAAAAAAATAAGAAATATTATCTAAATAGTAATGTCTATATGTTCTCTCTGGATTAGATAGTTGTTAAACCATGTATTTAATTTGTTGAATATTTTGTAGTTATTGCTCTGTTTATAAAATGATTGCCGGTTTAAAGTCTCATTCAGAAGAGGAAGCCAGGGGACATTGTAATAAATATGTATTAGTCCTAAAGTAGTGTTTAAACAATAGAGCTGACAGTTCTTAGCAGGGCTCTGGTGTTACAACCAAGACTTAAGCCACAACAGAATTTAAAATATGCCTTATATAAGAAATTTTTTCTCAGGGGCGTATATTTTGAATCTGTTTTCAATGAGCAGAGAAGGAAGATGCTGAGAAACGCATTTTTGACTGGGAGAAGTGCAGGAGACACATGGAAGGAGACAAGAGATGAATCAAATCTTTTCTTTAAAAAGAGAAGTCACAAAAAACCCTATTAGTAATTTGAGATTGGGCAGTGTGAGTACCATTGCCTTTGGGACTCTGCCAACAGAAATTTTTCTAAATTAGTTTTTTAAGTGACAAGAATTATATATACTTATCATGTGCAACATGTTGTTTTGAAATATGCATACATTGTGGAATGGCTAATTTGAGCTAATTAACCTATGCATTATCTCACATACTTGCGTGTGTGTGTGTGTGTGTGGTGAGAACTCTTAGAATCTACTCTTCTCATTTTCAATAGTACAACCTACTGTTATTGACTATAGTCACCATGTCGCACAATAGGTCTCTTGAACATTTCTCCTATCTAACTGAAATTTTGTAACCTTTGACCAATATCTCTTTGTAAAAATTCAACAGGGATTATTGGCCAGAGGTCCTTGGGAAATCGACCAGGCTCCTTGCTGTCCCACACTTCTCTTTTATAGTTAAATGTTGCCTGCCATAGAATTGTTGAAGCCCTTCCTCTTCCTAGAATTAGAAAGCCATTCTGGAGAAAGAGGCAGGGTCTAAGGAAGAACTCAGTCTTGCTAAAGGCAGTGCAGAGCAGGAACCTGAGTTATATCTTATTCGTGCCTCTCTTACTTCATCCTTGTCCTAGCCCTGAGAGGCGACTAGTGTTGTCGGAGAGCTCTGGGATTTAGGCAAGACAGCGATTCGATCTGGACACCTCCCAGGACCATAATGGCTGGGAGCCCACACTGGCTCAGGTGTGGCAGCAGCTCCAGCAAAGAGAAAGTACTGGTTCTATGCCTCAACCTCAACTGTGCAAAGTGACAGTTTACCCCTATGACTAACATGCACTTAAAACACCCAAAATGCACCTGCAACTGATTAGATCTCCCAGAGTTAGCCCAGGCTGATCCACCTGCCTGCTCAAACAGCTGAGAATTTGTTTTCAGAACTGTGTGGTCTGACTGTCTCTCAAGAGGCTTATGGGTGCTTGGCTTAACCAAGTCAAATAGATTTTCTGTGGTCCACTCTCTATTTCTGACCATCTATCCCCACTGTCCGGGTCCTGAGATCCACCCTTCTGTTCTGTTTGGTAATCAGACAATGACTCCAGATCTTCTGTTCCTGGGAGCAGAATGCCCAGATGCTAGATCACAGCTGGGCTGTGTCTTCTCCATCAGAGGAAATGAGATTGTTATTGTAAAAATTTTAGAAGATAGGTGTCTTGACTGCTTGGATTTGGCATATATAGATAAGGCTGTTTCCCATTCTCCCCAGGTACAGCTCCTTCTCCACTCCCCAAAGCACTTTGATTATTTACTGCTTTCTCTGCCAGTATCCACAGAGCATGGTTTACACATTTTGTCCTCATCTGACTATGGGCTTCATGAGTCCAGGGATAGCATCTCATCAGGCATCGGCCTCTGCAGCACTTCATCTAGTATCTGGGACTTCAGAAGGAATTCTTAACTGAATGAATGAGCGAATATCAAATGTATAACTATCAAAGGGCATTCACAGGAACTTTTGCTTCTCTTTTGAGTAGAAAGTATTTTTCTTGACGCTCAAGCTTCTTTTTTGCTAGCCATTGAAACTGCATCAGGAAGACGTTGTGATAACTGAGGCATGGCCAGAGGAACAGATCCAGAGAAGAGACATTGCCATGAATCACACCTAGGTACTTGTTCAGATAACAAAGGGTAACACCAGAGTTAGTAATCAGGTAGACTAGACAGACCGCCTTATTACAAAAGCACAAAATGAAGAAATAATTGTCAGTTGGGAGCCTGTTGCTTTAGAATGTAAGTGAAAATGTTGGCAAATTATATTTATGTTGGATAAGATCCTTAGACTATTATCCCAGATATATTGTAAAATTTTTATGACTCAGTGTAGCGTATCCATGGGGTTGACTCAGGAGTATCATGATGTGGCAGAAAGATTCTTACAATATGTTCCTCCACAATTATCTTGTGGATGGTTTCTGAATGAAGCATTTAAGTGCTCTGGGCTTAATTTTTGTTATAGAAAACAAATAGAATAGCGAAGTTGTGCCTAAGGTCTTTCCAGTCTTTAAAATATAATGACTTTTATACTTTTAAGTGGTTTCAAAAAACACACAATCATTCAGAGTGCTATTTTCCTTTTTAAAAAGCTCCAAATATACTTCTTTCCATTAATATGATTTAAATATTTAAATAAAATTTGTTGTATGTTTAATTATTTATTACAAAAAATTTATATATATATATATATATATATATATATATATATATATATATTTTGAGATGGAGTCTCATTTTGTCACCTAGGCTGGAGTGCAGTGGTCTGATCTTGGCTCATTACAACCTCTGTCTCCTGGGTTCAAGCGATTCTCCTTCCTCAGCGTCCTGAGTAGCTGGGATTACAGGTACGTGCCACCACACCCAGCCAATATTTTATATTTTTAGTAGAGACGAAGTTTCACCATGTTGGTCAGGCTGGTCTCGAACTCCTGATCTCAAGTGATCCTCCCACCTTGGCCTTTTAAAGTGCTAGATTACAGGTGCAAGCCACTGCACCAGGCCAAAAGATTAATATTAATTAGAAATGAAATAGATAAACTGTGTACCACAATGATGTTCTCATCACAATTTGCTGAACAACCATTTGTCAGGGCTGATAGGAGGGGGCTACCTCTCTCTGGAGCTGTGAGAGCCCCAGAAGCCTTTATTTACAACCCTGGAGGGAAAAATGATAAGCTCATCACAAGGAGGAAGTAGAGAAGAGAGCTGGAGGGGGAAAGCAGTCATCGCATATAAAATTCATCGCATATAAATCAAATTCATCGCATATAAAATACATTTATATGCGATGAATTCTCCTTGACTGGAGCCATACTCTTATCTTCTTGTCAATCTCTGCTTAATTCGTGTGTGACTTCTTCCATGTAATTGTTCCTCTACCACGATCCCCTCCATCGAGCCAGTAGGAAGTGTGGAGAAGACGGAGATGAGTTACCAACGCATCGTGAGAAAATTGAAATGCACTGGTTCCCTGTCCTTCCTATCTCCCGTTATTACCCCAGTGTTCCCAATTGTGCAACAGCATGACCTTACAACAGACACAGAAAAAAGAGGGAGTTTGGCAATGATGTGATAAAACCTTCTGATGGAACTGTAATTCCCTTTGCTTTAAAAAAACATACAAATGATGTACAAAAATTATGATCTAACTTGAGCATTCAATTCCATTGATACACAGTATATGCTACCAATGTCTATTAAAAAATAAGATTTTGCGGGCTTTCTAGTCTTGTTTAATAATGAGGAAGATGGTACAGCTTGGCTTTTCCCTGTAAGAATGCTGAGACAGGTTCTGATAAAAAAATAAACCAACACAAGCCAGACAGCTTCCTCTTTCCTCTGTGTTTCCTTCTCCCACAGCTTTGGATTCTTCCAGAATATCTGTTACCTCAGATTAGGGTGGGATGCCTTTGAGATAGTCCCACAGAGGGGAAACTAAGCTTTCGATGGTTTGACGTATCAGGCCCCGTGCTAGCTGCTTTACATCCATGATCTCATGATCGCCATGCAAACATTTATATGCGATGAATTCTCCTTGACTGGAGCCATACTCTTATCTTCTTGTCAATCTCTGCTTAATTATAATCAATGTCACGGGAATTTCACAACTGATTCAGGATTTTTTTCAGAGGGAACCTGGGCTGTGCATATACTCTTTGTGGACAAATTCTCCCTGAAATCTCAGAAAGTCCAAAGTTGAATTGCCTGGTATATGGTTGTCTTGGCATACTATCTCTGAACAAACTGGTTTTATCTGGTGTGTTGTTCAGAGTGTCAATGAGGGTGTATAGTAGGTGGCAGATGTAGGAAGAAGGCAATTTGATGAATGACAGCTATAAAATGAAACCAGGAAGGAACATCACTAAATTTGTGTTCAAGTTACTTCTGCCATTTGAGGGGTCCTAGGTTGGAAGTGACAAACTGATAGGGTCAGAGAAATGAATCACTATGTTTAGAAGTGTCAAGGCTGACTGGAGTTCTTTCTGAAAAAAAAAAAAAGCTTTACCACACCATCAGCTTTGACTGAAGTGGAAAGAAGACAGAGTTGGACAATTGCCCCGAGAAAAACTGATTTTGTACATACTTTACAAGCTAACATAGACCATTCCTTGCAAAACCCCTCCTTTGAGAAAAATTACACATGCTCTCCATCTCCCTGATTTGATTTATTTGCATTGTCTAACAATCTCCCTTCCCCTCCTCTCCCCTCCTCTCCCCTTCCATTCCCTTCCCTTCCTCTCCTTCTCTCTCTCTCTCTCTCTCTCTCTCTCGCCCCCTTTCTTCTTTCTTTTTTTCCGAGTCTCACTCTGTCACCCAGGCTGGAGTGCAGTGGCTCAATCTTGGCTCACTGCAAACTCTGCCTCTGGGTTCAAGCAATTCTCCTGCCTCAGCCTCCTGAGTGGCTAGGACTACCGGGAAGTACCACCATACATACAGGCTAATTTTTGTATTTTTAGGAGAGACAGGGTTATACTATGTTGGCCAGATGATCTCGAACTGATCTCAAATGATCTGCCCACCTTGACCTCCCAAAGTGCTGGGATTACAGGCCTGAGCCACTGTGCCCTGCCTTGTCTAACCATTTCATGATGCATGTTATTTCACCCCTTCATTTCTCTTGCAGAGTCCAATATGAAGTATTGAAAATAAATTGGATATCTCAACCTCTCTTTAAGACACAATCCTAATGTTTTGTTTTGTTTTGTTTTTTTAAAGCCATGAAAACAAAAAGTACCAAGTCTGTGCCAGGTTCTTTTTCATTTTGTTTTATGTTTGTGTGTGCAGTGTGCGTGTGTGTGTGTGTGTGTGTGTGTGTGCAATAATAATGAGTGACTTCCTACGAGCTTCCAGATTCACTGGTTCTGGCAGAAAGATATTTGTACAGCTCTTTCACAAGCTCACTCCTGACTAGCTGAGGTAGGGCATCCAATCTACAGCTGTGGAAAAACAAAATTAGCTGAAATAGACACAACACTCCCATTTTTTGTTAGCGTCGTTGCTTTCACCAAATGTTTGTTCAGCTCTTAGTTGTTGTTCAAAACCTGCTGAGGCATTGCCTTCTCAATGAGCCTTCTTTAGCCATACTTCCTACTCCCTCTCCTCCCCTCATACCTCATTTTCCCTATACTCTTTCTAGACTTTGTGCGTATATCCATGTTGAAACCGTCCTCCACGTTCTGTTTATGTCTCTGCCTCTTCTACTAGTACATGAATATCTAGAGAGAATAGATGTGATTTTGCTGGTAGCCCTCCACCTAACAATGAATGGAAAGAGTAGGAGCAAAATAAGTGGATTTTTACTTGACCTGACTTCAGTTATTTTCATAGAGTGCACCGGCAGCTCCAGATACATACTGTTCTCTTGGTGCAGAGTATCTGTCATTAATGTTTTATTTATTTTCTGACTCAGAAAATTTCTTCAAAGCCAGTTCTGATCTATTGTGAAATATCCTTTTTGTGAGCCACTTCCCATGCCATCCCTTAACACAGATATACACATAACCCAGGCAGAGTGTTTCTTTGTGGGCTCTAGGCAGTGATGGGAAATGAAAATACTACATTGCATGAATTCTAAAACCAAACTTTTTTTCTACTACTTCTCCTTTTTTTTTTATTTTTTATTTTTTTGAGGCAGAGTCTCACTTTGTTGCCCAGGCTGGATAACAGTGGTGTGATCTCAGCTCATTGCAACCTCTGCCTCCCGGGTTCAAGTGATTCTCTTGCCTCAGCCTCCCCAGTTGCTGGGATTACAGGCGGGTGCCACCACGCCTGGCTAATTTTTGTATTTTTAGTAGAGTGTTTAGTAGAGTGTTTCACCGTGTTGGTTAGGCTGGTCTCAAACTTCTGACCTCATGATCTGCCTGCCTCAGCCTCCAAAAGTGCTGGGATTACAGGTGTGAGCCACTGCACCCAGCCTTCTACTACTTCTTGAATTGAAATAAGGGAGTATTTAACAAGCAATGACATCTTATGGTTGGCAGTGTTTTTTCTCTTTTTGAACAGTACCTGAAATAATGTGTCTTATCATTGATGGTATCCTAAATTTGTTAAAAGATAGTACTTACAAAAAAATTCTTACTGGTAGCCAGGCCAGCCCTGCGAGGTTATATGTAAATTCAAGATATGTTCCAAGTACTACATTAAAAATAAACCAAAACAGAAACAGATTTTGTAGAATAGAGTGAAAGGGCAAGCCTGGAAGGATCAGGGGCAAAGTTCATAGGATATTCATTGTTCCGTCCCTGGCATCTGATCTACTATGCATCCATGGCACATATCTGTCACTTAAAACACAAAAATAATTGCTAATGGTTTTGAGTCCCTGCTATGTAGAAGTCACTGTGTTTTAAGTATTTTTCATATGTGAGCTCATTTAATTCTCAGGATAACTCTTTGAGTGGGTTCAATTATGATTCCCATTTTTCTGCATAAAGTCAACTGAGGATAGATAGGTGACTTGCTCTAAGTCCTGTAGGTAGTAAGTGGCAGAGCTCTGCTGGGTCTCAGGGGCATTTGACTTTAAAGATGATGCCCCTACGTTCTGTGCAGCACTTTCTCCCTAATGGATATTTATTTTACATAAACGCTATTTCTACTAATTTTGACGGCTATTTGCTTGGGTACCCCAACCCCAGTTTCCATTAGTCATTAAATGCTTCTCTGAGATTTAATATTTAGACAAATATTGCTGATTTTTAATAAACAGTTCATTGGAAAATATTTTTTTAGGCACCATCAGATCTTTTATTGAGAGAAAGACAATAAAGCTATAAGTATTAAAATTGGATATCTTCTTTATGAGATTTTTATAACATACAAATGTCAAAAATAAACTAATTTAAACATAAAAATTAGAGTAAACATCATAGAATTTGAAAACAATTTTAGAAGTAAGCTTCGTTTAGAAAACATAAATAGCAGAGACATGGAATCAACCCAAATGCCCATCAGGAATAAAAGGATAAAGAAAATGTGGTACATATACACTATGGAATATTATGCAGCCATTAAAAAGAATGAGATCATGTCCTTTGCAGCCATAAAAAAAAGAATGAGATCATGTCCTTTGGATGGAGCTGGAAGCCATTATCCTCAGCAAACTATTGCAAGAACAGAAAACCAAACACAGCATGGAAAATATTTTTTTAAATTTAACGTTCATAGGCAAAATACTATCAAAAGTGAAACTCCTAGCCAGGCATGGTAGCCATGCCTGTAATCCCAGAACTTTGGGAGGCCAAAGCAGGAGGAGTGCTTGACCCCAAGAGTTCAAGAACAGCCTGGGAAACATAGCGAGACTCTTTCTCTACAAAAGATAAAAAATTAGCTGGGCGTGGTGGCACACAACTGTAGTCCCAGCTACTTGGGAGGCTAAGGCAGGAGGAGTGCTTGAGCCCAGGAAGTTGAGGCTGCAGTGAGCCCTGATCACACCATTGCACTCCAACCTGGGAGTCAGAGTGAGATCCTGTCTCAAAACAAAACAAGCAAACAAACAAAAACAACTCTCAAAAAAGCCATTTGTGATTATGATGGTGTCGTATTTCATAGATGTGATTTTGTTGAGATAAAATTTGTTATAAGTAGGAAAAAATGCAATCCCTATTTTGGAGAATCGTCACCCTTGAGTTCCCTGTGAGAAAATAAACGAAGTTCAGTGGACTTTATTAACCTCCTCTTTGGGGCTGAGATGTGGTATTTTTTTTTTCTTCCAACACCAAGAATCTCAGGCATAATTTTTTTTTTTTTCCAGGCTGGAGTGCAATGGCACGATCTCAGCTCACTGCAACCTCTGCCTCCTGGGTTCAGGCAATTCTCCTGCCTCAGCCTCCTGAGTAGCTGGGATTACAGGCACATGCCACCATGCCCAGCTAATTTTTTGTATTTTTAGTAGAGACGGGGTTTCACCATGTCGACCATCATGGTCTCGATCTCTTGACCTTGTGATCCACCCGTCAGGCATAATTTTAAGAAGTCACTGATGAAACTGAACTTCAGGTACAAAAGATTCTGTTAGACAGTTCACTTTTTTCTCTTTTTATTTATTGCAGAGAGTTGGAACTTGAGGTGGTAAAGTTAACACTGCACAGGGCAAGGGAAGAAGCATTGGCCTAGACCAAGCTTGAGTGTGCATCACTGTCACCTGGAGGGCTTGTTCCAACACGGACGGCTGGACCCACCCCCAGAGTTTCTGATTTATTAGGTCTGTGCTGGGCCCTGAGAATGTTTATTTAAAACAAATTCCTGGATGCTACTGGTTCAGTTGCCACACTCTGAGACCCGCTGGCCTTGAACTTAGAAGACGTGGGTTTGATTTCTGGATTCCACAGTTTGCTAGCTATAACTTAGGGAATTTAAATTACTTACCTGAGTCTTGGTTTCTGATTTGTAAACTGAACTGTAAACTACCTGTTCTTCTCATTTTATAGGACTTTTGTGAGGATAAAAGAATCCATATGCAAATTATTTAAAAACCTGTCGTTGTTGTTGTTACTAGTATTGTTGTGAAAGAAACTGTTGATTTATGTCATCCCCAGCTGGGAGCTGACAGAACATTTGGGTTGCACAAGGTCTGCTGGAGCACTTTAGAGAATTCCAGATGAATCTTGATTGCATCCTGGAATGTACCACTGGAGCCCTGGGGACAGCATGGGACATGAGTGAAGACAAGATGGGCTCTATTGTCCTCCAGACCTGCATATGTGTGTTCAAATCCTGACTCCATGGGGCTTGAGTCTGTATCCCTCTGGAAAAATGGGAATAAAAGTGCCTACCTTATGGGTTCATTCTGAGGACTATTTGAGATAATGTATTTAAAGAATTTGCTCAGTGCATAGCACATCATGGGCGCTCACTAAATATTAGCTCTTAATATAGTTATGAAAACTAAACCCAATGGGGAGAAAATGCAAGGCCATCTTGGTAATGAGGGAGTCAGCTCTCTGAGCCCAAAAGACCATATTCCAGGGCCAGGCATAGTGGCTCACACCTGTAATCCTAGCACTTGGGGAGGCTGAGCCGGGGGATGACTTGAGGCCAGGGATTTGAGACTAGCCTGGCTAACATGGAAAAACCCCATCTTTACTAAAAATGCAAAAAATTAGCTGGGTGTGGTAGCACACACCTGTGGTCCCAAATACTCAAGAGACTGAGGCATGATAATTGCTGGAACCTGGGAGGTGGAGGTTGCAGTGAGCTGAGACTGTGCCACTGTATTCCAGCCTGGGCGACAGTGCAAGGAAAAAACAAAAGACCATATTCCAATGCTGCTGCTCTGAGAGAGCAGTTGGATTCATTGACCTCCCAGGTTGCTTCCGAATGAGATTCTAATGTCAGCACAAAGCAAATGCATCTAGTCAGTTGCCGGCAACCAGGGCTGTTTTCCCCAGTCTTCCCTTATGACTGACAGCTACACCATTCATTTCTTTGCCACAACCTACCTTATAATTATTAAGGAACGCTTTCTGGAATTCCCTAGCAGGCAGAGCACTAACAATAGAAAATTGAAATTAAATGGAGATTAGTCCATAGAGCTCTTCATTTTCCCTTGGATTATGTGACAGTTGAATCAAGCCTAAACTAGACAATGCATGGCAACACAATGAGCTCTGCGCTAACAAACGCCAGATAAGCTCTGGCAGTCTGCTTTGGGTGGGTGGAAGTTCCAGGCTTGCAACACCCTGTAGAAAATAGAAGCAACAACTGGAGCACAATTGCTGACCCAGTCGCTAAACCTGATGCCAAGTCATGGGGCTGGAATGCAGCTCAGTTCCATACTGGAAAGCCTTTTCTCTTATACTGCATGGTGATTAGAAGTTATTCACTCAGGCTGCAAGTCTTCTTGCACATCACATGAACTAACACTTTGCCCATTCAACCTGACAGCACAAGTGATACAGATGGGCAGGGTGTCCTCAAACATGCTTGCCTGTTCCTGTGATAGCAAGCGGTTGACTCAGCAAAAATGGAAGAGAACTTGCTCAGCTTTGATCTCTCTCCTCTTCACTGGGTTTATGCAGGCTAGGTGGGTCACAGGACAGGTGAGGAAAGGTGAGGGTGAGGCATTTCAATGTTATCTGATAGCACTAGTTGCCTCCCTTGACATTCCTTGCTAGCAAATGTGAAAATGCGATACCCTATGTGAATGTGCCTACTATATCCTTTTCCCCTAAGATGTGAGAAGTGAGATCCCCTTATTATTAAGTTTTCCAGTGGAAATGCCCACTGTGGTTGCAGGATAATGCATCACCCATTTTGTAGACAACTGATTTTTTTCTGATTTGATGTAAACTTGTGACTTTTCTGCCCTTCACTGCCCAATTACTTCTAATTCTGAGGACTTTTTCTCACATTCTTCCGTGGTTTCAGTCTCTGGAGCACTGACTTCCTTTGCATGTAATTCACTGCCAGCTTTCCCAGTGACTTCCAGGTTCTTAATCTTCTGGTGTCTTCCATTTGGATAAGCTCTGTCTTTATTCGGTCTCAGCCACCCCCCAGGAGGCTTGGTCACAACTCAGATCCACTGCATTTTTCAGGATGGCACATTCGGAAATCCCTTTCTTTTCTGACTCCCTCCTTCCCTCTTTGTGCTATGCTTTTGCTTTTCATCTTTCTTGACCTCTACCACATGGCCCTTATCTGGTCACCTACTCCAACACTGCATTAGGTTCCATTCTCCTACATCAGCCTGAACTCACCGGTTCATCATTCAGTTCAGGATCACCCTGCAATTCTCTTCTGTGCTGTCTCTCAAATCTGTCTTCTCTTCCATTCCTCCAGGTGCTCTCTAAGACACTTGCAAGGATCTCCCACCTTGTCTCCTTATCTTCCAATCTGCTCTGCTCTAATCTATATTAGTTTAGGAGGATCATCCTGCTTTTAAAACTCCAAGAAAGCTTTTCCAACTCTTACCCTCCAAACCCCTTCTACTTCTCACTTCAAGTCTCACTCAAGCCCTTTCCTCTCCTTTGAAATGCTCTTTCTCATCTCTGCCTGAAAAATACCATCTGTTCTTTCTTTTTTTTTTTTTTTTTTTTTTTTTTTGAGGCGGAGTTTCGCTCTTGATACCCAGGCTGGAGTGCAATGGCGCGATCTCGGCTCACCGCAACCTCCGCCTCCTGGGTTCAGGCAATTCTCCTGCCTCAGCCTCCTGAGTAGCTGGGATTACAGGCACGCGCCACCGTGCCCAGCTAATTTTTTGTATTAGTAGAGACGGGGTTTCACCATGTTGACCAGGATGGTCTCGATCTCTTGACCTCGTGATCCACCCGTCTCGGCCTCCCAAAGTGCTGGGATTACAGGCTTGAGCCACCGCGCCCGGCCACCATCTGTTCTTTCTAAAGACCATCTCAAATAACATCTTCAGATTCCTCAAACTTTACTTGACCCCTTCTTGGTGTCCATCCTAGCTATAATGGTTTTTATTTTTATTTTATCTCCTCTGCAATGTGATCAGTGGAAGGTTGATGAGCTCTGGATATAGAGAGAGATCTGGTTTAAGTTATCGGCATTTACCAGTTGTGTCATCTTGGGCAACTCACTCCATTTTTCTAAGACTAAGTGTTGGAAACAGATGCTCGGTGCTGCAAAGAAAAATCAGCACTGAGACAACGGATCTCTCAGCAAAGCAATTTTTACTTCCTGGGCTGCAGGAAGGGTACTCTTGCTAGCCATTTTGCCGTGATTTAAACTAAAACCCGATTGGCTAACAACTTAAAACTTTTCTAAACAGGTAAAAGCAGTGGTGAGCTGGGACATGCCTGTGAGCATATCCAGCACAGATATCTTGGTTAAAGTACAAGGACATAGAATGTACTACGTGCCTGTAAGCATAGCATGTCTAACAGCTACATAGGATAGGGCTTAACAAAAAGTTATTAGCACACATATGATTTATTATTTAACAAGAAGGAAGACTTTAAAGGGGAATTTTTCTACACTAAGTTTCCCCCTTTGCATAAAGGGCTGATGCTATCTATCTCATGGGATTGTTAGGATTAAACGAGGTGATAAAATGACTGCCATATGAAAGCCGTTCAATAAATATTATTTCTTCCCTTTTCCCCATTCTGTGCATCCTTGATGTATGAGATTATTCCTACTCATTTGGTTTCCTTGGAAGGCCAACAGTGTTTGACACCTAGTAGGCTATCAATAAATAATTACTGCATTCATATCATGTGTCTGTTTTCATGTTGAAAGTTAGTGCTCCAGAGAATGCATTTTTCATTTGCAGTTCATTTCCTACTTAATTCTGGCAAGTTTAAAGCAGAATATTCTTTATATACTGAGCAGTTAACAGAGAAATCTAGTACTAACAATTCTGTCTTGTCTATTAAGAAAGACTAGCAGCTGTGTGGTCTATGTCTGGCTTGGAGTTAAAGAGAAAATTTTTAAGAGTGTGTGACAAAAACTCAGTCATAATAGTGACATTTGAGAAGCTTCCTTTTTAGCTTATTGATTCAACACGACCCAATAGGATTGGGGTTAGTCATCGTCCTCTCCAAGCTTCAGAGCCAATAGGAAACGAGCTGGGAGCACTGATTCACTTCCTTAAATGTGTGTGTGGTGGGGCATGGTGTGGGGCATAGGGATTCCTGTTACAAAATCTAGTGATACTGTAGTGTTCCTGGCTAAAGAAGTGCTTCTCTTTGGAAAAGCTAAGCTTCAAGCTAGATCTGTTTGTTAAAGGTCTCATGATGTAGAACAAAGATTATTGAATTTGGAGTAGTGCAGAGGCTTGGCCTCAAATCTCAGCTCCACTACACATCAGCAGTGGAACCTTGTGCATGTTACTTGAACCTCTTTCTCTTTTAAAAGGCGAGCACAATGCCCATATCACAGATTGTTGTAAGGATCGAAGCCATGCTTATGAATGCACCCTGTAGAGTGCACAACATATACAGAGAAAGCGGTTCACAAATGTTAGTTTTGGAATCCCAAAATGTGTAAAGAACTTCTTGTAAAAAAAGACCTAGTTTACTTTGCAGAAATGCAATCATATGCACTATATTATCATCATCTGCCTATATGCCTGTGTGATAGTTTTTATGTGTCAACTTGGCTAGGCTCAGATGTTTGGTCAACAGCAGTCTAGAAGTGGCTGTGAAGGCATTTTTTAGTTATGACTAATAGTTCAGTCAGCAGACTTTAAGCAAAGCAGATTACTCTCCATAATGAGAGTGAGTTTCATCTAATCAGTTGAAGGCCTTAAAAAGAAAAAAACAAAAAACAAAAAACAAAAAACTGTGGTCCCCCAAGGAAGGAGGAACTCTGCCTCTAGTCTGTCTTCAGACTAGAGCTGCAACATCAGTTCTTCTCTGAGTCTCTAGCCTGCTAATCTCTGCAAATTTTGACTTGCCTGCCCCCAAAATTGCATGAGACAATCCCTTAAAATAAATCCCTATTTACCTATTTATCTGTCTGTCCTGTTGGCTCTGATTCACTAGGGAACCCTAACTAATTCAGCCCACCTTGTTCCCTGTGTAGTAATTGAATGTCAGGAACTATATCTAACTCATCTTTGCATCCCCAGTACCTAGCACAATGCCAAATCTATAGCAAATATTCATGCTTATTGAACTGCAGAGAATAGCGGCTCACATTCAGACACTATTTTATAAAAGTGATACTTGCAGGCCGGGCGCAGTGGCTCATGCCTGTAATTCCAGCACTTTGGGAAACCAAGGTGGGTGAATCAAGAGGTCAGGAGTTTGAGACCAACCTGGCCAACATGGTGAAGCCCTGTCTCTACTAAAAATACAAAAAATTAGCTGGACGTGGTGGCGCACGCCTGTATTCCCAGCTACTTGGGAGGCTGAGGCAGGAGAATCACTTGAACTTGAGGCAGAGGTTGCAGTGAAACAAGATCACCACTGCTCTCCAGCCTGGAGACAGAGTGAGACCCTGCCTCAAATAAATAAATAAATATTAAAAAGTAAATTATAAAAGATACTTGCATAGAAGGTTAAATTAATTCATTCCTCTACCTAGTTATTCATCCATCAGCCATTTTGAGGGGAGCTTATTCCATGACTGTTCTTGACACTGGTGATGCCGAGAGAAAAGACAGAATGCCTTCTCACTATTTAACGACGGAGTGAGGAGACGGAGCAAGTGATGCAGAAAAGGAGGGTAAAGTGAGACACTGGGAGTCTGTTTATCCAGGTGAGACAACGGGACAGCATGACACAAGGGGGGACAATTGGGAGAAGAGGAAGGGATGGGTTTAGGAGGTAGAAACAGTAGCAGGTGGGAAACAAGGAGTGAGGCATCTCCCATGACTCCATGGTTTCTGGTTAAGGCGTCTGGGAACACAGAGGATGAACAGAGTTTCTCATCATCTTATCTGATCCTAACATTCCTCAGCATCATACAACACAACCCCCTCATTTTAGGGATATAGATACAGAGGCTGAGCAACAGCAGGTCTTTTGCCACCAACCTCATAAATCAGGAGCTGGTAGAGTGAGTTTTAGAAGCCAAGAGCGTGCTGTTTTTCTGAGTGTCCCCTCTGGCTGCCACGACGGTGCCTGCCAAGCTTCTTGCGCAAGGGAAGGAAGGGGAACAGGCTCAAAGAGTCCCTGTTACTTCTGTGTGATGTGGTTGCCCTCTCGTGAGCTGTCGCACGGCTAGCCAGCCTGCCATGCTCTCTGAGTGTACATCTGCATTGCCTAAATGACCCAGGAGTAATGCACTTCCTTTCCCACTAACTATTATGCAAAGAGCCTAGCAGATTGGTTACACTGTTGGGTTGCCCCTTGAGGATGGGAAAGGGAGGGAGATCTATTGGGAGTGGGCGAAGGAGAATATTAATTAGTCACAATTAAAGTACATTTTCTCCAAAAGCCTGAAGTAATCCCATGACTCTTCTCCTCGAAAGTGCCTTAGCATGGGAACCGGTGCTCCCTTTCCGGTAAATGACAGCCCTGACTTGCTGCCCTTTGCAATCAGCTTCTCCGCCCCCCTCCCCCACCCCATCTCCTTCCCCTACTCCCTGCTGGCCGCAGGTGATGAACCAAGAGTCACCAGTCTAGAAGCACAGAAGTAGCTGGAGCTCCTTCTGAGCTGAGGCTGCTGTTCCATAGCTGGAAGGGGGAGACTCGCTCAGTCTCTCTTTAACTACCTCTCTCTCTCAGACTCACCTGGAAATTGGAAGCCAAAACGCCCCTCTGGCCTCCTGTATCTCTTTCCAATGCCTCTATGCTCTCTTCTCAGCTCTCTTTTGCCTGGATTCCCTTAATACAGTCCCTGAGTTGGGGATCACCCACAGACTGCTAATGGCTTTTCAAGGGTGCCAGTTCACATAGCTGGGCCTTTGCCTTGGTCTCGTTTCTGAATTCTGCTATAGTCCTGAGGACTATGGAGACTGAGGCCCTCTGAGGACAGAGGGCCCTGCCTTATTTTCCTTGCACCTCTCCCAGCTCCCTGACTGTAGGAATCCCTCATGTTAATACTTGGTAGAGGGGTTGCAGGTAATTCAAGTGGAATTTAGAATTCTGTAGGAGTAGTCAACATAGTCAACACGTGTTAGCCCTTTTTATTGCTGCCTAGACTTCCAAGCCTTGCCATGCCTGGAATGCCTGATTTGCTTTACCCACTATTTGAGACATCTTCAAATTGTGGTTAAGGGCAGTGTCTGTCATCACAGGGTGAGTTAGGTACAAGGGTCAATTGGGACCTGACTCAGCACCGGACTCATTCCATTTGGAGAATGGGTATAATACCAGACCTCAGTCCTTCACCTCGACCCCAGCCACATTCAGCTGTGAGTTCACAATCATCCTGAATACCAAGGGACGGCAATCAGATCCTTGCCAGATAGCTAAGTAGTGTGATGCCAGTTTTATATGAAATCATTGCAGACCCTGTGACCAATGGAACTACCATTTTCATGGAGACCAGCTGAACTCTCCTAACTGCAAATTCAGGGCATCTCCAGCCATTGTATCCAGTTGGTGAAGCAGATGCCCTCCAACCAGACCACATTATTTACAATCCAAATTCATAATTTACTTTCCAGGGTCATCCTAAGGATTGGAGGAAGGCACAGGAAACATCAGCCATTATCCTCCATTGTCAGATTATAATATTTTTGGTGTTAACATTTCTAGCCGGAGAATAACTTGGAGAAGTTAAAGCCACCTCTTAACCCACATTCTTTTGTAATTCTTTTTCAATTTAAAATCAATGATATCAATGGATTTCAATATTCTACTATCTAATCCCTTGTATAGATCTGCAAGCTTTCAGTTATGTATTTCACCCCAAGTTTCCAGTTCGGGCAATTGAAAGTTGTCACCAAGCACAGGAGACTCACCATGCACATGGCGCTTCCACTATGCTAGAAGGTCATAGTGTGCCTGACACCATGCACAGGAGACTCACCGGGTACCTGGGACTGCCACTGTGGTAGAAGGCCATGGTGCTGCCTGAGAGCCTAGGCAAAGCCCCACCACATTCACTTCCAGAGCTTTCTCTTGCACTTGGGTGCATGTTTGCCATCTGCTGTGCTGTGTGTTCCATGAGATCAGAGGCCGGGGCTGTCATGTCCACCACTGTTTCTAGCACTGACTCGGGACCTGGCACCCAGAAACTGCAGAATAAATATTTATCAAGTGAATGCCTCAAGACTAATCATCAGTGACGTGATTGTGTTATTTGTCCTTTTCTACAACAAATGATTCTCGAAGGTCAGAAATGAGGAGATGAAAACAGGATCAATGCAGATTAAATAGAGGTATGACATCATTTCCTATTGTCTCTGTGCATCTACAGGCAAGGTTATACTCAGATCTACATTAGAGTGCCTTTCCCTCTTCTCTTAAAAGAAAATAGAGAAGTTCTGTGCAGTTAAGAGGTAGAATGAAAAAAGAAAGGCAGGGTTCAGAAGGAAAAGTCCAAACATTCTCTTCCCTATGAAAATAATGATAATAAGAATAATGAGAAGGATAAATTATTCACTTTCTATATGGCACTGTACTTTATTATTTAATTAATTCTCACAACAAGTCTATGAGGTAGATATTATCATGCCTGGTTGTGGAGAGAGGAAAAAAAAGGAATTTAAAAGAATGTAAATAACTTGCCCAAGCTGGTAGGTAGAGAAGCTGGAATTCCACCCCAGGTCTGTCTGAGTCCAGAGTTTAACCACCAGCCCTTGGCTGGTTTGCATATTTAAGGGCAGAGTCCAGGTCTCATTTATCTTTGTTTAACTCATAGCACCTGGCCTAATGTCACACCTGCCACGTGGAAACAGCAAATATTAGTTAATTCAAAAGTAGAGCTAGTCAGAGGCCCCGGCATAGGGTTATTTTACTGGAAGACAGAGCATGCATGAAAGGAAATAGCAAAGCCAACTAAGAGAAAGCGGTGGCACAAGTGGACTTATATCCTACTAAAGGCAGAAACGACCCTTAAATATGTTTGGAATTCATAGCATGAAGTTGAAAAAGTATTTTGAAATGACTAGAACGTAAGAATGATAAATCACAGGAAACAGCTGGAAGGATCCTGAAGCTCTTTTTCCTGACTTTTTCTTTTTCCAAGGACTGTAGATTCCGTAGCTCAGGCCAGCTGGGGTGAATTCTTGTTGGTGTGCGAGTACAGTGGTCTTCACAAATAAGGCAAATGTAAGACTCGGTGATGGTAGCTTTGTGCAGTGTTCGCACCCCAGTCTTCAGGCCACATCTCTACTGTGCTGTCTCAGCCAGCTTCTCGTGGGCCGGGCTGTCAAGTCAACTCCGAGACTTGGCGGGTTGTCCCTTCTATCAGCCTCCTTCAGAAGGTTCGTTGTGGCATATCTAGGTCCTTCTCAGAATGCTGTCTCGTTTCTTTCCTGACAGTTAAAGAAAACTTAAGAAAGTGAAAGCTTACATGAGAAAATGAGTAAGCACTTTTAAAACAGAACTATAAAGCTCACTTTCAATGTAGCTAAAATTAGTCCTTTTTAGACACCTTTAAATCCCTAGTGCCAGAACTGTATCTTACATTTACTGTATATATATTGCTTGAATGCATGTGTAAATGAATGTCCTCTAACTATTTCTTCGGAGAATCTTATGTGTAACAGGTTGTGGTGATGAAGACATCCCCACTGATCAGAACAAGAGAAGTTGGCTTAAATCCTAATATGCAGGACTAGGAATAGATAATGAAGAGCCTGACATTCATTCTTACAAATGATTACGTGGGTCTCAAGGGTGCAATGACTTTTCAAAAAAAATCAATATTCACAACTTCTTGATAAAAGGTGTGTTCGGTAGCATTTACTTCAGGGAAGATGAATTAATAGTCTTCCAAATACACCTGGATAACCTCAGCTCAGACTAAATAGATTCCAAACCACTACATTTGCCCAAAGACTTTCTTGTCCCCACGTCTTCATTTTTCTGTTAACTATGACTCCATTCCCTACTCACTAGGCTTTAAACATAGCTGTCAGACACAATCACTTTTGCTTGAATTCATTTAGTTACCAAGACCTACTGATTTTTTTTAACAATCTCTGTCTTGTCACCCATTCCTTCCTTTCCATTCTTAGAGCCCAATTTTCTAGATCAGGCCTTGTATTGTCAGTCTCTAATATTTCACGGATAGGTCCAACTTGTCTCCTTGCACACATTTCTCCCTCCAGCAGCTGTTGTGAACTGAATTATGTTCCCCCTACCCCAGATTCATATGTTTAAGCCCTAGCCCCATGTGACTGTATTCAGAGACAGGGTGTTTTTGGAGGTAATTGTGGTCCACGAGATTATAAGGATGGGGCCCTATTTGATAGGACTAGTGTCCTTATAGGAAGAGGATGAGATGCCACGTTCTCTCTGCTCACACACAGAGAAAAGGTGGCCATCTACAAGCCAGCAAGAGGGCCTCACCAGAAACTGAATTTTCCATCATCTCGATCTGAAGTTCTTGACTCCAGAACTGCAATGAATTAAATTTCTGTGGTTGTAGCCACCTGGTCTGGGGTATTTCATGTCAGTCATAACAGACTAATAAATAGGCCATCTGCCCAGTATTCTCAGAGTTACATGCGTAAAGCACTAAACTGACCTCATGCTTTACAAATCCCCAAGGTTTCCACTGCCCACCTCTATGACTTGTAAGTCCAAATGCTTTAGCTTGGAACCTGAGGCCACCCTCCGTGTCGTCCCCATAGTTACCTGCCCAGCCTACAAGCCTTTATACTGTTTTAGGCAAACATTCTGATCTCATTGTCCTCAAAACCCACATGACATTTTCTGAAGCCACAGTGAAGCATAGTGCCTTTGGGGAACTGCCTGCGGTTGCCATGGCTGCAAGGTGAATCTACACCAGAGGATGGCAGGATGTGAGAGAGAGAGGAGTCACGTTCCAGACATGGCTTCTTCCTGCCTCTCTTCCTGGTTAACAGAGTCCTCACTAAGTTTGGAGAGGAGAAGTGCCCAGATCAGAGGTGAATAATGATGTCTAAGCCAAGGGTCAGCAAACTATTTTCATAAAGGGCCAGGTGAAGGTAAACATTTTGGGCTTTGTGGGTGATATCGTCTCTGTCACAGCTCCAACATTTTAGTGTGAAAGTAGCCACAGGCAATCCATGAACAAGTGAGTACAGTTGTGTTCCAATAAAACTTTATTTATGAAAGCAATCGTTGGGCTAGATTTGGCCTGTGGGGCATAGTTTGCCAATCCCTGATCTGCCAATCCCAGAGCACTGACATTGTTGCTCTTCTGAATCAAGTGTAGAACAACTTTCAGATGTCTTGTTATATGAGAGGCAGAAAACTCCATCTTATTTATTTATTTATTTATTTATTTTTATTTTTATTTTTTAGGGGAAAGCATGAACGCAGTCCCCCATTACCACAAATTATGCAGTCGAGTTTCCTACATTTGGGGAAATCGCAGGGGTCAGCACATCCGGAGTGCAATGGATAAGCCTCGCCCTGGGAAAATCGCCTTCGTGATCATGGTATCTCCCCTGCCAGGTAAGTATAAAACTCCATCTTTTAAAGCCCTTTTTAATTTCTTGCTATTCACAAGGTTTGCCTTAGACCAGCAGAATCAGCACCACCTGGGAGCTTGTTAGAAATGCAGCATCTCAGGCCCCCACCCCAACCTCCTAAATCAGGATGTGCATATTAATAAGAAACCCTGGTGATCGGAAGGTACACTAGAGCTTAAGGAGCACTGGTTGACGCCACTGTTAATTGAATGTCCTATTACTTGCAGATGAAAGCACTCCTAGCTATTGCTGACAGGAACAAGTCATCGATATCTTATGTAGGGACTGTGGTTTTGTCCTGAAGGACGTTAAAAGGCTTTAAGTGGGGAATGAAATGATCAGCTTCGGAGGGCATACAACTCATCTCTGATGAGATAATAAGCTCCTAAAAATCAGAGTGTATCAAAGAAATACCCCTGATATTTATCCTACTCTCCAAGGCCAGTCAGGTAGGTAGACACCTCACCACTGCCACACCATTGGATGGAATTCAAAAGCAGCCTCTTCTATAAGACCTGCTCTCCTGCCCATACCTACTGCCACAGGCCCCAGGAAGATTCTCTGTTTCTGGCATATCCATGGGGCTTAAAAGTAATTGCAAGGCTGTAACTCTAGCATTATAATGGGCATCTGAGACTGGAGAGCTTTAATTTTAGTTACACTTAACACTGCCACCACCCAGATTGGTTCAATTTACCTTCTGAATATATATATCCACCTCTCCGTAAGACTATAAGCTACTTTGGCCTAAGCAATCATATTTTAAGATTTTTGCATCACTTCCAAAAGGCTTGCAAAGTGCTGTGCACATGACAGTCATGATAAATACATGACTTTTAAAATATCAGCCATCATGCATTGCTTTTCCAAGCTCTTTGAATAATACCTAAATCGGATAAGCATCTCTAATGTGAATATCATTCATCAACTAAGTAAAATATAGTAGAGTCAAAAGGATCCAAATAACATCAAATATTTTGCAAGGCAGGTCTTTTCATATTGTTTTTGTTTAGGTTCTAATACACCCTATGAATGGTTTGAAAAAGAATTTGGTACAAGTATTTGCTCATATCAAGTCACCACATCTTCCTGTGGTTCGTTTGTGAAGAGCTAAAACCCAAACAAACACCACCTTTTACACAGTCACCCAGAGTGTTAGTGCTTACACGGAGGGAGCACGTCATAAGCCCATTAGACACGTTACCTCACTTAAACCATACAAGACCCTAGGGTTGGGTAGATTATTATCTTCATTGATGAAGAAACCAAAGTGCAGAGTGTTGATGTCAACTTAGTGAAGATCACACTGGTAGAAATTTGGTGGTGGTAAGAATGAGCAGCTGGAATTCAAACCCAGGCAGTTAAGCCCTGAGTCTGTGCTCTGAACCATTAAGAAGTGTCTCCATAAACAGAGCTTTCTGTGTCAAAGGCCAAACTCTCACCACCCTATTTTCATCTGCAGGCATCATCAGCTAGGATTTTCATGTGACAAATAACCTATGTTAAGCCAAGATATATTGAAAATAAAATGTTAGAAGCCATTTATTTTATGGTCAAGTTCAGTGAATGACAGTTTCCATGTTTAAAGCCTTATCCCATGATGAGTTAATGGTTTGGTCTATCATGATTAATACCGGGAAATATCTTTGAAATCAAATTAAAAGGTTTAAGTTTTTGTTTTGGCAGTTAGTTATCATAGAAAGGTTTTCTCTGTCATTTCAGAGTCTACAGTAGAGACTGTTGAAGGAGTACCTGTAATTATGATCTTATTGATCTATTTAAATTAGAGAGTTTATTACAAAGCCTATGACCCTATCCAAACAGTTAAATTAAAGTATGGAATGGTATTTCAATGACTCTGGGGAACATAGACAGCCAGCTGGGATTATTGAAACCTGAAAGTAGATAGTTTGTTTCCAGATAATTCTGATCATCTGTCCTGACTCATTTAAGAATTTCAACTCGTATTTTCCCCTGGATTCTAATATTGACTCTGCCGTTTTCTGAATCAATCTGATCTCTAAAAATCACAGATCATCCCTAACAGAGGCTCTTTCTTCTCCAAGATATAATAACTATGACTTTGTGTTGAGCAAATGGACACCAAATATTTACCTTTTATATGCCTTGAAATTTTGTATTAAATACTTGTTCCTGGAGATTTTTTTCCATTTCTAAAGCCAAGGGGCATTAACTTTTTTAAATGGCAGTGAATTCACCAAAGTAAGTTTGTAGAGAAAAACTAGTGGCCCGACTTCAAGTTGTTGCTACAGAAATTTCAGTTCTTAGAAAAGGATACCTCCTGCCTTCCATGAGTCAGTCTATCACCACTGATTATTGTGTATGAGCCCTTTTTATATGGGAATGCATCTCTTTTAATTGTATGTGCATATATTGATTGGTTGTACAAATCCTTTCACTCCTGACATCTTTTTTGGCTTTTTCTCCTTCATTTTTTCTCTTGCCATAAGTCCTTTCTTCCAGAAATTATTTTTTCCATTCATCAAACTGCAGAAGCAAGGAGTCCAGGAATATCCTCCTCTAAATGCAACCAATAACCAAGTCTTGCAGATCAGATTTCCAAAATAGAGCTCAAATCTAATTCAGTTCATCTTTACCACTCTTCCCCCAGTCCAAGCCATGATAGTTTCTCTCTCTATGTGAATGTCTATCCCTGGAGACAGACACAGGGTGATACTGCTTGGACCACTGCAGCATCCTCTTAATCAAATTCCTCCATCACTTCTGCACCATCATCCATTTCTCACACAAAAGTCAAAGTGGAATATGTCACTCCATTGTTTAAGTCCCCCAAGGCTTCCTGTTGAATTTAGAATAAAATGCACACAGGGAGGGTCTGGCTGTTCTCTAGACTCTCCAAGGCATCTCACTGCATCTCAGCCATACTGATGGACCATTTTGTAGTCTTCTCCTCTATCCTCAGTCTGCCAAAGCACCCACCCACCCATCATGGGCTTGACATGTCCTTTAGCTCATAGTTCCCACATTATTTTTTTAGGAGACCTCTCTAAACATAGATGCTAAATTCAGTACCTATGCTCTCCATCCTAGTTCACAGAGTCCTTCCTCATAGAGAACTTTTGTGTTTGTGTGTTTGTATATCTATCTCTTGTCTTTCTCAGTAGATTATAACCTCCACAAAGGCAAGGACAATCACTTTTTGGTTGATCACTTAGCATTGGATCAGGCACATGGTAAGCTCTCAGTTATTATTTGTGGAATGAGTAAGTCAATAAAATCTGTAACACATGTAATCTCATGAAATACAAAGTGAAGATCCCTTTGGAAAACAAAAGAAACGATTCTTGTTTTTTTTTCAGTTTATGACATTTATTCATTTTTGTTCAGTGGATTCCTTTAACAGACATTTGTTTAACATCTATGTGAGCCTGCCACAGCCCCTGCCCTCATGGAGTTCTAGAAGAGAAAACAGATATGTAAACATATGATTGCTATAGCGGGTGGTAAATGCTGTAGGGAAGATTGTTCTGGACACAGTGTTGGCACAAAAGAGCATGGTCAGCTCAAAATGCTTTAGTTTGAACCTGAAGTATACTGAAGTTCACCAGGAGGATAGGAGGTTGACAGGTTTTCTAGGCAGAGGAAACAAGTGAGACAGGGGAAGTGGGGCCTAAAGCAATTGACCCTCTCCTATACCCCCGCCTGCAAAGCAGTGGGCATCCTTTGTCTCTGAGACTTAAGAAACGATTCTTAAAAATAAACGTCATAATTCAAAGGCAAGGTTTTGGGGATCAACCACATGTTAATACAGGATTTGTTTCTGCGAACTGAATCAATAGAAATGGAAATAATCTGTGTTTAAGAAGCTCTGTGACAAAATTAATCAGAAAAAAAGTCAATATAAACATCAATGTCTACCATAAACAACAAACACAACACGAAGCAGTTTTTCACAATGGCTTGTTCCAGCAATGTAACACATGTCCACCCTCATCCAATAATCCAGCTTCTTCCAGGCTCCCTGCTGAGCAGAAGCAAGTCTGAGTTAGCTCCTTTCCCAGAGCTAAGCCGTGGGATTTTTCCAGAATTGGAAAACTTCCCTACATGTTGGGGGAGGGGCCCTCACATACACAGTCATCAGAATCAAGACATTGGACATCTTTTACCCTGGTTACAAGTGTCTATGACAAAGCAGTTCCATGCTGTTCCAAAATTAAAGCTCAAGGTTAAAGTTAATTTTACCTTATTTGCTTATGTATATACAAGTTAGTGGCTACAAAGCAGAATGTCAACATCCTATACATTGGTTTGATCCCTTACAACCAGCCCAATAAACCTTCCATAGCCTTTGTCAATAATGTTATTTTCAATACAAAGCACATTGTATTTTTACACATGTAATCTAATGTGACCTTTAAAGCAGGTATTATTATTCCCATTTTACTGCTTTAGTGGTTGATACCCTAGTGTCTCTCAGCTCCAGGCTAAGCTGTTTATACTCTATTTTCTGATGCTGGGCTGAATTCTGACATTCCTGTTATCCCCGTGTTAGCTCCCTGCTGGGGTCCACCCCAAAGGACCCTGAGGAGAGACTGGAAGGCAGAAGGAGGGAGACGGGGTTTCGTCCTCTCTGTTTGCTTCCTGTGCATGGCGGTGCCAGGGGATCTTCACCAGGCAGAAGCCTTTGCCCAATCCACCTTCCAGCTTCTTCTTACTGTCCCCACAGCAGCCTGACTGCATCACTTGGAAGCAATGTCTGCAGCATCTGGGCAGTGCCTCCTCCTCAACAGAGGGGCAGTGCAGACCCATCTTTGCACATGTGTATTTGCATAACAATAAACACACAGTGAAAACATTGTATTCCCACTTCTAGCAATAATTGGGTTAGCTACACACTGACAACATATTGAAACCTTGCTGCAATATGACCCTATCTTTACATGAATAAGACAGCTTTATAGAACTATAAAGTGACATTTTAAACCTCTGAATTTTCCCTGCACTATTTATTTTTCAGTTCTATCCATGTTCCTTTTTGTCTGGAATACCTGTTCTTCTCCCAGACCTGGTCCAGACCCCTCAAGGCCAAGCTGCACATTTTCCTCTGTGGAACCTTTGAACCCCGTGGCAGGCAGAATAAGCCGCTCCATCCAATCAGCTCCCATTATTCCCTGGATACTCTTCTCAGGGACTTGAGAGAGAAAACACACACATGAGCTTGGAAATGGCCTGGCTTGGATCGATTCTTGGCTTGAATAACTAACTTCCTATGTGAGTTTGGGTAAGTTATTTAAGTTTCAGTTGCTTCTTCTGTAAAATGACACGAACTTCTCCCAAATTTCTCCCTCTTGCATTCTTGACATCTCCATCTTTCCAGCTGCTGAAGCCCAAATCCTTGGATTCATCATTGACTCCTGCCTCTGTTTCTCCCCAGCATCCAACAGCAAATCCCAGTGGCTCCCCCTTTCAGAACGTATCCAGAGTCTCATCACTTCTTTCTACCTCTACTGCTACCATCTTGATCTGAGTTGTCGTCTTTGCCTGGATCATTGCATAAGTCTCATAACTGACCTCCACAATCTCTCTATTCCCTTCTGGTATACGGCAGCCAGACTGATCACGTAAAAATATAAACTAACATAAGAACAGAAAAACAAACACTGCATGTTCTCACTCATAAGTGGGAGGTGAACAATGAGAACACATGGACACAGGGAGGGGAACATCACACACTGGGGCCTAGCGGGAGATGGGGGACTTAAGGGAGGGATAGCATTAGGAGAAATACCTAATGTAAATGACAGGGTGATGGATGTAGCCAACCACCATGGCACGTGTATAACTATGTAATGAACCCGCATGTTCTGCACATGTGCTGCAGAATTTAAAGTATTATATATATGTGTGTGTGTGTGTGTATATATATATATATGTATGACCACTTTGCTGTCCAGTGGAAAGCCATCTTAGAGTAAAAGCCAAAGTTATTCCAATGACCTATAAGGTCAGTAACTTCAAACTTTAGTTCCTGCCACCCTGCTCACTCCACACTGGCCTCCTTCCTGCTGCTGAAGCTGGCCAGGCAAACTCATGGCTGAGACCTCTGCACTTGTGGTTCCCTAGGTCTGGAATGATCTTCCATAAGACAGCTACATATCTTTCTTCCTCACCTACTTCAAGTCTTTGCTCAAATGGGACCTTCGCAATCAGACCTTCCCTGAGCACTGCATTTAAAATGGAAATCCATCCCCCAAACTCCCTAGCTCCCTTCCATGCTTTACTTTGGAGGCTGTTATACTTTTTTTTAAATCACTGACACATGGGAATTTATTTTATTGCAATCAATGGCAGCCTCTGAGTCCACAATTAGGCAAACTCTCCCAGAAGGGATCACAGATCAAATGAAGGTGATCAAATCATGTAGTTTATTAAATTGACTCAAAATTCACACTGGAGAAGTGGGAGTGAGTTAACATGCCTCACATAGCACACAAATGGGTAAAAATCCTAACCAGGACAATGTCCAGATGTCTCTTTCTTTCTCTACCACACCAGCCATTCCCGGTAGTCACTAGGACCAGCACTGTACTTTTTTTTTTTTTGAGATAGAGTCTAACTCTGTCCCCAGGCTGCAGTGCAGCGGAGTGATATTAGCTCACTGCAACCTCCTCCTCCCCGGTTCAAGTGATCCTCCTCCCTGGTTTAAGCAATTCTCCTGCCTCAGCCTCCTGAGTAGCTGGGATTACAGATGCCCACCACCATGCTTGGCTAATTTTTGTATTTTTTAGTAGAGACAGCGTTTTACCAGGTTAGCCAGGTTGGTCTCAAACTCCTGACCTCAGGAGGCCCGCCTTAGCCTCCCAAAGTGCTGGGATTACAGGCACGAGCCACTGCACCCAGCCCAACATTGAACTTTTGAGCATGGGGTCTCAGCAGACAGAAACGGTATCAGGATCCAGCACATGACGGTGGCTGGTGCTTGCCAATTAACCAAGCAACCAAGATTGTATTTGGCTTTTGCGGGCAAAGGTAACTCGAGGTCAGAATAAATTTCACAAATGAGTAGCCAAATAAAGAACTCATGAATATCGAGTGTCTCACATGTATTACAGTGTCATGAAGATCAGGTATCCTGGCGCTGCCTTTCCTTCCTGCCCCTGTGCAGGGCCACATGCTGCACTTGATCTTTCTAACCTGTCCCTCATGCTGCTCACTTATTTTCCTATACTTAAATATGAGTTTCACCCATTTCAGTTGCTTTCTTCTTCAGCAGAATTGAATATTCTCAAGCAATACTATCAATGCATATTACAGCCTTCTGCCACCTCACATTTTTTACTTATTTTGTTTATTATCTACCAAATTAAAGATGCCACAAGCACAAGAATTTTCATGTTTTCTTCACCAGTGTACTTACATGTGTACTTAAAAAAATAATTATTGAAAAAATAAAAGAAATTCTGAAAACCATGAGGCTTAAATCAAATAATATTTTAATTGTACTAGAACACGAGAGAAAATGACTTGGAGCAGGATGAGAAGATGAAATTGAAAGCCCATGCTATGGTCCCTGCCCTGCTGATGCCAATCCCTTCCCAGGCCCATGGGTGTGGGAGTGCTGAGATGCTCATTCTGAAACTCTGGAGATCACCCATTCTTCTGGAATTGCTCACATTTTCTTTCTATGCTCTCCAAGTCACTGTTCTTTGGCTCACTTGACTCACAGTCAAACTAGTTTTAATCTTGTACTCTTGAAATATTTGTTCAATGAATGAATATCCTGTTACAGGTTGCTCTGGGACTTCAGAACCCTGATGAGGATTGATATTTAAATGACTTCAGATATTTATCCCAATGAGTTTGTGCTTCGTCCAATCTGCAGTGCTTCATTCATCCTGAAGTTGCCCCCGGAGGGTCCTGGGCATACCCAGGCCTAAGGCCTCACATTAGTCTGCTTGGGCTGCTGTAACAAAAGATCATAGCCTAAACTTGATGGTTTAAACAACAGAAATCTATTTCTCACAGTTCTGGAGGCTGGGAACTCAAAAACCAAAGTGCCAGCTAATTCATTTCTCTGGTGAGGGCTGTCTTTCTGGTTTGCAGACATTTGCCATCTTGCAATGTGGTAACATGCCTTTCCTTGGTGTATGCTCACACCGA
Organism: Aotus nancymaae; assembly: GCF_030222135.1. Taxonomy (NCBI): domain Eukaryota; kingdom Metazoa; phylum Chordata; class Mammalia; order Primates; family Aotidae; genus Aotus; species Aotus nancymaae. Next base: position 29,939,589 of record NW_026988454.1, read on the forward strand.
GAGAGAGAGAGAGAGAGAGAGAGAGATCTCTTCCTCCCCTAATAAGGCCACCAGTCACACAGGATTAAGGCCCCACCCTTATGCCCTCAATTTAACCTTAAACTACCTCCTAAAGACCTGTCTTCAAATATAGTCACATTGGGAGCTAGGACTGCAACCTATGAATTTTGAAGGGATAAAATTCAGTCCATAGAAGATCTTATTTCTTCTACCCAGCACAGTATCATTTTCCTTTTTTAATGTTCTTATTAACTTTTGAAAAATGTATAGCTCTTCTATAAAATATACATTCTAATCCATTTCTATTTCTGGCTTGCTTCATTTATTCTACCCACCCAGCCCCTTTAGACATTAAAGTTTTTATCCCACATCCATTGATTTAACCATTATATTTTCCAAACTGAAATTCAGGACATACAACATCATCAATGTGAATGTGCTTATGGAAGAGTAGAACAAAATGTCAAAAGTTGGGATTGTCTTGGAAAAGCAGGGATATGCAGAAAATGATGATAAATAAACTATTCTCCATATTTGTGTTTCAGTGATTGAGAAAAGATTAATGCAACTTGAGCTTGGTGCCACTCAAACCCACCAAAAATTCTGTTTGTCCAGTTAGATGTTTCGATGGTGAAGAACTTATTGGCATTGGGCTGTGGAAGATACAAAGGTTGAAGACAGGTGCTGTTCTTTATGGTAGAGTTTTGCAAGTTTTCTTTGGCCTATAACATAGAGCAAGAAATTTTACCTTGCAAATCTGTAGGATGTGATGCATTCTGATCTATGCTATGCTATGCTATGCTATGCTATGCTATGCTATTCTTTCTACCACAGGTGTTATGGCCTACATAATTGGTTTCCAAAACACAAATCTATTGCTATGTGCATTGGAAAAAAAAAAACAGTTCTAGTGGGTCAGGTTTGATAGGTTTTGGTTTCCTTTCTGTTAAAAAATATTTTGATTAGCGTGAAGGTCTTTTTGTTTGTTTATTTTTGTGTTTTAATACATAGAGCTACTAGCCTAGTATCTAGAAATAGTTTCATTCTCTTGGAAACTTATCTGCTGAAACTTTTCTATTCACAGATCAGAGGTTTTTGGAACTGGAAGGAACTGCAGGGATGAAGTCAGAATATATCGCACAGGAGTATTTATGTTGATGCTCCATTGTTTAGACACAGTGATCTTAAAAATGCAATTCACAAAAATCGTTCTTTTTGTTTTTTGACTCTTCTGAACAGAACCCGTCTTCAGCTTAGTTTGCTAACTGCCTGTGCGGCATGATCTTGTTCTCCCTTGCAAAGCTCACAGGATGGGTTTTTGTTTTGTTCTTAGTTTCCTTGCTGTTTTTCCAGGTCACAGTACCACAGTTGATTGGTGATTGTGGTTTGAGGTCACCTAGAGAAGAGGGGGGTAACCCAAAGATCTTATTGCACACCTCAAAGTACTCTCTGATGACACCAAGAGCGTCAGAGGGGCTGAGGTTGTCAGTGAACGTTCACCTGGAAAAGCAGGGGGTGAAGCTGCTTATGGGCGAAGACGAATCCCGTGCTGCCATCTATTGGTAACTGGTATTAAAAACAGCAATTTTTAATACTACCTGATTTTTTAAAAATTTTGTTTTGGGGGAACTACAGTTCACTTTCACCTATTCTCCAAATTTATATTTCCCAAGAAGTCTTGATTTCAAGTGAAGGAATCTGTGGATGGGAATGACCCATCTTTAACCCTAATGAAGTTTGTCTGTAAAGTAAACCAAAGGGACAGGGGAATTCCCACATCATCTCATTACTGCTCAAGCCGATACACTTCCCTTTGAGGATGGTTTGAGGGAAGGAGGGACTGTCTGCTTGTCAGAGGAATTTCAAAGAACGCACTGTTCTCCTCCTTCAGATCTCGCCGATTGCTTCATGGGCCACCCGAGGTTACCAGATGTTTTGTCCAAAGGGTGGCTTCAAACAGAAACACATAGGCCCTCTCTGTTTTGAAGCCTGTTCTAAACACTACACCATTGCAAATAGTTCTCTGGGTTTATTTATTAGTAAGGTAAATGAGACATCAAGGACAAACCACTTCCATTTTAAAAAGATTCCTGTTCATTAAAAATAAAACGAAAGGAGACTGGAGTGCAGTGGCGTGATCATGACTCACTGCAGCCTCGACTTCCTGGGCTCAAGTGATTCTCCCACCACGGCCTCCACGCCTGGTTAGTTTTTTTGCATTTTTATAGAGATGAGGTCTTGCTTTTTTGCCCAGGTTGGCCTCGAGCTCCTGGGCTCAAGCGATCCTCCTGCCGCAGTGTCTCAAAGTGTTGGAATTATGGGTGTGAGCCATCGTGCCCAGGCTACTATCCTTATTTATAAAAAGAAAAGAATGGAGGAAACTGAGGCTTGGAGAGAATGGTTTCACCCAAATAGCACTGGTGTGGAGGCAGAAAAACCTATTCTTGATAAGCAGAGTTGATGGCAGTTTTTTGGCAAGGCCTAATGAAAGTAACCCTGGAGACTTCACACTTTCTGCTAGTAGAAATGCAGCTGTCACCCACATCAAGATTCAGGACACTGGTGATTACTATGGCCTGTGTGGAGGGGAGAAGTTTGCCACTTTGACTGAGTTGGTTCAGTATTACATGGAACATCACGGGCAATTAAAAGAGAAGAATGGAGATGTTCTTGAGCTTCAATATCCTCTGAACCGTGCAGATCCTACCTCTGAAAGGCGGTTTCACTAACACCTCTCTGGGAAAGAGACAGAGAAATTATCAACTGAAAAAGGAAAACATAGTAGCTTTCTTGTGTGAGAGAGCCAGAGCCATGCTAGAGATTTTGTTCTCTCTGTGCGCACCGGTGATGAGAAAGGGGAGAGCAATGACGGCAAGTCTAAAGTGACCCATGTCATGATTCGCTGTCAGGAACTGAAATACGGCGTTGGTGGTGGAGAACGGGTTGACTCTTTGATAGATCTTGTGGAACATTACGAGAAAAACCTTATGGTGGAAACACCGGGTCCAGGACTATGACTCAAGTAGCCCCTTAACACGACTCGTATAAATGCTGCTGAAATAGAAAGCAGAGTTCAAGAAATAAGAAAATTAGCTGAGACCAGAGGTAACGTCAAACAAGGCTTTTGGGAAGAATTTGAGACACTGCAACAACAGGAGTGCAAACTTCTCTACAGCCCAAAAAAAGGGTCAAAGGCAAGAAAAAAAAAATAGAAAAACATCCTTCCCTTTGATGGTACCAGGGTTGTGCTACACCACGGTGATCCCAATGAGCCCGTTTCAGATTACATCAATGCAAATGCCATTGTGCCTGAATTTGAAACCAAGTCAACAATTCAAAGGCCAGAAAGAGTTACATTGCCACACAAGGCTGCCTGCAAAATACAGTGAACGACTTTTGGTGGATGGTGTTCCAAGAAGACTCCCGAGTGATCGTCATGACAACGAAAGAAGCGGAGAGAGGAAAGAGTAAATGTGTCAAATACTGGCCTGATGAGTGTGCTCTAGAAGACTATGGGGTCACGTGTGTTAGGAACGTCAAAGAAAGTGCCGCTCATGACTATATGCTAAGAGAACGTAAACTTTCAAGGTTGGACAAGCTCTACTCCAGGGGAATACAGAGAGATGGTCTGGCAATACCACTTTTAGAGCTGGCCAGACCACAGAGTGCCCAGCGACCTCGGGGGTGTGCTGGACTTCCAGGAGGAGATGGCACCATAAGCAGGAGAGCATCATGGATGCAGGGCTGGTCGAGGTGCATTGCAGTGCTGGAATTGGCCAGACAGGGATGTTCATTGCGATTGATATTCTTATTGACGTGATCAGAGAGAAAGATATTGACTGCGACATTGACGTTCCCAAAACCATCCAGATGGTGCGGTCTCAAAGGTCGGGGATGGTCCAGACAGAAGCACAGTACCGATTTATCTATGTGGTGGTCCAGCATTATATTGAAGCACTACAGCGCAGGATTGAAGAAGAGTAGAAAACAGGAGGAAAGGGGACGAATATACAAATATTAAGTATTCTCTAGCAGGCTAGACGAGTGGAGATAAGAGCCCCCTCCTGCCTTGTACTCCGACGCCACCTCGAGCAGAAATGAGAGGAGGCCATGCCTAGAGTCAATGAAAATGTGCACCTGACACTACAGCAGGAAACTTTCAGATGAGAAAACCTGCCAAAACCTCAGCACAGAGATAGATGTGGACTTTCACCCTCTCCCTAAGAAGATCCAGAACAGACACAAGAAGGTTTATGTGAAGACAGGATTTGAATTTGGAAGGCTTGCATTGTGGTTGACTACCTTTTGATACACAAAATTGGAAACCATGTAAAGACCACTGTGTTTTAACTCGACAATACCTGCTTCCCAATTACTCATTTCCTCAGATAAGAAGAAATCTCTACCGTGTAGACAGCATTGTATTTTATAGATTTTTGTTTTAAATTGAGGAAGCAGTTAAATTGTTTACTATACTTTGCAGATTATGGGGATTCAAATTCTAGATATAGGCTTTTAAAAAATTATCTTAACCAGTTTAATTTTTTTGTTTCTCATTGTGGGGGATGATGGGAAGAAATGATTTGGGAAAATTAAATAACAACATCCTAGAAAAGTGAGAGCAATCTCATTTACTATCATGTATCCAGTAGTGGATAATTCATTTTGATGGCTTCTATTTGATGGCTTCTGGCTAAATGAGAATTAAGCCAGTCCCTAAGACTGTCAGAAGCTGACTGGTATTTTTGCATTGGCATTAAAGAGTCATAGAAAAAGAATCATGGATATTTATGAATTAAGAGGTGTGGCTTTTTTTCTTTTAGCCGATGACCAATTACAATTCAGCTGTTGACTGAGAAGGTTTGCGGGGGAAATATTTGCCATATTTTCTTTGCATTTGAATCATTGTCTTGTACTTAGACAAAAGGCATCTACGAATGACCAGTGTTTTTGGTTGTCAAATGTTGCTGAAAAGTTTACCCCAAAACTTTAGTTGCTTAAAATGCTAGACTGACTGGCTGTTCCTCTGCTAGCCTGCAGGTGGCCACCCATGTGGTCAGCAGGTCGGCGTGGAGACTGGGATGGCTGGGCTTCTCTCTGCCTGCAGTCTTGAGTCTCTTCCCTCCGTGTAGTCTCTTTCAGTGGCCTTACCGGCAGGGTAGCTAGACCTCTCATGCAGCTCAGAGCTCCCAAGAGCTCGAAAGCGGAAGTGGCCAGACCTTCTGAAGACTTAAGTCCAGAATTGTCACAGCATCCCTTCTGCTACCCTCTATTGATGATGATTTTTTCTAACCAGGAGAGAGTTTGAGTATGCCCTCTATTTACTGAACAAGTCACAAGCCCAGCCCAGATTCAAGAAAAGAGTGTGAAGTGAAGGTGCCGTTAACTGGGGAGCCACTAGTCTAACAGCCGGTCACCACTAGTCTAACAGCCGGTCACAACCAGTGCCATGGAAAACCAAGGGTATTAGCAAACATAGAAGTTGCTAGTGACCTTGGGAAGCCGAAGCTGCTTACAGTATCTGGGACAAGCTGAAAGTCAGACTGAGAAATAAAGAGAAGGTCTTCAAGAAGCTTCCTGAATGATTTCTGCCAACCCTGAGACTATTTTTGGAACCAGCACTTGGGGAAACTGATCTTGTGAGGATGGATGTGTTTAGGGACTCAGGGGTTTTAAGAGCAGCACGACCGCACTGGGGCACCCCCTGACTTGGGAAATGTGATGCTTTCTTAATGCCACTGGTTTTTATTCAGGACGCAGTGAGAACACCCCTAACAGGCCTGCCTCCAGCCAGGTTGAACGAGCTTGTTTTTGTTTTAGCCAGTTGGCAAAATTTGCTAGTGGTCTCCCTTAAGTGGCTTCTCCAAAGACATCCCTCTTTGCCTCACATGTTGAATCATCATTCAGTGTGAATATTTCAATGAAAATATCATTTGTCGACTTTTGTAATGGTAATAAAATGCTACGGCTCTTTGCTGTGAATAAATAAATAGAAACAAAGACATGCTTAAATCGAATTAATGAAATTCTATATTTAAAATGTCTAGGCGGGGCGAGGTGGCCCAAGCCTGTAATCCCAACACTTTGGGAGGCCAAGGTGGCAGAAGCACTTGAGTCCAGGAGCCTGAGACATGGGCAGCAAAGTAAAACCTCATCACTACAAAAATAAAAAACTTGGCTGGGTAGGGTGGGACACACTTTTAGTCCCAGCTACTCAGGGGGTTGAAGCAAGAGGATGGCGAGAGCCCAGGAGGTCAAGGCTGCAGTGAGCTGTGATCGCACCACCGCACTCCAGCTTGGACAATACAGCAAGACTTTGTCTCAAAAATAAAAAGCTTATATTGGAAAAAAAGATTATTTTTATGAATGAGTGCAATGCGATCTAATTGTGTTCACTATTATACAATCATAAGATTTAAAATATTAATTTCTAAATCTACACAGCAATGGAATGAATAGCCTTGTTTTGTTTCATATCTATCTATCTATCTATCTATCTATCTATGCTGTGTATATGTATATGCCAAACACTCTACCAGATGCTCAAATATATCAGTGAACAAAGCAGACTAAAATCTCTGCCTCTAAGAGCATACATGCTAATGGTGGGGGAGAGATAAACAATGAATAAACTAATTAGGACTATTATATAGAGAGGATGGGAAATAGTAATAAGTACTATGGGAAAAAAGGCTGCAGGTAATGGCAGCGGGGAACGTATACAGAAGGGTAGGTTGTAACTTTGTTGGATAGTCAGGGTACATGTCATGGAGAAGTTGGCATCTGAGCAGAGATTTGCAGTTCACGAAGGAGGTAGCTCTGAGGCCATGGGGAGGAGGAGCACTCCAGGCGAGGGGAGCAAGCAGCCCGTGCAAAGGCCCCGAGGAAGGGGTGTGTCTGGAATAATAGAGGAGTCCAGCGTGCTGGGGGCAGGGAGGTAGGTGGGGCCTAGGACATAATTCGGGAAGGCGGATTGTGAATTGCCTTGTGGGTTTCAGCGAGGACTTTGGCTTTTACTCTTGAGTGCAATGGGGAATCATTGGAAGATTTTGAACAAACAAGCAATGTGATCTGACATACATTTTAAAAGAATTATGCTAGCTGCTGTTTTCAAAATAGACTGTAGGGAGCAAGGACCAGAGCCAGGCAATCAGTTAGGAGGCTGCTGAAACCAGCCACGTGAGGGGTGCTGGTGGCTTGCACTGAGCATGTAGCGGAGTTGATGAGAAACGGCCAGATTCTGCATATAATCTTAAGATTGAACCAGTAAAATTTAAGTAGAGATTCATTCATCGTGAGATGTCAGAAAGAGCAGAGTCAAGGATGACCCAAGACTTTTGGCCTGAGTACTGGGAACTGAGTCGGCCTCCACTGAGATTGGAAAGACAGAATATGGGGTTGTTTCACGGGGGACATGGCAACTTCTCCCAGTCCCATCAGAGGGTCGCTGCACCTGAGCCTACAACCTAACTTGGATACACAATCAAGAATGTAAATTCACAGTCTTTTTGTCAGTAAATCTCCCTTCGTTAAAAGGCCTTTCTGGCCCCATTTTCACAAAAAGGCTGCCCCGTTTCCCCATGGCTAACAGACGCCCCATGATATCCCTCATAGTACATATGTCTTCAGAGCATGCCTTTCAGCTATGATACTCGTGTGATGATTTGCTTACTTACTATTTATCTGGAAAGACTCTAAGTGCCAGGCATGAGAGGACTATGTCTGTTTCTGCTTCCAATTGTTTTCTTACCTGCTGGACAGGCTTGGCACGTGATAGGTATTCAATAAATATTGATTAAGGAAAGAATGAATCATAGTAAGATTTTAGGGACCAAATAGGATCTTCAGGAGCCCTTAATTTTAAATTATAGGATTCCCTTGGGACTACCTAATTACCCTGGGATTATTTAGTTACTCAGAGCACTTCAGGTCAGGGGTTTTTGTGTGCTAAACCCCGACAGAGGTGTAGCCCTGTTCTAACAGGGCAGCTGCTCTGAGCTGGGGAAATTGTGGGAGTTAGGACTGCACATCTTGAGGGAGCAGATATGCTTTGCTCACCTTGCTTTCCTCTGGGTCTGGTGACTTGGCCCTCACCTCACTTGCTCTCATTCCTTCTCATTCAGTGTGGTCTTAGCCATCTTCACCCCAGCGTTTTCCATGGTAAATGCACTGATGAGGAAAAGCAGTAGCTCCCTCTGCTTCTCATCCCCATTCCCTGCTTCTGCTCTCAGGACAACAGGCCTGGCCGGGATGCTAGATCTTCTGTACTTCCTGATTCTAGGGCCTCAGTAAAGGATGGGAGGTGTCCAGATTTCAGTAAGGAATATACCTCCTCACTCTCCTCTTCTCTGCCTTTTTATCACGCCGATGTGAAATGATCTCTTGCTCTTAGTCTCATGATCACTCCCAAGTTTACTCCAATGCAGGATTTTTCAACTTCAACACCATTGACATTTCGGGCTGGATAAATCTTCACTGGGGAGGCTGCTCTGTGTTTATAGGACGATGGTGTTCTGTGGGATGTTTAGCAGCGTCTCTGGCCTCTACTCTCTAGATATCAATAGCACTCCTTCACAGATGTGACAATCAAACATGTTTCCAGATGTGACTAAATGTCTCTGGAGGCCAACATTGGCCCCAGTCACAGCGTTGGTCTAACGTCTGGCTCTATTTTGTGAAATGTCCTTGACATCTGGCCCCATAAAGTCTCACTTCTGCCGTCCTCCCCTTAGTCTAGCTTCTTACATAATCCTGTTTTATTCTATGAAGGTTTTGGATTGATTAGAAGCGGAGTACTGGCTTCTCTGTCCGCTAACGATTTCAGTATGTGACCCTCAAAGCTGTCGTTCCAATCACCATCATCCCTGTCTCATGTCCTTGACGTGGTTATGACTGGAGGAAAGTACTGCCCTCTAACAGACTGTCTGAACCTTTACCCATTCTATGATTATGTCTTTATTCTCTTTGTTCAGTATTTTCCTTGTTAGCTTAAGAAATATTTTTTGTTGATGATAGTACTGATGACGGAAAAGTAAAAAAAGTTGTAGATGCCAAAATAATCTTTGGCAGATAATTCTGGGAAACTCCCCGATTAGTGGGAAAATTACTGGGTTTTGTATGGTATTACAAGCCTTCACTAATCCTAGGAAGAGAGTTGTTATCTGGGCTGCAAATGGCGAAATCGGGGAAACAATATTTGTTATAAAGTATTAGATGAAGTATGTGGTTATGTAGAGATGGAAGCAAAACTCAGTTTTCCATATTAGGGAAATAGGAGCTCAAAGAAAGTGAGAGCTGCTTAAGAAATCAACTAATATAATTCTCTCCTTTAAGATATAACAAAACGGAAAGCAGAGAGAATAATTGCTTTGCCCAGGGGATGTAAATAGCATCAGGGCCTGGATTTAAACACAGACCTCTTAATTCTCTATTGTGATTTGTGATAAAATTTTATCAATCCACGGCAAAATGAAAAAAATAAGATCAATTTGGAAAATTTGTGTCTGAATGTGAATTAGTTAAATGTAAAGAACTATCCTTTATCCTGAGACTTGGGCCCTTCCAGCCTTCTACCATTTTTTGTAACAAAATATTGTCCCTATTAGGAAAGGATGACTCCAGATGTACTTGGAGTTTGGGGGAGTTTCTTAATGCTTTTATTTTAGTAATCCTAAGGCAATTCATCACCATCATCCCCTTTTAAAAATAAACAAAAATCTAAGAGCCCCTGAAATAGAGTACTTGTGTCCAAAGAACCATAGAGATGTTCTGGTTCCTAGAGAGCAAGACAGGATGCACAGGCCTGTGAGTGAAACCAGATGGAGACTCACAGATGAGTAATTCCTGTGAACGATGGCAGCCCAGCATCCCAGTCTTGGGGTTTTCTGGAACCTCCCTCCTTCTTCCTCTTTACTCCCTTATCGCTCATTGAAATTGAATCAGAACTTGAGCATGAAGCCTGATAGGAGGACTCTTTCACTCTCTCTCTTTTTCTCTTGTAGAGATGGGGTCTCACTATGTTGCCCAGGCTGGTCTTGAACATCTGGCTTCAAGCAATCTTCCCGCCTCAGCTTCTCAAAGCGCTAGGATTACAGGCTTGAGCCACTGCATCCAGTAGGAGGTCTCTCTGGATCACCAAGGTGGCTGTATCTGGTCTGAGCTAGACTGTTAGGTGTATTTGGTTGGAGTGGTTGGGGTGGGCTTCTGGGCCTCCCATTGTTCTTTCTGACTGTGGCTTACCTTAAAATGCAAAAGTATCAGGATATTACTTCTCTAATATTCTTAAGCCCTCTGTCTGAGAGAAGAATACCAAGATCTAAGGTCAGACTTTTAGAGTATTATAGGAGTGGGGCTGACACTGCTACCATCTTGTGTCCTTATCCCTCACTCACTCTTGTCCCTAGGAAAGGGAAGGCACAAGTTACTGGAAAAGCTTCATCAGACTTGAGTCGCCACCAAAATGTCCTGGTATACCAGTTTGACCATACCACTCAGATTCCACATTTCCATTTTAACAGAGGCTTCTGAAGATGTCAAAATACCAATCTAAAGAAGTGAATGAAATTGCAGCCTCCCTCCCCACCCGCCCAGCTGTAGTTAGGGGTTGGTGCGCCATGAGCCTGTGAGTTCCCTTCAGTCTGGGGCCTCAGCAGCTGCCAACCAGCCCTTCATGGAAAAGAGCACATGAGGGTTTTAAAAGAGGAAGATGACATTGGGATGTCTCAGAGATCTGAAAGCATTTTCAAGGGAAAAGGAAACCAAAAAAGGAAAGAAATATGACAACATTTATCTATATATCCTCATCCTGTAGCGGACCTTTGTGTCCTCCAATTCCTGGTGTCATAGTTGTCTAAGGGGCCAGATGATTCTCTACCAGGATGGACCATTCTAATAAGGCTACACCTGGCCAAGAATAAGGCTGTCTTTACATCTGGACTACTTCTTGGAATGTTTCAGATGGTCTCACATGAGCTCACCTAGAAAGGTTTGCAACTCCAGGAAACAACAGCTGCTAAGAGGAGAGAAGGGAGTTAACAGTTAACTGCTTTGTGAGAAGTCATGTTGAGAAGTTTTCATGTGCTTTCTCTTTTTACCTTCTCAGCAATCCGACGTGGTATCATTTTCCTCATTTTATAGCGAAGTAAACAGATGCTCAGAGATGTTGGGTAACTTGCCCCAGGTCAGAAAGCAGAACTGGTCCTGTTCAACCCAAGATCAAGCCAGGATTCAAATCCAGATCCTCCTGCCTCTGAAGTGCTCTTTTCACAAGATTGAACTTCAGTATACGTGGCCATCTCATGCATGCAGGAAGTGAGGAAGGAGGGTGTGGTTCCTGAGCCATGAAATGGTCCAGAAAGGACCTAAGAGACAGAGGCAGAAAAACATTAGAGCTACAGTCATCATCAACACACAAGTTGACTAACATCAACTTTTTAGTCCCAGGCTTCCTGTGGACTATCTGTCTTTGAAGTACTCTGCTTGAGGGCCGTGCTGGATGGCAGAGCACTCTGGCATAGGAAGGAGAGGAATTTGTATTTCATTAAACAACAACAATTCAGAATTGTAATTCTCTATGTTTTTTTTTTTAGATGGAGTTTTGCTCTTGTTGCCCAGGCTGGAGTGCAATGGTGCGATCTCGGCTCACTGCAACCTCCGCCTCCCGGGTTCAAGAAATTCTCCTGCCTCAGCCTCCAGAGTAGCTGGGATTATAGGCATGCAACACCACGGCCAGCTATTAGCTACTCGGGAGGCTGAAGCAGTACAGATGGTGTTTCTCCACATTGGTCAGACTGGTCTCCGACTCCCGACCTCAGGTGATCTGCCTGCCTCAGCCTCCCAAAGTGCTGGGAGTACAGGCGTGAGCCACTGTGCCTGGCTGAGACAATGAAAAGGTGGACATTTGATGAGCTTGTGTTTCTGACAGTTTCTAGAGTTCAGAAACATGGAGACTTGTTTGCATGACACCTTCATTATTATTCAGTTGATTTATTCTTTCATTTCAGATCATTAATATTAAAACTGAGGTCAGGTGTGTTAAATATTTAGCAATAGAAAAAGAAGTCTATCTAATGAGCAAAAATACATTTTAAGATAAAAAAAAAAAAAAAGAGATCAAATCTTTGGGATCCAACATGGGACTTTGGACAGCTCAGGAAATCCGCTGGTTTCTGCCTGGGATCTGAAGACTGTTTACATTCCAGTGGAATTCCTGGGAAAGTCCAGAGCTCTCAGTGCTATGAAAACAATGGCTTATGGTGATAAACTCTTAACCGCCTCACCCTGCGAAGGTTCCCTGAGCAGGATGGACAGGGCCAGACAGCATTCCTAGGAAGACTTTGTCTTGTTTGCTGCCTTGAGCTGAAACTAAAGCTGGTTTGAAGGCATGTGGACTCCTGCCTGCTGAGCTGTGGCTGGACGTTGACGAAGATGGCTACTACCCCTCTTGTCATCAGTAGCTGACAATTTCCACAGGGAGTCACAGCCACTCCCTGGGCAGGCTAGGTACTCCTAAGGTATGGGAACCTTTTGCATTCATTAGGAAGTCATGGAGATGGAACCAGTAATAGTGGGCCTTAAGTTATATTAAATCCCTCCTTTTGCAGAAGAGAAAACAGGGGTCCAAGAAGTTCATTAGGTATTTTAACATGGCTGGTCACTTATCGACTCAACACATATTAATCAAGCTCTGTACCACGTGGCAGAGAAAGAGCAGTGAGTGAAACTGTTAGGAAAGGAGGGGTGGATTTGGGGCTAAGTCCATCCTGCAACTTTCAGTTTTCAGCCCTTAAGAAAGAGAACCTGATGCTTAGTTTAACCTAGAAGAAACTAAACATGGGTATATTCCTCTTGCCAGGGGTCGATCTGGGGTGGGCATGGCACATGATCTAGTTCTGGCCAAGTAGATATTAAAAGGAAATTTGCTATGGGGCTTGGACATGTTTCTGGGAACAATTTTTCTTCCACTAAAGGTTGCTGCATGTGGATGTAGTGCCTGGAACTAGCCTGTGGACAAGCTGACATGGTACAGAAGGGCGATGGAAAAACCCTGGGCCCTTGACACCATCACTGAGCTACTGAAAAACCAAACTCACAGGCCCTGCTACAACACTGTGGAGATGTGAACTGATAAAATTAGCTTACCAATTTAGCCAGCTGAGTCAGGTTTTCTAATGTTTCTAACAGAAAGCATTCTTTAAAAATATTCCAAGTTTTGGTGACAGATATACTAGAAATTTCATCAGATGGCTTCTGTTTTCTCTTAGGAAAGTAGGGGATGGATAATTTAAGAAAGTAAAAAATTGAAAAACAGCTCCTTAGAGGAATTCAGGAGTGGGGCGGGCCTGACGATGCCTGAGCCCAAGAGATTGGTTGTTCCAAGAGGAACAACCAATTCACTAGGAGGCTTTCCTCCCCCAAGAACAGCAGTGGAGAAGGTAGATTATTACATTCTGCAAGGTTTGGGGATTCCTCCCAGGCAGGTGCTTTCCTTTCTCTGACACATTATATTGTCTTTAAGATGTTGATTTAGTTCAATGCTAATCAATGCCTACCATGTACAAGGCACCCATAGGTTCCGTGAAAATATAAAAATATTTTTGTGGCTTCCAGAATGGCTCAGATGAATCCAAAGGATCTTGCAGTGGGTATATAGCTGCATGGCATTAAATGATGTTCACTTGTGAGATTGAAAGTGTTCATGTGTCTCTAAAGACTTAATAACTAATGAAAGACATAGATTTTCAAAATGGAAAAAAAAAAATCACAGGAAAAATAAAATTCCTGTGGGCTACTTTTGAACTTCTTTGGGTTAAAAACAACAGGAATATGGTGATTAGATGCTCCAGGTTTCCTTAAAGAGCAAACAAAAACAACGAAACAACCCAGTGTTGAGCACATTCGCGCCTTTATTCTACCCTGAGTGTCCAGCATGAACAAAGGGCAAGTTCATGTCCTTTGGACTGCAAACCTGCTGGAGAAACATTAATGCTTACAGCAAAATTTAGGATTTACACATGGCAGAAAGAGCCATAAAGGAGACGCTCCCTTCTCTTTGGACAGAGATGGGACAGCCAGGTAGGCAGCCAGGAGGTTTTCAAGGGAGTCCTGGTAGAAATTCTGTAGGCAGGAAGGGTGAGCGAATCATTCCAGGCATAAGCAGCAGCCTGTGTGAAGGCCTGGGTGTGCACAGCAGGGAGCCTGTTTGGAGGCCTGCTATAGCATTCTGGGCTCCTGCCGGATAGAGCGCTTCATGTAGGAGGAGGGTCTATAGAGGGCTAGGGTCATTTAAGAAACATGAACCAGGGGCCGGGCGCGGTGGCTCACGCCTATAATCCCAGCACTTTAGGAGGCCGAGGCGGGTGGATCACGAGGTCAAGAGATCGAGACCATCCTGGTCAACAAGGTGAAACCCTGTCTCTATGAAAAATACAAAAATTAGCTGGGCATGGTGGTGCACGCCTGTAATCCCAGCTACTCGGGAGGCTGAGGCAGGAGAATTGCTTGAACCCAGGAGGCGGAGGTTGAGGTGAGCCGTGATTGTGCCATTGCACTCCAGCCTGGGTAACAAGAGCGAAACTCCGTCTCAAAAAAAAAAGAAAAGAAACATGAACTGGATGCTGCTAGAGAGAGGGAGCCACTGGGAAGCAAAGGGAGGTAAATAATGCAACCAGATTAGTGCAGAAGCTGAACTGTAGGGAGATGCTGGAAAGGGACTGGAAATGGGGCAGACGCTCTGGCCTGTGAACGAGGCATTCCAACAGGAATGGAATGCACATTTAAAAACACAATAGGAATCCACATTTAAAACGCAAAATATCTCTGATATTTTGGGACCAGGGAATCTGTAGACTATCACATTTGGATTTTCAAGTTCGAAAGGGTATTTCTGAATCCTTTGCCAAATTGGAATTGGCCTTGTACTTTTCTGAGATGCTGACAGAGTTGCAGAATTACAGGCCAATTACCAAAATCAATTTTTGAAAGTTATATTAATCCTTTGAGTGGAGGTTTTTTAAAAAACAAAACAATGAAACCGTGAAAGAGATCAAAATACATACCCACAGCTACTGTTCCAACAATTCCCTTTCCTCTGAAACGCCCCTCTCACATACCCTGTGTGCCTCTCTTCTCAGTGCACCAAATCTCTCCAGCCTCAGCCCCAGGTGGCTCTTCTCTTCCAACCCCCCAGCCTGCCTATTCCACACTCTCCCAGGCAGAGCGACCCCATCTTCTCCAGGAGGGAAAGGGCTTCTAGCAATCAGTGCTTCTCCTTAGAGTCAGGAGAAAGGGGGATGACCAGGCTCACTCCAGGTTAATTATTTTTCATCCCATCATATTACCTTCTCATTTTAAACCTGTTATATTGATTAGCCAGGACTCAATCATTGGTGTGATACAAAGATTGAGACAATTACCTGAGTAATTTAGGAAAAAGAAAGGAGATTTCTGCTTTCATCATTCATCAGTGTTTTCTCTTATAAATAAATTTTATTTTCTACAACAGTTTTAGGTTCATAGCACGTTTATTTTAATAGAGGATAAATGTCCATTCAATGCTTAAGGAAAGTTCTGACTTAAGCAGAACCTTGCTACATAAGATTTTATAGGTCATGACATTTCCTACAAAACAAACTGTGAGAAAATGACCTAGATGCTGCCTCGTGGGCAGCTCAAGGGGTTTATGGGATTCATTGACATGATGATTCTTGTGTAGTTTGAAGCTAAGATTTATTGAGCTTTTATCTGTGCCAGGCATACTCCAAAGGCTCTCTTGTATTAGCTCATTTAATCTTCACAACCAGCCAATTATTAGTCCCATTTTATAGCTGAAAAAACTATGGGACTCAGCTAGTGAATGGCAGAGCCGGCAAGAGTTCAAATCCAGCCTATTGAATTTCAAATTTTAACCACTAACCCTTTGTATTAGTGAGGTACCTCCAGAAAAAGAGAACCAATAGGATATATATGTATGTAACAGGAAACTGATTATGGGAATTGGCTCATGTGATTATGGAGAACAAGAAGTTGCCAAAATCTGCTGTCTATAAGCTGGAGAACCAGGAAAGCCAGTGCTATAAGTCAGTTCAAGTCCCAAGGCTGGAGAATCAGAAGCTCCAATGTCTAATGGTGAGAAAGGATGGATGTCCCAGCTCAAACAGGGAGAATGGATTCTGTCTTCATCTGTGCTTCTGTTCTATTCGGACCCTCAATCGATTGGATGTTGCCTGCCCACGTTGGTGAGGGCAGATATTCGTCACACGGTTTACTGTTTCAAATGCTAATCTTACCTGAAAACACCCTCCAGACAAATTCAGATGTAATGTTTTACCAGCTATCTGAGCATCCTTTAGTCCAGTCAAATTGAAAAATTCACCATCACAAGTCCAGCCCTTGCTAATCTGGCACCCACACATGTCTTTTTAAGCCATACTTAATCTGTAAATAAAGACAGCAGAGTTATAATTCTACCTAACATGATACAACTAAGCTGGGTACAATCAAAAATCCCTTCCCTAGAAGAGGAGGTAAAGTTCTTGAGTAAAGTTTACTCTCCTGATTTCCCATAACTTAAATACTGACATAATATTAGCAACACTTAATTACTGATATAAAGTTAATACAGCTTAATGTTACATGATAAGGAAGTAAGAGAGAAAAGAAAACATAGATATTTGCTTAGCATATGTTCATAGACACACAAATGCATTTATAACAATATAAGGAGAAAAAAACTCATGAAAATTACAGCTCTTGTTTCTATAACTGGTCACATAACTGTAGCTGGTATTGATAACTACTTTATCCTCTTACCCATTCCATATTCCCTTTGCCTTCAGCAAGCACCTCAACTGGTCATGGTTTTCTTACCTGGCAGAGTGACCCAAACCTTCATACCTTAAGTGTCTGAGCTAATATTAGTTCTGCCTGGATTAAGTTGTTGTAGTTTTCCATTGATTTTAATCACAGGACATAGTAATTAAGAGATACTTTAAGAGATCTCTTGTATTTCAAACACACTATTTCTTACCTCCACTGTTGAATAGTAGTCCGATTTCCCCTTAGTAGTCAGATAGTCATGCAGCCAACACTGTAATTCCCTTCTTGGTCTGTTGACTCAGGCATAAGGAGCCCAAGGAGGCCTAGTGGCAGTCTTAACTTCCAGTTCAATGGAGTAATTGTTATGTCTACTGGTGGTAGCATTTCTCCCACTGGAACCAAGACCTCTTGGCCAGCACAGCATGAAGTCATGGGAACAGGAAGCAAAAATTTTGCTGGTATGTCACTGGCGGTAATGGTGAGTAGTGCCACTCCCATTTCCACCCCTTTATTCCTGGACCTGTGAATCTGGCTATGGAAGAAAGATTACCATATATTGGATGCTGTTTCAGAGCATATACAGCCTTCTAGAGAACTGTGCCCCAGCCTGCAAGATACTGCCACCTAGCTGCTGCTGTAACTGAGAATGTAAAAGGCCATTTCCACTTTCTATCAAGCCTTCTGCTTCAGGATGGTGAAGAACACAGTAGGACTAGTAAATTCCATGAGCTTGGACCCATTGCTACACTTCTTTGGCTGTGAAGTGAGTTCTTGGTGAGAAGCAACGTTGTGTGGAATACCATGACAGAGGATAAGGCATTCTGTAAGTTCATGAATGGTAGTTACTGTTTCAAATTTGTCCATGAATGGTATATTGCACGTAGGAAAGGCAAATTCATATCCAGAACAAGTAAGGTCAAAACGTTGCCCCTTCTATGATAGGAGCTGTCCGATCTAGTCAACCTGCCACCAGGTAGCTGCCTGATCGCCCCAGGGAATGGTGCCATAGCAAAGGCTCAGTGTCGATCTCTGTTGCCGGTGATTGGGCTCTCAGCAGTGGCTGTAGCCTGGTTTGTCTTGCTGAGTGGAAGCTGATGTTGCTGAACCCATGCATAATCTCCATTCCTGCCACCGGGCCACTTCATTCATGTACCTATTGGGCAATCATGAGGTGGCTCGCAACAGGGCTGACAGAGCCACAGAACAGTCATCCTAGCTATTTAATTATTAAAATCCTCCCCTTTGGTGAGTATTTGTATGGGACACAAATATTTTCATATTTTTGCCTTGAAAGTAATTTATGTATATACATCTCCAAATTTCAGTTGTCACCAATTTTCCAATCACATTTCTACAAAGTCCCTGATCTTCCAACCAAACCATCTGTGACAGCCCATGAGTATGTAATCTCACATATGGCCATTTCTTCTTCTCCTGCAAAGTCACAACCAGGTGTGCTGCCTGCAGTTCTGCCCACTGGGAGGATTTCCCTTCACCACTGTCTTTCAGGGATGCCTTAGAGAGAGGCTGTAGTTCCGCATTCCGTTTGCACAGGCCCAGGGGCAGGCCAAAAGCTGTCTCTTAAAAGGAGAGTAGTTATCTGTGGATGATGACATTGCTCCCAGTGTTCTGTAGTCCCCAAAATATCTGATTATTTTTTCTCCAATGCACATTTATATTGGTAAAAATCCATAGATCTTTCCCATCTCTCCTAAAAATACAAAAATTAGCTGGGCGTGGTGGTGCACACCTGTAGTCCCAGCTACTTGTAAGGCTGAGGCAGGAGAATCACTTGAACCCTGGAAGTGGAGGTTGCAGTGAGCCAAGATCATGCCACTGCACTCTAGCCTGGTGACAGAGTGAGACTCCGTCTCAAAAAAAAAAAAATATATATATATATACACACACACACACACACACACACACATACACATATATATATACTTATATTTATATATGTGTGTGTGTATATCTCTTTGGGGAAGACTGGGAGGATGATTAATAGTATAAATTTTTGGTAGTGTACTGGGGTTCTTCCTTGAGGAGACCCAACCTCCACTTTACTCAAGAGTTCTGGACCTTTAAACTGGCTAAAGTCTGGGAATTGATTGAGGGGCTTAGGGTTCTTCAGAGAAACAGAACCAATAGAATTTATTATGAGAATTGGATCACAACATTACGGAAGCTGAGAAGTCCCACAATCTGCTATGTGCAAACGAGAGAACCAGGAAAGCTAGTGGTATTATTCGGTTCAAGTCTGAAGGCCTGAAAACCAGGAGCCTCAATGTCCTAGAGCAGGAGAAAATGATGGTTCAGAGGAAACAGAGAGAACAAATGCTCCCTTCCTCCACTTTTTTTGTTTTATTTGGGCTCTTAACAGATTGGATGATGCATGCCTACACTGGTGAGGATAGATCTTTATTTAGTCTACTGATTAAAATGCTGATCTCTTCTGAAAACACTCTCACAGACACACCTCAAAATAATGTTTTACCAGCTCTCTGGACATCCCCAGTCAAGTTGACACATAAAAGTAACCACACCCTTGATGACCTTGTGCATAAAAGTTGAACATGTTTTTCTTCCTGAGATGTGGTCCCTTGGGTAGAGGTGTAGGAAACATGGGATCCGGGAGGTGAGATCATGTCAGGCTCATGGGAATAAGCCACGAGATGAGATGGAAAGAGGTCTGGAGTCCTAGATGGTAAGTGCATCCTGTAAATCACATTGTTGATATTTATGGCATTTCTAGCTCTCAATACTTCCGTAAGTGCTCTTCTAGGAAGGCGTTGAGGCATTAGGTCCTGTTTTCCATGTAGACGAAGATGTAAAGGAGCAGTGCTACCTGAGGCAACACGGTGGCGGCAGTAAGGAAAAAATAAAAATTCCTAAGAAAGTGGAGCAAGTCAGAGCTGCAAGATTCAGCTGCCCCTCTGGACATAGGATTCTTACTCCATTGCTAATGTTAGAAAACCTAGGTGCATTGTATCATGATTAGGGAAGGTTGTGGTTTTCTTTCAAAGGTCACAACATAGTAAACAGAAACTATAAGAGTTCCTATAGAATGGAGAATAAGGCCCAGAGCTGGGAAGCTGTGCAGCTTTCTAGTCTTCATCGAACCTCCCACTCCCTTCAGCTCTTTAGGGCACTCCTGTGTTGATGTTAATATTTGTGTTAATACTATCAATTTCTCCTGGACTTCGCTTTCCTGAGTCACTGCTTCCATAAATCACTAAACTTCCCAGTTTAGTGGCCCTGGGGTATATATGACTGATCATAAACCTCTCTTGAACTGAACTCAATGCAAATACTCAATAAATGTTAGTGAATTGATGAGTAACATCAAACTAAATGAGGAGGAAATAATGAACATCGAGTGATCATCTCAAAATGACTTTCCTGAAGTTTTTGTAAGTATCCTAAAAATATCCGGAGGGGAAAATTGTTTCCTGTCATTTTCATTACCAAAAAATTTTCTTCCATGAGCGGTTCACTAGCAGCAGCTTCTCCAACTTTTTGACCAAATAGCAACAAGGGTAAAGCAAGGATCGCATACTAAGGGTAAGAGGCAACTTTAATCAGGTTTAGGGAGTCTAAGATTACATTCAGCTGGGATAAAGGCACTGAAAGTGTCTTCTCTTTGATTCCAAGGCATTCCCCTTTGCCTTCATATTTCTTGGAGTGAAGTCAGTTTCTCAGACATATTTTCACCCACACAGAGATGCTGACATTTTTTCCTGACCTTTCTACTTCAGTTATTTCCAAATAAGTGTCCATTGATGTGGGATGCTGTGCTTATCATTCTGCTCCCATCTGTTCTGGTCACCACTTGGCATCGGATGGTGGGGAGTTCCATGCCCATTTCCTATGAGCCTTTGATCTGTTTCCACCTAAGTTCAGCCCATGTAGCCTGGGAACAAAACATCCCATCCAGCATTGACCTTGGATCACCCACCGATACAACTTGCCTCCGTCTACCTTCCAAATTTTGCACATATAAATATGTCCTTGTTTTGTAGACATTCTGACCATCACAAGTGAAGGCCTGCCTCAGGGCTTATGCTGCCAAATAAAACTAGGAACGTATTGTGTTATAATATGCCATTGTTGATACTCCCAGACAACCCGTGAATTTCATTCTGGAATAAAACTGCAAATTGATTCAAAGAGGGGAGAATGAAGAGAGAATCAAGATGGAGGAGGCACTCCGGCCTGTGAGCCAGGCATTCCAACAGGAATAGAATTCAAATTGTGAAAATAGACCAAACACTGTTACTTTGGGATCGGAAAATGTATACACTCATCATATTTAGATCTGAAAGTTTGAAAACTTATTTCTGAATCTGTCATCAAATTGGAGTTTGCATTGTACTTTCTTGGAATGGTAACATAGTTGCAGAAGTGCATACAACTCTAGGGAATCTGGGTAGAAACTTTCACGGTGTGGCCCAAACGCTCTGTTTTGGACTCTCCATGTTTTCTCATCTCTCCAAGATGAGAAAAATCATCTTGGGATGTAAAAGATTACTATGTTTTGGGATAAGAAGCTAAACATAAGAACAGCTAAGTGTAGAAGGCTGAAAACGTTCTAAGTATTTTCTAAATATTTTTTAGAGTTAATAGTGATCAGCGCCTTACCAGATGGAGGATATGACTGAAGTCTTGACCTAGATTGCAAAAGCAGCAGAGAGGCATGTTGTGGCAACGATGGGGGATTTCTACTGTGCTGACAGAGCTCAATTCATCCGCACTCAAAGCCTGATACATTTTTAACTTACCTGGCTAGAGGCTGACACTCCCAAAAAGAAACAAAAACTCATGAGAGGAGCTTCTACCATGGATAAATTAGGAAAGACAAGTGAAAGCAGATTGGTGAGACTGAAGGGAAGAGAGGGAAAGTCAAAAAGGAAGTGTGCAAACACTTCTTGAGTCCCTACCACATATCAGATGTCACCCACAGCAGTTAAAATATGTCATTACGTTTATTCATCTCAGTGGCTCTGAGGGAATGCATGAGTATCTCCACCTAACCTCAGAGACATGAAGTAACTGGACTCAGGTCACTCAACTAGTTTTAGCAGGTACAGGTTTAGAGCAAAGCCCTGACTCAGAGTCCAGGCCTCCTACATGACCACACTGCTTCCTTGAGAACCTTGAATAGAAAAGACCATGTCTTTTGAAGAGTATCAGACATTTAAACTAGACCTGGGGAGACATTTCAGAAAGAGTTCAGCTAAAGCTAGATGTAAGTCTATAATTTCAATTATAAAATGGAGAGCATTTGAAATGTCTGAATAACCAGTGATCTCTGCAAATAACCCAGCTTAAGTAAAGCTGAAGTGGTCGGCAAAGATGCTCATATGGCTCTCAAGGAATTCAGCTCAGATTTTAGAAAGACACACAGGAAAGGTAACAAAGCTCATAATTAAGGAGTAATATGCATGTGAGTTTACATCCAGGACCTAGAATGCTAAGGAACAAAGGCTTGTGAAAAGTGCTGAAGTGAAAAGTGAGGGGATTTGGAGTATGTTCAAGGCGGGAAGTAGGACTAAAGGATACTACACTTAATATCTGGGTGATGAAATAATCTGTACAACAAACCCCCATGACACAAGTTTACCTATGTAAAAACACCCTGCACTTTTACCCCTGAACCTAAAATAAAAGTTTAAAAAATATATACCCAAGAAAACCATGAATAGTTAAGGTTATACAGATGGCCTCTGTCCATGGTTCGATGTGATTTTTTTTAAACTTTATTATGGTGCAGAAGCAATACGCATTCAGTAGAAACCATACTTGGAGTACCCATACAACCACACTGTTTTTCACTTTAAGTACAGTAGCAAATAGATTGTCTGACCTATTTAACACTCCATTGTGAAAAAGAAAGAATGAAGAAAGACCTCCTCCAAGGGCTGATGGTGTAACATCAATGGGAAACAGGGAGAAAACCATACTGTTCTACTCCTAGTTTGCTTCTGTTGTCTTCATCAGTAAGAGTAATCTTTAGATCTGCCATGCTTGATCCAACTCTGGTAAAGACTCTTAAAACTCAACTCCCTTGAGTTTACATCTCTTGGCCTAAACTAATGAGCTTCCTGAGAAAATTTGCCAGAAAGGTCACAAGGCTGCATTAATCTGTGACAGTGAAGCAGGACACAGGCTCCAAAAAGGTAGAATTTGGCATATACTACCTTGATTTTCAAAAAGGGAGGAAGACGAAGTCTACAGACCACAGTCTGGCAAGCTCGATGTAGGTATTCCAGGACAGATGAGGAATCTGCTTAGATTTACTGCACACAAGCCATGCTGGACTCATCTCCTTTGTCTGTAGAGGTCTTCTTTACGTGGAAGGCTGCAGGCAGACAAGATTAAGTCTTCAGAAGAACATTTGTGGATAGAATGCAATAAATCAACTAAGTTCATTTGTAACTGGTAAGAGACCAGATCCAAGGAAGTGCTGCTCATGAAACCATGTCATCCAGCAGAGAGATCTCCAGGAGGTCTCCATCACAGTCTGACCATGTTTAAACTTTCTGTTTTAATAAATATAGACTGAGCTGGCTTTTTAATCAATGCTCCAGAAAATGTAAGACTGAGAACAATGACTGAAATGTTGGATGTCTGATGTAGGGTTAAAAAGGCACTTGAACAATAACCTGAATCCAACAAAGAAACATGTATTATGGTTAACATGAAGTTTTCTGCTTAAATTTCAAGATGAACTTCACATGTATATGTGTCAAAACAGTAGCATATAAAGATAATAACCTTGGGGATTTTCTTTTTTTACTCAAAATGAGTCAAGAGCATGAAGGCACTGCTAAAACCTTAACTGTAACTTTTGGCTGCATTAATGAAATGTCTGGAACAGCAGAGTGAAAAGCCTCTCTACTGCACTCAGGGTAGACTGTACCTCACAAAGGGTGTTCAGTTCTGGGTGCACACTCTAAAAAGGACAGTGACAATTGGGAACATGGTCAAAGAAAAAGAACGAGGATGGGAAATTAGAAAGAGTTAAAGGAACTTAAAGGGCTTGACATGGAGAAGAGAAAATGATAGAGAATGGAGCTGTTTCTAAATAGTCTTAGAAGGAAGACCAGGGCCAACTAGATAGGTTTTGAGCTACTTGCAGTTTTAATAATTATAGATGCTCAGCCAAAATATGGGCTGCCTCACAAAGCTGTGTTTCCTCTTACCCTTCAGTTACAGGTTGGACAGTCACCTGTTGAAGAAGAGGAGACAAGAGATTCTTGCCTTAAAGTTACATCATTGCCCGTGGCTGGTCATCCAGTTTTTTCTTGAACACTTCTTGGGTTGGAGAGATCACTACCTAATTATATTGCTCCAACATTTGAGTAAAGCTTATTTAATATTACTCTCACTTATTAGATAACTACGGATCTTCGACAATGCTTCTGTAATGCTCTTTGAGGTTGGAACTGTCCCTCGGATTGAACCTAAGATGAGTTTCTCTCTCTGTTCCGTGCTTTAATTACCTAATTCAGACTACCATCATTGCTTGCCCAGAATACAACAATTCTTTCCTAAATGTACTCTCGAAATCTTTAGTTTTATGTTTCTTCCAATGCACTCATCACTTTGGCCACAGTATTCCTTCTTAAACACATTTTATCAAGTCACTACCATCTGTAAGACCTTTAGTGACTTAGTATCTTCAGTAAACCCATGGTGTGATAAGGGTGGGATGGGAGGAAGGGGAGTGGTGGGCTGCTCTGTAATCAAAGAGATTTAAAAGGTTTAACCATCAAATATAATGCTCGGATCTTAATTGGATACGGATGTGTACAAACCAACTCTAAATTTTCTTATATATCATAATAGAAATCCTTTGATTCATTTCTTAGGCCATTTTACCTCCAACAAACCATCCTACTTTGACTTTCCCTACAATCTAAAGCAAATATTATATGGTTATAACCACAAATATAGACTAGAAGCATAAATTTGACTCAGTCTGATTGATCGCTTAGGAGAATAGTAGAATAACAGATTACTGTCTGCATAGGCCATTGCTCTACAGAACCATGTCCTTTTAGTGGAAAAGTAGTAGAGTCAATTGTTGGTTATCTGCTAACTTATGGAAGGAGGTACAAACATAATTAATCAGTGGATACTTCACCTACTATGTTATGCTGCCGTAGCAATGTCTCAAAACCTTGCTACAAAAAAAAAGCTGAAGAAAAATAGGGAGATAGGCAGCAGTCTTTGAGAAACCTTGGGTGAACATTGAGTGATGAACTGAAAATCCTGTTATTTTTCTTTTGACAGTTGTATCTAAATTACGTCTTTTAGATGAGCCTGAACTAACAGCTTCACCTGTCCTCACAAAGAAATTTTAAGTGAGATTCGCTCTCTGCAGGTAGCTGAAAATATAACATGAAAATTCTATCCCCATGAACCAAAGAAGTAGAAGAGAAAAATCTGTGTACAGGGAGAGACAGACTCAAGCACGTGGCTCAAGGGCGGCAGAGGGAGACCCTGAAAGAAAAGTCTTGGGGTTTTCCAAGACTTGTTCTAATTGCTTCCTGAGGTCTGGCTGTCTTTCTCCTCTTGGAGTTCTTAAGACACACCTCTATGTCTTGAATTAATCTCCTGTGGTTGATAATGGAAAGAGAAAGTAAAACAAATTTAAAAAAAAAAAAAGGCCCTGTCATTTTCTGAACATCCTTCAAGCTTTTACTGTTTCTGTAAAAACTTCCCTATCACATCACCCCAAGAGATGGTATCTTTTTTATTCCTATAAGTGATTATTATCTCCTCCACTCACTTCACTCACCACAGACTGATTGCATTGTGAGTTATACTCACAAAGCCCCCAAGTAGATTACACATTATTTAAAGCCATGATTCCATACTTTCAGATTTCACACTGCATCAAGCATAGCATGTGACCGATAGACCCTCAATAAGCATTTGCCAATTTGATGAGACTGATCCATGCTGAGCAGTTCCAGTTCACCTAGTTGTCAAGCAATTGAAGTTATTTTGGGTTTAATAAAAACAACTGGGCTGAACCATGTAGAAAATAAAAATAAAATGAAATACTTAATGAAATAACAGTAGGAGGAATTTGAGATTATATACCAGCATAGAAAAAGTTTTAAAAGATCCCCTAAAAGAGTGTGCAAGCCTGGATTAGATACCTCAAGGAGTTGGAATGTTTTACCAGCTTAACAAATGTAATTAGTTGTTGACTCACTGGTTCATGGTATCTAATTTGTCTATTCAGTTGCTGAAACTTCATGTGCTGACAATTATCTATGCTTAGACTTTCCGCATTTACATCACCCAGAAAAATAGAACTTGCTGTACAAGTACAGGTTTGGGGAAGTCTGACTAGGCAGGCATTCTCATGAAAAAGATCTAGGGGCTTTAACTGATCCCAAGCTTAGTATGAGTCAAGAGCTTGCTTTAATTTCTTAAACAGGCTAATTCCATCTTAGGCCAAATTAGACGAAGAATCACCTTAACTTAGCACTGGGTGTTTTGGTTATCTCAAAGTTCAGTATCTTGCATGATGCTGAACTTTCGCTATTCCAAATTATCCAAGGTCCCCTTTGGCCCCACTAGTGACACCTGAAACAGTTACTGCCATGTGACACAGCTCAATTGATAGGAAATTCTCTAACATTTTAAAATTTTTTCTACCATCCTCTTCCCTGGCACTTCCACCTCGTAGCTTCATCTTGCCCATTGTGCCATATACCAAGTCTCACTCTTCACCTTTATGACCATGGAAAGGCAGCTGTCATAAGCCAAATCCAAATCTCAAGACTAGGCTTGACATCTCTCCAGTTCTGGCAACCATTCTCTACGTCATATGGTTTCTAGATTCCTCACTGTTTCGCTTGCCCTTGTTGTGAAGCTCTACTTTATAAAGACACTGAGGCTGAGGCTGGGCATGATGGCTCACATCTGCGATCCTAGGAATTCGGGAGACCAAGGTGGGTGGATCACTTGACCCCAGCAGTTTGAGACCAGCCTGGGCAACATGGCAAAACACTGTCTCTCCAAAAAAAAAAATTAGCTGGGCATGTTGGCATGCATCTGTAGTCTCAGCTCTCTGAGGGGCTGAGGTGGTGGCAGAATCACTTGAGCCAAGAGGTCAAGACTGCAGTGAGCCGTGATTGTGCCACTGCATTCCAACCTGGGTGACAGGGTGAGATCCTGTCTCAAAGAACAAACAAAAACAACCGAACAACCAAACAGACCTAAGGCCAAAAGAGATAAATTATTTGCTCAAAATCATACAATCAACATCAGAGCTGAAATTTGTACTCGTTATTTGCAATGAATTGACTCACAATATAGCGATTTCTTTTTTACCTTGAATGATGCTGTATTATAAATCAACAGGGAGGCCAGAGATGCTGTGAGAATATGACAACAGATAAGCAATCAGACCACACGGTTTCTAGGATTTCTCTATCTTTCAGATGAAAACACGACTACTTTTTGAACAAAAGCATTGAACAAATTTGAAGAAAATCAGTATTGTCTCTATTTCTTAGGTAATGAAACTGATAGCTTTTGAAGAATATGCCTTTTCCAGAGCTAAGAAATGGAACGTGGATAATAAGCATATTAGATTTTTAATGTCTGCTACATTTAAGATGGTTATATACATTTCCTTTATACTTGGTAAGCTATTTCTCTATCTGAACTTGTCTTTTTAAAGAATATAGAAACACCATATGTAGTCCTGAGAATAGCTTGATACCGTATTACCTATTTGAGAGTAAAAGACATGTGACGTAGGTGTGTGTTTATTGTAAATGTTGAGATTTATGAATTGCTGAGTCAACCTTACCAAGAATCCTGGAAGTTAGCAATCCTGATTTGACTGTGATTTCTCCCCGAGGTCAGTTCTAGGTCATTGTATTCTGAGTCTTGGTGCCACTTAGTCATGATGGGAATTAAAGTTGACCTGGATTTCCCCCATTGACATTACCACTTGTTTAGCTCTGAAAAATAAAGACTGTGAATTCTGTTTCATTCTAGACTTAAATAGCAGGAAACTTCTGCTTTTCTTCCCAAACATACTCCCTCAAATTTATAGAAGTCAGAAATCTCCACAGAATCACACAGCAGATGTTTCTGGCGTGTGATTCACCCAGAGGGACTAGGTGAGTATCATTATAGAAGTTTTCACAGGCTCCCAGGATACTGCTCAACAAATGAGAGCCATTTCTTACTAATTCAATCTAATTGGATGAAGAACAGTCTGAATTTGTAAAATCTTTTAATCATATGCTTAGAAAAACTTCTCACAATAATTTCAAACTCATAAAAATTTTTAAACAATACTTAAAATGTCCATATATCCTTTACCCAGATTTCTAAAATTTCTAACATTGTAACCAGATTTTAAAAATAATTGTTTTTCTGTTTGCCCAGGTCTGTATTCTTTACATTTTTTGAATCATTTGAGGGGTTAGCCTTTCACACTTCCTTTTACCTCTTAATAGTTTCTAATTATTTCTTAAGACTAAGGGCATTCTCTCTCTTCCTTTTTTTTTTTTTTTTTTTTGAGACTGAGCCTCATTCTGTCACCCAGGGTGGAGTGCAGTGGCACGATCTTGGCTCAATGTAGCCTCCACCTCCTGGGTTTAAGTGATTCTCCTGCCTCATCCTCTGGAGTTCTGGACTATAGGCACCCACCACCACACCTGTCTAATTTTTGTATTTTTAGTAGAGACAGGGTTTCACCAGTTGGTAAGGCTGGTCTCAGACTCCTGACCTGGTGATCCTCGTGCCTTGGCCTCCCAAAGTGCTAGGAGTATGGGCGTGAGCCACCACACCTGGCCAAGGCCTCACATTTCTCTCTTACATAATCATAGTACTATTATCAAATTCAGGACACTTTGATGCAATAGTTCTATTTATATTTTTTCCAATTATCTCAGTAATGTCCTTTATAACTTTTTTCTCTTTTCAAATCCAGAATCCAGTACAGGACCATGGATTACATTTAGCTGTCTTTTTTTTTTTTTAATCTCTTTTAATCTGGAACAGCTCTGTAGTCTTTCCTTTGCCTTTCATGGCAAAGGTCAGTAGTTTTATGGAATGTTTCTCCATTTGGATTTGCTGCTATTTCTTCTCGGGCCACAAAACTACATGATTCTGTGTCCCCTTCAGGTATCCCAGGCATAAAATATCCAACTGCTCCTCATTTATTATGTTAATTTTGATCACCTGATCAAACTGTTGTTTATTTTCTTCACTATAGTGTTTCTATTTTCTCCCTTGCAACTAGTAAACAATATGTGGAAAGACACTTGAAGCCCATGCAAATATCCTACTCTTCATCACACTTTTCATCTTAAAGTTGATTCTTCCTTTAATTAAACTTTACTATAATGGCTATAAAGTGTTGATTTTACATGTTTACCCACTCTCTCCACATTTATTGGTAGGTTTTCTTTTGTTCTATAAGAAATGTCTCTCTCTCCCTCCTCCTTCCTCTCTCTCTCTCTCTCCCTTTCTTCTTTCTTCTCTCCCCTCTCTCTATTCTCTCTGCTCTGCCTCTCTTCTTCTCTCCCATCTCCCCTATTATTAGTATGAATATATAGATTCCAATTTTATCCATGGGTTATAATTCATTTTTGTTATTAATGCTTTTAATGCTCAGATTGTCACAGGCTTGGCAAGTTGGAGGTCCTTTAAGCTGGCTCCCTTTTTATATGCTCCTATAATTTTTTTAAAAAAACCAACACTTTCTTGTTTTCTGGTTCAACAAAATGTTCCAGACCCATCAAGCAGCATCCCTGCTCTAGCACAGGAATCAACCATTTCTCCAAGGACATCTCTTTCCTTATCATGGGGAATGGTGTTTAGAAACCAAAATCTCAGCATTATATGTTTTCATTGTTACTGAGGTGTCTACCTCCAGGCTCTTGAGGACAGAGCTAGGTAGGAAAGATACACACACACAGATGCATACAGACACACACACACACACACACACACACACAAAGGCTTGTCTATACATGTCATAGAAATTCTGCAGTTATACTGATACTTTCAATATCAATCCCAATCCATGAGGTTCTTTGTTGCCTTTCCCCCACCCACTCCATCTTTGAATCTCCCTTCTTCCGCAATGAGAATTCTGCCTTTTGACAGCATCAGAACACTGACTTATTTTCCCAGTCCTAAAACACACATACAATCATTTCAGAATTGCTATACTCAAATCACCATGCATATCAAATCAAGTAAAAAGAAATTAAGATGCATTTGTAGTTCTTTATTTTTTCCCTAGAGTAAAAGTACATAATCAAAGTGTTGTCTTTAAAGTTACTTGAATTAGTTCTTTGCCTCCACAACCTTTGCTTCAATGTAGTAATTGTAAGGCTGATTGCCTCACCGGGAGTTTGGACGCACATCCTCCTGCCTTTTTTCCGAAAGCTTGGACATGCTCGGGTTGTTCCCTTTTCCCCTTCTCACCCAGCCTGGCTTTTCCTTAAAGAACCCAGTATGCAAGAAGGGTCTTGTGATTCTAGCCAATAGCAGCCAAGTCTTTCTAGCCAATAGCAGCTAAGTCTTGTATGCAAACAAAGGCTTGTAACCTCACCCAATAGTAGTCCTGCTCTCCCACAACCAATTGAGCTCCTTCACTCCCTATAAAAACCCCTGTCTGAGAGGAGTCTGTGCGACTTCTCCAGTCCCTCCTGTCGGGCTGCAGAACCTCACCCGGGAGCCTGAATAAATTCCTTCATATTGGATCTTCTTGTGTTGGCCTCAGTTTCTTTCCTTTTTAAATCTGGCAAGAACAAACCTCACAGTAATGCCATCCATTTTGCAGAGGTTTATGCAGAGAAGTATCACTGCCTACTCTTACTTCTGTCTGGTTTTCCCTCACCTATTGTATGTAAGTGTTTTCATTGTCTTCTGGTTTATGTTTCCTGTGTTGCTTTTTCCAAAAATAAGCAGACTTGTGTATTTTCTTATTTCTCCTTGCTTACACCAAAGGTAGCATATGGTAGATACTCTTTTGCAATTGGCTTTTTAAAAAACTTATCTCCTGAAGTTCATAGAAATACTTTTTGGTGAAATTGTATAGTACTCTGTTGTGTAAAGTACTCCAAAGTATTCAGCTATTTCCCAGTATTTTGCTATTCTACAAATAATCCTGCAGTTAAGAACCTTGTATATATGTACTTCCTTTTTTTTTTTTGAGACAGAGTCTGGCTCTGTCACCCAGGCTGGAGTGCAGTGGCACAATCTTGGCTCACTGCAACTTCCGCCTCCCAGGTTCAAACGATTCTCATGCCTCAGCCTGCTGAGTAGCTGGGATTACAGGCACGAGTAACCATACCTGGCTGATTTTTTTTGTATTTTTAGTAGAGA
This sequence comes from Aotus nancymaae, assembly GCF_030222135.1. Classification (NCBI taxonomy): domain Eukaryota; kingdom Metazoa; phylum Chordata; class Mammalia; order Primates; family Aotidae; genus Aotus; species Aotus nancymaae. The sequence continues at coordinate 29,970,783 of NW_026988454.1, forward strand.
TGGGGTTTTGCCATGTTGGCCAGGCTGGTCTCTAACTTCTGGCCTCAATTGATCTGCCTGCCTCAGTCTACCAAATTGCTGGGGTTACAGGCATGAGCCACTGTGCCTGACCTGTATTTTGGTATTTTGAAGATACATCTTCATGATACATTCCTAGAATTAGGATTGCTACATTGAAGAGTAAATGTCCATGTGGTTTTGTTAGATATTGACAAATTCCCCTTCATGGGCTATACCATTTTGCATTTCCATTATCAATATATGAGCGTGCATGTTTCCCTACGGTCTCTTCAATGGAATGTATTATCAAGCTTTTGAATATGTGCTAATCTGGTGGGTGAGAAGAGTCTCTGTGTACTTTCAATTTTAATTTCATGAGTGAAATTGTACATCTTCTGTGTATAATGCCTGCTATGTTTAAGGGCCATGTTTATATCTCTTTTTGGGAATTTGTCATGTCTTTTGCCCACTTTAAGAGAGTACTGTCAGTGTTACCTCACTTTTAAAAATGCTTATATAATAGAGATATTAACTATTTATCTGTCATAAATCCTTTTAAAAATTCTTCCAATTTGTTATTTGTCTTTTAACTTGTTTATAGTTTTTGTCACTTGCTTTTTTTGTAGTCAGATCTATCAAGCATTTCTTCTCTTTCATGTGGCTTTTGCATTATAGTTAGAAATCTACCTACAATCAAATTTTATGGAGATTCATTTCTGTTTTATTCTGGCACTTGTATAGTTGCATTTAGACCTCTCATCCATTTGGCACTTATTTGTGTGGGAAGTGGACATAATTTTTTCTTTTTCCCAACTGTCTATCCAGTTGCTACACTACCTTTATTTAAAAGCCCATTTGTTCCCTGAGATTTGAGATAATACCACCTTTGTTATAGTCTAGATTTCCACATGTTGTTGGGTCTGTTTCTGGACTTTCTATTTGTTCTAACTGTTCATGTGCCACTACCCCACTGTTTTTAAAGCAGAAACTTTATAGTATGCTTCAATGTGAGTATGGCCAGTCTCTGTTCCTTCACCTCACTCCCGATCCACACACTATATGTATTCCTTTTCAGTATTTCCCTACCATGTGTATTTCTCCATATGAACTTTAGTATTAATTTGGCTAGCTACAGAAAGAAAAGGGGTTGCTGTTTTGTTGGAATTTTATCAAATTTATAAATTATCTTTGGGAAAACTGACATCCAGATACCATTGAGACATCCTAATCAAGTCCTCAGGATGTCTTTCTATTACGTCATGTCTACCTTTGTGTCTTTCAGGAATGTTTATAATTTTCTTCATTTAGGTTTTAGACACTTTTAAAGTTTATTTCTAAATATTTTATTTTTCTTATTGCTATTATAAATGGGTTTTTTCACTTATATTTTTGAACTGGTTATTTTCGTGTATATGAAAGCTATTGATTTTTGATTTTTGCAATTGTTAAAGTATTTTGAAATATACCTAATTTTATTGCTTCTAAGTATGTAACCTCAGCATTTTTAGTGCTTCAGAATTTTTGAAGTACTTTTGCCATATGTCTTTTAGCTAGTGTGTATGATAACTTGATCCAATAAGACAAAATATCTCCTAATGGAATATACTGCTTCAATCAAATAACCTATAATTAGTTATCAATTGTATGCTGTTCTAATGTAGTCATTATTTTTCTTAAATACTTTAAAATTATCTACTTCAATGGTAGCAAATTTTTAAATTTCAAAACATAATAAAGAGGACAAAGATAAGCTTCAGCCCAGGTCTTGCCCGAATTCTCTCAAAGGTTCAAAATCACAAGGCTTTTAATAATATATGCTACACAGGCTCAATAAATATTATCCTAGTGGTATCAAACATTCTTGCTTATTCTATGGTTGATGGAGTCAGAGGGAGATGGACTTCCCTGACCATCTTTCAGTTTCACTGCAGTGGTTCCCAAATCATTTCAGCAGGCTGACCCTTCTGTGCTAGCTGAATGTTTTCATTTGTTTTTTATTGCTATAATAGAACACCTGAAACTGGGTAACTTGTAAAGGAAAGTGCTTAGTTTAGCTCATGATTCTGGAGTCTGAGAAGTCCAAGATTGTGGGGCTACATCTGGCGAGGGCCTTGTGCTCCTTCACAGCATTGTGGAGAAGCAGGAGAGGGGAGAATAAGTGTTACCACCCACTCTTTGAGAACTAACTAAGTTCCATGAGAACTGCGTTAATCTCTTCATGAGGGCAGAGCCCCCATGGCCAAACACCTTCAACTAGGCCCTACCTCCCAGCACTGCCACATCGAGGAACCAAGGTTCTAACATATGAACTTTTGGAGAACACATTCAAACCATAGCACTTAACTATCAATTATTTGTAGAGAAAGTCCATAAAATCTGCAAGTGCTACAAAATCTGTAAATCTTTTAGACAAATTAAACTGTCATTATCACTCCTGTTCTTGCATCTGTTAAAAACACAGCAGTAAGTACACGTGGAAGTTATTTATTTAGTTGTCAGACACTGTTTACTATACAAATGGATTAAGAGGTCACTTTGGAAAAACTCCTCACATACCCCTTTCCCCAAGGACCCCAAGACCACAGATCGAGTCCCTGACCATCTTTCAGTTTCACTGTAGTGATTCCCAATTCATTTCAGCAGGCTGACCCAACGTATGATGCTCTCAGGAATGTTACCTACAGCATTGTTACAAGTATTCACAGACAGATGTGGCTACAACATGAGTTTTTTCAACAGGAATGGCTTCCTTAAGCATAAACGCTTCTTTTAAAAATCGTATCTGGTTCTATCTTACATGAAAGGTGGTACGTTACCGTTTTTACCATGTTCTTAACTTTACTTGATGATTTCCTTAAACTCATTCTCCTCTATAGCTATGTGGCTAGAAGAACTCTTAAGCATATTTTTCAAACTCTTCTTTAGGATTTTGTTTTAGGTCTCTATAAATTTTTAAGTATAGGAAACTCAATAGAGTAAAACCATTTCTATTTGACAAAAATAAAAGAAATCTAGATATTTCAGTTTTGAAACCCATACGCCTGTAAGACATGAATTCCTTCAAGATGATGAATTACATGCTAATCATATCCATCTGTAGTACTTAGAGGGAGATAATGAGCAGAAGGTTAGCACTAATTCTTTATTATAATTTGAAGAGATTTATTGAAGAACCCATATCATACTCCTAGTAGTACATAACCACTGCACAAAAAAAAAAAAAAAAAAAAACTTACCCAAATTTTGGAGACTAGATGAATTCAAGAAGACATCATGGAATTCTTTGCTATATTCATTCAATACACACAGAGGGCCAGTCCTATACCTAGGATATCTAAGACATTGGTCTTAGATTTTGGGATACTGCAGTGAACGATGTAGACACAGTGCAGGAGCTTACAGTCTATGTAAGACTATTCTTCCTGCATTGACTAAAAAAAAATTCTTAGTTTACATGGCAGAGAATTCTGGCAATATCCAAGCACATTTGGAAGAGACTTCCTAGTATATTAACTACTCCCTGTTGCTATGTGTGATGCTATGTTGGGCAATTATTTTGAGGCCATTAGTTCTATCAGTAGATAATTTTCTCTTTAAATTTAGTTTGTTTTTTAAAAGTTATAAAAGAATTAATGTACAAGAAACAGCAAGGAACTAGCTTTTAAATGAATAAATATGGTTTGCAGCACTGTGAAGGAGCATGTGAGGAATGTTTGGTTCTGCAGAAGGCAGCGGGTCTTCTCCAGCCTCAGGCATGAGCATCCAAGTAGACTGAGTTGCATTATCTATTAGAATTTATCACTGCTTCTGCGGATGATGCAGTAATGATGATGAGAAAGGATCTTCTCCAGCCTCAGGTGTGAGCATCCAAGTAGACTGAGTTGCATTATCTATTAGAATTTATCACTGCTTCTGCGGATGCAGTAATGATGACGAGAAAGGATCCTTCACAGCACAGCTTCCACCTCTCTGAAACAAGAAAGACTTGATTAGAACAAGATTAGGATAAATGAATATCTAAAATCCCAGTCCTCCTCTACCTGCCAGAAGCTGAGAGAGCCTGATAGGACAAGAAGAGACAATTACAGCTCCTATTTCCCTGACACTCAGCCCACGCCCAAAGCCGCCTATTGAAAGGAAAACCCTGCTCATCCAATGACATCATATAATCATACCTGAAACAACGGAAGTGCTGAATAGAGACCTGTATACAATTATTCGAAGGTAATTTGACAGACTAAAGAGATTGTGTATTTCCTGAGCTGTGTTTTTCCTACCCTCGGTATGAAGATGTTGGAGTCACTTTATGATCCGGGTCCAATCAACACTCCAGTTTCATCTCGTCCCTCCCCATAGCATACCAATGCCTTACTAAAGATTCTTTAGGTTACAGCTATCAGAAACCAAACAAGCATTTCTACACAAAAAGGGCATTTATTAAAAGAATATTAGCATATCTGCTGGAATCCAAGAAAGAGGTAAATTCCCTAGCTTCTGGAAGATCCAAGAACTTCCACAAAGGGAAGTTCCGTTCCTCTGCCATTAACATGGCTCAGCTCCCAACAGCCTTAGTTCTAAATTCCAAAATTGTAAGAAGAAAAATCAGAATGACCCAGTCAACGTTTTTTGTTTTTTTTCTCAAGACTCAGGCAACGCTGACCTCTGCCCTGGGCTCCACACTTCAGAGGGCCCTGAATGTGACAAAACCATGAAAAAAAATATTAAAAAACAGATGGGTCTCTTTATCACTGGGATCTTGCATAGTTCTCGGTGCAACACAAGCAGTAATTCTAAATCCTCAGGGAAACATTTCTCTATGTATCTTGTCATAGGATCTTGAGTACAAGGCAAGCACATTTGGACTACATGAGACTTTGTGGATTGTGCTGCTGTGGATGCTTGAGGCAAACAGTGCTTTAGAAGGCAAGGGAGATTGAGTAACTCTTGCACATAGAGAAGAATAAGGGCAAATTAATTAACTTGTAAAATCCATGTTCTCAGATACCATAAATAGAATAGATACCCTTATAATGAAAGTCTGTTTTCTAGTAGTACTGAACATCTATTCTTTTATTTCTCTTCTTGTTACCATTTGCAGTTCTAGAGGCACTTATGATTTTAGGGTGGCATTCACAATAGTTAACACATAGCAGCTGAGAAACATTTTGCAATGTTAAGCAATTCAGATTGCTTTTGAAATTTGTATATATATAGGTCTATAATATCAGGTAAACAAAGTGTTGATTCTTTTCATGTTAAATGGCAAAATTACAAACAGTATTGTTTTTATGAAACAACAAAATTTTATTAAAATTATAAAAATTTTAAAATTCAGCTTGATTTAACTAATTTTGATTAAAATTGTGAAACCCATTAATTACAATTTGTGTTTACTGCTTAATTTTAAAAAATGATTTTAAATATTTTAGAAGAAAAAACTTCTTTTGGAAGACTACATTTTTAAAATTGTATATATATATATTCTAAGTTGCAATTTTGAATTAAAATGTGATTAAATTACATTTAATTTTTTTAATCTTTTAGATTTTTGGGAATGACTACAAGTCAAAATCACAAAAGAAGTAGAAAATGTAAACATAAACCCAAAATAGAAAGAAGAAATAAACTTCAAAGAGGATGTTTTCTTAAGATTTTTAAACTCACAATTAAATTGAACAAATAAGCAAATCTACATAAGATTTATAAATAAGATATTACAAATTCTGTATATATAGAGACTTCACTTACTGTTCAAAACAATGGAAATGAACAAGAAGTTGTCCCAGTTAAATCCACAACTTATATGCCTCCAGTGAAACTCCTGCAACTAAGAAAATTCAATAATTCATATTTTAAAATACAAATATTTCTTATCAAATGAAGATTTAATTGCTTATTAAAACAAACGAGATTTGAAAAGATATTCATATCAAAATCAAAACCCAAAACCATCAAATGCAACTCTGCACTTCCCCTTCAAAGACGCAAAAAAAAAAAAAAAAAAAAAAAAAAAAAAAAATTCATGCATTATAAGTTGAATGAGAAAGACAAAATCTCTGGAGCTTTACTATTTACTTGATGATGGTCCTGAAAAACAGTCCATTTGGTCTTCTTTCTGACAGTGTGAGAATGTTTCTTGCAAAATACACTGCTACAAATAAATGATTTTGATTTTTCATTGCCTGAACATTGCAGAAAATGTTATACTCCATTTTATATCAAAATTCTCTCAAAGCAAGAAAAAAATTGTTAAAACTGGCTTTTTTTTTTTTTTTTTTTTGAGACGGAGTTTCGCTCTTGTTACCCAGGCTGGAGTGCAATGGCGCGATCTCGGCTCACCGCAACCTCTGCCTCCTGGGTTCAGGCAATTCTTCTGCCTCAGCCTCCTGAGTAGCTGGGATTACAGGCACACGCCACCATGCCCAGCTAATTTTTTGTATTTTTTAGTAGAGACTAAACATGGTTTCACCATGTTGACCAGGATGATCTCGATCTCTTGACCTCGTGATCCACCCGCCTCGGCCTCCCAAAGTGCTGGAAAATTGGCTTTTCTATTTTAATGTCAAAAACAAAATGCTACTTAACTACTGTCAAATCCTTCACAAATAATCTTCAAAATGAAGGTATTTGTTGTTAACAACACTTAGGATCTCAATTAAAAGAACACAAATATACCAGTTGTGCATATATACACAAACACACACAAAACAAAATGTGCAATTGCTAGAATTTTAAAAAAAATTAAACAGTAAAAAATGATAGTATTCTGCAAAGAAAGACATAGTCTATTAGCCTAATATATTTAAAAGAATGTTATATATTTCATATTTATCCCAAGCTTTTCATAGCATGAACAGTAAACATTTTCAGAAACAATGGAAAATTTTTAGTCTAAATAGAAATTATTGAGAAATGTTATGCTATGATGTTTGAACATATAAGCTGAATAAAGATAAAGAAACAAATGTCAAAAATCAGAAACTTGTAGATGTGTGGTCTTACTTCAAAAACCTCTATTCTATTCCATTGAAAGGATTCCCTATTTAATAAATGGTGTTGGGAAAACTGGCTAGCCACATGCAGAAAATTACAAATGACCCCCTTCCTTACACCTCATATGAAACTCAACTCAAGATGGATTAAAGACTTAAATGTAAAACCCAAAACTAAAAATCCTAGAAGAAAATCTAGGCAATACCATTCAGCACATAGGCACAGTCAAAGATTTCATGACAAAATTGCCAAAAGCAATTACGACAAAAGCGAAAATTGACAAAGGACACCCAATTAAACTAAAGAGCTTCTGCAAAGCAGCAGAAACTATCATCAGAGTAAACAGACAACCTACAGATTGAGAGAAAATTTTTGCAATCTATCCATCTGACAAAGGTCTAATATCTAGAATATATAAGGAACTTAAACAAATTTATAAGAAAAAAACCAAGCAACACCATTAAAAAGCGAGCAAAAGACATGAGCAGACACTGCTCGAAATACAACATTTATGTGGCCAAGAAACATATGAACAAAGCTCGAAATCACTGATCATTAGAGAATGCAAATCAAAACCACCACAATGAGATATTATCTCAAGCCAGTCAGAATGGAGATTATTAAAGTCAAGGAACAACAGGTGCTGATGAGGCTATGGAGAAATAGGAATGCTTTTACACTGTTGGTGGGAATGTAAATTAGTTGAATCATTGTGGAAGACAGTGTGGTGATTCCTCAAAGACCTACAGAACCAGAAATATCATTTGACTCCGCAATCCCATTACTGGATATATACCCAAAGCAATATAAATCATTCTATTATAAAGATACCTGCATGCATATGTTCATTGCAGCACTACTCACAATAGCAAAGACATGGAATCAACCCAAATGCCCATCAGTGATAGACTGGATAAAGAAAATGTGGTACATATACACTACGGAATACTAGGCAGCCATAAACAGAACAAGATCATGTCCTTTGCAAGGATATGGATGGAGCTGGACGCCATTGTCCTCAGCAAACTAGCACAGAAACAGAAAACCAAACACTGCATGTTGTCACTTATAAGTGAGAGCTGAACAATGAGAACACAGGGACACAGGGAGGGGAACAACACACGCTGGGGCCTGTTGAGGGGACTGAGGGAAGGAGAGCATCAGGATAAATAGCTCACGCGTGTGGGGCTTAATACCTAGGTGATAGGTTGATAAATGTAGCAAACCACCACAACATATGTTTAGGTAATAAACGTGCATAAATGTATGTAACAAATGTCCTGCACATGTAACCCAGAACTTTAAGTTTAATTTAATTTAAAAAGAAACCAATGATTACTATCTAAAAAGAATCCAAAATATGATTTGAAAATTTTATGTGTAATAAAGTGAGAAAATAAATCATCCACAAAATAAAAATCTAAAAATACTAAGTTGAACTATATTGTGCCAGAAACAAAATTCATGTTGAAATGAACTTTTAATATTTAAATATTTGAACCCCAAAAAGTTAAGATTGAAAAGGTTTAATTTATTTTATATATGTTGGTAAAAGCTTGGGTTTTGATTAAAATGAAGACATTTAAAAAACACAATTTTCAGTGGTAGGCATTCATCTGAAAGATTATCTAGGCAGAGCTGTGATAATGGTATCAACATAGTTGCTTTAAAAACAAATGTACAAGACAGAATTCAGGCTAAAATTTAAAAAGCATTCTTTTTACCATATAGTGCACAGTTTGGATTTGTCACTTAAGACAAAACCTCCACTGTGGCAATAGTGTAACAGCGATGACATTTTGTGGAGTAATTCATTATTATATTAGATATTTTCTGAATATACTCATCAAATATAACTTTACCACTATACTTAGACACACAATGAGAATGGCAATGAAATGCTGCTATAGCAATTAAAATTCATTTAAGTAAACTATATAAAATGTATTAGAAGAAAGCAAAGTAGTAGAAAATCCCAAATTAAGAGAAAATTCATTATTTGACCAATTTGGTTATTTGGTGTAAACTGATACCTGTTACTAGTTATGTTAGCAGAAGCTTACGACAAACTCAAATTACTTTTGGTTAAGTGTGTGTGTGTGTGTGTGTGTGTGTGTGTGTGTGTGTGTGTGTGTATGATGGAGTTTCACTCTTGTCCAGGCTGGAGTGCAGTGGTGTGATCTCAGCTCACCACAGCCTCTACCTCCTGGGTTCAAGTGATTCTCCTGCCTCAGCCTCCTGAGTAGCTGAGATTACAGGAATGCACCACCACACCCAGCTAATTTTGTGTGTGTGTGTGTGTTTTTAGTAGAGACGGGGTTTCTCCATGTTAGTCAGGCTGGTTTCAACTCCTGACCTCAGGTAATCCACCCACCTTGGGCTCCCAAAGTGCTAAGATTATAGTTATGAGCCACCATGCCTGGCCAGTTAACTTTTTAAAAATTGAAAGTGTAACAAAATGTTAGAAAAAATGAATTTTTTTCTAAATTGAAAGAAATAGCAGATGAAATAACAAAAGTGCATTCCAATAAAGAAAAGAGAAATAAGAATGTCTGCATATCTGAAACGAGAGGATTCATGTACCCATAATCGCTAAAGCAATTTCTATAGAAATTATTTTCTGAATACATTATAGGTCCAGATATAGTCTTAAATAAAGAGAAATTTCAATAAATTGAGCAATATTTTATTGCTATTTTCATTGTTTATAATATTGCAACATTGAAATTTTTGAAGAAGAAAAACTTAAGAAATACTGTATGGATGTTGCTGTAAGAGACCACGAAAGTTTTGTGATAGTGACATATGCAATTAAAATAGCTTATAATGGGTTCTATGATCATGACAATTTATTATAGATAGCTCCATTACAATGATTAAACATTATATGTAAATTTCATTTTTCGGAATATAAGTATTGTTTTAAGAATTTTATTGATAATTGCCACTGCTGCCTCAGGAGAGTGAAACTGACCCAAACTGAAAGGAACAAGAACTGAGAGCTATAATAATTTTAAAAACATGGCTTAATTCGCCTTACTGTTGATAGAATACAAATTTTGTGAAAATCTGAATCATAAGGAGATTATTATTAATTCAACTAAAATATTAATAGAAGGAAAGAAAAATATATTTCATTAAATAAATATATGATAGTTTATGAATTCACATCATTATTTTATTATTCATTCAAATATTGCTGGCCCATCAACTAGAAGCTTTGACATGGATGACAAGAATTCAATTCCATTGTCTTTCATATTTGGCCAACATTCAATTATATGAAAATTATAGCTCCACACACTTATATATTTAAAATATTGTTGTAAAGGGGTATATCTGTTCTAGTTTAATGTGATCAGTAGGAATAGTGTCACATAATATACGCACAGTTACCAGAGGACCAGTTCAGTGTGTCTGGGAGCATTTGCCAAAGAAAATGCTGTGATTCCCCACATCCCACTGAGACTTATCTATTATACCACTTCTCACGGTGTATCAATTATTTTCTGCATGCTGGTCTATTCCAACAAAGCACAAGTTCTTTAGGGGTGAGGACTATGACTTTTCATGTTCATTTCTAACATTTAATTCAGAGCCTTCTGCATAGAAAGTACTTAAACATTTATTAAATGAATCAATGAGTTCACAAATAGATTAAAGTTCTGACAAATTAAGAACTTCTAATATTTATATCACATATTAACATTATCATATACAATATTACATATTACATAATATTATAGAGTTCAGTATAACTTTTTACATCTTAATGAATCAGAAAGAGCTTTACTATGCCATTGATACCGAAATTAAAAGCAATTCACATTCACGTTCTTGCTAAATGTTAATGATACTCAAACCTAAAGAAGTCATGAATCAAGTGAAACGTGATGTTTTCGAACTTGAATAACCTTTTCCTAACTGAATTTTTAAATTACAAATATGGTAATGCTAAGTACAACAACTATAAACACAAAAGACCATAAAGTAAAAAATAAAAATCTCCTGCCTTCTCAATCATGTAGTCCAAGAGGCAGCTACATCTAATAGTTTGACGGGTTTCCATGTAGATATTTTCGATGCCTTAAAAATATTTTTTCCACATACAACTGCCCATGGTAATTGTTTTTTCTATTCTTTCCTTTTTTTTTTTAAACACAAACTTAAATTGTAGTATCCAGATTGTCTTGCAACTCGTTTTCATCACTTAAAAATATTATACTGTAAACACCTTGCTAGACAGCTTTTACAATGATGTTCTCTTCAGGTTATTCAGACCACTGGATAGCAAGAAATTTTTAGAGTTCATTTTCAGTATGTGATTATAAGGACTGAAGAAAAGCAGGACTATATTATTTCAGTTGAACATCTCACCAAGCTTCTCACATTTGCTTTCTTGATAATCTCTTGAAATGCTGGTTTGGTCTTGAAATTTTTGGTTATTGAAGCTCAAGTCTCACTGTGACTTGACTTGGGAAGTCCAGGCTTATCCAGCTTATCCATGAACAGAAATTGCCCTGGGGATTTCAGATCTACCTCATTTGGAAAATTCAGAAAATTATGTAGAAATCACATCAAGAAAACCTTTGATTTGAAAGTGATGTTATTTATTAATTTTTTTATACATTTTTAAAAAGGAAAGTGTGTACATAGAAGCATCTCCTTTTTTGAAAAAAATACTGCATGGCTGAAAATATCATTTTCACTTTCATTTAGTCTGGCAAAGAATTAACCCATAATAAACAAACTACCCTACTACTAAGTAAACGTAAGACGGTCAGTTTTGCTTAGAAGTTGTTTTCAGTATTTTATTTTAGCTCAGCTGAAGGGGAAGCTAGATATTTGGACAGCTACCTTCAACCTAACAATAAAAAGCCTGGGATACACAATGCTAAATAACTATTCAGGCCCAGCGCTTAATGGGGATGGTTACAACACACGGGCTCTCTCTCTCCCCAGGGTGCCTGCGACACAGCTCAGCATCAGAAATCAACACATCTGTTCTACATCTGGCCAGGCTCTGTGGCCCCCTCAAAATCTGACACATTATTATGCTTCTCTGGGCCTCCATTTAAGTCATTTCTAAAACAAATGTGTTAGACTACATGATCTTACTGCTTTCTAAAATTATAATTCAACCAAATTATGACTTCAACCAAAGCTATAATCCTTTACTAAGGATAATTTGGTCAATTTTTTCCTTGCATTGAACAAATATACAGTTTTAAAAAACAATATTTTAGGGCAAATTTTGAGATATGTCCCCTAATAATTTAAAAATATGATGTGATGCCCATTCCCCTCTCAGAATTAAGCTATGAAGATGATGCAAAATGGACCAAGACAGAAAGATGGAAAGTTTGACTGAAAATATTAGCACATATAAAGAAGCGATGTATCAATAGAAAGTTTTTGCCACCTCCACATCCCCATCTCTCCTCAAGGGAAAATAGGGAAGGATGTAAGGGATAAGGGAGGCACAGGAAATGGGGAAGGGTCAAGGTCAATGGGATGTGGCGGCCATCCTCACCTGGTGCTCTCAACTGCTGGAGACACCAATGATCTTGCTTACACGGATGGCTCACATGCTCCGCCAGCTAACTGAGAGAGTTGTTTGCCATCCCCTGAGAAAGTAAACATTCATCTAGTCATCCATCGGCTTAGAATAACAGACATGATAAAACCAGCAGCAACATTTATGGGAAATAATGTTTCTCTCAAGGACCACAGCCATAAAGTGTCACACAGCCTTCTTCTTTGAAGGATTACTGCCTTCTAACTCATGAAGAAACATGTTTATCTAATATCATAGATGATCAAAATGTCACTGTTTGAAATTATATGGTAGGAATGAAATATTTCATTCTTGCCCAGAAGACCTCAGTCACCTTGACCCAGTGAAGCAACCTCCATTTCCAGGCCACTTGTAGAGCTTCAGATAAGGGGTGTCTAGACACAATATTCAACATCAATCTTTTTTTTTAAGTCAATTTCAAATAGCATTTTACTGCTTCACATGTAGTGCAAGTACCATATAGCAGAGTATTCCCAATTCAGCTCTCCTGTCCCCTATAACATTTCTTTATTATTATTATTATTATTATTATTACACTTTAAGTTCGGGGTACATGTGCAGAATGTGCAAGTTTGTTACATATGCATACATGTGCCATAGTGGTTTGCTGCATCCACCACCCCGTCATCTACATTAGGTATTTCTCCTGATGCTATCCCTCCCCTACCCCCCAACCCCTGCTAACCCTCTCCTAGCCCCCTACACCCCAACAGACCCCAAGGTGTGATGTTCCCCTCCCTCTGTCCATATGTTCTCATTGTTCAACACCCACTTATGAGTGAGAACATGTGGTGTTTGGTTTTCTGTTCTTGTGCCAGTTTGCTGAGAATGATGGTTTCCAGCTTCATCCATGTCCCTGCAAAGAACATGAACTCATCCTTTTTATGGCTGCATGGTATTCCATGGTGTATATGTGCCACATTTTCTTTATCCAGTCTATCATTGATTGGGCTTGAAAAGTGCCACAATAAACATATGTGTGCATGTGTCTTTATAATAGAATGATTTATAATCCTCTGGGTTACTCAACTTTGTAGTTTTTAAGGAAACAGCGCCTGAAGTCCATGTCATGATCCAGACTTCATATTGATCCTCTACTCACAGTCTTGTTTTTTTTGAGCCTATCAAAGCCCTGTTTCATTTAATGTTCACCTTAATACCACCTTTCTTTCAAATTCTATATTAACTTGGCTTTTTCCTTGTTTGCAAATTGTTCTATAAACCTAATTTTCCAGACTTCAGGTCTGTTCCTTTCAGTTTCAGGTTGATAGGCTGGGACATCTTGCAGGTCTATCATAGTAGAGAATGCTCTGTGTGATTGTCATATTTCTCAATAAGTTAATTCTTTTAACTTTTAAAAAATGTTGATTCTTTCTTATACTAGGTCTGCTCCCAAGAGATACACCCACTATTGGGAAACAAGAAAATCATTCCATTTTAATCCCATAAAGTGTTAAAGCACTGTATCTTTAAATAAGTAAAGAATGAGCACTTGGTGAGCTTTAGAAGGCAGCTCCAGAGACCACCTTGTGTGGACAAGTATATAGTCCTCTAACTTCTACACCTTCCGGAATGTTCCTATCATCTTTGATGACCGTAACACTACATACTGATAATATTGTGGCTTACTGAGCTGCAGAAACTTGGCAGAATTTTTGTCTGTGGAAATAATAAAATAGACACAAACATTTGGAGGGAGAAAAGTGATTCATCATTTGGAGATCAATTTATTTAAAAAGTTTTTAAGCAGAAAAAGAAATTCACGAAGGATTCTCCCTAAGATTTCTCTATACACAGATTCTGTTGAGTATGTTTTTCCACACCTGCCTTTGTTCGGTGTTTTGTTTTTGTGGAGAGGCTGCAGGGGCTGCTCTGGTCTGAAATGGGTCCCAAATTCAAACTGAGCAGTGTATTCAAGATTCTGTTTGAGTATGATTAGCTACCAAAGAAGAAAGTTTGGAAATCACTGCCATAGCACTGCTTTTCTATCATCTATTACCTAAGCAGGGCACACTGATTTTAGAATCACAATAGCCATCAATGTTCCCGATTGCCCACGTGGGGAAAAAAATGTCATTCTCAAGAACTCTGGCCTTGAATGGGTGGTTGGGAGCCCACTGGGACTAGAGTGTAGTTCGAACCTTTCTGATTTACTTAAACTGGCCCGTAAGAAGATATCACGATGAAATTCAGTTTCTGTCCAACAGAGAGCAGTCGTAAAACTTTAGCTTGGAAGGGATGTCGCCCTGAAGAACTGAGAACCGAGGATAGGCATGGTAAGTTTGGAAGCAGAAAATGAGCACACATGCCATTGACTGTTTCTTTTTGCCTGGAACCAAATAGTCATATTGTTTTGCTTGGTCCCCAGAGGTTCGACACCATTCTTTCCTCGCCTTTCCCTCATCAGCTTTTCGATACCACTCTTTTCTTGCCTTTTCCTTCATCAGCCACCCACCTATACTGACTCCTTTTTATACTGGAAATAGAAGTTTTCTCTTTGAGATCCAGGTTAGCAGCTGCCCAGGAGTCCCCAGGACTCCGATGAACAATGAACCTTTGATGTGACCGCTCTCTCTCGGGCTTAGGGATGCATGCAAGGTTCTCTGAGGGACAGAGTGGGAACTCTGCAGGCCCCATCACTGGGTGTGAAGAGCACATCACTATTTTCATCTTTAGTCCTGAAAGAAGCATTAAATTTGCAAATGGTAGGAAGCTCTGCCTAATAAAAGACGGCCTCAATTAAACAACGTTGTGGACGTTTAACCTGTAAAATCTCTGAGAACACAAAAATGAAAATCACAATAAATACTTCTAACATTAATACCATGCATGAATATTTACTATTTAATATGGCAAAAATATTTTCTTAAAAAGCACTAAAGAATTTTGAAATTAGGCACCATGTGTTCATTTTTCTATACATTACAGATGTTTTTTTGATAGTAGAATGAATAATGCCTTCGAAGAGAATGCATTTGATAGTAGAACGAAGGATGTCTACTCAGCTGGGGTTCCCAAATCCCCAGATTCCACGCCTGGCTCTGCTGTCAATGAGGGTGTGTTTCTTATCCTTACTGAGTCAGTTTCCCTCCAACTTGAAAAATTGAAGACTCTATAATTATGGATTCTCATGTCTTAAGTGTGGACTAAGTAGCTTAATCCAACGCAGATAGTTGGAACTTCAAGTCAATGTTACATGTAGGGGTTAACAAACTAGACTCATGAGTCAAATTTAGTACTTTGCCTGTGTTGGTAAATAAAATTTTATTAAAACAACCACATCTAGCCATTTATGCATCGTCTAGCGCTGCTTTTCCAGTACGTTGGTAAAGTGGAATAGTTGCAACAGAGAACTTGTGCCCCACAAAGCCTAAAATATTCATCCTTTACAGAAAAAGTTTGCTCACTGCTGCTTTAGAGAAATTAAATGTGATTCTTTAAAGGAATCATTAACAACAAAGAACTTATTTTACCACCCTACTAAAAGATTGTGGAATGATCAGAAAAGGAAATCAAGAGAAATAGAAGCATTGAGTTAACCAGAGGATAACCCAGCTATAATCTTTACTGCCGGTTGAATATTGCTTCATATGTTATTATTATCATTATCATTATTATTATTATTTGAGATGGAGACTCTCTTTGTCACCTAGACTGGAGTGCAGTGGTGTATGATCTCAGCTCACTGCAACCTCCGCCTCCTGGGTTCAAGCAATTCTGCCTCAGCTTCCTAAGTAGATGGGATTACAGGTGCACACCACCACACCTGACTAATTTTTGTGTTTTCAGTAGAGACGGGGTTTCACCACGTTGACCAGGCTGGTCTCGAACTCCTGACCTTACTTAGGTGATCTGCCCCCCTTGACTTCCCAAAGTGTTGGGATTTCAGGTGTGAGCCACCACACTTGGCCACTTCATACATTATTAATTGAAAAAAAGGATAAAGAAGTAAAGTCTTTAATTTTTATTATTTCTTTTCCTCCAGTTTAATCACATTTCTTTTAGGCTTGAACTAACGTATTTAGGCAGAGAGTCAGTAGTTGCGTAGAAGGGAAGCATGCATTCGGTTTTCATTTCATTATCAGCTTCTCCTTACCTGTGGCCCTTCCCCGGGTTCTGTCCCTGCTGCTCCTTCTTGCAATCTCTATAAACAGGAGTTGCAATTCTAAGAGCACATTAAGTCTTCTCTCAGTCATTGTATAAATTCAGAATGTTTTTCTTTCATTTGCCTGAAAACACAATTTAAGCATCAGCTTCTTGGTTACCTGCCTTTAGACAAAACTGTACCTTGAGCCTACCAGAAACTACGTATCTGCCGCACGTATCATGGGTTGTGACTTTTTTTCTAAAGAGCAAATCTTCCATGGCAGGGCCAATGTCTCTGCAGTTTGCTTGGCCTTTCACCAACTTCACAACATGAATACTTGAGTTGCTGGTTCGAGACAGGAAAAAGGGGACAGGTGGCACCTTATCAATTCCCCTTTAATAAGAAATCCGAAAGCTTTCTCCGAGGCTTCCAGCCAAGTTAAGGCTTCTTCTCATTGGCTAGACCTGTATCTCCTGGCTCCACCTAGTGGCCAGCATGTTTTCCTGGGCACATCCCGGCCGTAACAAAATTGGGGTTTTGTTAGCACCCGAGAAATGAGAGAAGGGATCAACGGAAGGCTACTAACAACACAGAGCACAAAATTGTAGAACTCACCTAGAATAAAGTGAATCCCATAGACAAATGTGGACGTAAAAATAATTTTTTGTCCATTCCTTTGGGAGGCCAGGGGTTTGAGACCAGCTTGGGCAACATATCAAGACACCGTCTCCCCCCAAAAAATTAACGTTAGCCGGGCATGGTGGTTTGAGCCTGTAGTTCTAGCTACGTGGGAGGCTGAGGTGGGAAGATCAATTGAGTCCAGGAGTTCAAGTCTGCAGTGAGCTATGACCGTGCTGGTGCCCTCCAGCCTGGGCAACAGAGTTAGACACTGACTCCAACATTTTTCTATATTTGTTTAATGTTATGGGAATTACTCACTAACCTAACAAATATTTGTTAAACACTTAAAATATTATAGGTCTAAGAAGTTTTCTCTGATCCCATTTTGATTCAAAATAATCTAACCTAAATCAAATAATGAAGGTATATCTTAATATTCTTTACAGCATACCACATTAGTCAAAAACAGTCAATTCTTTTGAAATAAAACACATAGAAAAACAAAGATGTTGAGTAATGAAGTGGAAACGGATCCCCCCAACCTCCGCCAATTCACTAGATCAATTAATGACTGAAAAGGCTTTGCCTAAAATTTAAAAACAAATTGTCTTGAGACTGAGATTAAGGGTTAAAAGGAAAAGCCCTTCTCCCTCTCAATCTTTGGCAGGGAAACAAAGAGATTATTTGGAATTTCACAGAATTAATGGGATAGCTCTTGTTTTCTGATCACTAATGAATAACCTGTATGAAATAAAACTCTCTTCTTTGCCAAGGTGCTTTTTCTCCCTTTTGATAAACTAATAATCATTTACCTACAGCAATGCGGACTTATTAGCACAGAAATGTTACTCATATTCAGAAAGAACAATGCATTAAAAATAGGAACAAAAAGAGGTGGACTGAGCAGATGGTATTCCGGACTTTGAGCTGGAATTTTAAAAGTAAAAATTTAATCCTCTATTGTCACAGCCTCCAGGGGACTCTCCAACTCCTTTTATTTCACTGGAATTCAGTTGTATTGACTGTTTTCAAATAAATGGGTAATTGGCTGAGGATCAATAATCTTTTGTGATATGTTGAAGACCTTTACTATAAAGTTTTTTTTTTTTTTAACAGAATTCAATCTGCCTTTTAGAGATTGGAATAGTTAAAGCAAAGAAAATTCCCAAGGATTCCAGGATTCTGTGTTACACACTGTTGTCTGGACCTCTAGGTTTGGTTACGTTAATTGTATGTCTAAAGTCTTTTGTGAGTACACTGTGAATGGAGCATAGAGAATTGTCTTTTACAAGCCCCTGGTTAATCATACAGCATTCTTATCACTGGGGTTCTGGGAATTATGTGGAGTCAGGAATCAGAATGTTTCTGGGAGGTGGCAAGGCACCTGATGAGCCTTTAAAAACGACCAATGCCTGCCCCCGACGGCTTAGTGAATGTGGTCAATTTCATACACTAAAAGAATAAGAATTTTTAATAAAATTGTAAATGTATTAGCTAATTGAAACAGAAAGGCTCCTTTTATGTATGCAACTTCCTTCTGTAATATACCTGGAAAATAGGAAAACATGAACACCTGCAATCAAGAAAATTTAATTATTTCTCAAAATAACTCGTATAATTTTCTAACAAATTTAATACTTTGGGCAGTTTGGAAGATTATTTTTAAATTAATACATATCTATTTTCTTTTAATTCATGCAGTGTCCAAGTTCTGCCCTCTCAAAACAGGAAAAGTAAATCTTGGCTTCTACATCTCAGCCCTTCAGTAATTTAATGGTACACATTCACCTTTCTTAAATAAATCCTGGATCTTTGCATAATCATTTTTTAGATAGCTGAGTTTCAAATCCCATCACTGTCCTGGATGCATTTCTAAAGGAAAAGCTCCTAATGGCCAATATTTAATTTAAAGCAATGGTCAGAATTCTGATTTTGTTTTGGGTTGGGGCTCAGAGACACTGGTAGTCATCTAAATTCCCCAGGTGATTCTAATTTGCAGCCAGGGCTGTGAATCCCTGAAGGTGGGTGGCCCAGCTCTGAACTTGGACCCTCTGGTGTGGAGAGAGCTTCAAATGGGCAAATGGAATTGCTACTTTCCTTGTTCTAGACACTAAAATTCTGGTAGGCAACCCAAGTCAGACGTGGGATGTTACCGACAGTTAGATACACTCTGGCTCATACTGAACTTAAGGTCAATCCAAACACTTAGGTATTTGTCCTATACATTTCCATTAAGTTATACTTTCCTGGTTCTGTATATGTGGAGCTGATTTTTGACCCTACGTCCAAAGTTTTTTGGTTTTTCTTTTTGTTTCGTTTTACTTATTGCCTGTAACTATATTAGTAGTTGTATCAAAGAAAATAATAGCTGGGCACTAACCATGGCCTAAGCATGGGGCTAAATGCATTGCCATTTAATCCATTATTTTACTGAATCTCCACAGCAACCCTACGGGAAAGATAATCTCATGATCTCCCATTTCACAGCTGAGAAAATTGAGATGTAGACAACAAATTAGATTGGGTCCATCACCCTAGTCTGTCAAAGCCCTTTGAGGATTCTATCAGACTGGTGTAAGTTTTCTGTCTATATGTATATCCTCCTTCCTACCACTAATGTCAGCTTTTCATCAGCACTCAAAGATGTCATCTCTGTACCATGTAAATCCCCTTTAGATAGTTGTGACAATGTGGAACAGGAGGGAGTCTCAGTGCTGAGTCTGACCGTCAGAGACCTCCAACCAGGATCCTTTAACCCGCATGTTAGAGCTACATCAGGGCAAGCAACTCATACCCATCAACGTGGGTGTATGTTCCCTGTTGTATGCAAGGATGTCTTGGGACTCTTGGTCAATGCCATACCAAATCTGTATTCACTGCTCTTACTTCTCCTGTAAACCCATCAATCAAGGCAATGAGCACTGTCCAGATGGACATGCTCTAATGAACCAGGTGCTGTCTCCCAGAAATCACTATGTCTCCCCAGGATCACCATGTCATTACATCATAGACCATCCTTTTAATATATTTCCCTAGAATTTTATCTAATACCAGTATCAGTCTTTCTGATCTATAGTCTGCAGAGTCCAAATCAATATGTTATGTGCCCCTTTTTTTCTTTTTTGAGTATCTCCCTTGCTCTTGTGCTACTAAAAGATCATTTTTGGCAGTTAAGAAACTGCCTCTGTCTGTTTTCCCTGTAACGTACCTGACTAACAAAGAACTGACTACCTTTGATAGACTCCATTTGATCAGTGTCATATTTTCCAAAAATTACCAACAAATCTTGGACGTCCATTGACTCACCTTTGTCTCTCTGAACAGCCTTCTCTAAAGAGAATACTGAACTGAGGATGTTCTGTTTTCTCTCTGAAATCTGTCAACGTTACCTCACTCGCTCCAGGCAGCAGGCAAATTGTTTTCTTGTTCTTTTTGCTCAAATAAAACTTAAAACCCCCATTGTAATTTCCCTTCATATTTTCCTAATTTTGAGTTTTGCATCCTTTTCAAGTCTTAGCTCATTCTGGGTGGTAGTCTTCCTGACACCTTAAGCTCATAATTGTACGCTAAGTGAAGGTTTGAACCAAAACTATGAATACAAAGCTAAATAACGAGTCAGATAGAAATTCCAACATCAAGATGACATGTGCTATCGGTACAATCTTTCCTCCTTTATGAACAGGTGGACCACCTCCATACTAAATTCAAAATACCTTACTATGAAGTCACTCTTCTCAGAACTTTCTTGGTATGTAAGTATCATCTTTCTTTGTTTTACATGCGAAGAACCAGATCCACCAAATTCTTTTAGCAGCAAGAGCATGACCAGGGTCATGAGTCATCTGCATAGATTTTTGAGTTGAGGGCTCTTTGCAGCCATCGCAGTTGATTCTCAGATAGACTGGAGGAGATTTAAGTCTCCAGCCACATCCAGCATCTGACTAAAACAGCACATCTTTCTAACTGACGTAATGAGAAAGAATTACAGGCAAAGCTGACAAGAATGATTCTGTTCTTCAAGGAGCTGAGGGCAGCAACAAGAAACCCTATAGGCCGCGGTGGTATAACAAGACTCAAGAAAAACCTACTCATTGTACTGGAAAGTGTTTTACTACAGAAAATTATATCGTTATCACTTATGTTTCTGATGTCCTCTTATCACCAGCCAAACCCAGAAATTTGGAGATGGTGCTGTTGTAGGAATTTTTCCTTAGTTCAGCTAAAGACAGGGGCTTTGTCACATGACCAAGGAAAATTAGGCTCACAATTTGGGGAGGGTAGGGTTTTATTGGGTGAAAAGAAAAAGAAAAAGAATTCAGCAAAGCAAGAGAGGTTCCTGTTAATAGGCCCCCATCTCAGATTGAATCCCCAGGTTACCCCACCAGATGAGGAGAGCCCAGTCTCTCCTCCTGCAAACAGCATGAACTTCCTGAAGCTCCACACCAGTGCGCACTTCTCTCAGTATGCAGGCCAGTTGGAGTTTTTCTGGGACCCATTCCCATCTGGCTGTCTCATTCCCCCTCTAAAGAAGTACATCTAACTGCCTTTAAAATAAGGATAAGGCCAAAGACCAATCTTAACTGCTTCCTGCTGACAAGGGATACTGTTTTGGGGAAAATGGCAGTCAGATCTAAGGGAGCCTGGCAAAATGAGCCATCGTCCAAAGCTCCGGTTGCATAACCATTTGGAGTTTGATGGCCTGAAGGGGAGAAGAGAAAAACTGGGTTATTAGAAAACGTGTATCAAAATGAAACAAGGCAGTGGGTGGTAGGGTACAGACAACTTTAAAATGCTGAGGCCTTTTACCAGTTTGCACAAGGAGCAGGAGGCCAAAAGCCCAAATGGTGAAAACAACTTTACCCTGTTGCCGGCATGTTGGGCTTTTGGGTTCCCTTCACCTGAGCCCAGTCCTAAGCCAACCAGTTTGAGTTTTGGGAAATTAACTTTTCCCAGTTTGAAGAATGCATCTGAGGGGTGTCCTCTAGTACAGAGACACAATTACCTATCAGTGAGGAGAGGCCAGAGGAGGAAAAACGAAAAAAAAGCCTTTTTTTTCCAAAGGAGTTCTAGGGATTCAGGATGCATTTGAAAGGGACACAGAGTGAAGATGAATGGCTACCCATCCAGAAAGAGGGGAGCAGGCATCCCTGGTTCCCTTCTTTTCCTAGCAAATACCATGGTACATGAGGGAGAAAAAGAAGAACGTTCTCTTTTCCTCCCCCATCCCTGCATCCT
Organism: Aotus nancymaae; assembly: GCF_030222135.1. NCBI lineage: Eukaryota > Metazoa > Chordata > Mammalia > Primates > Aotidae > Aotus > Aotus nancymaae. The sequence continues at coordinate 29,993,297 of NW_026988454.1, forward strand.
TGAGTCCCGGCAACCTTGGCAGGTGCTGCCCATTGGTGCTAAAGCAGTTTGCACCCATGAAGCAGGGAAGGTCTAGAGAATAGGAATTATCCACTCTTATCTATGTTTCTATCCCCGCTACTATCCTTAGCCTTGGAATTCTCTAGATCTCATTTATGCCATGGATACTAGCATGACCCCTACCACGAAATGGGAGGCTTGGCTTAATGGCAGGAATTAGCCATGCTCACCTGCACTGTGTCTTTTCACCTCTGTTATCATCTGCCTCTGGATCCCTTAGATCCAGTTTTCTTTCCTAGAGCTTTGACTTGAAGCTTGGAATTGAGTTTGGGACAAAAATGTGTCTCGGGGGCATTGCATGGATTCCTTATCATAAGCCAAATGCTAAGGTGAAGCTGTGTAATTGAGTCCTCTTTCAACAAGGGAGAGAAAAGGATGTCTTGTGACACACCCAGATAACTGGTGGCTATAGTTATGCTTGCTAGGATTTGGGTAAATACTGCCTGGTTTTGGTTAGCTCCCTTGGTCTTACTTTCCCAAAAAGGAAACCTCTGGGTGATGGGCATGCTATTTATTCCCATCACCTGGCAGGATTTCAAGGATAATTGCTCAGAACCAGAATATTGATCCAGACTTTCACATTACCCATCCCCTTTTGTTCTTTCTGAGCTGCAGCCAGAGATTGCTTGTTAGTTAACAGAAACAAGCAGGGTTAGTCTAAAATATAGACAAAAACTTAAAACAACTAATTAGTTTGTAATTTAATGACAAATGTATGATAAGTTTTGAAACATTATTTCTCTTTCTCCAGTACTAATTTTTGTTAAAAAAAACAAATCATGATAGGACTGAGTTGTTTGTAAAAATAGACTTTAATTTCATATTTGGCCTGATTATTTGCATAAAGTGCAGCAAGAATAACAATTTCTCCATAGGCCTTTTAGATTGGCTTTGATGGAATTCTGTTCCACAAAGAATCTCAGATGAGACCTTTTAAAGCCAAGCTCAGCCATGGTTTATATCCTCAAATACCTGTGAGTTGGGTGATCCACTCCTCTTAAGGTCCCAAGATAAACTTGGAGCTCCTTGGCCTGTTAGAAAGTGACATTCTTTACTAACCAAAGGTCAGGAACCCTGTACAGGGATTGTGTGGGAAAAGATATGAAGACAGTTTTTCCTGTGGGACTTTTATCGGCTCTGCAAGTTGAGCTTGACTTCTTAAAGGGAAGCATATCCTTATAGTCAAAGCCTTGGTAAAAAAAAAAAAAAACTGGTTTCTCCAGTTGTGTTTTGTTGCAAAAGAAAAATGGATTCTTATTGCACTGACACAAACTGTATTGCCATAACTTAAGAATACTCACAGATAGTTTCCAAATTCTAGAGGAACCAGGCAGAGAAAGAGAGACTAATATGCTCCAAATTTTGTTCACAAGAGTATAGCTTACTCAGTTATTAAAGACTGTAAATACTTCAAAATAAGTTTCCTTAACCCTGAAAAACAAAACAAGGATCAGCAATTCCAACAAAAGTTAAAAAATTGTTTCAGTTTTCTGAGTTCAGTCCATTTAGTTCTTGTTTTGCTTGATATTCACGAACACTTCAGCTCTTCATGAGTCCTGTACATTTTTCCTTTATTCCAATGTTACAATCTCAAGTTATCAGAAACCTTTATTTGAGAGGACCTGTAAAAGTTCTATAGCTCATTATAAACCATATTTTGAAAAGGATTAAAACAAGACAACAATTGTCTATGAATAACAAAATGTCCCAGGTAGTTATAGTTAGAAACACAATTTACAAAGAAGTTTATCTCTGTGATTTGCAATAACTTAACATAACAACCTTAATTTGATTGATAGCATATACTCAGACATTAGAATTTTAGAAATCCCATATAATTTTAGAACATATATTAGCATTACTCACAAAAATATAACCTAAAGAAGATGAACATCATTTTGGCAATCCCATGTACCTACCTAAACATGTCAAATAATCCTGTTTACCTCTCTTTTCTGGACACTCCAGGGGCCTTCTGAATTATCTGAAAAGCCAGGTGTCAGAAAAGACAATTTTGAAACTGAAGTTTGATTTTGGGAAGCCTATTAAATATGTTAGATGTTTAAAACACTTGATGTTATAAAATAGAATTCCAGATTATCGTAAATTATTTATTTTGCCAAAATGATGACTCAGAAATTTTAAAGAAGCAAAAACCTTTTATAACCCTTTACAAATTTCGCTAAAGAGCAGATTAGCACCTTAAGAACACTTGTTGTGCTTTTATTTCAATGCTCAATTTACAGAAAAACCATGTAAATACCCTTTTTGAATCTAGTCAATATGTTCACACAGAGAACCTCTTCTGCAAGATTAATTTCCACAATCCTTCCACCACTTGTTGTAACCTTTAGCTTTATCTTGTCTAATTCAAAACAATCCTTTAACCCTAGGCAAAAATTTACATTTTCATGACTTTTTATAATCTTTTATAAAAATGCATTTTACTGTTCTCACACATCTCTCATGGAAATCTATTTTCAGTAGTTTCAATTACAAGTTATAATGGTAACTCCTAGCAATTTTTAACTTTAATGTAAAACCTGGTAAGTTGTTTTAATTGTGTGCTAGGTGCAGCCAAGGCTTGACTTCTTCCAGCATAATTAAGGATGTGGTTAGTTCCTTATGTCCCCAGGCATTACCAACTGTGAAGCTGGCAAATTGAAAAGTTCTCAAAAACCAAAAAGGCAGTTTTTAACCTTAAAACATTTAGCAACCCTAGTATCTAACCTGCATAATTTAGTCTAGCTATTTATATTTTGATGACATCTGCATTTTACCAATAATCTTTAAGGCTGCCTTATTTCTCAAAGATTAAAGTCACATGAACTGAAAGTTACACAGCTTTTATCCTCCAAAAAAAAAAAAAAGAAAACTTGATTCAAGTACTTGTCTTCCTTTAGGCAAAATTAATTAGAGCTCTTTTTACAGACATCGTATACTCAAAACACATCTAGCTACACCTATGGTGGCACACACCTATAGTCCCAGCTAGCTACTAGGGAGGCTGAGGCACAGGGATCACTTGAACCCAGGAGGTGGAGGTTGCAGTGAGCTGAGATTGCACCACTGCATTCCAGCCTGGGCAACAGAGTGAGGCTCCATCTCAAAAAGTCACACGACCATGAAAAATTAGGATCATAGACAATTTGAAGAGTGAGGAGGGCAGGGTTTTATTGGGTGAAAAGGAAAAAAACTCAGGAAAGTGAGAGTTCCTGTTACCAGGCCTCCATTTCACAGATTGAGTCCCCAGTTGAGTTACCACACTGGATCAGGAGAGGCCGGCCAGGCTCCTCCTCACCTGCAAATGGAGCAGGAGGAGTGTTCACTTCCATCCCAGTGAACACTCCTTTCAGTGAGACCAGTTGGAGTTTCCCCAGGGGTGGCTTTATATTTGACTGTCTTGGTGAGTCACTTCATAGGCCAAATAATTGAAAGGTCTTCAATCAATACAAGGACTTGAGATAGAAAATATAAAGCCTCAGGCAGATTATTTCAGTAGATTGTGACTTCTGCTCTCCAAAGAGGTTGGAAATTTGTATGGCATGATGAACAAGACCCCTTCTAGGTAAAACACACTCTCAGTCAGCGCCAGAGTCACCCACAGAATTCCTCTCCTCATCTCTCTGCCATCTCAGGTCACACCATGCCATCCTTGGGCTATTCTCTCCTATAAGACTTTGCACGCGGCATGCAGACATTCTCCCTTTTCATTTGTCTTCTAAGGGCATTATGTGATCACCCAGAGAAGGAATAAGCTTCATTCAGTTGCCTGTCCTCCTACTTTGGGCCACACAATCTGGTCTTCTGTCCATGGGTTCAGGCAGTGACAAGGTGATAACGCCTGCTAAAGCATTCTCATCTTCAGTTGAGGTGTCCTTTTTCTTTTTTTTGAGATGGAGTCTCACTCTGTTGCCCAAGCTGGAGTGCAATGGTAGAATCTCAGCTCACTGCAACCTCCACCTCCCTGGTTCAAGCAATTCTCCTGCCTCAGCCTCCTGAATAGCTGGGATTACAGGCGCACCGCCATGCCCGGCTAATTTTTGTGTTTTTAGTGGAGACAGGGTTTCACCATGTTGGTTAGGCTAGTCTCAAACTCCCGACCTCATGATCCACCCACCTTGGCTTCTAAAATGCTAGGATTACAGGCATGAGCCACCATGCCTGGCCAAGGTGTCCTTTTTTTTTTAATTTAAGAATTTTTTTTTATTGAAATGCAATATATATGCAGAAAGTTGCACATATCTAAGCATACCACTCAACAAATTGGCATCAACTGACCCATCACCTGATTAAGCAACAGACAATTACCTGGACCCAGCAACTCTCTACCTGTTGTCTTTCAAACCTTCCCCACCCCCCAACAAAGGTCAGCGCTATCTGGACTTCTCCCAGTGTAGATTTGATTGATCTGCTTTTGAACTTCATGTAAATGGACTCAGACAGCTTACATGTTTTTGTGCCTTGCTTCTTTTTTCAACAATAAAGTTATGAGATTTACCCACACTGTTGCATACAGTACTAAGTTTTTTATTCTCATTGCTGGATCATATTCCATTTGATGAATATTTTTGATTACTTTATTCCTTTCACTGTTGATGTGCATGGGAAGCTTCCAGTTCAGGCCTATTACAAATAGCACTGCTATAAATAAATACTCCTGTCTTTAGATGATCATATGTCCCTATTTCTGTTGGGTAAACACCTAGGAATAGAATTGCTAGGTCATAGAGTATGTGTATGTTCAGCTCTAGTAAACACTGTTTTTTCATTTATTCCTCCTGCTCCTTTTCCTTCTCTTTTTCCTTCCTTTTCTTCCTGAAGCATCTTTTTGATAAAGCAAAATGCATGTGTGCTGACCTCACAGCCCCATGTTTATAAGTAAACTGCCACCAGCTTGACCAGCAGTGGCAGAAATCAGCCAGTCTCAGGCTATTTTTTTGCCCTTTTGAAAAGGCCAGCTCCTTTTCACTCTCTTTTCCTGCAGGGTGAAGTGACCATCAGCCTTGCATATATTTCATGTTAGCTTAAGGGTCTCTATTGCTGATCCTGATCTTTACAGGGACAAAGTTTTGCTAAAAGATAGATGGAAAGAGAGAGAGAGAGAGAGAATATATGATATATATATATATAATATATACTATTATATATGTGTATATATACATATGTATACACACATAGATAAGTAGAGAGATAGATGATACATAGATAAAATATATATCTATATATTATATTAGAATACATACTAAGTTAATATGTGTATATATATATGCATGCGTATATATGCATATGTATACACATATAGGTAGCGAGATAGATAATAGTTAGCATATCTATCTATATATTATAGTATATACTAAGTTATACATGTATATATACACATATGTATACACACGTAGTTAGATAGAGAGATAGCTTGGCATCAGGAGGCCCTGAGTTTGAATCCCCCTTCCATTCTTTGTTGCTGAGCAACCTTGAGCAAGTCAGTTAGCTGCTGTTTTCTCCCTTTTCTTATCTGTACGTTTAGATGAATAATAATTCCCACATCACAGGTTACCTATGAGGATAGCATGCCTACAAGGATATGTGTAAAGTGCTTAACACCGAGGTTGGCCGGCAGGCATCACAGAGACATCAGTACAGGAAGCACAACTTCCCAAAGGCTCCTGTGTTCAGATTAGAGGTCATTTCTGTTTCCATCCTCATACCCAGTGGGTGAGTTTTTACTTATCTATGCTGTGGGGCTATCTTGGGAAATGAAAAGGGGTGAGGGGGAGTCTGCCCTAGAAGTAAATTCAACTCAGGCAGAAATGGTTTATAACTTTTAAATGACTTTTTTTTCCAAGTTTTAAAAAGTATTAGAGTACAGTCCCAGTGAGTACACAGTATTAAAACATGTGAAAGGTGAGAGAACACAGAGAGACAGAGAGCAGTTATTAGAATAGTTTAATAACAAAGGGGCCCTATGAAAGTGACTGAAGGCCGAGGTGGGTGGATCGCTTGAGCATAGGAATTCAAGACCAGTCCGGGCAACATGACGAAACCCCATTTCTATAAAAAATACAAACATTTACCAGGTGTGGCGGCACTTGCAGGCAGTTTCAGCTACTCAGGAAGCTGGGATGGGAGGATTGCTTGAGCCTGGGAGGCACAGGTTGCAGTGAGCCTAGATCGCGCCACTGCACTTCAGCCTGGGTGACAGATTGAGACTCTGTCTCAAGAAAGAAAAAAAAAAAAGGTGACTGTCTGGGCCATGGAGACACCTTGACAGAGGCCAAACTAGAGTGAAGAGGGGAGAATTTGGCCTTCCTGGTTTAGAATCTGGGCAAAACTGCTTATTAACTGTGTGTTCTTGAACTTTGCCTTTTATATCTGTGGAATGAAGACAATCTTATCTTCCTGAGAGAATTGCCTGGCAGCTTAGAGTTAATGTATATGAATTGTTTAGTTTAGCAGGTGTAAAAACTTTATGAGTGGCCCCTATTTTTATGTGGAACTATACACACATACACACACACACACACACACACACACACACACACACACACACATATGCTATTCCCCTAATGAGAAAGGACAGTCCTTCCGTGATGTTTCTAGCAGAACATAAGCATCACTTCCGATAGAACATGGAAAAGACCAAC